>NC_064645.1:196553090-199053090 GCF_023864345.2 Schistocerca serialis cubense
AAAGGGAAAATCTTCTTCATAGAGAAATGAAGATAAATTATCAACCATTGTACAGTGATATACACTGTATATATACGCATATGTGTAAGAAATAAATGAGACGTAAAGTGGTATCTGTCTAAAAAACATACGTGTGAGAAGTAACATGTGTTATTAGAAACGTGGTATGACTTTTCGGAAACCACAAGTGTTTTTGGCCCTTTCATACCAGGGGTTGCTTGTACCGATACACGGCACAAAATATCAAACCGTGCGACAAGCCAGACACAAAATAAAGTAAAATGAAAACTGTAAGAAACTCTGAAAATGCGCGAAGGATTAGCTGACATAACGGTAATTTATAATGAAATGAAGTAATAATGGTGCAAACAGACTCTATAAGATAACTGTCTAGGAACTTTGTGGTAATTAATTGTTCTTTTCCTCGCTGGCGAAAGAAACTAAAAAAGGCCAGCGTTATGACTCACTCTCTGTTCTAGTGTCGAAGCTAACGCACGCTACTGCGGCCATTTTGCAGTGTAAGTTGTAAATTTTAAATAATATATGATAATTTATGCCGATTGTGCATTTTTTCTTTCATATGCCTAGGGGTGACCTTCATGCATCTACATCTACATCTACATCCATACTCCGCAAGCCACCTGACGGTGTGTGGCGGAGGGTACCCTGAGTACCTCTATCGGTTCTCCCTTCTATTCAAGTCTCGTATTGTTCGTGGAAAGAAGGATTGTCGGTACGATTCTGTGTGGGCTCTAATCTCTCTGATTTTATCCTCATGGTCTCTTCGCGAGATATACGTAGGAGGGAGCAATATACTGCTTGACTCTTCGGTGAAGGTATGTTCTCGAAACTTTAACAAAAACCCGTACCGAGCTACTGAGCGTCTCTCCTGCAGAGTCTTCCACTGGAGTTTATCTATCATCTCCGTAACGCTTTCGCGATTACTAAATGATCCTGTAACGAAGCGCGCTGCTCTCCGTTGGATCTTCTCTATCACTTCTACCAACCCTATCTGGTACGGATCCCACACTGCTGAGCAGTATTGAAGCAGTGCGCGAACAAGCGTACTGTAACGTACTTCCTTTGTTTTCGGATTGCATTTCCTTAGGATTCTTCCAATGAATCTCAGTCTGGCATCTGCTTTACCGACGATCAACTTTATATGATCATTCCATTTTAAACGAGCTGCTTCCAGTTGCTGACCTGCTATTTTGTAGCTAAATGATAAGAGAACTATCTTTCTATGTATTCGCAGCACATTACACTTGTCTACATTGAGATTCAATTGCCATTCACTGCACCACGCGCCAATTCGCTGCAGATCCTCCTGCATTTCAGTACAATTTTCCATTATTACAACCTCTCGATACACCACAGCATCATCTGCAGAAAGCCTCAGTGAACTTCCGATGTCATCCACAAGGTCATATATGTATATTGTGAATAGCAACGGTCCTATGACACTCCCCTGCAGCACACCTGAAATCACTCTTACTTCGGAAGACTTCTCTCCATTGAGAATGACATGCTGCGTTCTGTTATCTAGGAACTCTTCAATCCAATCACACAATTGGTCTGATAGTCCATATGCTCTTACTTTGTTCATTAAACGCCTGTGGGGAACTGTATCGAAAGCCTTGCGGAAGTAAAGAAACACGGTATCTATCTGTGAACCCGTGTCTATGGCCCTCTGAGTCTCGTGGACGAATAGCGCGACCTGGGTTTCACACGACCGTCTTTTTCGAAACCCATGCTGATTCCTACAGAGTAGATTTCTAGTCTCCAGAAAAGTCATTATACTCGAACATAATACGTGTTCCAAAATTCTACAACAGATAGACGTTAGAGATATAGATCTATAGTTCTGCACATCTGTTCGACGTCCCTTCTTGAAAACGGGGATGACCTGTGCCGTTTTCCAATCCTTTGGACCGCTACGCTCTTCTAGAGACCTACGGTACACCGCTACAAGAAGGGGGGCAAGTTCCTTCGCGTACTCTGTATAAAATCGAACTGGTATCCCTTCAGGTCCAGCAGCCTTTCCTCTTTTGAGCGATTTTAATTGTTTCTCTATCCATCTGTCGTCTATTTCGATATCTACCATTTTGTCATCTGTGCGACGATATAGAGAAGGAACTACAGTGCAGTCTTCCTCTGTGAAACAGCTTTGGAAAAAGACATTTAGTATTTCGGCCTTTAGTCTTTCATCCTCTGTATCAGTACAATTTTGGTCACGGAGTGTCAGCACATTTTGTTTTGATCCACCTACCGCTTTGACATAAGACCAAAATTTCTTAGGATTTTCAGCCAAGTCAGTACATAGGACTTTACTTTCGAATTCATTGAACGCCTCTCGCATAGCCCACCTCACACTACATTTCGCTTCGCGTAATTTTTCTTTGTCTGCGAGGCTTTGACTATGTTTATGTTTGCTGTGAAGTTCACAAGTGCAGAAGTAAAAATATTATTTGTAAGGTTTTCAGCACGCGAGATAAACAACAAGAACGGTCGAACAATCGACCATTCCTGGCAGACATCTTGCATAGGAATAATTTCATTATAATGTCGTTGTGTCCCGTAATCAACGGACGCCTTAAAAGACTCGCTCCATAATGTTTATAGAAACTTAAGTGAATATATTAATTACGTTTTATGAAGATAAAAACTAAGAACATTCAGTTATGTTCATACATTGGCCACTTCTTGGCAAAATATAGATTATTATGTTTAAAAAGGGTAACATTAATTCAAGGATTTCTTTTAATTAAAGTTCGCAACAGTAAAGATATCCTACAGCAAAATTTTAGTATGATAACACGAAATACAGTTCCTGAGATTATTTCTACGTTTCTTTGTCAGTATGAACGCTCCACGTAGACATCAGTTTCAACAAATTCCAAAAGCGCCTCAAGCAGTCCTTTATTAACAAGGCGGTGAGTGGCGTGCTGTTAAATAATTAGAGCTCAGAGAACTACAGCCAGGCTCTTGCCAGGCGTAAATATCAGCAATGTTATGCGTTAAATTCTTCTTACACCCTCTTCGTCATATTCTTGAGTACACCGTAAGTATATTTGAGACGGTGTCCGCGCCGGGGCAGTAGTAGTACAACACTTCAGACAAATATGTTTTTTGTCAACGTACACAATGTCACATATTGCTTAAATGACTTATTACTACGTTCTCTATAATGCAGTGGGTGTAGCTGGTATTATAAATGGATTGCTGTAATTCAGTCCCTGGGTCTATTGAAAGTATATCTGAAAATTACTACGGGGTATGTAATCAGCTAACGTCCACACAACATCATTGTCAATCGGAATGCGTCAGAACATTAAACCTGATTCTGTATTTCAGCTTTGCTCTGATTCCAAATGTACAGTCTAGATAAATTTCAAGTATCAGTAGTGTCCTCTTGACTTTCTAATATGATGAACACGTGTAATCAGGAAAAGATTGGTTTCTTCATCTATTTATTTTTCCTAATAAAACTTGCCGGCCGCGGTGGCCGTGCGGTTCTGGCGCTGCAGTCCGGAACCGTGGGACTGCTACGGTCGCAGGTTGGAATCCTGCCTCGGGCATGGGTGTGTGTGATGTCTTTAGGTTAGTTAGGTTTAAGTAGTTCTAAGTTCTAGGGGACTTATGACCTAAGATGTTGAGTCACATAGTGCTCAGAGCCATTTGAACCTAATAAAACTTGTTGCGACAAACGATTCTGCATTACAGTGGTATGATATTGATGTGAGTTGCAAAACTGTACTGTCAGTGGATGCTATTGACGCTAGGTTTCAATTGAAACCACATGGGTGCAGATATTTTACTAAAATTCATATTAATTAAAGTGAAATATTAACTGGACATTTTACAAAGCATTGCGTATTTATTGAAACTAATGTAAATTAGTACTATTGTGTGGACGTTACTTGCCTGTTAGGGCTTCTACGACGGATATTCAAAAAGTAGGGGAAGTTTCCGTCTGACGACGTTAACCCGCGCCGATCGCGTATATTTTGGTATGTGCTTGCTCGGCAGCTCAGTTGGCATCCATCCGTCACCGGGCGAACGTCTCTGGGCGTCTGGTTTTTCAGTATTCGAATCTGAAATGTGCGGTGCAATCGAAAATCCCGCCAGTTGTGAGGCGAGGTCTGTGATGCGGTTTTTGTTGGCAAAAAGCCTAAAATCCATAGAAATTTATCGCAATCTGTGCAAAGTGTACGGAAACAACGTAATGACTGAATGTTCTGTCCGGAAACGGTGCATTCGGTTTAAAAATGGCCGAACATACGTTCATGATGAAGTGAAGAGTGGACGCCCGAGCATTGTGACTGATGATCTTGTCGCTAAAGTTGATGAAACGATTCGTGAAAACCGTCGCTTCACAGTAACGGAACTTTCGCTTTGTTTTCCACAAGTTTCACACACTTTGTTGTTTGAAATTGTCACTCAAAAGCTAGGCTACCACAAATTGTGTGCACGATGGGTGCCAAAAATGCTTACAGATCGCCATAAAGAACAGCGAATGGGGGCAACATTAACATTTCAGGAGGCCTACCACAAACGTGGTGATTCAATACTTGATCGAATCGTTACCGGTCACGAGACTTGGTTGATACGCCTCAGTTGCGAGACAATAGACGCATAAAGTGGTGGCACACAAGGCTCCCCCAAGAACCAAGAAAATGTTTGTAAACCTTGTCAGCAAGGAAGTTGTTGGCAACAGTGTTTTGGGATAGGCAAGGTGTGTTTCTCATTGATTTTCTCGACCGTGGAACAACCATAAATTCTGCCCAGTACTGTCAAACTTTGCACAGCCTTAGAAGAGCAGTTCAAAACAAACGCAGAGGAAAGCTCACGTCCAAAATTTTGTTTTTGAACGAGAATGCCCGACGTCACACGGCAAAATGCACTAAAGAACTCCTTAATCCATTCAAAGCGGAAATATTCCCCCATCCGCCCTACAGCCCTGATCTTGCACCAAGCGACTTCCACTTGATTCCCAAGATGAAAAACTGGTTTGCAATGCAGTGGTTTGATGACAACGCGGAACGCCAGGAGGACGTGAATCACTGGCTGAAGTCTCAGGCGGCAGAATTTTACGACTAAGGTCTTTCAAAGCTTGTCCACCGCTATGATAAGTGCCTCTAAGTGTTTGGTGACTATGTGGAAAAATTATATGTCAGTCGCTCTTTCAGATGTATACAGGGAGGTCCATTGACCGTGACCGGGTCAAATCTTTCACGAAATAAGCCTCAAACGAAAAAACTACAAAGAACGAAACGTTTCTGCTGTTACAATAGATAACAGCGTAATAATAACAACATCACCTACACATTACTGAGAGTCACCACATTCATCCATTCTTCATTTGCTTCCTGCAAACATTTGTATATTCAACTTTTCAACTTTGCCATTAATCTTGCACGGACGTTTTCTAACAAAAACCTTAATTGGTTGCCGGTCGGCGTGGCCGTGCGGTTCTAGGTGCTTCAGTCTGGAACCGCGTGACCGCTACGGTCGCAGGTTCGAATCCTGCCTCGGGCATGGATGTGTGTGATGTCCTTAGGTTAGTTAGGTTTAAGTAGTGCTAAGTTCTAGGGGACTGATGACCACAGATGTTAAGTCCCATAGTTCTCAGAGCCATTTGAACCATTTGAGCTTAATTGGTTGGTAACTAACTCTCCTAAATGGATAAACTGGTCCAGTTTCCTATTAGCTAAATTTTCTTCCACTTTCTCTGATGCTTGTCTCAAACTTTACCTGTCTTCTTCCACTTGCTTTCTTGGTCTTTTGTGGCTACTTGAAGTAGTACTTCCACTTGGGATTGAAGTTGCAAATGGACTGTCAGTTACATTGTCCTTTTCTGATTCTCTACGCTGATAAGTTGAGTAGTTTCAACTTCGACAATTTCTTCAAATGTTTAATTATCCACCTCAAGATTTTTATAAGGAAAAATAATTTATCCTCCTCACTTTGGGGTTGAGGCTTCGATGACCTTCAAAATATGTAACACATTTTCAAGGCAAAGTGAGCTGTACTTTATAAACATTATAATCAAAATAGATTAAAGCATTGAAACTGTTTTTGGTAGAATCCACATGTAAATGAAATACAAAATAACAATTTTCTTTCCAGCTTCCGGCTAGTGCAAAGGAGTGGATGGAAACTGCCAAAGGTTATGAAGAAAAGTGGAATTTCACCACGTGTTTGTGAGCTATAGATGGGAGGCACATTTACATTGCTGCACTGCTCAGTAGTGGAACAGTATACTTTAATTATAATGAGCGCTTCAGTAACTAATGATGCTAATTATATAATAATTTATATTAATGTTGGCACACAAGGGCGGATTTCAGTGGTGATGTGCAGACCCGACATTTCACAGAATGTTAGAGAACAATACTCCATGTATACCGCCACCGGCTCCTCTTCCTGGTAGGGATAAGCCAGTTCCATATGTTTTCGTGGCAGACGAACCCTTTGGCTCAGCAGAAAATATCATGAATCTGTTTCCAGGTCTGCATCACAAATATAGTTAGCAACGTATTTATAATCATGGATTGTGTGGAGCACATAGAGCTATTGAAAATGTGTTTGGCATTATAAACTCTGTTTTCTGAGTTTTGAGGAGGTAAATACTGTTGAATTGAAAAAAAGGCTACAGTGGCGACACTAGCTTGTGTGTATGTACATAATTTTCTTCAAAACAGAAAGTCTTAAACTAATCTACCACTAGGAACATACGAAAGAGATGGAGAAAATGGGAACTTAATACCTACGTCTTGGAGGAACAGTCCTAAACTGTCCAGAACTGGTAGAAAAACATCACTGTTAAATGACAACTGGAAATAATATGTGGAATTATTCTGCGTTATTTAGGGCTCCATACCATGGCAGTACAGAAAATAATTTCCTTAAATAACACAATTACTGAAAATACTATAATTATTTAACATTTTACTTAAGTAAACTATTGACTGGCGTATAATTAATAAACTGATTTAACAAATTTATTTACTGGTACTACTTGCTGAGTACTCCTGACCCGCCAGGGTAGCCTAGAGCGCTAACGCGCTGCTTCCTGGACTCGGGTTGGCGCGCTGGCCCCGGATCGAATCCGCCCAGCGGACTAACGACGAGGGCAGGTGTGCCGGCCAGCCTGGATATGGTTTCTTAGCGGTTTTCCACATCCTGCTAGCTGAATACCAGGCCGGTCCCCACGGTCCGCCTCAGCTACACAACTCTCATATGAAACAAGTTCGCACTATTCCATGGATTACACTAGACGCAGACAGTTGGTGTACAGACATTCAGTCCTGGGGGCTATGGGGTGGCGACAAGAAGGGTATCCGGGTACCCCCTACAATTAACATGCCAAATCCGGTTAACCATGGCAGCAGACCCAGCTAGTTGGGATTAATGCTTGGAAAGAAAGAGAGAGACTACTTGGTGAGTGCTCCTACGAGAGAGTGGTCTGTAACTGCTTGTTACGAAATGAAGACTTTCAAAAGGGTACCAAATGGACTGGTACACATTAGTAGCACTACTGCCAGAACTTCTGCTACTTTTCCACTTAGACAACTCACAACTGTACTGACTTTTTATGTTGTGCCACTTACTTTAACACTCTTTTCTAGACAAAAAATTGTATTGCAATCTCTCCTCATTTGCCAAACTTTTTTGGCAATTTTATAGTCCACGGGCTCCATATCCAAAATGCAGGCATGTGAGCCAACTTTTTCAATAAAATGAGTGTGTTTCGTTCAGCAACTCGTCTCTGGTGGAGACCAATTTCCAAAATAATTACGAGGGAAGTATGTGCACAATGGCCCGCCCATTTGGCCGAGCGGTTAACGCACGGCTTTCCGGGCGAAAAGGAGCGCCGGGACGAATCCGCCCGGCAGATTAGTGACGAGGTCTGGTAAGCCGGCCAGTCAGTAGATGGTTTTTTGGCGGTTTTCCATCCGCCTCGGCGAATGCGGGCGGGTTACCGTTATTCCGCCTAAGCTACACTATGTTGGCGGTTGCCGCGCAAGTTCTCCACGTACGCGTACAGCACCATTACCCGACGACGCGAACATAGGGGCTACACTCGTCTGGTGTGAGACGTTCCCTGTGGGGTCCACTGGGGGCCGAACCGCACAATAATCCTGGGTTCGGTGTGGGGCGGCGGAGGGGTGAAGTGGACTGCGGTAGTCGTCGTGGGGTTGTGGACCACTGCGGCTGCAGTGGGGACGGAGCCTCTCCGTCGTTTCTAGGTCCCCGGTTAACATAACATAATATAACATGTGCACAATACATTAAGACTACCACGAAAAACGATACCTTCACAGAACACTGAAGAGGGATCACAATGAAACACCTCGCTGAACAACTAACTGGACGTCTCTGTTGCTGGTGCCGACACACTCGTCTACCAGTTGGGGTACTCAAAGGAGTGTGCCCGCTGGGTTCATCGCCGCCTAACTGAGTACCATAAAGAGCAGCTAAGGGCCATCTGTGTGGAATTGCCTGCGCGTTACGATGCTGACTGTGAAAATTCGTTGTCGAATATTGTCACTGGCGGTGAAATATGGGTTCATCACTTCGAACAGGAAATAAAGCGACAATTCATTGAGTGCCGCCACTCCACTTCTCCTCGGAATAAAATGTTCAAAACCGCACCCTCAGCTGGTAATGTCATGGCAACGGACTTGAGGGACTCTGAAGGAGACATTCTGTTCTACATTTTCCCTCACGGTGCTACTATCAGCTCGGAAGTATGTTGTGCTACCCTCAGGAATTTCAAGAGAAGACTTCATCGTACAGTCGTCACAAAAATGTGGACGAGTTTTTCCTTTTCCATGACAAAACAAGGCCTCACGCTCAATAAAGAATGCACTTCACGGGAAGCAACACGTGGATTGTGGGAATGTTATTGACGCAATGAGACGTTGGCTCCGACATCGACCAGTAGAGTGATACCATGCGGGCATACAGGCCTTCGCAGTAAGTTGACGTTAGGCCATCAACTGAACTGAGACTATGTTCAAAAACAGGATTTTGTAGCCAGAAAAGTGGGGAATAATGTGGTGTATTGGAAACCTGAATAAAACCATCTTGATATCAGAAAATAAATGTGTCGCAATACACCTCTGAATAATAAAATTCGTTCCTTACTGACTGCGAGTACTGTCCTACCCACAGCTGAGAGAATACCACCGCGATAAGTTTGTATGATCTGTGAGTTAGTGCATTTAATTTTGTTACTAAATTTACTGCTGTTGAGCAGCTGATTAGAAAATGATGCTACTGATACTTGAAGTTGCGGAGGGTAACGTTCTTTTTTGACTAGAAACACCTCTTTGGCGGCATGAATGAGAGCTCTGGTTCCGTCCTAACATATCTGAGGCAACGTACTACTATAGTACCCATGGTTGCCAGATCTCATCTTGTCGTGGGTTTAATCACACCGTTTTTGTTCTTTCCTGAGAGTCTCCATGCAAACAAGAGCCTACAGCCCATTCTACACAGCTTCCACTACCAATGTAGCCGTCTCCTGTATGTGGTGGATCCCTGATCTACTAATCGAGAGATCTGTAATGTACACATGGATGCATAACCTCTCTGATTGAAACCCTCCGTTTGGCTCTGCACCAAATGTATTCGGCTGGTACTGTCGACGATGTTACTTGTATTAAGCTGTGCCTTCACCTCGGAAGCTAGACTGACAGTCTTTACCAATCCACACAGCCATCGGAAACCTGGGAGAATATTTTCCGATCCACCTCCTGCCGTTCGCTGCACCCAGTGCTCATCATGGCATCCGGAAGGAGCCGTTCCTTATGTGGAATGACCCCCTTAGAATGCACGCAGAGGACACACGTGACTTCTTCCTGTCCATGAGAGCCATATCTCTATGGCGCCCCGTTGAAACTCGCAACTCCCAGTAATTCCAACCTCTGTGACTGCCGGGATCTTAGAGCCTGAGAGGCTTCCTCTGAAACAGAACAAGAGACTACATCTGGCTCAGTATTTTTGTTAGCCACAGATGCCGCCTGTTACCTGTTTGACGGACAAACTAGGGTGAATTTTCGACGGGCTCCTGAATATTCTTTCGCTGCGTGATTCACCCTGGAACGACCTCCCACTCGACAACGGTTGAGGAATCAAGCTTTGTACGGGCAGTAACTGGGACAGCCACAATAGTGGACCGATCGGAAGCCGCGTGGGATGCGCTCGACGTTCCTTGGATCTCCAAGTCCGCGTCCCTCCCTGCTAACACAAACCCCGCCCCTATCCCCCCGCCACCTTTCAGAGTGATGCCGACTGGCAACAGCTCCAGGCTACGTGACCGTAGCCATCACCGTCTGGGATTGTGAGCGAAGGGCTATCAGCAGAGTCCCCATCCAGACACAGCAATCACAGTACCTACCCGTACTAAAGACGGCGGACCTATACAATACACAGTTCTGAAAACGCTAGACTGTGCTTCGTAAGCATACAACTGCGAAAGAAATTTGAGAGTTGAACTTCTAAGCACATAGGTAACAGAACATAAGTCGTTTCCATTTGATGCTCGTAAATATAATTAAAAAAGGAACACTGTACTCGCCTACCCCTTACTAAACTGTAATTGAAAAACGTTGCTCCTATTTGTGAAATAATTCACAAACGAACGCTATACACAGCTGTGCTTGTGGAGTAATGGAAGCTGCTGCCTTACGTTTTATTCTGTGATACAGACAAGCTTCAAAATACATCGAGCGGTCACCTTTGCTGGCAGCTGTGGCCGAGCGGTTCTAGGCGCTTCAGTCCGGAACAGCACTGCTGCTACGCCCGCAGGTTCGAATCCTCCCTCGGACATGGATGTGTGTGATGTCCTTAGTTTAGTTAGGTTTAAGTAGTTCTAAGTCTAGGGGACTGATGACCTCAGACGTTAAGTCTCATAGTGCTTAGAGCCATTTGAACCATTTTTTGGTCACCATGTGAAACGGTAAAAAAATAGTCCATCAGGAACAGTAACCATCACGTTCACCCTATACTACGGTGTTGACTGCTGTAGCTGAGGTGTCGAGCTGGGGCAGACTTCGTACTACTTGACACTATATTGACCTCAGCGTGAGGGCGCTGCTATCGGTGGGTTTGGGGTGGCTTGTTTGGGGGAAGAGAGCAAACAGCGAGATCATCGGTCTCATCGTATTAGGGAAGGACGGGGAAGGAAGTCGGCCGTGCCCTTTCAATGGAACCAACCCGGCATTTGCCTGGAGACGCTACTATGCTGAGAGGTGATGTGTTGTCTTCAAGAGCGCTTCCTATACGACGTTGTGGGCTGAAGCGAGCCCTCGCTAGTGTCTGGGGAATCGGTTCGTGTTGTCAACCTTTGTGTGGCAAAGCGATCTCTGTACGAGACAACATAATTTCTACTATATATACAAGCAAAATTGTGAAGAGGACAATTACTGTGGATATTCGTGTAATACACTAATATCGTACATGGAGTACCAATATACGATGCCGACGCGACATTTCCTACAGCTGAATGTTTCTTCTTGAGCCAATATGATTGTTAGGAATCTTTCATCTCGCAAATTTGTCTAAAAAGAACAGCTTTAGTGAACATGTAAGTTTTGTGGTTACCAGACACATGTAACTTAATTACCCCGCAATTTTAATCATAATTCAATAATTTATAAAAGTTACTTTTGTTACTGGTTTTTTCTGTAGAAAAGTATTGTACACAACCAAATACCACTTATTTTGAAATTGTTTCTTTTCTTGTAGCAGCTACGTGTGTTTCAAGATCATCTCTGGTGGTACAGAACTTTTCATTTCATATTTTCTTTATATCTTATTACGTATGATATATATCTGTATAGATTGTCGGTGTTATTTGTTCTGCATCTTTTTCCAAATGCGTGACAAATAACGTGTTGCTTTATGCAATGCGGAAGTGAAATCCTGATTCGTACAGTAGTCTTCAGTCAGTCAGGAAAGAATAAGTGAATTTTCATTGTCGAAGTATACAGACTTTGTGAAAAAATTTAAATCTGACAAATACGTATTGGCTAGAGACTGTTTACGTCTGAGAACTCGACATACTATAGAGCCTTTGTAGGAATTTACTTACCTATGTCGGTGAATATCAGTAACTGTTTCAGTCCAAGTGAGTGCGAGATTCCATTTATTATGGAAAGCGAGAGTCAAGATTTTGTACGTTTTGTTATTCCCAGTTGATACTCTAGGGACTGTATGGCCATTTCACTAAAAATAAGAAAGGTTTTCACCACTTTTAGTAATTCTTGGGCGAATTATGCTTCAATTTGATTGATCAGTTATTTCAGCTATTAAATTTTTTATATATGCACGATCCTTCGTTGTGTTTGTGTTACCGTTGATTGTTCTGAAGTACAACGCAAATCGAGCAGGAGACATTCGGTGTGTAAGTAAGTAAAGTGTAAGAAATACGAGTGAGGAACACAGAGTGAATGACTGCTTTGGATACATAGTCTTGTGAAAAAATTTCCTCAACAGTGTGACACTTACAGGAGACTTAGAGAGTGAAATTCTTTTTACTTTATTTATTTATCTGGAATAAATGAACGAATGTCGAATAGATTTCCCACCTGCCACTTCCTCAGAGTCCAGTGAGAATGCCCGCATCTCGTGGTCGGGCGATAGCGTTCTCGCTTCTCACGCCCGGGTTCCCGGGTTCGATTCCCGGCGGGGTGAGGGATTTTCTCTGCCTCGTGATGGCTGGGTGTTGTGTGATGTCCTTAGGTTAGTTAGGTTTAAGTAGTTCTAAGTTCTAGGGGACTGATGACCATAGATGTTAAGTCCCATAGTGCTCAGAGCAATTTGAACCATTTTTTAGCCAGTGAGAATATACATTCCTATATTATTCAAGAAATAATTCCATGTTTTAGTTTTAAAGACTGAATACGAATTTTGCACTTACGTTTAGCTGAGCAGTTAAAATATCTACTATTCTCAGTGAAATAGTAATTTTGATTAATATACAGGATTTGGATCTCTACTTGTTGAGACAAGCCTTGAAACTGTGAAAAGGTACAATGGGTTTTTTGAAGGATAGCTAATGTTCGTTTGTCGTTGCTTCAGTTATTCTGCAGTGGGTTTTTCATTGCTCATGGCACTACATAAACACGTTCCCTTTTTTAATACTAACTGATAATTACATCAAAGTTTCTACTTAAACATGTACCTTCCATTTTACGTTGTAATGTATTCGTTATTAGACAAATACACTTTTTAGTGTCTGCCTGCGCTCTTCTATTGAGAGCCGTGTGGTAGCGATTGCAGACCCGAAAGTCAAACTGAAGTCGAAGCAGATGTTAGAAAAGGAGGAGGGGGTGACAATCAGACAGAACACAGGAAATCTTTTCTTACTGATAACACGAAGTCTGCTCAGTGAAGGAACTCCACCCACAATAAAGTCAGCATGTTCTCGTCCTTTTCCTTCGTAAGAATTGCGGACGGTACAAAACACCTCACAAGGATGGTGAGCGATAATTTCATCTACTATTAAAAAACAAAATACGAGCCAGCCAAACGAGTGTAAGAAGGCGCCCTGCGACCCAGCTCCGGAGAAAGCAAAGTAATGTCCTTGGAGCCACATTAAGGGTCGATGCTCTGGAGAACGCAAAGAGACTTGTGGTCAGGAATACAAAGGCGACACTTCCTAGGGAGAGTCGAGATATGACACGTGGCTCCAGAGCGCTTTCTGCCGCGTCGGTTATGCATTCTGCAGACACGCTTCGCTAGCCGATCTCTTGTCGGTACCGGCAGACGCTGGCAGCCACAGACAGTGCGTCTACCGCCATGCCAAGAGCCTCACGATAGCCTGGTAAAAATGCGCAACGGTTCTCGCATTATAGTCGGCCTATCAGTACCGTTTGTCTCACAGCAACCACAGTTTAAAATCCCTGGTAACGAGACCTGAGAATCCTGTTACTGGCGATAGTGAAGTACTTGTTTCTTTCCTTATGGGCAAAAGAAATTTGCACAACATAATTGAATAACAGCAATGCAGAGATAATGTTGTTCCTAAAAATATATTTCTCTGACTAATTCGCTAACATTCTGGTTGCTGGCACTCCTAATCCTTTTACAATTTGTACGCAAATGGCGTACTACAGTGCAGTTTAAAATACTGTGACGCCTTTGATTCGACAAGTAACTGGTGAAAATTTTAGTACAGAAAAATCTATAGTATTTTCTTTCTTTTTTTTCAAAATCTCGGTAGCTTCTCAGTTTTTCTTGATCTCCTGTTGTTTTTCGTTAATGTGACGCGTTCAAACCACAAATTACCCGCCTTCGTTTAGTGCCATCATTGTATAGAGATGCGGTCTTTCTATTGGTGGAATTTGAGGTACAATTTGAATGTACGGAATTGTTTGTGGTCCAGCACGACATGTTCTACATCGGACTAACGAGATGAAAATTTACTGCAAGATCCAAAGATCGTATAAACAAAAGTGGAAACAATCTCTACACATTTACCATGCATCTCTGAGAAAATCGACACTCTACATTAGACATAAGCAATAATTTTCAAAAGAAGTCAACACACATTTAGCAGAAAATCCGAATAAGATCGTAAACAAACAGGCAAAACTCTGAACTAAAAAAATGGATTTAAAATACCAACAAAATCCTTATCTATGGCCGGCCGGTGTGGCCGTGCGGTTCTAGGCACTTCAGGCTGGAACCGCGTGACCGCTACGGTCGCAGGTTCGAATCCTGCCTCGGGCAAGGATGTTTGTGATGTCCTTAGGTTAGTTAGGTTTAAATAGTTCTAAGTTCTAGGGGACTAATGACCATAGATGTTAAGTCCCATAGTGCTCAGAGCCATTTGAACCATTTGAACCTTATCTATGACATAATTTAGAACGAAAGAGTCCAAAATTTCACATGTAAAATGAATAGAATTCAGTCAAATGGATATTTTTGCTTGTGCATTTTAACAGCGTAGCTCTGATGTATAACTCGATAAAGTAACAATCATCCACAAATATAAAAATATGCTAGGTATTCCATGGTTGAGAAATAGCATTTACGATGTTGTAGCGTAAGTAAAAAATTATAATAGAATCATCCTTTCCATATTTTTATCTACACACACGTATACAAATAATACCATGATTCCGTATAGTTACCGCTTGAAAATGAGATCGGACGAAACCGGTAACAAAAAGATATACATAAAAAGCACCTGTAGCTGGCTATCATTGCAATAGTGCACATTTCATAGAGTTGAAACCTTTTTTCTTGAAGTAATAAGCATAGACGCACTGTGCCACGTTATCTCAGTTTGCCTTGTAAGTAGCTTACTTAATATTAACTATAAATATAGTCACATAAACTGGCACGGTGCCACCAATATCATTACATCATTCAAAATGATGGATCACAGCAATCAGTAGTCCTTTTCATTCGGTTTTTATTAAGCAAATGTAGTTTTTGGCTAGTGTCTAGTCAGCATCAATTCACTGTATCATAGTATCAATGCATGTCCTAGAACCTCAGTCCCCTGTTGTTGGGGCTTCTGTCACAGTTTGTTCAAGACAAATCTAGATTTGCTTAATGCAACCTGAATGAAAAGGACGACTGATTGCTGTGTTCCATCGTTTTGAAAGTCATATCAAAGCCGTTAAGAGCACCAACATTCTTAAAGGAAGGTAACTTTGATTACGTTATTATCATAAGAATACAACGCAGTGACTGGCCCATTGCAGTTAACTTGATGTCTTCATAATCTGCAATGGTTTCCGGACGCTCTGCTGGTTGAACCACTGTCAAGTGGCCGTCGAGATTCACAATGCCTACGACGAAGTACTGCGTTTCCCGGCTGTTTGAAATACTGTGTCACAGCATCAGACTTTCTCAAAACAATTTTAGAGGCATTAATAAAAGGGTTATCCCGCAGCTGGAGCTTTCATCCCATCCCTCGGCAAATATTTTTTGAACATCGCCCTGGCCATATCACTTTGCAGCAGGAAATAAAAAAGTTTCACGTACCGCTACGGTATGTTCCACTAGGAAAAAGCTGTCGATATGTACCCCAGCCCCACATTTTTCAAATTAACGACTTTGCCGAGCGTTTCATCAGTGTGAGATAACAAAAGGTATCATTTACCAACGATTTGTTTTAAAACTCGTATACAATATTTTGTGTCACTGAACCGGCAGTGTGTCGCTGACTGTCGTTTCTACATCTGCATCTACACAGATACCCTGCAAGCCACTTGTGTTCGTGGAACTCGTTGGTTGTCTGTAACATTTCCTGTGATAGCGCTTGGGTTGTCTGCAAACGTCTTGTCCTTTGACATCCGTTCTGGCTGCTTTCAAATTAGGAACCTGAAGGAAACAGTAAGGGATTTACCTCAAATGATTGATGACAGTACCTTAGCAAATTCGAGGGACATGGCCCACACGCATGGATTTCGTTTGCACATATTCTATCTTCAACTTATTATTTTTGGGGAAACGGCAATACCTGATAACTGGAACCATGTGTCTATCGAGGAATCGTTCAAATTTATAAACTGCAGCTTATTTTGTGCTCAAAGCAAGTTAAGTCGTTTCTCATGTAATCAATCTTCTTGCGTTGCAACCTGTCCATCCCTGCGGTGAAAACTTGAATAACACTACACGATAATTTCTTTTCTACAATGAGGCGCCACTCTTTACCATGAGACATCTGCTTCATTATAAGACGAGTAGATGAAGTAGACATTTGGCCAGAAACAGCTTAATTAACTTAGACATGCCCGAAAGAACAGACACCATATCCATGTAAGTATATAGTTCTTGCAGTACCGGCCATGACCTTCTTCTTCTGCGCCGATGCACACATATCCCCCGAACTCTTACGGGACTTGGTAAGAATGTCTTCCACGAGTAATGAGTGTGTTGGAGTGGGACACTACGTATGTCGTGTGGGGACATACAAGGTGAGAATGTGTGTCTCGCGGGAGGCGTGCATGAGATAGTCCCTGCAATCGCGCTGTCCTTTGTGCCCTCGGTGGCTCAGATGGACAGAGCGTCTGCCATGTAAGCAGAAGATTCTGATTGCGAGTCCCGGTCGTGGCACACATTTTCACCTGTCCCCCCGTTGATATATATCAACGCTCGTCAGCAGCTGAAGGTATTAATGTAATTCTAATTCATTGAGGATTTCCCCTGCCAAACCAATCAACAATGCAACATTTGAATCTTTGTGTTCCAACGCAATGTGCAGTTTGTGAAATCAGTGTTTGTATATATTAACACAGCAACTGTAGCGACATTTACTACAGTAACATATTTAGTTTAAAAGCCCGTCGGACCTAACAATCAGAAGTTTAGGAATGCTTAAGTATCCTTATGAGGGTGGGTATCTTCATAGACATTCACGCGGTACTAATGAATTATAATCGTAATAACCCGTAAAATATCTTCATTTCGGTGAAATACTATAAGCCCGACAACACCTGCATAATTTATCATAAACAACAAAAAAACCACAGATGAAAAAATATTTCAGCGCGATGCAGAAGTTAACGGAGCATCTGAAATGCATATGTGACAGAAATGCTCTTGACTTCAGCAGAAACTGCTGTTACTACTTAAGTCTCAAGGGGTGAAACTAATGTCAGTGTAGAGAGACACGTATGAGATGACTCAAGCAAGAAAAAATGTCTGATGCCGCGAATGGGGGAAGGATTCTGATTGCAAAACGTGTTCCCTAACGACGTTCCCACCCGGCGACACTCCCTGACGTCACGATGGTTGTGCAGTCACTCGATATTAATAAACACTGTCTCCATTGTCACTTGTCTACCATTAAGTTCTAGCACAAGGAAGAAATAACGTTTGACTACATTTCAGAAAGGTGCAGCAATTTTATGGTTCAAATGGCTCTGAGCACTATGGGACTTAACATCAGAGTTCGTCAGTCCCCTAGAACTTAATACTACTTAAACCTAACTAACCTAAGGACATCACATACATGCATGTCCGAGGCAGGATTCGAACCTGCGACCGTAGTGGTTGCGCGGTTCCAGACTGAAGCACCTAGAACCTCTCGGACACACCGGCCGGCGCAATGGTTTTTTGTAGTTTTTATAATTGGCACTGAATGTATTTAAAAAGTTCAATGCTAGCGAAACATTTACTCTCTCGTAAAATGAGTTTCAATAGGTTTAATCTTTCCTACATACAATTTGGAAAGAGCAGATCCATTAAAAACTAGTGGTATGCGAAGTTTGATAAAATCTGTGTACCTTAAGTACACTCGACGTTGAATGACATTCTTGTCCCGTCGCAAGGCGGGTAAACAGACCACTGGGCAACGTAAAAAGCTATTTAACGAGTGGAAGTTTGAAGATCAATTTTCTCAGAATTGTATATACTAGAAGTCAGACCTTTGGATGACATTAAAATCATTCGCTTTGTGGGGCAGTGGACCACTGTTTTAAAAAATCTCGTAATGGCCAATGTCTAGTGGAGCTTTCTCATTGATGGAATAATGTTTGGCGTAAGTTTTGAGCAGAACATAGTGAAGGAATAGAATATTTGGGCACACTGCAATGAGGTGCAGAAGCAGATGCTTGGGGCTTGGATACATGGAAAAGCGACTACTTTCAAATCGCGCAGTGAAAGTCAGGCTTGGATTTCTGATGATCAACCGATCACACTGAAGCTCATGACCAGTCTCTGGCACCAGACTCTACTGTCTGTACGACTTGACACTCCAATTCATCATCAAGGCATTTCCTTTAGTTCCCTTGCTACTGGTACTGATCAGGTTTCGTTATTTAACATCTGATTAGCGATTTGAGGGCTCATCCATGACTGAGTCGTCTTCGTCATTTGCATGAAGATTTCATATCTCTACCTGTCATGATAGGACCAGTTACTGCAAACCCATACACAGATAATTCCGAAGATGAACTACTGCGACTGTAATTTCTGTAGTCACTCTTGTTCCTTGCAGGCTTTGCCAAACCAACCTACACTTCATTTAACTGCGTTGAAATATTCATAACTGGTATTTCCTCTCACCTAGTGATTTGTTGCTCACTTTAATGTCTAATTATTGCTTTTGTTGATTATATATTAGCTTACAAGTAATAATTGTAATAGACTTGGGTTAAATTGGGAAAGACTTTTCATTCGGTATTTAGATAAATTTTATTCTTTATAAATAAACTAATCTCTCTTTTAAAAATCAACACAATGAAATCAAAATTGTTAAGGCTTTCGTGGCCACTTGTTGACAAACTGCCTATTGGCTTCTGTCTCGGGTTCTTCGGCCGACGTTCATCTAATGATTTTTCTGACGTTTCGCCAGCACGCCTGGCTGGCATTGTCAAAGCTTCACCCTCCACTGCCGGTGGTGAACTCCAGCCGAGCTCGCGGGCTCAGACTATATGTACCTGGCGCGCCAACGTCCGAGGGCTTCTCCGCGGTCATTTCCGGTGCAGTTCTCCTCTTGCTACCTGCGACGGTCGTTCGCTGCAGTACGGGAAGCCAGGATCCCTTTACCTTAAGGTTTTCCTCTTTCTTGTTCAAACTGTTCGCGTGCTTTTGTATTTCTTCAGCTTCTCTGTACAAGCGCGTGTGATAATGCTTCTCTACAGCCAGAACTTCCGTGTCGGCGAATTTTATTACGTGGTCGGTCTCATTCAGTGCGCGCTCTGCCACGGCCGATTTCTCCACCTTCCCCAACCTGCAATGTCGCTTATGCTCTTTGATCCTGGTGTTGATGGATCGTCCAGTCATTCCGACATAAACTTTTCCGCATGTGCATGGTATACGGTATATTCCCGACATTGCAAGTGGGTCTCTTTTCTCCATCGCCGATCTAAGACACTCTTTGATCTTCCTTGTCGGTTTGAAAATCGTCTTTACGCCATGTTTGCGCAATTTACGGCCGATTCTGTCCGTCACTCTGGGAATGTATGGCAGAAAGGCCGTACCCGACATTTCTTTTTCTGGTTCCTTACTTCGCCGAGTGTTTGGCTCTGTTACACTTCTAATATAATTTTTGGAGTACCCATTGCTCCTCAGGACAGTCTCCAGGTGTTGCATTTCCCGTTTGAGGTGTTGCGGCTCACATATTCGTCCTGCTCTCGTTACGAGCGTACTAATCATGCCTCTTTTCTGTCTCAGGTGGTGGTTTGACAGTTTGTGCAGGTATCGGTCCGTGTGTGTCGGTTTTCGATACACGCTGTGTCCCAGGTTTTCGCCGTCCCTTGTGACCAGCACATCTATAAATGGCAGTTTCTTGTCCTTTTCTACTTCCATGGTAAATGTTATGTTGGAATGGAGGCTGTTCAAGTGTCTTAGTAAGTCACCGAGCTGTTCTTCACCATGGCTCCACACCACGAAAGTATCATTAACGTACCTGTACCACACCTTAGGTTTGCAAGTCGCCGAGTCCAGTGCCTGTGCTTCGAATTGTTCCATGAAGAAGTTGGCCACCACTGGACTGAGATGACTACCCATGGCGACGCCTTCCAGCTGTTCGTAGAAATCTCCATTCCACGTGAAATAGCTCGTGGTGAGACATGCGTGGAAGAGCTTTCTGATGTCCTGCGGGAAAATGGAACCGATGTCCTCCAGAGCGTCACTGAGAGGCACTTTCGTAAATAACGAAACAACATCAAAACTGACCGTGATGTCGTTTGGTGTAAGTTTCAGTTTCTTCAGCTTCTCAATGAAATGTCCTGAGTCCTCAATCAGTTCATTCCACGACTATTGCATTTCCGTACCTGGCTGGATGGAGAGCGATCTGTCATCAGGCACACATCATAGCAGCTAAAACGCTTGCTGTCTCGGTTGGCATCGTACAAATATCGTTTACCTTGGTTCAGTGATATGTTTTACTGGGGTTTTCTCAGGAAAAGATCTCCTTTCAGTAAAAAAATCCCCTATAACTAAAAAGTCCAAAATGGGAATACAAGGATGATTTATGACTATACGAATGGCTCTGACATACAGTCACGAGACGTTCGGATCAAAGTGATTTCTACGCCGTCAGCTTCGATGCACCAAATTTGCCCTGTGAGCCGTCTCCTGAAACGCTACTTGAAAGGCAGAACTCACCATATCGAGCGCCGGATCCCAGCAGCCTCAGTGCTGTCTCCGCTGCTAAACGCTCTGTAAACATCGGATTCGCCGTCGAGTCCACGTGCGCAGCTCAACACGGCATGGTGTGAGTGCTCAGCTTGCGCAGCGCAGTTCCCAGACCTCACGTAACAACCTCCCGTCATAGGCGGCGAAATGGCGGTTGGCCTTTAATGCAATTAAAAGAAGCGCTCCTGGTGAAGACACGCCCAGTGCTCACACATGGGAGGCAAATAGACGTCCGGCGTGAAGTTCGGCAATGGGAGGCCACAAGTAAGAACCTGTGTGTCACTCTCCACTGGCCGCTTACACGGCACAAACACGTCGAAGGCCTGCAGGATGAATGATTTACAATCGTTGCTAAGCCCGACCACAATCACACAGGTCCTTAGAATAGTTCTGCACAAAACGAGACTGCGCCCAGCTGAATCCAATAACAACGCTATCGACGGTATTTTAAAGTATGACAACACAATTAATTTTTCTTTCATCTTCCTTTCTTTCTTGGCTAGTTTAATTTCCCAGTTCCGTTTGCACATTTGGGCCTAATTTTGTTTCTGTTCTTTTTAGCCGTCACACTTGGATTGTAGCCGTTATTTAGAGCTAGGCTTTTAACTGTGTGTAATTATGTCTTCATATTTTCTTTGCCATTGGTGACTTCAATCATGCGACCTGTTTCTCAACAAATAATTATATACTTCGCAATACTAATGTTAAAAATAACTCCTTCTATTATACTATCCATCATCGGTTACTCCGTGCAAAATTATACAATATGATCAAGGACGCCCACCTCGTTAGACTACTCAGCACCCTCCTCCAAAACCGCAGGCTTTTTGTTGAATTTCAAGGACAACACAGTCGCTAGTGAGCGCAGAAAAATTGTCTACATCAGGGAAGCGTCTTGGCTCCTCTTCTCTTCAACATTTATACCAACGACCAGCCATTGACCCCAGCCACAAGGAGATTCTTATATGCAGATGACCTAGCCCTTGCTACGCAGAACTCATGCTTTGAAAGAGTGGAAAGAAACCTGACAACAGCACTTACAACACTGTCAAGCTACCACAATCGGAAACAACTCAGACCAAACCCTTCGAAGACACAAGTGTGTGTCTTTAATTTAAGGAACAGGGAAGCTAATCATGAGCTACATATTGCATGGTCAAGCATCCAACTCCAGCATTGTCACGCACCTAAATACTTGGGAGTCACTCTCGATAGAACTCCGACATTCAAAACCCACTGCAAGAACACCAAAATGAAAATCTCCGCTCGAAACAACCTAATTCGCAGACTAGCGAGGGCACAGTGGGGATCACATCCACAAACTATTCGCTGCTCTGCAATGGCACTGTGCTTTTCTACTGCTGAATAAGCTTCTCCAGTCTGGTACAAGTCATCTCATGCCAGACAAGTAGACATTGCTCTCAACGAAACCTGCAGGTTGATCACAGGTTGCTTAAGACCTACCCCAACTGATAAGCTCTACTGCCTGGCTGGAATAGCGCCACCATGGGTACGCAGAAGAGTGGCTGCTAACAAGGAGAGACTGAAAGTGGTACAGGACAGTACCCTTCCAATGCACGGACATAATCCACCACAGCAACGGCTGAGATCGCGAAAGAGCTTTCTGAGAACATCCGAGAAGCTCACCATTTCACCAGAGAAGGCAAGGCTGGAGTTATGGAAGAAGTCAACTCCTCATCTGCAGACGCCAGAAGCTGAAGAACTACCACCTGGACACAACGAGAGCTGGCTGGTGTGGAAATCTTTAAACAGATTACGATCAGGAGTTGGACGACCCAGAGACAACCTGAAGAGATGGGGCTTCGTAACAGAAGAGACGTCCTGTGATTGTGGACAAGAACAAACCACAAGCCACATGTTACAGTGCCTTTTGTGCCCTACATCCTGCACGAAGTTTGATCTCCTGCAAACTACTCCAAGCGCCTTGGAGGTTGAAAAGTACTGGGCACATGTTATATAAATACAATTTGAATATATATATATATATATATATATATATATATATATATATATATATATATATTAATGTGTATGGCTACTGTAAATTTGTATGTTTCTGACTCGAGAATAAAAAAATCTATTAACGAAGATACCACACTACTGGAAAAGAAATAGTGCACCTATTAGAGTTTTCCAATTCACTAATGATGTATTGTTGTGACAGTGGATATGGAATACATGAAATGGTCACATTTACAGATCAGTGCCACAAGCGGTTCAGCGGTACTATGCTGGAACACCCGTATTAGTACATTGTGTAATCTCTACTGGTGGAAATAATTGTACAGATTGCGAATACTGTCCTCGGATACGTTATTCTACACCTGCTCGACATGAATACATAGTTCTGTAACTGTTGCTGGTTGATGAGTGGCACGAGTCACTTCTCGTCCCATTATACGTCACACCTGCTCCATTGGAGACAAATTTGGAGATCGTGCTGCCAGGGAAGTTGCTGCAAGTCTAGCAGAGCACGTTGAGAATTTCGATCAGTGTGTGAGTGATCATTATGCTCTTGGGACAACACATTACTTTCCTGTTGCGCGAACGGCAATAGAACAACATTTTCCACCTACCGAGCGTTGGTTAGCATCCCCACCAGAAACACAAAAGGTGAACAACGGTTCTTGCTTAAATGCTCCCTAAACCTTGAGGTCAGGGATGGAGCCAGCGTGTCTTGCACGAATGCACTCTAAGAGAGAGCGCTCACCAAGTCTACGTGTAAGTGTGAACGACCACCACTTGCGAGGAGGCAGAATGTACTTTCATCGCTGAAGACTACGGTCCGCCATTCTGTCTTTCAAGTGATCCTCTGATGACAACATTCGAGCGGTGCATGTCGATACTCTGGCGTGAGTGGAAGACAGGCTATAGATGTGTGTGCGCGTAGTCCCACTGCAAATAACCGGTTCGCAACACATCTGGACTCACAACCCCTTTCATTGTTCTGTCGTAGCTGTAAAAACTGCCACTGATGCCCTTACAATACGAAGATTCTGGCGTGCGGCTGTGCTACGTGGACTCCAGAACCTTATCTACAGGTGTGAGAAAGTTCACGTGACTATCGATACCATCAGCGTAGCACAACAGACGTAGCATTCGCAACTTGTGTGACAATACTCCGAAAGGACCTTCCCGCAACTCGAAAGACCACAATTTGACCTAACTCGCTAAACTGACTGTAGGAAGCATGTGTGCGTCTCTTTGGCATGGTTTTATTCATGCTTCTCACATCTGCACAACAGTGAGCCATCGGGCTGTGAGTATTTCGTATTAAAGGGTAGATTTTGCCATTGCCAGTCTATATTTTATATCCTCTCTACTTCGGTTATTTTGCTGCCCAAATAGCAAAACCCGCCTACTTCTATAAGTGTCTAAGTTCCTAATCTAATTTCTTCAGCATCACCAAATTAAATTCTACTACATTCCATTATCCTCGTTTTCCTTTTGTTGATGTTCATCTTATACCCTCCTTTCAAGACACAGTCCATTCCGTTCAACTGCTCTTCCAGGTCCTTGTTGTCTCTGACAGAATTACAATGCCATCGGCGAACGTCAAAGTTTTTATTACTTCTCGATGGATTTTAATACCTACTCCAAATTTTTCTGTTGTTTCCTTTACTGCTTGCTCAATATATAGATGGAATAACATCGGCGATGGACTACAATCCTGTCTCAGTCGCTTCCCAACCATTGCTTCACTTTCACGCCCTTGACTCTTATAACTGCCATCTTGTTTCTGTACTAACTGTAAATAGCGTTTCGCTCCCTATATTTGACCCCTGCCACCTTCAGAATTTGAAAGAGAAAATTCCAGTCAACACTGTGAAAAGCTTTCTGTAAGTCTTCAAATGCTAGAAATGTAGGTTTGCCTTTCTTTAATCTATCTTCTAAGATAAGTCGTAGGTCAGTATTTCCTCACGTGTTGCAACATTTCAACGGAATCCAAACTCATTCCTCTTCTACTATTTTATCCATACGATTGTAAAGAAATCGTGGTAGTATTTTGTAGCCATGACTTATTGAACGGATGGTTCGGTAGTTTTCCCTCCTTTCAACAACTGCTTTCTTTGGGATAGGAATTATTGTAGACTTCTTGAAGTCTGAGGGAATAACGCCTGTCTCATACATCTTGCTCTCCAGATGGTAGAGTTTTGTCACAGTTATCTCTCCCAAGGTTATCAGTGGCTCTAATGGAATGTTGTCTACTCTCGGGGACTTGTTTCGTATTATAATTTTCAGTGCTCTGTCAAACTATTCACGCAGTATCATATCTTCCATTTCATCTTCATCTACGTCCTCTTCCATCTCCATAAGTATTGTCCTCAAATACGTCGTGTTTGTATAGACACTATATATACTCCTTCCACATTCCTGCCTTCCCTTCTTTGCCGGGAGTAGAGCGGGCGCTCTTCTTGCAGCCAATAACTTCCTTCTTGACTTCGAGACTCCAGCAAGCACGCCCGGTACGCCTATAAAAGGCTCGGAATTCGTCGCGCACGGCCTATGCGACACCACGCGTGGAGTCGTTCTTGATAAAGAGCGTAACCACATGCTCTGTTGATAAGAGCCGACATGGCACAGGTATATGGACGACAGTGCATCAGGCCACTGCCCATTCCAGTTCTAGAGATTAGCAATTTGTGTGCACTAGTGACTGCACTGAATATTTAAACTGCTACTGGAACTTATGTCGCGTTAAATTTGTATGGCGTTCTGTGACGTGAACAAGGAAACTGAGAGAGACAAGTGAGAAACTGGACTAATATTCGGGTGAATAATGATCCAGTTTCTTGTCTGTTTATCCAGACTTATATTTACCTCGATTTTCCTAACTCCCTTAAGGTGAATCCAGGATTGCCCATTGAAAAAGAGTGGCCAGTTTGATTCCGCCTTCATTTCTCAGTCCATTTCTAATGACCTATAAACCAATGGGTCGTTAAAACTTAATCATCCTTTTTCTACCGAGTACGGAATCATAGTGAAATATTGTCTGAAATGTCTAACGCTACACTCTAGGATAGAATGAAATGTGCTTACTTGTCACACAGACTTTCAGTACCATGCCAGCTCCGTGATGTTCCCAAATATCCCATAATATACGTTTAGAGAATCTCTTTCTATCCAAGGAAGCGACGTTGAGTCTTTGCTCTTGAGTGCTTTCTCTGAATCATTTCATCAGGAGACTTCAGTTTTTTAGTGATATGGAAATCTAGGAAGTATGTAAAATCTATGAAAAAAACAGAGTGTGCCACATTCCAGGTTCAAAAAAGAAATGGTTCGAATGGCTCTGAGCGCTATGGGACTCAAATTTGAGGTCATTAGTCTCCTAGAACTTAGAACTAGTTAAACCTAACTAACCTAAAGACATCACACACATCCATGCCGAGGCAGGATTCGAACCTGCAACCGTAGCGGTCTCGCGGTTCCAGACTGCAGCGCCTAGAACCACACGGCCACTTCGGCCGACTCACATTCCAGGAAACCGATCTGCCATCTTCCTTGAAATCGAGACAGAGTCGCTGCCCTGTATGGCGGAGATATTTTGTTCGAGTCACAACACTCCATAGATACAAGTAAAGCTCGTTCTTGCCCCTGCGTGTCCAACATGGAATTTCAATATGAACAAACACGTAAGTCAACAGTAATAGATAAATTCACCTGTCTGGGGTGTGCAATAACTTTTCACAACTGGATAAAATAGATTCAAGGCATAGGAGATCTTATTCTGTTGAGTTAGAGAAGATAATGGGAGACTTTCAAGGAGGAACTGTTACGCCCATCCTGCCTGGATCGCCGCCCCACCTGCCTTCTACAAATCCCTTCAAATCCTGGAACGCCTTGCGCTCTGCCTCACCTATCACATCAGCCTCCCCTCCGCCATGCGGATCCTCTACGACATAATTCCGTTCCCACAGCTCCTCCTTTTCCTCGAACGGATACGGATCCTTTACACCTCCCGCTTGTCTCTCCCATCCTTTCCCACCCCTGTCCGCTGCCGCACTTGTACTCCCACATCCAACGCACTCTCCATCTCTACACACTCCATACCCTTGCTCAAGGTGGCTTCTGCCAACTCCCCTCCCTGATGATGCCCTCATCCCCTCCTACCAATTCTGATCCTCCTCTTCCTACCCCTGTGTTTTTTCTCCAGAGCACCCTATTTCCCTTCTCTCCCCCCGCGCTCTTCCACCATCCCACCCCTCCCCCCCTCACCGGGCTTCTATGCACCCATCTACCCTCTTCCCTCCCCATCCCTTCTTATCTCCCACTGGCATCAACACTCTCCCCCTCTCCCACCTAGCCCGCCAGTCGGTTGTAGGCGCTACAGTCTGGAACCGCGCGAATGCTACGGTCACAGGCTCGAATCATGCCTCGGGCATGGGTGTGTGTGATGTCTTAGGTTAGTTAGGTTTAAGTAGTTCTAGGTTCTAGGGGGCTGATGACCAAAGACGTTAAGTCCCATAGTGCTCAGAGCCATTTTGAACCTCTCCCTCCTACCCTCACCTCTGACAGGCCCCCGGCTTTTTTGTGTGAACTGTGCGTCTTCGTGCGCCGGAGATTCGCGCTGCAGTGCTCGTGTTTGTCGTTCCGTCGGTGCATCAGTGTCTATCCGTCCGAGCTCCTCAGGTCATACGTGACATTCTGTATTCTCCGTTGTGTGCAGTGGTTTTTTTTTATTTTTTTATTTATTTTTTATTTTTTTTTATCCGAGCAGTAAATCGTTGAACGACTTCGCTTACTTTTACTATGTTTGTCTCCCGTTTTTGTCCTCCACGTATGTTTGTTTTTCTGTATTTCTGTTATACTGTGTGTCTTTCCTGTGGCCGAAGAGCCGCTGCCGGCCTACATTGTTTGTAAGATATCAAAATGACAATAATTAAAAGAAAGAAACAAGGCGGAAGTGACAATGACCCAGGGCGGTTACATATGTGCCATTCGCTTTCACATTTTTAATGGTTCTGTGAAATTTAGACACGTTTTAAGATATCAAGGTTTATTTTCTATTGTCCTGTAGGGAGCTGTGGCGAGTAATTAATTTGGGGGAAGAGAGACACAGGTATACATCCATCAAAAAATTAGGAGTTACGGTGAAAGGGCTATTGTGAGAAGATGAAAGTTATCATGAAAATTCATTGTGGAGAAGGTGAGGCTTGTTGGCAACAGGCGAGGTCAGGCAGGTACGACAGACTTTCCGTACCAACATTGAGGACCGCAGGTAAAGTCGCGATTAATAAAACTGTTAAAAAAGGAAAGAGGAGATTGACCGCGCTATTTTAAAATTTTTAATTCGAAAGTTACGACAAGTACCTCACTTTAATAATGTAAATATTAGTTATTAACGAGGTATTATCACAGAGGTGACTTAGGTGGAAAATGAAGCCTCCCGATTAGCTAGTTGGTAACGTCTTTCATGGGAGGCACGGAGGGACACGCTCCAGCGGTATGTTCGACTACATCGTTATTTGATCCGGAAGGTAGACATGTCTCTGTTTGTGAACAAAAGAGAATTCTAGCGGTGAAATCTAATGGACGTGGCCACCGATCTGCGATTTCATTGATATACTTCCAAGATAAATAATTTTATAGTTAAGGTTAAGTAAAATTTCAAATCAGTTTTAGAGCATATTCATTTCGTCCCACGATTATTTCTACACTCTGGCAATTATTTGATGAGCATGTAGATAATAAATGAACTTTGATTACAGGCAATGTTATTATTCTGGGATGCACCCCTGTGGAGACTATGCAAGGAAATTAAAATGAATATTTCAATTGTTCCAGCAGCACTTTCCACGGTCGCACTCCAGAACACATATACCTTATGATGACTCTGTTACGAGAATAAAGTGAAAATCACATGGCGTGAGAAGTAAGAAGCAAAATCACGTGAGGGTACCAGTGAAGTAGGGCGAATGAAAAACATTTGTAAACTAGGGTAAAATACATGACACATTGTCACTGCCGCGAAACATGCTGGTTAATATTCACTAGTGTCGATAGAGTGTCACTAGCGAATGTCCCTAGAAGTTAGGAAATGACGACTTGGACTTTTCTAGCCCTGGCAATACTTCTTTATTCAGTTTGTGAGTGTCGCGCTAGCACGCTTTGCAAAGTGTTCGCAAAGTTGTGCTTGCAAATGCAGGCCAGCGTGAGAGGCAAAGTAGAGCGGCGAGCGGGCGCGCGGCCGGACGAGAAGTTTTATTCGGCGCCCCTAATTAATTTGGCCGTGCGCCAGCGCGCCGTGTACCGCGCAGCCTTACCGCTAGCCCGGGCATTGCAAGGCTGCAGGATTTAAGGGGCGTCTGTCTACTGCGAGCCACAGTAGCGATTATCAGCTCCCCAGCCCTGTTAACAGCTTACCGCCCACGCCTGGTTTCGGCTTATAGAGAACGGAGCATCTGGCTCACCGTTCTAAGGCTCCAAGCACTCACATTAAATTGAGAATTGTAAATCACCGAAGCTGTACAATGGTGTCAAACTACCATGTCGAAAATTGACTTGTTGAGACCATGGAAAAGACAAAACATAGGACATTTCTTGCTACATCCAGAACTCCGCAACCGGAAACTGCTAATTGACTTACGAATTATTGGGTTGTTGCAAAAGTCTGTAGCACTTCTTCCACGACAGGTACGCATAAAGGAGACTTCAGTCATCAATAATATATGCTGATTCACTGTTTACAATAGTCTGTCAACGCTGGGGTGACATTTCGATTCCGGAACTGTAGAAATCACTTGCTTTTGAGGCGAACTCGTTGAGACATGTTAGGAGTCCATTTTTAGCCGCAAAGGAAGTTCTGTGAAGATTGTTTGACAGAGAGCGGAAAAGGTAAAAATCTGACGCCAGAAGATCTGATGAATAAGGTGGACGCGGAATGACACCCCAATACAACTGATTTATACTGTTTCTACATCTACACAGATACTCCGCAAGCCACAGGAAGGCGCATGGTGTGGGGTACGCTGTACCACTACTAGTCATTTCCATTCCTGTTCCACTCGCAAAAACAGCGATGTAAAAACAACTATCTATACGTCTCATTATGAACCTTAATTTCTCCTATCATATCTTTGTGGTCCTTACGCGCAAAGTATACTGACTGTAGTAGAATCGTTTGGCAGTCAGCTTCAAGTACCGGTTCTCCAAATTTTCTCAATAGTGTTTCTAGAAAAGAACGTCGCCTTCCCACCACAAATCCCATTTGAGTTCCCGAAACACCTAGGTAACTCTTACATGTTGTTCAAACCTACCAGTGACAAATATAGCAGCCAGCGTCTCAAATCTTTCGAAGCGTTCCTTCAGTACGACCTGGTGCGGATCCCATACAAGAGCAGTACCCAAGAATAGGTCGCACCAGCGTCCTATGTGGAATCTCCATTACACACGAAACACTCTTACTTAAAATTCTCGCAATAAAGCGAAGTCAACCTTCACTTTTCCTACCACAGACCTCACATGCTCCTTCGATTTCATACTGCTTCGCAACCATACGCCCAGGAATTTAAATGACTTCACTGTGTCAAGCAGGACAGTGATAACACTGTATCCGAACATTCAGGTTTGTTCATCCTACTCGTCGGCAGTAGCTTGTGTATTTCCACATTGAGACCTGGTAGCCATTCATGAAACAACCGGCCGGGGTGGGCGAGCGATTCTAGGTGCTACAGTCTGGAACCGAGCGACCGCTACGGTCCCAGGTTCGAATCCTACTTCGGGCATGGATGTGTGTGATGTCCTTAGTTAGGTTTAATTAGTTCCAAGTTCTAGTGGACTGATGACCTTAGAAGTTAAGTCCCATAGTGCTCAGAGCCATTCATGAAACAAACCAGAAATTTTGTCTAAGTCTTCTCATATCTTCCTACATTCACTCAACTTCGAAGCCATGCAGTACACCACAGCATCATCAGCAAACAGCCTCAGATTGCTGCCCACCATCTCCGCCAAATCATTCATGTGTATAGAGGACAACAGCGGACCTGTCACACTTCCCAGGGCCACTCCTGACTATTCCCTCATCTCTGATGAACACCCGCAGTCGAGGACAACATACTGGAATGAGTTACTTACGAAGTCGCGTAGTCACTCACATGGGTTGACAAAAAATTGTGACAACACGGTTATAATTCATACCAAACTTGACTGACGGATGTTTACCTTTTTACATCCAACAAAAAAAGGTTTGCGTCACCTCGGTTCCGAGAGTTCAGGAACATACACAGGAAACTGGAATAGAGGTCAAAACACACATCATTTCCGGACTTTTTAACCAAACATCATTTCCGCCCTTTTGCATTGATGCATGCCTGTATTCGTCGTGCCATACTATCCACAAGTCCGTCAGGACACTATTCGGCCAGACTGTCCCACTCCTCAACGGCTATTCGGCGTAGATCCCTCAGACTGGTTGGAGGGTCACGTCGTCCGTAAACAGCCCTTTTCAATCGATCCCAGGCATTTTCGATAGGGTTCATGTCTGCAGAGTATGCTTACTACTCTAGTCGAATGATATCGTTATTCTGAAGGAGGTCGTTCACAAGATGTGCAAGTGGGAGCTCGAATTGTTGTCGATGAAGACTAATGCCTCGCCAATAAATTGCCGATATCGTCGCACTTTCGGTCGGAGGATGGCATTCACGTATCGTACAGTCGTTACGGCGCCTTTCATGGCCACCGGTGGCGTACGTCGGCCCCACGTAATGCCTCTCCAAAACAGCAGGGAACCTCCACCTTTCTCCACTCTCTGGACAGTGTGTCGAATGCGTTCAGACTGATCGGGTTGCCTTCAAACACGTCTCCGACGATTGTCTGGTTGAAGTCGTATGCGACACTCATCGGTGAAGAGAACGTGATGCAAATCCTGAGCGGTCTATTCGGCATATTGTTGGCCCCATCTGTACCGCGCTGCTTGGTGGCGTGGTTGCAAAGATGGACCTCGCCATGGACGTCGAAATTGCAGTTGCGCATCATGCAGCCTATTGCGCATAGTTTGAGTCGTAACATGACGTCCTGTGGCTGCACGTAAAGCATTATTCAACATGGTGGCTTTGCTGTCAGAGTTCCTCCGAGACATAATCCGTAGGTAGCGGCCATCAACTGCAGTAGTAGCCCTTGGGCGGCCTGAGTGAGCAATATGATTGACAGTTCCTGTCTCTCTGTATCTACTCAATATCCAAATAACATCGCTTTGATTCACTCCGAGACCCCTGGAGACTGCCCTTGTTGAGAGCCCTTCCTGGTACAAAGTAACAATGCGGATGCGATCGAACCGAGATATTGACCGTCTAGGCATGGTTGAACTGCAGACAACACGAGCCGTGTACCCCCTTCCTGGTGTAATGACTGGAACTGTCGTACCCCCTCCATCTAATGGTTGTTTACATCTTTAGGCGGGTTTATTGACACCTCTGAACAGTCTGTGATACAATATCCACCGTCAGGAGTTCTGGGAACCGGGGTGATGCAAAACATTTTTTCATGTCTTCATATGCCCTCAATATAATCGCTGTCCCACGAGGACCGCCCACTGGCACGATGATGTGTTGTGTTGTATAGCGTTCCACGAAGAGCTTCTTTCATTTTGGTGACCGGGTCGTAATCGCACTGACTCATGTCGGGTGAGTGAGATGGATGCTCCAGTGTCTAGCCTCACGGGATTAGCCGAGCGGTCTAGGCGCTGCAGTCATAGGCTGTGCGGCTGGTCTCGGCGGAGGTTCGAGTCCTCCCTCGGGCATGGGTGTGTGTGTTTGTCCTTGCGATTATTTAGGTTAAGTAGTGTGTAAGCTGAGGGACAGATGACCTAAGCAGTTGGATCCCATAAGATTTCACACACATTTTAACATTTTATTGCTCCAGTGTCTCCCAGCCCCAAGTACGCAGAGGCTCCTTCACTGGATTCGGCATGTGGCTTAGTGCATTATTATGAAGGATGATGGGCTGCAGTACCAGATGGAAAAATTGCTGTGAGCAGGACTACGCACCATTTGAGTCTTGATCCACGCACGCTGTTCGTTTTTCCTAATCATATAGTTCAGGTGCTTGAACTGGTCTCCCACACTTTCAGTCAGTTCAAGCAGAAACTGACTCAAACACAGCCATTGCCGCTCACTGCATTACTTTAATTCACCTTCAGGTATCAGCAGAAGACAGCGGGCACGGCATGTGGCGCACATCCTTCATGTTACGGCAGTGTTGCCACTACCTTTTTATTTATTATCCTACCAATGTAGAACTGAGAGATTTAGTATGAGTTAAGAAGTGTTTCAATACGTATTTCAACGTGCTGACGTTAAAATTTGGACTCGCATAAACACACACACACACACACACACACACACACACACACGCCAACACAGACAAAGAGAGAAGCATGTATATGCATTACACTAAGTGTATCCTAAAGAAGTATTTTCTCTTCAAGGGGAACTTTTGATTGTGAAAATACTGAAAATTATTTTTGCGAGGTGTTCAGTATTTAATCATCAGTGAGTACTTACGTCACCGCTGCAGTCAGTGACATAGAAATTGTGTGTGTTTTGAGTGAATTGTAGTGCTGAAGTTTCCGGCGTTATTAATCAGCATTGACCGGCTTCTTTCATTTTGTGCACCATTAACAGCTTCTGGGTCTCGTATACCGGGGGCATCACCTAAGAGACGTCACGAGCGTTTTCTCTGGTGTTTTGGAGATCTTTCCAGTTTCGTCTTTGTAGATGAGGTCGATCCAACCAAATACTGGTCAACACATGTTTCGTGCTACGCACAGTGGTAACGAAAAGCTTCCGTTTGTTCCCAGTTACAAAAGCGGAATTTTACGATTCCATTCGATAGAACTGTCCCAGAATAGTCTCACGCGAAATTTATTTTACAGATGCGTGTTATCGCGGACGGGAAAACGCAGTGAAACTTTTGTTTGCAACGTCTTCGTAGTTCAACTTGTCCCGGCTTGTGTAATTCCCTCGCCTGTGCCGTGTGCTGCTGACATGCAGCAGTGTCACTCAGTATCTGTTTGAGAGCTTGTTATTCTTAATGTTTTACTATCCGTGTTAGTATGCAGGCTATTCTAGAACAGGTGACAGATGAAAGAGAAGATCAGAACAAACACATTTAGATAAAAAACATGTGGTCTCTGAAGTCGATTTGTAATGTGCTGGCGCAAGCTATTGTGCCGCTGTCACTGTGTGGGAATGTGTACTGTCATTCAAAACTGCACTGTGTTCTGATGGTTGGTTTCTACTCGTTGGATGTATCTGCCTGTTACACAAAGGATACACTCCCAGTGCAGAAGGCCACCAGTCCATTTCAGCGATGCTGTGAGGAATCATCTGAGAGCCACGATCGGGATTCGATGGATCGGACGCACTCGCCCTGTGGCGTTGACAAACAAGTTAACTGCCCCCCTGGGGCATATGAAGCAGGTGGTGTATGAAATCGTTGCGGAAACAAATGAAGATCTCGTCGCTAGAACTGCGGTCACTGCTGGTATCATTGTGGACATGCCAGTAACCTTCGAACGGACACGACAGTCAATGATCCGACCACGTACTGCGTGCATAAAGACCAATGGTCGTGCATCCGAGTAGATCCCGTGAATCCCACTGCTGAAAATAACATACTAAGTTACCTTCCGTTTCAATCGTCCCTAGCACCGTAAACTTCCGTCCGTATGTACCACAAATAAGTATATTTGTTTTGATGTTCTCTACGTCTTGTGTTAATCTGAAAAAAATGTTTCGTAGTATCCTATAACTCGCCAAACCGGTTATCACACCATACTAATTTGGTCGGCCGTATCCAAAGAGCGCATAAAACCCTGCATTAAAAATAATTTTGTTTTTAAGAAGAAACAAAGTGACGCTTTTCGCTGATACTGGGTGACGAGCAGATTAGCCTGGACTGACTTAATCTGTATATTGGAAAGACGAAAAGGTGTGCTCAAACCCCAAAGAAAAATTCCCCTGAGAATTTTAAGAGAGGCACTGGATATTTAAATATGCTGGGTGTAACGGTTATATCTGCAGATATTTTTATCGGTGACTAAGGACGGTGTACTGAACGTCAACACACGAGTATTTATTTCATTTACAAATTAATAATTGTAGCTATTAGCAGTAGTATGATCTTAGGCTGGTTAGTTTTTTAGGGTAATTAGTATCTAAAAGTAAGTGTGGCAGCGTGTCACCTGTTGAAATGCGGACGTGTGGATGCAAAACGGTGTTCTATATCGACAGAAGTCGTTTATTTCGCGACCCAGATACGACAATGCACAAAACGACAGATCCTAAATTTGTAACGTGTTTCTGGGAAGACTGTTCGATGCAGAGAAAAAAAAACAACCGACACACCGACGTGTGTACATATTAAGATACCACATGTACAGACATTTGCACTTACACCCGTTACACCCAGTGTGTCTAAAGCGTGAACATCAGTAAAATAGACTTACTGCAGGAATGGTTTTCTGAGTAGAAAAGGAGGAAAAAAGGTCTTACGAATATGGACACTGTGTCTGCAACGACAACAAACCGTCCTGGAACACAGCACAGAACAGCATCTCATCGACGTCACAACAGTTGTTCAAAGTGGGCTTCATAGGACTGCTGATGATGGGGACAGTAGCGGCTGTCATGCAGGATATGCGTATACGTACTTTGACTTACACCTCATTGGTGGGCCAGTACCCTGGAGCTTGTCTTAGGGTTGGTCTCTATCATGTAGAACCGCATCCTCTAGATCTGATGTACGTCTCCCTGCAAGATCGCAAGATCGTCTAACTGAGAGGACCAATGTTCACACAATCGCCCAAAAAGGGTTTGAAATGATGTGGTTGCTGTCTATGAGGTCACTAGTTTTGGTATAGCCGTGCTGCCTGTCGATCTTTCCCCCTCCCCCACACACTGCTGAGGTCATCGGTCCCTAGACTTACAAACGACTTAAATTAACTTACGTTAAAGACAACACACACATCCATGCGCGATGGAGGACTCGAACCTCCGGCGGGAGTGGCCGACCGATTCGTGACCTGGCGCCTGTAACTGCACAGCTGCGATCTTTTCCATCCGCCGGCCACTGTGGCCGAGCGGTTCTAGGCACTTGACTTCGGAACCATGCTGCTGCTACGGTCGCAGGTTCGAATCCTGCCTCGGGCATGGATGTGTGTGATGTCCATAGGTTACCTAAGTTTAAGTAATTCTAAGTCATGGGGACTGATGACCTCAGATGTTAAGTCCCATAGTGCTTAGATCCATTTGAACCATTTTTTTTTCCTTCTGCTTGGGTGTACACAAATGCCATCTTGGCTTTTCCCCGACACTGATACCAGAACATTCTGCTCCTTACAGTAGTCCCATCAATCAAACAGTCTTCAACAAACAAGGAACACAGGGTCGTGACCAGAGGAACTGTCATTAGTCAGCGCCATCCACCGTGACAACCATGGATGGATTCCCGGCAGTGGCGGATTTACATATAGGCTCACTAGGCACGGGCCTAGGGACGGCATCTTAAGAAGGGTGGCAGTTTTTTCTCTGTACTCGTTTTAACCTTTTAGGTTTTAAAATATCTGCGCTTACAAACGACAAAAATTTTAATATTGTTCGACAACTTGATAGTTTAAATAAGCTTTAAGAACGAAATAGCTTAGCAATATACATAGTTTACTTGGTGACTTTATGGAAATTTAACGTTGGATTTCTGTGTGGTATCATCTTCAAGATTGTTCAAAATATTTTGAAGTAATCTGTCAGGACGGCAATCTACTATACAATGAGAACTTTTAATATTGCAGCGCGTCAGCAGTCGTGAATAATTTAATGATTTTAACAATCCGCATCGAATTCAAATAGAAACCGGATGTTGACCTACGTTTCGGTGCGGATAACCAGGTCTTCTTCGGAACAGCGTCTTCCACAGAGCTCTCTGGAGAGCCCGCTGCCCACCGAACGTTGGCTGGGGTGAAGAAGCACGCTTCTGACGTTTGAGCTAAGTACAGCTATTAACATGGTACACACGTAACGTATATTTTATATTTTATGCGAGTCTTTTGCCCTTTTGGTCGTTTTGTATTAATGTTGGACCATGCCCCTTAGGCAGTTTGTAGTTTTAGTGTGTTCTGAAGAGGGCCTAGGTCAACATTTGGTTTCTATTTGCAGTCAAGGCGGATCCTTTATAATCACTACAATACAATGTTGAAACATTATTATTCCGCGAATGTTGTAGGCTTCGACTTAGCCGTACCATATTTTCCCAGCGAAAATACCGGAACCCCTGAAAAGCCGTGATAAACTAATCAGCAGTTTCTTAAATACTGTAACATCTGTAAGCCTCAATATTTAAAACACAACTCTATTTAAATTTCTTGTAGAAATTACGGGGAAGTATCGAGTCAATCCTTCATTACTGTAATTAATGTGAAAGCGCTGTGGTCTTCAATATCTGAGCTTTGTTGATACTGGGAATGTTTTACAATTTTAAACACATGTTTATACGAATAGAACATTAGCAGAATATCTGATAATGAGTGGCATACACTTCAGAAGAGTTTAAAAATTTGTTTACTTGTTTACTTCGTTAATTTTTGGCGAAAAAAGGAGAAGAAGCGAACTTTCGTTCGTCTCATTTATTGTGCTGCGGCCTGCAGGATATGAAAGTTCCCCACTCTGTACAGTCGAATAGTACGTGACCTTGCAAATTTTATATTAAACTTCTTAACTAACCTTTTTTTCTTCGAGGAAAGGTTATTTCTATTTTATGTTGGAACAAGAGGTCCATTCTCGTGTAGACATAACAGCAGTGTTCTCACAAATGACAACACACCACATTAACTGCCAACAAAACTACTTAAACTTCGTAGTCTGTCTTCTCTAGGCGCTTCAGTCCGGAACCGCGCTGTTACTACGGTCGCAGGTTCGAATCCTGCCTCGGGCATGAATGTATGTGATGTCCTTAGGTTAGTTAGGTTTAATTAGTTCTAAGTTCTAGGCGACTGATAACCTCAGAAGTTAAGTCGCACAGTGCTCAGAGCCATTTTTTTTTAATCTTCTCTGCCACAGAAACCGCTATAATGTTATAAGAATAAGGAGATAAGAGTCGATCCAGCATACCACACTGCAGGAAATTGCAAAAATTATTTGCTTTTTGAGTTAGAAAGACAGTGTCAAGAATATTCAGAACATATTTGCGTCCCAGCTAAAATTCCGGTGACGCGGGAGACAGGAGCCAAAAAAGGGACTGTCCCGTTTTCTTTACGAGACGAATTCCAGCCGGCAGGTGTGCTTCTACTGTTCACTGTCAGCAGAGAAAGAGGCGACAGTGAAGTTAAATTATTCTGCATTGTCGTTCTTTCATAGGACAGTTATGTCCAGTAATCCGAGTAGGTCCGTCCATCGCTCCGTATTTAAAGGAAAAATCTCTGAGCTCGTGCGCCGTGTTTAAAGTGAAAATCTTTATGCTCATGTGCGATGTAGTATGATTGGAACTGGATACAATCTTTCTTTCTTTCCTTTTGCAATTTTTTTGTTTGTTTTGACTGTTGGTTGACAATTTTGTAAGTGCCTTAACATGAATAACTGTGGAAAAAGCAAACGTGCAAAATTAAGTGGAGCGAAATTTCGGAAATTATCGAAGGAAAGACGAAACCGAGAATCCTATGTTCTAAAAACGCTTGGCAGAGTATATAAATTTTTCACAAAGAATGTTGCTGGTTCGACTTCGAGTTCAAGTAGTACGGATGATATTTCTTGCACTTCAGCTGTTGTAAAAGAAGTAAATACAGACGAAACAAAAGTACAAAATGAAGAAAGGCCATTTGTTCCTGATTTTGGCTTTCACAAAAAACTAAGTTTCGGGTCATCCATTACAAAAAGAAATAACATCGTTAGTGATGATCCTGCAGAAGGATGTGTCAATGAATCAACAATCGACATTGTTTTACAACGTGGCTTGAATCCAAATTGTAACGGTGATTCTCCTAATTCACGAAAATCTATAGGCGATAAACCAGATATTTGAACAAAAATATGTTTTACGATAAACTTTTAAATGGTGAATCAAGTTTGAATGATTTTCTAGTACACTCCTGTAGCACCTGTGCTGTTTTCTGTGGACCATGTAAATTGTTCGGAGGTAAGGCCGCGATTGCAATTAATGGTATTTCAGATTGGAAAATTATTTCTAATATTTTATCTGATCATGAGAATTCACTTGAACACAAAAATTCTCAGTCATCACTCTTAACAAGCAAAAAGTCATCTGGAACAACAGGTAACCATTTCGAGTCATATGTTGAGACCGAAAAACTTATACTGGCGCAGTGTGTTGAAAAGGGTGTTTGCAGTAGTGAAGGAGCTAACAAGACGTCGACTTCGCCTAAGTGGACAAGTTGAAAGATTCCATTTCCTACATAATGGCCAATTTATGATGTCTCTTGAACTTATAACTGAGTTTGATGCTTTTCTCGCAAAGCACGTAGTACGATATGGAAATCCTGAGGAGGGACATAAAAGTTACCTTTTTCAACAATCTGTGATGAAATAATAGACCTTCTTTCTGAACGAATGAAAATAATTATTATAAGTGAAATAACACAGGCCAAATATTTCTCTGTAACAGTAGACTCTAATGCGGACATTTCCCATATTGATTAGTTATCATTCATGTTAGGATACGTCAGTGAGAATGGTAATTCTGTTGAACGTTTCCGTCTGTTTTTACCAAACCCGTGCCACAAGTCTGAAAACGTAGCTGAGGCCGTACTAAAAGTCCTGTCTACAAATTCCATTGATTTTACTGACTGTAGAGGCCAGTCATATGACAACGCAAGTAATATGTCTGGTTTCCAGGCTCGCATTAAAGAACTAAATCCGGAAGTCCATAATGCGCCTTGTGCAGCACATTCTTTGAATTTAGTCGGCACTAGTGCTGCAAGCTGTTTTCAGGAAACATGTTCGTTTTGGAATGTAGTGCAAAACTTTAATAATATTTTCTCTGTTGCTACACAGCGCCGGGATTAACTTCTTTCTTTCATCAAACCAAGAAGCAAAAGGGTAAAAAGTTTATCAAAAACAGGTTGATCAACATAGGAATCATGTGTAAGTTTATATGAAAACTGGGAGAGCGTTATCGATTCCCTCACAGATATTACCAATAATACGTTTGAAAAACCACTTGTGCGAAATGAGGCTTCAGCTTTATTGTATCAACTCAGCAGGCCAGAAACAATATTCATGATGACGGTTTGGAAGAACATACTCCAGAGATTTAATAGTGCAAATCTGAAATTGCAAAAAGTAAATATTGATAATAAAATAGTGTATGAATTATATGAATCACTTGTAGGATTTACTGCATCCATTAGTGCATGTTCTACTATTATGAAAATAAATCCATGGAATTTGTGACTGATATAGACAATGGATGCACCTATAGAGAATGACGAAAAAGAGGTCTCTAAAGAAGTTTTTCTGACTGGAAGGGAAAAGTTTAGATTCGAAACATTTCTCGCAATACTCGACAACTTGTACGCCGAATTATTGATTAGGGAGGAAAGCTATAGAACACTGTAGGGCTCCTCACAGATTACTGTAACATTAAGAACCGTTCACCTGACGACATTGCTGAACTTGCAGCAAAACTCGAAGCGTCATATGGCAGATTTAGAGCCTTCCTTCCCTAGTGAATGTGTGCATTTCGCGGAACTTATGAAATCTTCTGAGATTAGTGATATGCCAGTCGGAATGAGGTTAGAGTCCGTGTTTCCGAATGTTAACATTCCTCTTAGAATATTTCTACGTATCGCCCTTAAAAATTGTTCAGCACAACATTCGTTTTCGGCTCTTAAAAGACTGAAATCGTACCTACGTTCTACGTTGTCTGTAGTGAGATTGAACACATTGTCCATTTTTCACAGCGAAGGTGACCTTCTACCTTGTAACTGTCTGAACTATGAAGATATGATCAACTAGTTCTCTATCATCAAAGCCAGACGAAACTTTGCTGACTGGTGAGTTTGTTTATTTATTCATATTAGTTTTAAAAATGTAAGATTATGATGTGATTCTTGTTATAACTTAGAGCATATCCATTGGATTTATAAAACACCTATTACCTGTTTATTTTACAATTTCCGATGACAGAACGCGGAACTAAACCTCGTTTACGTGGGGACATGACCGAAGGCGCCCGACAATGCAAAACATTACCGCTGGGCGCTATACAGTCAAGTCATACTCATATTGTAAAACTGATGCGTATTCTTGGTGTCTGCTGACATGTATAATATCGTGGAAACATACGATATCGGTGAGTACGCTCAGACGAAAAAGGGTAACTAAATAACGTAGTTCAGTTCTGTCGATAAATACGTAAAAGCTTTGCTAATACCGTTAGAAAAAGCTATGGTGAGAGCAGTAGCTGCAGTACAAAACTGTTCATCCCTTACATGGTTTAAATATATTATGTACACTTATTATGCATCATCTAGCTACACAAATCCTAATGCTTTACACTTTAATTATTAGGTAATAGATAGATTTCCACACTAGTCTGTAAAATTAAAAGTGAATGTAAAACAAAAATCCGTTGTCCCCGACACGTTCTGCTGAATTTTTAGACCATAAAGAGAAAAGTTAATTTCCTTCTGTTCGTTTCTGTAGTCTTTCGACAGAAGAATGTATTAACTCAATGCAGTTTTAAGTTTGTATTATCCGCTGTCGTACACCAAGTACAGTTCAGGAACCATATTATATCTTGATAGAACGCGACTACACCGCTAACACGTCCTTCAGAACAACGAACAGCAGAGTACGAAAACAGCTCACAGCGCTCCCACCCAAGACGGCTATTATGAAGTGATCAGATAACAGTTATTATTTAAAATATGTTTTTTTTAGGGGGGGCGCATATAACACGGTGTGCCTATGGGCACAAAATTCTTAAATCCGCCACTCTTTCCGGACACACGTTCGTACGTCCTTTCTCCTCCATTTCCCTCCAGGAATCCGTCCGTACAGTTTGTCGGTCTTATTCATATTCACCCTGTATATTATTTTCACTTGGTATTGTTTCCAAGCACGAAAGTCATACAATTGTGGGCTTCATATTTTCTCGAAACGTGTGCACGATTTGGGATACGTGTTATCCTTGCACATTAATATTTGCGTATGTAATTTTGTAGTACGTTGGGAGACGTTTCTTTTGTGTTAGTTGCAAATATTCTTGCATTAATATGAATTTTGAAGATACTTAGCGTGCGCTATTAGCAAGGAGGACTTAAACAACTCAGAATGCAGTAGTGTTTTCTCTCATGGAAATCCCATATACACCAGAATATTTCTAATTGGACTGTACGTGATTTCAGCGCTTAGTTATGTTTTAGACTTGACATGTATCATTCTTACCCAGCCTGTGGATGAATATGCATGAAACTTCAATTGTGTTGATAGTCATTACAATGTAAATGGCGTGTTTCATGTAAACTATAATTGTATGTTTCGTTCCCTTTCCAAATGACATTTTTTTCTACTTAACATCTTAACATACGATCGATTGGATTCAAGGGATTCTCCAATATATGCAAGTGTAAGGTATCAGTTATTTCCAATTTTAGAAACACTAGACTGCAGTTAAGAGTATTACTTTTTTTTATTTTTCAGTACACAGTCAAACCTAGATGACAGCTATAAATAAGGGGATATTTGGTTACAGTAAATGACAGTTTGTAAGCTGCTCTCTGTCTTCTCTATTAAGTTGGATTACAAGCAAGTATTATGACGAAAATATGAAAATTGTGTTTTGGGTGGCTGCCGATATTACCTCGAGATTGGAAAGACAGACAAAAAGGAACAGAGTGTATTTCCGCGACCTAGCCGTGCTTTCGGAATTCGCAATGCAACACACTAAAATCCGCTTTATATTGACCTGGCAACTCTATCTCCAATTCCAAACTGTCTTCTTTGTGGCCTGTCACACTACAGACATAATCAGCACTCTCTGCATTGATGAAAATAACTGTCTGGGGAGGACTACTTTTGAACGCTCAGCAACCAATGAAATTATCATAAAAAACATAAAAACTAAAAATTCTAGAATGAAGAGGAGTTTCCAAAAGCCAAACGTAAGCAAGGAAGTGCTTTATTTGCAGCTACTGATTTCACTTTATTATAGACACATGTTCAACAATGGGTATGCCTTCATGCTGTTGATGGAAAATTACCGAGTCCCGGCATTCGAGAAGTTATCCACATTAAGAGTCAAACCACATTGTGGGATGTACTCGGTTTTGTTACGAAAACCCTCAAGTTGTAATTACCAGTGCTTTTATTGTCATTCACTCTGCATATTGTGGGTGTACTTTAGCACGGATTGTTAAAATTCCAAGGTCGCAAACGGGTAACATACTGAAAATGAATACATGCAAGTCATGTTAATTTGATTTCTATTGCTATAACTGTCAACCATTTACACCTGCTTCAGGTTATCACATGTAAACATCCTATTATAATTATCCAAGATACACAAGCTGATAAGGCAATTACACTGTTTAGCCTATTACGTAATCCTGGGAAATAGTTGACTAAATTGAAAATTATCTACTCTTGTGGGCTTTCAAAACCTTTTAGCTAATTTGTCGCAGGGTGTGGTAATATCTTGCATCTCTCTCCTACCTGAATTCCTGAATATATTTTTTGAAAAACGATCTGGTATGTCCTACTGATCAAATTAATATATTACTTGGGAACTTCGGAAAATTGAATGGAATGCTTGCAACGTATACGTCAGAATTACAGTCTCTTTCACTTAGAAATTATTTATATGAAACAAAGACACTTATTATGTGCAACACACGGGGAAAATTACAGTTCAGTGGTTGCTACTCACAATAGAAATATAATTTGTGGCTGATAGAAATATACAGCTAAGGGATATAAAGTTGGCGGTGGTCACGATAGCAAATGGCACGAGAAATGGTCATGGAAAATCCACACAAAATGACATTGGAAATGAAGCACAGGAAACACACATAAATCCTTCTGTACACACGCTCAAAAAAAGGAGATCGTACAAGACATGCCTACACAATCTATTACCCACTAGAGACAGAGAGAGAGAGAGAGAGATTTGTCATCTATGATGTGATGCAACATCACAAAAATCCGTGATATTTATTTTTTCCCACTTGCATTTTTTTCCCTAATCGAAAGGAACGTTCCTTGCTATTCCAAGATAAGATCGGTCCAAGCATTATATGCAGGATAGAAACCCGTGGTTGGTTTGATGGACTAGCGATGAAAAACACATAAAATTCAGTATTTTCCAAACCAAAGAAATCGTTAATACATTTAGGTATTTATCAGAATAATAAGAGTGCGATGTTTGTAACGGAATAACTTATTCGTGCAATACACAATTGCAGCTTGTGGCTGGTCTATAGCTAAACCAGATGGATGAAATAAAGTGCCACGCAATTTATACAAATTCGCTCACAGAAGAAAAGCCTGCACTTACAGAATTACTACAGAAGATATCAAGGTATCATTTTGACCGTGAGAGCTGATGGATCAGTCAAAATCATGGAAAAACAAGGGAGGCTACTGACCGAAGTTCAACAAGCATTACAGATCTCTAAAAATAGAAAGAAATGATCCGGTGCAAACAATGAATGTGAAACGGCGAATTGAAAAGATGCCTTATACTGAAAGAAATTGAATCACAAAGACAGAAAATCTTTGAATACACTTAAGCACAATTCCAGTAGCTGAATCCAGCTCACTGCAGAGTGTCTTTAGGACACATCTCTTCTTACCAATGAGTACTCCCGTTGTTAGACGAGGGAGAAGGCTGAAAGCTACCGGTAGAATCTCACAGAAGTGTAGCACAGTCAGTATTGCCCACGTCTCTGAACTACTCGCTACTCTCAACAAGTTAGCCCCAAATAATACGTTCCCGACACCCACGATAAGTGTGAATTGAAACCATCCACACAATCATGCAAACTATTTCTGATACACAGAGTGAGGGGACAGGAAGAGAGTACATGTACAGAGAATATAAATTCATACAATAAAACTCTGCCAGAAGTTTGCTGTCATTGCACTAGGTATAAGTGTAGTCTTATGCCACAAGAAATCAGAACAAATGATAAGATTTCTCAATGAAACGGATTAAGTGGAACGGTTTCAACTGGCTGTCTGGAACCGCAAGTTCTACCCTATACCAATCCCTTCCTTCAAAAGTAACTAAGCTACGAATCGATAGTTAAGAGGCAGACATAATGCCAAACGAGCAAAGTATTGGATGTGGCACATCACACAATCACTCTTACCTGATGTCTCTCGACTCTATACTCTCAATGTCCCACAAAACACCGTCTTTTTAATTTATTCAGCTCCAGACAGGCTCGCACAACTAGTGCTGGCGTTAGCAAATCAGAGTCTGTGATTCTCGTCCACCTTACTCAAGCCTTTGGTATTCATTTTTTATTAACTCTTCGTTCGATAAAAGTAAAATATCTCCTTCAAAGACATATGCCCCCCCCCCCCTTTCCTGCTAGTAATGAAGGTAACAACCATTTTTATAGTAAAGAGAAATTCCTCAAGTGTTAAGTTGCGATTTGTCCGTTTCGTATCTCGGTGTTCAGCACTGTATTTTTGGCTACAACATAGGTTCAAAATGGTTCAAATGGCTATGAGCACTATGGGACTTAACATCTGAGGTCATCAGTACTTAGAAATACTTAAACCTAACTAACCTAAGGACATCATACACATCCATGCCCGACGCAGCTTAGCGGTCACTGGGTTCCAGACTGTAGCGCCTAGAACCGCTCAGCCACTCCGGCCGGCTAAAACATAGGACTTATGGCTGTCTGCACAAGTGCATTGCCACGTATTGGCAGAGGACTATCGTCTCATTGTGTCCCTTTTGATGCGAGCATTCGCCTGGTCGAAGAAGCTGCTGCGGCTAGGTCTCATCCTACGACTTGAACTCGTTCTTTCTCTTCATTAAAAGGGCTCGTTACGTTGCGCACCACACCTGCAAGGATGTTTTCCCTTAATCAGTTCCACATGGTTTTCTAGAACCCTGCATAGCCGGGGTACGCAAGAAAAATGGCTTCTCTAATCCTTCTACACTCCAACCATAGTTTCAGAGAAGTCAATAGCCCATCGCGTGACCAATTTTGCTACCTATAGGCTAACATTTTCTTAATTTTAGGTACCTTTATATTCCCTATTCTTTTATTTGTTATACAACTTTTTTAAAAGTTCTTTCCGTTACCTTTGCTCCTTTTGTCTAGCCCAGGTATGGTGAAAGGACAAGGGATAACATTTGTGCTTCTGGCATAACCGACCATACTGAGCGTATACAGCCATGGTTTTGTTTTTAGTATTTAGTACGGGCCTTATAAACATCGTAGTACCTAAACTGAACCTTTTGTAACATGCAAATACAAACAAATGATGGCTGTACTTAAGTTAGCTTGAGTTTGACAATTACAAATATTTTTTTCTTTTTTGTTTCGGCCAGTTCTTATACCTAGTGACCACCGCTCCTTTACAATACCTTTTTTCTTTGTAACTGTCGTGCCTCTGGCGACACGAGGAAGAGGTTGTTTCGACATATGACCCTTGATTTAGATAAAGATCTCAATGATGAAACTATCTGCCATTAGAAGCGTTTAACTAATTACAGTCTCGTATCGTAATCATTAAATTATTTTTGTTTGCAATAATGTAGACATACTACTGTCAATAAACCTAATCATAAATTTAATGAGCTTCTAATTTGTTTCATTTGAACACACGAATGCTAATAAACATCCACAGAATATGTATGGCAAAAAGAATGACCTGGAATTATTGTCTACAACAAGACAATAATTAAAATCGGACAATAAAATATGTATTTTGTAGCACCAGTGTTGGTATAATCGTGGTCTAGTGGCATCTGCACGGTACTAAGCGTTTTCGATCGTGGGTTGGCTGCCCTCTGTAGTAAAAAAAAGTATTCAACGATAAACGTGAAGCCCCTCCCCCCCCCCCCCCCCAGACTAGATGACGAGAACAATGACGAACAAAATGAGGAAAAAAGGAGGGAAGGAGGGTAGCTTCTTTGAATAGTACTCGAATCTTCCTCGTCACCGGGTTCGAAACACTTCACTGCTTAACTCTCAATAAAGATATTCATAAACGGCGGTCAAAGAGCCACAGCGTAAGAAGTAAATCTCATTTCTCCAATGGCTTTGTGAAAGAGGGAGGAGAAGCAGACAGAGGTTAAGGACACACTCGAGTTCTTAGATTGGTAAATTAACCCTAAAAGGTGAAAGATCAGCGTTATGAGAATGCAGAAGGCAATAGAAACCAGCGCATTAAAACCACATATGTGTAACCAAATCACATGTGACCTGTAACAGGACAAGCGTCACCATGATCGTTCGATAGGCCAACCAGTGTAACCCCCCTTCGGAACTCCGTAAGGTGGTTGCCAAGGGGGAGGTGACCAGCAGAAAAAGACTGCGTAACCAACGGAATGATTACATTCTACGTGCCGGGGCGTGAAATATCAGAAGTTTGAACACGGTACAGACGCTAGAAATTCTGAAAAGGTTATTGGCAATGCTCAATGGTGACATAGTGGGCGTCATTGCAGTGAAATGGAAAGAAGACGACGATTTATAGTCATACGAGAATTGGATAACGTCAACAATAGCATAAAAATGCTATAACTGGAGCAGGATTCGTTATGTATAGGAAAAGAGGGCAGAGAGTGTGCTACTGTGAACAGTTCACTGATAAGGTTGTTCTCATCAGAATCGACAGTAAATTAAAACCGAAAACATTAGTTCAGGTGAACACGCCAACGTCGTAAGCAGAAGATGAAGAGATAGAGACAGTATATAAGGATACCGAATGGATAATTCAGTACGTAAACGGAAATGGTCCAGTAGTCTTGGCGGATTGGATTGCGGTTGAAGGGGAAGAGTTAGAAGAGATGGTTACGGAGAATATGGGCTACGTAGAAGGATTGAGAGAGGAGATTGATTGAGTTTTGAAATAAATTTTAACTAGTAACAGCGAATACTCTGTCCAACAACTGCAAGAGACGGAGGTATACTTGGAAAAGATCTGGAGGTATGGAAACGTTTCAATTAATTAAATCGCGATCAGGTGTTGGATTATAAGGCGTACCCAGGAACACATATTGACTTACATAACAATTTCGTATTGATGCTGTGTGCTCTGAACTTTAAGTGACACGCCAGGAAGAAACAACGCACAAAGACATGTGGTACAAAAGTGCTAAGGAAAGAACAGATATGTATAAAATTCTCTGAGACTACATAGCTTTGGAAGACTTAAGCTGAAATATGACAGGAGAGGTACATAATATTCCATCGGAATTAGTACAATAACTGGGAGAAGTTGCAACAAAACGAATGTTGGTGTATTGAATTTATGCCATTGGCGATATACCATCAGACTTTCAGACAAACATTATCCACACAATTCGGAAGATAGCAAGAGCCGACATGTGCGAGAATTATGGTATCAACTCAACAGCTCATGCATCCAAGTACCTCACATGCATAATATATAGCAGAATTGATAAAAATATTGAGGTTCCGTTAGATGACGATCTGGTTGGCTTCAAGAAAGATAAAGGTACCAGAGAGGCAGTTCTGACTTCGCGGTTGAGAACGGAAGCAACACCAAAGAAAAATCAAGACACGTTCATAGGATTTTGAGACCTGGAAAAAGCGATCGAAAATGTCTAATGGGGCATAAGCTCGAAATTCTCAGGAAATAAGAGTAAATTATAGGGACAGACAGGGAATCTACAATATGTACAAGAACCAAGACGGAACAATACGACTGGAAGAACGAGAACGAAGTGCTCGGATTGAAAGCGCAAGACAGGGATTTAGACTTTCACCCCTACAGTTCAATCTTCACGACTAAGAAACAATGATGGAATTAAAATAAAAGTTCAAAAGCGGGATCAAAAATTCAATTTGAAAGAATATCAGTGATAAGATTCCCTGATGACTCGCTATCCTCAGTGAAAGTTAAGGAGAATTATAGAATGTGTTGAATGGAATGAACAGTGTAATGAATACAGATTATGGTTTGAGAGTAAATTGAAGGAAGAAGAAAGGAGTGATAAGTAGCAGAAATAATAACAGTGGGAGGATTATACCACAATTGATGATCACGAAGTACGTGCATTTAAGTAATTCTGCTACGTAGGTAGCAAAACCCCATGAAGGACAGAACAATCTGGGCATAAAAAGCAAATTAGTAGTAGTGAAAAGAACATTCCTGCTCAAGAGAAGTCAATTAATATCAAACATAGGGCTTAATTTGAGGAAGAAATTTCTGAGAATGTGGTTTTGGAGCACAGCATTAAATGGTAGTGAAACATTGTCTGTGTGAAAACCGGAACAGAGGAGTATCGAAGCAAATGAGATACGGTGCTACAGATGAATGCTGGAAATTAGGTGGTCTGATGAGATAAGGAATAAGAAGGTTCTCCGCAGCGACGGCGAGGAAAGGAAGACATGGGAAAAACTGAGAAGAAGAAGGGACGTAATGATAGGATAATGGTTAAAACACGGGGGAATGATTTACATGGTACTAGAGGGAGCTGTAGAGGGAAGAAACTGTAGATCAAGACAGATTGGAAAAATCCCGCAAACGACTGAGAACGCAGTTTGCAAACATTACTCTAAGCTCTGAGAAGAAAAGTTTGTTACAGGAGACGAATTTGTGGTGGGTTGCATTAAACGTGACATATGACTGATGACGCAAGAAAAAGGAAGGAAAAAATGAAAAATGATACAATGTGTCGCAGGCCAGAAAAATGTGTATACACTTTCAGATCACTGCTCTTTATTAAAACGGTTAACATTTACTTCAACAATCACACACAGAAAACGTAAAACACTGCAAATTACGAGATATCACACGGTAGTAAAACAAACGTGACACTTGATTAGAATCTCTCGTGTCAAAGAAGTGAGAGTAATCAAGCTCATTTCGTCTACCATTGCTTCATCTTTAAAAACGTCAACTCATCAAACATACGAATAAAGTGTAAAAGACTATAATTACTAGCTAGAAGAAAACAAACAAAAGTAAACTGGAAATTCACGTTTTAGTTAACTAGAATGTGTCATGTCCGAATAAGAGTGTTTATTCACATTCACTACGGTCGCAGGTTCGAATCCTGCCTCGGGCATGGATGTGTGTGATGTCCTTAGGTTAGTAAGGTTTAATTAGTTCTAAGTTATAGGCGACTCATGGCCTCAGAAGTTAAGTCGCATAGTGCTCAGAGCCATTTGAACCATTCACATTCATGTCATCGATTATTTCTTCTTCTTTAAAAAATAACAGACCTCCACATGAATAAATGAGAACATCTGCAAAACATAGCATTAAAGTAAACTAGACATTAATGTCCGTCAAATATAAATTTTATCATGGGCTATGCACTTAGTTTCCAGCATATATATGAATGCAGTACATTGAAGCATAGCTTTGACAGCATGGCTCTTCTGCCTATTTGCTTTCTTAGTTCTACATATAATCGACGATCCTCAACTGACGATGTTAACAAATAGACAGATCAATCTGAAGGTGAATGCTGCTATTGAAACTGGTAGCTGAATAAAACAAATACTTACTATCATAAACCGTATTGATTTTTATGTTTTTAAAACTTGGATCTGTGTTATGTTCAAGGTGTTCTCGAAACCCCTCCTCGAATCATGCATGGCGAAAATGGTGTAGACTCGTGACATTTCAAGTATCACATTTTCGAGACACTTAATTCTGTCAGTGAATATTCATATGTATGTTGCAGTCGACCAATGTCTTATGTTTGCCTGCTCCAGGAAACTGGAAGCATGACGATATTTACGAACGTAGATTGTATTGTTTACCAATTCCCTTCTGGCGTCCATAAACGTCTGAGAAAGGACGTGAGACGCTTAATTAAATAGGATTGTCTTATCTTGCGTCATAGTCATTCTGTCAAGTTCTCTTCTTAAAGACTGATGGAAAGTGGGCATCTCTCTCTCTGTCTCTCTCTCTCTTTCTCTCTCTCTCTCTCTCCCCCTCCCTCTCACTCTCCCCCTCTCTCTCTCTCCCTCTTTTCTAGCTTTCGGGGTGTGCCCTTACAGCCATTTCAAGACTGGAATTTTTATCATGACAACACCCAGTCACTGACTGAAGAAAATCTCCAACCCAGCTGGGAAGTGAAGCAGGGGTCCTTCAGTTAGAAATCCGACTGACCGCACAGCTACTGAGGTGGACATGTGAGCGTCTTGACTGGGAAAACCTCGGTAACCACACTTATCTCCTCTGCCAACAAAATAATGTACACAAGGACAGGCACTGGAGGCAAGACGGACGGTACGTGCGAGAGCGCAGCCCAGATCGGTACAGTGAACTAAAGGATCAAGCAATGGTATGGGCTCCTCACAAGGAGAATGAGTGGAGGCTAGAAAGAACGCAGGAAAGTGCACGGATAATCGATGCTGCAGGTGTTGGTCATCATGCACAACTGGGTGCTTGGGAGAAGTTCTAGGCTCAATGACGAGTTGAGAAAAAACTTCCAATGTATCAGATCAAATAATATCAACCGCTGGTAAAATTCTGCGCAACGGGTTAGCTGCAATATTGGGCTCAGATAGTCAATTATCTCCGGCTGCGGAAGGAAATATAAATGAAATACGAAAGAAAAGGCCGATTCCACTATTACAGCAACAAAAGAGCAGTCAGTGTTTGCGTTGTGTGCAAACGGCATTTGTTTTACTTCACACCCTTTTTTAGACAAATTTATTAAATTACTTTTATTTCGATACGAATTAACTAAATTAACTTTATTTTAATTTTTAAATATTCTTTATTTTTAATTAATTTTATTTATGAAATTTTTCAGGTGTTTATATTGAAATAAAATTAATTTAATTAATGCGCCGAAAAAATCGGCGTGCAACAGAAACATGACAATTGTGTTCATTTACCCACCTGCTACTATATAAAAATTCACATCAGTTTTCAATGTACTAGAATTTTTTTAAAAAAATTTGATCAAAGGTAAAGAAAGCACTGTGATTGAAAGCACAATTAAATTTGATAAATTTTTTCATTTCTGATTGTAACAAGTGAGCCCGTTCAGGGCATTTGCGTGCAAATTCTTTATAATTCTTCTCAAGCCGTCAAAAACTAAAAAACATCAATTTTTTAGAAAAGTGGTAAATTAAGGCAACTCACTGCAGTTAAAAGATTTATTCATGTTTACCTATTTTCCTTTAATAAGGTTTCAAAGACTGCTAAGCAATCCGCACATTGCTCTCCACACAACTTTTGTTTGTTTCTGACTCCTCTGACCATATGCATGTGGCTCTATACAAAAACTAATTTCTGAATTAGCAGAAGCGGTAATAAGTACGTAGGCACGGATTTTAGTTGCTTAAGCCAAATGCCAGCACACTCTACACATTACGTTATAGTGGCCTCACATAATGTGCACTCCCTTTGGTCGACATATGCAGTAGAATTTGGCTGAAGTAAAGAATCTCAAATGTGGTACATATAGTTAGTATTTCAGTGACAAACTTGATCAAATTAATTCACTTTTTACAGTTGTACTTTGGGTGCAAATAAATTATTGTTGTATTTTGTTTGAAGAGACTAAATGTAATGTGGCTTACAATATTCAAATTAACATTAAAAAAGATTAAGAAAATGAGGTATGTGCTCTATTAATTTACACGAATATTACGTCAACGCCACCTGTTGACAGATTTTTGCAACACTATAGCGCAGAATCTTTCTGAGATGCCAAGTTCAGAGTGCTTGAACTTTGTTTTTGTTATAACCTTATTTATTTTAAGAGATGCATCCCATTGATTTATTACAGGAGCCTCACCCCTGAAATTCCGCTACCCCTAATACATGGAAATAAGTTGGCTTGCATAGCTCTCATGGACAAGGGACAAAAATCATTTTTGGAAAATTTCTCAGCCTAATATTGACTGATTTTAAAAATTTATAAAGCTAACATGATATACATGAAAAGGAATATCCAAAAAAGAAATATGATCAATATACTCGGATATCATCTACTGTCTAAAATTTTCATGGAGTATTCTGTGTTAGGTGTCCCATGCGAAATTTTTCTTTCATACATGACTATAGAGAAAACTATCTTTTGGTCTTTTATCGTTAAATGTACCGACCAATTTTATCGTTGTCTTTTGATTTGTAGCAATATCTTTTTAGCAGTACTCTTTCTACATGTCAGGTTAATCATACATGTAGAATAATTTTTTGCGAATAAGAGCAGCTTCTTTCAGTGTCAGACAGGTAAGAAAATCACATCGCTATGCTTTCAGCTACCTAGTTTCAACTACCTTACGAAGACAATTAAGTCTTATCAATTTTTATAATATTTTTATTATATAATAATAATTTTCATTTACAATAGTTTTATTATATTACTTACATTTTCTTATTTTTGCAATACTTTTACACATATCGAATTAAAATTTTTTCTGTACAAATGAAGTTTAGAAATAAAATATATACTACAAACCAAAAGGAATATTCTATAACAGAACTACTTGGAAACAAAAAAGGACAACTAACAATTTAGTTGCTTTATGGTAACTTACAGAAAATTTAAATCATTATAATCTGATCACAGATATTGGAGGTATTTACTGCACAAAAGGAGAAAATCTTAGAAGAATTTATGACAATTACAGAACCATTATGCGACAGCATTATGATTTTTAAAATAACATATTGAGATTGAGAATTGGAAAACAATAGTTTTCTTGTAAATAACTGGAATATGGCAGTTTTAACAGTTTTTAAAATCTAGGTTTACTAAATTTAATTCAGCTGGACGTGGAGTTAAAGTAAAAACTCTTTATCTGTTTCTAATGTACCAAAATTAATGGTGCTAATGAAATAATTAATAAATATATAAAAATATAAAAATTCTATTGATATTCTTTATAGAATAGTATTAGCAGATACAAAATTAGATACATTATTAAATGAATTACAAAATTGCGACGTTTCCACGACTATTGCAAGACGGTTCATCATGGTGTATTACTAACCGCTGAATGGGCGCTATTACTTATATACTATGGAGGCTTGCGATCATTGGATATGAGGGTGAGGAGAAGAGTATTAGTTGTTCTTTTATTGGTATTTGCATTGATTGTTATCACGCCCACTTCCGGCAATGAAAACACGTAATACAAAGACCAATAAAAGAACAAAAAAAATGGTTCAAATGGCTCTGAGCACTATGGGACTCAACTGCTGTGGTCATAAGTCCCCTAGAACTTAGAACTACTTAAACCTAACTAACCTAAGGACATCATACACAGCCATGTCCGAGGCAGGATTCGAACCTGGGACCATAGCGGTCGTGCAGTTCCAGACTGTAGCGCCTTTAACCGCTCGGCCACTCCGGCCGGCTAATAAAAGAACACCTAATACCCTTCCACCTCACTCTCATATCCAATGACAACACTGCTCCATACCATATAAGAAATCAAACTAACGCCCATTTAGCAGTTAGCAATACACCCTGATGAACTGTCTTGCAATAGTCGCGGAAACGTCAGAATTTTATAGTTGACAATGCGATCACGAATCCAGGAGAATTTGGTGGCTGTGACAAAGGCAACGGAAGCCTACGTTTACATGATTAGCACTGTTAAATCATCGAGCTTTTAACTGGTCATTGAGATACTGATTTGACTTCGTCCGAACAGGCCTCAGAAGGCCCAGCGGTACCGGTCGACCGCCCTGTCATCCTTAACTGATAGGCGTCATTGGATGCGGATGTGAAAGAGCGTATGGTCAGCATACTGCTCTTCCGGCCTTTTTTAGGTTCCATGGACGGAGCCACTACTTCACAGCCAAGTAGCTCTTCAACAAGCCTCACAGGGGCCGAACGCACCTCACTTGCCAACAGAGCTCAAAGTCGGGCGATCTCCCATCCAAGTGCTGGCAAAGACCAACAGAGCTTAATTTCGGCGATGTGATGGGAACCGGTGGCATCACTGCGGCAACGCCATTGACTTAGATACTGATTTAGTTCTCAATATTCAAGCGAGAAGCTTTCAAACACGGGTAGACATTCCTGGCAAACATCCACTCTTGCATTGCTTAGACACGGACACCGTCCTGTTCTAAGTCAACCAAACTGTTTCCAAAAACTTTTCCTCAAATTCTCTTAGCGTGCAGCAGAAATCAGCCACCTTGAGACCCTATGACCACACCCTTTCCCGTAAACTACTAACTACATAACTAACATATCTCCTTTACTCCAGGTTCGAATCCTGCCTCGGGCATGGATGTCAGTGATGTTCTGAGGTTAGTTAGGTTTAAGAAGTTCTAAGTCTATGGGACTTACGACATCAGATATTAAGTCCCTTAGTGCTTAGAGCCATTTGAACCTCCTTCACTCCCTTGGATCGGTAACAGTCTATGAAACTGCGTGACGAAAGCTGCCCGATGCATTGTATTTGACAGTCGATATGTGTGCAGTGCACAAAGAAAGAGGAAACTATCCAAATCGTGGGTGCCTCCACTCCTGTTACTCCATGTGTCAATTATATGTAGTATAATCTGTAGTCATACTGTACAGCTCTAAGCTGTACAACACATTTGAACTTTTCGTCTGCTCCTTGAATAACATTATGTTTTCCCGCTTGTAATGTTTAAGAGGAATAACGATTTAACAACAAAAATTTTCTGACGCATACAGTTGTCTAAAGGCAGAGGTTTTATTATTTACCAAAACATATAATAATGAAACCTAGGAAAGATAAATTTAGTTAGATGTTTTTGGTCTTTCTTCTTTCTGCAGTGTCTTCAACTATGGAGCAATAGTTTTCTGCTAACGTTTGCAGTTCCGCCGCCCCACCAATCGTTTTTCCATTATTACAACGTGTCGTATTTTCCAAGTTGTCGAGGATAAAGTCAAAATGGCAATCAATAATATTTAACTTTGGTGACATATGGCATTATGTGCGTTGGGAACTTCTTTTCAGGTTATTCACAATGTCTTTAAAGTCTTTTGTGATTTCTAGGAGAGTGCGTACACGATGGCTTGAAAGCATTCCATCTATCTTTATCAGTCTCACTTAAGACGTTAGTGAAATCTATGTCTTGCATAAGTTGTCGTATTTGGGGGCCAGTAAATATTTCCTCTTTAAGTTGTCCACTGCTCATATTGAGAAAATTTGTCTTCCGATCGGCAAAAGCTTCCCCGTGCCTGTACAGCGCTTCTACAGATACCTATATTAACCTAATTGTAATACTTTGTTTTGATATTTTATCTTATATTTACTATCGGCTCGTATGACACTCTCATTTTGCCTGGAGTGTAGGAGTTTCACTCGGGGCACTTTTTATGTACATAATGTCCTTTCTTTTTCTGACCACCCTACTCGCACAGAAAGCAGTAGTACTTCGCGTTACTTGGTTGCATACCTGTCAATAGCCGTATTGGTTTTAGAACAGCACATAATATCCAGTTATGTCAAAGAGTAAGTATTTGAGCTAATTTCGCATAGATTCATAGTATCCTTCTTGTTAACCGAGTATCCGACTGGAACTGAGGAATATTTAATACCATTATTAAGGAGGACTGCCTTTAAATTTGATTTCGATGAGTCAAGAAAGTGTGTCCATGACTGAGGCTTATGAACATGACGCAGCGCTCCAAATAAGCCAATGATGTCACTACAGTACAAAAACTTAATGGAGGAAGAGAGAAAGGTTTCAGAGTCATTCTGGTGCCTCGTACATTAACACTCCGAGAAAGCAAATTCCATCACCGCAATCGCGATGCCAGTTATTTAGAGTGTGCCTGTGGCAGATTCAAGTACCTACAGGGGTCGTTATGTTCTCCCTGTGTAATGCCTTTAGGTGATGTTAATTATGATAGCAAATACTTCGGATCCGGACCAACAGGTGCTGTGCTGATTACGGCTCCTGTTTTCTACCCATTCTTGTCGGATAACATCTGTATAAGTTATTCATCAACGGTCAAATTATTTGGTGGCTTAGGCGGTAGAGAAACATCATGAAGAACTGGCAGCATGTATCAGGTCATATTTAGATGATAAATACCATCTTTCGATTTTGCCAGAATACCGCTCGGTCTCGAGTAAAATTTTCGTGATGATGGGTGTGAGAGTCGAAGTGTGAGATATAGCAAAAGATCCACCATCCTATCCAGAAAATGCACTGTAGCGTTAGATAATTAAGAGACCATAAGATAGAGAATCACCAATGCAAAGTCATACCCACTGGGCGGAGTTTCTCATGTGTAATTGTTGTGTAAAATGTAATGGCGTGTTTAGGTTAAATAAGTTAGTGAAAAGTTAAATAAGTTAGTAAAAAGAAAAAGATTGGTGGCCTTGTTATTCGAATAGTGTATAGTCATGATAACCAGAATTTATAATGTGTGCGCCATTCATATTCAGTGCGATGGCCACGTGTTGATTAAAGCCGTTGGGTAAGAAAGAAAATGTGGTATTGCCAGAGCGTAGTGAACAATCAGAGTTGTGTGAATTCCCAATAGTCAGATGTTCGTTATCCGTTTCCGTTGCTTAATATTCAAACAGGAGAATAATTTGTAGCTTAATTGTGGGTACTAGAGCTCATAATGAGTCACTGATGTTACTCGAGAGATAAGGATAAATCGACTCGTTTGGCAGACCACTCATCTTGCAGGCCTGACTGCTTGATGCCACAGTATGAGCAAGGCTTGTGGGTGTCTCTCAACTGTACGTTTATATTGCAATAATAAATAATTCAGAAAAATTCCTGTCCCAGATGAAGGCTCAATGAACAGTGCGTGGAATAGCTCGTTAGTGCAGCTAGACCGAAAAGAAATAGAATTTCAAAATAATGGCAAAATGTGACTATAACATTTAGAACCTTAAGTAGAAAAATATGGAACTGTATTGACTTCATAGGGATGCCGCTATTCCTCACACAAAATATGTGCGAGTAACATGCGATACAATGAATCATTATTCTTTGAATAACTGAAAAATCCCAATCTTCATACATCTAAAAATATTGAAAGCAGCTCATTAAACGGATATGTGATGAGTTCAAATGCTTGGATTAATGGAAAATCGATTCTGCACCGTGCTTCGAAAGCAACCAATCTTACAAATACAAGAACGTAACCTCACTGTTATAAAGCGTTCCCTAATGTTCTTAAAATATTACAAATATCAAGCTAACCCTTACATACGTAACTGAAAAAGGCATTCATTTATAGCACGATGTCTACGAGTGAACAACAAACTGCCGTTCTACCATAGTCTTACGTAACTATAAAGCGTCTTACCACAATTGCCGATGACAAGGTTCAGCGCCAAACTATCTTCTTCTTTCTCCATTCAAACACAACGTTCCACAAGTGTAAAACAGCATGCACGCTCCCCATTGGCCTCGCAGTCGTCTCAGCAATATGCTTACTCAAAGCTCCTAGTGTTTGTAAAAATTATTCCATCCATTGTGTCAGCGTACGACAGCAACCAGTTCCGAATTATTTAATAATGACAACGGTTTTTTTTTATGAAATTATTTAATATCAGTGACGCGTTACACCCTTTTGGGGCATCATCATACTGTCTATAAAAATAAGAAACCAACTAATTAGTAACAAATAGAGGGAGGTACATGGTTCTGTCTTGCACGACGATCCGCAGGTAAAATGATCTGAATGTAATACAATCTTACGTAAAAGTAGATGGACATGAAACCCATCCGTCATAAAGCGATATAAAATGGGAAGTGGACACAAACAGTAACTGGATATTTAACGACCAGTCTTAAAAACATCAAATACGAAGTGGACCTAGTTGAAAGAATAGAAACCTCCAGTTTATCATGAAGAAGTTACAGAGAGATGCCAGAAAAATTTCACCGGCTATCGCATGTTAACTTGAACACTAATTAGGTTTAGGTTGATTTTGTGTTTCGTATATGTGCCTTAAGCCGGTCATGTGCGCCACCTGGGCACCACTAGCCGCACCAATCACGGTGTTTGCGTCTTAAACTGCCACACTAGTATTGTGTACACGACAAAGGGAGAATGTGCTGCGTGCTGCATACGGCTCATACCGCGTTTCTTTTGTAAGAGTGGATCTGTTTTGTACTTTAATGGCAGGGTCATCTGAAGCTTTCCTCTGATTTGATTGGTTTCTTGTTTTTATAGACAATCTGCTGATGGCCCAGGAGGGTGAAACACGTCACTGATATTAAATAATTTCGTAGCCGAGACTGTTTCTATTTTGAAATAGGCCTACTGATTTTGTCAAAGAGAATCTTGCTTTCAGACATCGATAGCTCGGTAGAATGTCTTTGCCGGTTGTCTGCTATAGGTGGCGCACGAAATGTGTTACCATTTTGTTTTTGAATACAAACTTTATTGTCAATACAATCTGAAAGGAACATATACTACAATGAAGAGCCGTCCATGGAGATTTGTTACAACCCAGAACATGCTCTGTATGTCCACCATTTGATTTCGTAACTTCATTCAAACGAACACTGAAGTTAGTGATTATCCTACGGCACATGTCTTCCGTAATTTCACTGCAAGCTTGAAGAATAAGTCTTCTGAGCTCCATTAAATCACGTTGACGTTTCGGGGAAATTTTTTCCTTTAGGTATCCCCAAAGAAAAGTCACATGGATTGAGGTCTGTACTATTGGGGGGCCAATTTTGTCCGTCATTGCAGCGACCTGGAAACCGGAGTGAAATGATTCGCATGTCGAAATGCTCGTGTAAAAACTCCAACACAGTGTTTGCAGTTTGTGGCCTTGCTCCATCTTGCATGAAACACTGCGTGTTGAAGGGCAAGGCAGTAGCAAGAAGCTGTGGAATGAAGCTATTGCGAAGCATGCTCAAATAACGCTCGCTGTTCACAGTTTCTTCGAAGAAAAAGGGTCCATTAAGTCCGTGACTGGAAATTGCTGCCCACGCTGTAATCCTCGGAGAATAATGTTGTCTTTCATGAAGCAATTTTGGGTTTTCAGTGGCCCAAAAGCGTACATTTTGTTAATAATAAATGAAAAGCACAAGTTTGCTTTTGTTCTACAATATTATTTTTATTGCTAACCGGTTTTCGGCTTACAAGGCCATCTTCAGACATTTACTGAGTATTATCACCAAAGAAGTTAAATGTTAGCAGACAACATTGGAAGAGAAGTAACACATCTAGAGTGAAGTAGAAACATACAGTGAGTAACGTCTTTGCAATGAAATAGTAAAAACTGAACAGTACATAAATATCAATGGAGTTGACAGGAAAACCCTTAGCACAAAATAGGAATAGCATGCCTACATAACAGTTTCTATTGATAACCAAAACTAATAAAATAAGATAAGATTAGTACTAGAAAAGGCTGCATCAAGAGGTATGAAACATGGAGAGTGATACACAACCAATTAAAAAAGAAGAGACAGTTGTCAATGTAAATACAGAATACACGAGGAACTTAAGCAATATCAATAATATAAACAGAAATTAGTAAATGCAGGAAAATTGAGGTGTTTGAGGGAACCTACAATCTGAGAGTGTGATGGTACTGCATTTTAACATTAACATTATAATCAAAGCAGTGGCTGTATACCAGTTTACATTAAATAAATGAGCAAAGTAAAATATGAACAGTATTTGATGAGACAACTACAAGGGGAGTTAAACATGGACAGTAATACAAGTACAAGTTAAAAGCAAACCCTTAACTATTGAAACTACAGCATATGTGGAATACAAAGACAACTGCAACAAATAAAACTACTTAATGACTACAGGAAAATGGGAATATGTAGGAAGAGAGAGTGTGGGAAGTAATGAACAACAAAGATGATTATATGAAGTTTAGGAGAGGGGAAGTGTTGAGTTGTGTCTGGTCATTTAGGATGAGATCTGGACTGTTGGCAAGATGTTTGTTAATTTCTAGGGCTTCCAGCAGGTTGAGTTTATGGCCTTCGTTTGCTAAGTGAAGTACATGGGACACTGGCTGGTAGTTGTGACTCTCACTCAGTACATGCTCAGCAAATGCAGAGTCTGAATTCTGCAATCTCCGGCTGCGTTCATGTTCAGCCAGCCCAGTTGATATGTCTCTGCCTGACTGACCAATGTAAAATTTGTCACAATCAGAACAGGTGATTTTGTATACCCCACTGTTGGCTAATAACTGGATCTTGTCTTTGCTATTAAAAACACACTTGACTGTAGTGTTCCTATCATAGTAGGAAACCCTATACTTGCCGGATTTCAGTGCTTTGGCTACAGTCTGTGATACCTGACCTAGAAATGGTAGAGTACACCATTTCTTGCAGACAGTGGATGGGGAAGCAGTTGGGGCACAGAGGAGGGGTATAATTTACCGTTTTTGTTTTCTGTGCAAGATGTGGTCAATAAGAACTGCATTATAGCCATTGGCTGAGGCAATAAATTTTATTGTATCTAACTCTGCTTTAAAATCATCTTTGGACATGGGGATAGATATGAGACGGTGTACCATTGAGTGGAAAGCTGCATGTTTGTGAGCTATGGGCTGTTGTGAGCAAGAAGGTATTACTGTGTCTGTAGTTGTTGTTTTTCTGTAAATTTTGAAACAATGTGTGTGTGTACTGATGTCAATGGTGAGATCTAAGAAGTTTATGCATTTGTTGCCAATTTCCATAGTGAACTGGATATTTTTATGTTGACCGTTTAGGTTTTTCAAGAATGTGTTGAGTTGTCTTGTAGTACCAGTCCACATACACAGGACATCATCTACATATCTAAACCAGTATTTGATGTTTGCACTCAAAGGTTCTGTTTTTAGAAAATTTTGTTCAAAATGGTCCATAAATATTTCAGCCAACAGCGGACGAAGAGGGGAACCCATAGCTAAGCCATTTAATTGTTTATAAAGAGTGCCTTGGAACTGGAAATAGTTGTGTGCAAGGCAGGTCTGTGTGGCCAGTCTCAAGTCATTCAATTCCACAGGATTGACATTAGACTTGTGCATCAGCTCTGCCAGAATGTCAATACATTCTACTACTGGTATGTTAGAAAACAAACTGCTGACATCAGAGGATACTAATATATCACTGTGTGAGACAGATATACCTTTTAATTTGTTTACTCGGTCCACAGAATTTGAAATACCATGCTTTGGTTTGAATTTAGTCTTGCTCTTAATTAGGACATCAAGATTACTGGCTAGTTTGTAAGATGGAGCAGTGAATGATGACACAACTGGACGAATAGGAACATCTTGTTTATGCAGTTTAGGAAGCCCGTACATTCTAGGAGGCACTGGCTTCATATTAGTTAACAGTTTTACTTTAAATTCAGAGAATATGCTTTTGCATGAAATGATTGCATATTTAACATCCTCTTTGAACAATTTAGTAGGGTGTTTAGGAAGGACTTGGAAGCCTGTAGTATTCAGAAAATCATTAACTTTATCCACATTATCACATTTGTTCAAAAGCACAATACTGTTGCCTTTATCATATTTTGTGGCAACGATACCTTGGCGTTGTAATTTCTGTTTTAAGGACTTGAGGGTGTGAAAGTCAATAGACCGTGGGATGTTACACACGAATTTGGTTTCGTTCTTTAGTGCATTGGCAACTATATGTTCTGCAGTGGTGTCTTTCGTTAAGGCATATTCAATATCAACTTTCATAACATCCAGTTGTTTTTCTGATGGAGGGTGGAGAGGAGCATATTTAAAACCTTTTTCAAGCACTTTTTGTTCCTTTGGGGACAGAACCAAGTTCGATAAGTAAATTACACGTTGCGAAGAATTTTGTTTACAGTTTGAGGTTAGAGGATCACTGACCTTCCTAGTCATAGATAATTTCTTGTTCTGCCGCAAAAATACATCGTGAATAACATCACTTACACTTTGACGAACTTCTCGATCGAAAACATCGAACTCACACGGGTGTAACTTAGATGTGATTGCCATATGTATTACTTTTAGATGTGTACACACGTTGTCACGAACACGATACCATTTCTTCATTTCTTCCTTTATCTTTACATTTTGTTTGTTAACCAAACGATTGTTTGTTGACCAAACTTTATTGAGAGTTTCTTCCCTAACCTCCGCACACTGAGCAAACAGTAGTCTCTGCTGCTTGTGTTCTTCAGTGAGCTTCTGTGCACATGTCATCTTGTATGGGTACATATCGAGGTCACTTTTAAGAACGCTTTGAACGGAGCGTCTCGATATTCCCAGTTGCACTGCTGCCTTTCTAAACGATTTCCCGGAACTTCTCTGTACAGCAACTCGTACCGCTTCAATATTCTACGGCGAACAAACAGGCTTAGGACGACGTCGCTTCTCTTCCTATACTGTTCAGGGACCCATCGTGTGCTAAACTGTTGTCGAAAACGCTTATGAGTCTCAACAAGGCTTTTCGTTTCATGAAACAGAAACACAATTAACGATCGTTGCTGTGTCGTCAGTCTTCCATTGTCAGCCATTGCTGCTTATTTGTCTCCTAGCGGCAGTATCGTGAATTACACGTCATTACGTAACTCATTTGTTTTTCCAAGCTCTGCTGATACTGCTGTAGAGATCGCAGCGGGATATCTAATGGGCATCGTAAATATTAAAGAAACAATTGGTAACACATTTCGTGCGCCACCCTGTATTTAAGAACACGTGAAAGATATTCAGTGCTGAAAGTACAGAATGTGACAGCCAACCTTCAATTCCATTGCTGGTAACCACGTTATGTGCTTTACTCTACACGAAGGTGATAGATTTGTCGTACATAATTTAGCATTTCAGTATTCCTGTAAGCAACAGGAGAACCCGTTTCGCTGGAAAATGAAGTCTGCTTTTATCTTCCCTCTTGTTGCAACTCCCCAACAAGTGTTCACTTTCGTAGTCAGTCTACAGAACGACATGTGTGCGTAGCAAGTCCGAAAATGGTGTCCCGTACTCCTGTACCACGTGCTGTGTGACACAGAGGCCGACTTCTGTTCCGGTTCGCCAATATTGCTGCCAGTTAACTTTTATTCGCGTCGCCTGGGTACAAAAACATAGAGGGTGTCGAATGTAACTTGAAGAAATACGCGTAAAACTGTGCGGTTCGTGTGAACAGGGACAGGTTGTGTTCACGGTAGAATATTCTTCTGCCCAGAATACAGGATCTATCTGGTTCTTGTTATCTGCGTTCTGTATTGCCTTAAACAGCGGTGTTACATGCGAAGAGTATCTCCGTGTTGAGTATTAGCTTGCACAGTTGAACAGCAACAGAAGACATTTATGTACCCTGATCCTAAAGAACTATATAATCAGGATACATTGTAGATAAATGTGAACATTTTCCCCACAGCAAACAGAAACCGAATACTTTGCGCTAAATGTGATAAAATGGTGAACAATTACCGAATCAGTAAAGGAGAACTCATAACCAGAAAGCGTATTTACACGACCCACCAATATCAACAAAAAACGGAAGGCCAAAATTACGGTCGAAGTTAGAGTATCAGGGAATAACTTTCAGCCTGGCAGAGAAAATGTTCAAACCTCCGGCGGGTGGGGCAGCGCAATCCGTGACATAGTGCCTCAAACCAGACGGCCACTCAGTGCGGCCGTGGCAGAGAGTTGCCGTACGTATGTACGAACGTTCTAATGTTGTTCGTACGTGTTGCGTGAAAAGTTAATGCACCTACACCTTGCCTTCTTCGATCTCGAAAATACCTTTCATCCAGTGTCAAACGAGCTAATTAGGCTTGCCCTGGGAGAGTGTGGAGTACCCGAAAAACTGCTACGATCTGTCTGGCTACTCTACCATGATCCGGAGAGCCGGATACAGTCATCCGCTGGGATATCAGGGGATTATCTTATATCAGCAGAAGTGCGTAGGGTATCTGGTCTCTCGCCTCTCCTCTTGCTCACGGTCACGAATAAAGACATAGTAGATATACAGAAGACCGCTCTCTGGAAGTTAAGACTGGCCTGCAATGTCAAGTCCAATTAAAGAATGATCCCATTGCAGAAGTAGATCTACGGCTCAACGTTAAAAAACGCATCGTGTCCCTAAATGATCGATGTGATTCATGTCGGGCAATCTGTGTGACGAAATTATGTGGATACCATCAATGACATCTACTTACCAACAGCGAGAACTTTGAAGTACCTATGCTCGACAATTAATGCTAATGGAAATCTCTAACGACCAGAGCCGCATTTGGCTCAAACGGCTATATGGGTACTTAATGACAAAGATTGCAAACAGGCTCAAGCCGAAAGTAGACCGATTTGTAATCCGTTCGGTTGCACTATATGGTGCTGACAATGAGTACTGGCGTTCGACAGAACTATTCAGACGTAAGGCAGTGGAGTTGACCTTAAAAAATTTATACAACCGGGTGCGCTAGATCTATACTGAGGTGGCAGGAGTCATGCGATAGCCCATAGCACCGTGTAGGACTTCTTTCGCCCGGCGCAGTGTAGCGCACAGACGTGGCATGGACTCGAAAAGTCGTTTCAAGTACCCTGCAGAAATATGGAGCCATGCTGCCTCTATGACCATCCTTAATTGCCAGAGTGTTGCCTGTGCAGGATTTCGTGCACGAACTGACTTATCGATTATGGCCCGTAAATGATCGATGGGATTAATGTCGGGCGATGTGGGTGGCGAAATCATTTACTCGAATTGTCCAGTATGTTCTTCAAACCAATCGCGAAACACTGTGGTCCAGTGTCATTGCGTATTGTCATCTATAAAAATTTCGTTGTTTTCGGGGAACATAAAGTCCATGAATGGTGGCAATCTCTAAGTAGCCGAACATAATCATTTCCAGTCGGTGGTGGGTTTCGTTGGACCAGAGAACCTAGTCAACTCCAACTAAACAAAGCTCAAACCATTGTGGAGCCACACCAGCTTGCACAGTGCCTTATCGATAATTTGGGTCTATGGCTTCGTGGGCTCTACGCCACACTCGAAACCTACCATCAGATCTTACAAACTGAAATCGGGACTCATCTGACCAGGCCGGCGTTTCCAGTCGTCTAGGACCTAACCGACAACGTCGCGAACCAAGGAGAGGCGCTGCAGGTGATTTGGTGCCGTTAGCACAGGCATTCGCGTCAGTCGTTTGCTGCCATGCCGATTAACGCTATATTTCGCAGCATTGTCGATGCATGTCCCACATTGATTTCTATGGTTATTTCACGCAGTGTTTCTTGCATGTTAATACTGGTAACTCTAAGCAAATGCCGATGCTCTCGGCCGTGAAGTCAAGACCGTCGCCCGCTCCATTGTCCGTGATGAGAGGTAATTCCTGAAATTTGATATTCTTGGAACTCTCTTGTCACTGTGGATCTCTCAATATTGAGTTCCCTAACCATTTCCGAAATGGAATGTCCCATGCGTCTAGCTCCAACTATCATTCGGCGTTCAAAGTCTCTTAAATCCTGTCGTGTGGCAATAATCACATCTCACACCTCTTCACTTGAGTACAAATAATAGCTCCGCCAATGTACTGCCCTTTTAGACCTTGTGTACATGATACTACCGGCATCTGTGTATGTACACATCACTATCCCGTGACTTGTGCAACCTCATTGTATGAGACAGGCGAAAGTCTGTGAGATTACAAGAGGAATTTATTAATTCTAAACCCAAGGAAGGCATGTGCTGACAGACGTGAATAGTACCGAAGCATCACTTGAAAAGTCAAGGCAGTAAACTATTTACACGAATTGTTTAAAGAAGAGGCCAACCTTGTGGAGGATCAGTTTGGGTTCCGCAGGAAGGTAAGTACATGGGAGGAGATACTGGCTCTACCGTCTTCGGAGAACATAGGTTGACGGAAAGCGAACCTACATTTGTAGCATTTTTAGAGACAGAGAAGGCTTTTGTCAGTGTTAACTGCAATTCCACTCTTTGGAATTTCGACGGTAGCAGAGGTAAAATGAGGGTTGTAGCGTACATAAACCGCTCTGCAGTTATAAAAAAGTTGAACATGAAACGGGACCCATAGTCTAAAAGGGAGCGAAACAGTGATGTAGGCTATCCCCGATGTTATTCAGTCTGTACACAGAGATTTCTACGAACAGCTGGAAGGCGTCGCCATGGGTAGTCCTCTCAGTCTAGTGGTGGTCAACTTCTTCATGGAACAATTCGAAGCACAGGCACTGGACTCGGCGACTTGCAAACCTAAGGTGTGGTACAGGTACGTCAATGATACTTTCGTGGTGTGGAGCCATGGTGAAGAACAGCTCGGTGACTTCCTAAGACACTTGAACAGCCACCATGCCAACATAACATTTACCATGGAAGTAGAAAAGGACAAGAAACTGCCATTTATAGATGTGCTGGTCACAAGGGACGGCGAAAACCTGGGACACAGCGTGTATCGAAAACCGACACACACGGACCGATACCTGCACAAACTGTCAAACCACCACCCGAGACAGAAAAGAGGCATGATTAGTACGCTCGTAACGAGAGCAGGACGAATATGTGAGCCGCAACACCTCAAACGAGAAATGCAACACCTGGAGACTGTCCTGAGGAGCAATGGGTACTCCAAAAATTGTATTAGAAGTGTAACAGAGCCAAACACTCGGCGAAGTAAGGAACCAGAAAAAGAAATGTCGGGTACGGACTTTCTGCCATACATTCCCCGAGTGGTGGATAGAATCGGCCGTATATTGCGCAAACATGGCGTAAAGACGATTTTCAAACCGACAAGGAAGATCAAAGAGTGTCTTAGATCGGCGAAGGAGAAAAGAGACCCACTTGCAATGTCGGGAATATACCGTATACCATGCACATGCGGAAAAGTTTATGTCGGAATGACTGGACGATCCATCAACACCAGGATCAAAGAGCATAAGCGACATTGTAGGTTGGGGAAGGTGGAGAAATCGGCCATGGCAGAGCACGCACTGAATGAGACCGACCACGTAATAAAATTCGCCGACACGGAAGTTCTGGCTGTAGAGAAGCACTATCACACGCGCTTGTTCAGAGAAGCTGTAGAAATACAAAAACACGCGAACAGTTTGAACGAGAAAGAGGAAAGCCTTAAGGTCAACGGATTCTGGCTTCCCGAACTGCAGCGAACGACCGTCGCAGGTAGCAAGAGGAGAGCCGCACAGGAAATGACCGCGGAGAAGCCCTCGGACGTTGGCGCGCCAGGTACATATAGTCTGCGCCCGCGAGCTCGGCTCCAGTTCACCACCGGCAGTGGAGGGTGAAGCTTTGACAATGCCAGCCAGTCGTGCTGGCGAAACGTCAGAAAAATCATTAGATGAACGTCGGCCGGAGAACCCGAGACAGAAGCCAATAGGCTATTTGTCTAGAGCTTAGTTCTGTGTTGAAGTGAGGCAAAGGCGATCCAGACAAGAAGAATATAGGAGCTTTTGATATGAGGTGCTATAAAAGATGCCGTGGATTACATCGGTATATCGAATAACAAATGAGGATATACTGGATTGATTTGAGGAAAAAGGAAATTTGTGACACAATTTGACTGAAAGAAGATACCGGTTGCAAATTCAGTCGACAGCAGTGGGCACTCCATATTGATGCACTGCATGGATTTGTAGCCTCATGACTGACTGCAAACGTCAGACCCTTAAAATCTATCGATTTCAGTGAACGCTACGGCCCATTACTGTTACAGAGCCTGATAAAATACAAAATCATCTGAATGCCATGTTTGCGAATCCTTTCCCATATATTTTCTAAATGATTTCGCATACTAAACCACTAAATTCCTTGTTTTTCTATCCAGTTCGGCTGATGGAGAAAACAGTTTACGATCGCTTGCACTTGCAATGACACACAGACCCGTTAACGGCAGGCGGTTCCTGTGGGTGATGACAGCAAGGTTCACGACGAAATGGGCTATCCAGAACGAAATTCCAGAGCGAAGTGAAAATCATCGTAACATTGTGCAGACAGTCCAGGAAGCAAATCAGAATGAAATATTTAAACTCACAGCAGACCGATCCCGTGCCGAATGTTTCAGAGAACTGTGAGGACTCCTCAAGAAGTGTGGCGCCACGGTTATTAGAGGCGCTCTCACCTCGGTGTATGGTCCCACGTGACTTCACGGCTTCTACGGCAGCGGCCTCCATGGGAGCAGTTTGCGGCCGTGTTGTGAAGCCCAAGTGACTTATCATTCCTCCGTAACGATACTTGGGCTACAAGCGGAACCAGAATCGCTGTAGAATAATGAATTTGCATTATATGAGTATACATTTTTTTCCAATTCCAGATATGCCAGCATCATTTGCATCTGGCCTATCCTTCTGTTGTACACTGTAAGACGCACTGATGAGGACTTCGAGGAAGGAACGGAAATCGGTAGATGTGTTCTAAACGTTCGGACAATAAATAATTACAATCCCAGAAAAAAATGGACGATTGATTAGCTGATTGTTTCCAGAGAGATTTATAAACTGTGCAAGTCAGTAATGCGTTGATACGCCTCTATTCCTTATGCAACGAGTTATTCGCCTTGGCATTGATTTACAGAGTTGCTGGACATCCTCCTGAGAGATAGTGTGCCCAGTTCTGTACAATTGGAGCGATAGATCGTCGAAATCCCAAGCTGATTGGAGGACATAACCATAAGACTCCAAACATTCTCAACTGGGGGGAGGTAGTGCGACATTGCTGCTCAAGGTAGGGTGCCGGTGGTCAGTGTCTTACTGAAATATACACCCAGGAGGTCTTGCTATGATGGACCACGAAACAAGACGTCGAATATCGTCGACTTATCACTGTGCTGTAAAGGTGCCACGAATAACCAGTGGGGTTCTGCTGTGAAAGAAAATGTCACACCACACCATCATTCATCGCTGTCTGGACATAAGGCGGAAGCCGGTCTGCTTGGTAACCCACAGCTGTCTGACGCTTCTCCAGGCACGTCTTTGTTGGTCATTGGGGCTCAGTTCGAAGCGGGACTCATCAATAAAGACTCTTCTCTCCAGTGAATGAGATTCCAGGCCGAAGACATGTCTGGAGACGCTCAGGAGAGCGGTACGTTGCCAGCGGAGCCCTTACAGCACATCCAAGCAGGCGTACAATTCAGAAATACGATGACCGGTCGCCCGCCGCGAAAGTTTCTAATTCTTATCTTCGTGTTTTCTAAACTGTTCCTTGGGCAGCAAACAGCTTGGGATTTTGACGATCTAGTGTGCCAACTAGACAGAATTAGGCAGGTTATTCCTCAGGGAGATATAAAACAATTTAATCAAGAAGTGCCAAGTCGAATAACTGCTTTCATAAGAGGCAGCAGTAGACTAACGGATTACTGATTTACTCAGTATTTGCATTTATTTATCTGCACATGTACATCACATCTACCGATTTCCGTCCCTTCTGAATAATTATTTCATGGTAAGTCTTATTTTTAGACTGTATTTTACCGTACGAACTTAAGGTGGGAGATGATGTCGCGTAGAAGACATCAGACCACTATACTTTTTCAGTTCTTATCCACTCGTAGCTAGGTCTCAGATAATTGTTCACTTTGCAGTTAAGAAGTGATTTACTGACGCAATTAGTGTCAGCTCTTCTCATAGTGTAGATTGCAGCTCACGAGACCGATCAGCCTTCAGCTCGGGTTCGGCTCTGATTACTGTCATAAGTCAATTTTTGTACCTCTTTCTTGCTCGGTTTTAGGAAACAAAGGAGGAACACGTTTGACGACGTTTTCTCTTGTCGGCTTCTCGAATTTGCACGCGCAACCGCCTGACTGGCTAACTTCAATTAATTAACTCGGAGACGGCACAGAGTAAGGAGATCTCTTCTTAACAATTTATTCTTAGCGTAACTTACTCTTCAATACCCGTACCAGCTTTTCAGACTTTTTCTGACCGACCTGTATATCGTCATTCAGATTAACTGTTATACCTAATATAAGTACATTTGCCAACAGTTTGTATTTTATCTTTTACCACCAATGTAGCGGAAATAACGTAATTTTTTATACCTCAGTCCCGCCACTTGGCGGCAGTCTCTGTGAGATACTGTTTGTAAAGCTGTTTATTGAATAGTGTATACTATTGTTTTATTATATTTTTAGGGTTTTACTTAGATTTAGCTTTATATTTTTAGTAAAAGGATGTTCAGCTAGTTCTACGGGTACAAAAAGCGGTAGTGTTCTTATACATTCAAGCCGCTGGAGGCATGTGATATCGGTTAAGCTTTGTAAGTCTAATGATTTATTATTAATTACATTTGTGGTTATCAGCTTGCATGTTTCCTTGGCAGGCATTTCCGACGACGGGCAGAGACGAAAACGGGTCAATAAACCACTTCTCAGTGGGAAAATTAATATTTATTTTAGTGGCCTATTCAGCAACGTATAGAGAATTAAATCTCTGTACGTCCATCTCTTTAGAAATGGCTGCAGAACTCGGCTGTTCGGTACAGGATGTCAAATGTCGGGATGTCATAATTAAGTTGCCATACGAAACTGAGATTCATATTCTGTTGCCTTTGAAACTAGAGACGTGTTCGAAGCTATACACAACCAATATAACTTCAGTTCTTAACTCATACTAATTCTGAGGGCTCTCTACGGTTGATCTGCATTTAACTAACTCTATATTATCTTCTCTTTGACTTCTGCAGGCTGAAACGTTTATCCGTTAACTACAGTGACTGATCACTTCCTGCCTTAAAATATGGGCATAGTTGATCATTTCGCACATACAGGTGTTTCTTATATCTAAAGCCTCCGTAACTGATACGGTAGGAGTGTGGGTGCTTCGTGTAACCAGTTATCGATATTACCTATAGTGGTCTTATCTAATTGTAAATAATTTTTCTGTTTTTACCTAACGTGACTTTTGGGTAAATGTGCTCTTTGATGTAACTTCGATGTATATGTTTTATTCTTTACATACGATAATTTATAAAATTGTAATTAATCTATGAATCTAATTTCAAAAGTAATTTGCTGTAAATGTTTCTAAAAGCTAAAGATTTAATTGTAATACTATCTCATGCATAGTGAAAGTGGGTTTGTCACAATGTAAAACTTGGAGGGAAGTCACGCCGCAACGCCAGGCGGGAATAGAAAAGGCGGATCTGGCGGTCGAACTGTAGAGCTCCTTTGTGGCATGAGTCAGAAGGTGGCTAGCAGGCAATGGACGCGCCTCTTGTGAACTGAAAGAGGCGAGAAGAACTGCAAGATAGCCTCGGATGCAGAAGTAAGCGGTTTATTATTCATGGTATACTCTGGTTAGCTCTTTACTATGAAAATCCGACGCCTAGAAGAGATTTCTCAGAGCTCGTCACACAGGAGGAGCCTTGGATACTTTGCCGCCCTTTTTTGAATGGCACAGGAGATCGACACTGCCACCACCTCCGTCTCACATAAGAAGTTGAGTACTGAATATTTGCATGGACCAGTTACATGGTTTAGCTTCCAATGATAATTTCGTGCCCTGTAAACGTTGTGTTCAGCCACGATATTTGATCCTTTGTCATTTACCAGGAAAGGGTCCTATCCCTATCCGATTAATCCGTGTACCCTGTTTTATTGAACTGAAAAAAAAATTATTTTACGTAACAAAAGTCATAGAACTTCATGGAATTATAAAGTACGTACTATTTACTGGGCATAAGTTTTGAAATACTCCACATAGTTACAGAACTTTGTGAAGTTGTGAAGTACTTGCTACTTAGTGAGCATAAATTTTGAAATACTAAACGTAGTAGACTGGACAGTTAAATCGTACATTTTAGAGTTTATTTTAATTGAAATAATCGTATTTACTATTTCATGTGTAATGTAGTTAACAGTGTTTTCAATTTTTTGTGACTAAAGTGTTCAGCCACAATCTGAATCTAGTGATAAATTAATTTCTCTGTCCCCAGGCTGGTTGTTGAGCCAAATTTAAATGTCGTATTGCAATAACAACTATCAAAAATCCAAAACTGGTTACAATTATTGAAACAATGCTAGATCCAGGTGCCACATATTCCATTTCAGCTAAATAATTGAAGGTAGTGAACATTCAAGACAAAATATATTATTAATTCAAAACTATTTCAAAAGTAATAATTCCCTATAACTAAACTGACAAAAGAACCTTTTTTCCATGTCAATAGTGCTCCACCATTAATAATCACTTACCTATAATTATTATCATTTTCCTAGCGTAATGCACAGATCCAGTTGTTGCCTAAACACAAAAATACCTCTCCAGTGTACTTCAAATCAATTCACAGGAATCAAATCACAGGAAAGCTACTTGATAAATGGTGCTACTGTTCTGCATCTTGTTAGCAAAACAGAAGTCTAGTATCAGGTAAGTCAACCCATATAGTTAACTCTCCTTATGAATCTTGCTAAACTGAGTTCAAGCTTGCCTAATTAGCCTGGCGCCGTTTCTTGTCACGTAACTACGGTTTGCTTGATTACTAGTAGAAGCTCGGCTCGATTCCTGTTCATTTTCCTATTGTTTCCTTTCGATAAAAATCTTCCCAGAATCTAAAAACAGTCCGATACGTTTACATTACACATAGTCACGGTCACAAAATATTTTCACAGGTGTAACATTATCGGTGTAGTACTAGTATAGCAGCCGTTAGCGTTATATCCGGAATGGAACGTGCTGTGGGCTTTACTGGACATAGCTCCAAGTTTTCTTTTGTTAATCAACATTGTAACACCACTTTACACTTGAGAGCGATTTTACAAACATCAATCACTACCGAATTATATAGTCGTTTGCATTTTGTCGCATTGACGAATAAGTTAAACAAACATATTATCTTGTCAAACACGAAAATACGTTCACAAATTAGTTCTTCATAACATTAAAACATAAAATGAAAACAAGAAAACCTCCTCGGCACACGTTTTAAAATATGCGTAACAATATACTAAATTATTTCAGAGATTTTAAACGCTTCACATAACATTCGTGCAGTAAGCACTCTAAAACTTACTAGACCGGCAGTTATCAAAACAGTCACCTGAAACGTTGAATCATGGTACTTCTCTCACACACATGGTACCTTCCCTATTCAGTCTCTCCGCTACCAGAGCAAAAAATTAAAAAAAAAATGGGGCCTCCTTCTTTAACTCACGGAACATCTGATTTTCTTACATCACTTTAAGACATACGTAATGGCCGACGCCGGAAACTAAACTTAATATTATTGAAAATAGCGAAAGGACAAGGAAAAATCTCGTCATCATAAAAATCTCACATTTGTGGTAGATAGTTATTACACTAAAATACATAGTTAAGAAAGACAAGAACTCACTGTAGTATGTAACACCAAGGTGAAGCAATACTTGACACAAAAATTATCACAAGAACGCTACTGCCAAGACGCGGTAATAGACGACAGCTAAAATTAATGTCGTTCATACACAGTTGCTGTTCGAGAACACTTTTGCACACAAGCGAATTATCATTTGGTGTCCCCTATCCCTCTACTCGCTCGTGCTTTCTCACCCGTGTTCATTTTCGCTACCAATTGCAATACGCGTACTACACATGAATTTGCGTGCCAGGGGCGTCGCAAGTGGCCGCTACTGATTGTAATAGTCCTGCATAGAAATATTACTGTTGTGGCGCCTCTGACACCCTCTCAGTTTGTCTCGCCAAGCGGCGGGTTTCGTCGCATGGGCCTAAAACTGCCATTGCTCATCAACCGTCAAACCACATCGGCCTCCCAAATGACATCACTGAACACGTAACAATACAATGACCGCCCACAACGACGCTTAAACAGTGCTCTCCCACACTGTGGGTAAACGGCACCCTGCTGCACGAACATGCAGCACTAAAGAGAAAAATAGGGCAGACAGCCTCTACCAAAAGAGATTCTCGATGAACCACAACAAACTGACCAAGACTACACTCTGGTACCACCGGCGTGTTGATTATTTGTGCTCTTGCAACCACAGCCAAACACCATGCTAGCATCTTCCCTTTCGCATCAAAAATGGTTCAAATGGTTCTGAGCACTATGGGATTTAACATCTGAGGTCATCAGTCCCCTAGAACTTAGAACTACTTAAACCTAACTAACCTAAGGACATCACACACATCGATGCCCGGGGCAGGATTCGAACCTGCGACCGTAGCTGTTGCGCGGTTCCAGACTGAAGAGCCTAGAACCGCTCGACCACATAAGCCAGCCCTTTCGCATCAATCTAAATGACAAACAATGCATTAACTGGAGTGCCTTACATGCGCTCGGCAGCGAGAGATGGCAGGCAGAGTGCCGGCATTCGCTGCCTGCAATTCGGCATCTACTCGGTAATTTTACTCTGTACACGGAAATGAAAACGTGAGGCATACAGCGCACTTTCGTTTCCAGCACCTGAGCACCATCCATCCAGAGCCGAATTCCATATGCGGTCTCATCTCGGAAACTCCGCACATCGTGTGTCGACTTCCTCGTCCACGGGTAGACCGTCGCTGGCGCTCCGTCCAAGCTTGCGTTGTTCCACTCCTGCCTTAGGCACAGAAAATACTCGCTACATTGATTCCACGGCAAACCGCTCTGATATCGACGGCAGAGACGTTCCTGGAAGGTCTCAACAAGCGACCTGCAAATTAGGCAGACAAGTGATTCCACTTGTTTACAGTAAAGTATTTGTGAGAGAGCTAACACTAATGTTCGTACCTATTACTTATTTTGTTTGCGTCGTTTAGTAAATAACCTCAACTTCAATGTTTGGGTCTCCTTGCTGTGAATACCTTCAGGCAGAACAGTTTTGTGCTTCGTGACTGGAAATCACCTGTGTTAATAAAGTCTACGAAAAAAAAGAAAACGCAGAACGAAGAAATTCTCTAAGAGTTACAGAAATCGGTAGATGTGTTATACATGTACAGACAAACAATTACCCTTACAGAAAAATTTGGATCATTTATTCAGGAGAAACAATTTCAAAAATTGAGCAAATCAGTAACTTGCTGCAAGCGTCTATTCGTCTCGACACTGATTGATAGAGCTGTTGGATGACCTCTTGCGAGGTATCGTGCCAAATTTTGCCTAAATGGCTCATTTGATTGTCAATATCCAGAGGTGGTAGAAGGGCCCTCCCCCTAATGCTCCATGCGTCGTCAATTGGCGAGAGGTTCGGTTACACTGGTGGCGAAGGTAGACTTTTGCAAGCCGCCTTGCGCGGGCGGGCATTACCTTGCTCAAATGTAACCCAGGATGGCCTGCCGTGATGGGCAACAAAATGAAGGGTAGAATATCGTCGAACTACCGCTATGTTGTGAGGGTGCCCCAGATGACAACCACAGGGTTCTTGATGTTAAAAGAAAAATCACCAAAAACTATGGTTGTAGGGCCATATGGTACATGACAGTCAGGCTGGTATCCTACCAGTGTCGGGGGCATCTCCAGACACGTCTTAGGCCTATAATCTTACAAACTAGAGTGAAATTGTCTTCAGTGATGATCGAACTGATCTCCAATGACGAGCGAAGACGTGGCTATAGATTTGAGTGTCACCAGCCACACGGCCCGATAATTACGAGAGATGGTCTTGGGTTACATGTATTTCCTAAACGGGAACCATTTGGTTGTCATCTGCAGCACCCTTACAGCATAGCGGAATGTCGAGGGTATTCTACGGCCCGTTTTGTTGTCTTCATGGTAAGCCATATTTGGCTTAAATTTCAGCAACACAATGCCGGTCCTCGCACCACGAAGGTTTCTATCGATTGTCTTCGTGCTTGCCAAACTCTACTTAACCTGGAAGATCACTGGATCGATCCCCAGCTGAGGACGTTAGGGACATTGTGGACAGGATCTTCCAACTACGTCTTGATATTGATGATCTAAAGTGCCAATTGGACAGAACTTGGCACGATATCCAGTGGGAACAGGTCCAACTACTCTGTCAAACAATTCCAAGCCGAAAAACTGCTTGTATAAGTACCGGAGGTGGTCCAACGCATTACTGAATTACTCAAGTTATGAAACTCTTTCTTTTGAATAAATCATCCAATTATTCTGAAACTGTAATCATTTGTTTGCTATATATGTACGTCTACCTATTTCCTTCCCATTCATATATTTCCTTTGTGGTGGGACTTTCTTTGCTTTTCCTTTTTCTTGCCTTTGGGTGTACAACTAGTGTTTCAAATTACAGCGTCTAGTCCTCTGGGGCATGCTGTCCAGTATCGTCTTTTTTTTTCAGGTGATCTCTTACTGGAGGCTTGCTGCAAGCATCAGAATAGCTGCAGCTTGGAGCCAGAGCCATGGGCAGCTGCTGGGTAACAACACACGGATAACGACGCCTAATGGACAGCGGTCGCGGTAATTGCCGATGACTTGCAATCCAAGAAATCCATTCGTGAGTTAACTGTGGAGCTGCAGAAGATCCAGGACTAATGTCGTGTTCATGTGGAGCCGACTGGCAGTTAGTGGCTGATGGTACAAGAGAGAGGTCCCGAAGGCTAGGAAGATGGGTCATACGTTTTTCATATTAAATGCACTGTTCTGCCGGATACTCCATATCAGCGAACTCAGCAGTCATTACACATCGTGAAAGAGCAGAATGGGGCGCTCCGCGGAACTCACGGACTTCGAATGTGCTCAGGCGATTGGGTGTCACTTGAGGCCACTCGGTGTAGTCGCGCGGTCACTGGCTCCTTGTCACGGTCTGCGCGGCTTCGATTCCTCCCTCGGGCGTTGGTGTGTGTGTGTTGTCCTTAGCGTAAGTTAGTTTAAGTTAGATTAAGTAGTGTGTAAGCATAGGGACCGATGACCTCAGCAGTTTGGTTGCATAAGATCTTACCACCAATTTCCAAATTTGTCTCATACGTCTGTACGCTAGATTTTCACACTCCTAAACATGCCTAGGTCCACTGTTTCCGATGTGATAGTGAAGTGGAAACGTACAGAACAAAGCGTACAGGCCGACCTCGTCTGTTGACTGACAGAGAGACCGCCGACAGTTGAAGATGGTCCCAGTCTGTATATTACAGACCATCACACAGGAATTCGAAACTGCATCAGGATCCACTGCAAGTACTACGACAGTTACTCGGGATGTAAGAAAACTTGGATTTCATCGTTGAGCTGCTGCTCGTAAGACACACATCACGCCGGTAAATGCCAAACGACACCTCGCTTGGTGTAAGGAGAGTAAACATTGGACGACTGAATAGTGGAAAAACGTTGTATGGAGAGACGAATCACAGGACATAATGTGGTGATCCGATGGTAGGGTGTGAGCAAGACGAATGCCCGGTGAACGTCATCTTCCGGCGTGTGTAGTGCCAACAGTAAAATTCGAAGGCGGCGGTGTTATGGTGTTGTCGTGTTTTCCATGGACGAGGCTGGCACCCCATGTTGATTTGCGTGGCACTATCACAGCACAGGCCTACAATGATGTTTTAAGCAGCTTTTTGCTTCCCACTCTTGAAGAGCAATTCGGGGATGGCGATTGCATCTTTCAACAAGATCGAGCAACTATTCATAATGCACGGCCTGTGGCGGAGTGGTTACACGACAATAACATCTTTTTAATGGACTGGCCTGCACAGAGTCCTGACCTGAATCCTATAGAACACCTTCGGGAAGTTTTGGAACGCCGACTTCGTGCCAGGCTTCACCGACTGGCATCGATACCTCTCCGCGAAGAATGGGCTGCCATTCCCCAAGAAACCTTCCAGCACATGACAACGCATCTGACTGAACGTATGCCTGCGAGAGTGGAAGCTGTCATCTATAATTCCAGCATTACCGATGGAGTGTGCCACGTACTTGTAAGTCATTTTCGGCCAGGTATCCAGTACTTTTGATCACACAGCGTACGAATAGGAAGTAGAATAGGCCATAGTGCTACAAAGTTTACAAGGGCATTGATATTGTATTACCTGATCATGTAATAATGCTGACTTTAATTGGTTTATGTGTAGTTATATGGGAATGGCTGGCGAAAGATGATGGGTGTGCCACTGAGCCTAGTTAAAATTCAATTGTTTTTTGTTCTGGGGGTTTCCAGCACATGAACTGTAGCGCGAGTTCTACGAGTTTAATGTTCGAGGATCTAATATTATTTGTTAATCTGTTTTTAGAGACATTAGATGAATCATTTTAATTATACTTTTGTTTATTTCATAGTGGATTTTAATTACTGTACGTCGATCTTAGGCATTGGCATATTGTAATTCTGCTGTTTTTGGTGTCGCTAATATTGACTTTGCACTCAACTTTTCCATTCTTTGTGCTTTACTGCTTAGAAATACACTCGCAGGTATAACGGAGGGTTGTTGCGTTTGCTGCAATAGGACACCGAGTGGATATTGTATCACATAAAATATTAGTTCCTAAGATATTATTTCCCTTTATTACCAAATATATCTGATGAATTACTTAACTTTGTATAGCCCATTTAAATATTTACCACTGTCTCTGAACATAAACATATCGCTTAATTCAGATGATATACAAGTCTCTCACTCAAGTTACATCTAACAGTAGTCTCCACGTAGTGTCCTCTCAAATGCAGTGATCACACAGCTAGCATACTAGAAGACCATTCTGTCGCCTTTGTTGATGACAGCGGACAAGTGCTGAGCGATTTTGCACTTGGCCGCAAGTAGAAGATCCGTTGCGGCGGCGTAGCGGAAAGTTTCTGGTTGGTTCAATCAACTGGTATTCATATTTGCTTTCTTGTAGGAGGTCGGCTTCACAATGAAAATCGCATACAATCCGAAAATTTTCACACTTTATGCGAGTTTTCCCTCTTATCATAAAACCTATGCGTTTTACGAAGATGACCACTCGATATAAAATCAAAACACGTAATATTTCCTACAGTATCGGTGTCAGAAAATGCGCAATTTTGGTGGCCCTTCCGCAAGAACGTTAGAAACGGCCACTCCCGCCACCTACAACTCGAAAAATATACAATTTGTCATCACAAATTTCTACACCATGTGTAAATACGTTAAATTTCCCTAGAAGCGAGGTCTGTAAGATCCAGTTTTATCGTAAGCGGGGAGTGTGCAACGTGAAAATTACGAAAAATGCCTCGTACGCTTTACAGCCAAACGTCCCAACTCACCTTTTTATTTCTTGTCGGCACGGTATTGTAAGTGCATTATTCTTAGGCTGATTTGCACGAATTGATGAGAAATTATTTCTGACGAAAACATTAATAAATTACATTTATAACCTATTAGATACGGGCCACTGAATAAATAGATGAACATGACATCTCTATGTAGTAAGGGATATGTGGCATGAAATACCGAATTTAGGACTGGGTCAGCATTTCGTGTATGTTCTCCATCCGCTAAAGAAAGAAGGCATTTAGTGACAGATTATGTATGCATAAGATTAATAAGCTCTACACTGAGCAATCGATGTATGAAGAAATACCGGTACTGATATCATGTAGCCAGCCTTTTATTCGTCTCCGTTTGGCGTATGGTGATCCAGGCAATACTTCTTGGACACCAGAAAGTCAAATGAGGGGGGAAATGGAAGGTCTGGGGCTGTGGAAGGTCCGGGTTTAAAGGTGAAGTGAGGTTGTTAAACTGAAAAATTTGTAAATGTTTTATTAATGCGATGATGGAGAAGAACTGGTTAGTAAAGATGTATAATACTGCAAAATATTTCATGAGCAAATGCCTTTCCTCGCCTCAGCAGCAATGGGATCCTCCAGGTCATTTCGCTTTCTGCACCCCTTCGTGTAATTGGTACAGTTTCAGACATTACGGTCCAACTCGTCTGCACCCAATCAGATCCTGGAAATCTATCTTGCATTACCGAGACATAAATAAGAGAATTCTTAGTAGTAATGAGAACTACCCATTTTGTCAACTTCCATCGCCACTGCTCTGGATTCAGATAGTTGTGGTGGCTTTTTGTTGTCAGACTTGTATGGTCGAGTGGGCATACCTTCGAGCTAATGTGGGACACGTATATCTGTTAAGTACCTATTAAATACAATTAAGATGTACTAATTGTCTTCGATGGATACTCGGGAAGACTGACTCTGTGGAAGTTGACAAAAATGGGTTGGTGTCCATTACCACATGGAAATGCACGGCTCCCGAGAGGCTTCTTCATCTTATATCTTTCAAATACAAGTCAGATTGCCCAGGTCAGTGTGGGTGTAGACAAGCAGGACTGTTGTGCACAAAACCGCTCCAGCAAAGTGAATGGTCGCAGTCCAACATAGACGACCATTTGGATCTAGAAGACGAAGACGACTTAGACGTGCCCCTATTTTGGGATCGACAATGAATCATTTCATGACACTTGTACATAAATACTACGTTGTTACTTGAGTCATCAGTCGTCTGACTAGTCTCATGCGGCCAGGCACGAATTCCTCTCCTGTGCCAATCTCAGAGTAGCACTTGCAACCTACGCGTGTAATTACTTGATGAGTGTTTTCCAATCTTTGTGTTCCTCTACGGGTTTTGCCCTCTACAGCTCCCTATAGTACCACGGGAGCCAGGCCCTGATGTCTTACCGGATGTCCTATCATCCTGTTCCTTCTCCTGTGTGTTTTCCACATATACCTTTTCTCTCCGATTCTGCCCAGAACCTCCTCATTCCTTATCTTATCAGTCCATATAATTTTCAACATTCGTCTGTAGCACCACATTCGAAATTCTTCGATTCTCTTCTGTTCCGATTTTCCCACAGTCCATGTTTCACTACGGTACAATGTTGCGCTTCAGATGCACACTCTCAGAAATTTCTTCCTCAAATTATGGTCTATGTTTGACACCGGTAGATTTCTTTTTTAAGGAATGCCCTTTTGCCAGTCCTAGCCTGCTTCTGACATCCTCCGTGCTCTGTCTGTCATTGGTGATTTTGCTGCCTAGGTAATAGAATTCATTAAGTTCGTCTACTTCTTGACCAGCAATCCTCATGTTTTCTCGCTGTTCTCATTTCTGGTACTTCTCATAACTTTCGTCTTTCTTCATTTTAGTCTTAATCCATATTCTGTACTCATTAGGCTGTTCATTCTAGGCAGCAGATCATATAATTCTTCTTCAATTTCATTCAGAATTGGAATGTCATCAGCGAATCGTTTTACTGATGTCCTTCCACCATGAAATTTAATTTTTCTTCAGAATTTTCCTTTTCTTTTCATCATTGCTTCTTCGATGTGCAGATTGAACAGCAGCGGCGAAGGACTAAATCGCTGGTTTGCCCCCATTTGAATCCGAGCATTTCGTTCTTGTTTGTCCACTCTTATTATTCCCTCTTAGCTCTTGTGCATATTTTATACTACGCGTCCCTCCCTAAAGCTTACACATATTTTTCTCAGAATTTCGAACATCTTGCAAAGTTTTACTTTATCGAACGTTTTTTCAAGGTCGTCAAATCCCATGAGCGCGTTTTGATTCTTCTTTAGTCTTACTTCCAATATCGACCGGAACGTCAGTTTCGCCCCTCTTGTGCCTTTACCTTTCCTAAGGCCAAACTGATCGTTATCTAACAAGTCCTCAATTTTCTCTTCCATTTTTAGTGTATTATTCATGTCAGAAACTAAGTTGCATGATCTGTTAAGCTGATTGTGCAATAATACACTTGTCAGCTCTTGCTTTCTTCGGAATTTTGTGGATGACATTTTTTCGAAGGTCAGATGGTATGTCGCCAGACTCATACATAATAAAAACCAATATCAATAATGTTTTGTTGCCACTTAACCCAATGATGTTAGAAATCCTGATGGAACGTTATCTATCCCTTCAGCCATATTTGACCTTACGTCCTCCAAAGCTATCTTAATTTCTAATTCTAATACTGGATCCCCAGTGTCTGCTATATGGACGTCTGCTTCTTCTTGTATCAAATCAGACAATCATCCCCCTCACAGAGGCCTTAAATATACTCTTTCCACCTATTTGCTCTCTCCTGTGCATTTAACAGTGGAATTCTCGTTGTACTCTTAATTTTATCACCCTTGCTTTTAATTTCACTGAAGGTTGTTTTGAGTTTCCTTTACGCTGAGTCAATCCTTCCGAAAATCATTTTTTTTCCGACTTCTTCCCATTTTTCATGCAGCCATTTCGTCATAGAGTCCTGCATTTTCTATTTATTCCATTCCGCTGCGATTTGTGTTTCAGCATTCCTGAATTTCCCGAAACGTTTTTATACTTACTAAGTACATTTTTGTACTTACTACATGCATATCTAATTATATTCGTCTTTATATATAGTGCCACGTACGTAATATGTCATAAACGTTATTTATTAATGTTTTCGTCAAACATGGTTTCTCATTAATCCGCGCGAAATAGCCTGTTTTAATAATGATGCACTTGAAATTGCAACACCGATGACAGACAGAAAAGTGAAAGGTGTCGTTTGGCTGTACGGCGCACGAGGCATTTTTCGTAATTCTTGCTTTGCACACTCCCCGCTTCTGAGACAACTTTCACGCGAAACAAAGGTTTTTGTTGATGTAATCTAAATTTTTCCAGTTAAATGGCGTATGAGGTGGCGTTTTTGACGTTTTCGCAGCAGGGCCAAAAACTCCTTGCCTTTAATTGCTCTCTAGCGTCGGAACGACCAGTCGAAAAATCAAACCTGAATAGTGCAATTTGTATTAAGCGTTGTCTATTTCGATTTCGCGTTGAGCGGTCATCTTCGAAAGACCCGTAGTTTTGGAGTCATGAGAGGAAAACTGAAGGAAGTGCCAGAATTTTGCGTTTTCGTTGTGAAAGCGACTTCCTACGAGACAGCAAACGATAATCATATGCACCTGTTGAGAAAAGAGACTTATTCATCGACGCCGCATGCAACGAATACTTTCTCTTGTGGTTGTATCGTGAGGTAGCAACCTTGCTATGCCACTTTGCTCTTGGGACCACACCACACATTATTCATTTCAATTGTTGTTATGTGTAAAATAGGCACTTATCTTGATACAAGTAATAATTTTTCTATCTATTCCGATTAACTGCAGCAAGCAAAAATATGTTGTTCATGGCTATTGGTGATAGGCTTTTCTCTGAATATGGATCCTGGTTTAAGTATTGTGTGTTACTTAAAAGACTTTCTATCAAGATTCTGTCTTTATAATGCACAGTTAAATGAAATATTTTGCTGGTTGTTTGAAGCTGATTGGGCGATAGAGTACTATGATAAGTGACGTATACGCCCCCAGACCTCCATGACACTTCCACTCGTCAGCCTATGCTCTCGCTTAACCTGCCGATCTAGCTTCAGTTTTAATTCATGATAGACAATAGACAATGCCAATGAAATTTCTTTCAGAGTGGAAAGCGTTTGACCAGGTATTCCATACTGAGCTATGGGATTAAAATAACTTGTAAATGTTAACGATCTCAGTGTCACTATAATGATACTGGCACCTCGAGTTCTGCTGTCGTTCAATAATAGCATATAATCTTCGTCTCCATGTCTCTCTCCATCCACATACAAGTTTGCCGTTTAAGCCCCGTAATTATGTTATAGCTAAAGTTTAGTCTATGGAACACACTTGCACCGTTTAGCGCCGCGGCATCAGTACTTAAGATGCAGTTTCAGTACTCCTATAAGAGTAATACCCTCCTAGTAGAATTAACGTGTATAAAGGCGTTAATCATCCAGGCGTCAGCTTCATATCTTTCTTCTAAGGCGCTTTATTCCGGCCATTCTTTGTCAGAATACGTGCCTATAAACTCTATGTGTCTCTCGCTTCAAGAGGAGACAAGTAGCAGTTCATTACTTCTTAGATTATCAAAGACGTTACGAATATAAAACATGCATCTTCACGAGAAACGCGTTTGTTACAACTTCATTTTGCAAGAGCAGTGAATCACTTAGAGCTCTTGAGTCCGACAACTGTTCTCGCAAGATAATTGTAAACAACAAAATGAATGCGCATGTGAGTATGCGAGGCCTTATTTATGATCTGCAAACCACTACATTGGATTTGTGGTGATGAACCTACGGACAAATTTCGTTATAACCAAACAGTGAAAACTGCATACAATAATATTTTAATAGCCTATAACGCATCATTTCAGGTTTATAATGTAATTACACATAATTTCATACAATTTATGACGTAATGAGTTAATGAGATTTTAAAATATATATCGTTTCGTGCTTCGTCATTTAAATGACTAGTCCTTTACTTCGTACTTTATGATCTTCCGTAATTATAGATTAGTGGTAGCTAAATCTCTGCAGATGGCTGTTCCTAATGTGAACCACTGGGTCACTTCAAGGCTAAGGAAATTACATTCTCCCGCAGTCCTGTGTTAATCAGAAATGCGATGCGATGTGCCTTCGGATTTTCATGTACGTCCGGAGGAACAGGCCCCGTGGGAGTATAGCCGGCACGAGATATATGAAATGAATGCGCTGTCCCCACCAGAAGACCATCTCTCTTTCTCCCTCTCGTCACGCGTTCTCTAATTATTAGTGCTGTTTGCGTATTAACTTTAATTCCACCTCTTCTCAAGGTCCCGTTAACACAAGTGTACAAGGAGCCCTCCTTGTGCCATTATGGCTTATTGGTTTTAGCTTGCTGTCAACATGGCTGCACGTCAGCCTGGCACCGCTAGACAGCCAGCCTCAACAGTTCCCCGTTTTGCTGTCACTAGTGCAATCCAGACTTGATTTCACTCATGGACATAACAACTAGCAACACTACGTCGCTATAAGAAAGGTACATATCTGCAGAATTTATTATATACGACATCGCCACACACAAACGAGACAGAGAAATGGTAACAGTGCAGCAGAAAAATAGAGTCTTCCCACGTGCAAAGTTAAAGATAAGTGACAGAGGTCATTTTACTATAAAATGTGACCTTACAGACAAGCACCGTATACCGATAAACCGCTTCTTCAAAGACCAATAACCAACATGATTGGAGACACAATGACTGCTGTGAAAAACGGGTCACACTAACCTGGTAATATTGCATTTCACTCCGTATTGAAGACAAGAAGATGTGTGGCTCTGTCAGCCCAGGTTATTGACTCCTACAGACGTCACTGTGAGCCTGCAGCCATCTCTGTGAATAAAGAACAAACTTTGGCAGTGCAACATACCCCATATACATGTCCGCTATTCATAGGGAAGAGCCATCTCTTTGGCTCCAAGTAACTGCGGGAAAAATCATATGCAAGCCGAGAGATGGGTGGAATAAACGACGAGTAACGCACTCGAATTCTTTTCCAATTGCTTTCATTTGATAACAAACACCGAATCTGTTGCAATGCTCCCACGCACCGCATTTGATCAGCAGAGACCCGTTTGGCTCAAATGGTTCAAATGGCTCTGAGCACTTTGGGACTTAACTTCTGAGGTCATCAGTCCCCTAGAACTTAGAACTACTTAAACCTAACTAACCTAAGGATATCACACACATCCATGCCGGAGGCAGGATTTGAACCTGCGACCGTAGCGGTCGCGCGGTTCCAGACTGTAGCACCCAGAACCGCTCGGCCACCCCGGCCGGCGAGACCCGTTTGAAAACGCCACCAGTGTGTCGCCCACAGGCATGAAGCAGACATCAGGGACTGTCAGAATAAAAGCGTTTTAAATTTAATCTATAGGAAACATCTGTAAGCTGCAGCATACAATCATTTTAACAAAAAAGTATTATGTACTACAAAAAACAAAAACATAATTTTATTCATTCCAATAATATCAGCAGAGTTTGGAGGTTAAGATTCTGCTACTAAACCGCCTCTGACATATCGTTAGTGCTGCGGGAGCACGATTTCGGGACCGTGTTGCGAGGGCAGACCCTGTAAGTCGGCAGCAGTAAGCGGCGCATCCCTCTGCTGTTCCATTGCACCAGAGGAAGGCGTGCAACCATCCTCGTTAACAGTAGAAACGAGATCAGCTTACGTCTATTTTCGACGCTGTTCGGTACAGATAACTCGCCGTGGGCTACTAGTTTTAAGGTTTCATTGCAAAGCAAGCATGTACCAATTTGCCCACCTACACGCTCTATGAAAGCGGTAACCGTAGAGGGAATGCTACGTTTCACTACCGTCTCCACTGAATGGACTGCGCTATAAGATTGTTCAGTGTACCAGCATTCGTTTCGTATACCCCTCACATCACCATAAGGGAGCAATACCTCCTTAAGTAAACTGTCGACGAATTTCGGCGAGAGACTGAACTCTCAGAGATTGATATAATCCGGATCCACGTTAGCAAGAAGCACAGTACTTGTAGAACCAACGTGATACTTAAACGGAACTTGAAAACAATGACGCAAAAGCAACCTGTCTGCTTGTAGTTCTACTAAAACACATAATTATGAAAATGTGGCTCTAGCCACTATGGGAGTTCGGTCATCAGTCCCCTAGACTTAGTACTACTTAAACCTAACCAACCTAAGGACATCACACACATCCATGTCCGAGGCAGGATTCGAATCTGCGACCATAGCAGCAGCGCGGTTCCGGATTGAAGAGCATAGAACCGCTCGGCCACAGTGGCCGGCAATTATGAAAATAAAAATAGGTAGTATGAACCTGATTAGATGTTACAAGAATTGTATCAACGAGCCAATCATGAATCTCGAAAGGTCCGGGCTGCAAGGAATCCGTGGATTTGTCGAAACCAAAGCTGACTGTACCTTTTCTTGGAACGTACTTGGAATGCATGATGGAGATTAAGAGCGAACTACGCCGCTGCCAGCGGACGCACATAAACATCTATTGCTACGAACCTAACAACGATGTGACATTCAACAAGACTGAATAAAAGCTGTTCAGGTGCGCACGACGCTGCGATGAGGCGATAAACTAACGACCTTCCCGCTCGGCGCTCGAGGCAGAAATATTTATTAGGCTATCCGAGTACGACACACGGCCCGACCAACCTTCCATATCTCGTCACGCAAGCAAGTCCGAAGGTTCATCGTAATTCTGAACAACACAGGTTCCGCACTATATCGGTAGTACTTACTATCTGACACTGGCAAGTGACTTTCAATTAAAATGTCTCTTCCGTACGGAAATATAAGTAGCAGTGCAGGATAAAATACACTTTGTGGACAACTTATGGAAGTTTGGTTCTGGACAGGGAGCATGCTCGAATAGTCTAGTAGTAAGAGGACCATTCGCGATAGTCGGATAATATGGGTTCGAGTCCCTGTCTGGCACAATTTTTCACTTTCGTCATCCCACTCCACAAATAATGGTCGTCCATACAAGAATGATAAAAATATCTACTTCACTTGAAGCAATCCACTTTCACATGAATTATGAGAATATTTACAACTGTCTTTGAACAGTAATGCACCACTTTAGTCACACAATTACAAATACTGCTCTTGAAATGAAAGTTCAACGTTTACAAACTACAGTTACATCCTAGATTTGACTAGGTGCGTTCAGTCTTATCGCAGTTTGTGTGCCCTAATGCTGGCTCCAAACACAAAGATAGCAGTAATGGTTGCAGCATAATAGACATAAGCAGTTGCAAGAGGGTCTACATTCGACGGTTCTTGCTCTTACCAACCACTACATAACTTTCCCATCTTTGTGATATATCTAAGAGGTATGTGTATGAGGATTGCGCTTCTCGTCAAGTTTATACACAAATACGTTAATATCTAGAATTGGATTTTTACTCAGCAGCGGAGTGTGCGGTGATGTGAAACTTCCTGGCAGATTAAATATGCGTGCCAAGCCGAGACTCGAACTCGGGACCTTTGCCTTTTGCGGACAAGTGCTCTACCAACTGAGCTACCCAACCACGACTCACGCCCCGTCCTCACAGCTTTACTTGTGCCAGTGCCTCGTCTCCTACCTTTTAAACTTTTCAGAAGCTCTCCTACGAACACAGTTTTAATCTGCCAAGAAGTTTTACTTTAATGTCTCACTGGAGCGTACCTGATCCCCCAAAATGTGAAAGATTCTGCAAGTGCTAGAGGCTGCGTTTTCTTAGTTACTATCTGAGCACTACTTTTGTATCCGAGTGAGCACATGACATGCTTATCTTTCCAGTCTGGCACATATGTCCTGTACCACCGGAAAAATATGTCATCGGTACAGGATATGACTAATACCTGAGTGATTTAATTCAGTGTTGTTTCATATCGCTAAAGACTATGGTGCCTTAAACCCGACCCATATAAAAAACTCTTAGGACAACACCCACTATTTTACTGCAGATTTTGCCCCACGCCACAGCACTACTTACACTCTGGAAAGCTCTTGTATAAACATTATGGGACAATGGTTGTCTCAGACGGACAAGTGTCGCAAGCCACCACAAAATGTTAAAGACGCCCGGAGTGTCAACGACGAGGCCTCCGACATACATTTGTCCACAGTGCTAAAGCACGGTTTATTCCTTCGTCTTTGGAATGAGGCGATTGAATCACGTAACGTTTGAAACAAAGGCGTCACCACAAAATACGCCAGAGAGACACGAGAGGAATACTTAACATTCGGCTGGCACGACCAGTCGACTTTTACAGACTACGTGCAAAACTCACTCGAGTGCGCTTTACGTCTTGAACTAGCACATTGGGTGACCTCCGAGTTTTTCTATACATATACAACCACCTTACCATCCGCCTCGACAGCTGCAGCGTCAGTGTGGCGGATTGTTAAACTAATGGTTTGATTCCCCAATGCGTCAAAGATTTCCTCCGTTCGGGGACTCTGTGTTGTGTTGTCCTTCCTTTTGCATCTTCAGAAACTTCATTGCATTGCGGAGATGCCTATGTGGGTGCGTCCACAACGTCAATGAAAAAATTTTTAAAAATCAGGCTATTGATACTGCCGGTGACGTGGTCGTTCGATTTTAACTGTAAAAGGTGCAGTGCCATAGTCTCAATGCAGTCATAACTGAACTGCACTTGATGTGACACAGCACGCAAATCTCTTCCTGTTACTGTGCTATCGCCAACTGGGCAAGACGCACTTGTGTAATGAACGTGAAACGTCCCCTTCGAAAAATTAATGAATTACTGTGCTGATAATCCTCTTACATTATTTGATTTTCAAACAGCTAAGCAGAACTGAACGTACTCAGACATTTCGCTCTTTACCTATTGTGACCAACACTAAACTGACACACAATATTTTTAGCGCAACTTTCAATAATCCCTACAAAAGAATGGCCATGACTAATATTAACCTATACCTTTCACAAATCACTTACCTCACAAAAATCTTCGTTACTCGAACTACTGCAATACAGCGAGCGCCACTGCTGTCAGCTAAATAAAAGATTCAAACTACTTTAGGCACTAACTGATAGGCATAGTTAGCAAATGAAAGATTTTGATAGAGAACAAACCATGTGTATACCTTAATAGAGTTCAAAAGTCATAAAATATATTTGTAAGACTGGATGTCATGAACTGATATATATATATATATATATATATATATATATATATATATATATATATACCAGTTCATGACATCCAGTCTTACAAATATACTCTCTCTCTGATGGACACACGTCCAGATCATCCGCTCTCAAAACTCTGCCATCTCTCTGCTCACATCCACCACTGCTGGCGGCTCACCTCCAACTGCGCAACGCTACGCGCTGTTAACATCCAACTGCCCAACACTACAATAGCATGTACTCCAACAATGCAAACCAACCACGGCCTTCACACAGCACAGTCAGTGCTTTCCATACAGAGCGCTACGTGGCTTACCAACATAAAAACCTAACCAACCTACTTAAAAACGAACTAGTCACCGAGCTATTTGATCCTGAGAAAGCGGCCGGTTTCTTGCAACTGACACCTAGCTAAACTTTTAGTTTCGATGAATAAGTAAAAGCTTCCCCCAAGTTCCTGTTAAGAATCATGTACAATAATGAAATTGGGTGAAACGTTTTGGATCATACTGTATAGTGAGAAATAAATAATTAGTGGTATTGTGATGCCTGATTAAGGGAATGCTTTTAATCTCTGTAAAAGCAACGGTACGGTGACCACAGAAGCGTGAGGAAGCGGCTAGTGGTGAGATAACGCCCGAGGGAGCACGGAATGTGGGAGAGGAAGGGCGCGACGGACAGCAGAGCAACAAACGCAGCTGCGAATAATCACGACACGGCCTAGAGGAACGCCGGAAGCCATGTATAATGGAGGCGGAAGGCACGGCGCCGGCCAGGCGCGCTAAGTGAAACCACAGAGGACACGGCGCGCCGCCGCCTCGGCCGCCCCCGCGCAAGAGTGGTCCCTGGAGGCGGCCCGGCTGTCCGCAATCCGCTGGAGTGGCCGCCGGCGCTGGACAGGGGCGTAGGCCGCTTTGCGGAGGGTCGCCGGGCCATGAACTGCCCCTCCCTTCCCCCTCCACCAGTGGGAACGTGCTATCTGTTCCAGCTCCAGCTGCAGCTCCATTCCCGGGGCAGTGAGCCGTCGCGCCAGTTACGTTGGAGCCGGCAGCCGACAGAAGCCGGGCGTTTATTAGCATTCGTTAACGCTGACCGCCTCTGTTAACTAAGTGATTCCGCAACGACCCTAGTAAAAGGAGCGTAAGAACCACTACTGACAAGAATAGTAGTCAGAACAATGGGGACGCTAAATTGGGGGCTTGTTGGATAACGATCATTTTCAGTTTAGGATAGGCAAAGGAAACAATGAGACAGATCTGATATTGCGACTGTGATTCTGAATAGCATGAGCGGGATCGGTAACAAGCGAGGAGCTGGGAGTGGGAAGGTGCCAGGCCACAAAAACATAACACTTCATCCACAAATGAGATAAATTCTTATAATTTTCAACATAGCTGTGAGCCAGCAAGTGTAGAAGTATATGATTTGTATAATACATGCAACCGGTTGCAACAGACCTGGTTCCGACATATGCATTTGGTATCTTCATCAGAAAATCCAAAACAAACTAACACGTAGTACCAGATGAACAGATTTACCAGCAAAACTCTCTCGTCATACAAAATAACTTCATAAGAAGGTCATATTTCATCATATAAAAATTAGTGACATCGCAACTCACATAAAATTGGTAATTTTCAGCAAAATTGTAGCTACTAGACATAGCTAACGGCTATAAGACGAAACAGGGAGAGAAGGTGCTATAATATTGTTGGCAGTCACCAATTTTATAACAGTTTCATGTCTATGATTTTTATACCGTTTAGAAGTGATCTTCTCATGAAGTAATTTTATATGACTAGAGCATTTTGATCGAAAATCCATTCATCTGATATCATATGTAATTTTTCTGGAGTTGTGATGAAGCCATCCATAGTCGGCCTTAAAATGAGGTTTAAGTAAAAATTGTAGCAAACCCGTTTAGTGAATTATAAATATAATATTAATGGAGCTGTGAAAACTTCTTAAAAATTAATTTCTACATGAGAAATTTGCTAAATATCAATTATAAACCTTTGGAATTTATATTTACTAAGATGGTATCTGTTCTTTCGGACATGTCCGAAAGTTAAGGCTCACCGGCCACTTGACCATCTTCTTCTTCTGTGCGAATGCACAAACAGTGCACGAACTCTTACGGGAATCGGCAACGCGCCGCGAGTAATGAGTACAATGGGCGGGGGCACTACGAATGTAGAGCGGGACAATATGTTGAGAATGTGGATTTCGCGGGAGGCGTGCCAGAGATAAATCCCTGCAGTCACAGAATCCTCTGTGTTCTCGGTAGCTCAGATGAATAGAGCGTCTGCCATGTAAGCAGGAGATCCCGGGTTCGAGTCTCGGTCGGGGCACACATTTTCATCTGTCCCCGTTGACGTATGTCAACGCCTGTAAGCAGCTAAGTGTATTCATTTCATTGTAATTCCATTTTGAATTTAATTTGAGACAGCGAATTACGACCTTTTGTAGAGTTTGACCTCAGTAAGGTGATGTGTGTGAAATACAATTAACCACAGTATGAAATCAGGTGCTAGTAGAACAGACAGAACAAAACTTCAAGTAACAAAATTTCCAGAACAATACAATAGACATCAATAAACATTTAGCTAATGCATCAGTTAACACCTGTAACATGCCAAGCCACATCATGCAATGAGCAACTTTAAAATATTTTACCTAAATCAAATCAGAACAGTCTTTTAGAAGAGCGGGAGATAACGAAAAATTAGACAAACATAGAATTCGATGGGCTGGTAATCTCAGTCAAGGGAGGATGTACAAATGTGCTTAAATTGATTTTGAGTTGTGACAACTGTCTCTAATTCTGGGGAAAAATGTTGATGTGAATTTTAAACAACACCAACATGACTTAAAGTAAAACTGCAGGTAACGTAATGGAACTTACATTAAGCTGAAGTAGAAGTTAAATTACATTTAAGATTAGAAAGGAATACGACAACTCACCCAGAATAATTACGACACAAATCATTTTACCTTTGTAACGTAGCAAAGATGGAACCGAGTTAAACTTAAAACAATATAACACATACAGCTAAAAACTCTAACGGCACAGCAGACAGCTCCAAAAAATAGTCGTACGCACTACACACAGAAGTACTCACCAAATATGCCCAACAGTTGACAATGATGACGGATCACTTAACCCTCTTTGCCCACGAATAATTAGTCACAAATAGCAGACAAAGCTCCTAAGATATTGAGCCCTAGCTCCTTCGATATCCATCGCTCGCACTGCTTCATTTCAAACAGAAGTTTGCTGGAATCGCTGCGGTTGATTGATGGTGGAGTAAAGACAGGGTGAGGCGGCTCGCGATGGATTGAGTCGGTTCCCGCCATTGGGCAGCGATTGGCACGGCGGTTAGTTTGGCAGCACGGCTCTGTGAGAGAACGTGTCGTCACGTCCTCCTGATCTTGAAAAATAAATTGGAATACGGGCATTAGCTTATAACTGTGAACGCAATTCGACCACTAGTGCCCTCGTCCACGACAGTGCCCAAGCTTGTAAATTTCCTACTGACTGATATAGCGATGTTTAGTTGCTTAAGCAACTTCTGTATGTTAGTAGTGTTTTCAAAAGCCTACTTGTGTGACCAAGTCGTCTAAGCGACGTGTGCTGTCGTAAACGACCACGCACAATGAGCCTGTGAGGTGTTGATTTTTTTTTTAATGAAAGAAAACATTTTTGGTTTTGTTAGTAGTATTCGTAACTGTATTTCAACCATGAGATGACAATTTGGAAAAAGGGTTTACTGTTTTTAATTAACACCAAGTGGTGGACGCAGGATTAGCTCTTCAGCTGTAACTAGTCCTACGCCGATTCTTTTAATCCTCGAGTATGGTAACCAGAAAGGTTTCCTAGAAGTAAGTTTGTGCCTAGTTGCAAAATGATTGCTTTCCCGCTTCTTAATTTGATCGTTATTGAAAATGATATCAGTGCAAAGCAACGTTTGTGTGATGAATTTCTTTCATTATTATTTGTCATGCACAAATCATTCTTGATGAATGGCTTGTTAAATTGTTTGGTCAATAGTAATCTTTGTTGTTGTTCTCTCAGAATGTAGTGTTAATAGTGGTCTGCAACTATTTTTATAAAATTGAGCAACAATTTATCTAGATAATGGCTATTGGAGCAAAGAAAAGAGGACAAACAATAATATTGTTTAACTGCTGTTGAGCGGACATATTTGTTAAGAGTGCAGCCTTTTGTGAGGTTGTTACCTTGTCGTTCTGTGTAATACAGATATAACCGTAGGAAGTTCAACATATTGGATGTTAGTCAGTCAATACTTATGCCAAAAGAACTGAAACGCACCTCACCCTTTTTTCACATGATATCCTGCGAACCATGGATGAAGGGTATCAGACGGATGCCATATTCCTTGACTTCCAGAAAGCGTTTGACTCGGTGTCCTACTGCAGACTCCTAACTAAGGTACGAGCAAATGGGATTGGTAGCCAAATACGTGAGTGGCTCGAAGACTTCGTAAGTAATAGAACCCAGTACGTTGTCCTCGATGGTAAGTGCTCATCGGAGGTGAGCGTATCATCTGGAGTGCCCCAGGGAAGTGTGGTAGGTCCGCTGTTGTTTTCTATCTACATGAATGATCTTTTGGATAGGGTGGATAGCAACGTGCGGCTCTTTGCTGGTGATGTTGTGGTGAACGGGAAGGTGTCGTCGTTGAGTGACTGTAGGAGGATACAAGATGACTTGGACAGAATTTGTGATCGGTGTAAAGAATGGCAGCTAACTCTAAATATAGATAAATGTAAATTAATCCAGATGAATAGGAAAAAGAATCCCGTAATGTTTGAATACTCCATTAGTAGTGTAGCGCTTGACACAGTCACGTCGATTAAATATTTGAGTGTAACATTGCAGATCGATATGAAGTGGGACAAGCATGTAATGGCAGTTGTGGGGAAGGCGGATAGTCTTCTTCGGTTCATTGTTAGATTTTTGGGAAGATGTGGTTCATCTGTAAAGGAGACCGCTTATAAAACGCTAATACGACCTATTCTTGAGTACTGCTCGAGCGTTTGGGATCCCTATCAGGTCGGATTGAGGGAGGACATAGAAGCAATTCAGAGGCGGGCTGCCAGATTTGTTACTGGTAGGTTTGATCATCACGCGACTGTTACGCAAATGCTTCAGGAACTCAGGTGGGAGTCTCTAGAGGAAAGGAGGCGTTCTTTTCGTGAATCACTACTGACGAAATTTGTGTGTGTGTGTGTTGGGGTTTATGGGCGCTCAACATCGAGGTCATCAGCGCCCTGACACACATTAAAAGGAACGAATGTGGAGAGACCTAATAAAACTGAAAAACACATGCAAAGAAAACAGGAAAAGAGGGAAATTACTACATAAGAAAGTATAACCGAAGGGAAGGGAAAACAGAGCAACAAGAATGACACAGGAATGTGTCATTGGCTGGCCACTTACAGAAAAGATGGGCGAGCTTGTCACACAGTGAGAAAATTAAAATCCGCTCCCTAAAATCTTTGTAAAAACATTTGACAAGGCACAGAACTTTAAAACTTTAACCACATCGAAATTTAGAGAACCAGTATTTGAGGCTGACTGCAGTACAATCTTACTGCCGCCAACTTATATTTCGCGGAAAGACTACAAAGATAAGATAAGAGAGTTTAGGGTTCGTACAGAGGCATATAGGCAGTCCCTCGTTCCGTTTGGGAGTGGAACAGGGAGAGAAGATGCTACTTGTGGTACGAGGTACCCTCCGCCACGCACCGTATGGTGGATTGCGGAGTATATATGTAGATGCAGATAATGTAGATGTCTTTTGGAATAAATTTGAAGTTAAAACATATATCCTCCATTGGGATCAGTGTTTATACTCGAGCACCTCCAGCGCCCTGTTTTTCTACCTACCAGTAATAGCAGGGTACGGTTGCGTTTCATGGGATGAGGATAAAAAATGGTACACTGGTGCTACCATAACGGTGTGGTTGTTATTGTATATTATATTTGCTCTTGTTTCCGCAGCTCTTGTCGTATTGTATTGCTTTATGTTTCAGTATGGGTACCACTGGAGTAAGGAAAGTCATTGGTGGGGCAGCATCCGAATCTATGTGTCCAATGTGAGCTGCGCATACGTAAAAAGGAAGTGTTGGTGAACTCTGGCAACGATTTCCTGCTACCATGACCTTGCCAATAAACAATTTCGGGCGAATCAGTGGGAGAAGTGAGTGAGATGATTCTACAGGGTGAGTCACGTAGAATAACTCCGGAAGTATAGTAGATGCTGAAAAGTTTGTGTCAGATGCACGTTAGATGGATACGCCGTATTAAGCGAATATTTACTATTTGCATGATATACGAGAGAGAATAATCATAGTCGATAAATGCCGAAGTGATAAGTAATACCACTCAATCCACGATAAGAAGATAGCATGGTCATCACTTCGAACACCTTCTGTAAATGGACGTTCATGCCACTTCTCTGACCTTCGTTGACCTTCAAAGACCTTACTGTTACACATCATTGGGTTCGTCTCGATATCCGCCACCAGAAAACAAGTACCAAACTATAGCATCCCATTTAAGAAAACGAAGTTGATCTTCATAGCTCTGAAGCGACCCGACCTAGCAACAAAAAACCAGCGTCATATTATTGCCCACGTTGTCCCACGTAACTTTTGTCCACAAACGGGTTCAAAATGGCTCTGAGCACTATGGTACTTAACTTCTGTGGTCATCAGTCCCCTAGAACTTAGAACTACTTAAACCTAACTAACCTAAGGACATCACACACATCCATGCCCGAGGCAGGATTCGAACCTGCGACCGTAGCAGTCGCGCGGTTCCGGACTGAGCGCCTCAAACGCGAGACCACCGCTGCCCACAAACGTTTCAGCTATTGTCATACAGTACTTTCGGTGTTATTCTTGATGGCAATAGTTAGTATTTTGTAAAAATTTGTTAGGGTATCTACAGGATAATGTGTCAGCATTCTAAGTTATCTCCCGGTGTCGTAAGCAAATTTGCCGAGTACAGGCCCTCCACGATCATTTGGCTGACAGGATCCGTTATGTTTATACTTTCAGTAAAGATACCTTGGTGTCAACTGAAACTCAAAAATTGAAGGATGAAGTTTTCTTCCTGCGATTACACAAGTTATGACTAAGATGGTAAGATGGATAACGGAATGCTGATATTCATTTCAATGGCGTCAAACGTGAACTGAAACTTTTTAATTATTTCGGAAGGTTACCTAATAAACTAATGACTACTCTCAAGGAATGATGAGTTTATCTCTTGATAGTCCTGACGAATTAAGGGAATTTTGTAGTTATTGGTTGAATTACATGAATTGGCGAATGTGTAGCGGGCTAATCATTGTTTCGTGTTGCAATTTGTTTATCCATTAGTCATGTCTCGTTTGCCCAGGACTACTGCAGAGGCGTTAGAGAGTAAGGAATTGGAATTTCCGGAAATCACTTTTGACTAAATGTTTTGGGAGTCACGAGAAGAAAGCGTTGCTAAATAAACACGTGCAAAGTGTGCAATGCAAAAATGAACCCTTAGCTTTCAATATCAGTGAAGCCGATAACCAAGCCTTGAGCTGGACGTTGGCCCGCCCTCGTAAGAGCAGACGGATAGCGCGGTGGACAGTGAAGATTTCCACTGAACATCAGAGGTGGGCAAAACAAAGTTGTTGACGCCTTAAGTCGCAAGTTTCGAGAGGGTGAGGCCGAGCAAGAGCCGGAGTCTCCAGCGAAGCGAAGTGCACCATGGTAGTTATAACAGAAATAACATACTTGTCTGCCAATCTTAAGGAGGAATGGCGAAGTGATTAAGAATTAAAATCCATCCTTATTAAGCTAAATGAGGTTAAAATTCTGGGCGGCTATTTCATGCAGAAGGGCTTGCTATGTTTCCAGGCCCATGGTATCAAGTGACCTCATCTGTGTGTACCCAGTAGTTTAGTCCCCGGTGTATTATAGCACTTCCGTCAGTCCGAGTTTGGGGTCATTTTGGGTATCATAAAACATTCCTCAAGGTGAGGGAGTAGCTAACTTCGGAGAGTATGGACCGCAACATTCGCAGATTGGTAGCGGAATGTTTACCATTTAAGGCTGCAAAACCTGATACTTATGCCTCGGTGGCCGAGCGGCTCTAGGCGCTATAGTCTGCAACCGCGCGACCGCTACGGTAGCAGGTTCGAATCCTGCCTCGGGCATGGTTATGTGTGATGTCCTTAGGTTAGTTAGGTTTAAGTAGTTCTAAGTTCTAGGGGACTGATGACCTCAGAAGTTAAGTCCCATAGTGCTGAAAGCCATTTGCAAATTGTTCTAAAGCTGATGCACCACACATCACATTAGTCTACACAAAAGAAGGATCGTGAATGCGTCAGTTAGATCCGCTATTAAAGTAATGTTATATTCTTAGGTGTACTTCAGATGATGTCACTGCACAATCCGAGGTAAGTAAGTTGTTTCTGGGGCAGAGTCAGAATGTGACACAAGAGCTAACTGCTCAGGGAGAAAAATATGATAAAGCATTTCAAGAATGGGTTTCTAAAAACGATAGCGAAATAACGAAAAAGGTTGAACAAAAAATATGTCCCGGGGTTCAATCCTTAAGAGCGGAAATTGTGTCCGATCCAGGAACTGCAGGCGAAACAATTCACAGGGAACTAAGTGAAATGCGGAAAATTTTAGTAGAAGATTTGCCCCAATCACGCGCTGGAGTAGCCGACCTCAAACAACGTATCGAATGAGTTGTTAACACGCCGCGTGACAAAATACACAAGCCCACACACATGCCGTAAACGTACGGGTATGTACGGATGTACAACAAGCAAGCGCAAAATGAAACAGGATCTTATGGTACTGGTGCATGATGCAGTTACGATTCTACTGACACAGTACCAACATTAGCAGCCGTGCTTTTGGAAGAAAGCCTTCTTAAGCACAGGCAGTTTCATGTGTTTATTCCAGAAAAAATTTGTTCTCATCCGGTGATATTTATTCTTAAGCCAATATAAAAAAATTCAAGCACGTCTTAAGATGTAAAGTATTCAACCAGGACACTTGCAATGCTAAGCAAGTGTTCGGAAATATTTTGAAAAGTATATTGCAAAGACACGGTGCTGGGACAATCCTATATTAGAGGATGATATGATAGGAATTTAAAAAAGCAAATTGACAAAGAATGTTCGGGACAAGCTATTACATGGGCCAGAAGACAGTTTGCAAAACATTATATCTGTGGTAGATTCGCTTGATTTAATTCAAGAAGACGTGAGAAGTATGACCTGCAACAGTAATGAAAGCCCGCACCATAACGCTAACCACAACAATGGTAGGAATCATGCTGGGAACGGCAACGGAGCCACGCCCACTGGTGAGCACAGGAATGACAGCGTGCACGCTCAAAACCACACCGGTTCCGAATTTGTGGGTAGAAATAAAAATAATAGCCACACATATAACCACGTGTATCAGAATAACAGACACTCGCAAAATCAGGAATATTGGGGTAAAACCAAAACCAAACCGGGAGTCAGTGGCAGCCTAATAATTTTCGTGGTTCGCCGCCGGCAAATATTTCACAACCGCCTCCCTGCTAAAAAGACCAACAGCATGAAGCCAGATATAATAACCAACCAATATAAATAGTTGGTTTACCGATCAACAACATCAACAACATAAACAGGTGTCAGACTAAAAGCGGTCCTATCATCCTCCCGGAAATCGGATGCGTAATGGAATGAAGCCGGAATAAATGTTATGGCGAACATGAATCGTTGTAAGGAGAAGGAAGTGACGTAAGGGATGAGTTATCTAACGATCCACATTGGAGAACAGTTTGTTACGAAGAGCAATTTCAGGCAGCAGCAAACGCTGTAGTAGGTGGAATACCAAACACAGTCATTACATATACAGGGGCGAAATTAAATCTACTTGCTTTACATTTTTTTATAAGATATGTGACACCAGAAAGGTTCCGACTTAGCCTTTGGAGAATTGTGTTGTCTCGGGAGCCATTGGTGGAGAGACAAAAAAGATTGAAAAGCAGACACAGATCAAAGTATTATTTGAAAAGGCAGCTACAGAATGCTCGTTTTTCTTCGTTTACCTCCTATTGTGTTTCAAACAGAAACACACAGATTGTGAACGCGTCAGTTAGACCCGCTTTTAAAATAATGTTATATTCTTAGGTGTACTTCAAAATATGTTTCCTTGGTCTATTTTATGTAGGAAAACCGGCACTGGAACTTATCGACATTTATTGAATATAATTATTACAAAGTAAAAATTATTTACAATTTTTTTTCCAAAAATGAATTATTCTTAGAGGGTATTTCAAAATACCTTTTTTGCAGAAAAACACACATTGGAACTTATGTTTCTACAATTATGGCAGACAATAATTAAATTGCAAAATTTGACTTTGAGGAACCGTACTGAACTCAATTTGCATGCACATCGCATCAACTTATGTGATTCTTGCAATAAATGGCTGCGTGTTCTTGACAGAGGATAGACTGACATGTATTACACATTTTGTTTGTCTTTCGGTCTTTCTTAGGTCTACACTCTTTTCGCCAGCCTCTGTTCTTCTGTTATTTTGCTCCTGAACTCGTTGCTGCAATACTCTCCAAATTAATTTTGAACTTCTTAGAAAGATTTTTGGTCATCCCTTCCTCTCGCATTGGTTTCAATAGCTCATATCCAAGTTCTCTAAGAAATAGCCCCCTTCTGTACAGTTTCTTCTTACAGTACTCTGGACTGATGTGTACATACAACACATAAACATTTATTGGAGCTGTATCTAGCATGTTATAGAACAAATAAAGAGCCCATCGTTTAGTATACCTTTAGCAGTAATAAGTACTGGTGAGTTTATCTGCTGTGTCAGCTCTTTCTACCGTTTTGTTGTAGCGTAGTAATATTTCAGGCTTCTTATGCACTCCTGAAGGCAAACCACATTCACGATGCATTGTAGAGTAAACTGTTTTTTTTTTCTTTTTTTTTTTCTTGGCACCAACATTACGTCCCCCTGAAACACAAAGATTGTTGGAAGTACCGATCTACTATTGTTTGGCTGCGTTTCCTTCGTAGTCTTAGCTTTGTTCTTTCTAAGAGTTTCTACTAATGTTAGATTTTTCTTGAGAAGTTCTTTGCACACGGTGTAGTCCGTAACGAAATTATCGGTTTTAATGTTTCGCCCGGTTTTCTCAGTTCTTTTAGTAAGCCTCGAAACAACATTTCTGCCTTGATTTGTCTCTCGTGGCACATTATCTGGTTTTCCTGGCTACATTTCTTACACACAAACATAAGCTGTCTTTACGTCGTATGACAACCATAATTTAATTCCCTATTATCCTCTGGATTTTGAAGATTTATACTGCCGGAAGGAACACCTTCCTCTGAATGGATCCCATTGCTCATCCACTGTGACAAACTGGTAAGGAACGAACATTTAGGCAACAGTTCCAGAAACATTTAGAGAGAGTCCTGATAGCAGCCAGTTTATCGTGACGTCGTCTAGCTGGTCGATCTCCTCTGTTTTCTAATCTGAGGAATCTGTTCACTGCATGGAAACGCTGAAATGGGATCGTTGCACGAAAAACTGCCCGACCAATAATGTTGCCCCTGATTCTTCAGCAGATCTGTACACACCAGATTACGTAAGAAATCCTAAATAAGCATTCGGTTCCTGACTTGTAATAGGAGTGTATGTCGCATCTTTCACTTGTAATACCCGTGTACTGTTCTGTTTGTTTCACTCAAAATCACTTGTAACTTCTCTTCAGTTATGAACAGAAGTAAATTACGATAGTTTCGTTTTGTCAATAAGTTGGAGAGCAAACTGTGCATGGCATGGAAAAGGACAGGAATATTGGCAGCCCTAAAATAAACTAGAGTTAAAGACAATGCAATAAAAGAAGTAACTGAGAAACACATAAAAATCTAAACCTAGCAATAAGTAAAAAGTAAACATGTACTGCGTACAAGCCCAAAGGACGGATAGATGATAGAGGTTTTCAATTTTGTAGACAAGGAAGCCTGTCCCAGGGCCGTGTTCCACACTAAAACAATCACCCATGGATGAGTTTCGAACCCATGAGCACAACGGTGGCAGCCCAGCTCTCTAGTCACTAGACTATGAAGCAGAGGAATAATAATAATTGCAACAGTATACCCATGAAACACAGTTACGTATATTTATTATGCTCACCTTGTTCTTAACTCTGCTGTAGGATTTCCAGACCACTCTGTAACTTTAGGCGACCTACACTATGTGGCCAAAACTATCCGGACATCTGAATGAAAATAACTTACAAGTCCATGGCGCCATCCATCGGTAATGCTGGAATTCAATGTGTTGTTGGCCCACCATTAGCCTTGATGACAGCTTCCACTCTCGCAGGCGTACGTTCAATCGGGTGCTGGAAGGCTTCTTGGGGAATGACAGCCCATTCTTCAAGGACTGCTGCACCCAGGAGAGGTACCGATGTTTGTCGGTGAGGCCTGGCACCAAGTCGGCCTTCCAAAACTTCCCATAGGTGTTCTATAGGATTCAGGTCAGGACTCTGTGCAGGACAGTCCATTATAGGGACGTTATTGTCGTGTAACCACTCCGGCACAGGTCGTGCATTATGAACAGGTGCTCGATCGTGGTGAAACATGCAGTCGCCATCCACGAATTGCTCTTTAACAGTGGGAAGCAGGAAAGTGCTTAAAACATCAATGTAGGCCTGTGCTGTGTTAGTTCCAAGAAAAGCAAGGGGGTCCAAGCGCCCTCCATGAAAAAGACCACATCGTAACACCACTGCCTCCGAATATCACTTTTGGCACTACACGCTCTGGCAGGTGTAAGTTCACCGAGCATTCGCCATACTCACACCTGCCATCGGATACCCACATTGTGTACCAAATGGTTCAAATGGCTCTGAGCACTATGGGACTTAACATCTGTGGTCATCAGTCCCCTAGAACTTAGAACTACTTAAACCTAACTAACCTAAGGACATCACACACAGCCATGCCCGAGGCAGGATTCGAACCTGCGACCGTAGCAGTCGCGCGGTTCCGGACTGAGCGCCTTAACCGCGAGACCACCGCGGCCGGCCATTGTGTACCGTGGTTCGTCATTCCACACAACGTTTTTCCACTCTTCAATCGTCCAATGTTTACGCTTCTTACACCAAGCGAGGCGTCGTTTGGCATTTACCGGCGTGATGTGTGGCTTACGAGCAGCCGTTCTACCATGAAATCGATGTTTTCTCACGTCCTGCCGAACTGTCATAGCACTTGCAGTGGATACTGATGCAGGTTGGAATTCCTGTTTGATGGTCTGGATAGAGGTCTGCCTATTACACATTACGACCCTCTTCAACCGTTGGCGATCTCTGTCAGTCAACAGACGAAGCCGGCCTGTACGCTTTTGTGCTGTACGTGTCCCTTCACGTTTCCACTTCACTATCACATCGGAAACAATGGACCTAGGGACGTTTAGGATTGTTGAAATCTCGCCTACAGATGTATGACACAAATGAGACTCAATCACCCGACCGCGTTCGAAGTCAGTGAGTTCCGTGGAGTGCCCCATTCTGCTCTCTCACGATGTCTAATGACTACTGATGTTGCTGATATGGAGTATGTGGCAGTAGGTGACAGCACAATGCCCCTAATATGAAAAACGTATGTTTTTTGGTGTGTCCTGATACTTTAAATCATAGTGTATATATACGAGCCCCAACTACATTAGTTTCTTTAAACAACGATACTCTACCTTCATGTATTTCAATCCCATCGCTCTCCTCACTTTCAGCCGACACGTTATCGTCATCACTTGAACCATCAAGAAGATCTTGAAAATCAGGATCATTGACAGAATCACATACCATTTCATCGTCTGATACATGCAAAGGTCTTTCTAACTGATCATCAGTTAGCCACTTTGACACACAAAATCAGACTAATGATGCAATTGTTACACTTGTACCTATTCTTACAACAATTTGAAATGCCTCTGAACCATTGTAGAACATACGACAACAATGGAATTCATTTCATATAGAATTTTGTTAGAATTCAAACGACAGTATCTCAGTGGTTGAAAATGATCAATTCAGAATAAGAGTGTCAAAGCTGTGTGTCTACTAAATTATTTTAGACTTTGAAATAAACTTTGAGGACAACGTAAATTATTACATATCTGAGTATTACCTGTGGCCCTGTTAGAGTACAAACATTACTTGCGGTTTTATAGTGATTTCACTAAGCGATCTGCCTCAGTTAGGCCCATTCACAATAGCAAGTTTAAGGGCTTATCTGTGTCTTGGCAGTTAGGTATGGAATTTATATGAAGGGGGGATGCAAAGATCGACCTCCGGAGTGGAAACTGCCAAAAAAATAAAAAAAAAAATGTTGGAGGTAGAGTTTATTTTGAATTAGTTGTTCACTAAGGCACGTCAAGACTAATTTTGTCAGAGCCTTAAACTGAAGATTATAGGTTGCAAGGTGCTGTAGGCAGACAATTATCTGGTTGACTATGAACATGGAAAGAACGTATCCAATCATATAAATGATGTTTTACCTGATTCTAACAAGATATTCGTTAAGACACCAGAATCAGAATATATTAGCGAACAGCAGAAAGCTCAGCCATCTTATCCGTCATTATGCTTCTTAAATGTGTTTTCTTGTAAACCTAGAATCATAAAAGGAAACGTATACAAGATGAATGTTGTTTCACGTGAGACATTTTCACGTCAAGCATAATCCATTACGTGGTCGAAAAGCGAGGCAGTTAAACGAGAAATGCAAAAGATATGTGCCTGGAATATTATAGAAGCCATCCATAATAATCCTTGCTTCAAGAAAAAAATCAAGAAATGGAAAACAATGCATAACGGTCCATTCAAAATTGTCAACAGAACTCATGAAGGATCATATTTGCTGGCATGGCCAGACACAAACAAGATCAAAGGATTGTACCACCACCGCTATCTGAAAAGATTTATCCAGCATTTTGAAAAATTTGTAAATAACCTGTTCTTGTATAATTATTTTGTCATAAGGTTTTAGGGAATTGGGAAGCTTAAGAATCTAGATTACTGGAGCGTTTCCATGCATTCAAGGTAGCAGGCGCCAGACTCATGAAATCTTTGTTTGCGACAGCTGTGGCCGAACGGTCCCGAGTTCGAGTCTCGGTCGGGCACACAGTTTTAATCTGCCAGGAAGTTTCATGTATGAATGTGTTTATTTTGTTTTTTGACTTATACTATTTCGTGTTGTCATAAATTGTCAAGATACTATTATTTGTAATGTGTGAAAGATTGCATGCCATGTTGACGAAGTGCGTCTCACCAGTAAAAGCTGAAAAACTGTGAAAAGAAGTGTCACAATAATGCAATTTATTCACGTCATCAGCATTAACCCAGAGTGGTATCCACCAGCATTAAATCTCTGCACTGAGCAGCGGCGCTCCATTACACGCGGCCGAGAAACGCATCGTTAGCTCACTTCTCCATGCGCGGCCTGCCGTTAACGTCACACGCCTCCTTCGTGCGCATGAGCTTCAAAACACAGCGTTTGGCCACCCGTTACGCTCTTCGATTGGCTGCCCAAAGTATACAGCGACCGCAGCCTCTGGCTCCACTAATAATGGAGCCTTATTTAACGCCACTCCTGACGTCTGCAAGCCAGTTCTCATCGTGCTATTCCACAACTCGGAAGTGCTACGCTGCGGTTGACCTGCTGTTCACTGTTGATTCGGCTGCGCTCTGGACTTAAAATCCGAATGCTATACTGGAACTTGGCCTTCAACGTTAACTAGGTTTAGTATGTCAACGTACTTGTGGTTTCCGCCGGAATTCTGCATTTCACTTGCACTTCCCAGACATTTACATAATTTTTCGTGCCGGCCGAAGTGGCCGAGCGGTTAAAGGTGCTACAGTCTGGAACCGCACGACCGCGACGGTCGCAGGTTCGAATCCTGCCTAGGGCATGGATGTGTGTGATGTCCTTAGGTTAGTTAGGTTTAAGTAGTTCTAAGTTCCAGGGGACTTATGACCACAGCAGTTGAGTCCCATAGTGCTCAGAGCCATTTGAACCATAATTTTTCGTAAAGTGTTCACCTACAACTTGGCGCTTGGTAACATAATTATTTTTATCGGTGTTGTGCGAATAAAACGTAGGACGGTGATATTTTTGCTGTGTTATTCCTAGTTACAACACAGTAATGTGGCGACAATCCAGCAACTATCAACAATGGAAGCTCTACTCACGCAAATTATTCATCAGCAGGACGAGAACCGAAGCTGCTATTAAACGCACACTAACCACTTCTTCAAAGTGCCGGATTTCCCTTCCTTTCATAAGGCTTTAGGGAATTGGGAAGCTCAAGAATCTAGATTACTGGAGCGTTTCCATGCATTCAAGGTAGCAGGCGCCAGACTCATGAAATCTTTGTTTGCGACAGCTGTGGCCGAACGGTTCAAGGCGCTTCAGTCCGGAACCGCGCGACTGCTACGGTCGCAGTTTCGGATCCTGCCTTGGGCATGGATGTGTGTGATGTCCTTAGGTTGGTTAGATTTAAGTAGTTCTAAGTTCTAGGGGACTGATGACCTCAGAGGTTAAGTCCTGTAGTGACCAGAGCCCTTTGAAACATTTGAACCAAATCTTTGTTTTTGCCAGGATCAAAACCTGAGATCTGCCGGTTATTGTGAAAACTGGCCCCTTTATCTAAGTCTTCAGAGCACAGCTTTTCAAATATTCGTTCGTTGGTGACTAAGTACTAATAGCGGCAAACCCATGTCATTTCCTCCCTGGTAGCTTTTTACTAATGAAAGAAACAGCCAAAGCAATCTCACAGAGAATGGGCCGCAGAGCTGCAAGGTTCAGGGCGAAAATGTCATTTTGTTACCCCTAAAAGTAAGGAATCATATCGTATAATCGAAAATTCTTACCCACTGTAGCAACAGACACCGCCCCCTTTTCTCACGATTGAAAGAGGGGGGTACCGTTCCTGTGGACACCAGCTTGCGAGCGCTCCTTCCACAGGTTGAAACTCTAGTTATTGATGGCGCCCGTGCCTCGTATGTTTTGATCCAACAAAGCAGATAGTTATTGCAAAGGGCGCATCTGATACAGGCGTCGGAGCGGTCCTGGCACACAGGCAGGCTGATGGCTCTGAACACCTTGTGGCCTATGCATCGAAAATATTGACTGACACCCAACGCAGATACAACCAAACATGAAAAGAAGCGCTGGTTATCACGTTTTTCTTTATGGCACAAATTTTCAACTCGTCACAGATTGTAAACTGCTGATCTCTTTATTTAATCCACCAGAGAAGTTTCCAGGCAGGACTGCTCACCGTCTCCAGCGCAAGGCTTTATTTTTGGCGCGCTACCAGCATGAGGGCAGGAACCGCGAAACTGCAGAGGAAGACACAGACTGGAATACATCCAGCAAATCCGTTGGCATCTTGGCTTACATGTACTCGCACTTGGGAGTGGGTACACACTGATTTTGTGAGGCCACTGCTTAACGCCATGTTCTTGATAGTGATTGATGCTTACTCCCGATTTCCGTACATTGTCCGATGCAATGCCACCTCAACACCATCACTACCTTAGAAAAAAATTTGCGATTGAAGGTCTTCTGGAAGTGCTCAAAACTTACAACGGTCCACAACTCCATAGAAATGAAATTTGTGGTCTCTGTGCCCAGCATGGCACTCGCCGTCTTCCAACGACCCTCTTCCATCGTAATCGAATGGAGAAACCGAGAGGATGGTCCGCACTTTCTATACTGACATGAAGAAATACCTCCATAATCACTCCACTGATGAATCACTAACTTTTTTTGAGTAGTTACAGATCCACACCCATTGGACTCAAAGTCCTGCGGAACTTCACGGACGGCAGCCCCTGACCCTCTTGAGTCTGCTCATGGTAGCACCACCACTGACTACTTCCACATTCCGCTCTGGGACCTCGATGTGGGCGCAATGGTTTAAATGGCTCTGAGCACTATGGGACTTCACATCTGTGGTCATCAGTCCCCTAGAACTTAGAACTACTTAAACCTAACTAACCTAAGGACATCACACACATCCATGCCCGAGGCAGGATTGGAACCTGCGACCGTAGCAGTCGCGCGGTTCCGGACTGAGCGCCTAGAACCGCTAGACCACCGCGGCCGGCTGTGGGCGCAATGACTTGGCCAGCAACCAGCTTGGGACAACCGGGAACAATCGTCCAGCACCGGTGCTGGAAGGTCTTCGTGGTGTAGCTTCCGGATTGGGAGCTTCTGCGATACGCAAATCAACTTTGTCCACGACTACTATGGCAACAGTTATCTCCGTCCCACTCTCTGCACCACCATTGCCAGTCAACTAGTTCCCATCATACCGCAAGCCACCCAGGCAGATTAATACCAGACTTAAACATGCCTTTTGCCCACAGCCAACTGACCAGTACTACGCCCCAACAAGAGCGACTTACCTCAGATGTCCCCCAGCCCTAGAGGCTGCCCTTTCTGGAATTGATGTCTCCCAGTCACCAAGCACAAGTAACTCCGGATGAAGATGAAGACATGCTGCTAGTTCCAGCTCCACCGGCTCCGCTGTCGACGTCCTTACCATACAACCTTCACCCACGGCTGGGGCGTTTCCGTCCGTGTGCTCCTGTGCCCCAAGTCAGCACCGCGGCTGAAGACTTCATGGATGTCGCATTCATTCGCAGCAGATGGTTCCCGCTTCCCCAAGGGGGAAGGGGCATAGTATCCACCTCTATTAAATCTCCGCACTGAGCAACGGCGCGGTCCATCTTGCGCCGCCGAGAAATGTATTGTTGACCGCACACTCCGGGCGCGGCCTGCTGCTAACGTCGAAGGCCGCCCTCGCGCGCGCTCCCATCGAAATATTTGGAAATTTGTTGTAAGGTCTTATGTGACCAAACTGCTGGGGTCATCGGTCGCTAAGCGTACACACAATTTAATCAAACTTAAACTAACTTACGCTAAGGACGACACACACATCCACGCCCGAGGGAGGATTCGAACCTCCGACGGGGGGAGCTAGCTTCGAAACACGGCGATTGGCCACCCATAACACTCATCGATTGGCCGCTGAGCATATACAGCGACCCCAGATGCCGGCTCCATTAACTATGGAGCCTTACTTGGCGCCACTCTTAATGTCTATAAGACAGTTCTCATCGTGCTGTGTTTCTACTCCACAATTCGGATGTGCTACGCGGTAATAGACCTGCTGTTCGACGTTAAATCGGCTGCGCTCTGGACTTTACTAGGCTATATGTCAACAGACTTGTGATTTCAGCCGGAATTCTGCATTTCACTTGCTTTTCCCGGAAATTTATATAGTCAACATCAGTTTATATAATTTTCCATAAAGTGTTCATCTGCTACAACCTGGTGGTTTGTAACACAATTATTTGTATCAGTGTTGTGTCAAGAAAACACGCCAGGGCACCCGAGAGCACTAACGCGCTACTGCCTGGACTCGGGTAGGTGCGCTGGTCACAGATCAAATCCGCCTGGCGGATTAACGACGAGGGCCGGTGTGCCAACGAGCCTGGATGTGATTTTTACGCTGTTTTCCACATCCCGATAGGTGAATACCGGGCTGGTCCCCACGTTCCACCTCAGTTACATGTCTCGCAGACATCTGAACGCATTCGTATTCCATGGATTCCACTAGAGACACACAGTTGGGGTACACTAATTTCTTCCCGGAGGGTACAGGGTGGCTACAGGAGGGGCATCCGGCGATCCCTTCAAATTCACATGCCGCATCCGATTAACCAGCATACCCTGCAAGTCGGGATAAATGCTTGGAAAGAGAGAGAGAGAGTGGTGTGTCAAGAAACTGTAAAACGGTGACGTATATACTGTGTTATTCCTATTTGTAATATCTAGATGTCAGTCTTTTATTCTTATCAAATGGAAGAATTTTAAACAAATCTTGGACTAACGAGAGAAACCCAGCACATGCTTTCAATGAAAAAAAAAGAGGTGCTAGGTACAAAACAAAACCAAAGACTTTTGTAAAATGCAAATTCCATATAAGACTATGTTTACATGACAGTACACAGTACGCACATAATTTTTTCGTTAGATTTAGAAGCTGGTAAGCAAATGGTATGTCTATAGCAGAAAATGTATTACTTGTTTCCCATTTTATTATTTGTATTAGAAATAAGACCTGAATGTGTTTCTCTTTGTATATTTATTGAATTGTTCTCACATGTGAATATATGTCATGGTATCCAAGTAGGGATGAGCCCTGCCTTATTTACGTAAAAGATGAAAACGATTAGGATTTGATTCTTTGCCATGACCGAACGTCACTAATTCCCACTGTATCTAACTTTATCGTATCCATTTCCCTTTTTAAATTTTCTAACCTAATTGCCCGGTTATCATTCCATATTTACACTGACTTACTGCACTATGATTTATATAACTAATGTAATGTTTTATTAGCTATATACGTGCATACGTAAGTACTTTTTTAGTTGACATTTATATGGAAGTGTGTACAAATAATTTTAAATACTCAAACATTTTGTAAAGCCAAAAATCTCATTTTCAACAGTACCAAAAAGAAAATAAACATTTATGGAGTTATGTGCAGAGACCTTCAAGGGAATATATAAATAAAATAGCTTCAAGCATTCTGGGGCGCATGAAGCATTACGTGGACAGACCCAGGTAATTTGAAGTAAATTTATGGTCTCCGACACAAAGAACAAATGAAGTGCATTATCCATTTATTTACAGTAAGTAAATGGAAATCTTAATAAGTCACGTAATTAATTTTGTGAAACGTAATTATTATTTCACAAATATTATTCAAAGATATAGTGGCAATAAGCCTGGGGCTGATTGCTGCCGATTGTAAATTTCTTTTCAGTTTTAGAAAGTATTGAGGTGCGTTCTTGCTCGGATCCCTCCGTCCCGTCTGTTAGCCTTCGTACTGACAGGATGCACTATAGCTGTGTCCCTTGTGTATCATTAATTAATCTTTCTTTTATGTAGACGAATGTCGTGTGTCATGTATTGGCCTTAGAACCATTTGCAATTAAATTAATGTAAGTTTGTTACGTCTCATGAGTTCACAGTTTAGCAGTTCTCCCAATAGATATATGATACGTGAAATGTTTTATTGCTTTACTGTTAAAGCCAACGACCAGCACCGGCTTAACTGACGGTGGCGTGGAGACGCAATGGCCCAATGCAAACAGTATTCTGGCATTTACTCATTTGTTATATCTGCAGCGTCCCAGAGATTAGTTGCCTATCATCAAGAAGCGTTTTGCCAACTTGAATGCAAGAGTGGAACCTCAAATGATCTGGAAATAGTCTCCAAACTATTATTCCTTTTTCCCTGTTTATAACAGATAACGGTCCCGCGAAACTGATGGTGGTATTACTGGTAAAAGATTAATCTTTTCTAAATATTACAGCATTTTCTTTGAAGTCAATTTGATCACTAGAAAAAATTGCATCCACCATCAGCAATGGCCATCTGCTCTAGTTTCATTTCTGTGATTAACTTCAATTTCTAATTAAAAGCAAATTATCATTCCTTTTAGTAATCTGTCATGAGCAGAGGCCGCAGACCCATGAAGCGCTTAAGACTAAACCCGCCAAGTTGATGTTCGCATTTACTTTGAATTCCCTGTTGGCCAAACTTTGGTCAGTTAATGACCTCCTGCATGAACAGCTGAATCCAAAAGAGATCAAGCAAAAATGGAGGCAACCAATAACAATATTTAGCTGGAGTAAAACCGGGAGAGGATTAGACACAACAAGGACAGAAGGGTCTCCTCTATACCGATCGGCGGCAGGGTTTTCTTGAAAACGTGTAGCAGGCAGAGTAAGGGCAGGCAAGGAATTACTGAGAACTGGAGGCCCAGATTCGTGGGACATTATATAGCGGATACAACGCTCCCACTGGAGAATTTCCTGTTCTGAGATACCCAGTCGGGGGAAGAGCAATAGCGTGCACCTGAGGTGGATCAAGAAGGAGTTTACAGGCGTGGCACCTAAGCCTCAATTCCACTTCGAGCGAGATTAGTTGAGCTGTAACTTCCGTTGATATCCTAGGTCCACGCTGGTTTATCTGAGAGAGTATAGAAGTTTGCAGGCAGCCGCTATGGTTGGTTGGTGGCGGATTAAAGAGAGGGTGTGGCGGCTCGCGATGGATGCAATCGACATCGAGCATTGGGCAGTGAGTGGCAGTATGGCAGCACGGCTCTGTTGAAAACAAAAAAAAGAAATGTTCAAATGTGTGGTGTGCGTACTGTAAGGCCTTCGGTACACACACCATCAGATTATTTGACTTGTCGCTCTAACGAAGTAGGCGAGTGTCAGCAATATGTCTCGTGGTCTTATCTTGGCGTGTTTATCTTCTGCCGTTAGGTCAGACGATAGAAAAGCCACTTGCATGCTTAGAGTAGCAGATTGACGGTGACCAACTTTAAACTGAACTTCATTAATTTTCACACACATTTATTAAAATAATAACAAGCATAAAGATAGCTGAACTTGGTTCTGGAGGCTATTTACAATTGACAGTCTGAAGTTCCTTTGGTCTTGGTATGTTGATCTTATTCTCACATATCTCTGGTACTTAACAAAATGTCTATACATTTCTCTTCATGACTATTGCAGACTGACTAATCAGAGGTCTTGAAAGGTGGCTACACTGAGCCACTGCGCCAGAGATTGCGCCAAAGAGTATTATTAAGCCGCCTACACAGTGCTTGTCGAGAACTCGTAGTAGTCAGTGCCTGTTAAGAACTCGTAGCGGTCAGTGCTTGGAGAGAGCTCGTAGTAGTCAGTGCCTGTCGAGGACTCGGGGTAGTCTGTGCTGAGATGTTGTAGCAGAGAGTGTTCGTTGAGATGTGCTATTAGGCAATGCTTGCTGAGATGTGATATTGGAGAGTTCTGGTAGAGATATGATGTAAGGATTAGAATGATTTTCATCAATATAAATGAGGTAATTAATTCAGTTTGTTTTTATTTTAGTGTCCTAAATAATGCGTCATTACAGGTTCAGTCAACAAAGCATCTGGCGTGTGTTCTTATATTAGAGTGTAATTCTACTTTCCTTGAGCAATTATGGTATTTCTAATTTTCTTTTATCACGTCAGTATAATTGGTATTTAAAAATTCTTGTCTTGTTGAAGAAGAACTGTGCCAGATGTACGTTGAGTCACACTCCCACACACCGAACAATTACACTTGTGCTTTGGTTTAGTAGGTTTTATAGTTGCTGGGGACTTAATTAATTAATTGTGTTAACGAAAAATTTCATTTCATTCTTGTTGTTGTTCTTTGCAGTCAGATAGCGTAATAATACTAGTCAGGGCCAACCGTTTACGAGACACAGCGTAATCGGACTTACAGCTACTAAAAACTAAAAGTATTTTCAATCATATTTAATTAAGCCCCCATGCAGTCTGTACACTCGTTATAATACCTCGAGCGTTCAGGTATCACAGTGCGAGTGTAATCTGCGAGGAGAAAAGGTTCTATGTTAGCAGAAATCTCATTGGGTGCGTTACATATTAATACGCGGATCGGCGGAAGCATAAATTGGTCCGTCTCTAAGACAGCGCCATCTCGTAGTGCGGAGATGGACGAGCGCTGCGCCTGCGCTGTTGTGCTTAGCGGGGCGCGCTCTATTGGGAAAGTTGTATACGCGCTGACTACGCGGAACTATGTACACAACAAAATGTGTGTGAAATCTTATGGGACTTAACTGCTAAGGTCATCAGTCCCTAAGCTTACAGACTATTTCGCTTAAATTATCCTAAGGACAAACACACGCACCCATACCCGAGGGACGACTCGAAACTCCGTTGGGACCAGCGCCCCAGACAGCTCGGCTAATGCCGCGCGGCAGGCTCTGTTGGACAATGTGGCTTGGCGCATCCTGATTGTGGAGCCACTGTTGGACTGGGAGCGAGAAGCAGGGGTGGCTGCTGCTATGGGTTGTCAGTGTTTGATGCGCCCGCCGCAGACGATCCAGGGAAGAGGCAGAGTCGCTGCTCGAATTGATATTAAATGGTGAGCCACATTCACTCCTCCACATCTGACTATCTAATGGGCTCGAGCTCTACTCTGTTAGGGAGTTAACGCCATTCTATCCAGTACTGATGGTTGCATCAATATGTTGCCTCGTCCGAGTTCGATTTTTGGTTCTGAGTGTGCCAGGGCTCTTCTGACAGTAGCGTTAAGGATATAGAAAGGAAAGCAATTGGACTTGCTTCTGATAAAGGTATATATTTCCTTCTCTGAGTCCCTATTGCGATTGTTGACAAAATTAGTCTTTGCAAGCTATTATTGTGGGAATGTCCCAACTAATACGTTAAACAACTGCGGTTGAAACAGAGATCAAAATTGTTTGTGGGGGTTGATATTTCTAACGGTTGTTTAAGCCATGTATAAAAGGCGCTGTCATGGAACACAATACTTGAAAGTTACTGGTGTAAAGTTTGTATTCGGTGGCATGTTTAAGGTTAGTGCTTCTCTGTTCCATTTGGAGAATAGTCTGGAACACGGGAACAAGTTGTAATTGTCCAGATAATTCAACAACTAGTGCCCTCGTTCACAACAATGCCCAAGTTTGTAAATTGCCTACAAACTGATATCGCAACGTTCAGTGTCTGAAGCAACTTCTGTATGTTACTAGTGGTTTTATATTTTTTAGATTTAGGATTTCGTAGCCTAGGTGTCCTACCTATGGCGCAGTTTCAGTTGTGGGACCAAGTTGGCTGGGCGCTACTAATGGTGTCGTAAACGACCATGCACAACGAGACTATAAGCTGTTGATGGTCTTCTTTTTTAATAAAAGCGAAGATTTTTCGCTCTTGCTCTTAGTGTTAGTAATATTAGTTTATGTTTAAGATGAAAATTTGTAAAACTGGGAAGAGGTTCATTGTTTTTCATTAACGCCAAGTGGTGGGAGCCAGGATTGGTCGTTCAGCTGCAACTTCTTTTCTGCCAGGTTGTTTAACCTATGGTAGCCAGATTGGTTTTTAGAAGTAAGATTTGCTCTAGTTGTAAAATGATTGCTTCCTCGCTTCGTAATTTGACCTTATTGAGATTCAGAACAGAGCAAGGCAGTATATCTGTGAGTATTATCCTTCATTTTCAGTTGTCATGCACACATGTTGCAGAAGGAATGTCTCGTTAGTCTGAGAGGCCAGTAGTAGTCTTTGCTTGCTATTAGCTGTTAATTTCTTGTTAATAGATGTCGAAAATTGTTTTTATAAAGCTGAGCTACAATTCTTTCTATCCTAAGGCTAGTGAAGCAAAGAACAGAGAGAAACGATAATTTTGTTTAACTTTTGTTAATTTAAAAAAAAAGGTTGGGAAGAATTTCTTAAGAGTGTGGCCCGTTGTTAGCTTGTGTCCTTGTCGCTCTATTTAATGCTAATTTAACCATAAGTATTTCATCATGTTATATAAGCCCGCCCGGCTAGCCGCGCGGTCTAACGAGCTCCTTCCCGAGAGGGAAGGCGTGCCAGTCCCTGGTACGAATCCGCCTGGTGGATTAGTGTCGTCGTCCAGTGTGCCGGCCAGCCTGTGGATGGTTTTTAAGGTGGTTTTCCATATACCTCGGCGAATGCGGGCTGGTTCTCCTTATTCCGTCTCAGTTACACTATGTCAGCGATTGCTGCGCAGGCACTGTCTCCACGTACACGTACACTATAATTCTCTACCACGCAAACATTTGGTGTTACTCTCGTCTGGTATCAGACGTTCCCGGGGGAGGGATTCACTAAGGGCCGAACCGCACAATAACCCCAGGTTCGGTGTGGGGCAGCAGTGGGACGGGTGGACTGCTGTGGCCTGTTGTGGGGTTGTGAACCACTGAGAGCTATAGCGGGAAGAAGCATCTCCGTCTTTTCTAGGTCCCCGGATTACATACATAATACACCATCATGTTGGATATTAGTAAATCAATCAACATATACGTTAATACCAGTAAAGCTACTTTCACGTCTTTTGGAATAAACTAAAAACTAAATTATGTATCCTCTACTGGGCTCATTTTTTCTATTCCAACAGATCTTGTTGGCCCACCTTCGAAATCTTCTCGAGGAAATCTGCTGAGCGAATTGCTTTTCTGGCTCGCAAGTTGATGCATTAGAGAATTACATAACTGCTCAAACACAAAATCAACTTTCCCCAGTGCGTATTTATTGTTTCGTCTAAGTTGCACATTTTTGATAATCTGCGGCAGCAACTCGTGTTGTCTGCTCAAAACCAAGTACCATAGCTGTCTGATATGAAGTTCTAGGTAGACAAGACGAGTTGCTGACTCAGCTGCATACATCTGAAGATGACCTTGAGTCATTAAATCTAATAAAATATGTGCCACTAACTAGCATCAAGAAATGAGAGTTTTCTCAAATATCTACGGTGTTGTTGATTCTCACAAAACGAATGTGTCAGATGTAGTGAAAATCAACTGTAACCAATGCTCTTACCATTATAGCATAGCAACCGCAGAAAAACTGTAAATTAACTTATCGATATTCATCAACAATGGAAGCGCTCTCTGCTCCCTTAGATGTGCAATAATTACTAACTCTGTATCGTGGTATGTAAGAAAAGGATATTAATGTTTTTTTGTCTTTTCCTTTGTCTTCCTGGTCTTGTTGGTTCTGACGTCCTATCTGACGGTCACATAGAGATCACGGTCTGCAAATAATTAATAAAATTATCTGAAGCGTTATTATCAATTTTGTCAAATATATATGCAATTATTTATGGTGGTATGTGTTTTTGTTGGTAGCAAAAAGTACCTTCTCTGACCCATGATTCATTTACGTAGTAATTAAATGTTGCCCTGGCCATTTTGTGTAAGTTAATTGTTGTAGCGACGCCATTAATGACAAAATGATAAAAACACTTTTAATAGTCATTTCTTGCAAGAAGTGTTGAAGATAACAATCTTAATAAATACAGAACGGCGACTTGTAATATTTCCCATTTCCTTTTTTATGCCAGAGGTACAGTTTTTTGAATAATAATTTTTACTAATGTATAAGCTGCCATTGCACGTAAGCAGCTATTCTGGAGCATCAAGCCTCACAGAAAAGAAATAATTAAACAGTTTATTTAACTGATTTATCACGTAACACAAAAGAAAAATTTTTTTAAATCCATCGTGAGTAAGGCGGATGTCTTCACTTTGGAATTCGTATGATATTTCTGGCGGTAGCGGCCTGAGAGACAATTAGCCGTGGCTTTTAACCAACATAAACGAGAATTTTTAACAAAACAGTTTCCTTTTCAATTATCAGAATAATTTATTTCACTCTCTTTTGAAAAACGGTTACGCGATAACTGGAGCACAACGTGGGACCCGATGTTTCTGAAAATGTATGTATATGTAAAAAATATATTTTTAAGTTAAGAAAATTAATGCTGGTACATGTAACCTGTTGCATGTTTAAGAGGATTATTAATTTCGATGTAAAGATAAATCCGAAGACCTGGAACCTACCTTGCTATCAGATCTGAAATATAAGAATAAAGCCGACAATAAGAACCAAGGTAAGGGCTTCTGAAAATATCTCTTGCTTTCGTGTGTGGTGTTGTGTGCCAGTATTCACGGTTCGTACCGAATGGTAGTGTTTGGCAAATAGTAATTCCAGTACGCAAGGAAATGTATATTTGTTTTGGATTTTGTGTAGAATTAGAAATTTTAGATTCTATTATTATTAATTTTGTGTCGATTACCATGTAAAGGTAGTTGCGCTAAAATGATGTCCTGTTCAGAATCCATGGAATTACGTGGCAAGACTTTTCGACCGATATAGAAGCAGATTCAAGAGAGGATAATGATAAGGAACTATAGAAATTTCCTATGGGATCTACCTTGCATAGGACTATGCAGGACAATATTACTAATCATGAAACCGAGACTGCACATCAACGCGCAGTGATCGAGCTTAGTGCTGATGGCAGTGTGTTGCCAACTGTTGCGGGTGAAACTGCTGCGCCCGCAACTAAACAACAGTTACGGGCGCTGCCCAGGGTTACGTCACCGTAACTGCTATTTTGATCAAATTAGATCAGTTCGAAAAGCAACTGGAGGAGAGAGAAAGAGAGAGAGAAGAAAGGGAAAACAGAACATGCGAACAATTGAAAACTTTTAAAGTCATGAAAGCAGACATAGCCAGCTTAACACAAGCGTACCAAGAATTACAAAATTTGGCAGCCACTCTAATGACAGATGTTCAAAATCTGCAGATAGAACAAAATAGCATGGAGGAAGATATCCAAAACATAAACGAAAGGGTAGAAAGCATAGAAATAGGAAATGAAGAAAACATTCAGAAATGCGTAGCGGAACACACTAAAAAGGTTGTTGGAAAAGTAGAACAATGGATAGATGACAAAGAGAAACAAACAGACGATAAAATACAGACAGAAGTGACAGCTGCTATCAGCGCAGTTCACTCAACCGGTCCGATTAATCACACACAACAAGAAAGGGTAAACAACGTGAGAATGAATGTTATTATATGCCTGCTTCTCATGTTTCACACGATAATCCGCCGTTCGCTGCCACCTATAACACACTTCATGGGGTACAGGCAGGAACGTATAGTCCTAGCAGTGAATTACTGAATGGTTCGCGGGCTGTGCCTACTGTATCTTCAATAATGATGGAGGAGAGTTCAATAGAACACCGCCAGTTTCAAACCCTCTCCACCGATAAGAAAAACATTCACCCTGTAGTATTCATAAAGAGTTTTCAAAATATACTGCCCAGAGCATGGACCGAGAAACAAAAGGTACAGTTTATTGTTTCGCACATAGTAGGAGATGATGCTCTATGGGCAGCTGAAACTAGCTACACCTGTGAACAGTTTGGGAAAACATTTCGAAACAAAGGCTGATCACTCTGTGTTCCGGAAAGACTTAGAAAAGGAATGTACAGAGGCATACAGTCCTAAACAAGGAAGCCTGAGCAGGTATTTGGAAAAATGTGTTAACAAAATGCGATCTCAAATCGTTATGTGATCAGACTATTAAAATCCCGAATTCCACCCATTATTAGAGAAAAACTAATCCATGTACCAGACAATGATTTGGATAACTTCTTGTCTGTCTTGGATTCAATAGATCTAATCCAGGAAGACTTAAAGTTGCAAAGTAGCAATGGAAACGGTTACGAGTATAAAGAGAAGAACAAAAATGGGCAAAATAGTTGAAAAAATTGTGGTAATTGTTCTAATGGGCGAAAACACAATGGTAAACCTATTAATGGAAATCAGTCACTTAACAGCCATCCGAATGATGACAAAGCTAATAACAATAGACCGGCTTGGTGATACAGTTCACCTCAACATAGACGAAAAGGAAGATATGACGAAAGGTTAGGCCCAGGAGGTGGCAATCAATAGCAAATGCGAGATTCAGGGCCATAGGCAAAGTATAGGTTTGCAACGCCATGGTATCCGAGACAGGACAATCTGAATAACAACGAAAGATACTCAAACAATACTAACAAATAGAACGAACTTGGTCAAGCATATACTTCAAACAACCCGGCTTGGCAGAACCAGAATCAAAGTGTGAGAATGGTTGTTGTTGACGAATGACAATCGTCCAACATCAACTGATTCAGCAAACTAAAGACGGCGGCAATTAGCTCTCCGTTGTTGGCCATAGGACGGGGAGGAGAGCTCACTAAAGAGTAAGGGGAAACAGGATATAGTCAATATGTTAACAAATAACAATGGTGTTGCAATGAAGGAGGAACTTTTAACAGAGTACAAGAGACGTAAGCAAGTGCACTACTTTGCAAAAAAAATAAAATAAAATAAAATAAAATAAAAAAATGCTACACCAAGAGGAAATGCAGATGATAAACGGATATTAATTGGACAAATATATTATACTAGAACTGACATGAGATTACATTTTCACGCAATTTCGGTGCATAGATCCTGAGAAATCAGTACCCAGATCAACCACCTCTGGCCGTAATAACGGCCTTAATACGCCTGGGTATTGAGTCAAACAGGGCTTGGATGGCTGGTACAGGTACAGCTTCCCATGCAGCTTCAACACGATACCACAGTTCATTAAGAGTAGTGACTGGTGTATTGTGACGAGCCAGTTGCTCGGCTACAATTAACCAAACGTTTTCAATTGGTTAGAGATCTGGAGAATGTGCTGGCCAGGGCAGCAGTCGAACATTTTCTGTATCCAGAAAGGCCCGTACAGGAACTGCAACATGCGGTCCTGCATTGTCCTGCTGAAATGTAGGGTTTCGCAGGGATCGAACGAAGGGTAGAGCCATCTGAAATGTAACGTCCACTGTTTAAAGTGCCGTCAGTGTGAACAAAAGGTGACCGAAAATTGTAACCAATGGCACCCCATACCATCACGCCGGGTGATACGCCAGTATGGCGATGACGAGTACACGCTTCCAATGTGCGTTCACCGCGATGTCGCCAAACACGGATGCGACCATCATGATGCTGTAAACAGAACCTGGCTTCATCCGAAAAAAAATGTCGTTATGCCATTCGTGTACCCAGGTTCTTCGTTGAGTTCACCATCGCAGGCGCTCCTGTCTGTGATGCAGCGTCAAAGGTAACCGCAGCCATGGTATCCGAGCTGATAGCCCACGCTGCTGCAAACATCGTCGAACTGTTCGTGTAGATGTTTGTTGTCTTGCAGACGTCCCCATCTGTTGACTCAGGGATCGAGACGTGGCTGCTCGTTCCGTTACAGCCATGCGGATAAGATGCTTGACATCTCGACTGCTAGTGATACGAGGCCGTTGGGATCAAGCACGGCGTTCCGTATTACCCTCCTGAACACACTGATTCCATATTCTGCTAACAGTCATTGGATCTCGACCAACGCCAGCAGCAGTGCCGCGATACGATAAACCGCAATCGCGATAGGCTACAATCGGACCTTTATCAAAGTCGGAAACGTGATGGTACGCATTTCTCCTCCTTACACGAGGCATCACAACAACGTTTCACCAAGCAAAGCCGGTAAACTGCTGTTTGTGTTTGAGAAATCGCTTGGAAACTTTCCTCATGTCAGCACGTTGTAAGTGTCGGCACCGGCGCCATCCCTGTGTGAATGCTCTGAAAAGCTAATCACTTGCATATCACACCATCTTCTTCCTGTCGGTTAAATTTCACCTCTTTGGCACGTCATTTTCCTGGTGTAGCAATTTTAATGGCCAGTAGTGTAGATAGCGAGTTGATACAGGCTGTGGTTCGAGCTGAAGTTCTTAGTACACCTGTCAATATCATAATTGATACAGGAGCCACTGTTAATGTGATGAGTTATGATTTCTATAAGTTGCGCCAATTGTATAAAGTGCCAGTGTTGGCAGTTCAGAACTGCAAAGTATCAGTTGCCATTAGTGCCCAAGCACAGGTAGTTAAGGGACAGGTACAGGTGGACGTATTTTTGGGAAATGGAGCATTTAATTGCCCGTTCCTAGTAGTAAAGAGATTGAGAGTTGTCTGTATTCTCGGTTGGGAGTTTTTGAGAGAAAGGAATGCCTATGTGAGGAGTGCAACTGGAATTGCTACGCACAAAAGCTGTACAAGGCAAATATTGTCACAATGTCAAAGTAAAGTGTAACCTGCCAAAAATACTGCATATGAAGCAGTGTTTTGGGAGGCTAGATTACAACTAACGCAGTGGAGAGAATGTTGGTTCCACAGAATCCTGTTAATCAATAAAACATAATGTAGAGGAATCCTCATATCTGACACCAGAGCAACAATTACAGTTATCTAAGCTGTTAACGGAACATATATCAGTATTCCCTGAGAGACCAGAGGTCATCAGAGGTTATATGTACCACATTGATGTGATACCACATAAAACATTTTGAAATGCTATTTACTCCGTTATGGTCGAAAAAGGAGGCAGTTAAAACGGTTCAAATGGCTCTGAGCACTATGCGACTGAGGTCATCAGTCCCCTAGAACTTAGAACTACTTAAACCTAACTAACTTAAGGACATCACACACATCCATGCCCGAGGCAGCATTCGATCCAGCGACAGTAGCGTTCACGTGGTTCCAGAGTGAAGTGCCTAGAACCGTTCGGTCAGAGCGGCCGGCAAGGAGGCAGTAAAATTAGAAATATGTAAGATACTAGACTGGGGAATAACTGAGCCGTCAATGCCACATTACAGAAAGCAGCCCGTTACTATCAGTTACAATACACCGAGCGGGGTGGCGCAGTGGTTAGACACTGGACTCGCATTCGGGAGGACGACGGTTCAATCCCGCGTCCGGCCATCCTGATTTAGGTTTTCCGTGATTTCCCTAAATCACTCCAGGCAAATGCCGGGATGGTTCCTCTGAAAGGGCACGGCCGACTTCCTTCCCAATCCTTCCCTAATCCGATGAGACCGATGACCACGCTGTCTGGTCTCCTTCCCCAAACCAATCAATCAACTATCAGTTACAATATACCCATGTAAGAACATGAAAATTTTTTATAAATAATATATACATCTAATTGATGTAAGTTTAGGTTTAATAATGTTTCATTTCATTAATGAATTTTCACTTTATTTGTATTCAAAATGAAAGTTTTTTTGTAGTATCTAGTCAAAGTTTTATGCACTGTATATCATTGTAAAATTTCTTAAAAATATGTAATGACAAATGCAATGGCGTATCTCGAATTTTTGAAAAGACTAAAGAATTTATCAATTGGCTATGAGCGTAGTTCACCTGTTACAAGCTATGAATCAACTAAAAGGATCAATAGCTATATCTAGATAATTTTACCTACTTAATTTATAAACATATGACGTCATTAAAATCCGTTCACGATTTCAGTGAACCGAACTGTCAAGCACAGTGATTTTAAAGGATAACGCGGAAGCAGAGACATACTCATAAGTCCTGTATTCAGATAATACATCTATCTATTTGTATATATCCTACGATGTGACAACCTGAGCTGTTGTAAAAACCAGACCAGTGTCGTAAAGGCCAAAAAATGGTCTAATTGACCCAGAAATGTAACACGGAGGTATTGATACTACCTAATGTACATTGTAATAAGTTATAATGTGCATCCGAATACATTGTGTATTTCGTCATGAAAACAAAATGTTAAAGTTTTCATATAGAGTTCAATGTACCACACAAGACTGTAAAGAACAGTGACTGTGTGTCGACAGACCCGAATGAATGTTGTGTCAATAAACTCTATTCAGTGTGAACAAAAATAACGTCATTCATGGGAACTACAGTGATGAACGGTGTTCATGAAACAATATCAACGGTACAACACCAGAGACGTTGGTTTTATTATAGGGTATAAAGTTTAATTGAAGTGAATATCTTACAGACCGTAGCGAGCTGAAAAGTATGTTTCGGTCAAGGACGTTATTTAACGCAGTCGAGACACAGCTGATTTAAACGGACGTCAGCAACTCAATGAAATGACTGGAGGAAGTCAACAATGGGAATCAGCCCGCGCAAGCGAACAGAACAGCTGATCTGTGCAAGCGTGTCCGGAAAGACCTGTTTGTGTGTGACATGAGAAACAATGCGGTGTGACCGAGGTAGTGAGACGGTATAAGCTACTGACTCTTGGGCACAACAACTGTGTGAAGCTAAGGTTAACGTGTGACAAACAGTGCAGTTGAACAGTGTCAGACAGCAATACGAAACTGAAATGTAAACTTCAACAAAAGTGTGACGTACTATTGATTTAAACAACTTCGTATGTATAAGTAAATAAAGGATTAATTCATACGCAAACTGGTGCTGGCTGACACAATAAAACAGGACGAATAATCCTGAATAATGAACTAAGGCTGCTGATGTTCTTGAATTTCATGAAACTTTGCTTTGGAGTGGTGGCGGAGAACACCTGCAAGGAGGGTAGAAGACAACGCACGTCCGGTACGCGGGTGGGTGCGACTCGTCGCTGTCGCGCGTCAGCTGATCGCTCGTCTCGGTGACGTCACGACCTGCAGTGCACGCTGTCGGGAGCGCAGGCCGGCGCCCACGCCTTCACCACCTCATCTGCTCACCGCGGAAGGAGATTAACAGTAAATATTCTGATTTTGTAAACTCATTAATGAACGTTCTGATTTTGTGTAAAGTCAGTAATTAACATTCCGATTTTGTAAACCCATTAATGAACATTCTGACTTTTGTAAAACCATTAATGAACAGAAATAGACCATGTATATAATCATGTCTGTAAATGTTTGATAGGAGTACAGTCTTATAGCTCTGCCCTGGTTTTCCCTAGGTTTCCCAGTGGCTTTTACCCGAATGGGGCAGCGTAAAACACACCATTCCGAGAAAAGATAGTAAAAAGACGGCACTCAGCTCCAAAGAGAAATCTTCTACGTACAAGAATTCAACTGTAAGAAAGTACCGGTATTACCATAACTACTGTGCGGCTGGTCCCGGCGGAGGTTCAAGTCCTCCTTCGGGCATGGGTGTGTGTGTTTGTCCTTAGGATAATTTAGGTTAAGTAGTGTGTAAGCTTAGGGACTGATGACCTTAGCAGTTAAGTCCAATAAGATTTCACACACATTTGAACATTTTTACCATAACTACTGAAATCTCATAAACGTGCCGTCACCTGTTTGGACACAGGCATACTTCAAACTTATTAATATAATAATAAATCTGTCCTCAACTGTTGGAAGTAGACGAATTCAATCACTCGATAATAATAAAAAATAAATCAAATAAATCTGTCGTCACATGTTTGGGTGCAGAGAAACTTACAATCTATTAATACCCTGATTAAATCAAATATGTCTACCGTCACCTGTTTGGACGTAGGCCTTTATAAACAGTAATATGCTATCGTGGAATGCCATTCACAAGACTAAGTAACTATGCAAATGGCATTCCAGGGGGCTATTATAGAACAGCCTCCGGAAAAAAGTAATGTAAATTAACTTATTGATATCCATCGACAATGGAAGCGCTCTCTGCGCCTTTAGATGTGCAATAATTACTATCTCTCTAACGTAGTATATAAGAAAAGGACATTTTGTTATTTTGTCATCTTCTTTGTATTCCTGGTCTCGTTGGGTCTGATGTCCTACGTGACGGTCGCATAGAGATCACGGTCCTTAAATAATTTAATATAATTATCTGTAGCGTTATTTTCAAATTTGTCAAATACATATGAAACTATTTATGGTAGAATGTGCTTTTGTTGGTAGCAAAAAGTTCCTTCTCTGACCCATGATTCATTTACGTAATAATTAAATGTTGCCCTGGCCATTTTGCTTAAGTTAATTGTTGTAGCGACGCCATTGACGATAAAATGATAAAAACTGTTTTAATAGTCATTTCTTGCAAGAAGTATTAAAGATAATAATCTTAATAAATACAGAACACCGTCTTGTAATATTTTGAATTTCATTTTTTAGGTGAGAGGTACAGTTTTATGAGTAATGATTTTTATTAATGTAAACGATGACGTTCATATAAGCAGCTATATTGGAGCATCAAGCCTCACAGAAAAAGAAATAATTAAGCAGAAGAAAGATTTTTCTTAAATCCATCGTAAGACGGATGTCTTCACGTTGGAATACGTATGATATTTCTGGCGATAGCGCCCTGAGAAACAATTAGCAGCGGCTTTTAACCAACATGGAAGAGAAATTTTAACAAAACATTTTCAATTATCAGAATAATTTATTTCATTCTCTTTTGAAAAAGGCTACGCAATACCATCGTCATCCCACTTTATGTAGAGTCCTTCTCCTTGGATGGCCATCGTGCACTTACTGGTGGTAATGACTGAGAATAAGGTCATTCAGGACGCTGTTAAGTCGGCATGGTGAACAGCACCCATGACTCCAGACATGACGCTAAGGGGGTGGCTGTTTAGCTAGAAACGTAAACAGGTTATACCATAGTTTTGGGACAACATCAAGGAGCTGCCCGAAAAATAAATACACCACCATAGAATTTTTCGACCAGAAATCAGCGTTCTACAGTGAAAAATAGGGAATGGTGTTTGAAATGAGGAAAATAAATGGTGCAAGTAACATAGGACAAACAGTAACATACACAACGTACAGGAATCAAGGGGGGTAAATAAGGATGTGAGTTCCAGAAAGTAGTGTACAGATAAAAAGAAGTCTGTAATCTTTCGCTGACATTATTGAGTCAATGGAACGTTGAGGCAACGACAGGAATAAGAGAGATTCAAGGGAAGGGTTAAGATTCTGGTTGTTAATATCGATATCAAGATATACTGCTGACATTCCTATCCTTAGTAAAAGTGAGAGAGAATTGCAGAATCTGTTGAATGTAATAAGCTTCTAAAATTATCGGCTGAAGTTTCCAAAATAAAAACGAATGGAATATAAGTCTCCAAATTGGTTTGCCACAGGATGCTTTCTTGTTGCTTGCTTGACGACAAGCCCTCGATGATTGCCGTGACCGGTAAAATTCGAGCTTAGTAAAGGCACTCGGTCACAGGCTGCTCTTCCTTCTCTGCGACACGGTAAGGCAAAATGGAGTTTCACACCATTAATATAAGAAGAAGAAAAAACAGAAATAGTGACGTCACGACAGTGGGCAGAAACAACTTGAAGTAACCACATTCCAGTCATTTACAAGCTACATCTACATCTACATGGATACTTTGCAAATCACATTTAAGTCAATGGCAGAGGGTTCATCGAACCACCTTCACAATTCTCTATTATTCCAATCTTGAATAGCGCTCGCAAAGAACAAACAACTATATCTTTCCGTACGAGCTTTGATTTCGCTCATTTTCTCTTGGTGATCGTTTCTCCCTATGTAAGTCGGTGTCAACAAAGTATTTTCGCATTCGGAGGAGAAAGTTGGTGATTGGAATTTCGTGAGAAGATTCCGTCGCAACGAAAAACGCCTTTCTCTTAATGATTTCCAGCCAAATCCTGTATCATTTCTGTGACACTCTCTCCAATATTTCGTGATAATACAAAACGTGCTGTCTTGCTTTGAACTTTTTCGATGTACTCCGTCAGTCCTACCTGGTAAGGATCCCACACCGCGCAGCAGAATTCTAAAAGAGGACGGACAAGCGTAGTGTAGGCAGTCTCCCTAGTAGGTCTGTTAGATTTTCTAAGTGCCCTGCCAATAAAATGCAGCCTTTTGTTAGCCTTCCCCACAACATTTTCTATGTGTTCCTTCCAATTTAAGTTGTTCGTAATTGTAACACCTAGTGTAATCATAGTTTCTATTGTTGGACTTGGCTAGGTACTAATAACTGCAAGTGCACATTTCGTTTTACATCGCTTATGACAACAAAGTCGTCAGCGTTTGCTGCTGTTGTAGCTGTCAAATTAATTTTTTGGACTTCTGAAAGTTGCAGACGTATGCATTTAAAATGCACTATCTCATTGCCAATCAGACTAGAGTAGTCAGCTGTTAGCTGTTGTGCTGATTGTGGCAGTATTTTGTGAAGTACACTCTACGATGTTGGCGAGGGTCGTTCCCCAGCAGCGGCAGGGACAGACGTTCTGAGCTGATTCTGATGGAAGGGCGTGCACGGCACGAGTTGTCTGTGGACGGTCCGTCAAGGCAGGGGTGCCTTGGCTGTTTTAGGGACTGAACGCCGTAACTATAGCGTGGCCAGTTAGTCGAAACATTTTGTGACTGTGTGATTTTAAATTTGCAAAAAATATTACCTGAAAAAAATGAGCGCATAGGAAATTAAATATGAAATGAAGTTTCTTTCTCATCAGACTGGATTCAAGTTGGCGAACACGGTGAAAAAAAATCCGCAAAATTGCAAAATTGTTTTTCTTAAAGAAGTTAAAATCTGCAGCTTCGATTGGAAAAATGTTAAATTTGTACAGAAAGTTTTAGGAGTTAGAAAGATGTATCGAGAGGTTTTTTATGTGATTTCCTATTCATGTTTCGAGATATACAAAAAAAACTTAAAAATCGAATTCCCTGTAACTCAATATACACTTTCTCATACTTGCTATTTACTGCAAGTGTCACCTGCGGTAAGTAGGAAAAGTACTTGTTTGAAAAAGTAAAAAGATATAATTTTGCTTTCGAGATATAGCGATTTTTTTTAAAAAATAAGAGGCCCTTTCAATAATTGGCCGTATCATCTCAGTGGATGGTCCTACAGTTGCAGTAACAGCTGCTGTGGAGCCGCCCCGTAACGAGTGTGTGTGTGTGTGTGTCTCGGAGTAAAATTGGTGACACAGCACCGTACTGACTGTTCTGAAGTGAAAAGATAGTAATTTGCCCCCTACTACAGCTCTCGTTGAAAAATTGGTCATTCCAGAGTTGTTTCCCGCTGTCTCCGCGATCCTCTCTGATTGCCCTCCTTTAGGGAGTCGGCATGCCTTGTAGAGTGTCTGTGGTGTCGGGCAGGCCCCTCGCCCTGGGATGTTACAGATTACTGTGGAAGTGGCCTACGCTGCCGACTGCGGTGGCTATTATGCCTCATAGCCGGCAGTTTCACGCAAAACAACCAAGTTTAAGGTTCAAACGGTTCAAATGGCTCTGTGCACATCTGAGGTCATCGGTCCCCTAGACTTAGAACTACTTAAACCTAACCAACCTAAGGACATCACACACGTCTATGCCCGAAGCAGGATTCGGACCTGCGACCGTAGCAGCAGCTCGGTTCCGGACTGTGGCGCCGGAAGTTTCAACGGAAACTGCCTTATTCTTTTGGGAATTTTTCCATTGCTGAGTTAGAGGTGCTAGACTCTGGTTGTGGGATCGGGTGTATATATTTTGAACTCACCGTAATTCTATTATATACAACATCTGTTTCTGGTCGCAAAGTGGAACGTTCTCGTTTTCATGAAAAAGAGATTATTTCTTTTTTACGTAGGAGTCCTCAGGGTGTGTTGGTGGGAGATGATTTTAACAGTGTTCTGCGTCCTGCTGATCGGTCTCCCCATTTTAATTGTCGTCGGGATTTAAAAGAATCGATACGCTTGATACACTAGAAAGATTTTTGGGAGTGTATGCATATTACGTTCGTCAAATGTACTCAACTTACTGCGACTTCTAATAGCAGAACTGACTAATTCTACTTATTGCATTTGATGCCCGATCGCATTCTTGCAGTCAACGTTGCACCTGCTAGCTTGTCTGAGCACCGTGCCTTGGCTGGTACTCTTCGACTTGATCGGCAGCAGGCGAGAATGTTCCATTCCCTGTGGATGTTAAATGTTGCTCACATGGGAAATCTTTCTCGCGACGATGCGTCTTCGATCCTCTGGGAGGTACTCTCCCACTCTGCAGTGGCGGACTGTTCTAAGTAAACAGAATCTCCGTAAATCTCTGATAATGTATTGTGATGCTAGGGCGAGGGATTTTCGGAGGACTCATGACTTTTATTATTATGTCTCGTGCGACTTGTATGACGGTGCTGATCGCCTCACACTCCACGCGGATTGCAGATATACATTTTACTAAAAGAAAGTTGTTGCAATTGAAGCGGCGATGGATGAAAGGGTTGTATGTGAGATCGAAACCAAGATCATTTCGTTACACCATCTGCTCCAGCGACAATTTCGGAAGTGCGAGTTAACGAATTCACTCCTTACATCTGTTGTTTACAACGTGGAATTTTCCTTCGACCCGGCTATTGGGACTTTAAGTAAGCCATATATTTTTCTGTGAAAGCCTGAATCGCTTGATTTTAAGAGGTTTATTCCATTTACTAGTTTCGGCAGAATTGTGCTTCATCTTCAGAATATCACTCCACTGCATGAAAAGAAAATAATTAATCGATAACCTGCAACATATAAAACCACTTTCTGTGTGACCTAAATTTTGCAGAAACTATTACATACCTTTGTGTGTGTATTTTCAAATACATTTGACGTCGACATTTTGACAATAAAATGTCAGTACATCAAAAAACTCCAGATGGTTTTTCATTTATGACATAGAATGCTCCCAGACTGGTTGTCTAATGAATTAAACGTTAAAGTACAACATCCATAGCACCAATAGGGTTAAAACTATACGACATGTTGACGACCTCATGTAAACTAAAGCTGAGGCATCGTGGACCACCTGTGACAGGTGGCACCATCGTATTAACCAGCGATGTATTGAAATATTTTGAAATTAGTCCCATGAAAATTTTTACATACCTTCAAAAGCACGTTATATTTTATTGGAATTACAATGGTAAATCTTCATACCTGATCCATATACACACATATAGCTCTTTTCACCAATATAAATTACATATTTGGAAAAACACAATGGTAACAAATATTTGTAATTCTCCTAGATTGTCATTATGTGATACCAGGTGCACGATACACCACAACTGCCGTTAAGCTCGCCCATTCTACACGTCAATTTTTTATTGATACCCTACGCATACCATTTACCAATCCAACCAAGGCTATTCATACAAAAGAAATTATTATAAGCATCATAGAACAATAAATCCAAAAATCATGGAGAGTGGGTGGGAGGATGGGATCATAGGAGGGTAAGGGGGGCCATATGAGAGGGGAGTACAGGAGGAGGGTAGGAGAAAGGTTGGGGGAAAGAAGGGAAGGGAGGTAATGAGAGAAGGAGGATGGGAAGGGGAAGGCAATCTAGAGCTGTAGGGAAGTGAGTAGGAAAAGGGGGCAGTGAGATGAAGGTTGGGAAGGAAGAAAAAGGGGCAGGTGCAGTGCCTCGTGGTTAAAAAGTTATTTGTCATGACATGTTTGCAAAGATCAATAGTGAAAATATGCTGCTTAAAAGGAAATAATAATATATTAATACCATAGTGTCCATGAACCATAATAATCATAAGAGCTGGATGATAGCTAAGCAGAATTACAGTTCTATTGTTGGTGTACCACTTGCAGTAGCCTAGGCTCTCGCACAGGTCCAAGAAATATAGATGTATCGGGTAGCAGTGAGGATATTTTGATGAACCGGTGACAATACTGTATAACCAATGGTGGACAGATTGCACAATATGCTAACATAAACACTGATTACTATTTATAGAGCAAAAATGGTATCAAGGGACATAGTTGTAAAAATAATAATTGTGTAGTAGTCATTGGTGAACAGTATGCATAAGATGGTATCTAAATATTCATTGTCTGTTTTAAACAGAAGAATGCCGCCAAGTGTAACAATTATAACACATAAAATACACATGTATAAGTACATGTTACAATTTTTTTGTAAATATGAGTGAAACATAATATGTTAAGTGGATAAACACAAGGAGGGGTGTTTAAAGAATGGGTTCAAATTTTTGACGTTACAAATAATAACTAATCACACAATAACGTAACCTGTCGGCAAGGGGAATGGGGTAGGGGATTGGGTGGACGGCTGGTGGGGTGGGAGGGAAGGTGATAGTTAGACCTACTTAGTACATTTGAAACCATATATACAGCAGCAGCATAAAATATCTATACACAGGAATAGCTCAATATAGCTTAAGATACGTATGCTTATATTAACCGTTTGCCTTACGATTTAAGTTCCGTTAGCGTGAGCCGTAAGTGACTGCAAGGTACGGATGCGCCTTACGGTTCCCGGCGCTTACACACGCCAAGGCTGCGGTGCACTACGCCTGGTGGCGTCGGACGTCGTGCAGACGCCCTCGGGATTTGTAAGGACGTGTGTGAGATACCAGTAACGTGACATTTCTACAGGTATCATAAATAATGACGATTAGTTGTCCATCGGAAACGAAACATTCATTGTCTCGAACGCCACGATATATTCACAAACGTTTTATTTTCCTTTATGAGCAAACATACATTGATGAAAAACATCTTAATAAAAATATTCACAACAATGCAATGATCTAAGACTGTATAATATTTTGTTCAAAACATTCTGGGACCTGTTACGTTAGTACGTTGGCAAACATATTTTCAAACGCAAAATCTTCAAAATGACATGTACACGAATTTAATACTCTTCGATTGTATGATATCATTCAAAACAATCTGGCACATATACTGCAACCCTACATTCTTTGCATTCCCATGTTGTTTTCCTGCGTCATTTATGCTTTCTGCACGCTACACAAGCTCCCTCAAGATTTACATTTGATGGTGTTGGATCAATATGTTTGGGAAAATGTGTCCAATGTCGTGCGTGCAGTCTTTGTGGTATATCGACGGATGCTAATCGTCCCTTCCGATTATATTCCGGTAAAGGTGTAGTTTTCAACAATGATTCTGCAATGTGAATCCTATATTATGCCTAGCTCTGTCGTGTGCCGCAATGTATTTTGTAATACAAAATGTACGTGTTAAATAAAGCAACATCAAATAGGTAAAAGAATATCTTATGGTATCCTTTCATACATTTTCTCGTCACCGGGAAGCATGCAAGCATCTGATATTGGCGGTCAATTCCAATCATACCTCTATCGTATTCGACGACACATTTCGGTTCCCACGACGCATTGCGGAGAGGTGTGTCTGTGGCAATCATTTCTGCTGTTGAATGTTTTGTGGAAAGCATGTGAACGTCTCGATCATATTTCCGTTTTAGTGCCAATATTCCATTACAACTCCTCACTGTACATTCTCCCGTCTTTAATTTCGCCTTCAGGAAGTCTGAGGGCATATTTTTTTCTGTTTGAGCGGACTGTTCCAATCACATTAGTTGTATTGGTCAGGAGAGTTTTGAAAAGTTTCGGTGAAGAAAACCAGTTATCCAAATATAGAGTATGCTCTACGTGTAATACCGACTGTGATAGTTCTAGAGCTACACTTTCAGAGGCACTATCGCTAGCATCACGTTTGTCACAACCCGTGTATATCTTAAAATCACAGCAGCATACTGAACTTGACTCACACAATTTATAAATTTTAATACCAAACCTCGCTCTTTTTGATGGGTTAAATTGTTTGTAGTATAAGGGTCTTTAAATTTCAGTAATGATTCATCAATGGCAATATTCTCTTGCATTGTGTACAGTTCCTTAAATTTTTGATTGAACATATCTATGACTGGCCTTAGTTTGTATAGCTTATCTGTGTTGTTGCCTACTCTGTTATTCGCTAGATACAGAAATCTAATTATGTGCAGAAAACTAATGAATGGTATCGTCTTCCTAAATATCGGCGTTTCTATAACGGCCCTTCTAGACCAATACTTCTGAATCGACGGTTTCCTTACTTCAGCCATGATTATACACAGCCCAATGTACATTTTTATTTCATTACAGTCGATAGGACGTTGAGTACGTCTTGTGCATATCTATTCGTCTCAGTTACGATGTTTTCTCAAAATGTACTGCTAAATATTACATAGAAAACATCTAATTCTATTATGGTTGTACTCACGTGCTGTAAAGCTGCTCGCTTTATTCCGGGAATTTCCGTATCGTCCAGATTGTTGGTTCATTGTCTTCCTTTTGCCACATCCACGAATCTGATTGTTGCTGGAAGGTTTGCTCTTCTTCGTCAGTATCATCTTCAATGACCAGCCGTTTATACCGTTTTCGTACAGGAGGTAAAACGTCGCTACCACTGCTACTGCCGTTGCCAAAATATCCTGCAAAATCATTGCTGGCTATGCCACCACATGTCTCCCTTTCCTCGTGAACACGTTTGCTACACGACGGGAACATTGTGAAAGTATTTTTGTAATGTTGGCAGGTTCGAATGCGGCGAAGAACACTTCGTGTATGCCGCTTGTATTTGATCAGCTCCGCAACATGTCAGAGACGTTCTGTTTACATTCGGCGCGGCTGACCGACGACGTCTCTCACACGACATGCGCTTGTTCGGCGCGGTAAACATACCACGTCTCTGATACGTCTAGGTGATGTTTGGCCAGATCGGCACACTACGTCTCTCACACGACATTGTAAGCTAAGGGGTTAATAGGACTTCATCAGTCTGAGTGAAGTAGGGACGATATATCTTAAAAGGACCATGTTAATTACACTAAAATAACTAAGGTAACAGTATTACTGATGATGTAGTGAGCACACCATGTCATAAGCTGTCCTATGGGAGGAGGAAATTTCTGGTTAATGAGGTTATATATTGGAGTCATACCACTTCAAAGTGAGACAAAAAATTATTTACAACAATCTCCTAAAAACATATAAAATCAGTATAAAAAGAAGGAAACACATTGAAACAGGTATGGGACTGAAACATATACTCAGAGCAGGTACACAGAAATAAAAAATGCTGGGTGGGGAGAATATGAAAGCGATACAAAGTCTACAACCCAATGCTCTTCACCTCATATTACATTATTATATGATTATTTCCTATTGGTAATGCCAGATATGTACCCTTTCGTTAAACATACCTATTGGTGTTTATCCAGTTACCATATTACGTTTCATAAACATAAATAAAAGTATTTCATAACACTTGTGAATATATTTATATGCTATGTCATATGATTATTACACTTGACTCAATTTTCTGTTTACATCTGACAATGGGTATTTAGGTAGCATATTAGACATACTGCTCACCTTTGGCTACACAATTATTATTGTCATAACTATTACACTTGATACCATTTTTTGTTTTGTAAATGATAACCTGTGATGATGTTAGCATGTTGTGAAATCTGTTCTTCACTGGCTATACAGTGTTGTCACTGGTTCATCAAAACTTGCTCACATTATCACTTATCACACTCTTATATTTCGCCGACCCGTCTCTAAACCTAGGTAATTGCGAGTACTACAACAACAATAGAAATTTTATTCTGTTTTGCTATCCTCCTGCTCTTGTGATTATGTATTTCATGCACACTATGGGATTGGTATATTGTTAATTCCTTTTAGCACCATGTTTTAACAGATGATCTTTACAAACATACTGTAGAGTCAACGTGACGAGCAAACGTTTTTATCCTTATCATGACAGATAACTTTTAACCAGGTACTACTCCAACTCCCCCCTTTTCTACCCTCTGACCCTTTCCTCTTTCTGCCCCGTTTCCCTATACGTTTCCCTAACCCTCTAACTTTCCATTCCCTTTGCATCTCACTTCCCTCATTACCTCTCTCCCCCCTTTCCCACAACCTTTCCCTCTCCCCCTCCCCCTATCCTCCCCATCCACTCGGCCAGCCCATTCTCGCTGTCTTCACATCCTCCCACCCATCCCCCATGGTTTTTGGATTTTTTGTTCTATTGTGCCTACAACAATTTTTTTAGCTAGGTTTTTATGTATTGGTGAATGTTATATATAGAGTATAAACGGAAAGATCGTCGAGTGCAGAGGGCGTGTAGTATACTGGGCGCCTTGTAGCACATTATGACGGTCTAGGAGAATTGCAAATGTTTGATACCATTACGTTTTCCCATACATGTAATTGATTACAAACAAACATGTGATTGATTACAAACTGAGAGACATTCGAAGGTTCTAAATAGCTGTCCGCTATATGGGAGCCGACATATTGCAGCGGCCACTGCTCAGGACCAGTATTTTGCTGGTAAACAGGAAAGGGATTCCCTGCCCAAATTGAATCGAACTATTATCACCGTGAATGCCCTGTAACACTACATTATGTGATCAAAAGTATCCATATTCCCTTAAAAACATACGTTTTTCGTATTAGATGCAGTGTGCTGCCCCCTACGCCCAGGTACCCCATATCAGCGACCTCAATAGTCATTAGACATCGTGAGAGAGCAGAATGGAGCGCCCCGCGGAACTTAAGGACTTCGAAAGTGGTCAGTTGATTGGGTGTCACTTGTGTCATACGTCTGTACAGGTTGACCTTGTCTGTTGACTGACAAAGACCGCCGAAAGTTGAAGAGGGTCGTAATGTGTAATAGGCAGACATCTATCCAGACCATACACAGGAGTTCCAAACTGCGTCATGATCCACTGCAACTGCTATGACAGTTAGGCGGGAGGTGAGAAAACTTCGATTTCATCGTCGAGCGGCTGCTCATAAGCCACACATCACGCGGGTAAGCGTCAAAGGAACGTAAACACTGGACGGTTGAACAGCGGAAAAATGTTGTGTGGAGTGACGAATCACGGTAAACAAAGTGGCGATCCGATGGCAGTGTGTGCATATCGCGAATGCCCGGTGAACGTCATCTGCCAGCGTGTGTAGTGCTTACAGTAAAATTCGGAGACGGTGGTCTTATGGTGTGCTCGTGTTTATCATGGAGGGGTCTTGCACTCCTTGTTGTTTTGCGTGGCACTATCACAGCACAGGGCTACATTAATGTTTTAAGCACCTTCTTGCTTCCAGCTGTTGAAGAGCTATTCGAAGATGGCGACTGCATCTTTCAACACCATCGAGTACCTTCTCATGATGCACGGCCTGTGGCAGAGTGGTTATTCGACAATAACATCCCTGTTATGGACTGGTCTGCACAGGGTCCTGACCTGAATCCTACACAACACAAAGTAGATGAAGTTAAGGAATTCTGCTGCCTAGGCAGCTAAATATCCAGCTGCGGGCGAAGCAAGGAGGAAAACAAGAGCAGACCAGCACAGGTAAAAAGAGCATTTCTGGCTAAGGGAAGTCTACTAGTATCAAACACCTGAGGCAGAAATTTCGGAGACTGTACCTTCGGAGCAAAGCATGGTATGATAGTGAAGCTTGGACCGCCGTAAAATCTGGTCAGAAGGGAATCGAGAATTTGAGATATGGTGCTACAGCCGAATGTTGAGAATTATGTGGACTGATAAGATAAGGAATGAAGAGGTTCTGCCCTGAATAAAGGAAGGAAAGGAATATGTCGAAAACACTGAAAAGAAGAAGGGACAGGATGAAAGGACATCTGTTAATACATCAGGGAATAATTTCCATGGTGCTAGAGGGAGCTGTAAAGAGTAAGATCCAGAGATGAAGATAGAGGTTCGAATACATCCACCAAACAACTGAGGACTTAGGTTGCAATTGGTACTCTGAGATGAAGAGTTTAGAACAGGAGAGAAATTCGTAGAGGGCTGAATCAAGCCACTTAAGCAACTGCTACTCAGAGATGAAGAGTTTAGAACAGGAGAGAAATACGTAGAGGGCGGCATCAAACCACTCGGAAGACTAATGACACACAAAAAATAATACCAACCCCAAGAAGTTTTTCGTTGTGGTTTGTGGTTGACCTTCGTAACTTGCAACCAGTTTGTTGAACATCTTTCATGAGGGACTTCCAGAGTATCATGTCGTACGAATTTACTTTAGTAATTTTCGAAAGTGGTTAATGAAATTAAAGTGTGCTAATTGACAGCTAAAGTAACAACAAAAAACTAAATAACTTTTATTCTCCATGAATTGACATGCCAGATGGCTAAATTTTAAACGTGGACAAAACAATCTTAAGAGTACCGTTATAACTAAGATCAACACTTGAGTTCTACACAGTAGAGGAAATCAGTATAAAGGTATGGATATTTGTAGAAAAATTAACCATGACAGCTGAAATAGTTGTGCACGGTGTATATCCAAAGTATGAGATGCAATATACTGACAAACGTAGTCAAATACTAACGCAATTGACGTCAGTAATATAGCACGTAACAAGGCGTCAACGATTCAGGTGGTCGAGGGTGGAACTCGCTCTAAATGCAATTGGCATGTGCGGTTTTAGTGCGTGCGTACGTGCCTTTCCTGGAGAAAGGAAACGAACACCAAAACCAATGTGTAGAAGGAAGTGGGACTCCACAATCGTGAAATCTCCAAGAAACTGGAATGTTCAAGTACAGTGATTTGTAAATTAGTTAGATTGGGCGCAGTATATAGACAGAATGGAAAATATGGCAAGGCAGAAAATTATTGGAAGCATCAATCGAAACGATTACTTTTGCGTCAAGCAAGGGCAACAAAGCGTAGTTCTTCTCAACGTGTCGCTCATTTACAGTTGCCAGTAACTGTCAGACGTGAACGCCAGTTTAGTCGAATGATAAACGTCTTACAGTGAAGAAACGACTGCAGACACCTGCTTTAATAGCTAAACATAAACAGGCTAATTTAAAGTTTGCTGAAAAATATATGTCATGCACTTGCGATTGGGATACAATGATATTCAGTGATGAGAATGCGTTTCACTTAGATGGGCCGGATTTGCATGATCTGAGAACAGGGCAACGAGTAAGAGTGAGCAAAACTTTGACGGCGGAGGTGTAATGATCTGTAGAGCCATCCCCACAACATGTAAATCACACACTGCTTGGGCTACCATTAAAATGGGCTCTGAAATGTGCTGTGAGATGCTAGAGAGAGAGAATGGATTAGAACGTTTGTGGACCTAGAGGACGAAAGTCTAATGTTTCAACAAAACAATGCATTGGTACATGTTCCAGCAACAATAACATGTCTTGTCCTGGTCTGAATGTAGCCTGGCTGCAGCCAATGGAAAACCTTTCGGGAATAGTTTAAAGACGTGTTTATCTCAATGGAACGCAATTTGAGGCTGTATCTGACCTGAAAAGAGCGATGCGAGAAGAGTGGGTAAGAATTTCAATGCGAGAACTAAATATCCTAAAAAAATCAATGCTAAATAGAATTTTTTAGGTAATTAGGAAGAACGGAGTTTGAACAAAGAACTAACAACGGAATAACGCAAAAGGACAGAGTGTGCCTTTGTATCAACTTGCATCCATGAAATGCAAACGACTGATTTTGTTGCTGGTGTTATGAAGAAAACTATGTAGTTCCGTCATGATCTACTACTTTCATAATAAATTCGTTACAGACATACAACCCTGACTATGCTGATTTCCACTGCTCTAGACCAAGAACATGTGCCGTATATAACGACAGGTAGCGCATCTGGGTAGAAGTAGCATTTATCACGGTGAACCAGAGCATGAGGCTAAAACGAAACTGTTGCACTCTGACACCGGGATATGATAATAGCTATCACTTACAATTAGATTCACTTACATGACCAGTTTTTACTCCAAGAATTTATTTTGTTATTTAATTAACGTTCTGTTTCTTCTCTTTTTCTGAGTTATATTATTGTCAGTAGTGGTTGTGCTGTTTGCTTTTGTGAGCTGTAGCGCCTTTCGTCCCATCGATTCTCCTACAGAGATCGGGCCCTTCTGGCGCTTGTGATGCGGTCGCGAGGTCGTGGGAACGAGAGAGGATTGGACGAGCGTAGGCGCAGAGTGAGATGGAGGTAGTAAAGGCGTACGTTGGTAGTGAACACGAGAGGCAATCTTGGAGCCGAATACTGTAGCTATGAAAACGTCTATTTGATCAGTGTCGGGATGGACCGCGTAGCGAAGAAGCTTGGTGGTGGTTAACCGATTACATGTTGTTGCGGGTTCTGACTCGTGATGTGCCTTTCCGATGCTGTTGGACTCGGCCTTCAACTGACGTAATAATGTGATATCGTTGTGTTTACGCAATTCACTGACGACACGCTTCCTGCCCTCCGTGTTGCAAGTGCGATGAACCTGAGACAGATTACTGCTTGATTATCAATCACGAAGCTTTGTGCATAATTTATCTTGTGGTTCGCCCATACGACAGTTATGTCATTATGACTGTAGCAATTCATTTTGACATCTGATTCCGCCGATATTATAGTTTACCATTTAAAACTTGGGGGCTACTGTGTATTATTTCTTAATTTTAGTGTCCAGTCTGTTACAGAAATCACTGTGTATCACAAAAGCGCACCGATGCACCAGCGTATGGCTATTCCAGCAGATCTTTCCGTGGGGTCTTGAACGTTTGGATCCATACAAGACAGGTAATTATTCTAATGCCAATTAAACGTTTTATGCCTTCCCTTGAGACAATCTGACATTGGAGTGATTTGAATTTCTTGTTTAAAATACCTGGGGTTTGAGTGTGATTTGGTTACTGCCTGGAGCCCATGACAAGTTGTTTAAAGTGTTCTCGTACTAAATTGACGTTTTTTCATCTAATATTGTTCTAAGTGTACTGCCTTGGGTTCACTAGGCTAGAAGTATTTACATAAGGAGTTTAAGCTGTAGCGTGTTCGTTGTCGCATTAGGACCCGCGATTAAGTGAATCATAATTTCTTACGATTTGTTGTATGTCTGAGCCTGGGTTGTGGGTTTGACCGACGCCTTCAGCCCATTGTCCCCTATTCATTTTGAATCCATGTAGCAAACCAGAGACATGATGGCAATTAAAAAAAAATAAAAGAAACTAGAAGAGTTGAGCGAATTTTGATATTGCAGAAGTTGCGAAGCAGATCGATAGCGAAGGTGGAAGATTGAGACAGTGCCAACGACTGCACTATGGAATGTGACATTCATTAACAAGAAACAAATGCTACATCCAGTAGTATAAACCCTTACACTACAAAGTCTTCATTGAAAGCATAACTCTGTATCTGCGCGAAACATGGACAATGGGCAGGCCGGAAATTAAACAAATAGAAGCCTTTGATCTGCACGGAAGCAACCAAAACAACAACTTGCAGAATTCCAACAGCTTTGAGTCACGCTTTTTTTCTGTCGAGCCGATATTTCGAGGGTGCTTTTGTTTTTGACAGCTGATTTCATGGCCATTTACATGGTTCATTGTTTTAGCGTTGTACGGGTTGGTTCTCTGCCGCCAGAAATATTGTCTTCATAACAGTACCGTAACAGGACGCCATGACAGATAATTTGTAATTAACCTACAGGATGCAGTTGAGGTGAACATTACATTCCGTTTAGACCTAATAGAATTGAAGTCTGAGTGACATTTTTGCAGGTGGGAAGAACTCTGGTATCTCCTAGTAAAGGACAACAGTAAAATATCGACAGACGCGATATGGCAAGGCACAGAAAAAATAACAATGCATACATTATATGAATTCAGTATGTGCCTGAAGTCCGAAAACAAGCGTGATTATCAGCAAAGTATGATCAGCCGGATGTAACCCCTCTGTTTTGACAAAACTCTGTGCTGTTGGTTATTGTTAATCGAACAAGATAGCGGTCTGTGGTCACATTCAGATGCCCTATAATCGTAACAATATCTCCCTTTTCACAATTTCTCTTTTCCCCATTTATTCTACCATGGTTAGCTGTCATAGTACCCAAATTTCGGACTTATACAGACACTGGTTTATGACGTTCTTCGTCGACGATTCATTGCTTTCTAGCATCATGGTCCCTCAGTAGCTGACATCTACGTAACATTGATCGTTGTGTTCACAGGAACATAGAGCACAGCTGAACAAGCGTACGTGCATTAGTTTTGCTATTTAATCACCTGTTGTCGGAACTCTGTTCTAGCCTGGTCGAGTAGCTTGGCTACATGTTGGCTAGTCAGCTAGTCAGGCAGACTCACACTCACTTCACGTGCTGAATCGACGAAAAATTGCTAAATGGTTCCCAACTTCCGTCTCATACAAATATGATAACAGAATAGTTAAAATACGATAACTCACCTACGTTTACAGTTTTGACAGACATGAGGTGTAAATTTATCCTTTCCCCGTCCCCCTCCCCACTCACACCCCTATTATCACCAGTTAAGCTAACAATCAAGATAGAAATGAAAGTCAGTCATAAGGTTAAAATAAAATTTAAGAAAAAAAAATATGAATCTGTGGACCCACCAGAGGTAATAGAAATGCTACTGCAAAAATATTGCAAGTACTTTGTTCCAAACTAAATCGGACTTCAACACATTCAAATAATTCTTTTCGCATGCAGCAATTTATACAGCGTAATTGCCTTTTCCTACTTGCAGAAATAACGAGGTGGAAACAACTTGTTAAAGTAATAGTACGTGTTTTCTAAGACTAGCAAAAAAACAAGTTGTGTGTTTTCCGTGCTGTTTTATCATTTTCCACTTTCAGAATAATTGTCCACATACAGAGAATTTGTGGTCATTCTGTCATATGTCTACTTCATTAATACAGGTAATTTCCCATATTTATTATCCAAAACTTGCAACATTTCAATTTCACTTTCCAAAAAAATAGTAAATAGCATATGCAAAGGCTGGAACACATGTTACACTTTTCTACCATACCTCCATCTGGCACTGTCAATTCCTGTTTCAAGGAATTCTGTCGTAAAAATAAACATAATTACATGACTATAATGCTCATATTATTGTGTTGAAAAGTTATTTATGTTCACGGATTACCCTTATTTTGGGGAACGATAAAAATCAACATGAACCTCACCATGAACTAGAAGGTGACATGATTAGCCGTGTCCAGGTTATTTAAGCTTCCGCAAGTTGCTCGATACATATCCTCACTTCCGTCTACTCATAAGAATACGAGTTTACAAAGAATCACACTAAAATTGTGTCTGGACTCGAAACTTCGTAACTAGGACAACTCAACAGGTCCTCCTGGTGACCAAATGGAAAGATGTAAAATTTCTTTCGGGCATACTTGAAAAAGGCGATGTAGGCACATAACTTCTTATAATACTTTTGTAAATTCTGTTGTGGAAGGTTATAAGTTCAGTGACCATGAAGGACTGGCAATAGAGCAAGAATATAAATCAGTGTGAAATATTTTTCGGAAATGCATGAAGATATGAAACACTGTTCGACTGTATTACGGTTGTGTGCGTCATTCGCAACAGTTATAACGATTAAACACCGGTAACTAATCTTCCAGAGGAAACGAAAACATAAAAATAATCTCGGTAACAAAACATTTCACATTGAGATACACAGGATGCATCTCAAGGAAAAGTAATTCGCCAATGATATATGTAAATATGACTCTGTTTGACTGAATAAAGAAAAGCCTAAGGGGGGGGGGGGGGGTAGGACATGAAACGGGCCGACTTGGAGCAGGAGAGGCATCACAGGACATTTTAATTTCGAGTGTCTATACTTTTACAAATAAATTCATAATACATTGTCAGCATCACCAAGAAGGATTCAGGATTCACACTCATTGAAGTGGAAGTTCGGAAACATAACAAAATACATTTTTTTTCTTGTGAAATTTCATCATTTTTTCACTTACTAATGGCTGCATTTGTTGCTATATGTACACTTTTCTTCATAAGTCAGAGAGATTCTTCGGCGAATTTTGCACATCATACATACCATACTCACAGATGCATGAAACTCTAGAATTTATTTAATTTATGAAAAAACCAATGAACTGTTATATTTTAAATTTCATGTTTAGGAAAAACACAAATTTTATAGTTAATTACCTAAATTTTTACCACAGTTTTTAATAGATTTCTAAAATTCTAGACTTTCATACACCTTTAAGTATGGTTTGTATGTTGTGAACAATTCATCGAAGAATCTCTCTTCCTTATGAAGAAGTGTACCTATAGCACCAAATACTGCCATTAGTAAGTGAAAAAAATGATGAAATTTCAAATGTAAAAAAATTATTTCGTTATGCTTTAGAACTTCCACTGCTATGAGTGTGAATTCTGAATCCTTCCTGGTCATGCTGACAAAGTTTTTTGAATTTTTTTATAAAAGTATAGACAGTGGAAATTGAAATGTCATGTGGTGCCTCTCCTGCTCCAAGTCGGTCCGTTTGACGTCCTATCCCCGGAAGCTTTAATATCCATTTAACCATCCAGTGTGGTCTAGAAATATGCAATATCTTAACATATATGAAACGATATCTGATCCTTAATAATCTATACTATAAAAATTAGTGACAACCCTCCCCGCCCCCCCCCCCCCCCCCCACACACACACAGAGACGCATACTGAAAATATTCCGCTGTCAGATATATTTCGTACTGTGTAGTTATGCCTGTGTCAGTGTCCACTCGCATGTCTCAAAGAACCAGCAGTCAGTTCTGCATCTGCGAGGGTAGTTTATTTTCACATAAAGACTGTGAGTATGCGGCTTAGGTGAGATTGGCGGCGGAATCGGTTAACATGGCAGCATGGTCAGCGGACAAAAGAACGCCCTCTGCTTCCGTTAGGTTGTGCTTACGGCCTTAGAACACACGCTCACTCTTGTTAGATTGAAATGGGTAGATTTAAGCGACTTCGTATTGATTATGATGAGATCGTTGTTGGCTTGCTCTCTGTCTGCGTAATTGCGAGTTACGTGTTTTACATTACATTTGTGTGTGTCTATGTGTGTGTGTGTGTGTAGAGATTGAATATGATGCTCCACTTGCGATCAAATTTTTATGTTAAATGCAATTTTTAGGTATGGAGGTAATTTCATGATACGTACTTCCAGCGAGGGATCCTTCGAGATGCAGTACTGCTACGAATCTTCCTGAGATCTTTCATATTTATTAGTATTTGTAAGACACAGACAACATAAACATCTGCGTTACACATATTATATCAGAAAGATGTACTTTATAGCGACATACAGTGAACAGCTGCACGAGATCTGTTGTAAGACAGATGTTTTCTGTTTTTTCTTGGCTTAGCTTTTGTTTAAGTATATTGAAGTATGCCGTTGAGCTACGAAGAAGATCCTTTCATCACGATATTTAAAAATAAAAGTTAGTCGAGTTGTGTTAATCACATATGGGCCAGATTTAATGTACGTCAGTAATGTTTCCGGGCATTGAAAACCGGTGTCATAGTCGCTTTTGATATTGTGATGATCACACATGAATCCATTTCCTGTTTAAAGGTACCAGTAAAATTAACATTCACATATTTCACAGTGCCTTTAGTATTGTCATACATTATGCAACCTCCCTTTACTTTTTTGCAGGTACCAACAGGCTAATGAAATATCCAGTAGAACGTGACCCCCTATTGCTGCATATTGCCACTTGCACGACCAGCGAACGTGTAAGGTCCTTTTTCTGTGCACAGCCAGTATTCTTCACCTCCTCGAGATATGTGAGGGCGAGGCGACACTATACTGTCTGTTATTGCAGTCAGTATTAGTCAATTATGTCCGCACTTTGCGCTAATTTGAATCATTATCTATTGTTAAAAAGCTTAGATTCAAATTATTACTATGGGCTAGCAGCGTTGTTTAGCGGTTGCCGCCAAAGATGCACATAAACAGTTACTAGGGGACCCATTCGCTTTTTCAAAATGAATTGATATACTCGATTTGCGTAGCACATATACATCGAAGTAATTCCTTCAAAGTCACTTGGTTCCTTTAACACCGCACGATAATTTGTCCGTTGAAAACTATTCCCTTTAATATTAATGTAAAATAAACTATTACTGTTATTATTGTTCAGAGGTAATAGAATACACGGTTCACTTCTCGCTATATTCTGTTCGAAATCGTAGGACACTACAGTTTTCCTTTTGTTCGGTTTTTATTAACACAGTTCTTTTGATATCATTCACTACTATGGTCACATTTCATCCCGATAATAAATGATCAAACAGGGTCTATAATCGAAAGTCAAGGTGCTACGCGATGTTTGAATAGTAGCTATGGCAACAACTGAACCTCTGAAATTGGAATTAATGATATAGATCTTTTATCGGTTGAGAGGTTGGCGTTATCTCAGTTCAGATGCTTTTGGTACTATCGACAATAAATTAAACGTACAGAAATTTACTTTTATTAGCCCGACTTGAAATGAAATTAATAGTTTCACGCAGTGGCGCATTAATTTAAGAGACGCCAATACTCAGGACTCAAATACTAAAAGCTCGGACATTAAAATCTCGAACACAACGACTCCCAGGGGCTAAAGACGTTAACAATACGTGCGTTGAGTTTATGTAGTAGTTGCGAAACGAAAGAGAGTTTCGTTAGACACTCTTTGAATAAAGCCCCTTGCTTCTTTGCATGTAATAATCTATTATTCTCTTATTTAATTTTCTCTACTTCAAAACGTGAATTTTTGACTTAATATGAAATATGTGAATTGTTCATGGCCAGTTCGAATAAATATTAGTTTCAAAACAGACCAGATGTGTTACGAGAGGTTACACAGCCCCTCAACAATGACTATTTTAGTCAAGTTATCGTTTCAAGTTACTGCGGGATAAGCTAACATTACGCCTATTGCTCGGTCACGTTCCACCAATTGTTTGCAAGGCGACCGAACGAACACACGACCGCGACACCCTCGGTCTACGTCGTGGAACGGCTCGCAGGTCGTGGTTTCCGTTTCTGCAGCCGTACGGCGAAAATATGTCTGGTCCCACAAGATAACCGCAGCAACCCCCCACACTGTTTGGGCTGCAGGCTCAGCGACGGGCAACATGACTTTTAAAATGCTCCAGATGACGAATATAGAACATAAAGAAACAAAGAGGCATGAAATCTAAACATAATGTCCATTAATGTCGCTCATTCAATTCTATCCACAACAATCAACGTCTTGTTTAATAACGTATGCTGTCTCTCAGCCTTTCTAATAGTTCATAGCCTTCATTTTCTCATCAGTGTCAGACACTAACTGTTTGCACATGCGATATTTTATTGTTTCACAGTTATTCTTTTTACTCAAATCATCATCATTTCCAGCCGGCCGGAGTGGCCGTGCGGTTCTGGGCGCTACAGTCTGGAGCCGAGCGACTGCTACAGTCGCAGGTTCGAAGCCTGCCTCGGGCATGGATGTGTGTGATATCCTTAGGTTAGTAAGATTTAATTAGTTCTACGTTCTAGGCGACTGATGACCTCAGAAGTTAAGTCGCATAGTGCTCAGAGCCATTTGAGCCATCTTCATTTCCACAGGTTGCGTTGAGATTTGCGATTCTGTCAAATTCAGTTCCAGGCGCAACCGTATTGAAGTAATTGACACATCACTGGGCCACCAGCACCGAGACAGTTTAATATGCAACTAAATTCAATAACTCATTGCGGTTGTTCATAATCTAAGGTCTCTGTTCACTGAATAGTTTCATGTGAAGCACTCAACGAAATTACAGAACTAAGTATTAACAACTGCATTATCACTAATTAGTATACTATTTAACAGAGAATGCATTTATATACAATAATAACGGAACAGTACTACCAAAATAAACTTTAATATTACTAAACTACGAGAACTACTTAGGCAAAGCTTAAAATTCAGTATCCCATTAACTGTCACTAAAGTTCTCATCTATAAAATCTCTTCAGCTCTATGTGAGGAAACAAATCCTTGGTTTGCCCCTCTCCCCCCCACCCCCTCCCCGTTATCCTCACAAATAGATTCACACATGCAGAACGCAAATAATCTGGTAAGATCCGGAGTAAACATTTTGCCATTTCTTGTTTAACCTCTTACGAGCCAATGACTTAGGGTGTTTTCTTAATAAGACCTTATCGCCAATGGTATGTGTTATAGCTCTAGCCAATTTAGCATAGAATTCGGCTTTACTCACTGGCGCAACTTGCTTTAGTGATACATGCACGTCGGCGAACAACGACTTCCTATCATTGTTTGTATCAGTCAAAATCGGTAAAGGTCTAATTCACACATTATATTCTAGTGTGTTATATATTATCTCTGCTGGTGTATGCCTGATGGGCGAGTGTGGCGTGTTATTGTCAATCTCTTCAAAACTCACACGTACTTTATCCACATACATTGTTGTGTTGCAGCGTAACTGTGAATAAATCTGTTAAAGTCTCTAAATATATGTTCAAGTGGCGATGCTTCTGCATGAGATCGTGATATCTAGATATTCTTTATGTGTAGTTTTAGTATACAATCCTTCCAACCGTTGCTGGTATAATATGATACATTATCTGACAGAATTAAACTAACCTTAGCAAGTTTAGTTGTGTACCCTCTAATTAAGTGGTTCCACATAGGCTTAACATAAGTGGGCTTTATTGGGTACATTTTAACGTATTTTGAAAACAAGTCATAAAAGGGAGTTACCTATTTAATCTACCTCTTGAAGTCAGAAGTGACTCGGTCACAACGCAAGGTAGTATCGCTAAAGTTTCTGATGAAACTATTGGGTGTGGTACTAACTTAGTGCTGTAATTAATAGGTTTTACCTTTTGACGTAGGGTGCACACCTTAATAAACATACACTATATCTATACAAGGTGGTCCATTGATCGTGACCGTGCCGAAAATCTCACGAAATAAGCGTCAAAAGAAAAACCTACAAAGAACGAAACTTGTCTAGCTTGAAGGGGGAAACCAGATGGCGCTATGGTTGGCCCGCTAGATGGCGCTGCCATAGGTAAAACGGATATCAACTGCGTAATTTTAAATAGGAACACCCCCATTTTTAATTACATATTCGTGAAGTGCGTAAAGAAATATGAATGTTTTAGTTGAACGACTTTTATCGCATTGTGATGGATGGCGCTATAATATTCACAAACATATGGCTCACAATTTTAGACGAACAGTTGCTAACAGGTAGGTTTTTTAATTTAAAGTTCAGAATGTAGGTACATTTGAATATTTTATTTCGGTTGTTCCAATGTGATACATGTACCTTTGTGAACTTATCATTTCTGAGAACGCGTGCTGTTACTGTGTGATTACCTGTAAATACCACATTAATGCAATAAATGCTCAAAATGATGTCCGTCAACCTCAGTGCATTTGTCAATACGTTTGACGACATTCCTCTCAACAGCGAGTAGTACGCCTTCCGTAATGTTCACACATGCATTGACAATGCGCTGACGCACGTTGTCAGGCGTTGTCGGTGGATCACGATAGCAAATATCCTTCAACTTTCCCCACAGAAAGAAATCCGAGGACGTCAGATCCGGTGAACGTGCGGGCCATGGTATGGTGCTTCGACGACCAATCCACCTGTCACGAAATATGCTATTCAATACCGCTTCAACCGCACGCGAGATATGCCGGACATCCATCATGTTGGAAGTACATCGCCATTCTGTCATGCAGTGGTACATCTTGTAGTAACATCGGTAGAACATTACGTAGGAAATCAGCATACATTGAACCATTTAGATTGCCGTCGTTAAAATGGGGGCCAATTATCCTTCCTCCCATGATGCCGCACCATACATTAACCCGCCAGGGTCGCTGATGTTCCACTTGTCGCAGCCACCGTGGATTTTCCGTTGCCCGATAGTGAATATTATGCCGGTTTAGGTTACCGCTGTTGGTGAATGACGCTTCGTCGCTAAATAGAACGCGAGCAAAATATCTGTAAACGTCCCGTAATTTCTCTTGTGCCGAGTGGCAGAACTGTACACCTCGTTCAAAGTCGTCGCCATGCAATTCCTGGTGCATAGAAATACGGTACGCGTGTAATCGATGTTGACGTAGCATTTTCAACACCGACGTTTTTGAGATTCCAGATTCTCGCGCAATTTTTCTGCTACTGATGTGCGGAATAGCCGCGACAGCGGCTAAAACACCTACTTTGTTGCCGGTCATGGCTGACGTTTCACGTGTGGCTGAACACTTCCTGTTTCCTTAAATAACTATCAGGCGAACGATCTGGAACCTTGGATGATGTCGTCCAGGATACATAACACAAGCCCGTTGGGCATTTTGATCACAATAGTCAAACATCAAGTCGATATCGACCTTTTCCGCAATTGGTAAACGATCCATTTTAATACGAGTAAAGTATCCCAAAGGAAATACCGTCTGCACTGGCGGAATGTTACGTGCTACCACGTACCTATAGGTTTGTGACTATTACAGCGCCATGTATCACAAAGCGAAGAAAGTGGTCCAACTTAGACATTCATATTTCTTTACGTACTACACCAATATGTAATAAGAACGGGGGTTACTATTTAAGAAAACGCTGGCTGATATCCGTTTGACCTATGGCAGCGCCATCTAGCGGGCTAACAATAGCGCCATCTGGTTTCCCTCTTCAAGCTAGAGGAGTTTCGTTCTTTGCAGTTTTTTCGTTTGATGCTTATTTCGTGAGATATTTGGCCTGGTCACTATCAATGGACCACCCTGTATAGTGTGTGTGTAAAGGTATATATAAAAGCCGGAATCGGCCTACACATCAATTAAGCAGTTCATTGGAAATAGACAAATAAAATTCAGTGGAATCCAAAATGAAGATGAGATAGTATTATGTGAGCAGAAAGACACATGGTAGAAATGTGGGGACAATACCTTGGGAAACGTTCTGCAGGAAATAATGAAGACCTGGAACTGGAGAATGCTGAGGAAATCGATTTGGAAGAAGAGGTAGAGTTTATCTTGCGCGATGAGTTCAGTCTTGCCGTCAGGCAGGTAAAAACTGGGGAAGCCATCGGAGGTGATGATACACCAGCAGAACTCATGAAGACTGGAGGATAACAGCTACGTGAAGGAGTGTTCCAATTCATGCAAGCTATATACGAACCGAAGCGTGCTTGCAACAGACTTGAATAAGTGAATCACAGTCCCAATTCGAAAGAAAGCATCTTCATAGACGTGTGAACAATATATGACCCTCAAATTGTATCTAAGAACTTGATCTCCGTTATTCTGAGGCGGTTAGAAGGCCGGGTGGATGCAATTGTCAGAGACGACCAGTTCAGCCTTAGAAGAAGTATAGGTACACAAGAAGAAATTCCCAGATAGGGATTAATTCTTGAGAAGAAACTTAAGAAGGGTCAAGACCCATATATTGCCCTCTTCCACCCGAAAAAGCATTCAGCATGGCAGACTGGCGACAGCTTTTAAGACGCTGAGCGAAACTGGTATAAAGCATAAGGGCAGAAGAATAGTATGGAGTCTGTATAGAGAAAGTATGACAAGGCTGCTCGCAGTCTCCTGTCCTCTTTGATGGATGCATTAAGAATGTATTGGGTGGTGACAGTGAGAAACTCGAAGACATTGGAGAAATTAAAACTCATATTAAGAAACTAGACATCCTGAGATTCGCTGATGATACCACAGAGTTAAGTGAAGATGCAGAAAAATTAGAAGCGATGCTGGTCCAGGTGGAAATCACCCTCAGCTCTTTCTATTACAAGAAAATTAATAAATGTAATACAAAAACGTTAGTGCTGAGCACACAAAACAAGGTTGCCCATTGTTCACTTGAGCGACTGGAGACCGTCGAATCCTTTGCCTAGGGAGGGAGCAAAATTACATCAGACGGAAGGTCAACGAATGATATTGGAAGCCGAAACCAACAGGCAAAAACTACTTTTCACAAGAGAGGAAACCTTTCCACCTCCAGCAACAGAAACAAACATCTCAAGAAAAATCTCATAACGACGTATGGCTGGAGTGTGCTGCTTAACAGAAGTGAAGCCTGGTCACTCGGAGAAGCATAAAAACATAAAATAACAGCCATAGATTTGTGGTACTACTTCACAATGGTCACGATTTCCTGGGCAGACGAGATATCAAGGGAAGAGGTGCTCAACAGAGTGGAGGAAGAGAAGCCTCGAAGGTAATCGAACACAGAAGGAACACAATGATTGGGCTTCTGTTGAGACGTAGTATCAGTAAAAGAATCATTAAAGGAAAAGTAGAAGGGAAAAATTAAACAGACGAGATTAGACTACGTCTATCACATCTTGGAACGTAGCAGCTGCATCTCCTATACTGTTCTCATGAGGAAGGCTGAAGACAGAAATGAATGGGCAAATGCTGCTAAACAATATACGGTTGAAGAACTGAAAGAAACATCATGCCCAGCAATGCGAACCCTCGTGCTTGGTCTCCCTTCTAAACTATTGTAGTAAACTTGTAACTGACAACGAAGTCACGTGTCAAGTTTCCGGGCAAACGGACAGTGACGGAGAATCGCGAGTTAAGTCTACATCTACATCTACATCTATACTCCGCGAGCCACCTTACGGTGTGTGGCGGAGGGTACTTATTGTACCACTATCTGATCCCCCCTCCCTGTTCCATTCACGAATTGTGCGTGGGAAGAACGACTGCTTGTAAGTCTCCGTATTTGCTCTAATTTCTCGGATCTTTTCGTTGTGATCATTACGCGAGATATATGTGGGCGGTAGTAATATGTTGCCCATCTCTTCCCGGAATGTGCTCTCTCGTAATTTCGATAATAAACCTCTCCGTATTGCGTAACGCCTTTCTTGAAGTGTCCGCCACTGGAGCTTGTTCAGCATCTCCGTAACGCTCTCGCGCTGACTAAATGTCCCCATGACGAATCGCGCTGCTTTTCGCTGGATCATGTCTATCTCTTCTATTAATCCAACCTGGTAAGGGTCCCATACTGATGAGCAATACTCAAGAATCGGACGAACAAGCGTTTTGTAAGCTACTTCTTTCGTCGATGAGTCACATTTTCTTAGAATTCTTCCTATGAATCTCAACCTGGCGCCTGCTTTTCCCACTATTTGTTTTATGTGATCATTCCACTTCAGATCGCTCCGGATAGTAACTCCTAAGTATTTTACGGTCGTTACCGCTTCCAATGATTTACCACCTATGGCATAATCGTACTGGAATGGATTTCTGCCTCTATGTATGCGCATTATATTACATTTATCTACGTTTAGGGAAAGCTGCCAGCTGTCGCACCATGCATTAATCCTCTGCAGGTCCTCCTGGAGTACGTACGAGTCTTCTGATGTTGCTACTTTCTTGTAGACAACCGTGTCATCTGCAAATAGCCTCACGGAGCTACCGATGTTGTCAACTAAGTCATTTATGTATATTGTAAACAATAAAGGTCCTATCACGCTTCCCTGCGGTACTCCCGAAATTACCTCTACATCTGCAGATTTTGAACCGTTAAGAATGACATGTTGTGTTCTTTCTTCTAGGAAATCCTGAATCCAATCACAAACCTGGTCCGATATTCCGTAAGCTTGTATTTTTTTCACTAAACGTAAGTGCGGAACCGTATCAAATGCCTTCCTGAAGTCCAGGAATACGGCATCAATCTGCTCGCCAGTGTCTACGGCACTGTGAATTTCTTGGGCAAATAGGGCGAGCTGAGTTTCACATGATCTCTGTTTGCGGAATCCATGTTGGTTATGATGAAGGAGATTTGTATTATCTAAGAACGTCATAATACGAGAACACAAGACATGTTCCATTATTCTACAACAGATTGACGTAAGCGAAATAGGCCTATAATTATTCGCATCTGATTTATGACCCTTCTTGAAAATGGGAACGACCTGCGCTTTCTTCCAGTCGCTAGGTACTTTACGTTCTTTCAGCGATCTACGTAAAATTGCTGATAGAAAGGGGGCAAGTTCTTTAGCATAATCACTGTAGAATCTTAAGGGTATCTCGTCTGGTCCGGATGCTTTTCCGCTACTAAGTGATAGCAGTTGTTTTTCAATTCCGATATCGTTTATTTCAATATTTTCCATTTTGGCGTCCGTGCGACGGCTGAAGTCAGGGACCGTGTTACGATTTTCCGCAGTGAAACAGTTTCGGAACACTGAATTCAGTATTTCTGCCTTTCTTCGGTCGTCCTCTGTTTCGGTGCCATCGTGGTCAACGAGTGACTGAATAGGGGATTTAGATCCGCTTACCGATTTTACATATGACCAAAACTTTTTAGGGTTCTTGTTTAGATTGTTTGCCAATGTTTTATGTTCGAATTCGTTGAATGCTTCTCTCATTGCTCTCTTTACGCTCTTTTTCGCTTCGTTCAGCTTTTCCTTATCAGCTATGATTCGACTACTCTTAAACCTATGATGAAGCTTTCTTTGTTTCCGTAGTACCTTTCGTACATGATTGTTATACCACGGTGGATCTTTCCCCTCGCTTTGGACCTTAGTCGGTACGAACTTATCTAAGGCGTACTGGACGATGTTTCTGAATTTTTTCCATTTTTGTTCCACATCCTCTTCCTCAGAAATGAACGTTTGATGGTGGTCACTCAGATATTCTGCGATTTGTGCCCTATCACTCTTGTTAAGCAAATATATTTTCCTTCCTTTCTTGGCATTTCTTATTACACTTGTAGTCATTGATGCAACCACTGACTTATGATCACTGATACCCTCTTCTACATTCACGGAGTCGAAAAGTTCCGGTCTATTTGTTGCTATGAGGTCTAAAACGTTAGCTTCACGAGTTGGTTCTCTAACTATCTGCTCGAAGTAATTCTCGGACAAGGCAGTCAGGATAATGTCACAAGAGTCTCTGTCCCTGGCTCCAGTTCTGATTGTGTGACTATCCCATTCTATACCTGGTAGATTGAAGTCTCCCCCTATTACAATAGTATGATCACGAAACTTCTTCACGACGTTCTGCAGGTTCTCTCTGAGGCGCTCAACTACTACGGTTGCTGATGCAGGTGGTCTATAGAAGCATCCGACTATCATATCTGACCCACCTTTGATACTTAACTTAACCCAGATCATTTCACATTCGCATTCGCTAATAACTTCACTGGATATTATTGAATTCTTTACTGCTGTAAATACTCCTCCACCATTGGCGTTTATCCTATCCTTGCGGTATATATTCCATTCTGTGTCTAGGATTTCGTTACTGTTCACTTCCGGTTTTAACCAACTTTCCGTTCCTAATACTATATGCGCACTATTTCCTTCAATAAGAGATACTAATTCAGGAACCTTGCCCTGGATACTCCTGCAGTTTACCAATATTACGTTGACTTTTCCTGTTTTTGGTCTCTGAGGACGGACGTTCTTTATCAACGATGGTAATGTCCTCTCTGGTAAGCCGTCAGGTATTTTATCGTTTCGCCCAAGGGGGGGGTCCCTCTAACCTAAAAAACCCCCGTGTGCACGCCACACGTACTCTGCTACCCTAGTAGCTGCTTCCGGTGTGTAGTGCACGCCTGACCTGTCTAGGGGGGCCCTACAGTTCTCCACCCAATAACGGAGGTCGATGAATTTGCAACCATTATAGTCGCAGAGTCGTCTGAGCCTCTGGTTTAGACCCTCCACACGGCTCCAAACCAGAGGACCGCGATCGACTCTGGGCACTATGCTGCAGATATTAAGCTCAGCTTGCACTCCGCGTGCGATGCTGGTTGTCTTCACCAAATCAGCCAGCCGCCGGAAGGAACCAAGGATGGCCTCAGAACCCAAGCGGCAGGCGTCATTCGTTCCGACATGTGCTACTATCTGCAGCCGGTCACACCCAGTGCGTTCAATAGCTGCCGGAAGGGCCTCCTCCACATTACGGACGAGACCCCCCGGCAAGCACACCGAGTGCACACTGGCATTCTTCCCCGACCTACCCGCTATTTTCCTAAGGGGCTCCATAACCCGCCTAACGTTGGAGCTCCCTATAACTAATAGGCCCGCCCTCTGTGACTGTCGGGACCTTGCCGGAGAATCGGCCACTGGCCCAACAGGCGAGGCATCCTGTGGTGGCTCGGAAACGATGTCATCACCACTAGGAAGCACCCCGTACCTGTTGGAAAGGGGTAAGGCAGCTGCCACGCGGCCAGATCCCACCTTCGCCTTTCGGCCAGGCACCCGCGAGCCCACCACTGTCCGCCATTCACCCTGGAGTGATGGATGACCGGTAAGATGCTCACTGCCGGAAGACGCAGCGACATCAGGGGTTCCATGCGATTCCAAGGCCACCGAAGTAGGCATAGGTCTCACCACAGTTGCCCCAACGCCACTACGAGCCGACGCCTGCGCCTCGAGCTCGATGAGCCTAACAGACAAAGCCTCCACCTGCCCCCGAAGAGTGGCCAATTCTCCTTGCGTCCGCTCACAACAACCACAGTCCCTACACATGACTATGTTTACCCTACAACCGAACGGTGTACTCGCCTTATTAGCAGCAGGAAATCGAAGTGCTCTCTCACTGACGGTCTAACCGACACTGAGCTGTTCTAACCAAACAAACAAAAGCCTGTACGATACGAGGGTCGATAGCAACGGCGATACTGTACACTACACTGTTATTAAAATAAACGGTTGTGTCTAGTAGGCACTCAAACACGCAATAAATTACAAAAATAAAATAGTAACTACCCAGATAACTGAAAATAAGTTGTACCTGTTTGAAGCTCGCAAAAATGTGTAACAAGCGAACGGTGTACTCGCCTTATTAGCAGCAGGAAATCGAAGTGCTCTCTCACTGACGGTCTAACCGACATACGTAGTCGGTGAGTTCGAAAATTACATCATAGCGCCTGGTGACGAGTTTAATGAGTATATACGGACCTCATTTACGATCTCTACTAGACAGCTACTAAGCACAGATAATACCAACAAATCCCAGGGACGCACCTCGACAGAAAGAAAAAATTAATATTACGGTTTTTGGCGTATTATGGTAACACTACGCCTCCTTGCTTTGCTTTCTGTAGGTGCCTAACATATAATGATGTATAAATTATTGCTTGTTGTATTTGTGCACACAGCACTGGCGTTCGACTGTCCTTAGCCAACCATTGAAACCAGAAGAACTTTGAGGAAGATGCCTGCTTCGATGGGAGAAGTTCGCTGAAAAACTCTTTTTACGGCTCGTTTTTCTAATGCATGTTTTTGACAATTAAACTTTTAACTCGAGCTGTAAGTCTTTTTCTAATTTTTATAAAGTTTGACCTGGGTAACCCACCAACAATAGAGACCTAAAATGAAAATATCCTGAAATTAGTAATTTCCCATCTGAAGAGTCATCACTGAGATCCCAGATTACGCATCTGTTTCAGATAATAATATGGCGCCGCTCCGGTTGCGAGTCAGCTCCAGTGAATACCAACTATTAAAACACATAATAAATGAATGTCAGTAACTACTACTAAAAAGTGCACACCATTGGAAATAAGTAATTATACAGTCACATTTATCCTCTCTGTAAGATAAACGACCGTTCATTGAACTAAAAATTTGAATACGGTCTGGCAACAATATTACAATCTCTTCACCTTGTAAGGTTGTCACACGGTTTTAAATCAGTCTTACTAACGATAGAAGTAGCTCTAGCCTGACGAAACCAAAAAGGTAGACTATACAAATATGTGACTGACAAACATGTGTTATGTCATCATTCTAATTTAGATTCGGCAGCAACATGCAGGGGACTCCATGCTGTTAGGTGATGTTTCCACGCCTCCGTCATCTGCTACTGCATTGCCTCGAATTCGACCCTGGGCCGTAGAATGGACATTACACAGAAAAAAAAAGCAGGGAGCGGCTCCTTTGATTTGTATGAAGTGAAGTGTTTCGCTCGACGCCGTATTGAAACCGAGTAAACGCAACATGCCAGTCGATAAGTAATACGACTCGAAATTAGCATTCTTACGAAATGTAAGTAATGTAACCGAATAAATGTCAACTTCACCGGAAAAGACCGTAAATGAAACAAGTTGTGACATATATTTAATTAAATGTTATCACCAAAGCTTTTAGATTGATTAGTGTTGAACTGTGCAGGTTATGAATTGCCACTGTGTTTACTTTACATGACCATGAAACCACTTTCTTTTGAAAATACCGTTTTTTTCTTTGCAGTAGTTTTACTTATTAATTAATTTATTTTTTTTGCTGAGACTGAGACACTGAAGTGATAAATTACCTTCACTTCTAACAGAAAGATCTGTTTTGGGACACTACAGTAGGATCAGTGCTAGTTTCAGGTTCAAAACATGACTGAAAATTCCAGCTCTGGTACAACCACGTAGGTATTATTCACTTACATATTTACATAACATTCATTAATGGCTATTGATAACCGTCCGAAATTAATTGGAGTAAACAGGTATGTACGGATAATTAAAGTCGTTAATGCAGCCACTCGTGATAAGCGGGAATCCAGGTTCGAGTCGCAGTCCAGAACAAATTCTCAAATATCACTAATAGGTAGAGCATCTATACGTAACACAGCTGAACCCAAGATCTTCACACTTACAGAATTTAGTTAGATGTATCTCATGTAGTACTTCATGAATCATATCCATTTAATAAATGACTGTAGATAAAATAAGAGTTCTAAGGAAACGCTCATCGAGTATTCTCCCAAATGTGAAATATATTTCAGATTTCCCTTTCGTAACTCGTGGTGTGAAATATATTCTTCTTTATCATTTTCTTCCACCAATAAGTACAACAATAAATCGCGATCACAAATGTATAGCTTTTGTAACTCGTAGTGCGAAATATAGGCCTATTCTTCTTTATCATTTGCAGGATATTTGCATGCAGTGCCGTCAGGAACCACGCTCAAATAAAATATTTCAGTTCCTACTTTCTCCATACTGTAGTGAGATGCGGCTATCATTTCAACTTGAAACACAATCTCGTTATGTTAGCTACATTTATTACACAGCAGCATGTCACCTAAAATGAACCAAAGGTGAAATAGACAGCGAGGGTATTTTTCGTAGTAAAACTTTCAAACTTTATGCCGCAGTGAACTTGTATCACAATAGCTATGGGCAATATGGGAAACAGATACTTCATCATCGAGTTGTGATACGAAACAGAAAGTTATGGGAGATATCAGTTTTGCATCCCATTTGCTTTCCTCCGAATCGAATGACTGATAATATATATAGCTAAGAAGCAAACGTGAAAATGAGAAGCAATTTGTTTTATGCATATAGACCGAAGTGGCGGGTAAAAATTTTTACCCAAAGAGAGAAATCGAACCCAGGTCTCCCACTTACATGGCAGGTGGACTAGTCTCTGAGCCAACTCGGCGCAGCAGTTGGCACAACTTCATGGATTACACCGGCATGTCTCCCTCCTCGATCCCAGTTCTTTCATGTGTAAGGGGAAGTTTAAAACAGACTGGTGACGCAGTGAGAATTTGGATCTAGCAGACAGACGTGCCAGGGTGGTCCAACCAGTTGTGCGAATCGCTGTGTCAGCGTAGCTTAATGGCCAGCACACGTGCCTAGTAAGCAGGGGAATAGGGTTCGATCCCTCGCCTTGGTACAAACGTTTTACTCGCCGCTTCACTTTATATGATAAATTAATGCCTGTACGAGACCAGTAAAGTCACTGAAAACATGTCATTTCATTTGCATAAGTACGGTTTAATTTTTTGATGCAAAACTTGAACCTCTGCCGAATAACAAACACCAGCAAATATGTAGCTTTGCTCCATTCAGATTAAGAGCCTTTTACAGTTTAGCGAGTTTTATTACTTACAGCAAGAGAATCGGAAAACTCGTTTTAGTCATGTACTATCGGCTGGTTTGTAGAAAACGCTCATCACTTTTCCGTGTAGTCATATTTCTCACCACTCCTCATTGTGTATGTCTAATTTTTACAGTACATCAAACAGCTGTTTACTTGTAGGTAAGCTCAGCACATAAAACGCGCATTCAATAAAATGGACAAAACGTATCCGCTTGCCTTTGGCTTTAGACATATCTGTTTACTCAGTTTTGCACATATACACTAAATTTTGGCGCATGGAGTGCAGCCCAATTTCCATTCTCCCCTCTATGCTGCCTCTTGGCGGCTGCCTGGAAGTTCTTTGATGAGGATTTTTCCAAAAAAATTAACGAAAGTATTTCGTCTCAATTTCAGGCATTCAGCCAACACACGCAAACAATTTGGAATTACTGTTTGCCCTAACATATATTTGGAAGTCATTTTTCATAGAGGATTTCTAAACAGGTATGTAAATGGACCATTAAAAGTTTTAGTATTCAAAGTATTTTATTTCATTGATAAAAGCCGCTAAATCCTGCATTGTTTTATGCGTCGTATCATTTATAAGGTGAAGAGATAGGTTAAATATATAGAAAACACGTACGATGTATGTCGACTCTTGAATATGCGTAGTTTTTCTTATGCACTGCACGGCCAAATTTCTGCGGAAATACTCGGAAATTGTTCACAGTTGCTTTTTTACTATGCTGCGGATGATATTGTTCGAACATATTATGTGTATTAATCGTTGCATTGGCATCGATTGTCCTTTACTATGTTCCACGAGAGACGGGATTTGTGTCTCCTTGTTCGACAAGGTTGATGAACCATATGGCTCAACACCTGTTCCGGTATCACTTTCACTTGTTGATAACTGTCTTTGTACTCCTCATGCACCTCGTCCACACATGTGAGTGACACCAAATGTTCCAGTGACTCATCTTAAAGAGAGGCTACAATTTCGTCTGCCACATCTTTGTAACTCTGTAAAATTCCTACTATTCTACGTAGCCTCACGCTGTGATCACCACTGGATACTTCCCGTCCCGCCGTTAGCAGCCAATATGGTGTTTGCACGGTAGGCAACATGTAGGACGTCGAAAGCTGTAAACATCAATCGGTTTTCGCCGCCCCGCACTGAAGTGGTTCCTTATTAGACCACTGACTGCAATGTTTGACGTGGATATCATAAGGGACTGGTCCTACAGAATGTTCGTTTGTGGCTATTTCACTTTTGCGGCCACCACTATCTCAACAGGTGAATGTCTTTGTACCATTCACTCGTATTTCATGTTCTATATTTAGGGTAGTCCATATGTAGTTTTTAAGGCAAACTACTACCTGATTTGTGTCTATAAATTAATTTACCCTCCAGCTTCCACTCATTGTATATTGTGGATAAACTCATGAACTGACTCAGGGATTTTGATATGGTTTTCACTAACAGACTGATTCACCAAGAAGGTTTATGTATTTAATTTGTTGATAGTAATGATGGGTTTGTAACATAAGTGATGCTATCTGTTTCATATTTAATTGTCGTCTTCAGAGACATGTCGTTGCAATGGCAGGGGCTACAACCTGGCCAGTTTGAGACGCGCGGTATTTAGAGAGAAGTGCATTAAACTAAGGTCTCCAGCAACTCCAGAGGGCAGTGAAGATTGTCCAGGATCTGTATAAATTATAAACTGAAATCTTCGTCACTTTTATCCGTCCAGTTGTTATGGCTGCTATACGGAATCAATGTTAGGATCTTGATACTGAGGAGTATTAGACATTTTATCAGATTGGTCGCCTTATTTAAAAGGGAGGATTGTGTGTACGTCTACACATTGGGAACAAGTCGTGCAGACGTTACTAGTGGGACGCCAGGTTTGTGTCGTTAGTTTAACATAGTAGGAATATAACGGTTAACTTTAAAATATATGAATTTCATTCAGAACATTGAAAAGATGGCAAGCCAGTTACAATCCTGCCAAAATAAAATGTGCCGGGATGTTCGCTGAATAAGGAAAGGATCGCCACACATTCTGACATACACTGGGAGCCTAGGTTTGAGTCCAGACAACACGTGAAATTATGAATGTTTGTGCAGTCACGTGTCATCGACACATAAAATCGATGGCATGCCTCTAATACTATTTATGTGCTCTGTCTTGTTAGATTACAACAGGCATCGCATTAAAATAACGCGTGCTCAAAGCGTTGGTCGCAAGCACTACAGACGCATGAGTCATTTGCCGGAGTGCAGATGACAAGAGTATCCTCCCATATGGAATTGGCAGGTAAGACTCCCAATAAGAAGTGGGATACGAATGACTCACTCATTGTGGCCACAAAGCGTTTGGTACATCCCTACCAGACATACTTGCAACACCACAAAGGAAAGCAAGAGACAGTTTCTTAACAGTCCATACCTAAAGCTACATTTACCTTACCAGCACTACGCCCAACTACTCTCTTCAACCACCTGTAGCATATGTTTGGGATGGAGTGGCGTTTTGTTCTGGGATCTTTTTACAACAGAACTGGACAACCTATGTATTTGCCATTAAATACAGTGACATAATAAGACTGATTTGAAGTAATAGGAAACAATCCCTGTTTCTTCTTCAAAGGTTCCTGCGTTAACAGTGGCGTCACACATCAATAAATAGCAAATAAGAATCTTATCCTAAACAAACAGAATTTGTACAAAGTGAATCGGACTACGTCCCTTGTCACACCAATGGAAACCAGCGTAGCATAGAAAACACAAACTAAAGTACAGTGCATCATAATATTAACGTCCAACTTCCAGTATTACAACAGATACGTAACTGTAGTAATAGTATGGTACAACAGAAGGATTACAGATGGCCCCTGGATGCCACATGGTCGTCAACTCCACTTCGACTTAAGTAGTAATGTAAACTATTAAAATACTTTCTTGTTCATAAATAAGATCTAAATAAGATTCATTATTCATATCACATACAAGTGCACTTCAAAATGGCTTCATAATGCGAAACTGGCAATCTTATTGTCTACTAATATCTCACCAAAGTCTTCTGACGAGATTACGGTAGGGTGTTAAAAGGAAGTGTTACGGGAAGGTGTCAAAAAGGGGCATTTTTGCACTATGCTCACCCCATCTACTTCTGCACAGTACACGGTCACGCGTGCTGCCCCTTTGGAGTATGAGTTCGTCCCATTACCCGTATTGTTTTGAAATGGCGCGCACTGACTTCGTCGTCTTGCTCTCGATGAAGAAATCGGGAATCACGTGACTGGCGACCTGGTGGAACCTTCCCTGACCTGCCAAACTGCAGACTAGTTCAACAAAAGTCTGCGCCGAGTCATTCAGCGTTGGAACAAATGCATTTCATTGATTGGTGATTGTACAGACAAGGACTGACATCAAGTTTGATGATCACAGCCTAACTTATTCGGGTTGTTAACTAAATCTTTAAGACTTTTAATTTACAAAAACATTTTATGTGGCCACATAGAAATTAAATCATTGGGTTTCTTGGGAACTCTCATTACCGGCTGGTATAAATAATCATACTAACTTCCTCGAGAATGGATTTTACAAAGTAAATGAGGCCAACACATTCAGACTCGGCTGGCGGATGAAACCCGAGATAAAAACTCCCCAATGGGCCTCGCCAGACTGGTTGTAATTACCATATTCAGCAAAACAGCGGAATTTTGAATCAAACATGTTGGTTTTCAGCATAAATAAACAAATTTACTGTTAGTAAGGAACCAAAAAAGTACAGAAAATTGTTTAAATATTCGCAGAACAGTTTAGTGTCTTTGAAAACGGAGTTATTTACAAAACACAAGATTATTGATATTATGTCCACGATTCGGTGATAATTTCTATGATGTCGACAGTGCGATGCCGATGGTACAGCAGGATGGTGAGAAGCTGCAAGACATCGGGATGGAATGCTGGTCGGTGGTGATAACTGGTCATGTAATTAGATGGAAAGCTGTTAGTGAAGGACTAGATGCTGGAATGGGGATTACTGAGGCCCCACAACGCCAAGATAGAAGTTCTCGCGACATGCAAAAAGGTACAAATGAATGAGCAAGGACAAAAAGACGAACTACAGCGCCTATCTGAAATAAAACTGGTTATCGCTGAAATCTACCCAATTCGGTCCTGTGTATAAACAGTCCACTTCGGTTCGTTTTTGCACTTGCACTCCAGAGTGTCCAACATAAACAATCAAAACAAGTTACAGTACGCTGAAAACAATGTACACTGAGTTATTTTCTCAACACCAGATACGTTGTCCAGAGTATTGACAGTTACATTATCAAATGACACTAGAAGTCTTCAGAGAAGATTAGCGCAAAGAGTCACAAGTGTACTAGCGACTGTGGAGGGTGGATCACTGTCTTTGCGTAGTAAGACTAGTCTGCCTAACACCATAAAAACCACATCACTGTCAATCGACAACACTTCCATTGAAGTTTCACTGTCGGACAGCACACAGCCTTAAAATAACTCACAGTAACAAAGTTCACTGTCTTTATATCGCTGAATGCGATTTCAGAACAGTCACTAGTTAGCATGGGACACAATAGTCCCGACAAAATACAACACACAGTTTTACAGTAGAGTTATGTATAAAATAATATTTCCAAGTTTTACCTTCGCAGTCAAACAGTAACAATGTTCCCGTCTGCGATCTAATATATATAAAAATCTGAAACTTGCAGAAAAGGGCATAACGTACAGAATCAAGAAAACAATATGCAGATTATCCTACACGTAGTAACAACAGACAAGAAAAACAAGCATGGTGAAACTAACCGTAACTAAACCACATAGTTATATCCCTACATCTGGATTGAAAGTTCACTCATTTTAGAACACTAGTTCATGTCAAACAATGGCGGTATATTATCATCACATGTCAAACTACATAACTTAAATAACTACTAATTACAGATCATACAGTTGCACAAAAAAGACGTGCCAAGATATCTCAATAATTTTATTTTTACATGAAAGCCTGCACCTTAATCTACTTTTCTACATAATTTCCGTCAATACTGAGGCACTTATCATAACTTTGTACCAGTTTTTGAATACCTTCCTCATAGAAGCCTGCCGCCTGACTTGTTAACCACCGCATTAACACTGTTTTGTCTTCGTCATGAAGACGCTGACGGCACAGTTGTTTCTTCCAGTGCCGGTACAGATGGTAGTCACTGGGCGCAAGATCGGGCCTGTACAGAGGATGATCTAGAGTTTCCACTGAAAAGATGTCATGACATCTTTAGTCTGATTCGCCACACGCGGACGGGCATTGTCTTGCAGCAAAACGATGCCCTTGCACAACTTGCCTCGTCTTTTGTTCTGAATTAAACGGCGCAGATTGTGCGATGTCTCACAGCAAGCTGCTGCTTTGATAGCCTCATTACGAGGCAGAAATTCCTCAAGCAATACTCCTTTTATGTCCCAAAAACCGTGCATATGATTTTCCAGGCAGAAACTGTTTGCTTAAACTTCTTTTTGTGCGTGAATCTGAATGCCACCATTCCATGGACTGTTCCTTTGATTCTGGTGTGACGTAGCCCACCCTTGTTTCATCTTGAAGAAGCACCTTGCCGGCCAGCGTCTTCAAGACGATGACGAAGTCAAAATAGTGGTTATGCAGTGGTTAACAAGTCAGGCGGCAGACTTCTATGAGGAGGGTATGAAAAACTGGTGCAACGTTATGACAAGTGCCTCAATATTGAGGGAAATTATGTAGAAAAGTAGATTAAGGTAGAGGCTTTCATGTAAAATTAAAATTATTGAGATATCGTAGCACGTCTTTTTTTAATTTCAGAACGGTGCTAACTTAAAAAACACGGCTCTTTATTTTCCATGTCTTTGCATATGCCAACAGATATGCACGTGGATGTGGCAGTTTTATAATAACATATGGTCCATGGTACATTCTTTGCCACTTCTTGGTCTTCTTCTCCAGAAGCGAAGATTTTGAATAAGATCTCAATAGTACCACATCTCCAACCTTATAGTATTTTCTTCTCTTTTATCCCTCGTCGTGTCTCTTCTTTCTCATAAGAGCTTTGTCTTTCACGTTGAGGTAAGCATGAAGCATTTTTTCTTATTCAAATGTGTGTAAAATCTTATGGAACTTAACTGCTAAGGTCATCAGTCGCTAAGCTTATACACTACTTAAACTAAATTAGCCTAAGGACCAACACACACACCCACGCCCGAGGGAGGACTCGAACCTTCGCCGGTACCAGCCACACAGTCGATGACTGCAGCGCCCTAGACCGCTCGGCTAATCTCGCGCGGCATTTTCTCTTCCCACGAGATCCTATTTCGGGGTATCTTCGGTAACGCTTGCACTCACTCATTGTTTTCTTACGTATTTAGGAATAATCTTATTTATCTATCTTGCCTCCAAAACTATTCCAACATTGTCCTCTGGTTTAGGGACAACCAATAAAGTACTAGAGTAAAGGCTTGTGGAGGGCTCAGTCAGCTTCCAATCCATCATTCGTTGCAATTCTTGACCGACAGATCGTCGTAGTCGCCAAGGTAGAGGGTAAAAACTTTGCCAATATGTTCTATGTGGGTGCCCTTCTAAATTGCACACATAACCTTTCACTATACCCGTTTTCTCACTAATGACATCGATATTCTGCTGCAATAAGTTTGTAAATTGTCTTCGCTGCCGATCGTCCAAACAGATTCGGTCATCTTTTGAGATATAGCATCAGTTAATGTGCATACTTGATAAACCTCTTCTGAATTTGATCCCCGATTCTTCTTGAAACACCATACAAGCTTAAATGTTGAACCCCGACAATATCTTCCGTGGCTTCACCATCAATCTTAAACAGGCACATCCCGCAGAGAAGTCGAATTTTACGTCCTTCTCCCGAATACTCTCAATACCCAAAATACAATCCTCTATTAATTTATTTATTACTAGGAACGCGCATAAAGACGCTACATTCCCTATTCTTAATTCAATAAGTGTCTGTATCTTTACCTTCTGTGCCCTGGCAGCGATTGCACTTGTAACTTCACAATTACTCACGGGAAAGACTGATAGCTTCCGGTGTCGTGCCAACCTCTCAAACAGTGCTGCTGAGATTGCATTCACATTTGCACCTGTATCAAGAATTACTTTAATGTTATGGCCATATGGCCGCATTTATTGCCGGTATAGGAACGGACTTACGCTTGCCTGTACAATGCTGGACGTCAAGCGTAAGTTCATCCACTAGTCTCTCTCCTTCATTGCATTGGAACATAACAACTCTCTTGCCAGAACCCCTACACCACACCCGACCGATAATCCGGGGCACGATCAGGTCCTCTTTAGTTTAACGGATGGGTTCTGGGTTCATCAGTGACATCCGTAATCACTGGCGGTTGCTCTCTCCAGTCATTTATATTCAGAGATAGCTGGTTAATATTTTGTGGTTGCCAGTTCGGATTACTACAGTGGAATTGCTGATTATTCTGACTATGTATGTTGTGGTTATTTTGCTTCGTGGTTTGCATCTGGTTGAATCTTCGCTCTTCAGGTTCACTTTTCACCCAGCGAGGTTGGATGACCACCGCATTGGCATTCAGTCTCTGGCCGCCGTCCTGCTATTGTTTGTTATGCAGAGCTAGGAAGCCTGAGATCTTCTACGCTCTACTATTATTACGGCCGCTCGGTCAGGGATGATATGCAAAGTTCTTCTTCGACGGCCCATTCCCATGATTTGTAGCTCTTATGTCTTCGTTTAATAGATCGATGGTGTCGAAGGCAGAGAGAAAGTCTTCAACATTGTCTTCGGAAGCGTACATGAGTTTTTCACGTATCTCGATCGGTAACGTTGCCTTAATATTCTTCAAAATATCCACCTGTGGGACTGAAGTATCCTAATGTCTACTTCTATTCAGGTACTTCTCGAAGTACCGACGCAAGTTCTCACTCCGGACTGAAAATGGTTCTGATTTATAAACCACTTTTTTCAGTTGTTCTTGAATTCCCTAATACCAACTCAAGAACGCTAGCTCAGAATCCTCGTAAGGACCACAAGTTTTCATAATATCCGTGCACAATAAACTATCTTCCGCTTGTACATAGCCAGTGACAAAAGAAATCTTTTGCGCATCATTCCATGCACGGGATAAAACCCCTCTGAACCCGCGAATGTAAACGACGGGGTGAAGAGTTTTCTTCTCGGGACAGAAAGCTTGGAACCGCCGGTGCTTTAGGAGCTTCTCCTCTTTTAACGTTTGGGCGTATACGTTGTTAGGTGGTATGTTGCCATAAATATCTGTCTATTGTGTAGCTCAGAGGTTCGGCACGAGCATTTCGGAAACTGCACGACTTGTCAGGCGTTCTAAGAGTACCATGGTGAGTGTCTTCAGCATGTGGCGGAACCACCTCCAGACGTCTTGAGATTGAGTGGCCAATCCCCTCATTACAGATGACGGACGTCGTAGGCTTGGGAGATTGCTAAAACTGGGCAGGTGGTGAACTGTGGCGGAACTAACAACAGACTTTAATTCTGGTCGGACTATAAATGTGTCCGAACACACAGTGCACTGAACATTCCTAACGGTGCGCCTCCGCAGCCGACGACCCATGCATGTTCCAGTCTAACATCAAGACATCAAAAACTACGACTGACACTGAACGTTGGCGCAGTGACAGAGCGTTGCAGGTTCTGATGAATCCAGATACCTTCTTCGTCATGCCGATGGGAGGGCGCGAATGCGTTGTCTTTCAATGAAACAGCTCCTTGACACCTGTACTGCGGAACGGAGGCAAGCTGGCGGCGGCTCCATTATGCTCTGGGGAACATTCACGTGGGCATCCATTGGTCCCGTAGATTTATTGCAAGGCACCATGGCATACAAGGATTATCGTACTGTTTGCAGACCACGTACCACCATTCTTGAGGATCATATTTCTCAATGGCAGTGGTATTTTTCTAGATGTCACTAGGCCAGAAGTTTAATGTAGTGGTTCAAGGAACAAGGCTACGAGTAACAATTGATGTGCTAGCCCTCCAGCTCTGAACTCGGTCGAACGCATCTGGGATATGATTGGACATGGCTTCAGAGCTCATCGCCCCTCTCGAGGATTTTACGGGAACTAGGGCACTTGCATGTGCGGATGTGGTGCGATCTGCCTCCAGCGACCTTGAGAGGCCCCACAACTTCCATGCCGCAACGTGTCACCGGCTTTACTCGTGGAAAATGTGGGCGTGTCAGCTGCCAGGTAAGTGGTCATAGCACTCTCGCCAATCAGTGTTCTTCTATCAGCTAACCTTCACAGTATCATCTATGGCAATTACAGCATTCAATTTTAGTACCCCATATACAAAGAACAACCTGTGATGTCCCTAGGTAATGTAATATGATTGTAATACTCCAGCTGCGAGTACCAGCGATGATGAGCTACCGTACTCTGATACGACAACGCTCTTTGCCCTGACGATAACGCTCTTTGCTGAAAAAAAAAGTGGAGCATCTATGTTTCACTTGTAATTGTTGGAGATAAGTTTGCATATAGCACTAATCTGAAGTGCAGAAGTCAACCTGTAATCGCGATTATCAAGAATAAAAAACTGAATTTGTGGAAAAAAAGATAAACATCTTTACGAACCTTTATTCGATATTGGATCCTCGTACCTTCATAAAAACTGTTGGTGTGTTTGACAACACAGAGCATAGTGATTTCTTCGCGAATTAGCAATACTGCGCGAAACTGCTTCTATCATGGTCCGAACGACGCGCAATATTTCTCCATCAGCTTGTATGTTCAAGACGTTCCCTAAACGAGCAGTTTATGTCAGAAGATGTCATACTGCCACTATTATTGGGTCTGGTGAAGCAGGGGATACTACCCGTCGGCTTTGACCAATGACGTCAGAATTGGCCAGAAAGCATTTATTACACAGACGAAAGAGCTAACAAAACTGTTCAGATACGAGAGACGAAAATATAGTTGACATATAGCAGTGCAATTAGTATTTTCACGTTGAGGATAACGCGTGTTTGTATCGTATTATTTCTGTGGAAAATGAAGGGGAAAAATGGATGGAAATATTGGTAGCAAAGAATACCTCACGTCACATATATATATAGGTTGTATCTCGAACCTCATTCGAACTGTATTAGTTAACTGAGTACGGGATACAAGTTTAGCGTACGTCGATTTCTTCGTTTTCGTTAGCATTAATATCCTGTTGTTCAGTCGAACTATATAGGTCAACTGAAGCACGGGATAGAAAATTTACATGTGTTGTTTCTTTCGTCTCCGCTACCACTAATAGTCTGTTCTTACGTAGATAATAGTATTTCCGATGGCAGAAGGATCTACGTACATAATATTTGTGTCGAATACTTCCATTTACCTATATATATGTACACTGCTAACGAAAACGAAGAAAAAATATGCGTCCATAGGGAAGAGTTTGCGGATCCAGTACTACAATCAAAAGAGTTAAGATCAAATAAGCTATCGACTGTAAGTTATAGTTTTGATCACAGCAGTGACAATAGTACCTATTCCTTAGTTGAGCTATACAACTATATATAACATTTGTACCCTGCTCTCCAGTTGGCATATGTAGGTAAATCTCATCACTGTTACATATGTCGTTCTTTTGTCAGTGTGTCAGTGTGAAGGTCAACAGAAGGATGGGATACAAATTGTAGTTGTGTCGGGCGTTTCGCCTTTAGTACTGTTAGTAAAGATTCGAAACGAAAGAAGAACGACAGCTGCGAAATTTCTATTACGTGGAGTACACGAAAACATACGTAATGGTGTAATACAACAATGAAATACGTCAAAATAGTCAAATGCAGTAAAAGAAAAAATGGAAAACTGTAGCTACCACACTGGAACTTCTTAAAAGAACCGAAGCTCGCCTAGAAAGATGTCAACAAAAATCACATACCCACTTTCACAACAAACAAGACATTACGAAAACACTCACAGATACACACACACACACACACACACACACATTCACCCCCCCCACCCCCACCCCCACCCCCAATCCTAATGTGAAATTAGGTAACATACACTCCTGGAAATTGAAATAAGAACACCGTGAATTCATTGTCCCAGGAAGGGGAAACTTTATTGACACATTCCTGGGGTCAGATACATCACATGATCACACTGACAGAACCACAGGCACATAGACACAGGCGACAGAGCATGCACAATGTCGGCACTAGTACAGTGTATATCCACCTTTCGCAGCAATGCAGGCTGCTATTCTCCCATGGAAACGATCGTAGAGATGCTGGATGTAGTCCTGTGGAACGGCTTGCCATGCCATTTCCACCTGGCACTTCAGTTGGACCAGCGTTCGTGCTGGACGTGCAGACCGCGTGAGACGACGCTTCATCCAGTCCCAAACATGCTCAATGGGGGACAGATCCGGAGATCTTGCTGGCCAGGGTAGTTGACTTACACCTTCTAGAGCACGTTCGGTGGGACGGGATACATGCGGACGTGCATTGTCCTGTTGGAACAGCAAGTTCCCTTGCCGGTCTAGGAATGGTAGAACGATGGGTTCGATGACGGTTTGGATGTACCGTGCACTATTCAGTGCCCTCTCGACGATCACCAGTGGTGTACGGCCAGTGTAGGAGATCGCTCCCCACACCATGCTGCCGGGTGTTGGCCCTGTGTGCCTCGGTCATATGCAGTCCTGATTGTGGCGCTCACCTGCACGGCGCCAAACACGCATACGACCATCATTGGCACCAAGACAGAAGCGACTCTCATCGCTGAAGACGACACGTCTCCATTCGTCCCTCCATTCACGCCTGTCGCGACACCACTGGAGGCGGGCTGCACGATGTTGGGGCGTGAGCGGAAGACGGCCTAACGGTGTGCGGGACCGTAGCCCAGCTTCATGGAGACGGTTGCGAATGGTCCTCGCCGATACCCCAGGAGCAACAGTGTCCCTAATTTACTGGGAAGTGGCGGTGCGGTCCCCTACGGCACTGCGTAGGATCCTACGGTCTTGGCGTGCATCCGTGCGTCGCTGTGGTCCGGTCCCAGGTCGACGGGCACATGCACCTTCCGCCGACCACTGGCGACAACATCGATGTACTGTTGAGACCTCACGCCCCACGTGTTGAGCAATTCGGCGGTACGTCCACCCGGCCTCCCGCATGCCCACTATACGCCCTCGCTCAAAGTCCGTCAACGGCACATACGGTTCACGTCCACGCTGTCGCGGCATGCTACCAGTGTTAAAGACTGCGATGGAGCTCCGTATGCCACGGCAAACTGGCTGACACTGACGGCGGCGGTGCACAAATGCTGCGCAGCTAGCGCCATTCGACGGCCAACACCGCGGTTCCTGGTGTGTCCGCTGTGCCGTGCGTGTGATCATTGCTTGTACAGCCCTCTCGCAGTGTCCGGAGCAAGTATGGTGGGCCTGACACACCGGTGTCAATGTGTTCTTTTTTCCATTTCCAGGAGTGTATTTCGGACGGTACATTTGCCCAACACGTATAACAAAACATTTCAACGGGCAATATGTTTAAGGAATAGCATGCCTCCATGAATATTCGTCTAAGTGACTTTAAAGTGTGGAAATCCGGCTTATCCCCTTCCCTACAAGAGATTTCACAGCTAACCAACAAACCTCTATGTTATTTGTGCAAATCCCTGTGGATAATGATCCGATCTCAATATTGTGATTAACTACGAGATGCTGATAACCCCTTTCCCCTAAATCCACGAAAACGTGGAAATGAACGTACGTTACATTTGCAATCTCTACCTCAATTGAACTACGCGAAGAGGCAATAAGACGACACATATACAGTTTGTATCCCGTGATTCACTATGGGGTTCAGTTTTTTTTCGCCTACCTTCTAGCTTATTTCCTTCTGTCTCCTCATACACATCTACACCCTCGTAAAGGCCATCAATGAACTTTTTCCATCCATCCGCTCTCTCTTTTGCATTTAATATTGGAATTCCCGCTGCACACAATGACTCACGCTTTCAGTTTCACTTAAGGTTGTTTTGACTTTCCTATACGCTGGAGTCAGTCTTTCTGACAATGTTTCTTCCGATTTCTTCACTTTTTTCATGCAGCCATTTCGTCTTAGCTTTCCAACACTTCCTGTTTATTTTGATCCTCAGCGATTTGTTTTTCTGTATTCCTAAATATTCTTGACGTTTTTGTGCTTCCATCTTTCATCGATCAACTGAATTATTTCCACTGTTACCTCCTTTGTATCTGCGTTTTTATTTCCAGTTTACCTAGAAATTTGAGGCAGTGGTTTGCACACTGTACTCCCATTCTGGAGGACGGTGATTCAAACACCGCATCTGGCCATCCTGATTTACACAACGTGATAAGTGTCCGGACACCTGGCTCAATATGACTTACAAGATCATGGCGACCTCCAACGGTAATGTTGGAGTTCAGTACGGTGTTGACCCACCCATAGCCTTGATGACAGCTTCCACTGTCGCAGGCATACATTCAGTCAGGTACTGGAAGGCGTCTTGGAGAATGGCAGCCCATTCTTCACGGAGTACAGCGCTGAGGAGAGGTACCGATCTCTGTAAGGCCTGACATGAAGTCGGCGTTCCAAAATATCCCTGCGGTGTTCTATAGGATTCAGGTCAGGACTGTGTGCAGACACAGTTCCAGTTCCACTCTTCAGTCATCCAATTTTTACACTCCTCACACCAAGCGAGACGTCGTTTAACATTTACCGGCGTGATGTGTGACTTATGAACAGCCGCTCGAACATGAAATCCAAGTTCTCTCACCTCCCGCCTAAATGTCATAGTACTTGCAGTGGATTCTGATGCAGTTTGGAATTCCTGTGTGATTGTCTGTGTAGATGTCTGCCTATTACACAATACGACCCTCTTCAACTGTCGATGGTCTCTGTCAATCAACTGACGAGGTCGACCTGTACACTTTTCGCCTCTACGTGTCTTTTCACATTTCCACTTCACTATCAGACCGGGAACAATGGACCTAGGGATGTTTAGGAATGTGAAAATCTCGCGCGCAGACGTGTGACACAAGTGACACCGTATCAGCTGACCGTGAACTCCGTGGTGCGCTCCATTCTGCTCTCTCATGATGTGTAATGACTGCGAGGTCACAGATATGGAATACCTGGCAGTAGGTGGCAGCACAATGAACCTAATATGAAAAACGTATGTTTTTGTGGTGTCCGAATGCTTTTGATGACATACATTATGTTTTCCGTGATTTTTCTAAATAGCTTGAGGCAAATGCCTGTTTGGTTCCTTTGAAAGGGTACTGCCGACTTCCTTCCCCATCCTTCCCTATTCCAATTGCACTGATGACTCACTGTTTGGTCCCCTCCCCTAAATTAACCAAACAACCTCTTTCCAGCTTCTGTGGCTGGCCTTTTTAGACATGTCTATTACTCTGCTGAGCTATTCCTTTTTGCAGCATATAAAGCATTAGACAACTTGAAGCGTCTCTCATCATTCCTTAGTTCTTCCGTATCACATTTCTTCGCATATTGATTCTTCCTGACTAATCTCTTGAATTTCAGCCTACTCTTCATCACTACTATATTGTGATACGGGTTAACATCTGCTCGAGGGCACGATTTACAATCCAGTATCAGGTTTGTGTATGAGTATTGTAAGTGAAATCTTCCCGTATCTTCCGGTCTGTTCCAAGTATACCTCCTCCTTTTCATATTCTTGAATAAGATATTCGTTATTATTAACTGAAATTTATTACGGAACTCAGTTAGTCTTTCTCCTTTCTCATTCCCGAAACCAAACTCATATTCTCCTGTAACCCTTTCCTTTGCTCCTTCCCGTACAACCGCATTCCCGTCCCTCATGACTAATAGACTTTCATCTCTTTTTACGTATTGCATTACCCCTTCAAGATCCTCATATTCTTTTTCTACCTCTTCCTCTTCAGCTTGCGACGTCTGATTGTATATCTGAAATATTGTTGTCGGTGTTGGTTGGCTGTCGATTTCGATGAGAACAACCTTATCACTGAACTGTTCACATTGCCAGTGTCTGTCTTACTGCCCTTTCCGTACCAAATGCTATTGCCGTTATACCATTTTCTGATGCTGTAGATATTACCCTATACTAGCCCGAGTTGAAACTCTTGGCTTCATTCTATTTCATTTCACTGACCCTACTATATCTAAACTGAGCCGTTGTGTGTCAGTTTTCAGATTTTATAGCTTCCCAACCACGTTCAAGCTTCTGAAATTCCACGTCCGGACTCGCAGAGCTTTATCCTTTCGTTAGTTATTCAGTCTTTTTCCCATGGTCACCTCCCCGTTCCGGAGATCCGAATGGGGAACTATTCCTGATTCTTTTACCAGTGGAGAGATCATCATGACAATTTTTCTCTTACAGGCCACTTGTGTCCTTAATACCGCGGTTTCCATTGCATACTGCATTCTCATTCAATTGATCATTGCTGATTCTTCCGCCTTTAGGAGCAGTTTTGCACGCCAAGAAGAACAGACTGTCCTAAACCTCTGTCTACTTCTCCGCCCTCTTTGCCAAGGCCGTTGATAGCATGAGGACGACTTATTATGCCAGAAATTTTCGTCCGCCAATGCTAACTGTTGTTCAGTATTACGGCAATGGAACCCGGGACAGTGGACGTTTTGATTACTAATCAAAGACGCTCTCATTAAACTACGGGGGCTGATAAGCTAAGCAATGAGAAGATTCTCTGCAGAAAGAAATACGTGGAAAGCATTGACAAGAAGATCTGTAGAAGACTAAAAAATGGTTCAAATGGCTCTGAGCACTATGTGACTTAACATCTGAGGCCATAAGTCCCCTAGAACGTACAACTACTTGAACCCGATTAACCTAAGGACATCACACACATCCATACCCGAGGCAGGATTCGAACCTGCGACCGTAGCGGTTGCTCGGTTCCAGACTGAAGCGCCTAGAACCGCTCGGCTACACAGGCCGGTAGAAGATAAAACTGCAGCTGAAAGCAGAGATTGCAATATATCCACAAATTATTGACTATGGTGGATGCAATTACTACTTTGAAACGTAGGGATTTAACCGGACAGGAAGTTGTGATGGGCTGCAACATACCAGTCAGAAAACTGAAGGAAAAATGAAGCAGATGTAAGAAGTGAAAATTTTTATTTGTTTCAGCTGTCTGCAAAAATGGAGAAAAATCGTCAGTAATCGACATAGTTAGGAAAAAGTAATTACATACGAAAATGACATTTTGCGATAGTTTGAGATCACACCTGAAGCAAGTAACAAAAGCTGTTAGAATTACTGATGGGAAGACTAATGAAAAGCGTGTTATCTGTGTCAAGAAACAGCCAACAATTTGGCTTGAGATGATGAGATAGAGGTATTTTCCGAAGGCCACATTACAGAGCAGCATGGAGCCGTCTTAGTTACCGTCTTGCACTACATGCTGCTATACAATTCTTTTCTAAGGAATACAAACGAAGTGATACGTTCCTCGGAGCGACGAAACTTTGGCGGGTATGCTGCGCAGCCCGACGCCTCCGGTCCCAAGGCGGCAGCTGCCGTCTTACTCCTCTTCGGAGGGCCATTTACGTCCGGGAGAGGCAGCCGACTGCAGCGCTCCCAACGGCACTCTGCGAGATCCCATCCCACCGCGCCATCTGACAAGCATCAGCCCACGAGGCTCCTTTGCGTGGGCTCCAAGCACCGGGCTCACCTGCCAAATGCACCGGGTGACAAATGCTCTTCACCACTAAACCTGTAAATTTGTCGAGGTGCCTTACTTTCTGTTGCACTCTCTTACTGAAAAGCCAGGTAATATACTGTTTTTCTCTCTTTACAACTACGTGACGTAAAAAGTCTGGAAGAATTCCATCAGAAAACTGTCATCCAGGACAGAAAGAAGGTCAGAATCGGTCGGTTCAATTTTATCTTTCCTACTGCACTTAAGATTTAGTTTTCAACTGACAGTGCAACTACAATCACAGCGTTATACATAGCAATCTAGACTGCTATCTTACACCTCTTCATAGACAGCAGCTACGGCATTTGGACTCTAGATTTGCAATGCAATAAAAGACACAGATGACATTACGACCAAAGCTGACCTTCTCTCTGCCATGGATTACATCACGCTCGTGAAACACACCCGTTCCCAAGGAATTGAACGTGAGAAAAATGTTACACATCGAAACTGGGCCACAAAACAATTTTGTTTTACTGACATCAACAAGATACATAAAAATATAAAATTCACAATTGAAAGAGAACAGAACAACCAAATTAACTTTCTGGATATAACAATCATAAAACAAAACAATAAGTATATGCTTGAAATTTGCCGTAAAACTGACATTATCATTCCCCAATCCTCGAACCACCCACACGCACAAAAGCAAGCAGCACTTCGACACATGTTCCATAGACTCAACACAGTACCACTCACCAAAGAAAACTACCAAAAAGAACTGGACATAATAATGAAGATAGCACAAAATAATGATTACAATAATAACATAGTTACAAAGCTAAACAACAAAATTAAAAGTAAAATAAAAGCAGAAAGCTCCAAACCACAGACAACATCAGAATATAAGCAAACACAAACATGCAGTCCCATAACAACTATACAGGACACTTAGAAAAAGATGAAAGAAAACAGAAGATGGTACACAATGACGTACAAACACAAACTCCTCCATAAAATCACCAACATTTGGAAAACACAGGGAATAAACATAGCATACACAACACACAATTCTATACAAAAATACACCGCAAAACTAACAAAAAACAGAAGCATATACCAGAAAGCAGGTATATATTAGCTACAGTGTAACACTTGTAAAGGCATATACATACGGCAAACATGGAGAACATTTGATGTCAGATACTAGGAACATCTGAGAGCCTGGAAATATGTGACAAACCACTCCACATTTGCAGAACACCTAAGAGAAAATGACCACAAACCACTAGAGAAGATAACATTAAAATAATTAGAATCAACAATAAAAAACACCTCCTGACCACTCAAGAAAATTGCCACATACATAAAACCACAGCAGAGGGGAAAATCCTGTTCAATGATCAAGTACACATGGCAAGCAATTCATTGTTTAAACTAATAGACAAAATAATAGAATAATGTTCGCAAAAATTATTAATATAATAATACCGTCCAATGTAATAATAATAGAACCCAACATCTTTACACTCACTCATCCATGAACCCGTCCACAGAATATTGAAACGAAAAGTCAAAACAGCTGTCACCAAAGGTTTCAGCCACTCGCTAACAGCTAGTACACCCACCACCCCCCACTACAAAACAGAAAGGTTGGCTCTATCCCCCTCCCTCTCACACTCATGCACACACACCATAAATAGAAGTTAGTAACTATCATATACTTCGTTAGGTTGGCAACAAATAGGTAAACATACCAAAGAAGATGAAATACGTAATGGAGGAGCAATATTTACGCTGTGAAAAGAAGTGTACGACGAAATAGTTGTATAGAGGGATAAAAGAACACTAGTCCACCACAAAAAACTGAGAAACATGTTGAATAGTGTGCGGAAGGCGAGAACACAAATATGTGATTATATGGCAGTGATAAAAGTGGTAGTGCGACCTTCAGACCAGATGTGAGGAAACGCAAATCAGCAAATCGTAAGTAATTACTTTTTTTTCCAAAAAATCGAGAAGTGAACTGTTTGATGATCTATAACTAATAAAACTGTATAGCTCTAGATCCCAGTGATGATGCCTTAGAACAGGAGAAGGCGAAACGCGTATGGGATAAATAAAGCAACTAGCAGGAGGGAAAGGCAGTTGTATCTACAAATGTTCATAACATTAAAGTTACATCCTGTGAATGGTCCTCTCCTCAACACATATGTTCGTCCATTATTATATAGGAGTCTCTCGTGCTTCGCTGTGACGTTTCAGCTGAGAAAATATGATTATCATCTTAATCTCTCTTAATTATGCCACTGTCCTTGGACTTCTCTCTGAAAAGGGGTTACATCTGAATCTAGCTTTTAATCATAAACACGCCCTCTGTCTTGCATGGTGACAGTATGTGGCATTATCGATGCTGACCGCTTCATTCCTTTGGTACAGGTACGTCGGAGGGTTTCACTGCTGTTGTAGAGGGTTGGACTATTTGCTTACATCTGATGCTATTCTCCAAATGCCTTTCTCGTTGTAATGTTCCTTCCGTTGCACTCTCGTTTCTTGCCATGGTGCAGAAATCTTACTTCTCTCTTTTCCCAAAACAGAATACGGTAAGAATGAGGAAACTTATTGAATTGCCTTACACGGGATTTCCGATTGATAGGTGGAACCGGGTCAGGATGGCTCACATTATTCCTTGATTTTGTCTTGGGTTTGGGTTGTTTGGGGAAAGAGACCAAACAGCGAGGTCATCGGTCTCATCGGATTAGGGAAGGACGGGGAAGGAAGTCGGCCGTGCCCTTTCAAAGGAAACATCCCGGCATTGACCTGGAGAAATTTAGGGAAATCACGGAAAACCTAAATCAGGATGGCCGGACGCGGGATTGAACCGTCGTCCTCCCGAATGCGAGTCCAGTGTGCTAACCACTGCGCCACCTCGCTCGGTTTGATTTTGTCGGCTTGTATTTTGAGTTCCCCGCTATTGATCTTTCTATGTTGAAACACTGGTTCATTCTTTTAGCATCTACACAACCAAGTTATTGCGGCTTATCATTGTTTGTACATTCATAATAAATATTTAGTACACTAATACATTCGAGACCACCCTATTACTTGGTAAAAAGTGACCCAGTAACAAAAGTAAGTTGGCCAACATGATTTCATCATTTGATTTAGTTATTATATTGATTATTTAATGAAAATATATCGACTTTAATACAGTCAGTTTTTTTAACACAATATTTTGCCGCTTTATGGCCAAAACTAAAATCATAAATTGCGTTTCGTTATTACAATGAAAGTTTGGCAGAAAATAATGTCTACAATTTTTATCAATCTACCTCTGAATACCGGTGAATACATTCGTCTCCTTCAGTGCTATCAGATAATGGTTTAAGACACCTAAGTCACATGTTATCCTCATTCGCATGTTCTTCATCTTGACGAAACAGCTGCACTTTACTTAATGATTTTTATCATGTTATTCAGTTTGACTATGGCCATTTTCTTTTTAAAAACAAAGAAATCTGTTGTTTAAATTACCTTAAACCATTGCCATTTTGCAGTTTCAGAGGGTTTTAAATTTTCATGTTTATTGCAGTCCCTCTTTAAACTGTTTCTAGGAATGATTAACTATTGGGTGACTTCCCTATATGATGCTTCATGCCATTATATTTGCATCACTGTTAACCTCGTAGCTGTTTTAGAACTATTACCACTTTCAGTTTTCTTTTTATGATTTCGAGCCATCCTAAAACCTAAACGGCAACACGACAATAAATGAAAATGACTACATTGGAAGATTCACGTCGATTTGATACTTATATGTCCTGCAAAGTTCTATAAGTAATAATTTTAAATTTATATCACAGTCCTAGTAAAAGACCTCAACACAAATTATGGGTTTCGGAGGAGGACAAAAAGAAGTGCAACTTTGCATAAATGTTTTGGTTTAAAATCAGTGCAGGACACAATATAACAAAGTAAAAATTACGCGGGTATCATCCAGACTTTGAATACGTTGAATTTATTGAAATTAATAAGAGTACTTACTTACAAAAAGACAGTGAGCAAGTTGGCCATGTGGGTCGACGTGCCCTTAATCAATATCACCAAATGGGAATTATTTTAGTTAGTTGACTGACGCGGTCCAAACGTTTGGTGGCGTCTACAATGTAAGTATAATTCCTAATCTGTGAATATTATTCGTTGTATTTACTTGATTAGAAAGAGTATTGTTTTGGGGCATACATAATATTCGTTGAAGAAGCAAAATTTATTTTCACTAACAGAAAACATAGAATTTGTGCCAGTCCTCGCCCGACAATTTAACAAGCATTGGCGCGTTTGTGGAAAGACGACGGTATTTTACTCCCTGGTTGGAGGCGTATTCCAACAGCAGGTTAACGAAATGAAACCAATTGGCCGTCGTGCTTCTATGGGCAATGTTCCCCGGTCTCGTCTAATAACAATTTAACATATTCGTACTTTTTTCCACTATGATCAAACTTCAGTGAGCGCTACGAGTATATGCAACTGCTGTTATATTAAGTACCTGATTTGTAATTGTGCTCAGTCTTGAATCATTTCGTGTAACCAACTTTCTTATAACCAACAGTGGAATCGTCAACCACTCCCTTCCAACGGTCACCAACCAGTCTGTTGGCCGATTCGTACTAAAAGGGATGTATAACAAGGGGAGATGGCGATATGGACTCAAAGCGTATGTTGCTCTGAAGCCGAGCCGACGCCGACATATCACACGCCCCAAAACGTTAGTAGACTACTGTTTAAGACCGCTTCTTGTTCTTAATTTATGTTGTGTGCACGTAACAGTTGTTTTAAATAGAAAATGTAGCAAAGTTTTTGTAAATAACACTGTGTCGAGAGGCTATTTTCAAATGCTTTTCTGGTCTAAAATGCATATTTAATGCAGTAATACAGCGCGTTCCTCCTCGCTAATTAACTTTCTTCTTGTCATACGTTTAGAATAACCAAGGAGAAATGCATGTGCTATGAAACCGCAGCTTTCGTAATCCAGCATTTTCGTTAACGAAGAAAGTAGTGTTCCGTCTATGTCCATTCCCAAAAATGCTGAGAGCATATTCTGCTATGTTTGGTAGGTTTCCATTCTTTCCTTCTGACAGGGTTTCTTCACAGAGCGTTTCTATTAGGACTGACAGCAAATGTCAGGTCGAATGACAGAAATAAAACTACCACCAAAATTAATGTACACGCTACAAATTGTCGCTTAAGTTACACCATTAAGAATGAAATCTAATTCCTTTGAAATTTAGTCTATATTCTGAATCATTAATACATCCGTAAATGACGCAAGCTGGTAATTTTGATCGGAACACTTCCGTCAGAACGTAATGTTTACGGCAGCTAACACAGCGGACGTCAGTCTCAAGTTTGTGCCATCAAGACAGCTCCCTTTGTTACACCTCCATACCCACTACCACCGGGCGCTAACCGTAAGGCAAAACCCACCCACTGTTATGGCCAAAGATATATCTTTATTTACTCTCACAACTCATCGATGCTACATTTTTTAAAGTAAGATTCGATTGTCACATTTGATGGAAGTCCGTTATGTGATGTTGTCTTGTAGCTGTATGGGTTTCACTAATTTCTTTACTCTTGCTTCATCATCATCATCGGCATCATCAGAATGAGCACCACCATTACCAAAAATTTTTAGCTCCTTAGTCTAGTCCCAAATTCCTATTCATTACCAATATTCCTTGCCTATTATGTTAATTCTCCTTATTGAAGCAACTCGTTAGAGGAATAAGTGCCTCGCGCTTACTGTTGCTCGTCGGGAAATTCGTTGTTATGCTTTACGTTTATCTTCACTAATTGGCACGCTACCACAAGGAATGCGTTGTCGTTGGTTCTCGCACGATCAGACGCTTCTAACGAGGAACGTTTCAATCAACATGGAGAATACGGTCCACGCTCTTTTAGTATACCTCACTGTAACTGCTTGGTCAGGGAAATAATAATCTACATGAGTGAAATGCGTACACAGTTGATGTACCTCACCAGTATATCAACAATGTTATTGGTTTGATTAGATTTTCTCGTCAGGGCATATTTTCTTCGCGCACTAATCTCCAACGTACGAATTATAGTTTAGGAGATGCGCTACCAGGGTCATTAGTGCCCATGCTGAAAAAAAATGTTGCTAAATGATCTGATATGAGCTGCCTACGTGAAGCCGTATATTTAGGTGCTAAAAATCAGTTTCAGTTTAAATTCCCACGAGATGTACAAAATTAGGACGAAAACGTTACAATTCTCTCAACAGATATTTGTTATATAAGACGCTTACCAACGCAGAAGGAAACACTAGCAAATAAGATAAAATTTTCTTCGGTGCATCGTTGGTGCTTTACTAACAGATTAAGCAGCTGTTCTCGAATATATTAAAGCAGATTGTTTTTATCTAAGTCCGAGGAGGAGTCCACATATAATCATATTACTTGTAAAACTTCGGGAATACCCTGCTTATACCCCTAAAATGGATGAAAGGTGACTCTCTAGACCAATTTTTGCTCTTTTGCTTGCATAATGAACGCAGGCTGTCAAGTAGTTGTGTGATGTGCCTGCTCTGCAACAACCACAACAAACTGAGACGTATTGTCCCTGCAGGGGCCTGGGAGGTGGCAGTGTTGCAGACGGCAGTGTTCTGTTCTTTCATTAGCGCCGCTTCTTTCCATCTGAATTACTGGCATAATGCCGTCCTTCGTCTTGTATAAGGTATCACCTGCCGTAGCTTCGTGGTTTGTATTGCCAACCGTTCGCTTTCGTACTGACACAGGACCTTTCTTCAGAACTGTGATCTAAATACAACGCAGTGGAAAGGCACACTGTGTCATCCTGTGTCCCACATAGGACATCTGGATGCACTGACAGCTTAATCAATTCTATGGAGTCCCACGCGCTCTGGTACACACATGAATGGCAGCTCTTGATCCTGTAGAAGAAGATTATCCGGGAGATTAGCTATTAGTTTGCTCACCGGCTACAGTCTTTGCAGGGATGGTCACTGAGGGAATCTGAGAAATCGATGATATTCGTGTTCCATCTTTCCTCAATCGTTACAGCACTTTTACACAATGGTTCTGTCCAATTTAGGAAACCCCGTGCAGGGTGCAGGTAGGCATCTACTAAGGAAGTCTGATATAGCCACAGAGACGCTGAAAAAAATATCATATTGCTTTAAATAAGTGCATTTTTTAATATTTTTTGCTTATCTTAGAAGCAGACTTGTATGCAATCTCCAAGTGCAAATTTATGTGTGAAAGGCATTTCTGTTGATAAAAGTAATAGAAATCTATTCATTACTGTGCATTAATTGTATCTGTTCATGTTTCCCTACGATATACCTGGAAAAATCATCGCTATGTCTAGGGAAATGAGGGGCTCAGGCGCAAAAGATGGTAACTGGCATTCTGGGAAAGAATGACTTATGTTGCATATGATGTAATACATAGCATAGATTAGGTACTTTTCAAAAAATATCTTCAGATGGTAGAAGAATACAGCTTGTATTCCTGATAACTAGAAACTGCTGCATGTATAACTAGGAGAAAGCTTGAGTTCCAAGGGCTCATGAATGTGAACTGTACTGTGATGTTAGAACAACTATTAAACAGTGTTAATGAATTTGCTGACTTTGAAAAAGATCCAGATTACTAAGAGAGAGAAATTGAAAGTGACGACATTGTTAGTAAAGAAGAAAATGAGGTAAGAAGTGTCACTAATTTCAGATCTTTTTTTGCATGCCCGGATTGGTATCTGCCGTAGTTAACGTTTCGTACATGGTATGAATAAGTGCAGATGGTCTTAGCGTGTACAGCATGTTTTCGTGAAAAGTTAGGAATTAGAAATGTTGTGAAGATGTAGTTTTCAAATAGGGAACCTGAAAAAATGAAAGTACGAAATTTATCCCATGGTGAAATGGACCTTATATCAGTAAGACGAAGAGGGCTTCCAGCGCTGCTCCGTCAAGGCCCATGACCAATCGAGGTACCTGAATTCTGTTCTGTTCTGTTTAGTTTCCAGTACATACTTTGAGATCATTACGCTTATTCGAAGGCATTAAAAGCTTCTAATAAATCCAAAGCTAGCTATCAGAGCAGAGAAAGTGAGTTTTGAAAACAGATATTAGTGTTTTCAAATCATAAACTGAATGAATTTAATGACATAACATTATCTCATTAATACGTTGCCTTAAATTATGATCCACCAAATTTAAAGTAGAATTTTCCTGTGGCCGGTGAATATTTTCAACGCCTTGACTGCAATGGTATGTACATTTTACGACCATGAATAATCTGCTTTCAACCGTCTTTAAATCAATACCTTTTCTACAGTTTTTCTTCTATAATTTAAATAGCTGTTTCCATTTTGTAATCCTACCAGTGCATTCTTTAATGTCCAAACGTTTCATAAAACTAAGGAGAAAGAATGAACATTTCATATGTGTAGTTATATTTATATAAAACTTTATATTCTAATAACTTCAGTGCACTAAAATGTCACATACAATATGTTACATCCGATCTCCTCAAATACTGCCATCGTTTGGGCCGTAGCAAGAGGAGAAAAGTGTAAACAGCATGACCAGTATTTTTCTCTATGTTGAATGTAGAATGTAGCTGCTTAACAAATACATAGCCTCTTTTCGTAAGTTTTTCAAGTAACTTTGACTCGTACGGGAGAAACGTGCATTCGAAGTACAGTCATATTAAAAAACGTGTAAATTTTAAATAAAGGGAACCAATAAGACTCTTTAAGAAAATTGTTATTTTCAAGAAAGAGAACTATGTAAGTCATGTGAAAATTAACAATTTTATGTAGTTTTCACCACTGGCATTCAAGCGCAGATTTTTGGCGTATAAGTAAAAGAAATCACATATGCTACTTGAAGAACTTACAAAAATAGCTTATGTATTTGTTAAGCTGTTTCCTTCAAACTTTCTGGAGAGTATTAGTCATGCTCTTTGCCCGAAATTACCGATGGCGTCTTGTTAATTAACACCTCTGGTTAATTGAAACGTATTTTACTCATTCATTCACATTTTAGGCTACCATATTAGTAGTTATATCCTGGCAAATTATCAAATGCCAAATGGTATTCTTTAGAATTACAGTTAGATATATTCTTTTTGCTTCATATGACATTTCCACCATCCCTTAAGCGGTTTGTTTTCTTTCTCCATCTGGTCTCCTCCCTGAACGGTAGTTTTATAGGTTGCTCATACAGATAAACTAGCTACAAAAATAAGGAAGTGTTGGTGCCCAGTGTGTTGCATGGAACATGTGTATATTTTTGACAGGCTCAGTGGTACTTCACTATTTTTTTAAAGAGTAATTATAGTCCCTTTAGTGTTTACACGGTAGGTTGCTAATTTCGACGTGAAAATGTCGTCACCCCTGTATAAGGGGTGAATGCAGTATGTTGCCAGACTTTCTCCATCCATTATTCCAAAATTCTGATGTTTTCTGTAGGTCTTAAGATAACCCTCCTGTTTGCCACATATGGCGGATAGTACCTTTCTAGAGTGTTTTTCTATCTTTCCCCGTGAAGGAATGTGTTAACCACAGCTGATATTTTAGGGGAGAGAAAGTTTTATTTAGCGTTGTTAACTGGTTCTTAAAAAGAAAAATTGTAACTTCATACATTGAGTTTACTTAGCACATTAATAAACACAGCAAAATCTATTCCCCACATCAAACATCATTTAGTTTTCTCTTATTGGTACTATCTGAGGCTACCAACAAGAAGTAATGAACGTCTCAGACATCGACACATGAACTGCTTTTGATTGCTACCAAAAATGTAGCTTGATCTTCAGCTTACTCTAAACACCGCCAGTACTAATTCACTGCACGTTCTCCATCAATATCTGCATTTATACTCTGAAAACCATTGTAAAGTGCAGTGTAGATCGCTCTTCCCGTTGTATTACGAATTAAGGTTTTTTTCTATTCCATTCACAAATGGAACCATTAACAATGACTTCCTAAATCTCTGTGCTCTTCGTTTCGCTACCCCTACAGCAGGAAGAGGAATGCAACATGGTCCTAGGATTACGGTTCTTACAAACTTTTGGTGTAGCACTCTATTATCAAATAAGGCTGAATGAGTTTAAAAGTGTTTATTGTTTTACAACATAATACACTTTACGATTTGATATGAACTCCTATCAGGGAGGCTCGAAGAAGAAAAAGAAGAAGAATTGCAAAATGTCAGATACCTCTTTTTAACAAAAAATGAGACATTACATAGATAATCAAGACACTAAAAGGAGGTTAATACTCTGCGGTGTATTCGTGTATCTAATATCGTTCAAATACAGTGTTATGTTTGTTTCATCGCCCTGGAATGGAGGAGACATTGTCTATTACAGAATATGGATGCTGTATTAAACTTTAGTTCACTCACTTCACTCAGCAGTTTGAAACAGACGATACACAATACTAGTACTTAGGTAGCCATTTTGGAAAGGACATGGAGTAATTTCGTTTCAGTCAATTGATATTATAAAAACTAATCTCCTTCTTACGACATTCATATTAATATACTGATATGGAGAGCTTTCACAAAATTTGCAATAGAATACTAGGTACCATGCCTCACTGCTTAGTGTTAAAGTTTAAAATTAGTTATACTCTGAGGAATTTTTCAAAGTGAATTTGCAATTTTCTGCACCACTCCCCTGTAGTCAGCAGGAAAACTGGGAAAAAGCAGTGCCAAGGTGTATAGACTTTAACTCTTTATAGGTGATATTCAGGTGAATCATCTTCATGCAAAGAATTGTAGGAAATGCAATAAAAATACTGAGTCTTTGATTTGTAGCTCTTGTTTTAAGTTACTTCAACAATAGATTTTGCTTAGTAAAGAGGTACTTAGTAAACGTTTTAACAGTCTCTGTTAGTGCAGTTTATATATGTATCATTTTGTAAAATTCCTATCGACGTATACGTCCCTAAAGAAGTTAAGTTTTAAGGTTTTGTTGACACATGCAGTATGGTGTAGGTGATGTTCGATTTGAGGTGAAAGCACACTGTGAAAACAACCTTGGTACACATCGTAAGACGAAGGAGTTCAAGAGCTGGAGATGCTGGACTGTGGTGATGGCCGGATGGCCCAACAGCACGATTTAGGGGACGGTTGCCGGCCGACTGCATAAGGGACCATCATGATGGCTAGGATCTGGACATTGGGATCGATGATCGGACGAGAGACAAGATGATTCAGCGTAGCTTCTTTGCATTTCAGATACATGTAACAGTTAGTTTTAAAATGTAATCGGAAATACGCAGTGCATGACTCACACGACTTGCGCTGAAGGAAGCACATTTTTAACATCCAAGTAATCCCCTACTTCGATAAAAATAACACAGATTAATTTGACAACATTAATTTAATTAGATCCATCTTTAATTTTAGGGAGACCTCTTGTATTTCTTTTTGAAATCATTATTTAGTGTACAGTACACTGCGAACCAAACAGTCAAATTTCGCTCTTAATCAGCAGTTGTTATCAACGTAAGTCTTGTATTTTTAATGTCTAAAACATGCACAGAGAATATGTCTCAGACGGGCAACTTTTCATTTATGGTTCTGTAAAACTGAAATCAATAACAGTGCATCAATACTTCACATCAACCATCGTCAGCACTGGTGCTCATAACATTGTCTCCTCTCTACTCGAATAAAAGTTCAATCTCTAACACGGTACCACAAGTGGATAACAGTTCGCTCATCTCAATTCAAATAAGTGCAAAATAGATCACATGGTTTTCTTTTTTTATTGGGAATTCAGTCTAATTGTCCATTTCAACGTGTTCTCGCACCACATTTGGTTACAATGTTGTTATACATTCACCAAGCAATCACTAATGGAGAAACATTATTAGAACTGCGCTCACCATTCCACTGTCATCATACCACAGTCTTACAGTACATATCTGTTAAAGACTCGTGCGTTAACGTCACCCCATCCGATCTCAATAATTTGGTGATACATAGCATAGGCAATATATTTATAGGATACATATGTACATATTTCAATGGGAATCAAATCCGCAGTTCTTAGTACGCAGTGGATTCCATAACATTAGGTAACTGTTTACGACTCTAGCATGAGCTGCTAAAAATTGATATCACTTTGCAACTTACCATTCATGTAGACCAGGACAAATTTATCCAGCATTTAAAGTACAAAATTAGCCCTTGCGTCTTTGCATAACGTCGAATCCAAGTGCAGAATCACAACAGAAAACAGAAAGAACAGAAAGCAGATAGCAAAACATTTAATTATGAATCCGAATTTCGAAGGCAAATGCAATTATTCAAAGCCCACGTACTTTTAGTAATACTACTGTTCATCTAAATTTTGACACAATTAGTACAGAATCTAAGCTTCATACACAAATGACGGTAACAGTAATATTACCTTTGTTTAAACGATTAGTAGTGATGGCATTCCCTTCATAAACCAAGCTCTGTTTTTATTTAGTACTAGGAAAGACAAATAGATATTTCTTATGGCATATTACGTACTTAATGCCATGAAAAGTGGTAGAAGCAATTATTCACATAGTAGAAGATCAAGTTTTATTCGCAAATGTCTCCGTTACTTCGAGAACAGTTACGCAGTTTTAAATAACATATCACCTGAGTAACACTGGGTAGTAAAAATTCGTTTTCAAATCATGACTCAGTTCGTTTTCCTCTTGGAATGTTGTAACAAGTAGTCTTCAGTGTGAAAGTTCAATCTATACAAAACACACACTAACATTGAAAACGTCTGTTTGCTTTGTGCCACTATCAGTTAGTATTTAGGTATATGGATTTCAGTTATGCATTATAAGACACAGCTAGGGCAGTGGACAGTATTCATTCTAACTGAGTACAAATATTGTTGAAAATACTGCTTAATTTATGTACTAGTCATGGAGATTGTCAACATGCAGTAAGTTTCCAAATGTGAACAATACACGTGAGATACACTTCTCCCAGCTTATGTGGATTCCATGTGTAAGAATAGCTCTAAAATCTTCTCCACGAGTAGCAAGTTAAGTTAGTTAGTAATATACAACTAATTATTATTCATGTTTTGCAAACGTTAGTAAAATACAAACAAGATTAATCACTAGTGTAGATCCTTTCGAAGATCGTAATGGGAATACAATCCCTGTATTTTGTTGGTTTTAGGATACGCTAACAAGTAGGTCCCTTCATTAGAATTCCTCATTACTTCGTAAGGACTTTTGTAAAGTAGTTGCTGTTTACTGTTCTTCCTTTGGGGAAGACAGGATTGGTGGTGAATTTTCGAAAGTATTCCGCCTGCTTCGAGAAATCGTCGTTCAAGAGCATGACAGAAGTTTGCATTACCATATCTTCAAAAGAGTATTCTTCTTTTCGAAACCCTGGAAGAGAATCTATCCACTCGTTTCTCTACTTTACTTCAAATACGAGTTTGGCTGGAGTCTATTGTGTGGTTTATCGTGGCAGTTGGTTAGTGTTCATGATATTCTACCAAACGTGTTTGCTGGTTAACTGCATAATACTGAATGAGTATATTAAAATCACAGAAAATTCTCTCCATTTGGGTGAACAAGCACTGAAATTCTGAGGTAGGCGGTAAGGATAAAACGGCTCAGTCGAATTACTGTAATAAATTGCATAAATTACAAATACGTGCAGAATTCAACAACGGAAATTCCAGGATTGAACATTATTATGAAAAGGATGGTTGCTACTCATCACTTAGTTGAGATGCTGAGTCGCAGATAGACACAAAAAAAAGACTCTCAGGAGAAGGAGCTTTCTGCCAAAAGGGCCTTCGTCGGAGATAGAACATACATACACACTTACATACGGAAACGCAAGTCGGAACACACATGACCTCAGGCTCTGGCTGCTGAGTCCACAGTCACACTGTGGCCGCAACAGCCAGAGACTGCGGTCATGTATGTGCACGTTGCGTTTGCATGGATGTGTGAGTGAGAACTCGTGGACTTAGCAGCCAGAGACTGTGGTGATGTGTGTGCTGACGAAGGCCTTGTCGGCCGAAAACCCTTCTTTTCGTAATATTGCTGAGTAGCAGAAAAAATTGAAAAATAAAGTGTATTTGAGTTGGTTGTTGCGATGGAATGTTGGCATTATGTAAGCAGATGAATGTTGATGTATGTGTATAGATACACATGAATGTATGTAAAAGAGAAAGCATTCGCCATTGACTACTATTGATAGTGCAAATAATCAAGTGAACAGTCGACATCTCAGCGGGAAGGGATGGAACAAAGCAAAGTATATGGTGGCTGCATACTATGATATGGAACACGGCATTGTTTAACTGGTGCTGGGCTGATACTGATTTCTTTATCTAGATGGTCTAAATGAAGTCAGGCCAGTTTGAGACACATTGTACAAGCACCAATACACCTATTTAACCCAGATAGTTTATGAAGTTATTGAGAGTCAGTTTCTTCTGTGATACAGGAAGTGTGGACTGTGCTAGTTATAGAATATAGTATACCATTATTACGTTAATAGATAGATATTATGAAAATATAGCCAAATACTGCTTTTGTTCTATTACTTTCTGATCTGATTTTCTGTCGAGTTTGATGGAAATCCTCATCATACTCTGTCGCAATGTTTTGCTCGACTGCAGGTAAAGCGTTAGGGATGTGAAATACCGCCATTCGCACAAGAATGTGCACATTGTCGTCGAAACAGAAGAACCAGAGGGTGACTTCTGAGTGAGTATAATCAGTTCAGCGTTATTGGCTATACATTGCTTCGCAAAAACTGATGATTTCAGTGTAAATTCGTACACGAGAACGGCGATGTCAAAGAAAGTGGGGAAGCGGACAGAGGTTTAGGACACTCCTTTGGATGCGAAACTGCCCTTAAGGGCGGAAGAATCAGCAATAATCTACTTCAAGGCAATGTAAACCACGACGTTTAGGACACATAATATTTATCTACATGATGTTTTTATCTGTAGTTAGAAAGGTGACATGAAGATCATTCCTTTACCAAAAATTCCAGACTAGTCCATCGTTCGTACCTTCAGAAGGAGAATGTCAAGAGGGAAGTGACCATTATTAAAAGGTGGAACAACCAACGAAAGGATAACCGTATACGACTCGCAGCGTGGAATATCCGAAGTTTCAGCGTGGTAGGGACGTTAAAAACGTGAAAAGGGATACGTTAAAACTGAATTAACGAGGGCTGGAACTTAAATAGTGGCAACTATTTATTCACAGCCGATAAAAAAGAGTTACATGTTTTCACTGTTTACTGTCCTTCAAAGTAGCCACCAGCGTTGTGTAGAACTCGTTGCCAGCGATGTGGTAGGCGTAGTATACCGTTAACAGAGCCTGTTCTGTTGATGGTGCGAATTCAGCGGTCTACTGCCTGTCGGATTTCTGGAACAGTTCTGATGAAAATGCCACGAAGTTATTCCTTCATCTTCGGAATCAAATCAAAGTTACAACGACAAGTCAGAGGAGTATGGTGGATGGTAAAGTACTTCCCAGTCCCATCGACCGAACAGAACAGTCACACCTTGTGCTGTATGTGCCTGCGCATTGTCGTGCAAAATGATGGGTGGGTTGCACAGAAAGCATCTCCGCTTCTTTCGCAAAGCTGCTAGCAGATGATGCTCCAAAAACGTACAGTAAAACTGTGCATTGACAGTCTGCCATGGAGGAAAGTAATGCGTTAGGATAACACTATCACAGTCGTACACGACAATCACCACAACTTTCACCATACTGGGGCTCTGACGCACTTCCGACTTTCGCGGCAACACATAATGAAGCCATTCGTTGGATTGGCGTTTCAGTTTTGGTTTCGTGGCATTTGCTTCAGAACTGTTCCAGAGATTCGACAGGCAGTAGACCGCTCCATTCGCACCATCAACAGAACAGGCTCTGCTAACGGTACACTACGCCTTCCACATCGCTGGCAATGGGTTCTAAACAACACTGGTCACTACTTTGAAGGGCAGTAACAGGTGCAAACATGTAACTTTTTTGTATCGTTTCTGAATAAATAGTTGCCACTATTTATCTTCCAACACTCGTAGATATACTTGGCGTCAGCGAAGTGAGATGGAAAGAAGAGAAGGATTTCTGCTGAGACGAGTGTAGGGTAGTATTAACAGCAGCAGAAATGGAATAACGGGAGTAGGATTCGTTATGAATAGAGACATAGGGCAGGAGTGAGTTATTGTGAACAGTCGGGTGATAGGATTGATCTCTTCAGAATTGACAACAAACCAACACCAAAAACGACAGTTCAGTTATACATTTCGACACCGCAAGCCGAAGATCAGGAGACAGACATAGTAATTAAGGATTCAGAACAGTATTCAGTACGTAAAGGGTTTGGAATGCGTTTATAGGGGAAGGAGTAGAAGAGAGGTTTACGGGAGAATGTGGGTTTGGTACTAGAAATGAGAGGGGAGAAAGGCTAATAGCGTTCTCCAGTAAATGTCAGATAGTATTAGCGAACACTCTGTTCGAGAATCACAAGAGGAGGAGGTACACTTGAGAAACGACGGGAGATATGGGAAGACTTTGGTTAGATTACATCGTGATTAGGCAGAGATTCCAAAATCACATACAGGATTGTAAGGCATACCCAGGAGCAGATAAGGACTCAGAGCACAATTAAATAATAGTGAAGGGTAGGTTGAAGTTAAAGTGAATAGTCAGGTAAAATCAATGTGCAGAGAAGTGGGTGTAGAGGTACTACAGAATGATGAGAGATGCTCGAAGTTCTCGGAGGCTATAGATAATGTGTTAAGGGTAACTCAGTAAACGATTCAGTTGAAGAGCATTGGATAACTATTAGAAGGGCAATCACACAAAAACATATAGGTACAAAGAAGGTAACTGCGAAGAAACGTAGAGAAACGGAGGAAATACTTTAGTTGATCTATGAGAGAGGGAAGTCCAAAAATGTCCAGGGAAATTAAGGAGTACAGAAATACAAGTCACTTAGGAATGAAAAAATATTGGAAGTGCAGGGAGGCTAAGGTGAAATCGATGCATGTAGAATACGAAGAGATCGGAAAAGAAATGATTGTCGTAAGTTCTCACACATCATACAGAATAGTCAAAACAACTTTCGGCGAAATTAGGATCAATGGCGGTAACATTAAGAGAGCAATGTGAATTCCACAGTTAGATACAGACGAGGAAGTGGATTGATGGAAAGAGTACAATGGAGGCCCCTATGAGGGAAAGGTGAAGAAACAGGAGTCGATGAAGAAGAGATAGGAAATCTAATATTAGAAGCAGAATTTAAAAAAGAAACGTCATACAATTCTGAAGATTGCAGGTGCCGATAAGTACGAATATTCCGCACAATCAGCTTAACAGCTGAAGCATCCAACTGCTGACATGGGGAGTATACAGAAGAATGGAGAAGGAAACTGAGGATCTGTTAGAAGTTGATCAGTTTGACTTTATGAAAAGTAAAGGCGCTAGAGAGGCAGTGCTGGGACTGTAGTTGCTAATGGAAGCAAGACTAAAGGAAAATCAGTACACTGACATAGGACTTGTTGGCCTGCAGAAAGTGTTCGACAATGTTCGATAGTGCCAGATGATCTAAATCCTGAGAAACAATAATGGTACGCTATAGGGAAAGACTGGTAATATACTCTACAATACGTACGAGAGCTAAGAGAGAGTGATCAGATTAGAAGTCCAAGAACGAAGTGGAATAAAAATTCAACGTGCAATATTATCGCTGAAAAGATTCGCTGATGACATTGATACTGAGTGAAAGCGAAGAAGAGTAATAGCACCTGCTGAAAGAAAGGAATATTCTAATTTGTACAGAATATGCATTGAGAGTTAATCAAAGAAAGACGGAAGGATCGATTACGAATTAGATGAAGTTAAGGAATTGTGCTGCCTAGGCAGAGCCATGACGGTCGGAGCAGACTAGTACTGACAAAAAGGGAAGTATGCTACTATCATAGTCCTAAATTTGAGGGAGGAATTTCAGAGAATGCACGTCTGGGGAACAGTACTGTATAGTAGTTAAACATGGACTGTGGTAAAACTGGAATCGAAGCATTTGAGATGCGGTACTACAAAAGAATGTTGAAAATTATGTGAACTGGTAAGGCGAGAAAGAAGGAGGTTCTCCGGAGAACCGGCAAGGAAAGGAACATAAGGAAAACCCTGACATGAAGACGGGACAGGATAGTAGGCCATCTGATATAATTCACGGAATAAAGTCCATGGTACTGGAAGGTACTGTAGATGGTAAAATATGTATAGGGAAACATGGATTGATGTTGGGAGATAATTGTGAAAAACATGAGGATACCTCGTAGTGGTGTGAGACTCTGTTCTCGGCACGTTACATGTTGGACATGGACTCGTTGTCGGTCTACATTTGGCCCGCTGGTCGAGTCGTTCAGTATGCAGATTTGTGGGGAATTCGGATGACACAGTGAACAGATTTCGACGATGTGGAAATGAGGCAGGCATACACGTTCTCAAACTCCCGGTCGACCATGTCTGCCCACCATAAGAGATGACAACCACATTGAGCACCAAGCATATCAAAATACCTCCACAACTGTGTCTCTCCTCCAAGAACATTCTGTGCCATCGTACACCATTGTTAAGAGACTAGTAGCAGATGGACTAGGGAATGCTTTGACACTCGTTAACACAACAGATACGGCTTTGCTTGAAGTGATACCATTACCACTAATCATGTACCGCTATTGATGGGCGTCGCACTACTTTCAGCGATGTTGCACTGTCCTGCTCTACCCTTTATTCTGTCTCCCTTACTCCACCTCTCACTTTTTTACTACTGGAGTTAATTTCATTCGGCTTGTGGTTTTATTTATTTGGATATGATTATACAGTGTGAGTCACCTAACGTTACCGCTGGATATATTTCGTAAACCACATCAAATACTGACGAACCGATTCCACAGACCGAACGTGAGGAGAGGGGCTAGTGTTGTTTAATACAAACCATACAAAAATGCACGGAAGTATGTTTTTTAACACAAACCTACGTTTTTATAAATCGAACCACGTTAGTTTTGTTAGCACATCCGAACATATAAACAAATACGTTATCAGTGCCGTTTGTTGTATTGTAAAATGTTAATTACACCCGGAGATGTTGTAACCTAAAGTTGACGCTTGAGTACCACTCCTCCGCTGTTCGATCGTGTGTATCGGAGAGCACTGCAACATACATCGCGTTTCTACAGAATGATCTGCCAACGTTGCTGGAGAATGTCCCACTGGAAACGCGTCGACGTATGTGGTATCAGCATGATGGTGCACCTGCACATTCCGCAATTAGCACTAGGCTGACCCTTGACAGGATGTTCGACGGGCGTTTCATAGGACGTGGAGGACGCATAAATTGGCCAGCCCGTTCTTCTGATCTTACACCTCTGGACTTTTTTCTGTGGGGTATGTTAAAGGAGAATGTGTACCGTGATGTGCCTACAACCCCAGAGAATATGAAATAACGTACTGTGGCAGCCTGCGGCGACATTACACCAGATGTATGCGGCGTGTACGACATTCATTACGCCAAAGATTGCAATTGTGTGCAGCAAATGATGGCCACCACACTGAACATCTATTGGCCTGACATGTCGGGACACACTCTATTCCACTCCGTAATTGAAAACGGAAACCACGTGTGTACGTGTATCTCACCCCTCATGGCAATGTACATGTGCGTCAGCGAAAAAGACCAATAAAAAGGTGGTAGCATGTGGACGTAACGTGCTGTTCCAGTCTCTTCTGTACCTAAGGTCCATCAATGTTTCCTTTGGATCCCTACGTAATTCGGTGCTCTCCGATACACACGATCGAATAGCGGAGGAGTGGTACTCAAGCGTCAACTTTAGGTTACAATATCTCCGGATGTAATTAACATTTTACAATGCAACAAAAGGCACTGATTACGTATTTGTTAATATGTTCAGATGTGCTAACAAAACTAACGGGATTCCATTTAAAAAAGCGTAGGTTTGTGTTAAAAAACACACTTCCGCGCATTTTTTATGGTTTGTATTAAACAATTACAATAGCCCCTCTCCTCACGTTCGGTCTGTGGAATCGGTTCGTCAGTATTTGATGTGGTTTACGAAATATATCCAGCGGTAACGTCGGGTGACTCACCCTGAATATGTGTAGCAGCGAGTAAGTTGGTACATGGTAACTAGTAACTTTGCTTTACGATATTAAAGTTTGGATTTGCAATGTTCAGACTGATATAAAACTGAAACAGAGTTGTGGCAGTACACAAAATTAATTGTAACAAGTTGCTATGGTTTTGATTCAATGTTATTACACTGTCTTTACTCAGTAATTCTTCCTTCATAAAAGCAAGTAACTTTGAGTAATGTTGAATAAATATTTCACTTTGGATGTATGAGTCACACTAGCACACATATGTTAAGTTCAGACATGGAGTGGGAGAGGGAATAAGTACTTTTATCATAAATGTGGCACACCGTGGATCAAATTATTGCTTTTCCACATCTGCTCTGGATAATCATGTACGGAACATTCACTTGCTACTGTAACGAAATCAAGAAAGAAAGAAAACTGTATCTGAACTCACTACCTTGCATAGTATTCAGAAAAGTCAGTAATGAAACTCAATTGATCGTTACAGCAGTGAATGTTGGTTACGTTATGCAGTGGATTTTTGAATAATGTTAATTAGAACAGGCGTGCGGATAGCCCGCGTTCTCTTAATCTCAGGGAAAAATATTTAAAATATTGCTTCAGTTCCACAGAGCAGGGCCGGCCGGTTTTCCCGTGCGGTTCTAGGTCCTTCAGTCAGGAACCACATGACCACTCGGGCATGGATGTGTGTGATGTCCTTAGGTTAGTTAGGTTTAAGTAGTTCTAAGTTCTAGGGGACTGATGACCACAGATGTTAAGTCCCATAGTGCTCAGAGCCATTTGAATCATTTTTCACTGAGCAGACCTTGCCACAAAATGTGGAAATGATTAAGTCATAACACAGTTATTCATTATATTTTTGTGCCCGCATGGAATATGTCGTACAGTACCTTCCAAATCAAACTGAGAAATGCACTGAATAACATAATATAGTCTGCCGGCACTGTTGGAAGCTGTAAGAAAATGTTAAATATTATTATGTTACCTCGCGTTACCGGCGAGGCGACTGCGACGCCTGAAATAAACATTTTTTAAATGTGCCTCGTCTGCGGCCGTTGCCCTCGCAGATTGGTACAGCGGCTACCGCTAAATTAAATGCTGAAAATGTCTAAATTATTTACGGGACGAATGGCTGGCAACCTTACAAATTATTTGAAAAACATATTTGCTCAAACTCTATACATTCAAACAAAAATGCTTCAATTTTACACATCTTTTTACAACAACTCGCCTAATGGTGGATCTGAAGCTTCATGAACAAAAGACTCACGGCCAGCATATACATTTCGTTAACACGCAAGTGTTACTCGTAACGAAATCAAAGACAACAGAGAGATTATTACAATGCTTTTTACTATTTATACATGTGCTGAATTGTCCTTTTTATCTGTGGCACAGATCATAGTCACTAATTCATTTAACAAGAATACGATTTTCAAAGATAATATTATGTCATGGATTCAAAGTTAAAAAATGCATAAAACGTAAAATAATTATAAATGTTCTACATACGCACATAATACATTCGTGAAATGTTTACACAGTTTTACTTTATTGCTTCACTTGATGATGTTTATTCGTGTTTAAATTATTTCTCTTTCACCGTGTGCGTGGCACTATATCGATAAATGTTAACTTGTCTTACACACACGGAAAAAATTCTATCACAGGCTTTTTATTACGACTGGCCATGAGACGCTACACCTTGATGCCCATCATCGGCGACGATCAGAGGAAAAGACCCATTTTTCCAATGTTTTGGAGAGGTGCAGCTATGTTACTACTGCCAACATGGTGTGGGGATTCATGGGGTCACGGCTGGTAGTAATTAATTGAACTCTGACGGCACAATGGTACGTCACGGACACCATGCGTTCTCGTGTGTTACCTCTCATGGGGCAGTATGATGGAGCTGTCTATTAAGTGGACAGTGCACGTCTAGACATGACACGTGTCTTATGAAACGTCTACGCGATGTTGAGGTGCACCAATGGTCATGGTTCCCTGATTTGTTCCAGAGACAACATAGAACATGTGTGGGGCCAACTAGCACGTCAACACCCTCCCAGTCTCAGTGTTAAAAATTTCAAGGACCATTTACGACAGATTACGCCATCTTACCTCACGAGACGATATGACTGCTATGTGACGACATTTCCAAACGAATGAGTTAATGCATCCTGGCAGTATGGAGTACAGCGTCATACTGTTAAGTGGGTTGATATTGGAAAGCTCTTAGTAAATTTGTTTCTTGTTCGTAATCACTGAAATAATATCCCATACCCACTCATATGGTGAAGCTTCACTTGTTTCTTCGTCCCCTTCAGGGTGCTTAATGTTTTTGGCAGGCAGTGTAAATAAATTCTATAATGGAATCTGCATTTGGTTTATTTATATGAAATAAACGCAAATAATTACATAGCAATGCAGATCAATGCCTGCATCAAAACTAGAATCTATTTTGTTGTGAAGACAACACTCTGTTATACACGTTATTTACCACTTTACGTTTAATATAACGCATTTCGATAGTTATGGAGGAAAACATTATGACAGTAATATAAAAAGTTATTTGTCTGCGTGAAACTGTAATGACAACTATTTACAGAGTATATAGCAGAGACCTGTTGTTATAAATTTCATTCTAATGACAACACACGGCGGTGAGTAGGAAAGCTTGTTTAGGCCACAGTTGTCAGCCACGCTAGCGCTGCGCTAAACCCTGCAGCATTAATCAACTCCCATCTCTGACCGCAATATTCTGCAACAAAGCGTAACGCTATTACGTGCGCTATACACGCGCTGCGTGTACCTCGTATTGTGATGAGCTTTTAATGGTGGTTATTTAACACTTTAATTTTCGGTTCACCTGTGTAGCGGAAGCCACGGAGTTAGCCTTTTGTGATTTACAGACCGCTATTTGTTAAGCGGCAGCCACGTAAACTGCTTAAAGACTGCTATAAATTCGCAGCGTAAGAGGCTTTGCGGTATTTGAGTTCACTGGTGAGGTCTTCCTATAATTTATGTTGTTCCTCGCTCACAGACTGCAAGTGTATTGTCTCGAACAGAATTTATTGTACGTCTCTACCGACTTATCGGAAGGAATGACGCTCTAGGTACCAGATTCGCTAGATGTTTAACGTCAAACTAGCCACTGTTAGATGGTGAGTTGCAGATGTATGTTGCCAGGATATAGTAAGAAAGGTTAAAATTTATCATCTTGTTTGTATTACAGCTGCAATGTTTATTCAGTTGAGTAAATGAAGGTTAAACAGATCGCCCGCCATGCGTTTGATGTGATTTAGCGGAACTACGAAAAATAGACTACTTGGGTTTAAACATTATCCTTGAGTAATGTCAGTTTCGTTACAGAGTGCACATTCCCGCCAGGAATGTCCTCACATCTTGCAATTACCTAGTCCGCTCTCAACCAAACAGTAAAAATGAAAGGAAAAGTTTCAAGTTCAAGTAACTTGATTCACTTAAATTAGAGAGAGATGATGAAGTCCAAGATGACATGAAATAGTTCAAATGGCTCTGAGCACTATGGGACTTAACATCTGTGGTCATCAGTCCCCTAGAACTTAGAACTACTGAAACCTAACTAACCTAAGGACATCACACACATCCATGCCCGAGGCAGGATTCGAACCTGCGACCGTAGCGGTCACGCGGTTCCAGACTGAAGCCCCTAGAACCGCACGGCCACACCAGCCGGCCAAGATGACATAAATCGGATTTTTATAGTATGTAAGAATTACAGAAATGAGAATAAAAATAATGCTCTGATGTTTTGTGAAAGCATGTGTCTAACAGTAAGAAACGAAAAAGGTTACAGAAACAACAATATCGGAATTGTGAGTCCGCCTTGATGCAAGACAGCGCGTATGCTGGTGTTAAAACGAAAACGTTGAAAACGCTTTTCTTGGAATTTTTGGTAAGTTTCTACTGCTCATCTTTTCCACTATTACGCACATATTTTCCACGCCTGACCCATCAAATTCGTAACCTAACTTCAAACCTTTTCGTGACAAGAGTATGCATTTCACCTCATTCAAGAGAACAAATAAAACATGTATTAAGACGAATTACACCTGGTGATGGACCCACAGGGTACGAAATGCATCGTGTACTTAATAAAACACGAAAAGTTTTCACTGAAGGCGTTTTTTTAATTTATACCTCCAGTACCTTGTTATTTGTTTACTTATTTATTTGCCAAACTAGTTTCGGCGACAAACATCACCATCATTAGTGGGTTCATTAAATCTAAAACACACATTTAGCGCATCTGGCACGGCCGGCACGGTAGCTCAGCGTGTTCCGTCAGAGAGCTGGTTGGCCTCTGTAATAAAAGAAACTGGGTGGAAGGATCAACAAACGAACTTGAACGGATGCAATGTGACGTCCGCAACGACCAAACACAACAATCACCAATAAACAAAATGAAAAAAAAAATGCTAGAGCACTTGGCCGCGAAAGGGAAAGGTCCCGAATTCGAGTCTCGGTTCTGCACAAAGTTTTAATCTGCCAGGAACTTACACAGTAACACATTATTACAATCTTACTGTTAGTTTTTTTGAAATATAGTTTTCTATGGATACTTTCATAGTACCTTATTTATTCTATGTTATGGTACCTTTTAAGAATTACTGTCACTGTTTGCGTAATATTATTCACCGTATAGTACTCGGTTACTAACAGCCGCTCACACAGTTGCAGATGACGTGATGTACGCTGAGGAAAAACGGCAACGTGAAAAAGCGCAGAAAATGTAACGCAAACAGCGACAACAACTCTTAAAAACCTAGCATAATATAAAATAAATAGGGCAGCATGACAGTATCTGTAGAAAACTACATTTTAGTGTTACTTTCACATCAGATATTATCGGCAGGATTCGTAAAAACTATCGATGTATCGATTAACTATCGACTGTTTTGGACAGGTATTTCAAATGAAAAATTGTTTTTTAAGAATTTTGATTACTTAAAATATAGCAATACAAGATATGCAAATTTTGCTTTATAAAAAGGTATTTAAATTCATTAAATTCCTTTAGTCTGTAGTTTAAAATACAACATTAAAAGGTGTTTAAATTCTTCTCCTTTAGTCTGTTGCGTTTTTAAGTAATTATTTATCCTGTCTTGGACCAAACCCTCTCTGCAAGAACTGAAGTCGCTGGATACCACCAAAATTTAATGGTCATTACATGAAACATTCTATTAGATTTTGCACAATATTCTAATAACATTCATACTTGTCTATTACGGGTACTATTACGGGTATTTCAAGATATTGATGCACGTCAATTATGGAATCACTAACTGGTCTGACGACATCAACGTTACGCTGTTGGTAATTGGGCAAAAGAAAGTAGATCATCCGATTTGAAACTGTTAGACGTATCAGTAGAAGTACTGTATTAGCACTGCTCATGGATGGACCTGTTTCAGGTATTATTCTTGTAGCATACTTTTGCTGAAGTACTTGCCATTTCTTATGCAAAAAAATGCGCCTTGAAGATATGAACATTTTGACACTTCAAAAATATAGCAAGTGCTCGTCAAAGTGAGTTTGCCCTTATACCACAATTTGAATTTTCTTAAGTATCTTGTTTGATACAACTAAATATTTTTTTCGGAACATAATCTCAAATGGGTCCGTTTCGCAATCTACATTTGGCTACTAAATTGAATAAAAATTGTCTCTTAAATCGTTATCTTTTGTTAATTACTTCATCCACGTTCAAAAGTAAGCCGTTTTTTCTGCAAAACTAGACCTCACACTGGTCAGTTTGACACAGTTTGGCATCCCATTTGTCCATTTTTCCACCCTTCTTTTGGCTATGAAAATCAGGAGAATAATTCGTTGTGTAATTGTATTCTCAGATTGCTAAGTTTTTCTTAATTACTCTGATTACTTTGAAGCACTTAAATTACAATTTTTTTGAAACTAGACTCTACACTAGTCAATTCGGTACCCCTTATCTCCATTTACCGCTCTTAATTTGGCTACGAAAATTCGGAAAATATTTTTAGAGAAATCGCTCATTATTTTTTTAATTACCCTGATTACTTTAAGGTAATGATCCCTTCGTTGCGAATCTAGACGGTTTGATACCCATGTGCCCGTTTTCCGTTTTTCTACTGGCTATGAAAATTTGGGCAGCTAAACAGTTCGTAACTTATAGCGAGACTTGTTTTCTAGCTACTCTATCATTTGACCAAGCTTTGGTATTTGTGTGGGAAATGAGTCAGCTGTATCAAGTTAACAGGTTGAAAATTATGTATACCTCAGTTGTGTTATTACTGAAGTTGGTGGAAGTAGCCCATTAATTCCACGAATAAATGAAAAACCGGAAACTCAAAATAACACACTTGTTTTGCTTCAGTACAGTGGTAAGATTGCAGTGAAAGCGCAGTGGTCTAGTATCTTTTCGTGAGTAATTTTCCCAACACATTTCAACTAGTTTTAATGTCATTCTATTCCCTTTGGGTTTTTACCAGTATCCCTGCTCATCAGGCAAAGGTGGCTGTGAAACATTTCATATTTCCTCAACAAACAGCCATTACTGTACGAAAAATGTAGACCTGTTAAAAAGGTAATTCACAAGGACTCGACTTTACAAGGAATTGCTAAGTCTTGTTGTTTATATATATATATATATATATATATATATATATAAAGGTAAATACATTGTTTGTTCTTGATCAAAATCTTTCATTTGATAACTATGCCTATCAGTAGTTAGTGCCTTCAGTAGTTAGAACCTTTTATTTAGCTGGCAGTATTGACACCCGCTGTATTGCAGTAGTTCGAGTAACGAAGATTTTTGAGGTAAGTGATTCATGAAAGATATAGGTTACCCTTAGTCAGGGCCATTCTTTTGTAGGGATTACTGAAGGTCAGATTGCGTTAAAAATATCGTGTGTCAGTTTATTGATGATCAGAATAAGTAAAGAGAGAAATGTCTGAACACGTTCAGTTTTGCTCAGCTGTTTGAAAATCAAATAACGTATGGGGTTTACCAGCACTGTCATTTATAAAATTTTTCTAAGGGGATGTTTCAAAACTTTCGAGAACGTTCTAATTTTAAGTTGAAATTTCGTACGTAATTTCGAATTTGCTGTTGTAATTCCTGAGAGAAAGGGGTTTTAGCAGCCAGAAAGCCAGAGAGTCGGATTACACGTGACAAAAAAATATTTGGTCTTCTCACGTGATTAGAAAATAATTTTCCTTTTACTGATAAATCTTGCTTCTTGCAGAATTGTATGATGCTTGGTCTTGCAGCCTGCCTAATTTCATGATTTTATGCCAACAGGAAGTACCTTAAAACTTTGACAGGTGAGTTTACGAGTATCAAAATACATGTCATAAATGGCTGTATCCTTTGATTATACTGCTTAGCAGCTGAAATTTTTTACATCTCAGCTGGAAGTGTTTGACACAAATTTCAACTTTATATGTTAGTTCGTAAATGAGAAAAGGATTCTTAACAATCAGACACACAGACAGACGTTTATATAGTACACCACTAGCTCTAGCACCATGTTACCAAAGCGGGAACTGTAAAGATATTCTAATATCGGTCTGCTTGATGAATTATTTCTGGAGACAGACATTCTGTGTACGGAATGAATTATAATGTTACGTTATGGAGAGATTGCGTATTACACGAATTATGTAAATCATATAATTTCTTCTGTCCTATACGTTCTGCTCCTCCCCCCCCCCCCCCCCAAAGAGTCATTAGTAGGTTAGTAAAGTGTATGAGATGCCTCTGGCATAATACACTCACATCACAAAGCACCTGTTAATGGATGATACGGAAACACATACAATATTCACATTCCAATAATGGCGTTCCCCAAAAGGTCTTGGCTACGTCTACACTAGTTCTCTTGCGTTTGTATCCTGATTGGACTAATATGCTGCGCGGGATTAGCCGAGCGGTCTGTGCGCTGCAGTCATGGACCGTGTGGCTGATCCTGGCGGAGGTTCGAGTCCTCCCTCGGGAATGGGTGTGTGTGTTTGTCTTTATGATAATTTAGGTTAAGCATTGTGTAAGCTTACGGACTGATGATCTTAGCTGTTAAGTCTCATAAGATTTCACACAAATTTGAACATTTTTTTGGACTAATACGTGACACAGCACGTTTAACTAAGCCCGGCTAAGCATCGAAGGCTGCTGTTTTCGATCGCACATTTTTACAGATTTTTCCAAATTTCTATCAATTTTCTATGCATATGTACACAAGAATATACGTGCTGTCCCTCATGTTTCAAGTATCGTGTTTGTGTACTGCCTGCAGCATACTGTCTTTGACTTTTGCACCATTCGCCTAAGCATCATCCCATGCTTGGAAAACATTTAGTATAGAAACACGATGACTATGTGTACTATCAGGAAATGCTTCTTGTTGATGACGATTGTCCATAGCAGAAGCAAAAAACCATTGTAAGTAGGAGCTGTAGGCAGTGAATCACAGCAAATAAAAAGAATATTACGCACACTCTTGATTTATTCGGTAATCATCCGACCCCAGGTACTTGGCTGCCGAAATATATTAATTTCCATGTAGTTCACGATCCTACCAAAGCCAATTCTGTTTAAATATTATTATTACACACGTCTGCAATAACTCGGCAACTAACCTAAAGAATGACTCTCCGCAAACCTATATTTTTGCTGTAATTTCCTAAATTTCCCCTTCACGAGATATATACAGAAGCTTTGCCTCTGGCTACAATCCCTGCTTGGCCTGTCTAACACAGCTACACTAACACCTAACCTACGCTTACTCCATAAACACCGAAATTATCCACACTCTCCACGTCTATACGCTGGCGTCGTGATACGAGGTTTGGAACTTTAATAGTGGCAACTATTTACTTACAGCTTGTACAAAATAGATACGTGTTTCAAAGTTTTACTGTCCTTCAAAATGGTCACCAGCATTGTGTATAACCCGTTGCCAGCGACGTGGAAGTCGTAGATACTCTTAGCAGTGCCAGTTGTGTTGTCAGTGAGAGTGGTGTGGTCTATTGCCTGACGAATCTGCAGCAGTTCTGAAGCGAATGCCGTGAAGTGTTTCCTTCAGTTTAGAAATCGAGTTGAACTTACAAGGTCTTAAATCAGGGGAGAGCAGTAGGTGGTATAGCACTTAGCAGCCCTATCAGTCAAACAAATCAGTTATATCTTGCACTGTAAGTGCTTGAACATTGTCCTGCAAAACAATGGTCAGGACCTCCAGAAAGTGTCAACACTTCTGTCTCTAAGCTGGTCGTAGGTTGACTTCCAAAAATGAACATCATAGAGACAGAAATGATGACACTCTCTGCAGGACCTGACCATCATTTTGCAGGTCAGTGCTCAAGCCCGTACACTTACTATTGACGATTTGTTTGACTGATGGGGCTGCTAAGTGCTATACGAACTACTGCACTCCCCTGACTGAAGCCCTCGTGGGTTCAGCTCGATTTCTAAACGGTAGGAAACACTTCACAGCATTCGCTTCAGAACTGCTACAGATTCGTCGGGCAATAGACAGAGCCGCTCGAACTGTCAACATAACTATCCAACGATTTCCACATCGCTGGCAACCGGTCATACAGAAAACTGGTGACTACTTTGAAGGTCAATAAAACTTTGAAACACTTATCTATTTAGTACAAGTTGCAAAAAATAAATAGTTGCCACTATTAAAGTTCCAACTCTCGTACATAGTTTTCCGTCAGCGACTCTATAATGTGATCTGGGCCTTTGCCTACAGGTTATTTCAAAATGCGTCCCAGAGGGACGAACTTTCGGATGTTTATTTACAGTATTATGGAGCTGAGTGTCCAGCACTGAGGAAAACACTCGTATGCTTCTCCACCTAGTACTATTGCGCGCAGTACTACCTCCCGCCATTAACAAATTTTAAGCACAACAAATTTCAAACACGGTAATGTTGTGCGTCATACCCCCTGCCACCATTAAAAAAAGTTTCCATAAAATAATTAAAATGTTCTACTATATACATTCTCCCTTCTGAATTTGAAATGCAATTAGTTTACAAAGAATTCCCAGCACTCCAGCAGAACAATGTGATTGGATGCATAACTTAGACTGCCACATACTTTATTTGCAAATAACTAAAAATCTATAGGCAGCCAGAGCACAGATTATAAATTGTGCTGAATCATGACTGTCCGGAGATATGTACTTCTAGACAGCCTACGTCCGTGTGTTCATCATATTATTTCTGGACAACAGCGCCACGTCTGTTTTATACTCGAGTGGAGCTAGGTCACGACCAGTTTCCGTTTGTAACAAAAGTGTATCTAACTGTCAAACATTGTAACCATAAGATGCCGATAGGCTGTCGCTGGCGCCTAGATAGAGAGCGTTGATCGTCAGCTCTCTCGATGCACCAGAAACAGTGCTGACCTAATGCATGGAGATGTGATATGGACTGGAATCGCGCGAACAAAATCTCGCAGTCAATCTTCTCCCAAAAATTGGTCAATTTCAAGTCGAAATCAGTCAGTTGTATGTGTCGAAAGCGGCGAGGGTCCCATCACTGGTGCTACCAGAGAGAACAAGCATAAAAAGAGTAAAAACTGCGATGAATCTTGTAAAATTAAGCAAACGCTTCACTATTAAATGTCTGCTACTCACGTTGGACACTGAGCACTTATCTCCTCTACCAGCAAAGGTCTTGTGGGTTTGGCAGTAGTGACGTCAATATGTGACCCATGTGTCTATTTCTATTCTTTCTTATGAATTCATTCCACTTTAGTTTGCGTCAAATATCTTCCGATTCAAAATACATGACACAGCACGCGTGTATTTGGAGAGAATACCACAGCATTCAGAGTCCAAGTAAAGAGAGTCTTAAATCAATCTAACATCAGTATTAAAACGACTCGAAATAATAATACTTAGCACATGTTAATAACTTTTATTTTCTCCATATATATCTAAGGAGATTGCTGTTTAGAAAACGAGTAGATGCCTCCCAACTTGCATCCAAATAGAATCTTATGGCAGGGAACGTATTGTAAATACTGATATCTAATTTGAAAGAATGTGTAGTAGGCCTTGTGTGCAATTCTGTTAGAGCGTATATTAACAACTTGTTCCTATTTTGAGGGTAAATACAGAATAACATTATCTTTGCACTGGTAGTCTTCCTCTTGTTCAAGAAGTCGTGGTTTGATGTTTAGCAGTCACACAGCATCATATCGATAAAGAAATTTCAGTCGAAGTCTGGCCCTATATCCATGAAGTTGACGCAATAGTCAAGGCACTTGATCCATTAGAACATGCATTTGATGTTGACGTAGCTGCAGGCTATTTTTATATTTTCCTCGTCATGGTTTTCAGCGCTTCCCTACCAAAAGTCACCCTATATACCTACAGATGTTGCATATGATTCAATTGTAGAGGAATATAGTAATTTTGTCATGGCACTATGTTCCTCTCGAATTTCACCAATTAAAACACATACCACATCTCTCCCCTATCTCTGACTCGTGGTTACACAACAATTCCTACCATAATTTCGAATTGCCCGTTCTGTATAATGCTTTTCCTCAGTGTATGTGTGGTGTGACTCGCCTCCTATATATCCAGATTTACGCCACCAAATTTCGATTAGCTCCTGTGTATAAATACATATTATCATGATTTCCCGTAGTTTTCCATATTTTCCCAAAAATTTTATTTTTTCCAAATTTTCTCGTATTCTCTTTTTTCCATATTTTCATCCAGATTATATAAGTCAATATGCAAGACTCTATGCTCTTATTGCATACCCTACCAATTTTCCATAGCGCCAAATAGTGATTTGGATCCCTCCACTGAGACAAAGTGTCTGGAAGATCACTTCTTTCTGCAAGTAACAACACAGGAAAAACACGCACACCCTTCGACTGCTGACTTTAGATAAGTTAAAATACAGCTTTATGCCTAATGATTCCTACAAATTATCATTCCAAGACCATCTAATAACGACGTCATCAATTTATACTTTCTCATGTTAATAATACAGAATACGGTCTAACTACAGCTGGCAAAGCTTCACATATCTAAGGCAACAATGATCATGAAATAGAAGGAAATGATGGTTATGCAGATGACGATGATGATGATTGTTATGGTAATGATAGAGGAGTTGTCTTTATACGGTGTGGCCGTTTGTTGTATTAACTGGTTAATACAAGCTTCGGCTGTGTTTCTATAGGTTCGTTAAGACAATCTTAGGACTGAAATGATATCCTAGTGTCTCTGCTTTCCTGCTTGTTTAAGTAAATATGTGAAGGAGCATTAAAAACATTCATAGTGTCGCAATTCCTTATTAATACAATATCTATCTCCACTAAATTCTTGCTGTCTCCCACCAAACAGACATGAAAAATCGTAGCCTGATTCTGTCGTTCCTCGCCCCCTCTATGTAGCCTCTCGCGTATTCGAGACGAATGACCTCAAATCGCACTTAACCTACAGTTTCACTGCGAGATTCGAAGTAGGTAATTTGCGACCCACATCGAATTATGACAATTTAAAAGGGAATCAAACTCAAAGATGAATGAAGATATATTATATAGTGAGTTGAAGCAAAAGGCATTGTGTAAGAGGACCAGTTGGTTGGGGAAAGTCAATGAGAAATACAGGCAGACTTTGGAAACACTAATTGGGTAAGTACTACACTGAGATATGGCACTGGAATAATTGAACGATGCAACCTGGGCGAAGTTAAGAGGAGAGCCATCTACATCAGAATGAGAACTGGAACACTCGTAACTAAATTGTCCTTACAAGGCACAAGGGTTGGGGGTTGTGTTGGGTTGTTTTGGGGAAGGAGACAGACAGCGAGGTCATCGGTCTCATCGGATTAGGGAAGGACGGGGAAGGAAGTCGGCCGTTCCCTTTGAAAGGAACCATTCCGGCATTTGCCTGGAGCGATTTAGGGAAATCACGGATAACCTAAATCAGGATGGCCGGACGCGGGTTGAACCGTCGTCCTCCCGAATGCGAGTCCAGTGTCAAGGCACAAGGAAACTGTATAGAAAAGTGATTACCGAAAAAATAAAATCATTAATTTCATCTGCCGCTAAAGTAGCTCTTAATCAGATGAGGATGCTTACCAAGAAAGAATGTGAATACCTTTCAGAGGTCGATAAAAAGGTTCATGAGTAGATTATGAGAAAAGCTGCTAGGAAGAGGCAAAGCGTAAGATACAATGAGACGGAAGCTTTCAAAGAGAGTTCCTACACGAAAACCAAATTTAAACTACGTGGTGAGACAAGAGACTGCGCAGATATCTTGTATTTGTACATTTCCTCCAGAGACACCAAATGTATAGTACTTCCCGAACGCAGCTTACTACAAGGATGTGATAAGTGAAAGGCTCAATACCAGAAATGAGAACTGGAACACATCCGAGTGCGAACACGCCTAACTATATTCTTCTGTGTCCATGTGCACATAGAGTGGTAAGGTACTGAGCACACAATAAATTCCCAGTTTTCGAGAAATAATGCATTAACCGCAATCAGTTTGAGCAAATGAGGTGTCGCTTAGACACTTAAAGAAAATACATATGGTATTCTAATACAAAATACAGGATATTATTTTAGGACCACTGCAACACAAACGCAATAATATCTAGGTGCGCTAAGGTTTTCATGTTAGACATCTGGAGAAGTGTGATGTTTCTCTTGAAACAGGTCTGTTCGGAGTTTGTTGTTTGCTTTTCTGAAATCTGCATATACTATGTATGTCTCAAACGCTAGGTAAGAATTTTGAAATTGTTGATTATTTGCGCGCAGTCTTTGGTCAGAGTATCTGTGTCGTTGAAAGACGTGCTTGCTTTGTCATCGCTGCTTGTCAGGGAAAAGCGCAGGAGTTCTGTCGTTAGAGGAGTAGTGAGTAACACTCCGAGCAGAATACTCTTGTCAGGGTAGACGTAAAGTTAAGTGTATACGTGTATAGGTATAATGATGTATGTGTGTATTTGAATGCTGAGAAACAGGAGAGGAAGATTCGATTAGTGATTTAGAATGTAATAAGATTAGAAAAGCATATAAAGAAGAATGAAGGTAATATTTTGTTAATTAGTCGCACTCAGTTTTGATCCATTTTTGAATCACACATCGACATCAGGTAACTTGAGATTTTTCATTGAAGATTGAGTAACTTTTCATATTTGGTAATTATTTGTCTAACATTTGGTAGAGTGAGAGTTTGCTATCAGCGTTGCACTTTGCCAATGTTAATGAGTGTTGCATCATGAATTTCATACAAGTATTAACATATCAGCTAATTCAAAAAACAGTTTTTAAAAGAAATATTTTACGTAAGAGAATTGTCGACTTCCTCGTTCTAAGTCGTTTCTATTTAGACAGCGTCTCACTCAATGATACGTATAAAATAGTTCACTTTTTGTCTGGAGCATTGCACTAGTCACTCAGCTATTGTAGTTAGAAATTTGCAACTTGCACACAGAGGGCAGAAAGCATCGCATTTCCAATCAATTACAGATTCGAAACAAGTCCCCCGGAGTAGACAACATACCATTAGAACTACTGACGGTCTTAGGAGAGCCAATCCTGACAAAGCTATACCATCTGGCGAGCAAAGATGTATGAGACAGGCGAAATACCCTCAGGCTTCAAGAAGAATATAATAATTCCAATCCCAAAGAAATCAGGTGTTGAAAGATGTGAAAATTACCGAAATATCAATTTAATAAGTTATAGCTGCAAAATTTTAACTCGAGTTCTTTACAGACGAATGGAAAAACTGGTAGAAGCCGACCTCGGAGAAGATCAGTTTTGATTCCGTAGAATTATTGGAACACGTGAGGCAATACTTACCTTACCACTTATCTTAGCAGAAAGATTAAGGAAAGGCAAACCTACGTTTCTAGCATTTCTAGACTTAGAGAAAGCTTTTGACAATGTTGACTGGGATACCCTCTTTCAAACTCTAAAGGTGGCAGGGGTAAAATACAGGGAGCGAAAGGCTATTTACAAATTGTACAGAAGCCAGACGGCAGTTTTAAGAGTCGAGGGGCATGAAAGGGAAGCAGTGGTTGGTAAGGGAGTGAGACAGGGTTGTAGCCTCTCCCCCATGTTATTCAGTCTGTAAATGAAACAAGAGAAAAATTCGGAGTAGGTATTAAAATCCATGAAGAAGAAATAAAAACTTTTTAGGTTCGCCGATGAAATTGTAATTCTGTCAGAGACAGCGAAGGACTTGGAAGAGCAGATGAACGGAATGGACAGTGTCTTGGAAGCAGGATATAAGATGAACATCAACAAAAGCAAAACGAGGATAATGGTATGTAGTCGAATTAAGTCGGGTGATGCTGAGGGAAATAAGACACTTGAAGTAGTAAAGGGGTTTTGCTGTTTGGGGAGCAAAATAACTGATGATGGTAGAAGTAGAGATGATATAAAATGTAGACTGGCAATGGCAAGGAAAGCATTTCTGAAGAAGAGAAATTTGTTAAGATCGAGTATTGATTTAAGTGTTAGGAAGTCGTTTCTGAAAGTATTTGTATGGAGTGTAGCCATGTATGGAATTGAAACATGGACGATAAATAGTTTGGACAAGAAGAGAATAGAAGCTTTCGAAATGTGGTGCTACAGAAGAATGCTGAAGATTAGATGGGTAGATTACATAACTAATGGTTAGTAGGACATGATCTGAGGCAACAAGGGATCACAAATTTGTCATTGGAGGGCGGCGTGGAGGGCAAAAATCGTAGAGGGAGACCAAGAGATCAGTACACTAAGCAGATTCAGAAGGATGTAGGTCGCAGTAAGTACTGGGAGATGAAGAATCTTGCACAAGATAGGGTAACATGGAGAGCTGCATCAAATCAATCTCAGGACTGAAGACCACAACAATAACAACAGCAACATTGCGAGGTAAGATATTTTTACTTCAGGAATAGTTTACTACGAAAATTATTAACGTACATGGTCCATTTCATGAACAGCATCATCAGGCAGAGTTCGTTTTTTTGTAATTGCAAAGTCACCCAAAGCTAAACAACAACTAAATTACAACGAAGCATGAAAGCCAGTACACAGTATACAGCAGAAAGCATTTTCTTTAGACCACGACAGTCCACGATACCTGGAGATCCATTTTGCGTGTTACGGTATGAGTTGGTGCATGTTATTGGATCCCTAGGCTCAGAGGTATAATACAATGATAAAACGGAGGTTGCAGTCGAAGAGATTTTGACAATAAATTACGAGTCAATATGACACGCGCAACGTTTACATGAGCCACCAAATCCGCTTTCCATAAACCGCTTTCTAATGACGCTTCTGATTTGTCTGGTAAACACTTCGTTATCGACTCCAGAAAAGCAGACAAGTTCGCTCATTCCACAATCTGTTTTCGCTGCATGTAAACTGTTCTATCGAATTTGAGTCGTTACTGGGGTGACAGGTCGCTAATCGCTATTCATAACGTAGGTTAAAATAGGCGAAGTGATTTTATGCGCAGAGGAAGAATTGATGAAATACCTTCTAAAGTTATTCGTTTCTTTCTTTAGGTAACGAAAATCGTGTATTATTTTTATGAGATGATTACATATTTTTTTAACTTTCTGGGTAGTTAAATGTGAGATTCTCCTTATTTAAATGTAGGAACTGAATAACTTTTCAGTCAGTTCAGGACTTTTCTATTCCTGTACGTAAAATCAATTCGTCTACATTAATGTCCGTTTTGGGAAACAATTCTGGAAAGGAATTTGTTTTTGCCTGTGTATAAAGTAAATTAGAAAAATGAAATTGGCAACAACCCTACATAGCGCGTAGCTCGTTATTTCTACATTGTTATACATCCACTCGAGTTTAGTGGCAAAGACATTCATACATAAGCGATGGTTAGAAACTAAATTATCTGTTCGTACGATTAGGAATGTGTTTTTATTCATCAGCATGTAAGGGACGATCAAAAATTTCGAGGTCGTTGCTGCAGCGTATATGTACCGTTAAGTCGACTATGATGCGTGTATCCCTGTATAAAGCCCCGACAGCAGGCAAGGAATTAGTGCATTTATGTCTTTCGGACGTTTGTGTGATAAATATGAAAACGTGACCTGTGGCTAGGTTACTGCCGCATGAGTCCAAACAATACCGAAGGCTGTTACTATATTCTTGGTGACTATAGCGACGTTGTTACCAAATGCATCCAGAAAGGACCAACGTGCTGTTACTCTCTTCTTGGATGCCGAAGGATAAACAGCAGTAGATATTTATCTGTCGGAAAACACAGTTGTGGAATAGAGCGACAAGGGTACTGTTGCTTTACGATAACGCACGTCCCATATCGCAAATGTTGTAACTCAGAAATTACGCAAACTCAACTTACAGACATTCGTCCTACAGCCATTATATCTCTCAATGTGATTATCAGACCTTCGGTCTCCTAAGAAAAGGCCTTGAAGGGTTCACGATACCAGTAGAACGAGGACTTGCAGCAGGTAGTTACGTTTTCTTCAAGCAGCAGCAGAAGGCACTTTATCAGGTGGTTATCCTTCAACCTGGTCCATCGGTGGGATAACTGCTTAAAGCTCACTGCGATTTTGCTTGACTGGCGTGCCGGTTCTGTGTTGTACAGCCTTATAACGAAAACTTTTTAATCGCTGCTTATATTAGAGTAGTAAAATCTACCGTCCATGTTCAGTTGGCACTTTGTACCACTACATGCGTGCGTTTGTTGGATATAAAATAGTTTGGAAGTCATTAACTGGTGGAGGGTAATATTCGTAAGCGTCTCTTCTTGTAAATCCCTCTACATTTCCTCAGTGACAACCACAAAAACATCTTTTCTGCATCGTAGAATTAAAACTTTTATGAGGGAACTGATTACCACCGCGAAGAAATTGTGTCAACTGACTTACTAAAACGTAACAACTGCTGCTCGCGATTTCGGTATTTTCATCTGGTTTGCAAAACCAATACAGTTCTTAACACGTAAACAGAAAAGCTAAAAAAATTTACGAAAATCGGTATTCAACATCTGCATGTTGTGTCAGAAGGAGATAGGGCAATAGCGTACTTTAGATATCAGATAGCTGTCCACAAAATTACGCAGGGTTCATATTAGGGAGGAATGTTATTCGTATGTGTGTATTTAGATCATCACGGTAACAGAATGCTTACGCAACAGCAAATATAATGGCCAAGAAGTATTTTTATCTATTGGAGGATAGGTTGCAGCTGGATAGTTTGATTTATAGAATCACCCGTAACAAAAGATACATATAATTTGGAGCGAGATGTGTTGAATAAGTAAAACTTTTTTGCTTGGACTTCGGTGAACATCTTGACGTCTGCATTGATTGTGGAAGCACACAACGGCGTAGCACTGATAGTACATTAGACCTTACCTAATGTCCACTTGACACCTACTAATGCTTTGCACTTTTCTGTGGGTCTTCAATCTTCTGACTAGTTTGAAGCAACCCGTGTCGAATTACTTTCCCGTAACATCTACACCTACAGCTACATCTATACTCCACAGGTCACCTTACAATGGTGTGTGACGATGCAAAGGAAGAGCAATAGTAAGAAATTTCTGTGTCAAACGGTTTCGGAGAAAATCGTTTGTTATTTCCGTATTTTTGCCTACGCCATTTTTAGTTTCGATGCCAATACGGTCACAGACTGTTCGGACAATTGGCGTTTATTGATTTAACACATGACCAAAACAGGTTAGGATGTTCTTTTACTTTCGAAGTCATTGAACGCTTCACGAAAGGCTACCCGTAGGTCAGCTTTGGTTGCGTTAAGCTGTCAGGTTTCGGATGCATGTAAATTTGCAGTGAAGTTTTCTCTACTTTTGTGCTAGTTTTTTAACATGGTTGTCGAACCTCGGTGTGTGTTTTCTGTCATAACGTTGTTCTGCAGATTCCTGTCTAACACATATTGTGCAATACTATTGAACTTTATCCTTTGATGTTTTACGTTCTGCAGCTGAATTCTTCATTTTGACCACAGAAGTAATCCTAAATCTGTTTTTTGTCCCTCTTGCTAAGCGAAAATACTTTCCTACCTATCTTTAAATTCCTATTTCCAAACGTATCCAGTGGTAGTGTATCTATCTCATGAAAAATTATTCTCTTTTCTACGCTGAGATGGTTTGGCTCTTCTTCAGTCGGTTCTCTAACAGGATCCTCAAGTAATTTTTGGATAAAGCGTTTCGAACAATATCACACGATTCTCCCACCTACAATCCACCTTAATTCAATCTATAGATGGTAGTTTGAATTACGCAAAATCTGCTCCATGTTTTCCCTGATATGTTCGGCCACTACTGCTCCTGAGACAGAATATCTATACAAGCATTCGACGACCTTGTTTTATCCTCTGTTAACCCTTATACCCATACAAATTAGTAGTGTGTTCTAACCTCACTAGATGTTATCGTAATTCAGCAATAAACACCTCCTACCACCATCCTTCAACCTATCTTCACGATATAGATTCAAAACGGACTTTATGATTTCATTGATATCGATTTCATACTGCAGCCATGTTTGTGTTTCTAGTACTATGTGGGCATTGCTATCGGTTACAAGCGAGATTAGTTGGGAGTTACTGTTCTTCTTTGTCTGAAAAAATAAGGTGTCTAATGGGATCTGTGGAAGGATTAATGTATCCTAAAAAACCATTTGATGCATAGAAACGTACTCTACTTTACTAGCTGCTTCCTGCGTGTAGTGCACGCCTAACTTATTACTGGCGGGTCCTAAAATTCTCCACCCTGTAAAAGAGGTCGAGAAACCCAAGATCTTTAAACAGTTGTCTGAGTTTTGGGTTTAATTCAGCTTCGTGCTTAGCTCCAAGCCAGACGACACCGATCGGTTCTGGGGACAATGGTGCCAGACGCTATCTCTGCTTCCACGCAATGGGCGAGTCTAGCTGTCTTCAGGAAAGCGACCAGTTGCCTGTAGGAACCCAGGTAGCGATCTCCATTCGAGTTCATACTAGCCAGCCTTCGTAGCTGGGTGCACAAAGTGTGGTGGTATTGCTGTCCGCAAAGCCTCCTCAAAATCTCGGGCTTGAACCTCCTACAAGATAACAGAGTGGAATCTGGCCTTCCTCAGCAACCTGCCCCTATTCCCCTAAGGGACTCCTTCATACATCTAACTTCGGAGTGCCCAGTGGCAACACATTTCACCATTTGCGCTTTTTCGTAACTTTCAGGGAGACGCCCACGTCCCAACAGGCGAAGCATTGCGTGTTTGCTTACATGTACTTTTAGCAGTTGACAGTACCTCCAGCCTGTCAACAAGGAATAAGTGGCAGCTGTGTGTCCAGTATCACCTTACGCCTTCCACCCAGACATTCACTCCCTGACACTGTTCATTGTTCAATATGAAGAGAGATTCGACTTGCCAGGACCACTGAACTGGAAGCGACGCTATATGTGCTACAGGCAGTGGTCAAATCCCTTTGCATCCGCACAGAACAGGCTGAATTCCTATCCACCTTTAAAAGAAGTTCGTCTACACAAATAATATAAGACTACCGCAAATAGTCGCTGTATACGATCAAATACTTCTGCTGCGCTGCTTCTGGTTTATTTATTGAATACTCTGGAGTCACAACCATTTGACTGGTTTCATTCGTACGCCGCGAATTCCTCACATGTGCCAACCTCTTCGTGTCAGAGTAGCACTTGCAATCTGTGTGCTCAATTATTTGCTGCGTGAATTCCAATCAATAACAAAACAAAGACAATACTATTTGCTGATTTTAAGAAAGGCCATGACAGTATATCCAGAGATGGTTGTGGAAGAAAATGGGAGATTCTGAATACCGAATGTTGGGGGTGTTGTTGTTGTTGTGGTCTTCAGTCCTGAGACTGGTTTGATGCAGCTCTCCATGCTACTCTATCCTGTGCAAGCTTCTTCACCTCCCAATACCTACTGCAGCCTACATCCTTCTGAATCTGCTTAGTGTATTCATCTCTCTTGGTCTCCCTATACGATTTTTACCCTCCACGCCGCCCTCCAGTACTAAATTGGTGATCCCTTGATGCCTCAGAACATGTCCTACCAACCGATCCCTTCTTCTAGTTAATTTGTGCTACAAACTCCTCTTCTCGCCTATTCTATTCAATACCTCCTCATTATTTATGTGATCTACCATCTAATCTTCAGCATTCTTCTGTAGCACCACATTTCGAAAGCTTCTATTCTCTTTTTGTCTAAACTATTTATCGTCCACGTTTCACTTCCATACATGGCAACACCCCAACAAATACTTTTAGAAACGACTTCCTAGCACTTATATCAATACTCAATGTTAACAATTTCCTCTTCTTCAGAAACGCCTTCCTGGCCATTGCCAGTCTACATTTTATATCCTCTCTACTTCGACCATCATCAGTTATTTTGCTCCCCAAATAGTAAAACTCCTTTACGACTTTGAGTGTTTCATTTCCTAATCTAATTCCCTCAGCATCACCCGACTTAACTCGATTACATTCCGTTATTCATGTTTTGCTTTTGTTGATGTTCATCTTATACCCTCCTTTGAAGACACTGTCCATTTCGTTCAACTGCTCTTCCAAGTACTTTGCTGTTTCTGATAGAATTAAAATGTCATCGGCGAACCTCAAAGTTTTTATTTCTTCTCCATGGATTTTAATACCTACTCCGAACTTTTCTTTTGTTTCCTTTATTGCTTGCTCAATATTCAGATTGAATAGTATCGGGGAGAGGATACAACCCTGTCTCACTCCATTCCCAACCACTGCTTCCCTTTCATGTCCCTCGACTCTTGTAACTGCCACCTGGTTTCTGTACAAATTGTAAATAGCGTTTCGCTCCCTGTATTTTACCCCTGTCACCTTCAGAATTTGAAAAAGAGTATTCCAGTCAACATTGTCAAAAGCTTTCTCTAAGTCTACAAATGCTAGAAACGTAGGTCTTCCTTTCCTTAATCTTACTTCTAATCTAAGTCGTAGGGTCAGTATTGCCTCACGTGTTCCAACATTTCTACGGAATCCAAACCGAAGGAGATTATAAATCATGTCAATGTGACACTGAAAGGTTCGAAATGGTAATGAAAATGGGTGGAGAATATTCCAAGGCGTTTGATATACAAAACAGCAGTCATGTAAGGAGATGGCATAACACTCCTTTTGTTCAACATGGTGATACAGGACGCGCTGGACGCAGCAAGTGAAGCAGGAGAGGTACTTAAAGTAGCAACAGAAATAAATGTACTGACCTTTGCAGATAACGTTGTACCAATCGTTGAAATGACCTTAAAATGTGGCAGAAAGACTCTTTTAAAAATCAAAGCCTACTCGAGTATAAGTAAACGATGATAAAACAAAATTCATGAGGGTAGAAAGAAACTACAGAACCAAACGACGGGAAACTCTTCAGATCGATAACCACATGTTTCAAGGAGTAGATCAGTAAAAATATGTGGGTTCCGTTGATCTGGGGAGGAGACCAAACTGCGAGCTCATCGGTCTCTAAAAATATTTGGGGTAGTGTAAAACAACAAAAACGATAAGAAGCAAGAAACTGAGGCGAGGATGAAAGCTCCATCCAGAACGTCATACTAACTCAACGAACTCCTGCCACCTAAAAATTTTTTCAAGAAGAACAAAAGTAAGAATATATAAACTACCTTAGGTGAAATTAAAAGGAAAGGTGGTATCATTAAGTGTGGAATAGGAATACCACAGTCAAATGTAGAGGAGAGAGCGGATAGGTGAAAATAGTACATTACAGGCCCCTATGAATGGGAAGACTTGTATGGTTTGTTGTAGGGAGACACACAAAACAATATAGAACGAATAGGGGATCCAGCATTAGAATCAGCATCTAAAAGAGCGTTGGAAGACTTGAGGCAACTAAGGCAAAAGAGATAAATAACTTTGCATCAGAACTTCTGCAGTCTCTGGGGGAAGTTGCAACAAAACCATTATACACGATGGTGTGTAGAATGTGTCAGTCTGCCTATATACCATTTGCCTTTCGGAAAAATTTCATCCACACGGCTCCAAAGACTCTAACATCTGCCAAATCCGAAAATTATCGCAAAATCAACTGAACAAATCATGCATCCAACTTGCTGACACGAATAGTATACAGAAGAATGGAAAAGAAAACTGAACATGTGGTAGATGACGGTCATTATGGTTTAGGAAAGGTAGGAGAGGCAATTCTGACCTTGTGGTTGATAATGGAAGTGAAACTAAAGAGAAATCAAAACAAGCGCGTGTGACAATGTAAAATGTGCAAGGTGTTCGAAATTGTGGGAACATTTGGGTAAGCTACAGGGAGAGATGGGTCATATACAACTTGTGTAAGAACCAAGGAGGAACTAAGAATGAAGTGCACGGATTAAACAGTGTGCAAGACACGGCTGTAGTCCTTCGTTCATATTGTTCGATCTGTAAAACGAACAAATAACGATGGAAGTAAATGAGAGATTCAAGAGTAAATTAAAATTAAAAGTGAAAAAATATCCATGATAAGATTCGCTGAGCGTATTTCCGTCCTCAGTAAAAGTGAAGAAGAAATACAGGATCTGCTGAAAGGAATGTGCAGGCAAATGGCAATAGAATATGGCTTGAGAGTAAATCGAAGAAAGACGAAAGTAGTGGAAAATAGCAGAAACGAGAACAGCGAGAAACTTAACCAAATTGAGGCAGTCAGCTACCTAGGTAGCAAAATAATCCATGATGGATCGAGCACGGAGGACATCTGAAGCAGACTAGCAATGGCAAAAGGGGCACTACTGGCCAAGAGAATTCTACTGGTATCAAACATATGCCTTAATTAGAGGAAGAAATGTTTGAGAATTTACGTTTGGAGGAGAGCACTGTATGGCAGTGAAACATGGACTGTGGAAAAACCGGAACAGACGAGATTAGAAACATTTGAGATGTGATGCTGCGGACAAATGTTGAAAATTAGATGAACTGATAAGGTAAGGAATAAGGAGGTTCAGCGCAGAATCGGAGAAGGAAGGAATAAAGGGGAAACACTGACAAGAAGAAGTGACAGGATGTTAGGACATCTTTTAAGACATCAGGGAGTAACTTCCATGGTACTTGAGGGAGCTGTAAAGGGTAAAAGCTTTAGAGATTGGAATACATACTTATTTACTCTTACTCTCCTGTCCCCTCATATCGCAGTCGGATTCTGACCTTGTCAAGTAGCCTCTTCCATAGTACTGTTTCTTTGGCATCTTCTTTCCCTGCTCCCAATAGCTGGAGATTCTTGGCAACAAGGTACCTCCATCTAATTTTCGTCCTGGCTAGAGGTCTTCGTCCTTCCGGTTTATTCTCTGATACTTCTCTCAGTAAAGATCGCTGCTCTCTTCTACAGACGTGGCCAGCCCGTCTTAGTCTTCATGTCTTGGCTTCCGCAACTACATCAGGTTCATTGTATAGCTCCTGAGCTCCTTGTTCTTTCTTCTTCGTCATTCTTCTCCCTCACAGATTGGTCCAAATATCTTTCGCGGTATTTTATTTTCAGAAACCTTTAGCTCTCTCTCCGTGTATCTATCTATTCCCCATATTTCTGCCCATATAGTAATGCTGGTCTGATTGACTGTTCTACAAAAAAACCTTTTTTTCTATTTCTGATAAAAAATAGTGTGATCCCTGTTGTATTTTGAGTGCTGAATTGAGAACTGTTTTTGGTTTTTTTCTGTCAGGGATAGTTTATGAGTAGTCGCAATTTTAATTCTCTTTTCAGTTTCTGATATACTGCAGCAAACGTGAGGTGAAATTCGACAAACAAATGCACATCTTTATGAAGTTACAAGTTCATCACATTAATGGAGGATGGGATCTAACATATAACACAGTAACCTTTGTGTATACAATTTGAAGCATTTATTTGACATGAGAAATTACAGAAAATTGACAAACAATGAGCCACTGCCTTGTAATGAACATCACTTTTTTCTCTTGTATTGTGAATCTTTCTTCTCTCGAATGATATTCCAGCAATAATCTGCTAACATAGAAGGTACCCACTTCCCTTCATAGCGCCTTTCTATGGTAGAAATGTCTTTATGGAATCTTTCCCTATGTTCATCCGATACGTCACTACAACTCTCTGTGAAGTAGTCCAGATCAGAGTCCATCATATGTACCTTCAAAGACATATTGCACCCCAAATCCTGATATGCTTTGATCATATCCTTCACCACTGCTTTGTAGTTAGTAGCTCTTCCTCTTCCGAGGAAGTTTTCCGACACCATCTTGAAACAGTCCCATGCGGTTTCTTCTTTATCAGTTAAACATGCTTCAAAATTTGCGTCTTTCTGCAGCTCCCTGATTTGTAGGCCCACAAATACACCTTCCTTTATTTTTGCAGCTGAAAGACGGGGGAAGTTGGTAGCTAAATTTGCAAACCCACAGCCTGTTGGATCCATGGCCTTCACGAATTGTTTCATAAGGCCAAGTTTGATGTGAAGCGGTGGAAGTAGTATATATTCAGGAGCTACCAGACTTTCACGTTGTACATTCTTTTCGCCAACTTTCCATCTTCGCCTAGGCCATTTCTTTTTCACGTAGTGAGAATTTCGGTCTCGACTATCCCACTCGCAAAGAAAACAGGCATAATTTGTGTAGTCTTGTTGCATTCCCAGTCCCATAGCAATTACCTTGAAATCTGCACATACTTCCCATTCTCGATAAAGGCAGATCTGGGTAAACAATGTGCCTCTTCGACTTTTTGTTTGTAAAACCCTGAATTTTTGTTAGACAGAAATAACAATCAGTAACATGGTCCTTAGGCTCCCTCCACACCATGGGAACAGCAAACAACGCCTCATCCTCTTTACCTTTCCACCACTGAATTAGTTTGCAGTAACATGTAGCACAACAGAAATGTGGTGCCCATTCTTTATATTGGTCTCCTACCTTTACTCCAAAAAAATGTTTGTATGCTTTCTTTATGACTAAAGAAATTTCTGGCAAAAGTGAACTTCCCACAGATGTAGCAGAAGTTGTCCGGCTTATATCGACATCCAGGATGACGCGGCATTTCTGCAAATTTAAAAATACCACTTTGGTATTACACCTGTATTAAATTAATAGTAGGGAACTAGAGGAACGTTGATGTGTAAAAACAAGCAGTCGTTTTACCTTCAGCACCAGGCTCAATCAGCTTACACACAGGAACTAAAAAATTCAACCGTGCTCGGAAATATGACAGACAGTAATTTGTCAGCCAAAACACCCACTCTTTAAGACTGACACAAATTGCGGCTAACACCACTGTTGTGAACTCGATGCACCTGCCCCTAGGAGGCGTGAAGCTTTACTGCCGAGGTAGCGACCGGCTGTCGCCGTTCGAGTTAATGAGATGTTTCAGGTGGTCTTAATGACATAGGTGTGGCGGGGGATAACCTAATGATGTCTGATTCTTCCCACCTGCTGTTGCACAAGAAATTATCACATTCTATCACTACTGGATGCGGCAACATACCCGTATTTCTCTATAACGTCTCTGTGTTTGCCATGAATTGTGAATATACATATATATATACATATTACATAAAAAGTATCCCTGACAACGATATTTTGTTTACATATTTGAATTTCCCACGGTAAAATGGTCTAGAAGCACATACTTTAATATCAGAAATAGAACCCATGTCGAACAGTGTTATGGTTTTATATATTCTGAGTCAGTCTATCCGACAATTGTTTCCTTTTTCAGTTTATTCACATTCTTCGTGTAGCCATTTCGCGCTATCTTCCCAGCACTACCTATTTATTTCACAACTAAGTGATTTGTGTTTCTGTTTTTTTTTTCTGCCGTGGTTACCCTTTTTAGAAGTGCCCATTTCTTTTCAACTGAACTGCCTACTGAGTTACTCATTACGGCAGTATCTATAGCCTTATAGAACTTCAAGCGTATGTCATCTTTCCTTAGGACTTCTGTACGCCACTTCTCTGCGGATTGATTAGTCAAGATTAGTCTCTTAAGCTTCAGCCTTCTCTTCAACACTGATAAATTGTGATCTGAACCTATATCTGTTCCTGGGTATGCCTTACAACCCAGTTTCCACTTCGGAATCTCTGACTGACCATTTCTAAATGAAATATTCCGGTATCCACAAACCTTTTCCAACTATACTTCATCGTCTTGTGATTCTTGACAGAGTTTCGCTATTAATATTTGAAATTTTTTGCAGGACTCAGTTAGTCTAACTGTTCTCCCATTTGTACTACCAAGTCCCGGTTCTCCAGTAACCCTTTCCACTACTCCTTCTCCTATAACAGCATTCCAGTCCCGGATGACTATAAGATTTTCATCTCCCTTTACGTGCTGAATTACCCGTTCTATATCCTCATATGCTTTTTGTATCTTCTCATATACAGATTGCGACGTCAGCATGTAAACCTGAACTTTCACTGTCGGTGTGGATTTGTTGTCGATTCTGATGAGAACAATCCTGTCACTGAACTGTTCGCATTAACACACTCTCTGACCTAGTTTCCTATTCATGACGAATTCCACTCGAGCTAGACCATGTTCTTCTGATGTTGATATTATCCTATATTCATCTGTCCAGAGATCAAAAATGGTTCAAATGGCTCTGAGCGCTATGGGACTTAATATCTGAGGTCATCAGTCCCCTAGAACTTAGAACTACTTAAATCTAACTAACCTAAGGACATCACACACATCCATGCCTGAGCTAGGATTCGAACCTGCGACCGTAGCAGTCGCGCGGCTCCGGACTGAAGCGCCTAGAACCGCTCGGGCCCCGCGGCCGGCTGTCGGTAAATCATTGTCTTCTTTCCATTTCACTTCATTGACACACTACTAAATCTAGATTGAGCCTTAGGATTTCCTTTTTCAGATTTTCTACGTTTCCTCCAAGTGGCGTGGTTCGAATCCGTTACCGAGGATGTTTTGTTTGTTAATGATAGACTATACCCCTTTTTTACGTGGGAACCTTACTGGCGCCAAAAAAGAGGGGTCGGTGCAAAGTGGCCAGGTCTGGCCTCAATGACCCGTTCGCATTCTCCAGGCACCAAGAAACCGTAGGGAACATGGAGTAGAGATACAATGAACTTCATTTATTTATTTTTTCATTTTATTTGTGTATTTACTTATTTATTGTTTTCAATATCAATACCACCGAGAATAGCAGGAAACTGGCACCGCAAGGAGGTGGGCACAGGAAGTCGTCAGACTCATTGAGACTATCGACAGATAGTTTTTCCGAGAAGAACATTCCGTTGACCTGAGAATATAGTGGTTCTAAATGTAGAAGAACCGGGCATCAACTCTTCATGACAGGAACACCCCATCTATGGGATGGGTTAAGGAAGACAATGCAAGGGAAACTGGATAAAAATTCTCTGTATTTATGATTGCGGACAACAGCACAATGGTATTCATCAAGGAAGTGCCAAAATTTGAGAATACTTTCTCCGCCATTAGCAAACAGGTAGCGAGCTGCGTGTCCACAAATCCACTTCACAGAGTTCGTTTTCGCTTGCGGGAAGTATTCTGTCTTCGGAAACAGGAGCAGTTGAGTAGGTATCTGATGACGAGTCGTACGCGTAATTAGGGGCAAAATCTGTCGCACCAAGAACTAGAAACTTATTGCCGATCTACACACAAGGCGATGCTCGTCTGTGTTCAGAACATCACAGGCGACACACAGCGGGGTGTCGGCGAGGTGAATCCTGTGTAGGCGTGACAGTAAGGTACCATGCAGACTAAACATCAGTGTCAAGATATTGAGGGCACACCGATCACCAAAGGGCACTCCAGTCGACGTGGGGATGATTCCCCTCAACTACATTCGATGACCTGTGCTGCTGATGGCAACCATGGATCGCCTTCGTTGATGGCAAGTACTGGACGTATGACGGTACGGACGTAGCTGAGTTCAAGGAAAATGTGGGGGAAGTAAAGGAAGGGCGATGGGACTTCCGCAACGTGGCTCGGTGCTGAGAGAGAGAGAGAATGAGAGTAGTGTAAGGGCCTCCAGAAATAAGTAAGGCACGTAGGACAATGGAGCCACAACGCCAAGTGAAAGCCAATGAACCGTCGGGGTAGCTGCACGGTCTTGGTCGCCTTGCCACGGTTCGCGCGGCTGCCCCCGTCAGAGGTACGAATCCTCCCTCGGGCATGGGTGTGTGTGTTGTCCTTAGCGTAAGTCAGCCTAAGTTAGATTAAGCAATGTGTACGCCTAGGGACCGATGACCTCTGGGTCTCGTACTCATCTTGAACAGCATGCTGTGGCAAACAAATGAACCTAATGTCGTCAGCATGAAATGGGTCGTGTTTGATGCAGTAGGAAATGTCTATACCAAGAGAGGGGGGGGGGGGGGGGGAATGTTATGTGTTGCCTAATATACGTTTATAAATTGTTGTCCGTTGCTGAAGATCAAGTGGTCGTAAACGATGATCTAAGAGCCTAGCTCTTAGTTGGGAAAGTAGGCGCCGGCAGTTGAGGACATTTGTCTGCGGCAGATCGCTCGCGAAATGGAGTCCCAAGCATTATTAGCTATACGCAAAGGAGCAGCGCTATCTGCAGGAAGACCGAACCTCTAGCCATGGCGTTCGACTTGAGGACATTATGGCAGGTACCAGAAGCTTAGCCTATGTCAGTGACTCCGTGATCTAAGCACCGCCACGAAGAACGTTGACGAGATCGTCAGCATAAGCACAGCAGCTGGCTCCAGAAGAGGATGAAATGTCCGATAAAACTCCTGTGGGAGGCTGTGAGAGCCCCACAACCTGTTCATAGAACCCCGTGAATACATCATGTACTTCGTCCTCTGTGACGTTAGCAAGCAGATCCATGGTCGCATCCAAGAGAACGGAGCCAAAAGGGAGCCTGAAGACCGCAGTAAAGTTGGCCGGGTGGTGACGTTGTTCAGCGTACAGCACAAGAAAACGTGCCTGGAGGACAGACCTGATATCCCATTGGGTATCAAAACTCTGCACATCATCGGTAGTAAGAACGTTAATCAAAGTGTCGTTCCGCTATGACATGATACACGGATGGGCGCTCTTGCTTTAACCCATCGTGTGTTCGCGCCCTCACTTTTGCTCCTTCAAGATTGCGGCCGGAGAGGGGTATGAGTTGTGCCTTGGCACGATTCACCTACACCTGACGCTCTGGCGAATACGGCCTCATAGTACATTCCTGGAGAATGGTGAAATAGAATTCCTGAGTCCATCGCCGCCAGGCCGCAAGCTCCCTTCCGTCACCAATCAAGGCCTTGTGGAGAGCAGGCTTTGCACAAAGTACTCACCAGGGCAGACTGATAGGCATCAGGGCGTCGACGACAAGCTGTCCATGTCATCTCGATGATCTGCTTGCAGTCGGGTGAAGTAAGGTGCATCGTGTTCACTTTCCATGGTCCACAGCGCCGCCACACCACTTGGCGGCAGAGACTGGTGGCGAAGATATATACGTCAGGGTCAAAGAATGCAACGGGCTGAACTTCAGCAGCCTATACCACACTGACAATATCGCGGTAGATGTAAACACGGTCGAGTCGACTGGAAGAATGGCTAGTAAAATGCGTAAACACCCGACGATCGCCGTGAATATACTCCCAAGAATCCACTAGGCTGAGGTGCTGGAGAATTGTCGCTAGCGCCGTGCACAGAGAATGAGGTGGTAGTTGGTTTTTGGGTGTTTGGGGGCAGTTGATCAATGCACCCAGGCATAGACAGATGGAGCATAGACATTGACAATCCTGACGCCACTAAACGTGAGAGCCATACCTTTTGCATCAGGGAGTTAGGCAACTGCATCAGCGAGGATATCGTCACGTAAGAGGATCGCCACTCCACTATCAGTACGTAAGCATGAGAAACATGTGCCGTAAATCGATGGGAAGCATAGAAAATTGCAATGTGCACCTCTTGAAGAAGAGCAACGTCAACGTCCGTGGTATAAGGTATGTCATGGAGTAAAGCCAGTTTGTGGCGTACGCGAATGGTGTTGACACTCACGGTGGCTATGCGATGAGTCTGGAGAGCTGCCATCGACAGAAGGATGGGCGATTCAGACACGGGGGAATCACAGGCAATTCCCTGTTAGGTCCCTGTGGAAGGGGACATCACGGGGAGGGAGCTGACCCCACCATCCTCAGCATCGTCGTCCGCCTAGGAGACACGCATATCATCGGGCGGATTCAGAGGAACACTACCAGAGGTACGCCCATAGGTAGCGTCACACAGAGAAAGGGAGGCATCCGCAGGCGGGTAAAGGTCGGTGTCCGGAGGTGGACGCTGACCGGATATGGAGGCGGGTAAGGACGTCGCGTCGTCAGGTGGCAGGGCGCCAGAGGACAGCGCACTTTCAGTAGCAGTGTCGTCATCCTGTGCAGACATTCGATGGAGACAGTCATCGGAAGGGGTACAGCGTTGTCTCTTCCGTTTCCTTGGCAACCGTTGCTTCCTAACATGCTGCTCCGTGTCGGATGGCGGACGGCTATCGTCCAATATGTTGCCAGATGGCAGCAAATCGGAGGTTGGTCAACAACATTGGGATCGGGAGAGACAGCTTGTGCCTGCTTACGGTAATCGTTCATTTGTATTGGCTCCGGCGGGGGTGTAGGAGAGACAGGCAAATCTTACATCGCATCGTCGAGAGGAGTTTACGCCGGTACCGACTGATTCAGAGGGGGAGCAGCAGGCAGCACCGCCGCAGACGCATAAGATAGAGGAAACACAATGGGCCCTGCAGGAAGAGCAACGTCTCTGATCGTCTACGTCTGAGACATTCAGAACGGACATGGCCTTCCCGGCCACAACCTGAACAGGTGCGCGGCTGGCCATCGTACATGGCGACAGCCTTGCAGCCGGAAATAGACAAGCAGGAAGTAGCTCCTGGAAGAGCTAAAAAATTAAGAAAATTCCAGTGTTACATTGTTGATTTTCTTTATTTAAACTTACGACTTGTCTCCTGAAAATGGTTTTTTTTTAATTTCATTTTATCTGTTTATAATATCGTGTTAAAATTTCATGTGTTGACTCGTTCCATGATCATGGAGACTTCTCCTTAATTTGGTCCCACGGAACAATAAATAAATAAATAAGGAAGGCACGTGTTTCCGTAGTTCAGTTTTTATCTAACGCCTACCATTGATTTTATCAAAACTAGACACGATTGTCTTAATGGGATTTCCGCTATCGTTCATTAAATAAAAATATTTCATTTCAGTCTTTGATCACTATTTTTTATTTTCAATGAGCGGTTTCGGGCTAACTGCCCATCTTCAGATCTGTTAGACAAAGTTAACAGACGGTATGTTGACGACACTAATTTATTATTAAAAGAGAAAAAAGAAGAAGTAGAGGAAATGACTAAAGTTTTAAACGAGCAGCATCCAAAAATTCGATTCGCGCTAGAAATGGAGAACAATGGGGCCATTAACTATTTACATTTGACCGTCAGAAAGGAGGGAGGTAGGCACGTTTTCGGCTTCTATAGAAAAGACACTTGCTCCGACAACATCATAGAAGCGACGTCGCACCACCCGGCACAGCTTAAAGGAGCGTACTTTCATGCAATGTGCAACAGAGCCCTGAGATTGCCACTAAAGGAAGATGAGATGCAGAAAGAACTAGGTATTATTGAGCAAGTAGCAGCAGCTAATGTATAGAGGACACAAGATGTTACGTTGGCATTTAATACGTTCCAAAATTTCTTTTTGTAAACTAAGATATTTCTATCACTAACTTTATCTCTCTTGTTAATTATACTTTTTTAACTTAATCTAACAGATCGGAAGATGGGCAGCTAGCCCGAAACCGGTCACTGAAAATAAAAAATAGCGATCAAAGACTGAAATGAAACATTTTTATTGCATACCATTGAGGTTGCGGTACGTTTCGAACGTCTTCCATCTTTCAGCCACGTGACTGATGACGTTGCCGTGAGGTTTAATGACGGCCACCACAACGTACGACGGACCTCAAACGGGAGTTCGAGAACCCGCAACGTTCGGAGGCCAAAACCAGCGTGATCCGTCACGACAGTCCCTATAAGTCCATCAGAGTATCGGAACTTGAGATAGCTAGCGTGGCGTTTCACGACGTCGGCGCACAGCTCGCCATTCGCCAGCTTTATGTACATAGTAGTATTGAGAATCGAAAAATGAATTTCAAGAACATCTTGTGCCGGGAGACGCATTTCGTCCCGTATAAAACGCTCTACTTCATACGCCTTCGGTCGTTCGTGATCCAAAGGAAAAACTAATTTGATTGTGGCTTAGCAGTAAGAAAACGCCACGATAGTTGATGACGTTGGACTCAGAGACAAGCCGCTACGCGGAAGTAAACAAACGCGCGCTCGCTCGCAAGCAGCACAACAGACGAGACGCAATCAAGGCGTGCGCCCCTCACCAAAGCCAAATGCCGACTGCCACTAGACCACGCTTGTTACGCTGCTCTGTGCAACAGTCCAAAGGAAGCCACAGATGTGAAATGTGCTAAAATTTATGCAACAACTGAGAATAAGCGAACATAAACCAGTCAGCACAGCAAAATACATAGAAAACATTTACTTTTTCACTGGAGAACAACAGAAAGTAATTTAAACGAAATTCTGTGTATAAAGAGAAAATGATGCTGCTTCTGGCGTGTCCCCTACGTTTTCCAGTTGTACATATTGCAATCTCTGTCTTTCCCCATAGTTCTCACCCTCCAAATCTCCCTCGAAAATCGTCGAAGGAATTCCTTAATTTTTAATACACGTCGCATCGCTCGGTTTCTTCTTTATGTCAGTGTCTTCCACATGTTCTTATCCTCTCCGATTTTGCTGAGGCACTCCAGATTCGTGATATTGCATCATTTTCTGTTGTCATAAGCGTTTTCTGCGTCGAAAAATCGTGTGATAGTGTTAGGATTTTGCTTAAGTTTAGGTTTGTGATGTTACAAAATAAAAGTGATGTTGTTATTCAATGGAAAGTTGGAAATTGAGATTTAGCTTACTGTTTTATCAATCGCAATTGGCGTAAGAATCATGGATTGACCATTGTCATAAAATATTGCATTATGAGATGTGAATAGTTTCTACTTGCAGTTTCGCGTGGCTTGAGGCAGTCTCAACTAGCGTGCAATTGATTAAGAAATTGCGTTATCGTCTTTCTAATTACTTCATGATCGTAGATACGTTCATACCCGGTTGTGAAGTTATTGTTATGACAAAACAATTTCCTAAGGGACCAGAAAGTTCTTAAGGGCGCAAAAAACAACTGTAATATCACACAAAAGGGAAATTCGATATTAAAGCTGATGCAAGAAGACGATAAAACAGTTTTCTTTTTATCAATGTAACACGCACATTAGACTGCTGATCTTGGTGTCTGTAATATTAGCAAAATGCATAATTAAAATGAAAATAATACTGAGGAGATAATAGGAATGAGCACTGCTAAATGATTCAGTATTCCCAGAACAAATATTTATTATAACTAAAACATATATCGTACCTTAAGCTTAATACAACAATGACGGTAGATTTTTATGTCCGTATCATGTCCATTTAGCGCTCTTTTATATAGCCATTGTCTTCTTTGAGTCGCTAGTGCGTCGTCACGGTAAGTTATAACAGTTCTTTACACTTCACTCAACTCAGACATACACGTTTTTATACTTTTAGTAAAAATTAGATCAGACTGCCACAAATCTGCGTCCGTCTTACTTCAGAAAAACAGTACAAGTCTTCTTAGCGCTCCAAGCTTCATTTGTTCTCCAGCGAACAAAATAGTGAAGGCTCGTATATCTATCCGTATTTTTCTGTTTTTATTGCCGCCCAAAGACGACAAATTACATCACTAGAAAATTCCACCGTCGCTATGCGAGCCTCATTATACATTAATCATTATTTACAAACAAGTATTTGCCTTCTGGCTGAAAGTATTAACTACTCGTATTTTCTGTTTTAATGAAGTCAAAAATAGCGAATATCTCAGGTTCCATTATCGAACGCAACATCACGAACTCTAACGCACCTAAATAAGTGTCTGTCTGCTAGTGTTCCGTTTCTGTCAAAGCATTAATGCCATGCTCTGAAGAGATTCATTAATATGAAGGGGTTAATATGCTTTTTATCGTTTTTAAACTTAATTAGTGATATAATGATGTTTATTGCTCCAGAAATAGTGTCATGAAGTCTGATTGAGTTGAATCTGGGAATAAGATAAACTTGTTGTTGTTGTTGTGGTCTTCAGTCCTGATACTGGTTTGATGCAGCTCTCCATGCTACTCTATCCTGTGCAAGCTTTTTCATCTCCCAGTACCTACTGCAACCTACATCCTTCTGAATCTGCTTAGTGTATTCATCTCTTGGTCTCCCTCTACGATTTTTACCCTCCACGCTGCCCTCCAATACTAAATTGGTGATCCCTTGATGCCTCAGAACATGTCCTACCAACCGATCCCTTCTTCTGGTCAAGTTGTGCCACAAACTTCTCTTCTCCCCAATCCTATTCAATACTTCCTCATTAGTTATGTGATCTACCCATCTAATCATCAGCATTCTTCTGTAGCACCACATTTCGAAAGCTTCTATTCTCTTCTTGTCCAAACTATTTATCGTCCATGTTTCACTTCCATACATGGCTACACTCCATACGAATACTTTCAGAAATGACTTCCTGACACTTAAATCTATACTCGATGTTAACAAATTTCTCTTCTTCAGAAACGCTTTCCTTGCCATTGCCAGCCTACATTTTATATCCTCTCTACTTCGACCATCATCAGTTATTTTGCTCCCCAAATAGCAAAACTCCTTTACTACTTTAAGTGCCTCATTTCGTAATCCAATTCCCTCAGCATCACCCGACTTAATTAGACTACATTCCATTATCCTTGTTTTGCTTTTGTTGATGTTCATCTTATATCCTCCTTTCAAGACACTGTCCATTCCATTCAACTGCTCTTCCAAGTCCTTTGCTCTCTCTGACAGAATTGCAATGTCATCGGCGAACCTCAAAGTTTTTGTTTTTCTTCTCCATGAATTTCAATACCTACTCCAAATTTTTCTTTCGTTTCCTTTACTGCTTGCTCAATATACAGATTGAACAACATCGGGGAGAGGCTACAACCCTGTCTTACTCCCTTCCCAACCATTGCTTCCCTTTCAGGTCCCTCGACTCTTATAACTGCCATCTGGTTTCTGTACAAATTGTAAATAGCTTTCGCTCCCTGTATTTTACCCCTGTCACCTTTAGAATTAGAAAGAGAGTATTCCAGTCAACATTGTCAAAAGTTTTCTCTAAGTCTACAAATGCTAGAAACGTAGGTTTGCCTTTCCTTAATCTTTCTTCTAAGATAAGTCGTAAGGTCAGTATTGCCTCACGTGTTTCAGTGTTTCTACGGAATCCAAACTGATCTTCCCCGAGGTTGGCTTCTACTAGTTTTTCCATTCGTCTGTAAAGAATTCGTGTTAGTATTTTGCAGCTGTGACTTATTAAGCTGATAGTTCGGTAATTTTCACATCTGTCAACACCTGCTTTCTTTGGGATTGGAATTATTATATTCTTCTTGAAGTCTGAGGGTATTTCGCTTGTTTCATACATCTTGCTCACCAGATTGTAGGGTTTTGTCAGGACTGGCTCTCCCACGGCCGTCAGTAGTTCCAATGGGATATTGTCTACTCCGGGGGCCTTGTTTCGACTCAGGTCTTTCAGTGCTCTGTCATACTCTTCACGCAGTATCATATCTCCCATTTCATCTTCATCTACATCCTCTTCCATTTCCATAATATTGTCCTCAAGTACATCGCCCTTGTATAGATAGACCCTCTATATACTCCTTCCACCTTTCTGCTTTCCCTTCTTTGCTTAGAACTGGGTTTCCATCTGAGCTCTTGATATTCATACCAATCGTTCTCTTATCTCCAAAGGTCTCTTTAATTTTCCTGTAGGCGGTATCTATCTTACCCCTAGTGAGATAGGCCTCTACATCCTTACATTTGTCCTCTAGCCATCCCTGCTTAGCTATTTTGCACTTCCTGTCGATCTCATTTTTGAGACGTTTGTATTCCTTTTTGCCTGTTTCACTTACTGCATTTTTATATTTTCTCCTTTCATCAATTAAATTCAGTATTTCTTCTGTTACCCAAGGATTTCTACTAGCCCTCGTCTTTTTACCTACTTGATCCTCTGCTGCCTTCACTACTTCATCCCTCAAAGCTACCCATTCTTCTTCTACTGTATTTCTTTCCCCCATTCCTGTCAATTGCTCCCTTACGCTCTCCCTGAATCTCTGTAAAACCTCTGGTTCTTTTAGTTTATCCAGGTCCCATCTCCTTAAATTCCCACCTTTTTGCAGTTTCTTCAGTTTTAATCTACAGGTCATAACCAATAGATTGTGGTCAGAGTCCACATCTGCCCCTGGAAATGTCTTACAATTTAAAACCTGGTTCCTAAATCTCTGTCTTACCATTATATAATCTATCTGATACCTTCTAGTATCTCCAGGGTTCTTCCATGTATACAACCTTCTTTCATGATTCTTAAACCAAGTGTTAGCTATGATTATGTTGTGCTCTGTGCAAAATTCTACCAGGCGGCTTCCTCTTTCATTTCTGTCCCCCAATCCATATTCACCTACTATGTTTCCTTCTCTCCCTTTTCCTACACTCGAATTCCAGTCACCCATGACTATTAAATTTTCGTCTCCCTTCACAATCTGAATAATTTCTTTTATTTCATCATACATTTCTTCAATTTCTTCGTCATCTGCAGAGCTAGTTGGCATATAAACTTGTACTACTGTAGTAGGTGTGGGCTTCGTGTCTATCTTGGCCACAATAATGCCTTCACTATGCTGTTTGTAGTAGCTTACCCACATTCGTATTTTCCTATTCATTATTAAACCTACTCCTGCATTACCCCTATTTGATTTTATGTTTATAACCCTGTAGTCACCTGACCAGAAGTCTTGTTCCTCCTGCCACCGAACTTCACTAATTCCCACTATATCTAACTTCAACCTATCCATTTCCCTTTTTAAATTTTCTAACCTACCTGCCCGATTAAGGGATCTGACATTCCACGCTCCGATCCATAGAACGCCAGTTTTCTTTCTCCTGATAACGACATCCTCTTGAGTAGTCCCCGCCCGGAGATCCAAATGGGGGACTACCTCCGGAATATTTTACCCAAGAGGACGCCATCATCTTTTAACCATACAGTAAAGCTGCATGCCCTCGGGAAAAATTACGGCTGTAGTTTCCCCCTGCTTTCAGCCGTTCGCAGTACCAGCACAGCAAGGCCGTTTTGGTTATTGTTACAAGGCCAGATCAGTCAATCATCCAGACTGTTGCCCTTGCAACTACTGAAAAGGCTGCTGCCCCTCTTCAGGAACCACACGTTTGTCTGGCCTCTCAACAGATACCCCTCCGTTGTGGTTGCACCTACGGTACGGCTATCTGTATCGCTGAGGCACGCAAGCCTCCCCACCAACGGCAAGGTCCATGGTTCATGGGGGGGGGGGGGGGGGAGGGGGGGAAGATAAACTTATGGAAAAGAAATGATTTATGTGCACAGGCTTTGCATAGAAGTACAGAATCACCACGAGAAGTGTATGTTTGAACAAAAACGCTGGTGCCAGCGAAGCCTGCAGGTTTCAGTGCTGTATTTGACCACGAGGAGCCGGTCGAGGTGGTCGAGCGGTTCTAGGCGCTACAGTCTGGAACCGTGCGACAGCAACGGTCGCAGGTTCGAATCCTGTCTCGAGCACTGATGTTTGTTAGGTTAGTTAGGTTTAAGTAGTTCTATGTTCTAGGGGACTGATGACCTCAGAAGTTAAGTCTTCCCATTTTGACCACGACGAGCACATATCCAATGTCCTCGATACGTTTCAAGCACCAGTCGTGGTCAGAACTGTGTTATGGGAAGTTTCGAGTGCATTGTGTCGGAGCTAAGTGAATTAGAACGTGAGTAAATTGAGGGACTTTCTTAAGGTATGTGCTTCCGCAACCAACGGCGCCAAAGTGTTTTGTCTCTGTATGTCCATCTTTTCGCAGATGGTTTAAGGGATCACGACTGTTCAGTACAGAATGTCAAGTCAAACTCCTTTCAGACGCCTAAATTTCCATATTGTTATTTCATTGGCTTAACAGTTTCGGCGATATACTACGCCATCTTTATACCACCTGGCTGACGTTTACGACGATTCCCATCTTTGGTCCAGCATTCAATGACTGATATCTGTAGATTTTTGAGACAGCGATCACTTTAATGTCGAGATTTCCTCCGCACACAGAGAGAGAGGAAAACGTCATCCACTAGGTCACAAAGTGACAAAACGTATGTTCACTATCGTGACGGAAATCATTGAAGAGAATAGTGAGGAAAAAAAAGAGGACGACTCGTGCAAAATCACTGCAGAACATTTACGTCGCACTCGCAAACACTGTCAGCACTAAAATTAAAAAAGCAGTGCTCCAAAAGTACGGAATAAGTGCAGGGAGAGCAGGAATTCCAAAACCACTCGTCGGTGATGTCAATGTCCGGAACAGGAAAATGTGGTGTCGAAGCCACAAAACCTGCACTAAATAGCTACAGAAGATGTTATTTGGTCGGATGAGTTTTGTTTCACACTGAATTTGATCCACTTCACGTCCCCAGTGTGCAACATGGTCGGATTACGGTGACGATCCGTGCAAGAATATCATGGTATTTTATGGACCCCCAAGATTATTCTGCAACGTCCCATTACTGCTAAGGATAATGTCTCTAATTTGGCTGATCAGGTTCATTGTTTTCCCCAATGCTCATGCTATATTCCAAGGCGAAATGGCCACTGTTCAACTGTTTGCTTCATCGAGGACTGTCTTTTTTTAGTACAAGAATGAACTATCGTGTCTGCCCTGGCCACCACATTCACCAGTATTGTTGATCCCTTTGGTCACGTTTGGAGGAAAGGGTACGTGATCGCTATCCAACTCCTTTATCGTTACGTGACCTTCCCACTAACTTATACAGGAAAGCATACAGGACCTGTATTTATCCATTCCCAGACGATTGAAGCTTATTTAGGATGAAAACAGGTTTCCTACATCACATTAGGCATGGTAATATGTGGTGTTTTAGGTTATTTCACATTTTTGTCGACCCCAATATTTTAATTACACTACTGGCCATTAAACTTGCTACACCACGAAGAAATGCAGATGATAAACGGTTATTCATTGGACAAATATATTTTACTAGAACTGACATGTGATTACAAAAAAATGGTTCAAATGGCTCTGAGCACTATGGGACTCAACATCTTAGGTCATAGGTCCCCTAGAACTTAGAACTACTTAAACCCAACTAACCTAAGGACAGCACACACACCCATGCCCGAGGCAGGATTCGAACGTGCGACCGTAGCAGTCCCGCGGTGTGATTACATTTTCAGGCAATTTGGGTGCATAGATCCTGAGAAATCAGTACCCAAAACAACCATCTCAGGCCGTAATAACAGCCTTGATACGCCTGGGATTGAGTCAAACAGAGCTTGGATGTCGGGTACAGGTACAGCTGCCCATGCAGCTTCAACACGATAACACGATACACAGTTCATCAAGAGTAGTAACTGACGTATTGTGACGAGACAGGTGCTCGGCCATTATTGACCAGACGTTTTCAGTCGGTGAGAGATCTGGAGAATGTGCTGGCCAGGACAGCAGTCGAACATTTTCTGTATCCAGAAAGGCCCGTACTGGACCTGCAACATGCGGTCGTGTATTATCCTGCTGAAATGTAGGGTTTCATAGGGATCGAATTAAGGGTAGAGCCACGAGTCGTAACCCATCTGAAATGTAACGTCCACTGTTCAAAGTGCCGTCAATGAGAACAAGAGGTGACCGAGATGTGTAACCAATGGCACCATATACCATCACTCCGGGTGACACGCCAGTATGACGATGGCGAATACACGCTTCCAATGTGCGTTCATCGCGATGTTGCCATCCGAAAACATGACGTTTTACCATTCATGCCTTCAGGTTCATCGTTGAGTACACCATCGCAGGCACTCCTGTCTGTGATGCATCATCAGTGGTAACCGCAGCCATGGTCTCCGTGCTTATAGTCCATGCTGCTGCAAACGTCGTCGAACTGTTCGTGCAGATGGTTGTTGTGTTGCAAATGTCCCCATCTGTTGACTCAGGGATCGAGACGTGGCTGCACGATCCGTTACAGCCGTGTGGATAAGATGCTTGTCATTTCGACTGCTAGTGATACGAGGTCGTTGGGATCCAGCTCGGCGTTCCGTATTACCCTCCTGAACCCACCGATTTCATATTCTGCTAACAGTCATTGGATCTCGACCAACTCGAGCAGCAATGTCGCGATACAATAAAGCGCAATCGCGTTAGGCTACAATCCGACCTTTATCAAAGTCGAAAATGTGATGGTACGTGTTTCTCCTCCTTGCACGAGGCACCGCAACAACGTTTCACCATGCAACGCCGGTCAGCTGTTGTTTTTGTATGAGAAATCGGTTGGAAACTTTCCTCATGTCAGCACGTTGTATGTGTCGTCACCGGAGCCAACCTTGTGTGGATGCTCTGAAAAGCTAATCATTTGCATATCACAGCATCTTCTTCCTGTCGGTTAAATTTCGCGTCTGTAGCATGTCATCTTCGTGGTGTAGCACTTTTAATGGCCACTAATGTACGTTCTAGAATTCGGTAAACTTAGTCCTGATATTTGAAATTGATTAAAAATGCTGCAGTCTAGGGTGGCTAGAAAATACCGAATATAGATATTCGTTTGTCAGGATGAACGGTGACAGAAGCGTATCAGGTCGGAGAAATTCCTTATTGGAGTTAACAAAGTACTCGCTTGGCAGGAATGCTAACAGTGACTATATATCTTGACTAGTGAAAATATATGCTGTGTTATCTTTCCTAAGGAATGATGTTACTTTTGCAGTTAGCAATTCTCGCTTAGTAGTATTATCCTGAACGAACATATTAAAAAGTTAGTGAAAGGGTTGTTTCAAGGGGGTCTTTATTGCTGTTGTTGTTGTCGTTGTTGTTGATATGCTGTTAGGTTCTGAAATTGGTTGAATGAAGCTCTCCGTCTAGCTATTACAGTCTACATCCACTTTAATTGAAAGCAGTGGACCCTAATCAGAAACGTCACGAGATTATTCCATTTCCTGCTGCTTTCGCTTTTTTAGTTCTGGTGGAAATGCGTGGAGTTACTTGTATGTGATGTGAGCGATGATTTCGATTGTTTGACGTTGCGATATTGATGTTCTATTGTCGGGTTAAATCACACTGTTCGCAATATCTTACCATTCTTCTTCATAAACACAGTCTGAAGAGTTCACGATTCTGAAACTTCTTCTATGTGCATTATTTTCAATTCCATGTAGGGTAGACGTTGTGGACGTGTTACATGACGCTCAGTTTGGCGTTAGGAAAGGTAAGTGCACAAGAGAGACAGATCTGGCCGGCCGCTGTGCCCGAGCTGTTCTAGGCGCTACAGCCTGGAACCGTGCGACTGGTATGGTCGCAGGCTCGAATGTGTGTGATGTTCTTAGGTTATTTAGGTTTGAGTAGTTCTTAGTTCTAGGGGACTGATGACCTCAGATGTTAAGTTCCATAGTGCTCAGAGCCATTTGAACCATTTGAGACAAATCTGACGTTGCGATTTATAATGGAAGCAAGTTCAAAGACGCATTCAGAGAATCTGTCGGCATGGAAAACCAGTTCCATAGGACGTTCGAAATCTTTAGTCAAACAGAAGTAAGCTATAGGGATAGGCGGATATTATAGAATGTTAGTGAACGTAGAAATGCTTCGTAATTGTTAAATAGTAATGAGATTCAGATGTGCGTCTAGAGTGTAGTTGTGTACGCAGCAGCAGCCTAGTGACGAAAACAAGAAAAAGACAGGAAAAAAACCGATCTGCGGAGGATGAAGATGATCTGTGACGACATCCAACAAAAACAGATGATGTGGTTTGAGCATGTGAATAGGATTGATGACGACAGAATACCATCCCAGTGGAAGAAAAAGGGTCGCCCACAAAGCATCTGACAAAATGATGTGGAGGAACCGATTAAAGCAAGGAATAAGAACGTTGATAATAGCCGAGACAGAAGAAGACGGCGACTGGGGGCGGAGAAGCAGCGATAGCCGTTTATAATCAGCAAGACGATGAACACGAAGGAGGAGGAGGATGTACATTATACTTTGTTATGGTATAATTGACAACTGTGTCAGGATTTAAATTACGGGTTGTCTTCGCGACTGCACCTACTTTCGATGTAAGGAACTGGAAATTATGAAAAAAAGTATAGGTTATGCATGAAGAGGGCTGCTTTGTTTTCGTTTTACTGTTCAAACTGTTTTTACGTTTTCTTAAAAAATTGCGCGTAATACAGTTACAGAAGTTAATAATACACAACATTTTCCGGTCTTTGGCTGCTCTGTGGTAAGAGACTTGGGCAAACTCGTTCTTGTTACAGTGAACATGAACACGGTTTTGGTTTAACAAGCGCTGTTCCTCCTACTCGATTTGGCATAGCTGACGAAACCTGTGGACTCTTTACATCTCCTTATGAGGGCATTTTCATGGCTAGAAGCAGCATTACACGGCATTAGCCTGATTTGTCCTCTGGGAGTGTTTATTACGTGTGTTAAATTACATTGTATATTTCTTTGAATTTCGCAGAAATCCAGATATAATATACAGCTGTATTATTAGTCTTTTTGTTATATAAATCTGATGTCTGTTCTTTCGAACACCCACGTTCGAAAGAACAGACCCAGAACCTATACAGGGTGTTACAAAAAGGCACGGTCAGACTTTCAGGAAACATTCCTCACACACAAAGAAAGAAAATATGTTCTGTGGACATGTGTGCGGAAACGATTACTTTCCATGTTAGAGCTCATTTTATTACTTCTCTTCGAATCACATTAATCATGGAATGGAAACTCACAGCAACAGAACGTACCAGCGTGACTTCAAACACTTTGTTACAGGAAATGTTCAAAATGTCCTCTGTTAGCGATGATACATGCATCCACCCTCCGTCGCATGGAATCCCTGATGCGCTGATGCAGACCTGGAGAATGGCGTATTGTATCACAGACGTCCACAATACGAGCACGAAGAGTCTCCACGTTTGTTACCGGGGTTGCGTAGACAAGATCTTTCAAATGCCCCCAAAAATGAAAGTCAAGATGGTTGAGGTCAGGAGAGCGTGGAGGCCATGGAATTGGTCCGCCTCTACCAATCCGTTGGTCACCGAATCTGTTGTTGAGACGCTTACGAACACTTCGACTGAAATGTGCAGGAGCTCCATCGTGCATGAACCACATGTTGTGTCGTACTTGTAAAGGCACATGTTCTAGCAGCACAGGGAGAGTATCCCGTATGAAAACATGGCGGTGAATCGAGGAAGTACAGTACATACTGACGAAAATAAAATGAGCACTAACATGGATATTAAGCGTTTCCGGACACATGTCCACATAACATCTTTTCTTTATTTGTGTGTGAGGAATGTTTCCTGAAAGTTTGGCCGTACCTTTTTGTAACACCCTGTATAATAAGTCCCCTTCACGGTATATAGATTTTCCAGTGCAGATGCACAATAATGTCCACCCTCTCGTACGAATGCAGTAGCGCTACGGGAGAAATAGTCAGCGCACTTTACTCTGTAGTGCGTGGCATATGGAGATTTGGGTCGGAAGGGAGAGGTGTTCGGATAGCCGAAGCGGTTAAGATGACCATTCGTGAGAAGCAAGAAATCCGGTTTCGAATCCTAGTTCGGCACAAATTTTCGTCTGTCGGCAGTATTTCAGAACCCCAATTTAACAAAAGTCGAAAATTTCTTTCATCAATTTATTTTTGTGTATCATGTAACTTATCTTGGAAGAACATTAAGGTCACCTCACTTATCCTACTTACATTGACGATTGTAGGCTGTAATTTTAGTGCCAAATACAAGTCTGTTACAATACGTAAAGAGGTAGTTGAAGTGTCCGTGATGCTATTCGTAAATTATATTTAAGTTATACCATTTTCAGAAAACAGTGAGGTCTCTTGGACTAGAAATCTAGCCTTTTCTCTTGCTAGTTCAGATCGAGGACCCACAATGGCGTCAGCACCAGCTTTGTGTTCGCCGACGACTGAATGGAGCGGCAGTATTTCAGAAACCGAGGCGAGGCATCGCTGCTGACGTCAAATATTCTGGCAACGGGGAGGAGCTGGGGTTGGGTGGTTGGGGTGGGTGGGGCGGTATCAAAAGGGAGAGGGGGCAGGGGCAGGCCTCCCCCGTGTTGACTGACGACCCAGGCCGGCCCGACGGTTCCCCGTCCGCCGCCCTCTGTCAGGCGCCTCGCGACGACTGGATCAACATCGAGAGGTTTCACCCGCAGACGCTTTAAATCCTCTGCCGCCGCTCGGAGGAAGTGCTGGCCGTCTGGATGGAGGGCACTCGTTGCGCGATGAATGGCCAGGCTCGCCTGTTCGTGCCTTCCGATACAGCTGCCGACCTCAATGAGTTAAGTGCTGCGCTAATTCCCTACACCTACTTCACCACAGCTACTACACATTTCACGGCTTGGCGATGTGAGACGAACGTGTCCATTGCGAACAGTCTGTTAAAATTTAAGGCAGGCTACTTCATAATTCGGTATGACACTACGCAGAAAGCACAATATGAGTACCTCAGAATATATTTTTGCGATTTTTTTATACTGGGGAAAGAAAATGGATCCCCCAGTTCAACGACATAAAATTAATTGATACATAAAACTTGTTCCAAACAAAACTTTTAACTATCACTCTATTCTTATGCTCTGGAAGAAGCCATACGCAGAACTGTCCGGCATCCCAATTTAAGGGGGATAGGACGTCAAACGGGCCGGCTTGGAGCAGGAGAGGCACCACAGGACATTTACATTTCCACTGTCTATACTTTTACAAATAAATTCATAAACGTTTCTCAGCATGACCAGGAAGGATTCATAATTTACACTAATAGCAGTAGAAGTTCTAAAACATAACGAAGTAATTATTTAACTTCTAAATTTCATCTTTTTTTCAGTTACTAATGGCAGCATTTGTTGCTGTAGGTACACATTTCTTCATAAGTAAGAGAGATTCTTCGATGAATTTTGCACAGCATACAGACCATACTTAAAGAAGTACGAAACTCTAGAATTATCCAAATCTATTAAAAACTGTGGTAAAAATTGAGGTAATTATCTATAAAATTTGTGTTTTTTTCTAAACATGAAGTTTAAAATACAACAGTTCATTCGTTTTTTCATAAATTAAATAAATTCTAGAGTTTCATACACCTATGAGTATGGTATGTATGCTGTGCAAAATTCATCGAAGAATCTCACTAACTTATGAAGAAAAGTGCAACTATAGCATCAAATGCAGCCATTAGTAAGTGAAAACGTGATGAAATTTCTCACGTAAAAAAAAAAAAAAATATTATCTAATGTTTTCGAACTTCCACTGCGATGAGCGTGAATCCTGAATCCTTCCTGGTGATGCTGACAATGTTTTATGAATTTATTTGTAAAAGTATAGACACTGGAAATTAAAATGTCCTGAGATGCCTCTCCTGCTCCAAGTCGGCCTGTTTGACGTCCTACTCCCCCGTAAGTGGTTCTGTCCCAGTTTTAGTTTTGAACACACACATCCTGACTAAACCATGTAGAGATACGTAAGAAACGAAAAACGTGCCACGTAATGTAACTTGTTAGTTGTACAAGTGTTTAAATTTCGGTTGTAAGGTAAATCACAGAGTTTAATAGTCGCCGACGGCAAGAAACCTAGGCATTATGAACAAATGAAAATGAAACATAAGGTGGAGAATATTGTTTGGAGGGCAAAGAAAATGACTACGTTTTATTGACATAACACATGCATACCTAAGGGAGTGCCTATACCATGCTTTTCCGTCCTCCTCAGTAAAATTACTGCGCGGTATCATCAATAAGGTCCAAAGAAAGGAAGCAATCTCAATTTCGAGCACCAACTCTCTCCTCGGAGTGCCAAGCTAGAGGCAAATGACCGCCGTAATAAAGAAAAGAGTATTCAGAGCTCGCAAGGAAATAGTTAGCTGTTCATTTTCGAACGTTAAATAAATAGCCTGAAAGTTATTCTATGAAAGCTCTGCCATACAATTAGGTGTGATTTCGAATCACGTAAATTAAGCCCTTTAAACGCACGCGAGGAACAAATTTTGTTGATGGTCTGTACTGAGTTAATCTGGGAAACCAGCCCTCAGTTGCATTTAGCAACGAGTCCAAAGTAAATCAGAGCGATTGGAGATTGTTAATGTGCATTTTACAGTTACTGAATCATTTTTAGAAATACAAACATCGTCAGTCAGCGAAACTAATCAAATGCCAGTGACGGGAAAGAATGTGAAGTTTAAATTGAAATTTATCTTTAACAGCGGTGTAAATTTTGGTGAAGGCTTAACTGAAGGGAAGACCGTGCTGAACAGTGGTGTAAAATTTAGTGACGACTTAACAGAAGGTAACACTGTTATAATGCAAACTGTACTGCTCGCCTATCAGTTTTAGTGTGTGCCGAGGTGGCAAAACTGATGATAAAAAAATCACGTATATGCTGCACCACATAAGAGTTCCATTAATCATTGGGCCTCAAAAACTAAAATAGAAGTACTTAGTATAGAAAAATAAACAGTGAAACGAGTCATAGTTCTAACTGTGTGAACTGCGACGGAAATTTATTCTCGTACGTTTTTTCACATTCATAAATCTCTGCAAAATATACATTTATGTGCAAGAAACGTCATGGGCCTTTACAGTTGAAGGCCTGTACCTTATTCGTTCTTTTCGGCTGCAATCAAATTAATAGCTTTCCACTCCCATCGTTGTACCATTTCAAGGACAGCGAACCGGTAGTTTTAGGATATATAATTGAATTAGAGTCCTGTATGTGCTAACTGTAGCTTTAGAAATGCCAGAGTTGGGAAAATCTCCACCTTGTTTATAAGTGTGATGTTAGTAAAAAAATTTACGACTTAGCTTAGAAACGACTTGGAAAACCTGCATCCACACGAACGTGCCAAAACTACTGAAATCCTACTCCATCATATATTAAAAGCAACTCACAAAGAAAAGCACATCCGATACGCTTCTCAAGCTGCAGCGCCGGTCCTTGCCTTTCAAGGCTCCAATAAGTTTCCATCCGGAGCAAAAAGCTTCAAGTTCTCGTGCTGCATACATTCAGCTAATTTATGACAGCTGTATTTAATTAGCAACAAGTTGCTTCTGGCTGGCGTCACTCGAGACTGCTGTATAAGAGTTATACTCTCCATACTGTACTGTATGACCGCATTACGCCATCTAACAGCATGCTATGCAAGTCGTAAGTAGCCAGTGCCTCCTTAAGATTAATACCACCAAACATCAGTCGTAAAATATAGACGCTTTTATCCTAGTTAATTCACGCCCCTTTAACTGACAACATTTTACACCAAGTCCTATTTACAGTGCTTAGTCGTATAATATAGGAATAGATACTCAATTTCAGAAATATTAGCGAACGATTTGTCCGCATTAAATCAGGTCAATATTGTATCGCATTTTTCCAGTTTTTGAAAATACTGGATGCAATAGAAGTTACACATCGCAACAGACACTGTTTAAGATAACATTTAGTGTGAATTTGGACCAGTCTTAAAAAGGTAAAATTTTTGTTGTATTTAAAGCTCTTGGAGTATTTATGTCATTTCAAAAGGATATCAAGCGTTAATAAGAAGTAAACGCAAACCCAAACAGTGTTAATTCCGTAACGCATGCTTACTTTGAAATATCAGGATATTTGTATAAACGTGCATTGCTCGACTTAAACCACTGTCGCAGAAACTCTCTTCATAGGCGAAGAAATTGAAGCATAATAACAAGCCTGCGAGGTTGTAGGAAGTTGGAAGGACTACTGATATGCTTACTAGAAAGCACAGAGCTAAATAGGGCAAGTAGGTGGAGCAGCAGCCATTTGAAACAAAATTGCTGAGTGGTCCAAGGATACCCTGACTGGTAAAAAGTTAACCTGATTGACTGTATTGAAATAACATGTTTTTGATATTCTGTCTCACTGCCTTCTTGCACAGCCTGCTGTAATGTCAATTGTTACTGCAAACATTCGCACATTTCAGCGGGCTAGTATCTCTTTCTGTTGCCAAGTCTACGCTGTTTTTTTTCTTTCAAAGTTATATGGTATTGCATTTATTTACCTCTAGTTTCTGCTTAAAAATACAGTGCTTAATTTATTCTGTGGTCCTTTCGGATAAATGAAATAAAATAAATTGAATGAAATAAAATAAATTGAGCAAAATGAATCATTCTATAAACATTAGCCAGAAAAATTATTTCCCAAAAACAGCAATAAGATGATTCAGACACTTGGCTTCGCTTTTCCAGCTCAACATTTGGAAATATTTACCTCGCTGTGCGTCGGTAATCAAATAGTATTGATCAGTATTTGTAGAAATATATGAATATTCAATCTAGGACAGGAGCAAATTTTGTATTTGGATTTATTTGTCTTTCGACTGTATTGTTGCTTATCTTTCTTTCCATAGTTCTTTAATGTTTTAATCTGTAACTTTATACGAAACTTAAGTTCTTCCGTAAACAGTTTGCATATTGGGATCACTGGCTGCAAGTATAGTTTGTCCTTTTTTCTGCTGCTGCTATTACCAAATAAAAGAGACAGTTTTCATTTCACACCTCTCTCATCTCAGTTTCAGAGTCTTATTTTTCGCCAGGTTATAATTGTTTTCTATTTTTCGTCACTTATTTTCAAATATATCACGTAAAACTTTCATACAAGTCCAGAGAGCGGTAATACAGTAGCCAGCACAGAGGACTCGCATTCAGGAGGACGACGATTCAGTTCCCCTACCAGCTGTCCTAATTTAGGTTCTCCGTCATTTCCGTAAATAATTTGAGGCAAATTCCGTGAAAAACAAAAAGGAACAGTGGCTCACCAAAGACTAACTTTTTCACTGGCCTCCTCTACTTCTGACGAGACGCATCTCATGTTGACGCTGTGGAATCCAACAGGAGCAAGATCTCGCCGGCTGCCGATGAATAGCGGGTGTGGATAAGGCTATGCAAACACGCCAAGGGCGTGCGAGATTTTAAGCTGGTGCCGCAGAGGGTAGACAAGACGTAAGACTCAGGGAATGGAGTCGGATCAGAAGAGCTCTCTCACTGCACGCCTCCGCACAAACGCCCTAACTTCCACACCGTCTTTCATTTCCAGCCAATCCAGGCACTCACCCTCACCACCATCTTACAATTTCCACTAATCCTGCCGCGCAGCAATGTAAAAATCGCTGTGCGGATGCTATGGTTCCCACAATAAGATTCAATAGGTTTACTCAATACACAAGTCCGAAAACCAACTTTGGAATCTGAAAGTTTATTGATATTCCTATTGCCAGCAAAGAATAACGAGATGTCACACGAAAATTCTCATTATAAAGACATTCCGCTCACATCACGAAGTGTATTCTGTAGGTCTATTAGTATCATCAATCGGAATAAACAAGAAATGTAAACGTATAAGTCATGCATCATACATTTAATATAACGAAAACCACGTACTCACGGAAAAATGTGTTGTACGTCACTATGCTAGATAATAGTGTGTCTAATACCGAAATATACATCGCCGATTAGGGGGAAGCCACTAAGTACGGAGTTTTTTAAGATAGTTTCCATTGGTAGATGGGTGAATAAGTATTGGATTTATTATGAACAATAACCTGTTGAATATTATCACGAAACAGGTGATTATTTGACTCATCTCCTTAATAAGATTCAGGACGGTGAAAAATAGGTGGCGATAAACAGCCTTGGTCGTCTTGCCACGAAATGTTTTGGTAAGGCCTCAAGCTTTCGACGATTATCACCAACTTCTTCTTCAGGAGCAACTGACGGTCACGATTTATGCGCGCTTATGACTTTGTTGAGGCTTCCTGCTATCTTGTACGTGACCGACATTGGATGTGGTTTCCCAGACTGCTGATTCACACACTGACGCGTAGGGTTCTCTTGCATGTGCCGGAATCTTTAAACGATATGGTGTAGTTGCTTTGTCGGGAAATCCCTTTGAATTGGCAAAGCATGCTTGAAGCCTTTGTTTCGCAACTGTTTGCAGCGACTTGACTGTGGCTGCAGTGCCGTTTCCACATACCATAACAGCGTACTCGAGCACTGACTTAGCAAGTGCCAGTGGTCCAGTAAGGTATGAAATATTGCTTGGATTAGGTGGGGTAGAAGATTATACCTTTCTAGCTCGTTCATATGGTTGGAAATATTGGGAAACCAAGTTTTACTAAAAGAACTAGACCGCTAAGTTTGCTGTAGTCAAGAATCATTCAAATTTTGGAACTTTTTTAAGGTTCTTCCAAAAATTTTGTTTCTTGTACGCTTAGCGCTTTGGCGTCCACTTCCTTTTTTAAAAGAGCACAAAATGTGATAATGACAACTTTTATTCAGCACCCAATACCATGGGTACTACAGTTCGTCAAAAATAACTAAGTTAACTGATCTAGCGCTAAATGACAGTATAGCAAGTTTTTGAGCACTTTTATTTCAGTTCCTGATTATATACACTCCTGGAAATGGAAAAAAGAACACATTGACACCGGTGTGTCAGACCCACCATACTTGCTCCGGACACTGCGAGAGGGCTGTACAAGCAATGATCACACGCACGGCACAGCGGACACACCAGGAACCGCGGTGTTGGCCGTCGAATGGCGCTAGCTGCGCAGCATTTGTGCACCGCCGCCGTCAGTGTCAGCCAGTTTGCCGTGGCATACGGAGCTCCATCGCAAACACTGGTAGCATGCCGCGACAGCGTGGACGTGAACCGTATGTGCAGTTGACGGACTTTGAGCGAGGGCGTATAGTGGGCATGCGGGAGGCCGGGTGGACGTACCGCCGAATTGCTCAACACGTGGGGCGTGAGGTCTCCACAGTACATCGATGTTGTCGCCAGTGGTCGGCGGAAGGTGCACGTGCCCGTCGACCTGGGACCGGACCGCAGCGACGCACGGATGCACGCCAAGACCGTAGGATCCTACGCAGTGCCGTAGGGGACCGCACCGCCACTTCCCAGCAAATTAGGGACACTGTTGCTCCTGGGGTATCGGCGAGGACCATTCGCAACCGTCTCCATGAAGTTGAGCTACGGTCCCGCACACCGTTAGGCCGTCTTCCGCTCACGCCCCAACATCGTGCAGCCCGCCTCCAGTGGTGTCGCGACAGGCGTGAATGGAGGGACGAATGGAGACGTGTCGTCTTCAGCGATGAGAGTCGCTTCTGCCTTGGTGCCAATGATGGTCGTATGCGTGTTTGGCGCCGTGCAGGTGAGCGCCACAATCAGGACTGCATACGACCGAGGCACACAGGGCCAACACCCGGCATCATGGTGTGGGGAGCGATCTCCTACACTGGCCGTACACCACTGGTGATCGTCGAGGGGACACTAAATAGTGCACGGTACATCCAAACCGTCATCGAACCCATCGTTCTACCATTCCTAGACCGGCAAGGGAACTTGCTGTTCCAACAGGACAATGCACGTCCGCATGTATCCCGTGCCACCCAACGTGCTCTAGAAGGTGTAAGTCAACTACCCTGGCCAGCAAGATCTCCGGATCTGTCCCCCATTGAGCATGTTTGGGACTGGATAAAGCGTCGTCTCACGCGGTCTGTACGTCCAGCACGAACGCTGGTCCAACTGAGGCGCCAGGTGGAAATGGCATGGCAAGCCGTTCCACAGGACTACATCCAGCATCTCTACGATCGTCTCCATGGGAGAATAGCAGCCTGCATTGCTGCGAAAGGTGGATATACACTGTACTAGTGCCGAAATTGTGCATGCTCTGTTGCCTGTGTCTATGTGCCTGTGGTTCTGTCAGTGTGATCATGTGATGTATCTGACCCCAGGAAAGTGTCAATAAAGTTTCCCCTTCCTGGGACAATGAATTCACGGTGTTCTTATTTCAATTTTCAGGAGTGTAGGTCTGTTATATTATATGTAATAGTATACATTGCAACTGAACGTCTCACTTGGCAGTATTCAATGACTATGCGTGCCATCAGGTGATTCCGGGCATGCATCTATTGTGATTCGTATATCACTAGACGAAATTAAGCTCCAGAATACTTCAGTCGTGACTGATGCTTATTTATAAAACTGCACCGTTTACTAATTATGTTATATGAGTATAAACGTTGGTCACATTGGATGTCCACTTCCTCAATAATTTCCATAAAATGTACTTTGTATCTTTTTGCTTAGCATAAAAATTACGGCATGTTTTCACAGCTGACTCCACAGCAGTTCTAGACAATGTAAGAACATTTAAAACCTACTTTTCTACAGGAGGATATTGCTCATTGAGCATATTTGTACTAATAGAAACTGACTATAGCAGAAACACGCAACACATTGCGAAGGTAATTCGTGACTGAGGGAAATAAAAAATACTGTGACCCAAAAGTGAAATTGCAAATGAATAGAATATTTTGAAAATTGTCTCTTGTAACACTAATTACTCGTTGTAGAATGGCTACATTAGTTTAAGAGTTTTGTCGCAACAGCTAAGCATTTTTCCAGCTTTTGGTTGTTGAAGGTCATGGGAGCCTTCTGGTCGTCTAGCTTCCCATTGTGGACGTCAGTCTGGCAAGAGAGTGGCATAAAGCTTTTACACTGAAGCTAGTCGTCGGATAGTGGTATGCCCATAAAGAGAGATGGCGGTACTATCGGTTACACAAATTATGAAAGTTCAGTACGTTATCGGAGCTGTCGTTTGTACTCAGCTGATTCACACGAAAAGGTTTCCGATGTGATTATGGGAACTGGACGGGAATTAACAGGCTTTTAACGCGGAATGATAGTTGGAGCTAGACGCATGGGACATTCCATTTAGGAAATCGTTAGGGAATTCAGTATTCCAAGGTCCACAGTGTCATGAGTGTGCCGAGAATACCAAATTTCACGCATTACGTTTAACCATGGACAATGCAGTGGACGACGGCCTTTGCTTACCGATCCAGAGCAGCGGCGTTTCCACAGAATTGGCGGTGTTGCGTGAAACAAGCAGAGAAATAAATGGGGGACAAATGACGAACGTATCCGTTAGGGAAGTGTGGCGAAATTTGGCGTTAATGGTTTCTGACAGAAGACGACCGACGCTAGTGCCTTTCCTAACAGCACATCGGCTGCATCACCTGAGCCCCTGACCATATAGGTTGGATGCTAGACTATTGGAAATCCGTGGCCTCGTCAGATGAGTCCTGATTTCAGTTGCTGAGAGCTGGCGGTAGGGATCCGGTGTGGCGCACACCGCACGAAGCCGTATACCGAAGTTGTCTACAAAGCACTGCTCAGGCTGGTGGTGGCTCCATAATGGTGTGGGCTGTACGTGGAATGGGCTGGGACTTCTGGGCCCACTGAACCGAGTATTGACTACAAATGGGTGTATTCTGCTACTTGGAGAACACTGCAGCCATTCATGGACCTTATGTTTCCAAAAACGGATGGAATTTTATGGACGACATCGCAGCGTGTCACCAAACCCCAGCTGTTCGCGATTGGTTTGTAGAGCATTATGGACAATTCGAATGAATGATTTGACCACCTAGGTAGCCCAACATTAATCCCATCGAACATTCCTGGCATATAATCTAGAGGTCAGTTCATGCACAAAATCCTGCTCTAACAACACTTTCTCAATTATGGACGGCTATAGAAATAGGAAGGCTCAAAATTTCGCGCGGGGCTGCCAACGACTTGTTGAGTACATATCACGTCGGATTGCTTCACCACGCCTGACTGAAAAAGCTCCGGCACGACATTAAGAGATATCCCACGACTTTTCTCACCTCACTGTAAATGAATGAAAGAAACACTATCACTTGCAACAATATTTACTCCACTTTAATAAAACTGATTTTACGTTTCTTTTTCACTGCATCATTTTAAAGAGCAAATACGCAATGAGGCGCGAAGCGTAGCGGAAAGGTGGCCTACTCCTGCTGTTTTCGGCGTCATTTTGGTCCTGTATGGAGGGCATGGAATCAGTACCTTTCGTCACCTTACATACCGTACAATCCTTGCTTCTCATTCATGTAGCACGTCAACTGCCCTCATGAGGCACATTAAAACATCCCACTCCAGCCTTCCCTATAGGAAACATTCTCCGGCCAAAGTAAGAGCTGAACGCTGGTCTTTCACATAATTGTAGGACACACTGATCGCGCTCAGCCTTAGAACGGACGCAGCATAGTTAAAGATTAAATGATACTGTGTTTGAGATAATTCACGTACTAGTGAATCAAGGTGTTAGTTTCAGATATTAACTTGGTCCAGCCTTACGTCTGCGTGTAGTTTCCTGTATCTTCGTTTATGCCCTGCATTACACAGGGCTCAAGAAACAAGTGTACTAAATTTTAGTGTGCTTAGAGCATACGGGAACAGTTTTTACTGCATGAAGAAAATGAAGGTTTTTACGCTAGTGATCTTCAAGGACAGTGCTCTAAGTACCGTGTGAAGAATATTGCTTTCGATATGTTGCTGAAAATGCCGTCCGTTTACATTAATGCTAAACTGGCATCATTGCACTGATGATTACCTAATAGGTTCACAACTGCCAGTGTTTCACGAATAATGGCTGAACATTCACCAGAGCGGGCAACCAGCTCTTTTGGGACGTGTGCCTATTGGAGAATGTCATGTCAGCAGTCAGGCAACTACTACGCCGGAGAATATTTAGGCGATCCCCAATTCTTGACCTGGGTGATGTGGGCCAGTACAGTGAACTTCACGTTCTGCCGACGGCACTCCTGCGGATTTCTTCCGGTGCGGGAAGCTGAAGTGTCTGGTGCGTGAGACGGCGATAGACACTAAAGAAGAGTCGGCTGTCCGTTTGGCTGAACCTGCAGCAATTATTCGAGATGCAACTCGTTGCTTCGAGTGTGACGGACAAACGTTAGATGAAGATGTCAGTTGTGTATTAATATACGCGGACGACATTTTCAGCAACATCTCCAAAACATTTGTCATCACACAGAAATCTGAACACCGTCTCTCAACAACACTAGAGTCAAACCCTTCAATGACCACCAGCGGAGTTAACGTTCCACCTGTGACATTTTTATCTAAATAAATATTCCTGTTTGTCTCCTGTAAGCATGTAAAATTCAGTGTACGTAGCTTTTTTACACTCTGTATGAATACTTTGTATGAATCGAGTGCAGTGGTGTATCACATATGTTCCCTACTTTCTATGTATTTCTTCGCTGCACATTGTCGAAAGCCTTTGACTCATTTGTGAACACGACTGCCTTTCTTATGAAACTCGCATTCCTTTTATTTTTCTTATACTAAAAACGTTATCGATCCAGGATCGCCTTTCCAAGCAATAAGTTTTCTATTTTACACGATATATGACATTGGTTATAATTTATGTCATACTCCTATATTCAGAAGGCTTGGTCGTGAAATTCTGGACAAAAGTCAGTTCTTTCATTTAACGATGCGACTAACGAAAATTATTTCCATACTCTACAGATTCTCGGTGCCCTGATAGTCACATTACTTTACTACTTGAAAACTTTCAAAAAGGTCGTATAATGAAATTCTCTAACCACCAACCACAAACTCTTAGTTTTGCATACATGGTGATCCCGCGAAGACGTCACAAACTTTAAGGGATGATGAAAAATAAATTTCCTTTGTTTCAGGTCTATGGTCACAAACTTTTGTCACGAGACTACCGGTTTTGGTCTGTAATGACCATCTCCTGATCTTTTTTATGAAAACGTGTCCTAATATACGGGACATGTTTTTTTTTAAAATTTTTAACAGATCTGAAGTTGATCTTTATAGACGGAAACCAGCAGTCTGATGACAAAAAGAAAATTGTGACCATAGGCGTGAAGTAAAGGAAATTTATTCTATGTTAGGGTCACTGTCCAATTCGCGACTGTGTCGCAGGTTGTGGAACGACAAAAATGGTAAAAGCATCAATATCATGTAAGGGACCCTGATGCGGAAAGGATCGATTCGAAAGTTATAAGTGAAAATAGTAGTCATACATCCGATAGTCGATCTTTCATAACTGCAACCTTTTCGTTTCCCATGTTGTCGAAGGAGGTAGTATGGACCAAAACAAAACAAAATTTTCCAGTAAACGTCGACTCTAAGGAAACGCATACCTTAAGAGCTTTGAACGCTTATTCAGTAGAAGGGATGTGTTTTCGTAGCAGCAAAGGTGAACGAGTGGCCGTTGCTCTTAAGGTATGCACTGTAGAGCCCACACTATCTCCTCCCAAAATATAGAAGGGACAGAGCTTCCAGTAGAAGAGGTCCAATGTCAGACATATCAGAACGATATTCACTTAGAATGTTTCCGGACCGTAGTTCTACACCTCAAATTGTTACAGGTATCCTATTCAATTCTACCTGAAGGTTTGCATCAATGACGCGGAATCACCCACTACATCTATATCTCCGTCTTCTTTTAGTAAAATAAAATGCAGACAGGCCTGTGAGCCCTGTGAACTACTCAGTGATCGAACACGTTGGAGCTATGCTGTCCAAATCGGGTCACACAAGCTTGGACCACTTGTCTCTGTTCCCATTTATTTTTCACCGAACGGTACGGCCTCTGCAATGCGGATGGTGTTTATTTACCTCTAACGCAGATACCGTTAATGCCTGTATATTTTATTTGACACATTTCATACAAAATAGAAAAGATCGCTGCTGTTTGGTACACATTAAAATGAAGTAAATATTGTAAAACTTACACACACAACAAAATTAAATGGCACTTCGAGCTTCGAGAATCCTCTTATTAATGCAAACGGATGACAAATTTATTTAGCTCTAAGAATGCGCTCCTGCATTTTAAAGGTCTTTTTAACTAATGATTGCTAGAGAAGATATCATGCTGTTCGTAGCATCTTAAGTTATATGCCGAATTAATAAGCATACCTTAAACGTTAAGGAAATTACTTGTACTATGATGAAATTTATTTATAGCAGGGAAGTTAGCCATTGGATATCAGACGTTGTTTTGTATTCTAACGACTTCTAATTTTCTCAGTATGCTGCCTTTAGTCCCCACAGCACGACACTGGTCTCACATAATTATGCTACGTATATGCCAAATGTTGCGTTCTAAAGTTTTTAATGAGAATCAGCTGCCATACTAGCTGACATGTGCCACATCACTGCAACGTAAAAATTGTGATCTCTGTTACGAAATGATATACTTTCTGATTGGGTCAGTTGTAACGGCATAATGCCTTTGGTAAGACGATATTTTTTACATTTAATCATTTTAGAGACTAATTCTATATGCAAATATTGTTTCATTTTCACAGCCTCTCCTCTCTGTTAATATAAGTATATTCAGTTTTATGACCATCGCTCAATTACATTGGCCGCGACCGATTAAAAGAGGTTTTCAGTTATGTCATGTATTGATACTGGCATTGTAAGAAAGATGTGCGAAGCCGTAATAAGAGCTACACTAATCAAGAAAGTTTTCTGATATGAAGACGGATAGATCGTTAACTTAAACTAGTAATCCAATTCCTAAAACGAAAAAAAGGTTTGAAATGAGTTTATTTTACTTAATGTTCTATGTCATCCTTTGAAGTGCAGCAGAATATCTTCGGGATAAAGCATTATTTGAAAGAAAATTAATTATTTTTCTTGATTAATTTTGTAATCTTACACATATAACGTATGACCTTTTGCCCCCTTAGTGAGCAGGTTGTGCTCCAGTCAGCTTTTGTTTCTTGATATATGAATGTCAAGTAATGTTGACAAGGTTATTGACGACAAGAAGTAGTTCGACATTTAGTCTACAGAAATCAAAAGGACCGTGAAAACTACAAACGCCGTTCTTTAAAATAAATATGCGTATCTCTTTATTCCAAAATACTTTAGGATGATACACATTTAGTTCTGTAAGCAACATAACCAGATAAGAGTCTTTTTATTCTTTACTGGCAGCGAGGATACTTAATAAATGTAGCTGGGCTCCCAGGAACAGCTTTTAATGGAGACTATGGCATGGTGGTGGCAAATGTGAGGATCGGTAAAATAGAAAAAAGTAATGGCTGAAATGGAGAGGAAAATATATGAGGAAACTAAAATATAAGATTTTACAAGAAAACTTCAGGAGTTGTTTAAGCTTAAATTCGCAGTCAGTGAATTTGGAAGTGAGGAGGAGGAGTGATGTAAGTGTCAGAATATCTGGAAGGGCGAAGGATAGGGAGACTAAAAGTTAGAATGAGCAGGTGAAGTAAGCTGTAAATGAAGAGTCAAAAACATGAAAAGAATGTAACAGAGCCAAAAAGGGAAGTAACAAAAGCATAAAATGAGAGAAACAAAGAGAAATGCAAGAAAATGGTGGCGCAAGAAAAGACGAAAGCTCGGGATAAGTTCTTACGGGAGTTGGAAGAGGATGTTAACTGGGTTATAAGAATGCTGTATAGAATTATAAGAAGTAAAAGGAAGGGAAGCATGTACACAAAACTGCTACAACGTGAAAATGGTTAGCTAATAACGCAAGACATGCGACATAAGGGAAAAATGAAAAGAGTGCTATGACAAATTACTATTGGCGATGATGACACACTTTGGGAAACCAGCAGTGAAGGTCTACAAGAACAGCTACACATACCAAATGGAAAAAGTTGAGAAATTGGCATAAACTGCAGTGTGGAGAAAGGTAAGACTATGGTTCTAACTAGAGGGAATAGGGAAGGGAAGGGCCACATTACTGGTAAAGAGCAAGATATAAATATTATGGACCAACTTAAGTATGTAGGAAGCGAGACAATGCAGACTGCGATGATGGAGGTAGAAATTAGGAAAGGGATACAACAGAGCAATACATTTTACGTGTGTGTGAGGGGCTTACTCTAGGGGAAAAGGTGACAACGAAATGTAAAGAAGTGCCTTAGAATAAAGTACTTGACACTCATATTGACAAATCTTCGGAGACCTCGATAATGACAGGACTTCCGAGCCAGTGAAACAAAATTCCTAAAAACGTATGTGAGGGAAAATGGGGAGGGACAGGGTGAGAAATTAGGATGATTTGGAGGAAACCGAACTAGAAAAACTGAATAACATTACTGAGAAGAATAGGTTGAAATGGCTGATATCCGTTAAAAGAATGAAATTTACCAAAACGAATGAAGAGGCCAAATTCGAGGGCTAGACTACAAGATGAAGACCCGGAGCATAGATATTGACTAGATCAAAACCTGTTTGTTGTTGTTGTGGTCTTCAGTCCTGAGACTGGTTTGATGCAGCCCTCCATGCTACTCTATCCTGTGCAAGCTTCTTCATCTCCCAGTAACTACTGCAGCCTACATCCTTCTGAATCTGCTTAGTGTATTCATCTCTTGGTCTCCCTCTAGGATTTTTACCCTACACGCTGCCCTCCAATACTAAATTGGTGATCCCTCGATGTCTCAGAACATGTCCAACCAACCGATCTCTTCTTCTAGTCAAGTTGTGGCACAAACTTCTCTTCTCCCCAATCCTATTCAATACCTCATTAGTTAAGTGATCTACCCACCTTATCTTCAGCATTCTTCTGTAGCACCACATTTCTAAAGCTTCTGTTCTTTTCTTGTCTAAACTATTTATCGTCCATGTTTCACTTCCATACATGGCTACACTCCATACAAATACTTTCAGAAACGACTTCCTGACATTTAAACCTATACTCGATGTTAACAAATTTTTCTTCTTCAGAAACGCTTTCTTTCCATTGCCAGTCTACATTTTATATCCTCTCTACTTCGACCATCATCTGTTATTTTGCTCCACAAATAGCAAAACTCCTTTACTACTTTAAGTATCACATTTCCTAATCTAATTCCCTCAGCATCAGCCGACTTAACTCGACTACATTCCATTATCCTCGTTTTGCTTTTGTTGATGTTCATCTTATACCCTCCGTTCAAGACATTGTCCATTCCGTTCATCTGCTCTTCCAAGCCCTTTGCTGTCTCTGACAGAATTATAATGTCATTGGCGAACCTCAAAGTTTTTATTTCTTCTCCATGGATTTTAATACCTATTCCAAATTTTTCTTTTGTTTCCTTTACTGCTTGCTCAATATACAGATTGAATAACATAGGGGATAGGCTACCACCCTGTCTCACTCCCTTCCCAATCACTGCTTCCCTTTCATATCCCTCGACTCTTACAACCGCCATCTGCTTTCTGTACAAATTGTAAATAGCCTTTCGCTCCCTGTAGTTTACCCCTGCCACCTTCAGAATTTGAAAGAGAGTATTCCTATCAACATTGTCAAAAGCTTTCTCTAAGTCTACAAATGCTACAAACGTTGGTTTTCTTTCCTTAATCTTTCTTCTAAGATAAGTCGTAGGGTCAGTATTGCCTCACGTGTACCAACATTTCTACGGAATTCAAACTGATCTTCCCCGAGGTCGGCTTCTAGCAGTTTTTCCATTCGTCTGTAAAGAATTCGCGTTAGTATTTTGCAGCTGTGACTTATTAAACGGATAGTTCAGTAATTTTCACATCTGTCGACGCCTGCTTCCTTTGGGATTAGAATTATTATATTCTTTTTGAAGTATGAGGGAATTTCGCCTGTCTCATGCTTCGTGCCCACAAGATGGTAGAGTTTCGTCAGGACTGGCTCTCCCATGGCTGTCAGTAGTGCTAATGGAATGCTGTCTACTCCGGGGGCCTTGTTTCGACTCAGGTCTTTCAGTGCTCTGTCAAACTCTTCACGCAGTATCATATCTCCCATTTCATCTTCATCTACATCCTCTTCCATTTCCATAATATTGTCCTCAAGTACATCGCCCTTGCATAGACACTCTATATACTTCCATCTTTCTGCTTTCCCTTCTTTGCTTAGAACTGGGTTTCCATCTGAGCTCATGATATTCATACAAGTGGTTCTCTTTTGAACCAAGTGTTAGCTATGATTAAGTTATGCTCTGCGCAAAATTCTACCAGGCGGCTTCCTCTTTCATTTCTTAGCCCCATCCATATTCACCTAGTATGTCTCCATCTCTCCCTTTTCCTACTCTCGAATTCCAGTCACCCATGACTATTAAATTTTCGTCTCCCTTCACTATCTGAATAATTTTTTTTTTGCTCATCATACAATTCATCAATTTCTTCTTCATCTGCAGAGCTAGTTGGCATATAAACTTGTACTACTGTAATAGACGTGGGTGTCGTGTCTATCTTGTCCACAATAATGCGTTCACTATGCTGTTTGTAGTAGCTTATCCGTACTCCTATTTTATTATTCATTATTAAACCTACTCCTGCATTACCCCTATTTGATTTTGTATTTATAACCCTGTATTCACATGACCAAAAGTCTTGTTCCTCCTGCCACCGAACTTCACTAATTCCCATTATATCTAACTTTAACCTATCCATTTCCCTTTTTAAATTTTCTAACCTACCTGCCCTATCAAGGGATCTGACATTCCACGCTCCGATCCGTAGAACGCCAGTTTTCATTCTCCTGATAACGACATCCTTTTGAGTAGTCCCCTCCCGGAGATCCGAATGGGGGACTATTTTACTTCCGGAACATTTTTCCCAAGAGGATGCCATCATCATTTAATCATACAGTAAAGCTGCATGCCCTCGGGAAAAATTACGGCTGTAGTTTCCCCGTGCTTTCAGCCGTTCGCAGTACCAGAACAGCAACGCCATTTTGGTTAGTGTTACAAGGCCAGATCAGTCAATCATACGGACTGTTGCCCCTGCAACAACCGAAAAGGCTGCTGCCACTCTTCAGGAACCACACGTTTGTCTGGCCTCTCAACAGATACCCCTCCGTTGTGGTTGCACCTACGGTACGGCTATCTGTATTGTTGAAGCACTCAAGCCTCCCCACCAACGGCAAGGTCCAAGGTTCACCTGTTTCGGAAGAACGAATTTGGTCTGAAACAAAACAGCTGTAGAAGAAAACAAAGTGAAGCAGTGAAGTACCATAAATATACTAAATCCCGCCTAATTCCGGATGAAGAGGAAACGAAGACGAGTTACACGGATAAAATTGGCAATATCAGAAAAAAAATACTGGAACAATGCTACATTTGAGGAAAGGAATTAATATTAGGATTACCGCTTATCAAAACGTCTATCAGAGAGTTATTTAATGATATATTATCGTGTGACGTAGCATGTAAATTGGCTAATTAGTTAAATGGGTAACTCTTAAAATCTGCACATTCAGTTTTGACGAAATCTGCGCCACATTCACATCTTGTAGTCTCGAGCTGTCCAGAACAGCAGTCGTGGCTGCCGCATCGCGGTCGCGAAGTGGGGCCGAGGCAGTTTCAGATAAGTTTTTACAGTCTGACGATAATTTATGTATTTGTAGTTTTAGCTTGGCGATGTCAACTATGGACAAACTGTAGTTACTGTTATTCTGAAGAAGGTTGCGTTATGCCGACTGAAACCTAGGTAAATTCTAGGTAAACGGTGCAACTGAGGCTGTTAGTTATTAAATTAAAATTAACTGGTATACCATCTGGACCGGAAGAAGCTTTTATTAGTGTTTCACTACACCAGGGATACCTACGTCTACGTTACTTATGTTTGCAGCTGATCTTGATTAGAAAGCTGGAATATTTCTGAAGCCTGTGTATAGTAACTCTGCTTTGGAATCACTGTCTTCGAAAGTATCTCCAATGCTATTGTTCAGAGAAGGCACTGACCGTTTCTTGGCGCTAGCACACTTCGCATCAGGCTAGAATCTTTGGAATTTCAGCCAGGTTTCGAGACAAAGTTTCGTTGTGGAAACTATTATAAGCATCTCGCACTGAAATTCGAGTTTCTGTCCAAGATCACCAACTTGGGATATTTTGCGTCCGTTTAAATTGGGCATGTTTTCTTCGATGTTTCTGCAACAATGTTCCGACCTGTTTTGTGTACCAAGGGGGATCATCTCCGGCGTTTGTTAATTTGGTAAAAATCTCTTAGTTGCTGCCGATACTATTTCTTTGAATTCAAGTTAAGTTTTTGAAGGCGTCAAGTGGATTTTTTCCTGTTTATTTGCAACGGTATATTTGACGCATGTTTTTGGAGGATTTTGCACTTAAAATATTCATTCTCGCTTCGACATCCCTGTCTTGATTAATTGCTGTTTCCATTTTTATTCTAGTTAATAGCTCAGGATATTTGCTGCTAAGAGATCAAGTGTGTTTTCACAACCGCTTACTATTCGCTTGGGCTCGTGAACATCGCTTGGGCTCGTAAAGTAAGAGCTCGAAACAATTTTGAGAGACGGTGTTTAGCACAATTTCTGATGATGTTTTATGCATTTCTCCAGATTTCAACATGTATTATTGCCAACATATCGAGGTTAATTGAAAGTCATCAACAACTATAATTGTAAGAGACAGTTACGTGTTCGAAATCAAATTCATCTTTTCTTTGAACCTTTCAGCAATTGTATCATCTGAATTGGGAGGTCGGTAAAACGATCCAATTATTATTTTATTCTGGTTGCCAAGAACGACCTCTGCCCATTCTAACTTACGTTAACTATCTACTTCAATTTCGCAACAATAACATAACTGCCAACTGCGTTTAGCCCATCCTCCCGGAACACCGTTAGGTTCTCCGCAAAAATTTCGGCTGAACTTATCTCCGGCTTTAGCCAGCTTTTAGTGCCTGTAACTATTTGAGCATCGTAAGTTTTCTAATGCCTCTCCATTCTCTGTTGTATTTACAGTTTTTGTTTTCTTTATACTGATTTGCATCCGGTAGTTCTTTCTTTTAGGTTTGATGACATCCACTGTGTCGTGCAATTCTTTTTCATCCGTTACTATAAATAGCATGTCAACGACAAACATCAAACACCATACCCTTCTTTCTTCAACATTTAGCCTTTGTCGTATGGTGGGCAGTGCTAAACCGTACTGTGTTGAAAGGGTTGAGTGGCAGGTAGCAGCCTTTGTTATTCTTCTTAGTAATTCAATCGGTTTGGTACTTTGTATTCTTACTGACGCTTTTTGCTATAAATATTGTGAGATTATAAGTTGATTTATTTTCCAGCTACTCTCTTATCCCTCATAACATTGGCAAACATACTCCGATTCTCAATGTAAAATGCTTTTCGTGAAATTTATAAAAAGCACTCTGTCTTCAGGCCACGAGTGGCCTACCGGGACCATCCGACCCCCGTGTCATCCTCAGTGGAGAATGCGGGTAGGAGGGGCGTGCGGTCAGCACACTACTCTCCCGGTCGTTACGATGGTATTCTTAACCGAAGCCGCTACTATTCGGTCGAGTAGCTCCTCAATTGGGATCACGAGGCTGAGTGCACCCCGAAAAATGGCAACAGCACATGACGGCCTGGATGGTCACCCATCCAAGCGCCGACCACGCCCGATAGCGCTTAACTTTGGTGATCTCAAGGGAACCAGTGCATCCACTGCGGCAAGGCCGTTTCTGAAATATATAAAAGGTATGTTTAATTCTTCTCCATTCGCCGCAGATCTCTGTCTCAAAATTCGCAAAAGTTATTTTTCATCTCTGTGTCCATAATCAAATAAAACCGAACTGAAAGGTCCAAAGCTTTTCTGTGCAGATGAAAAAAAATAAAAATAAAAAAATAATAAAAAAATCCCAACATCAAGATATAATCAACGTGTGGCTACGACACTTCGGAAAAACATTTGTCTAGGAAAATTCTTAAGTTATTAACGTTCCAAGATCAGAGGTTAATGTAGGCTCGAGGAAAGCCATTGTAAATGTGAGATGCTGGAACATTAATAACCGGTAACACAGCCAGAGCGTTGAATGCAGTCGTACAACCCTGCATGCAATGCCTCGTACAGGTGCCGAATGTCACAGTCTGTGGCCGGCCGTTGTGGCCGAGCCGTTCTAGGCGCTTCAGTCCGGAAACGCGCTGCTGCTACGATTGCAGGTTCGAATCCTGCCTCGGGAATGGATGTGTGTGATGTCCTTAGATTAGTTAGGTTTAAGTAGTTCTAAGTCTAGGGGACTGATGACCTCAGATGTTAAGTCCCATACTGCTTAGAGCCATTTGAACCATTTTTGTCAGTCTGTGGGAAGGAGTTCTAGGCCTGTTGCACTTTGTCAATACAGGGACAGTTAGTGCTAGGTGTGGATGACGCTGAAGCCGTCCTCCAATGATATCCCATATGCGCTCGATTGGAGGCAGATCTTATGATCGAGCAGGCCAAGGTAACATGTCGATAATTTCAAGAGCTTTTTGGGTTACAACAGTGGTACATGGGCAAGCGTTTTCCTATTGAAAAGCACCCCTGAAATACTGTCATGAATGGCAGCACAGTAGGGTTTGCAGTCAGGGTGCGTTGTATAACTACGACAGTGGCCCTGCTATCAAACGAAATCGCGTTCCGGCTATAACTCCAGGTGTAGGTCAAGTGTGTTTAGGCGACAGACATATCGGTTGCAGGTGCTCACCTTGCGTCCTTCTAATCAACACACGGTTATCGCTGGCACGGAGGCAGAACCGGCTTTCGTCAGGGAACGCAACAGATCTCCACACTGCCCTCTAATAAGCTCCTGCTTGATACCACTGAATTCGCCGACGGCTGCGTCTGGGGTCAGTGGAATGCACGCTTCAGGCTGTTTGTCTACTTGAATTAACCGATTTGTAAAAGTTCGTTGTGGTTCTGGCGTGTCGATTTCTCCTCGAGTTGCTGCTGCAGACGCGATACGAAGCGCCACAGACATCCACTAAACACTGAACACGACGGTCTTGTACTGCCGCGTGTACGTCTAGAATCCAGTCTTCATACGACCTCACCGCTTACAGTCCGTATTTAGAAAAATCCTGATATACTCGTACATCCTCATAGTGGCACTTCTAACGCTACTCTTACGCGACTGGAAATTTGGGTTGACTTCCAACTGTAGAAACACGCCTACCAAATTTCGTTTATCTCTCACGACACGTTCTTGGCGTTGGCATAGTTGTTTCCTTCTATGTAATTGTTTGAATGCATTTAATCCTCTATAAATGCTTCTCCAGTTGAAGAATTCGATCTTCATGACCACGTTAGATGAACGGCGTCTTTTTAACAGCAAGTAAGAGACAGTATTGCCTTCTTCATAAGTAAATGTTTCATTAAAAGAAAACTTTGTGATATCTTTGCGTGTTAAATGTTAAAAAAGGAAGAAACGCGACGCACATCTCGGATGCCCCTGAGCGGCGATAGACTTAGCAGAGTTAACTTGCTGTCGATCTGGCACGCCAGGCAGGGGGGATTTGCATGTCAACGTGGTCAGCCGGGACTCGGGCTGCCACCGCGGCTGCAGTGACACGCGCCGTTATTCAAATTCCCAGCGTTCCGCATCAAGATGAAAGCGCCTGCGCATATTTGAATTTATGCGCCGCGAGGAAGCAGCCTTCAGCCAGTGGGTCGGCTGTCGGCTCGCATTTTTCTGCGGTTTCAAAAGTATTCATCTGGCTCTGTGCTCCCTGACTCTGCTTGCAATCTTGCCGTGGAAGCGGTGAGCAAGAATTGCCCCACAGCAAACAGCCCTGTAATAGAACCGGCGGTTGGAGAGAGCACCACGATGAAATGTTTCCTCTAAACGCAACACATTCTCGACGTATTTTGTCGAGCGCGAAAGAGTCTTTTTCTCTTCTGGTATGAGTGTAGAACATTTAGTACAAAAACGGAATTGTTAAAGTGATTACAGTCCGCCAAAACGAATTTTTACAGTTGTGGAAGAGAATTCTCTCCGTATCATTAAAATCTGGACTAGTTACTAAAAGAAGCGTAACATCATCTACTATAACAGCATGTTTGCCTACATGGCCAGATCTGCGTTTTAATCTATATTCGTACTGCTTGAATGTCGATTATTCAGTCAGTATCTTCCGTCGGTGTTCATTACCTAGTGTACAATGTGATCATAAATGACGATTATATTTACATAAACATCTACTGAGGGTAGCATAATAGCAAAGATGGAAGTCTGTCAACTGCAAGAAATTTAGATAAACGTCCTTTTTTCTTACGAAATTTGCAGTTGATACATTTTTATGATGATTTAGAAAAATTAACTTTAGTATTGCAGGAATGGTATCTGCAAAGTACCCAATACCATTTTAATTCAATAAACCTCTTAAAATTATGTTTGAAAACACAGGTGTCCGCCTTTTAAACCAGAATGTGTAGATATCCACTGCACAGCAATTAACTTCGTATGGCTGTGTATGTTTCACAAGAGTATCAGCTGGGAAATTGTAGGAATTTAGACGCAAAGTGAAAGAAATTAAGTTTGCAACTGTATCACCTTCTTGAAAAAGTGAAAAACCTAAAAAATCATAATAATTCTTTTGGTACTACATACAAAATAATACATAAATTTTAACAATATTCGTACAATTAAAGGATTTTGAGTAGTAATGAAACTTTTTATGTATTTTAAAAATCTTAGACTATAAGGAAATTGCCAGAAGAACTTCAAATTTTAATTGATATTGGGAAATCAGACTTCAAACAGGCGTGAATCTGATGCTAAACAGACATTAAAACGAGATCATTGCCAAAATCTGTCTGCTGTGTTTCCCTTTCACATTGATCGTGAGGCAGATCTAATTCTCGAGCTGGTCTCTGTAGTACATTTTTGCACCACTCATGAGTGGGAAGATTCCTCCAGTTTTCTCCAAAATACTTGAGTAGCAACCTATCAACATCTCGAAGTTTTCTGTCTTGACTAGTAAACCAATGCGAATGTTCAAACAGTTTATGTTTTCCAGTTTACTGTTGACCTTTGGAACTAGTTTCTCTGCTCAAAATTTCCTTTGATCCCCATTTTTTCCAGTCTGGTTTCTGGAAAATTTTGCGCTTGCTTGCTGACAGCTTCAAGTAGAGCTGACATACTGACTTAGTATGCCCCTTAGTTTGCTCTTTTCCAATCTTGAGATACCCAACTTCCTCAAATCTATCCCAGAATTCCATACTTCTCAAAAACTATGTGATATACAGCTTTATTTAATATTTTATTTATTTAATTATTTATTGATTTATTTAACCTGGCAAGATTAGGGCCATCAGGCCCTCTCTTACATCTAACCAGGCATTCTACTTATTTTACATTCATATGTTTTAGTAGGCATGTTAAACTACATCTAGTACAAAAAGTGAAATAAACAATTTGAAAGGTACACCTGGAAAAATACATACATATAGAGTTTATATTCTTAGGTCACAAGTACTGTTATAATTAGACATTATTGAAGAGACAGATTTTAGATAGGAGTTCCGGCAGCAGGGAGTATGAGGGAGACTCATGGTGAAGAGAGGAGAAGAATAGAGACATGATGAAACATAATTAAGGAAATATAAAGGAAAAGAAGATTGCGTGGCTAATAGAGAAAGATGAAGAGGAAGGCATCTCAGGAGTAAGATAGGAGACGCTAGCTTTGCTATTTGACAGATGAGGGGATTGTCCTTGTACATTAATTTTGTGGAGAACTTTGTGAGGATGATAATAGGAAATACTTCAACTTCTTCTTAAAAGCAGCAGGAGATCGAATTTTGCGCAAGGTAAGGGGCAGTTTGTTCCAGAGGCGGACAGCGGCAACTGAGAAGGAGTTTGCAAAAGTTTTTGTTTTGTGAGTGGGCACAGTTAGGATACCAAATAAGAGTGACCTCGTGTTTCGATTATGATGACATGACAGGTTTTTAATCTCTGAAGCAAGGTACTGGAGTGCTTGCGCGATGAGGAGTCGGTGGAGTAGACATAGAGTGTGGTAGTCACGCAATTTGTCCGGCCGCAGCCACCCTAGCTCGGAGTATGAAGCACTAACATGATCATATCGGCGAATGTTGCAGGTGTAACGCACACAGGCATTCATGGTTAGCTCTAGCCGTCTTTTGTTTTCACTACTCATGCCTTGTTGAATCACATCACAATAGTGGAGGTTCGGTAGAACGAGTGCTTGCACGAGCTGGCGTTTCAAGTCCTGTGGAAATATGTTCCGAAACTTTTTGAGAGCATAGAGACAAGCAGACGTCTTTCGGCACACTGCGACTGTATTCTCCGCCCAGTTGAGATGCTCATCCAAAGTTACACCCAAGTTCTTCACTGTTTTCTGATATGGTATTGGAGTACCGTCGAGCAGAATAGGAGGTAGCCGTTCGCGGAAATCTGAACTTATTAATTTCTGATGGGCTATTAAGATTACTTGCGTCTTTTTTGCATTTAGTTTAAGCCCCAGGTTTTTCGCCCATCTCACTACTGAAGACAGATCATCATTCATCTGAGCGATTGCAGTGTTTACATCTTCAGGTCTGACGCTTAGGTAGAGCTGGAGGTCGTCGGCATAGAAATGATATTTACAGGAGGACAGAACCGACGAAATATCGTTGACATATAAAGAAAACAAAAGTGGTCCTAAGACTGATCCTTGTGGCACTCCCGACGAAACATGTTTCCAGGAAGATTTTTCATTTACGCAGACAACACATTGCTGTCTGTCTTTTAAGTAGCTTTCAAACCATCTCATTGCACTGTCAGAGAAATTAAGCTGTTGCATTTTTCTGAGCAATATGTCAAAGTTAACAGTGTCAAAAGCTTTGCTGAAGTCCAGTAGCGTCAATATTGTTGCCTTTCGATTGTCGACGGCATATTTCAGGTCATCAGTTACTTTAATTAGAGCAGTGTTTGTGCTGTGATGTTTACGGAAACCGGATTGAAATTTGTCATATAGGCTGAATTCATTCAAGTGTTCAGTGATTTGATCATGAACAATATATTCAAGTGCTTTGGAAACAGCAGGCAGTATGCTAATTGGTCGGTAATCACTAGGCAGTTGCGGGTTTTCGATCTTAGGGATGGGTCGAATTAGGCTTCTTTTCCATGCAGTGGGATATATTCCGTTCACGAGGGAAAAATTAAATATGTCAGTTAAGACAGGTACTAAGATATCGGCAACATTCTTAATCATGGTTATACCGATACTGTCGTTGCCTATTGCATCAGAAGAGATTCTCATTATTGCTTTTCTTGCCGTATTTGTTGTTACATGTTTTAGATGGAAGGTATCGTTGTTAGTTATCCTGTTTGGGGATTCTTGTGGACGGTAATTATCAGCTGTGCTGGTATTCAGAGGTGCAGAGAAGAATTCATTTAATTCGTTAGCTGACACATGAAAAGTAGTTTCCGATTTTGCCTTTCCGACCCCCAAGCTACGGAGATTCTTCCATAGAGTCGTGGGCGTCAGATCGCTGCATACAAGGGAGCGAGCGTGCTTGATTTTAGCATTGCGAATGCATTGTTTCACTCTGTTCCGTAGCTTTCTATATTCTTGGAAACGCTCGGGTTTCGGATCTGCCTTGAAACGCCTGTGGGCAGCATCCCTATTAGTCATCATTTGACGTAATTCAGCTGTCAGCCAGGGAGCAGGAGATTTTCTTACACGGATTGTGCGCACAGGTGCATGTTTGTCATAGAGGGCAGCGAGTTTATCACCAAGTTCATTAATTTGGCCGTCGATTGTGGGTTTTCTGATTATTTGATGCCATGAGATTTCTGAGCAATCGGCTGTTAGAGTGTCAAGGTCAATACGTTTCATGTTCCTACAAGTTATGTAACGCGATTTGATCCTTGGGGGCTGCACAGAGTAGGCCAGGAATATTACATCATGTGCTGAGAGGCCAGGGGCCGATGTTTGACCAACATCTCTTACTTTGTCAGTCTGTTTCGTTGCGATTACGTCTATAAGAGTATGACTGTGCGCCGTATGGTGTGTAGGTTGTAATGGAAGAATGTTCATGCTATTGCAACTAAACAGTCTTCTTAGGTTTATTGCGGAGGGAGTGTCTCTTAGCAGGTCTATGTTCAAGTCACCCATTACGATGACATGTTCGTATTGACACTGAAGTGAATGTAATTCCGACTGGAAGGAACTCATTGAGCTTATTTTTGGCGGCTTGTAAACGACGCCAGTCAAGAATTTCCGACTTTGTATATTTATTTCAATGAACATGAATTCAGCCTCTTTTTCCTCAGCAGGATTTGACGTACATAAGACTTTCGCTTTGAGATCTGTTCGTATATACGCGCCGACCCCGCCACCTCGCTTTTTTGATCTGTCTGCCCAAAGAAATGTGTACCCTGGGAGATGAAAAGATGCAAAGGATATGTGTGGTTTCAACCACGTTTCGGATAAGAGGATTACGTGGTAGTTTAGTTGGTTGAAGAGGAGGCTAAGTTCTTCGTAATGCGCAGGTAAAGACTGGATGTTACAGTGAGCTGTTAAAAGCTCTGACGCGTTCCGCCGAGCAACCTGGACTAGGGTGGCAGACTGGTTTGTCCCTTTGTTAGGCACTACCTGCCGCGAGGGGCACTGGCCGCTGCTTCCGCCAAGTGACATAACACAGGGGTGTCCGAGTTTTTGCACGCCCTGTTTGTGACACCGCGAGTGCCGAAAGAAAGGCGCCTGCTAAAGATTTTCTGAGGTTGCGGGAGTATAGAAAATTGATTAGTGGTATTCTGTGCAAGGAGAATATGACCAAAATAGTGACGGCTGTGTGTCACTGTGTATCCTCTGTCGTAAGAGGAGAAATGTAATTAGCGTATTTGAAACAGCTTAGAGTGGAAATAAGGGAGAAGGGAGTGATTTAAGAGGCCGATGCTGCCAGCAGAGAGAAGTAAGCTTAGTAATTAATAGATTATCGTAGGAAGCTAGAACTAAATTGAAATTTTCTGAAGTGATACTGGTAGTGATTATCGTAGGAAGCTACAATTTGATTGAAATTTGCTAAAGTGATACTGATAGTGATTTTTGTTATGAACAATTTAAACCGAAGAGATGGGTGATTAATGAACTAAAGGAGAGACTAATAATTGCAATAGAACTATTTCAGAACGGAAGAGAATAAACTGAGAAAATGAAAAAAAGAATTAGCAGTAACTAAAATTAAGTAATGGTTAGAGCTACAGACACAAAAAAATAGTGAAAAGTTAATACAGTTACAAAAACAATTAGTTGAAGGTACAAATATGGGTATAATTAAAAAATTAATAAAATTACAAGACTATATCTGAGTATTGGGGCTGTTACAATTGCAAATGGTGTTAAGTTTGCACTTTTGGCTCGAGTAACTTCACTTAATACTATTCAGTTCTGTCATGTTTGTGACTGTCTTCTTTCCAGCTGCTGTCTTAATGATTACTCTGCCATCCTGAGTCCACACATTCTGAAGACCGAAATGGGATATGGCACTGTTTAAAATCTTTAGCCGTTCGTGTGTCAGATCTTCCCTTATTGTAAGCCCTGTCCTTGCTAACTTCTTCTTCTGGGTAAAGATCTCTGCCCTTTTTCGGTACGAGACAAATTTAATTATTATTGGACGAGGTTTGGTGGCACCTGGTAATTTTCGTCCCACCCGATGGCTCCTGTCAATGTCTGCCTTGGTCACTTCAACGCCTAATTTTTCACGCGCAACCTGTATAAGCAGGTTGTCCGTGTCTTCTTCCTTATTTTCTACTACTCCAAACAGTACTGTTCTAGTTCGTCAGTTGCGGCAGATAGTTTGACTTCCAACTCTCGTGCCTTTTTCTCGTATTGAGACACAGACTTTTTTAGTGCTGTAATTTCGGCAGTATTGGCCTCAACAGTTTCACGCATTTTGGCCAATACTGCTGCCGTTACAGTATCTGATATAGTGCCTGCTATCAGATCGAGATTGTTTTTATCGCGAAGCGCAGCGTTTACCTCAGAGCGGACCAGCTCCGCTATACCGGGAGCCGCGGCCGCACCTTCCGCCAAGAGCGGGCCCGCCGCACCTGCTGCTTCCCCGCTGCTGGACGCGCTGCTGTTCACTATTCTGTTTACCATTTTCTCGAAGATATTGGCGGAGCACAGAAAAAAAATAGCACTACTGCACAGAACACTGTTGTTTTCACGATTTCCACTTGTACTAGACAACACCACCTGCGAGAACACCTTCGAATTCAACTAAATTTCGCGAGCCGAACTTAACACGTGTTACACTGCAGCCGCCTTAGATCTCTTTCTATTAAACCAAATACTCTGTTAACTTAGGAAAGTTTGACCAGTAACTGCCAGCCGCGGTGGTCGAGCGCTTCTAGGCGTTACAGTCTGGAACCGCGCGACCGCTACGGTGCCAGGTTCGAATCCTGCCTCGGGCATGGATGTGTGTGATGTCCATAGGTTAGTTAGGTTTAATTAGTGCTAAGTTCTAGAGGACGGATGACCTCAGAAGTTAAGTCCCATAGTGCTCAGAGCCATTTGAACCATTTACCCAGTAACTAGAAAAACTATTTCAGTATTCAGAATGAGATGGTAGGAGACGAGATACTGGCAGAAGTAAAGCTATGAGTACCGGGCGTGAGTCGTGCTTCGGTAGCTCAGATGGTAGAGCACTTGCCCGCGAAAGGCAAAGGTCCCGAGTTCGAGTCTCGGTCGGGCACACAGTTTTAATCTGCCAGGAAGTTTTATTTCAGTATTCATTATGTTTGCAGCTGCGCAGCTAGCCAGGAACTCGGTAAACATTTGGCCTGCACATCCATCCGCCAGATCCAACAGCTTTCATCTTATTGCATGTGAGTATGTGATGGAAGCCACCTGCTTCGAGGATTTCTCGCCTCCATCTTCCATTGAGCTGTTTACTAGCACATTAGCACTAGGCAAGTCCTGAAAAACTGGAAGGTTGTAGCAAAAAAATTATTTGAAGTAGGAGACACTTTGGTCTCTACCTTAAGGACAAGAATGCTCTTTTAACGGTAGGAGCTCAAGAGAAAACAAACTGTTGGTTTTCATATGCAAGTGTAGGAAGATTAATTTGCAATCCCGACTTATTATTTTCATTTAGTACTACTGGTATTCTGTTTCCTAGTTCAATGCAGTTGCTAAACTCATCTCTACTTGGGCAAGATAATCCGATGTTAAATTGTGTGTGTCGCTCTTTCTGTACTGAACATTCTCCTTAGTTTGCTGATGCTGAGTTCTGTAGGCAGGTAAAAATGGAATTTTTTTTCTCTGTAATAATACGATTTATAGTAAATTAGACTTCAAATGAAGGTCTTCACCACTTCCCTAAGTGGGTCAAATTGGATCTAGATCTGATTTCCACCTCGGGATTCTACAGGGCATGAGAGTCACTTTTCTTGATGTTTCTGACCCCTATCAACCTGTGCATGGTTACTGGAGTCTACATCTTAAGAAATATTCGACGACACCCTTTTGCTCTGCGGTCTTTCTTTGTTGAAATGAAATTAGAAAACCAGAAACAACTTAGCGTCATATACAACTAGCACTAACGGTCCCTGTATTGATCAAATGCAACAGGCCTAGAACTCCCCACACACTGACATTCGGCTCCTGTACGACGCAGTGCGTGCAGGTTTGTACGGTTGCATTCAACGCTCTGGCTGTGATACCGGTTATTAGTGTTGCAGCATCTTACATTTACAATGGCTTTCCTAGAGCCTACATTAACCTCTGATCTTAGAACGTTAATAACTTAAGAATTTTTCCTAGACAAATGTTTTCCCGAAGTGTCGCAGGCACAAATTGATTGTATCTTGGTGTTGAGATTTTTTTTTTTTCATCAGCGTAGAAAAGGGTTGGACCTTCCAGTTCGGTTTTACTTGATTATGGACACAGAGATGCAAAACTATTTTTGCGAATTTTGGGACAGAGATCTGCAGCAAACGGAGAAGAATTATACATACTTTTTATAACTTTCCCGAAAAGCATTTTATATTGAGAAATGGAGTATGTTTTCCGATATTATGAGGGACAAGAGAGTGGCTCGAAAATAAACCAACTTATAATCTCACAATATTTATAGCAAAAAGCGTCAGTGGGAATACAAAGCACCAATCCGACTGAATTACTAAGAAGAATAACACAAGGCTGCTACCTGCCACTCACCCCTTTCAGCACAGTACGGTTTAGCACTGACCACCATACAACAAAGGCTAAATGCTGAAGGAAAGAAGGGTATTGTGTTTGATGTTTGCCGTCAACATGTTCTGTACAGTAACGGATGAAAAAGAATTGCACGACACTGTGGATGTCTTCATACCGAAAAGAAAGAACTATCGGATGCAAATCAGTGTAAAGAAAACAAAAACCGTAAATAAAACAGAGAATGGATAGACATTACAAAACTTATGATGCTCAAATACACTACTGGCCATTAAAATTGCTACACCACGAAGATGACGTGCTACAGACGCGAAATTTAACCGACAGGAAGAAGGTGTTGTGATATGCAAATAATTCGCTTTTTAGAGCATTCACACAAGGTTGGTGCCGGTGGGGACACCTACAACGTGCTGACATGAGGAAAGTTTCCAACCGATTTCTCATACACAAACAGCAGTTGACCGGCGTTGCGTGGTGAAACGTTGTTGTGATGCCTCGTGTAACGAGGAGAAATGCCTACCATCACGTTTTCGACTTTGATAAAGGTCGGATTGTAGCCTATCGCGATTGCGGTTTATTGTATCGTGACATTGCTGCTCGCGTTGTTCGAGATCCAATGACTGTTAGCAGAATATGGAATCGGTGGATTCAGGAGGGTAATACGGAACTCCGTGCTTGATCCCACCGGTCTCGTTTCGAACATTATGAACTACCTCGAAGAAAACGGTCAACTGATACACAGCCAACACGGATTTATAAAACATTGTTCTTGTGAAACACAACTAGGTCTTTACTCGTACGAAGTGTTTCGTGCTATTGACAGGCGATTTCAAATTGATTCCGTATTTCTTGATTTCCGGGAGTCTTTTGACATTGTACCACACAAGCGCCTTCAAGTGAAATTGCGTACTTATTGAATATCGTCTCAGTTATGTGATTGGATTCGTGATTTTCTGTTTGAGAGGTCACATTTCGAAGTAATTAACAGAAAGTCATCGAGTAAAACAGAAGTGATTTCTGGCGCGTCCCGAGGGAGTGTTATAGGCCTTCCGCTGTTCCTTGTCTATGTAAAGGATTTGGGAGACAATATCAGCAACCGTGTTAGGTTGTTTGCAGATGACGCTGTCGTTTATTTGATCAGTAGATCAAAACAAATTGCAAAACGATTTTGAAAAGATATCTGTATGGTGCGAAAATTGGAAACTGGCCCCAAATAACGAAAAGTGTGATGTCATCCATATAAGTGCTAAAAGGAACCCGTTATACTTCGGTTACACGATAAATCAGTCAAATCTAAACGCCGTAAATTCAACTAAATACCTAGACATTACAGTTACGAAAAACGTAAGTTGGAAAGAACACACAGAAAATGTTGTGGGAAGACCAACCAAAGACTGCGTTTTATTGGGAGTGCGGGTAAGCTACTACAAACAGCATAGTGAATGCCTTATTGTGGCCAAGATAGACACGAAGCCCACGCCTACTACAGTAGTACAAGTTTATAAGCCAACTAGCTCTGCAGATGACGAAGAAATTGAAGAAATGTATGATGAAATAAAATAAATTATTCAGATAGTGAAGGCAGACGACAATTTAATAGTCATGGGTGACTGGAATTCGATAGTAGGAAAAGCAAGAGAAGGAAACGTAGTAGGTGGTTATGGATTGGGGGTAAGAAATGAAAGAAGAAGCCGCCTGGTAGAATTTTGCACAGATCATAACTTAAACATAGCTAACACTTGGTTCAAGAATCATGATAGAAGCTATATACATGGAAGAAGCCTTGAGATACTAGAAGGTATCAGATAGATTATATAATGGTAAGACAGACATTCAAGAACCAAGTCTTAAATTGTAAGATTTTTCCAGGGGCAGATGTGGACTCTGACCACAATCTATTGGTTATGAACTGTAGATTAAAACTGAAGAAACTGAAAAAAGACGGAAATTTAAGGAGATGGGACTTGGATAAACTGACTAAACCAGAGGGTGTACAGAGTTTCAGAAAGAGCATAATGGAAAAATTGACAAGAATGGGGGAAAGAAATATAGTACAAGAAGAATTGGTAGCTTTGAGGGATGAAGTAGGGAAGGCAGCAGAGGATCAAGTAGGTAAAAAGACGAGGGCTAGTAGGAATGCTTGGGTAACAGAAGAAATATTGAAGTTAACTGATGAAAGGAGAAAATATAGAAATGCAATAAATGAAGGAGTTGCGGAAGTTAACCAAGTACGATAACTGGACAGATTATGTGCCTAACTAGCATCGAAAAACTTTTGCTCGTGAAAGAAAGGGTTATCAGAGATAATGATATACTGGAAGATGCTCACTGTGCAGTCACTTTAATGCGGCCATGCATCAGAAGCCTGAATAACCATCTTTTGCAGCGCATACCAGTGCGAGGGGTGTAAGAAGAAGGTCAATGAGGTTCAAGAAGGGAACGACAGTGATGTGGAGTCATGCTGATTACTGTGCCTTGGCCAGCTGCGCTAGGTTACTCGGTTGAGGATCCATGGCTCGAACAGCCTGTTCGAGATGCTCTAATAGGTTTGAAAGGTGGAAGTTTGGTGGCGACTCATCCTGGTGCTCTTCAAATCGCGTATGTACACTGCGATCCGTGTGACAGGTGGCATAGCCCTGGTGATAGATGCCATCGTATCGAGGAAAAACAAGCTACATATAGGATTGTGTACAGTCCCCTTGGATAGATTCCCCCAGGGGGATCGCCACTCTTTGGTAGGTTCGTGCTTGGCTTCCACGGGACCGTAGACTTTGCAGCATCTCTTACCTTCCGTCTGCATGTCTATTCTCTTGCTATTTTGCCCCTCCTTTGGGGAAGGTGTCTGTGGTGTTACTGGGAATGTTCTGCACTATCTGTCACTGACGTAAGAACACCCTCTCCACTGTCTTTCGTTCTCTTTTCTTTGCTTCCCTTGTCTCGTTCCTCCGCTTTGGCGTTTGAGGTTCCTCTTTCCCTTCTTCCTCCCTGTGCGCTCCTGAAGATCGGCCCACGCGTCTCACGCGCTGCAGGAATCTGGGTGACGCGCAATTCCCACCGCTAGGTCGACAGGTAGGCTTTGCGCGTACCCCCTGGTACAGGCCAGGCCCAGGGAAGGGTAATTGCCTGAGCTGCAACCTTCCCAAATTGCCGATTGGTCCCTCTGTCACGTTTTCGGGAGATGTAACGTGAGGTGTGAACAATCACGTAAGGCCAGTGCGCCCCCTTGTGAAGGGGGCAACCATTTGGAATGATCATGCCATCGAAGACGCTGGCAATCATAAGGGATTTCCTCGCAATGAGTCAATCATCTTCCAATCAATGTCTACGAAACGTGGGCATGAGGTAAACGATTCAAAGACCCTTCCCGCTGCACCACTGCTCCTTGGGGTTTGACATACTGAGGATGGTCAGTCCCTCGCCACTGTAAATCCATTTATTATTCAGAAAGATATTGTTGCAGTTGTCGGCTCTGTGAAATCCTGCTCTTGTTTACGGAATGGCACTTTGATTTTGGAAACTACTTCTGACTGTCAAGTACAACTGCCTGCCGCCTCGCTTCTCCATGGCTACCCTGTTCGTGTTGAGACCTCCCGTGGTGTTGTTTACACTAGGCTGCTCAACGGTCTAACTGTGACGAAAATCAATTTTACCTCCCTGATCAGGGTGCCATTGCTGTCCATCAGGTAGTGAAAAAGGTAGATTCCTCCTTTTTGTCTACCCACACTCTTCCTCACATTTGATAGAGTGGCGCTTCTGTCCAAGATCAAAACTGGCCATGAAATTATCACAGTCTGGCCCCACATTCCTAATCCGATGCGCTACAACCACTGTCATCGTTTGAACCAAGTAAGAACAGCTTGTCGGCATCCAGCCAAATGTTTCACCTGTGGTAGGGATACGCATGAGGGCGATTGCCCCCTTATTCTCCCCAATGTATCAACTGCAATGGCGGCCATGACGCATCCTCTCGGGATTGCCCAGTGTCTCTTGATGAGTGAGCTGTCCAAGAGATCCAGGTAAAGAAAAAAGTGCCGTAGCCAGTCGCTCGCAAGCTATTGCTAGTTGCAAACCCTGCGTTCTCCCCTCTGCCACCTATAGTTCTTGATACCCCTCGCTCCATGAAGGACATGAACACGCAGACATGCGACCTCCAATTCAGCTCTGAGGTTGTGAAATCGCCCAGTGCCAGGGTAGCATCGCCATCACCCGATCCAGCTGTGCAACAAGCCATCAACCTCTCGCCTCAAGAAACGAAGCTATCAGCTAAATTACCTGTAGTCAGGAAAGGACAGAAGGAGTACATCCGTGAAGACTTCCTATGTCCCTCCAGCCAACCAACACCCGAGTCTTCCTCTAACCGGAAAGGCTCAAAGAAGTCCATCAAAGACAAACGGTCCTCTTCACCAACTGGAAGATCCTTTTCGACGGTGTCGCCACTTGATACCTTAGCGCAGACAGCCTCCGCGTGGCCGGTGCGCACCACCAATCGCTTTTCAGCGTTGGACCCACAGACCGACAGCACAAGTAAGCCGATACTTCTGTGGACCCCAGGGATCAGGATCCTGATGCTTCTATGCCCTGTATTAGCGACTTTTCACAGGCTGTCACACGGTAGCCGCCGACTTTTTTTTTTACCATGACTCTCCTTGAGCTTTCACGTTTCTTACCGTTTCGTTTTGATCTTCCCCCTGAGGTCGGCATTCCATCTCATGGGGGCGTCATGCTGCTCATATGGGATGACATTCATAGTCAGCCTATCTCCCTGATTACCCACCTTCAAGCTGTTGCAGTTCGCCTTTTCCTCCCTCACCTGACTATTTCCCTCTGTACCATTTACGTCTCTGGTACTGCGCGCCGGGGAATTTGAATCCCCGCCAGACGTCATGGACGTCGAAGATCCATAGAGGTCTCTGTACCATCGCGCCGTAAGCTGTGGCTGAGAGCGCCTTCTGGCCCGCATTTAGAGTGAGGGCGCCACAGTGGAACACATGATTACAGCGGCCAATAGCGGCGTCACCGATCGAGTACTTAAGAGCCTGCATGTCGCTCAGCCTGCCAGTCTAACCTTGCGTACGTCTCAGGACATATCGCCTCGCATTACACAGCTTATTGACTTTCGTGTTTTCTTTACGAGTGGACGTGGCTGTCTTTTGGCTTTTGGTTTTCGTAACTCTATTGTCCGTTCTTGTTGTGTCATAAGGTCCTTCGTTGGTCGTGTCCGCCCTCTCCCGTTGTGTTGTTGTTCTCAGGCCGCTCCGCGGGTCCCGCCGCGTTTCCGTCACTACAACCCCGCGACTGTTCCGGTCGCCGTTACAACAATGTCCCTCTGTCATTCGATGTGGATATGGCAGACTTTCTTCAGCTTTTTTAGCAGCTACCTTTACTTTAACCCCTTTGGGGTTCTCGCAGGACCTATCAGAGACGTGCCTTCTTGGCTGACATTCTTAACCAACTTAACCTCTTCTGCCTTAGCACTGGGGCACCCACTTTCCCTTCCGATTCCTCGCACATCTATTCCCATTTGCATATATCCTTCTGCAATGCTCACTTGCCCATCGTCTTGAGTGTCCGTTCTTTCTGACACCTACTCGAACGATCATTTCCATGTGCTTTCCCTTTGCTGACTCCTAGCCCAACTGTGTGCACACCCAAATAGGAGCTTACTAAGGCTTACTGGAACCTTTACTTCTCCCTGGCGCCCTTCGAAGAACAAGATTTCCCTAGTTGTGATGACCAGGTGGAATTCCTCATAAACGTTATCGTTACTGCTGCAGAGTGTTCCATTTCTCGCACTTCCTCTTTACGACGTCGTGTCCCAGTCCCTTGGTGGACTGAGGCTTGCAGCTGCGCACTTCGTGCATGGAGACGTGATCTCCGCGTTTTTAACCGTCAGCCTAAGATGGCAAACTCCATTCATTATAAACGGATGCGTGCAAAGTGTCGTCGCGTTCGTGGGGACAGCAAAAGAGCTGGCTGGATTTCATTTACTAGCTCTTTTAACAGTTCCACCCCTTTCTCTGTCGTGTGGGTCGACCACCCACAGCTCTCTGGGACCAAGATCAATTACCCAATTTCCGACCTGACAGTAGCAGACGCTGTCATCGAGGACCCTATTGCTATCTCCAACACCTTGAGTCACCATTTTTCGGACTTTTCGAGCTCTCCATTCTATCACCCAGCCTTCCACTATCGGAAACGAGCGGAGGAGGCTCGGGCAATACCATTTTCTTCTCGTCATTGTGTGTGCTACAATGCCGCCTTTACTATGAGGGAGCTAAGCCAGATCATGCTCTCAGTTGATCCAGATCCACTAACCCAGGACCAGAGGCCGTCCACATTCAGGTGTTGCATCACCTTTCTCTTGTGGGCAAGCGCATTCTGCTTAACTCGCACAACTTTATCTGAGCAGAGGGCACATTTCCCAGACGTTAGCATGAAACCTACATCACACCCATACCTAAGCCCAGTAAGGACAAAATCCTTCCTTCTAGCTACCACCCCATCTCTCTCACTAGCCGCATTTGCAAGATGTTGGAACGTATGATTAATGCCCGGCTGGTTTGGTGGCACGAGTCTCGCAGTTTACTGACGAATGCACAGTGTGGATTTCGAGCGCGGCGTTCTGCAGTTGACCATCTCGTTACATTGTTCACCCATGCCATGGATGGTTTTCTGCGGAAATCCCAGACCGTGGCCATGTTTTTCGATTTGGAGATGGCCTACGATACCTGCTGGAGAACTGGTACCGTCAGTACTCTTTACACGTGGGGCTTCAGTAGCCGCCTGCCCTGTCTCCTTGAGGAATTTTTAAAAGACCAAGTTTTCAAGGCGAATTTCCGCTTTGTCGTACACCTTTATCCTCGGGGTTCCGTCCTGAGCATCGTCCTCTTTGTTATCGCCATTAAGCCTGCAATCGCCTGTCTCCCGCTGGGAACCTCTGGTTACCTTTCTGTTGACGATTTTGCCATCTGTTACAGTTCTCCACGGACTTGTCCCACTGAGCGGCGTCTTCAGCGATGTCTTGACAGTCGTTTCTCCTGGAGCATAGAAAATAGCTTCCGTTTTTCCACTGACAAAACCGTGTGAATGTATTTCTGGCGGCGCATGTGGTTTCTCTCGCAATCTTTACATCTTGGGCTGACCACTCTTCCTTTCGTTGAAACTTCGAAATTCCTTGGGCTCGTAGTCGATAGGAAACTCTCTTGGTCCTCCCATCTGTTTTATCTGTCTTACTGTACGCAGTTCCTCAATGCCCTACGTGTCCTCAATAGTACTTCCTGGGGTGCCGATCGAATCAACCTCCTCCATTTCTACCGGTCCCTTGTCCGTTAGAAACTTGACTATGGGGGCTTCGTTTATGTGTCTGCACGTCCGTATCCATTACGCTGTCTCAACGCTATCCACCATCGTGGCAACCGTTTGGTCACTGGCGCTTTCTACACTAGCCCAGTTGAAAGTCTGTATGCTGAAGCTGCTGAACTACCACAGTCCCATCGCCGTGACTTTCTCCTTAGCAGGTATGCATGCCGTTTGTCTGCCGTGCGTGGCACCCATCCTATGCCTACTTCTTCGATGATTCCTTTGATCGCCAGAATGAGGCGCGTCCCTCTTCCCTGTTAACTCCTGAAATCCGCTTTCAACACTTGCTACGACGGCTTAATTTCACTCTACCTGCTACTTTCCCGGTGGGTGTGAACCATTCACCACCTTGACTCTGACCACAGAGTACATCAGACGACACAGCCTTTAGAAACTTGTCCTCACACAGTGCCCTTCTAAGTCTATGTACGATGTACACCGCCCATCTCTTAGTGCAGTGGGTCCAGGAAAACTGCCACTTTCTCACTCTTGGTGGAGCCAGTGTGATGTTTCTGTAGGTTCCTGGTCATGTCGCTCCGCCAGGAAACGAGGCTTCTGACGCTGCTGCCAATGGTACAGTCCTCGTACCTCAGCCCCCTACTTCCTATATTCTCTCTGATGATCTCTGTGTTGCCATCTGTCATGAGGTGGTGTCACTTTGGCATCGCCAATGGTCGTCCCTTCACGGAAGTAAGCTCCGACTTATTAAGCCTCTGCCAACGGGCCTTGCCGCAGTGGTAACACCGGTTCCCGTCAGATCGCCACAGTTAAGCGCTGTCGGGCTGGGCTAGCTCTTGGATGGGGGGACCAGCCTGTCTGCGGAGCGCTGTTGGCATGCGGGATGGTCTCAGCACTTGTGAGGCAAACTGAGGAGCTACTTGATTGAGACGTAGCGACTCCGGTCTCGAAAACTGACATACGGCTGGAAGGCGGTATGCTGAACACATGGGCCTCCATAACCGCATCCAGTGACGCATGTGGGCTGAGGATGACACGGTAGCCGGTCGGTACCTTTGAGCCTTCATGGCCTGTTCGGAAGGAGTTTCATTAGGCCTCTCCCAGTGGCTTGGACAACCTCCTCTCGATCCTCCCGCCGGGAGGAGGTCATCTTAACTAGGCTGCGTATTGGGCACTGCCTTTTTAGCCATTGTCATTTGATAAGTGGTGCTACCCCACCACTTTGTTCACATTGCGGAGGCCGCCCGCTGTGGCCGAGTGGTTCTAGGCACTTCAGTCTGGAATCACGCGACGACTACGGTCTCAGGTTCGAACCCTGCCTCGGGCATGGATGTGTGTGATGTCCTTAGGTTAGTTTGGTTTAAGTACTTGTAAGTCTAGGGAACTCATGTCCTCAGATGTTAAGTCCCATAGTGTTCAGAGCCATTTTGAACCATTCACATTGCGCCCAAGTTCACCACTTCTTGACGGAATGCCCTTTTCTTAACCGTGCTGTCTAAGTTATTGGCCGTTTTAGCAATTGACGCGTAGGCTTTAGACCGCGTTTTACATCTTATCCGCCAAAAGCAGTACGGCGAAGGCCATTTAATGTTTAGTTTAGGACCTCCTTTTCTGTATGGTGACCTTTTTTAGCCCTTCCTCCACATGCCTGTTTGTAGCTGTCTGAAGCCAGTTAGGCATGGCGTACAGTCTTTTTTAACGCCTCTGTGCCTTCGTGTTCTATAGTTCTGACTTGAGCGCACATGATCCCAGTTGGTTTTTGTGCAGTAAAGTAAAACAAAACCAAAACCCTTGGATAGATTCATCCTTGTGTTGATCCATTGTGCCTTCCAGAATTACGAGATCATCCACGAGATGCCACGAAATAATTCTTCAGCCAATAACGCTTCCTCCTTTTAGTCTTTCCGACGTTTCACGCCGTACACGCCAATGGCCAACTGTTGGAATGCGAAACTTGACTCATCTGCCAGGACCATCTGTCACCGCACAGTGAAGTCGAGTTACCGTACTGGCGTGCAGTTTTCAGTCTTTGACACTGATGAACAGCTGTCGGTATGGATGCTTGGAACAGTGTGTGCTGTGGAGTCCCATTTGCACCAACGTTCGCTGAACGGTCGTTGAGAAGACATTGTTCGCAAACCGTTGGTTCATCTGGACGGCCGGTTGATCAAAAGTTGTAAATTATTCGCAAATACACACCTTTTCAACTGTCGTTCATTCCTGTCGTCTACGACACTTGGTGCACCGCAGTTGCCTCCAAGTCAGTTTCGAATAGTGCCGTGCAAGGTATAATGTAACCACGGTTGCATGCAACTGCTTCACTGCTTCAGGCATGTTTCCATCCTTGGCCCGAAAGCCAATGATCATGCTGTGTTATATATCAGATAAATCGTTCTGTCTCCATGTTAAGACAACGACTGCAGTGGTTTCCGCGTCTCCTGTGACGCTTTATATACCCTCTTCTGTTAGTACTGCGATATGCCATCAGCGAGTCGTTATTGCATTTTGACATCAAACATGGACAATGGTAACATTAATGTGATTGGACTGCACATTTTCAGATACGTACGATATACTTTTATTGATAAATGTGTCCAAGTGAAAAAAATGATAGAAAGTGTGGTGTGCATACTGTAAGACCGTCAGTACACACACCATCAGATTATTTGACTTGTCGCTCTAACGAAGTAGGCGAGTGTCAGCAACATGTCTCGTGGTCTTATCATGGCGTGCTTATCTTCCGTCGTTAGGTCAGACGATAGAAATGCCACTTGCACGATTAGAGTAGCAGATTGACAGGACCAACTTTAAACAGATCTTGATTAATTTTCACACACATTTATTAAAATAATAACAAGCATAAAAATTACTTACCTGGGTTCTGAATGCTATTTACAATTGACAATCTGAATTTCCTTTAGTATTAGTACATTAATCTTATAGTCACATATATGTCTGATACTTAACAAAAGTGTCTATACATTTATCTTCATGGCTATCTACAGGAATATGGTAATCTTATTAGGTACAGACTGAAACTTGACTATAGACTGGTAAAGACAAATGTAGAACTTGTACAGACTGGTACAGACTAATGCAGACTGGTACAGACTGATGCAGACTAATGCAGAGTAATGCAGACTGACTAATCTGAGGTCTGTACACTCGTTATGATCCGCGAGGAGAAAAGGTTCTACGTTTGGAGCAATCTCATTGGCTGCGTTACATATTAATACATGGGTGGGTGGAAGCAGAATTTGGCCCGTCTCTATGGCAGCGCCATCTCGTATTGCGGAGCCGGACGAGCGCTGCGCCTGCGCTGTTGTGCTTAGCGGGGCACGCTCTAGTGGGAAAGTTGTGTACGCGATGACTACACGGAACTATGTACACAACAGAAAGTGAATGAAAAGCCTTATTTAACCTGCTGGAAGATGAGCTGCCTTTAAATAAACAATATAAAATAGAATAAATCTGAGAAAGTTTGTAGGTGAATTAAATACCACTACTTTATAATTCACTTATAAAACTATCATAAAATTTTGTGGTACTAATAAGTTTGCGAATTATGGATGGTTAGATTTTATCGTTTCGAAAGCTTGATCAACGTTCCTGACACCAAAAGCTTATTGGAATTGTTGTGAAGCTGCCATACAAGTCGAAGCACGAACTGACAAATGGCCAGTCAGTGAAACAGATTCACTCACAAATGTGGTGAAATAGGCCATCGATCCTCCGCCATTTTGATGTAGATTCTTGTGTGCCCTTCGTTTGGGAAACAAATCTTCTTCCTCCATGCTTGACTCTCCAGTATTTCATTTCACTAACTCGTGAATTTTTCAGAAGCACGGAAATGAGCACCTTCTTCTTTCTCCTTATACAGTCGCTTCGATCGTGATATCTAAATCAGTATCCATTTAAGTTCTCAGCGGATATACTGTTTGATTTTGCATATGTTTTCAATAGTTGAAGCTGTTTTAAAACTTTCAATAGAGACATTTATATACTTCCTTCAATGACTATAAGAAATTAGTTATGCAATGCCTCGTTGCTGATCGTTTTTCCGGTGACTAAATTGGACTAATAATGTCGTCGCCACGAGGATATCGTTACTTCCTGTATACGCTATTGATGTGCGTTTGATACTAAATATCGAAAATGCGAGTAAATAAATAGCGACCAAAATGTTGTCCATGAACGAATTTGTTTGCGTAAAAGAAGATTTCAAATGAACTGCATTCTTTCTAGATAGCATTTCAATAGTTAAATGAGCAAAATTTTAATTTGCACAGTTGAGAAAAGCTTTTCTTAATATTGTTTCTTACTCTACGAGGAATTCCCATTTTGTGAATGAGCTCATGGCGAAATGGATGAATTTTTCTCAAGCGAGTTTGTCCGTTTTAAATTAGCAATTGCCTAAAATGTATTACTTGTGCTACATCTCCATCTTTTCTTCAGACTTCTTCATGAAGAAAAGTTCATTCATGATAATGTTCTTGGAGAACATTTGCATATATTTAATGTGTCTCCTCACAAACACTGCAACTGTTCGTTGTCATTCTTTTCCTTGTTCATGCCGGAATTTCAACAGCATAATTAATCAAGAATGTGCATGAACGCCAGATTATGTTTGTTATTTATTGTAACGTCTTTCTTTATCCATTCTTAAAAGTACATACAAAGGTTGATTATAATTTCTGTGGCAGTTATTTTCAAAATTCCTTTTCCCTAATGGGTCTGGCAGCTGCTAACTATAAGATCCTTATTTCTCCTGGAAATTCATTTCACAGTATTATCAAAGGCGTATTTAGTAAAGAATTTGTCATAAGCGTTTCAGAATCAAATGCTGATATCAGTATAACTTCGCGGAGATGAAGATTAATGTTCACACCCTAAGTCGGTCACCAAAAATTTCAGTTTTCAGTGGATTCGCATATGGGTTTATAGAAAAACTATGATGGTGTCTGAAGAATACATCGATGTGCCTACCAATCCTGCCCAAACCATAGGTTGTCTTTCTCCTCTAGTAACTGTCTTTGACGGGACGTTGACTCCTAATCTTGATTTATTTCACTGCACTCGAGTAGTAATCCAGCAGATATAATAGGGCAAGTTAATTATTATCAGCAATTTACTTACATTTTAGGATATTTTGGTAGTACTTTCGTTTTACGTTGATAACGCATGCTTTGTTTATTTGCTCTTATACCTTTGCAATTTTGAAGCTGCTAGGTTAGTTTCGTTATCGCCACCGTCCTGTTAATCATGACTGCCCTGCTATCTATTTGCACCAAAGAAGAGCAACGTTCAGTAATCCGTTTTTTGTGGTCGGAAGGCATATCAGGGGCCAAAATTCATCGAAGACTTTCGGTACAGTACGGGAACAGTGCGGAGTGTCTACGAATAGATTGAAAAATTCCGTAATGGTTGCACAAGTGTTACGCACGATGAAGGAGCCGGATGACCGTTTGCCGCCACAAATGAAGAAACCATTGAGCGTTCACATGAAATGATTCTCTTAGACAGACGATTAACTATTGATGAAGTGGCTTATCATCTGCAAAGTAGTCACTGTTCTGCTACGCAATCAACCACAACAGACTTGATTTTCATAAAGTTTGTGTAAGACGAGTCCCAAAACAACTCACACAGTTGCATAAACAAACGCGTTTGGACATCTGCGAAAAGCATTTGGATCGCTATGGTAACGAAGGTGACAACTTCTTAGACAGGATTATTACTGGTGACAAAACATGGATCCATCATTACGAGACGGACAGTAAACAGCAGACTATGGAATGGACACATCCAATTTCGCCGTGCAAGAAAAAGTTCAAGACCCAACCGTCCGCAGGAAAACTGATGCTTACAGCTTTTTGGGACGCACAAGGTCCTGTACTGGAAGATTATGGTGAAAGGGGCACAACAATAAACAGTGTACGTGACAGTGATGTGCTTCGAAGCAAACGCCGAGGACTGCTGTCAAGAGGTGTTGGTTGTTGTATGACAATGCCCATCCGCATACTGCTGCCCACAGGGCTGAAATGCTCCAGAAACTGAAATTTGAAGTACTGGACCATCCTCCATATAGTTCCCATGTTGCCCCTTATGACTATCACTTGTTTAGTCCTCCCAAACAGGCATTAAGAGGTCGTCAATTTGCCTCGGACGAAGTAGTGAAAGAAGCGGTGCGTTCCTGGCTCGCAGCTCAACCGAAAACCTTCTTTTATGAGGGCATCAGGAAGCTTGTGCAACTATGGACCAAGTGCGTTGAAACGCAAGGAGACTATGTCGAAAAATGATGTTCTTGTAAGCTCCCTATTTGATTAAAATTATTTTTTTTAAACTACTTACCCTCGTTATACGGTATAAAGGGCAATCTTCGCTCACTAATGCACTATTCTTGCAATATACTAACAAAGCATGGAAGCGGTTCCAATCGTTCAGTTTCGTGTAGTTTAGATCGCCTTGGTGCTCGTGAAGAACCTTATGACACTTAAGGATTGATGCCAATGAACAAGAGCTCCTCAGTTGTTTAGAAAATCGTGTGAGCAATAAAGTCATGTTGTTAGAAACGTTATGTGCAGAAAGATCCTTAGTCATGCGTCCAGACAGATCAGTTGTAGGACTGGATGAGTTACCGGAGAGCTGTGAAATGATATAGAGGAAGAGGGCAGCCAACAGACAGTATGTGTCTTCGAAGTACCAGGCTGCCTCCTCTGTGTGCTAGAACTCGGTAGAAACAGTCTCTGCGACGCAACGAAGTCGTGCCGCGATATTTCGGCACATGCTGAAGTGAGCGCGAAAGGTTTGCATAACTCCAGCGTGCAGGGAAATATGGGATAGTAACCCACTTCAGATTTTGATGTAGAAAGAGGCACCTATAACGGATACTTATTTAATTGGTGACCGCTTTCGGGTTATATCCGTTCTCAAACCAATCAGTGTTTGCTAAGTCGAATTTCCTACCAAATTAGCAATAAATAAAGCGGGTGCATTTGTATATAATGCCAATTATCGAACATTAGTGGGGTCCATGCATATATATACCTACTTTATTTACTGATATTTTGGACGGACCTTTTACTTGGAAAACATTGGTTGGTTTGAGAATGGGTAATGCCCAGAACCAGCCACCAACTAAATAAACATCCATATTCGTTGTAACTCTGTCTCTTTTTACCCCACAATAGAAATATTTTCTAGATAGCTTTCAAAACAGGGTTGTATGGGGCGCCTAGTTCTTGCTGCTCAGTGTATTGTTATCACAGTAAAGGACTGCTGCTATCTTTCTTGCATGGTATTAAGGGCATGCTCAGACAGTTTCGTTCTGTGTTGGCCCAGCACCTGGAGCACTGGAATCAGTGTATGGTGTCTAGATTGACGGCTGTTACTTTCGTATCTGGCGTTTGGCTTGTGGGCTGCACATCTGTCTGTGAGCGCTTGAGGGAGATCTTACGATGTTACAAGGCAAGATTACATACGAAAATTTTGCAATAGGAAGCCAGCTGAGACTAAAAATCCATGGCAATTTTATCTTCTATACAATACCTCTCTGAATAGCCCTCGTATCCAGACAATTCAGTATCTAACCAGTGGATTGCTCGAAATCGTGTACGCTATGCAAACGGACACAACCTACATCAGAGGCATGCCTAGCAAAGCTCAGCAGTTGAAACCAAAGGTTACGATACATCTACATCAGCTTAAACGGCGCTCGGCTATTTTTCCAGTTGTGGAAATATATCGCAAATGTCCTCTCCCTTGGAATGGTATTCTGTTTGGCATTTTGACCCTGATACACACAAATCTTCCGAAGTGGTTCCAAGCCATAGTTCTGAATAAATTTAGTTTCCACGTATTATGCTAGTTGTACAATGGTAACGGATTACCCACTTCTGAAATGCTTTTCAATTAGCGTGCTCATATGTCAACCGGTGCAGGTAGTTCCCTCCTACAATGGCTATGTCTGAGACTTATTCACGCATTTGCCACATATTCATGCATTTATGTTATTTAATACTTTATTTATTGTTGCTTACTGATTTCACACTAACCGGATTTGAACGAATGCTTAATTACATTAGCCTAATAGGTTGTGTTACGCGAAAGCTACTTCTTACTTTTGCACTTTTTGCTAAAGGTACTGGTGAACAGTCGTTGCGGATGTTGCTCATTAACGCAGTTCTGAATTACGTTCTCACCATATTAGACTCGATCAGTGATTTTAATTCTCGTCTAGTGTACCACTGAAGCCCACCATTCCACTGCGATGCTGTACTCTTTCAAAAGTGTATTGTTGACTGAGAAAACCGACAGTTCATGTTTCCCGTGCGAGAAAAATGACATCTGACAACTGACGGAAAATGTATATAGCATTTAGTTCAAATAGTTCAAATGACTCTGACCACCATTGAACTTAACTTCTGAGGTCATCAGTCCCCTAGAACTTAGAACTACTTAAACCTAACTAACCAAGGACATCGCACACATCCATGCCCGAAGCAGGATTCGAACCTGCGACCGTATCGGTCGCGGTGTTCCACACTGTAGCGCCTAGAACCGCTCGGCCGCTAGTAGTTTGTATTTTGTGGAGGCGCAAGCAGAAACTGAAGGATCTATGGGAGTGGGAGACAATCACCAATAGATTGCGAGAAAGCGAGAGATATCTCTGACAAGTAAAAACGTTGACGATCAGCGGGGTGGTTTTTTCTTACCAATGAACCAAAACAGACGACTGGCTCTTCAGTTGAAACACGCATCTGTCATAAAAAATTGCTTCAGTGTCACGTCATTGTTCGTTACAGGCCTAGGCTGCTATTTTCGGAAGCCCAGCCAATTTATAGAAGCTGTCTGTGTGTAACACTAGGCCAACGCGCAACAGTCTTATGACCAGTACCAGCCTCTACCCTGCTTATAGTCATTCTTTCGGCCATAACCGCATCTCGTCCGCTAAGAGGCGCCATGTTTATTACCACAGCTGTTTCCACAACTTGCTACTAGTTCCTCAGCACCCCCTTTTTTCCAAGCAACAAAGCGGGAGTTCTCTTTTAAGGGCAGATCACAGAAGCCACTGTATGACACATTGTTCCAACGTTCTTAACAATCCCATTAATTAGTTCATTTTATCAAGGGACGTGATAAAATAATGTCGAATTAGTTCAATATGGTATTTATCTCCCATTTAATTTTCACTAGATCAAAAGAGACCAGTAGCTATATTCTGCGTTCAAGTTACGCTTCCAATTATATCATGTAACATGAGGAGTGACCTTTAAATAATTATGGCCACTTTATTTATTGTAGTGTGAAGCATTATGCATTATGCATTTGACATGAATCTGAATTTTTCTATAAAACTACATACAATGCCGAGTTCTTAATCGGTGTATTGCAGCATTTCTGCTGGAACTCACACTGCTTCTGTGGCTAATAATCTACGTGTACCGTAAATGATGCTGCGAATGCCTCATTTCATGTTTACTAAGTCAGTAAATAGGAGCTTTTATTAAATAATTACTCTCCCGTTCCACGGCAGCCTTTAAAGTCTGAGTGACGCATCACTTCACCACTTAAGGATTTGCGCAGTAATGTTTTAAATTACAGAGTTACGACTACGAAGTTTCTTAAGAGCATTTATTGTGGACTGCAGTGTTTCAGGTTAGAGGCGCACAGTCTTCACTCGAAAGCCAGTTTGTGGCTTCATCAACTGCAAAAAAAATGGATCCGACAGCATTATCTGTAACGCAGTCATCTCTAGTACAAAAGTTATAACCGACAAGGAAACGACTACCGATGCACTAAAATGTTGTAGCTGTTAAACTGGTTTACGAGTGACAACATAAATTGAGATTAAAGGGTTGACTACAATAATACATTTAAAAAAATCCGTTTCACCTCATGCACTGGTGACATCACCACGTAACAGACAGCAGCGGTAGTGCAGGCACACATGCTGCAGGTCACAAGCTGAAGATGAAGGGACAGAGGAGGTATATGAAGATACTGAAAGGTTAATACAGTACGTAAAGGGAGACGAAAATCTAATAGTCATGGGTGACTGGAAAGCAGTTGTAGGGGAAGGAGACGAAGGAAAGAATACAGGAGAATATGGGCTTGGGACAAGGAATGAGAGAGAAGAAAGGTTAAGTGACTTGTGAATTACATTTCAGCTAGTAATAGCGAATACTGTGTTCGATAATCACAAGAGGAGGAGGTAGACATGGAAAAAGGCGGGTGATACTGGAAGATTTCAGTTAGATTCTATCATGGTCAGACAGAACTTCGAAATCAGGTACTGGATTGTAAGGCGTACGCAAGAGCAGATATAGAGATCACAATGTAGTAGTGATGAATTGTAGGCGAAATTTGTCAGGAAGAATCAATACGCAGTGAAGCAGGATACAGAAGCTCTGAGGAATGACGAGATCCACATGAAGTTCTCTAAGGCTGTAGATACAGCAACAAAGAATAGCCCAGTAGGCAGAACAGTTGGAGAGTGATTGACATCTCTAAAACACGGAAGTTGGAAAGAAAAACATAGGTACAGAGAATGTAACTACGAAGGATCCATGGGTAACGGATGAAATTCTTCAGTTGGAGAATGAAAGACGAAAGTACAAAAATGTTCAGGGAATTTCAGGAACACAGAAATGCAAGTCACTGAGGAATCAAATAATAGGAAGTGCAGGGAAATTAAGACGTAATGGCTCCATGAAAACTGTAAAGATATCGAAAGAGAAATCATTGTCAGAAGGAGTGAGTCAACATACAGGAAAGACGAAACGACCTTAGGTGAAATTAAAAGCCAGGCGGTAACATTAAGAGTGCAAAGGGAACTCCATGGTTAAATGCAGAGGAGAGAGCGGATAAACGGAAAGCGTACATTGAAGGACCCTATGAGGGGTAAGATTTGTGCGATGTGATAAAAGAAGAAACAGGAACATATAGGAAATCCAGTATTAGAATCCAAATTTAAGAGAGCTTCGGAGGACTTAAAATCAAATACGGCAGAATGGATAGATAACATTCCATCATAATTTCTAAAATCATTGGGCGAAGTGCGAACAAAACGACTATTCACGTTGGTGTGTAGAATGTATGAGTCTGGCTACATATCATCAGAGTTTCGGAAAAATATCATCCACACAACTCCGAAGACTAAAAGGGCACACAAGTGCGAGAACTGTCGCAAAATCAACTTAACAACTCATGCATATAAGTTGCTTACAAGAGTAATACACAGAAGAATGGAAAAGAAAACTGCGGATGTGTTAGATGATGATCAGTTTGTCATTTGGATATATAAATGCACCAGATAGGAAATTCGGACGTTACGGTTGATAATGGAAGCAAGACTAAAGAAGAATCAAGGTACGTTCTTAGGATTTGTCGACGTGGAAAAAGAGTTCGACTAAGTAAAATGCTGTAAGATGCTCGAAATTTCGAGAAAAATAGGGGTAAGCTGTAGGGAGAGACGGGTAATGTACAATGTGTACAAGTGCGAAGAGGAAATAATAAAAGTGGACGACCAAGAACTAAGAGCTCGGATTAAAAAGGGTGTAAGACAGGGATGTAGTCTTTCGCCCCTACTGTTCGGTAGACATATGATACGATTCACTGACGAGATTGCTATCCTCAGTTGAAGTAAAGAAGAATTGCGTGGTATATTGAATGAAACGAACAGAGTACAGAATATGGACTAAGAGTAAATCGAAATAAGACGAAAGTAATGAGAAGTAGCAGAAATGAGGGAAACCTAACGCCAGAATTGATGGTCACAAAGTAGATGAAGTTCAGGAATTCTACTACCTAGACAGCAAAATAACCAGTGACGAACGGAGCAAGGAGAACATAAAAAGCAGACTAGCCCTGACAAAAAGGGTATTCTTGGCCATGAGAAGTCTACTAGTATAAAACATAGGCCTTAATTTGAGGAAGAAATTTCTGAGATTGTACTTTTGCAGGACAGCATTGCACGACACTGAAACATGGTCTGTGGGAAAACCGGAACAGAAGAGAATTGAAGCGTTTGAGATGTGGTGCTGTAGACGATTGTTAAAAATTAAGCGGACTGATAAAGTGGGGAATGAGGAGGTTCTGCGCAGAATCGAAGAGGAAAGGAATACGTTGAAAACATTGACAAGCAGAAGAGACCGGATGATAGGACATCTTTAAGGCATCAGGGAATGACTTCCACTGTCCTGAAAGGCGCTGTGGAAGGCAAAAACTATAGAGGAAGCAGAGACTGGGATACATCCGACAAATAACTGACGACGTTGGTGGCAAGTGCTACTCTGGAATGAAGAGGGTGGCACAGCAGAAGAATTCGTGGCGGGCCGCATCAAACCAGTCAGAATATTGATGAGCAAAAAAAAGTGATATAGTACCTCGTTGGAAGAAAGCGATATCGTCGATATATTGATTCTTTGTACACCACAGAACTTGCAGAAGCCGCTGATGACAGTATTGAGGCGATGAATTAAATTCCAATGCATTCGATGTTGTTTGATTGCATGCTTTTGAAACTAATGCTAATCCCTTGCTGCGCCAGACCACATTAATTAATAATGATATGGAACTTAACAGCGTTTGATTTACCAGAAGGGATAACTATATGTTGTGAGGTACAGTGAGTGTAATTATGGTTTGAGAATAGACTGTAAAGCTCAGTGTTCAGTAGTGTACGGTTTCATTTTACCAGTCGACAGAGCTGGGTGAATGTATAGTGGTTTATTTTTGAATTTGGCTATTACAGCATTATTTAGTTTTCATTTAAAGCACGATATGTGCTATACGGAGAGATAATTATTTTTTGTGAGACGTGCGTGCGTTAGTATCGATATCCGCTCCTCGTTAAAATTCTCTGTACTTGGTATCATAGCGACGGTCTAGGCAGTGTGCCAGCAGGGGCAACGTAGTTGCGTACTGGGCAGGTTTAACTGCACACAAGCTCTACTAAACCGAAGAGTTTGCTTGCTGATCGGCACGGTAGCTTGGGTAGCTCTCCGAGGACTAGGTTCTGTCCGTCGAGTTGTGGATGGTGATGCTTTATCGTGGAATGTATGCCTAACATCACTGAAGGGTGACTGCTTCCCTCTGCCATCTGGTCGGAAGTTTGTATCTCAGAAGTCGGCGTGTTTCTTATTTCTGCCAGTTTGGTTTGTGGACACTGAGTTGCAAGCTAAGGACTGAAGTAGAAAGTAAAACGGTGAGCATCTTTTACTATGTGTCACTAAAGTACTGGTTGTCATTAGCGAAAACCCTCGTTCTTTGAGCGAGACTACGTTATAGAGATTTAATATCTATTAACGCATGTGACACTGCCTAACTTTGATTAACGACCGTCACATTGGTCTTATTCCCCAGTGCGGATCAGCATTCCGAGATTCCACTACATGGCAGAGTTACTTTAAGCCTCCTCTCTTGTAAACGTCAAAGTTAAATTGAACTATAATTGTAGCGTGGCACTACAGTACAACTGCGAGCTCAGGAATGGGGAACCATGGTGGGAGGGGGAGAGGGGGGAAGTGAATTGGAGAGAAATGAGCAGTGTTCGTTTGAAACATTTGGAAATTTAGTGGTCCACCAAATTGTTATTGCAAATCGAAATTGAGTACCAGATAATTATTACGAATTAAAGTAATTTTAACAAGGGAATCATTATTTCACTGGAAAGCACACGTGACATAACTATTAAATCTTACTAGATAGGTAACAGAATTTGCGAGCTCTTTCAAGACTCGTTTAAGTTTTATCCGAACGTCCTAATAAACATGTTGAAGATTCTTCAGTTAATACAAAAAGCAAACTTTACAAATGGTAAAAGATAAAAATACCGAAAATAACGGTCAGAATGCATACAAAAATAGTGTCAGGCGTGATCTCCAACAGTGTGAGTCCTAAGACCGATCAACGCTGCCAACTGACTCGTCACTTGAAACTGGCACAAGGTCTGCCCAGGCCGCGCAAGCAGATGCCAAATGCTGACGTGACGCACCAAATTATGATTGACTTCTGTAACAGAACAAAACCCTTTAAGACAAGTGGGAAAACGCGTATTACAACCAAACTTTTTAACGTAAACAAAAAAAAGGAGTTACCTTGAGATAAGTTGCAGCTTTTAACAAAATTCAAACACAAAATGCCAGAAGATGCTCAAATAGCCAAACATACTTAAAAAACACTTACACCAAGTACACCAGCCCGAATATAAGGTGTAAACTGATAAGTCAGAACGTTATCGATATAAACCCGTCTTGGCGATGGCAGCGCCACCTGGCAAGGAATGACTGCTACTCAAACACACACACACACACACACACACACACACACACACACACACACACACACACACACACATGTAGGAGATTCCCGGTTCGAGTCCTGGTCGGGGCACACATTTTCAACTGTCCCCGTTGATATTTATCAACTCCTGTTAGCAGCTAAAGGTCTGGATTTCATTGTAATTTCGTTTCACACACATGTAGTATCATAGGGCATGTTGTTCGTGTGTAGAATGGGGAAGGCGCGCGATCTATCTGTGACCAAGGGCACATTTTGATGGCCCAGAGGCTCGGCACGAGCATTTCGGAAACTGGACGGATCGAAGATTGCCGTGGTGGGTGTATTCAACACGTGGCGAATCCGGAATGAAACCACTTCCAGCCGTGGAGGGGTTGGGAAGCCAGACCTCATTATGGACGTCGGACGTCGTAGGCTGGGCAGACTGGTAAAACAGAACATGGAGCGAGCTGTGGCGGAAACAACGTCAGACTTTATTGACGGGCAGAGTACAAGTGCGACTGAACAAAGGATGCAACGAACATATCTAACGATGTGCCTTCGCAGCCGCCAACACATGGATGTGCTAATGTTAACATCACGATATCGGCAACTACGGCTGAAATGGGCACGGGACTTTGGCGCAATGGTAGAGCGTTGCATGATCTGGTGAATCCGGATACCGTTTTCATCATGCTGATGGGAGGGAGAGAATCCGTCGACTTCCAGCCGAAAACTTACTTTATACCAGTACTGCGGGTCGGTCGCACAAGATGTTGGCGGCTCCATTATGTTTTGGGGAACATTCACGTAGCATTCGATGGGTCCAGTGGAGCTCGTGCAAGATACCAAGGAGTATCGTACACTCGTTGTAGACTACGTACACCCCATCATGACGATCATGTATCCCGACAGAAGTCGCATTTTTCAACATGATAATGCGTCGTACGCAGGTACCCGTGGTCTAGGGGTAGCGTCTTTGATTCATAATCAAAACGTCTTCGGTCCCGGGTTCGATCCCCGCCACTGCCTAAATTTTGATAAATAATCAGCATTGGTGGCCGAGGACTTCCGGCATAAGAAGTCAGCCTCATTCTGCCAACGGCCTTGTCAAAGAGGGCGGAGGAGCGGATAGAGGTTCAGGGCACTCTCTTGTCCTAGGGGTGGGAAATTGCCCCTAAAGGCGGAAGAATCAGCAATGATCAACGACATGAGGATGCAGAAGGCAATGGAAACCACTGCATTAAAGACACGTAACGTGTATCCACAGGACATGTGGCCTGTATTTGAAGAAGTGTCATGATGATCTCTCCATTGGCAAAAGATTCCGGAATAGTCCCCCATTCGAATATCCGGGAGGGGACTGCAAAGTGGGAGGTTACCATGAGAAAAAGATTGAATAATCAACGAAGGGATAAAGTTCTACGAGTCGGGGCGTGAAATGTCAGAAGCTTGAACGTGGTAGGGAAACAAGACAATCAGAAAAGGGAAATGCAAAGGCTCAATCCAGATATAGTAGGGGTCAGTGAAGTGAAGTTCAAAAATGGCTCTGAGCACTATGGGACTCAACATCTTAGGTCATAAGTCCCCCAGAACTTAGAACTACTTAAACCTAACTAACCTAAGAACAACACACACACCCATGCCCGAGGCAGGAATCGAACCTGCGACCGTAGCAGCCTCGCGGTTCCGGACTGCAGCGCCAGAACCGCACGGCCACCGCGGCCGGCGAAGTGAAGTGGAAGGAAGACAAGGATTTCTGGACAGATGAGTATGGGTAATATCAACAGCAGCAGAAAATGGTATAACAGGTGTAGCATTCGTTATGAATAGGAAGGTAGGGCAGAGGCTGTGTTACTGTGAACAGTTCAATGACCGGGTTGTTCTTATCGGAATCGACAGCAGACCAACACCGACAGCGATAGTTCAGGTATACATGCCGACGTCGCAAGCTGAAGATGAACAGATAGAGAAAGTGTATGAGAATATTGAAAGGGCAATGCAGTATGTAAAGGGGGACGAAAATCTAATAGTCATGGGTGACTGGAATTCAGTTGTAGGGGAAGGAGTGAAGAAAAGGTTACAGGAGAATATGGGCTTGGGATAAGGAATGAAAGAGGAGAAAGACTAATTGAGTTCTGTAACAAGTTTCAGCTAGTAATAGTGAATACCCTGTTCAAGAATCACAAGCGGAGGAGGTATGCTTGGAAAAGGCCGGGAGATACGGGAAGATTTCAATCAGATTACATCATGGTCAGACAGAGATTACGAAATCAAAAACTAGATTTTAAGGCGTACCCAGGAGCAGATATAGACTCAGATCACAATATAGTAGTGATGAAGAGTAGGCTGAAGTTCAAGACATTAGTCAGGAAGAATCAATACTCAAAGAAGTGGGATACGGAAGTACTAAGGAATGACGAGATACGTTTGAAGTTCTCTAACGCTATAGATACAGCAATAAGGAATAGCGCAGTAGGCAGTACAGTTGAAGAGGAATGGACATCTCTAAAAAGGGCCATCACAGATGTTGGGAAGGAAAACATAGATACAAAGAAGGTAGCTGCAAAGAAACCGTGGATAACAGAAGAAATACTTCTGTTGATTGATGAAAAGTGGAAGTACAAACATGTTCCGGGAAAATTAGGTATACAGAAATACAAGTCGCTGAGGAATGAAATAAATAGGATGTGCAGGGAAGCTAAGACGAAATGGCTGCAGGAAAAATGTGAAGACATCGAAAAAGATATGATTGTCGGAAGGACAGACTCAGCATACAGGAAAGTCAAAACAACCTTTGGTGACATTAAAAGCAACGGTGGTAACATTAAGAGTGCAACGGGAATTCCACTGTTAAATGCAGAGGAGAGAGCAGATAGGTGGAAAGAATACATTGAAAGCCTCTGAGAGTGAAGATTTGTCTGATGTGATAGAAGAAGAAACAGGAGTCGATTTAGAAGAGATAGGGGATCCAGTATTAGAATCGGAATTTAAAAGAGCTTTGGAGGACTTACGGTCAAATAAGGCAGAAGGGATATATAACTTCCATCAGAATTTCTAAAATCATTGGGGGAAGTGGCAACAAAACGACTATTCACGTTGGTGTGTAGAATATATGGGTCTGGCGATATACCATCTGACTTTCGGAAAAGCATCATCCACACAGTGCAACAATTATCGCACAATCATCTTACAGCTCATGCATCGAAGCTGCTTACAAGAATAATATACAGAAGAATGGAAAGGAAAATTGAGAATGCGCTAGGTGACGATCAGTTTGGCTTTAGGAAAAGTAAAGGGACGAGAGAGGCAATTCTGACGTTACGGCTAATAATGGAAGTAAGGCTAAAGAAAAATCAAGACACTTTCATAGGATTTGTCGACCTGGAAAAAGCGTTCGACAATATAAAATGGTGCAAGCTGTTCGAGATTCTGAAAAATGTAGGGTTAAGCTATAGGGAGAGACGGGTCATATACAACATGTACAACAACCAAGAGGGAATAATAAGAGTGGATGATCAAGAACAAAGTGCTCGTATTAAGAAGGGTATAAGACAAGGCTGTAGCCTTTCGCCCCTATTCTTCAATCTGTACATCGAGGAAACAATGATGGAAATAAAAGAAAGGTTCAGGAGTGGAATTAAAATACAAGGTGAAAGGATAGCAATGATACGATTCGCTGATGACATTGCTATCCTGAGCGAAAGTGAAGAATAATTAAATGATCTGCTCAACGGAATGAACAGTCTAATGGGTACACAGTATGGTTTGAGAGTAAATCGGAGAAAGACGAAGGTAATGAGAAGTAGTAGAAATGAGAACAGCGAGAAACTTAACATCAGGATTGATGGTCACGAAGTCAATGAAGTTAAGGAATTCTGCTACCTAGGCAGTAAAATAACCAGTGACGGACGGAGCAAGGAGGATATCAAAAGCAGACTCGCTATGGCAAAAAAGGCATTTCTGGCCAAGAGAAGTCAACTAATATCAAATACTGGCCTTAATTTGAGGAAGAAATTTCTGAGGATGTACGTCTGGAGTACAGCATTGTATGGTAGTGAAACATGGACTGTGGGAAAACCGGAACAGAAGAGAATCGAAGCATTTGAGATGTGGTGCTATGGACGAATGTTGAAAATTAGGTGGACTGATAAGGTAAGGAATGAAGAGGTTCTACACAGAATAGGAGAGGAAAGCAATATGTTGGAAACATTGATAAGGAGAAGGGATAGGATGATAGGACATCTGCTAAGACATGAGTGAATGACTTCCATGGTACTAGAGGGAACTGTAGAGGGTAAAAACTGTAGAGGAAGACAGAGATTGGAATACGTCAAGCAAATAATTGAGGACGTAGGTTGCAAGTGCTACTCTGAGATGAAGAGATTAGCACAGGAAAGGAATTCGTGGCGGGCCGCATCAAACCAGTCAGTAGACTGACGACCAAAAAAAAAAAAAAAAAAAAAAAAAAAAAAAAAAAAAAAAAAAAAAAAAAAAAAAAAAAAAAAAAAATGCGCCTTGTTACAAGGCGAGGAGTATGGAGTATGATGGAGTGGTTTGAGGAAAAAAAGCGACGAGTTCCAATTGATGTGGTGGCCTGTCACATCACTGGATCTGAACCTGATCAAACACATCTGGGACGTGATCGAACGTGGCGTCAGAGTTCACCGCCGTCCTTCGCGGAATTTACGAGAATTACGCGACTTGTGTGGGCAGATGTGGTGCCAGCTCCCTTGAGCGACATACTAAAGCCCCACTACTTCCATGCCACAACGCATCGCCACTGTTATCCGTGCCAGATGCGGACATAGCGGCTATTAGGTAAGAGGTCATAATGTTCTGGCTGATTACTCTAAAGACGAATCAACAAGTGAACACAATAAAGCAGAAAAGCTTCGCAATAGAAGCCGAAAGCGAAATAAATTACATCCAAGACGGAGGCTCAACATTGCTACTATATATACATGAAAACGCTAAAGTTGCACTAAAAAAGCACTTCTGGCACATTTCGAAGTGAAGAGGAAATTGACGCATCCGAACACAACAAATGGGCAAGCTACCGAATAATATTCCACGAACTGTGGAAAACGCACCACTACCCGGAACTGACGAAAACCGGCAACGCTCATGGATAATTACAGTACTCACCCAGTCTTAGTAAATCCAGGAACAGCAAGGCTTCGTCCTCCGGATAAACCAACACCAACAGCGACATCTGGAAAACAGAAGTTGACAGAGGCCGCACGCCTTCTGGTCGCGGCGCGTCCCCGCTGCAGGGATCTCCCGCATGGCGTGTTTACTCTGTTTCTCCTTTACTCGCCCAGCGAGCTCCAAACAGAGTCCTTCCGTACCGAGCGCCTCGTAGCCAAAACAGACCGCCAGCGGCATCTTTCAGCGACAGCCACCAGAAATCTTTCCCCGCGCGTTGCACCAACCTGCTCTTTCCAAACAAACCAAAGATAGCCTCACATCGGAGCACCATAGACGTACTCGCGATTCCGGTGCGAGGCATCGACTTCGCAGCACGGCTCAGTAGTGGACGTTTAAGGAAGTCTTTCTTTATTTGTATTCTTTCAAGAAACTATAGCATTATTTTTAAAAATTGTGTTCTTCCCTTTAAATTCGCAGTGTTACAACTGTTATGAGAAGTTGATTTTTTTAAGCTGCCACAATTTTTTTCGAGGTCACTAAGAGTTAAAACCTGAATAACTCTTGTGAGTTTTTCGCCGTGTTATTCGTAATTCACTTTTGTCTTTGTCGTCTTGTGACTGTGGTTTCAAATTTTACCCTTTATGTGTTAAAGAGTAACTAATCTGAGAGCTGTGAAGGAACAGAGCGATGTCTGGGCTAAGCTCAGACTGGTAAACTTATGTCTGCGCCTGACCTATGACCAAATGCATTTCTTTCAGCTCCTTGATTTGGATTTCCGTAAGTGTTTAATCACATCTAGTGTCATGCTCAGTATGGAATTTATAAGTAGTTTGATGGTGGCTCTTACAACCCTAGTTTCGGGTCGTTCACTTCACCAAATGGCTCTGAGCACTATGGGACTTAACATCTTAGGTCATCAGTCCCCTAGAACGTAGAATTACTTAAACCTAACTAACCTAACGACATCACACACATCCATGCCCAAGGCGGGATTCGAACCTGGGACCGTAGCAGTCCCGCGGTTCCGGACTGCAGCGCCTAGAACCGCACGGCCACTACGGCCGGCGTTCACTTTACCAATGTTGTTTAAATTTTGCTGAGCGTGATAAATGTTAAGTCTTATTTCTTTTGCTTTCGGATTATTCCCACTCCAAGCTTCAGGCTGCCTAACATTTCATTTTTCACTGTGCTTCTCTTTCTTTAAAAGTTTGATTCACCTGGAGCGAAGAAATTGTTTATTAGAAATTACATGAACTTAAGCAGCCATATGCGAATTTGGGCCTCAAGAAGACGATGCATTTATCCATTACCCGTTATCAAAGATTTTCTGTTTCTACGGTTCACCCAGAACCAAACATCAAGAATGAGATACTGTACCTCAGCGCCTGGACGTTGGGTTATTTCTTAAATTCCATCTTTCAGGCCCTTAAATAAGTTCTGTGAAGCCTCGCACGCTATTCAAGTGAATTTGCTTGGCTACAGAGCTCTGCTCCAAATAGTTTCTAATAAGAGCTGTTTATGAATTATGTGACCGGGCTACACCCAGGTTCGTTAGCAGTTACCATCGTTTATCTATATGACACGCACAGTTTGTGGTATGAAACCTGAGACCATACAAATTTTTGTGTAACTTTTTGGCCAAAGTAGAGGGACACATTTTTAAGTTTATTGAATAAGTTAACTCGTTAGTGCATAATAATCGATAATGATCATCATTATGATTCATACGTGAGAAAGAGACGAGGATTAGATACTACTTCTACCTAAATATTTTTAGTAATGCCAATTTTATTACAGTCCCCCCAACCAGTTAGCATAACTGTCTTAGCCGTTGTACAAGTGTCTGTCTTTGTATAAAAGATGTCAGCAGCGGAAGAATGCTGGAAGTATTAGGCGGATGCTATTGTTCCTCATAATTCCCTTGTCAAAGTGAATCAGTCTGCTGTAGAAACGTCGATTTAGACTGTCTTACTACCCAATGTGGATCAGCACTGAATATTAGAATATAGGGTCACCCATAACTGTATGCTGTATTTTCGGAGGAACTGGGTTTTGAATAGGATCCCGTACGATTACTCAGTCTCTTGTTGGTTTCCTGAAGTGTTGAATTTGCAAAATCCTTGTGGTGCAGTCATTACCCTACGCAGCAGATCACGTTCGTATGTGCCATGGCGGCGAAAGACGCGCGCAGACAGCCTCAAGAACAGATCGCATTGTTTACGATTCGTGATGCGCGCATTGTAAGGGACAGTCAAACGTAAATGATACGCGTGGGAAAAAGTAAGTAAGATCTTCATTATTCCAAAAGTAATCGCATTAACAGTTAATACTTATATTCTACTGCTAGACAAAACGGACAACGTCGTTATGGAAAATGTTTGCGATTTTGCCTATGGAAGCGTGTTTGTACCTAAGCTTGCACCGCTTCGTCCGAAGCAAATCGACGGCCGCAAAGATTCTTCTTCAGGGATCAAAAAATATGAAAACAGCATGAGGACAAATTAGGACTGTACGATCCAACGAAACTTATGCAGTGAAGTAGTGACATGTGGACAGGCCTATATGTTACCAGTATTGTTTCGACTAAGCGGAAGAAGTTTCGTAGGGAAGTCCTTACACATCAACCATACAGTTCCGATTGAGTCCCATGCTATTCGTACATTTACTTGGAGCTATGAAGAAAGACTCCTAAGGCCGGCTATTTGCTTCAGACGAAGAGGTGCGTGCTCAGGCACAAACATGCTTCCCTAGCAAGGGGGAAGAGGAAATTAGTAATTAACGTTCCGTCGACAAAGAGGTCATTAGAGACGAAGAACAAGCTTGGTTTAGGGAAGGATGGGGAAGGAAACTGGAAGTGCCTTTTTGAAAGGAGCCACCCGGGCATTTGCCTCGAGTAATTTAGAGAAGTCACGGAAAATCTAAATCAGAGTGGTCGGATGCCGATTTGAAGTGTCGTCCTCCCGAATGCGAATCCAGTACGCTAACAATTGCACCACCTCACTATCTCTTCCGTAGGGCACTGACTATCTTGTCTCACAGCGACAAATATGAATTAACTGTTGTAGCGATTACATTGAAATAATAAACACCCAATGTAATCCTTTCCATCTGTCTCATTTTCATTTGACTGGCGTTTGCAACATGATATACTTGATCGGAAGAAGAATCACAATAACTACCTACACGCCGTGGTGCTGTCGGTTCATTGCTCATGTTTTCTTTTTTCGCTCGTCTGAACTGTTTAGCGACTACACAAATATCACGGGATATGCATTTGGTAACTGTTATTTAATATAGAAACTTGATAATTAATATTAGTGCACGTATTTCCTCTGATTGCAATGCCGACTTGTGTTTGCAACCAGTTGCGTATCATAAGGAAGCAATCTAGCTGTCTTGTCAAATCTGGCATATTTTTAGTCTTGTCTTTGTGATATGGCCCTTCCAGTTTACCTACATCCGTGTGATAAACGCTGATTAATTACTGTACGAAGTGACTACTTGATTCTTACTCATAAGGTCCTAGGTACCAGTGCATTGTGTCTCAGAATACACGAAATGAAATCTCTCTCACTTTCTGAAGCAACATAAGCTCGAGTTAGCCGTAGCGTCACAGCTGCTTTTATAATTTTTATGTTGCTTTCAGTAAGAAATTATGCACGACTTTTAAAAGTAAGAGCAAGCAGGTCCTCATCCAGCGCTCGCAACTAGACACATCAAGGAGCGATAATAACAACACAGGTAATGTTGGCAACACCATCAGTAACAAATAACTATTATTAAAAGTGTGTAATACCAAATGAATACTGATCAATTGTTTAGTGATAATTGGTATAACACGTTCATTAATTTGAATGCACTATTACGAGGAAAGACAGAAATATTTATTATTGGGAACTTGGCAGTGCACCGATTCATGGAGGTAAGAACTGTTAAAAGAAAGAAATAATCCTTCGTTTTCAGAATACTATAAGTGTAGTTAATCTTGGTCGATTTAATTTATCACATTCCATTAATGTACGTGCATTTTCTTCTTAAAGGAGTAAGTATTCACAGTTTGTGGACTCTCGTGTTATTGTGACTCATGTGATGTGCGTTTTGTCTGTTAATGCAAAGGACTTCTTTTCTTGTGAGGTTCGCGTTAGTAAACCAAGCGAGACTTGTAATCTATTGCTAAATCGCCCAATAACAAGTGCCTTTTGTGTTGTGGTCAAGTCTACTAACACTTTTTGCTGCTTTTTGCTTGGTTAGTGGGTACGCTAAGAAAAATAGTGTATAATGTATTTCGGTTGAACGCAGATGCTGCTAAGGCTTCTCACTATATCGTCTGCCAAGGGATCTACACTTTCTCCTTCGGCTACCCTCATAAGAGAAAGCAGGGCACTCGTCATGTTAGAACGTATTAAGAATTATCTGCTTGTAAGCCGACTTCCTGAATGGCAAACCTTGTTGTCGCCAGAAGGAATTTTTCACTTTTCACCGGAGTGTGTGCTCATATGAAAAACATATTAAAACCGGTACTCGAGACAGGATCTATGACTTTCGCAGGTTTATCGTAGCACTCCTGGCCTCAAGCTCTACTTCCCCCAATACAGAACTCCCAGTTTCGAAGCTTTAAACTCACAGGAACTTCCAGCTCAGCAGTGGGTCTCTTCTCCGATATTTATTCTTCAGTAACCTTGTAATTTTCGTGCTCTTCCGAATTAATGTTGCATCAATAACAATTTTTTGAGGCGCTATGACTTTTCTAGTAGTTTATATCGAGCTGGCTTCAGTTTAATCGTCGATGGAGCTCTGCTAAGCAGATTGTGCCTTGTTTCTGGGATATCTCATGCTCTTAGCCGACTACATACCAGCCGGTGGTTTCTCTATAGAAGAATGGTGCTAACAATAATAATGCTGTAGCATTTGACGACATGCATCTTCCTATTCTAAAACCCGTTTCAGTGGCGATAACTCGTATCATGACGCAGTAAATATCGGTGGGAAGAAGAAATTGTCATCGCTACCATCGTTACTACAATAGGTGTAGCTAATTTTTGTGATCTGTGTCTTATAAATATGGATGAGAATATTATCATAGAAAAGTGGTAATCAGTGACAACGTTTCGAATATTTGACCACGACAGGTAATATTGATTTGAAACCCACCCCTGTTTCAAGACGTTTGCATTGAATATCTACAGTGCAATCGTGGTCTTGAACAGTATTTAGCATCACTCGTAATCTAAATTATTTGAAACAAAGCTTTTGTGCAGTTTACTCCATTGAGGAAATAATATGTTGAACACATTTTGTATTTGCACATTACGTCATGGTGATAATGTACCGATTAAATTATTCGTAATATATTTGGTATGTGGCACTCCTGCACAGGAACAATTACTGACAAACTAAGAACTTGTCCCACAAGTGGGATTGGATGCATTTAAATTCGTTGCATTTTGTGCGTGTTAAAACGCAGTGTATGGGCCTGAAGGAAGTAAGCTGGCGCAGCGAACACATCTGCTGGGAATAAGCACTTTCGGATAGTTGGCAGGCTTAACGTCGGCCACAGTCAGCATGAGATGGACAAGACGCTTAATGTCGTCCGTAGCCCCTTCACCCTGAGAATGCTAACCATAAGTCTAAGAGCCGTTACCGTTATCCTGTAGAGATCTTTTGTACCGGGAGAGCACCTAAACGATTTTGGTTTACTAATCTATCATCAGATTGGGTGTCTTCGGAGTTCTTCTGTTACTCCACGAAGAACCAAGATTCCTGCCCCTTGTCCCATAGTTGGTGACAGCGCAAATACATTTCCTTATTTTCTGATCTCACTGCGAGTAAATTCTATTGTTGGTCGTTGTATTAATATTACTCGGACATGGATCCTGCGACTAGGGGACCGTTCCATCGCATACAGCAGATAGTAAAATTGCTGTGCCACGTAATGGGGTACTCAGTTTGTGCGAGTACAATGACCAATTACTGGAGATCCATTGCGGGGCAGAAGCTTAGGGGCCAACGTGCTAACTTACTGTTATGAAATGTTTAGTGGTCACGGCAATAGTTTACAGTCTCCCCAGTGCATACGGTACAGGATGTGCATCATAATACTGATCGATGTTAATTTTACTTTCAAAATCGTCGACTGTGTGTTACTGTGCGTACCACTGCAGTATGAGGCCATTGTTTGACAAGCTTTTGTCGGAGCTGAAAAGAATTTTTTCTGTTGCGAGTAAACATAGCAAGAGATATCCTAAATTAGTAGTTTCATAGATAGCCATACCCATTCCACACCTCTCGGTCATACTATGGCGATGCGTCGCAGAAGCCACTTACGGCATATCTCTGGTTTCCAATGGGTTCTGCCTTGTCTGCTATACCACGAATGTTTCAGCAGAACGATTTTTGTGGTAGTGTGTGCCGTGTGCCCTAGACCAGTCCCTTCCAGAAGTCACGGTGACGTGTGGCGGCCATATATCGTTTTGTAGAGATGGGGAAGTGCAAACTTTTTCTTAAGAGCAATGATCGTGTGTTAGGTTCGCCGTAGTGCATATACGACCCTGTGCTTAGAGTATCTGATTTCAAACCGATGAAAAGCAGCACTATGGCGTGGTAAGGAACGTGGAAGCGAAGGTCATACACGCCAACATCAATCTGCAAACAGTGCAGAAGGCCTAGGTATAGTTAGCTCTTACAGGCCAACATGCGACAGGCATTTGTGCGATACATCTCATGACAAAATAAATCTCGCATATTTCCCTAAAATTTTTCCTCAACACACATTTACGCGACTTACAAGCTTTTAGATGCGATTATGTCGACGTTTGGACCCACATGTGCAAGCAACTTTTCCGAAATGAAGAAAACGAAATCGACTCACAGAAGTCCGCCAACAGATTTCAACTTAGAAGCTTGTCTTCGGATTAGCAGTGTTTACAAAGAGGTAACAGACATTAGCACTTTAGTGAAAAGTGAAGTAACTGTTCATTGACGTAGCACTTTTATGTTGACTGCATGACTAAAACAGTCACAAATTGATGTCAGTTAAATTTCTTCATAAAACGACAATTACCGTAAGGTTGCATGAATCTGAAGAACTATCATGTTTCCTACCTAGCTGTCCCTAATCTACGCTTGATCAATAAAAATAAATTTAATTATTTTCATTGAATAAATTTAACATGAAAGACTTTAATCAATTACCGTGAAGCGGAACATCTCCGTAGAACCATCATTAGCGGCTGTGCAACAGACTCGTTGACTACAGTTCCTCGTGCGGGACTACCTTCTTTTGTCAGCTCGTTTCAGTATACTGCGGATGTAAAACTTGATTTATATCGGAATCTGTCCTATGTAATTTAGATCCAGGGTACGACTTAAACCCACGTGAATAATTATGAAAGCAAACTTTTGTGTAACATTTCCAGTTCTGAAATATATGGCATGTAGAAGAAAAAAGAAGGTACTGTGTTTCCGCCAGTTCCCGGAAAGTGCTGAACTGGAATTTAAAGTTTTGGAACTTGCACGGGCTCTGATAACCACGTTGTTGAGCGCCCCAAAAACCAAACATCATCATCATCCGTAACTTCCGCTCCCCAACCCCTACCACTCGTGGTTAGCCGGCAGGTGGTTCACTTATGTGGTTTGAGAACGAGCCAGCTCAGACGGCCAGATCGGTGAGCAGGCCTACTCTATACTAATATGAAGCTCGGCAGACACTTTCATGCCCCTGACAGTAATATTAGTGCTGAGAACCCCTCGTAACGATATCCGGTCTTTAAAAATTTGTGTTTCTTTCACTATTGTTTTAGCCCAGCATCTGTTGCCGTGGCACAGTACGTACAGACACCTACCTTTAAGCTGTTATTGATGACGCGCCAACTTAGGAACAATGGAAATTTTACTTGCTTGGAGTCTGTACCAAACGAAGTAGTAGCCGCAAAAAATACGTCACACATGTCACTGAAAAAGGTAAGTCCAAAGAATCATTACAACAGACGAATTAAAAAGTAAATTTCTGAGCTGGTTTTTCAGTATCAAATACTTCATATGCTTTTGTTCCACGCGTGCAGCAGGCATTTCTTTTACTAATGTACACTACTGGCCATTAAAATCGCTGCACCACAAAGATGACGTACTACAAACGCGAAATTAAACCGACTGGAAGAAGATGCTGTGAAATGCAAATGATTAACTTCTAAGAGCATTCATACAAGGTTGGCGCCGGTGGCGACTCCTACAGCGTACTGACATGAGAAGAGTTTCCAACCGATTTCTCATACACAAACAGCAGTTGACCGGCGTTGCCTGGTGAAACGTTGTTGTAATGCCTCGTGTAAGGAGGCGAAAAGCGTACCATCACGTTTCCGACTTTGACAAAGGTCGGATTGTAGCCTGTCGCGATTGCGGTTTATAGTATCGCGACATTGCTGCTCGCGTTGGTCGAGATCCAATGACTGTTAGCAGAATATGGAATCGGCGGGTTCAGGAGGGTAATACGGAACGCCGTGCTGGATCCCAACGGCCTCGTATACTAGCAGTCGAGATGACAGGCATCTTATCCGCATGGCTGTAACGGATCCTACAGTTGTCCCTGAGTCAACAGATGGGGACGTTTGTAAGACAACAACCATCTGCACGAACAGTTCGACGACGCTTGCAGCAGCATGGACTATCAGCTCGGAGACCATGGCTGCGGTTACCCTTGACGCTGCGTCACAGACAGGAGCGCCTGCGATGGTGTACTCAACGACGAACATGGGTGCACGAATGGCAAAACGTCATAGTTTCGGATGAATCCAGGTTCAGTTCACAGCATCATGATGGTCGCATCCGTGTTTGGCGACATCGCGGTGAACGCACATTGGAAACGTGTATTCGTCATCGCCGTACTGGCGTATCACCTGGCGTGATGGTATGGGGTGCCATTGGTTACACGTCTCTGTCACCTCTTGTTCGCATTGACGGCACTTTGAACAATGGACGTTACATTTGAGATGTGTTACGACCCGTGGCTCGACCCTTCATTCAGTCCTTGCGAAACCCTACGTTTCAGCAGAATAATGCACGACCGCATGTAGCAGGTCCTGTACGGGCCGCCATCCAAGCTTTGTTTGACTCAATGCCAAGGCGTATCAAGGCCGTTACTACGGCCGGAAGTGGTTGTTCTGGGTACTGATTTCTCAGGATCTATGCACCCAAATTGCGTGAAAATGTAATCACATGTCAGTTCTAGTATAATATATTTGTCCAATGAATACCCGTTTATCATCTGCATTTCTTCTTGTTGTAGCAATTTTAGTGACCAGTAGTGTATATTGATTTTCATGAGGCACTATTGCGTGGTTTTTTTAAATGACGAGTTTTTGATCTAAGTTTTAAATATTGTTACTCTTCTATGAATTATCGCTTCTGTTTAGGGGTTGCAGAAAAATATTATTTCAAATGTTAACATGTGTATGCACCTTACGTTTAACGGCACATGTGAAAACATGTGAAATTTTCCGTGGCCACCCTGCCACAACATGGTGCAGAAGGGCTCCCGTGGCGAGCAAACAGCCATTTGCTACTCTATTCTGGTGTTGCGCACGTAACAGTTTCATTATTTTAAATTTATTGGTAATCCAAACTGACAGCAGTAACATGGGCACTACCTGCGGCGGCCTAAAGTTAGTCGTTATCATAACGAGTGTGTAGTACAGTACACATTATCCAGATGATACTAAAACCAGTTGAATATGTATGAGGCCGTCTTTCGTTTCGAGCCAAATGACGCCTCTCAGTTAGTACAGAGCGATTACAGTGAGACTCTAGTTGTGGATTAGTTTTCGGTAATGTTCGGACTACTGTCCGTAAACCTGTACCACATTAACATATATTAAATTCTGATGAACGGCATTCTCTTTAGTCAAGGACTAAAAGCTACGTCAACTACACTGGTGGTAGAAATTCAATTATTTGAAGAAACATAGAAGTTTAAATAAATGGTTGCCACGAAAAGTGTGTTAACCAGTCTGAGACTATCACCAAATTCTGCATGACGCAAAAATTAAATAACGTATTATTATAATTAACTCTAGAAGGCCCAGCTTCGAAATGTCCTCTGGAAGGCCATATTGAAGTCAGTTTACTGTTATGGTTTGTATTGAACTTCTCTTTAATATTGATTTTCTTATTCTTCATCCATGATAATTATCTACGCACAATTGTAATTGAAGCCGTTGAATTATATTTTTATCTTATATCATAAAAAAAATTATTTTATATCATACAAAAAAATGAAGTTGAGTTAGATAAAATTTACATAGGTTTTGTGTTTTACAGTCATATAAAAACAGGTGACAAATATTATTATTGTACTGCTTAGCTATTCACTGATTATAATCTTGATCATGTTGAGTCCACAGCTGTCATTGATGTTAATGTTTAATGGAAATCACCTAACCTGTATTATTACACACTTCTTGTATTACAAACAATTCCGTTTTTTTTTTTTGACATCTAGAGATTGCCGAGTTGTACTGAAGTCAGGACATAAAACGTCTGGTTGTAACATGTAATGTCAAAAACCATCACTAATCGTAAACATTGGGTCGGCGGAATGTCTACGATCTCTGTTCTTTGATCAGGTCCTTAATATTACACTGAGGTGACAAAAGTCATAACATACCTCGTAATATCGTGTCGGCCCTCCTTATCGACGGCGTAGTACTTCAACCCTACGTAGCATGGACTCAACAAGTCAATGGAAGTCCTCTGCAGAAAAAAATGTTAAGCGGCCTCCAGACATACTTGATCAAATTCGTTAAATCTAGTGATGAAAACTGACAATGCCGAAATGACTGACGTTTAACCATACTGTCCTGTTGATAAACGTGAAGTGACAACGAGCTATTGGAAATTACGTTGTCAGACAAATATCTGAAAATTACTTTACACTGTAGAAATACATTTTTAAATGATAGCCTAAATACCAGTATTAGTTCCAGCTGGTGTCCCAGTTATATTAGCAGTCTTTTCGTCATCCTCCTGATGAAAGAGGTGTCATTATGTCCTTGGTAAGAATTCAACAAAAGCTGTGAATTATATTCTGCAAATGGTAAGAAGACATTTAGGATGTAAGTTGAAAATTATTCTCTCCAATTTTGGCAAATTTTGTTGTGTCGATTACAAGATTTTTACAAGGAAAGTCTTTTTCCTTTTAATTTTTAGTCCCAATTTTCCTTAAGTTTACTGAATACAAATATAAAACTGTGGAAATAGTAATGTGTCGTAGCATTCATCGACTGCACAGTTGACTTCCTTTCTTCTTTCGAAAATAGTTAAGTGAGGTTTTCTCGCAGTTACTGTGAAATTCTAGAACCCGTATAGATACAGATGATATTAGCAAGCACATACGCATTTATTACAAAGAATATTAATTTAGTTTTCTCTCTGTTGTTAACACTTACCGATACTGCAAAATTCTATTGCTAATTATTGTGGATATTAAATGAGTTGTAGATTCGAGTGAATAGAAACACTGAACCACAGTCAGAGAAACCATCAACGGTAACAAATTCACAGATCAGGTTGTACCACGTTATTTATCTTCTTTTTTATATACACGTCAAGTTCCGTAGGACCAAACTGAGGAGCAAATCGTCAAGGTCGTGGAACGTGTTAGTACATGAAATTACAACATAAAAGTATTAACAGATAAAAGTAAAATGTTTGTGAACCTGAAAAAAGTCAGTCCATAAGTTTAAGTAAACGCTATCGACAATACGGTAAGAATAAGCTTACTTTTTCAAGGAACTCTTCGATAGAATTGGAGAGACCCATTAGGAAACTATTCAGCTTCGATTTGAAAGCGCGTGGATTACTGTTCAGATTTTGGAATTCGAGTGGTAGCTTATTGAAAATGGAAGCAGCAGTATACTGCACACCTTTCTGCACAAGAGTTAAGGAAGTCCGATCCAAATGCAGGTTTGATTTCTGACGAACATTAACGAGTGAAAGCTGCTTATTGTTGGGAATAAGCTAATATTGGTAACTAGAAATGAGAGTAAGGAATATATATATTGAGAGGTCAATGCCAAAATACCCAGACTCATGAACAGGGGTCGACAAGAGGTTCGTGGACTCACACCACTTCTTACCCGAACTGCCCGTTTCTGAGCCAAAAATATTCTTTTAGAATGGGAAGAATTACCCCAGAAAGTAATACTATACGACATAAGCAAATGAAAATAAGCAAAGTAGACTAATTTTCGTGTCAAAGTATCACTCATTTCAAATACCGTTCGCATAGTAAAAAAGGCAGCATTAAGTCTTTGAGCAAGATCCTGAACGTGGGCTTTCCACGATAGTCCACTATCTATCTGAACACCTAGAGGTTTGAAATGTTCATTTTCCCTAGTCATATGCCAATTCTATGAAATTAAAGCGTCAGGTTTTGTTCAATTCTGTGTTAGAAACTCTAAAAACTGCGTCTTGCTGTGATTTAGCGTTAGTTTATTTTCTACAAGCCATGAACTTAGATCATGAACTACGCTATTTGAAGCTGAGTCAGTGTAGCACACAACATCCTTTACTACCAAGCTAGTGTCATGAGCAAACAGAAATATTTTAGAGTTATCCGTAATACTAGAGGGCATATGAACCATGGACCTTGCCGTTGGTGGGGAAGCTTGCGTGCCTCAACGATACAGATAGCCGTACCGTAGGTGCAACCACAACGGAGGGGTATCTGTTGAGAGGCCAGACAAACGTGTGGTTCCTGAAGAAGAGCAGCAGCCTTTTCAGTAGTTGCAGGGGCAACAGTCTGTATGATTGCCTGATCTGGCCTTGGAACACTAACCAAAATGACCTTACTGTTCTGGTACAGCGTACGGCTGAAAGCAAGGGGAAACTACAGCCGTAATTTTTCCCGCGGGCATGCAGCTTTACTGTATGATTAAATGATGATGACGTCCTCTTGGGTAAAATATTCCGGAGGTAAGATAGTCCCCCATTCGGATCTCCGTACGGGGACTAGTCAAGAGTACGTCGTTATCAGGAGAAAGAAAACTGGCGTTCTACGGATCGGAGCGTGGAATGTCAGATCTCTTAATCGGGCAGGTAGGTTAGAAAATTTGAAAAGGGAAATGAATAGGTTATAATTAGATATAGTGGGAATTAGTGAAGTTGGGTGGCAGGAGGAACAAGACTTTTGGTCAGGTGAATACAGGGTTATAAATACAAAATCAAATAGGGGTAATGCAGGTGTAGGTTTAATAATGAATAAAAAAATAGGAGTACGGGTATGCTACTACAAACAGCATAGTGAACGCATTATTGTGGCCGAGATAGACAAGAAGCCCACGCTTACTACAGTAGTACAAGTTTATATGCCAACTAGCTCTGCAGATGACGAAGATATTGATGAAATGTATGATGAGATAAAATAAATTATTCAGGTAGTGAAGGGAGACGAAAATTTAATAGTCATGGGTGACTGGAATTCGTCTGTAGGAAAAGGGAGGGAAGGATACATAGTAGGTGAATATGGATTGGGGCTAAGAAATGAAAGAGGAAGTCGCCTGGTAGAAAACTTGCGTGAATATCAAGAGCTTTGATGGAAACCCAGTTCAAAGCAAAGAAGGGAAAGCAGAAAGGTGGAGGGAGTATATAGAGGGTCTATACAATGGCGACGTTCTTGAGCACAATATTATGGAAATGGAAGAGGATGTAAATGAAGATGAAATGGGAGATATGATACTGCGTGAAGAGTTTGCGCAGAGCATAACTTAATCATAGCCAACACTTGGTTCAAGAATCGTGAAAGAAGGTTATAACATGGAAGAACCCTGGAGATACTAAAAGGTATCAGATAGATTATATAATGGTAAGACAGAGATTTAGGAACCAGGTATTAAACTGTAAGACATTTCCAGGAGCAGATGTGGACTCTGACCACAATCTATTCGTTATGAACTGTAGATTAACACTGAAGAAACCGCAAAAAGTCGGGAATTGAACGAGATGTGACTTGGATAAACTGAAGGAACCAGAGGTTGTACAGAGGTTCAGTGAGAGCATTAGGAAACAATTGACAGGACTGGGGGAAAGAAATACAGTAGAAGAAGAACGGGTAGCTTAGAGGGATGAAATAGTGAAGGCAGCAGAGGATCAAATAGGTAAAAAGACGAGGGCTAGTAGAAACCCTTGGGTAACAGAAGAAATATTGAATTTAACTGATGAAAGGAGAAAATATAAAAATTCAGTAAATGAAGCAGGCAAAAAGGAATACAAACGTCTCAAAAATGAGATCGACAGGAAGTGCAAAATGGCTAAACAGGTATGACTAGAGGACAAATGTAAGGATGTAGAGGCTTATCTCACTTGGAGTAAGATAGATACTGCTTACAGGAAAATTGAAGAGACCTTTGAAGAAAGGAGAACCACTTGAGTGAATACCAAGAGCTTTGATGGAAACCCAGTTCAAAGCAAAGAAGGGAAAGCAGAAAGGTGGAGGGAGTATATAGAGGGTCTATACAATGGCGACGTTCTTGAGGACAATATTATGGAAATGGAAGAGGATGTAGATGAAGATGAAATGGGAAATATGATACTGCGTGAAGAGTTTGACAGAGCACTGAAAGACCTGAGTCAAAACAAGCCCCCCGGAGTAGACAACATTCCATTAGAACTACTGACAGCCTTGGGAGAGCCAGTCCTGACAAAACTCTACCGTCTGGTGAGCAAGATGTATGAGACAGGCGAAATACCCTCACACTTCAAGAAGAATATAATAATTCCAATCCCAAAGAAAGCAGGTGTTGACAGATGTGAAAATTACCGAACTATCAGTTTAATAAGCCATAGCTGCAAATTACTAACGCGAATTCTTTACAGGCGAATGGAAAAACTGATAGAAGCCGACCTCGGGGAAGATCGGTTTGGATTCCGTAGATATGTTGGAACACGTGAGGGAATACTAACCCTACGACTTATCTTAGAAGAAAGATTAAGGAGAGGCAAACCTACGTTTCTAGCATTTGTAGACTTGGAGAAAGCTTTTGACAATGTTGATTGGAATACTCTCTTTCAAATTCTGAAGGTGGCAGGGGTAAAATACAGGGAGCGAAAGGCTTTTTACAATTTGTACAGAAATCAGATGGCAGTTATAAAAGTCGAGGGGTATGAAAGGGAAGCAGTGGTTGGGAAGGGAGTGAGACAGGGTTGTAGCCTATCCCCGATGTTATTCAATCTGTATATTGAGTAAGCGATAAAGGAAACAAAACAAAAGTTCCGAGTAGGTATTAAAATCCATGCAGAAGAAATAAAAACGTTGAGGTTCGCCAATGACATTGTAATTCTGTCAGAGACAGCAAAGGAATTGGAAGAGCAGTTGAACGGAATGGACAGTGTCTTGATAGGAGGGTATAAGATGAACATCAACAAAAGCAAAACGAGGATAATGGAATGTAGTCGATTTAAGTCGGATGATGCTGAGGGAATTAGATTAGGAAATGAGACACTTAAAGTAGTAAAGGAGTTTTTGCTATTTGGGGAGCAAAATAACTGATGATGGTCGAAGTAGAGAGGATATAAAATGTAGACTGGCAATGGCAAGGAAAGCGTTTCTGAAGAAGAGAAATTTGTTAACATCGAGAATAGATTTAAATGTCAGGAAGTCGTTTCTGAAAGTATTTGTATGGAGTGTAGCCATGTATTGAAGTGAAATGTGGACAATAAATAGTTTAGGCAAGAAGAGAATAGAAGCTTTCGAAATGTGGTGCTACAGAAGAATGCCGAAGATTAGATGGGTAGATCACATAACTAGTGAGGAGGTATTGAATAGAATTGGGGAGAAGAGGAGCTTGTGGCACAACTTGACTAGAAGAAGGGATCGATTGGTAGGACATGTTCTGAGACATCGAGGGATCACCAATTTAGTATTGGAGGGCAGCGTGGTGGGTAAAAATCGTAGAGGGAGACCAAGAGATGAATACACTAAGCAGATTCAGGAGGATGTAGGCTGCAGTAGGTACTGGGAGATGAAGAAGCTTGCACGGGATAGAGTAGCATGGAGAGCTGCATCAAACCAGTCTCAGGACTGAAGACCACAACAACAACAACAACAGAGGGCATATCATTTATATACACAGAGAACACGAAACTGGAAACTATGAAAGAGCTGCTCGTTTGCAGCACTTTCCTAACATAAATTGTGTTAATGTATTAACCACTGTTAACCACTGTGCCGTCAACTAAGGATATGGTTCCACGGTGTTTAACAAGCACTGACTGCTTCAGCAAACGTCAGGAGTGTGCAGAGCTCCAGCCACCTGTCGACTGATGAATTTGGCAAATTGGCAAATGAGGAAACATCTTTTTCTTAAAAAAAACAAAAAACAAAAAAAAACTTGCACTTTTTCTTAGCTGCTATACTTTTAACAGTGATTTTAGTTTGGTGTATTATTACTGCACAAAAAATTTCAGGGCAGTTTTTGACATGTCGGATTGGACATACATTTGTCAGTTATTGTTTATTTTACTAAATGCTACTGCTGCTTTGGCGAACTTCGTATACTGGCAAGTTTATGAAATATAATAATTTTGAACCCATAGCTGTTTTAATTAACAGTTACATGATCGAAATGCCAGGTTGTTTAATTTTATATGCAGAATAGAGTTACCTAGTGAAGTAAAATGAAATAGCAATATATATTTCTTTAAATAGCGTCGTCAAGCAAAACATTATATTCATGGAATGTTTATTATATCCGTTCAACAAGGCGCTGAACATAAAATCCATGGCATAAATATAAAACAAAACCTCCTCTAGAGAACATGAAACTAGAAACTATGAAAGATCTGCTCGTTTGCATTACTTCCCTAACATAAATTGTGTTAGCGTGTTAACTCGGTACGATTGCGACGTTTTCAAACGATGCTGAAGACAATTTTTCTCATTTCAACTACGTGTTTGTTACTCCTGAAAATATTTTTGTCGAAGAATGTCGATAATTTAATACTGTTACACGTTCATCTCCAGGCGCAGAACCACATACAAGTAATTCATAAGAAGTATTATCCTTATACTATGCAGACCTGTTTCATACATGAAATATATCTTAAAATTATAAAGAGTCATACACTAACAATATGCGCAATTGCGTGTCGTGGAAATGCCATACCCAGACAGCTACAGATGAATCTAGGGTTGAACTTGGACTTCACACCAGAGCGTAACTTTCGAATTTCACATACACACATTAGTAGTACATGGGGAAAAAATCAATAAGAGACAAAAAAATTGCTTTCCAGAAAATTTGTGGATTAGTGGTCTGACACAGCACTCAGCACAGCGCCACACTTGTCCTGTCTACTGTTTTATAAGTAATATTGTCAGGTATGCAAGTTTTTAAAATTTTGTTGTGTTCCATCAGAACTGAAAGTATCGAAGGGCTTAGTTCGGCTGCAAGAGGAAGAGTAACATCAGCAATCACCATGAGTCAAGAGGACATGTTAAAAAACAGCGAAGACAGATATTAATCATTAAAACGGCGTGCCGGATAAAGACTCGAACCCGAGACATTTGCCCCCTCGCGGGCAAGTGCTCTACCAACTGAACTACCCAAGCACGACTCACGCCCCGTCCGCACACCTTTACTTCTACCAGTACCTCGTCTCCTACCTTCCAAACTTACAGAAGCTCACCTGCGAACCTTGCAGAACTAGCACTCCTGAAAGAAAGGATATTGCGGAGACATGCCTTAGCCACAGCCTCTGATATGAAACTTCCTGGCAGATTAAAACTGTGTGCCGGACCGTGACTCGAACTCGGGACCTTTGCCTTTTGCCAGCAAGTGCTCTACCAACGGAGCTACCCAAGCACGACTCACGCCCCCTCCTCACACCTTTACTTCTACTAGTACCTCGTCTCCTACCTTCCAAACATTACAGAAGCTCACGTGCGCAGGTTCGCAGGTGAGCTTCTGCAACGTCTATAAGGTAGGAGACGAGGTACTGGCAGAAGTAAAAGTGTGATGACGGGACGTGTGTCGTAGCTGAGGTCGTAGAGCATTTGCCCGCCTAAGGCAAAGTTCCCGAGTTAGATTCTCGGTCTGGCACAATGTTTTAATCTGGTAGAATGTTTCATATCAGAGCACACTCTGCTGCAGAGTGAAAATCTTATTCTAGATATTAACCAGATTGACATTAAGTGATGAATGGTAATATACATACAGTCCGTGATGAGTGATTTGTGATTAAATGGATATGATTGTCAGTGACATGACAAGTTTCTGGACAGCCTGATAAACAAAGTGAATGGTAATATACATACAGTCCGTGATGAGTGATTTGTGATTAAATGGATATGATTGTCAGTGACATGACAAGTTTGTGGACAGCCTGATAAACAAAGTGAAATATGTGGTCAGATGTTGGCGGATATGTAGATGACTGGAGCTGCAGTTCCTTGTGATAGGAAGAACAGATATCAGAGTACATCAGTGCTGTTGGTATGTAGTTTTGTTCCAAAGCCTCCTACTGTACATAAAGACCACGAACAGTGCCGGGCGCTGAGTAACGACTGTGAAGGATACGAGGAGACAGTGTACACAACTGAGATGGCGTTTTCAGCACCTGACAGAGTTTGGTAGGGCCAACATTATGTTTCCACATTTGGGCGGCTGCTCGAATTCAGCAGCCCAATTTCGACAGTATGGAAACGTGAGCTCATATACTCATCATCAGGTTTCTGGTGGAGCACATCTGACCACCACAACGGATGATCGCCGTATTGAGCACGAAGCGCATAGTAGCCCGTTCATATCTTCGCGTCCCACCTTAGGTCAAGCTATGGACTTTTTGCAACATTCTGTATCATGATGCACCATTAATCAGACACTAGCAGTTGCTGAATTAGGGCATTACTGTCTCGCCAGTATGCTGCCATTAACAACGCAACAACAGTCGTGTCACCTTGTGTCCAGTGATGAATCACGGTTTTGCACCCTGGATGACCATCATCTGCTAATATGGTACTAACCCGGCGGACGTCATATTCTTACTATGATTTTCACAGGCACATCGATGCAGTTTCTGGATTCACGGTGTGAGGAGTGATTATGTACTGATTCAGGACACGAATAGTAGTAACTAAGGAAACTCTTACATCACAGTGGTACGTCACTGGCATCCTGCGGCCTTAGTATTACGTATTATACGACAGTGTCATGATGGTATTTTCCAACAGCAAAATGCTCATCGATATATGGCACCTGTGCCTAAGAACCGTGTGCATGATATTGGTGTAGACTCATGAGGTCTCCGCGATTTCAAAGGCCAGTTGCAACAGTTGTGGGGCAGTGTGTCTCAGGAGAGGATACATTGCCCATATGATGTCCATCCCGAACAAGTTCAGGCTTGATGCAATGTCATAGTGACTAGTGTTATGAAGCCGTTGTAGCTTCTGCACAGACAACGAGGCTAACAACTGTTACAATCGGTCTTTGATATTCTGGATACTGGAACTGGGATCGAGACGAGTCTGAAGTGATGCGGGGATCTTGTTGTCCACTGGAATACAACAATATTGCGTCACCAGAGTCCCGTCAGTTAGAAATGACCTTAAGTCATGCCGAGGCCTCTCCACACTGCTGCACCTCTCCCGAAGATCTAACGGATAGAACCTCTTACTAGGTCACGGCAGTTCTATTGAACGATGGTATTCTGAAGTAGTGAGCTGTGATTCGTCACTGAACACCATTTATCACCAGTCATTTATCACCACTTGTGATTAGGGCCTCCCGTCGGGTAGACCGATCACCGGATGCAAGTCTTTCGATTTGACGCCACTTCGGCGACTTGCGCGTCGATGAGGATGAAATTATGATCACTGGGACAACACAACGGCCAGTCCCTGAACGGAGAAAATCTGACACGGCCAGGAATCGAACCCAGGCCCTTAGGATTGACATTCTGCTACCGGGGGCGGACTGTGTTTTAATATTAACGACACTACTATGTATGTGACGGCAGTTCCATAGGCTGCTGTCAGTCTCTGACCGATGATATGGGATGAGACAGAATTTTACAGTACGCCGTTTACTTGTTATTGGGTGGCAGCCAACATGGCAAGTGGTTGGTTGGTTGGTTTGGGGAAGGAGACCAGACAGCGTGGTCATCGGTCTCATCGGATTAGGGAAGGATTGGGAAGGAAGTCGGCCGTGCCCTTTCAGAGGAACCATCCCGGCATTTGCCTGTAGCGATTTAGGGAAATCACGGAAAACCTAAATCAGGATGGACGGACGCGGGATTGAACCGTCGTCCTCCCGAATGCGAGTCCAGTGTTTAACCACTGCGCCAGCCCGCTCGTTGGCAAGTGGTTCAGTATACTTGGTCCACAATACTGCGACCGTTCCTTGTCGTCAGACCCAGTCACTGCAAGCTCGTTAATGTTTACGCATGCCATCACGTAGCCAAGCAGTCCCACATCAGGACACTGTCACAAACAAATGCCCCACAAACCCGGATATTGCACGATTCGACCAGCCAGCCAAATCGAGACCCGCAATAAATCACATTTCGAACTCGATAGGCGCTGATAATGCAGTCTCACCGGTGAATTCGGTATCTCTGCGTCTTTCCCTGTAGTCATTAAACGTATGACTCTGTTCATGGCCAAACCCTACTAGACCTAGTTTCATATGGCGACAGAAAAATAAAGAAGAGAAATTTAAATTGAAATTTACTTCTATCAGTATTAAACTTAAAATGGTAAAGTTGAAATAAATGTTACTTGAAGGTTGAGTTAAATGCTAATGTGCTTCACAATGAAGTTTTCCTCCTTAATGAGGTGTGCCTTTGAATGAAATAAATGTCGTGTGGCTAGGGCTTCCCGTCGGGTAGACCGTTCGCCTGGTGCAAATTTTTCGGCTTGACGCCACTTCGGCGACTTGAAATGATGTTAATAAGGACAACACAAAACGCAGTCCCTGAGAGGAGAAAACCTCCGACCCAGCCGGGAATCGAACCGGTAGGCATGGTATTCCGTCGTCCTGACCACTCAGCTACCAGTGGCGGACTGCCTGTGAATGGGTCTAAGCATTCAGCCTTGTCCATCTATGCCTACTGTAATACGTTGACTAGTGTGATGTAGGTCATACAGTCACCGTAACGATAAAATGATAGCGACGGCCAGCTTAGCGTTCGCGCTCTGCGCCGCTGTTATTGCACGCCGCTCTCCTGAAAAGCTCATTTAAGTTTATTTCTCTCGTTAGACATGCGTTTAACACTCTTAGCACAGTCTGTGATGTACGAATGTAATCGTCTAAGATTTGGGGGGAGAAAATATTAGTAAGTTTACTTCCGGACCGCGTGCAGGCTACGATCGATAAAGCCGCAGAGATGAATGTCTAATCGTGCGTTTGCGTAAACGTGAAGCAGAAATTTCGAGAGTTCTTAATATGATGAAATTGCTCGCTATGGATAAGTATGTATACGATAGTTCTCATTAACAAAACAAGCACTTTCGACTTTCTATTCGCAAAATATTACGATTCACATATTACGTAAACTTATTTCTCTAATTCAGTAAGAGCTATCGTGCAATAATATAATTAGATCTACTCCGACTACTGGTCTTTCTATTCCTGTAACTGAAGCCATAGTAAAAATTATTCACAATCCATTGTCAGGGATTCTATATCAACAAAGAGTACCATCGCCAAAAGTGAGTTTATTCTCTCAGTGACTTTTTTGGCTACCACAAATACTCCAATCCTCGAGAGCGTATAGCTGTTTGTAATGTAAGACATTGTCAACACGGCTGATACCTGAGAAATAGAAATTTGTGGTAAGCTGCTATGGGACTAAACTGCCGAGGTCATCGGTACCTAGGCTTACACACTACTTAATGTAACTTAAACTAACTGATGCTAAGGACAACGCACACGCCCGTGCCCGAGGGAGGACCCGAACCTTCGACGGGGGAGTCTCGCGAACCATGATAAGACACAACAGACGGCGCAGCCAACCCCCGTGGCGTTGGTTCCTGATGTGATGTACACAACACGTTTCTAAATTAGCACTCTGGAGACTGCTCTAGCTGCCACCCAGACTTGCGGCTCCAATCACTTTCATACCTGAGGTGATATACACAACTCGTTTAAAATTAACACACTGTTGACTGCTCTAGCGTTCACTGAGATCTGCAGCTCAAAATATTTACATACTTGGTGATGGTGTATAGGTGTACGAAGTTAAATTGATGTTTAACCGTGTCACCAGGTTTCTCCACTTCTTTTGGGAACTAGTGTACGACAAATATTAATCATGACCGCAAATTTATGATGTACATATCTCGACTGAAGTGACGAATGAAAATTTGTACAAAGGATTCGAAACTAAGTTCCCCGCAAACTAGGCAAATGTGCCAAACACCATCTTGGCACAGACGCTTTGCACAGCTGCAGTGGTGCACAGCCTCTGTGATCTGGTGGTGTAGCGGTCAGCTCTCTGCCTAGTGAGCAGGAGATTCGGGTAGGAATCCCGGGCTTAGCAAAAATTTTCAATGTATACATCACAGATATTTCATACTTGAGAAGCTCTCCGGAATCATATAGTTTCGATTGATTAAAGCACCTATGCCTAGGTTTCCCCAATTTCGGTAATTGCTGAGGCACTGTTCTAATACAACTGGAGAGCCTCTGCTAAGGCGTTCGGTAAATGGAAGTAGGCTGAGGAGTGAATGAGAATTTGGACTGAGGAGGGAGGCATGGTAGGACAGTCCGCGCTGGTGTGCAAAGTGTATTGGTTGCCCTGGGGAGAATAGTATTTATTTATACGGAATTACGAACAGTGCAAGACTTTTACAATTCTTGAAAGACAAACGTAAAATGTACAGAAAAATCGTTTAACATTCAACGAATTTAAAAACAATATCGATCTATTTCGCATATCATTCTTTGTTCTATGTTAAAAATGTTAATAACGGTGAAACAGTCGAATGATTTTATGGCCGCGCAGAGTGGCAGCGTGGTTAGAGGCACCATGTCACTGACTGCGTGGCCCCTCCAGTCGGAGGTTCGAGTCCTCCCACGGGCAAGAGTGTGTGTGTTGTTCTTAGCATATGTTAATTTAACGTAGTTTAAGTAGTGTGTAAGTCTAGGCCTCGATGACCTCAGCGGTTTGACCTCTTACAAATTCACACACATTTGAACGTTAGAATGATTTTATGTAATTACTTACTCTGGTCTTGGGTCTTGGGTGAGGATGGACGTGAGAAGCGTTGTAAGCGTGCTTATGACGGATTTTGGTTACAAATATATATTTATTTGCTCTTAAAACCTTTATTTGTATATCTTCAGCATCCCTACCAGTTAGGAAATTAATAACTTATTATTTCAGAGTACTAGAACGCGCAATGCAGCGCGAGCCAATGGTCGATTGTCGTCGGCGTATGCACGGCCGCACCGTTTTATTTGAATATAGCCACTATTAAACGTCACAAAGCTGTGGAAATAACTTACAAGGTTAGCATTTTATCTATATTATTTAACTTCAGCGTCATTTCAATCTGTTTGCACAAATTAATACCAATTTTCATTAAATTCTTGTAGTTGCTGCATAACAGCTAACTTTTCTCTCAGCTATGTAAATCCACAAAAATTAACTTACTCGGGAATGATCAAACAGCAATGCGCAACGCAATAATACATTTCTAAGCGAACCAATAAAATTAAAGGTATTTATCCCAATGTAGCTGCAATGCAAAACGAACCTGAGATATACGTTAACACACGAGATAGTACTATGATTTACACCGCTCTTTACGTGTTTCATATTGCGGTCATTAAACTTTCAAATAACAATTCTATAAAGAAAAGTTGCCCGTGGTAAGTTCTGTTATCACTTTTGTGTGTGTGTAGCGTCATTTGACGTTTAACTATACGTATAGGTGGCTACAAATCATACAGCTTAACGAACTACACGTGTACACACAATTAAAGCGTACCACTTGACGTACAGAACAGAACACAACATGCATATTGAAAAACAACACAAAAGCCACAGTGCCAACGGAGAATAAAGGTCTCAGGAATCGTATAGTTTCATTTCAATAAAAATATTCTTGTCTTGCTGGCCAATTCCTAATTATTGATCAGGAATGGATTGTGGATCAAACTTATTTCGAATATGATGTTGTTGTTGTTGTGGTCTTCAGTCCTGAGACTGGTTTGATGCAGCTCTCCATGCTACTCTATCCTGTGCAAGCTTCTTCATCTCCCAGTACCTACTGGAACCTACATCTTTCTGAATCTGCTTAGTGTATTCATATCTTGGCCTCCCTCTACGATTTTTACCCTCCACGCTGCCCTCCAATACTAAATTGGTGATCCCGTGATGCCTCAGAACATTACCTACCAACCGATCCCTTCTTCTGGTCAAGTTGTGCCACAAACCTCTCTTCTCCCCAATCCTATTCAATACTTCCTCATTAGTTATGTGATCTACCCATCTAATCTTCAGCATTCTTCTGTAGCATCACAATTCGAAAACTTCTGTTTTTGTCCAAACTATTTATCGTCCATGTTTCACTTCCATACATGGCTACACTCCACACAAATACTTTCAGAAAAGACTTCCTGACACTTAAATCTATACTCGATGTTAACAAATTTCTCTTCTTCACAAACGCTTTCCTTGCCATTGCCTATCTACATTTTATATCCTCTCTACTTCGACCATCATCAGTTATTTTGCTCCCCAAATATCAAAACGCTTTTACTACTTTAAGTGTCTCATTTCCTAATCTAATTCCCTCAGCATCACCCGACTTAATTCTACCACATTCCATTATCCTCGTTTTGCTTTTGTTGATGTTCATCTTATATACTCCTCTCAAGGCACTGTCCATTCCATTCAACTGCTCTTCCTAGTCCTTTGCTGTCTCTGACGGAATTACAATGTCATCGGCGAACCTCAAAGATTTTATTTCTTCTCCATGGATTTTAATACCTACTCCGAATTTTTCTTTTGTTTCCTTTACTGCTTGCTCAATATACAGATTGATTAACATCGGGGAGAGGCTACAACCCTGTCTCACTCCCTTCCCAACCACTGCTTCCCTTTCATGCCCCTCGACTCTTATAACTGCTATCTGGTTTCTGTACAAATTGTAAATAGCCTTTCGCTCCCTGTAGTTTTCCCCTGCCACCTTTAGAATTTGAGAGAGAGTATTCCAGTCAACATTGCCAAAAGCTTTCTCTAAGTCTACAAATGCTAGGAACGTAGGTTTGCCTTTCCTTAATCTTTCTTCTAAGATAAGTCGTAAGGTCAGTATTGCCTCACGTGTTCCAGTATTTCTATGAAATCCAAAGTGATCTTCCCCGAGGTCGGCTGATAACTGTACTAATTTTTCGGGTATTACTCCTATTGTGCCTGGTCACTGTAGAAGATGACAGATTGAGAGCACTTGTATGGAACATTTGTTGTTTAGTTGCGCCAGAGAAATAGAGTCGTATATCCAAGTGTTGCCATTTCACATCATATTTGAATTCCATCCGTCTAGCAGTTCGCGCTTGCGCTGCTCATGATCTGCTATGAGACGAGCACCGCAGTTTTCGCTCAACGCCTGCTATGTGACGGCGAGAAGTGGGTTGGTAGAGCGATAGAAATTCGCCGGTACGGAGCGGAAACGGCCACAGCGTGCGCTAAACACAGGAACTGCTGTGGCCAACGGCGGAGAAGCCGTAGGTTTACCGCTGTCCCTGCATAGCGTTCAGCTTTGGATGTCTTGTTGGTGATCATCTGACAGTGTTGCAGTGGAATGGAGTACGCTGAAGCAGACTATAGCAGTGAGACCCTGGAGAATCAGAGAAAACCGAGGAGGGCAGCAGTATAGAGACAGAAAGTAATGAGCCTGCGTGGGTGTGACCAGCTGTAACGAGAACACAATTTGTCTGTGGCGGCAGATATGTTTCCCTTCCTGCGTCCAGAAGGAACGGCAAATTGGGGCAGGGGAGAAAGGCAAAGGAGGCCTTCCCTTAAGACGGCCTGCAGTAGCGCATAAGAGTGATCTGTACCCCTGAGTGTTCCATAACTGAACCTCACAGATATTTGTATTAGCCAAGGATTCGACTGGTTGAAACGGTGGGGTCGTGGTGAGCCTGGAGAGTCGAAATTAGGGTCTCCATGGTTTCGTGATAAGTGAAGAAGCACGTCGAGGCAATGGTGTGTCTGAAATGTTTCAAAATTGATTTTGAATTTCAAAAGTATAGAGACACCGAGGTAGAATAACTGTTCTTCATTTCGAAAATATGACGAGGTCACTGCAGTGTCATCGTCTATGAGAGAGAAGTAATCTGTGTCTATGGTTAGCATACGCAGTAGCTTTGTGAATTATTTGCCAGTTTATTGGCCATGTAGATCGTGTTGATTACTCATGTTACCCATCTGGGATGTGGTTTTGAGTAGATAATATAAGTAAGTTATATTTATGTCTTCCATTTATAAATTGAATATGTCAGAGTTGTTTTATATATATAATAATGACCAAACGTATCTTACCACAAGTTTCCATTGAATTTTGTTATTGCCTCCTGTGTTATCCATCTGAAACATGGGTTAGGCGTTGGTGAAAAGGGGTGTAGATTAGCGAAGTTTCTTGCTGTATTACTTCTGTGTCGTATTTGTAAAACTGGTACGTTGGCTGAAGTGTTATTGTTTGATACATATGATTTCCATACATATCTCGGGGTTAATTCCCAATGAATATTCTCATGGCCATCATTGGATGTATTATTACCTCAGCATTGCGGGATATATAACATTTTTGGTTCCTGATATTATTGTTAATCTGATATTAATAGGCTTACGATGTTGAGTAGAAGTGTCTCCCATGGTATTCTAAATTGTTGGTTAATAAATCTAAGCTTCATTAAAAGTCCACAGTCGGATAACCCCCATCCAGACTACACTCCGACCCAAATCCTCACCACTTTCTGGTAGCAGAGCGTCGCTCTACCCTGTGCTGGCGTTACCCCTTGATGTAGTATGGTGATAGCGTTTATCCGGTAATAGCGTCTTCTGCTTCATGTGACATACTGCAGGAATGGCTGTTACGGATAAGGCGGGTGTTGGTTTGTTGGGAAAACGTGAGCTGGGCTACGAGATGGTATTTTGAGGTGAAGGGGGGGGGGGGGGGGGAGAATGTCTCGGCAAGCACTGTGGCCGAGTAATGCTGCAGATTCGCCTAATCTACGTGAGCTGTTTCAGCTGATGCTGCCTCAGCAGCTGGAAATGAGCATACAGTCGACGTTGAGTGGGGCAGACACTGTGTTAATGTTTTACATATGTGAGGCATTCTTTCATGTTCAGTTACGTTGATTAAAGTTTAAGGTTAGTAATTATGAGAATAGGATGAGTATTTGGGTACATTTAAAGAGGGAGTCACCAAGGAGACTTTATGTGAATTGCACAGTAGGGCAGCAGAATGTGACGTCTGCAACATCATTAGAGGTCACTAAAATGAATCTACGTAACATACAGGGCGAGAATATTAATGAAGCAGGAGAGGTAGATGCCCCATAGTTTGCATATATGAAGGGCGTGCAATAAGTAAATTAGCATTGTCTTTTTCTGAAAGCAGGTTGGTTTTATTCAGGTTTCCAGAACACCACTTTAATCTTCATTCATTTGGCTACGAAACTTTTATCTCCAATGTAATCGCAGTTAAATGGGAAGACCTTACGCCACGATTCTCTTAGGGCTTGTAATCCCACATGGTACCATTGCTGGTCGTCGTCGGAGCCAGTAACCTCTCCAACATCCACGTACTGCTTCCCGTGGAGTACATCCATCATTGGGTCAAACGAATGGAAGTCGGATGGTGCGAGACCTGGGCTGCAGGACTATTAGGAAGAACAGTCCATTGAGGTTTTGTGAGCTTCTCTCGCTTGGACATCCTTGAGTGTGGTCATGAGAACGGAGAAGCACGTTTGCATTTGCATTTTTATGGCGACGAAGACGCTGAAGTCGTTCCTTCAGTTTCACTACACTTCAGCATTGATCGTTGCATGATAAGAGGGAGCATCCAAGAGGACAACTCCTCCAACTCCCAGAAGATGGTGGGCGTGACTTTATCGGATGATGGTGTGGCCTTGAATATTTGAAACGTCCCCTTAGAAAAATTATGAATTACTGTGCTGGTTAACCTCTTACGTTGCTTGATTTACAAACACATGACCAAACCTCAACGTGCTCAGACAGTTTTCTCTTTACTTGTTCTTATCATCACTAAACTGACAGACAATATTTTAGCGCAACGCAATCTGGCTTTCAATAATCCCTACAAAAGAATGGCCCTGACTAGCAATAACCTTTACCTTTCATGAATCACTTACCTCACAAAAATCTTCGTTACTCGAACTATTGCAATACAGAGAGCGCCAATACTGCCAGCTAAATAAAAGATTCTAACTACTGAAGGCACTAACTACTCATGGGTATATTTAGCAAATGAAAGATTTTGATAGTGAACAAACAATGTATTTAACTTAATAGTGTTCAAATGTAATAATATGTATTATATATAATATTTTGTGATATCCCAATAAACAAATCTCCTTTTTCTGATGGACACACGTCCATATCTTCTGCTGAAAACTCTGGTATCTCTCTCTCCACATCCACCACTGCTGGCAGCTCACCTCCAACTGCGCAACACCATATGCTTATATAACTGCCCAACAGTACACAAGATAATATTCAAACAATGAGTCCTACCAGCCACAGAATGCACACAGCACAGTCAGTGATTTTCATACAGAGCGCTGAGTGGCGTTACCAACATAAAAACCTAAACAGCCCACTTACATAGCCACCATGCTCCCCACTAAAAATTGGTTTAGGGCAATGGCCAATATATATTTGTCAATTTTTTTTATATTAACGATAGCAAATATAGCAAATGCACGCACTTATTGATACACTGTTGGTCACAAAGCAAAAATTGTGCACTGTCCATGAAGACAGTCCTGATTGTTCATCACAATAGTAATTATATTGCACAAAGTCTGGTCGGTAAAAGAAAATACACACACAAGTAGTTGATTTCCATGCAGTCTCGAAGAAGTAGTGTTGGCCTTCCAGCGGAAAGACAGTGTTGACTCTAGACACGCAGACAAGTAATGGGCCACAACAGAGCAAACCCACAACCCACAGCAGAGTCAGTCGAAGTTTTGAAGAATATTAATAGGTGGGTCGCCACAGAGCAGACCCACAGTACTTCTTGTAGAGATTATGGTATTGGTGGGCCACCAAAGATGCAGACCCACTGTAGTCTTTGTATAGATGGTCAGCAGCCATCTGTTGCGACAGTGCGAGTGTACAATCACCATCGAAGGGTCTTGCTGGTAATACAACAAGTCCATGAGGCACCACTTGTGCAATCGCAAAATGTTTTGGAATGTCCTTAGCGCCAGCAATGCTGTTAATCAGTCCCTTGCCGAATTATCAACACACGTGTGAGCACTAACAGTCCTTTTTTTTCTCACATTTTATGCACATACTATGACCAACAGAAATGTGTGCATTGAAATGAAACTTAATTTGAAGAACTGGTGACCATATAATTACAAATTTACGACATGAGAATCCAATTACAAATGTAAAGAAAACATCATTAAAGAACATAATACAGATAACCTTTGTAGTAATACAGGCTTTACAAAAGAATAGAAATCAACATATGCATCAGTGTTAAATGAATTATGACACAAGTAAGTACATAAAAGATGAGAATAGCTTTCGAAACATTAACTTCACACACGAGCATTAAAACGGAACAGAATAAATAATGTATAAACATCATTGCAAAGCAAATAACATATTATTAACGCAAATTATATTTGAGGATAACAGTATTCCTCATCATAGTGAATGTAGCTGAGTGTTAGAAAAATTCTAAAACATAACTCTTATCAGATAAGCACATAAAGACAGGAAGAACACAAATAAACAAGGGTACACAAACACATAGCGTAATAACACAAAAGGTTTGTTTTCAGTGTGACATTTCGTACTGCAGACCATCCCAAGACTTCATTCCATTGCTCTTACCTCTTATTTCAACATTTTCTTCCAAAAAAAAAAAAAACCATCTAAACCTGTTGTCGCTAAACCCTACTGTTTTGTTCATATCCTCTTTTACAATTATTATTCTTCATTGTACACTACTTTTTGGCTAAACCTTTTTCTTATACCTTGTCAACGCATTTCTTCCTATTCCTCACAACTCATTCACTTATATAGCCTACCCCCTCTTAAGGTAACTTCTGTCTACTGAGCTCATATATATATGCTAGAGAACAAGGCAACGCAGCAGCACAAAACAATTAACACAAACAGCAATGACAAAAAAAGCAAACTGGCAAAGCCAGCAGCAGAACATCTAAATTAGCAGAGCAAATGCAACATTACAATTAATATGAGCCAATTTGCAGCAACAAGAAAAATAAATCAGCTGTAAAACTGGCTTAATACAACGTAAAACTCAGTAGGACAATGCCTGACAAACAGCTGCAGCAAATGTAATAACTTATATCTAAACATGACAAAGCTCAAGCTGAAAAAATACTACAGTAATGACAGGAAATGTCTAATACCTATGTCATATCTTAACGCTAGAGTGATGCATCACAATAACTTACTCTACTAAGTAAGTTACGATGTTGTTCAAAAATTTATGTATGCAATTTCTGTGAAGGGAAATGTCTATTTGTGCTCCTTTTTTTAAGAAAGTAGATCATAAATTATTATTTACTGGATCTGTAGACAGAAAATAGTGATATTAGTACATCTAATAAATTTATTTTAACCAATGCTGCAGTGCGGCTAGAAACTAGATATTAAACAAAATGAGCCTATATATATATATATATATATATATATATATATATATATATATATATATATATATATATATATATATATATATAAACCAAAGCATGAAACATCATTCACTAGCCATACGGCATTTCAGTAAATATCAGCAATTAAGAGCTTCAAAGTGTAATTATATGTCTCCAAGTATGAGCGTGTCGTAATTGCAGTGCTTTCTACAAAGAAATGTCAATAGCGAGGTTAATGGCCTCTTTTTTCTCCAATGGCATTTTTCCAGGCCACTGTCGTGCAGGTGGGCACCTAGAGTACATTACATCGAGGTCACTTACCTCCCTTACTGAAACATTTCCGACAGCAGTTTCCACTACAGTGACAGTCTCATATAAAATAAAATAAAATATCCACACGTTGAAAATTTACAATGGAAATGTGTAGAAATGAAATCTCATGAATAGCAGGGTTTCCAACATCCTTTTTCACAAATCAGAGTCCCTAACCACTACTCATTATTCCTTACCTTATTACTCATATACATATTCGTTGACACTTCTTCAATATTTCATCATAATAAATACGAAACATAATCAAATTCCTTATATAGCATCAGCTTGTTTATCATAAACATACCTCAACAGCTTAATACACATCGTCGTCGTAAAAAATAACATCGTAACACCTCAGTCAAATCTCAAAAACGTTGTAGCTTTCTTCTATAATCTCAAAACCTTAAAAAAATGCTCTCTCCTCGTTTCAGTAAAATCATCTACCTCAAACGTACTTTAAAAACGCGTGATCCCATACCAAATACATCATTCAAAGCTCACATGGTATCACAATGATTCTGAAAAAATACGAAGAGTTTACAAAGTACACACAAAATACATTTTCGTAAGTGTGAAGTTATCCAACTGTGTAACTGCATAAACATCTTTCACTGACATAGCAAAAAAAATGTTTGTCTCCGTCAGTTAAACGATCAGATAGCTGTGTAATTCGATGTTAGAGAAATATGGTACCGATGTGTAAAGTTGTATAAGCAAATACCATATTAGCTAGGGCTCCTAGCGCTTGCCACACGCTTGGTACACAAAACAGGCGTGAACCCCCTGAGGATTAATGTAATCATACCCTCAGGTGTTACAAATTACAGCAATGGAATGAAATGTATCGCCGAAAACTTCCTTTGTATCTTTGTAATTCTACAATCTTTCTACAAATGTTCCAAGCACAAAAACTAAATACTCAAATGCGTGTACTGTAGCGCTAGACTCTGCTTCTTATTGTAAGATAATCTCTGTCATTACTTAACGGTATAAATGGACCAAGTGTCGTAATTATCGTCGTCCATAAGCCAAGTTCTTTACTTACCTCGTAATAAACAAAAGTAAAATGCTATGCGTATAGATTATTGCCGTGATCAAGAAAGTACTATACTGTAAAGCATTGTTGTGCTACGAAAAACGCTGTCTCATTGTAGCTATACCACAAAAGTTACTACTGAAACCTGTTTTACTTTCCAGAAGAAGGTAGAAACACTGTGCAGATAAAAAACAGATACAGCGCAAAAACTATAATGTAAATTGTGTTACTCATTAATAGCGACGTGATGTAATTGTGTAGCTGTCAAATAAACTAACCACAGTGTCATCTGTTATCTCTCAGATATTACTTTAAATTCAGAATGTCTTTTCAAGTAAACCAGAATGTTCCATTAAAATCTCATTAGCAGTACATGTTCTAAGTAAGCCCTATAGTCGTTACGTAATGTTGAAACGAACAAGCAAGAATGCACACACAATAACACTGTGTCGTCCGTTCACTTCAAAAATGCATTCGTAATTGCTGTCTAAATAAGTACCCTACGATCTTGACTGGATAGTTAACTTTAAAACATTGTTGCATTTTAACAGTTTCTAAGTGTGACAAAGCGTACTAGTAATGTGAAGTGAAAAATTTTATGGCAAGACTAAGTTAAAAATCAGATTATCTGTCACTGAATGGTTTTACATTTGAAATGTAGTGTAAACCTTTACTCTTCCTAGAACGTAGAGTTTCAACTTCAACGCAATTATCGTGTGGTATACGTCAGATTCTGTAACGTCCATTGTAAATCAGAACGAATTTGTGACTCAAGTGTTTCTTCTTATGTGACAATGATTGAGTTTTAATGAGAACTTTCTGACTAATGTATAGTTTCTTTGCATTTGCTTTACCGTGTAGTTCTCTCCTTTCGTCTGCAACAGAATTTATATTATTAATAGCCAAATGAAGTACGTCTTTGTGTCGAAGTTTATGTGTATTCGGAAAAGGTACAAGCTCTCTGATTCAGTTTGGTGGTTCTTCATTCTTCAGTACAAGAATAGGTGGTAAAGCAGTGGAGTCATGAGGCATTACATTGAGCATGTTTTGAAATAAGTGTAAATATCTGTCCCAATACTGATTCTTTCTGTGACAATAAAGTCAGAAAAGCTTACTGATGTCTTTCATAATCCGTTCAGACTGCTTACAATGTGGTGTGTACAAAGAAATAAAAACAGGTTTGATTTTATGATTCCGAAGCATGCGTGACCAAACAGAAGACCTGAATTGTGGTCCGTTATCTGAAATGACTTAAGCAACACGGCCACCTTCACGTAAGAAATTTTTAACAAAGGAATTTACGTAACGGAGTGAAGGAAACTAATTTTGAAGTAAGTTCAACAGCTACTACAATGTACGAAAATCCGTTCGATGTTCTGACAAGGCGTCCCAAGAGATCAACAGCAGAAAATTCTTTTAATTTAGAAGGAATGATAGGAAACAACGGCGCACGATGTGAGATGGTAGATGGTTTAGGTTTTTGACAAAGTTTACAAATAGAGAAGACTCCCCAAATTCCCTTTTCCATATTGTTAAAATAACAAGTCATCCGAAGAATATGATAACATTTTGGTGGACGAAAATGTGTGTAGCTGAGATAAATGTACCAAATGAGCTTATTAATAAAATCGTCAGGAATGCAAAGTACCCATAAATGGTCATCAACAGTGCAACACTTGAAGAATACGTTGTTTCTAACCAGATAATAATGCCGAATCTGTGTGTGTGTGTGTGTGTGTGTCTTTTCATGCCATTTGCTTTTAATGTCTTTCTAAATCGGATCTTTATCTTGTTCATGAGCAATGTCCTTGAAAGATGTGATGATGAAGCTTTCAAAGGCGACTTTCTAAATGTAAAGGATACTGAAATTTTTCTCGAGGTTGCCTTCTGTGTACTTTCTCAAGCCCAGCCGGTGCACGTGACAGTGCGTCTGCAACAATGTTCTCGTTGCCAGGAATGTAGACTATTGTGAAGTGGAATTCTTGCAGAAACAATGCCCAACATTTTAACCTGTCATGATTTAATTTTGAAGACATAAGAAATTGTGATGCACTATGATCACTTTATACTTTTACGTGTTTACCGGAAAAAAAGAAACGGAATTTGTTAAATGTCCAAACGATAGTTAAAGCTTCTAATTCAATGCCAGAATAATTCCTTTCAGATTTTGTTAGCACGCAGCTAGATAAAGCAATGATTTTCTGAAAAGTAGTGTCATTTTCTATGGCTTCTTGAAATAAATGGGCAGCAAGACCGACTGTAGAAGAACCCGTGCTAAGGCAGAAATCTTGTGACAGATCTGGATGAGCTAGAAATGGCGCGGTAAGTAGCACTTCTTTCAAAGATTTGAATTCCAACTGTGCTAGTTCGTCCCAGTTCCCAATAGTATTTTATCCAGAGAGAGAACAAAGTTTTGGTGTAACTAGAATTTGCATATTCAGAAAACGACGGTAAAAATTTATGAGACCTGGAGAACTGCGGACTTGTTTTTTGTGGATGGAACTGGAATGACTCTTATTGCTTCTAACTTTTCAGGATCCGGCTGAATGCCTTCTGAAGAAATAATGTGCCCCAAAAACTTTATCTTTGACCCACCGAATTCAAACTTTACCAAGTTAACTGTAATTCCAGATTCTGCAAAAACACGTAACACAACGCTGAGGATGCGATTACGTTGTTCCCATGAGGCTTATGCTATTAGAATATCGTCCACATCTAAGGCGATGTGACGTTTTAAGAACTCAGGTAGTATGGAATTTAGCCCACGAATGAATTCTGCCGAAGAAATGTTCAAACCAAAAGGAAGCTTCCGAAATTGATAAAAAACGGTATTGATTTGTCTCGAATCCAAGACAAGCCTGATCGATCCATTTTTCTTCTCAACAACAAGTAACGGATTGTTGTATGAGCTTACTGCAGGCTCAATAATGCCATCGTCAAACATAGATTGTACTTCTGTTCCAACACGGTCCCTATAACGCGCCGGAATTACGTGTGGTCTGGTCGTGGGGTAGCGTTCTCGCTTCCCGCGCCCGAGTTCCCGGGTTCGATTCCCGGCGGGGTCAGGGATTTTCTCTGCCTCGTGATGACTGGGTGTTGTGTGCTGTCCTTAGGTTAGTTAGGTTAAAAGTAGTTCTAAGTTCTAGGGGACTGATGACCATAGATGTTAAGTCCCATAGTGCTCAGAGCCAATTACGTGTGGTCTAACACAAAATTTAGTATGCTCACGAACACGAAATTGTTATTGAATCCCTTCACTGTTACTGTTTTTTGAGTAAAAACTGTGGAATGTGCTTGTAAAATCTCAAAACGGTCCTGCCTCTCAATGTCATTACAATTCTCTATCGTTTGGATTTTATTCTGAATTAACTTATTAGTATCAAATACGCCGTCGATATCATCCCTGTCAATTCTTGCAGAGTGATTGTTAGTGTCAAGCTATGTCGAATGATAGCGCAACACATACCGATAGCAGTTACTTCTGTAAAATATCTGGGAGTATGCGTGCGGAACGATTTGAAGTGGAATGATCATATAAAATTAATTGTTGATAAGGTGGGTGCCAGGTTGAAATTCATTGGGAGAGTCCTTGGAAAATGTAGTCCATCATCAAAGGAGGTGGCTTACAAAACACTCGTTCGACCTATACTTGACTATTGCTCACCAGTATGGGATCCGTACGAGGTCGGGTTGACAGAGGAGATAGAGAAGATCCAAAGAAGAGCGACGCGTTTCGTCACACGGTTATTTGGTAACCGTGATAGCGTTATGGAGATGTTTAGCAAACTCAAGTGGCAGACTCTGCAAGAGAGGCGCTCTGCATCGCCGTGTAGCTTGCTGTCCAGGTTTCGAGAGGGTGCGTTTCTGGATGAGGTATCGAATATATTGCTTCCCCCTACTTATACCTCCAGAGGAGATCACGAATGTAAATTAGAGAGATTCGAGCGCGCACGGAGGCTTTCCGGCAGTCGTTCTTCCCGCGAACCATACGCGACTGGAACAGGAAAGGGAGGTCATGAGAGTGGCATGTGAAGTCCCTCCGACACACACCGTTGGGTGGCTTGCGGAGTATAAATGTAGTTGTAGATGTTCCGAACTATAGTCTAACAAGAGGTAAGGCCGATTAATTTCCTCGTGATGGTTTGAGAGCCAGTCTTCAAATTCCAAAGGTATTGACTTCCCTTCTTTCTCCAAACTTATTTCAGCATCGTGAAAGTTTAAGATTGCTTTGTGTTCATTCAAAAAGTCTACTCCCCATATAATTTCCGTCGACAAAATGGAACAGTAAGAAAGTTCATACAGAATCCGTGGTTATGACAAAAGAATTCTAAGTTAGTTTGCTGGCGTACATCTACTCTTTTTCCAAAAATGACACCTTGTAAATTAATCTTACGTAACGGAAGTGTGGGCCAATCGTTCGATATGTTGCGTTTGCTAAAAGCTGTTTCACTATTTACTGAAATAGGACTCCCAGAGTCAAGTACTGCCGTAAATTTTACGTCATTTACTGTAATGTGAATTACAGGATATGCAATGTTGTTCTGTTCTACGTCGTGTTCCTGGAGTAAGATGTCCCTAATGTCTTTCATTTTTTACGTGATTAATAGCCACGGCAACTGCGTCGTCAGCTTCGTAAGTATGTTTTGTCCCAGTCAGGGGTGTGAATCATTGTCTACTGTCTATTTGTTGTCGCGCATCGTCATTGGGATTGGAGACTTAACTTCTACAAATTCGCCTTACCGAGAGGGCCCTGTCATGTTTGAATCCCGCCAGTTCTGATGAAATTCAGGTCTGTCGTTATGATCATACCGTCGTCATGTCGGTAGCTTCCATAGTTTCTTTCTTGTCGGTTATGTGGTGGAGAATTCCTCCCGGAATCGCAACTGCGCGGTGCACCGTTGCATCTGAAGTTATTCTGTCTCCTTTGATAATAATTATTTTTGTTCCCATATTGTCTGTTTCTCTGAGTGTCGCTGTCATAGTCGTTACTGTGGAGAAGTGATCTTTCCCTGTAATTATTATTACTCTCCCAACGGTTGTAATACGGATGGTGTCTGTTTTGGTCACGACTTGCATTGTAAGAATAGCCTTGTCGTCGCGGAATTGTGACGAATGTGACCTGTAATTGTTGTGTTCCTGTTTCCACGTCCCGCGATTGTCAGTGTCAATTTACAATTCTTGTAAGAGTCCCTGAAAAGCTTCAATGTCGTCTTTGCAACGTCCTGCCAAAATAATATGTCTCAAATGTACAGGCAATTTGATTAAGCAAATGCAGATGAATTCTGAGTGGCTCTATGGCTTTGACAGGTACTGATACATGTGCAATATGTCTTCCAAATATTTGCCAAGACTTTAAAATTCCGATTGTTCGAAATGTTTCATCATTATGATGCTATGTTTTACGTGATGTTGGGTAGCATGAGATCAATATGCTGAGAGGAAGGCATGATAAAATTCTTCTTCACTGTGACTGTCGCGAATGACCGATCGCGTTCTTAAGGCTGGTTCATTCTCTGAGTAGCCACACATTAATTCCAATCAGTGCTGTAATGACCAGTGGGGACGAAAACAATGAGAGAATGGAGCAATGCTTGTGAATGAATGTCGCTGCAAGAATTCTTAAATGTTTATAATTTACGTGTAGTAATGAACAGCTTATAGTCAAAATCATCATGACGGCGAGTCGCATACCGGTCATTGTTACGTCGTGTCGGCGATTCCATCTCAAAATTGGGTGCACTTGCCGATTTCTCCATATCAGTAACATTCATACAACTGGCCATCACATTTTCCCAATTTATTTGTAATTAATGCTCACTGAATATGGTATTCTTTGTAAAATAAATACTTGTAATGCTACCTTGATCCTTGAAAATAAAATTTACTGCTACTATACTTGATTGAAAATCTCAGTGCACCATAGATAGACGTTAATACAATTGTTACTGTCATATTATTCATTTTATCTCACCTCTATGTTGATCCTTGTATATAACACAGTATTTAGATAATACCATATAAGTAGGATTCATACAAGCTGATTACTACATCTGTCAACTTCACTTGTAGTATTATATGCTCGTAATGTAAGGTTTTTTTCATTTTTTTCAATGTAAGGTTTATCTTTGTGTTTTAATTTTAATTAAGTTATGTTATTCTGTAAAAACAGTCATTCTGTGTAATCAAAACAACCTGTATGTTCTGATGTCTCTGAGAGAGAACGTCTATGACACTGTTTTGTTTGTAAATCTGCAATCTTTGTGATAACTTCACATGTGGCAAAATTCTTTTTGGTGTGTGTGTGTGTGTGTGTGTGTGTGTGTGTGTGTGTGTGTGTGTGTGTGTGGTGCTTTGCACAATATGGTGATGTACAAATTACATAAGTGCTGGATATATTTAGGAATATTCGGAAAATACAATGCTGCAACTTCGCAACAAAATCACGCGGAATTTTCGACGTAAGTACCATAACCTCTCACCTCACATATTTATTTACGCTGTAATTCATCGTTTAGAGGCTAGTTATTTTCACATAGGACGATTCCAACACTGTTTTCTACCATAGGGCAACAAGAGACGAAAAATAGTTCGCCACAGTGGAATAACAAAAATCGAAAACGGACGATAATGTAAAGTGTATCTTGAAAATCATGTGAACAGCCGTCTGATGATGAACTTGCCAGTTCGAAACCGGTAACGGCGCTATTTACCTAAATAAATAGCAGTATTAATAGTGGCTGGTTGCTGTTTTCTTCTTTGTAAGAATTGACCTACATTTTGCACTTCCTCTCACCTTGATTTTTTAAACGTTACCGTGTGTATTTAAAGCAAACCTAATCTGCACCCTCATAGTGGCACTACTACCGCCACCGTTATGCGACTGGAGCGAAATCTAAACACACATCTTCTTTTAGATGCAGTAACACGCCTACCAACTTTCGTGTGTGTCGCAGAACTTCTTCTTGATGTTGCGATATTTCTTCCGTCAGTGCTTATTTACTGTAAGTGGGCTTGTACCTCATACTGAAGTCAGTGACAGCTCGTAACTTCACTTTCACATTAACTTGCAAATGCCTCGTTTGTGGACGGATGATTACAGCGGTGCTTTTGCCTCTGCATCCGTATACATTCGCCTGTACCACTTTCTCTATCAATTATGATATTCCTAAACCTGGCGTCACAATAGGTAAAAGTAAAGTTCTTGGCTTCATGAAGCATTGATTCTTACAAAGAACGAGATGGTTAGCGATGGGTTTAGCACAATTTTTTGCGTCGTTTAGTGCGCACTGAAAATTTTACATGCTGCCGTTTGACTGGCCACGTAGGAACCCATCCTCCGTTGCTCACACAGTCTCGATTTAGTGCGGGCGAGGGCAGTCAGGTAGGATACGGTGAAAGAATAACAACGGCAAACGAAATTGAAGTGTCCGGGGGCGGCGCTGGAGGCGTGAAGCCGTCGGATAAGCGGCGCCGTTGTCCGCGGAGAAGGGGCGGAGTGGGGGGTGTATTTCCCGCCTCCCTTTCCGGTGGTCCGCCGCCCACAGCAGGTCGCGCCGGCTGGCTGTACTCCCGCCTCACCCTGCAGCAAAACCCTCCGCTCTTCCGCTGTTCTGCTCGTAAATTGTAGGCCACTCCAGAGCCAGCTCCATTCCTATATACGGGGCTGAGCACTCCAGCCGTGGCAGGTGTACGTCTCTGAAATGGAATTTCGAAACAACACGAAGAGCGGCGGAGAAATGTGCATAGCCGGGATCTTACCTAGACACCTTCTAGAGAGGAGAGGATGTGCCGTGGAAAGGCTGCGCCCAGTTCGTTCTGCTTGTAGAGGGGAATATTGTGAAAGAACCAATAGAAATGGCATTTTCGAAATGCGTCGTTGTATCACTCAACATATAATCTATTATTTTGAGATAATAAAGGTAATCACACCTAGACGACGAGTTTTCCAATTTTTATTTATCGCACCAATGCTTTTTAGAGTAATTTTTTTATAACACGCAACATTCTATAGAAAAGCTAGCAGATAAACTCACTTGGCATGGAATAATCCACGCCATTAAACGATCACATTGGAGTGCTATACACTGAATATCTACCAGGTGAATTTTTCAAATTCCTTCACTGACGTAAGTCATGGAAGTAAATTATTAATTATACATGCGGGACTGGCAATCGAACCTATGTCCATTCCATTTTGTGGGCAAGTGCTGTGTCAATTTGGCTATCCAGTCACAATGAACAACCCATCCTTACAGCGTCACTTGCGCCAGTACCTCGCCTCTGCTCTCTAAGGTTCACAAAAGTTCTCCTGTCTAACTTCCTTTCTTCCAGGAGTGGTAGACCAGCAAGCTGCACACGAAAACTACGCAAAACCTGGCGGATAAGCTCACCCAGAAATAAATTATTCGACCACTTAAAAGATTACAGAAGTCGCTCTGGAGTTGGTTTGGTTTGTGGGGCGGTCAACTGAAAGATCATCAGCACCCGTACAAGTCCCAATTTTTATACAGTCCAATTTTTAGACAGTCCGGTCTTACCACTGTCATCAATGATAATGATGATGATGATGCAGTTATGAGAACAACACAAACATCCAGTCCCCAGGCAGAGAAAATCCCCAACCCGGCCGGGAATCCAACCCGGGGCCCCGTGATACAGAGGCAGCAACGCTACTCACTAGACCACGAGATGTGGACGCCAAGGATACTGAATATCTAGAAGCAGGTGCTTTTCCTCTTTTTTTATGTTTCTTTCAACTTCAGTCACTGATGTAAATCGTGTAAATAAATTAGTAATTGTGTATGCTGATCTAGGAGTCGAACTTAGCTGCATTACATTTCGTGGGAAATTGCTTTACTACCGTCATTGCTCACCTCCTGCTCCTTGGCGCAGGTCGCTGTGGCCGAGTGGTTCTAGGCGCTTCAGTCTGGAACCGCGCCACCACTACGGTCGCAGATTCGAATCCTGCTTTGGGCATGGATGTGTGTGATGTCCTTAGGTTAGTTAGGTTTAAGTAGTTCTAATTTCGAGGTGACTGATGACCTCAGATGTTAAGTCCCATAATACTCAGAGCCATTTGAAACATTTCGCTCCATGGCATCACAGGCGGTCCGCTGCATAATTGCAGAGTTCTTTCCCGGGGAGTCCTGGTCCTGTGATTTGGCAAGAGAACTTCAGTGAACTTTGAAGGACAGTAGATGAGCTAGAGGGGAAAGCAACAGTGTGAGGACGTGTCGTGGGTCTTGTGTAGGTAGGTCGGTTTATAGAGATGTTGCACATCAAAGACAAAGTTCCCGTACTCAAGTTCTGTTCCAGCATACAGGTATAGTCTGCCAGGAAATTTCATATCAGTGCACACTAGGTTACAGAGTGAAAATTACTTCTGCTACTTACGTTACTGCCAGTTTTATGGAACCAGCAGAATATGTTAGTCGACGTGTAGATGCAGCCGGACGCCATATAGGAATTACCGTATTAGAATGTGTGTGCGTCAAAATAGGTAACACATATCGATACCATAGACGTTATCGAAGTCTCACTACAGTCCGCAACGATGTATGGAAGCACTCCTGAAGACAACAACACAGCAACACCCACTCACCGGAGGTCAATACAGTATCAGGGACGCAAGAGCTCCCTCAGTTTGTGACATTAGCTCTACTGGTTAACAACATAGTGTATGACCAACGAGTTGTTCAGCGCTGTGATAAAGTTGTGCTTCAGTAAAGATTGTTCAGTAGACCTCAAGAGAATATTTAGTTCATTACTGCATCAAGTGTTGATTTGCTGATCAATGAGAGTTGTAAATTATAGGGCAATGCTGTGAGCAAATAAGTGCGCCAAAGTTAAGGAAATCCTTTATTCATTTAAGTAATAAATTGAACTAATTTTTCATGTACTATAGTTTGAAGAACCTTCTCCCTTACCAATGAAAGAACTTGCAGTAATGACCAGACAAACGTAGTTTCGTCTGTTCACAATACATACCATGAATGAAGCTGCCTAACATGCTGGTGTATCAACAAAGAATGCCATGCTTCTGATTATCAACAAGGAATTGTATACCACTCGCCACACGTAAAAGCTGAAAGTGGATATGAAAGATACCGCTTATGACTGCTGATCTGTATCAAACGCATCTGTAGTTACTGCTGTCCATGTGTAAGTCCACCTCTACCACTTTCTAATGGAGCACTGTAGAAGGAGACGCATGCAGTTTATTTTGGGAGACGGATACCTTGTAAAAGGCCATTGCTCACAGAAGGACATATAGTTGCACGTCTAGAATGGGCTGTACAATGTAGACTGCGCACAACAGCTGACTGTATGCATGTAATGTACAAGTAGTGATTTTTACTCTTTTTAAATGGTGCAAGGCGATGAGTAACCCGATCGCCAAATGATGCGTTTGGCCCACATTGTGCGAAGGTTCATGTCGGAGTATGTTTCGTAATACTTTGGTCGTGTTTGACGTGACTTTTTATTGTTGCATCCTACCCTTGCACATGGAAGCTAACGCTTATTCCAAGTGCCAGAGTGAACCTATTTCGCTTATGTTACAGCTGGTCGACAATAGGTGGCCACAAAGAATAACATTTCACCACCCAGATTGGATGAGGGAAAATACAACATTGGAGCTACTACCGAACCAGACAGCAAACTTCACCAGAAATGTAGTGGGGCAGAGCAGCTAGACATGATCATGTCACCTTTGTTATATGATCAAATAAGTGCTATTGCTAATGCAACACAACATACCAAGAGCTTTCACAAACCAGTCTTACACTACGTCAAGCAAGCATGGCAGGATGAGAATCACTGATCCCTTCCTAATGGCAAGATATATACAGTAATGACAAGTCACAGCTTTGCTCCAAAAACGCCCCAGGTTTTAGTCAGTCAGACTGATCAATGGCACAAATAAAGTTCACGCTAGATTCCATTAGCACAGTAAAGTGACATCTGGCAAAACTGTTGTAGATTTCCTGCATGTTACTGAACAACAACAACCATAACTACTACTGAGAGAGATGGCCAGTAGCAAGGTTCAACACCACAGCCCGACGCTGTCGCAGTTGGGTGGATCCAGGGGTCTTTCTTCTCATCCGATGGAATGACACCATCGTCCTTAATACTTTGGTAAAGTGACCAGGGCTTACCCGAATGGCTGGCCAATACGTTTTACAACACGTCTAAGTGGAAACTGTCGTCACAGGTTAATGGACGAAGAAGAATGGCGCTGAGCGGGAGGATCACAGAACCTCGCAAATCAGCATGTGTCAGTCCAACATGTGCGCCGCCTTCCCTCACCGCCGTAGCGTCACGGTACCGCAGCGCCGGAGCCACTGCAGACGACGAAACGTCATAGCAGCAGCTGGCTGGGTTTAGCTACCTATAGCAGGCTAAAAGCCACTTACTACGCGACTGCTAGACAGACATCGACAGCTGATGTCAACATTTAGTCAAGACACTGATTATAATCCATGCAAATATATAAGTTAATCCGAATCTTATATCACTGCGCCTAGCGGCGAAAGCAGGTCACCATCGTCCTTCTGAAGAAACTGGCAAGGAGCCAACTGGGGAGTGCCACCAGACACAGAAACCTCTCTACTTCTTCCTTCCCAAACGTCACATTTTGCATTAATGTGAATATGAACGAGGATGTTGATTTCTACGTTCTCGCTGTTCGAATATTGCCGTTTCCTATACGTCTTGAAGATAAGTGTGGTGTGCACATTTCCGCTTCACAAGATCACAACAGCTGTCTCCTCATGCACTCTATCGCACCTTGAGAGGTACACTACACAATCCCATGGATTCCCACAGAAAATGCTTGAAGGTATTTGGAACAGCTGGTCCAAAGTGGCGATCTATATTTTTGAGGCTCTGTGGGATCAGTAAGTGGCCTCATCTGGATATGCCGTACTGGAAAAACTTGTGGACTCTATGTCTCTGAGCTGAGGCCATAATCGAGACTAATGTCGGTGTTAAATATTATTATCCTGATGTCTTCTGGGGATGACCAGATTTTGGTCCAGTGTGTTCAAGCCATTTTAGGTTTAGACTAAGGTAACAGTAATCCCATCACCCACCGTCCTCTCTGTTGTTAGGTTTCAACTGAATCACCACTCACCTTGTCGAATGGAAAAAGAATATTTAAAATTTCCATCATTATTGGAACAGCAGGAACGAAGCCATTTAAACTGAGAATAAGAATTAATTTGCATCAGAGTGGAATTAGATGACATTCATATTACAATAAGAAATGAAAGTCATCCAGCTGCAGTCTGGGGCATATACTGTCTGACTCACGAACAATCAAATATATATATATAGCAACTGATATTGTTGCTAGCAATTTAAGGTTGTGTAGTGTTGAACATCACAGTCGTCATCACACCAAAATACTGCCCTTATTCTAAGGGCTATTCTATCTATGGTGCTTGGCTCGCAGATGATTAAACTATTGCAGCGAATAAGTTCTTTAATATGCGTAAACGGCAACGTGACGCGTGTAATGTGACGCATTTCGTGTGATACGATTGGTGGATGGGGGAAAAATCTTTTCCATTGTTCTTCATACTGTCGTACTGTCCGCAAATACCGTGGTTAGGAGAAAGTTTTGATCAGTCTCTACCTGAAGAAGGCTTATGAACTTTTTGTGGCTCCAAAACTTATATCACTACCTGTGTTCAGTAACTGAAGCACGAGCGTGTATTTATACCAGACCACTGGATGACTTTCACAGACTATAAGCAATTCGCTATATTTAGTGTGATTTCTTGTTCCTGCAGAAAATTATGAGTAGGATGAAAACTATTCCTTACAGCAAATTGGCAGTACTGATATTCTACAATATTCCCGAAATCCATTGCCCGTCACGTTCTACACGTCTCTCTGTAGTCCAAGCGGACATGTGTACCACCAAAAAGCGCCGCTTATTGTCCTGAGAATCCGATGTTTAACGTGAGTTTGAGAGTAGACTTACAGTACGTGGTTACACAACACTGTGTGGGAACATAAATGCTGATAGTCAATTCACTACTGCTAATAACATTTCTGTAAACACATATAACATGAGTTTCCACTCAACGACTACTAGCGTAGCCCGTAAGTAGACTACGAATTATACACATGATGTAATTTATGCCGTGGTATTTTTTTCTCCTGCGAATGAAATAAATAAGTAATGCATAAGTGAAAACAAAGAAGAATCAATTTTATTATGAGCATCTCAATTTTCAGATTACACTAGCGTTTTTAACTTATGTAGCAGAACGGTCATAGTTCCTCCTATAAGAGTTTAAACCTCTGATTTCTTTTTGTAGCGAATTATGGAACATTTGTGAGAAGATTTATGTGAAAGGAAAGTCTTAAACAGTTTTCTTGCACATTCTAGAAACATATCGTGGCTGCCATGTTGCATTTAAGCAAAGTAATGTGTACAAGTGTCTTTGGCCGTGACACACGCACAGCTACAGTTCAACATTATTTTAAGATAGTGATCATCTAACAGACTATTTTGTATCGGTTCGTTCTAATGCTACATTGTCACATTGGGTGGTTGTTGTGTTCTAACTTGTATCGTATGAAGAAGTGTTGTTTCCTGACTGGTGATTTAAAAACCGTTTACAAAATACGTTATGTGTTGCTCGAGTTGTTACAGCAGAAGGTTTTCAAAAAGCCTGCGACGATGTTTAACAGAAAAGGAAAACGGAGACTCTCACTCACATCTACTTGCAGCAGTCTCATACACAAAACGTAAACAGTATTAAATTTACATAAGTTCTCCAAAACATTTACAGCTAAATAAAGAAAAAAGCAAGGGTGTTGTGCGTCCGCTGAACCTTGGAATACGTACATGTACGGGTGACGAAAAGGAAACATGCTGTTTTAGATACCCATGACATACCATCTGCACACGGATCTAAAAAAATCTCGCGATGCGAAATATAGAAATTAGCCCTAATCTACGAAAAAATATAAAGTGGTATACTTAAAGCCAAACAAAAGTAATTGCTCGGAAGATTAAAATCAAGAATGTAGAAAACTTGCGTTCGCGAGAGGATCGAACCACATACTTCTTGGATTCCATTTACGTGTCACTAGTGATTACTTAAGCCTCGACAAAAGCCAATAAGTCCAGAATGAAAATCAGCAAATAGGTATGTGGTTCTTAAGATCTCCTATACATACTGAAATTGGTGCATTCACGGAAAGAGAATCATCGAGAGTACGAGCACAATACTAAAAAATTTCCATGTTACAATTGATACTGTAGGTAACAAGAAATAGGATAAAATTACACACAATAAGAATTAATTGCAGTGTCACATATAATGAGCAGTAGATAAAGTAAATGAGTTCAGAAAGCACATTTAACACAAGGCAGCGCAGTCAGCCTCAAATGGTGTGCTGCTACTCAGCCTAACATTTGTTTGAAGAAGAAGATTACAGTGAAGTGGGATGTCCACAGCTCAGAATGATTCTTTAAGCATTTCTCATTTGTTCTTCACTCTCTTGCATAATGTTTTTTATTAAAAATGTGCAACCGATCAGGAGGAACAATTTATAATTAATATGAGCAACTGAAACAGAAGAATGAATGAAAATTGTTTTAAATATCAACACAGTTGCCAATTGTCTCGGGACAAATGTGTCGAATATAGTCAAAATAATAGTATTATGTTTCTAAATCATATGCGCTTTTAGCAGTACACGTCAAGTAAACTACCTGCTCGGTATTGTGCAAAACTACGGCCAAGCTTTCAAGACGTATCCTTGGTGAATATTGTTGTATGGGTACAATGCGTATTAATGTGTTTAACCTATCACTTTCTAATGCTGCAGACTTTCTCAGTGATTTAAAATACTCAGCGGAATTCAACGTAAAAAAGTTCAGCCAGCCGAACTACTGGATCAACATGAGCTTTTGGTACGACCAGTCGGCTTTCAAATAACGTAGTACTGTTGTGGTGTCTTTGATTAATGATCAGTTGTCGTAGTAAGGATCGAAAAGTGAGCATAGTTTACGTGAACTTGGAAACATTTCTGAATACATTTTCTCTTCGGACATAAAATTCATGCTTGGTTTGCTAATTGTTTTTAGAAATCGAAGCTCAGGGACGTAAAATTCATTAAAAAGCATTTTTTTAAGCAGCAAAAATACCAGTAACATTTTTCTAGTGAAGAATATGATGCATCACCTTCTGCTCCGTCTAAAATGGTGATTGGTGAGATATAGCATTACTGTCACGTTCCTACATCTACATCTACATCTACATGATTACTCTGCAATTCACATTTAAGTGCTTGGCAGAGGGTTTATCGAACCACAATCATACTATCTCTCTACCATTCCACTCCCGAACAGCGCGCGGGAAAAACGAATACCTAAACCTTTCTGTTCGAGCTCTGATTTCTCTTATTTTATTTTGATGATCATTCCGACCTATGTAGGTTGGGCTCAACAAAATATTTTCGCATTCGGAAGAGAAAGTTGGTGACTGAAATTTCGTAAATAGATCTCGCTGCGACGAAAACGTCTTTGCTTTAACGACTTCCATCCCAACTCGCGTATTTTATCTGCCACACTCTCTCCCCTATTACGTGATAATACAAAACGAGCTGCCCTTTTTGCACCCTTTCGATGTCCTCCGTCAATCCCACCTGGTAAGGATCCCACACCGTGCAACAATATTCTAACAGACGACGAACGAGTATAGTGTAAGCTGTCTCTTTAGTGGACTTGTTGCATCTTCCAAGTGTCCTGCCAATGAAACGCAACCTTTGGCTCGCCTTCCCCACAATATTATCTATGTGGTCTTTCCAACTGAAGTTGTTCGTAATTTTAACACCCAGGTACTTAGTTGAATTGACAGCCTCGAGAGTTGAACTATTTATCGAGTAATCGAATTCCAACGGATTCCTTTTGGAATTCATGTGGATCACCTCACACTTTTCGTTATTTAGCGTCAACTGCCACTTGCCACACCATACAGCAATCTTTTCTAAATCGCTTTGCAACTGATACTGGTCTTCGGATGACCTTACTAGACTGTAAATTACAGCATCATCTGCGAAAAACCTAAGAGAGCTGCTCAGATTGTCACCCAGGTAATTTATAGAGATCAGGAACAGCAGAGGTCCCAGGACGCTTCCTAAAAACGTAATGTGTTGAAAGTTCATTCAGTATATCTGCAGGAACATAGTCTCAGAAATATCAATATCGTTACGTACTTACTGACTATTAGCACATGGCAATAGCATTGTGGCTGTAATATAATAATTTATAGTCATGTTCTCAGCACCAAGTGTACGTTACACAACATGTCGTCCGCAACTCGTCGTCTAGTGGCTAGCGTTGCTTCCTGTGGTTCACGGGCTCCCGGGTTCGATTCTCGGGCGGGTTGGAGATTTTTCTCTGCATCTACATCTACATCGTTACTCTGGAATTCACACTTAAGTGCTTGACAGAGGGTTGATCGAACCATTTTCATAATAGTTCTCACTATTCAACTCTCGAGTGGCGCGTGGGAAAAAGGAACACCTAAATATTTCCGTTCGCGCTCTGGTTTCTCTTATTTCATTATGATGATCATTTCTCCCTACATAGGTGGGTTTCAACAAAATATTTTCGCATTCTGAAGAGAAAGTTGGTGATTGAAAGTTCGTAAATAGATATCGCCGCAATGAAAACCGCCTTTTTTTTTCAGTGTCTGCCACCCCAACTCGCGTAACATATCAGTGACACTCTCAACCCTACTGCGCAATAAAACGAAACGAGCTGCCCTTCTTTGCACTTTTTCGATGTCCTCCATGAATCCTACGTAGTAAGGATCCCACACCGTGCAGCAATGTTCCAGCAGAGGACGGACAGGTGTAATGTAGGCTGTCTCTTTAGGGGTTTTGTCGCATCTTCTAAGAGTTCTGCCAACAAAGCGCAGTCTTCGTTACGCCTTCCCCACAATAATATCTATGTGCCCGGAGACTGGGTGTTTGCGTTGTCCTCGTCATATCCTCATCGTCATCATTAGTGACAGTGGCTAGATTGGATTGTGTAAAAATTCGACTGTGTAAAAATTGGGAGTTTCTACGGGCGCTGATGACCATGCAGTTGAGCGCCGCACGCACCAAACATCAGCATCACGTCACAATATGTCGTGCCGTTAACAAAGGCATTCGCGCCGGTAGTGTGCTACCGTAGTCCATTAACGCCAAATTTCTGCTCACTATAATAACGAATAAGATCGTAGTACATTTCAAATTGACTTCTGTGGTTATTTGACGCAATGTTGCGTGTCTGTTAGCACTTAGTACTCTGCGCAAACGCCGATGCTCTCGGTCGTTAAGTGAAGGCGGTCGGCCACTGCGTTGTCCATGATACGAAGTAATGCTTGACATTCGGTATTCTTGGCGCGCTGTTGACACTGTGCATTTGGGAACACTCAATTCCCTAACAGTTTCTGAAATGGAATGTCCATGTGTCTAACTCCAACTGCCATACCACATTAAAAATCTGTTAATTCAGGTCATATGGTTATAATCACTTTTCACATCAACGACCTGAGTGCCAATGACAGGTCCACTTATGCACTGCACTTTTACACTTTGTGTAGGCTACACTGACACCATCTGTATATGTCCATATGGCTATCCCACGCCTTTGGTCATCTCAGTGTAGTTTTATCATGTTCTGCGCCTGTTTCTCCTCCGCCTGTATTGTATCATACTTTACTATCTCAGAGAGGCATTGTCACGTTAGGAACAGTATTGAGTATGTTTATTATCATTTTGCTACGTCTGATCTTTCCGCAACATGAAACTTTAATCATCTTCCTAACGTGAGGTCTCGATATTGATACCCCTAGACCCATGCGCAAGGTAAGCGTAAGGTCAAATTTTAGACACTGGAACGATGAAAAATTTTGAACCTACCTTAAGACGGGTGTAAGTGAAATATTGTTCTTTTCTACTCTGCATTTCAGCCACACCCAGTTTTTCGGTCACTGTGTACGGAGGCGAGGCAGTTGTGGATTTTGTGGAGAGTTAGTCACACGCGCCACTTCTACATGGACTTGGACAGCGATTTTGATTGGGAGCTACACTACTAGCCATTAAAATTGATACACCAGGAAGAAATGAAGATGATAAACGGGTACTCATTGGACAAATCTATTATACTACAACTGAAATGAGATTTAATTTTCACTCAATTTGGGTGCGTAGATCCTGAGAAATCAGTACCCAGAACAAAAACCTCTGTCCATAATAACGGCCTTGATACGCCCGGGCATTTAGTCAAACAGAAGTTGGATGCCGTGTACAGGTACAGCTGCCCATGCAGCTTCAACACGATACCACAGTTCATCAAGAACAGTGACTGGCGTATTGTGACAAGCCAGTTGCGCGGCGGCCATTGACCAGACATTTTCAGTTGGTGAGAGATCTGGAGAATGTGCTGGCCAGTCGAACATTTTCTGTATCCAGAAACGCCCGTACAGGATCTGCAACATGCGGTATGCATTATCCTGCTGAAATGTAGGGTTTCGCAGGGATCGAATGAAGAGTAGAGCCACAGGTCGTAACACATCTGAAATGTAACGTCCACTGTTCTAAGTGCCGTCAAAGCGAACAAGAGGTGACCGAGACGTGTAACCAATGGCACCCCATACCATCACGCCGTGTGATACGCCAGTATGGCGATGACGAATACACGCTTCCAATGTGCGTTCACTGCGATGTCGCCGAACACGGATGCGACCATCATGATGCTGTGTACAGAATCTGTATTTATCCGAAAAAATGACGTTTTGCCATTCGTGCACCCAGGTTCGTCGTTGAGTACACCACCGCATGCGCTCCTGTGTGTGATGCAGCGAGAAGGTTAACCGCAGCCACGGTCTCCGAGCTGATGGTCCATGCTGCTGCAAACGTCGTCGAACTGTTCGTGCAGATGGTTGTTGTCTTGCAAACGTCCCCATCTGTTGACTCAGGGATCGAGACGTGACTGCACGTTGCGTTACAGCCATGCGTATAAGATACCTGTCATCTCGACTGCTAGTGATACGAGGCCGTTGGGATCCAGCACGGCGTTCCGTTATTACCCTCCTGAACCCACCGATTCCATATTTTGCTAACAGTAACTGGATCTCGACCAACGCGAGCGGCAATGTCGCCATACTATAAACTGCAATCGCAATAGGCTACAATCCGACCTTTATCAGAGCCGGAAACGTGATGGTAAGCATTTCTCCTCCTTATACGAGGCATCACAACAACGTTTCACCAGGCAACGCCGGTCGACTGCTGTTTGTGTAAGAGACATCGGTTGGAATCTTTCCTCATGTCAGCACGTTGTAGGTGTCGCCACCGGCGCCAACCTTGTGTGAATGCTCTGAAAAGCTAATAATTTGCATATCACAGCATCTTCTTACCGTCGGTTAATTTTATCGTCTATAGCAACTCATCTTCGTGGTGTAACAATTTTAATGGCCAGTAGTGCAGTTTAAATTTTCGTGGAATTAACTTCATAAAATTTTTAAGGATATTTATTAGAAGCATTGTGCGGTTCTTGAGAGTGACACCTTATGCTAGGGTTAATAGGCAAGGAGCACTACATTATTAGAGTGTGGATAAGTTGAGAATTTTGGTCTTTTGGGAGGCGTGTCACGGAAGTCCATGCAGTTGCGATGATCAGTGTATCAAGACGGCACAATGGTCGGAGCCTTTACAAGAATCCCGGGTTCGAGTCCCAGTCCACCACAAATTTTCAACTTTCACACTGATTTAAATCAACGTCTACTCGCAGCTAGTGTCCATAATCCCTTTGTGTCTCAATTACCGTACTTCAGACCGACTGATTAGGTACTGAAGTTTACTAAATGCTTCCTAGTATCTTCCTCTTATACGGGTTACATGAGTTGAGTGACAACAAGAGAGGAGGTGGCGTGATGTTTAACGAACTGAGATTACTCGAAAATGATATTTGTTCATAAGGTGTCGCGTACGCGTGAAACATTGAACACGTATGATTTCGTAATACGGAAACAGTTTCTCGTTGTATAAATAATCATTGCACGATAACTATTTTGAGAAGGGAACGCAACACGGACATTCATGCGCTCACACACAAATATCCAAATAGTCACATGATAACTGAAATCAAAAGTCAGCATTTTCCGTAAATGTTGTGAAGATTTAATTGTCAAAACTGGCTTATGTCTCGCAGCGAGAAGAAGCGGAAACATAATCGGAAATACGATGGATAAGACGAATCTGGACCGGAATAAGGGGAAACTCATATACCGTGTGTGCTCTTTCTGACATGCCCGAAAGAACAGGAACCTCTTACACTACTATGTGATCAAAAGTATCCGGACACCTGACTGAAAATGACTCACAAGTTCGTGGCGCCCTCCATTGATAATGCTGGAGTTCAAGATGGTGTTGGCCCATCCTTAGCCTTGATGACAGCTTCCACTCTCGCAGTCAGACGTTCAGTCAGGCTCTGGAAGGTTTCTTGGGGAATGGCAAACCATTCGTCACGGAGTGCTGCGATGAGGAGAGGTACCGACCTCAGTCGGTGAGGCGTGGCGTTCCAAAACATCCCAAAGGTGTTCTGTTGGATTCATGTCATGACTCTGCGCAGGCCAGTCCATTACCAGGATGTTAATGCCGTGCAACCACTCCACCACAGGCCGTGCATTATGAAAAGGTGCTCGATCGTGTTGAAAAATGCTATCACCATCCCCGAATTGCTCTTTACATTGGGAAGCAAGAAGAAGCTTAAAACATCAACGTAGGCCTGTACTGTGATAGTACCACGAAAAACAACAAGAGGTGCAAGCCCCATTCATTAAAAACACGGCCACATCATAACACCAACGCCTTCGAATTTTACCGTTGGCACAGACATTCGCCATACCCACATCCTCTCATCGGATCTTCACATTGTGTACCGTGATTCGTCACTCCACACATCCTTCTTCCACTGTTCAATCGTGCAATGTTCACGCTCCTTACACCAAGCTAGGCGTCGTTTGACATTTACCGACGTGATTTGTGGTTTATGACCAGCCGATCGACCATGAAATCCAATTTTTCTCACCTCCCGCCTAACTGTCACAGTACTTGCAGTGGATCCTGATGCAGTTTGGAATTCCTGTGTGTTGGTCTTCATACATGTCAGCCTATTACACATTACGACCCTCTTCAACTGTCGGCGATCTGTGTCAGTCAATAAAAAAGGTCAGCCTGCACGCTTTTGTGCTGTACGAGTCCCTTCACGTTCCACTTCACTATCACATCGGAAACAGTGGACCTAGGAATATTTAGGAGTGCGAAAAACTCGTGTACAGACGTATGACACAAGTGACACCCATCACCTGACCACGTTCAAAATCCGTGAGTTCCGCGCTGCGCCCCATTCTGCTCTGTCACGATTTCTAATGGCTACTGAGGTCGCTGATATGGAGATCCTGGCAGTAAGTGGCAGCACAATGCACCTAATACCAAAAACGTATGTTTTTTGGGGTGTTCGGAGACATTTGATAGCATAGTGTATGTATATTCTCTCCTTAAATTTCCTTTGCCCAATTTTTTATGATACACCACAGCGCTAAACTCAATGTTTATGTATATTCAAGCGGCTTGGAATTGTCAATTGGAAATTCGCTATGTGGCAAGGCAGATGTTATCACATTTAGAAGTTTTCAGTATTATAAACAATGAACGACATCTAATCTTGCTAAGAAGCAAATAACGAATGCTAGAGAGCCTTTAGTTTGTTATTTAAAAACGTAATTCTGACGTTTGTTCGATCAACGCTGGCTCACTTTTCCATCAAATTTCCTGTTCTGAGAAATTTTCAGAAGCACTTGGTTCAATAAACCAAGGAATATTGCTATTAAAATAGAAAATCGATTAGTTTTTCCAGTACGCAACACAAATAGCAAGGAGGAACTTTATGATTACGAGTGCCGTGCGATATAACGTCCCTGTTGTGTTACAGTTCAATATCAGCGCCCGTATAAATGCAGCGCTCCGTTGTCTATAATGGAATAGCCAGCGGGCAGTAGCGCACGAAGCTAGAGGCGAGCTTTTGCAAGCGCATTGCGACCGCAGGGGGGGCTTTGCTGCACAAAGGCGTGCTCTGCTGCATCCTGCATTCGGGTTAATGCGGTGAGGGGACACACTTACCTTTGGCCGCAGAGTTCTTTGTGCTCCTAGAATTTCCGGAATGTCATTCGCGTGCTCGCCGCGCTTGTTTGACGATGCTATTACTAACGACACTGCGTTACAGAATCGGTCGGGAACGTCTGCACTAGTATGTGCACTGAGAGAACGAAGCAAATTTAATTTAGCGTACACTGGCTGTTACACGAGAGGATACCTTACGCTGCCTAGCACATCTCTATAGCTCGATTGTGCAGGATTTACCGACAGGATTAAAACTTTCTTTCTTGTTTCCATATTCTTCTTATAATACTGTGGATCTGAGAAGACGAAGTAGCATAGAGAATATTTTATCTTACGCATCGAATCTAAAAGATTAACTGGCGTCAGTTATGAGATGTCGGCTAGGTTGCATCTGCAAAAGATCTCCATGGTGCAACTAAGTCGCTCACTTACCTGTACGCTACCAAAGGCGCGTCATGATTGGGATAAAAAATTAAACGTGCGTGTGGCTAGGGCCCTCCGTCGGGTAAACTGTTCACCAGGTGCGTGTTTTAGTTGAAGCCACTTCGGCGACGTGCTTGTCGATTAAGATAAAGTAATGATGAAGACAGCACAACACCCAGCCCATGAGTGGAGAAAATCTCCGATCCGGCCAGAAATCGAACCCCAACCTCTTGCATGGCATTCTGCCGCCCTGGCCATTTTTTTTTTTTTTAATTACAGCTTCCTGGTACCCAAAGAGAAGGCTGCGGGCAAAGTGAGCAGAGGTTGCAACCCGAGGACTGGCCACCAAGTTCTGATCCCTCCGCCCAGGCACCAAGAAAAGTGTGGGGAAAGTGGAGGAGAGTTACAAAGAACATCGATGATATAGTTATTTTGTAAATCATTATTAATACCGCCGAGAATACCAGGAAACCGGCGTAACGAAGAAGAGAGAGCGGCAAGTTGCCATATTCGGTGAGACTATCGACGTACAATAATGTGCAGAAGAACATTCCGATTAACAGAGACTCTAAGAGTTGAAAAGACGTGTATCAATTTTTCATTGCAATAACACCCCAACTCTGGGGTTGGTTAACAAACACACTACAAAGATAACTGGAGAAGTCTGTATTTTGGATTGTAGACAACTGCGCAACGGCGTTCATTAAGGAACGGCCAAAAATCAGTGAAATTTTCTCGCCATCAGCAAATAAGTAGTGAACTGCGTGGCCACAAATGCACGTCAAGGAGTTCGTCTTCGATTACAGGAAGCGCCCGCGTCCCGGAACTGGAGCCAGTAGGGCCAGCATCTGTCGCACCAAGGGCCAGACACCTATCGCTGGTACGCACACCAGGCGCCGCTCGACCGTGTGCGGAACATCACGGGCGACACGCAACGGGGTACCTGCGAGGTGAATCCCGTGAAGGCGTGACAGGCATACTTGCTTCTCATTGAAAGTGAAGTACCATGCAGACCTGACGTCAGTGTCAAGATAAGGAGCGCACACTTATCGCCGAACTACCAGACAACGAGGAAATGCTTCCTCTCAATCACCTCGCTGACCCGTGCTACTGAAGAAAGCCATTGATCGCCTGCGTGGACGTCAATTGCGCTGGCATTATCGCAGTACGGACGCACCTCAGTTCGAGGAAAAAGTGGTGGATGTAAAAGATGGGTGACGGACATCCAAAAGCAGAATAGGTGCTGTGTGTGGTGCAAGAGCCTCCTGCAATAAGCTGGTAAGGCACGTAAGGCAACGGCGCCACAACACCATTTGACAGATGATAAAGAGGGCTATCGTTCTGTCAGGTACGTGATACACACCTAAACCGCCCCTGGACCGCAGGAACGTTAGTATTTCGTACCTTATCTTCAACAGCAAGCCGTGGCAAACATATGAACCAAGCGCAGTTATCATACAGTGATTCATGGATGGCGGAATAGGAAGTGTCTGTACCAGCAGGTGTTTCATATACTCCAGGAGCAGTAATTTTTTTTTCAACCACACTTAATATACGATCAGAGGGAGTGACTTCAGATGAAACACCATTATTTGTCTCATCGGTTGCTATTACAGCCTTCTTCTTCTTCTCTCACTTCGTGTTCTATATTATTTACCGACCGAAACTTAAACTATTAGGATATATTGTATGGGCTCACGGTATAGTCACAGTAGTAGTAGACATGGGCACATTCTGCATCAGTAACAATAATTATTGTGGTGCCAACAAGAATTAAGGTATTCAGGTGACTGGCAACAGTATATGGAACAAGATTCAAGTTTAAATCTTACATTATTATCAGCTGTAGGATTCATTTCCTTATTTACAATTGGAGGATTAACAGCTTTAGTACTGGAAAATTCGTCTCTTGACATTGTACTTCATGACATATACTATCTAGTAGCACGCTTACGTTATGTACTATCTATAGGAGCAGTATTTGCAACTATAGGAGATGTTATTCAATGATAGCCTCTATTTAAAAGCCTAACGAGAAATAACACACGATTAAAAATCGAATTTGCAATTATATTGGGGTAAACACAACCTTCTTCCCTCAACACTTCCTAGAATTAGCGGGAATACCACAACAGTACTCCAACTATTCAAATGCATATAAATCATGAAATATAGCACCAAGCATTTTATCAAAAATTTAATTGGTCAGAATCATTATATTCAATGCAATTTTATGAGGAAGAATGGTTACAAATCGATCAATTATATTCAGAGCTAATATGAGTAGATCAACTGAATGATACAAAATAACCTGCCTACAGAACACACATACTCAGAACTACCGTTAATTTCTAGATTCCAATGTGGCAGATTAGTGCAGTAGATGTAAGCTCCAAATAAAGGTTTAACCTTTTATTAGAAAGAATTCATGTCAATGTGATTGGGCTTCACCGTTAATGGAGCAACTGTCACTCTTTCATGATCATACCATAATTGTATTATTGTTAATTACAGTCATTGTAGGCTATGCTCTTAGCTATATGCCAGTCATCGCCTACACAAACTGAAATACGCTTCATGGGCACTAAATTGAAACCATTCGAACAGCATTACCCTAATTTCTACTGCATTACATTCATTATGTCTACTATGTCTATTTGATGATTCTTCAGATGCAAAGATTACAGCTAAAACAATTGGATGATAATGATACCGAAGATATAAATATTCAGACTTTACAGATGTAGAATTTGACACTTACATAACTCCTATGGAAGACTTAGGAAAGGATGGATTTAGACTCAGGATGTAAGCAATCGAACAATGGTACCTGTAAATACAGTAGTATGAGTATTAATATGACCTTCAGATGTCCTTCACTCGTGAGCAGTGCCTACATTAGGTTAAAACTAACAATAGACCTGGATTTTACTTCAGTCAATGCTCTGAATTTTTGTGGAGGACACCATAGATTTATACCATTTGTAATTGGAAGAACTTCAGTGACCTTGTTTATCGAATGATTATCTAAGGAGTTATTTAAAATATAATATTACATTGCCAGTCTAAAATAACTAAGTAATTGGTACTCCTTGAAACATCAGATGAGTGAAGTAAGTAATGGTCTCTTAAACCAAAATGTGGTAAATCAATGGCAACCTCTAATGGGGAGCTATTAATCTAAATACCTCAAGTATCACCACTAATATGATTCTCCCTATTTCATATATTTTCAGCTGCTTCAATTTTATTTAACAAAGTAGAATAATTATATTTTATATTTGACATTATTAGAAGAGTAGAAAAAAGGAGCAGTGGGATGAAATAAAAAATGTCGACTGAATGTGATAACAAGTTTGTTCTTATAAATTGAACCCCCTATAACATCTTTATTTTACCATTCAATTGAACAAGAACATTCCTAGGACTACTATTAACCCCATCGATGACCTGGCTTACATCTTCACGAATTAGTGTTATGTAAAATAAGTGAAGTCAGACCTTATACAAAACCTTATTAGGACCAAAATCATTTAATGGATCAACATTTATTCTCATCCCAGTTTTTGTTATAATGCTATTTAATAATTTCATAGGATTATTCCCACATATTTTCTGCTTTCACCTTAGCTGGGTGATTAAGATCTATACTATTTGGATGAACTAATCATATCAATCATACATCTACACACATACATCTACACATCTAGGTACTCCACCCTCACTGATACCATTTATGGTTTTAATTGAGACCATTATTTCACCAGGAACATCATCTGTATGACTAAGCGCTAGCTGGATACTACTGCTAACATTATTAGGAAACATTAGTACTTCAGTAGTGATAAATTAAATCTCTTCATTAATTATGGGCTATTACTGGTTCTAAAATCAGCAGCTACTATAATTCAAGTTTAAATTTTCTCAACCTTAAGAACCTGTATTCTAGGGAAGTATATTGAACTTACATTAACTAGTCACTCAAACCACTATTTCACCTAGTAGGTTATAGACCTAGACAGTTGACATGAGCAATTGGAGCGATAGTTATAGTATCAGGATTAACAATATAGTTTCACTCATTCAGTATTAACCAACTGAAGAATGTATTTGGAATTACACCACTCACAATAATCCAATGATGGCGAGATGTAGTGTGAGAAGGAGCATGCCAAGGACTATATGCAGGATTTGTCTCAACTGAATTGTGATGGCGGATAATTTATTTTATTGCATTAAAATTTCTGGTTTTCATGTATTTTTCATATCAGTATTCTGAATCTTTTTCAGTAGAAGATTAGCACCAACAAATATGGCAATTCTCCTTGCATGAAGAGTAACAGTAACATGAGCACACCACAGACTTACTTAATCTAACCTTGCTCAAGCATTACAAGGACTATTCTTTGCAGTAGTAATAGGACTATATTTAACTTTACTTCAAGCATGTGAATGTGGAGAAGTACTTTTTACCATCGCTGATGCAGTTTATGGATCAACATTTTTCGTTACCACAGGATCCATGGAATGAATGTAATTATTGGAACAATCCGTTTAATAACATATTTACTTTGACATTCAATAAATCAACCCTCACCAAGACATCACTTTGGATTTGAAACTGCAGAATGATACTGACACTATGTGGGCATAGCTTGACTATTCTTAACCATCTAAATTTATTGATGAGTGAGATACTAGTTTTCCTAATATAAATAGTGCATTTGACTTCCAGTCAGAGAGCTTGACTATTGATCAACAAAACAAATCATAGTATTATCTACAAGAATTTTTATTGGATCTATTATTCCAATATTTGTCATGGTCCTTGCTACAATTGTAGCAAAAAATTGATTAACGACCAAAAAGATCACCATTTGAATGCAGATTTGATCCAAAAAGATAAGCATTAATACCTTTTTTGGTTTGATTCTCCCTAATCGCCATAATTTTTCTAATGTTTGATGTAGATGTAGCATTCATTTAGCCAATCATAACTATCATAAATGCATGAGACATTACAATCTGAACAGTATCAACAATATTTTTCATCCTAGAACTTTTTGGTGATTTATTCATTAATGAAATCAAGGAGCACTACAATGTCCAGTATAAAGAACTGTAATTAAATATAACATTTGGGTTGCATTCAGAAAGTATTGATAATGAATCAAACTTACATCAAGTAATGAAGGAACTATTGCAGCTAATTTTGACCTTGAAGGTTGGTAAATACTTACCATTATTCTATATTATTTGAAGCCAAAAGAAGCATATTACAGTTATTAATATAACTGGACTATTAAGTTCCAATTAAGACAATATGAAAGCTGTTAGTTTTTTTACATTAGCAATTAACTTCTGCTAACATTTCTAACATTTATATACCTTAAGTAAAACATTACATTTTCATTGTAAAAATAGTATACTTATATTTATAAAAATAATCTAAAAATATAAATATTTCCTTATATGCTTCATTCTTCAATGTTCTACTCTAATTATATGCTATTTAGATATGAGAAAAGTAACACTACTAGAAGAAACATTCCAAAAATAAAAGTTAATAGATAAATCTAAAAATTAGAATTATATCATCTGTGAATAAGACCAATTAAGCAAATAAATAATGTGTAAAGACTCTGATCACAAAGTAATTGCCTCCAAGAAAGACGTTGACAATAACAACCCACTGTAAATATCTCACAAAGATTCTTGAAAGATTAGGTATAAACACAGAAAACCATTAAAATTAACTAAAGATAACGCATTTAAAGAAAATAAATTATGAGAAAAACCAAACTCCTAAATAAGATAAAAATAAGAACTTAACACAAGAACAGTGGTTGTTATAAGCTACAAACAATAAGGTAAAGCAATTGTTTGTAGAATAGGAAAAATCAGGCAAGATAAGTCTACAACCAAAAACATCAACTAACAATAAACCAACTATTGTGAAAGAGATGTAACAACTCTTAGCATCAATCGAAAATTCCGAATAAAAATTGTTGTAACCATACACTGAATAATAAAACAAACAAAAAGAATGTGTGTGTGTGTGTGTGTGTGTGTGTGTGTGTGTGTGTGTGAATTCCTAGGGGACCAAACTGCTGAGGTCACCAGTCCCTTGACTTACGTACTAGTTAGACAAATTATGGTAAGAACAGCACGGAGACCCAGTCCCAAGGGAGGACTCGAACCTTCAGTGGGAGGGGCCATGCAACATGAGACATGGCGTCCTAATGGCGCAGCCACTCCAGGCGGTAACAAAAAGTATAAGAAACTGTTAAACCAGTAGAAAAAACAAAGTAAAAAATTAAGCAATTAATTCATCTTAAACAAGTCATCTCAGTGATTAAATTTTCTGAATAAAATCCAGTCAAAATAGCTTTACCACACAGAATCAATCTAGAAACTTAAAACAAACATAAGAAAGACACATAAAATTTACAATAAAACCTGCAAACGAATACCCTGACAATAATTTAAGTTATTAGTTATAGAACCTGCACATACAAATAACAATGAATTAAATAATGCATGAGACAACAAAAGAAAGGAAGCAAGATCTGCATAACATATTGCCCAAATTCTTCTTATTAAATAGGGTTGCCTTAAAATAAAAAGAGAAACAATCTTTTTCAAATCACCATCAAAATCAGCCTTCAAACCAACTATACATATATTTACACTACCAATCAATAACAAAAATTAGACACCATTATATGTCCCCAATATTGGAGTAAAATACGTTAGTAAATAAACACCAGCAGTAGCAAGAGCAGAAAAATAACATAATGCAGAAACTGAAGTATGAGTAGCTATAGCTACTGGGAGTAAAGAAGAAAAAGGGATCTCAGTTCTGTTTCAATAGCTGCTAAAATAGTTAATACAGTAATAAGATTTATTTCAAACGAATTAAAGATAAATCATACTGAACTTAATTTCAACCATCAAAATTTAATATTGAAGCAACTGAGATCAGAACAACAACCTCACAAATCCAGTTAGACAAAGCAGTAAACATACTCACCACATTAGACTTTACATTTTGTTAATAAATGCGTATTTACGATTTTCGGATTTTTTTCCTTCTACTGTACTGTAAATCCTTGCTTCTTGACAAATTTTATGATTCTATGTCGAACCGAAGTACCCTCTCGGTTTTCACGAGTGGGTTTGTGAGTAAATAAGACGTGACATTAATGACCATATTTCGGACTGCATCGGTTTAGAAGCTTCGTTTTATTACATCACTAAGGGGCAGTAGACCTTAATATGACTCAAATGTCGACTAGATACATGTAGCCACTTCGGAGAAAAAGGGTTTTGATGAGTCGACCAGACTGACAGAGAAAAAAGTGATCCTATAAGGGCTCCGTTTTTACCGATCCAGCCAAGGAACCCCCCCCCCCCAAAAAAAGGACTCTGTTTAAGTACCTTCACTTCTAAAATACATGAGCTACAGTGAAGACAGTTATTCTAAAAATGCTAGAAGAAATGGAGCTCCTTGAGCACCATTTGTATGCTCGTCATCTATCCAGTGTAGGACACTTCAGCCAACTGCAAAAGATAATTTAAAGCTTTGTTGTTAACCGTAAATATAATACAAATGTGTGGATAGTTTATACTGCGTTTAAATTATATAACTTTCTAAAATCTGATGCATGATGTTCAAATACATCACAAGTTTCCATCTTCAGTCATGTAAGCGGCGGGACCTTGTAAAGTAAGATACATCCTTCTAGAAACCATGTACAATCGAAATGTGCAGACGACGTTTACTGTATGCAACGACGAGGCAAAAGTCATGGGATAGCGACAGCACATATAAAGACCGTGGTAGTGACGCGTACACACAGTATAAAATGGCAGTGCTTTGGGGGTGATGTCATTTGTAGTCAGGTGATTCATGTGGAAAGGTTTCCGACGTAATTATGGCGGGACGATGGGAATTAACAGACTTTTAACGCGGAGTGGTAGTTTGAGTTAGGCGCATGGGAATTTCTTATCGTAAATCGTTAGGAAATTTAATATTCCGAGGTCCAAAGTATCAAGAGTGTGCCAAGGATACCAAATTTCAGGCATTACCTCCAACCATTGACATCTCAGTGGCCGAAAGCCTTCACTTAACGACCCAGAGGAGCGCACTTGAGTGGAGTTGTCAGTGCCAACAGGAAAGCGTGAAATAACCAGAGATATAAATGTGGTTACATATGACGAACGTATCAGATAGGACAGTGCGGCAAAATCTGGCGTTAAAGGGCTATGGCAGCAGACGACCGACATGAGTGCCTTTGCTAACAGCAGGACATCACCTGCAGCGCCTCTCTTGGGCTGGTGACAATATCGGTTGGACCTAACACAACGGGAAAACCCTTGTCTGGTCAGATGAGTCCCGATTTCACGTGGTAAGAGCTGACGGTAGGGTTCGAGTGTGCCGCAGACCCCATGAGCACTTGCGTGACTTCCCCTTTCTAGTCGGCGAACTGGATTGCGATGTAACTGACCGTGATCGCATGTGCCTAATGAGATTTTACAGTGAGTAAGGCCATCGTTACCGAAGGAAAATAACGCCGGTAAGTTGGAGGAAAGTGTACAACAGACTCTTCTACATCTACACCTACATGGATATTCCACAAATCACATTTAAGTACCTGCTAAAGGGTTGTTCGAACCACCTTAACAGTTCTCTATTATTCCTATCTCATATAGCGCGCAGGAAGAATGAACACCTACACCTTTCCGTAGGAGCTCTGATTTCTTTTATTATATCTTGGTGCTCGTTCCTTCCTACGTAAGTCGGTGTCAACAAATTATTTTCGCATTCGGGGGAGAAAGATGGTGATTGGAATTTCGTGAGAAGATTCCGTCGCAACGAAAAACGCCTTTCCTTTAATGATGTCCATCTCAAATCCTGTATCATTTCTAAGACACTCTCTCCCCTATTTCGCGATAATAAAAAACGTGCTGCTTTTCTTTGAGCTGTTTCGATGTACTCAGTCAGTCCTATCTGGTAAGGATCCCGCACCGAGCTACAGTATTTTAAAAGTGGACGGACAAGCGTAGTGTTGGCAGTCTCCTTAGCAGGTCTGTTAGATTTTCTAAGTGTCCAGCCAACAATCGCAGTCTTGGGTTAGCCTTCCCCACAACATTTTCTGTGTCTTCTTTCCCATTTAAATTGTTCGTAATTATAATACCTAGGTACTTAGTTGAATTTACGGCTTTTAGATTAGACTGATTGATCGTGTAACAGAAGCTTAACGCGTTCCTTTTAGCATTCATGTGGGTGACCTCACACTTTTCGTTATTTAAGGTCAACTGCCACTTTTCGCACCATTCCGGATCCCGCACCGAGCTACAGTATTTTAAAAGTGGACGGACAAGCGTAGTGTTGGCAGTCTCCTTAGTAGGTCTGTTAGATTTTCTAAGTGTCCTGCCAATAAAACGGAGTCTTGGGTTAGCCTTCCCCACAACATTTTCTTTGTCTTCTTTCCAATTTAAATTGTTCGTAATTATAATACCTAGGTACTTAGTTGAAATTACGGCTTTTAGATTAGACTGATTGATCGTGTAACAGAAGCTTAACGCGTTCCTTTTAGCATTCATGTGGATGACCTCACACTTTTCGTTATTTAAGGTCAACTACCACTTTTCGCACCATTCCGATATTTCTTCTAAATCGTTTTGCAGTTTTTTTTTACCCTCTGATGACTGTATTAGTCGATAAATGACAGCGCCATCTGCAAACAACCGAAGACGGCTGCCCAGGTTGAAGGAAGAATCTATTCTAGACTTCAGCTAACTACTGACAATAATTTTGAAATGTGTGGAGTACAGTGTAATCGCTCACGAACCGCACGGCAGGGAAAGAGGGTACCACGTAACATTTACTACAAAAATCACTGATAGCACAAGAAAACACTGATTAGCTAAAAAGGGGATAATTCAACGGTCGCCAGCCCGCTAGGAAAATGAATCTCCAGAATCCTGAGAAAGGTAATGGCAAAGAAATTTAAGTAAATAATCACTGGCGGTTGCCACGCTTTTCGACACCACACTAGTTCACGAGAAAATTGCTGAATCAGAAAGCACTGAGTTGCAGTTACTTATTCTGAAATACTAAATTTTGAAAGCAAAATTAAATGAAATTATGTGTTAAATAAATGACACGCTTAACTTAAACTTTGTTATGCAAAAGAATGACTGTAAACTTTGGTATCTAAAAGAATGACTTTCAGTAACCTCAGTGTAACGTATTGGGAAATTTAGAAAAAGAAATATGCGGTTTACTTTTGATTATAGAAAGACTGAACTGAATTTACTTTAAGCAAATGAGCAACTTATTTTACTTTTAAAATAATAACAATAAAATACATACCAAGCCAGGAGCAGTCACTCGCTATGCTAAATACAGAATAAATGAAATTCCGCACTCTTAATTTGTGCTGTATCTTTAGTTTTTAGTCTTGCCCGTGAAATTTTACTTTACTTTAAGTAGGCTCTGTTTGCAATACAAGAATGAACAGGTACAGAGGCAGAAAATCAGGAATGCAATTGATCATTAGCAAACACACAAAGCTTGCACTAAGTAGTTAATCAGTTTTCGTATTCTTACGACACTCGGTGACTGCATGGAAAGGTAAGGGGCCCTGCTTGGTAATAATGTCGTAGAACAAAGACATCGCAGATGCCCTACAAGTTTTATCTACAACAGGTTAATATTCAGGTTAGCTATACTTCGTGAAAGAAATGTTGCTGGGTAATGCCTATGTAAGTTCAGAATTTTTCACTGAACAGTCTTACGATGTTGTAGCGGTGCGGACGACGAAGAATGTACCCGACGGCAATGTTGAGCTGCAGTTGTTCCAGCTGCTGCTGCTGTTCGATGAGAACCCTGAGTCGTCTCCAGACCCACGAATAGTTATGGGAGAGGCAATAGTTGGAATTGCTGCTTCCTCCACCTGTCCACTCGTACCGTGCACTCAATACTCGCGGGTTAACGAATCAGGTGCGTCTGCGTTGCACGAGCACAGCTGCACATCACGTCTGCTGGAGCGCCCAACAAACACTTCCGCACTCTTTTATGACTCAAGCTGCTCTGCCTCCTCTCTGCTCGCAAAACGACAGGGACTCTCCATGCGCGAAGATAAACTACAGCACAGCTACTGCCATTTCGTCGTTACTATCGATAGATTAGATAAAGTTCGCTTGGCTATTACCCAGCTATTTACAATGTTTTAATTATTATTACGATCAATTATATACAGCCAGAAATAAATACACAATTACATCGATTATTTATTAAATATAGTTTCTGAAATACATCTTACAGCTTCTGAATCATGAGTACAAGGCAAGTTATGAACCGATATTAAACGGTGAAAATTTTGGGTGGTGCAGAAGGTATTTTATCTGTATTTTCGGTGTTACACTTGGACCCAAGTTTTCAACAAGGCGCTGTACGAGAAGGTATTGGCTCCATAATGGTATGCACTGCTCATACGTGGAATGGACTGGTTTCTCTGGTACAACTAAATTAATCATTGACTGGAAATGGCAAAGTTTGGATACGATATCAAGAGGTGTCGCATGACTCTTGTCACTTTAGTGTATATGTGTAAGGAACCCATTACTCTAAAATAAAGGCGTAGTGAGATATATGTGTGGAGCAACACATTATGAATTTTTATAATATGTTAGATAGACGCCATTAGATTAATTAACGCCGTTTCACGTACACGATGTTGAAAGACAGGCCTACATGTGCTGTGCACCAGCAATACCTGCGACTTGCCCTCTAGTGTCGACCCTTCTTAGCATGTGCTCTTTGGCTCTTCTGTCGTCTTGTGGATGATCAAAAAATAGGAAAAGCTTGTAAATTTATAATCGAGACAGTGAAAAGACATACAGAGGATCTGTTTGGGGTTTATAATTGATCATACATTGAATTTTATTTTCTATTTAAAAAAATTGTGTCCGTAATTATGTTTTGATCAAGGGCGTGAGAGATTGAAGTAAACACACTGCGTGTGTTGTAGCCCCCCTGGGGTTAACTGAAATAATAAATGGATAACATCAGGCGATACAACGTTAACATTATGGGAGATAATACCTAACCATAGTGAAATAACCTTAAATTTAACTGTATAGTGCTAGCTTGAACTTTGAGTTCGATGTTTTGGGGATTTGTTTCAGCCTTTATGTCTTTAGAAAAAGATTGTTAACGTTAAGAAATTTCATGTATTGTAGGTAAAAGCTCCCAAGAAAAGTATTTACTTTGTGACATCAAAGACTGAATTTAATGGCTTGAATCGTTTTTACTTTATGCTGCACGCAGTTTTGAAAAATCGTCTCTCAATAAAAACCTGTTGAAAGCTTAGGGAAAACTTTTATACATATTATTCGTATGAATTGCGTGAAAACTACGTGCTATTATATATTTATGACGTCGCTGAACACAAACCTGAAGTTAAATTTTGAAATTTCTATATTGCCTATACAATATGGTGGAGCACAAACTATGTTATGACCAAAGGAGACCAAAATTTGAGCAAAAAAGTGTTTTCGTTACTTTCGTTTAGTCTGAAAGTCCAGGATCGTATATAAAGCCACCCTCTAACTCGAAATGATAGCAGCTCTTTCGTTCATTTTGTTAAGGAAAAGCAATATAGCTGACCTGTATATGCTGCTTTCGGCAGGCTGAGCACGTTGTTCGTGAACTTTTTCGGCGAAAATGTTTTCATACATACTTCATATAGATCATTTTGTGAACGTGCGTCACGGCATTACAGGTTTTCTACCTGAGTCGACCGTCTTCGGCTAAGAGCGTCCCACGGCGACTATGACACTGTATCGAACAATAGGCTGTAGAATCATTGGCAAAGCACGGATTAAAAGACCTTTCCGTCCCAACATTCTAGACACATAGCCCTTTCAAAAAATTAAATAAAAGTATCTAATTTTCGACCATTTTCGACAGTGGTGGCAGGAAGGCAGTACTGATCTGCTAAATTAGCTTAATGTATTGAGCTTAACAATTACGGTTCTTATCAACATGTAACTGGTTCATGAACAGAAGGTATAGTAAAACTGCTTCACAATTGTTCGTGGCTCTTGGCACTGTTTTCTTGTACGTAATACATTGGAAGATTTCTGTAGTGTTAAAGAAGGAAAGTAATATTTTTTGCACACTTATTGAATTATCAAGTAAGTTGAAATGTTTGATGTATTAAAATTTCTGGCCAGGTCATAAATTTCAAGTTCCACTTATTAGATATTTTCTGAACTGCTTAAAGTCTCGCCTTGGCCAATTGATTCCATATATTTTCTTGTGAATCAGCAAAGCTGCTTTTCAGTATAAGACTGCATCTTTAGCAGTTCTGAGTATGCTATATTTAATGTCGTCCGTGGTTGTTTAGTAACTGGGCTGGGTGGCTGTGATTGGAAATTGTTCTCTTCAAAAGATGCTTAACCGAGAGATAGTGAATAACAACTTGGGCCGTTGCTGTTTTCTATCAGACCAAAACTGTTCTTCTCTTTCAATGAAAATTTTTATTTTTCGGTGTTAAATTCAGTTACTAGAATAATGTTTTAAGATTTAGTTTCCTTTCAGTGTACGTTTAGGTTGTTTGGTAGGTTCTTTCTACTGTTTACTGTCTTCGAATAAGGCTTCAATACTGTTTATGTGGTTAATCAAATGGGCTTTAGTCAAAACATAAAGAATTTTCCTTATGAAAAAATCTTCGCGGTTGCCCGCCATTAGCAAACTTTTGTAACATTTCGACCACAGTGCCTTTTAAGAATAAAAGTAACATAAATTTAAAGCTATTCTGGTATCAGCCTCATGCATACATATATTAGTCATACAGTTTAATTTTAAATTAAGTACAGGGTGGCAAATAAAACTGGCTCGGAGAACAGAGTTCCACAGTACAAAGGAACACACCGGAAGGAAGGAAATACCGTACTAACTGACTATAGCAGATGCTGAAAGTGATCTCCATTCATCTCTTGGTACTTTTCAGTCCTCATCAGCAAGTTGCTGAAGGTGGGTCGAAGTTCGATTGCTGGGATTGCTGCAGTCTCATAAGAAATGTCCTGTTGAAGTTTCTGGAGTCTACGAGGGTTGTTGCATACATCCTAGACTCAAGGCCTTCCACACAAACTAATCGCACACTGACAGATCAGGTGACGTGCGTGGCCAGTTAGGACCGCGACCAGACTGACCGCTATTAATAGCTGTGTCAGGGGTGAAGATCGTATAAATGTTCTCCAACTTTCGACCTGCTGTATGGGGAGTTGCTTCATCGTGTTGCAAGTAGCTGTAGGTCTTTTCCTACTCCGTTATTGCTGTCATAAATGGTTTCAAAATGACGCCAACGTAACATGCCTAAGTCAGATTATGATGGAATAAGATGGGACCAATAATGTGACGTGCAGACACTGCACACCAAACCCCAATACTCTGACCAAGCATTAGTGTTTCGTACAAGTTAAATGGTTTCTCAGCTGCGCACAACATTGACTTTCTGAGATGACATAACTAATCAGGTGAAACCAGGATTCTTCAGACACACGGACACAACGAACATATCTGAACCGTGGTACTACTCAGTTCTTTAGAAAATCAAAATTGCACTATCATCACAGATATTTAAAGGAAAAAGGAAGCTCGGGATCACTGGTGATGGACAAGCTTGTAATTGTTTTACAATTTTAATTTGACTCAAACAGACTTTATTATAAACTTCAATTCGGACATTTGCCCTCTTACTGATACAATATACAAATTTTCACTTTAACTGGATTACATAAACACGAATAAGAGTCATATTTTGCATGCGCAACCAAAAACATAAATAGTAGGCATGGTGAATAATCAATAATAAACAATCGTTCTTATTTAACCATATCTCAAAAGGCTTCCAAACCAAAGTTATACAACCACATAATACCACAACTTCATTAAGAACAAAGATCTTAAAGCTTAATAAAACTGAACTGCCCACATAAATGTCCACAGTGAAACATGGTTACACTAGAAATGAAAAGTAGGCCAACCAATGTCGCAAAAGTGGCACACAGGAAAAAAGACAACTTGCACATTCATTAAAGACACACACAAATGATTAACATAAGTGTTGAATAAAATGACTCTGAGCACTATGGGACTTAACTTCTGAGGTCATCAGTCCCCTAGAACTTAGAACTACTTAAACCTAACTAACCTAAGGACTTCACACATATCCATGCCCAAGGCAGGATTCGAAACTGCGACCGTAGCGGTCGCGTGGTTCCAGACTGTAGCACCTAGAACCGCTCGGCCAGTGTTGAATAAGAATGCCTAGTAATAACCAGTAAAACAACTTACAGAAACGCTAATATTAACCAAGTGGCCTTACTTAACTTTAGAGAACAGCGTTAAGGCCCACAGCAGTATCTGGAAGCAATAACGCTACGGCCGGCAGGCAATACGAGCGTTCACTCCCCACGGCTTGTGCACAGGCTCACAAACAGGCGGTATATATTTATATATAGTCCTACCGGCCTCACAATGAGCGGTCCTGACAAGAATCCATAACCGCACCGACGCCAAGAAACGAGCAGACTTAACAAATTGCCTGCAGCACAAATAGATTGCAATGAGAACAAGTTCAAATCACAGCCACACTGGAATATATAATAATCATGCCTCCAAATTCTTATGGAGCCAAACTCTAACATTACTCGTGACCTATTAAACTAGCAAGAAACTTAGAGATCACTTGCAGTTGCCTTAAGGCACCGTTAACATTAAATAAACATACGAAACCCTGCCGTAAAAAATGATTAAACCATTAACTCTACGGCTGCCGTGAGCGTACACAACGGCAACCAGTCCCCAAGCGATCAATATGCCCTAAAACAAGTTAAAACTTGCACGAAAACCACTTAAAACACACACTCCACAAATGATGAGCAAATAAATGAGGAACATCAGCCTCCCTATATATATTAAAAAAAAAAAAACAACGCTGTGGAAATAAGTTCAGAACCATCTCCGGCAGCTACCCATGTCACAATAAGTTTCAACAATCTTCTTAGTTAAACACGAAATAACTAGGAGCTTGCAAATTACGAGCTGGGGAGCCGTTCAGCGTATATATAAATATATATACCCACCACAGTTTTGCACGTCAAGGCACCCAATGATCGGCACCGTACATTCGGAACGACAAAAGACACGGACGGCGAGCACGGAGAGGCCCGTGCACCACGGTTAGGGACGCTGGCTTGTTTTCAACACAAGTTGGCTTGATGAACGCCGATCGGAGACTCTTCGTCAAACGTTCACCCGGAAAACCCGCCGGGGGGAGCAGTCAAAGATAGCAAGACAGCCAAATATCGTTGTCAGCGATGAAAGTAGAACACCGTAGCGTCAGCCGCCAAGGCTCAATATCCATGTCCAAGCCATTCATTGTTTTCTGAGTGAACAGCCACACACAAAACTGGAGATACTGAGGTGCATCCACGGGTTTTAATGCATGAACAACAGACACACAGCGGATGCATGTGCATTTCGATGGAGCATTCGTCCTCATGATCTAAGTGATATACTGGCCTCATGAGACAGGCTTCGGGTCGATTTGGTAGGACTCTGACGTATTTTCCGATAAACTGCAGCAATATTTCCTGGTATGGCGGGCAGGTTTCAGAATGTTTTTTAATTTGTTCAAAACAGATCGCGTCACACCGTCTTCGGACTAAGCGGTGCATGACACCCTTTCCTGGCACTTTGACACCATTCAACTTCTCAGCTAATAACTGCCCACACCGGTTACACTACTTTGTTGTCACGTAACTTTCCACAACGAAAATCAGCTACTCCGTTACGAGTACCGTATTCCACCCTGCACTGTTCCATTCGCAATGACACAGCCTGCACTATGCTCTGAAACGTTGTGATCACTTAGTGGGCGTACGAGGTGAATGCGTCACGAGGTGTGGTTATATGTATACATTTACGTCCAATCGCATCCACTCGTCCAGGCCACTTTTATTTGCCACACCTTGCATGTGTAATATCCAAATTTGTTGCATATGTAATGTGCTTAGGTTTTCCATTCAGTAAGGATGCATTTATTAAAGATTGTGCGCCTACTTGTCGTATTTTACTATTGCATGTTTTTTTTATTATGTCCGTGTTTCACAGTGAATCTGAGAGTATATTAAATTAATGTTATTTGACGGATTTTTGTTATAACATTCAGTAGGCTGAGCTCAAAACGAAATCCCAACCCGCTCACTGCCGTTTCACTATTTAAAAGCATGAGATTTGAAATAGCTGTCAAGTACGTGGTTTGTGTACAATGACACACTAGGCCTTATTTTCCCAGAAAAAATGTTAACTGATTTTATCCGAAGCTTTGCTATAGATTTATGTGGGATTAAAAAAGGATTTCACCTTACGCAGGTAAAATGGTAACACTCTGAGATTTACTCTCGAATTCGCGACATCCTAGGAGCCGAGGTTTTCTGTGTGCGACTTGCAATTCCATGATTTGTTCTCCCTCGCTAAGTGACTTCGTCTGTTACATTTCTTTTTTTGTATCTAGGAAAATTAAGGAATGCTGATTCGCCTTTCTGCTGTTTGCTCATAACTGCCTGGGATCGTCAATCTCCTGATCGAAGGAAGGAAAATAAATTTTACTATGCGACAAAGTCAGATAAAGCACTTTAAAAATCAAATAAAGCACAGGAAATAAAATTTAATGTTGTCATCGCATGCAGTATGAGACTCAGTGACACAACAGCAACGAGATGTTTTCTCCATGTGAACTGCCTAGACACCATACTTCCTTATGAAGTACGGTTTCCTTTTCTAACATACGGAATGTACAACGTAATTTTAAAAGTCTTTGTGTGGGATTCTTCAAATCAAATTCTAGTACAAGGTCACTTTAACATGTCCAAAATATATCCGATTTTGATCCGTTAATCGAAGAAAATTTCACAAAATTCTCTTGCCACAAAGACATAACTAATATTGCCTGCTTACACTATTTGGAATATAGAAAAGTCCTCACAGTCACATCCAGTGCATAATCGTTCCGATGGATCCCATGACACTCGCTGAATTAGGTGGCCCCTCAAATAATAACCCAATGGACTCAGTTGAGGGGCTAGTGAAGATTGGTGAGGGGTTAGTGAAGGTTTAACCCATTGCTCTCAGTAAGTATACTCCGATGCGTATCGAATTATGTGACTCAGTATGTTGGAGACCCGTCATACACAAGCCATTTTCTTCCTGGAACCTTATAATAGCGAACGACAGGCAGTATTATAAATACACGACCACTACGAAAGTAGTGGGAGCTGTATTTTGGTTTCGAGTGCTGCTGTTCAATTCGACAATAAAACCTTCTTATCTGACGGTGTTTGGCATTAGACACGCTTTCTATTTATTCTTGGCTTTAAACTGAATGATCCGAACATATTTAAATTGAAACGTGAAGCAGATTCACCGGAAAACCAGTTAAAGTAGCGCAAATACCAACTCTAAATTCTAGGCTCTTAGATGAGATTACGAAAACGTGCACTTTTTATTTAAGTTAATCAATGTTTGGATTATAATTGTTTTATTTTCTTAAGAAATTGTTTGATGGGGCTATACATATGATTCACACCTATAGTTAATATCACATCTTTTCCTTTCCTTCCTGGAACCTTAAATTACCTAAGAATGCATTGTACCTTGTTACATTCACAAATTGCTGTCAAAAATTCTTTAGAATGTATTTAACAGATCAGCTCAGTAAGCTCTAATGCTGAAAGAACGACTAAACAAAATCTATCGCACAAGTGAAGGCCTTAAAAAGACAATTCTTTCGTATTTTCTAATAATCAGGATGTAGAACGAAAATTATTACAACGATGACTGAACTACGCATGCAAGCGTCTCGGGAATCAAAAGATATGGAACGAGTAGAAAAAATGGTTCATAATATAATAATATGTTTTACATCCTACCGGATTAAAACTGAGCGCGATCAGGAATGGAACGTGGGACGGTTGCCTTCCGCAGGAAAGAACTCTTCCGCCTGAGGTGTCCAAAGCACAACTCAGGTCCTCTCAGCTTATCTTCCGCCAGTACCTCAACTCCGTCTCATTCCGCCATTTCATTCCACTTATTTCCCGTCACACAATCTGCATAGAATTGCAAGACTGTTCTGATGAAATTTGGGTAAGAAGCACATGCAAGGAGCGCTGGGCGAAAATATGAATTTATCACACACACCTACAAAATTTCAGCCCACAGGTTAATGAGACTTCTTCCGGAGTCTAGCCTTATAAACACCGCTATGGCTCTAGACGCCATAAAATTTTGTTTAGGTAAAATAGCTTTTTCATAACTTCAAATCCTCTCATTTGTAAAATAGACAAATAACTCCCTATAGAAATTTGTTTACAAAATTTATTAATACTTCAGTTCTTATGGAACAGAGGCATTTAGTTCATCAAAATGATTGACCTATTAAGCATTGCTAAATTACTCCGTCATTACGACCTTTATCCATCACTCTCCGTAAAAGCATGGGGATAATCCAGTGCTTCGTTTTCCAGAATATGACGAATTCACTCTTCCAGTCATCAAGAGTATTTAATTTTGTGCTATAGAATTCCACTTTACCCCACCAACAAAAGAAGATGTCTCAGGACGTTACCTCAGGATTTTCTCCTGCTCTTTCGAGAGGGCCATGACGTCCCAACCAACCTACTGCACAGAGGGTGTCGAGCCACCCATGTACGAGCCTTTCCAAATAAGGCGGGGATCTGTCGCGCGTAAAAGTTTGCTCGTTGTAATTGTGTGGCCGTGCGGTTCTGGCGCTGCAGTCCGGAACCGCGGGACTGCTACGGTCGCTGGTTCGAATCCTGCCTCGGGCATGGGTGTGTGTGATGTCCTTAGGTTAGTTAGGTTTAAGTAGTTCATAGTTCTAGGGGATTTATGACCTAAGATGTTGAATCCCATAGTGCTCAGAGCCATTTGAACCATTTGTAATTGTGTGATGTCGATAAAGTACCGTAAATGCAGTCAGAAAGCGTATCATGCTACTGTTGAAATTCATTGAGTCCCAGTTTACGTACGGACCAATATCTTTCGTAGATGTTATGTTGCACCAGACACTAATCATTAAGAGATGTTGACTTTTTTCCAATAACCACCCCAGCATCCTCTGTTGCTCAATAGTAGCATCTGTGCCGGTTAACCACAGTTTCGTGGCACCATAGGACACCATAGGATGTAATAGAACATATCGGACAACTCTTTATAACGAATTATCATCATTTCACCACATTCCAGGCGATGGTCACTGTCGTACGTCGGTAACTCTGGCAGTAATGTGGTTTTCATGAGCACTAATCCTTCACAACAGTTAGAATTGCATGTATAATTATACTTTTCTCGCAAGTAGCCTGTCTTTTTATTTCTGGGGGCTTTGAGTGAACATTGCCTGAATAGGTGAATAGGTGGCTCTGAGCACTATGGGACTCAACTGCTGAGGTCATTAGTCCCCTAGAACTTAGAGCTAGTTAAACCTAACTAACCTAAGGACATCACAAACATCCATGCCCGAGGCAGGATTCGAACCTGCGACCGTAGCGGTCTTGCGGTTCCAGACTGCAGCGCCTTTAACCGCACGGCGAACATTGCCTGAATTACTTGCACATTTTCCTCCGTCTTAGTTGCTGAGGGGCCACCGCGTCTCCTCATATCTGACGGAGAGCGTATGTCTATTAGATAAGAGTTGCAATTCCTTATGTTCTTTCCACGAAATAGGGAACTCAGGGTACTTTCACATTTCTCCGTCATCTCTGTAATTGCAATGTACCTGACCGTAGTCAGTCTGCTCAAACGTATCCGGACACCTACTATTGGACATTAAAATTGACTGTGTCCACCTATCGTCTATATGACGACTTGAATTCTGCTGGGGGCTCTTTCAATGAGGTGGTTGAGTAACTGACGGAATGACAGTATTTATTTCATCAACACCCAAAATCAGCGAGGTAATGGAGTCGGACGCTATAATCTCGAGAACAGTCGACATTCTAGCTCATCTCTAACCTCTAACATGTACCATTTTGTTCAGGTCAAGATTCTGGGCAGGCCAGTCCAGTTGAGGAAGTTACTGTTGACAGACCATTGCCTCAAGGATGCTGGTTTGTGACAGGTTGCAATGCTATGCTGATAAAACGTTCAACATTCAGAGTTTTCCTAAGCGTAATAAGGGGACTACACACGAACCACAAAAAAGTACCCCCAATCCGTAATACCACCTCTCATGTATTTCTCTGTTGGCACTGCAAACGATGCCAAATGACATTCTCCAGTCATTCGACAAACGCAAACACTTCCAGTGGATTGCCACTGGTTATAGCGTGACATCTCTTCAAATTACTTCTTTACAGCCATCCGTTCTCCAGTGGTGTCGTCGCTCTTCACGCCGCCTCAAGCATGTCTCACTACTGACTGGACAGACTGTATTTGTCGACGGCAACGAACAATTCCCTTCCTATGGCGTCTCAATCTTGCTTTCCGATATACCTTCCACGCCTCGCTAAATATTTCGGAGCATTATACATCGATTTTCAACGAACCGTCTGTTTCGAGACTAATTTAAGCATGCCAACTTTCCTGAAGGGCAGTAAGTTACGTTTTTATGAATACTTCGATAATTTATTTTTAAAATTTCGACACTCAGTGTGTCTCTACTTTGTATGAGATCTACACTCCTGGAAATAGAAATAAGAACACCGTGAATTCATTGTCCCAGGAAGGGGAAACTTTATTGACACATTCCTGGGGTCAGATACATCACATGATCACACTGACAGAACCACAGGCACATAGACACAGGCAACAGAGCATGCACAATGTCGGCACTAGTACAGTGTATATCCACCTTTCGCAGCAATGCAGGCTGCTAATTTCCAATGGAGACGATCGTAGAGATGCTGGATGTAGTCCTGTGGAACGGCTTGCCATGCCATTTCCACCTGGCGCCTCAGTTGGACCAGCGTTCGTGCTGGACGTGCAGACCGCATGAGACGGCGCTTCATCCAGTCCCAAACATGCTCAATGGGGGACAGATCCGGAGATCTTGCTGGCCAGGGTAGTTGACTTACACCTTCTAGAGCACGTTGGGTGGCACGGGATACATGCGGACGTGCATTGTCCTGTTGGAACAGCAAGTTCCCTTGCCGGTCTAGGAATGGTAGAACGATGGGTTCGATGACGGTTTGGATGTACCGTGCACTATTCAGTGTCCCCTTGACGATTACCAGTGGTGTACGGCCAGTGTAGGAGATCGCTCCCCACACCATGATGCCGGGTGTTGGCCCTGTGTGCCTCGGTCGTATGCAGTCCTGATTGTGGCGCTCACCTGCACGGCGCCAAACACGCATACGACCATCATTGGCACCAAGGCAGAAGCGACTCTCATCGCTGAAGACGACACGTCTCCATTCGTCCCTCCATTCACGCCTGTCGCGACACCACTGGAGGCGGGCTACACGATGTTGGGGCGTGAGCGGAAGACGGCCTAACGGTGTGCGGGACCGTAGCCCAGCTTCATGGTAACGGTTGCGAATGGTCCTCGCCGATACCCCAGGAGCAACAGTGTCCCTAATTTGCTGGGAAGTGGCGGTGCGGTCCCCTACGGCACTGCGTAGGATCCTACGGTCCTGGCGTGCATCCGTGCGTCGCTGCGGTCCGGTCCCAGGTCGACGGGCACGTGCACCTTCCGCCGACCACTGGCGACAACATCGATGTACTGTGGAGACCTCACGCCCCACGTGCTGAGCAATTCGGCGGTACGTCCACCCGGCCTCCCGCATGCCCACTATACGCCCTCGCTCAAAGTCCGTCAACTGCACATACGGTTCACGTCCACGCTGTCGCGGCATGCTACCAGTGTTAAAGACTGCGATGGAGCTCCGTATGCCACGGCAAACTGGCTGACACTGACGGCGGCGGTGCACAAATGCTGCGCAGCTAGCGCCATTCGACGGCCAACACCGCGGTTCCTGGTGTGTCCGCTGTGCCGTGCGTGTGATCATTGCTTGTACAGCCCTCTCGCAGTGTCCGGAGCAAGTATGGTGGGTCTGACACACCGGTGTCAATGTGTTCTTTTTTCCATTTCCAGGAGTGTATTTCGGAGCATTATACATCGATTTTCAACGAACCCTCTGTTTCGAGACTAATTTAAGCATGCCAACTTTCCTGAAGGGCAGTAAGTTACGTTTTTATGAATACTTCGATAATTTATTTTTAAAATTTCGACACTCAGTGTGTCTCTACTTTGTATGAGATCTATTTTGTTTTGTGCGTATTTACCGGCAAACGATCATTAAAAGACCTCAAACTACAGCATAGCTTAAAAAAACAAATATGCTCTAGAAGTAGTCTGCTACCCGAGTAGCTTCTACCTTTGTGTGGTGCACTGATGACCTATCAAGAGGAGTCGTACTGCTCTACAACCCGAAGCGCAGGTCCAGGACACAGAATCGACGGAGTCTCTGGTAGAAATCCTTCACACGGCTCCAAGCCAAAGGATCACGATAGACTCTGCGTACGATGTTGTAAATTTAGAGCACCCGCTTGGCACTTCCGCCAGCCGCCTCTAGAAACTGAGGATGGCCTCTAAACGGAAACGACAGGCGTCATTAGTGCCCTAAGGGAAACAAGTTGCAGACTACTGCAACCTCTATAGCAGCAGGTAGGGCCTCCTTCACATCTCGGATGAGGCGACTACACCGAGTGCACACTGGAATTCCTTGCACCTCTGGATACTATTACCTAATACGGCTAACATTAGAGCTCCCGATAACTAATAAAATCTTTTAGAAGAACGACACCCTGTCCGCTCACACAGTGAAACGGCGAGGCCGTTAATATTGGTCTTTGAAGGGTGTCTACGTAATGCGTAAATCTGTTGATTGCAGTAGGTCTTGAATTTTAATTCATTCGAATGAATTTGTCTCTATCCATGAAATCAAAGTCTCTAGCGGGCACCAGCGTTAAAGTAAAGTACACGTTTGCTATGCACACTTCACTAGGATGTCTTGTTATGCTAACTACCAATTAATTGAATACGAAAGGTGAGTGGAAATTAACTTCTAGTTGTAAAGTGTTTATAACTTTGTTGTCATTAAACGAATTATCAAGGAACAGAAAATATTTTGTTCCTTACAGTGGTGAAATTTATTACATAGTGTCTTATTGTGGGTAGAAACGTGCGAGAGCCATATCATCTGGCATCTGGTAAGAAGTACACTATCTGATCGAATATATGAGGACTCCTAATGTAAGGTGGCATTCGCTTCTAGAAATCACGAGAGGCTGACAGGCCGGTACAACAGAGGTGGCCAGCGAGTACCGTAATGTCAGGAGAGAAGTGATAACAGCAGAACAGGTCGCCTAGGAGAGTTCAGTGACCCAGAACCATGATTAGTTACCGGATGTCACTATTATTATCATAGCGTAAAGCTATTGATAGTGTCTTGCTGCTGGTGTATTTTACATACGACCAGATTCTGCTGGGTTTTCTGCCAGATTTCAAGTTAGTTTGGTTGTGGCAACTATTACCAGCATCATGCACTGAAGTTCAAGCTAAACTTCGAGCTTCTACAAAATTTTGGCAATCACGGAGTTTTGTGTTTTCCTAAAATCTGAAATGGTAAATGTAAAGGCTCAATCTAGATATAGCAGGGGGTCAGTGTAGTGAAATTCAAACAAGATAAGGACTTCTGATCAGATGGGTATAGGATAATACCAACAGCAGCAGAACATGTTATCATGGGCATAGGATTCGTAATGAGTAAAACGGTAGGGCAAAGAGTGTGTTACAGTGAACAGTTCCGTGATAGGGTTGTTCTTGCCATAATCAACAGCAAACAAACACCGACGACGTTAGTTCAGATATACATACCGACGTCGCAAGCTGCAGATGAAGAGATAGAGGAAGTTTATGAGGATATTGAAAGGGTAATACAATACATAGAGGCAGATGAATGTCTAATAGTCATGGGAACTGGAATACAGTTGTAGGGGAAGGAGCAGAAGGAAATATTGCAGGATAATATGGGTTTGGTACTGGGAATGAGAGAGTAGAGAGACTAATTGAGTTCTGTACTCAATTTCAACTGGTAATAGCGAATACTCTGTTCAAGAATCCCACGAGGACGAGGTAAACTTGGAAAAGACCAGTTGAGAGAGGAAGATTTCAGTTACATTACATCACGCTCAGACAGAGATTTCGAAGTCACATACTAGATTGTAAGGCTTACCCACGAATGGATATAGATTCAGAACACAAGATAGCAGTGATGAAGAGTACCCTGAAGTTTAAGACATTATGCAGGAAGAATCAAAACACCAAGAAGTGGGATACAGAAGTTCTATGAGATGACGAGATACGCTTGAAAATCGCAATGGCTATAAAGACAGCAATAAGGAATAGCTCAGGAGGCAGTACACTTGAAGAGGAGTGGGCATCTCTTAAAAGGGCAATCACAGAAATTGGAAAGAAAAACATAGAGACAAAGAAGGTAACTGCGAAGGAACAGTGGGCACAAAAGAACCATGGGTAACAGGAGAAATACTTCAGGTTATCGATTAAAGAAGGAAGTACAAAGATGTTTAGGATATTCAGGAATACAGGAATACAAGTCTTTGAGGAATGAAATAAGCAGAAAACTGCAGGAAAGCTGTGACGTAATGGCTGAACGAAACATATGGAGAAATCGAAAAAGAAATGATTGTCCGAAGGACTCACTCAGCATACACGAAAGTCAAAACAACCTTCTTTGACATTGAAAGGAAGGGTGGTAACATGAAGAGCGCAACGCGAATTCCACTGTTAAATGTGGAAGAGAGAATGGACAGGTTGAATGAGAATTTTGGAGGCCTCTATGAGGTAGAAGATTGGTCGGACGTGAAAGAAGAAGAAACAGGAGTCGATTTAAAAGATATAGGAGATCCAGTAATAGAATAAGAATTTATGAGAGCTCCGAAGGACCTAAGGTCAAATAAGGCAGAAGGGATAGATAACATCAGAGGTGCTAAAATAACTGAGGGAAGTGGCAACAAAACGTCTATTCACGTTGGTGTATAGAGTATATGAATCTGGCGAGATAATATCTGACTTTCGGAAAAATGTCATCATACAACTGCAACAGCTGACAAGTGCGAGAATTAGCACATAATCAGCTTAACAACTCATGCATCCAAGATGATGCCAAGAGTAATGTACAGAAACATGGAAAAGAAAATTAAGGATGCGCTACATGACGATTAGTTTGGCTTTAGAAAAGGTAAAGACATAAGAGAGGCAGTTCTGGTGTTTTAGTTGATACCGCAAGCAAGAGTAAAGAAGAATCAGGAAATGTTCAAAGGATTTGTCTACCTGGATGAAGCGTTCGACAATGTAAAATGGGGAGCTCCCAAACGTTGACAATATTAGGCATACTTGGACTATTATATCTGTTATTCATGAGAAAAAGGAATTAAGTTCCCATATTGGTCTCAGAAAAACACAGTATAACAGGTTTTGAATTTTAAACAAACCCTACAGTCATCACATATCTGTCAACTTTAGATCTCTAGTAGTATAAAAATTGAACTATTTAAAATCCACTTTGTTGTTGATGACTTCATATGCACCAGGAAAGAGACGTGGGCTCCACAGTGGTGCAGCAAATGTTGCCATAGGGAAGCTGAACTGGAGCAGAAATGGTTAGCGAACAAGTTAACACGACAGGCAGATGATTTACATAACTTGTATACCGACTCGTTACAAGTACTACAGCAAGAAATGAAGTCCAAGCATCAACGTCAACTTGGATGAGGCTATTAGGCGGCATTAGCACAGCGACCCTCAGTGTAGAGGCTCCAAGCACAAGTAGGATGGGTGGCTGCCACACACACACTTGTATATCACAGCGGCAGAGGGCTGCTGGAGGTGTGCCTCAGTGGTCACAAACGATATGGTCCACCCTATACCGCGCAACCGCTGTCGCCATCAGACGAAAAGTTGTGATTCTCTTACCAACCCCCCCCCCCTCACAAAAAATAAAACCTCCTCACCATCATGTGGTGTAGATGAGCGACCGATGATGGTGGCGGCGGGGGCTGGGAACGCGGGGGGGGGGGGGGGGAGTGCTGGATGCAGGTGGCAATAAGCAGATGGGACCTGAAACTGAGGCTGGGCTGGTGCCGAGCTCCCACCCGCACTGCGGCACACTGCCTGGGTGTGCCCGGGGAACACCAGCCAAAAGGCGAGGCAGAAATCGCGCACACACATCCAGAGGCAGAGTAACAAACGTAGGTATCCCGACAGCATGCAGAGAGACCCAAGGTAGGAAGTGGCAAGGGGCCCATTCCCAGTGGCTGTCGAGACGGGGACGACCGTGAAAGGGTGTCGAGCTTCATCAGCTCCAGGAACGGCGCCGATGGCGGCATCTCAGCAGTCCTCTCGATTCCTGCAGGAGAATCATAAAACGTCGAATTCGTTGCATAATGATGCCTGGTTTCCAGAACCTCCATCCGCCATACAGTCTGTAAAGGACCCTATCGTTAGTTAGATGCTTTGGCTGTGATGGTGATGTGGGCTCCACCCTCCGTGGTGAGTACAGCACCTGAAGCCAGATGCGGTGGCACTGTCCACGTAACAACTCCGTCGGTGATGGGCCGCCGCATGGATGGGAGCGGTAGAAGAACAGCAACAGAGCCTCATACCGTGTGTGGGAGGCATGAAGTTTGCTCATCTGTTGCTTAAAGGTACATAAAAAGGGTTCAGCTTTGCCGTTGGATTGCGGGTGGAATGGTGCACTCTTGATATGGTTGGTGCCGCAGCAGTGCAAAACTGTTCAAACTCAGAGGCAACAAACTGAGGTCTGATGTCAGTCACACCAACTTCAAACATACTCTTGAGATAAAAGAACGACGACAATTCCTGGATTTTGGGACTAGCTATAGTGGAGTGCATAGGACGGCGATGAGCAGTCGTGTTTTTCAGTAAGGAACCGCGAAACCCAAATGCACACGCTGTAAAGGTGCGTGATGTTTGACCCAAGCAAAGAACTGCTGACTCAGGGGTGACTGGTGATTAATACAGGCTTCGCACACAGAAGTCAACTGTTCGGTTTGCTTATCCAGACCATGCCCAGTACAGTGACGTCGAGCCAACTGATTAGTGGAACGGCATCCAATGGATCTTACTATAGCAAACGAAGCACATCATGCTGCTCAGCGTGGAGTACCACGTAACTCGTCATTATCACTGCAAAACAAAATGACACTTTAGTGAAGTGTAAAAGCATTCAGATGGGCAAAATATCGGCGAAACACAAAGCTGTGAATCTGTCTGGCTGTCTCCGGCCAACCACTGCGGATAGAGTGCAGCGGAATAGGGAAGTCGAATCTGCTGCTACGGCCTGGGCAATTTCCCTGTGATATAGTGCGAAGTTTTGCAACCATCTGTGTCTTGTGTAACAGTGGCACAGAACAGGGAATCAGCGATCATAAACCGGTTACTGCATCGATGATTTCAGCTGTAAATACAAATATTCAAAAAGGTAGGAAGATTTTTCTATTTAGCAGAAGTGACAAAAAGCAGATTTCAGAGTACCTGATGGCTCAACACAAAAGTTTTGTCTCAAGTACAGCTAGTGTTGAGGATCAGTGGGCAAAGTTCAAAACCATCGTCCAATATGTGTTAGATGAGTATGTGCCAAGCAAGATCGTAAGAGATGGAAAAGAGCCACCTTGGTACAATAACCGAGTTAGGAAACTGCTGCGGAAGCAAAGGCAACTTAACAGCAAACATAAACCTAGCCAAAGCCTTGCAGACAAACAAAAATTACGCGAAGCGAAATGTAGTGTGAGGAGGGCTATGCGAGAGGCGTTCAATGAGTTCGAAAATAAAGTTTTATGTACTGACTTAGCAGAAAATCCTAAGAAATTTTGGTCTTATGTCAAAGCGGTAGGTGGATCAAAAGAAAATGTCGAGACACTCTGTGACCAAAAGTGTACTGAAACAGAGGATGACAAACTAAAGGCCGAAACACTAAATGTCTTTTTCCAAAGCTGTTCCACAGAGGAAGACTGCACTGTAATTCCTTCTCTAGATTGTCGCACAGATGACAAAATGGTAGATATCGAAATAGACGACAGAGGGATAGAGAAAGAATTAAAATCGCTTAAAAGAGGAAAGGGCTCTGTACTTGATGGGATACCAGTTCGATTTTACACAGAGTACGCAAAGGAACTTGCCCCCCTTCTTGCAGCGATGTACCGTATGTCTCTAGACGAGCGTAGCGTTCCAAAGGATTGGAAAAGGGCACAGGTCATCCCCGTTTTTAAGAAGGGACGTCGAACAGATGTGCAGAACTATAGAGCTATATCTCTAACGTCTATCAGTTGTAGAATTTTGAAACACGTATTGGTTCAAATGGCTCTGAGCACTATGGGACTTAAAAGCTGTGGTCATCAGTCCCCTAGAACTTAGAACTACTTAAACCTAACTAACCTAAGGACATCACACACATCCATGCCCGAAGCAGGATTCGAACCTGCGACCGTAGCAGTCGCGTGATTCCGGACTGCGCGCCTAGAACCGCGAGACCACCGCGGCCGGCGAAACACGTATTATATTCGAGTACAATGACTTTTCTGGAGACTAGAAATCCACTCTGTAGGAATCAGCATGGGTTTCGAAAAACACGATCGTGTGAAACCCAGCTCGCGCTATTCGTCCACGAGACTCAGAGGGCCATAGACACGGGTTCCCAGGTAGATGCCGTGTTTCTTGACTTTCGCAAAGGGTTCGATGCAGTTCCCCACAGTCGTTTAATGAACAAAGTAAGAGCATATGGACTATCAGACCAATTGTGTGATTGGATAGAAGAGTTACTAGATAACAGAAGGTAGCATGTCATTCTCAATGGAGAGAAGTCTTCCGATGTAAGAGTGATTTCAGGTGTACCGCAGGGGAGTGTCGTAGGACGGTTGCTATTCACAATATACACAAATGACCTTGTGGATGACATCGGAAGTTCACTGAGGCTTTTTGCAGATAATGCTGTGGTGTATCGAGAGGTTGTAACAATGGAAAATTGTAGTGAAATGCAGGAGGATCTGCAGCGAAATGACACATGGTGCTGCAGAGATTGGCAACTGAATCTCAATGTAGACAAGTGTAATGTGCTGCGAATACATAGAAAGAAAGATCCCTTATCATTTACCTACAATATAGCAGGTCAGCAACTGGAAGCAGTTAATTCCATAAATTATCTGGGAGCACGCATTACGAGTGATTTAAAATGGGATGATCATACAAAGTTGATCGCCGGTAAAGCAGATGCCAGACTGAGATTCATTGGAAGAATCCTAAGGAAATGTAATCCGAAAACAAAGGAAGATGGTTACAGTACACTTGTTCGCCCACTGCTCGAATACTGCTCAGCAGTGTGGGATCCGTACCAGATAGGGTTGATAGAAGAGCAACGCGCTTCGTTACAGGATCATTTAGTAATCGCGAAAGCGTTACGGAGATGATAGATAAACTCCAGTGGAAGTCTCTGCTGGAGAGACGCTCAGTAGCTCGGTACGGGCTTTTGTTGAAGTTTCGAGAACATACCAACACCGAGGAGTGAAGCAGTATATTGCTTCCTCCTGCGTATATCTCGCGAAGAGACCATGAGGGTAAAATCAGAGAGATTAGAGCCCCCACAGAGGCATACCGACAATCCTTCTTTCCACGAACAATACCAGACTGGAATAGAAGGGAGAACCGATAGAGGTACTCAAGGTACCCTCTGCCACAGACCATCAGGTGGCTTGAAGAGTATGGATGTAGATGTGATGTAGATGTAGAAAAGCAGACGACAAGTCTAATACAGAATTTGTGCCAACAGGGAGGCGAGAAAGAGTATCTGCTTTGGCATCATTAGATGCGGGCTGACACACAGTCTCTTATTGGTAATTTGACAAAAGAAGAGCCCACCGTTTTAGCTTCTGCGTTATGCGAGCCACAACTAACTGAGAATGGCTAAATAAAGATCACAGAATTTTATGCTCTAGTGAAATTTTGTGCTGAAATCATACTGGTGAAATTTAGTGACACCATAGACTAGAGGCTGTTCTCTACGCAAGGGATTCTTATTACTGTGTCGTCAATACGGGAGTCTATCCGATGGTTGAATGACTGTATGAACGATTTCTTGAACGTGTAATTTAAAACTTCGACTTTCGTTTTGCTGTCTTCAACTGCCACACCAGACTCGTCAACAACGGACTGAATGGAAGCCTTACATAAAACAAGAATTTCCTCGGGTTCTGTGCCAGATCTTTTGCTAAGGTGTGGTGGTGATGTTCTATGTTTCGCGCCCGTACCTCTGCCAACATTCGTTTGTCGTTATTTGTGCATTATCATTTGAATCGAGAGTGCAACAGCCTCTGATGCCTTAGCGTTCTTCGAATTTCGTTATTAATCCACCATAGGATTTTCCGCCCTTTATCCACATACTATGCAGATAACTCTCCACAGTACAACTTACAATCTGCTTAAGATTTGCCCCACAAACCAATCACATCATCACCACCCTTCCTATCGCCTCTTCCCGATATACGTTCTATGACTCGCTAAATATCTCAGAGATTCTCACTTTGCGTGGCAGTCAGCTATCGGTCCCAAGAATAATTTAATCGACCTCAACAGAAACACCCTTGCGTAGAGAACAGCCTCTTGTCTATGGTGTCACTAAATTTCACCAGTATGATTTCAGCACGAAAACCTTAGAGCTTTCCTCTTCAGGTTTCAGCCAGCTCTCGGTCCCGAGAATAAATTGAACGCTTTTCCTGGAGGGCAGTAAATTTGGGAACAATGTTACGAATACTTCGACAATTTACTGATAATGTTTTGACAGTCGATCTGTCTTTACTCCTAAGGTGATCTTACTTCGCTCGCTGCTTATCGACTGGGCTGTGTTCATCAGAGTGCCTCAAACTACAGCCTATCCACAGAAAACCGTCATATGTACTCCACAAGTACTCTGCCACCAAATCAGTTGCTTCCTTTGTGTAGTCCACCCTTGACCTTTCAAGTTGAGTCCTCAAATCCCCATCCGATAACGTAAATCTAGAAATCTGTGCCAAGACCATCCCAGCTTTGACGAATCCGTTGGTTCAAGCCCTCCACTTGATTGCAAACCACAGGACCCGGATTAACTCTTCACATCTCGGATGATCCGAACCCCGCTCCCCCCCCTCCCCCACCCACACACACACACACACACACATTTGCCCTTTGTCTCGATCGACGCGAACGCGTTAGCACTCGCCACTCACTCTGCTGTGAGGACAGATCCATGGCATCGGGTACATTAGGAGGCGCCACGGAAGTAGAGCTGAGGTGTCCCATGTACCGCGCCAGATTCTCCGTCACTGCTAGACCCCGAGACAGCAGCCTACTTAATGGCATTCAACTCTTCGTTCGCGGCCAGTTCCTTCTGCATCCACACACATCACGCACACATACTAACCAACCTAACAAGACTGCTGCAAAAGCAGACAAAATCCTAGATATCTACCCTTATGAAGTGTAACTAATGGAAGCTGATGCGTCAATAAGCGATGTAGCTGACTGTTCAGAAGAAATGAAAACTGCACTACAGACTGAGCGAATCCTCGCTTTTAAAATGCGAGCTTGCACCTCATAAAGAGAAAAACACAACATTTTAGAATCTTACTACAAGCAAAAGACAGGAAAAGATAAACACCTAACTTGCCGCTCTGTAGCTGGGTATCAGCCAAGAGCTGGCGCCTTATACACCAGCACCAGTGTCGCTAATAAGCTGCCGCAACGTTGTCAAAAGGGAACTTTTTAAACGCCCCTTATATATTACGTTAGATACTAGGAGGTGGTATCAGTGGGTGTGTTTATAAATACCTTTTCTGTAACCAGTCACCATTTCCCTTTATTCATATTTTACATTATGCATTTGTGGAAATGCTTCCAATTTTCAAACGTGTTTTCTCTTTGTACTACACCGCTTTTACATAACGTTTCGATATGTGAGGTTCCGGGGTTGTGTTGTTTGGGGAAGGAGACCAGACAGCGAGGTCATCGGTCTCATCGGATTAGGGAAGGATGGGGTAGGAAGTTGGCCGTGCCCGTTCAAAGGAACCATCCCGGCATTTGCCTGGAGCGATTGAGGGAAATCACAGAAAAACCTAAATCAGGATGGCCGGATGCGGGATTGAACCGTCGTCCTCCCGAATGTGAGGTTGCTTTGATATGTTAACTTTACTGCAGTACAAAGAAAAGGCACAATTGATACATAGTTATCGATTTTTATATGTAGTTAGAATCGAAATTTGGAAGAACTTGTACTTGCAGGTTTCTTATGGTCCATTTGCGCAGTCTCACACATGTTAAACAACATTTACAACTCTCAGAGCACAGTATTCATCGAGAATAACTTTGTAACTGTTTTTTTGTGTAAGTTATTATCCATGTGTACTGTGCACTGAAAAATGTATGTGATGTTTAACATGTGTGACACTCTGCACAAATGGACCGTAATAAAACTATAAGTACAAGAAAATGGCTCTGAGCACTATGGGACTTAACTACTGTGGTCATCGGTCCCCTAGAACTTAGAACTGCTTAAACCTAACTAACCTAAGGACATCACACACATCCATGCCCGAGGCAGGATTCGAACCTGCGACCGTAGCAGTCGCGCGGTTCCGGACTGCGCGCCTAGAACCGCCAGACCACCGCGGTCGGCACTATAAGTACAAGTTCTTTCAAATTTCGCCACTAACTCCAAGTAAATTAAGTAAAAATAACCCATTTTCTATATATTGCTGTAAAGTCAACAAAACAACGCAGAACCACACACATCGAATACATTACGTAAAAATGTCATAGTACAAAGAGTAAACACACTTGAAAATAGAAATATTTCCCGAAACGCGCTATGTAAAATATGAATAAAAGAAAATAGTGATTGGTATCCGAAAAGTTATTTATAACGAAGCCCATTATTTTACTGTCATAGGCTTTCGAAAAACTATTAATTTATAATGGAGAAAATCAGATACGTATCAAAATACAGAATGCGTAGATACAAATGAACGAACTTGACATTTATTATTTAAATCCTTTACAGCTTACGAAAGAAAGAACTTAGTTATCAGACAGAGCGTGTCGTAATCCGTCTTTACTCCTGAATTTCACGTTCCGTGGTATGCATCGAAAACAGTTTATACAGCTGCCGATAAACGTACGCCAATTCCTACGCTTACCAGCCAACAGGAACATACCTTTACTTGTAAACTCCAATTCTTATAGCTTTAAATTACTTACTGTCGATACAATACTAAGCCCTCTTCTGTGTGGCTGAATGTCAGCGTAATCGTAGCCTTTTGAACGTACGCATATTGCTATAAAATTTCATTTTCTAAAAGTCAAAACTTCGGGATGTAAAGGTATTTTTACACGTGGAATCATAATGCAGGGTGTATCACATAGATTCAGCAGTTTTTTTAAAAAGAAATCATAACTATTATGTTATTTGAGATATGTGGGTGAAGAACGTACTGTTATAAAGAGCAGACTCATGATTGCACATGGTTCCCGCTAGATAGCAGCAGAGCGGCAATTTCTAAATCAAAGGATTACTGCCACTTGTGTGGCCGAGCAGTTCTAGGCTCTACAGTCTGGAACCGCGCGGCTTCTACGGTCGCAGGTTCGAATCCTGGCTCGGGTATGGATGTGCGTGATGTCCTTAGGTTAGTTAGGTTTAAGTAGTTCTAAGTTCTAGGGGACTTATGGCCTCAGATGTTAAGTCCCGTAGTGCTCAGAGCCTTCTGAACCATTTGATTACTGAACGGTGGATCGGTCCGACTGGACCAAATGATTCAGCCTCCCTTGTACCGGACCTGACTGTATGTCATTATTTATTGTGGGGGTATATAGAAGACTCTGGTTATGTACCTACGTTACCAACAGCACTGAATGAACTGAGACATCACGTAACAGCAGCTGTGAAAGCTGTAACTCATGACGTGCATTCTGCAGTGTGGGAACAATTTGAATACCGCATTGACATATCCTGTGCATCTCAAAAGGGGCACATCGAACACCCACGAAAAGATATGATAAAAAATTTTGTTTCCCGTCCATCAGAAAACAAAGCTCATTGTATATGTTTACTAGTTTCAGAAATACAGAAGTGCCAAATCGGATGATTCTTTTCGATACACCCTGTATTTACACACATCGACGTGTTTGTGGCTTTTTCACTGCGTCTACCAGTCTTCCCACAAACATGTTACAATCTCTATGATCTGAGGTTTTCTGCATGGCTGCAACTGCACCACGAAGTGAACTAGGTCTGTCACTATAGAATAACCGTTTCGTTCCCATATGTCCACACTTCAACACCTGATCTGGCCCTTAGGGAAAAATAAGCATTAATGGCTTGCTCTTATGAAGTGTATCTGGAGGTACTAAACAACCTAAAAAGTACTACTACTAATAGCTATAATTGTTAGCCTGCAAATGAAGTAAATACTGATGTAATGTTGGTCAATACACCGTCCTCTGTCACCAACTGAAATATTAGCGCTAATGCTGTATACAAAGAATCGTGAAGGAAGAGTGGCGTATTACACTGCAAATACATATTAGCGGGACGCAGACAAAAGACAAGTATTTATTGGTTCGTAGTGGTATCCTTCAAGTTTCCATCGAGAAACAAAGGCGGAGACTTTATTGTTTTTGCAGGAGATAGGTTATTAACTGTATTTTGTAGCAGGATAATAGGTTCTGTTCTCCTATAATGGAAAAGAGATCATTCCAAAGTCGCGTTCCTACTACCGAAATGGAACTTAGATGAGGCACCTAGCGAAAGGAGTGGGGATGAAAGTATATGGGTCCAGTGCGAACGAGCGTTTCTGCTGATCTGTGACTAGGCCACAAAATGCGAGGGACCGTGTTCTGAGGCTCTTGCAGCAAGCACATTGTTATATAAAACAGGTACGTAAAGGGATGCTTCACGTTCCTGTGTGTCCCATCAAACTCATACGAGGGCTACATGCGCTTTACGGGCTTGCATTCAATTCACAAAAAAAAAGATCATGAAAGACAAAAAAAAATGCATGTTTCCGGAAAGTGTTTCTGGCTGTTCGCCCGGCGTCGCGCTGCGTAACAGCGACGGGCATCGCTACACTTGAGGCCGAGCGTCGGTCGTAATGAAAATGCCAGTTAGCGAGGCGGGCCGTGAAAGCGAAGCTAATGAGATCCCTCGCCGTGCGATTACGGCCGTGTGCTTGGTTAATTAGTGCTAACTTTTATGTGACGCGTTTCACGATAAATTCCCCGTGCCCAACGAGTGCGCTTTGTGTGCGCGCAGGCTGAAATTTCGAATGCAGTTTTTCTGCGCGGGCCTAAGCGTTTACCGCAGCTCCGGAACTCCGCTCTGAGCGCATTTAAAGTACGCCGTCTAGTCGCGCACTGCTGGCAGCGAATTACTCCGCAGGGTAAAAACTCTCCATGAGCCGGTTTCACTGTTATGTATGTGTCGCGTTCATGAAACATTACCTCTGTTTGACTACCTTTGTCTCCTTCTCGCTCAGGATAGGGCTGTGTTTCAGATGAATGCGATGCGGCTGTAAAAAAATCCACTAACGCATATGTCTCTCTCTCTCTTTCCTGTCATTTATGCCGTCGAATTGGATCTGCTGTTTTCGTGATCTGGTCTCTCGTGGCATGATGCCAAACCTATCGCCCCATTCTCACTCAGCAGGAGGTTCAAATGGCTCTTAGCACTATGGGACTTAACTTCTGAGGTCATCAGTCCCCTAGAACTTAGAACTATTTAAGCCTAACTAACCTAAGGACATCACGCACATCCATGCCCGAGGCAGGATTCGAACCTGCGACCATAGCGGTAGCGCGATTCCAGTTGTAGCGCCTAGAACCGCTCGGCCACTCTGGCCGGCCGCAGCAGGAGGGATGTAAGTTGTGTGCGCCCTCCGTCTGTGAATCGTGTACCTTTTATCTGTGTGTTGTCGTACTGAAGTTGTTAGCATGTCGTGTTTGCTGATACGGAGCTTCGGTATCATCCAGCATATGTTTAAACGAGGGCGTAAAACCTCCTGATTTTCACACTCAGGATGAGCGGTGTAACAAACTATTGGTCGTTAAACCAACGATCGGATTTTACCGTGTCTGACTCAACTCCCAGTATCTAAGGTAACGCTCTGCCCGCTAAGGTATACGAGACGGTCACGGTAAAGTAATAACTGTATTCGGACATAATCTTTCTAAAATATCTTAGGATGCTATGCGCAAAATACACTCATGCTCATAAATTAAAGATAATTGCAGAATGTGGTGCCACACAACGTGGCATTACACAAAACTGGCGCTGATAGCATAGGCACATAGGGAACACACATGAAGATCTGTAAGTCCACGGTATTGGTGATAAGTTGAGAAAACCGTCCCGAAACGCATGTGCTACAAAACTCCACTGTTTCCTGGGCATGTACCCCGACATCAATATGGGATATGATCACCGTACACACGTACACACAGGCCGCACAACGTGTTGGCATACACTGGATCAGATGGTCGAGCAGATGCTGGGGTACAGCATCTCTTTCTTGCACCATTGCCTGTCGGAGATCCTGATGTGTCGTAGGGATTTGAAGACGTGCAGTGATACGTCGACCGAGAGAATGCCAGACGTGCTCGATGGGGTTTAGGTCTGGAGAACAGGCAGGCCACTCCATTCGCCTGAGATCTTCTGTTTCCAGGCACTCGTCCTCCCATCAAGAGGGAAGTGGGACCCACTGCAACCCTTAAAAGGCGGACATTCTGGTGCAAAATGACGTCCCGATACATCTGACCTGTTACAGTTCCTTTACCAAAGACTTACATGTGCACCAATAATAATCGCACCCCACACCATCAAACTACGACCTCCATACAGGTCCGTTTCAAAGACATTTGGGGGTTTCTATCTGGTTCCTGGTTCACGCCAGAAGAAAACCCGACGAGAATCACTGTTCAGACTATACCTGGACTCGTCCGTGAACATAACCTGGGACTACTGTTCCAATGACCATGTACTGTGTTCTTGACACCAGGTTGTACGGGCTCTCCTGTGACCCTGTGACCAAGAGTCAGTGGAATGCACCTTGCAGGTCTCCGGGCGAATAAACCATGTCTGTCCAGTCGACCATGTCTGTCCAGTCGTCTGTAGACTGTGTGTCTGCGGACAACTATTCCAGTGGCTGTGGTAAGGTCCCGAGCAAGGCTACCTTCAGTACTCCATGGCCGTCTGCGGGCACTGATGGTGAGATGTGAGTCTTCTTGTGGGTAGTGCACTGTGGACTTCCCGTACTGTAGCAACTGGACACGTTTCCTGTCTGCTGGAATCGTTGCCATAATCTTGAGATTACACTTTGTGGCACACGGAGGGCCCGTGCTACCACCTGCTGTGTTTGACCAGCCTGCAGTCGCCCTAGTATTCTGCCCCTCACAAGGTCATCAATATGTGTTTTCTGAGCCATTTTCAACACACAGTCACCATTAGCACGTCTAAAAACGTCTGCACACTTACTCGCTGCACCATTCTCTGACATGCACCAACACACCTCCGCGTATGTGGACTGTTGCCAGCGCCACATGGTCATACCCCGAGGTGATTTAAACCCGCAAACCGCCCACCAGAGCGTAGTTTCACCGTGTATCAGCATTATCCTTAATTTATTAGCATGAGTGCACATCACATGAAAGTGTAACCTGCCACTCTGCTTGTTTGCGTTCTGTAGAAGGATGATGATCTTCGTTAATGATAACACTTATGTACTGCTACAATAAAATTGCTAACAGCATTCGCACATTTATCTCAGTTCGTGTTCATATCGTCGCTACACAATAAGTAGCAATTTACTGAAGACGATTTTAAACGTGGCTGTTACTCAGCAATTGTATACTAGTTCAATATAGGATTACATATTCAAGCACTTGCACGTAACTGGTAGGAACAATGGCCTGGGTTTCGACACCAACTAGGTGTGTCTTCATCAGAACGAAATTATGGTAAATCGTAAAATTACATTACTAATAAGCGATTACTAGAGTTTATAGCAGCTGTGTTCCAGTCCAAAATTGAAGCAAAACATTCTAGCCTTAGCCACGTGTGCCCAGCTGGTAATGACATTGTTCCCAGCTTGGCACACTTGCCAAATGCTTAATTTCACTTTTGACTTGAGTACGGCCGCTCCAAATTCTGACCATTGCTTTTTAGGAATGTAATTTTACGATTTATCATAATTTCGTTCTGATGAAGGTGCCTTTACGGTACGTGTTGAAACCTAGGTCAATGTACCCAGACGTTATGTGCAGCCACCTAGCTGTGTAATACTATGGAGAAGAGTTAGGAAAGATTTTCTAAGAATAGGGGGTACATCAGAAATACTAGAGCGTGCTGAAAGGCCATGCCTCCGAATGTTTTATTCTGTTGTCTACATCAGTTGGGGTATTACATGTCATAGCTACGTAACTGGTCGACTTTCCCGGTTCGCTGACGAGCAAGCAAACCTGTGCCGCTACAGCACCCCCGATTGTAGCGTGTAACATGGCGGAGTGTAACGAAACTACACTGCTGGAAAAAAAAGAAGTACATCTTGAAAGACGATGTCGATTTTGATCCGATCTCGGCATATACCACCTGATAGTAATAGATGTAGTCGGCCAACAGACATGGTAGTGGCATAGTTACCGGAGCGCCATATGTGTCTACTTTTAATAGGGAATGTTCGCTGCCAGAGATCTCAATGTGGTGCAGACATGTGAAGCAAGCACGCAACCATGTCACGGAGACTCAATCTTGTTTCCAACAGCCAACTGAGCGAGTCTGAAAGGGATTAAATCGTCGCCTTCCCAGTGGCGGGGTGGACCTTTCGTAGAATTGACACACAAGATGGACGTGCTGCGTCAGCTGTGAAACGATGCTGCTATCCGTGGTGAAATGAAAATTCCGACACTGGCAGACGAAGTTCGAGACGTCCACATAGCACAGACGCCCGCCAGTTTCGTCGTATTGAAAGACAACCGTGGCACATTGTACAACTACCACACCGCAGATAAGAGGGCTTGTGAATCCAGACGCGTCAACACGAACTGTTGCTACTCGATTTTTAGCAGTGGGACTAGAACCATTCACATCTACAGCCTGTCTTCTACTCACGTCGCCGGCCGAAGTGGCCGTGCGGTTAAAGGCGCTGCAGTCTGGAACCGCAAGACCGCTACGGTCGCAGGTTCGAATCCTGCCTCGGGCATGGATGTTTGTGATGTCCTTAGGTTAGTTAGGTTTAACTAGTTCTAAGTTCTAGGGGACTAATGACCTCAGCAGTTGAGTCCCATAGTGCTCAGAGCCATTTGAACCATCTACTCACGTCTTAAAGCCGGCGATTACGGCTGGACTGATGCCGCCAGAGGATCACTTTGTAGATGGAATGGTGCGCCGTAGTCTTCAGCGATAAAAGCGGATTCTGCCTGCACGCAAGTGAAGGTCGTTTTCACCTACGACGCTGACGCGATAAGCACTGTCTCTTAGAGTGCCTTCGACCAAGACTCAGTGGTCCCACACCAGGCCTTTGCGGTGCAATAAGCTACAACTCTCCTTCACCTTTGGTGTTTCTGAAGTTGACGCTAACCAGCACTCGATACGTGCAGAATATTGTTAGACCTGCTCTTTTTCCGTCACCCACACAATGTCCCTGAATCTCGATGTGCAGCAAATTCCATGGCCAATTCCGTGGCCAGCACCATCTCCAGACTTCTCCCCAATCGAGCTCGTGTGGGGTATGATGAGAGAAGTGACTCGTGCTACTCGCCACCAAAAATCTCTTACTGAACCACGTGAACAGGTCAGCAGGAGTAGCACAACGTATCCCAGGAGAGTATTCGCCATCTGTAGGATCGACTTGATGCCAGAATCAGCGCCTGTGTTACTGCACGTGCAGGCTACACCAGGTACTATTGTGGGTGTTTCAGCATGGGTGATACGTCGTACCACAGGACCGATTGTGATACTGATCTGTTAATTTTAATCATTTCATGAACTCTATATGCAGTATTCCACTAATATATCCTGAGTGAACTGAAAACTACTAAAACGATAAACTAATTTCTTTTTCCGCTGTGTATGAAGGTGCGTGAGAAATAGCGTACTATAATCGAGTTTCTAGCAGCGAGACACGTGCGTCCAATGGAAATCTATACGAGAATAACAACGATATTAAGAAAATTTTCCCTTCTTATCCGGAAGAATATCTGTATAATGACAGCGTTAAATAGGCGTAATTCAAATGAAATTTAATTTACGGCTGATTCATCGTCTATGAACTGCAGTGATACGTAAACTTTACAACGATTAACACTATAGTTTGCAAAAACAAAGATATTGGTGTTAATTAATTAATTAATTAAGCTTCTTTTCTATCGCTTGATCTATGCCTGTTGTCGCTGAGCTCTACCATTTAATGTGAATTTAATGTGTAGATCAAAAACACATTAAAAGGTTTTGCAGGAAGGCAACGTAATTCAAAAGACCTTGTCATTTCAAATCAAAATAAAAGTTAATTATTTGCACTGACAGTAAAATATTTAAATTCGGAAGCATTTCGTTTGGTCTGCGATCATTACAAACGCCATTTTACCTATAATTACTACTTATTTGTTACATTCGTTAAAACCTGCAGTTCCTTATTTTTAGGAATTTGGATATTATTTCTGAATACTATTTTTCCTAACGGAAATTACATTTCTTTCACAGTAATCCGATACACCAAACGAATTGTCCCCAAGCCATAGCTGTATTTTTCATTTTCAAAGTAGATGAGAGCATTATTAATCAATCTTAACTTTTGTGAAATCAGTCAAGATTGAATCAAGAATGTAATTTGGCTCCAGTTGTCTTAATATGAAGCCGACAAAGACATTCAGGTATAGTTAATTATTCTGATTACCAGATTCCGAGTTTAAAGTCAATTTCACTACAATTACAGGTGGTAATGTTACACTCTGTACGAAGATGATTATATCAACATCAGCACAATTTCAAGCCTTTTTGCCAGACTTACGATTCCGTGGAACAATGCCACGTCATGGTCGGATGTTCGAAAAATAGGCTGCGGCAATCGCTACGCCAAGGCAGCTGGGTTGTGTGCCATAGAGGTAAAAGAATACTGCTGCTAGTACAGTTAATTCGAGAAACTATTTCTAGCCTCGTATTGGCCTGCATGAGTGCAGGACTGACTCCGTTAACAACTTTCAATCCTAGAGCCGTTCCAAGCCAGACTGGGTAGTTTATGACAATATTTCGAGAAGTACATCAGGCAAGCTATTGAGTTCATCCCCTATCACATAGTGTTGTTGCAAGGATACTGATGATGACGCTGCCTATACACACACAGAAAAAGTCTTTAAACGTATCAGAATTGGACAGTGAGGCGTTCATGTCATGTTTGTATTGCATAGATCTAGCCCACAAGGACGTAGAAGCCTTGAACAGCATGTAAGGTTCAATAACAATAGTGCTAGCGACAACACAGAGCCAAATCATCACGCAAATTATACCGGATAACATTACGCCCTGGGAAATCGGCAACATGACGATAATAATAACGAACAGAACCACAATAAACACTTCAGTCAACGTAAGCAGAAACGTCGTGTCAATGTTTCATGGGAAAGGTTCGCCTTGATCATATAAACTATACAATTCAGAGTTACTGGTTGCTGACATTGCCATTTCACTGTATGCTCCAAGTAGAAATGCAATTATGTGAAAAGCTACAATTCGGTACCAAAGGCCGGCTCTACAAGAGGCAAAAATGTTCAAATGTGTGTGAAATCTTATGGGACTTAACTGCTAAGGTCATTAGTCCCTAAGCCTACACACTACTTGACCTAAATTATCCTAAGCACAAACACACACACCCATGCCCGAGGAAGGACTCGAACCTCCGCCGGGACAAGGGACGCAGTCCATGACTGCAGCGCCCTAGACCGCTCGGCTAATCCTGAGTGGCCTACAAGAGGCCTAGGAATATATAAAAAATAACAAATGAAAAACAATATGATTAACTGTGGTGTCACCGCCAGACACCACACTTGCTAGGTGGTAGCGTAAATCGGCCGCGGTCCATTTAGTACATGTCGGACCCGCGTGTCGCCACTGTGTGATCGCAGACCGAGCGCCACCATAAGGCAGGTCTCGAGATACGGACTAGCACTCGCCCCAGTTGTACGGACGACATTGCTAGCGACTACACTGACGAAGCCTTTCTCTCATTTGCCGAGAGACAGTTAGAATAGCCTTCAGCTGAGTCAATGGCTACGACCTAGCAAGGCGCCATTAGCCTTACATAGTTTGATAGTTATCGTATGAAATGTCTCATCAAGAATGCTGTATTCACATGACGGAATAAAAGTTAAGTATTCGAGGAGCTGCATACTTTTCTTATTAGCATTCACTACTTATCCTGTTCCAGAATTCACGCCCGTCTGCGTTAGATAGCGTGCATTTCGGCCTCCTCTATCTACATGGTGTTGGCACAGTTGCCAACACATCACTGGCGACGAGGGAAACGTGTTCTTTATAATTGCTTACATTTACTTGTGTCATGGCTTCGCCGGATGTACTGTCCGAATTTTATCGCTTGCAGAATTAGCAGACGCAGGCGTTATTGAATGCCCTTGGACAGCTCGTCCAGGGTCAACGTGCCATTCAACCCGATGCGGCAGCCGCCGCTTCATCGCTGCCGCCGCCACAACATGCAGTTGCACCGCCGTTTCGCAAGTTTGACCCAACCCACGAGACCTGGACTGAGTGGTCACGCCAGTTTGGATTTCATCTCGCCGCCTACAGAATTCAAGGTAACGAGCGCCAGCCTCATTTATTGTCGTGTGTCGGCGTGCAAACGTACCGTGTGATAGTGAAATTGTTTCCCCGACGCGACGTAGCAACTCTGTCCTACGAAGAAATTTTGTCGGCATTGGACGCCTATTTCAGAGAAACAGTTAATGTGGTTGCAAAAAGGTATACTTTGTTTCGTACAAAACGTACGGCCGGTCAAACTAATAGGGAGTGGGTTGCAACATTGCATGGACTTACTAGGGAGTGTGCATTTGAATGTGACTGTGGACTCCCTTATTCAGATACAATGGTACATGATGCAATAGCACAGAACGTTTCTGATGTTCGCATACGGGAGCAAATTTTGAAACTAGTTAATCCCTCCCTTCAGCAAGTGATAGACATTTTGGATAGACAGGACACGCTTGACTTTGCTCAGAAATCATTTGCAACTTCGCCAGCCATGTGTAACATTAACCGGCCCGCCGGACGCGCTGCGCGGCCCGGTACACTGCCCTCGCGCACGTCCGCGCAGCTGCCGCCACGCTCTAAACCAGGTGTGCCACGCCAGCACACAAATGCAGTGAAATCATGCCCGCGTTGTGCTACTAGACATTTGCGTGAAAATTGCCCGTCACGTCACGCTATTTGTTTTTACTGTCATAAGAAAGGACATGTTCAAAGTGTTTGCCAGAAAAAGCTCTGATCAGACAATCACAACCATTCCAGGCCTTTTGCTTCGCGCCGGAATCGAACCAAGGACACTCTGGCTCGGGGACCTTCGCCCATGGACATTCATGTAGTTAATTCCGCTTCGTCCAGTGCCACTCTTTCTAACAGTGACTGTGTTCATCCCACAAAACGTGTGCGTTGACGTCGCCGGAAATCACGTCAATTAGCAAGTGATACTGTACCTGTATCAGTTCAATTTGCACGAGACAGTCGCTCTTGTCGTCAGCAGGACGATAAACTTTTTGTAGATTTGGACTTTACTGGCACGGTCATACCATTCCAGCTCGATACCGGAGCTGCAGTTTCATTGCTCAATCACGACACGTACAAACAACTGGGCAAACCTCCGTTGCGTTCCGCAAATGTTAAGCTAACTACATATTCAGGACAGAAAATTCCTGTGTTAAGACAGTGCACTCTTCTTGCAACAAACAAGGGACAAACAAAACTTGTGTCATTTTACGTTCTTCGTTCTTCTACTGCAGTGAACTTGTTTGGTTTAGATTTATTTCAATTGTTTAATATGTCTATCATAAATCAGGTCCCCTCAGTGAATCAGACTGTGCCTTCAGACAGTGTTTCTCGGCTATGTGAAGAATTTGCAGACATTTTTGCACCGGGCTTAGGTTGCGCTAAAAACTATGAAGCACATTTGGAACTGAAAGTCAACGCGCAACCGAAATTTTTCCGAGCGCGCAATGTTCCTCTCGCATTGCGTGATGAGGTCGCAAGAACATTAAACGATTTAGAATCACAAGGTGTGAGTGCATGTGCGCAATGCCTCTTCCATTTCAGCTCCGCTTCATCGCTTACGCCGTAAGGGTGTTCCGTTCGTCTGGACGACGGAATGCGAACGCGCCTTTCGCCAGTTGATATCGGCGTTGCTTTCAAATACTTGCCTGACGCCATTCGATCCCCAGAAACCCCTTTTGTTGATGGTAGATGCATCGGATTTCAGGATCGGTGCTGTGCTTGCGCACAACGATGGGTTTCATGATCGCCCTATTGCCATTGCGTCAAAATTGCTCTCGTCTGCGCAAAGAAATTACTCGCAGATAGAGAAAGAAGCTTTGGCTCTCGTATTTGGTGTCACAAAGTTCCATGATTTCTTGTATGGTCGTCACTTTACCATCATCACAGACCACAAACCTTTGACCTCGCTGTTTCATCCGAACAAGCCTGTACCTCCGCGTACAGCGCAGAAATTCATTCGCTGGTCTATTTTCCTCTCGCAGTACCGCTACGATATCTTGTATCGGTCCACTGCTAAGCACGGAAACGCCGATGCGTTGTCCCGTTTGCCTGTTGCTGAGTATAAAGCATTCGATTCTTCCAAACTTGCTTGCATGTTCATTGATTCGGAAACTGATGACGTGGTCGACTCGTTTCCGATTGATTTTCGTCGTGTAGCTACAGCCACAGCTGCTGACCCAGTCCTTGCTACCGTTTTGCGTTTTGTTGCTACGCAATGGGCTTTGTCCAAGTCTCGGATCGAGGATCCGTTGGTTCGCCGATTTTTTGCTCACAAGGAGAGACTTTTTGTTCGACATGGTGTTTTGTTGTTGCGTTCTGATAATGATCAGTCCAGAGTCGTGGTCCCACGTTCGTTACAGTCCTCTGTTTTACGGCTTCTTCACCAAGGACATTGGGGTATAGTGCGAACGAAACAACTTGCTCGTCAGCACTGTACTTGATTCGGAATCGATGCTGCGATTACGAATATGTGTTCTTCTTGCATGGCGTGTGCCGAACAACAATCCGCACCGCTGCGGAAAGTCTTTGCATGGCCAAAAGCCACTTCCCCTTGGCAACGCTTGCACATCGATTTTGCTGGTCCATTCTGGAATGCTCGATGGTTGGTTCTGGTAGATGGCTTCAGTAATTTTCCTTTTGTTGTCCGGATGTCTTCCACGACGTCCTCTGCCACCATCCAAGCGTTGTCTACTATCTATTGCATTGAAGGTCTTCCGCAGACTATTGTTTCCGACAATGGTCCACAATTCATGTCTGCAGAATTTCAGTCTTTCTGCAAGGCCAATGGTATTCAACATCTGACATCCGCGCCGTTTTCGCCTCAGTCAAACGGTGCCGCTGAACGACTGATCCGGACTTTCAAGTCACAGATGTTGAAGTTAAAAGAATCGCATTCTCAGGAGGACGCGTTGTTGCTCTTTTTGTCATCGTATTGCTCTCAGCCCCGAGATGGTCGTTCGCCGGCTGAGTTGCTCCACGGTCGTCCTCATCGAACCTTGATGTCTTTGCTGCATCCGCCACATCAGGTTCCTGTGCAGCGGCAGACTTCTGCTTTTGCTCCAGGCGACGTTGTATTCTATCGCAACTAGGTGTCTGCCGGTCTCGTGATGGAAGCTGTGTGATCAGTACTCTCAGCACTGTGTGATAAAATTCAGACGTTGCCCGACGCCAGCATGCTCTGTCACGCCGCCGGAGGGCGGGCCTGGGGCGGTCGAGTCATCAATGTAAGGTGGGAGAATGTACATGTAAACTCCAGAGGTAGCAATCCCACGTAGCAGCCATATCCCGTCGACATGCGTCTTCGTACAGGTAGGAAACGCTCAGCGTCCATGGATCGTGGCTGCTATATGTGAGTTGTCGGTGGAGTATGATTGAGCAGATTATGCCAAATGGATAGTGAAGGCTGTCAGCCACAGTTCCGCGTCGCGGCTTCGAGTCCTCGGGAGATGTAAATCTGGTTGAAGCGGTTGCCAGAGTGGTCAGTCAAGTATGTATAGCCACAGCAGTCCGCATGAAGGAGACATCACGTATCTTGTAAGGACAGACCCCGCACGACTGCCTGTAGCTCCGCGCATGAAGAGTAGCGTCGTGTTTGGTCCGCTGGATCCAAGACGCTGTTAAAATCGCCGCCTATAATGTAGTGTTCTGTATTCCCTTTCAGGAGTGGAGCAATTTCGTCGGAATAAACGGTGGCTCTTTCACCATAGTGAGATTCTCCGGAGGGTGCATATACTGCTCCCACCGTGATAAGGCCTTGTGCAGAAGACAGATACGTGAAGTCCAATGCCTCGATGCCGTCGCGTAACAGGATGGCGGTTCCGCCGGCACTGTCACTAGATGGGATTCTGTAGGCTGTCTATCCATAAATGTTCAATAGGAGCTCAGGGCGCATTTCTTGAACGAGGGCGATATCCACATAGGGCACATGTAGCATACCATGGAACATGCATATTTTGGTGACAGAGTGTATGCCATCAACGTTAACTGTACCCACACAGCAGGACTGGACCATTTTAATGCAGAGTATGCGGATGCTAATGGCGGCCTCTCGATCATAATGAGGCTACACTTGTGGCAGGCATGATTAATTCAGCCCTTCTACGGGTGTTAGGCTCTCTCCCGCGTGGCGGAGGAGCGTCTAGCCGTCTCGCGCGTCTTCTGTCTCCATTACAGCAGCCCATTCACCAAGCAGGGATGGGGTTGGTGATAGCGTGTCTTTGTCCTTAAGGGTTTCAGCTATGGGGAGATCTGGGGTGGGAGAGACCGCCGTCCTGGGTCGAGTATCGGATGCCTGCCGTCTGGCGATACTGGTAGAGTCCGTCGGCAGCGACGCGTCAGAGAGGAGTCGGCACTTGCTCCCTGTCTCTGCCCCGTTTGTCGTCTTCCTTCGAGAGGCGGCGTTTCTTATGACGCTTCGGCGACCGTTGTCTCCGCGTCCGTGTGTCCACCCTCGTCGAAGGGCCGGGGTCAGTATCTTCAGAGATGCGGCTAGCGTCCGGAGCCGACTCCTCTGGTACGACGACGGTGGTGGTGGTGATGGTGGACTTTGTATCCTCCAAGGGCTATCGTCACCGTGTCGTCGGCGGCTGAGGCTATGGGCGCGGTGTCTGTGCACACGGTCCGCTCCGCTTCTATATATGTAAGTGGTAAAGCCGCCGGCGCCGCTGCCTGTGCTGGTTCCGCAAGGGCCACCTGGACAAGGCGGTGCTGGAGGCAGTTTGATAGGACGTGGCCTGTTATTAACAATGATGGCTCGGCAATCGCCGACGAACAAGACGGCATATATTTGCGGAGTTCCATGGGTAGCTTTCGGACGCCATTGAGAACGTGATAGGTTTTAAGGGTGTTCCACTTCTCTTCCATGTAGCTCAGGACCGTACTATATGGGTGCAACGTGTCAGACCGGCGCGCCCGGGACTATGAACAGCTCTTCGACTACGTGCACAGTACACACTCCCATACCGGCGTTGCCCGCGGTTACCGTGCTGACGTTATCGTCTGTATGGCGAAAGCGGTAGCCGTTGATGGAAGGTCGGACAACGTTTTCCCATGTCTCTTCGTTCTTCATCTTGAGATACATTGTACTGGAAGTGATAGATGTATGACTATCAACTTGTGAGGATTGACAGGTATGTCGCCTCTCAAATACCGTTCGATTTCGTATGCCTCTGGACGCGCGTAATAATAGTCGAATCTGAGTTTCACCTACACCTGGCAGTAAGGGAACGTCATATCTAGTGAGAGCTATAAATCACAACAACGAACGCAGTGCCTCTTGCAGAAAGTAATCAAACACATATGCGAAGCGCTTCTCGGGACGCCGCACGCTCGCTCCGTGTCACGGCTACACGGCTAATCTGTGACCCCAACGTCGTGGGCTGCCCCTGTCAGCAAGAAGGTTTTGTTTTCGTTCAGCAGGCCCTGTGGGAGAGGGCCTAGTATGCTCGTGACTTGAGGCCAGCGCACACGATCGAACACTAAGCTCCTAAGGTGTGTAACGCTGCTCAAAATAGTAGGTTTCTGAGTACAGCAACATAAGCATTCAAGTTAACTTATTCTGTTCGTTCAAAGTATGTACATAAATTCTATGTACATAAATTTCCATGTTTTCCAGCATGTTCAATAATCTCCTTTTAGTGCCTTTAGAAAACATTTATATTATCCTTCATGTTCCTTACCACATGATTTTCTTTATCTAATTGTCTACCAGATGTCCTCTTATTTTGGCTTTCTGTACATTGTAGAATGAAGGCTTTCACGACCGGGTGACATGGCTGTTGATATACTTTCCGGGATGTGAGGTCGTGGTCCAAGAACTTTTCTGCTCCCTACGTTTCGTCCAGGACTGCGCTGGACTTCCTCAGAGGCGCTGCTCCGCTGAGTCTTGCCGACTGACTGGTCGGGTGTTTGAGAGCGACTTATATCGTGAGAAATGGGGGCGTGGTTCAGGTGACACGTGATGAGCAGTGATAATCCATAGCAAAGATAAGGTTGACTATCGATTGCCACCTTGTCAAAGATAAAAATTGTTAGCAATTTTGTAGAGCCACTGTCCATATATCGCTAAGTTTCATAGCCTCCTCTTTCCTATTAAAATTATCGTGATGTTTATAAATTTCAATAGCTTTTCTATATAGCCGTGGTTAGTCAGTCGGCAAGACTCAGCGGAGCAGCGCCTCTGAGGAAGTCCAGCGCAGTCCTGGACGAAACGTAAGGAGCAGAATAGTTCTTGGACCACGACCTCACATCCCGGAAAGTGTTTCTGTACATTATTGTTATTTAAAACGAATCTTGAAATTTCTTCCCATCTGAGCAATACAAAATCTTTCTGCCATGGTAGCTGATCTTGCTTGTAGGCACAAGTTTCCAAATTTTTGTTGCTGTTGGTGTACCTTATGTTTGAAACATAGTTTTTACTTTGGTTTTTCTAAATGTTTGTGCAATGTTAAGAAGTGCACCATTGTATAACATAGCAAGAACACTCGTGCGCTCTCGACGTATTGTATGCTTCTGCTCATGTATTTTTGACATTAGGTTGTTATAAATGTACGTTACATCATGGTACCCTGGATACTTGTTTAATCACACTTAATGTTTCCATTTCACAGTTTTAGTATTCTGTTGTTCGTGACTCTAAAGTACACTTATATATTCTTCTTACGGTGACAGCTTTTCACATTTATAATCGTGTCATTAGGTGTTGCCTCTATCAAACATTACTCTTATATCCCACATATTTTTTAGTTAACCTAACATTCAAAATGAGGGTCGATACAGCCATGGCTATATAAATCACCGGGGACTTATGACCTAAGATGTTGAGTCCCATAGTGCTCAGAGCCATATAAATCACAACAATTATACACTGGCGGTGCCAACATGAAGGGCATCAAATGAATCACTCTGGTTCCAGACAGGCATGAGGCAGGCAGTGACAGTCGATTGTCCACGCCTATCTAGGATAACTAACAACGATTGCCTTAAGCTCTGAGATGCCCGTCTAGTAATGGCGTACGTGCAATGATTAGTCTATTTACCTAATTATATATGGTAATGGGCTTCACATTATTCATGAGCTGTGGTGTCAAGCTACTTAGTGTAATAGCTGACACATCACCATGTCACACTCTGCAATGAATACATGTGTAAGGAATATCACAACTGCAGTAATACTAGGCACAGGTGTAGCTGTGATTGTAGACTCTAACGACTTGTAAAAGAGGGCATGTCAGCGTATGGGTACACCAACCTTGCCCATCAGCAACTGTAAGGTGCTTGGAGCTATACGCACCACATCTCATAATTTAAAATAGCAAGCCTAATTACCATGGTGTCTAGGAAATGTAGGGACTTCATGCAGGTAATTGAATCTTTCATAGCTCACTGCATTTGACGAATGGAGTTTTTACACGAAAAGAATTATAAACTAGAACTTTCCATGAAGAGATGCAAGTTTGTCATTGACCAATTTGAGGTTTATCTAGAATTGTAAAAGGGTACATTGGACATCAGAAATATTGCCATGGCCTTACAATTACGTTAATGAGCAGCGAGACTAACTGCATGGATAAGTAACAACTTGAAGAGACTTGAAGGAGCAAGTAGTTAATAGAGTAAAAGAGTGTATGTGTTTCAGCAATGGACACTGTTCTGTCTAAGCAAGTATTTTGTTAAGCTATTCAAAAGTGTTTGAAGGGATACTTAATGTAATCAAGGAGTATCAATATCATCTGAGTGTCATATCTTATGAGGCCTTCTCCAACGGGTTCCACCTCGTTCTATGGGCTAAAAGGACAGCTGTTTCTAGGGCTATAAGAAAGAGTTGGAGTAGAATACATAGAATTTTCTATGAACCTGTACTGGAGACCACTACTATCTGTAGCAAAAACAGATGGAAGTATTTGGCTTGTCATTGACGCAAGGACCATCAATAAAATTATCATACTGATGTGGAGATGATTCAAGAACATAAAGGAACTGGTACAGAAATACCATGGAGCCACATATCTAACCACTATCGATCTAAGCGCCTCTTTTTGGCAAATTCCTGTAGATGAGAAATCGTGGAAGTACATGACCATTAACTATGCTCCTGTTGGCAAATTCCTTTGGATGAGAAATCATAAAAGTGTATGACCGTTAACTCTGTTGGTCGAAATAGTCTATAAAATGTATTAGCTTTCAGCCCTAATGGCAATATGGGGGGATTCATTCCTACTCTCGACTCTGTCCTCGGATCAGAATTATGTGGTAGAGCGATCCTGTTTGTAGACAGCCTCTTAACAGCTACACTAATGTGGCAGGACCATACTAACATTATCAGAAAAGTACTGAGAAAATTTTTAGAGGCTTCCAAAATTCGAAATATGGTCATGAGAGAATGAAATTTGTAGGACAAGTAGTCACACCACATGTATTCTTTATGATGAGGGCAAGTTAAAAGCAGTAATCTTTCGAACCATGAAAAGGAAGGGAATTAATAAAATTTTGTGTTGGACTAGCCTCATTTTATCATATATTTGTTCGAGGGAATGTATTAGACTGTGAACCAATGCTGAATTTGTTCAGGAAGCAGGTCACATGTAATGTGTCGAAGGACTGAAAAATAGTATGTGTGGAAATCAAAGAAGCGACAGTGAATTCTACAATGCTTTGCCTTCCAGAAAAATCAATTGAATTTTGGCTTGCCACTGATACATCATCGAAGTACGGAACATTAAAGGTAATTCTACGGTTCTCACTTTAGTGTTTGCTAGTGACATGAACTTAGACTGGAAGAGAACCGAAAACAATGGTCTGGCATTTAGACGATTTCGTCATTATCTCACTGGAAAACGCAGCAAGGTATACTTTGACCATCAGACTTTGAGTTTTATTTTGGGTTGTGAGCTGTTACACGTTCAAATGGTCTAGTGCTCCTTGACCCTTCAAGAGTACGATTTTGAAATTAATTATGTGAAATGCGAAAGCAATATGGGGGCAGCCACTTGTCTCACATATCTTGAGGACTACAGAAGATGCTGGATTGTGAAAAGCAATCGTTGAAATTCACAGCTCTGCCAATGTAGGATAAAATGTTTGGAAGGTAAAGCATTCACATATGTGAAAATATGGGACATTTTCAGGACACTGATACAACATGGAACAGAGTGAAACAGCAATTATTGATCATTCTGAGGGAGAATCTTACCTACCACAACATGATTTGCAATAAAGAATTATTTTTGCATCGTCTGAAAACAGGTACGTGAGTATGCCATCAGATTTCCAAGGAACGTTAATATGGTATGGCTTGAGCGTACTTCATTGTCATCAAGCACATCAGCAGGATTGAGTATGGCTACTCCCTGAACATGGCGAGGAAACTATGACAAACTCTGCAGACATGCTTACATTGTCAGAAAACAAAACCTCCTAACAACAATTGAAAATTATATGAAATTATTACTTGAAAATCCATAAAGATTGTTGCAGGCAATGCGTGTGGATCCCGTCTTTGTGTACATGCTGGAACCAGTCACAGAGGAGCTCAGTACAATGTGTTCTCCGAGCACATAAATCAATATGCACTGAATACTGCAATGAGTGCTCTGGTAATCTCGAGACTAGTGAGCGGCTACATTCCGAATTTATGCAGGCCAGCACATAATTTGACAATGCAATGAACCTCGCCAGTGCAAGCTGGAGAAGCTTCTTGCAAGAGAATAATATCAAGCAAGTATGGATCGCAAAATTTACTTTTCCAGCAAACAAACCATGTTAGTAAATCACCTAACACCATTTGAAGATATAGTTCATAACCTTCCACAGAATGAGTTCATGCAAAGGAAATTAGAACAGGGTTAATTGGGTTGATTCCTTACCAAGAAGCTCAAGAAATGATTTATTTTGGGATGAAAAGTTAAGGCAACCGCTTGCGACTTTGACAGACAAAGCTGCCCAAAGAAGATGTGGTTTGATGAAAAGATATTATAAGTGCAATGTAGGAAAGAGAGTTCTTTCAAGAATCCATCCTGGTTAGAAAGAGCAAGAAATGACAAGTGCTATACACTGATCCATTTGAAATTGTTGAAATGCTATATGCAGCAGCTTATTTATTATTGTAGTTTGTGACAAATGAATGAAAGGGGCTATACCCACACCAGGACCTACAAAAATGTTTTGTAGCAGGGTTTCATATGGGGATATGTATGCAGTTATATGTGTAAATATGCTGCGATTATTCAGTAGATCTGAGTGACTTAATGTTTCACTGGTGATGTATCACAATGTCAACCTGGACTGCCTAGAGTAGCACATGTGTGCAATCTACAAAATGTATATGCATATGTAGATTGAAGAGTCTACATACAAAGCATGAAATTAATTTTCTACTGCAGAAGGAATATGAAATGCCATGTTCATATTGTTGCTGTTGAATTAGTTATACTTTTTCTACGCTGGCAGACAGTCTTATGTACATATTAGTGAAATGCCAAGCATAAAAGGGAATTCTTAATCAGAAAATTAACATGTAGTCAGAGTATTGTACGTATGTATGGAACGAGGGACAGTGAACTAAGGCAATCATGACAATGTACTGATAATGTAGAATTGCCTTTGCCCATTTAGAGTAATGTAATATTGTATGTTACAGTGACTAACTTGTTTACCATGCTATCAGTAAATGGACTATTTTTGCATACTTAGCTGGTTTAAGTAGTATGACATTCTTAAGACAATTTGACTGATAAAAAAGTTACTAAGCAACAGCAGTTGCTATCAATCTAATAAGTTAATATTAACTTAATATAAAGAGTCTGTTGGATTATGAACGATATTTAGTTGAGCAGGGCATCGGGTTTTATGCTGAGTTGACTGCTGTCTAGTACAGTATTTCTCTGTCTCATTTAGTTTTGCTATCAGTCGTACACCTCACTGAGCTTGGAGCAAGGGAGTTCTGTATGGGAACAAATGGGGAAGGAAATATAAAGCCCTCTGTATTGTCTACGTGTGTACATATGGACTCACTCCAGATAAGGTTGTACACAAAACACTGAGGAGCTGAAGTGACAATACAATTTTCCATACTTGTAGGTTGTATGATTTGTAATAGCAGTCTTAAATGTTGTACTGTGGGAATGCGATATGATTCTATCAGATTTACATACGCAAAATCAAATATATGTACAATCAAAAGTTAACTAGTTAAGTAATTTATACGACTATATAGTGTGAGTAAAGGATGACAAACTGCAGCTGGGAATACCAAGAAACCCTTCGAGGCCTAAGCATTCTATAGGCAATCCGGTATTACATTCTGTTTTTGATGGATCTTTGGAGGATTTGCAGTCAAAAAAGGCACCAGGAATATAAGTTCTATTGTGTGAGAAGACAATGAAATATGTATTAAAGTTGGTGTGAAAAATCTATGAGGCTTAAGACATATCATAATATTACCGGAAAAAAATCACCCACAGAATTCCGAAAGTAGCAAGGGCAAATCAGTACAAGAATTACCTCGCCATCAGTTCAACACCTCCTACATTAAAGGTTTGGAGAAGAACAATATGGTGAACAAAAAAGGAAATTAAGAATATCTTAGATGACGATCAGTTTGTCTTTAGGAAAGACAGAGGCAGTACTGTCGTACATAACGATGGCTACACGTAAGAAAAATAGAGTTGTTTGCTCAGTTTTTTTCCGGCTAGAAAAGGGAGACGATAATGTAAAATTGGACAGTTTGTTCGAAGTCACAAAAAAGAGAAATAGGTGTACGATTTCAGTGAAAGAAGAATAATATTTGTTTTCTCCGCCTACCTTTGACTACAGAATACACCTTTTCCTCTGGTATAATAAAATGCAAAGAACGATGTTCACAGATTGAACAGTGAGTAAGAAATGAATGCAGCCATTCTCTCCTATAGCTCAAAGTGTCCACTGATGAGGTAGTGACGGATGCGAAAGTTACCCAAAGGATCAGGTGGAACACGCAGAGTGAAGAAAATGTCAGCTATAACATTCGCTAAAGTCATTGCTATCCTCGGAGAAGACGAGGATGAAGTACTGGATACACTGAGTGGAATAAACAGACTACTGAGCAAAGAACTTGAATTCAGATTAAACCGAAGAACGACGAGAGTAATGAGGCGTTGCAGAAAAAATACCACTGATAAACTGCTCTGCCTCGTGATGGCTGGGTGTTGTGTGATGTCCTTAGGTTAGTTAGGTTTAAGTAGTTCTAAGTTCTACGGGGCGGATGACCATAGATGTTAAGTCCCATAGTGCTGAGAGCCATTTGAACCACTTGATAAACTGAACGTCAAAACTGAGGACCAGAAAATAGACGAAATGAAGGGATTCAGCTTCCATGGAACTAAAGTAACGTATGACGGACTAACCCAGAAGCATATAAAAAGCAGTCTGTCGTCGGCAGAGAGAGCCCACCTATCGAAAACTAGGTTTTTGGTACCAAGCACTGGTCTTACTTTAGGGAGGAAATTTCTGAGAATGTGCGTCTGGAGCAGAGCCTCAACGGATGAGAAATATGGACTATGTTGTCGAAATACGGAAATGAAGAGAATCGAAGATTTAGGGTTGTGGTGCTACGGAACAACGTCGAAAATTAGGTGGGTATATGAGAAATGAGGACTTTCAACACAGTGGCTGTGCGGACAGAAATATGTGGAATACATTGATAAGAAGAGACGATGATACGACAGGACTTGAGTTAAGGCACGAGGGAACTACGTCAAAAAAATCGTTCGAATTTCTCTAAGCACTATGGGACTTAACATCTGAGGTCATCAGTCCCCTAGAACTTAGAACTACTTAAACCTAACTAACCTAAGGACATCACACACATCCATGCCCGAAGCCCGAGGCAGGATTCGAACCCACGACCGTAGCAGCAGCGCGGTCCCGGAACGAAGCGCCTAGAACCACTCGGCCACAACGGCCATCGGAACTACGACCTTTTTGCTGTATGTAGTAATAGAGGAAAAACCTGTCACGGATGACAGAGAGTGGAATGTATCAGAATATAACTGAGGACGCACTGAGTGCCTGCATGAGATGAAGAAGTTGGCTTATCAGAGAAATTTTGGTTCATAGTACGACAGGGGGTTGAAAACCGTCAATAAAAAAGTGTTGTAGTAACAGCCAGTTTTGTTTCTATTAGTCATCACTTCCTGTTGTTCTTTGGAAGAAGCAGTTAAACTACGCAGGCAACTATGATTCAGTTTAGCCACGAGACAAAAAAAGTATCGTTAAAAGAGCACACCTCAGGGATGCCAGCGACTCCATCATTTTCTCATGTCTCTGTATTTATTGGAGAACGTTTCTGTCGCATATCTGTTTCCCTAAACACTACATTCCATATTGTTTTGATTTTATTCTGTAACATACTTGTCCTGTTTACAAAAGTCACGATTTAATGAGACCTGGAAGTTTTCTCCAGTGAGCTGCAACACCTGAGTTGCGACTCTAGTATACGTTCTGTCACATTCTCTACATGCTTTCTCAACATTAGCCAAACTGGGAGGTTAAAATGAAACGAGCTCCTCGACGAAGTCTTAAATACCCAAGGGATTGCGACGGCCGCCATATGATCCTCTGCGTTGCGACTTCATGGGAATGCATTATGGGAAGGGAACACGTAGCCGTCACACGGCTCTCCCGGCCGATTTACTCATATCAGTAGCTCTCCAACTGGTATCACGAGGCTGATTGCACCTCGTAACAGTTCCCCCATTAAGGACAATTTTTTGGTAGTGCCGGGAATCTAACGCAGATCTTTCAGCATGGCATCAATCTACGCTGACCAACAGATAAGTAGGCGGACGGGAAGTTAATGTGAAGAATTTGTGAAAGAAATATTACGACCATGAGAGGGAGCAAAGAATGACTTTTTTACTCAACACTCATATCAGCTAATTGACGTGAGGCGTGAATCACGTAACGACTTATTCAGAGGTTGTAAATTCAACGGGACGCTGTGACTGGATTATTTTTCGATCTGCGTACTCAGTGAACCATTAGAGACTTGGGACAAAACAATACTACTAATGGGCAGCAGTCCGCCGCGGTAGCGGAGTGATCAGCGCGACAGAATGTTATGCGAAGAGCCCTCGTTCGATTCCCGACTGGGTCGGAGATTTTCTCCGCTCAGGGACTGGCTGTTGTGTTGTTCTCATCACCTCATCCCCATCGACACGCAAGTCGCCTATTTGGCGTCAACTCAAACGGCTTGCACCAGGCGAACGGTGTACCCGACGGGAGGTCCTAGCCACGAGACATTTAATTTTATGTGCAGCAGACTAGTTCTATCTTGATAATTTCACGCTCCGATTCTCTGTGCTAGGGAACTTCGTACTTCGGTGTTAACTATGTGGTGCGCAGTCCTGCGGCTGGGTGATAAGGGGTCTGCACCGGATGCTTTGTGAGAGGACCGGCGTCGGCTGATACTATTCATATGCTCCCGTATTGCATCTCACGAGCATCACGCGCTCGTCCTTCCCTCCTTTGATAGTGTTTCCCGGTCTTTATGGTGAAAAACTACAAAGTTTATTTTGCCCGTTAACCTTATAATAGTTGTTGCGCCTCCTAGTACATTATTTTCATCTTACATATGCATTCATATTCCCTTCTTTTTTTTACCTTTTCCCTAGCACCATCAACGTTTACTCCAAAACGCACATTACCGGGGAGGGGGGAGGGGAGGATACTTTGCGGCAAGTTAAAGAAAGCAAAAAATTATTTGACTGTTGGTGATTTATATTAACAACATAATATAAAAGAGGTATTGATATGTAAGGAGGGTCTAGAACCTGAAAATACATTTTAGAACATTCTTAGAACATCAATGCACTTTCAATGAAGTGCAATACCGACGTTATGGCCACTACGAAAAAAATAATTAAAATATATAAATTTCGTTCATTATTGTTGAATTTTACTCTCAATATGCTTTGTAAAGAGATATTAATGTGAAATTAAGGTTCTGAACCAGGAACTATTGAATACGACTTTATTTGGGGAAAGTGACATAAAATAACTTTTCGGTTAAACTTCACCCAAAACCTAAAAACGTATGTACATTCTGGTAGAATAATTCATTAAAATCAGTAAACATTTTTTCAGGATTTTAAAATATCAAGTAAGTGACTAGATTAAAGTATTTTCAGCAGGTGAGCATGAAGTCCCTACTTCCACATCAACAACAGGCGAGCATAAAGTAGCCCATCACCCCCCCCCCCCCCTTTCGGTTAATGCAATAAATATTAGTATTAATATCATTATAGAAGATGTATGGAAGCATCAATTTCTTGCTTAGCGCGGTTACAGATTGTTTTTCATTATCTGTTTACAACACTTGCAAGAACTAGCGGAAGCCGTGATGAAACCGGAAACATGCATCAGGACTGACATTAACCGTAGGTCTCCTCCACTATCGTCACTGTAGATTTGCTAGGTACGCAACGCTTGTTGTTGATCTACAGGTCACTGATAGTGAACAATGGATGAGTCGCAGACCTTTCCAGCTCTACAATTTTATGACCTTACTATATACCGAGTTCTGGAGACGGCGCATTGACAGGAAGATAGTGTGAAAGAATGAGTACACACTACTATGATAACTGTGGGGCTGCTGTAATGCAGATGCACTTGTCCTTCGGCTGATGTCTGTGAACTTTCTTTTTCTTATGGCTCTATTACTGAAGATAGATACCTGCAGAAACTATTTCTATAGTCTCCACCCTGAGGACAGAAGCAATGCCTTACTCTAGCATAGCACGCAGCGGTATCTTCTTTTCTGTGTTCATTTAAACGCGCTTACTGCACTCAAGAGTTGATCTCCCACTATCGCCACCTGTTCTTCCGTTACCAAATTAACGGTTCTTAGTGCTCAGGCGGAGTCTCATTAACTTATGACTGCTAAATTTAAAGCTACAATGGGTGGGGCTGCAGCTGCACAGGGCACTAAAGAGCTGATTGTTTCTGAAAGGGATTAGTGGAAAAATTAACAATTCTGCCGTTTCCGACCACCTGCCAATTTCAAAGAGAGAACTTTTTCCCACGCTGAATTCATACTAAATCCTCGTTTACACGTAATAAGGCACTGACTAAATATCAATAAATTCTAAGATAGTAGTATCTCACTGCTTTGAGAGGACGGAAAAGCTTCGAATTGGAATAACACAACTACTACTGAAGTTATTGGCTTTTCTTGTAAACGACTGTGTTACAACAGACGGCGAGATGCTCTCATGAGCCCAAGTGTTATGTCTGCCTGCTTAAAACCGTGCTGATTCACATTTGGAATGCAATACCACAGCGATTCGGTTTGGCACAGATTCGAGAAGCCCCTAGGTGCTCTAAAGAAGTATCTGGCACAAGATGTCCATTTGCAAGTCGCTCAATTCCCTTTAATTCTGGTGAGCACAGGGATGGTGATCGATAATGTTTGTTAGGTTTCCGATCAGGCGAATTTTGTGACTAAGAAACCAATAATATTCACTATCACACTCCTCAGACCACTGTAGCACCTCTCTGGCCTTGTGACACGAGCAGTTATCCTGATGGAAGACGCCATCGCTGCCAAGAACGACATTAAGCATGAGAGGAAGCAAGTGGTCCGCAGTAGTGTTCACGCAGCACACAGCTGTTATGGTGGCTTCGATTTCTACCGAAGGTCCCACGGAAGCACAGGTGAATGGTCGCATACCACATCATTGCACCCACCGGTCTGCTGCGTGGTGCACCGCATGTTTCGAGAAGGTATTCGTCCGTGTAGCGATGTAACTCAGCATTGGCCAAACAGTACTCCGCTAGCGCTAATGCTCCGGTTGCGCTCCTGCCTAGCATTCCGAGTACAGCGATGAGTGGGGCTGTGAAGCGAGGAGATAGAGGACAATGAAGGCTGCAGCCGCTAGAGCTGGACAGTTGCGTTGTCAGACACCAAGTAGTTTTCTGACTAACCTGCATTAAATTAGATTTAATGTCTGCGTTAGGAATATTATGGCGTCTACGCAGTCGTCCAAAAAAGAAAAAGTGAAGAAACACTCCTTCAGCGCCGAATAGGAATTGTCTTCCTCCTGGTATCGTTTAAAGGCAAACCAGTGTGCTTAATCTGGCATCATCCTGTTATGAGCTGGAAAAACATTTAATGGAACATCATTACATCACCCATAAAGACGATACGATGCTTTTGTTTTCTGACGAACGTTGGTGAATTGTGGCTGTATCGAAAGAGGTAATTAGGGAGTAAAACAGGGTTAAATGTATGTGCAGTGGTGACAAAATCCATAATTGTTGTCGTCACGTACAACTTTTATTCTCTAAGTGTCTTAATGCAAATGGTGAATTTGGTAACAGATCTGGCAGGCAAGACTGATGCTATCAAACAAAAATTAATCCAATGGAAAGTTAGGATTCAGGTACATGGTATGAAATATTTCCCATAACTCAATATGATCATTTGTGGACCAGACATGACTGAATACGTGTCAGTTATTGAAGCATTTCATCTTGAGTTCTCAAAGAAATTGAAAGACATTGCACAAATAGAGTCGGACTTCGATTTATTTGTCGACCATGTACGCTTTCGCTACTAATGCACCTCATTATTTCCGAGTTCAGGAGATAGGTGTATAATGGAGTTCCTAACTGGGCGACATTTGTGACAATCCAAGAACTTCCAAGACTGTTATAAAATGTTACTCCACTTCGCATACAAGCCAAAAAAGTTATCTCAGTGTTTGCTTGAACAATGTCTGTGGACGTTTTACTTCTCTTATAAAACTGACGAAGACCCTTTAATGTTGTGTATTAACAGATTTACGTAACTCTATGTGTACAAAATATACTGCCAGAGGTATGCCATATCCTAAAATCGAAATCTGTGTAACTTTATAAATACCGAAACATATTGTTAAATGCATCTATGTAATAGTTTTTGTAATTAAGCTTACCATATGAGCACTATGTTTGATGTATTTATTTAATTGAATAACAAAAGTAACTGCCTTACCAGCAAAATAATTAGTTGGAAACACACACGTGTGATAAAATCCCTGTTTAATCAACTCTTAGAAGTAGCTGCCCTCTGTTGCTAACAGATTTACAAAGTTTCCAGGAGTGCAAATGATGGCCAGGGATCATGTTACCTGACACCCATCGTCGACCAAGTGTAAAGCGAAACGTGATTCATCCAAACAGGCGACACTGTTGCACGATCCATTCTCGATGAACCCCTGCCCACTGCAGTCATAATTCACAATGTCGTTAAATCAGTAAGACAACAGGGTTGTCTGCCGTGCAGCCCCATGTTCAAGAATGTTGTGAGGTGAGGTGTTGGGCTCGCGAAATGCGTGTATCACATGGATTCACATGAATCTTCTTTATGAGAACTGCTCATACACTAACCCCCCCCCCCCCCCGCCCCCCCCCCCCGTTTAACTACCACCTTAACTTATATACAATGGAGAAATGAACGCTGAGAGAATAATAAAAAGGATCCTGTAGATTAATAGTGAAAAGGGCTCCACACACACTGCAATTTCATAAACTTGTTAGACAGTCTCTATGCTCAATAGTTGTACCAAGTGGGCAGAAAATGAAATTTATCAGATGACTACTAAGTGATAAACAACTTAAATATCAGAAAAAGATTTGTTTTATGTAATCAGCATGTAAATATACGATTCACTTAACAATACATTAATAAAACAAGGGCAAAAATAATGGTGTTCAGAATAAGTAGTTGGCAGGTTTTCACAGAGAGCATCTACTCTGAAATATTGAATACTACATTGAATTATGAGTGGGTCAATCAACACACATAATGATAAACCCTACTACAATAGAACGTCGATCGGAAAGGAGATTGGTTGGTTGGTTTTGGGGAAGGAGACCAGACAGCGAGGTCATCGGTCTCATCGGATTAGGGAAGGACGGGGAAGGAAGTCGGCCGTGCCCTTTGAAAGGAACCATCCCGGCATTTGCCTGAAGCGATTTAGGGAAATCACGGAAAACCTAAATCAGGATGGCCGGACGCGGGATTGAACCGTCGTCCTCGGAAAGGAGAATTCTGTGAAAAATCCACATCTAAAATGTGGGTACTGTAGTGCTAAAACGAGAACATACGTTGCCGAGGGCGTCAGAGAAGAATTATAGGTTCCTAATGCGCCGATGCTGCAAATAGTTTATCTCTGACATCTCAAGCAGCGACAAGAGATAAAATTGCCGTTCGTATTTGGCAGCTGTCAAACGTCAGAATTTCTTACAATGGTTCAAATGGCTCTGAGCACTATGGGACTTCACTTCTGAGGTCATCAGTCCCCCAGAACTTAGAACTACTTAAACCTAACTAACCTAAGGACATCACACACATCCATGCCCGAGGCAGGATTCCAACCTGCGACCGTAGCGGTCGCGCGGTTCCAGACTGTAGCGCCTAGAACCGCTCGGCCACCCGGCGGCCAGAATTTCTCAAGTGACTACCAGCGAAGATAGAATACCTTTGGGAGGACTACTGCAACAGTCTTTATTTGTAGACAGTTCTGGCCAAAACGTCCTTATGTCCAACCAATAAAACCCATGCTGTCGGAAATAACATCCTTGATCGTCAGACATTTGGCGAAAGAATAACCTCACATGGTTGCTGCGATGTCGGCTCTGAAGGATAGAGGTCTGTACGTAGTCCAGACTTGAGCCCTGTAGAGCACCTGTAGGCCTTACTACAGGATGCACTCTTCAAAGATTCTCGTCCACGCAAATAAATCAGCTTATTACGCGTGTTCAGGAGGGACGGAACTCGGTCACCCCTGAAGTGGCAGCACTGCCCTCGGAGAGTTTCGTGCAGACAGGCTGAAAAATGTCTAATTACTCAGGGACGCCGTACAAAATGCTGAAAAAATAGAACGGATGACATTCCAAATCATTCACCAAAAGCTTGAGCGTGAAACTTTGCTTCCTCTCTGTACAAATAATTCCTGTATTACGCCATGCAGGTTAAACCGCTTCAAGCAGCATGATTAGCTCTCGACCGTAATTCAGCACAGTTAGCTGAGAGCACAGAATATTACAGAGCCGTGCTCTCTTTCGATATGTGATCGAAAGCCAGATTTGACCTTTTTGAGTGCAGTTAGGCAACGGCCTGCTTAGCGTCCCGCCATGGGGCATACACCAGGTCGCGCGGGATTAGCCGAGCGGTCTATGGCGCTGCAGTCATGGACTGTGTGGCTAGTCCCGGCGGAGGTTCGAGTCCTCCATCGGGCATGGGTGTGTGTGTGTGTGTGTTTGTCCTTAGGATAATTTAGGTTAAGTAGCGTGTAAGCTTAGGGACTGATGACGTCAGCAGTTAAGTCCCATAAGATTTCACACACATTTGAACATTTTTTTGCACACGCCAGTCTGCTCGCGACGCCTTCACACCGCCCCGGATCAGCTCGGTCTCAGTTGTTGCTGACCGGCAACAGGAGGATGCGCATCCAACAGCAGCGTCCGGCTGTCCTGTGGGATTCGGGCGCTACGCGCTATTACTGGAATTGAGTAGCACCTTGCGTGAAGGGCTACGTTACTAACCTACGTTACTAATGCATCAGCTGTCTAGGGTATGTAGAAGAATGGGATGCAATCCGTCGGCTTTGAGCAATGACGTCATATTTCAGACATTAGTTAGTTTATTTTTGAACCATAATAAATCGGTGGAAACAAAAGAAAAATTCAGAGTAGGAATGGAAATCCATGGAAAAGAAATAAAAAACTTTGAGATTGGCTGATGACATTGTAATTCTGTCAGAGACAGCAAAGGCCCTGGAAGAGCAGCTGAAAGGAATGGACAGTGTCTTGAAAGGAGGATTTAAGATGAACATCAACAAAAGTAAAACGAGGATAATGGAATGTAGTCAAATTAACTCAGGTGATGCTGCGGGAATTAGATTAGGAAATGAGACGCTTAAAGTAGTAAATGAGTTTAGCTATTTGGGGAGGGAAATAACTGATGATGGTCGAAGTAGAGAGGATATGAAATGTAGACTGGCAATGGCAAGGAAAGCGTTTCTGAAGAAGAGAAATTTGTTAACGTTGAGTATAGATTTAAGTGTCAGGAAGTCGTTTCTGAAAATATTTGTATGGAGTGTAGCTATGCATGGCAGTGAAACGTGGAAGATAAATAGTTTAGACAAGAAGAGAATAGAAGCTTTTTAAATGTGGTGCTACAGAAGAATGCTGAAGATTAGATGGGTAGAACACATAACTAATGAGGAGGTACTGAATAGAATTGGAGAGAAGAGAAATTTGTGGCACAACTTGACTAGAAGAAGGGATAGGTTGGTAGGGCATATTCTAAGGCATTAAGTAATCACCAATTTAGTTTTGGAGGGCAGTGTGGAGGGTAAAAATCGTTGAGGCAGACCAAGATATGAATACACTAAACAGATTCATAAGGATGTAGGTTGCAGTAGGTACTGGGAGATGAAGAAGCTTGCACAGGATAGAGTAGCATGGAGAGCCGCAGCAAACCAGTCTCTGGACTGAAGACCACAACAACGATAAATCGGTTATCTTCTGTGGCGAAGCGTCATAGTGGTAAATAGAAATAAATGAACGGGTTATGAATAGATATCGTGTACGCTTTTTGTCGTTTGTGGTAATTTTAAATCAGTTGTGCACACATCTTCAATTTTAAACCTTTGTATAATAGTGAGTCGTTCCAATTTACTAGGTACTAATTTTCACTCTTAGTGATTTTCAAATGGTTCAGAAGAGTTATCTTTCATTCTGGACAATTTGTAATTTTTTTGTTTCTTTATGGGTGTGGGTTTACCTATTCCGATGCAGAAAGATGACTTGGGTTGGGGTCATCGGTCTCATCGAATTAGGGAAGGATGGGGAAAGAAGTCGGCCGTGCCCTTTCAAAGGACCCATCCCGACATTTGCCTGGAGCGATTTAGGAAAGTCACGGAAAACCTAAATCAGGATGGCCGGACGCGGGATTGAACCGTCGTTCTCCCGAATGCAATTCCAGTGTGCTAACCACTGCGCCACCTCACTCGGTGAAAGATGACTTGAATAAGACGTTAGTTGTAGATATGTTCCCTGCGAATCGTTTCTTGCAATTGCGTTGGCTAATAGTTGTTCATGTTCGCTGTCGTGGGTGCACCGAACATATGCGTCTAATTAGTGTTTCAGGGCGTCGTACCCATAATTTATAAATATGGAGATGGAGCAAAGATAAATTATGGCGCTCGATTCGAAGAAGCTGACCTGTTTAGGTCAACTGAAGTGTATGATACAACGACTTTCTACTGTGGAAAATGCGATATACGCAACATTACGTTCGAAATACGGATGTACATGACATTCCTTTGTTTGTCAACATTCTTCTATGCTTTTAAATCTTTGCAGTGTATCGGCTGTGGTAGCTTGCGATGTCCTTGGTCAAAGCCGACGGATGGTATTCCATTGTACAGTAATCTCGTCGCATGTCTGAGTCATACGACGCTCGAGTCTCGTGGAAGACGGCCTTGGTGCTGTGTCTCCTGTGTGGCGTCTACAAAAATTACAGGCAGAGTGGACTGACTGAGTCATATGGACTTGCTTGGTGAGCATCGTGATGTGTGGACTGTACTTAAAGCTATTTGCAGTTATCTTCTGCGCCGTGGAGTTCTTTCTTTGTGTGTTTCCGGCTTCTGTTAGGCCCTTTGGTCTTAAGAGGCATTTGCCGCTAGTTACATTGATAAATTTCCCTTTACTTCACGATTATGTCTTTTGTTGCCTTTGAATATTACGAGGGTTCCAGTAACTTGGACTCAGCGTAAAGGCATGTTCAAGTTTCTGTTTTAGAAGAAGCTGTATGAGCGTACTGGTTCAAATTTTATTTGTATACCTTTTGGGTGGAATTTGAAATCAAGCCATGCACATTAATAACGATCTCTTTCCATGTTGCAAATATTTATCTTTATTAAATGTGCGTCCAGTTTATAATTTTGGAGTGTTATTTACGCTGGCATGGGCACGCACTGTTAAATTTATTATTTTTCGCTGAAGGCAACCGGGTTTTCCGTTTTTTAAACTTTGTTTAAAAATCTTTTATCGTTGCCCATTTGCTGTACAGTGTTCTTTTAACAGTGGCTATTGTCTGCTCTGAGCTGCTAACTAAATGTCCCTTCGTGTTAGTTTTAACGGTAAATAATAGCTGATAACTGATATGTTTTTCTCTCTGTTTTAGTTCATATGTGCTTCTTTAACCTTTGTTGGAACACCGCTGTTGGCGATCTGAATCCCATCAATTGCCTATCCAAAGCTAAATTGTTCACTTTCTACCTGTAAAATTGCACTATTTCTTTGACTGTATTTATTGAAGTTTCCTCAGACTTACTAAAGATGTGGTAAAGAAAAACATAAATTTGTGCAGTACGTGTTTTCTTACTATTACATTGCCTTTTCTCCATAAGATGCTATTTTTTGGGACATGGCACCTTACCACTGCCAGCACTTCGCTAATTACAACATGTTTATTGAACACTGCATGGTTGTGGCATCATACTGGTTGAGCCAAAGTTCTCGACGCAACCTTGTCTTCTGGAACCTGAAAGTAATCTACCAGAATGCTGTAACGAATCTCACACTGCCGAAAAGTCTGTACGAGATTAAAAGGTTTTTCTCAATGAAGTAATGTTCGTGCTAAAGGCACAACATAACAGTCAGTAATCCTCACTGTACCAGTGGTACCTGTATCTTAGTTAGAGGAAGATTTTGCCTAGAAACTACCCCTGAAATTAACAGAAATGCAAGAAACATTGTGTGAATCAGGAACGTATTTTATCAACGTGATTACTAATTAAAAGCACTTAATAAAGAGAATGGAAACTGACTCACATTAATCATAACTGCTAGTCTCACTTCGCTATTGATACTGCCTCGGTACACAAACGAACGCTTCATACTAATATGGCTCGTCAAGGTCAAGTTTACAGAAAGCTGTTACCTGGTTTTCCAGCGCGGGTGCATAGAGAAATGTTGCACACAATCCTTTTATGTATCCAGAACCATCCATGCTGTAATCACAAATCACTTTCCCTTCTCAGTATAATTCAGAACAACTGCGTTCCTTACATTAGAGAGAAGGTTGGCCATAATATTGATCGTTTATTGACAGCAAAATGGTTTTCAAGCACATAGTGATCATCTTCACTGCTGTGGTGTACAAATTAAACTCATATGCACTGGTGTCAAGTTATTATTAGTATCCAAAGCTTATGAAACGATCACAATAACTGCGTTCCTTATCACACCATAACACATGCAAGTAGAGAACAGAACTAAAGCCAGCACAGAAAAGAAAAGAAAGAAAAAGCCTTTTTTACCCTTGAAATCGCAAACAATACTGTCTGCACAACCGCATTTCATTGTCATTCGACGAGCCACCGCTCGCCACAAAGACCTCTTCACGGATAATCGACCACTAGATGCAGATACCATAGCAAAGATTGCTCGCGAATAACGGACACACAAAACATGATTCTCGGAAGTTGTCAGTTATAACAGCCAACATTCAGGTTAGTGGTGTTTCATAAATCATGATTTGTAACAACAGCCTAAAAACACCGATGGCATTAATTAAAATGGTTCAAATGGCTCTGAGCACTATGCGACTTAACTTCTGAGGTCATCAGTCACCTAGAACTTAGAACTAATTAAACCTAACTAACCTAAGGACATCACACACATCAATGCCCAAGGCAGGATTCGAACCTGCGACCGTAGCGGTAGCCCGGCCCCAGACTGTAGCGTCTAGAACCGCACGGCCACTCCGGCCGGCGACATTAATTAAATGGAATCTTAAATCAAAGGGGCGGTAAACGTGCGTACTTTCCATCCTAAGAACCGCTGTTTCGAAATTTTTGTTATGTTTTCGTCAGTAATTATTGGGCGAGATTTTTAATTAGATTTTTCCAACCCTTTCCTAGTATTCTCTTACGGGAGTGAAGTAACCATATGATCAGCCACAACGCCGTTTTTTGTAGTTATGTACTTCAGTACCTTTGTAAATCAACCTAACATTGATGCCATAAATTGGTCAGAATTTCCGTCCTGTTATTATTCATCATAAACAATCCGTTTCGAGAACAAACATTGGTCGTTTCTTCTAATAGACCACGAATTTCATCTAATGCTACACTCCTGGAAATGGAAAAAAGAACACATTGACACCGGTGTGTCAGACCCACCATACTTGCTCCGGACACTGCGAGAGGGCTGTACAAGCAATGATCACATGCACGGCACAGCGGACACACCAGGAACCGCGGTGTTGGCCGTCGAATGGCGCTAGCTGCGCAGCATTTGTGCACCGCCGCCGTCAGTGTCAGCCAGTTTGCCGTGGCATACGGAGCTCCATCGCAGTCTTTAACACTGGTAGCATGCCGCGACAGCGTGGACGTGAACCGTATGTGCAGTTGACGGACTTTGAGCGAGGGCGTATAGTGGGCATGCGGGAGGCCAGGTGGACGTACCGCCGAATTGCTCAACACGTGGGGCGTGAGGTCTCCACAGTACATCGATGTTGTCGCCAGTGGTCGGCGGAAGGTGCACGTGCCCGTCGACCTGGGACCGGACCGCAGCGACGCACGGATGCACGCCAAGACCGTAGGATCCTACGCAGTGCCGTAGGGGACCGCACCGCCACTTCCCAGCAAATTAGGGACACTGTTGCTCCTGGGGTATCGGCGAGGACCATTCGCAACCGTCTCCATGAAGCTGGGCTACGGTCCCGCACACCGTTAGGCCGTCTTCCGCTCACGCCCCAACATCGTGCAGCTCGCCTCCAGTGGTGTCGCGACAGGCGTGAATGGAGGGACGAATAGAGACGTGTCGTCTTCAGCGATGAGAGTCGCTTCTGCCTTGGTGCCAATGATGGTCGTATGCGTGTTTGGCGCCGTGCAGGTAAGCGCCACAATCAGGACTGCATACGACCGAGGCACACAGGTCCAACACCTGGCATCATGGTGTGGGGAGCGATCTCCTACACTGGCCGTACACCACTGGTGATCGTCGAGGGGACACTGAATAGTGCACGGTACATCCAAACCGTCATCGAACCCATCGTTCTACCATTCCTAGACCGGCAAGGGAACATGCTGTTCCAACAGGACAATGCACGTCCGCATGTATCCCGTGCCACCCAACGTGCTCTAGAAGGTGTAAGTCAACTACCCTGGCCAGCAAGATCTCCGGATCTGTCCCCCATTGAGCATGTTTGGGACTGGATGAAGCGTCGTCTCACGCGGTCTGCACGTCCAGCACGAACGCTGGTCCAACTGAGGCGCCAGGTGGAAATGGCATGGCAAGCCATTCCACAGGACTACATCCAGCATCTCTACGATCGTCTCCATTGGAGAATAGCAGCCTGCATTGCTGCGAAAGGTGGATATACACTGTAATAGTGCCGACATTGTGCATGCTCTGTTGCCTGTGTCTATGTGCCTGTGGTTCTGTCAGTGTGATCATGTGATGTATCTGACCCCAGGAATGTGTCAATAAAGTTTCCCCTTCCTGGGACAATGAATTCACGGTGTTCTTATTTCAATTTCCAGGAGTGTATTTCTATGAACACTTGCAAGTAATAAAACCAGATACAACATTCTTACGCCTCGTGACTTAGGAACGATACATTGAGAAGTAGTTGCTACTCGTTCAACGAGATTCATATGTTTTCTACGTCACTGTACAGCTCGTCAGTACTTCCTGGATAACACTTCCTCCATGATAAGTACATTATCGGCAAGAAGGTTGTTGTGAGTAACACTATACATTCATTAATGCGTAAATGTTATACAACAATTACGGTTCTACTAAATTTTCGCATGCAAATTCGAAGCTAAGTGTGCTCGTCATACTCTACGTCCAGGAGTACTAAGTCCAAGGCGCGACTGTCCTCACTTCAGTCAGAATCTGACCCGATATCCCTACTGTCATTTCTTAGTACGTCTCCACATACTTTTGCATCAATACTTTGGGTCAAATGGTTCTAACGGCTCTGAGAATTATGGGACTTAACTGCTGTGGTCACCAGTCCCCTAGAACTTAGAACTACTTAAACCTAACTAACCTAAGGGCATCACACACAACCATGCCCGAAGCAGGATTCGAACCTGCGACCGTAGCGGTCGCGCGGTTCCAGACTGTAGCGCCTAGAATCGCTCGGCCACTCCGGCAGTCTATCAAAACTTTTCGACAGTCTCTAAACACAGAGTACACCTACGTACCTCTGTACATGGCTCTTAGGTTATCATGTGTGAAGAACACAAGATGGGTTTTACATAATTGCTGTGTTCAAAAATGTTCAAATGTGTGTAAAATCTTATGGGACTTAACTTCTAGGGTCATCAATCCCTAAGCTTACACACTACTTAACCTAAATTATTCTAAGGACAAACACACACACCTATGCCTGAGGCAGGATTCGACCCTCCGCCGGGACCAGCCGCACAGTCCATGACTGCAGCGCCGTACACCCCTCTTTTTTTGGGGGGGGGGGGGTGGTAGTGGACTGGCACTGGCTTGTGGGGCAAAGAGGGCTGGGGTCGAAACCCGAGGCCTGGCCACAGTGTCCCCCTCACCACCACCGAGCCTGTGGTGCTTAGGGAAGTGGGAGACACAGGAATCAACACTAGTGGAAGGCGTTGTTGTTATTTATTTATTTGCAATGTGTTTTTGTAATATACATTATTATCATGAAGTTATGTGAACACATCGGCGAAAGAGGAAAAGCGATATAAATTCTGGTTAAAGAAAAGGAAAATAAAAAGGAAAATCAAAAAGAAATAAAAAACGCGCGATCTGCGACGCGCTCTCCCATCCGCGGTGGTCAGAAGTATAATCGATCGTAGGCGTTTTAAACTCAGACACCGCCGGGGGAGGAGGGGTAGGTGCCCTCTGAGCCAGGCACCCCCCAACTCAGTGGAGGTCTAACAAAGACCTCTCGAAGATAGTTAGCAAATAATGTTCGGTAACGTGGCGTGTTTTCGAGAGCTGCATGGGCTGTTCCTAAATGGGTCCAGAAGTCGAGGAGGGATTTAAGTCCCTCATGAAAGAGATAAGCGACCGCCCGCCCTTTGACCCACGTAATAGCGTGACATTTGGCGGCGGGAAAATGTCTGTCCTCCGGGCATAGCAACATTCGAGGTTCGATTGTGTCTGGTGGCACCCGGAGACAGCAGGCAATGATTTGCTGCACGAAGCGCCATACATCTTGCGATGAGGCGCACGTCAGACGGTGTTCATCAGTGTGCAGTTGCTGGCAAAGGAGACAAAGCGGGGATTCTGGCAAGCCAATATTGTGCAGTCGCTACTTCGTGGCAGATTTCCTGTTGACTATGTGATACCACAGTGCCCGGACGTTCATAGGGAGGAAGGGCTGGTGGAAGGTAGTCCACACTATGGGCCACTGGATAGAGGGATGTTTGGTCTCCATCACATTCCGGGGAACACAGAGCAGCAGCAGGCGTTAAAAATCCTTAGTCCTGGGTGGGCGCGTATCTGGGAAACTGGTATGTATGTAACTGTAGTCGGCGAAAAAGGTCGAAATAGGGGACAAATGAGGCACGATATGGCCGACAGACACCGGTGGTGAGGTGGAAGCAGGTAGGAGGACCTCAAGCAAGCTGCGTGTTAGAGATGTACCCTGGCCCATCCACTGTTTTCTCATGGTATTCATGTACAAGGCTGCAGCTCGCACACGGACATTGACGAGACCGACGCCACCATCCCGTGAGGGCAGGGTAAGTGTCTCATAACGGACTTAAACATGGAACCAGCCATGAGGTAATAGCCAAAAGCCGCCTGAAGGTTGCGCCCAATTGCAGTTGGCAGAGGGAGAACTTAAAAAAAAATCTCTATTTCATTTCATAATAATTATACAATAATGACCCACCACCTTAGTGATTAGTGGGTCCTATGTTTCTAGATTTATAATAGCAGCTTTAACATTTTTCTTAACTACAGACAGTTCTACGATTTCTACTAGGCAGACTACTTCTGGTTTACTAGCTAACATAATTTCCAGTTACTACGATTGGTTAATACTAACTGCCTGCAGCGTTACAATTGTGCCAGTTTTAATAATATAAACCTACTTAGATGCCTTGCTCATAGAGCTAATCCCTATGAGCAAGCCCCTGGCACAGGTCAGGCAAGGGGTAACTTATCGCTGCAGGTTCATAACTTACTATCCTATTCTAATTAACTAAATCTAATTCTTATTCTATGTCATAATCGGTGCGTTTTCTTCATTCGGGATCGCCCCAGTCCCCCTGGTCCCGGTCGTGGCGGATTCTAACTGTAAAGTCGACCTATCCACGAACAGGCGGTACAGGATTGGGGCAGTGGTCGCATTCGGTGTTGTCTATTTATTTAAGCATGAAGGTCTCTCAAAAAAGTTGTCAATACTTTTTGTGATACCTCGTTTGCTAGCGTATTAAGTCTCTGAAATGTCTCCTCCCGTCTTAAAAGGTCATAGGTGTTAGTGCTTGGTAGTTGTCGTCTCAGTGTCCCGGCTACATCATCGAAAACAGGGCACTCGTAAACCACATGGTCGGGAGTACCCTCCGGTGCGCCACAGTCGCACGCAGGCGTTGCCCTTTTCCCAAACCTACAAAGATAAGTCGGATAGGGGCCATGACCGGTGAGAAAGTGGAACACTCCCCGAGTTGGCTCGAAGTACTTCATTTTCAGTCTGTCCTTTACATCTGGTAGGAACTGAAAGGTTCTTCTACCAGTTTCATCCGACTCCCATATTTCCTGCCACAGATCTACCCCTCTTTCCCTAATCTCCCCTTTTTCCCTGACTGGTGCCCCCATAATTTCCTCTACCTTGGTGATAACACCCTTTGTGGCCCAGTACCATGCAGCCTGTTCCCTAATCTTTATATCTAGGGGACAGAGCCCCATTATGATTAACAGGGCTCCCCCTGGAGATGTTCTGTATGCTCCCACGGACCTTAATATCATGTTCGTTTGTACTCTTCTCACTGTCACAGCAGGCACCACCCTCGTGAGCCTGTGAGCCCAGACTCCCGAGCCGTAACCCACTATTGACGTCAGTATGCTGTTATGGTAGAGTTTGATTAAATGAGGCGGGAGGTGGAATCTCTTATGTCCTATGGAAATTAGATTGATTAGTAATTGTAGTGCTTTCTGGGTTACGGTTTCTATGTGCTTTGCAAAATTCCACCTTTCATCGATGATGATTCCTAAGTAGAGCGTTTCTCGTCTCCGAAGAACGGGCATACCGTCAATTCTCACAGTCGGGTTTCTTATTAACTGTCCTTTAAGTAGTAGGTAGGTCGACTTGGATGGTGAGACAGTCATTTTGGTCATTCGGCACCATAGTTGTAGTTTGTTTATTGCTCCCTCTATTTTCGGTTCTATGTCCTCGCGACTTCGGCCGCCGACCAGCAGGAGGAGGTCGTCAGCGTAGGCTGTCACCTCTAGCACATCTTCGCTCTGTTGCAGGCTATCCAGAAGAGGCTCCATGTGGATGTCCCAGAATAGGAGACCCAACACGGAGCCCTGGGGCAACCCTTGGTGATAGTTTTCCGGACATTCCCGCTAGGGGATGATAGCTGTACCTCCCGATCTTCACAATAGCTCCTCAAACACCCATATAGCAGCCCTGGGCACTCCTTCTCCCGAAGGCAGGAGAAGAGCGAAGGCCACCACAGGTTGTCGAAGGCGTCACTGATATCCACCATGATGCCAACAACATACTTACCTGGGCTGAGCCACAGACCTCGGCCGCCAGGGCGATTGCATCAGATGCCGATCGCCCCGACCTAAAACCGAATTGCCTGCCGCTCCTCCCGTCCAGCGTGCGGTGAGCAGTCAGTCTATCCGCTAATAACTTTTCAAGGAGTTTGCCAAAGCCGTCCAACAGGCAGATGGGCCTGTAGGATTTGGCCTCTGCAGGGTCCTTCTCGGGGCCTTTCTTGATAATCACCACGTTTGCAGCTTTCCATATTTATGGAAATTTGCCTTGCCTGAGGCATGCGTTGAAGATATGTGTAAGTGGTGCAACTAGCTGGGGGGCTAAGAACTGCACTACCTCCGCCACAATGCCGTCTGGCCCGGGGGCTTTTCCTTTCTTTAAAGACTTGATAAGAGTAGCAACTTCCTCCTCAGAGAAGGGGAGGACCGCCACGTCATTTGCATACCTATGAACGTCTTCATCTCGTAATTGACGCTGCTCTTCGGTGTCGTCATTTCTATCATCGTCAGGCAACAGCGACCGGAGGAGGTCCTCAGCAGTTTCCTGCCAGGATTCCGTCATCCCGTCCCCGTGCCTGAGCGATGATATCATTGTTAGGGATCGAATCTTCTCCCTTACCAATCTATATGGCACACCCCAAGGATCAAGGGCCAGCTGATTGGTTACAAAATTTTCCCAACTAGTTATTCTGATCTTTTGTAATTCTTTTTGGAAGTTGTCTTTTGCCTCCCGGTATAACTGCAGCCATCTTTGCTTTTCCCACCAGACGACACTGCGCTGGTAGTGCTTCCTCAGTCTCCTGACAGACTGACGTAGTTCTTGTAGTTCGGCTGACCATGGATGGTGCCGGTGTGGCCGCCACGGCTCTCCTCCTGGTTGGTACGGCCGCCTTAATCGCCCTTGTTATTGCATGTACCAGCCCTCCGGTTCTGTCGTCCACGTTGAAGTCCTGTCGTTCGTCTCCTTCTGGTGACGGAGGAATGTCGCACTCTCTGGCTAGGCGTTCCCAATCTGTTTTTCTAAAATTCCTTTGCACTTCCCACCCCATGGCCCAGCGGCACTCTCTGTCTCCAACAGTAAAGGTGATTAGATTGTGATCGCTAGTGGTGGCATTGTCTTCCACTCTCCACTCTTGGAGTATATTCACTGCGTTTGGCGTGAGCAAAGTCACGTCAATGTTGGTGCTCTGTCCTCCTCCAGCTACGTAGGTGGGGGGATTACCTGGTCTGTTTGCCACCACTAGTTGAAGAGCCATTATCATTTCTACTGCTTTTGCACCATTTTCATCCCTTGTGCCACTGTACCATAGGGGGGATTTGGCGTTAATGTCAGCAGTTATAATGATTTTGCGCCCCCGCAACGCCGTGACCACACTCACTAGATGATCTATGTGTTGTTCAATTCTATCTCCGTACTGAAAGTACATGTTAATAATGATAACAATTACAGCAGGAGATTGTATCTCCACGACGTTGCAGTGACTGTTGGAGAACAGTGACAAGGGTGTTGCACGCAGTGCAGCGTTAGTTATCAGAATGGCCGCTCTGGGAATGTCCCCACTGCTAACAGTTTGCCATGTTGCGGCAGTGAACGCAACTTTTCCAGCCAGAGAGTACGGCTCCTGTAAACTGAGTATGTCCAGTCTCTTTTCCACCACTTTCTTTCGGAGCTCCTGCATCACTAGTCGACTGTTATGAGTGTTGAGTTGTCCGATTTTTATTCTGGTCGTCATGGAAAGTAAGTATGTATGTGGTCATGTGGCCAGGTTTTATTCCAGTCATATGCCAGTCGTCCGTTTGCTATCACTGATTGATGGTAAATGTCATCCAGGTCAAATTTCTCTCCTCGTCTTTCAAACACTTTTTTGAGTAGGTCCCGCAGTGCTCCGAAGTCAGTGGGGAGGTTCACCGACTTTAATTGTATTCTGTCCACAGCCTCCATCACCGAGAAGGTTACCCTTCGTCCGTACTCATGTCCTACTCGGACCACATGACGTAAGGCAGTGGTCAGGGTAGTCGGCTGCTCCAGTCTAGCTAGTTGCATGGTGTACTCAAGGTTTGGGTACACCCTCACCGGGTCCACGGGTGGCAACCTAACCACGCTGTTGGAGTTGGCGGTGGAGCTCGTTATCGTGCTTTCTTGGACGGGTTTTGCTGCTTTATCTGTCACTACCACAGGATGCTCTTGCCGTTGTGGATTTTTAGTCAGCAGCGTGTCCCGGCATTGGGAGGAGGGTGCTCTAACATGTGAGGGGAGCTCGGTTTGAATGCCAATGTCACTGGTGGAGGACTCAGGTTCTATGGATTTGTCGACAGTTGGTACGTCGGCGCTGATAAGCGACTTCAGGAAATTCCTGAATCTACTTGCTCTCATAGCATCCCTCCCCCTTTTGCTCGGGGATTTATGCTTTGGCATCCTGCATCGTATGCCGTTTTCAGCCATAATCGATTCGAGATATCAAACTTTGTTCGAGCATCCTGTAGGTAGGGCAGTTTCGTCCTGTGGCTCCACAAGACTTCTTGCCACGACTCTTGCACGGGATGCAGACACCTGTGGCCTTGCAGCCTTTCCGGGTGTGTCCGTTATCACTGCATTTTGAGCAGGCCGACCCCCTGGTGCAGTGCCTCAGAATGTGGTCCAAGTCGCCGCAATTATGACAACGAGGTACCACGATGTAATCTTTAGTATTTATAGCGTGGAATCCCACGTATAGTCTGCCCAGTACTGTTATTTTTCTCCACATTGTTGCGGAGACCTCGGCGACGTGATGTACGATATCACGGTCCCGAGGACCCGTCTTAAATCTCAGTTTAAAACTTTTTTGAAATTCATTTTCATTCATGTTCTCAAAGTTTTGCTTTCTGATTGCCTCAGACAGTTCCTCATTTGTCATAACAGTAGGAACATCATACAATATGACCAAGGGGTTCCTCTTTTTTGGGGGTTTGCATTTTACTACTGCGTTCAGTTCAGGATTTTCAAGAAGTTTGTTTTTATCCTCTTCAGACGCAGCTTCTACAATCACCAAGTTGCGGCTTGGTTTGACACGTTTTATCTTTATTTTATCTTTTACAGGGTCAATTGTGGTGGTCAGAAGTTCCTGGATCCTTTTGACGCTCGTATCTTTTCCAGGCAAGGTCCTAAGAAAGACTGCCGTCTCCTGTTTCTTTGTCACCCTGTCTATTGCCTCTTTCGTATTGTTTTGTCTGGTGGGGGCTTGTGCAGCCACCGCCGCCCAGGTCTTGCTCGGTTGTTGTTGCTGTTGTCTCATCCGGATGTTTTCTTTCTCCAGCTCCTCTACTCTTCCCTCCAATTTAGCATGAGCAATTGCCCATGCAGCCAATTCGATTTTTATCTGTAAGGTTGCTGCCTGGCTTATCTTCCCATTTTTGATACTTGGCTCCAGGAGCAACGTAATTTTTGAATGCCTCTGCATTACTGAGTAGTCCTCCTCTGCCTGTCCCGCCTCGTATTGTGGAGAGGGATCAGGCGCACAAGAAGCTTTCGAAGGCGCACTAACATCACTCGTCTCTGATGTCGCCATTATGTACGAGTGATAAAAAAGAAGTGGGAGCCCGTCTCTTACCCCGGACCGGCTCCTCTGGGATGGGGGGGGGGGGGGGGGGACTCCTGCAGCTCGCCCACCGACCTCGCCCCTAGGTCAAGGGCACTTCAGAGCTGTTGGGTTCAGCGCACCGTCACCAGTGCACTGGTCCCCCTCGGTGACTCCGTCATCGACGATTTCACGCGACGCTCCTCGGCAACTGCACCCCGCACTCCGGAGAGACGGATGCACCTCTCGCCCTTCGCCGCCTACTTGCACGAGAGGGAGAAGTTGCGCGATGTGAACCAAATTTGATGCCACACAAAGATTAAGAAACTCAACCCGTTGAAGTGTGCCCTGGCGGCGCAAGAGGTTCTGGCGGACGTCGTTGCGGATGACGTGTAACAGGCGACGGAAATTAGTTGCCACTGTGCGTGTGATCGTGGGGGTAAAGGTAATGCCAAGGTACCGGAAAGTCCGCACAAGCGGCAGGGGTGCCACTTCAGCCTCCTGGAGGCCTCGTCCAATGAGCATTGCAGAAGATTTGGCGACATTCATGGCACTGCCAGCGGCAGCCCCGTAACGGGTAATCAATTCGAGGACTTCTCGATTCTCAGAGCCGGAGCGAATGAGGAGGAGGAGGTCATCAGCATATGCCCGACAGCAAAAAGTGTGTTGGCGTAGGGTGAGGCCAGAGAGCTCGGTCGTCAAGCCCCCAATAAGGGGCTCAAGGGCAATGGCATGAAGGAGGGTAGAGAGGGGGCACCCATGCCTTATCGAACGGCAGATAGGTACCTGCCCTGCTAAACGTCCATTTACTTGGACACGTGAACTGGCACTGTCGTAAAGACGCCGGATGACGTCGAGAAACGGAGGGGGGATGTCCAGTCAGGCTGCCACCGAAAACAGGAAACGATGGCGCACTTTGTCGAAGGCGCTGTCGAAGTCTATAGCGACTACCGCTGCACGGAGTCTGCATGCCGCCGCCATCGCGATTAAGTCGCGGCATTCCCCTGTGGCAGTCTGTGTGTTTACCTGTCCTCCAGGCGTCGTTTGCTCTGGCAAGAGGATATGAGGGAGTATTGTTCGGAGCCGCATTGCCAGTAAGCGCGAGAAAATCTTGTAATCGGCATTGAGGAGGGTGAGCGGTCTGTAACTCGTGACCATCGAACCACGGTCTGGTTTGTGGACTGGTATGATGATGCCCAAAGCAAAGGCGGGTGGGATTGCTTGGTCAGATGTCATCGGTTCTTGATACATAGTCGTCCACCGTGGTGCCATGAGGTCCCGAAAGATACGGTAAAACTCAATCGGTAAGCCGTCAATGCCGGGCGATCTGTTGACAGCACCCTTGGTGATTGCGTTGTTGACTTCGTCTCGCGTGACCGCCACTGTCAAAGCATCCGCTTCCGTATGGGGGAGGGTGCGCGTGACGTAATGCAAAATGGAGTCGTCTGCTGCAGTTTCAGCATCTTCTTCACTATAAGTATGACGGTGGTGCTCGACGAATGCGTGGTCGATGTCATTCTCAGTGGACACTTGCGTGCCATGAGGCGTGGTCAGAGTGCTGATGATCTTCCGACGACGCCGTCGTTCGTCGGACACTATATGATGCATGGATGTAATTTCTAAATCCGCGTGATCGTGGCGTGGCGTCCGTATCACGACCCCATGCAGTTTCCGGCGTGCCAGTGCAATTATCTTCGCCTTAGTTCTTTGCCGTTCCAACTGGTTGTCCGGGGTTGGCGGTTGAGCGTCCAGATCTCGGAGAATCACATAATAGAAGTCAACAGTGTTGCGATGCCAGTCGGCTATGTCCTTCCCGTATCTCATAAGTGTCCTCCGGATCGCCGGCTTGGCGCAGTCCAACCACCATGTCAATGTCGAGTGGTAGCGGGGAAGGCGTCGTTCGCAGGCTGTCCACGTTTCAGTGACTTGTTGGCGACGTGCCAGGTCATGCAAGTGTGAAGTATTGAGTTTCCATGGCGCACGGCTGCGCCATACTGATTGCGGCGGAAGGAAGACCGTACAGATGTAAGCGCAATGGTCGGAAAAGGCCAGCGGCCAGCGTTCGGCGCCCCGTATCGCAGATCTAAGAGTTTGTGAGATATATCCTGTCTAGTCGGCTTGCCCAATGACTGGTAAGAAAGGTATGGCCAGCACTGTCGCCGTGTTGAACTTCCCAGGTATCATGAAGCAGGAGGTCTCGCACCACTATACGTAATTCCTGGCATGTAGTATAGTGGGGAATCTGATCATTGGGATGCAGAACGCAGATAAAATCACCTACTAATAGGCAGTGGTCATAACGCCCTAAAAACAGGGGAGCGATTTCCTCGGAATAAAACTGGGCTCTTTCGTGCCGTCGGTCGGTGCCTGAGGGAGCGTAGACATCAATGATGCGTGTCACCATGGCAGTGAGTGCCATACCCCGAGCCGATGGAAGGAAGGCGACATCGGTCATAGAAATCCCGTGGCGGACGTTGATGGCCACTCCGCAGCCCATAGGATCACTCACGGAGGCGTGGGCGGGAGACTAGCCAAGTGAACTTCCTGCAGAAGGGCGAAATCAATATCCGAAGCCCAGAACACCTGCATAAGGCGGATTTTCACCCTGGAACGGATGTTGTTGGTGTTGATGGTTGCTATCCGGTAGGCCTGGTGTCGGACTGCTGGAGGCTGGTCCTCTCCGCTGTCCGCGCAAGGGCGTGGGCGTCGCAGCGGAACATTATCCCGCTGGCCTGCAGGGGATTCTGGGGTGAGTATGATTAGTGGTGCGGCCGCGACGGCGCAGGGTCCCGTAACGGGTCCTGCTCCTCGACCGCCTCCTCGTGCCACGCCGCGGAAGCGGACACTGGTGTATCTTCCCTTTTGTCTGCAGAAGATGTTGTAATGGTGCGTGGTGGAGTGTCGCCTGTGAGACGTTCATGATTGAGTTCAGCATCAGCTCGGGGCGCAGGCACACCGGTAGATATCTCCGCGCTCATAACGTCTTCGTCAGCAGTAGCGGGTTCTGAGGCCTCGTCCTGGTCGATGGTTGCGTCCTCCTCGACTTGTAAAGTCTCCTCTTGGCCGGAAACTGTGCGACGTTTCGGAGAACGTTGTTTCCTTGTGCGACCCTCCGTGTCCGACGACGGAAGGGAGTCGCGTCGCTCTCGCAGAAATGCCGCTGCAGGAGCGATGAGCGACTCGATCTCCATCGTGTTGCCGAGGTCAGGGTCAGCGTCCGGTTGCGTTGGCATCGTCGGAGCGGCGTCGATGGCCGGCTGAGGCGGCGGGCCGTCCGAGGCGCTCTCCGTCGGTGTCTGGTCGGGCTCGTTGGTGGCGTCGTGGGTGGCGCCCGGGCGACGTTGCAAAGCGGTAGGAGACGTTAGAGCAGCTGCGTAGGTCACCGGTAGCACTGTAGGTTGCGACGTGGGTTGTTCTTCGGCAGCTGGAAGTTGCGTAACACGCCGTTGTAGGCATTCGGATCTAAGGTGGCCTTCTCTGCCGCACCCGGAACAGGTCCGAGGCTGGCCGTCGTATATAATTATTGCACGGCATCCACCGATCTGTAAGTAGGACGGGACGTGGCTTCGGAGATCAATGGTGAGCTGTCGGACCCCGTTTAGGACAGGATAGTCCGAAACTGTGTCCACTTCTCCGCAGTGTGGCCAGGGACTGTGCCGTATGGGCGTAGTGCCGCGACGACTTCCTCAGCAGGAAGTTCGAATGGCAATTCGAAAATGCGTATCGTTCGCATACCTAAGCCTGCGTGGTCGACGGTTACCTCCCCCACATTGCCATCAGCATGACAGAAGCGGAGCCCCTGTTTGGTCTCACGTAGTATGCGTTCGCACGCCGCGTCGTTAATGATTTTCACATAGACCGTGCTGCTCACGATTGACAAATGTATGCCGATAATATCGGTCACCGGGATCTTCACTTCTTCTCGCAGGAAACGCTCCACCTCGAGTGCTTTGGGTCGGGCATAATCTTTGCTAAAAGTAAATCGGAGTGTTGATTTACGTTAACGGTTCGCCATGGATCTTACACAGTAAGCCGGCACTTAACCAACGGCCGTCAGAATGTAAACAAGGTGAGCTCGGGCTCCGCATGCAGTCAACACGTACGCGTCCGCTCTGTTGCCCTGCCGAAGGCAGACTGCTCGGCTAATCCCGCGAGACCGATTGCTGTGTTCTCAACCCATGTTCGTTGCCTATTATTTCTTCATAAGAGGTGAACACGTTTTAATTGTGAATAAATTTTACAACCGGCGTACAAATAGAGATTACTGGAAAGGGACTTCCTATCCAACGTACGTTGCGCTAACCTCAACAACAACAAAATAGCTAAGCAATTGCACTCAGCCCTACATTTCGTTCCACTAATGAAACTGTTGTTGTCTTCTATGAATAGCTCTCAATCACTCTGAGAAAACAACGACAGAAAATAGTAAGCAAAATTTGCAGCAGTTAAACAGTTACAGAGTTAAATCGAAGCAACAGTAAACGTAGCCGGAATAGTAACGAGACTGCCGTTCGACTGGAAAATCATTTCCGCGTGCAGCTCCGCACTCTCCGCGTCGGGCCATCCAAACACAGCGTGCCGCAGTTCGGCCGCTGCGGTGGACGCGCGTCATTTGATCGCTCCGCAAACGAGCGTCAACAGGAAACGCATTGTGGCGGCTGCGGTGGACCGCATTCGCCCCTGCGCTCTAATTCCGGGCGGCAAAAAAGAAGACAAACACCGAAATGGGCGAACTGCAGCGGAAATCGCACGGGATTTTCACCCCTCTGTGCGCCAGGAGAATTGCGAAACAATGTTTATGCAAATCACTAACTAGATGAAATTTTAGGTTAATCGCGTTGGCTACAATAACATTTTGTCATGCAACAAGTGCCATTATGGAAGTTGTGTAATCGATTGTGAACGATTTGGGAAACAATGCGTTTGTCAACATGATGTCTGCACCAAAATATCGTCGAGTAGTAGTTATAATATACTCTTCATAACCAAAGCACTTTCTTAACATCGAACAAGTTAACAGAAATACCTTGAGTTGCTTCTCATGAACTCCAGTGATAAAACCTTTCCATGTCCTACTCGTTCCATTAAAAACGAATGGACCAGCTTTTCATTCACCCTATAGATATATTATATATCAGCGTCATCAAAGCAACAACTACTGTTAAGAAATTATTGTCTCCATAGCCCACCATCCCCAGCATTGTGACAAGTGATGGCCGCAAGGAAAGGGAGTAGAAAGACGAAATTCTCAATAGGATCTGGTGTGACGATTGCACACTCTAACCTTGTATACCAGTAACACAACGAGTTTGTAGTCGCAACACTTTTTATTGGTTACATGTACACATGAATTCATCAGCAGTAATAAACAATTAACATTTTCATATCAAGGCCCTATCCACAATTAGTATTTAAAAATGATCAAAAATAAGTATGAAGAATTGTAGCGCACAGAAACAGCATCAAATATATAGTAATTAAAAAATTTTATACAGGAATGAAACTTTTCGATGTAATGGAAGCAGTAACTTAAATTAACTTGCAAACGGGAGGTATTTCAGTCTTGCCACAGCCATACTGCAAACTGACAAAATCTTAAATTACATTAAATATGCGACTTACGGATAAGCACAACCAACGTGCAATTTACCCTTTGCGTGTGTTTATGTTCGAAAATTTACTGCCTTCCTTTTATTATGACTCAGTTTTACACCTATGCAAGCTTAAGGCGAAACGTCAATTTGATGCACATGTGATGGACGAGAGCAAACGTTGATCTGTTACGATTTCACAGACACACGATCCAAAGGGTGAACTTATACTCAGCTTTGGGCAGTAGGAAATCTTCTGCCGAAAACAAGCCTCTCGTTGAATGGAATAGAGAAATTGCGCGTTAACGGGGTCCGGACGGCCCTGAGGTCAAATCCTGAGATTTCCGTAACACTGAAAGCTCGTAGAGCGAGGTTTTCTCGCGTCAAGCACTATATACGTTTCCGAAAACAGGAAAACATGGGCGGCAGATACACTGTAGTATATGCAAGTTACACACATAGAAGCAATGCCTTAATATAAACATATTACAAGTTAACCAATGAACGGAATTAAGGAGCTTAGTTTCCTTTGATAAAAATAAAAGCCGGCCGCTGGTGGCCGCGCGGTTCTGGCGCTACAGTCTGGAACCGCGCGACTGCTACGGTCGCAGGTTCGAATCCTGCCTCGGGCATGGATGTGTGTGTTGTCCTTAGGTTAGTTAGGTTTAAGTAGTTCTAAGTTCTAGGGGACTTATGACCTCAGCAGTTGAGTCCCATTGTGCTCAGAGCCATTTGAACCATAAAAATAAAAAATAAAAAATCTAGATACTAAGTAACTAACGTGAAAATCCATACACACAAGAAATTATTAAGAAACAACAACTACCACTAATTCGTAAAACCAGAAAATTCTAAATCTATAACTAAATTAAGAAATGACGTTCAAGTGAACCAGCTACCTTCAGCGTGCCACTAAGCACCAAATTCAAACTTACATATACGAGGCGCTATTTCTAGCCACTTTAGTAACATAATTTCATGTTCGTTCCAGAACGTAACTCGCCTCGCCACCATTGCAGTTAATGGTTTGCTGCCCACTAGCACCAGCAACTGCTACAGCCAACAGTCCTTAAGTACACTATAATATTCACTATATACAGAAGGAGGAACCCACCACGAAAGATTAGCGATTAATTTTTTCTTATTCATGTGAAATTCACACGCCATACATCCACATAGCTCTCGAGGTGTTAGCAAATCCTGGTCGCCACTGGCCAGCCGTGTCAATACAACTTTAATACTTTCCGGCAGCGGCCCATGCTTCATCGTTGCTCCAACTCAACTGGTCCTCACGGCATACGGCCGTGCCACGTGACATGGTGTCGCCAACTTCCCACAACGACAACATCGAAAGCACGTCACGTCACATACTGACTTGCCTCATGCGCGGACCCACTCTCCTCGACCTGCGCACGTGTGCCACCATAAATAGCCTGCCTCAAAGACGCAAAGAGAACAAGGCACAGGACAACATTCAAAGACGGAAGTAAGAATGGATATCGCCTGACGCCAGAAACCCACCAGTTCTGGATCTATTCGCCGTTTGACGAGAAACTTCCCTTCTTTGGAAAGATAAATCCGGAAAAAGCTTTACCCCTATGACAAACTGCCTGTTCCCTTCTGTCTCGGGTTCTTGTTTATGATTTTTCAGACGCTTCACCAGCACGAGTGGCCGGCATTGTCAGATCTGGACTCTCCATCGCTGTACTGGACTCGAGTCGAGCTCGCGGCCGCAGATAATATGTGCCTGGCGCGCAAATATCCTAGGGCTTTTCCGTGGTCATTGCCGGTGCGGTTGCCCTCCTGCTACCTGCAATGATTGTTCACTCCAGCACGGGAATCCAGGATCCGTTCTAATTTTACTGTCTCATCGGCCTCACATAGTGCGTGCTCTGTCACGGCCGGTTTCACCACCTTCCCCAACCTGTAATCCTCGTGTTCACTGATTTTCCAGTCATTACAACACAAACTTTTTCTCATGTGCGGTATATTTCCCACATTGCAATTTCTCCTTTGCCGATGTGAGATACTCTTTGATCTTCTTTGTTGGTTTATAAAGAGTCTTTGCGCAATGTTTGCGCAACATGCGACCGATTCTGTCCGTCACTCTGGGATATTATGGCACAAAGGCCGTACTGGCATATCTTTTTCCTATGTGTCTTAATTTGTAACAGTTATGTTATAACTGGCAGAATATAGGTCGTAATTTGGGGAAGACATATCTGAGAATGTGCGATTGGTGCACAACAGTGTGTGGTAGTGAGACATGGACTGTGGGAAAACCGGAATGGAATAGAAGCTTTTGAGAAGAATGTTGACAATTTTGTGGAAGTTCTTCGCAGAATCGACGAGGAAAAGAATATATAAAAAACACTGACAAGAAGAAGAGATAGACTGATATAACATCTCTTAAGGCATCACGGAATGATTTCCAAGCTAAGCTAAGCTGAGCTGTAGTGGGTAAAAACTGTAGAGGAAGTGGAATACTTCCGACAAATAATTCATGACGTAAGTTGCAAGCGCTATTCTGGAATAAAAAAGTTGGCACAGGAGAGGAATTCGTAAGGCCGCAGTACGCCTCTCAGAAGACTGGCCACTCAAGAAAAAAAAAAAAAAAATCAAGGGCTCTAAAGTGTATACCTATGAGTACTTGTTCATCCCTGTTTCTCTGAAACATCTCTTCCAATGAACAAATGCTCGTAGATCTGAAGGTATGCGTTTCAGGGCCCATATTTACTAGATAATTATCGCATATTTTGATCCGTACTAACTCTTCCCCAAACACTGAAAGCGAAGAGGTTGCAGCAGAAAAGGTCTATTCTCAGACATATCCGAATGATTTTCTTCTTCTTCCTTTTTTCCTATGCTAAAGCAAGTTTCCTTGAGTACCCCTTAGTCTACACTCAGGCTTTGACTCCACTTTTTCCTTGGACGGCCAATATATATTTTACCAGCTAGTAATATATGTCTTACGATTTTCATCATCTTCTGATCTTCCATTCTGTTTATGTGCTTGTTCCATTCATGTTTCACTTATGGACCCACTCATTAATGGAGTCCGCTTTTCATCCTGTTTTAGTGCTTTCACTTCTCTCTCTATGTCGCAGTGATTTCCCTGTAATCCCTCGCAGAACTTTCATTTCTATGGTTTCTAAATCTCGTTTTGATTTTGATGTTTACGGTTTTAGATCAGCTGAGTATGTAATAATTGGTCTCAGCAATGTTTTGTATGGTGTTGCCTTTGCATATTCTCCTACATGCCTGTTTTTCCATATAGTATCATTTAAATAGACTGCCACACTATTTGCTATTGCTACTTGTTCTCTAACTTCCTTTTCGACCTTTCCGCTACTGGACAGTCAGTATCACGATATTTAGATTCCATTACCTTTTGAATTATTTTTTCCATCCACTACCAGTTTGCTTGTCATTGGATGCACAGATGTGGTCATACATTTGATTTTTGGGCATGTGTGACCACATTTAGGGTTATTACTGCTACGTTAAATATTGTAAAGGTTATCTCCACTGTTTGCCAGTAGAACTGCGTCGGCTGCACAACAAATGATTTTCATTTCTCCGTGCCCCATTCTATAACCACTATCAGGCATTACCTTATCACCTAGTTCATGGCTATATTAAAGAGTAGCGGGCTCAAAGTCGCCTTGTCTAATGCCACTATCAACAGCTACGCAGCCAGTTAACAGGGAATCAATTTTGGCCTGGATTTAACTGTTGAAAATAAATGTCTCCAATTGTTGTTATTAAGTTGGACGGTATCCCTCTTTTGTGGAGCAAGTTTACCACATCTGTTAACAGTAACCTGTCGACGGCCTTATGTGAATAAAAAAATCAATGGTCTGCTGTATCCAATGGACTTTTCTACCAACTGTCTAAGAAAGAATACTGCATTTGTGGATGGCTTGCTGAACATACAGCCATACCGCTCATCTGCAAGGGTTGTAATGCTTTATATTCCATTTCCTATTATTTTTGTTATGAATTTCAAGACTGCACACAATAGATCTATCCCTCTTCAATTGGATGAGTTTTTCTTATTTCCTTTTCTGTACATGAGAATTGTAATAATAAATCTTCCTTTATTACAGGTTATAATATTGTTAACCAACTTACTTAATTGTTAGTTTGGTAGACATTTCCAATAATCTGTTAATTCATTGGGGATTCTATCTTTCCCAGGAGACTTCCTACTTTTTAACAGCCTTACGACATCTTCTACCTCAACATGTGAAACAGTAGGTCATCATTTACCTGTATACTAATCTCTAATCTTTCTTAATTTTCTGGTCGTTTGCTATCTTTGTAGAACTCGGCTAAAATTTGACCCTTGGTTACTGATTTATTTTCTTCGTTTGTCAAATTTCATTTAATTGTTTCCCTGGCGTCGTTTGATTCTACAAATTTCTTCCTGCAGCCCATAGAGCTAATTTCTAATTTTTGAGAAAAGGTTTCCCACTGCTCATATTTAAAATGATCGCCTAGTGATTTGTCTCATTACAAGTCTTTTCGTAATCGTTACAAGACATTTGGGTCTTCAGTGTTTTGCATTTAAAATAGGTACCCCCTTCTCCTTCTTCACATATTTCTTTTACCTCTTCGCGAATCCACCGCGTTCTATTTGTTTTCTTCTGTTGCATTATAATTCATGTATCTAACGCTTCTTGAGATGCTGCTTCAAAACTTTGATTTTATCGCAAGCCTAAGTTATATTCTACATTAATGGATTTCTTTTTTTTCCCTCTGTTAATCGTTTCTGATACAAAACTTTTGTAGATTCATTCCATAATCATTCTATACTAAATTGCTCTCTAGCGTTCTTATTTCTTCCTACATGCAATCCGACTTTTGCCAAGAGTAAAATGCGATCACTCGCTACGTTGCCAGAGTTTAATGTCCTAACATCTAGCACAGAGTCGGGAGAACATTCCTGTTTGTAACAATTTAATCTATTGTAGATTTATGATGTATTGTGTTCTGAAAAGCGTATTTGTACTTCTACTTTGGCCCTAGTAGATATTGTCTATTCTCAGTCCGTTGCTTGAGCGTAAGTTGATCATAGTCTCTCCATGAATGTTTATAAACTATTCATTACATCGTTGTTTAAGTTCAGGGTTGAACTATTTCCAATATGAGCATTAAAATCCTCCATTATGACCACAAGACGATTCTCACTGATAGCTTTTGTTTAGGCCGTTTCCGAGCCTGAGTTCCTCCTCCTTTATTCCTGAAGGACTGTAACATCATCACGGTAACCCTGTATCAAAACTAAACGATGCGTCCGTTTCATCTGCTTATGGATCATGGTCACTTTAGTAGACGCTATATCATTTGAGAATGCAAATCGAGGCCCAGTCTCAAGAATCAGCGTTAAAGATCGTCCGGTTAACAATGGCGCCATGACGAATTTTTGAAGTATAACAGTTATATATATCAGTGTCGACTATATACTGTACTTTAGATGCTTCAAGACGTGATGCACGTGAATAACAATGGCATAGCTGAAACCTGCTTGTACGGAAATTTTGTGACTTGCATTTGGGATATTGTATTAATCTTTCTAACCTTCCACATTTCACACAGAGAAATTTTCGACTTATGGAAAGATTGTCTGCAGAGAGTGCTGATATTTTACAATCCTAAATTATCTTCCTATTTATTTTTAGTATTGTGTACATTTCTCTTATTGAGAGTACGCGGTGGACAGAGAATGTCAACTGACGACTTTCATCAACTAGTTTTACTGGCCAAGTCCAGGAACTATTAGTTAATTTTAAAGCTACGACCACTTTCATTTGGTTCACTGCTGAAATTTTCGTGTAGTTTGCTACAAACAGGCTTCAGTTAGACGAAGCAGCTCCATTTTATTAATGAGCGATCTGTATATTCTTCTGATTAAAATGTAGCAATAATTCCTTAAATAAATATTTATGCGAAAAATGCTACGTCACATTTCGATAGATTTCTTCAGCAGACTTGGTGAAGGATGCCTATCAAGTTGCAATATATACAGGTAGTCAAGACACATCAGACGCATTTTGTCTTGTGTTTCGCCAGATATTTTCAATTCCGGTTTTCAATTTGTAAATGGAGGTGTCCCAAATATTTACTGTTCATACAGCCATTCATGCTACGTCCATTTTAGAAGGAAAGCGTCGGTTTGTTTCCCGTTACAAACAAACTCGTTTCTAGAGCGGAATTTCGCGCTCCCATTCGACAGAGCGGTCCCAAATTAGTTTTGTGAGATATTTGTTTTATCGATCTACAGAGAGATTATAATTAAACTTTCAAACCGTTGTAGAAATAAAACCACTGGCCAGAATGACGCCAAATTGAAACGGAATATTACCGGAGAAGGGGGAAATCGCATGTCAGAAGGAAAAGAAGTAGTTGCATAATGTAGAAATAAATGGCGCCATAAGCACCTTAACTTAATAGTGTTCGACTACAAATGACAAATGAATCATACAGCGATACCTAAGGTGTACATTTGACATTAAAGAAACTCTACTACTCACGTGTATAGGTGTGATACTATTAGTTACGTAAGCCCATCCACCACGGCAAGGTCATATCACATCTGATGGAAAAAATCTGTTTTTAATTATCCTGAGTCAAAAACCGCATAAAAAGCATCACTCACATCGGTTTTTAATTGTCCTGAGGCCAGAAATTGCATAAAAAGCATCATTTACTTAGGTTTTTAATTGTCATGGGGCCAAGAACTAAATATAAAGCATCAATCAAATTCAAATCTGATTTTTAATTTCCCTGTGACTGGAGCAAAACGTGTTCAGTATGCTCTCCACCGGTTCCTGGAACAAGTTGTAATACCGGGTGATCAAAAAGGCAGTATAAATTTGAATAAATCACGGAATAATATAGATAGAGAGGTACAAATTGACACACATCCTTGGAATGACATGGGGTCTTATTAGAACCAAAAAAATACAGAAGTTCAAAAATGTCCGTCAGATGGTTTTTCATCTTATCAGAATAGCAATAATTAGCACAACAAAGTAAGACAAAGCAAAGATTATGTTCTTTACAGGAAATGCTCAATATGTCCACCATCATTCCTGAGCAATAGCTGTAGTCGAGGAATAACATTGTGAACAGCACTGTAAAGCATGTCCGGAGCTATGGTGAGGCATTGGCGTCGGATGTTGTCTTCAGCATCCCTAGAGATGTCGGTCGATCACGATACACTTGCGACTTCAGGTAACCCCAAAGCCAATAATCGACCAGACTGAGGTCTGGGGACCTGGGAGGCCAAGCATGACGAAAGTGGCGGCTGAGCACACGATCATCACCAAACGACGCGCGCAAGAGATCTTCCACGCGTCTAGCAATATGGTGTGGTTCTAATAAAACCCCATGTCATTCCAAGCATGTGTGTCAATTTTTACTTCTCTACTTCTCTATCTACATTATTCCGTGGTTTATTAAGTTTTCAAATTTATACTGACTTTTTGATCACCCTGTATAGAAACAGCATTTTGCACAAATGGTCGAAGTGTTTCCGGGAACACGTTCTGAATGTGTTGCGCAATGAGTGCCTTCAGCGCAGCTAAGTTTGTAGTCGGAACACTGAACACAACATCTTTCAGGTAGCCCACAGCCTCAAGTCACCCGGATTAAAATCGGGTGATCGGGACGGCCAGGCTGTAGGAAAATGGCGGCTGCTACTTCTAGCATTTCCGAAATGGCGCTTCAGCAGCTGCTTAACTGCATTTGCAATGTGCGGAGGTGGGCCACCTTACTTAAAAATGATTCTATCCACACATCCACGCTATTGGAGAGCTGGAATGAGATGGTTGGACAAAAGACACTCATAGCACTTACCAGTGACTGTACAGGTGACAGGACCGAAAGCACCTGTCTCTTCGAAAAAATATGGCCCTCTGATACATGATGCCACACAGTGGCCTGAGCCGCGCTCCGGCTTGCGTTTGTGCCGTTGACAGGTTGGCGTCGTGTATTCGGATTGTGACCTCTCGTTTTCTTAGTGCGTTCACTGGCGCCACTACGTTTGCTCTCTTTGTCTGTCCGTGAGTGGCAGCAGCGGCGTTTATCGATAGCGAGTACTGCGGTACTATCTTTGGAGCGACCTCTAGTATTTCCGGGTCGTCGTGCGTCGGGAGTTCGGTTGGGATGAGGGACCAGTGAGGTCCAGAGGATCAGTAAGGTCCGCACAGCCCCAGGACACGCCGGGACAGTTGCCAATACATGCACTACCTAATAGAAGGATGTGGTCGAGAGAGTGCACGACCACGCCAAGGACCAGATTCAGCTAGTTTAAGTTGAATTCGAGTAGTGAAACCGCCACCATTGTGTGTGTGCGCGTCCGCCGAAGTGACCTCATGGTAACAAGCTGTTAGTTGGCGATTCATATTGGTACGTTTGCCTTAACTGACTTGGTCGAGAACGACCATTAGTTAGTCGTTCGGTCGGTCGCCTCAACGGACGACCTGTATTTGCCCTTCCGACGGCTTCTGGTTTCTCTGTGTTTGTGTCCACTTGTAATTAGTCCTTGTTGCTCCACAGTGACTGGTTGTAGAATTGTTTGAGTTGTTTGTGGAATTGTTTTCGCAGATCAGTGTGTATTTAGTGTGATTTTTTAATGAGATGTCAATTTAACGGTGTCTGCGTACTGGATTCGTGGAGGCAACTTGTTGTGATTACCTATGATTATTCTTGCGTTTGAACATGTTCTCTTGTATAATCTTTGTCGTTTTACGATATCAAGAGTGTAGTCCACTCGTATGCCTGGCATGGGTTATGTTATCACGTATTAGGCATCGGACGAGGCCGGCCATGTTGGCCGAGCGGTTCTAGGCGCTCCTGTCCGGAACCGCGCGACTGCTACGGAAGCAGATTCGAATCCTGCCTCGGGCGTGGATGTGTGTGATGTCCTTACGTTAGTTAGGTTTAAGCAGTTCTAAGTTCTAGGAGACTGATGACCTCACATGTTAAGTTCTGTAGTGCTCAGAGCCATTTGAAACACTTGAAGCATCGGACGTTAGGAAGATTTTGCGAGAGTGTTGGTCTTGCGTTTAACTGTGACTGCTTTGAGTTGCCATCCTGTTAATTGAGTATAACACTGGACTGCCTGTCTCACATTACTTACGGTTGAGGGACTTTCCGAGGTCTTTCCTTGGAGCACTGTCTGTGGATCACTCCCTTCCTTATTTGGTCTGTCAACTGTTTAAAAAAAAATGTTCTTTAAATTATTCCTATTGCTTGTGGCCTTCATCCGACCAATAATTTGAATTCTTTTTAATAAGGCCTTCAGCCGTGGGTGTAGCTTGTGTTACAGTCACTTTTTTAATATGACTGTTTTAAAAAAAGATTTTGGTATTTTAAAAGTGTAGTTGTCTTGCTGATTTCTAATTGAGGCCTTCAGCCTTTAATTGTTCTGAACTATAGCTTGTGGCCTTCAGCCGACAAATAATTTCAATTCTTTCTTAATAAGGCCTTCAGCCATCAGTGTAGCTTGTGTTACAGTAAATTTTTTTACGATTGTTTTAAAAATTATTTTGGTATTTTCAACGTGTAGTTGTCTTCCTTACTTGTAATTCAGGCCTTCAGCCACTAACTGTTTGGAAGTATTGCTTGTGGCCCTCAGCCGACAGATAATTTTGAATTCTTTCGTAATAAGACATTCAGCCGTCAATGTAGCTTGTGCTACAGTCAGTTTATTTAAAAAATAATTGTTTTGAAAAAATTATTTCCTTAACTAAAGCGTGCGTGTTTACTGTGCAACCAACGGTAACTGATTAGGGCCCGTCCACACCTTTTCCCTCCTAAGTCCCCATGTTTCATGTCCTTTTCAGGATGAAGCGGTACTGGTTGATTTGCGTGTGGATTTTCCGTTGACCACATTCGACAATTCTGTGTAATGACATATCCTGTCAGATAGAAGTGGGCCTCGTCTGTCCATAAAATGTTCCACGGCCAATCATTGTCCACTCCCATGCGAGCAAGAAATTGTAAAGCAAATGTCTCTCTTGATGGCAGGTCTTCAGGAAGTCACTCGCGCACATGGGTAATTTTGAATGTATAGCAGAGAAGGATGTTTCGTAAGATTTTACGCTTCGTGCTCCAATGTTCGGGCAATTCTCAGTGCACTACACGTTGGCACACCGCCACCCGTCTCTTCCTGCATTCCTGTGGCCACTGCTTCCACTGACGTCGAATCGCTTTTTTTCCATCCTCTACCAGGTTGCACACCAAAATAACCCGCCTTTTCGAATTTCAGAATCATTTTCTCCAGACCCATAGCTGTCATTAGACCAACGACTTTTTCCAAACCCTTCAGTGTGCGTAACTTCTGCAGAGCTGTGAATGCACAGTAATAGTTACAAGCAGAGCACGATCCTGTATTGAGACAGTTACGGCGAACGTTGTAGAGGCGAAAGGGGGAAAATCCGTGTACCCGGCGTGTTTATACCAACTTCAATGGATAGTGGGCATGACAGGTCTTTTCATTTACGTATTCTGACACAAACAGAGTCATCTATTGATCAATTTTCATTTAAAAAAAAATTTCTTCTGTAATACCTTTTCCCCCTTCTCCGATAATATTTCGTGGCAATTTGACGTCATTCTGACCAGTGGTGGTATTTCTACAGCGTTTTGGAAGTTTAGCTTTAATTATAATCACCCTGTACAGTAACAGGGACAGTGTAACACGAAGAAGAACCAGATAACCAGTACTGCAGCAGTGACTGCGCTGCGCATCTGCATTACGGAATTGGCAGTAGCAATTAGCACGACCAAGGCTGTACTGTCGCTACTTGAGTACTGGTGATCTAGTCATTCTTCGTGTTATACTCTCCCTGATAACGCATATCGATAAAACGAATATCGTACTACAGTAGTATGGGACCGCTCTGTCGTCTGGGCACGTAAAATTCCGCTTTAAAAATTATTTTGCTTGTAACGGGAAACAAACCGACGCTTCTCGCCGACACTGAGCGTCACATGAAGGACATGATGTTAAATATAAATGTCGTGGGACTACAGCCTCCCGACGGGTAGACCGTTCGCCGGGTGCAAGTGTTTCGATTTGACGCCGCTTCGGCGACTTGCGCGTCGATGGGGGATGAAATGATGATGATTAGGACAACACAACACCCAGTCCCTGAGCGAAGAAACACTCCGACCTTGCCGGGAATCGAACCCGGGCCCTGAGGATTGGCATTCCGTCGCGCTGACCACTCAGCTACGGGGTGCCGACGACGTGATGATGAGCAGCACTTGTTTGGGTTGGATCCTGCTACAAGTGCAAAAACTAAATTGCAAATATCCGCCCAAACGCAAGAGGAAATGCCCCTGACGGCTCTGAGGAGGGACACGCTACATTTCAGAACATAAATCTACCTAATTTATAAAACAGTGACGTTCTGACCAACTGAAGTGGGTTGATAGCAAAATGCTGGAAATTTCCGCAGGGTACGTAATAAATGAGTGGGTAGAACTTGAGGGCACTTGAACAGCGTCCTTTGACCAGTCTGTATATTATTATTACTGTGTGCATGGTCATAAAGTTGCCGGAAGCTCATGAAAGACGGTTGAACAGTTCTTTTTATTTAATTTTAATGGACCTATGCTATCAGTTTCCAAGAATAGTAGATCTCGATGAGCAAGTTGAATGAAATAGCCCTTTTGTTGATCTAACAGGAAATCATGGAGTAAAGTTCACTGAATACAGCGATTTACGTGCTGTCATTGTTGCTGTCGAATTGCTCGCGACCTCTAAGGTTCCATGTCTTGCAGAGGCCTAGGCAATAGACATGTGATGTTTATACTACTGTAGAAGTAGACTTCAATCATTGAGAAAGGACATACCTCATCAGTGTGTATTGCCCGTCGATAGAATCGGATAAAGTGCAGTGGAACAATTACGTAGATCAGGTTTGTAACGAGGAGTATTGAAACTGGTCTAAAGGGAGCGCATTGCTTGTAAACCAAACAAATATTCGATCGTTATGGCTTACACCACTTTCAAGAGTACAGTGGCATTTAATAATGAATAAGTGATTGACGTGCTATCAAACAGCTTTTACAACTGTTTAACAATTATCTTAACAACAGCACTACACACGACCTTTATTGTGAGGTTAATTCCCACCATAATCTGAGACAGTTTGATACGTACTATAATGGTATAAGCTGTTCGTGGACATAGAAGACTGAAATCCTGCTGTTATAGTGTGACTACGCATGCGGATTCCGGTAACAAGGGAAATCCAGAGGATCGATATCTCCTTTGTATTACTCAAGCTCAATTGACCCCCATCTATAGCTTCAGCTCAGCATAATGTGTACACCGAACACTCTACATACAGAACGTGCAGCTTCAGCACGAACGAGTAAAAACATCAATGCTGTCGCTGGGTTCCTAACCCAGAATAAACAGATTAAGACAGAACAAGAATGTTTTATATTATACTTCTCACACCAAAACAACAATGGGCAAGTGATTAATTTTTCGGAAGCACCCATTTCAATCTCACGCTAATAATGTGCACTTGGGCCATGATTTGTTCCTGGCCGGGGAAACCTAACGCTAATGAAGGCAGGCATGTACACAATGCCCCACCAATATTGTGCACCACTACACTCAAACCTGTCCACCAATTCACGAATGTAAATGAAGTGATGCGCCTGTCCACGAGAGTCCTTTTCCCGTGTTATCATCTCCAGACTGGATCACTCAACGATTGTTTCTGACAGTCAACGAGGGGCCAGTATCTTTCTTCACGTTGCATTAGCTTTGAATGTTCTATTATAGTAACTGTGGCTTTATAATTAAACTTTCCAGATGTCCTGTTTGTAAAACAACCTCCTTTGTCATCATGTCTTGAATTCAGGAGGCAGTTCTTAGAGAAAATGCTGTTCCTAGATTCGTTGACTCCATTTTTTTCGCTAGCCTCAGTACTTTTTACGTGCGGAAATCAGGTTGGACCGTTGACTTCAACCCACGCCGGCGAAAACGCATTGCGTTCTCAAAGAGCTACTGTATCTCTTTCCCAACCAGCCTGCATGGCCTGTTCTCCAGTCCGGCTTGCACCCTCGCGTCATTTTTGGCCTTCTGTCTCTCTACATAGCGTGAACCACTCAAATCTTGCACGGCAGATACTGAGGAAATAGAAAGTGTCGTCGTAACTGCCGTCTGCTTCAAGCCTGCTGTGCAGCAAGCTACGTTAATTTAAGTATTAACTGTATTTTTCTTATTTCTCACTTCTTCTTCCGTGTTTTTTTGCTTTTGGAGGCTTTAATTGTCGAGTACTAGTAATAGTGATCCATAGATTTCGTGTTTGTTTTGATGCAGTCAGAGAGAGTCCCTTTAGTCAGCCATAGTGCCAGTAGTGTCAGTGTCGTCGTAACTGCCGTCTGCTTCAAGTCTGCTGTGCAGATAGCTACGTTAATTTAAGTATTAACTGTATTTCTTATTTGTCACTTCTTCTTCCGTGTGTTTTTGCTTTTGGAGGCTTTAATTGTCGATTGCTAGTAATAGTGTTCCATAGATTTCGTGTATGTTTTGAATACAGTCAAAGAGAGTCCCTTTAGTCAGCCATACTGCCAGTAGTGCCAGTGTTTGTTTTGAATACAGTCCAGAGACAGGTAGTGCTATTTTCATTGTTTTCTACAAGAAGTGTCTAGTAAAACACTGTTTAGGAAACTATCAGCCGCCTTTAGTGAATTAGCAGTCTAGTTAAAAGTTGATTAACTCTCTACAGTGAATTGATTTCTTAGGATGGATGGGATGTGTGACTTCTGTGTACGGACGCAGGAGGAGCTGGCCACTGTTCGCGAACAGCTGAACGTGTTGATGGCCGCGGTCAGCCGTCTTCAGGCTGCTGCCTCGGAGTGTGGCGGCAGTGGGGAGTCTGGTGCGTCGCATGGTACACCCCAGGTGTTATATGCTTCACCCACTGTACCTGCTGTCGAGACATCTTCGCGGGGACCGGGCGCTGTTGGGCCACCCTCTCCCCAAGGGGAGTGGCGGGTTCAGCGGCGTTCGCGGCGCACGAGGCGGAGGGTCAATGTGAAGGCTTGCCGTGCGGCGTCGCCCGCTCTGCATGTGAGTGGACATGTGGCCGCTCCTTCAGCAAGGTCCGAGCAGGCACACAAGGAGAGGGGTTTATTAGTGATTAGGAGCTACAACGTTAGGCGGGTGATGAAGCCCCTTAGGGAAATAGCGGAAAGGTCGGGGAAGAAGGCCAGTGTTCACTCTGTGTGCTTGCCGGGGGGGTCTCATCCTAGATGTGGAGGAAGCCCTACCGGCGGCGATAGCACTGGGTGCACCGGACTGCAAATTGTTGTTCATGTCGGCACCAATGACTCCTGCCTTCTGGGTTCAGAGGTCATCCTCAGTTCGTACAGGCAGTTGGCGGAGTTGGTGAAGGCGGAAAGCCTCGCTCGCGGGGTGGAATCTGAGCTAACTATTTGTAGTGTCGTTCCCAGAACCGATCGCGGTCCTATGGTTTGGAGCCGAGTAGAAGGCTTAAACCAGAAGCTCAGACGATTCTGCGGAGATCTGGGATGCAAATTTCTCAACATCCGCTATCGGGTGGAGAAATGTAGGGTCCCCCTGAATAGGTCAGGCGTGCACTACACGTAGGAAGCGGCAGCAAGGGTAGCGAAGTACGTGTGGAGTGCACATGGGGGTTTTTTAGGTTAGAGAATTCCCTCCCTAGGCCCGACAAGACGTCCTCGCAGACGCGGCAAGGTAGGAGTAGGCAAAATGCAACAGGGAATAACAATATTAATGTGCTAATAGTAAACCGTAGGAGCGTCTATAGAAAGGTCCAAGAACTGCTCTCATTAATAAACGGTCACAATGCCCACATAGTAGTAGGGACAGAGAGTTGGTTGAAACCAGATCTAAACAGTAATGAAATCCTAAACTCAGATTGGAATGTATACCGCAGAGACAGGCTGAAGGGGGAGGCGTGTTTATAGCGATAAGAAGTGCAATAGTATCGAAGGAAATTGACGGAGATCCGAATTGTGAAATAATTTGGGTGAAGGTCACGGTTAAAGCAGGCTCAGACATGGTAATTGGATGTCTCTATAGGCCCCCTGGCTTAGCAGCTGTTGTGGCTGAGCACCTGAAGGATAATTTGGAAAATATTTCGCGTAGGTTTCCCCAACATGTTATAGTTCTGGGAGGAGCTTTGAATTTGCCGGATATAGACTCGGAGACTCAAATGTTCATAACGGGTGTCAGGGGCAAAGAATCCAGTTAAATTTTTTTAAGTGCTATCTGAAAACTACTTTGAGCGGTTAAACAGAGAACCGACTCGTGGCGATAACATATTAGACCTTCTGGTGACAAACAGACCCGAACTATTTGAAACTGTTAACGCAGAACAGGGAATCAGCGATCATAGAGCGGTTACTGCATCGATGATTTCAGCCGTAATTAGAAATATTAAAATAGGTAGGAAGATTTTTCTGTTTAGCAAAAGTGACAAAAATCAGATTTCACAGTACCTGATGGCTCAACACGAAAGTTTTTTCTCAAGTACAGTATTGAGGATCACTGGACAAAGTTCAAAACAATTGTACAACATGCGTTAGATGAGTATGTGCCAAGCAAGATCTTAAGAGATGGAAATGAGCCACCGTGGTACAACAACAGAGTTAGAAAACTGCTGCGGAAGCAAAGGGAACTTCACAGCAAACATAAACATAGCCAAAGCCTTGCAGACAAACAAAAATTACGCGAAGCGAAATATAGGGTGAGGAGGGCTATGCGAGAGGCGTTCAATGAATTCGAAAGTAATGTTCTATGTACTGACTTGGCTGAAAATCCTAAGACATTTTGGTCTTATGTCAAAGTGGTAGGTGGATCAAAACAAAATGTCCAGACACTCTGTGACCAAAATGGTACTGAAACTGAGGATGGCAAACTAAATTCCGAAGTACTAAATGTCTTTTTCCAAAGCTATTTCACAGAGGAAGACTGCACTGTAGTTCCTTCTCTAGATTGTCACAGAGATGACAGAATGGTAGATATCGAAATAGACGACAGAGGGACAGAGAAACAATTAATATCGCTCAAAAGAGGAAAGGCCGCTGGACCTGATGGGTTACCAGTTAGATTTTACACAGAGTACGCGAAGGAACTTGCCCCCCTTCTTGCAGCGGTGTGCCGTAGGTCTCTAGAAGAGCGTAGCGTTCCAAAGGATTGGAAAAGGGCACAGGTCATCCCCGTTTTCAAGAAGGCACGTCGAACAAATGTGTAGAACTATAGACCTATATCTCTAACGTCGATCAGTTGTAGATTTTTGGAACGCGATTATGTTCGAGTATAATGTATTATCTGGAGACTAGAAATCTACTCTGTAGGAATCAGCATGGGTTTCGAAAAAGACGATCGTGTGAAACCCAGCTCGCGCTATTCGTCCACGAGACTCAGAGGGCCATAGACAGGTGTTCCCAGGTAGATGTCGTGTTTCTTGACTTCCGCAAGGCGTTCGATGCAGTTCCCCACAGTCGTTTAATGAACAAAGTAAGAGCATATGTATTATCAGACCAATTGTGTGATTGGATTGAAGAGTTCCTAGATAACAGAATGCAGCATCTCATTCTCAATGGAGTGAAGTATTCCGAAGTGAGAGTGATTTCAGGCGTTCCGCAGGGGAGTGTCGTAGGACCGTTGCTATTCACAATATACATAAATGTCCTTGCGGATGACATCGGATGTTCACTGAGGCTTTTTGCGGATGATGCTGTGGTATATCGAGAGGTTGTAACAATGGAAAATTGTACTGAAATGCAGGAGGATCTGCAGCGAATTGACCCATGGTGCAGGGAATGGCAATTGAATCTCAATGTAGACAAGTGTATTGTGTTGCAAATACATAGGAAGAAAGATCCCTTATCATTTAGCTACAATATAGCAGGTCAGCAAATGAAAGCAGTTAATTCCATTAATTATCTGGGAGTACGCATTAGGAGTGATTTAAAATGGAATGATCATATAAAGTTGATCGTCGGTAAAGCAGATGCCAGACTGAGATTCATTGGATGAATCCCAAGGAAATGCAATCCGAAAACAAAGGAAGTAGGTTACAGTACGCTTGTTCGCCCACTGCTTGAATACTGCTCAGCAGTGTGGGATCCATACCTGATGGGGTTGATAGAAGAGATAGAGAGGATCCAACTGAGAGCAGCGCGCTTCGTTACAGAATCATTTAGTAATCGCGAAAGCGTTACGGAGATGATAGATAAACTCCAGTGGAAGACTCTACAGGAGAGACGCTCAGTAGCTCGGTACGGGGTTTTGGTGAAGTTTCGAGAACATACCTTCACCGAGGATTCAAGCAGTATAGTGCTCCCTCCTACGTATATCTCGTGAAGAGACCATGAGGATAAAGTCAGAGAGATTAGAGCACACACAGAGGCATACCGACAATCCTTCTTTCCACGAACAATACGTGACTGGAATAGAAGGAAGAACTGATAGAGGTACTCAAGGTACCCTCCGCCACACACCGTCAAGTTGCTTGCGGAGTATGGATGTAGATGTAGATGTAGATATATGTGGTTTTCACAGAATGCGTTGGTAGTCAGGGACTCATATTGTTAGCCAACACACAGTTTGTAATAATACATAGAAGGCACAGATCTTGGCCAAACATACACATTTTCAAATGAAACAGTGTCTGTTGACATAAACAAACTAAAAGAAGGGTGAATTATGAATCAGTGGTGTTTGTTGCAGGATTATAGTAAGAGTCGTTTACAACATACCGTGTTTTGAGAAGTTTCCACACCAACATCTGTTCGTGCCATTCAATCTCCGTAGTTTCTAGGTACGTTGTTGTTATGTTATCTTGTAGTAAGCATAAGTGGACCTTGAGTGCATAGCTACTTGTTAGTCAGTTAATTTGTGAGAATCCAACCAGTAGGTCGTGAGCGCACGATGGAATGTACCAACGCAGGAAAAGCCGACCTGCTCATACACTATTGGCCATTAAAATTTCTACACCACGACGATGACGTTCTACAGACGCGAAATTTAACCGACAGGAAGAAGATTCTGTGATATGCAAATGATTAGCTTCTCAGAGCATTCACACAAGGTTGGCGCCTGTGGCGACACCTACAACGTGCTGGCATTAGGAAAGTTTTGAACCGATTTCTCATACACAAACAGCAGTTGACCGGCGTTGCCTGGTGGAAAGTTGTTGTGACGTCTTGCGTAAGGAGGAGAAATGCGTACCAACACGTTTCCCGCTTTGATAAAGGTCGGATTGTAGCCTATCGTGATTGCGATTTATCGTATCGCGACATTGCTGCTCGCGTTGGTCGAGATCCAATGACTGTTAGCAGAATATGGAATCGGCGGGTTCAGGAGGGTAATACGGAACGCTGTGGTGCATCCCAACGGCCTCGTATCACTAGCAGTCGAGATGACAGGCATCTTATCCGCATGGCTGTAACGGATCGTGCAGCCACGTCTCGATCCCTGAGTCAACAGATGGGGACGTTTGCAAGACAATAACCATCTGCACGAACCGTTCGACGACGTTTACAGCAGCACCGACTATCAGCTCGGAGACCTTGGCTGCGGTTATCCTTGACGCTGCATCACAGACAGGAGCACCTGCGATGGAGTACTCAACGACGAACCTGTGTGCACGAATGGCAAAACGACATTTTTCGGATGAATCCAGGTTCTGTTTACAGCATCATAATGGTCGCATCCGTGTTTGGCGACATCGCGGTGATCGCTCAATGCAAGCGTGTATTCGTCATCGCCATACTGGCGTATCACCCGGCGTGGTGGTATGGGGTGCCACTGGTTAAACGTCTCGGTCACCTCTTGTCCACATTGACGGCACTTTCAGCAGTGGACGTTAGATTTGAGATGTGTTACGACGCGTGGCTCTACCCTTATTTCGATCCCTGCGACACCCTACATTTCAGCAGGATAATGCACGACTGCATGTTGCAGGTCTTGTAACGGCCTTTCTGGTTACAGAAAATGTTCGACTGCTGCCCTGGCTAGCACATTCTCCAGATCTCTCACCAACTGAAAACGTCTGGCCAATGGTGGCCGAGCAACTGGCTCGTCACAATACGCCAGTCACAACTCTTGATGAACTGTGGTGTCGTGTTGAAGCTGCATGGGCAGCTGTACCTGTACACGCCATCCGAGCTCTGTTTGACTCGATGCCCAGGCGTATCAAGGCCGTTATTACGACCAGAGGTGGTTGTTCTCGGTACTGATTCCTCAGGATCTATGCACCCAAACTGCGTGGAAATGTAATCACATGTCAGTTTTAGTATAATATATTTGTGCAAGGAATACCCGCTTGCCATCTGCATTTCTTCTTGGTGTAGCAATTTTAATGGCCAGTAGTGTAGTTTATGGACAGCGTAGGAAGCATTCAGTTCGTTATTGTGCGCCAACAGATGTCAACCATCTCGGATACTATTTATCGCCCTCTTCAACCACTTACGTGTGAATGGTAATGTAACGCCTAGACAACGTAACAGAAAGGGAACAGATGACGACAGACGCGGAAGAAATTAATGTTCATGCTGCTGTTGCTGATGATCCACACACTAGCTCCTGTAAAATCGCACGAGGAAGTGACACGAATCACAGAAGTGTTCTACGTATTCTACATCCCTTTAACATCTCTCTCCGTGAAGAACTGCATGTCAACGATTATGAGGATCGTGTTATGTTCTGTACTTGGGCGTTGAGACAGGATACTCCATGTGTACCATGTATCTCGTTTAGTGATGAAGCTACATTCACAAATCATGGCATGGGTAACCATCGAAACATGTAGCATTGGTGTGTTTACAATCGCCATGAACTCGGTTGGGTGAAACACCAGCGTCCGTGGAATGCAGCCATGTGGTGCAGGATGATGAACCTCGAGCTCATAGGCCCGTATATAATAGACAGAACACTGAACGCGCGCAGGTATCGCAGCCTCCTAACAGACGGATACTAGAAGGCAGTCTTCTGCAGATTAGAAGGAACTTGTGGTAGCAACAAAATGACTGCCCTGCTCATAGCGCACGGAGTACTTCAGCATGTCTTCAAGAATTGTTTCAAAAATGGCTCTGAGCACTATGGGACTTAACTGTTGAGGTCATCAGTCCCCTAGAACTTAGAACTACTTAAACCTAACTAACCTAAGGACACCACAAACATCCATGCCCGAGGCAGGATTCGAACCTGCGACAGTAGCGGTCTCGCGGTTCAAGACTGTAGCGCCTAGAACCGCGTGGCCACCCGGTGTTCCAAGAATTGTTTCCAAATCGTGGATTGGACGCAGAAGACCTGTACCCCGGCCGGACCGTTACCCGGATCTGACGCCTGCAGACTTCTTACTTAGGGACAGTTAAAAGACGTTGTCTACAAGAACATACCAATGACACCTGATGCTATGGAAGGACGTATTACTGTAGCCTGCTCTGATATCTCCTCTGAAACGTTAGCACGTGTGCAGCAATCTTCCATGCCACACTAAAAGCGAGTATTGGCACTGCTGGGGGTCATTTTGAACACAACCTGTGGTGGCCAGTTGTCCCGTTACTTGTCAGAATGCACGAAACAAGTGTATACACTTGTGATGTTCTTCATTGTGTGCTACCATAGGTACCGTTCAAATGTCGGTGTGAGACCTTCCCAAAATACTATGTCTTGTAAACGACTCGCACTTGAATCCTGCTTCAAATGCCACTCACATTATAATTTAGTTTGTTGACGTCAATAGGCATTTTTCGGTTTAAAAAAGTGTAGGTTAGCACAAAAAATATGATATCTAAGTATTATTACAATCTGTGTATTGACTAACAGCACGAATCCCTGACTACCAATCCATAATGTGAAAACCAAACATCAACAGCACTTTACATTTCCGCAATATTTGCGGTGCAAGTTTTAGGTGATTCACCCTGTATATTTTCTCGTTACAGTATTTATTTCTTTATAAAGGCGTCCTCTAGTCTCCTCCATGCATTACGGTAGTAGTCTAAATGCATCCATTCTGCTCTTGCGTATTGTCTAACATGAACCTGATCTTAACGTTGAGAAGATATGCTCATCGCGAAACTTGAAAGACTGGTAGCTATCGACATTGCAGTTAGAAGCCTCATACGTTTATCAACTTTTCTATAAGTCTTACAAGGAAAACTCCCCATCGCGCCCCCCTAAAATTTAGTGATAATAAGGCCTTGTGGACAGACCCTCAAAAACTGAACTCAGATCAAATATGAAAACAGGAAGAAGGTGTACTGGACAGAGAAAATAAAAGGGAAAATAGTAACGGTCCAAGAAGAGGAAGTGCAATAAAGAGCAACGTGAAACAGCAACGACGTTATGCGTAAATGATCATGGTAGTAGACTACCAAGCGAGCGAGCTGTGTTCAAACCTCAACCTCAACCTTACCGTGAAAAAGCAACGACGTTGAGCGTAAACGATCATGGTAGTAGACTACCAAGCGAGCGAGCCGTGTTCAAACCTCAACCACGTCATTTTTTTACGCTGTTCACTTTGTTCAAATTTGTGTCTGTGTCGTGTTGTAACGTTTGCAACAGGTAGGTAGGAACCTATCATGACAGTTAATTCTGCACAACTACTCGCTTAGCAGCCGAAATGTAGAGGCTTTCGAACGGGAACCGAAAACGTCTGAACAAGACACATGTCAACCGAATCCACCGGAAAACACGTGTGGTGTGCCAGACACAGCATTAGTGACAGTACCTGTGCCATATGATAGGAATCTCTTATCGACGTAGCTAATTTGTACGACTGCTGAGTGAGTTATGCCTCTTGACCGATTTAGGTGTTCGCATGAATGTGAATGTGATCACTCCGAAGGAAATGATGAAAACATAACAGTTTGTCACACAAGCTGCAACAAGTGACAGCAACAGTTTCACAGTCACACAGTTTCTCTTGCTCTGTCAAAACATATGTATCTATTGTTTTAGAAGTTGCGTCCTGTTTTGAACGTCTTGACTCTCGAAGTCCTTCTACATCTACATCTACATTTATACTCCGCAAGCCACCAAACGGTGTGTGGCGGAGGGCACTTTACGTGCCACTGTCTTTAGCTCCCTTTCCTGTTCCAGTCGCATATGGTTCGCGGGAAGGACGACTGTCTGAAAGCCTCCGTGCGCGCTCTAATCTCTCTAATTTTACATTCGTGATGTCCTCGGGAGGTGTAAGTAGGGGGAAGCAATATATTCGATACCTTCATGGTAACATAGACCGCCCCTGGTAGCTGAGTGGTCAGTGCTTCGGAATGTCATACTGTTGTGTACATAGTTCCGCGTAGTCAGCGCGTGCACAACTTTCCCACTAGAGCGAGCTCTGATAAGCACAACAGCGCAGGCGCAGCGCTCGTCCGTCTCCGCACTACGAGATGGCGCTGCCTTAGAGACGGATCAAATTCTGCTTCCGCCGATCCGCGTATTTAACATGTAACGCAGCCAATGAGATTGCTCCTAACGTAGAACCTTTTCTCCTCGTGGATCACACTCGCGCAGTGATACATGAACGCGCGAGGTATTATAACGAGTGTACAGACCTCCGATTAGTCAGTCTGCATTCATCTGCACCAGTCTGTACCAGTCTGCATTAGTCTGTACCAGTCTATAGTCAAGTTTCAGTCTCCACCTAATAAGATTACCATATTCCTGTACATAGCCATGAAGATAAATGTATAGACACTTTGTCAAGTATAAGAGATATATAAGAATAAGATTACGTACCAAGACCAAAGGAACTTCAGATTGTCAATTGTAAACAGGATCCAGAATGAAATTACGTAATGTCTACGCTTTTTATTATTTTAATAACTGTGTGTGAAAATTAATCAAGTTCTGTTTAAAGTTGGTCACCGTCAATCTGTTACTCTAAGCGTGCAAGTGGCATTTCTATCGTCTGACCTAACGGCAGAAGATAAACACGCCACGATAAGACCACGAGACATATTGGTGACACTCGCCTACTTCGTTAGAGCGACAAGTCAAATAATCTGATGGTGTGTGTACCGAAGGTCTTACAGTACGCACACCACACATACCTAACGGGCCGTTAGATTCAATTCCTGGATGAGTCAAACATTTTCTCCGCTCAGGGACTGGGTGTTATGTTTTCTTTATCATTATCATTTCATCCCCATCGACAAGGAAGTCGCCGAGGTGGCGTCAACTCGAAAGACTTGCACCAGGCGAACGGTCTACGGGACGGTAGGCCTAGTCACACGACATTTCCATTTCCGTTGTAACATAGTACACACCCGTTTATTTGTTGTTTTCATTTCTGTGAGGAGTCTACTTGGTATCTCGCCTGCTGTCGCTGTTCATCATACTTACTTGCGACGGCAACGTATTCTTATCACATGACTCATATTCTGTAACCGATGTAGAGTATGACTACTACCAAGACTGCAGAAAGACAACAAACACTTCCGTGACAGGCTCGCCCTCTTGGCAGTCCAACGCCACGGAATCTTACCTATGTCGCCGTTGCTGTTTCACGCTGATCTTTATTGCCCTTATTTTTCTTGAACCGTTCACTGTCTCTCTTTTGCTTTATTTCCACAGTTCGGTACACCTTCTTCCTGTTTTCGTGCTTGATCCGTGTTCAGTTTTTAACGGGTTGTCCAGTGGGCCCCGTTACCACTAAATCTGAGTGTGGTGCGGTGGGGAATTGGTCTTCTCAGTAATATCGAAAATGAAACTCTCTATTGTCATTGAGCAGCCGTAAGTGTTGCAGTGGTGACCACATTGAAATTCCACGTCTCACTGCCATTTGGCCGTACATTCAATAAACACTGAGTGTAAGTTCCTGTTAACAATATTCTCTTTCTTAGGTGTCAAAATGTTTGCTAGCCGTGCCAGCACATCTTTGGGTATCGATATCAGAGACTGGTGCCGGGCTCAGTGTGAATCCAGCCTACGAACAAGGCTGGGAACACACGGGCCGCTGGAGTGGCCTGGGTAGCAGCCAGCTTGTGTACTGAAGCTGTGGCTACGGCGGTGAGCGATGAGGGCAGCCACGAGTCGTGCCCGTTGAGTGCAGGCTGTTTGTTTGTCTGCCACTTGTCGGCGGCGTGCACACAGTACGGCGCCGCTTACAGATGTTGTGAAGTAACTGGAATTGAAAGCTGGCTGTCTGCCTGTCAGTACTTCGGTGTTGCGCTCCAAGTCAGCCGACGCTGCAGACTCACCGGCCACGGGTGTAAGCTGTCGGCTCGCCATTTTCTCACTCCTGTCTGTAGGATACGGCGCCCAGGTACTTGCTACACCCGTCACTTCCCTGTCGGTGTGGATGTTAAAGTGACAGCATCTTGTTAGCATTAAGCTCACTTGCAGCTGCAAAGTGTCAGTCGCAAGTGTGCGTGGGGGAGGGAGAGGTAGTGAGTGGCATGTTCTCGAATGAGATACTTCCTCCTCGTTTGCCGAGGTTGGTCGAATTTAGCGTATAGCTTGGCTTGTCCTTTGTGTACTTGTGTCTATGACTGTGTGTATTACGTGCTGCAATGGACAGTCATGTTTTATGGATACGTTAAATTGTGAAGCTACCTGTCATTCCAATACTAAATGTGATGCATGATATTTCTGTAGAGTTTTGTATTCGATATTTATTTTTATGGATTTCTTGTCTGCTTGTAATGTATTACCACTTGCACCAAAGTGATGGAACTAATGTACATGAGCTATATATATTTTTATTCAGCTTCCGTTGGGATTGGAAGAATACAATGATTCCAATCCCAAAGAAAGCAGGTGTTGACAGATGTGAAAGTTACCGAACTATCAGTTTAATAAGTCACGGCGGCAAAATACTAACGCGAATTCTTTACAGACGAGTTAAGAAAGTGGTAGAAGCTGACCTCGGGGAAGATCAGTTTGGATTCCATAGAAATGTTGGAACACGCGAGGCAATACTGACCCTACGACTTATCTTAGATTAAGGAAAGGCAAACGAACGTTTCTAGCATTTGTAGACTTAGAGAAAGCTTTTGACAATGTTGCCTGGAATACTCTCTTTCAAATTCTGAAGGTGGTAGGGTAAAACACAAGGAGCGGGAGGCTATTTACAATTTGTACAGAAAAAAGGATGGTAGTTATAAGAGTCGAGGGGCATGAAAGTAAAGCAGTGATTGGGAAGAGAGTGAGACAAGGTTGTAGACTCTCCCTGATGTTATTCAATCTCTATATTGAGCAAACAGTTAGGGAAACGAAAGAAAAATTCCGAGTAGGAATTAAAATCCCATGAGAAGAAATAAAAACTTTGAGGTTCGCCGATGGTATTGTAATTCTGTCAGAGACAGCAAAGGACCTAGGAGAGCAATTGAACGGAATGGACAGTGTCTTAAAAGGAGGACATAAGATTAACATCAACAAAAGCAAAACGAGGATAGTGGAATGTATTCGAATTAAATCGAGTGATGCTGAGGGAATTACATTAGGAAATGAGACACTTCGAGTAGTAAATGAGTTTTGCTATTTAGGGAGCAAAGTAACTGATGATGGCCGAAGTAGAGGGGATATAAAATGTAGACTGGCAATGGCAAGGAAAGCTTTTCTGAAGAACAGAAGTTTGTTAACATCGAGTATTGATTTAAGTGTCAGGATGTCGTTTCTGAAAATATTTGTATGGAAGTGAAACGTGAACGATTAATAGTTTAGACAAGAAGAGAATAGAAGCTTTCGAAATGTGGTGCTACAGGAGAATGCTGAAAATTCGATGGGTAGATCACATAACTAACGAAGGGGTATTGATTAGAATTGGGGAGAAGAGAAATTTGTAGCACAACTTGACTAGAGGAAGGGATCGGATGATAGGACATGTTCTGAGGCATCAAGGAATCACCAATTTAGTATAGGAGGGAAGCGTGGAGGGTAAAAATCGCAGAGGGAGACCAAGAGATGAATACACTAAGCAGATTCAGAAGGATGTAGGTTGCAGTAGGTACTGGGAGATGAAGAAGCTTGCACGGGATAGAGTAGCATGGAGAGCTGCATCAAACTAGTCTCTGGACTGAAGACCACAACAACAACAACAGAGTTTTTATGTGAAACGTTACTTTAGAAATTGTGGTAATCGCTTGTAAATGCCTGTAACGATTCGCAAGTAGAAAGTGAGACTTGAGACGTTGCAGTATCTGTAATTTTCAGTATTTGTTTTTATATTGATCATTTGCATTTAGTTCAGTCATTACGTTTGGTGGATAGTTGTGCTTTATGAATAAGTATGTCAGAGCTTTGTTGTGTTTCCAATGTAATGTGCATGAGACATTACAAGCAAACTAATTTTTCTATCTACTGTAAGGCCAAATACTCATTTTCTTGATGCTGAATGTAATTAAGTGATATATCTCGTCTTATATCCTTAGCTCCCGGTCTCGCGGTAGCGTTCTAGCTTTCGACGCACGGCGTCCCGGCTTCGATTCTGAGCGGGGTCAGGGATTTTCACCTATATCGAGATGAGTAGGCGTTGTTGTCTTCATCATCATCCTTTATCCCAGTTACGGTCGGAGGAAGGCAACGGCAAACCACCTCCTCTAGAACCTTGTGTAGTACGTCGTTGCGGGTTTCGCGCATCGTCCCCCTACACTCTTTCAAGAAGCATGGGACTTCTTTTACATTTCTCGTCTTATCGCCGAACGTAATAAAGTGTGCCTTGAGATCGTAGTGCTGTGATCAGCCAGCATGAAGTTATCTTTATAAATGTGTATAATTTTAAATTTGGTCTTTTATGAATAAATGATGAATTGAAACTTTGCCATTAAAACCATCAGTACCAAGCACTCCTCCCACTGCCACGCTCCATACCATTGCAACTGGGGTAACCACTCTGGCCAGGCACGGCGTTGGCTCTCAAGCACTGTGACGACTGATTTCATGCTGCTTCCCAATTACCTTACAACCAGTTTGTTTCGTTAATAATTGTGATCTGATCTGCTGCACAGTGTTACTGCTGTAACTGGCTATTGTTGGCTTCCACAAAGGAAACGTATCTTACCGCAATTCCTGCTATGCTATTGTATAAACTGAGATACGGCTGCGATTGAACTTGTTAGCAGTAGTACTATTCCAACCAATACTCTATTCTTTCGGAATGGCTTTCAGATACAATTCCGAGTGACATTTAAAGTTCTACACGCCGGTTCCAGAATTATTCGAGCCGTGTCGGCGTGGTTCAGAGCTGCACCTCGTCTAGCCGCGGTGCACCGCATGCAGAATTCATTCGCTTGTTCGCTGCGAGTTGCCAACCACACGATATTTAATAGACTCCGCCGTACCGGGCGCAATCGGGGTAAACTCCGCGGACAGAAATTACTAACGAAGGGCAACCGTTGCCCTAACTTAGTTACAGCTGGCGGCCCGAACCGTAAACCGGGCTACCCGCAACTGAAACAGATTCCAGCTACTGGAAATACCGTCAACATCTGTGTCGATCCGGTTTCTGAGCGAGGCCTTAGGGGTATGACTTGACATTGCAAAGCGCACCACGGCAAGATTCAACTTAAACTGAGAGACAGTATGTGGTTTATAATTATTGTCTTAAGGCTTTGTAAAACATACACATATACTTTGTACGTTTGATGTTGCAGTTCAGCTATCAGATCGCACCAGTCGGTGTCGCTTGATGCTAGCCTTTCATCCTTTGGAAGAATAGATCTAAGAGCAGTTCTCCACAATACTTTTTATTCAATTGGTTCAAATGGCTCTGAGCACTATGCGACTTAACTTCTGAGGTCATCAGTCGCCTAGAACTTAGAACTAATTAAACCTAACTAACCTAACGACATCACACACATCCATGCCCGAGGCAGGATTCGAACCTGCGATCGTAGCGGCCGCTCGGTTGCAGACTGTAGCCCCTAGAACCGCACGGTCACTCGGGCCGGCGGAAGTGGTAGAGTTTCGACCATTAGTGACAGGAAAGATGAAACACCGCAATGCGGTCGCTGGATTTTGAATAAGGTGGACGCTCTAGTTTGATATTTCATCCAGTCACTGTTACCGCTTCTCTATGAAACTAAAAACATCTGTGAACGAAAGACATCCAAGGTGGTTGAGTGATTTCTGGAGTATAGCGATTGGATTATGAAAAGCGCTATTTACAAATGAGTGCTTAGGGAATCTCTCTTCTGAAGGATTTACAGTTTGACATGTATTTTTTTCTGGGATCAGGCAGAGCAATGACGGAAGAAACAGGTAACAAAAAATGGTTCAAATGGCTCTGAGCACTGTGGGACTCAACTGCTGTGGTCATAAGTCCCCTAGAACTTAGAACTACTTAAACCTAACTAACCTAAGGACAGCACACAACACACAGCCATCACGAGGTAGAGAAAATCCCTGACCTCGCCGGGAATCTAACCCGGGAACCCGGGCGTGGGAAGCGAGAACGCTACCGCACGACCACGAGATGCGGGCAACAGGTAACAGGTGAATGAAAATGTCAGAGTCGTCATGGCGTTACTCGGACGTATTGCTTTGTGATAAATTCAATGGTTTCTGATGGAGGGTAGCGATATTCACCTTTGTGGTGTCAAAAGATATAATACGGGATTATGAAGTATTGTGTTGTACGGAACTGGGACCTAGAAATGCGGAGAGGCTTCGTCCCCGCCGTAGTCGTCAGTGGTACACAACTCAAGAACAGGCTACAGCAGTCCACTACCGAGTGAGGTGGCGCAGTGGTTGGACACTGGACTCGCATTCGGGAGGACGACGGTTCAATCCCGCGTCCGGCCATCCTGATTTACGTTTTCCGTGATTTCCCTAAATCGCTCCAGGCAAATGTCGGGATGGTTCCTTTCAAAGGGCACGGCCGACTTCCTTCCCCGTCCTTCCCTAATTCGGTGAGACCGATGACCTCGCTGTCTGTTCTCCTTCCCCAAACCAACGAACCAACCAACCAGTCCACTACGCCACCGTTGCCCCACACCGAACCCAGGGTAATTGTGTGGTTCGGCCAAACGTGCCCCCCCCCCCACCACTCCCCCAGGAACGTCTCACATCAGACTAATGTAACCCCAGTGTTTGCGTGGTAAAGCAATTATGGTGTACGCGTACATGGAGACAGTGTCTGCGCAGCAATCTTACGAAGTTTGAGACAAATTATCATAACACTATTCTCAATAAAACCAAGCTCTAATATGTGATCTATTAGTGATGGTGTCTCGTACCCCTTTCATACCTTTCGAACGCCAACGTGCAATTTTGTCAGATTATTAAACAATTACTGATATACTATTGGAGGTTCGATTCCGGCACGTCTGTTACCAGTGACATACATACAGTTGCCATGAGTTGGTAAAGTCCCGTTTCGTTTGTCCGAAGTGCGACTATTAGTTTCATGGTAACACAAGAAGGTTTCACGAGTGAAATTCGCCAAAGAAGTCTAAAACTCCTGCGACCAGAAGACTGATCCGATGTGGCTTGTGTGACGTCAGTTGCCTTATTGACAATGCCGAACATGGATAATTCTCGTTCGGATCCACAGTAAGAGTAGATGCATGTTCGACTGTAGTGATAACAGTAGAAAAGCTGACAATAGCGCTGAACTGAACAAGTTTGTATGTGCCGAATGCTATCATTATCACCGTATGAATTTAATTTTGTATGACCGCTGCCAATATTCCAAAAAATTACTCCACGCCTATTACTTCTCTTGCTTCAGTTATTGACTACTTCCGTACCACAAATCAGTTTGTTTACACACATTTAAAGACGAATAAACAAACTTTCCAGACATATATAATTACTTACACATTACTCCACATATCTGAAACAGTTACTCTCTGAAGGTGGTCAAACGCAGCACTCAACGGAGACACAAAATGTAACAGCAGCGGCACGAGCGCTTTCTTGCGCTTAAACAAGGCTCAAAAAGTGCTGTCACTTTCCTGATCTCCCTCATATTTTCAGAATTAGAAGCAGTAGGCCTTATTTAAAATCGCGCATTATTATTTGCTCTTCCCTTAATTTACCTTGATCTTAAATGATTGTACTTACGTGATATTGTAGTCACTTAGGTCGAAGAACATCTGTATTTATTACACTGAACTTGAAACACATTACATTTTTCCAAATCTAGAGGGCTGCTCCTTAGATTAGACACTTTCGAAAAGTGTAGATTCTTTTAATATCCAAGAAAAATTCTAAGAATCTCACTGTCGGATGACCATAATATTTAGGCAAGCGATCATGTTGAAACAATGGGGTGTGCTTGAAAGGTGTCTACTAGGGTACATTTAAATGTGGTGCTCGAATACTGTAACGATACTAATGTAAACTAAAATGAAACTATAATCTTACAAACTACGTACGTCTCTGATGGGCTCTGTAAAGCAGATAGCTCACTGTGCATGACTGCAGAGTCAAAGATACTGCTTCTGGTCTGAGATTGTAGTGTTGGAGTAAGAGCGCGCTTCGCGCACAGGTGTGGGTAGCTGTCTGTGAGCGAAAGAGGATGGAGCAGGCGGTTTTGTCGTGTGCTCTGTGAAGCCACGAAGTGTTACATTATAATGTAGGAATTACGCGTACATGTGTTATTGGAAACATAAATGTGGAAGCAGAAGTCTTCTCTCAAGCAAGGTAAAGATTTTAAATATTTATATTATTTTGCCTGCGCGTTAGTGTATATGAGTTGGCTGATAAATGACATTTATAGAGTAACTACAGAACGTACGTAAACGGATCTGATGTAAGGGGTAAGGGATAGGTAGATATTTCCTTTTTGTAATGTTTCTAGGATTTGTTAACACAGGTATACGTACTTAATGGTTTGTCTGTATGCTCTTTTAGTGAGCTTAGGAAATACTTGCTGTATAACTCTCATTGTTTGTGACTCATTAACAAAAAGGATGAGGTTTTTGTGCGTAATGTAATTCCAATAGTCACATTTTTTGGAAAGCGAAACTTATTTCTAATACAATTTCACAATTGATAGGATCAGTGTTATAGCTCAAATGGCTCTAAGCAATATGGGACTTAACATTTGAGGTCATCAGTCCACTAGACTTAGAACTACTTAAACCTAACTAACCTAAGGACATCGCACACATCCATGCCCAGGCATAATTCGAACCTGCGACCGTAGCGGGCACGCGGTTCCAGACTGAAGCGCCTAGAACCGCTCGGTCATAGTGGCCGGCGGTCAGTGTTACTAATTCACCCAAATCAGTTCCGCTCCCTGTAAAGGTGATATGTTTTTCAGATTCACTGAATTTTTCTTAAATGTTTTTATTTATCAGCCAAAAGAATTTGATGTACATTTTAAAGTAATACGGCCAGCATTGCACACCGTTGAGCCTGTAAACATATTTTATTGTTGTAATTGGTATTATGACGCGATACCATACCCAGAAAACTTTTATGTCGACTGACTCTGGCCGCGGAAGCCTACGCAGTTACATTTTATTCTTCTTCATGAGAGACCAGAATGTTTCACAATCCATCGTTGTTGTTTTAGAGGTAAGACAATTTTATTTATTTGTTATGTGCACAGGGACCAAAGCTATCAATTTTGAACAGGGCGAGAGGACTCAGTGCGTAACGGTTTGAATGTATTTTGCAGTGACTGTATTTATTTATTGGTATTGGGAGTTGCATTGCCGAAACAGATCCTATAAAGTTTTTGCTAACAATAACAAAGAATAAGTACACCACTTGCAGTTACAACACGCTGCATGATTACTCCAGATCTGTGTGCATTCCGAACTCAGGCATTTTCATTCAATATATTATAAAGAAATTCCTTAAAGAAAGAACGTTACACGCTATTGAACAGAGTATAGCAGCACAAGAATGGCGGGTTCATCTCTCCATTCTCCCTTAATGCTACCCATCACCAGTCACCCGTGGTTAGAAGGGTGGAAGGAAAATTGTTGGGTTGAAAGCCCTACGATTGTTCATTACATTAATTCATCAAACATTTCAGAAAGGCAACGCCTGCAGCTAGATTGTTTCTTAAACATTGATCTGGCGTGGTTTTGTCCGCGTGAGTATAACTGAGGTACGTTTCATATTGTAGTATACCTTGAATCATCTCTAAATATCGCCGTATTTTGCGGAGGAGTTTGTGACTCCAAATGGTAGTTCACTGTACTAATATATTCCAAACGGTGTATAAAATATCACGACCTCTTGAGATTTTTACTTTCGTATTATCCACTTACACTTGTAACATGGAACATAGTTCTGCATCTCACAGGATATTTACCACAGCTTTGAACTTTTCACATAGCCCTATAACCAATTTGGTATTAGACAATTCACATGAAGAAATAGGTCAAATCACTCCTACCTTCTAAACCTATCGAACTATGAATTAAAAGCGTCTTTGTAAAAGACCTTGTGCACACTATAGTAAATGTTGCAACCGATATCTATTACTACTTCACAACTGATTTTAACAAATCAATGATGTTGAATTAGGCTTGGGACTAATTCAATCTTCGGTTAGTATCCTAATAAACAAAAATCATATACATTAAGTAAGCGAACAGCTGCTGGGCGATACTACAGATGAACTGCTCACACAGTTTTCGCGTAGTCGTTACAACTCAACCCAAAGCCGCATAATTTGTAAGCTGTAATCTACAATGTGGCTCTGTGCTTGATGTAGTGGCGGATTCCCAGAAAAGACATAAGAGCACGTCTCATGATTTACAGATCACTCAACAATAATTGTATCCATGTGGTCGCCTCATACTTCGGGCCAACGTCTGGATGCCCACACTTCCGTAACACTATTGTTGCTTTAACGCGTGTTTCTTGCCGTACACGAATCCAAGATGCCCGGGTATTTTATATATATGCAAGTCGGATATTTCAGAGTGTCACAGAGAACAGTCGGAGGGGCGCATAAACTTTAGCCAATGTTAACTCGTAACTAACAATTATGTCAATGAGAGAGTTTGAATAATTCATTTCAGTTAGGACCGGAAACCCAGAGATACTTAGCCCCTATACATTGTTCAGGTTATAACACAAGAATGAAATTCAAAATTAAGGAATATTTGTCATACATCCTGCAGTCGTTTTGTGAAAGGACACACAGTGGGATAGAGCCTAAAAGATCTCTACTTCAGCACTGACAATATTTATACCATTGATGTACTCCTGTGTGGATTTTAAAATTGTTATTGGGTCAGAAACTACTTATACTGTGTTCGGAGTGACATTAAAGATTCCAACCAGTGCATACTTTGGCAATTAGAGGCGCCAGTATTTTGGTAGTGACAGAGCGGGCTAATGGGACCACGATTCTACATGTATGTACAGTCTTAGACATAAACACTGACCGCCGGCCGGCCGCCGCAGAGACTAAGTCCGAGTAGTTCACTTAAGGTGGTCGATAAAACTGACCGATCCTGACGAAGTCCGGCCATCTGCACAATCTGGCAACACTGTAAGATGCGGAAGTGTTAGGAAGAAGTGTTGTCTACTCCCGAGATGTTGCCGCGGTGTGCGACCCCGTAGTCTAGTGGGCCGGCACGGTAACTCAGCGTGTTAGGTCAGACAGTTAGATGGCCCTCTGCAATAAAAAAGCTGAGTTAATGGATCAACGACGAACTAAAACGGCTCTCTTGCGAAATCCGCACCGAGCAGATGCAACGAATGGAAAAAAAAAGAACAAAATGAGATAAAAAAAAGTGCTAATCGTCGTGCATTCTAAGCTCGTAGTCCCCTGTTCGCGTCCAGCTGTATTGTTATTATTATTTTTTTTTCTTTAAACCACATTTCGGTCTAAAATTATGAGTTTGATTGAATATCGAGGTTAATTCGGTTAACATTCTACCCACTAGCAATAACAAGTATTCCAGAAACAATTCCACACAACAGCCCGTGGCTGCGTCGCGATCATAACAGCTTACGCTCGAATGTTTCCTCGCGCTGCAGCGGCTACCGGCCACCGGCCAGACACCACCCGCCGCCTGAAATCCGGCGCCGCCCAGGTGAACGCGTCGCGACGCTGTCAGTGTATGTATCAACAGTCATTATCGAATTTGAAGTTCTAGTTACCGTCTTGCAATTAAGGATTGGATTTTGCAAACTTGAAAATCATGAACTACAGTTAAGATTGTAAAATTGAATCACAAGTGGAAAAAGGTGTAACATATGCAACACAGAGTTTACTTTTGGTATAACAGAGGGGTGAATGCAGAGGAGGCAGCTAGAAAGATCTGAACTGTGTGTGGAGCGAGTGCTTTTGGGGAATATAAGCCAGAAAATGATATTCTTGTTTCAACAAAGATCGTTCTGGCATGAATGATTTTCCAAATAGCCCGCATCTCGTGGTCGTGCGGTAGCGCCCTCGCTTCCCACGCCCGGGTTCCCGGGTTCGATTCCCGGCGGGGTCAGGGATTTTCTCTGCCTCGTGATGGCTGGGTGTTGTGTGATGTCGTTAGGTTAGTTAGATTTAAGTAGTTCTAAGTTCTAGGGGACTGATGACCATAGATGTTAAGTCCCGTAGTGCTCAGAGCCATTTTGATTTTCCAAATTAAGGAAGTCTCGACTACTGATATATGTGATAGATTACCATTTTACCATCATGCCACATTTGCATTCAACAGGCAATGTTCATTAGTCTGATGTAGGAGTACTGCATGATCTAATTTGAAGCAACTAAGATCAACAGAGTGACTATTATTGAACGTCATCAGGTCGTCGCTCATTGAGCATTCCTATGCAGAACTGTAACTGGTGACGTATTATGATGCCTTTATCGTTAACTTCCTAAGAAGAAATGAAAGGCTGAGCCCCACCAAAACAGCAAATAGTAGTGTGAACATAATATTTTACATCTGACAGCTCCAAATGTGTGTTTTGGGCTACGAATTCTGCCCCAAGGAGTGTGTGCAACTCAGATGGAATTTGTTGCCAACAACTGAGACACCGTTCGGTCGCAGTGTAAGAAAATCGAGCAACAAAACTTCATCACCTGTTCTATTGCATGATAACGCACTCTGATGATTTGAGAAACAAAACTATCCGGGAGATTGAGAGGAAAGTCGTCTCTCAGGCGCTTTTATTGATAGGGAAGTCATCTCTCGAGCACTTCTCCCTCTCGTCATATATTCGCAAAATTTTACCTTTCCCGCTCTCGATCGATCAACCGTCAAGGTTAAAACTATACTGGTTTAATGACATCGTTAGAACCAGTAGGTTTCTACTGGCGTAGAATTTGTAAACAACTTTAGCATTGTCAGATAGTTTTAGATATGGTGAAGAAAATTCTGCTGCTGATTAATTTCTCTTTGATTATTACAGTTGCGTTTAGTAAACTAATGGAAAATGCAATTAAAATATTCACTGTACTATGTGTTCTTTTATGAGGGCTGCACTATTCATAATCCGAACGATCAGATCGGCTCTTGGGTTTACTTATTCATTGTAGACTTCGCCTTAAACCAACCCAGCAGGCAAATATCCAAAGAGATAATGTCCGGGGACCTTCAAGGCTAAGAAAAGTGCCCATATCTAATGATCCATCTTCCGGGAAATGTTAGGTTTTCGGTAATGGGTCACCTGACGACAAGAATGTGCAGGAGCCCCGTCATGCTGTAGGAACCTAGGCATTCTTGTAGCCAAATGAACCCCTTCCAATAACGCTGGAAGCTCATTTTCAAGGAAGTGTAGACAACTGGATCCAGTAAGGGCCAACATACGAAAGGAAAACGCACTGAACCCAGCTATATGTATGTTCAATAAGAATTGGACGGATGTTAAATACCATTTTTTGTGCAGTTTGACTATACTACCATCTCCTACAATATTTACTATTCCTCCTGAAACATCCTGAATAAGTATTTGAGTGTCGATGGATCATCGAAAATTTTCAGTGCTAGACGCACGACATCGTCAGAACCCTCGCGGCAATACAGTGTGGACGCGAGCGAGTGGAATAAAGGCCGAGGGGGGTACCGCCTAAGTGGTATGCGGCAATGATGGGAATTCACGGCTGCCGAGGAGCGTGTGTAGATAGGTGCTGCAGAGAGGTTGACTGCTGTGTCCCGACAGTGGTCGCCGTCGGAGATTGGTGTCGTCCCTCCGGCATGGGTGTGTTTGTTGTCCATAGCGTAAGTTAGTTTAAGTTAGATTAAGTAGTGTGTAAGCTTAGGGACCGATGAACTAAGCAGCTTGGTCTCATAAGTTCTTTCCACAAATTTACAAAATTTTGAATCCAAAATACTGCATCTCGGTTCTTACAATAGTGCAATAGGTCCGCACTGGTTAGACGTAACTCGGATTGTGGTTATGAGCGAATCCCAAGCGCATGGCCACGAACAGTTGGGAGCGGAAACTTAATGTCATCGGAACCTTGTTGAAGGACCATGACATTTGATCGTTAGACCGTCTGCAGAAAGTTCAGTTTATAAATACATATACACTTAGCAAAATATATTATGTCGCAGCAGTCTTACCGATGCCGCAGGTCACTGCACATAAAATATTAGCTGTAGCCTCCTGCTATGTGTGGAAACAAAATATCTTTCAAGTATCTTTCCACACGGCGACTTTGGATAGGCAAAACGGTAGACTTGGAATTAAAGACGTGCTTTTAAACAAACACATGCCAGTAAGACAGGTATCACGAAACTTCTGTTCCTCTCGTTAGATCCTGGGGATAGGAACGCTCCTGTTAATGTAGCACGCCAGTATAGATTACGTCCGAAACTACTATGGCGATTGGAGCTGTGTAAGACTTCCACCAGCCCAAACCAACTCTAGAACCGTTTATGATAATATTACCAGACATTGTCTTCACAAACCAATTCCGGTAAATTAACCTACAAAAAACTGGAGGAACGTCTGAAAAAACTAGAGTCAGTGCCGTATGATGAGACGTTGTAAACGAAACCATACCCACAGCGGAACGATTATGGAAAATCAAATTGAGACCATCTCCACGCCGGCCGGTGTGGCCGTGCGTTTAAAGGCGCTTCAGTCTGGAACCGCGTGACCGCTACGGTCGCAGGTTCGAATCCTGCCTCGGGCATGGATGTGTGTGATGTCCTTAGGTTAGTTAGGTTTAATTAGTTCTAAGTTCTAGGCGACTGATGACCTCAGAAGTTAATTCGCATAGTGCTCAGAGCCATTTGAACCATTTGAACGATCTCCATACTGCGACAAATGTCGGCTTGTAGAAACTGTAGCGCACACCTTCTTATGTGAAAATAGAATCAGAATTTGAAACTGAACTAGGAAGAAATTAGCACTGTCAACAGAACCGTAGAAAGTCATATACCGATAACTGAAGCTTTACAACCCGTCTGGAAATGTTACCCGTCCGAAAAAAATAACAGTTTTTCGTGGCATCTGGGACAGTTTGTGATTTACGTCATAACCAACAGACTTAGAACTTAGAAGAGTACGTGTTCTATCTTGCAGAAGAACATTTTAAGCTGAAGAAGAATAACAAATACAAGGAATGGTTTAAATTTTTTTATCTTTTGCTTTATGTGGGCTACAAAGAGGTGGGCAGTTTTATTGATCAAAAGCAGAATACTATTCTCTCACTTCTTTTTAATTCCTGGAATATTCTTTTACGTTGGCTCTAAAATCTGAACTGTACTAATTTGTCAAAACCCCTTTCTTTCATTTGTTGAAAAATATATGGCTTCCTTACAGACCTAATATGCATCCAGTGCATAATAACTTAAATTGTGAATATATTTCAGAATGAATGTTTGTTATGTATTTTCCCGTCCCCCTTTTCACTGTTATAACTTATGTTCCACAAGGAACACACGCCATTGGATGCGGCAATCTGTAATTTATTTTACCTTAATTAGTAATTCAATTTTGTTCTACAATTTAAAGGAATATATGGGTGCAAACACGGAATACATGGGAATAATGCAGCTGCTCAGTGACAGGTAGGGGGAGGCGTTGTGGCCAGGCCTCGGATCTTCGACCCCTGTCCTCGTTGTCTCCGCCTACCAGGTGCTGAAAATCTTCAAAAATTTAAAAAAAAATAATAGTAATAATAGTGCAGTGATCATCCCGTCATTCAAGTAAGCAGGAGGTCTAGGTTCGAAGCCCAGTCGGTCACAAATTTTCATCTGCCGTCGTTGCTGTGTTCCAACGCGCTGTGACAGAGTGGACGTCGGTCCTTCGAAATTCCATATGCAACTGTTTTTTGAGGCAATAGAGGTGATTTGTGAGCATTTGTACTAATAGAAATTAAATTCAGCTCACTACAGAAACATCAAGACGGCAGTCTACCTTAATAAAGCGTTAAGTGTCTTTAAGACGATTGAGCCTATTTAAACGCGAATTAGTAGTATATTATCGACTTTTGACTTCGAAAAGATCTGTATTTACTTCATTTCCTGTATTATTTGCAAGTATTATGAAAAAGTGGCATTTCATAGATAAAATTATGTTTTCACACCAACAAAAATATGTCGGCATAAAACAAAAGAGGCATTATGTATTTGGCAATACCGTAAGGTTTTCGCTCTGACACTAAGGGTTACTGAAAGCAGCAAGACGAATTTTGCTCCTTATTGAGTTTGTATCTGCCTTCTTGTTGCTCTGTTGCAAAAGAATTAAAAATCTGGCTTTCAGCGAGTCTCGAAAGGCGAACGAAAGCAGCTTTCACCTGGTAGCCAAGCATGTTACCTGGGAACTGGCTTTTTCCTAAAGTGGTGGAGGGTTTCCCCTATCCGCCACGCGGGACATATTTCTCACTTTTTCTGAGACAGTTGCTGCCTGTTACTCCATCATAGGATTTTATGTGCGCAGCATTTTTGCATTACGGACGTTCAAATTATCCGATTTCTGTAATTTCATTTCGATACCAGATCGTTCTAATCGGATTCAGCCGGTCAGTCTTAATGTGGATATCCGACTACGACTCTCATCATATGATAGACTGGGCAAACCACATTCTTAATCGGACTGTTGAATCTATATCTCTTATTTACGATAGGGCCTGAATTCTTAAACACTGTGAAAAATAATAATCCACTGTGCTTATTACAAATACTTTATTTAAATATAAATAAATAATCTAACGAGATAACAGTTTATTTACAGGGGCAGAGCCCCATCCATCATAGCAGAGCAGTGCGAGATTGGTTTTAGGGCCAAGAGAGGATAAAGCTGTTGCCGTTTGTTCAACGATCACCGAACGTCAACCAGATAGAGAATATGTGGGCAGAGGCAACAAGGTCATTGCCATGTGGACTTACAAATGCAAGCGACCTTTGGACGACTGTAGAAAACGTATGGTGGGAAGTAAACCATCACGCTACACTGTCGACGACTTAATGAAATCAGTTCCCCTACGCCTTCGAGAAATCTTACGTAATGATCGTGGGTGGGTTGGTTACTAAACGTATACTCGTCCACAAAAACCACGTTGACAATTATCTGATAATGGGTCAAGCTTTGCTTCGTCGCAGCTCTTTAGCATACAAGTCCATTTACTTTCAGTCTCCTCCTTACAATTCTTGCAGTGCAAGGTAATTGAAAAATCTCATCCACTCGACGCCAACTGAGGAATTGACTGGTGCATGTATTGTTCAACACACAGTAGTTGTCACCCTCACTGGAATCAATGACTGTGTGTGTGTGTTTTCGTGCTCACGCACAATCTGAATCAATACTATTAGCTTTAGAGAGACAACCAACAATAAATATTGCATCAAGTAGGACTGTAAAGTATTTTAATGCGATGGGAAGCTACAAACTGAATTTTTACCCAACCCACGTCCTGCGTATTACGTCAAGTACGATGTATTAACTCCATAGTATCGTTAGCAGAGACAGTGCGCTCTTGCTGTTGAGGCTCGCGACAAGTGCAGCGATTAGCAGTGCCCAATGCCGCCGCGATTTGTTTATGTCAGCTGACCGTGGACACTGCAGCAGACGCTCGCCATAAACAGAAAGAAATCACCTTGACTCTGACTGCAGTGAGCGGATATCACTGCCTGCGTGTCCTTATAGTAACCAACGTGAGACTCTACTCACAGGTGCCATGGAACAATTGCAGCGGGTATTATGTCATTAGTCATAAGAATATTCACCAGTGATGAAATGTCCACTATATTTGAATGCTAAGATAATAGGAACCTTCTCACAAAGGAATGTGAGGTGATGTCAAAATTTATGCAACGTACAAAAATTAATTGCAGGGCTTTCATGTATGTAGTAGTAGCACACAAGGAAATATTATGTCTTGGAAGCATGACTCCCGCTAGGAAATTCTTATTTAAGAACTTGTCGGCACCACGTTCTTCAGCAGAACAATCCTTATGTTATTGTGCTAATTACGGAAAAAAATGCAACAAAGACGAGTTCCCCTAGAGCAGTGAGGATATTTGCACATGTCTGTATTCAGCAATGACTGCCAGCTGCCACAGCACTTCACAGAATCCTTGCGGCAGGAAACACAACTGTGCGTGCACTTCAGGCTTCATTCAGTAAGACGTCAGGAGATGGATGGAAACGTCAAATTAACGTCGCTTTCCGAGTCGTATTCAAACCAGAATGAGGTGTTATTAAGGTAGTTGAGCGTTCTAGCAATTACACTTTTATAATTCCCGTATGAGTATTCCGATAGCCAAAAGAACCCGTTAGTGTGAAACGATCGGGAACTGCATTAATATCAAGCTGCAAGAATGTGAGATAATTCGTGGACTCTTCTCTTCGTTGGGTGACCTATTACTGTTATTTAGGATTCTCTCCGTCCTAGGCATAATGCAAACGGAGCTTCAGAGGCGCTTTCCGCTATTCTTGACAAACATCAGCAACTTGTAATCACTGCAAGTTACAACTGCGTGATGGTAATGGTTCAGGTTGTCAGTAGTTGTAGTGGTGTTATGCTGTCAAACTGCTTACTGTAACGTTAATAGTGGCGCACATAATTTAACGCTGACTACCTACTTAAGTGAAGATAGTGATGCGGCGCCGTCGTTTGTCTTTATTAGGCCTCAGCTTGAGTAATCCGATTTAATGAACATGGTACTTCATTCGCGGGCTGCTAATGACACAGTATGACTACAGACATAATCGTGCGGGTATTACATTAATTCTGCAATGAATTGCTTAACAAATAGTACCCTCAGCTATGCAGCTGGAATGACTCATTGCACAGGTACTCTATGTTGCACTTGGTTAAGTGATCAGTTCGCTGCAATCCTGCTTGTAGTGTTCGTAAGTACTTGTATACTTCAAAAATGGTTCAAATGGCTCTGAGCACTCTGGGACTTAACATCTGAGGTCATCAGTCTGCTAGAACTTAGAATTACTTAAACCTAACTAACCTAAGGACATCAGACACAACCGTGCCCCAGACAGGATTCGAGCCTGCGGCCGTAGTGGTAGCGCGGTTCCAGACTATAGCGCCTAGAACCGCTTGGCCACCCCGGCCGGCATACTTGTATACCGACCATTCGTTATTTGACTAAATACGAACTACAATCTGATTGGCATATATATGACACGGGTTAGCGCCGACACAAAGCAATGACTAAGGGTTGGATGCCGTTGAAGTCCCGTTGCATTGATGGCAAGACAAATGTTGGTAAATAACCTCTACTGCCTCAAAAAACAGTAGCATCTTGAATATCGAAGTACCGACGTCCACACTGTCACAGCGCGTTGAAACACAGCAACGACGGCAGATGAATATTTGTGTACTATTATTACTACTATTTTTTTTTATGTTTCAGAAGACTTTCAGCACCTGGTAGACGGAAGGAAAGAGGCAGGGGTCGAAGATCCGAGGCCTGGCCACAACGCCTCCCCTTACCGGTCACTGAGCAGCTGCATTATTCCCATGTATTCCGTGTTTGCACCCATATATTCCCTTAAATTGTAGAACAAAATTGAATTAGTAATTAAGATAAAATAAATTACAGATTGCCGCCTCCCATGGCGTGCGTTCCTTGTAGAACATAAGTTATAACAGTGAAGAGGGTGAGGGAAAAATACATAACAAACATTCATTCTGAAATATATTCACAATTTTAGTTATTATGCACTGGGTGCATATGAGGCCTGTAAGGAAGCCATTTATTTTTCAACAAATGAAAGAAAGGGGTTTTTACAAATTAGTACAGTTCAGATTTTAGAACCAACGTAAAAGAATATTCCAGGAATTAAAAAGAAGTGAAAGAAAAGTATTCTGCTTTTGATTAATAAAACTGTCCACCTCTTTGTAGCCCACATAAAGGAAAAGATAAATAATTTTAAACCATTCCTTACATTCGTTATTCTTCTTCAGCTTAAAGTGTTCTTCTGCAAGATAGAACACGTAATCTTCTAAGTTCTAAGTTTGTTGGTTACGACGTAAAACACAAACTGTCCCAGATGCCACGAATAACTGTTATTCTTTGCGGACGGGTAACATTTCCAGACGGGTTGTAAAGCTTCAGTTATCGGTATATGACTTTCTACGGTTCTGTTGATAGTGCTAATTTCTTCCTAGTTCAGTTTCAAATTCTGATTCTATTTTCACATAAGAAGGTGTGCGCTACAGTTTCTACATGCCGACATTTGTCGCAGTATCGAGATGGCCTCAATTTGATTTTCCATAATCGTTCCGCTGTGGGTATGGTTTCGTTTACAACGTCTTACCATTCGGCACTGACTCTAGTTTTTTCAGACGTTCCTCCAGTTTTTTGTAGGTTGATTTACCGGAATTGGTTTGTGAAGACAATGCCTGGTAATATTATCATAAACGATTCTAGAGTTGGTTTGGGCTGGTGGAAGTCTTATACAGCTCCAATCGCTATAGTACTTTCGGACGTAGCTTATGCTGGCGTGCTACATTAACAGGAGCGTTCCTATCCCCAGGATCTAACGAGAGGAACGGAAGTTTCGTGATACCTGTCTTACTGGCATGTGTTAGTTTAAAAGCACGTCTTTAATTCCAAGTCCACTGTTTTGCCTCTTCAAAGTCGCCGTGTGGAAGAATACTTTGAAGATATTTTGCTTCCACACATAGCAAGAGGCTACAGCTAATATTTTATGTGCAGTGACCGGCGGTATCGGTAAGACTGCTGCGACGTAATATATTTTGCTAAGTATATATGTATTTATAAACTGAACTTTCTGCAGACGGTCTAACGATCGAATGTCATGGTCCTTCAACAAGGATCCGATGATATTAAGTTTCCGCTCCCAACTGATCGTGGCCATGCGCTTGGATTCGCCCATAACCACAATCCGAGTTACGTCTAACCAGTGCGGACCTATTGCACTATTGTAAGAACCGAGATGCAGTATTTTGGATTCAAAATTTTGTAAATTTGTGGTAAGAACTTATGAGACCAAGCTGCTTAGGTCATTGGTCCCTAAGCTTACACACTACTTAATCTAACAATAACTAACTTACGCTATGGACAACAAACACACCCATGCCGGAGGGACGACTCCAACCTCCGACGGCGACCACTGTCGGGACACAGCAGTCAACCTCTCTGCAGCACCTATCTACACACGCTAATCGCCAGACGCGAATTCCCATCTTTGCCGCATACCACTTGGGCGGTACCCCCCTCGGCCTTTATTCCACTCGCTCGCGTCCACACTGTATAGCCGCGAGGGTTCTGACGATGTCGTGCGTCTAGCACTGAAAATTTTCGATGATCCATCGACACTCAAATACTTATTCAGGATGTTTCAGGAGGAATAGTAAATATTGTAGGAGATGGTAGTATAGTCAAACTGCAGAAAAAATGACATTTAACATCCGTCCAATTCTTATTGAACATACATATAGCTGGGTTCAGAGCGTTTTCGTTTCGTATGTTGGCCCTTAGAGGATCCATCAAAGAGAAATTAATCAGCAGCAGCATTTTCTTCACCATATCTAAAACTATCTGACAATGCTAAAGTTGTTTACAAATTCTACGCCAGTACAAACCTACTGGTTCTAACGATGTCATTAAATCAGTATAGTTTTAACCTTGACGGTTGATCGATCGAGAGCGGCAAAGGTAAAATATTGCGAATATATGACGAGAGATGACTTCCCTATCAATAAAAGCGCCTGAGAGACGACTTTCCTCTCAACCTCCCGGATAGTTTTGTTTCTCAAATCATCAGAGTGCGTTATCATGCAGAAGAACAGGTGATGTAGTTTTGTTGCTCGATTTTCTTACACTGCGACCGAACGGTGTCTCAGTTGTTGGCAACAAATTCCATCTGAGTTGCACACACTCCTTGGGGCAGAATTCGTAGCCCAAAACACACATTTGGAGCTGTCAGATGTAACATATTATGCTCACACTACTCTTTGCTGCTTTGGTGGGGCTCAGCCTTACATTTCTTCTTAAGAAGTTAACAATAAAGGCATCATAACACGTCACCAGTAACAGTACTGCATAGGAATGCTCAATGAGCTACCTGATGACGTTCAATAATAGTCACTCCGTTGATTTTTGTTGTTTCGAATTAGAACATGCACTACTCCTACACCAGACTTCTGAACATTGCCTGTTGAATGCAAGTGTGGCATGATGGTAAAATGGTAATCTATCACATATATCAGTAGTCGAGATTTCCTTAATGTGGAAAATCATTCATGCCAGAACGATCTTTGTTGAAACAAGAATATCTTTCTCTGGCTTATTTTCCCCAAAAGCACTCGCTCCACACACAGTTCAGGTCTTTCTAGCTGCCTTCTCTGCATCCAACCCGCTGTTATACTAAAAGTAAACGCTGTGTTGCATATGTTACACCTTTTTCCACTTGCGATTCAATTTTACAATGCTTAACTGTAGTTCATGATTTTCAAGTTTGCAAAATCCAATCCTTAATTGCAAGACGGTAACTAGAACTTCAAATTCGAAAATGACTGTTGATACATACACTGACAGCGTCGCGACGCGTTCACCTTGGCGGCGCCGGATTTCAGGCGGCGGGTGGTGTCTGGCCGGTGGCCGGTAGACGCTGCAGCGCGAGGAAACATTCGAGCGTAAGCTGTTATGATTGCGACGCAGCCACGAGCTGTCGTGTGAAATTGTTTCTGGAATACTTGTTATTGCTAGTGGGTAGAATGTTAAGCGAATTATCTTCGAATTTTCAATCAGACTCATAACTTTAGACCGAAATGTGGTTTAAAGGAAAAATAATAATAATAATACAGTTGGACGCGAACAGGCGACTACGAGCTTAGAATGCACGACGATTAGCACTTTTTTTTATCTCATTTTGTTTGTTTTGTTTTCATTCGTTGCATCTGCTCGGTGCGGATGTCGCAAGACATCCGTTTTAGTTCGTCGTTGATCCATTAACTCAGTTTTTTATTGCAGAGGGCCATCTAACTGTCTGACCGAACACGCTGAGTTACCGTGCCAGCCCACTAGACTACGGGCTCACACACCGCGGCAACATCTCGGAAGTAGACAACAATTCCTTCTAAGACTTTCGCATCTTACAGTGTTGCCAGATTGTGCAGCTGGCTGGACTTAGAGATGTCAGGGGCGGTCAGTTTTACTGGCCACCTTAAGTCAACGACTTGGACTTAGTTAATATGGCGGCCGGCCGGCGGTCTGTTTTTACACTCCTGGAAATGGAAAAAGGAACACATTGACACCGGTGTGTCAGACCCACCATACTTGCTCCGGACACTGCGAGAGGGCTGTACAAGCAATGATCACACGCACGGCACAGCGGACACACCAGGAACCGCGGTGTTGGCCGTCGAATGGCGCTAGCTGCGCAGCATTTGTGCACCGCCGCCGTCAGTGTCAGCCAGTTTGCCGTGGCATACGGAGCTCCATCGCAGTCTTTAACACTGGTAGCATGCCGCGACAGCGTGGACGTGAACCGCATGTGCAGTTGACGGACTTTGAGCGAGGGCGTATAGTGGGCATGCGGGAGGCCGGGTGGACGTACCGCCGAATTGCTCAACACGTGGGGCGTGACGTCTCCACAGTACATCGATGTTGTCGCCAGTGGTCGGCGGAAGGTGCACGTGCCCGTCGACCTGGGACCGGACTGCAGCGACGCACGGATGCACGCCAAGACCGTAGGATCCTACGCAGTGGCGTAGGGGACCGCACCGCCACTTCCCAGCAAATTAGGGACACTGTTGCTCCTGGGGTATCGGCGAGGACCATTCGCAACCGTCTCCATGAAGCTGGGCTACGGTCCCGCACACCGTTAGGCCGTCTTCCGCTCACGCCCCAACATCGTGCAGCCCGCCTCCAGTGGTGTCGCGACAGGCGTGAATGGAGGGACGAATGGAGACGTGTCGTCTTCAGCGATGAGAGTCGCTTCTGCCTTGGTGCCAATGATGGTCGTATGCGTGTTTGGCGCCGTGCAGGTGAGCGCCACAATCAGGACTGCATACGACCGAGGCACACAGGGCCAACACCCGGCATCATGGTGTGGGGAGCGATCTCCTACACTGGCCGTACACCACTGGTGATCGTCGAGGGGACACTGAATAGTGCACGGTACATCCAAACCGTCATCGAACCCATCGTTCTACCATTCTTGGACCGGCAAGGGAACTTGCTGTTCCAACAGGACAATGCACGTCCGCATGTATCCCGTGCCACCCAACGTGCTCTAGAAGGTGTAAGTCAACTACCCTGGCCAGCAAGATCTCCGGATCTGTCCCCCATTGAGCATGTTTGGGACTGGATGAAGCGTCGTCTCACGCGGTCTGCACGTCCAGCACGAACGCTGGTCCAACTGACGCGCCAGGTGGAAATGGCATGGCAAGCCGTTCCACAGGACTACATCCAGCATCTCTACGATCGTCTCCATGGGAGAATAGCAGCCTGCATTGCTGCGAAAGGTGGATATACACTGTACTAGTGCCGACATTGTGCATGCTCTGTTGCCTGTGTCTATGTGCCTGTGGTTCTGTCAGTGTGATCATGTGATGTATCTGACCCCAGGAATGTGACAATAAAGTTTCCCCTTCCTGGGACAATGAATTCACGGTGTTCTTATTTCAATTTCCAGGAGTGTATGTCTAAGACTGTACATACCACGCAGTCCACCATACGGTGCATGGCGGAGGGTCCCCTGTTCCACTACTAGTAACTCGCTTTCCTGTTCCACTCGCAAATGGAGCGAGGGAGAAACGACCGTCTAAATGCCCTGAAGGCTCCCTAATTTCCTTTAGTTTCACGATACTTACGTGAGATCAAACTTGAATGCAGCAGAATCACTCTGCAGTCAGCCCCGAGTTCCAACAGCCTAAACTTTGCCAATTCTCTTTCGCGATAAGAACGCTGTGTTACGCCAGGGATTCCCGTTTCAGTTCATTGAGCATTTTCAGTATTATCTTGTTAATCGGACCTACATACAACAAATGTAGAAACACTCATTTAAAGTGTTTCAGTGTCGTCTTTCAAGCCGACCTTGTGGGAATATGAAACACTCGAGCAATACTCGGGAATGAATCGTACCACTGCTCCTTTGCTGCCTTCTTTACAGATGAGCTATATTTTCCTACAATGTTGTCAATAAAGCGAAGCAGACCTTCCGCAGTACCGAAGTTATGAGCTCGTCCCGTTTCATAACGCTTTGCATCGTAACACCTAGATATTTAATCGATGTATCTGTGTCAAGCAGGACACTGCGATTCTTTCTAACGTCACTGGATTGCATATCTTACTCATCCATAGTAATGAACATTTTTCTACGTTTGCAGCAAGCTGCCCTTCATCAAAATACATAGAAATTCTAAGCCCTTCTGTGTTCTACTACAGTCACTCAACGACGACACTTTCGCGTGCACTACAGTGCAATAAGCAAACAGTCGTAAATTGCTCCTCACTCTATCCGCCAGACTGCTTTAGTGTACTCAGGACAAGGGCGGTATTATCACACTTCCATTTTGACGATACCCTTGTCTCTGATGAAAACTTGGTATCCAAGAAGAGTATTGGCTTTTATTACTCAAGAAGTATTCGATCCACTTACATACATGCTAACCTTTTCCGTTTGCTCGGATCTTCGCTTACAGTCTGCAGTGGAGCACTGGCGAAACGCTTTCCATAAATCTAGGGAATCGGAGTCAGTCCATCGGATTCATCCACAGTTCAAAGGTTATCGTTCGATAAAAGAGAAAGCTGAGTAACGTACTTTCGGTCCTTTCTAAATCCGAGCTATTTACGGACAGAAGCTTTTCTGCCGGAAGAAAATTTATTATATTCTCAATAATTCTGCAACAAACCGATGGTCAGTATATTGCTCTATAATTTTGTGGGTGCATCTTTTTACCTATATTATATACGGAGACATTGTAGATCTTTTCAAGACGCTAGTGACTTGGTGCTCGGCGAGAAAATCGCCATAAATATTACATAGATTGGTGCATCCTACCATTTTCCCATAACGTTAATAAACACAACAGATTCACATAAACTACACATTACTCATTAATAATAGATTCTCCTCCACTGCTTAAAAAAGTCTGCCAAATCTGGGTTAACTTTTCTATTCCGTGACTATAGAAATCACGAGGTTTTCGGGCAAAGACCCCGTCGAACCGTGTTCGGAGTGCAGTTTCATCCGTGAGGGGAAACTCCTTGAAGATTTTCCGATAGAAAACGCAAAAGATCAACATCTGAGGGCACAAAATCAGATGAGAAAGATTAACACGCAATGACTTCCCAACCACACTGCTACATAGCGTTATCTCTCAGTCTAGCAAAATACGCGTGCACGTTGTGGAGTAGCATTACTTCACGCAGTCTTCCTGCTCCACCTTTCTTGGATTGCGTCCGCAAGATGTGTCAGTTGCTGACAACAAATGTCAGCAGTGATGTTTACACCTCGGGAAAGCAATTCGTAGTACACCAAACCATTACTGTTGCACCAGATCCATAACATTACCTTCTGCGTATGAGCGCAGGTTTTGTACGGGTACTTTCTGATTTGCTTCGGCTCGGCCATTGCGCTCATTTCTTTACGTTAACATAAAGACACCAATGCTCGCCACCAGTGAAGATGCGGGATAGCAATGGTCGGTGTTCTTCACGAGCCAATTGATGACAAGGAAGCAGAGATATACATAAGGCCACCTGCCGATTTTCGTGGTTTTCGCTTAGAGCATGTGGTACTAATACACCAGATTTTTGAACCATCCCTATTGCGTGCAGGTCTCACACGATGGTTGAATTATCAGTTCATCACATTTGCCGGTTACCGAGCTCAATGATGTGGATCATTGAGTCCTCTGCCAAGCAGTTTATTGTGAATAGCAGAGTAATCACGTAGATGTAGGTCTAGATGTAGATGAAGATCATTGTGGATTAATGCGTTTAAACGATCACCAAACCTCGAAGTCCTTCTTGAACGTGGAGAGTCACTAAAGTCGTAGCGTAAATAAGAAAACAATTTCCTTGCCATGCTGTGACCATTGGCATGATCCCCACACACAGCACAAGTCTTTCTTGCTGTCACCACTCTACTGAATTGAAAGAGAAGAATATGTCGCAAATGTTCCGATTTCTCCACTTGCCACTTCATTTTCTAGCTCACACAGGTATTACCTCCAAATGGCAAAATGACAATATGTAAACTGAGACAGCAACATTGAACTATGAATAAGAAAAGACGCTCGATAAATAAACCCATAGCAAACGAGTATCAACATACAAACCAAAAGTCTACGAACTTATGCCCGAACCTAATTCAAGCTAAGTAAAGCCCTACTGACGGAGATCACTCTCAGCCAAACTGTTTCAGATGCTTCTGTGCACATGTATCAGTACCCCTAAAAGCGGGAATTAATATGAGATGTGTCCCTCTATCGCCTTTATATGAGCCTGTATACTGCTGGAACACTTTCCATGAAATGTCTGAATGTTTGTGGAGGAATGACAGATCATTCTACTCCAAGAGTCGAAACCAGAGTAGACAGTAGGGTTAGATAATCAAGTCTGCAGCAATGTCGATGTTCTCATGCATCACAAAGGTATTTCATTGCGTTCAGGATGGGGCAAGCCAATCCAGTCCGTTACAGGAATATCACTCTCCACAAATCAGTGCCTAACACACTCTGTTTTATAACAGGAAGCATTGTCATGTTGATACACATATTCCTCGCCTCCGGGATGTTACGTCACTGTACGAGCCCATTATCCTGTAAAATGTGTTCATATCCTTCCGCATTTATCATTACCATAACCACAGTAAGGTGACCACACCCTTACTACGACAAACACCCCCATACCGTAACACCTCTCCCTCTATGCTTCACTGTGGTACTTCACATGATAGCACGTAACGTTCTCCAACCAACCAACCCCAAAGCCTTCCATCGGACTGTCACAGGGTATGCCTTGATTCATCACTCCATATCACATGCTTCCAATAATCCACTATCCAGTGGCGGCGCTTTCTACACTACGTCAAGCGTCGCCTAGCGTTGTTACAGAAATGAGCGGTTCATGAGGAGCTACTCAATTATTGTAACCCATTCTTTTTAACTCACTACGCACATCCATTGTGCTACATGGACTGCTGGTAGGTCCTTAAAAACCCCTAGTGATCCACTTTCATGAAACAACCCTTCACAATGCGCGACGATCCCTGTTCGTCAATACATGACGTTTCCCTGGTCTTCGTTTTGCTGTGGTTGTTCCTTCCTGTTTCCACTTGACGATGAAGTCACCAAAAGTCGACTTCGGCTGGGTTGAACCGGCCCAGATGGATCTGATGCTCAGGTGACATCCAATAACTATTCCACGGTCTCCTGGTCTGCCCACTTTGTTATTACCCCTTCTCTACTGACGATACCAAACTCCCCGCCTCCATTTATATTGGGGATCTCACCTCTCGTAACATCTAGAGGTCAAGTCTTCATTACCTAAGGGTCTCAGGATACTTCAGCTAGTATATTTACACGACCTCCGCCATGGGGCCCACGCGACGATCAAACATCGATATATCTGTGTGATCCTCCTGCGTGAATGATTTTTTTTAGAATGGGAAAGCAAAAGTTCAGCTGTCTGTTTCCTGGCTTCCGTTCCCACACCAAACCGGTCGATGAGTCACTTTATGCAGGACCAGAATTTTGTACGGTTCTAGGCAGTATCTTACGCTGACGTGTGACGATGGAAGTTGTATGCTTCATGCATTGATATTTTTATAGGCACACGATTTCTGGGCTTGTCGATATTTCAGCTATTTATTTATTTTTTATTTATTTATTTATTTGCTAACTGAGCCTGCAACAGTCTCTGTTTTCTACATTTATCAGTTTTCGATGTCAGACCACGATGGATTTTTCCCGTGCATGATCCATTTACTCGCCACATCTCCACTCTAAAATTTACCCATATTTCTTCTATAACCATAGTACTAGAACTAAATAATATCTATTCTAAATAGTGCGCTATAAACTTATATTAGCTCTTTCCAGCGTAAAACCTGCCATAGCTTTATTGATGGCTGCACTAACGATAGTAACCATCGTTGCTATGAACGCCAGTTCTTGTCTTTATATTGATACTGTCGATGAGGTCAGGCATGTTTGTAGCTACAAGATCTAAATTTTTTCCACTGCATCTGGATTGTCGAACTAACTGCTCAGGACAGTTACCAGATAGTGTTTTCGGAACTACTTCATAAGATTGTCTGACTGTATCACATGCATTGAATCAATAGCTGTCCCCCTAGGTAAGTTAAAGTCGCCTCCAACCAATATTGCTTGACCGCTGCGCGTAGATTTTGGTTGCACGTAAATACCACCAATAAGAAAAAGTTTCCCCTGTGTTGAACACATCGGTGTGTTGATCAGGACATTAGACTGTTTACTGGGTAATGAATTGAGTTCAAAGATATCAGTGTACATTGATGACCTGGTGATTGCCACTATGTCCTGGCATTTGACACTATTGGAGAAAGTGTTCAAGGCTTTGATAAATGGAGGAATGTTAAGTTGGAAATATGAGATTTCGTGAAAAAGAGAATAATTTTCCTGGGGCATATCGTAACTACTAATCGGATTTAGAAAGATCCAGAAAAAGTAAAAACTAAACTCCTCCCGAGCACGCCATGAAGGCCCAACGGTACCTACCTTCCGCCGTGTCTTCCTCAGACCATAGGCGTCACAGGATGCGAATATGAAGGGGCATGTGGTCAGCACACCGCTGTCCCGGCCGGATGTCAGTTTCCGAGACCGAAGCCCCTACTTCTCAATCAAATAGCTCCTCAGTTTGCCTCACAAGGGCTGAGTGCACCCCACTTGTCAACAGCGCTCGGCAGACCGGATCGTCACCCATCCAAGTGCTAGCCCAGCCCGACAGTACTTAACTTCGGTGATCTGACGGGAACCACTGTTACCACTGAGGCAAAGCCGTTGGCAGAAGAAGTCAAAGCAATAAGGAATTATGCTATGCCCGGTCTAGGAAACAGTTAAAAGCGTTTCTAGGCTTGTTTTCTTTCTATCGCAATTTCATAGATGACCAGGCATTTAACTATCCTCATCTGAACCAGTTGGTGAAGAATATCCAGTTGTGTTATCCAGCCTTACATGAACCACTCCATATTGACACGGACAACTAGGCTTATGGACTGCGAGTGTCGGTGTTTGAAGAGAAAAAGGTAGATGGCTATGTAAAATATGAGCCAGTGCCTTTTCCAGACACACCCTAACCAGGTTTGAAAGGAATTATACTCGGCCAGAGAAGGAAGCATTAGCCATTATTTGAGGCTTCAGAAAATTTGGAAATTACTTTTTGAGGCATAAAGTAATTACACACACAGACAATCGCACATATGTTCATAAATGATTGGAGACTGTTGCATAACAGGCTAATGAGACTGGCGCCGTGCCTCCAACAATATGACATACAGGTCAGATACACAACATAAATTATGACAACATGGTACACAGAGAACAACGACCTGACTCTATATTTAAAAATGAACAGTCGAGATCGCAATAATATATCATTATTAACCGGTTTTGGCATATCTACGAGCCACCTTCAGAATTTCTTGGCCACATATGGCTGATGACGGCAACTCCTCGGATTTTTCGTAATACCACGATCATGGTATCACGAAAAATCCGAGGAGTCACCAGCACCAGCCATAGGGGGCCAAAAAATTCTGATGATGGCTAGTAGATAAGCCGAAACCGCTAAACAAAGAAATATTATTGCAATCTCGACTGTTCATTTCTAAATAAAGATACATAAGAGGCACTGAAAACTATGTGTCCGATGCATTGCCACGATTTCCGAAAAATACAACCAAAGAAGCGGAAGAGGATGATTTACATTTAAGATCAGCTACTACAAAGATGTGGAAGGTAAATACATAATAAGTGGTGTTTTCAGAAATATGAGCCACTATCACAAAGACGATGAGACATTGAAATCAGTACAGGTCAAATTTTACGATGTCATTGCCACTAATACTAGGCTTCATGTGCAAGGGTGTATTGTATTTGCAGAAGGCAGCCAACACAGGAGTATAGCGAATATGTTGTCCAGGACAGTTTGTACAACACATGGTACATTATTTTCATTCTGCTTATAGTTACTGTGGAGACAAAAAGTGTAAGAGATATTGTTAGAATTCATCACTTTCAATAATCTGGCAACGAAAATGTCACAAAGAATAAAACTGTGCTACATATGCCAAAAAGCAAAAGGAACAATTGCCACAAGCAGAGATCAGATGAAAATTATTAAACCCAGCGATGTGCTGGGTACAGTCGCATTGGATATTTTTGGACTGTTACAGAAACCACTGCTAATTTTTCATATATTTTGGTAGTGGTGCAAGTCTTCTCAAAATTTATCAAACTCTGTCCATTGAGGAAAGCAACAGCAAGAGCCATATACACTAGAATGGTTCCCGACTATCTTCCAAACGTAGGTAAATCAAAGAGAGTGCTGTCTCACAATGGCTCTCAGTTTTTCTGAAAGTTGTGGAAGGATTGTATGGTGAGCAACAAAATATAGGTTGTGCATACCATTCACGAAGTAGTCCGGCTGAGAGATATATGCAAGAGATTGGGCGATTATGTTAACTTACTGCCACGAAAACAATCGGGCGTGGGGAAAGTACATAACTGAATTTGAGCGAATAATGATTTCATTAAACCATGAATGTACGGCGTACACTCCTAATGAAATTTTGAAACTAGGGAAAACAAAGAGCTTGGTGGAAACGTTTTCAGAGTTTTCCCCTTGTAAAGACATGAAAAAGGACGAGAACAAAGAATTGATTAGAAACAAGCTGGCAAGAGTAGGATTCGTCAGCGTGACGAAAACTTAAACTTTCCAAACTGTAACGTAGACAATTTCATCCTCCTCAAATCTTACAAGAAATCAAATGAGGTTAACCATGAGATAAGCAAATTTAAATTTGTGTATAATGGTCCATACAGGATGGTAAACATACCACACACCAATGCTTTTTACTTAGAATACACGATATCAAGAAAAGTGTCAGAATTCGGAATGTGGTCGATCTGGAAAGGTATGAGCCATCGGTTTGAAACGACAACTGTCAAACATAAAATAAATTCTGGGAAGAAAGAAAGAGAAAGAAGTACAAAATCAATATTGACATTAATTAAAGTATTGCAGAAATACGTTCAAGTGCATATATGTTAATAGTCGTGAACAGTGTGTAATTTTCCTAGTTTCGGGAAAACTTTACATAATATCGAGTTATTGTAGAGAGGACGGAGCTTCTGTAGTGGAGCCTTGGAAATAAAGTGAAATAGTAAGCAGTGAGTTGTGAGAAAGGACTCGCAATGTGTTAATTAAGAGGGAATCATGGGTACTGGGGAACAATCACTGAATTCTCCATGAACGTAAGGAAACAAAAAGAAAAGAAAGCGTTCAAGGGATGTTATAGGGCGCAAAGGCATCTCTCTTGTTCTATTTCAGAAAAAATTGTAAATGTAGAGGTTAGTTTTGTACAGTATTACAGTGTACCAGTAAATACAAAAGAGTAACCAAATAATAACTGTTGAGTCAATGGTAAATGTGACAAAAGACTTTTCTGAAAGAAAACAATAGACAATTTATATCGTGATAAGTGCATTTCTATATGGATAAAGAAGTTTAAATTAAAACTGGAAGATGTTGTAGAATAGGAATTACTTTTATGTATTAGTGTAAGGTAAATTTGTTTTTTCAATTTCTGCTCTCGTGGTAGAAAACCGATCAACTCTTGAAGTAGATTATAAGTTCATAACGAAGTATTGTTGCGCAAAGAAAAATTTCTTAGAAGCAACCCTTTTAGGAAGATCGAAAGAAATGTAGGACACATGTGACGACACAATTACATTCAAAGTGCAGTGTCTAAAATTTTTTATTTATTGAAACAGTATCCAGTGAAAATCGACTGAGTGAAATGTTCAGTATTATACAAAACTTTAATATTAAAGAAATCTCTGTAACTATGTCACGTCTGTGATAAATTTTCGTTGGCAGCATAGAGTATTTTGTGACACGTTTGATAACTTGATGAAAAATAAAATATAGAAATGAATGTAGGTTATAAATGTACTAACTCTAACATGGCAATTGTGTTAGACCATCGTACTCTTTTAAAGAAATGGAATGCAGTATAGGTTTTCGACAAACACTCTTTTGGATGGCCATCGAGCGATCAAAGCAATGGAGGAACAGAACGAAAACCAGAAACAGCTGAAGTCGAGCCTTGGTAGTTTATTGAGGGGTGCCTTGTCTGGTGATGTGACCGTTAAACAGTAAAATTCGGTGTGAAAGTGCTTAATGCTTGGTGTGGCAGTGGCTTGTGGTTGCTGAAGTCATCTCCAGTTTATTTTGTGTCGGAAAGCAAGAATATCTGACTGGTTTTATATGACGGAATATGGAGCCGATTCTACAGGAAGTTAACATGGCTACGGAATGCATATGGTAGTTATAAATTAATTGCATCTCTAGAAAAATGTAGAGCTGATCCAAATGTTCAAATACCAAACAACAACTTCAACACCGATATGACTGCAGTGAATAAGAGAAAACATTTTCTAATTAATAATCCTTAGCAGTGTATAAAAATGTTACAGTCATTCCAATAGATTGTCAAAGTTTTATTATAGTTTTGCTAAAAATATTGGTTAGAATCATTGTACTAAACTCATATACCAATGCTAAATTCTCTTTAAATTTTGTTAAATATCAATTTTGTGTAATTCTGTACAGTCAAAAGATCATAGTTAATTAATTTTTGTTTTACGACAATCTTGCAGCGTCATATAAAAGTAACTTCCAAGAATAATTGTACTCTTTCAATCTGAGGAGACAAGTAGTTTGGTTGCTTTGATATGTTATTGTAAAGTTCAGTTTAATGAGATTAGTTACTTTTAAATTTGCTTTATCAGAAAAGTAACTTTACATAATTATTCAAATTAAATATGACAGTCATTAAGCAGTGTAGGAATACCTCAGGCCACCTCCATCTTGTTTTGAAGTAAAATTGTGGCCACATAAAAAATTAACGTAAGCTTCCTTCTGGCACAATTAAAAAAATATAAATTGAAATAAAGTACTGAACTTGTTCTTTGTGTAATAACTTGTTTAGCGTAGCGATGCTGACAATGGGACCACATAATCATATCTCGCTTTGAAGAGAAGTTTGGGCCATGCTAATAATAGTATTCTGTTAGGTAACATGCGTCAAAACTTGTGTTATAAACTGTTGTTAATGTTACTAAAACAGTGAAATGTTGTGCGGTTTAAATGAAAACGCCCTTCTGGATGAACTAAAAGCTATCTTGATCTGAGAAGCGACACTCAGTGAGCACGGGAGAAACGAAGGTACTTCTTTTATGCAAGGCAGTCCCGGCAGGTAGCTGTACGCGTGGGGTATCTCAAACCTGACAGCTAACCGATTCACTTTCCGCAGCGCGGTCAAATGCGTATTTTCACTTATGGAGAGATACTGAAATTATTCTGCATATTATTAGTTCCATTTTAAGCAATATTTGCGGGTGGTACGGCTAAATATTGATACGTTCGTAGTTAAAAAGCATTCCTTTCCCTGTTACATACAATTAAAATTGGTTCTATTATACGCGATGCAGACATTTAAAATACAAACGCGAATAGGTGACACGTGGAATCGAGGGTTCGGTTCCACACACCATTCGAAACTACATCTTTCTACACCTCGAGTTCTAATTTCTGCCGAACGTGTGCAGAAGAAAGTATCAAATGAAGTGCTTTTCATGCAAATATCATATTGTTTTCAAAAGATTTTCGGACGCCATCGACATAGCTTTCTTTTCAAAATATCACAGATGCCTTCCACCCTCCAACAGCGAACCAGTATTTCTATTATATTGTGAATACTTTTGTAGCGGTACTTATTTTATCGTGTTTCTTGTTTCTGCTCTTCCCTTATCCCGAATTGACATTGCATTTTGTCGATCTTGCCCGAATTAGTTAAAGTCACCTACCGATTTCAGTTCTTCTGTATTGTTAACATGGTTTTATATTTGTATTCCATTAATTGTGTTCAGCAGAAATTTTATTTTTTGAGGAATTTACTTAACACAATGTTAATTAGACAGACGTTTCTGGGTTAAGAGTATTGAAAAGTATTACTATACTTGTAAGGATTATAACGACAATTATTATGTTATTGTTATTATTGTTGCTCTTATTATGTATTAGTTCTCTGCTTGCAGTAATGTCATTTCACTCTCGCTGACATATTCGTCGTTAAAGATACATCAGTCATGAAGATATTCAGAGTTAATCGTTTACACTGTATTTTATATTTTATCCTTTATGTTGTGCCAAGTGCACATTTCATTTTGTGGTATGCATCCTTTCGATCAGAGTTGACTGTCTTGAGATCTACATAGCAGTCTGATTTGTAGGTCCATTTTAACACTATCGATTAGCTATGGAACTACTTAGTTCTGATGATCCACATTGATCAAAACTAATAGTACATCAGAAATTGTTGTTCAGCTCAGAAGAGAAAATAAACGATTAATTCTGGAATTACATTTGTAGACAGGATCTCTAAAAACGTACTATTACATGTGAAAGAGTGCGTGACAGATCTAATCATATTAGGTAATGTAAATAAATGTGTACGTGCGATAGGATATTGCAGTGCCTGTGTTAGTCTGATTATGATGCAGAGTTCCTTCGCTCGGTCCGACACAAATTTTCATTATCTTCATTCCATTCTACAGCCGATGGTTGTCTTTCGCAACTGAAAATTCAGTTAATGTATTTCATTACGCCTGTAGTCGCAGCAGTGGCTGCCGATACCGGGCAAGTGACTTTCAAGTACAACGTCTGACCTGTACATGAATACACATAGTGGATGTGCAGTACAGTCGTAGACTCAAGGTTGACGACATACAGAAATATGGGTCCCGCCGGGAGTCGTGCACAGACAGTCAAATGGCAAGGCAACCACTCACGATAAGCGCTAAATTCGGGCTCGTGTCCCGGTCTGGCACAAATTTTCATTGTCGTCATTCCATTCCACAGTTTCTTCTCTATTGCGAATTCAGTTAATATAAATAAATGTAGCCCACATACTCGTATATAAAGCAGTCAAAAATGGCTCTGAGCACTATGCGACTTAACTTCTTAGGTCATCAGTCGCCTAGAACTTGGAACTAATTAAACCTAACTAACCTAAGGACATCACACACATCCATGCCCGAGGCAGGATTCGATCCTGCGACCATAGCGGTCGCTCGGTTCCAGACTGTAGCGCCTAGAACCGCACGGCCACTCCGGCCGGCTATAAAGCAGTCGACGACAACGGCAGATCATTTATAAACCTCATGGATCTTTCGCCTTAATTCTACACTTACAGCAATTTTATCCCTGTTATTAGTGATCGAAAACCAAACCCTGCCACAGTCAGTCCAATACGTAAAATTTTTCTTATTTTGCTATCGATTTACCGTGTCCCTCATTACTGAGTGAGGTATGTCGACTTGAACCATTAGCGTTACAAGTAGTAACATGTTAAACTTAGTATAGAAAATCACCCCCTATCACAAATGACAAAATAAATGGAAAAACTGCTGTATACTCCATGTAAGAAAGCATTATCCTACCACCAAGTTGCAGTAGATTGTTAATAGAGTGTTACCCTAAGCCATTGGGTCAGATTCAGTTCATATTTTGTTGCACAAAAGGTGAACGCAGTATTTTCAATACCTTATCATATGAAAAAATTTATATTAAGTTGACAAGAATGTTGAAGTGCATAGAACGTACTACGCGACAAATATAATGAAGAAGGAAGGGGCGCTGCTGTATTTCTGGTCAAGAAACAGGGAGTCGTGGAAGTATGAGAGGAAAAATACAACATATTCCTTTTTCGGCCAATTTCGTTTGAAATAAATGCGGAATTAGTTGTGGCACATAGTCGAATATTCCCTCTTCAGATACTAGTTTCATCGGGTTCCGATAGGTCGCGGTGCTATGCGTAGCCTCCAAAGAGGTGTCTGTAACTGAGGTATGTCCCACGCAGAGTGGTGTCATTGAGTTTAGCGCAAAACCAGAGCATCCTAGACATTCATAGACGCTTGCTAAATGTCTACGGAAACCTGGCACTTAACGAAAGCTCGGTGAGTCATTGAGTGAGTCGTAATGGGATCACGTAAACCATCCGGATGGCCTTACACGCCTTCACAAAGCTGAAGAAACAACTTCAGAGTGTTCGTCGCCAAAAAAATGCGAACTAACTTCTCTTTCTCCATGACAACCCGAGACCTCACCCAAGTCTGCGCACCCGAGAGATAGCTCACAGAAATTCACTAGACTGTTGTTGGTCACCCACAATAAAACACGGATTTTGCCCCTTCTTATTTCCATCTGTTTGGCCCAAGAACGATACATTCAGCGCGAAATACTAAGTGAATTATGGGGTTAGTTGACGAAGTAAGACATTGACTGGGCGTAGACCAGTAGGGTGGTACCATGCAGGCATACAGGCTCTCCCAGTGGGGTGCCGTAAGGCCGTGGTCATTGAATGGACATTCTGCTGAAACAATACGGTTTTGTAGCCAAAAGAGCACAGTTGAATACTGAGGAAAACCGACCTACTTCCAAAAAAAAGTGTTTTATTGCTTATTTAACACCTCTCGTAGCAGTCTCACGAGCGGTACGCCATCAAATACTACATGTCTATTCAGAAGTGTACTGTGTCTTACAACAATTAAGCTCTGCCTGCCACTTTTGTTTTACAACATTCCTTGCACACAATCACGTTGAAAAGATGTATTTGCTGTGTAATGCGTATAAATCAGCGTTTTGTTTGCGTAAACCGCTGACCGCGTCAATTTTGATGCTTCTTTTATTCGTAAACATCTAATGTAGTACGCCTTTTTTCAATTGATACGTTCGCACATGACGAATTGTTTCTTCCGGAACTTTTCGAGACCAGGTGCCATAGGCGGAACAGCGATTTCGTTGCTAGCCAAGAAGCGCAGTTCTGTGCGATGTAAACCGTAATTATTGTGATTTACGTCTTACAGTTTTTCGTAATGCAGAAGAAACTGCCAGCCAGTATCACGGTGGGATACTTATTACGTATCTTGTTCCTCTATATCCTAGATGATTACACCCTCTCCAGTCAGTATCATGAACCTTCTGCCATAATTTGCACTTAGACGACACACTCAACTTTAACACTGTCGTCAGGATTCTCATTCGCATCTCCTAATAGTCGCTGGTAACTGCAAGCCATCACAGTTGCCCATTTCGGTGACCTCCGCCATTACTCTCCATGTTTGCATTACGAGGAAATATTGGGCTCAACGTTGCTGCACCTAGTTATTGGTTCGTAGAAAGAAGCTAGTTCCCGTAAAAGCCAGATCGACGACTGGATTTGTAGAGTAGTAGTTAATAAATTGTTTACCACTCCTCGGTTGCTCAGTGCATCGAAACTTCGGAAAGAATGTTCATGTCTTTCACTAAACATTGTAAAACACACAAGGGAAGTACTTGGCCTCGAACACTCAGAACTACCAAAAATATGCTTAAAAAATAAAAAAAGCCTCATCAACCGCAGAAACCATGGTATGAGGAATTCAGATGCAAAACTGCGCGTCCTATAACGAGAGACATATGAACAACCACTTTGGTAAAGAGAATAAGCTGAATGTCAATATAACAGGACCAAAAACACACAGATTTCAATGTCTTGCCCTCTTGCTACATTTGTCCCTGCTTAAAATAAATACGTTACCCTGAACAACGAACTTCGTCTACTGATCTCATGTACTGGCACGGCTATTCAGTCTTCAAAGTCCAGGTGTGATGTTTCACTGATATGATCAGAGCAAAGAGGAACAGATTAATAAGTGATCTTGATGAAAGCCACCTTGTCACGTTAGACTTCGCTTCTGCATTCAAGTAGTAGTATCAATTATGTCTGAACGATTAACTACGGAGGCGTTTCAAGTTGGTTTGCTTCATTCACAAGTGATTTTGAATGTGAAAATGTCGTTTTAGTCACATGTGCAAGTTGTTCTGTTCCACTTTCCTGTGACCACCTTAACTGAAATTCCAGATGACACTATGATGACAGAGTGGATGTGCAACACTGTCAGGTCAAAAGAAACAATTTGTTGTTCGGATAACGGTAATTATTTTAAGCAGGAGGAAATATTGCAGTAAATCGGGAGAAAGAAATAGATGGTCTTTTGTTCTATTATATCATATTTTGCTTCTTCGCCTTACCAAAGTCCCTCTCTTAGGCATTGCAGAGGTAATCATTCAAACGTCTGTCGTCGTAAGACCCAATGCTCTTACCAATGCTTTTGCGATGAGCTGAGATAGGCGATTTATGTTCTAAACACATTTTAGCTGGATTCGAAAAGTCCGAAGTAGCGCACTTCGTTTGACAGAAACAACGGCGAGACACACTATTGTGGTTCGCGAGTAAATTAGTCACCTTATTTTCTCTATAAGGTTATTTTGTACTTCAATACGTTTACATTTGTTCCACTGTTCTCCCAAATACATTTAGAACTGAACACCAATATTTGTTAACAAAATCACTCTATTCGGTAACTGTTTGTTTAGACCATATTTCGTGTTCTCCTATGTTTTCAACGAAGAAGATAGAAAGGTAACTAGCACGTTCACAAGAGACCCAACGAGTGTCACAGAAGGTCGCCGCACCGGAATGTGTTTTTGGAGTTTATTACGCAGTTATTTCTCCCACGTCGCGTATTTTTTCCAGTCCACAATGGAAGCTCGCCGATGGCTGCAGTATGGTAAAACCGAGCTGAGCTGTCCATAAATAGATGGGCGCCGCTTTGTCCCACCTCACATTACCGGATTATCTAGTATATTCCGCTTGGCATGTCCATGTGAGGTAGAGAACGCTGGAACACTGGGTAATCTTATTTGCGCCGTGCGTACGACGTATAAAATACGACAACGTTTCACAAGATATGAATTTAATCTTTCGTTACTAAACGGCAAATATTCTTCAAAGAACACTTGGGGGCCAAAGAGACAATTTTTTCATTTAACTGGAGTAGTACTTCGACAAGTCTAGCTGTAGTTTAATAGCCGGTATTATCGTACATGACAAGAGCTAAGTAAAAAGGTTACCTACCATGAATAAGTATTTTAAGGCTATTCTGCACATTTTCTGTTACGTTAGTGGATGTATCGAAGGATACGGTTTGAAATACCGTTAACGTATACATCGATAGAGACAGAGCACTTATTATGATTGGCCAAAGATAAAAAGAGAAACTACTGATACCTCATGCAATGTGCATTTCCATTTTCACTCTTGAAAGCATGAACAAATGTTGCTGATATTCGGTACAACAGTACGAGTAAATTAGACAATTACGACCTGATATTTATTGCTTTATCATTATTCAACCAATGATCTTCAATATTTTACAAAACTTTTGTATACTCATCGTTTCACGTCAAATTTCCTTTCATCATTTAGTCGCCGATGAAGTTTAATATTTTGTGAACATCTCTCATTAAGCTCTCAGAAACTATGTAAATACTCTTTTCAGAGATTTTCATTTGTTTTTGTATTTATGAGATGTACTCCACGGATCTGTATTTAGGAGAAGAACGAATACCGCCGAGTTCAGCCACACATACCTTAAGTGCAGTACAGAAAACATATTTGCAAACCCCTTGTAACGTTTCACGTACAGTGGATAAATTTGCGTCCTGAACTAGTAAATTTATGACTCTTCGATATTTCAATACGTTCTTATGGATGAAATACACACAGAATGACTATTGTGAAACATTACAATAACAAAACAATTCTGGAGCCCACTTAGCTACTTGATTTAGGTAATTTTGTAAAATACAATACTATAACAGAAATAACTCCATTTGCATCAATTTACGAATATTTCAGTTTTCCACTTTTTGCTTTAACCACGCTACTCTGGAACAATCTTCAGCGAAATTAAATTTAAAAACTTGAAAAGAAAATCATTACGCTTTTCCCATGTATTTAGAGAATTACAATGTTTCGTAACACGTTACTCCACATTTTGCGAACACATTTGTTCCATCTCGTATCTTACCTCCCCTTCTCGTTTTAATTTTTAATTTTAAAGAATATTTTTGCTTTACAATGATCATTACAATATATACTTTCATCTGATGTAGTTTATACCACGTGAAGATGTTTATGACTGTGTTGTGCGAAGTAAACCACCCGAATTGATGTAAAAGAGGGACTGAAAGTAGATGGTAAGTGACTGGTTCAAAAACTTGACGGGATATTAGTATAATGGTAGAACGAGACATAATAAAAATATCAAATAGAAGCTGTTAAAGCATACAGTTGAGGAAACATTATTATAATTTTCGTTTCCCATTTCAAACGGGATATTTCTGGCGTCTGCTGATACAATTTATATTATTATCTGAAGACCAATTATTTGTAGGATCCTCGAACATTAACTGTGACAGCAAATACGTTCCCGAGTGAATTCTACATTTATTGTACTGTATATACACTACTGGCCATTAAAATTGATACACCAATAAGAAATGCAGATGATAAACGGGTGTTCATTGGACAAATACATTATGCTATAACTAACATGTGATTACATTTTTGCGAAATTTGGGTGCATAGATCCTGAGATATCAGTACCCAGAACAACCACCTCTGGCCGTAATAACGGCCTTGATACGCCTGGGCATTGGGTCAAACAGAGTTCGGATGGCGTGTACAGGTACAGCTGCCCCCTGCAGCTTCAGCACGACACCACAGTTCATCAAGAGTAGTGAGTGGCGTATTGTGACGAGCCAGTTGCTCGGCCACCAATGACCAGACGTTTTCAATTGGTGAGAGATCTGGAGAATGTCCTGGCCAGGGCAGCAGTCGAACATCTCCTGTATCCAGAAAGGCCCGTACAGGACCTGCAACATGCGGCCGTGCATTATCCGGCTGAAATGTATAGTTTTGCTGGGATCGAATGAAGGGTAGAGCCACTGTTCAAAGTGCCGTCAATGCGAACAAGAGGTGACCGAGACGTGTAACCGTTAGCAACCCATGCCATCACGCCGTGTGATACGACAGTATGGCGATGACGTATATACGCTTCACATGTGCGTTCACCGCGATGTCGCCAAACACGAATGCGACAATCATGATGCTGTAAACAGAACCCAGATTCATCCGAAAGAATGATTTTTTGCCATTCGTGCAACCAGATTCGTCGTAGAGTACACCATCGCAGGCGGTCCTGTCTGTGATGCAGCGTCAAGGGTAACCGCAGCCATGGTCTCCGAGCTGATAGTCCATGCTGCTGCAAACGTCGTCGAACTGTTCGTGCAGATGGTTGTTGTCTTGCAAACGTCCCCATCTGTTGACTCAGGGATCGAGACGTGGCTGCACGATCCGTTATAGCCATGCGGATAAGATGCCTGTCATGTCGACTGCTAGTGATACGAGGCCGTTGGGATCCAGCACGGCGTTCCGTATTACCCTCCTGAACGCACCGATTCCATATTCTGATAACAGTCATTGGATCTCGACCAACGCGAGCAGCAATGTCGCAATACGATGAATCGGAATCGCGATAGGCTACATTCCGACCTATATCAAAGTCTGAAACGTGATGGTACGCATTTCTCCTGCATACACGAGTGATCACAGCGTTTCACCAGGCAACGCCGGTCAACTGCTGTTTGTCTATGAGAAATCGGTTGGAAACTTTCCTCATGTCAGCACGTTCTAGGTGTCGCCACCAACGCCAGCAATGTGTGAATGCTCTGAAAAGCTAATCATTTGCATATCACAGCATCTTCTTCCTGTCCGTTAAATTTCGTGTCTGTAGCACGTCATCTTCGTGGTGTAGCAATTTTATTGGCCAGTAGTGTATACAGGACGTGTTCCACGTGACAATATACAGTAGTTCTAAGGTATATGCTTGATACAGCAAATACAGTACTGTATTTGTTCAACATATCTTGTTTATAATTGTTACTATACCGTCATATGTTCAATTTGTTTCCAATTAACTACATTAGATGTTGCTGTGCATTAGATGTTGCACTGGGATATAATTTTTACTGACATTGATCAATTACAAAACTCGTTCTTGGTGAGATAAAATCGAGTAGATGACCCTACAATGCTACCGAGCGAGGTGGCTCAGCGGTTAGCACACCGGAGTCACATTCTGGAGGACGACGATTCAAACCCGCGTCCGACCATCCCGATTTACGTTTTCCGTTATTTCTCTATATCCGTTCAATCAAATGCCCGGATGGGTCCTTTGAAAGGGCATGGCCGATTTCCTTCCCCATCCTTCAATAATGCAATGGGACCGAAGACTTCGCTGTTTGGTTCCCTGCCCCGAATCAGCCAACCTAGCATGCTACTTTAAATAACAAATTCCTGCTCTAGGTAGGAACGCAGCAACACTGATTTAATATAGATACGTATGAACCTCTGCAGACAACGTGGGCGAATATTTTAATCTCGCTAATGGAGCAGATAAATATCAAAGATTCATTAATTACGTGATGGCAAGGATTTACAGCGCAAAAGAGCAGCCTGTGAACAGAACCAGCTGCTAACATCCAGAAATATAAATTTGGCGCTATATAAATATCCACCAGAGATATATTTGGAGCACATCTCTGTATAGTATGAGTAACATGGACAATGGTAGAGATAGAAATACAACGACTAGGTGCCTCTGATTAATGGAGTTAAAGAACGCATGTAGTGATGGAGTATGAAACGAAGAGTTTTTCTGTCTTCGACAAAATGTGTAACACAGAACACAAGGAAACTAATAGGTACAACCCTAGGCCACACATTACAGCATTATACGTTGCTAAAAAAAATACTTCAAGTATTTTATTTTGAGCGAAATAATCTCAAGTGCAGAAATAAAGAAGTTTTCTGTCATCGAGAAAACGTATACTAAGGAACACTAGGAAATTAATAGGCACAATACTAGGCCACGTATTACAGCACGATACGTTGCTGAAAAAATATTTGAAGAAATCGTAGAGCGAAATAATCCCAAACGCACTCTTAGTTATGAGCATGTAAGGAAAATCGTCTATAACATAAGATGCAGCAGTTACGTTCAATTAAGAATTAGCTGGCAAGCCACAAGAATGATGAGGTTGCGGTTGTAAACGAACGAGTTATTACAATATTCAATTGGTGTTCAGAACTATTCAGTGAACGTGAAAATAGTTTCCTGTATTCCAAAGTTAACGCAGCGTAAAATTTGCTGTTTGTTACCCACATGCATGGACACCCAGCAGTTATAAATTGTATCCCCTACAAATTAAATACTGGATGCAGTGAAGCGAAGATTAGCGGCTATTGCTGTTTATAGTTTATCTACGGGTTTCATTTGCGCAACACTGAGATGAATTATTCATTTACTCCACCATACAGAAACTGCAATAGAATTTTCTTTCACAAAAATGTAGCTACATTTTCAAATAGTTTTGTCTTCCAGGCGTCTAAAAGGTTGATTTTAAGGTCACGGACATACTAAATCTCCCGTTACCCCAGAAGTTCCGCTTACGACAGACGTTTAGTGCTTCTTCTGATCTCCGCAAAGTTAATTTCGAGTCGTACAAGAATTTATATAGACAGCTGCATGTAATATGTGCATTACCGCTAGATTTCGAAACTAACATTTATTAATCTGTAACAATAAGTAATATTTTGTTTAAGTACGATAACTTTGTATCTACATCTGATCGAGTCAAAGTTGTTGACAAATGTCACCCACACAGAGCGTTAACACCCCTGTGGAATATTTAAATTCAAATTTCCGTTAGATAGTGTGCGGTTTTCTACGATTAGAATTTTTCATAGTCTGTCACTGCAGTAACTCTTCGTTTTCCTGAATTTGACAGGAAGTATTTGGGAAATAGCAATAATTGTGTTGAGGACATGATTGATGGGGCTGGAAAGAAAATGATTTTCAAGACAGATAGTGTGCTTTTTACTTGTAACTTTAGATTGTATATATTTATCATCTGATCCAGTGCAAACAATTTAGATTTATGAACTGATAATTCATAAAAAAGAGTGATAGAACCAATACTTCTTCTGTTTCATCACGTGGAAGTTATTATTATTACCAGCAGCTTCCTAATGTAAAAAGTATTAAAAGATGGGAAATTTCAGTGGAACTACTGCAGATTGATCAAAGAGCCATTTCGTCCTAAGCTCAAGAGAATCCTGACCGCATCCCCCCCCCCCTTTTCCCCTCATCTTGGTAGAGAACGTTCAACGGCTGACACAAGTGGCTAAGGATGCTGGCATCGAATATGTCCCAGGATAAGGAGAATCCTTTTGCCAAGTGATAACAGTAGCATCGGACAAGGAAATCGAGGGGAACTCCCGTATTAAAGACCCGTGTGCTATCTCTAATCCCAATGAACCGTTCTCTGAGATGGTTGCTCTTGAGAAGAAAAATTGTGGAATATGCCGATGACTTGATCTTTTGGTGAGTACATAGCTAGGGGAACTGTGTACCGAACTGAACCAAGGTAAGAAGACTATTGCTGCGTGAAATGTGAAGACAATGAATAACATAGGAAAACCAGGAAACGTGAAGAGAGAAATGGGGAAAGAAATATATTTTTAGAGTGAAGAAAGGATCAGTGGGAAGGAGAAGGAGAATTTCAGTCCGGAGAAAATTTACAAAGTGTCGGAAAGGAAGAAAATGGAGATGGAGTTATACTCACTAAACATTCGGACAAGAACATAGCAACGCATAGTACAGTTACTAACTGAACGTATCAGTGAAATTATAGAGTAACCCTGTGGACACACTGATTATTCTGGTTTACATGCCAACATCAGATGCAACTAAGGTAATAGGGAAAAATTATATGAGCGCCTTGAAGACGTGAATGACAAATTTCAATAGGAACGACTGTAATGATATGAGATTGGAATATCATAGTGGAAAATGGAGGAAGGTACAATTTCGATACAAAAACATTTGCAAAACCATTGCAAGAGCACGTGATTTAGAGCGTAATTTACTCATAGTGCACATTTGGCCATGATTAAGACAACAGATGATAAGATGGGATATTGAGAAATTGAAGAATGAAAACATTAAGGAGGACTCCAGTAATTTTGTCGAAAATAAACTAGGATGTGTAATGCACAGAAGCCACTACAGAGTATATATCATTAGAGATAAAGTTTTGGAAGCATTAGAGATAGGAATTGGACAAGTGTAAAGAATTAGGTATTAGGAAGAGTGGATAACAGTAAATATGTTGAATAAAATGGATGTGTGCAGGAAATTAAGAAATGACAATCTGGTAGAAGGCAGAAGACAGTACAGAAAACTGAAGAATGAACTAAGAAGATTAACTGACCAAGTTAGGAAAGACTGAATGAAGAAATGATTTCAGGATTCAGGAGGATTGGAAAAAAAGGTAGAATTTGAGAAATATACAGAAGGGTAAAATCTTTAACAAATAGTGGTTTGAGAAAAATAAACGTACAAGGAATGTTAAATAAACATGGGAATAAGATGGAATTAGGAAAAGAGAGGAAAGTTTGGACAGATTATGTGCAAAAGTTACTCCATGGACAGATGGATAATGTCAGAATGGTTTGGGAAGATGAAGATGATCAGTATGAAAAAACTAGGTACCAAGATACTGCAATGGGAATTGGAGAAAGCAGTTCAGGAGCTATGGGAAATGCCACAAATTTAGCTTAGACCCCAATTCAGTAGCTAAACTGACTGAGAATATATGATGTAGGGAGCTGATCCCAGAATCTACATTAGATTATTCCAGTATCATTACCTAAAAGTATGAAAACAAATATTGCAAATACTACTGGACAATTACTTTTGTAAGTCCTGTTTAAAAGGTTATAAAGAGAGCCACACTAAGGAGAACTGAAAGAAAATTGAGGAAAAAACTTGGGAAAACCCGAAGGGACCAGGAGTACAAAATTAACAGAAATATAGGAAAGGCAAAAATGATGAAAAAGAAGAAAGTACAAGCCAACATAGTATTGGATGGAAAGAAGATAGAACAAGTAAAGTTCTTTGTGGTACTAGGGAGTTCAGTGGCATCGAACTGAAGCTGTACAGAAGAAATAAGGAGGAGTATATCTATGAGAAAGAGAGCCTTTGAAAAGCTAAAGTAGTTACTAACAGCTACAAGAACTCCAGTCGGACTGAGGAAAAGATATCTGTAGTATTGTATAGCAGCGAATCATGTACATTTAAAAGGACCGAAGAAGGATATTTAGAAAGTTTTGAAATGTGCCTTTCGAAGAGAATGCTGAAGGGGAAGTGGAATGACACGACTTAAGAATAAAGATAATAGAGGAATAAGAAAGATTATTGGAAGTGATCAGAAAGAGAAAAAAAAAGTTGTCATGGAGACAAACTGCGTAGCAATTGTATACAACATAGAGTGAAAACGCAAATAATGAAAGGAAGTCGTAGGAAGAGAATTGGATTGATGGGCGACATTAGAAAAGGACAAATATACAAACAGTTGAAGGAAGATGCTCGGAACAGGTCAGGTTGGGGAGTCTCCAGTCGAAATCTGTCATAAGAAAGATACACTAAATAAGAAGAAGGAAACTCATAAAAAGTATTAACTGGTATGATTCAGTTGTATGTTTTATCGTACAGAATATCATATCGAGCTAAGCGCGTTGGTTGTTCAGTATATATTGTTACTATAATGTTTGAGACCTCCTTTATATGACTATAATTTACCAGAAATTAATATCTGTTTAACTTTAGAATTTTTTGTGCGGAATTTTAAATTGAGCTCACGCCTGAATTAATAGCACTATTACGTTAAGTCGTTTCACTTGAGCTCTATTTGAAAATATGTATAGAACGTGACCACAATCATACAGATTTTTAAGTACACTAATTTTTGGAAGATATGCAGGTACTCTAATTTTTACAAGTTAATAATTAAAAATTAAGCTAGAAGTTATTAAAACCACACCCAACAAACATAAAGAAACCGTTGTTTTCCGTGTAAATGTATATGCAGAAATTAATAAATATTTAGTATGAGAAATTCAGTGGTATCATTCCTGAAAATATTCGCAAGGTATTTCCTACGTACAATGATTTACGTGCGTGTATATCGGGTGACTGTGGTGGGGGACGGGGAGGGTGTAGTTGGATGACTGTGAAAGATAGCCGAAAATAGCTAGCTGAAAGTGCTTCCATTTTTACAGGGATGTTATTTTAACTATTTAACGTTGGAATTTGTATTTCAGGAGTTTAAGTAGACTAAGTTGAGCGACAGATCTATAAAATTGCTAAGACAGATAGACTGACGAGGGATTAACCCACAGCAATATGCCGAATTGATCTAGAAGTGGCTGGATGGAGGCATGTCCACCCCCACGAAAATAGACTGACAAAGGGTTATACAAAATACCAAACCGGATACTCAGCGTTGTATTAAGGCCTATATCATGCCAGTATTCTGTTTTGCACATCCACATGACAGTCAGCTTGTCGTAAGCAATTCAGTTTCGGAAACTGTAGTGAGAGTAAATCTGACAAAGAACACCTACGCATCTTCTCTACAGGGTCTGGTTGGTTGCGACATAGAGCGAATTATGTTTTCCTGTTAAGTATAAGAGACATTGTTTGTCAATCAAACCTATTAAAATTATTGAATGTGTATACCTAAGATCTTTCTACAATTTTTCCACCGGAGATAAATAATACTAGCTCGGATGGAGTTGATTGTGATGTCGTTACTGATTATGACTCCTATAATTCGAATACAACATAGATTTTTAGGTGGATGTGTAAATATTGTGGAAGCCTGTAATTTAATAGAGTATTCGGTAATGGAAGGATTCAGTACCACGATATTTTACATAAAGAAGACAATTAGAATCTATAATGGTTTACAAAAAATGTGTTACAGCTACGAAAGACTTACTCCCACGAAGCTGATCACAACCTTATTGAACACATTGATTGATCATAGCTCATTTTTCTTCGCTGTATGTACGATGTATGATTCTATATTGTGATACATTAATCGTGATGTAACGCTACAATTTTCCTAGATTTTCTTAATCGCTATACATTCATTTATAATTACAATATCTACTTTCGAATTTGCTGGTCCAAAGACGTAGCCGACATCACATGGGAAATGCAAAAGTGTCCTTGATACGTGGCAGATTTATTCTGTCGATTTCCCAATTGAAGCCGTTATATATGAACTTCTCATGGAATGCAGCTAAGGAATTTTCAAGTCCATTATGGGAAATTGTTCGAAAGCAGCGCTGGATGGGTGCGGGGTTGGGGAACTGGGTGGTGTTCGGGATTCGATTTCATTACGTTCATGGGCTAGTACAAGTTCTGTATACACATTGAGTAGACCTTGGGGTTGCGATCTTTTGTGTAGACTCGCTGAGTGAAATTTGTGGACATATTGTTTGCCTTAAGTATTAATCTATCTACTCCTTGGTTTGTGGGGAAGGTGATTGGTTTCCCTTTTGATGCATTATTCTTTTTATGTATGAGAGGGTGATGAGTAAAATTCTTTGGTCTTCCAGTTCGTTCAGTTTCACGTGGCAGTCTGTAGGTCTGGGTGGTATCTACTGTACCTAAACACTGCCTGGTATCTGTAATTTTCAGTTCGATCAAGATGTTTCGCGTGTTTGACGATCTGTAGTGCTTGTGCCTTCTATACTGTTACTGTATGTTCTTGCACCTAATTCTAACGTCGCTGCTTTAATATGTGTTTCACTCTTGCGGTTTCACAATTTTTTACTGCAGTGGAAGTGTTATCTACGTTTCCTATGGTACTTCTGTCGTTTTAACTGTAGCAGATTCTGCAAGACGTGATGCGGATCCGTATTCATGTAAGTTGTCTCCCTGGTATTTTGTATGCCTGTTTTGTATGTACGGATCAATATTGGAGGCTGTTTATCATTACTCTTTAATATTTCATTGTCCAGTTCTTAGTTCTAGCTGCTAACTGAGATTGCAGTATCGCACTTTGAGAAATTTGTTCCCTGATTTCTATAGCAGGTTCCGTTCGCGTAACTCAGCTGTTGGTGTGTAATAATTTAGAAGTTACTCTCCAGTTAAATCGTTCGGAGGGTCTCAGCGTACTGAAGGTTGCTCTTAGACATGTTATTTGAGTTGGGCATCCAAAGGATAATCTATGACTATCCTACACCTGGGACATATACAGGATTCTTTTGAGAGAAAATAATTTGACAGTAGGGTTTAACCATTAAGTGAACTCCTTCGACGGTCGTTGGAGATAAGAAACGAATCATTCGAGACTGAGCAGTTGCACATGGATTCTGTAAAAGCTCATGGAAGGGTTTACTTTGACCCAGCTCTCATCTCTCGAAAGAGTTTTTTCGCGCTCTAAACACATAAAACGAAAAAGCTATTGCACAAAAATGTTGCAAGAGGTAAACTAGCTGCTACTGAAACACGAGAACTAATTGATGACGTGAATGTTGATACAGACTGCTTGCAAGCACTGTACTGTAGAAAAAATAGGCTTCTACATTTTCCTGCGAACATTTTGACTTTTTGGCCACAATGAGGCAACGTCTGCCATTTTTCTTTCAAGCAAGAAATTCACTGAAAGTAAAGCGGCACAGCTATGTGACAGGCACTTGGTAGCTGTAGAAATGAAGGATGCGCAGACAGACTCTGAGGTACCAATGGTCTTGAGATACTTCCTAATATTGGGTCGGACCTCCTTTTGCTAGAAGTAGTGCAATAACTCGATGTAGCATAGACTGATTAAGTCGTTGAAGGTTCCTGACTGCCTCTATAGCCTTCCATAACAGCGTAAGTGTTGCCGATGTAGGATTTTGGGCCTAAACAGACTTCTCCATTACGTCCTATAAATGTTCGATGGGATTCAATTAGGACAATTTGGGTGACCTAATTATTCGCTCGTACAGTCCAGGATGTTCTTAATACCTATAGCGAACACTTGTGGCCCAGTGACACTGCGCGTTATCATCCATAAAAATGAACGCCATGATAGGTGCAAATGGTTTCCAAGTAGCCGAACATAGCCATTTCCAGTCAATGTTCGGATCAGTTGACCGAGGAATCAGTCCATTCCATGTGCAAACAGCCGATGCCGCTATGGAGCCACCACCACATCGCACAGTGCCTTGTTGGCAATTTGAGTCCATGGCATCGTGAGGTCTGCGCCACACTCCAACCCTACCACTAGCTCTTACTAATTGAAATCAGGACCCATCTGTCCAGGCCACTATTGTCCACTCGTGTTGGGTACAACCCACAGGGCCACGAGCTATGGTCACGAGCCCCGGGGATGTCGTGCGGTTAGCAAAGGCAGACGTGTCGGTTGGCTGTTGCCACTGCCTACTAACGCCGAATTTCGCCTCACTGTCCTAATGGACTCGTTCGTCGAAATTCCCATATTGATTTCTGTGGTTATTTCTCACGGTGTTGATTGTCTGTTAGCACCGGGAACTGACACAAACTTGGCTGCTTTCGGTCGTTAAGTGAAGGCCGTCGGCCACAGTGTTGCTGAGACATAACGCCTGAAATTTTGAATTCTCGGGACATTCTAGAGCAATGTATATCGGAATACTGAATTCTCTAACAGTTTCAGAAATGGAACGTCCCACGCATAAACTACCATTTTGTGTTGAAAGTCACTTAAATCCCATCACATGGCCAGATCATGTCGTAAACCATTTTACATGAATCACCTGATGGCAAATAACAGCCTTGCCAGTGTACTGCCCTCTCACTTCTTGTGTACACCATCTGTATATGTGGATATCGCTCTCCTGTGACGTTTGTCACCTCTGTGTACATATAGTATTCTTACCTCATTGTACCATATGGAGATCAACTCAGGGCGGTAGCTCTATTCAGAAGTGATGGGTGTCTCTTGTGGCAAAAGATGCGAATGGAAAATCCTCTCTGTGGCACAGCAGATGAGATACTAGGGGATGCAATACAGGATATGGACTTCATTGTTTTAAATGTAGAAGGCTATCCGAGCACATTTGAGGGACGAGTAGATGTAGCTGTTGACACTGATGTTGCTTTAGCACACAGGATGGCAGCATCTAAATTAATAGTTGTCAGGTGCTCTGGTACCTAATATCCAGCGACCATAATGCAGTTGTCGTCGAAGGAAAAGCGGCAACAATAGGTTGAGACAGAGGAAAGCACGACTGGTGATAGTATGGTAGGGTTAGACTTCAGGAAAATGGTTTGAATGGTTTAGTTGCATACAGTGCAACACTTCTGATGGAAGTGCTTCAGGTTCTTGCAGACTTGAGTGCGCAGCCACGAAGTGAACTGTTGCAAAGCGCACAGGACCTCTATGTCCCTAAGAAAAAGATAAACATTTGGACTATAATCTCTAGGAGCCCAAAACTATCCACGCTCAGGCAAAGGGTAAGATCAAGAAAAAGAGCTTTTCAGCTTTCTTTAGGACAAGCAGAACCCTGAACAGCGATCCATAAATACAGGACAATTAAGATGCTCTTCCAAATATTGCTTCATGGAACTAAAAGAATACACATAAAAAAGTTTCTACGAGGACACCTGCAATTTGACGTATGGGGAAGGACGTATAAGTTACTGACGAAAAAGGCGAAGAGACCTACTGTCACGATCAGAGTGTGTGAGTATGATGGATCAATGATGGCTGGGCGGAGGGAGTCAGCTGAATATCTGGTGTTGGTGATACCCCTCTAATAAGAAATTGTTATCACTTCCAACCAAAATTACTGGAAAGGAACCTGGACCGGATAGCGTCTACCTAGAGGGTGTGCGGTCGGAGGGTCGGTCGATAGTATCTTATTTCACAGCACTTCTAAAGGAGACAATGGGAATATGTACGACCCTGGAGATATGAAAAACAGCTAGAACACTAGTGACGAAAGTGCATAAAGACCTGATATCACGGAAGAGCTATAGAATTATTTGCTTATGGAACGTCTTGGCCAATGTGCAGGAGTGTTCGCTTTGTAACCGGTTGCAGGGGAACATCCACCCCTTGGGTCAAAACTGATGTCAGTATGGATTCAGAGAGGGCGTTCTACAGATGCTACGTTAACAGAGCTCTTCAGAATGTGGAAAATTAGACAACGATGAGTCCAGTTCCACTCATGATTGACATCGCGCGGAATATTCGATAATCTTTAGTGGCCTGCGATTTTCTTACATCTCCGAGTTCATCAGGATCCCCAAATATCTGTATAAAAGTTTTGTCGATTACTATAGTGGACGTAGCATCCAGTGTCTTGCGGGCCAGAGAATGGTAATCGCAAAGGTTACCAAGCACTGTACTCAACGCTCCATTAGTGGTCCGCTGTTCTGGGATCTTAGTATTGATCCTCTATTACCTCTGAAGCTATTGAAGATGTTGTTGCATACGCAGATATCATCCTAGTAGTTGCGACTGCAGACTCCAGGGCGAGACTTGAGGAAAAGACGAATTATGTACTTTATCATATGCAGCACTGGTGCAACAGCAACAAACTGAATATAGCTCGTCTTAAAACCACGTACATACTTCTGAAGAGAAGATCCTCTCCTGCAGTTTGACGGAATACCTGTAAAAAACAGCACTGTTTTCGGATATTCAGGCATTCTTCTAGATGCTAAAAGGCTTCCTAGAACATCTAAAATCTGTTATTCAAAAGCGGCTGAAATGTTGCATAAGATTTCCCGTGCTGGCACTGCTGAATATAAATTACCGTTTCTAGTCCTGCCGTCGTATCACGAATACCTTCAACACCATTCTGGCTTCGCTGCCAGTGGCTAGGAGCATCGCCTTGGACTAGGCAGCTCCAAAAGTATACTGCGACGAATTCAGCGGAACGTACTCCTGAGGCTCACTTGCTTTTCGCACTACACGTGCCGAGGGTTTCCAAGTGATTGTAGGACTATGTCCGATGGAGATCGTTGTACGTTACTGCGCAGCACTGTATTGGTTGAAAAAGAGAGAAGAGTACTATATAATGAAGACTTTCACGACAGGATGCCATAGTTGTTGATGAGTCTTCCAAGCGGTTTGGTTGTTGACACGTCGGCAATACTTAGAGTCGCCAGGAGCACCTAGAAGATGTCCAGCGCAGCTCTGGGAGAAACTTCAGGAACCTAAAACTTCCAATAATGTAGCAAAAAGTAGGTTTTCAAGTAGATATGGTTGTAGTTGGTCGGAAAATCTCGAGTTATTCCGCTGCTGCCAGTAACATATACAGTTATATGGAAGCTCTTCGCTTGGAAACTTAGTTAATTGCTTTAATTTGAGTAATTTTTTATTCTTATTTTCAATATTCTCTTTTATTTCTACATCAATATTACCAGTGGTTGGTGTCAACGTAGCCGGCCTATGTGACCGAGCGGTTCTAGACGCTTCAGTCCGAAACCGCACTGCGGCTACGGTCACAGGTTTGAATCCTGCGTTGGGCATGGATGTGTGTGGTGTCCTTAGGTTAGTTAGATTTAAGTACTTTTAAGTCTATGGGACCAGCTAGGAAAAGAAATATTGGCCGTCTAAGAAAACGATGAATTTAAAACCTGGGGTGGTAGACTGAGGGATACTGAAGGACACAGGCTTGAGCCTAGAAAGAAAGGAAGAAGAAATTGAATTGTCGATGTATTGTGAAACGCTTAAGAAATTGTCGCTGATATTAAGAAAGAGAGTGTTCAGTAGAAGAAGGACATGTAAAAGTATCCATTTCATTCGCCTGTAACACTACCTGGGACGGCCGCCATGCTTTAGTGCGTCTCCAGTTCCGCAGTACTATAGACGCAGGTGTTCTCTCCGTTTTGGTTATGTGTGATTTATACTCTGTATTCGTTTTAGTTGAAGGGGTTGCATTATATTCCATCTTGGTATAATTATAACCTAGAAATTTACCTTTTCAAGACGTTAAGGGCGTCGTACATTCGTTGCTGCTTTGCGCACTTTCTCTTACCTTACCGACATGGTAAGATTCCAGGTGAGTCGTTCATTCATCTGGTGACAAGGTAGAGCATAATTGCCTTATGTCTGGCGTTTTGCGTTACAATGTGTCGTAGTGTGGTTAAGGTCATGGGACTTAAGGCGTCTCGAAACTGAGGTGCAGTTGTTAATGTTAAAAGTCTAGAACCCTATGTAAACCTTTTCCCTTCCCAAGAGTACGTCCGTTAGTCATGGAGTAAGTTCAACAGCTTGATGACATCTGCCATTTTGGTGGAGAGTTTTATCTGTACCAAAAAGTCAGGTCCCTCTACTTTGTCTTTTGAATCGAACTGGTAAACGTTTTCTAATGTTTCTTCATCAGATTTTTATTTTATATATCATATATTGCCAGAAGAGGCAACATTAAACTTCCCTCTGATTTCACTTGGTGATTCTTTCGCTTTCTTTCCGTTTGCGTCTAAGTCTGAAACATGTTTTATGATGTCCTGAACTCTGTTTTAGCTTCCAGGTAGTTGTGAGTCTTCTAATTGGTACTCATCTATTTCCTTACAGGAAATGATGAAATTGCTTGATCTTCGGGAGTTCATAGTGTTGAGCTAGCAGTGCGTGGTCATCTTTTGCTCTGGGCACTGATGACGCATTGCTGACGCATTAACTACTCCCAGTAGTAAAGGTGCAGCTAGAGCTGTGTCCGCTCAGCTAATGTGCCGCCTATGTACACGGCAAGACACTGCAGACCGGCGTACGGAAACACGCGATTGCTTCTGTGCGTAGGGTGACATACTCTGTTTAGCTAGCAGACAAGTATTTCACTTACTTGCATCTAGCGCGACTGCTCATCCTGTCACCAACACCTGTGCATAGCACTGAGTTTCAGAACTGACAAATTACAGCGATTCATCATTCATTTATCAGCCGGGCATAATTTAACTAGGAATTTTATGAAATTAAAAACGAATAGTCGCTCCTCGCTGTCGGCGTGGAAGCAGCTACAGTGGGAGCAGACATCACAGCTTTCTCACCGTCTACAAATGTCATAAGATAGGTAGAATTTTTTGGCCACCAAAAACAAGATTCCAACAAAATTATCTCTGATGATATACTCTCTGGATATCAGTAGATTAAATTATTAACGAACTTCCAGAGAAAAACTCATCTCTAGAATTCGCCGAGAAAACCTGTATTCGAAAATTAGGCGTGTCAAGTGTACATCCGATGAGTAGCAAACATTTATATTTCGAACAAACATCAATATTAAACAGCTCCTTCTCTTGAATAAAATGATTTTATAATTTTATATTAGTCTACTCTTTTATTGAACGAAGTCGTGGGTTTTAGGTTATTTACTATTTCAAAGTTCACGTGGGCTTATTACTTACCCTCCCCTGGGCAGCAGGGTCCGGTGTGGACGTGTGGATACATGGATGCAGAACGGTTAGTCCATAACGACAGGCGTAGTTTACTTAGTGGTTGCTGAAGTACGACATCGCAAGAAACAACGGGTTGTATTGTGACGTGTTTGTAGAGGGCTGCTCGACACAGAGAAAAAAAACAACCATCACACTGAAGTGTATACGTATTAAGGTACCTCATACAAAACTATCTGCAGTTATACCCATTACACTGTCATGGTACATGTGGGGGTGGGCGAAAACTGTAAGGGTGCGTCTGAAAAAAAAGGCGTAAAAATAAAGTTTTAAGACGTAGAAATTAGAAACACTCCCGGAATGCCACAGTATATGTCAAGCATGGATCACTCACAGTAATGTAACCAGCACGTGTGTTCAGCGTCTGCATGCAATAAACACACACAAGTGGAAGGTGGCAGCAGTACCAATGGACGGTAAATGAAATGTGTCAGGAGGCGTGGAAAACAGTGCAGTCGGTGTCGAAATTCGGATATGGAGCGAGTTATCTGGCTTTCCGAAACGGCTACATTTATAAATTGTTCGCTTGCTGCTGTGGATAAAGTATACTGTGCGTGGCACAGTAGCGTTACCTAAAACCAGCGATGAGGCAGGTGTGGTGCGCCACCAGCCGTAGAGGGTAGGACAGAACGATGGCTGCATGGATGTATATCGGGCTGACAGAAGTGCAGCTGTTGAGCAACTGATCACCCAGATGAAAAAAAGGGCTACCAACAGCGTCAGCGAGCGTTGATATGTATGTGCCTCCGCAGCAGGCACTTCATGCATGGGTGACTGCTCTTCATCGGCAATGAAGGCTGGAATTAGCATGCAAGTATCGAATATGGGAGTTCATTGAGTAGTGATAGGTAGTCTTTTCAGATGAACCACGTTCTGTACTCCATCACGCAGATGGCCACTGAAAAATAAACAACCAGTGTACGTTATGGTCAGGAGAATGTTTTCTTGGCATTTCCTGGTGATCTTATCATTCTGGATGGCACAACGGATCAACAAAGTAGGCACCTATGCTTGGGGACAGTGCCCTCCACTAAAGCATTTTGTTGTTCCTCAGTACGATGGCACCCACCAGCAAGACAGTACAACCAGTCACACAGCTTGCAGTGTACGTGTGTGATTTCAAGAGCACCAGGATGAGTTTATCATATTCCCCTGGCCACCACACTCCGCAGCTTTAGACCCAATCGAGAATCTGCGAGACCACCTCGATCGAGCTGTTCGCGCGATGGATCCTTAATCGAGAAACTCTGAACATGGAACTGGAGTCGTCATCGTTCCACATCCCTATCGGTACCTTCCAGCAGTTTATGACTCTTTTACTGCACGGTTCGTAGAGAGAGTATGCAGATGTTCCTTCTCGGATCTATTGACACAGTTACGATACTGCAAAAACAGACATGGAAGAGATAGGAAATTAAACTCAATAATTCTTGCATCAATCGTTCCTGCTACAAAACACCGAGTGATAGGTGCTCATTGTCACTTCTGCATCCCTCAGTTATTAAATACAGTGCTTCGCCACTGTATGCAACAGAAACTCGTCACAATGAAGCAACACAGTAGAAATGCACCCACTTACCTTTATTCTTTAATGGACTCCGAACCATGGGGAAACTGCAGAAATTTGTTGGTAAGGTAGGGCTGAGACTCAATGTTTCAATTTTTCTAATCGAGTAAATGATTGACAGTAATAGTGCAGAACAATGTTCTGACAAATGTGCCGTACAGCAACGTTAACCTCTATGAGACCTCCACCTAATTGGAAGACTGGAAGAAAAAAGGTGAATAACACTTCCACATCAGCTCAGCTTGTAATTTCACAAAAAGTGAGACATATTAAATGCCACAAGCTGGTCATACAAGATTCTCACCAGCGTTACCTAAATACGAGCTGCTCAGAAGGTGGATTGTGGTATCTTCAAGGTACAACCAGTGGACCATTGCCTCGATGAGACAAGAGTCGTCAGCGACAGCCCAGTTCCACGTTCTCTCCAACCATACAATCTGTCGAAAGATAATAAGGCCTCAACGGCCCAAGAACACTGGAATGCTACCGAAACTTCGCACTGAAGCCGTACAGAAAATGATATTATAATTTATTAAGATAGTAATTGTTTAGAACAGTCTCCCTCCGTCGCTTATCAACGTCTGCACACAGTCACAGGAGCGATACTTTCATCTGATCGTAATTTTTGGAGGGAAGACAAGGAACTCCACCACGCCTCGGCAGCGGAGGTAGGCGACGCGCTTCCACATGCATACAGAAAGGCATATATCGTGCAGAAAGGCACAAAGGCAAACATGGGCAGGCAAATACTATGGCATCCGGTGACACCGCGCTTGCGGTAAGCGGATTAGCGCCGGAAACAGACCACAGCAACAGTTCTCGAAACATGACCTTTACGCCCCACTGGTCAATAGTATGCGGCTGCTGTTCTTTCTTTTGAGGCACGCTGAAAGCCATCTGTAGATCAAACTGTGATCTTCCGAGCACCTCGTTTCACTCCCTTTCTGATATAAAACAGCAAAATAACCAACCTCACATACTAAACTATTTAATAATAGCAACAGAGGTGAAACAGTATTGCGAAGCGTTATGTGGCAGAAAAGATGCAATACAATTGTCCGAGAAATAAAAATAATCGCTGCCCCCTGTTTCGAGTAAGCTTAATGGGAGGTTACCGTTGATTATCATCCGAATGCTTGGACTACAAGCACTCTCTCCTAAGCATTCCGAATTAAGATTCACCCTGCCTCACTCCCGGCTTTCATGGGTATTGACTGAACAGAACCACGTCCCATAAATGAGACGCATGTCCAACAGCCGGCTTTATTCCTTAGAGAAAATGGAGAGCGTGTTATTATAGTAACTGTACACGTGACACTGTATCTGATTTTACGTTAACGATAAAAATTCCTTAACCAGCAAGAAATTTAAACCCATGTTGATTTAAAATTTTACGTGTAGAAACTACACGCTATTGCGTAAATTTTACAAACGAGTGTTATTTACATTTCGATGGGTTCTTCTGTATGCTTTTTGTATTCAATTATACCGTTTAACAAAAATAATCAGAAGAAAGCCAATGTTAAATAGGAAAATTACATTTGCATACTTACTGCTTCCTTTACATTTGATCACTCTGTTTCTATTATTGGTCATGTTTATAAGATTCTTGAATTATTTACATCTTTTGATTGAATACAATGTCATATTACAGATTGTATATATAATCACCAAACTTCTGACTGAGTTGATGCTCCTTTCCACGAATCTCTCGTCTATGTCAACAACTTGATCTCAGAGTAGCAGTTGAGACCTACGTCCTCAGTTCTGTACTGGTTGTATCCCAGTCTCTGTCTTGCTGTACCTTTTTACCCCTTGCAGCTCCTTCTAGTACCATGGAAGTTATTCTTTAATGTCTTAACAAATATTCTATAATTCTGTCCCTTCTACTTGTGTTTTCCATATATTTCTTTTCTCTCCGATTCTGCAATCTCCTCTCTCCTTACCAGTCCACCTAATTCTCAACATTCTTTTGTCGCAGGACATCTCAAATGCTTCTGTACTGTCGCGGAATAGTAAAGAGTTGGAAAACGTGGAATATTGCCAAAGTTTCGTTGCCTGTGCCGAGAGCCAGAGGCAGTAGGTTAGCCAAGAGGTAAGAGGATTGTACATGTGTAGGAATGTGCCGTCACGCGGGGGCAATGGCCTGGTTACACATAACGGGCGAGAGAGAATTGCTTAGCACGTAGGTTTGTGTTAGGCGAAGACTTTCGCAGAGTGTAAGACAGAGGTATAGCGTCAGCTGTATTGCACTTGACAACTTCGCATAAGTCTGCCGTAACAACGCGTAACTCTGTCGCAAGAACACCTAAGGGGCGAGTACGACAAATGAATCAGCAGTATAAGTGGAACGAATGCATTCATTACGAACAAGCATGATGTCAGGACGTCGCTCATGCTTCCTTTAAACACACCAGCTTAGATAGCAACAAGGCACTCGTAGTTAAACTTGAAGTTAGATGTGTATTGGGTCGCTGCGTAGCGCTCAGCTCGGTGATCGACATGTTAATCTTTATTAAGGAGATGTTGCAGTAAGGGCAGCCCATTCAGCAGCAGACGTGAGGGGACAGTACCAGCTCTGGTCTTCTCTGCTGCCGCTGTCAATCATCAACGCAGGATTAGTAGACATCGCGGCAGACTCGCTCGCCGCCAATGTTGACCACATCAGTGAACCGTCGTCGAGATCGGCATAGGCCCTGTGCATCCGCCGTCACAAACGGGTGAGCCGATGACTTGGGGGACTGCAGCCCGTTCCGCCCTTCCACCGCGGACCAGCAACCAGGAGGAGCAGGGAAGAAGACGGGTTGGGATAGAGTACACTCCGCACTACGAGAACACCTCTCATGCCGACAGCGCCTGGACTCCAACCCGGAGCCTCCTAAGTGCAGCAGCCTGCTGTCCGCAGCCAAGCCGACCGGCTAGCCGGGCGCCGCCAGCCACACGCGGCCGAAGGAATTCCAAGCTACGACACAGCACGCGGCGCTGCGCTAGCAAGACTGGTGTGGCCCGGAGCTGGTGTCATCGCCACGAGTCAGCGAGGACTCAGGGAAGGTCGTTGATATCACCAAGCTCAGCCAGCCTGTGTTATGGACTCGGCAGGAATAAAGGTGTTATGAATTAATAATGTTTCTTTGGCGTTCCTGATGCGTCCACAGTCATTTCCTAGCATCGTGACAGCCACAGTGCTACGCTTGTAAACGCTACGGTCACAAGGCGAATGAGTGTCGTAGTAAGCAGAACGGTAACGGGAATAAACAGGAAAAAGCCGCAAACGGGAACGGGAGTGTTTCGTCCGTTTGAAGACATTCCCGGTAAGCAGAAGTACGGTGAAAACTAGTACAGAGACGGATTTTTGCTTGATGGGTGTTGTAAGGAATAACAGATGTAAATTTTTGATTGATATGTATCTGTTGATACTCTAGACCTCGTGGGTAGGAGAAGATTAGGTACTCCCAGGTATAGATTACGTGGAGTAGGGAATAATGAGTTGCAATCATTGAGTACAACACAGCTCGTTTTTAAGATTGGAACTGTAGAGTTCGGAGAGCAAATGGAAGTGTTGCCAACTGTGGGGTATTCTGTGATTCTCGGACTGGACTTCCTCGATAAACACTATGCCAAAATTAGTCTTTCACAGCGTACAATCGAACTTAGTGGAAACTTGTTTTCAATGGGTACAACAGCTGTAAATCTTTCTATGTTGCGAGGTGCATTCATTGCTAAGATGTCACCAATTGAACCGCGTACAAGGGCATTAAAGATGATTACGCATGTCAAAGTGCCTTCGGGTACAGGGAAGGTAGTTTGGTTGTCAGTAGGTACCGATGTACCACAGCAGACTATGTGTGGTGGAGCGACTGCAGAGCAATGAAGCATTGCATGAAATGCATTGTTTTATTAGGAGTAGCGTTGGTGCGTAACGGATATAAATGGGGAACTGATGATTCCGGTCAGTGTAGATAATTTTGGGGCAGATGAAGTGGATCACCCAAAGGGTTTAGTGGTAGCAAGTTTGGAAATACTTGACGATGAGGATACTCGACGATGAGGATATAGGTGAATCCCAAGGTGATTATAACGTCAAGCAAACCGTCAAGGCATCTGTACTACGTGATAACATTCGTCATATGGAGAATGGTGATCCGAAAGGTATGTAAGCTTTGTTATTAGAGTATTTAGATTTGTTTAGTTCAGAAGATCCATTACCAGCAAGTCCTATTACACAGCACCTTATACCGACTGGCGATAATCCGCCGGTCTATAGAAAACCATACAGGATAGCGAAACACCTACAACCACTAGTGGAAGAATTTATTAATCAACAGCTAAGGGACGGTATTATAGAGAACAGTGAAAGCCCGTGATCTGCCATCATAGTGGTAGTTCCTAAGAGGTCATTGGACGGTACTAAAAAGAATAGGTTTTCTTGTGACTATCGTTTTTTGAACGTACGAACTGTAACAGATGCGTATCCAATACCGAACATCACGGAAACATTGGACAACCTAGGTCGGTGTAAATATTTTTCGACACTAGATCTAAAGAGTGGGTACCATCAGAGAGAAGTAAGTCCCGAGGATAGACCAAAGACGGCCTTTACAACAAGCCTTGGTCACTTTCAGTATCGCAGACTGCCATTTGGGTTGAAAAACGCTCCTGCTACTTTCCAGCGTCTGTTAGATGGTGTGCTTAGGGGACTGAAACCAAAGATTGCTATGGTATACCTCGATGATATTGTTACTTTTTCGCGTAATATAGAAGAGCATGTGGAACGACTGAACGAAGTATTTAGTAGGCTAAGAGCGGCAAATCTTACGCTTAGTGTCGAGAAATGTCAGTTTGCTCAGACGCAAGTGACTTTATTATCAGTCAGGATGGGGCAAGAATGAATCCTCGTCTAACGTCGGCTGTGCGTAGTTTTCCAGTACCACAGACCACTAAACAAATTCATCAATATGTCGGTTTATGTAATTACTACAGACGATATGTAAATGGGTACGCGGAAATTGCACATCCATTAACGAGATTGTTAAAGAAAGGTGTTAAGTTTGAGTGGACAGCACAGTGTCAGGAGGCATTCGAGAGGCTCAAACAGATACTAACATCAGACCCAGTGTTTATACTTCCTGATTTCGAACAAGAGTTCATACTATCTTGTGATGCTAGTAATATTGCTGTAGGTTGTATTCTTTCTCAGAGGGTTAATAGACAGGAACATCCAGTGGCTTACGCTTCCAATCAACTGAATAAGGCGGAGACGAATTATTCAACTACAGAGAAAGAAATGTTAGCAGTGATTTACGGTATCTCGTATTTTTGCTGTTTTTTATATAGGCGTAAGTTCAAGGTGATCACAGATCACTCACTATTGAAGTGGTTGTTGGGGTTGAAAGATCCTTCGAGTCGTTTAACGAGATGGGCACTGACACTAAGTGAATTTGACTACGAGATGATTCACAAACCAGGGGTAAAATATACGAATTCAGATGCGCTTAGTAGAAAAATAGCAGCTGTACAAGTTGTGGGCATAAGTGAGAAGGAGTGGATAAAGGCACAAGCAACTGACAGAGAGTGTCAATTGTTCCAAACGCAACCACAATTTGAAATGCATGATGGGTTGCTTTGCAGGAAGACGAATTGCGGACTGCGCGTCGTAGTACCGGAGTCGCTGAGGGAAGAAGTGTTGAAACAAGCGCACAACCATGTATTGTCGGGTCATGGTGGTAAAAAAACGACTGATAGACGGGTATCTGACTGGTTTTGGTGGAAGACACGTCGCAATGATGTAGAGCAGTATGTGCAAAATTGTATACCGTGTGCGCAGAGAGCAGATTTATGTCATCAGATAATTCAGTTACAGAGGCTATCTGAAGCGGATCGTCCGTTCGCATTCATCGGATTAGACGTAATCGGAGCATTTAACAAGACCCAAGTGGGTAATCAATACGTATTAACAATATTAGATCAAACTTCCTGGCAGATTAAAACTGTAGTGTTGGCTGAAGAGCCAACACCGTGTTACTAGAGGAGGCCGAAATGCACGCGTTTTAGCTCACGCAGGCTGGCGTGAGGAGGGAAGAACTATACTGACGTGAGGTCTGGAACATGACAAGGAATTAGAATTCAGAAAGCGGACGTAATTAGCTTGATACTTAACTTTAATCCATTAATGATGAACGTCGCTCTTGACGGTACATGATTCACAATATCCTCTGTTCAGAATACATTCATAGTACTGAATATGGCGCCTTGCTAGGTCGTAGTAAATGACATAGCTGAAGGCTATGCTGAACTATCGTCTCTGCAAATGGGAGCGTACGTAGGCAGTGAACCATCGCTAGCAAAGTCGGCTGTACAACTGGGGCGAGTGCTAGTGAGTCTCTCTAGACTAGACCTGCCGTGTGGCGGCGCTCGGTCTGCAATCACTGATAGTGGCGACACGCGGGTCCGACGTATACTAACGGACCGCGACCGATTTAAAGGCTACCACCTATCAAGTGTGGTGCCTGGCAGTGACACCACAAGAACTATGTGCCGGACCGAGACTCGAACTTTCCTAAAGACAAACTGATCTTCATCTAAGAGGTTCTCAATTCCCTGTTCCCTATCGACGTCTCTTTAATCCTCTATCACATCATCATATAAGTTCTCCGCCACATAGAGGCCCTCATTGAACTTTTTCCACCTATTCGCTTTCTCCTCTGCATTTATCAGTGGGTCTCCCACTGCCTTCTTAATGTTGCCGCCCTTGGTTTTAATTTTCATTTTGGCTCTCTGTACTCTGAGTCAGCCCTTTCGACAACCTTTTCTCTTTCGATTTTTTCACGTTCTTCATGTAGCCATTTCGCCTTAGCTTCCCTGAAATTCCTGTTTCTTTCATTCCTAATTGGCTTATATTTCTGTATTCCTGAATTTCTCTGAACATTTTTCTACTTCCTTCTTTCGCCGATCAGCTAAAATATATCCTCTGTTACACATGTATTCTTCGAAGTTACCGTCCATATACCTAAGTTATTATCTACAACTTTCGTGAATGCCCCTTTAGAGATGTCCATTCCTCTTCAACTGAACAGCCTACTGAGCTAATTCTCATTGCAGTATCCATAGGTCCAGAGAACGTCATTAGCATCTCTTCCTCCTTAGTACTTCCTTGTCGCACTCATTTGCGCATTGATTCTTCCTGACTATGAACACTCCATCATTACCAAAATGTGATCTGAGTCTGTATCAGTCTTTCTCTACTCCTTACGATCCAATACATGATTTGCGGAATCTCTGCCTGACAATGACATAATCTAAGTGATCTTTTTATCTTCGTCGGCCTTTCCCAAGTATACCTCATCCTCTTGTGATTCTTGAACTAATGATTCGGTGTTACGATCTGAAATTTATTGCGTAGATCTTTCATCTCTCACACTCCTAATAAAGCCCATATTCTGCCTTAACACTTCCTTCTACTCGTTCTCCTAGAATTGTATTCCAATCCCCTGCTACTATTAGATTTTCGTCTCTCTCTACGTTTTGAATTACCACTTCATATACTGTATCTACCTCTCGTCTTCTGCTTGAGACTTCACCATGTATACGTGACCTACTGTTGTCAGCATTCATTTGCTGTAGACTTGGTTGAGAACATTAGTATCCCAGTAACTCACTCTCTGTCCTATCTTCCTTTTCATAAAATCCTACTCTCCTTATTGCATTTTTTGCTGCTGTTGATGTTACTCTATGGTCGCCTGACCAGTAGCCCTAGTTTTCTTTCCATTCCACTTCACTGACTCCCACTATATCTAAATTAAGCCTTAGCATTTCCTTTTTTATATTTTCTAGTTTCCCTGCCATGTTCAAGGTTCTGACATTACACGCCGCGACTTGTAGATCGTCATCGTTTCGATGGTTATTCAGTCTTGTTCTCATGCTCATCTCCTCCTTGGCAGCATCTCCCGGACATCCGAATGGGTGCTCATCTGGAATCTTTTGCCGATTGAGATATGATCATGAGCCTTTTTCAGTTACATGCCACATATTCTCTGTATACACTTTATGCCGTGGATTCCATTGTCCTCTGCATCCTCATGCCGTTCATCATTGCTGATTCTTCCGCCTTTTAGGGGCAATTTCAGATCACAATGCCAGAGTGAGTCCTGAACCTCTGTCCACTCTTCCGCCGTCTTTAACGAGGCCTTTGGCAGAATGTGGGTGACTCCCTACGCCGAAAGTCATCGGCAACCATTGCTGATGATTATTATTGAATATTTAAGCAACGGCGGAGTTAAAACCCGGGACAGAGGATTTCTTGACTACCAATCAACGACGCTAACAACTTTTTTCCCAACCTCCTCAATTTGTTCGATATTTAGTGTGGGCGGACGTAAAAGTCACTCCTTGAACTTCATCGTGGAATACTAAGCCTGAAGCCACGGGTGTCCTGTACATACAGGGCGATTTAGAATTCCTACCTCACAGTTAGAGGTGTTGTAGAGGAGACCCAGAACAGCAATATTTGACAGTCAATCCATTCTGGAAGTGCCCCGATTGGAAGATAAACTACTACGACGGATGGAGGGAAATATCCATTGTTGTAGTCAGTCTCTCTTGTCACGTGATGTCTTATGTGACGTCATGTCACGTGTCATCAGGGAACAACCAAAGGATGTTGATGCGCATGTACATCAGTTGGCACTCAATGATCGAGAACGACGGTGCATTAAAAAACGTCAGAATGCTTGTTTTACGAGTACACCGGCATGTTTCTGATCTACAGCCAAAACGGACGAAACAGTCGCCTGTATCACGAACTGAAAAGACACTCCAGGACTTTTTAACGGTGGACATCTGAACACTGTTCCTAGACTCACTTTCTGCAACAAAGCTCGTGGTCGCCACTTCGAGCGTTCTGTTGTAGTTCACGCAAGTACGCCTGGTTGATGCACTTCAAGCGTACCTTTGTCGTTGTATTAGAGTGGTTTTCCCTCCAAACGGTGCATTTCCAGACGTCTGTTTATTACCAACTATTGCTGTCCTTTTAGTCCTCTGTGCAACAACTGCTGTTGTTGTGGTCTTCATTTGAAGACTGGTTCGATGCAGCTCTCCAAGCTACTCCATCCTGTGCGAGCCTCTTTACCTCCGAATACCTACTGCAACCTAAGTTCTTCTGACTCTACTTACTGTATCTATCTTTTGTCTTTCTCTACGACTTTTACCCCCCAAACTTCCCTCCAATACTAAACTGGTGACCCCTTGATGTCTCAGAACGTGTCCTATCAACTAATCCATTCGTTTGGTCAAGCTGTACCAAAAATTTCTGAACTCCTCAGTTCGACTCAGTACCTTGTCGTGGGTTACACGCTCGATTTATTTTATCTTCAACATTCATCAATGGCACCACATTTATAAAGCTTGTATTCTCTTTTTGTCTTAACTGTTTATCGTCCACGTTTCACTTTAATACATGTCAACATTCTATAAAATACCTTCAGGAAAGACTTCTTAACACTTACATTTACATTCGACGGTAACAAATTTCTCTTCTTCAGAAGTGCTTTTCTTACCATTGCCAGTCTATATTTTATGTACTCTCTACTCCATACATCATCAGCTGATGCCCAGAAAGCAGAACTCACGTACTACTTTGTCTCGTTTCCTAATCTAATCCTGCCACACCTATAACTGGGTAACTGGAGTCCTCAATATATAGTTGTTGATTAGTGGGGTACACGCTCGTATTCCATAGTGGTGCATTTGAAGAAGAAAAGAATTGAAGAAGAAAAGCATTAAAACAACCACCTTCTTTAGAATATTAGTTGAGAGATTACATGCATATGTATTAGCTAAAAGTTGAAGAAATGAGAAGTAAAAAAACCAAAACGAATACTTGACAGATAGTATTTAACAGTACTATATTTAACAGTAGGAGAAATTGTGAAATTGGTTTTAAGTAAGATAGCTTTAGCAGATAGGGTCTGATAGACTGAACACAATCCTGTTATAAAAATGCAAATGCAGTTATACAAAAATGTGTATGTCCTCTGCACCGTCGTTAGAGCACGTTATGTATGTCTCTGCTGTAAGAATCAGCAATGATGAACGGCATGAGGATGCAGAGGACAATGGAAACCACGGCATAAAGTGTATACAGAGAATATGTGGCATGTAACTGAAAAAGGCTCATTGCTTTTAGGTTTTTGTGTGTGAAAACAGTCTCGGAAAATCTCCGATGTGTTAGCAGCAGTGTATTACATTTCAAGTATTATGCATCATTTTCCGAAGCACAGTTCTTCATCACTGTCGCCGAGTTGGAACTAGATGGTTAGCCTATGTGGGGATGATGTGGCCCTGCAGGTTTGGATTCGTGTGGCGCTGTGATGTTCTGGTCTTTGTTGTTCCATACTCACAATCGGTAACGCAACGCATTCACATCTCCCACAACAATGAACCCGTTAGTACTTCGTCATACACATTGGCGCTTCTGTGGCAGGGTTTTGTAATTCCTTCAAATTTGTCAGTTATATGTCAGTAAATGACGCTAGTAACATTGTCCGATAGACTACAGAAGAAAAATAAGTTGTAGTCCTCAATCAAAGCACGTGGCGTCGTCATTTGGCACAGCTGATGCCCACGTTAACTACTCTCTCTTTTGCGGTTCTCGGCTGGTGCCGTAATGGAACTGTTTCGGCAGCAGCCGCGCCACGAGCACGTACCGCGCGTTAAATACGGAGCGCTGTCGCCACAGAGGGCGGTGGGCCGCTCGCACGTACCGCGGGTCTGCCTGCCTGCCAGGAGCAGGCGCCTCGCCGCGCCGCACAGTGTTTGCGGCGTGTCAACAGCTGGCGGGCGGAACACGCGGTAATGGAGGCGCGGCGATTACGCGGCCGCTATTGCGACGTGTCCCCGCGGCACCGAAGCCGTCGGCCGCGTCGATCACAGCCTGTGCGGAAGGGGTGGGGCTGCCTGCTGCCTATACCTGCAGAGCCGGCGCAGTTGACTGGCAGTATACCTGTTACCTGCGGTATTCGAGCCCCGAAGTGTACCACAGTGATAGGTGACATTCCACGAACTGCTGCCCAGTAGCAAAAAGGCAGGCTGTGTTCTGTATGTTGCAGGAATAAATGCTTTGTGCTATAGCCCTTTCGCTGCAACAGATGGGCGCTTTGCATTCCGTGCTCAGGAGGCTTTAGTTTGGCTACACCGCTCGCGAGATACGGTTCCTGTGCTGAGAGACAGTGTTCCGGCCGATATGTAGTGTTTATAATCTGATTTTTGAACAACGATTAGGTAAAAAAAATTAATTTTTGCACTTCGTACAGCCTGATATCTTCACTCGACAAACAACTGAATTTCTTTCCGTTATTTGTCATACTTACTACGTTGCATCGAATTAAGTAGAACATCGCATAATGTTTTAAAGAGTTCGCAGAGGTAAAAATGCACTGCAAAAAAAAAATTATGCAAATGGCTCTGAGCACTATGGGACTTAACATCTATAGTCATCAGTCCCCTAGAACTGAGAACTACTTAAACCTAACTAACTTAAGGACATCACACAACACCCAGTCATCACGAGGCAGAGAAAATCCCTGACCCCGCCGGGAATCGAACCCGGGAACCCGGGAGCGGGAAAATGCACTGCATAAACATTGCGTATGGTCGACTTTAGCTCGTACATTGTCAGTGAATGAAGTATAGATAAGATACTGGAATTCCATTTTAAACTGCGAGCAGCACGATCTTCCATTTCGTTCTCGAGTCATTTTGTTCTACATCTGTGGGAGGGCCGTGCACGACGCGTCCAGTTCCGTCCAACAGACCTGCCGGCTTCTATGAAATACTTGTCATCGGCTTTTAAGAAAACTATTTGCTAAAAAATTGTTTTCGTTTCACATGTTACAGTCTGATATCTTCGCTTGATACAGGACCGAATTTATTTTCGCTATATGCCGTAACTATTGTACTACATAAAATTAAGTAAAACATTGCAGAAATTTTAAAGGTTATTGCAGAATTAAAATCATATTGCGTAAACGTTTTATGGTTGATTTTAGCTCATACACTACAGTGAATGAAATGTAGATAACATATCGAAATTTTATTTAAACTCGAGAGCAAAAGGAAACATTTCATTCTCGAGTTAGTGGGGCTCACACCAGTCGCACACGATGCGCACATTCATGTCTAAGCGCATCGCGAATCATGTGGTCGTAACAATCGTCATACGCCATAAACATCTCAAGGAACCAAACCGGGTCTTTCTTTTTATTTTTTTTTTTTTATTTTTTTTATTTTTTTATTTTGAGGTAGATCGTCTGCAGCAGTGAGAGGTCGGCAGTTCAGGACGGCTTCAAAACTGTACAGAAATCCAAGAATCGGCCATATACACGTGCACATCACTGGAGAAGCCGCGCGGGATAGCCGCGCGGTCCCGGGCGCCTTGCCACGGTTCGTGCAGCTACCCCGTCGGAGGTTCGAGTCCTCCCTCGGGCGTGTGTGTTTGTTGTCCTTAGCGGAAGTTAATTTAAGTTAGATTAAGTAGTGTGTAAGCCTAGGGACCAATGACCTCAACAATTAGTTCCCACAGGACGCTACGGTCGCAGGTTCGAATTCTGCCTCGGGTAAGGTTGTATGTGATGCCTTAGGCTAGTTAGGTTTAAGTAGGGGACAGATTACCTCTGATGTTAAGTCCCATAGTGCTCAGCGCCATTTGAACCATTTCTTTCCTCATCGCTGGCGGGCGACGCACACGACCACACGCCAAGCCGCTGGGGCGCAAGGCGCTGCTCAAACTAGTAGGTTTCTGAATACATCAGAATAAGCAATTAGGTTAAACTCATGCTGTTCAATCAACAGTAATTCTGGTTGCCGTTTTCTGTGTACATAAATCTCATTTCTTTCAGTAGGTTCAGTAGCTGCCCCTTTGACGACCTATGCAACGCTTTCATATTATTCTTTATATTTCCTGCCGAATGTTCTTCTCTATCCAAATGTATACCGAAAGCGCTCTTATTCTGGTTGAACATATGCTCTCTAAAGCGAATGTTGGTAGTCCTTCCTGCCTGACCGATATAAACTTGTCACCCTCTTGGCATTTGATCTTATAGACACCATATTATGAATATTTGTTGCTGTTGTTGCCAACATTGTGGCGTAGCCTAGAACCAGTTATACTTTTCCTTTGAAGTTCCATTTTTACTTTCGTTTTTCTGGAAGCCTGTGCAATTCTGAAGAAAAATGCACCATTGTATGACATAGCAACAAACTTCTTGCCCTCTGGTTCTATTGTCTCCTTCTTGTCAAACATTTTTGACTTTACTTTATTATAAAGGATCATTACACCCCGGTACTTATATCCGTTTGCCTCGGCTGCTTGACTAATCACATTTAATTCTTCCTTTTCTTCACTAGGGGTGAGTGGTGGGTTTAGCGTTCTGTTGAATACGGCTCTCAAGTATGCCTATTTATGCTTCTTGGGGTGACAGGATTTCACATTTATAATCGTGTCAGTAGCCGTCGACTTCTTAAATATGCTAATCATATGCTTTCCATACCTTTAGTTAACCTAAGACCCAAAACCTTGTATTTCCTTCTTCTTCCAGTTACAGTGTGAACTTAATTCTTTTCGTGCATCCCACGCATTCTTTCTACTACCTCGCAGATGTCACAATTTTGTTCAAAAAATTTATTTTCCAGCTCATTTTCAAATATCTCAGCTTAAGTACCAGGCAAACTAGTGACCGTTGAGAGTCCGTCGTTTTGATAAAAAATCTTATCGTTAAACTTAAAATAATTAAATGACAACACAAGTCAAAATTTTCTGGGAGTTTTGCTATTTCGCCTTGACTAATCTTCTTGTACGTTGGCAAGTTCTTCCTTATAATCTCTAACGTATCGGTTTCTGGAACGTTGGTATACAAGTTAACAATGTTAAAAGAAGCCAAGGTATCTCCAGCTGGGATTGGTACATCCTTAATATCATCCGCAAATTCATAACTGTTCTTGACACTGAATGGCTTTTTACAAGTATACGCTGCTTTTTTGTTGCATCCCCAGTTCATTTTGTAATTGGACATGAAATATTGTTAAGAATAGGCCTAATTCGTTCCCCCATCTTGTGCAATTTAATTTGCGAACGAAGCACAGGAATGGACGTTTCTCTTTCTCATCCGGAAACAAGAAGCTACTGATCTCAATTGTTTTCCTTAGATCTGACTGAAATTTGTTCACATGATTTCTGTAGACTTTGAATATGTTTTTACCTGCTTGAAATTTTTCAGTTTTTTAGATTTAGTTGCAATCTGAAACTAGACAACTGAATTTCCTTTGTCAGCCCTCTCATCTAAAACCGTTTCCATTCCCAATTTTTGATTTGGCCTTTTAAGTGCTTCTAAATGTTTTGGATTATTACGTTCGTAGTGACCTACATTGAATATACATTTGTTACTTTTACTGCCATTTACATTTGATCTAATTTATTGAGTTTAGCCACGTCACAAGCAACTTTTAGTTCTGCAGTAGTATTTTTGATTAAGGCTGGCCTCAATTTCGGAGTAATACTAAAATTTAAACCCTTATTCACAAGATACATTTCATTATCCGTCATTTATATGTTCGTGATATTGACCACCGTGTCCGCAAATTGATATTTGACTTCGCGCTTTTCGTCTAATCTTGCTGTATACTCCGTCTACAAATTGGAGGATTTCTTCCTATGTCTCATTGCCATGTGTTTCTGTTGATTGCAAACCACTTTATTCACAATTTTGAAAACGCATGAGAATTGTAATGGCGAGAGAAGCGTCCCTAAAAGTAACTGAAGTCTGAATGCTTCCGAACAATTCTTTATTCTTGTATGCTTCCCTGAGCTCAGTCCCATTCACAGCACTTTACTTTTGCGTTTCAGGCTTACCGCTCCAGAAAAATGATTACTAAACCTGGCATTAACATATTAAGAATAATCCCCTCACTCAAACAGAATTTGTTAAAACCTTAATTTCATTATATCTTACATAATGCGCATTAATTTTTAAGGAAGAGTTTTTCCTCATTCTTGGCCTTCCTTGCACAAATTTATCAATTGAAGCCATCAAGTCTGAAAATGAGTCCGTGATCATATTTTGGCACTATATTGTACAGGTTCGTCTTGATCACACAAAATTTTACACATCAATATCACCGGTTTCGGCTACTGCCGTCTTCAGATCTGTTACAAACAAAAACAGGGTGTAACCAACAAAGTTTTGCTGAAGCTAAATTTATAAAGGGCCTGGTGTTATATAAGAAATATAAAGTTTAGCAGTTGTATGTACCAACCATACGTACTATAAAAAGTCCTGATGTATTGTGAACGTAAAAATAAAAATGTATTTGCATAGTAGGTGCTGGTGATGATCAGAATGCGACTGGTATTCATAAAAAAAAGAAAAAAGAAAACGGAACTGATCCCATCTGAGGGCCCTACAGCTAGGGTACATGAGTAACCAGTATACCAGTATCGCAAATGTAATGTTTAAAATGCAGTACGCGTAGTCATTAATTAAAATTACTGTACGCAGCAAAACTAGCGTCTGACATGTATTGACATGCAATACGTAGAATTAGGCCCATACTTAAAATCCGCATAAAAAGTAGAAATACCAATAATGTGAAGCTCCTAGCCTGTCAATGTAGAATATACAACCGTGTAAAAGGCAGAATAAAAAGTTTAAGAATAAAATCACATCCATAAAACGAAATCTTCCAGCATGACTAAACAATTTTGTAACAAAGCTTAAGTTGGCAGTAGCCGAAACCGGTAATAGTGAAGTGTAAAAGTTTGCGTGATCAAGACGGACCAGTAAAATTAAGGGCCAAAATATCATCACCGACTCATTTTCAGACTTTATGTTCAAAAATGTTCAAATGTGTGTGAACTCTTACGGGTCCAAACTGCGGAGATCATCGGTCCCTTGACTTACACACTACTTAAACTAACTTAAACTTATTTATGCTAAGGACAACACACATATCTATGCGCGAGGGAGGACTCGAACTTCCGGTGGGAGAGGCCGCGCAATCCGTGACATGGCACCTCGAACCGCGCAGCCACTCCGCGATGCGCGAAACAACAAAATTCCACAAAAACAATTCTCCCTTTTTTGGACATCTTATTAATATTGTTGTTATTACTGATATTATTATTATTGACAATCGCTGTAGTATAAATATGTTGATAAGCACAACTTTTATAGAGCAGATGCTGTTAATTTCGCAATCTCATATTTATCTGAATTTAAAAATTTGTAAACACCCAGAATGGATACCTACGAGCTTCCACTGACTATAGATGGAAGCATGTGCAGCAGATACAAAGTTGGTGTGAGGTGTCAACCATCCGCCATCGAATTTGATTATGGGTTGAGAGCCGGTAACTTCCATCTTTCGTTTCCTGCGTCTTGCAGGTGATGCACTTGGTGGCTTATCTCGTTCCTTCTTCCCCATTAGCTGACTAAATCTCTTCAAATATAGCGCGCAGTACTGGAAGCCGATGCGGTGTTATTATATTTGAGCTGTCGACGAAAATTGTCTGCCATGTCATGATTACTTCACAGAGGCAGTTTCAGTGACTATACGGTTCAATTAAGACAAGAGAGTGCAGTCGGATGCTTAAGGATTGGAGCATCGAACAGAAAGGAAGGTCCGTCCGTCACGGACTGGGAAATGTGTGTGTCACAAACTGATCAAAGTTTGATTCATCGGTCGTCCTGATCGATTCGTCTCTCTTTCTTCATTGCTTCCTGACTCATCTATCTCTGACTCATTCCACTGATGGCATTCACTGATGCACTGTATCACTCACTGATTTCCCTCGCCTGTTCCTTCTTTGTAGTTTGGTGAAATAATCCCCAACTCTACCCTCCAGGGCGCTAAATTTACATACATATCGTATTGGTCATTTGCGGGCCCAATGTACAATCCTCCCAAATAACGATCGACGCTGTGTAACCAAGTCTTCGCATTCTTTGTGCAAGGTGAAAATATCCGAATTGCGGTAGCATCAAACTTTGAAACTGTCGCATTTCTCTAAATGTTTCAGATTGTGACATTTTACAGTCAGATTGAAGCTTCCTTCCAGTTAGGCACTGCTTGCAAAATTCTTTGAGTGTGTCTCCTTTCCCTAGTAGTTAAGAAAGCAAGGACCCAACAAACCCATCTGTCTATCATCGGAATCTCTGTTCTCTACAAAAGCTTTCCCAGGTTTTTGTGACATCATGGCATCCGTCTTGTGGGCAGCCAGACTTTGAGTCGGGTAACCACGAATGAGGCAAACACTTAAGTTATGATGAACTGTCTGGCTTTTGGAAAGCCTCTGACGCAAGGCTGTTGCTTTAGCATATTACACATTTCATCTGCATAGCAAATACACTCTGAAACAAGAAAACGACACACCACAAAGGAATTTTCCAAATAGGTTGGAAATCAGTAAAAGTGATGAACATGTACAGACAAACAAATTATCACAATTTCGGAAAAACTGGATGACTTTTCAAGAGAAAGAGCTTCATAGAATGAGCAAGTCCACACCCAAAGGAAAAACGTAGACCTTGTAGCTAGAAACAGCCTGGACCTTATCTAAAGCGCCAGTATAGAGAAGCTGATTGGAGATCAAGGTGTCATTACAGCAACTATGGTTACTGAAATTAAAATACCAGTTAAGAAGGTTGCGATAGCATTTCCGCTACAAAGAACATTTCAGCAGTTGTTAGCATCTCACTGAGACAGTGAACTGATATCACTTAGTTCTAGTTAGAAGGACGCAGAGTAATTATGGGCAGAGTTTAAAAAGACTGTAAATCTGGAGAGCTATATGCCTAATAAGTATATTCAGGACGGCAAACATAGTTGTGGGTTAACAAAGAAATTCGGAAATTGTTCAGGGTGTAAGAACTGTTGTACTCTCGTTCAAAAGAGAACGCGCAAATGACGACGGGCGAAGACTTGTAGATACACGTGTGTCTGTGAAAAATCCTACGCGGGAAGCATACAATAACAGTAACCTTCATACGTTTGCAAAGGATCTGGCCGAGACCCCGAGAAAATTCTGGTCACGCTGGAGAGTAGAACAGATATACAGAAAGAGATCCCGCTGGACTACGTCTGGCCCATATGGAAGCCATTATTCGGCTTTTCATTGACTGATGTAGCTGTTGGATATCCTTCTGTCCAATTAATGCGTTAGATATCAAAATCCTCAAATTCCAAGAGGGCCCTGCACATAATGTTCCAAAGTTTTCAACTAGGGAGAGATCCGGCGCAATTTCTGGTCAAGTTAGGGTTTGGCAAGCATGCAGATTAGCTGTAGAAAATCTCGCCGTGTGCGATCTGGTCCAGCCTGAATGATTTCGTGTCCGTTGCAGCCGAAGTTGACGACTCCGTTGGGCCAACATGGGAATGTGTAAAGGAAGTCTTCAGCGGAGCCTCTTGTTCAGCAACGTAGTCTGAACGATGTTCTCCGAAATAATTGCGCCTGAAAAAGAACTGTACTACTTTGCCAGACCGGCTACAAATCTCCGCCTACTCTACTTCAAAGAGAAGGTATGCTACCGATCTCCACGTCTGTTATAAGGTGGATGTGCATCACTGTGCGACAGATGCTCACAGCAGTAGAACTAGATCAGCCAAGAAGATTCTTTCCAAAATTCTGCTTCCCAGCTGGCGGATCTCAAAAATGTACCCTTTGTTAAAGCCCCTTATGCCTTTTGATTTCACCGTTTGAGGTCCATATTAGCGCTAGATGTTTCACTAATTCCTTCTTCTCCGCTTATACACTGTCCATACTGCCTCATGTGGACTTAACGCCACCAGGAAGTTTGTAATCTCGCAATGGGCAGTGGCCTTATTTTTTGGGTAATCACTTTATATTGACAGGATAAGTAAGGTTGCGTGCTAATCAACGGTATTTTGGAGATACACAGTTAAGTGCAGTTTTCCATCAAACTAGCAGAGCCGGAATTCACACATTCAGTTGCCATGCTGTACTAGTAAACTGTAGCCTTCACATGTGAGAGCGTTCACATCCGCATGTCTAAGCTGTAACGTTATTATTGTTAGGCCTACTTGTGCTATTTTATCCATCTTCAATGTGTGGGGCACACTCTTTTCAATTGAAGAGGACTGTAAGGAGCTTTTTTAAACTACATCTACGGCTATATAAGTACTCCGTAACCTACCGGACGGTGTATGGTGGAAGGTTTCCCCGCACCACTTTCAGTCCTTTCCTGTTTCACTCTGAAATACAGCGATGAAAGAACGACTCTGTCTATGCCTCCATATGAGACTTAATTTTTCGTATCTCATCTTTGTGGGCCTCACGCGAAATGTAGGCTGTCGGCAGCAGAATCGTTCTGCAGTCAGTCTCAAAAGTCGGATCTCTAAATTTTCTCAATAGTGTTTCTCGAAAAGAACGTGACCTTCCCTTCATGTATTCCCACTACAGTTCCGAAGCATCTCCGTAACACTTGCTTGTTGTTAGAACCTACCAGTAACAAATCTAATAGCCCACCTCTGAATTGCTTTGATGTCTTCGTTTTATCCGACAGTGTGCGCATCCCAAACACTTGCGCGTTGCTCAAGAATAAGGTCGTTCTAGCGCTGTACATGCTGCCTTCTTTAGAGATCAACCGCAGTTTCCCACAATTCTCCCAAAGAAATGAAGTAGATCGTTCGCCTTACCTGCCACAATCCTCACATGCAAGCTCGATTTCATACTGGATACAGAAAATAATAGCTGCCCTATCGCACTACTTTGGGGCACTCAATACCTTTGTCTCTGATGAACACGCGCCGTCTCGGACAACATTCTGTGTTCAATTACTGAAGTATTCGAGCCACTCACATATATGGAAACCTAATACATGTGCTCATACCTTTGTTAACAGTCTGCAGTGAAGCACCGTTTAAAATGCTCTCCGGAAATCCTACCTACGGAATCTGCCTGTTACCCTTCATCCATAGTTCGCAGTATATCATGTGAGAAAAGGACACGACAGAGACTTTGTAAGTCTATGTTGATTCGTGGAGATAAGGTTCTCAGTCTCAAGAAACTTCATGATATTCTTAGTTCGAATGTGTTCAAAAATTCTGCAGCAACCGGATATTAGGGATACTGGTCTGCAATTTTGCGGGTCCGTTCTTTTACTATTTTCTACACGGGAATCATCTATTCTTCAGTCGCCTGGGACTTCACTGTGGGAAAAAATCGTGTAATTGATAGTTAAGTAAGGTGCCAATGGCGTAGAGTACCCTCTGCAAGAGGCCAATGCCACTGAGTACTTATCTCTAAAACCGAACTGCAATCCCATCCAGACCTGGTGACATTTTTGTTTTCAACCTTTGAATTATTTCTCTGCATGGAGACGCTAATTACTATGTCTCCCATGCGGGAGTCCGTTCGATGGTCAAACGATAGTATCTTTGTAAGATTCTCCTGCGTGACCAGAATTATCTCGACTTCTCTCCCGGATCATTTGCCAGTGTGTGACGGTTGCAGTCGTTGTTTTCTTCGCGCGCAGAGATCTTTTCACAGATTCATGAATCTCTACTAATCTTTACCTCTCGTCATTTGAGCGTTGTCGTTTCAACCGAGAATACAACAGCTCTTACTTTCTGAGCTCTTTCCTAATTTCGTTGTTAAACCACGGCTGGTCTTTTCCGTTCTTAACCCACTTACTAGGCGCTCAGTTCTTCAGACCAAGATTAAGTGTGTTTAAACGTCGCCCATAATTCCTGTACGTTCTTTTTGCTGGAACTAAGTGATGTAAAATCAGTGTCTAAATGAAACGCTAACAACTGATTTCTGCTCTTTCTAGCAAAACACTCTGGTAGCGTTCTTGACCGGTTTATTAACTTCAGTAACCGTGGATTCTATAATGACATTATGATCAGTAACCTACACTGTCTAGAACGTCCGGCCTGTTTATAGGTGCAAGCTCTAAGATATTTTCATTAGGTGTTGGCTGACGAACTAGTTGCACGAGACAGTTTTCAGAAAATTTGTTCGCAAGTACTTCGAAAGACTAGATAGTTCTTAATAAATCCACAGACGTCCCGGTCTACATTTGACGGGTTACGTCGCCTCCAATTTCTGCTCTTAATTTTGTATGTTTAACGAAATTCTCCCAAACAGTCTGAAAGTTAAAGAGTGCTACATATTTCATCTTTCACAACCACAACTCATGTATGTAGACTTCTATTTAGTGCGTTCTAGTACAATATAGAATATGAAATCTAAAGCGAAAATGATCAGATGTTTACACAAAGAATCTCTAAATGTGGCAGCAAATCCAGAGATCTTCTGGTCGTACGTACAGTACACCTGCGGAAAGACACAATCAATACCCACACTCTGCAATGACAATGCTGACGTTACGGATGACAGTGCCACTAAATCACTGTTACTAAACACATTTTTCCGAAATTCCTTCATCAAAGAAGATGACGTAAATACACCTATATTTCAATCAAGAAAATGTGTCAACATGATTGACATGGAAGTCAATGACTTACGGATTCCGGACCAGATTGTATACCAGTCAGGTCCCTTCCAGAGTACGCGGATACAATAGCTCCATACTTAGCAGTCATATACAACCGCTTGCTTGTAGAAAGGTCCATACCTGACGCCTGGAAAGTTGCACACGTCACACCAATACCAAAGAAAGGAAATAAGAGTAATCCGCTGAATTACAGATCAATATCGCTACCGTCGATTTACAGTAGGATTTTGGAACGTATACTGTGGGTTACCTCGAAGAGAAGGATTTATTTCCAAATAGCCAACACGGCCTGAGAAAATATCGTTCTCGTGAAACTCAGCTAATTCTTTACTCTCACGTAGCAATGAGTGCTATCGACAGGGGATGAAAAACTGATTTCTTATATTTACAGAAGGCTTTGGACACCGTTCCTCACAAGCGACTTTTAATAAAATTTCATGCCTATGGAGTATCGTCCCACTTGTGTTACTGGATTCGTGATTTGTATGTGAGAAAGTCCACAGTTCATAGCAACTGATCAAAGTTCAAAGTAACTGACGGAAGGTGATCGAATAAAATGGAATAATATCTGGCGTTGCCCAAGGAACTGTTATGCGACCTCTGCCAGTCCTTATCCACACAAAGGGTTTTGGGAAACAATATGAGCAGCTTTCTTGGATTGTTTGCAGATGATGCTGTCGTTTACCATCTTTTTAAGTCATCAGATAATCAAAACAAATGGCCAAACGGTTCAGACAGGACATCCGTATGGTGCGAAAAGTGGCAATTGACTCTCTGTAATGCAAAGTGTGCTATCGTCCTGATGAGAACTAAAAGGAATCAGCCAAATTTCGGTTACAGGACAAAATATACAAACCTGAAGGTTGTAAATTCAACTAGAAACTTAGGAATTACAGTTAAGAATAACTTAAACTGGAACATTCACACAGATAACTACTAAAGTTACTGCCTTAACCACGATCGTCCATCCTCTTCTGGAGTAGTGCTGTGCAATGCGGCGTACACATCTGATGGGCTTTACGTAGGACGTCAATAAATTTCAAAATTATGTGTTACTCCGAAAGAGAGGGAACTGTGCCGCGCATATGATACATGAAGTGGGGTGGCAATCATTAAAGCAAAGGCGAATTTCGTTGCTGCAGGGTTTACTCATGAAATTTCAGTCACCATCTTTTTCCCCGGAGTGTGAAAATGTGTTGTCGGCGTCAACCTACATTGCAAGGAATGGTCATCCTCTCATAAAATAAGAGAAATCAGAACTCACACGGAAATATTTAAGTGTTCACTTTTCCCGCCCTCTGTTCGAGAGTGGAAAGGTAGGGAAATAGCGTACAGGTGCTTCAATGAAATTACGACATGAAAGGCTGCATTCTGACCTCATTTGAGAAGAAAAACTTCGTTGATCGTCTGGTAATATTCCACGGTTGTCGGAACTCACGACTTATATTCTGGAAGAAAGATGTCAAAATTAACGTCAGACCATCAAGAGTCAGGATTATTGCTGTCATTAGGTTACTCCACCGGTGTAACGGTTTTGTGACCTACAGACATAGCTGAATTTCTTCATCATGCTTGTTCAAACGTTCCGACTCCGTTTAGTGTCCTGTTCCTTTAGCTCGTAACACATTATAGCTGAAACTTCTGTTGTCTAGATACATGCAATGCTGTTAAAATATTAATTTTCTTTGCTTCACTAGTACTCTTCTGAAATGCATTTCCTGGAACACTATTTCTCGTAACGCAACAATGGGGTGATCACTCTCATTTCATGTAAGCACGAAACTGCCAGTCCATCAGCAGTCGAAGCTATTATTTGCAGCGCGCCGTTTTCTGCGTTAATCAGTAGAGTGATCAGAAACTAGTGCAAAATAAGAGCCGGAATCGTTTCAATTAAACAGACTGATGATAATGGATCTGGAGATCGCTTGGTGACGTGACATAGCTTTTTATAGCTCACGGCTTAAAACAGAATCTACGCTCTCCTACGTCATTTCCTTAATGGGGATTGCAATTCTGCCTGTCGGATAATGATTTACTTCGCTCGGCGTTACTGCAGTAGCATCCTCCTTTCTTCATCAAACGTTGTTGATTAATTTGTTGATTTTACTTATCGTCTAACAAGAAAACATAACGAAATGCACCTCTATTCCCAAGTCAGTTACCTATTAATTAAGTTAAGTTGTTCTTAAAAAGCTGACTGAGTGGGTCATAGTGGTCTTCTTATTTTTCGTATGCTAGAATTTTGCTGAAAGGAATTTGTACCAAACGCCAGAAATCTGCATTACCATATTCAGAGAAATTCTGCTAGATGTCGTTTACTGTTGTCTTCTGACTACCTGTCATAAAATGTAATATTTTGTTGCCTGCTTCTTCCCTATGATAAAACTTCATGTGTATATCTGTGTAATATAAATGTGCATAGAGTGTTTGCGGTGGTGAGACGTGCTTGTGTTATTATGAAAGTAACAGGTAAGACGAATGTATTGCCAGCACCTGGTGTATACGTGTTGAAGTACAAAAGAGCGTGCCGACCATAACGCACCCGTTCAGATCCTAATCACTAGCGTTTCATTTCTACTAGAATTCTGAAGTACAGGATAGAGTACTGGTCTCTGTGTCTTTCTTTCTTTAAATCACTTTTCTGCAAACTGGTGGTACTATAGGAAACGCACTTAAATTGTGTGAAAGTAAAATTAATTACAAAATTTTAGTGAAATCAGCGAATTTAGATCTCTGTCCAACCAAATTGTTTCGTATTTATGAGTGATAATATGTCGGTGCATTTACATGACAACGTTGCCACTGTGTTTCTTCTGTAGCCATGTTTATCACCTCTCGGAAACAAAAATACACTAGTCGTATGAAGAGTGGAGGATATAATGAACAGGTAACACAGGCACAGGTAACACAGGCAGTTATGGCCAAAAGTAATGAACTAGTATGAAACACAGACGTTAATACGAGAAAAAAAATTCAGAAACTGTACGTTTGGAGCTCATTTTTGTATAGCAGTGAGTAGTGGACTGTGAGAAAACTGGAAGAAAAAAACTCGAAGCATCTGAGACGTGGTGCTGCACAAGGATGCTAAAATTTAGGTGGAATGATAAGGATGAAGAGATTAGCGGCATAAATCTCATTATCTTGATGCTGTAGAGGAGGTTAGGAGAGTAGTATGTCGTGTGTTGAGTTGGGAACGTTCACGCAACGGTAACATAGCAGCAGCTCAGAGGGGTGCTTTACGTCTATTCAAATTAGATCTGGAAATCGATATTTTATCGGTGGACAAGAGCTATGCTACAGTGGCTTTTGGGCAAGCAGGACTACGCTCAAAAGATGCGGTGTTTACTATCTCATTCAGTGTGTCGCAGTATCGATGGTGGTCCTACAAAAACTGTTGAGAGAACTACTACCAACCACCTGAAGAAAACGACCCTGTCGCAATAGTGTATCGAGAGTCTTAATTGGTTCTGTGTGGTAGACTATAATATTCCCCACTGTTTTCACTATAAAACCCTATTTATCAACATAACCTATATTCAATGCGACGACCACACGCCTCCTTACTGATTGTGTCTGTATATTCCCATGGTACCATGCTAATGGTCACCGTCGGAGGCATTGTCTGGCTGCATCAATAACCTCCCTATCATCCCAGTACTCATCCCCGTGGCGTGTATCCTTCATTGGCCCAAAAAGTTGGAAGTCGGAAGGTGCGAAATCGGAGCTGTAAGTTGGGTAAGGAAGAACAGTCCAATGAAGTTTTCTGAGCTTCTCTCGGGTGGACAGAAGTATTTTGATGGTGATGAGCACGATGGAATAGTTTCATCAGTTTTCTGAGGTCAGCTGAAAAGACTTCCGCGTTGATGCTAGCAGCAGAGTCACAGAAGACCGACGGCATGACTGTACCGGCTGAGTTTGAGGCTTTGGACATTTCCTTCAGAGGACAGGGTGTGGCGCCATTCCTAGGACTGTCGTTTTGTGTATGATGAGAAGTGATGACCGATATTTCATCGCCTGTGACTGTGTTCGACAAAACATTTTCACTATCAGCCGTGTAACGCGCAATCCATCCCGCACAGATGGTCCTTCGTTACTCGTCCTCTGTTAGGCTGCGAGAATGCAAGACTTGAGTACACCAATTGGCTGATGAGTGTGTCAGCACTGTCAACAGAGACCTGCAATTGGGCAGCGAGATCTTTGCTTGTGATCCGTTGATAACCCCCAATAAGAGTGTCCATAATTCGCAACATTGCAGGAATGACAGCCGTGTGCGGCCGGCCGTCAAGTGAGAGATCGGACAGGTTGGTGTGACCCTGTTGCGTTGATGACAGTCTCCTCTCCCCAACGACTCACCGTGCTTTTCTTCACTACTATACTCCTGGAAATGGAAAAAAGAACACATTGACACCGGTGTGTCAGACCCACCATACTTGCTCCGGACACTGCGAGAGGGCTGTACAAGCAATGATCACACGCACGGCACAGCGGACACACCAGGAACCGCGGTGTTGGCCGTCGAATGGCGCTAGCTGCGCAGCATTTGTGCACCGCCGCCGTCAGTGTCAGCCAGTTTGCCGTGGCATACGGAGCTCCATCGCAGTCTTTAACACTGGTAGCATGCCCCGACAGCGTAGACGTGAACCGTATGTGCAGTTGACGGACTTTGAGCGAGGGCGTATAGTGGGCATGCGGGAGGCCGGGTGGACGTACCGCCGAATTGCTCAACACGTGGGGCGTGAGGTCTCCACAGTACATCGATGTTGTCGCCAGTGGTCGGCGGAAGGTGCACGTGCCCGTCGACCTGGGACCGGACCGCAGAGACGCACGTATGCACGCCAAGACCGTAGGATCCTACGCAGTGCCGTACGGGACCGCACCGCCACTTCCCAGCAAATTAGGGGCACTGTTGCTCCTGGGGAATCGGCGAGGACCATTCGCAACCGTCTCCATGAAGCTGGGCTACGGCCCCGCACACCGTTAGGCCGTCTTCCGCTCACGCCCCAACATCGTGCAGCCCGCCTCCAGTGGTGTCGCGACAGGCGTGAATGGAGGGACGAATGGAGACGTGTCGTCTTCAGCGATGAGAGTCGCTTCTGCCTTGGTGCCAATGATGGTCGTATGCGTGTTTGGCGCCGTGCAGGTGAGCGCCACAATCAGGACTGCATACGACCGAGCCACACAGGGCCAACACCCGGCATCATGGTGTGGGGAGCGATCTCCTACACTGGCCGTACGCCACTGGTGATCGTCGAGGGGACACTGAATAGTGCACGGTACATCCAAACCGTCATCGAACCCATCGTTCTACCATTCCTAGACCGGCAAGGGAACTTGCTGTTCCAACAGGACAATGCACGTCCGCATGTATCCCGTGCCACCCAACGTGCTCTAGAAGGTGTAAGTCAACTACCCTGGCCAGCAAGATCTCCGGATCTGTCCCCCATTGACCATGTTTGAGACTGGATGAAGCGTCGTCTCACGCGGTCTGCACGTCCAGCACGAACGCTGGTCCAACTGAGGCGCCAGGTGGAAATGGCATGGCAAGCCGTTCCACAGGACTACATCCAGCATCTCTACGATCGTCTCCATGGGAGAATAGCAGCCTGCATTGCTGCGAAAGGTGGATATAAACTGTACTAGTGCCGACATTGTGCATGCTCTGTTGCCTGTGTCTATGTGCCTGTGGTTCTGTCAGTGTGATCATGTGATGTATCTGACCCCAGGAATGTGTCAATAAAGTTTCCCCTTCCTGGGACAATGAATTCACGGTGTTCTTATTTCAATTTCCAGGAGTGTATGTCTTCTTAGACCACCTACAATGACGTATGAATACCTGAAACGCTCTGTTTTTCCGCCAAAAGAAACCTCTGTTACAAACATAATTTTGAAGGCTGCGTATAGCGGCGCCACCTGTTGGAGCTTCAAGAGGCTATAGGGGATGAAGAGGGAATATTCCGCGGTGTACTATAACAAAGTCCGCACTTCTCAGCCGAAACTGGCCGAGATTGTTGCATACTTATTGATCGCACCTCGGGTGTATATAATATATACGTAGGTGTGTCCAATAATTATCTGCTAATATGGTAGCAGTCCGAATGCTCAAGTTTTGATGACGATGTGAATTCTGTGCTCAGGACGCCAAATGGCAAGTAAGTCAGCATCAAAGAGCAAAAGTACCCTTTCTAATGCTGTATTTAATATGGCGCCTAATGAGCGAACAGCGCCCGATACAGCTCGCCAGTTTAAGATTGTCCCTTAGCAGTGCCGTTGTTGTGAATCTCTGAGAATCACACCTTGATACACTTCCGTCTTTGGTTCTCTCGCATGTGTACCTCCATAATAAGGGCAAAACGACGAGCAGCATGCAGTGACAATAGCGCGGCAGCCCAGCAGGTCCCGGCAGTAGCGGTCACGTTGGCCGTCATCCCAGCGGACATCGGTGGGCTCGTCCGCAAACAGGAGACCGCCGATACGTTAGACCTAGTGGTGCAAGCCATCACTGAATCCGCTGCGCTTGAGAAAATACAGAGCACCATTGAACTCAATAAGAGCAAGGTTAACGCCCTAGAGAAGTCCCTTGCCGAAGTTAGCGAGAAACTACAGGGCTATTACAAATGATTGAAGCGATTTCATAAATTCACTGTAGCTCCATTCATTGACATATGGTCACGACACGCTACAGACACGTAGAAAAACTCATAAAGTTTTGTTCGGCTGAAGCCGCACTTCAGGTTTCTGCCGCAAGAGCGCTCGAGAGCGTAGTGAGACAAAATGGCTACAGGAGCCGAGAAAGCGTATGTCGTGCTTGAAATGCACTCACATCAGTCAGTCATAACAGTGCAACGACACTTCAGGACGAAGTTCAACAAAGATCCACCAACTGCTAACTCCATTCGGCGATGGTATGCGCAGTTTAAAGCTACTGGATGCCTCTGTAAGGGGAAATCAACGGGTCGGCCTGCAGTGAGAGAAGAAACGGTTGAACGCGTGCGGGCAAGTTTCACGCATAGTGATGTGAAAGATTCAGTGTTTAAACCTCCTCTACCAAGAAACGTGCCAGAACTGCGAGCTCGCATCAACAATGCTTTCGAACTCATTGATGGGGACATGCTGCGCCGAGTGTGGGAGGAACTTGATTATCGGCTTGATGTCTGCCGAATCACTAAAGGGGCACATATCGACCATTTGTGAATGCCTAAAAAAACTTTTTGAGTATTTGTATGTGTGTGCAAAGCATTGTGAAAATATCGCAAATAATAAAGTTATTGTAGAGCTGTGAAATCGCTTCAATCATTTGTAATAACCCTGTACGTATTCTTGAAAACATGTGGTTGACGGATCGGACGAGATTGAAGAATACCGAAGACGTAATAATCTCGTAGTCTTTGGTGTACCTGAAGAACCTGGTGAAAATACAGACGAATTGTTCTTCAACATCACCCGCAAAAAATTAGGCATTAACATTTCGGAAATGGATATTGATAAGACCTAGGAAGCCAGATTTCAAAAAACCTAGACCTATCATGATAACATTTTTGCCCTATCGGAAACGCTTTGAAGTCTTTCGAGCAAATACTGCGATCTCTCAGTTTGGACTGCAGCATGTGTGGACGGGAGATGGCAGAATAATGGCTAAGACAGCTGCTGAAAAGCACTCAGTGAGCAACAACACGGAACTTGAAATACTAAGCTGTGGGAGTTCAGAATGATCTGACGTAAACAAACAATTGATTTTGTTCTACTATCCTTAAATGTAGTTTTCCAGTCTTTATCTGTTGCTGTTTTCGGCTCATTGTCAGTACTTTGTGTTGGTTATTTCTGTATACAAACACTCCACTTTTTAGCTGTTCTACCGGCCGGTGTGGCCGAGCGTTTCTAGGCGCTTCACTCTGGAACCGCGCGAACGCAAGGGTCGCAGGTTCGAATCCTGCCTCAGGCATAGGCGTGTGTGATGTCCTTGGGTTAGTTAGGGTTAAGTAGTTCTAAGTTCTAGGGGACTGATGACCTCAGATGTTAAGTCCCATAGTGCCCAGAGCCATTTGCACCATTTTAGCTCTTATCTTCAAAACAGTTCTCTTTAACAACATTATTTTCTCTGCTTAGTTTTACTCTTAGTACTAATTATTTTTGTAAACAAACATCTTATTTTAGGGTGCTCTACTTGGAATTGGTTTACTGTCATTATCATTATGCCCCTTTAATTTTAATTCTGTAACTACACTACTGGCCATTAAAATTGCTACACCACGAAGATGACGTGCTACAGACGCGAAATTTAACCGACAGGGAGAAGATGCTGTGATATGAAAATGATTAGCTTTCAGAGCATTGTTTGACTCAATACCCAGGCGTATCAAGGGCGTTATTACGTCCAGAGGTGGTTGTTCTGGGTACTGATTTCTCAGGATCTATGAACCCAAATTGCGTGAAAATGTAATCACATGTCAGTTCTAGTATAATATATTTGTCCAATAAATACCCATTTATCATCTGCATTTCTTCTTGGTGTAGCACTTTTAATTGCCAGTAGTGTAGTCGTCAATTGTGTATGCAGTTATACGTCGCTATTATCTCGTTATTCTACCATTTCTTTGTTTCAGACGATTTATTCACAACCAATTTATCATTTTCTATCATAAGTAACATCATCTTAGGTATACCGTTTCTCTGCTGCTCCTTCTGCTTTCCCATAAGATTATTTATTTCCTGTTTATGTATGATTTATTGCACGTTTTCCTTCCTCTTACATTACTTCTTCAGTATAATCACTCTTTCATTACCATTTTGTCATATTCTTATACTTTGCTTGTTTTGTGGTCGTGCTGCTCGCTCCTCAGGGAAACCCTGCACCTTTGTACGTCACGCTTTATGTCAGACAAGTCTGCCCGACCTTTAAACTCCCACTTTGTTTCCGTCGCCCTGCCCACCTGCACCCAACTCCGCGCACCCCTCCATCCCCTTCTCCCGCCATTGCGCAAGGCCCTGGCCCGTGTCTTTCTCTGGGACAGCCACCCCTTCCACTTTTACGGTAATAGCGGAGCACCCTCGGGACACCTCTGCGGTACAGATCGCCCACACAAATGCGCAGTTCTTACAAGCCCACCGTTGCATATTTCAGGACCTCAGGTTTCACGTCATACTACTGGCAGAGACATGGCTGAAGCCTAACATCCCCTCCAGTTCCCTAAGTCTACATGGCTATGTTCTTGACAGATGATACAGACGAGGGGGCGGTGTGGCAGCAAATTTGTTCCCAAAGTTCGTGCTCACGTCCAATAACGAGGACAAACAGCCCGGATACGAGTTCTTTGAACTTAAAACTTTTAACAGAAAGTGTCTCATGCGCGTAATATAAAATCCACCTTAAGCCGGAGAGCTCTCCAATTTCCAGTCTGTACTGTCAAATCTTCAACCTAGCTGGAGATATCAACATAAATGTTCTGAACAATAGTCCTTCCGTGTCAAAATTTATTCACATATTTTACTGCTCAAACCTCACTCTCATTCCACTCACCCTACATCAAACACTCATATGTTCATCGATACATTCAAGACCAGATCGCCAAACAGAGTAATTCACACTGATCAGATTACAGTAACAAACCTGTCTCCTCATGTTGTAGTAATAATAAATTACTAATTTTAGTACCCAAAGAATGACCCGGCGCATAAATTTGTCTGAGATTACAGCAATCGCTGAAGATACTTCTTAGCACACAACAGCGGGGAATAACTTCGACATCAATAACAAAGTCTCTAATTGTACGATAAAATGCTCCCCTAAAATCAGTAAGAGTAAGAAGAAAACCTGTGCCGCGGCTCACAGATCATGTCAAACACCTCATGAGTGTCAGAGAAGCATCATACAGGAAATATTCGACATCTGATAATCACATCACATACAAGCAGCTACGCAACCGAGTAAGTCAATGCGTAAAGGATGCAAAACTCATGTATGCCCACTCGCTAGCTGAGGACTTTCAGATCTGCCGTACTGTGGAAAAATCTGCAGGGCCTAGGAATAGGCAAACTTAAATCTACTGTTGAACATTTACTTCCTACTGAAGATCTAAATGAGTATTTCACAACGCCGACCTCTATACAACTTCCTATTGAATTCCGACATGTATATTTTAGCAACACAGAAGGACGCCGGCCGGTGTGGACGTGCGGTTCTAGGCGCTTCAGTCTGGAACCGCGTGACCGCTATGGTCGCAGGTTCGAATCCTGCCTCGGGCATGGATGCGTGTGATGTCCTTAGGTTAGTTAGGTTTAAGTAGTTCTAAGTTCTAGGGGACTGATGAGCACAGATGTTAAGTCCCATAGTGCTCAGAGCCATTTGAACCATTTTGAACCACAGAAGGACACAACTATCGATTCCCTTAATGTATGAGTGGTAGGCGATACGAGAAATTCCTTCAGCAGACTCTGAGCTCTAACACAGTAAGAAAGTCAATTGGGCGAATTCGTTCTACAGCCACAGAAAACGACAATATTTCACTGCAAATGATCCATTTTCTCGTTGATCCACTGCTGCCCATAATAAAGGACTTTTTAACAATTCTTTAATGTTTTGCACCTTTCCATCAGACTGGAAGAAGTGAGTCATCAAACCATTACCAAAGAAGGAATCTGCCGAAGAACCCTCCGACTACAAACCCTTTGCATAATACCAACACTATCCGAGGCTTTCGAATATACAGGTTCACGGACAGCTCACTAATTATTTAACATCAAATAACTTTTCATACGAATACCAGTCTGGTTTCCGGCAAAACTCAGTACGACGACTGCTCTTATAGAAGTTACTGACGATTCAAAACAAGCCATGGACAAACAGCAGACGACTAGTATGTGCTTTTCAGACTTCAGCAAAGCCTTCCACACTGTGACTTCGACATTTTATTTGCTAAACTTTTCTTCAAGTCGTATAGAATGGTTCTACTCGTACCTTATATTGCGATTGCAGTGTGTAGTGGTTGGAACAAAAAAGGAACGATGTAGCATGAGAAGTCCCTCAAGGATCAGTATTGGACCTGCTACTATTCTCATTATATATTAATGATGTCTCAGCTAGTCTCTGCCACTCTAGTTATCACTTATACGCCGATAAATCTCCAGATTTATCCAACTGCAAACACAACAAACTTGTGAACAGCCATCAAGTATGTAAATGTTAATTTTCTTGCCTTGTCAGACTGGCTGCAGAGATTAGGTTTGAAGCTTAGCCCATATAACACGCAAACAATCTTAGTCGCTCATAAAAGACTCATTACCCCTCTGTACAGAGAATCTCTCCTACCATTAATCCTAAACGGTACGGAAATATCCTTTTTTCTTCTGCAAAGGACTTGGGAATAATTCTGGACCATCATCTAGACTGAACTGAACATACAATTGCAGTCTGTAAGAAGGTATCAGCGTCATTTCCCTCGCTATAGAAATATAAAAAAAATCTTTTCTTTCTAACTTTAAACGAAGATTGTAGAGTAACTTATATTCCCTTTACTCGACTATGGTGATGCTATTCTCACTGGACTTTCATCCGAAAGCTCACGCAGGTTGCAACTGGTGATGAATACTTGTGTATGACATATTTGTGACATTCGCTTTTCCGACCACATCCTTACCTACAAACAATTATCACGGCTTCGCGCCAATAAACGTAAAGTCTATCACACCCTATGCTTGCTCCGTCACCTTCTCAAACACTGCACTCCCTCTTATTTATCGTCAAATTTTATACTAATATCTGAATAGCATAGCAGAAACCTTCGCTCTCTACACAGAAAATCGTCTCTGTACCAGCAAATAACACTGCCATGTTCTCTAAATCATTCTCTGTATCCGGAACCCGCCTCTGGAAGAGGCCGCTCTTGTACGTTTTGACTACCAAAACATTCTCTCTCCCGTGGATGCACACACGTTCTGTATTCGCAGCTCCACAAAATCACGTACGACCGATCCCCTGGCTCCATCGCCCTCTCCACGCAACTGCGGACTCTGCGTTCCGTCGTTGCGTCAATTATGGCGTGACAAGAAAGAGATTTTGGACCGAGGATTCTAAGAACGGTGACATAAAACGTGGGGGACATAAAAATAGCCTTACCCAAAAATTTTTTGATAGTCGTGATGAAGCCTTACCTGCAGCAGAACAAGTTTATTCTGTTAACTGACTTGTGGCGAGAGATTTTTCAAGATTTCATGATGATTGAAGAACGTTATGGTGACGCATCCCCCCCCCCACCACCCCCACCCCCCATCACCTCTGAAGTCTGCTGGTGTGCAACACTGAAACGTCTATTTTGATCACTAGATAGCGAAAATCTGCTCAAAAAGCTTCAAAACTGTCTCTCTCGCATAGAGAGAGAGGAAAAGAAATCACACCCTGAGAAGACTGCATCAAATTACGTTCCAGTTTATATCAATAGCTATCCTCGCCAATCAGTATTTGGTGAAATGATGTGTTACGCGTGGTTTGTTACGGAACAGTGGGAAGAGACAGTACCTCTTAGGAATATAGGCTAACACCCATGAAACAAAATGCAGCGTTTATAACATATGCAAGATGCCGAGAAAATTACTGTTTCCCCGTTTTTACAATGAATGTCATCACAGCACGTATAAATCATCAACAGCAAAATTTGAAAACGAGTTAAATTATTGTACGAAGTTCTCATTTACGTCTTACAACCGCTGCCTCGAAATTTATTTGCAGTCCCAAATTTTCCTTTGTCTTTACTTTTTTTTATTAAACTATTACCATATACAATATATTGATCATTACTTTGGTTGATTTGCTGTGTAATGTAAAAACTGAAAAACTGAAAGAAGTTTTCTCGTATTACAGTTCTGTTCTCTTTCCACGGCCCCAACGGCTGCCTGGAAGCTGTGATAACATATGTGTTTCATGCTTCGCCCAACCCCCGTCAAAAGTGCTGCTATTTCTAACGCTTGGCTATCTCTAACTCCTACGTTTATTTCTAGCAAAACTAAACAGTCTCCTTGTGTGTGTCGCCTCCAAACATATCACACATATGCCTGCTGTTTACCAATAGCTGCGCAACACCATGGGAGATTCGGTGGGAGAGTAATACAATGGGCCACCATCATAACAGCTCACCACGCCCGCGCGTAACGCCGATTCTGCTACGCGATGAGAAGAAATGTTTAATCCCCCGTTTCGAAGTATACAATTACCGAGACGTCTGTATGTCCAAGTAGAATGGCTGTAATCTTGTTCTGTATGGATGAAGCGTATAAAATTATAATGAATGTAAATTTTTCCCAAATTATTAATTTAAATTCTCAACATATTAGCGACCAATGTGGGGCCACCCCACCAGTAATTTAATTTTTTATAATGTTTTCGGGGACCAGGGAGAGACCATTCGATTTCCAAATGGGTGTCACACCAATTCCGTTTTATAATAATGCATTATATTACATATCCGTACACATGATTCATTCTTCCGCATTTTCTGACATGGTACTGTTTTCAAACTAAACCTGGTCACTTGAATCACCACACTGGAAGTATTTAATGGAGCATAATGCTGTAGACGACGAGAAACGACCGATAGAAGATGGAATGAAACCATCTGTAAAGACTCTAAATATACAGGGCGTTTCAAAAAGAAAGAGCAGATTTCAAACATTTATTTCTCAAAAACTACAAATGATAGAAACACAATTCCAACGGTCCTTCACTCAATATGAGTACCAAATGTTACACAACAAATATCAAAACTGTACCTCAATATGAGCACCATTTGTTACACGACAAATATCAAACCGGTATCTCATTTCTTGCCACACACGACGCAACTGGTCTTTAGTTACCGAATTCACGGCCGCAACAATTCGATGTCGTACCTCTTGAAGAGTAGCGGGCATAGGTGGGACATAAACACAGTCCTTTATGTACCCCCACAAATAAAAATCGCAGGGAGTAAGGTCTGGTGACCTGGGAGGCCACAGACGATGACATTGATCTTGTGCTCCTGCTCTTCCAATCCACCGTCCTGGAATGGTGTTATTTAGGTACCGTCGTACAGGTTCAGAGAAGTGTGGTGGGGCGCCATCTTGCATGAAGATGAAGTGATTTGAATCTTCCTGAAGTTGAGGAAATAGCCAGTTTTCTAACATGTCCAGGTAAATGGTTCCTGTGATAGTTTTCTCCATGAAAAAGAAAGGTCCATAAACTTTGTTTACCGAAATTGCACAAAAGACGTTAACCTTTGGTGAGTCTCTTTCATGTTGAATAACGTCCCTCGGAGTTTCACTCGCCCAAATTCGTACGTTATGCCGATTAACTTTACCAGAAATGTGAAACGTTGATTCATCTGAAAAAATTAATCGTTCGGCAAAATTGTCCTCTTCCATGTCCTGTAGAATTGCAGTTGAAAATTCGAACCTTTTGTTGTGGTCGTCAGGACGCAATGCTTGCAATAACTGCAGTTTGTACGGCTTCATGTGCAGACGCTTACTCAGAACGCGCCATACCGTTGTTTTAGACATGTTTAGTTCGTGACTTGCCCGTGTCGTGGCTTTTCTAGGGCTCCTTTCGTAAGCTGCACGGACACGCTCGACATTTTCATCCGATGTGCGTGGACGACCCGTGCTTTTTCGCTTGCAGATGCAACCATCTTCTACGAATCTGTGATGCCACTCATAAATTTGCTTATGACGAGGCGGCTGTTTGTTGAATTGACGGCGGAATGCACGTTGCACACCAACAATGGACTCTAACTTTGCAAATTGCAGCACACAAAATGATCGTTCCTGTGGTGTCGTCGCCATTTTCCTACAAACAAACGCCAGCGCCACTGCGGATTTGCATGGAACTTCTGCGCGGACCATTGAAAAACTTTGAACCTTTCTCTGACAAGAAACGTTTGAATTGTGTTTCTATCATTTGTAGTTTTTGAGAAATAAATGTTTGAAATCTGCTCTTTCTTTTTGAAACGCCCTGTACTTCCTGACTGCAGCTTGATTGTACAATGTAGGATATTTTTATTAGCATATAATGACACTGATGGAGACACATAGTGGGTTGTTTAAAGTAGAACGCTGGCTCAGGGCAGTACTGTAAATTATGTGCTGAAGTTAGATATTCTGTGTTTAACAGTTAAATAATGTACTTTGTACAGTATAAATAAAGCAACAATGTGTTTCCAGCGATTTAAAACATCACAAGGTGTCTTAAAATTAGTTGTAAAGAGTATATGGCCATGAGTCGTCAGGTATGGCATACTTTTATTTAAAGGCGGTCCTTCTTAGAAAGAAAAATCATTAAAGTGCGTGTTAGAGGTGTACCCAGACAGTATCTGTCCATAGAGCGGCAGTGAAAGCTCGCATAAGTGTGAGGTTGCATACGCATGAGATCTGGCTACAGTCAATATGGGACGGTCCATTTGAGGTCGTCGCTGTTAGAACTTATAGGGCATTTAAGCATGATAACGATCAGGAAGAACAGCACAAAAAAAAATGCATTGACAGAAGTCGTCATGACCACAAGATGTTATCCCACTCAACTACGATGCTGCTTCCTGTTTGCCACCATTTACAGTCTGATGTAGCATCTTATAATGACCACCACCTTATAGTCATGGTAACTGCAGTAATGACTGAACTATTACCTCAAAAGATCAATTTAAAGTGTTATATCCCCGAAAAGGTTATATTGTTGTCACCGAAATTTCAACCATCAATTTTGACTCCGCACCATCCCTAAAACCCAATTTGAGCATTCGGGCGCCCTATGAGTGCTACTAATATTGTTACAATTTATTTGAGCATTAGTTCCAATGTTTTATTCTACTTAACCAAAAGCCCGTAACTTGTACAATTATGAATGCGACTGAGGTATGACACACATGCCTCAAAAGTTGTCAGACTATAAAACGGATTTTGCTAAGCCGAATACTAAGACTGGCTGTGTTTCCTATATTTTATTTGGCGAATGTGCTCCATTTAGTGCTTGTCAGATTGAAGGTTAATGTACGATTTCATTCGTACTTCTTATCCTCCACAGAACAATCACAGACACAAGGTAGGCAACATGTAGCAAACCGGCGTCATAATCATCAGCGCTGCCTTCATGCCGATCTGGATGACTTTGTTTAAATAGCTCAGATTATCAGGTTAGTTACGGTGGCCAACGGAATGTTTTTAACTTAGAGACTTTATTCAAGACTTACGCAGTATTATCGAATCCTTTACGGCATTTGGCCCTGTGGCTAATAATTTTGGTATCAGAGTCCAGTAGATTCAGCGTTACGATTACGCCCAGTATGGAATGGAATTAGCTATCCTAAGCGTCTCTGAAATTCGAGACGTAATAAGGTAAAGTTATTTGGACTGAGAACGACGCAAACAGGAAGTAAATGGTCCTTCAAAATTAATGTAGTGACCTTAAGGCTATGTAACATTTATTACGTTCAGCTTAGGTTATAAATAATACATCAAATGAGGGAAAAACTCAGTTTTTTGTGTCTATGTGGAAACGGAAGAGTATGGAACGAACAACAGTGATTGAAGAACATGTTAAACGGGTGACAATCTTTCACGCGTGACCCCGCAAAGGATAGTGGTGAATTAGCAATTCCAGTTACAAGTACATCCTTACCGTTGGCAGTTGTTAGATTCTATAATGTCTAGAGATTACGGTTTACTGGCCAACTTTTCAAACGAAAGGTTGCTGCGTGACGGTGAAGATTTTCTGGATCGTATCGTCTTCAGTGATGAGTCGACATTTCGCCTAATTGGAAATGTGGAGATGTATCATGCGCGTATCAGTGCAGCTGCAAATCCGCCTCCTCACTGGCATAACTCAGTACTCGAATGGTTAAACGATGCTGTACCCGACCGCTTTATGGGCCGGAAGTGACCGGATGAAAAAACTTGATTTTGCATGACCTCCACGTTTATACACGATCTGACGCCGTGCGCTACTAGCTGATCTTCTCGACTTCAGAAACAGCAATTTTGCAACAATTACTCCAGAAACACTGATCAATGTTTGACAAGAATTCGCTTATCGACTCGATGTGTGACGAATAGGGCTTACTTTGAACACGTAAGAAAAAATGTTTGAGTTGCACTTAAAACATTCCCGTCTCCTCTATACCTCTTGAGTTTTTGCTAACCTTCCCTTTTACAACAAACGATGTAACCTTTTCTTAGGATTTCTATCTCTTGCTTAATATTAACAAATGAAATCTTCACTCTGAAATTTATTCTCTTTCTCTGTCTTCGTATACAAATTTAATTGCTGCTTATTAAAAGTGATTTTCTGATTATTTCGACGAAACATAGAATGTGTCGTCGTCGTGGCCCTCAGTCGTTATCTGCCATAACCCAAAACTGTTCCTTACCTTTTTTACTGTTACGGATCGCCATCTGACTGCTACATCGAACTGTGACATGAATATACTTACTCTGTTTTACTAAACTCTATTAGCTGCTGGTGGGCTTTCATAATGAGTGGCTGTATTTATTACCAATGTTGACGTTATTCTTTAATAGCAAAGCTGACGTTATTCTTTAATTAATTTGACTGAAATTACGTAATTCATAGTTAAACTTTTTATTGACAACAATAAAAATTTTGCAAAGTTTTACGTTGATGGTTTTTGGGGTGGATTATATTTAGAAATGCAATATTGCTGGCAAAACTTAATTATATTCTGAATGAAATTGTTTTACAAACGTTCAAATGAGACTTACTTTTTACAATAATCTTACAACTAGCAATGCGCAAATATAGCTTCAGTAGTCTTGAGTTTCTCCAACAATTTATTCAATAATATTAGTTCCTCTTATTATAATAGTTAGCTGATATCTCTGTACATCCATTTATAATCTCTTGTCAATCATAGCTAGTGGCTGGTAGGCACACCGCTCCTCTCAACCTCTCGCTTCAGACCTGCTACCGACTCGCTTCACTTCACGCTTCACGCTTATTACTGACTTCCTACAAGCGCTAAAGTGCGGTCCCACCTGCCAACAATGCTTTCTGGTGCAGACAATCGCTGCTACCATTACAAAATGTATCAATGCGCGGTCTTTCCCGCTCTTTTCTTAAAATGTATCCATACGCGGTCTCTTCCACCTATTTTTAAAATTATATCAATTTGCGGTCTCTCTTGTCAACAATACTTTGGTGCAGACATTCCCTGCTACCACAATTATTTCCAACATGACAAATATTAATTATTCCTACTTAATCCTACTAATAAACGATAAACATCTTTCATAAATTGTGATTTGACAATAAACAATAGAAATATACACTTCTCACACACTTTCTTGTGAAGTGTTATTTATAATCGAAAGTTGAATGTAATAAATATTACAAAGCCTGCGAATTGTGAAACAAATTGTATAAGGAAAAGATCAACTTAGCGAAGACCGCAGCTGGAAAAGGCTCTTTGAAATATGGAAACACCGCCACCAGATAGTGAACGTGAGTAGGGGGAATAAGTATGTACCAGGACACGCTGCATTGTTGCCAAATGTATTCAAGATGCCGGCGATTGCGTCATCCAAGATGGTGGCATGTAGACTTGGCAATGTCGCATGACATCATCCAAGATGGGGGCCTTTGGCGGGAGAATAGTCCAATTGTGCTACGTCCACTAACCTAACCTCAAGAAAAAATGGTGGGAAGTTTCAATTTTGGCCGAAAAATAGTCCAATCGTGCTACGTCCACTAACCTAACCTTCAGAAAAAATGGTGGGAAGTTTGAATTACAACAGGATAAGGCATGCAAAGTCCGTACTTGCCTTTATTATTATTATCGATTATTATTCATTATCATTTATTATCATTCATTATCATTCATTGTCATTTATTATAATTTATTATCTTTCACTATCATTTATTATCATTCATTATCATTTATTATTATTTATGATTATTGACCTACCTCCACTAGAAAATTCCCTCCAAATTGAAATTCCAACATGATAATGGCTGCAAAACCTTACTTTTGTTTATTATTCATTATCATTCATTATCATTTATTAACATTCATTATCATTCATTGTCATTCATTATCATTCTTTATCATTTATTATCATTCATTATCATTTATTATTATAAGCCTACCTCCACTAGAAAATTGCGCCAAATTCAAATTCCAACACGATATTCTCTTGAAGACTGTATTTCTATGTATTATTATCATTTATTATTTATTCAAGATGTCTGATTTTCTCAGTGAGAAAGCCATTCTCCTTACATCCACAACAAAAATCTATCACAAGTTCAAATCCCCAACACCATAATTGATCACTTGTACAAGCTTTCTCCGTCACTTATCTTTTTTCACTGGTACCCTATCATAATCGCATCAATTAATAAATTGCACTTATAGTAACGTAATTCACTTCCTTTGATTTTGCAGGGGGGAAGGGACTGAAGACATTATTTCTAGCAGTACGGTCATCACTTGTTCTCCAACACAGTCATCACACACATCTTTTATATCGCAGTGCAGTCACCACGACGTCCGCGCTCCAACTGAACTAGTTCAAATCCTCGCCACCCCCTGGCTAGCACGCGAAACACTGCCTACGCCTGTCACGTGAGGCGCACGGCCGCTACCGCGGGGTAAGGGGGGGGGGGGGGGGGCGAGCCCAGCGATCGGTCCCACGTCATAAACATGTTTTTGCTGGACACACTGGAACTTGTCGAGTTTGACCTCACAACGGCCCCTTGTCCGCTCACCACATGCATCCGTCGCCTCCACACGTTCCCCGCCAAAATTGACTCCCTCGGAGCTGAATCACCCAACGGTCGACCGTTTCCTTGCAACACTTCCGGCACCATGTTCAAACCTGTCGATGCCGACCTCACACAGCCGTTCACCACGTGTCCCTGTGCGAGTGAGAAAACAGTGCTACACTTTTGGCGGCAAAGTTTGCTCGACAGTGGAATCCGCCATGACTATATAACAGCACGTTTGGAAGGTACTAGAACGCCCGATAATTGACTCGCTCTAGCGCGCGCGCATAATAACTGTACTATCGCTGCGCCACCGCCCCGTTTACGGCACACACCGTCCATACACGCGACGGACATAGCCTTCTGTAAATACCTCGAAAATAACTCTTTATTTCACACATTATTATCATAAAGGTGTATTCCAACTGACTTCTCCATGCTCACACAGCCAAACTCCAGAGCGCGGCTGACGTACGCGCGGCCACCTAAGCCAACTCCCTGGCCGGCTGACGTCAAGCGGTTTACGGTGAATGCACAGCCCCCACAGCCCGCACGCCAGGTAGCGGCGGCGGGCGGCGCCACAAACGCTTGGCCGTGAACACTTAACACCGGACACGATTTTTCCTGTCGACTGCGTGCCGTACAAAGGATACGTTTGGCGCCAGAGTTTGACCGACAGTGCAATCCACCATGACCATATAAAAGCGCATTTGCTCGTCGCGATAACGCTCGCTAATTCACTATCAGCACCCCGCTACATTAAATAATTCTATTTACAATTTCATATACATATTCAAACGTGTTCAACTCCCTAATATCAACTAGTTTTCGTGAACCACCTCTTCCTACTAGGAACCAGCGCCAAGTTCGTAATCTGCCAGTAAATAAGCTCACTTGCGCTTCCGCCAACAGCCTAAGAAAATTCTTTCAAACTAAGCCACTAGCACTCAACCTCTTCCTACATGTTTCTGGTAAACGGAATGTTTTTTCTAACGAATTGGAAACTTCCTTGACGTCACAACGCACAATCGTTCACGTGGCTCTGTCAGTCAAAGAACGCTCTCACTGTGTTAACTGATCACCTGATACACATTATTCAGCCCACATGCTTCGATTATCTAACCCAGGATCTTGGCGAAAACACACGCCCATACACATGAGCCATCGCGCGCACCTAGCTTAGTATCTTCGCAAGTGAATGTAACAAAGTCCACATGACTATTTAATTAATCTGATCAATTAACTAACCTCTCTGATGCGGGAAACTGCCACGTCCACCTAGACTTGGAATCAATTTTCGCCACTGCCGCACCCACCTGGACTTAAAATGAAATAGTTAAAGTCCCTGCCGACCACCACGTCCCTTTTACCAACCCATGTTTAGTGGCTAACATGTACTAATGCTTACTTCTGTTTACTAACATGCACTATCGTGTACTAACCCACATTAACTTATATCACATTCTGTCTATACAATGTAAGCCAAGCTTCAATTCTAATAGTCAGTTCGTGTTTCGCTACCAAACACAAGAAAATTGTGGCAAACGAAGCCACTAACCTAAGTCACCTACGATGACTCAAAATCGTCTGCTTTGCCTCTCTCACACACCACGAGCGCGAGTCCGCCCACATCACAGTCTGGAACTTTATACTAACGTCGGACATACTCCTGTATAAATATCCTAGCTAAACTATTACCCTAATACTGTTGTTCAATCCACACGGTCTAGCACATGGCCAGAGCACACCCCCAGTACCTAAGATGAGAACATTGCTCACCCCATCTTTAGTTAACCGCTGAGAGACGGAGATATGATGCAATCACATACCTCGCGCTGTCGTAGCTACTCACCTCAGCAATTCGATCTAACAAACCCTCCAAGTAGAAAAAATAACAACCGACTCGAACTCACTCATATTTTATATCGTCCCACAAATACTTAACGTACATTTTATTTATGCATCGAGTATACCTATCACTCTCATACAAAAAACACTCGGCCTGATATACCTGGTGTCATGTTGCACAGTCGGCAGACACGCAAACAGCTCCTAATTTCAGTGCACAATATCAAACTGCTCCTAAATAATGCAGTACACATAACTGTAAACACCATCAGTACTCGTAATCTGCCCAAATAACGCACAACAAATTATCTCAACAGACACCCGCAATCAACCTATCCCACATTAAGTCACACATCCGACAGCTCTCAATTCGCTCAAAGGCCTCTGTTCGACCCTTCAAACATGACTTGATGACAGCCGCATTCACACCGAACACCTGAGAAATTCATATCACCTACACGCCGAACATGACTATCCAAGCCAGACCACGCGAGTCGTCTGTCACCGTCCTAACTCAGTGCAGTCCAACACACATGTTAAGGCCGCATTCCATTGCTCGCCGGCCTATATGCGACATATTTCCAAGTTCACGTCTGTTGTCACAATAGCCGAGAGCGAGTTAACACACACACCGGCCGCACACATCCCAGCGCTTCTATCCCCTCTCAATCTAAAGCGATCATTTGAAAATTAAAAAGAAAAAATAAGAGCCCAGTCAACCTATCCGAAATTGTATAGTGCCCCAGAAATAGTTAACGCTCGCTTTCGTGTTTTCTAAGCTTATTTGTAAATTCAAATTCTTACCCCAACAGAACTTGTTCACCAAAATAATAGTGAATGCGCTCCCCACCTCCTACCTTTCCAGCTCTCAACATACGCAAATGTTCTCAACCCGCCTATATCCCAGCACAACCGGTTAATCATTCGTATTCCTTCTTATCGAATTTACTGGTCTAATTTCCTAAGGACCCGTTATCGAAGTACCATCCTGCTTTTCTTTCTGATGCTTCCTGTGTTTACTTTTACAGAGATTGCTAAATTACCACCACAGCCCCCCTCAATCTACACACACACACACACATACGGTCGTCCTCTCTACTCATCCCATAACACAACCATTAGTAACTTTACAATCCATTGTATACAAACCCTACACAATGTAAACCACATACAATACGCACTACATGCCCCAATTCTCTCAATTCCTAAGCCAGCACAGTGAACTTGCTCTTTCTTTCTACACACTCCACAGTCAGCGGTAAACAGCCCTTCTGCATCAACGGACGGAAGTCAAGTCCCTCTCAGAACTGTTCCACAAATTCAGCGATCGCTTCCCCTCAACACAAATGCTTTACTCTCTCTTCTTCTTCCTAGCCTGCTCGCTTTTTTTCAACAATCTTATCCAGACTCATAGACTACAAGAACACACCAAATTTTTTTCAAAGTACAGCATCCTTTAAACCATTCAATAACTAGAAACAAACAGACCTAAAAAATATAATCGCACTCTGGAATACCGAAGTCGTTGATCTCATTATACTTACACAGTTAAATCTCACGATCGCGGTCTCATTTGATTGGCATTCCACAATGAGCTAAGAATCGCAAATACACTCTCTTGACCGCTGTTACTCTGGAAATATCTCTACCGTGCTTACGACTTCCTCTCTACTCGTCACATTACATAATCAATATTAACTCTACAGCGCAGTATATATAAACGCTACACAATGTAAACCACATTAACTTCATAATACAGTATATACACATTTGACACACAACAGTGCACTTATCCAGTATATCTCTACAGCATGCGACCAATATATCCTATCCCTGCAGCGTCTATATACAGCAATGCTCCCCAATCCTAGGAGAGCACCGTCAACCTGTTCTCTCGACAGACCTGACACTCAGAGCTAATCTTCCCTCTTACATCAGCGGACCTAAGTCACCCTCTGTTTTTACAAATTCGGTATCGTCCCCTCCTCAGCACAAACGCCTTACTGTCTCTCCTTCCTTATCTGTTCGCTTTTCTTCAAACATCCTCAGACTCATAAAGAACAGATGTACTTTCTCCATAATATTACACCATTTCAGCTGTATTTCTCAATATCATGCACTAGGCTACACCCTACGCGATCACTAGTTCATCATAATTCCCAAGATATAGATTTCAAATTAATTCTCTACAAACGCCGAACTTTATCTATGTGCAGCATGCTGTAAACCACTGACTAGCTAGAAACAAACACACGCAAAATTATATTTCCACTTTCGAATACAGGTCTCAGTCATGTAACATCTTCGAGATCTTGGCTATAATTTACATGTCAACTAAGGTCCGTCCCAGGTCTAGAGAACAGACAAGCATGTATCCAACACATCACAATCGATCTTCACTCAGCTAAATAAAGGAAGCAAATGTGCAGAAGTAGTCAACGGAACAATCTACATCCCATCTAATAACACTACAACCCAAATCAATCATCTTCTCAAATTCTGACTTGCTCACCAAAGCCGCCCAACACATAATATTACTTCGCTATTCAGTCGTCTTGAGGACGTCAAAGTTTGCTCTTACAGATCCATACACCCCAACAGGTCTCTGCATTCGTACAGCTGCTCCAGTTATTTATTATTATTTACCATGAATTATTATTATTTATCATGATTTATTAATTATTATTTATATCATGTTACCTAACAAAAATGGCTCCAAGTTCAACTGTGTTTAGCTCCTATGACAACCACCAGAGCGCTCTGTCATCACGTCAGTTGATTATGCAATTACCATTATTCAAGATGGCTGCACCCAGTGCGAAACGTGTCACCTTTCCCGAACCTGCATGCCACATTAAAGTTCCAGCTTGGCTTTAGTCACACCCTACACATTGTTCAACTGATCCCATTTCCAGATCTTTGCGCATCTGATATGTGCAATTTAATTCGGAGAAAGACAAATCAGTTACCTTCTGCAGCCTGTCTACAAGCAGAATGACCTCAGTTACTGCAACAGGACCTTGCCTTGACCATTCGCCTGAAATTCAAGCGCCGCCGGCGGCATATCAAAGCTGCATATCTGTCCATCTAAATAGTCGTCCACTAAGCCCCAGGACCAGCATGCCGTAGTGGGCTCTCTCTCTATACCTGCTCTCCAGCTATTGTCTAACGACATACACTGCACAAACGGATTCCTGAATAGCGCAGATCTCTATCCTCCCCTGCATCTCCAACTCGACATGTAAACAATGTCTCCCCCACCCAGTGAACCCGTCGTTATTCACGTTGCGCCGACAATTCTGTCAAAACTCACTTTCTAAGCAAAGATCATATTCATTTAGAACGAATAGACAAACATAACTCCAAGCAGAAGTCATATATATGATTAAGTAGAAAAAGTGTCCTCAATTTAGATTACCGGACTTTATTTACATGTCCTAATGATACAGTCGTAGATGAGTCGTATTATCCACGTGCTCACTCCTTCTACACACGCTTTCACAGAACTTGTTCTACTTATATGCCACCCACCCTGTTATAATAATTTTGAACCAGCATTTACGCCCCCACATATAACCCAGCTCAATAGATTATAATAATACCTTTTTCCACACACAGCCATATTTGGTGAACACTTAAATGTACTAAATTACACAAACATGTAATCAAATAAGCAAATACTTTTAACGATATACACACGCCTCTCACTGAGGATAGCGCATTTAATATTATATACTTAAACACAAACCAATGATAACCATATTCCGACGCGCACCTTGTCCTCGTAATAGAGCACACTGGACAATCATGTGACAGCATGTTTTCCTAATTTTAATGTCATAACTAAACCATACCTCGTCTACTTTGCAAGTATCATTGCGAGCATTGATAGATGACTGCTCAGTACGTCCATTCACACTTACTTCTCAAACACATAAAACCGACCAATGTATACCAGACAACGATATACATATTTCTAAGACCTCGCGCATAGTACTCGAGCAATCTCTCTGCCTATGGCGGTCACAGAGCAATGTCGCCCTCTTACCTTAAAAGACCATCCCCACTTCAGCATTGACCACTCTACCCCGCAATGTCGCTACCCAATTAATCCTCAACCGAGCAGAGGAATATAGCTTCACTTCACCTCTCCTGTCTGAATAGAGCTTTCCTAGACCTAACCCCTCCAAGTGCACCACATTTCTCGAGATGTACCCAAGTATTGGAGCTCAGCACACCATATCGATCTACACTCCTGGAAATTGAAATAAGAACACCGTTAATTCATTGTCCCAGGAAGCGGAAACTTTATTGACACATTCCTGGGGTCAGATACATCACATGATCACACTGACAGAACCACAGGCACATAGACACAGGCAACAGAGCATGCACAATGTCGCCACTAGTACAGTGTATATCCACCTTTCGCAGCAATGCAGGCTGCTATTCTCCCATGGAGACGATCGTAGAGATGCTGGATGTAGTCCTGTGGAACGGCTTGCCATGCCATTTCCACCTGGCGCCTCAGTTGGACCAGCGTTCGTGCTGGACGTGCAGACCGCGTGAGACGACGCTTCATCCAGTCCCAAACATGCTCAATGGGGGACAGATCCGGAGATCTTGCTGGCCATGGTAGTTGACTTACACCTTCTAGAGCACGTTGGGTGGCACGGGATACATGCGGACGTGCATTGTCCTGTTGGAACAACAAGTTCCCTTGCCGGTCTAGGAATGGTAGAACGATGGGTTCGATGACGGTTTGGATGTACCGTGCACTATTCAGTGTCCCCTCGACGATCACCAGTGGTGTACGGCCAGTGTAGGAGATCGCTCCCCACACCATGATGCCGGGTGTTGGCCCTGTGTGCCTCGGTCGTATGCAGTCCTGATTGTGGCGCTCACCTGCACGGCGCCAAACACGCATACGACCATCATTGGCACCAAGGCAGAAGCGACTCTCATCGCTGAAGACGACACGTCTCCATTCGTCCCTCCATTCACGCCTGTCGCGACACCACTGGAGGCGGGCTGCACGATGTTGGGGCGTGAGCGGAAGACAGCCTAACGGTGTGCGGGACCGTAGCCCAGCTTCATGGAGACGGTTGCGAATGGTCCTCGCCGATACCCCAGGAGCAACAGTGTCCCTAATTTGCTGGGAAGTGGCGGTGCGGTCCCCTACGGCACTGCGTAGGATCCTACGTTCTTGGCGTGCATCCGTGCGTCGCAGCGGTCCGGTCCCAGGTCGACTGGCACGTGCACCTTCCGCCGACCACTGGCGACAACATCGATGTACTGTGGAGACCTCACGCCCCACGTGTTGAGCAATTCGGCGGTACGTCCACCCGGCCTCATGCATGCCCACTATACGCCCTCGCTCAAAGTCAGTCAACTGCACATACGGTTCACGTCCACGCTGTCGCGGCATGCTACCAGTGTTAAAGACTGCGATGGAGCTCCGTATGCCACGGCAAACTGGCTGACACTGACGGCGGCGGTGCACAAATGCTGCGCAGCTAGCGCCATTCGACGGCCAACACCGCGATTCCTGGTGTGTCCGCTGTGCCGTGCGTGTGATCATTGCTTGTACAGCCCTCTCGCAGTGTCCGGAGCAAGTATGGTGGGTCTGACACACCGGTGTCAATGTGTTCTTTTTTCCATTTCCAGGAGTGTATAGTAACAGATCTCAAAGTACCTTAATTTAATAGCATACAGTTAAGAAGAACAAGAACGGAGTGATATTTATACACAACGTAGTTCAACACATATTTACGTAAATCATCCAATCTATCATGTGTAAAGCACTGTAGCTGCATATGGCTAGAATGCAGGCTATATCACGTGACTGAAGCATCCAGATAGAACACTGGAAAAAAATCGACCTTCAGCAACTTGTCTTTCTCCAGAATAAATGAGTCAACGTTTGAATCCTACCTATTTACAGCTCTGTCTCAATCGATCATCCCGTATACTCTCTGTTATCCTTTAACACAGAGGTGAGTAAGTTTAGACGTGAATTATTCTCTGTCCTCAAAAGCATCAAATAGATTATTCAACTCGCGTGTATCACTGCTACCTCAGTAGACATACACTAAATACGAACTCAACGAGGAAAAATTGACTACCTTCCTTAGTCCACTCCCTTCGATGTCGTCGTTTTCCTACATTCCTTATGTTGCAGCATACTTGACTCCATGTACAAATTCCCCCCTGCGAACCAGAAGATTAGCAAGTACGTTCTCATTTTCACCACATTTCGGTGTATATTAGGTTACTTTATATATATATATATATATATATATATATATATATATATATATATATGCACTAATCAGTTTTCGCATTTCTTTCGATTTTATGTCAGATACATCCATGTGACCGCGACACAAGTTATTGTTCTGTGTTATAAAATTGTCTCTAAATGTAACCAAGGCGTATCCAGTCACCGCCACATTCGGAGAGCGCTTGCTCTGTTTTCTGTATCTCTTTGCGCATGCACACCTCGCAGATGACTCGCAGGACCGGCGGTAGAGTAGGGTTGACGCGTCGGAATATGGTTATCATTGGTTTGTGTTTAAGTATATAATATTAAATGCCCTATCCTCAGTGAGAGGTGTGTGTATGTCGGTAAAAGTTTTTGCTTATTTGATTAGATGTGTGCGTAAATAAGTACATTTAAGTGTTTACCAAATATGGCTGTCTGTGGAAAAAGGAATTATTATGTTCTATTGTTGCTTGCTCAAAATTATTATAACTCGGTGGGTGGCATATAAGTAGAACAAGTTCTGTGAAAGCATGTGTAGAGGGAGTGAGCGAATGGATGACACGAATCATCTACAACTGTATCATTAGGACATATAAATAAATGTCCGATAATCTAAATTGAGGTCACTTTTTTCTTTTTAATCATATATATGATTTCTACTTGGAGTTATGTTTGTCCATTCGTTCTGAATGAATACTGATCTTTGCTTAGAAAGTGAGTATTGACAGAATTGTCAGTGCAACGTGAATGACGACTGGTTCGTGGGTGGGGGAGACACTGTTTACATGTCAAGTTGGAGATGCAGGGGCATATAGAGATCTGCACTATTCAGGAATCCGTCAGGGCTGGTATAGAGAGAGAGGTCACTACGGCATGCTGGTCCTGGGGCTTAGGGGACGGCTGTTTAGATGGACAGATATGTGGCTTTGACATGCCGCCGGCGGCGCTTGAATATCAGGCGAATGGTCAAGACAAGGTCCTGTTGCAGTAACTGAGGTCATTCTGCTTGTAGACAGGCTGCAGAAGGTAACTGATATGTCTTCCTCCGACTTAAATTGCACATATCAGATGCGCAAAGATCTGGAAATGGGATCAGTTGAACAATGTGCAGGGTGTGACTAAAGCCAAGTTGTAATTTTAATGTAGCATGCAGGTTTGGGAAAGTTGACATGTTTCGCACTGGGTGCAGCCATATTCAATAATGGTAATTGCGTAATCAACTGACGTGATGACAGAGCGCTCTGGTGGTTGTCATAGGAGCTAATCACAGTTGAACTTGGAACCATTTTTGTTAGGTAACATGATAAAAATAATAACAAATAATAGCTCATAATAAATAATAATAAATGATCATAAATGATAATAAATAACTGCAGCAGCTGTAGAAATGCAGAGACCTGTTGGGGTGCATGGATTGTAAGAGCAAACTTTGATGTCCTCTAGACGACTGAATAGCGAAGTAATATTATGTGTTGGGAGGCTTTCGTGATCAAGTCAGAATTTGAAAAGATGATTGATTTGGGTTGTAGTGTTATTAGGTGGGATGTAGATTGTTCCGTTGACTACTTCTGCACATTTGCTTCCTTTATTTAGCTGAGTGAAGATATACAATGATTCAAATGGCTCTGAGCACTATGGGTCTTAACATCTATTGTCATCAGTCCCCTAGAACTTAGAACTACTTAAACCTAACTAACCTAAGGACAGCACACGACTGAGTGAAGATCGATTGTGGTGTGTTGTATACATGCTAGTATGTTCTCTAGACCTGGGACAGACCTTAGATGACGTGTAAATTATAGCCAAGATCTCGAAGATGTTGCATGACTGAGACCTGTATTCGAAAGTGGAAATGTCAATTTGCGTATGTTTGTTTCTAGTCAGTCAGTAATTTACAGCATGCTGCACATAGATAAAGTTCGGCGTTTATAGAGAATTAATTTGAAATCTATATCTTGGGAATTATGATGAACTAGTGATCGCGTAGGGTGTAGCCTAGTACATGATATTGAGAAGTACAGCTAAAATGGTGTAATATTATGGAGAAAGTATACGTGTTCTTGAATTCTATGAGTCAGAGGATGTTTGAAGAAAAGCGAACAGATAAGGAAGGAGGGACAGTAAGGCGTTTGTGCTGAGGAGGGGACGATACCGAATTTGTAAAAACAGAGGGTGCCTTAGGTCCGCTGATGTAAGAGGGAAGATTAGCTCTGAGTGTCAGGTCTGTCGAGAGAACAGGTTGACGGTGCTCTCCTAGGATTGGGGAGCATTGCTGTATATAGACGCTGCAGGAATAGGATATTTTTGTCGCATGCTGTAGAGATATACTGGATAAGTGCACTGTTTTGTGTCAAATGTGTATATACTGTATTATGAAGTTAATGTGGTTTACATTGTATAGCGTTTATATATACTGCGCTGTAGAGTTAATATTGATTATGTTATGTGACGAGTAGAGAGGAAGTCGTAAGCACGGTAGAGATATTTCCAGAGTAACAGCGGTCATGAGAGTGTATTTGCGATACTTAGCTCATTGTGGAATGCCAATCAAATGTGACCGCGATCGTAAGATTTAACTGTGTGAGTATAATGAGATCAACGACTTCGATATTCGAGAGTGCGAGTATATTTTTTAGGTCTGTTTGTTTCTAGTTATTGAATGGTTTAAAGGATGCTGTACTTTGAAAAAAATTTGGTGTGTTCTTGTAGTCTATGAGTCTGGATAAGTTTGAAGAAAAAAAGCGAGCAGGCTAGGAAGAAGAAGAGAGAGTAAAGCATTTGTGTTGAGGGGAAGCGATCGCCGAATTTGTGGAACAGTTCTGAGAGGGACTTGACTTCCGTCCGTTGATGCAGAAGGGCTGTTAACCGCTGACTGTGGCGTGTGTAGAAAGAAAGAGCAGGTTCACTGTGCTTCCTTAGGAATTGAGAGAATTGGGGCACGTAGTGCGTATTGTAAAGTTAAGGTGGTTTACATTGTGTAGGGTTTGTATACAATGGATTGTTAATGTACTAATGGTTGTGTTATGGAATGAGTAGAGAGGACGACCGTATGTGTATGTGTGTGTGTGGGTGGGTGGGTGTGTGTGTGTAGATTGAGGGGGCTGTGGAGGTAATTTAGCGATCTCTGTAAAAGTAAACACAGGAAGCATCAGAAAGAAAAGCAGGATGGTACTTCGATAACGGGTCCTTAGGAAATTAGACCAGTAAATTCGATAAGAAGGAATACGAATGATTAACCGGTTGTGCTGGGATATAGGAGGGTTGAGAACATTTGCGTTTGTTGAGAGCTGGAAAGGTAGAAGGTGGGGAGCACATTCAGTATTATTTTGGTGAACAAGTTCTGTTAGGGTAAGAATTTGAATTTACAAATAAGTTTAGAAAACACGAAAGCGAGCGTTAACTATTTCTGGGGCACTATACAATTTCGGAGAGGTTGACTGTGCCCTTTTTTTTTTTAATTTTCAAATGATCGTTTTAGATTGAGAGGGGAGAGAAGCGCTGGGATGTGTGCGGACGGTGTGTGTGTTAACTCGCTCTCGGCTATTGGGACAACAGACGTGAACTTGGAAATATGTCGCATATAGGCCGGCGAGCAATGGAATGCGGCCTTAACATGTGTGTTGGACTGCACTGAGTTAGGACGGTGACAGACGACTCGCGTGGTCTGGCTTGGATAGTCATGTTCGGCGTGTGGGTGACATGAATTTCTCAGGTGTTCGGTGTGAATGCGGCTGTTATCAAGTCATGTTTCAAGCGTCGAACAGAGGCCTTTGAGCGAATTGAGAGCTGTCGGATGTGTGACTTAATGTGGGATAGGTTGATTGCGGGTGTCTGTTGGGATAATTTGTTGTGCGTTATTTGGGCAGATTACGAGTACTGATGGTGTTTACAGTTATGTGTACTGCATTATTTAGGAGCAGTTTGATATTTTGCACTGAAATTAGGAGCTGTTTGCGTGTCTGCCGACTGTGCAACATGACACCAGGTATATCAGGACGCCGGCCGGTGTGGCCGAGCGGTTGAAGGTGCTACAGTCTGGAACCGCACAACCGCTACGGTCGCAGGTTCGAATCCTGCCTCGGGCATGGATGTGAGTGATGTCCTTAGGTTAGTTAGGTTTAAGTAGTCCTAAGTTCTAGGGGACTTATGACCACAGCAGTTGAGTCCCATAGTGCTCAGAGCCAGTTGAACCACATATCAGGACGAGTGTTTTTAGTATGAGAGTGATAGGTATACTCGATGCGGAAATAAAATGTACGTTAAGTATTTGTGGGACGATATAAAATATGAGAGAGTTCGAGTCGGTTGTTATTTTTTCTACTTGGAGGGTTTGTTAGATCGAATTGCTGAGGTGAGTAGCTACGAGATCGCGAGGGATGTGATTGCATCATATCTCCGTCTCTCAGCGGTTAACTAAAGATGGGGTGAGCAATGTTCTCAGCTTAGGTACTGGGGCTGTGCTCTGGCCATGTGCTAGACCGTGTGGATTGAACAACAGTATTACAGTCATAGTTTAGCTAGAATATTTATACAGATGTATGTCCGACGCTAGTATAAAGGTCCAGACTGTGATGTGGGCGGACTCGCGCTCGTGGTGTGTGAGAGAGGCAAAGCAGACGATTTTGAGTCATCGCAGGTGACTTAGGTTAGTGGCTTCGTTTGCCACAATTTTCTTGTGTTTGGTAGCGAAACACGAACTGACTATCAGAATTGAAGCTTGGCTTACATTGTATAGACAGAATGTGATATAAGTTAATGTGGGTTAGTACACGATAGTGCATGTTAGTAAACAGAAGCAAGCATTAGTACATGTTAGCCACTAAACATGGGTTGCTAAAAGGACGTGGTGGTCGGTAGGGACTTTTTCATTTCAAGTCCAGGTGGGTGTGGCAGTGGCGAAAATTGATTCCAAGTCTAGGTGGACGTGGCAGTTTTCCGCATCAGAGAGGTTAATTAATTGATCAGATTAATTAAATAGTCATGTGGACTTTCTTACATTCACTTGCGAAAATACTAGGCTAGGAGCGCGCGATGGCTCATGTGTACGGGCGTGTGTTTGCGCCATGATCCTGGATTAGGTAATCGAAGCATGTGGGCTGAATAATGTGTATCAGGTGATCAGTTAACTTAGTGAGAGCGTTCTTTGTCTGACAGAGCCACGTGGTCGATTGTGCGTTGTGACGTCAAGGAAGTTCCCAACTCGGTAGAAAAAACATTCCGTGTACCAGAAGCGTGTAGGAAGAGGTTGAGTGCTGGTGGCTTATTTTGAAACAATTTTCTTAGGTTGGTGGCGGAAGTGCAAGCGAACTTGGTTTACTGGCAGCTTTCAAACTTAGCGCTGGTTCCTAGGAGGAGGAGGTGGCGTTCTGGTCCTCGAAAAGTAGTTGATATTAGGGAGTTGAACACGTTTGAATATGCATATGAAATTGTAAATAGAAACATTTAATATAGCGAGGTGGTGATACTGAATTAGCGAGCGTTCTCGCAACGAGCAAAGGCGCTTTTATATGGTCATGGTGGATTACACTGTCGGTCAAACTCTGGCACCAAACGTATCCTTTGTACGGCACATGGTCGACAGGAAACATTGGGTCGAGTGTTAAGTGCTCTCGGCCGACTATTTGTGGCGCCGCTCGCCGCCGCTACCTGGTGCGCGGGCCGTGGTGGCTGTGCGGGCACCGTAAACCGCTTGACGTCAGCCAGCCATGGAGCGGGTTCAGCCGGCCACGCGTACGTATTGAACTTGTGATAGTTTTTTGTTATGGATGTAATGAGAATGGCTTTCTCACCGAGAAAATCAGACATCTTGAATAAATAGTAAATGATGATAATATATAGAAGTACTGTTTTCGGCAGATTATGGTGTTGGAATTTGAATTTGGCGCAATTTTCTAGTGTAGGTAGGTCTATAATAATAAATGATAATGAATGATAATAAATGATAATGAATGATAATGAATGACAATGAATGATACTGAATGTTATAATAAACAAAAGTAAGGTTTTGCAGCCATTATCATGTTGGAATTTGAATTTGGAGGGAATTTTCTAGTTTAGGTAGAGCAATAATAATAAATAATAATAAATGGTAATGAATGATAAGAAATGATAACGGATGATGATAAATGATAATGAATGATAATAAATGGCAATGAATCATAATGAATGATAATGAATGATAATAAATGATAGTGAATGATAATCAGTAATAATAATAAAGGCAAGTATGGTCTTTGCATACATTATCCTGTTGGAATTCAAACTTTCCGCCATTTTTTTTGAAGATTAGGTTAGTGGACATAGCACAATTGGACTATTTTCCCTCCAAAATTGAAACTTCCCACCATTTTTTTCTTGAGATTGGGTTAGTGGACGTAGCACAATTGGACTATTCGCCCGCCAGAAGCCGCCATCTTTGATGACGTCATCGCCGACATCTTGAATAAATTTGGCAACAATGCAGCGTGTCCTGGTACATACTTAGTCCCCCTAGTAACGTGGCATTACAGAGGAAAGAAAGACACCAGTGAGAGGACGAACAGCAAGTAACGAAATGCAGTAAGGAAACATTAAGGATGATAGCAACCGACAACTCCATCAGAGCCCTGGTTCCGCACAGTTAAAGCTACTAACAATTTTGTGGTTTTAATAGTTCTCAGGTAATCGTGGATAAGCTACAGTTTCCTTCATGCAACACCAGTACGAAATAATACTCACTCCGACCGTGATGAAGTTACGACGCTTGATACAAATCACATTTTCTTCGCACGTCGGATGGAGAAAAACTGAAAAACGGATTTATTGCACAGAGTATACTAATATGGCAACTTATTTTTATAAAAGTAGTGTATTACTTTTATAAAAGATTATGAAAATTCTGAAAGAATGAAAACTTACCTCTTGAGGTGCTAGATAGTTCCTAAAACACTGTTAGATGGTTGTATGTCCTGCAGGCATAAGGCCACAAAAATAAATTGAAGTTATAGACAGGTGGTTTGTCTTCGGCTTCTTTAGATAGCCATTCGGATTTTGCACAAGACAACATACTGTGTAGTATGGACGAGAAATGTTAACTAGCCTGAATTTACGTATTATTAAAATAAGAAGTAGCTGATGGAAACTCAGCGCCTGTTTTGAATAAATGAGTTGGAAAGTATGGATTTGTACTGTAATGAATATGGATCATGTAGTTACGACAAATACTTTTCATTTGTTTGTTGTGGTAATGAATCCATACTACTCGACCAACCAGAAACTCGTACAATGTGTATAAACAGAGAAAATCATATCAGTGCTGCAGAAAGAGGGTATTTGGAATCTCTTCCTCAGTTACGTCTTGTGACGCACTGCCTGATCTTACGAACCGTTTTTTTCGTTCTGTATCCTCTCCACACGAAAAGACTAGGAACATGACAGTGCATACGTCTCGCAGTTTCGCTGGGTGACCAAACATTTTTTGCTCCAGTTCGTCACCAGCAATTTCTTTCTGTTTCCGTTGGATATTACTTGCAAAACACTGGGTTCAGAACTGAGGTGACGGTACACAACGATTAACACATCGTTTCAGCTCGACGTAGGCAAGATGTCTCCCTAAGAATGACACAAAATTCCAGGACATTCTAAGAAGCAATACAGTGGCACCATGAGATAAAGAACGTTGCTAGGGAAACGTCACAATGAAATGTCGGGAACCAGATTTTCTTGTTAGGTACCTAGCGGAGGTAAAGTTTTCCAAATCTTTAATAGGATCCCTCCTGTGTTTTGCAGGTGCAGTTCCAATAAGGCGCGCAAATTAGCTTAGCGCATATCACACTCAGCAATAAGAGTGACTGCCTCAGATAAAAACTTTAAGGTAGCCGTCTTTGTTTAAACTTACTCTAACATTCATTCACTCTGAGTTCGTGAAAACTGAACGTTACAAAAGAGATCTTCTCTATAAATGGCAGACACGTTCACCAGGAACTGCCACCAGAAACTCAAAAAAGGAAATAGTATGACAAAAACAAAGTTGTAAGAACAAACAAACATAACTTTTTAAAAGAATACATGCTGGCAAATCGCAGGTAGAATTTGTAACCAATGTCAGCCTGTATCAAACACGATGGACAACTGCTCCAAAACTAAATGTTGTGATAAGGAATTTAGCAAAATGCCATAGATCATGGAACACCCAACCACGTTTGATTGAAAAATATATTTAAAAAAACATGAATATAACTAAAATCTCCTGAAGATAACTGTATCAAAGATATTTATCGTTATGTAAACACAAAACTAAGCTGAACCTGAGGGAAAGAACCCCAGCTGATAATACCAGTCAGGTTACACCATTCAGATGCCACCAAAACCATATACTGGCCTCATTCTGTCTACCATCATGAGACGTTCTCCTTCTTTATAACCAGTGAATAGCCCAGGTTCACAAAGAGATACTACTAATCTCTACGTATCGTTAAATGCAGTTTTGTGTACAGCTATTTCCTTGGGCGTTTGCAACCTGTGTATTTTTACGTAGTTATGACACTTAGCATTCCCCATTTGTGTAGGGCAGAGTTTATAGTTACAAGTTTATGTATGTCTCAGTAATACCAAATATTAGTACTACCAGTCGCCGGCCGGGGTGGCCGAGCGGTTCTAGGCGCTGCAGTCTGGAACCGCGTGATTGCTACGGTCGCAGGTTCGAATCCTGCCTCGGGCATGGATGTGTGTGATGTCCTTAGGTTAGTCGGGTTTAAGTAGTTTTAAGTTCTAGGGGACTGATGACCTCCGATGTTGGGTCCGACAGTGCTCAGAGCCACTTCAAGCCAGTCCAACCAAAAAAAATATTGCGTTCTTGGTTTCCGAAAGGCAATCGTAGCTTCAGGTTCTACTCAAGACCTGTAGAGAGATAGTCCATGGTTAAATGTTTTGGGAAGTGCTTTCTTTTATAAGTAAACTTTGGAATACATGTCCACAAATCCCCCGTATCATTTACATATGTTGTTGCTAAAACCTATACGAGTGAAAGCTCGACGCAAGTAGTAACACACGGACAAGTGTCAGCCATGTCTGGGTCTCCCTTCTCTCATTCTCCATTCACTATTTTAAGATCGTGTTTACTTGAATCTATTCTCATTGTGACATCAGAATGGTTTACAAACGGAAAATGATTGATTGCTCCATTTGTACTGAGTTCTTCGGTAGATTACCCTCCTTAGATTCTTAATGCATTTAGCGTAACATCGGTGGATAGGATACAGTGGGTGGCAGGATGTCGGCTAAAGTTCTGCGTGCTGCGCTGGGAATGAGAGAGAGGATTTTGCGTCAGTCCCCCTGTTTGGAAATCGACTGGATTCAGGGAGTTGGATGAGACAGCTGGCATTCAATGATTTCGTTCCGCAGACTCACTGGAATATACCTTGTCTTCAGAAATGAGCTGTGGTCAATGCAAAGCGGCCGCCTGGGCGGCATAACTAAGCCTTCAGCGGCACCCAGCCGACCGACGAGACGCTGATCTGGAGGAGTGAGGTTTGGAGGGCGCATCTGCTTCCGGAGGCAGCTCTTTTGATGGGCTCCTCATTGCTGACTGCGCCGATATGTGTTAATTATTACTGTTTATTCCTTTGATTGGAAGCTTTGTCTCACGTCTGCTTCGTGAGCGGTCGAGGTGAAGGAAAGACTGCTCTGTTCCTAGCTTAGATGGTGAGCCACGGAATTCTAAACTCAGTCATTCCGATTCGGGACCCCGCAGCGAGAGACTTTCCGTTCTGATTCGCAGATGAACTGCACTGGACGCTGGTGCGGACTTCGACATCAGCGCCGATGTGTGATGGTGGCACACTGGGTAGCAGCCTGTCCGCATACGCTACTCGGCATCGAAGCGAGAGCCTAACTTAATGCGGCAACACGCCGTCTGTAGCCGCAGTCAGTAATCTGAGGTTGGAACGGCGTGCAATGCCAAGTTTAGAGTCAGTAACGAGGAGCTGCACGATTGTATTTCGGGTTAAGCAACTTAGGGGTTAGATAAACAGTAACACCAGTTTGTGCGGACAGAAGAATGAATGGCTCTGAGCACTATGGGACTTAACATCTATGGTCATCAGTCCCCTAGAACTTAGAACTGCTTAAACTAAACTAACCTAAGGACAGCACACAACACCCAGCCATCACGAGGCAGAGAAAATCCCTAACCCCGCCCGGAATCGAACCCGGGAACCCGGGCGTGGGAAGCGAGAACGCTACCGCACGACCACGAGATGCGGGCGGACAGAAGAGTTCAGCCGTGCAGCGAATGAGGATTTGGCCTTTTCCTTTTGTATTGTTTCAGTCGACTAATCACTCATCGGAATAAAGTCGTTGGTATGCATGTCGTTGTCATATAAGAAAGATAACTACGTCTATTTCTGTAATCATTTCCAGCTCGGTCTTTCCCCCTCACATTCCAGGTAAAGCTGGATTACTGTTGGTTATTACTGACGCTGCGTAATTCTCTGTGTTAGAAAGTTTAAACTACTTTTTTATTTGAAGTGTGTGCGTAGCTTGTGGCTACCACATTTTGTAGATTTTCTTTTGTTTTCATGAGTAAACCCATGATGCCGGACCTTTAACTGTCTCCTGATAGACTAATCATTGTGATTATTGAACTAAGATAAGTCAAAATCATAACTTACCGATTATGGCCACGTCTGTAATTATTGTTTCTCAATTAGGGAGCTAGTAGCTCCCCTCAGGCGCGACCCTTTTCTCACCACTAGTTCAAAGATGTTTCCCTGCGGCACTACGTCCAGAGTGTAAGGCAGCTATACGAACTCTGCTTCGCCAGACCCGAAGATTTAGCAACTCTTACTGATGTTCAACATGTACCCTTTCTGTATGTTTGAAAAGCATGGACTGCTATCAAACTTGGTGACAAATAAGACCTAATACTTCAATGATATGCAGAATACAAATATGTAGCGCCCAAATGCGCAATTTAGCAACGCTATCATACTTGAGTGTACGTAGGAAATGTTCACGGAGAGCACACTTATTAAAATTCAGTGCAACGGAAAGAATGAGCCTGCACACCGAAATATCGTATGTATTACAGGAATCAATACTTCGATGAAAGCTAAAGATTCCTTTGAATATGGTGGCAGCTTTCTGTTTATAGCGTCGAGCTGTGTTTTCGTGCAATGTAAGTGGAATTCATAATGCTAAAAGCTGGTCCGCCCCCTAGTGACCGCGATCAGAGCGGTCGATAGCTAACCAGAGGGGTCAGGTTCGATTCCCGGCCCGTTTGGGAATTTTCTGCCCTCGGGGACTGGGTGCTGCGTTCCTTACGTACGTACCGTCATACCTGACATTCCACTATTGAGATGATTGTAGGGAGAGGCCCTGAAACTCCGTAAACTAACCAAAAATGTCAATTGCGGCTGATGTATTGTTATAATAGTTCAATGACGCAGTACTACCACATTTAAACAGACGCAAAATACCCAAGATTGGCGATCTTTTACAGAAGCTCGAATTTTAGCGCCGACTTCAAGGCGAGATTCGTATAACAGTTTCCACAACGAAACTGTCTCGAAACCTGGCAGAAAATGAAAAGAAATTCTGGTCGTATGTGAAGGTATGTTAGCGGCAAGAAACAATCAATGCCTTCTCTGCGCGATAACAATGTAGATACTATCAAAGACAGTGCTGCCAAAGCAGAGGTACTAAACACAGCCTTCCGAATTGCTTTCACAAAAGGAGACGTAGTAAATATTCCAGAATTCGAATCGAGAACTGCTTCCAACATAACGTAGAAGTAAATATCCTCGGAGTAGTAAAGCAACTTAAATGGCTTAATAAAAGCAAACATTCTGGTCCACACTGTATACCAATTACGTTCCTTTCGGAGTACGCTGATGCATTAGCTCCATACTTAACAATCATATACAACCGTTCGCTCGACGAAAGATCGGTCCCAAAGACTGGAAAGTTGCACAGGTCACACCAAGCTTCAAGAAAGGTACTAGGAGTAATCCACTAAATTACAGGCCCACATCGTTAACGTCGATATGTACCAGGATTTTAGAACATACATTGTTTTCGAAAATTATGAATTACCTTGAAGAGAACGGTCTATTGACACACAGTCAACGTGGATTTAGAAAACATCGTTCCTGTGAAACACAACTAGCTCTTTATTCACATGAAATGTTGAGTGCAATTGACAAGGGATTTCAGATCGATTCCGTATTTCTAGATTTCCGGAAGGCTTTTGACACTGTACCACACAAGCGGCTCGTAGTAAAATTGCGTGCTTATGGTAAATCGTCTGAGTTATGTGACTGGATTTGTGATTTCCTGTCAGAGAGGTCATAGTTCGTCGTCATTGACGGAAAGACATCGAGTACAACAGAAGTGTTTTATGGCGTTCCCCAAGGTAGTGTTATAGGCCCTTTGCTGTTCCGTATCTATATAACCGATTTTGGAGACAATCTGAGCAGCCGTCTTCGGTTGTTTGTAAATGACGCTGTCGTTTATCGACCGACAATGTCATCAGAAGAATAAAACAAACTGAAAAACGATTTAGAAAAGATATATGAATGGTGCGAAGACTGGGAGTCGACCCAAAATAACGAAAAGTGTGAGGTAATTCACATGTATGCTAAAAGGAACTCGTTAAACATCGGTTACACGAAAAATCAGTCTTATCTAAAAGCCGTAAATTCAACTAAATACCTAGGTATTACAATTACGAACAACTTATATTGCGGGGAACACATAGAAAATGTTGTCGGAAGGCTAACCAAAGACTACGTTTTATTGGAAGGACGCTTAGAAAATGTAACAGACCTACTAAGGAGACTGCCTACACTACGCTTGTCCGTCTTCTGCGCGCGGTTTGGGATCCTTACCAGATACGACTGACGGAGTACATGGAAAAAGTTTAAAGAAAGGCAGCACGTTTTGAATTAACGCGAAATATGGGAGAGAGTGTCACAGAAATGATACAGGATTTGGACTGGAAATCATTAAAAGAAAGGCGTTTTTCGTTGCGACGGAATCTTCTCACGAAATTCCAATCATCAACTTTCTCCTCCGATTGCGAAAATATTTTGTTGACAGAGACCTACATAGGGAGGAACGATCACCACGATAAAATAAGGGAAATCAGAGCTCGTACGGGAAGATATAGGAGTTCATTCTTTCCACGCGCTATCGAGATTGGAATAATAGAGAATTGTGAAGGTGGTTCGATGAACCCTCTGCCAGGCACTTGAATGTGATATGCAGAGTATCCATGTAGATGAAGATGTAGACATGGCTCATATTAGGGAACAGCACTCCAGCAAGATTCACAGCTTTACCTTACTTTGTTCCTGATAACTAAGAAGCATGCATAGAGATTCCGCTTATTGTCCACGATAATAATCGGTACTGCACTCTGAAGATGAGTGGCCATTCATGAAAATGGCTTAAAGCATATTTGAGCTCCGTAGCAGCACAAGATGGCAGTTCATTGACATGGCACATTTAAATAAAGCAAGTACACACAATAATGTGTTCCTGGTAAATAAACTCTTAACATGTATTTTCAGTGGTTCATATACTGACCTTCAAATCAACTGGTACAGTTTACTAACTCATGCTGACAGTCCAACCCACTCCACAAGCATTTACCATCGAAGCATTTAAGATAGCACGGAATGAAGGAATTGTGAAGGATGTAGTAACCAGCACCCAAACTGTTATGAATTCGCCACCTCTATTCCGCTATATGAAAACACGCAACGAATACTAGCGCCCGGAGCCATGCTAATAAACAAAATAATTTAACTTCACACCGAATATGTTACTTTAGCACTGAATATAAATTAGAATGATTTTACGAGACTCCTTGTCCGGTTTGATAACATGGTTCTCCTTATAAAACGTGACTTTCAGAACAGGAAGTGATCTCGAAAGTAGCTCTCCTACTTACGACTCGAACTGGAATAGATGTTTCGCTCCATAGTACTGTGATGTAATGGTGAACTTCCTTGGAACAAAGAAGACATATACTTTGCAAATCGCCAACGAATGTTATTGTAGAATAGCCATTCCATTTGCCAAAGATTTAATACTGATGCAAAGTTTGTGAAATGTTTGCGTTGATATATTTCGGAATTGTTTAGTGCGAGAACTCAAAGACAGTAGTAAAATATATTTTAAGTTGACAAAGGTATAATTTACTGTACGGAAATGAAAGAGCCGACGAATAAGCACCTTTTTTACATTATGTTAATGATATTTATGTATATCATTTGTTAAAGTTACACTTCTGTAACCATGCGCAGGAAATAAATTTATTAAATCCGACAGCTATCTTTGTGCGTATAAGTGAAAGCCAGACAGCTACGATTACAGAACTAGCTTTGTTTATTAAATTGTAGTGAGTCTATTATTGTACATTATATGTATTTAAGGACATTTTCATATTACTAACTTTAAATAATTCTGTACAATTTCGTTGTTGCAAATTTGTTTTATCTGCAGCTCTTGAACAAATGATGAAAGCTGTTGCATAAAGTAAACAGGGATCTTTTATTATTGTTTTAAATCCTTATTATGAGTTAATTCGCCAAAATGTAGCTACGTTTATGAGCAACCTGTGATTTCGACGTAGTCGATCGATGGTGTGTGGCCCTTGCTATATGAACCCGGGATTTCCGCAGTGAATCGCATTTCGGTGTACCTTGTACGCTTGTTGCTCTCGGTCAGTGATAGATGTACCGCGATTTTCCAGTCCCCGGTGTCAGCAAGCGCCTTCCGTCCGCTTTTCAGCTGCACATTGTTTCCGCTGGCCAGTGTTATGATTTCCCGCTGACTATCACCTATTGTTCCGGCACATTCAATAGAGGGCCTCCGCATTCATTTCATCTTTGTGCAACACTGTCGCAGCTGCAGAATGCTGTATGACGCAAACTGTGTCTTAATGAATCCGCTGTGCCTGGTCCAGGCGTTCTTTGTTTTGGAGATGGTCCTCTATAACGAAGTGTTAACTTGAACTCGCATAATTTCTCTCTCGATGATTCCAAAAGTATACGATTTTCGTAAGTTTGTTTCTGATTACGAGTTACAGTAGCCCTCAAAGTCAGAGGTACAGACGTGTTCAAATTATTAGACTAAACACATTTTTTACTGAACTTTTACATTTATTACACATTTACATCCGAGTACAGATTATAATTACACATTCAATACTTTGTATGCATGCCTTTGTTCTTAATCACCATTTTTATCCTATTTGGCACAGTTTTTATTATTTTTTATCATGGCAGTTTAATATCATGGTCATGGTACCAGATTTCCTCTAATTTATCCATGAGATCTTGTTTGGCGGTTATTGTAAATTTCCTTATCCTCTGTTTCACAACAGCCCGTAAATTTCAGTTGGGTTCGTATCAGGACTATTCCCTGGCCAGGGCAACACTTTCTACATCTACATCCATATTCCGCAAGCCACCTGACTGTGTGTGGCGGAGGATACCCTGAGTACCTCTATCAGTTCTCCCTTCTATTCCAGTCTCGTATTGTTCGTGGAGAGAAGGATTGTCGGTATGCTTATGTGTGGGCTCTAATCTCTCTGATTTTATCCTCATGGTCTCTTCGCGAGATATACGTAGGAGGGAGCAACATACTGCTTGACTCTTCGGTGAAGGTATGTTCTCGAAACTTTAACAAAAGCCCGTACCGAGCTACTGAGCGTCTCTCCTGCAGAGTCTTCCACTGGAGTTTATCTATCATCTCCGTAACGCTTTCTTGATTACTAAATGATCCTGTAACGAAGCGCGCTGCTCTCCGTTGGACCCTCTCTATCTCTTCTATCAACCCCATTTGGTACGGATCCCACACAGCTGAGCAGTATTCAAGCAGTAAGCGAACAAGCGTACTGTAACCTACTTCCTTTGTTTTCGGATTGCATTTCCTTAGGATTCTTCCAATGAATCTCAGTCTGGCATCTGCTTTACCGACGATCAACTTTATATGATCATTCCATTTTAAATCACTCCTAATGCGTACTCCCAGATAATTTATGGAATTAACTGCTTCCAGTTGCTGACCTGCTGTTTTGTAGCTAAATGATAAGGGATCTATCTTTGTATGTATTACATTGAGATTCAATTGCCATTCCCTGCACCATGCGTCAATTCGCTGCAGATCCTCCTGCATTTCAGTACAATTTTCCAATGTTACACCTCTCGATACACCACAGCATCATCTGCAAAAAGCCTCAGTGAACATCCGATGTCATCCACAAGGTCATTTATGTATATTGTGAATAGCAACGGTCCTATGACACTCCCCTGCGGCACACCTGAAATCGCTCTTACTGCGAAAGACTTCTCTCCATTGAGAATGACATGCTGCGTTCTGTTATCTAGGAACTCCTCAATCAAATCACACAATTGGTCTGATAGTCCATATGCTCTTACTTTGTTCATTAAACGACTGTGGGGAACTGTGTCGAACGCCTTGCGGAAGTCAAAAACACGGCATCTACCTGTGAACCCGTGTCTATGGCCATCTGAGTCTCGTGGACGAATAGCGCGAGCAGGGTTTCACACGACCGTCTGTTTCGAAACCCATGCTAATTCCTACAGAGTAGATTTCTAGTCTCCAGAAAAGTCATATTCTCGAGCATAATATGTGTTCCAAAATTCTACAACTGATCGACGTTAGAGATATAGGTCTATAGTTCTGCACATCTGTTCAACGTCTCTTCTTGAAAACGGGGATGACCTGTGCCCTTTTCCAATCGTTTGGAACGCTACGCTCTTCTAGAGACCTACGGTACACCGCTGCAAGAGGGGGGGCAAATTCCTTCGCGTACTCTGTGTAAAATCGCACTGGTATCCCATCAGGTCCAGCGGCCTTTCCTCTTTTGAGCGATTTTAATTGTTTCTCTATCCCTATGTCGTCTATTTCGATATCTACCATTTTGTCATCTGTGCGACAATCTAGAGAAGGAACTGCAGTGCAGTCTTCCTCTGAGAAACAGCTTTGGAAGAAGACATTTAGTATTTCGGCCTTTAGTCTGTCATCCTCTGTTTCAGTACCATTTTGGTCACAGAGTGTCTGGACATTTTGTTTTGATCCACCTACCACTTTGACATAAGACCAAAATTTCTTAGGATTTTCTGCCAAGTCAGTACATAGAACTTTACTTTCGAATTCATTGAACGCCTCTTGCATAGCCCTCCTCACACTACATTTCGCTTCGCGTAATTTTTTTATGTCTACAAGGCTTTGGCTATGTTTATGTTTGCTGTGAAGCTCCCTTTGCTTCCGCAGCAGTTTTCTAACTCGGTTGTTGTACCACGGTGGCTCTTTTCCATCTCTTACGATCTTGCTTGGCACATACTCATCTAACGCATATTGTACGATGGTTTTGAACTTTGTCCACTGATCCTCAACACTATCTGTACTTGAGACACAACTTTTGTGTTGAGCCGTCAGGTACTCTGTAATCTGCTTTTTGTCACTTTTGCTAAACGGAAAAATCTCCTACCTTTTTTAATATTTCTATTTACGGCTGAAATCATCGATGCCGTAAGCGCTTTATGATCGTTGATTCCCTGTTCTCCGTTAACTTTAAAAAATTTCACTGGATTCTTTGTCCCTGCCATCCGTTATGAACGTTTGAGTCTCACAGTCTATATCCGGCAAATTAAAATCCTTACCCAGAAGTATAATATGGTGGGGAAATGTACTCGAAATATTTTCCAGATTATCCTTCAGGTGCTCAGCCACAACAGCTGCTGAGCCAGGGCGCCTATAGAGACGTCCAATTACTATGTCTGAGCCTGCTTTAACCGTAACCTTCACCCAAATCATGAGAGCAGTTCTGGGACCTTTCTATAGACGCTCCTGCAGTTTACTATTAGCACATTAATATTGTTATTCCCTGTTGTATTTTGCCTACTCCTACCTTGCCGCGTCTCAGGAGGCGTCTTGTCAGGCCTAGGGAGGGAATTCTCTAACCTAAAAAACCCCATGTGCACTCCACACGTACTCCGCTACCCTTGTAGCCGCTTCCGGCGTGTAGTGCACGCCTGACCTATTCAGGGGGACCCTACATTTCTCCACCCGATAGCGGCGGTCGATACATTTGCACCCCAGATCTCCGCAGAATCGTCTGAGCCTCTGGTTTAAGCCTTCCACTCGGCTCCAAACCAGAGGACTGCGATCGGTTCTGGGAACGATACTACAAATAGTTAGCTCTGATTCCACCCCGCGAGCGAGGCTTTCCGCCTTCACCAATTCCGCCAACCGCCTGTACGAACTGAGGATGACCTCTGAACCCAGACAGCAGGAGTCATTGGTGCCGACATGAGCAACAATTTGCAGTCGGGTGCACCCAGTGCTCTCTATCGCCGCCGGTAGGGGCTCCTCCAGATCTCGGATGAGACCCCCCGGCAGACAGAGTGAACACTGGCCTTCTTCCCCGACCTTTCCGCTATATCCCTAAGGGGCTCCTTCACCCGCCTAACGTTGGAGCTCCTAATAACTAATAAACCCCTCCCCCCCGTGTGCCTGCTCGGACCTTGCTGAAGGAGCAGCCACATGTCCACTCACAGGCAGAGCGGGCGATGCCACACGGCCAGCCTCCACATTGACCCTCCGCCTCGTGCGCCGCGAACGCCGCTGAACCCGCCACTCCCCTTGGGGAGAGGGTGGCCCTACCGCGCCCGGTACCCGCGAAGATGTCTCGACAGCAGGGACAGTGGGTGAAGCATGTAACACCTGGGGTGTAGCTTGCGACGCACCAGACTTACCACTGCCGCTACACTCTGAGGCAGCAGCCTGAAGATGGCTGACCGTGGCCATCAACACGCTCAGCTGTTCGCGTAGAGTGGCCAGCTCCTCCTGCGTCCGTACACAGCAGTCACACATCCTATCCATCCTAAGGGATCAATTTACTGAAAGTTTATCAACTTTTAACTAGACCGCTAATTCACTAAAGGCGGCTGTTTGTTGACTAAACTGTGATTGCTAGCCACTTCTTGTAGAAAACAATGAAAATAGCACTACCTGTCTCTGGACTGTATTGAAACCAAACACTAGCACTACTGGTACTATGTTTGACTAAAAGGACACTCTCTGGCTGTATTCAAAACAAACACGAAATCTATGGAACACTATTAATAGCACTCGACAATTAAAGTTTCCTAAAAGCAAAATCACACGGAAGAAGAAGTGACAAGTAAGAAAAATACAGTTAATACTTAAATTAAGGTAGCTCGCTGCACAGCAGATGTGAAGCAGATGGCGGTTAGAACGACACTGACACTACTGGCACTATGGCTGACTAAAGGGACTCTCTGAATGCATTCAAAACAAACACGAAATCTATGGAACACTATTAATAGCACTCGACAATTAAAGCTTCCTGAAAGCAAAACCACATGGAAGAAGACGTGACAACTAAGAATAATACAGTTAGTACTTAAGTTAAGGTAGCTCGCTTTTCTTCCAAGTACTTGGAAACACTTTTGGCTTTTTGGCAAGGTGCCCCATCAAGCATAAAAATTGCATCTTTATCAGGAAACCACTCATTTATTTGGGGGAAAAGTTCCTTTTCAAGGATTTCTTTGTATTGTTCTTTCTCATTGTTCCATCAACAATGCATAATCTGCCAGGACGTTTCACGTACATCACACTCCAGACCATAACAGAAGTTGGACGCTCCACACATTGCTGCACACACTCAACTTTGAACTGTTCTCCAGTTCTGCGACGAACATACTGGTTCCCTCCTTCCCTCCATTCATCACTGAAGCATACCTGATGCATGTGTACAAAGTTGCAAGTTATAAAAGTTGCGAATAGTAGTATAGGAGACCTCAACAGTCCCAAAATTCATATTTGTATTTCTTCAGAATCAATAAAACATCACAATTTCAATCCAACACTCCTAACTTTAGAGATCAGACCCTCTTAATTTTCATATCATTGCGCATACCTTAGCCTAGTTCTCACTTGTCCACTCCTGAAGTTGTTTAGCCCAGTGCAGTCTTTTGATTTTCATGGCAGATGTGATTTTCTATTTTTTTCTTGGTCGGCATGCTTTTAAACCACATTGAAACAGCCCCCTCCTCATTGCCACAGGCGAAACGCCAACACCCAGACCATTCAGCTGATGGCTCTTGTCTGTAGAAATAAGTTTACGTTTCATTGTTGCCTTGTTTGTAAGATTTCTCATTGTTCTAGGACTGAATTTTCCATTATGTCCACATTTTCCTTTCCAGTTTGGCTTGTATTCATCACCTTTCTGCACTGAAACTTTGATTCAGCTGACAGTTTTCTGTGATATTTTCATCCTGTCAGCTAATTTCTTGCTGTGGATAACGGTTTTCAGCAAGAAGTGCTACCACAGGGGAAACTTTCAGAGGTGAAACATATTTAGCCTTCCCTATAATCTCACTTTCTTTGGAAACTCCACGATTTATTCCTATAGCTAAGAACATGTAAGAACACAAGCCATATAATGTCTTGTTAATGTAGCAAGAAGTTGATAGAATAAATAACATGCCGAAGTACACCACAGGAACATCAAACATTACTGTAAACTCAGTTTCAAAGCATGTACACAGACTACTAACAGCAACACGATTTGGAGGGAAAATGACAAATGTTACTAAATGTGAAAAAGTCAGTGATCTGTGAGTTGTTTGGAAGGGAAATTTCGTGGCATCAATCAAACCATTAAAAAAATTAATTATTACATATTTCTCTCCTATTTTTACACCAGAAAATTTACGAGTATCAAAAGTAATCGTTTAGTCTAATAATTTGAACATGTCTGTAAAGCTGTAAACACTCCCAAAATATTATACCGCGTACGATACTGTTGAAATACTAAAGGTACCAGGGATAAAATATATGAAGCGGGAAGTTATCTACGATTTGTAGAGAAATCAGACGGCAGTTACAAGGACCGATGAGAAAGAAAGAGAAGCAGTGGCGGATAAGGAAATCAGATTGGGTTGTAGCCTATCCCTAACATTACTCTCTCCCCCAATTTTGCTCAATTCACACGCTGGAAAAAAGGAAACGTAGAAATAAAAACAAAGTTACGACATGACCTCTTTAATATTTTCCGATGACATTTTAATCGTTTCAGAGTCGGCAAAGAACAGTTTTGTATTGAAAAGAGTTTAAAACGCGAGCATCACAAAAAGTAATAGATAATGAAGTGTAGTGGAACTAAATGAGAAGACACTGAAAGATGTAAGTTAGTAAATCATACACTAAAAATACGACACGAGTTTGCTATCTTAGTAGCAAAATATCTGACCGATGATGTAGTAGACAGGATAAAAAATGGTAACTAGCGATAGCACCCGAAAAAGAAAAGTTTTTTACTCCGAATAAAAATAAAGTGTTAGGAAGACTTTTTTAACGTCATTTGTTCCGATTGTAGATTTTTACGACAGTGAAACGTTCAGAAAAGAAGCTTCCGATACGTGGCGCTACAAAAGAATGCTGAAGATAGGCACTGGAAGACTGGATTATCTTTCAATAGGTACTCGGTCGAATAGGCGAGATATGAAAAGATGCCGCCTTAACGAACCACTGCCTGTGCAGACGAGAGGGTTTGTCTATTCTGGTAAAGCGGAAGGCTGCACCGGCGTGAGCGTAGCTGCTTCCAGGCTCACCCAAGCGGACGAACAAGACGAAATATGTTCCACAGGTCCCCACTTCCCTTCGTCCTGTCGTGTTTTCCTCCATATCTGGATGGGCAGGCAGAGCTCAAATTCCGGAAATGCAATCTGCCTAGAATACGGCAGCCCGAAATATTGACCAGTCCTCCAGCATAGGTGCTGAATCGTTTGGCCAGCACCCTAGCAGTCGCAAAACAAAGGTACGATATCAAAAGCCGCGAATGAAAAGTGGAACACTGCAAAGGCGAACATGACAACACGTGTGACGGTTCCATTGCGGGTCAGCAGCTGCCACTTTCAGTTCCTGCAGAGTTGTGTCTCCGACGGCAGCAGTGACTGAGACGGCTCAAATGGCTCCGAGCACTATGGGACTTAACATCTGAGGTCACCAGTCCCCTAGACTTAGAACCACTTAAACCTAACTAACCTAAGGGCATCACACACATCCATGCTCGAGGCAGGATTCGAACCTGCGACCGTAGCGGTCGCGCGGTTCCAGACTGAAGCGCCTAGAACCGCTCGGCCACAAAGGTCGGCACTGACAGGGCGCTCCGGGATCGGCAGCGGCGTGGGAACAGAGCCTTCCGCAGACTTGTCGCTGGGTTAGAGACGGCTGAAGAAGTGTGGCTACCGTCTTTGCCCTTGTGATCCGTTGGACGTTTCGGGACACTTGGTCAGCAAACCGGAGGTTCCAAGCCGAAGCGTTTTACGAAGAGGCCCTCTGGAACTGGTACATACCGCCATTCGCCATGTTGTGGACTCTGAGCTACGTTGAACAGCAACGTATAAAAAAGGTGATATTGGTCGAGATGGCGGTTTTCAGCTGTTTAGCGTATGTGGATTCGAGTGGCTATTAGGAGCTTGTATAGGTGTATTCACTGCTCAGATACTAAGTACCTTAGTTCGTTGTAGTGAACCACGTTAATGGTGCGCATCCTTGTTATTGTACTGAGATCACGTGGTTTTGGATGGGCGTGCTTGCCTCGACAAGAATGTGCTATGTAATACTGTGTATCCTGTTATTCATTTGATTGTTGTTGAAAAACGTGTTGCTCTTTTTGGGAGGAAGGGCTGTATATGGATAATGTTAGCGCGTGAGCTATCAGTTCAGTGTAGTAATGGACTTGTCTACTGTGTAAGGATTACCTGGTGTAATTTTAATATCATTCATTCTGAAATGAAGGACAGTGAACTGAACTCAGTGACTAAATTTAAATTTTTTCTTCTTATTTGATAGTGAGATATATGCGATTTCTGTCGGCCCTGTTAATTGATGGGTTTTGGTTTATGTAAGGATTATCTGTAGGCGCTTAAAAATTGTTTATTCAAAATGCAAGGAAGTGAACCCAGTATATAATTTGAAAGATGTTTTAGTAGATTCCAAGTACGCTTATGTCGTGCTGGATCATTAGCTGCTGTCTTAATGTCAGTCGTTTCTTAAATGTAAAGGGGATATGAAAGTTTAAAATTTTCCTTGCTCAATGATTGTAAAAGTTTTATGTGAATGAATGGTGCTTTTTACTTTCGATATGTCCAAAGGAACAGACAGCATGCTTTCATATAACTGTTTTGCCTAGATGGGCTAGGGATCCACCTAGTGCGGATGCAAAAGTACGTTCGACCTCCTGTGGGAGTCACAAGCATGGGGAAATGGACAGGAACTGCGGATACATGGGGCTCGGTGGAAATGTGGGCGGCAGTGAGGTGAGCATAGATAGCCCGCTCAGTGTCGATAAACACTGTGTTAACGCACCTGCCTAGTAAGCACCGCCGGCACGGTAGCTGTGTTCGGTCAGAGGGTTGGTTACCCTCTATAATAAAAAAACTGAGTTAATGGATCAACGATAAACTTGAACAGGCGTCATGTGACGTACGCCCCCAAAAAATAAAACGAACTGTAACTAACAAAATGAGACCACAAAAAAAAGCGTGAAATCACGGGCTCGTATCCCGTTCTAACACACATTTTCATTCGTCGCCGCACATTCCACGTAATGTGCCGATGCAGCTGACATCAGTTACCCCTTTCCTTTCCTTTCCTTCGTCCACCTTCAGTTTATAAGTTTTGTTTAAGACTGAGGGATTTATTTTTTCACGTTCAGAGCATTGTGTTATAAAAATTGTTTTATCGATTCTCTTGTAAGGCTAAATAGGGTTCACCTCTTCAAAGAACTTCCTGTTTAAATATTTGCGTTTAATGAAAGGGTAGAGCTCTGTTCATTGACATGTTATTACGTACGCCTGTGAACCCCAGCGCCACCACTCCATTGCTACGTTATAGAATGTACAGGACTTGAATACCAAGAAAAGAGATGGTTTCCAGCACTTGGAAACGACAAAGGCAGACGTGGCGTACAACAGAAGAAAGGAAGGGAAGTGAATCAAAATGGTGGGCGATGATGTTATTTTACAGAGGTGTCGGAGGGGAGGACCAACATAATTGTGTTAATAGTGATCCCCAAGAAGCATAAGCTCATCATTAAAAGTTGGGAACTAACGAATGAAACAGTTCTGGTTTTTTTTTCTTTATTGTGATTTCATTCCCCTGTCCCATATGGGCAGGGGAGGGCTGTCCGCGGCACAAACCGCCGCTCTTCAGCCGAGTGACAGGACAACTTAAAATAAGAATAAAATGTTACATACACAAGGCGATAAAGGGGAACTTGAAACAGAATAACGGTGGAAATGGAGGTAAAAAATAGAGACTAACACGGAGACGTTCATGGAGGACAGTTACAAAAAGTCACCAGAAAGTTAAAAATCACAGTTGGCGATTCTTGAAAACTCAGAGAAGACACTGGATGGACATGCACACGTTAAAAGTCGGCCACAGCAGTAAAAACACTCCGGAACGACACACTTAAAACACACTTGGAGCACACACGACGAAGAATAAAACTGCCAGGCGGGACCTGCCGATGGACAGTTGTGGCTGTTGTCTCATCTATGTACGCACATGGTGTACATTTTGGTGCGAATAGATGCCCCAAAAATGACTCTGATGGCAAAAAGAAAAGGGTTTGGTGAATAATTGACAAGTGTCCTTGAAAAGATAAATTTTTAAAATTAAAATAACCGTCCTTATGCGGGACTGAAAGGGAAGAATAGGTACAGACATGGATGATGACAGGAATGGATAAAGGAGAGATTGGATGATGTGAGACACACTTGTAACGTCCCCTTGGAAAAATTAATGAATTACTATGCAGATAAACCTCTTACACTATTTGATTTTAAAACAGCTGAGCAGAACTGAACGTACTCAGACATTTCGCTCTTTGCCTATTCTGATCAACACTAATCTGACACACAATATTTTTAGAGCAACGCAATCTGACTTTTAATAATCCCCGCAAAAGAATGGCCCTGACTAACAATAACCTATACCTCTCACAAATCACTTACTTCACAAAAATCTTCGTCACTCAAACTACTGCAATACAGCGAGCGTCAATACTGCCAGCTAAATAAAAGATTCAAACTACTGAAGGCACTAACTACTGATAGACATATTTAGCAAATGAAAGATTTTGATAGAGAACAAACAATGTATTCACCTTAATAGTGTTCAAAAGTCATTATATATATATATATATATATATATATATATATATATATATATATATATATATATATATATATCAGTTCATGACATCCAGTCTTACAAATTTGCTGTATCTGATGGACACACGTCCAGATCATTCGCTCTCAAAAATCCGCCATTTCACATCCCCACATCCACCACTGCTGGCAGCTCACCTCCAACTGCGCAACGCTACGCGCTGTTCACATCCAGCTGCCCAACACTACAATAGCGACTGTTTCAACAATGCCCACCAGCCACAGACTGCACACAGCACAGCCAGTGATTTTCATACAGCGCGCTAGATGCCGTTACCAACATAAAAACCTAAACAGCCTACTTACACACTTCAGTTTGGCCGTCAACAGAGGGCTGACTCGCTTGAAAATGCCGAAAGAGCAGTAAATATTTGCACAGCTTTAGATTCGAAAAATTAAATGTTTTCCGCCACCGAAAGTGGATACACAAATACACGTAGCAGAGTCACTCATCTGATATGAGAGCAATCGTCGAATACATCATGTAAGGGACAATTACAAACTTCCCGTTCGAAAGCTACACTAACCCCTGTTCTGTGATATATCTGCATCGGAGTTGGGTGCATATACACTGTAGCAACGCCCTCAAACGGTAACACTTTGATCGTCCCTGACACAAAAGAAAAATCTATGCTCAGGATGATTAACGTAATGGTATACAGAGACCTAGAACGCGCCTTAGACCTTTTCTTCCTTGGAGCAAGGATTGGCTATCCACCATGGGAAAAAGAGTATCTCAAGATTAAAATTATGGGCACTGTCCAGTATCTTGCGAGTAGCCTCAAAGATGCAAGAGTTGAATGTCCTTATAAACAGAGACTAGCTACCAAACTGCAAAATTCTGATGAAGGTGGAAATGGTCAACAATTTACATTTTGCTTTCATGGGACAATATATGATGCATTGTGTCAACAAAGCGAATAAAACCCAGAGTGGTGGACGGAGAACGTAGGGCAAATGCTAAAAGTGAAGAACAAACTCTATAAGAATTTTCTGAGGGCGAAAGATATGGAGGACAGTAACAAGCAGTTGAAAATAAACAGGGACTTTAAGGAAGAAATTACTGTTAGGAAAAATGAGATATGGGAACAGATGTATGGGGCGGGGGGGGGGGGGGGGATAAAAAGGTAGCAGGGGCCTGGAAAACTGTGTAGCGCATAAGAAGAGATATGAAAGGAAAGACAAATACAAGGGCTAATTCTTCTCACAGAACAAAGAGCCAGGCTTAAGGACACAGAACTTGATTTCAGGAATAGATTATCTGTGGTAAATGTAGACCGAATAAGTACACAAGAAGTAGGAAGATCTGTGAAAGAAATGGATAATGGAATATCCGTCAGACAAGGAAACATACCAATAGTATTAGTCAAATATGGGATGAGTGCGTTATGGGAATGTTTGAGTAAGTGGTGTAATGCAAGCATGTTAGAAGGAGAAGAAGTGCCCAAGGAATGGAATCTGGCATGCCTAAGTCCCTTTTATAAGAAAGGTAGTAAGATGGCATACAGAAATTATCACGCACTCAGTGTAACAAACTGAAGTGGTAGGTTGAATGGTCGGGTCGTAAAGACGGGTTAGAGGGCATCTTGATGGACGTTGAAGAGCAAAATGGATTCGGGAAGGAAAAGCCTTTAATGACACAATTTTTACTTAAAGACAACTAACGGCAAAGAGATTGGAAACGAATTGAGTAGCATTTACTGTTCATAGAAGTAGAAAATGCGTGTGTCAGAGCACCACTGGAGAAGCAATTGTGAGGGCAGTGGGTTTGAAAAGACATGTGCTAGAAATATATGAAACTTATTTAAGTTTGCAGATTGTGTAATCGAAGTGACGAATAAAATTTTGTCACGGCCTTTACAAAACTGCAAAGGGACGCTGCTCGTCTACTACATTGTTTAAAATAAATACCCAGAGAGTCTTAGACTTTCGGGGAAGGAAATATGTAGGAATGTGTATTCACTTAACAAAGGAACACTGCAGATGATGTGGTGTTGGTAGCTCATGAAGTGCTAGATATCTACTTTACGCTGAGAACATTATTAGAAGAAAAAAATAAGTGGGGTTTGAAATTAGATTTTCAAAAGACTGTATACTTATTTAGTGGGAAAGATGTAAGAAGCATAATAGTAGGTGGCCACCACATTAAGGTATGTAAAAACTTAAATGTTTGGATGGAGTTCTATCGGAAAACAGAACAGGTAAATGGGAAACGCTGCAACGAATGGCGAATAAGAAAACAGCAACACTCTGCCATGGCCCTCTAAGTTTGGAAAGTAAAATAGTAGCCTTGTAGAAGTGTTGTATAGCCTATAACAGCTTTTGGACTCGAGTGACGGGAGCTTACTGGAAAAGCTGAAAACAAATTGAGAACTGCAGGAATGAATTATCTCAGAAGGTCGCATACAATAGCTGGGCCAAACCACCTAATAAATACGAGATCTGTTAGGAAAGAATCCGATCTCTGGCCAGCGAAAAAACTTGCTTCCCTGGAGCGTTGGACACCTAAATCACCCTCACAGTAGGTCTCTTGGGACTTCACATACTTCAATCAGAGATGCCTCCATTGTTGGAAGCATGACGAAAAAGCCTCTTTCTGAATGGAGTTTAGCTCGGCTGTTGCTGCTGCCGTAATTTCTTCTCATGTTGGAAATCGCATTCCTTTCGGTGGCCTCTTGAGTTTGGGTAACAGTCAGAAGTCGCAGGGGACCATATCAGGAGGGTAAGGGGACTGTTGAAGCACAGAAATCCGGTTTTTCGCCAGAAAAGTCTGAATCACCTGCGAGGAATTTGCTGAACATTGTCGTGATGAAACCGCCAACTTCCTAATGACAGCAAGTCCGATCTCTTGCGCCACACAGCAGCACGTAGCCGACGGGGCCATCCCTGTAGTACTCTCTGGTGACTGATTGACCCTGCGGTGTGTACTCGTGGTGTACCACACCGCAGGAGTCAAAGGAAGCAGTCAGCACCATATTGACGTTGCTGAGCAAATGAAAGGTCGTCTTTCATCTTAGTGACGAAGTATTCTTCCACTGTGACGACTGGGATTTGGTTTCCGGGTCGCACTGAAATATGGTTCAAATGGCTCTGAGCACTATGGGATTTAACATCTATGGTCATCAGTCCTCTAGAACTTAGAACTACTTAAACCTAACTAACCTAAGGACATCACACAACACCCAGTCATCACGAGGCAGAGAAAGGTCGCACCGATACACCCAGGACTCATCACCAATGATTATGTTGTTCACGAAGTCGGGATCATTGTATCTAGAGTTGAGCAAGTCCTGTGAGACTTACAGACGGAGCTGCAGTTGCTCCGCTATTTGCAGCTTCGGCAAGAGTTTCGCCGACTCTCTCTTCATGGTCAAACCTTCGGTCACAATGGAAGCGCCAAAAAAGCGCTCATTCCTATCGTCTCCGAAACTGCGCTCAAGTCACACAATGATCCAGCATCACCACAGCGTTCATTTTGGCAATGACCTGGTCATTTCGTCATGTTGATGGTCAATCGGAGATTGGTTCACTCCTCACCGATGTGCAGCCTTTTTTAAACCCGTTGTACTACTCCTTAATCTGTGTAATGCCCATAGCTTCGTCACCGAAAGCCATATGAATCTCCTGAATGGTTTCCACCAAGCTGTCACCCAATTTAGGGGTAAAACTGATGCCGTAGCGATGCTCCATACGTTCCGTCATTTCCACTGCAATGGAAAACAAAACGCGAGCGCTACACACTACCTCACTCAACTGCTGCTGACGCTATCGACAGGAGGGTTCCAAGGTTCCAGGTCGCCTCATGCAAGGGTGCCAGATTCAAATCCATCATGTGCTTGCAACAGAAAATAAGGTTGCATAGTTCTCTAACAGACCTGGTACAACTATTATGGAAATGGCTGAAACGTATCAGGTAGAACAGAAGAACGGCACCTCTCCTTGTGTGGACGTGTAATGTCATTGGCAGATAACAGTTGTGCACCGTCAGTGAAGAAAAAGAAGAGGGAGACTGAAAGTTACCTTATTAGTCTGAGTAAAGGAAGTCTTAAAAGAAAGAGAAACCGAAGATGAGAAGAAAGCATCGGAAGATAGAAACCTATGGCGGCAGATATGTGGGATTCGGCGACAGCTTCAGAATCCCACAGGAGACAGGCATAAATTTATGGAATAAAATTAATCCAAAATTAGGGAGTGATTGATAGTGGTCAGACTGAGACGTCAAGCAGTTTTCATTTTTGGCGGTAGAGGAAAGTGGAGAGGGTAAAAAACTGCAGAGGGAGACCTAAGCTTGACTGCAAAATACTGATCGAAATGGAAGTAGGTAGCGGTATTTATGTATGAATAAAGAAGCTTGCACAGGCTAGAGTACAGCAGAGAGCTGCAAATCAACCTTCAGACAGCAGGCAGAAACTCTGTAGGAGGTGGTATGTCTTTGCGTTACTATGGCCCTCGAACTCACTGTTACAGCCAGTTATGTGATGCAGAACAACGTCATAGCTTGGTGAATGGCACATGTGATAATGTAGATATGTACTTTAGAGATCTGCGTGTTCTAAATAATTTTCAAATGTCTTTGTGATGTCAGTTATTACATGGAAATTTCTAATTTATTTCAAGAGCACTGTCCACTACACACTTTTAATTTGTATGCTATACCTAATGTACACATAGAGTGGGACAACTTTCTGGTAGTAATACAAGCGGATATGAATGATGGGAGAAACCTCGTATTCGCCTGATCTGTAAAAGCGAACTCAGAGAGAGTGGATATTTTAGCGATCACATTAGGCTCGAGTCTCATTGTCTACAACGCTAGTAGACTCTCCTAACCATCTCGCTCGGTCTACACGAGATTTCATGTTTCCAGGGTAGAACGTCTCTTGGCAGGCAAACACAAATTTTGTTATTATCGGATATTTTCAGCAATTTTCATTTACTTTTAATATGAAAATCCTTTCCCTACTGTTTGTATGTTACCACGCATAAACATCTTCACCAAAAAATTCGATTTCTGCCATATAGGCAGTAGAAATGTCTCCGCAGGCTCGTTATTGATTGATCTTCTTCCAGGCAGTCACCTCACTAAGAGCAGCTTTGCGAGAAACGCCGAACTAACTGCCGCGAATGTCACAGACAATATTATCGACAGCATTACATATAAACTGTACAAATGATAGGCAGCCACAAAATGTACTGTCATTATGTACTTTCCCTATAGACAGAGATTCTCTGCAAGGAAGCGTGTAACGCATGGTGAAGAGTGTCTCTTACAGTCCGCTCCGGGAAACGGAAGAGACAACATCGGCGAGCTACACTGTAAACACTTGCTACCCGGCTAGCGCTCGCGCTGTATATACAGTGATAGTTCGTTCCGGTATTTGTTCTACTTCCATAGAAGACTCTTCTGGATCGTGAAAACTTTTGCTACGCTGCTACACGACTATGGACGGTAGTAATTGCAGTTCCCTTGTTCCAAGACCTTCGCGAAACGAGCCACAAATTGTCGCCTTGAATACTGAAGTACTTCATGCAGTCGACAGTGAAGTGATTAGCGACGAAATCGTCGCATCCGACAACGCAGGCACACACCAATGGCAATGCAGCTACAGTAACAGACCTGCTGTCCCCAAATGAACGCCAACATGACCACAAAGAAGAGGAAGGACAAGACGACCACCATGACGAAAGGGAGAAAGTTTTTATATGTCGATCCTTCTGATTGAAGGTTTGACGTCCTTAGAACATTATTTTTTATATGGCTACCAGAGGACAAATGTAAGAATGTAGAGGCTTAGTGATATCACTAGGGGTAAGATAGATACTAGGGGTAAGATAGATACTGCTTACAGGAAAATTAAAGAGACCTTTGGAGAAAAGAGAACCACTTGTATGAATATCAAGAGCTCAGATGGAAAACCCGGTTCTAAGCAAAGAAGGGAAAGCAGAAAGGTGGAAGAAGTATATAGACGGTCTGTACAAGGGCGATGTACTTGAGGACAATATTATGGAAATGGAAGAGAATGTAGATGAGGATGAAATGGGAGATACGATAATGCGTAAAGAGTTTGACAGAGCACTGAAAGACCTAAGTCGAAACAAGGCCCCGGGAGTAGACAACATTCCATTAGAACTACTGACGGCCTTGGAAGAGCCAGTCCTAACAAAACTGTACTATCTGGTGAGCAACATGTATGAGACAAGCGAAATACACTCAGACCTCAAGAAGAATATAATAATTCCAATCCCAAAGAAAGCAGGTCTGGACAGATATAAAAATTACCGAACTATCAGTTTAATAAGTCACAGCTGCAAAATACTAACACGAATTATTTACAGACGAATGTAAAAACTGGTAGAAGCCGACCTCGGGGAAGATCAGTTTGGATTCCGTACAAATATTGGAACACATGAGGCAATACTGACCTTACAACGTATCTTAGAAGAAAGATTAAAGAAAGGCAAACCTACGTTTCTAGCATTTGTAGACTCAGAGAAAGCTTTTGACAATGTTGACTGGAATACACTCTTTCAAAATCTGAAGGTGGCAGAGGTAAAATACAGGAAGCCAAAGGCTATTTACAATTTGTACAGAAACCAGATGGCAGTTATAAGAGTCGAGGGGCATGAAAGGGAAGCAGTGGTTGTGAAGGGAGTGAGACAGGGTTGTAGCTTATCCGCGGTATTATTCTATCTGTATATTGAGCAAGAAGTAAAGGAAACGAAAGAAAAATTCGGAGTAGGTATTAAAATCCATGGAGAAGAAATAAAAACTTTGAGGTTCGCCGATGACATTGTAATTCTGTCAGAGACAGCAACGGACTTAGAAGAGCAGTTGAACGGATTGGACAATGTCTTGAAAGGCGTATATAAGATGAACATCAACAAAAGCAAAACGAGGATAATGGAATGTAGTCGAAGTAAGTCGGGTGACGCTGTGGTAATTAGATTACGAAATGAGACACTTAAAGTAGTTTAGGAGTTCTGCTATTTGGGGAGCAAAATAAATGATGATGGTCGAAGTAGAGAAGATATAAAATGTAGACCGGCAATGGCAAGGAAAGCGTTTCTGAAGAAGAGAAATTTGTTAACATCGAGTATAGGTTTTAGTGTCAGGAAGTTGTTTCTGAAAGTATTTGTATGGAGTGTAGCCATGTATGGAAGTGAAACATGGACTATAAATAGTTTGGACAAGAAGAGAATAGAAGCTCTCGAAATGTGGTGCTATAGAAGAATGCTGAAGATTAGATGGGTAGATCGCATAACTAATGAGTAGGTATTGAATAGAATTGGGGAGAAGTGGAGTTTGTGGCACATCCTGACAAGAAGAAGGGACCGGTTGGTAGGACATGTTCTGAGGCATCAAGGGATCACAAATTTAGCATTGGAGGGCACCGTAAAGGGTAAAAATCGTAGAGGGAGACCAAGAGATGAATACAGTAAGCAGATTCAGAAGGATCTAGGTTACAGTAAGTACTGGGATATGAAAAAGCTTGCACAGGATAGGGTAGCATGGAAAGCTGCTTCAAACCAATCTCAGGACTGGAGACCACAACAACAACAACAACAACAACCAGTTTCGGTGTTTCAACACACCATCTTCAGGACTTAATACAGAGGCGGTTATCTCTAGTCATACTTACGATTCATCAGTGGCCAACATCTAGAAATTTGTTTTCGCCGATTACCTGTGAACGCAATGTTGTGTTCAAATGGTTCAAATGGCTCTAAGCACTATGGGGCTTAACATCGAATGTCATCAGTCCCCTAGCCTTATAACTACTTAAACCTAACTAACCTAGGGGCATCACATCCATGCCCGAGGCAGGATACGAATCAGCGACCGTAGCAGCAGCGCGGTTACGGACTGAGGCGTCTAGAACCGCTCGGCCAGAGTGGCAGGCATTTTGTGTCTCCAACTATCAACTACCAACTGAGTTGGGACTGCGAGTCATTATTCAGGTGGTAATTAGTATTACGACTTAAGGGTAAGCCGTGTGGAAATGTGGACATTGTCAGAATAACTGACAATGCCTATATATCGAAGCTCTTCACTCTAAACACACCATCGTCAATAATGTTGAAACCTCCCTTACATAGAACTAGTTGGTAACAGATATGACGGTTTGCTGGAAATTATTAATATTAGGAGATTTAATAAATATATAATTCCGAACTCCCTTAGGCGGCTTCGGAATACCCTGGTTAGCGACTGTAGGTCCATAAGATGAGTTCAGCATTACTGGTGTCAAGCTCCTTTAATTTCCTTCCTGTCAGCCTCCCTTGGCCAACTCTTGTGTTTACAGTCTCAAAGGTGTAAGGTTTCTGACTGGTCGAAACCCGGAAAGCGCTCACGCAGTGATGCGAGAATCGCCAGATGCCGGACGACGTGTACCTGTTACCATTATCACCGGTATCCAGAACAACATGCGGGTGTTACACTTGGTAAGAAAGGGCCACACCCTTTATGTTTCGGAAGAGGTTGAAATCTTCAGAGTTCTGAAGAAATCCACTCACCCCTCCCTTAATGCCCAGACCTATCTGAGGCACAAGGATCTTTTGAAAATTTTGATTACTTAAACAGTTAGCCTTACCCCTATAGCTTACTTGTTAGTAGGTTCTGTCCAATATCTTTTTATGTGTACTCCGGGCCTTACACATTCAGAACCACCATATTTACTATTCTTATGGTTTTAACTAACTGCCCATTTTTTATATTGCCTACCTAGCATGGTATTAGACTTTAAAAAAATAGACATAAGGAATTTTTTATCAAATGTTGAGCACCCCCCACTCTTTACACCTTGTACACGTTATTCGGCCTCTGGAGATCCTGGCGCCACTGCGTGAGCGCTTTCCGTGTTTCGACCAATCAGTCAGGCCGTTTCCGCTGCCGCGCGGCTACTCTCAACTTGCACGGTATGTTCTGATATGTTTACATGGCACTAATTCCGCTCTTTGTTCATGCTAATGTTCCACTCTTGGCCGTTCGTGTTTAGGAGAATTTTATCAGCTTCGTATTTTATTTTTATTTTGTAAGTCATTGTCGCTCCCATCATTTAAAAATAATTTTTAAAGAAGATTTTTAAATTTTAACTACTGCCTTAACCACATGACGGCATATTGGACGTGAATGGTGGGGAGTGGCTACAGGGCAATGCTCAACGTTAGTATGTTATAAATAGCTTATGTGAGTACTTCTGTGTTTCATTCAAAAACTGGCTATTTAAAAGTTTAATTTACACTTCAGAATTGGGGGATAGAATAGTTTATGTGAGCTCTTATTATATTATTTTTCATACAGATTGCCTTTGGATGCACCAATAACTGGTGCGAAACCGGTCGCAAATTTAATTAAAATCATTCATACAGCCAGTGTGGAATTTTCTTTGAGGGAAAAAAAAAAAAAAGTCACATTGTTAGAAACAGGTATATGCCTCTCAGTAAGTGACAGACGCGGGCCCTTTAAAGTCTGGCAACATAGTGTGTGGCCACAGCTTACCCAAGGCAAAAATCAGATTACATGCAGGAAGGAACAAGATCCGAAAAGAAGCAACCTTAAAAGAGTAAGAAAAATTCAATATAAAATCATTATAGAATGAATCTAAAAAAATATTGTCACAAACTATTAGAAGCGAAAAACAAAGATAAATCCATTAATGCAAAGGATAACATAGATGAGGCTAGAAAGGAAGCCAAAAAACGCTGTGAAGCAGCAGATCAAGAAGCACTAAGTACACATGTACTAAGGCAAAGGAGGAAAACAGACAGAACACCATGATTTCTCAAAGAAGTTAAAGAAATGTTTAAAAAATGTGATATGCCTATTTGAAATATAAAACACTCAAGAGTCTCAGGAAGACTACGAAGGAAATCGTCATGAGACAAAACCACCAGTGAATCCTTTCAAAAACGAATAACGTTGGAAGAAAACCTTCTCAAAAAAATTTAGACCATGACATCTACAGTCTGCAGAAACAAATTTGGAGAATGATACGACAGCAGAGGAAAGAAATGAATGTCATTTTGAAAGTGAATAACATAAATAGATAGCATGGGTCAAATGTTTAAAACAATTTTATAGAAGTAAATGTTCACCATAAAATGATCAGAGATCAGTAGGCACGAAAATGATGATGTAATTGTTTCACTTGCAGAGATAGAAGAATCTGTAAGTGTGGTAAAAAATAAGTGGTCTCTGGGGAAAAATAGAATCCTCAGTCAATTACTTAAGTGTGGAAGATATCCACTAATTGCAAAATTAACCAAGCTAATTAACAATGTTATAACCAGTAGTAAAATTCCAAACAATTGAGTACTAGTATTACAATTCTCATATATAAAATGGACCTAATAAAAATGATACATCCAACTATAAGGGGCTAAAACCACCGTTTTAAGTCCTTAAAAACAATAGTTGTAAATAAAATAAAAAGCATTAAAACCACTTCAGAGCAGTACGCCTTTAGATCCGGGTGGTCACGCAGAGATGCAATATTCGTTCTTAGGTGGGTTGTACATAACTCCGTTGAATACAAAAGACCAGTTTATCTTAGTTTTAGTGATTTAAAGAAGGCTTTGGATAGGTATAAGTTAACAGATGTGGTAAACCCTCTTTAGGAATGGGGGATTGCTTCTAACTTAATAAAAAATTGAAGACATTTTTTCCAGCAAATACATCTAGGCGAAAATTGATATCAGGTTAACTACCTGCATAACTGTTAATAGTGGTTTTAGACAAGATGACTATTTGAGCCCGCAACTTTTTTACACAGTCATGTACTAGGTTATAAACAGGGTATTGCCTGCCAGCTTTTATAGAATGAGGGACAAAGATATAAAACTTATTCGTTTGCTGACGATGCAGCTCCGCTGGCAAACGTTGAAGATAACACGCAGAAATATGGTCATAATTACTCAAAAAACCGAATGTATGATCACAGCTATGGACCTAATGAAATACAAACTCGAAGTGGAAGGAAATGTTATTCAACAGGTAATGCCTTTTAAATAAACTGATAATGAAGTGTCCAGTAGTGGCTTTGTTGAAAAGGAAGTCAAGGAAAAGTAGTGAAAGTAAACAAATGGCAGGGTGTTTAAATGACACTATTTGTGAAAACAAGTACACAGAAAAGGATACAAAGGCCAGAATATACAAAACAATTGTGAGACCAGTTATGAAACAACACTAGATTCATCAAAAGTAAAATGACTTTTGGAATCAATGTAAATCAAAATTCTGCCAAGGATTACGGGGGAATACATTGAAAGATAGCGACAGAAGTGAGACCACTAGAAAAGGAGGTAAAGTAGATTCCATTAACGAGTAACTACATAAGGGAAAAGATGAATGAAACGAACTCATGGACAGGATGGATGAACAGCAGATTGTGAAAATCGTAAGAAGTAAATTACCAGCTGGTAGAAGAAATATTGGCCGTTGTAGCTATAAACATTCAGATAAAATACCTTCCGTATCATGCAAAACATTTCGCACTTTCATACCTGTTGATAACTTGTGATATACTGCTCTTTCTGAATCTATAAGCTTTAAAACAGAAACTATATTTACTACATAATGGACGTAATAATGTATTTACTTGTGAAGATATATAATTGATTGTAGTTATGATGTAAATATAGTAAACTGCTGGTTATTCACTTTCTTTAGATATATCGATAATAACGACGAAATAGCAGTAGCTGTGCAGTTGTATATCTCTGCGTATGGAGAGTCTCTGTCACACTGCGAATAGAGGGATCACAGCAGCTTGAGTCGTGAAAGAGTGGGGAAGTGTTTGTTTGGCACTCCCGCAGACGCAGTGTGCAGTTATGATCGCGCCATTGTAGGCACACCTACATTATTAACCAGCGAGCATTGTGAGTATGGTCGGAGTGGGCTTTTGGAGAAAGTTGCAGTTCTAACTATTACCTGTCCCATAGTTATCCGTGGCTCTGGATGAGACTCTTGGTTCTTAACCAGCAGCAGCAGCTCAGCATTGTCCTTCGGCTACATTCTTCGCCGTCGGCACAGCTACAACATCGTGAGACTGTTAACTGACAGAATGTAGCTAATAACAACTCTAATGACTAAATTTCTTGAATAATGACCTGTGACAGTTAAAATTTGTAGGGGACCTCTGTTGTCATTGTCCTCGGACATTATTATGAAGCAGGGTCTCCTTCCCTTCCACGCAATCACCGAGTGTCATAAAAATGGTTCAAATGGCTCTGAGCACTATGGGACTTAACATCTGTGGTCATCAGTCCCCTAGAACTTAGAACTACTTAAACCTAACTAACCTAAGGATTTCACACACTTCCATGCCCGAGGCAGGATTCGAACCTGCGACCGTAGCGGTCACGCGGTTCCAGACTGAAGCGCCTAGAACCGCACGGCCACACGGGCCAGCCGAGTGTCACAAAAATATGAAAACTGCTTAACAGTTTGCGTCCAGTTTTGTTTGTTTGCTGATGATGAGTTTCAGTCTAAATTTTTTTTTCTCTCCGTAACTGCTGATTCATGTACTGCATAAAAGAAGCTTAACTAAATTGCAATTCTGAGCGTTAGTTTCACTCACTTAAAGTAACATCACATTTCACTGACAAAACGAGTAACTAAAGATATAGTATAAATTAAGAGTGTGCAATTTCATTTACTCCGTATTTAGTTTACCGAATGACTGCTGCTGGCTTGGTAGGTATTTTATTGTTCTTATGTTCGACGTAAATCAGTTGCTCATGTGCGTAAAGTAAATCCAGTCCAATCTCACAATACTTAAAAATAAATTACTTGCAATTTTCCTAATTTTGCATTACGTTATGCTCAGGTTACTGAAAATCAGTTTTTACGAAACCAAATATAGTTGCAGTAATTTATTTAACCAGGAACTTCGTTTAACTTTACTTTGAAATTTCAGTGTTTCAGAATAAGTAAGTACAAACTCAGTGCTTTCTGTTTTATTTATTTTCTCGCGAACTGTTGTGCTCAGGAAAAGCATGACAACCTTCTTTTGCCATGCTAGAGATTATTTGCTTAATTTTCTTTGCCATTACCTTTCTTAGGATTGTGTATATTCATGCTCTACTGGATTGGCGACCGCTTAATTATCAAGCGTCATATCAAGCAGTATGCTGTTGGAAATGTACACTACCGCCTGTGGAAATTGCAACACTAAGAAGGAAACGCACGAATTCAATTTATTTAATAGCACAGCTTGGGTACATGACAAGTAACAAATAATTACCTTTAAATCTGCACATGTCCTTTGAGTCTTACTATTCAGTATGTCGTGTGGCCACGATGCGCTGTAATTAGAGCTGCTGTACGCCCTGGCAACGAATCAATAAGGTTCTGAATACGTTCCTGATGGATTTCCCTCCACGCGGTTTGAATCCGAGCCCACAAATCCGTGACACCAGTTACTGGAGGACAGTGACGCACCAGGCTCAAACGGCTCTGAGCACTATGGGACTTATGAGGTCATCAGTCCCCTAGAACGTAGAACTACTTAAACCTATAGACATCACACACATCCATGCCCGAGGCAGGACTTGAACCGGCGACCGTAGCGGTCGCGTGGTTCCAGACTGTAGTGCCTAGAACCGCTCGTCCACACCGGCCGGCGACGCACCAGGTGCCGACTAACCATATCCCAGACATGTTCGATGGGCGATATGTCTGGCGAGCGTGCAGGCCAGGGAAGCAATGGTACCCGTCGCTCTTCGAAGTAGGCCTGTACATTCCTCGCAATATGTGGCCCTGCATTGACCTGTTGAAATGTGGCCTGTGGAGATGCAGGAGGAGTACTTCAGGTTCCACAACCTCCGTTAGGTACGTACGAGGCGAGATTAGTTGTTGTAACCAATGTCTCCCCAAACCACCACACTTGGTGTCTGTCCGCTGCGCCACTCTACAATGCAGTCGGAGATGCTTGTGATTTCTGGACAATGGAAGCTGACGTAATGGCATGCGAACAACCAGTCCAACCTGAAGTAAACGGCGATGCAGACAAGTTCACACCTGTTGCAGTGCTCCAGCGACAAGTCACTACTGTGGATGACGCTGTACGGTCCGTAATGTTCATGCGGACAAGACGAGGGTCATTGCGAGCTGTGGTCACGTTCAGTGGTCCAGTTCCAGCTCGTCGCTGCGTACGACCTTCCTATATCCACTGCTTCCACACACATATCGCTGTCGTAACAGCATGCCCAGTGCGAGTCGAGATGTCACGGTATGACAACCCCGTTTCCCGGAGACCGATCATTCTGTCTAGTTCGAACTCGCTCACAGACCGATATGGCTCCCTTTGACGTCGACGAGGCATACTGGCACTCAATGTATTGTTTACACCTTGTTGACAGCTCTGCACCGACTACGCTGGGCGCAACACCGACCCTGTCGGACCGACACGAGAGGGCTCTGCTCGGCCTACCTGTACCCCATCACGCTGCAAAACATATCACGTATCGCTTGCACACCCGTCGCCACTTCCACCAAGTGTGGCGCTACACGGGTAATTCCATCTCGGTGTTGCACTTTCAACAAACGGCAGTGTATTTGTAACTTGTATCAGAGTATTTTTTGATTTTCATGTCGTTGCCGGCGTTTCAGATAACACATCATGTGAATAAAAAAATCATTCCTGGAATTTTGTTACCGTTGTTCTGATCCACCCCTTACTAGTTTGTGGCGATTTTCCGTTCACAGTAATTTATTGTCAATAATATAAAGGCGGGTCGACACTGAGCGCGCCGCGCCGTGCTGCGCCGCGCTGCTCCAGCCCGCGCACAGCTGTAACAGGGAGGGATGCGCCTTCCGCGCCCCGCCACGCCGCTCCGAGGCGCGCACTGTGTTCCAGTTGGAGCGCGCGCATTGTCTGAAGATGGAGCGAGCCGAAGCCCCGTCTAAACAGAGCGCGCGCGAACGCGCCGCTTCCTTTGATGTACCGACAACAGCCGGAAAACTGCGCGGCGCGGCGCGGCACGGCGCGCTCAGTGTGGACCCGCCTTTAGAGTAACACAATGTTCGGCCGTCCTACTCGGTGTGAGTGCGTTGAGTGTGTGAATTCGTAAGGGACAAAACTACTGAGATCATCGGTCCCTAGACTTACACACTACTTAAACTAACTTATGCTAAGAGCAACACACACAGACCCATGCCGGAGGCCGCGAAATCCGTGACATGACGCCTCAAACAGCACGACTACTCCGCGCGGGGTCGTCCTTCATGATATTCGTGGCCTTGCTTAGGGTGAGACGATTTTGAAGTCTTCACAGAGGAAACACTAGTTAGTGGGTCCATAAAATTACATGCTATGAAAATCGATTCGAGATTTTACGATGAAAGCTTTGTATGGAATACTCCGCAGTTAGCCTTTGTCGCGACTGGCTACATAAAGGCTGTAACAATCAGAAGAGACACTTACTGTACTGTGAACATAATGAGATCTATAATTTTCTGCGTTCAAATTTGACAGAAAAAGTGTTTTCAGTGATTTTACTTTTTATGTGTTCTGCAAGTCAACTGAATATAACAATATTCGGCGTGCCATTTTTGGAGTTACCATTATTTTAAAAGAAAGCTATTATTTTATATAATTTGGGTGATTCGAAGGAAATCTGTACATATGTTACTGTTGTTGCTCATATTACTCATCCTTGCTCTCGTTTCTCATTCTTTCCCTCGTTTCTCATTCTTTCCCTGATTTCTTTAGTGAACCTTCCAAGAAAATATTCTGCTGTACAGCTGTGCTTTCAAATGAGATAGGTTTCACTTGTCTTGTTAACTATCTGTATCGGTTTAGTAAATACTGTAACTGTTTAGAAGATCGAATGTCAAACAAAGATTTTAATCGTATTGACTTTCTGTAAAAGATGATCTCAGCAGTTAAGAAGTTCGTATGCGAAATTTGTGATTCATAGCTCGGATACTCGTCAAAATATTCTTTCGTTGTGTCTCTGACAATGAAAAGTTCGATATCACTTAATTTTTGTAGATATCTTCACTAATGAAATCTTAGTACCAGATACTAGGCCTAAGCTCCTAATATTTTACATAAACTGCATTCTCGTCATTTTATTTAAGAATGTGTCATAATTCAAGGCAATAGTTAGTAAATACCGTAAAAGAATTTGCTTGAATCAATCGCAGTTTGTTACTGATGGAAGAATTATTCTAAGAACCTTCCTGAGTCGTTTCGATATAGTCATTCAAATTATTTTATCGCCTTCTGATGGAACAAGACGCTTGAAAATACCTACACTGCCCAACACAAAGGATCACCATTTCCAAAACCTAGTTGTCTCCCATCGTGTCTTAAATATCAAATTTGGCTGAAAGGTGTATACGACAGTCCTCCATAATGGTAAGGAAGCGTGGCGCCCTGTGACGTCACCCTGGGGCTGGACTACTCTTCAAACAGCAGAGTGACGACACCCAAAAAAGACCAGAGCTCAGAAGTTCATGTGACGCTTAGCGTGGGTTAATGATACCACATTGTCACCAAATTTCCTTGGGATTCTACCTAAGACCGCAGTGGATGTGTGAGACGATACGAACGTCCTCATACCGCTCTTCCCCGCAATTCACTCGTACCTCTGACGCCACTGCGAGACCCCAAGCGTTGAAATCACAAGGACCTTTTGAGTACTGCGCGTCTGCGTCGTCAGGCTGGAAAGAATGCGCATATTCAACCACGACTCTGCCTTTCACCATTTTTAAACAACTTCAGAGATATCTCGGTTCGGATTGCACGCACTATCAGTTCGTACACTCATCACACGATCTGTGCACGCGGTATCTATGACCACCCTTGAGACGATAAGGCTTCCCCTTCGTTGTGATTATTTCCATTACTCACAGTGTATAGAGCTAAAACAGTTTGCACCTACGAAACTGAACAAGGAAAACATTTCAAGCACATCGTTACTGAGAATCGACAAGTGTAATGCGAAATGACGTTTTCGATCACGAAATGGGTGGGAACCAGTGCCACAAGGAATGGGGTGGTTTCATTAACGCCCATTATGCCACACCCTGAGGCCTTTTAGTGTCGGTTCTGAATGGTGGTGTGGTCAACTATTGCATCGTTAAATAGGAAGGTTGGGGGCACCCTTTAGCGAAATTTCAAACATATGAGGGTCAATCGAGAGCATTTACGGGGTTTCGGAAAAGTGAATCCTTAATTGTGTTGCTCAGTTTGGATTTAAAACGCAGCCTCATTTGAGACTACATGTTAGGGCCTGTGGGGCTATAGCATGTAGTTTGTATATGTGTGGTAGCCTAATGTTGACTCTGCAATGAAATTCTGACGCCTATAAATGATGAAAACCACCCTGCCATTTACAACGTGCATTTAGGTATTTCCATAAAATGAAATATCGTGTTGTGGTTTTTCTTCATTTCAGTTTATCAAATGTAACCAATTTTTCCTCTGTGGATGTTACTAGAATGAATCACACCTTAGATTTATCCCCAAAAAAACACAGACAGCAAAAACTGTGTAAGTATGAAGTGCACAATGTCAAATTCAACCCTAAATGTATGTTAGAGATTGGCAAAACGTATGTTTGACTTTTTGTAGACCGCACCCCACTTTATTGAGGTTGGCTGATATTCGTGGGGAGGATCAGAAGATCTGCTATCTGACAGGCACTATATGAAAAAGCTCAGTGGAAAATAAAATGGAACTCAAAATATCCACTGTGAGTGTGTTTCTCGACCAACCGAAAGGGCACATATCATTTATTGAAGTATAGAAATCAGTTGTACTGCACTGATGATCAGCTCGATGGGGCGTTGGGCGCTGTGAAGTTGAGCACGTGACACACCTGGAACTCTTTGCCTACACAGTGGACGCAATATGCCGTCTGCAAACTCTTAGGCCTGAAATTACCTCAGTACAAGACGGAAAACGAGTCAAGATTTTTATTTGCGCAGTAGAAAGAAACAAAATTTGACTCAGGTCATCTTCCGTAAAGACGCACTTCACACAGGCGTAAAGAATCACTTAATTAAACAGAATAATAACTCTGTTCACAGCCAAACGATTTCATGTGCTCCTTGTAGCGCAATCTTCTGAAACTATGAGATTCTCTGCTGTGGGTTTCACCGGCGATATCTCTGTCTATCCCCAGAGGCAAGTGTCTTTACCCCATACATCCGCTCCCCCCTTGGACACGTGGCGTCTGTGTTTGCGCTCAGGCGACGAATCCCCAGCGGCCGTTACAAAATAATACCTTCCACTACATGGTGATGAATCTGCCAGTCAATCGCCTGAAGTTCATACTCATTTCAGAAGACTTTCTGGAAGTTTCCATTTCCCTTAGCACTCCGTCAATCAAGTACGTGCCTGCAGTTTTCGGCGGGAACTTCCTGTGAGAAGAGCCCTCGGAGGTCAGCTCATTACCCGCACATTTCTCCGCACTAAAAAAGTATGTCTTTTCGACTTGTCGCGTGCCTGACGCTCTTCTATCAGGTGCGCTACTCTGAAATCTTTTTATCCGTTCCACCAGAATGCCACCTCCCCCCATAATGTACGTGCTACAGGGGTTCTTCGGTCTTCTGCGTTGTAAGCCGCCAAAACCTCGCTCTGTTCTCACTCAGGGCAGTAAATATCGGTCTCTACAGAACACGATAATTCTCTGCCCACGCCCTCTTTCGCTGAAAGTGGTTTCTGAGGTAAGAGTTTCCCATGGCGTCCTTTCTGTCAGCACTCAGCTCTCCCAGACATTCTGTACCACAGAAATTTTTAGTACGTAATGCTAGCCAGTATCAGACAATGAAATGATTAATACTCCGGATGTGCCGATTATGTATCGAAAACAGTGATCTAATATGAAGATAAATCAAAAATAATCAACAGAATATTGAATATCTTGTGACACTACGACTACACATGTAAATGAAAATGGAGACAAGAGAATACAATTATCTAATGTTGGATTTCATACGTTTTTGCCTTTTTATGGTTCTATTAAATTTTTAACCTTTTTTTAACTTTATTTTATACATACCTTAATTTAAAAAAGTAAATCGATTGGCATACAGCAGTGATCCCCCGTGGCAAACATTCTATGTGTCCTCAGTAGATTTCAAGAGAAATGTGGGTCCAAGTATCTATGCATAACCCGAGCTAATGCTGTAAATTGTGGGTCGATAATTTGTGGGTGCAAAGCTGGCACCCAATAGCGTTACCATATGTCTCCCAGTCGGTTCAGAATAAGCGGAACTCGTGTCCAAGACATCAACGTGAGGTCGCAATCACGCTTCTCGATCTACTGTGTTATGAATCTGGTATTATGACATGATTACCTTTCTGAAAGATGTCACCATCTTCTGAGAAGACATAAAGCATGAAAGGGTGCAGGTGGTCTGCAATAACGTTCCCTTTGTCCGTAGTGGCAATAATTTTTTCATTACTCCCACGGCTCTCATGAACGACCAGGTGCTAGTCCACCACAGTAGAATACTGCCGTCAACTGTACTGCGTCCGTGGTGTGGTTCATGTTTCGACTTGCGTTCGTAGGATGATTGAATATCTGCACATAGTCATCTTCTTGGTTTAACATGAAACGTGATTTATACGACAAGGTGAAACGTTTCCATTGTTCTTTGGTCCAATTTCAATGAATCGATGCTCACTGCAGAAGTACTTGACCATACCGTTTGGTCGGAATTGGAGGAGGTAGGGGTCGTCTACTACGGAGCCGCATGCTCTACAATATTTGATGAACAGTGTACTCCTTACACTTGTGCCTCCACTAGTGTTGCTCTCTGTTGTTAAATCAGCCACAGATCGTCTCCTATTTAATTTTAGAGACAGGCGACTCTCCGACTTCCGCTTCTGATAACGTGTGGACATCCAACGACTTGTCGCCTACTCTTGGCTTCAACCTACTTAAATTACCAGAGATGCTCATACGAACCGCCGACCAGCTTAGGCGTTTTCGATATGCTGCTTCGCAGACGCCTTTCGATGCCAATGAAGCATACGTGAGTGGTGTTCCCTAGTTGCGGTTGATTTCGTTGCTACGCTCATAAAGTTTCCTTACAACGTCACGTGACCGTACCGCACCCAGGCTACGTTCAGACTCGTGGTGGTCAGTAGTCATAATATTTTGGCTCATTATGGTAAGCACAACACCTTCCCCTCTTTGTAGCTTATGCGTTTTTTTTAAGTTAACGATTACTTTGTTGAATCTCTGTTTTTCTGCAGTTTTATTATATTATGTGTATCCAGGGAGACTTATAATAACATATCAACATAGGACAGAGAAACAGCTGGAAAAGAGGCAACACTCTGAAGGAAAACGTCAGTTTTTTGGTAGGTGAGGTGACAAGAAGTTAATCATTGTAGGGGTATACGATAAAAAATTCAGAGAAAATGAAATATACACGTCACATCTCACAGTTAAAGATGCCCAGATATCAGCATCAATACACAGTGTATACGCGCGAAAAACAGGCGCGTGCTCCCGGTGGCCAACGATCTGAGAAGTGCCCAGTGGCTTCATGCGATAGACTGTCCCAAGCAGTAATTCTTGCAGGACTTAGAGAACGAATAAGTTCCCGCATCCTGATATCCCATATGTGTTTGAAAGGCGATAAATATCCTGATCTTGCTGGCCAGAGCAATTGTTATATACCACGTAGAGCAAGTAGCCTCTTAGCAGCCACATGTGAAAGTGAACTGTCCTGCCAAAAAAGGACACCACCCCCTGTAGAAGAAACGGAAACCACACCATGAAGCCTGGGATGGACCCTGTATGTCGTGGGTGATTGATGTAAGGAATAGGCCGTTCATCAGGTCTACGCCTTACACGTATACGCATCACGATCATACAGACAAAACCAAGTCCCATTACTGAAGGGTCTTTTTCACGACACCAGAATAGCCATGCTTGGTGATGTCGTGGTGTCAACGGTACCCTGCCCCCGGTAGCTGAGTGGTCAGCATGGCAGAATGTCTATCCTAAGGGCCCGGGTTCGATTCCCGGCTGGGTCGGAGATTTTTCCGCTCAGGGACTGGGTGTTGTGTTGTCCTAATCATCATCGTTTCATCCCCAACGACGCGCAAGTCGCCGATGTGGCGTCAAATCGAAAGACTTGCACCAGGCGAACGGTCTACCCGACGGGAGGCCCTACTCACACGACACAACACAATGGTACCCTGGACAAAGGCACACGTGATCTTAATTGTGCTGCAAGCAGACTGTTGCCAGTGGTCCCTGATGAAACATCAGGTGCAATATGTGCCTGGTTCCTTCCTGTATGACGTTCTGTCGACCACGACCGCTCGCGCAATGAGCCTGATCTACAAGATTGGGAACGTTCCACCGTCCGCTATTGAAAGTAGCGATGCAATATCGCTACATCATGCCCGACATGTGCAGCATTCCGTCTGTAAGTTCATCCAGCTGCCTGCAGGCCGACAACGCGAAACCGTATGAGACGCGGCGGGGTTGCTGACGTCGCCTTTCTAATTCCTGCACCACTTGCTCGACCTGTAGTGTGACGTCCCTCTGGCTTGAAGCCACTACGATCTCTGCTCGACGTTGTTGATAGGGACGGGGCGTGTTGTGGCGGGGAGTTGGGGAGTGGTAACGGAGCGAGGAGGAAGGTGTGAGAGGTCCGTCCCGAGAGGAAGGCGAGCACTTGTGCAAGCGTCTTGGGCACGGAGTCCAGCGAGTGGTTGCTGGGCTTATTTGGAACCGTGGTTGACTTGTAGTGCCGTTTTCGTGGGTAGCATGGCCAGCCAGCTCTCGGACGTGACCCACAGATGAGAGAGTTGAAGCCTGTTTTTGCTGAATTCTGGGGCCCCTTTGGAACCGTCAAGCTTCGCTTCGATTCATTATCTTTAGATAAGTTTTGGATTTAGAAATCTTAACCCATTATTTCATTATTTTCTTACTGATATATATATATCAGAGAGCACTAATGCGCTGCGTCCTGGACTTGGGCCCCGATCGAATCTGCCCGTTGGAATACTGACGAGGGTCGGTGTGAACTTAAGAGTATGTGTACGAAACGATTTGAAGTGGAATGATGATATAAAATTAATTGTTGGTAGGTTGAGATTCATTGGGAGAGTCCTTCGAAAATGTTGTCCATCAACAAAGGAGGTGGCTTACAAACCACTCGTTCGACCTATACTTGTGTATTGCTCATCAGTGTGAGATCCGTACCAGGTCGGTTTGGCAGAGGAGATAGAGAAGATCGAAAGAAGAGCGGGGCGTTTCGTCACAGTGTTGTTTGGTAAGCGTGATAGTGTTATAGAGATGTTTATCAAACACATGTGGCAGACTCTGCGAGAGAGGCGCTTTGCATCGCGGTGTAGCTTGCTGTCCGGGTTTCGAGAGGGTGCATTTCTGGATGAGGTATCGAATATATTGCTTCCCCCTACTTATACCTCCCGAGGAGATCACGAATGTAAAATTAGAGAGATTCGAGCGCGCACGGAGGCTTTCCGGCAGTCGTTCTTCCCGCGAACCATGCACGACTGGAACATGAAAGGGGGGGAGGGGGGGTAATGACAGTGGCGCGTAAAGTGCCCTCCACCACACACCGTTGGGTGGCTTACGGAGTATAAATGTAGATGTGGATGTGCCAGCCAGCCTCAATGTGGTTTCTAGCGCGGTTTTCCACATCCCACTATGTGGAAACCGAGTTGGTCTCCATGTCCCGCCTTAGTTACACGACTCGCAGACATTTGAATACGTTCGAGCTATTTCATAGCTTACACTAGACACTGACTTCTGGTGTACGCCAATTCCGTCGCATGGGGTACGGGTTGGCGCCAGGAAGGACATCAGACGACTCTCCGACACTAACACTGCCAAATCCATAGTAACAAGGCCGACACCGCGTTGAAGTGGGACAAAGACCCTAGGAAATGATGGTGATGATACCTATATCTCTGTTGCCATCATTGCGATTTCTTAGCTGATATAATTCGCCACCAGTTGGTTCCTTGAACTGTGGCTGTTGTTTGCTTTCCTGAGTAGATACTGGCCTTCTTTATATGTTAACCAGCTAACTTAACTGTGTGAGCCGATGGTGTTTCCAGAGCTGCAGCGGTAGCCTGTTTTTTTCTACGCTGTGACCGGACACCCTCGGTCGTCAAGCACTACCTGGACGGTTGGGTTTTAGCCAACCTCCACGTAAAAAATCTTCGAACACCAGATACGTACCTTTCTCTTATATTACGGTCAGGTGCCGGTTTCGAGATACCTTCGGGCATTGCAGACGTCAGCGCTCTACTAACTATATTGGCTTAGGAGGTGCCTGGCTGTGCTGCTGGTCCCGGCGGAGGTTCGAGTCCTCCCTCGGGCATGGGTGTGTGTGTTCGCCCTTAGGATAATTTAGGTTAAGTAGTGTGTAAGCTTAGGGAGTGATGACCTTAGCAGTTAAGTCCCATAAGATTTCACACACATTTGAACATTTTTTTGGGGTGCCTGGATCCCGTAATTTGCAATTGCTGAGGCTGTGTGGGTTTGGCAGCCTAGTTTTCTTTCGAGTGTTTCGCCATCGTTGTAGAGACGGTATCTTGCAGTGATGCGAGTATATCTTTTGCCTAGTTATTGTTGCTTTCACATAATTAACCTTAGCTTGTTAATATTTCTTTTGCCGGTCTGTACCCAACGAAAAGTGCCTTGGAATGCCAGTCCTCTCGTTGTAACCATTCTTGGCCTTCCTATCTGGTGTAGTCTTTTGCCTCTTGCATATAACCCTTGTGTTACAGCCATTGTGAGGAGACAGTCCCAACACTTGATTACTCAACTGTAGCAGCTATTCATGAAGGCCTACCTGTTTTATATTTGGTAGTCTTACTTAACTGAAGCTGTTATCAAGGAAGGCCTGCTTGTTTTCTGTTGGGTAATTTCCCTTAACTGAAACTATTACCATTGAAGGCCTGCCTGTTTCCTATATGTTAATTTTACTTAACTGAAGCTGTAATTGTTGGAGGCCTTTCAGTTCTCTATTTCGTAATCTTATTTAACTGAAGCTCTTATTATTGAAGCCTTTCCTGTTTGTATTTGGTAATTCAACTTAATTGAAGGTGTTATTATTGAAGGCCAGTCTGTTTCCTATTTGGTCATTTCACTTGGTGAAGCTGTGATTACCGAAGACCTGCCTGTATTCTGTTTGGTAATTTAGCTTATCTGAAGCTGTTATTATTGAAGATCCACCTGTTTTCTATTTAGTAATTTTACTTAATTGAAACTGTTATAACTGATGGTCTGCCTGCTCCCTTTTAGTTAAATTACGAGCTATTTCATAATTTCTGTTAGCTTTAACTCTTGAAGTTCTTACTAATCAATGAATACCTGTTTTATTGTCCTCTTATTGAGATCTGATATCTTACTCAATCTTTGTTGTAACTAAACGAAGTGTGATTACTTGTTTCAGACGTATTTATGTCAGTAGGAGAAAAATGGCTCTGAGCACTGTGGGACTTAACATCTGTGGTCATCAATCCCCAAGAACTTAGAACTACTTAAACCTAACTAACCTAAGGACATCACACATATCCATGCCCGAGGCAGGATTCGAACCTGCGACCGTAGCAGTCGCGCGGTTCTGGACTGAAGCGCCTAGAACCGCTAGACCACCGCGGCCGGCTGTCAGTAAGATAGTAACATTAAATGACACATGATGAAACAAGGCCCCTAAAATTTCGTCTCACATCCCTTTATCCATAATTGTAGGTTCCACCGTGTAAATGGTTGAAGCTGTTCTACAGCAGTATGTACACGTTGAAGGGGCATGGTTATATCTACAACGAAAGTTTCAACCGCTGTTCACCTCTAAACTCAGGTCAGTTACTGTCAGCAGTATCAGAATGGACGGTACAAAGATCAGACTCTTGAGCGCTATCTGATCGCCGATGACTATGACAAAAGAATCACGAACACCACAGCCCCTCAGTATGCACGTTTATATATCACAGAAGCGCCAAAGAAACTGGTGTAGGCACACGTATTCAAATACAGTGATTTGTAAACAGGCAGAATACGGATTTACGGTGGGCAACGGCTATACAAGACAAGTGACTGGCGCAGTCGTTGGATCGCTTACTGTCGTTACAATAGCAGGTTATGAAGATTTAAGTGAGTTTGAACGTGGTGTTATAGTCGGCGCACGAGCGAAGGGACACAGCGTCTCCGAGGTATGGATGAAGTAGGGATTATCCCGAGTGACCATTTAACGAGTGTACCGGGAATATCAGGAATCCGGTAAAACATCAGATCTCCGACATAGCCGTGGCAGCAAAAACATCCTGCAAGAACGGGACCTACGTCGACTGAAGAGAATCGTTCAACTTTAGAGAAATGCAGCCCTTCCGCAAACTGCTTCAGATTTCAAAACCGGCCCTTCAAAAATGTCAGCGTGCGAACCATTCAACGAAAAATCATTGATGTGGGCTATCGGAGCCCATGATAACTGCACGACACAAAACCATAGGCCTCGCCTGCGCCCTTGGACAGCAACATAGAACTATTGATGACTGGAAAGGTGTTCCCTGGACGGAGGAGTCTCGTTTCAAATTTTATCGAGCTGATGGACGTGTACGTGTATGGAGACCACCTCATGAATCCACGGACTACGCAAGTCAGCTGGGGACTGTTCAAGCTGTTGGAGCTTCTGGAATAGCGTGAGGCGTGTACGGTTGGAGTGGTACGAGACCCATGATACGTCTATACAGGGTGTTACAAAAAGGTACGGCCAAACTTTCAGGAAACATTCCTCATATCATACACAAATAAAGAAAAGATGTTATGTGGACATGTGTCCGGAAACGCCTAATTTCCAATCCTTTTTTTTTTTTTTTTTTTTTTTTTTTCATCGGTCTACTAACTGGTTTGATGCGGCCAGCCACGAATTTCTTTCCTGTGCTATTCTCTTCATCTCAGAGTAGCACTTGCAACCTACGTCCTCAATTATTTGATTGACGTATTCCAATATCTGTCTTCCTCTACAGTTTTTGCCCTCTACAGCTCCCTCTAGTACCATGGAAGTCATTCCCTCATGTCTTAGCAGATGTCCTATCATCCTGTCCCTTCTCCTTATCAGTGTTTTCCACATATTCCTTTCCTCTCCGATACTGCGTAGAACCTCCTCATTCCTTACCTTATCAGTCCACCTAATTTTCAGCATTCGTCTATAGCACTACATCTCAAATGCTTCGATTCTCTTCTGTTCCGGTTTTCCCACAGTCCATGTTTCACTACCATACAATGCTGTACTCAAGACGTACATCCTCAGAAATTTCTTCCTCAAATTAAGGCCGGTATTAGATATTAGTAGACTTCTCTTGGCCAGAAATGCCTTTTTTGCCATAGCGAGTCTGCTTTTGATGTCCTCCTTGCTCCGTCCGTCATTGGTTATTTTACTGCCTAGGTAGCAGAATTCCTTAACTTCATTGACTTCGTGACCATCAATCCTGATGTTAAGTTTCTCGCTGTTCTCATTTCTACTACTTCTCATTACCTTCGTCTTTCCCCGATTTTCTCTCAAACCATACTGTGTACTCATTAGACTGTTCATTCCGTTCAGTAGATCATTTAATTCTTCTTCACTTTCACTCAGGATAGCAATGTCATCAGCGAATCGAATCATTGATATCCTTTCACCTTGTATTTTAATTCCACTCCTGAACCTTTCTTTTATTTCCATCATTGCTTCCTCGATGTACAGATTGAAGAGTAGGGGCGAAAGTCTACAGCCTTGTCTTACACTCTTCTTAATACGACCACTTCGTTCTTGATCGTCCACTCTTATTACTCCCTTTTGGTTGTTGTACATATTGTATATGACCCGTCCCTCCCTATAGCGTACCCCTACTTTTTTCAGAATCTTGAACCGCTTGCACCATATTATATTGTCGAACACTTTTTCCAGGTCGACAAATCCTATGAAAGTGTCTTGATTTTTCTTTAGCCCTGCTTCCATTATTAGCCCTAATGTCAGAATTGCCTCTCTCGTCCCTTTATTGTTCCTAAAGCCAAACTGATCGTCACCTAGCGCATTCTCAATTTTCTTGTCCATTCTTCTGTATATTATTCTTGTAAGCAGCTTCGATGCATGAGCTGCTAAGCTGATTGTGCGATAATTCTCGCACTTGTCAGCCCTTGCCATCTTCGGAATTGCGTGGATGATGCTTTTCCGAAAGTCAGATGGTATGTCGCCAGACTCATATATTCTACACACCAACGTGAATAGTCGTTTTGTTGCCACTTCCCCCAATGATTTTAGAAATTCTGATGGAATGTTATCTATCCCTTCTGCCTTATTTGACCGTAAGTCCTCCAAAGCTCTTTTAAATTCCGATTCTAATACTGGATCCCCTATGTCTTCTAAATCGACTAATGTTTCTTCTTCTATCACATCCGCCAAATCTTCACCCTCATAGAGGCTTTCAATGTATTCTTTCCGCCTATCTGCTCTCTCCCCTGCATTTAACAGTGGAATTCCCGTTGCACTCTTAATGTTACCACCGTTGCTTTTAATGTCACCAAAGGTTGTTTTGACTTTCCTGTATGCTGAGTCTGTCCTTCCGACAATCATATCTTTTTCGATGTCTTCACATTTTTCCTGGAGCCATTTCGTCTTAGCTTCCCTGCACTTCCTATTTATTTCATTCCTCAGCAACTAGTATTTCTGTATTCCTGAATTTCCCGGAACATGTTTGTACTTCCTCCTTTCATCAATTTACTGAAGTATTTCTTCTGTTACCCATGGTTTCTTCGCAGCTACTAGTATTTCTGTATTCCTGATTTTCCCGGAACATGTTTGTACTTCCTCCTTTCATCATTCAACTGAAGTATTTCTTCTGTTACCCATGGTTTCTTCGCAGCTACCTTCTTTGTACCTTCGTTTTCCTTCCCAACTTCTGTGATGGCCCTTATTAGAGATGTCCATTCCTCTTCAACTGTACTGCCTACTGCGCTATTCCTTATTGCTGTATCTATAGCGTTAGAGAATTTCAAACGTATCTCGTCATTCCTTAGTACTTCCGTATCCCACTTCTTTGCGGATTGATTCTTCCTGACTAATGTCTTGAACTTCAGCCTACTCTTCATCACTACTACATTGTGATCTGAGTCTATATCTGCTCCTGGGTACGCCTTACAATCCAGTATCTGATTTCGGAATCTCTGTCTGACCATGATGTAATTTAACTGAAATTTCCCCGTATATCCCGGCCTTTTCCTAGTATACCTCCTCCTCTTGTGATTCTTGAACAAGGTATTCGCTATTACTAGCTGAAACTTGTTACAGAACTCAATTAGTCTTTCTCCTCTTTCATCCCTTGTCCCAAGCCCATATTCTCCTGTAACCTTTTCTTCTACTCCTTCCCCTACAACTGCATTCCAGTCGCCCATGACTATTAGATTTTCGTCCTCCTTTACATACTGCATTACCCTTTCAATATTCTCATACACTTTCTCTATCTGTTCATCTTCAGCTTGCGACGTCGGCATGTATACCTGAGCTATCGTTGTCGGTGTTAGTCTGCTGTCGATTCTGATTAGAACAACCTGGTCACTGAACTGTTCACAGTAACACACCCTCTGCCCTACCTTCCTGTTCATAACGAATCCTACACCTGTTATACCATTTTCTGCTGCTGTTGATATTACCCGATACTCATCTGACCAGAAATCCTTGTCTTCCTTCCTCTTCACTTCACTGACCCCTACTATACATACACTCCTGGAAATTGAAATAAGAACACCGTGAATTCATTGTCCCAGGAAGGGGAAACTTTATTGACACATTCCTGGGGTCAGATACATCACATGATCACACTGACAGAACCACAGGCACATAGACACAGGCAACAGAGCATGCACAATGGTGGCACTAGTACAGTGTATATCCACCTTTCGCAGCAATGCAGGCTGCTATTCTCCCATGGAGACGATCGTAGAGATGCTGGATGTAGTCCTGTGGAACGGCTTGCCATGCCATTTCCACCTGGCGCCTCAGTTGGACCAGCGTTCGTGCTGGACGTGCAGACCGCGTGAGACGACGCTTCATCCAGTCCCAAACATGCTCAATGGGGGACAGATCCGGAGATCTTGCTGGCCAGGGTAGTTGACTTACACCTTCTAGAGCACGTTGGGTGGCATGGGATACATGCGGACGTGCATTGTCCTGTTGGAACAGCAAGTTCCCTTGCCGGTCTAGGAATGGTAGAACGATGGGTCCGATGACGGTTTGGATGTACCGTGTACTATTCAGTGTCCCCTCGACGATCACCAGTGGTGTACGGCCAGTGTAGGAGATCGCTCCCCACACCATGATGCCGGGTGTTGGCCCTGTGTGCCTCGGTCGTATGCAGTCCTGATTGTGGCGCTCACCTGCACGGCGCCGAACACGCATACGACCATCATTGGCACCAAGGCAGAAGCGACTCTCATCGCTGAAGACGACACGTCTCCATTCGTCCCTCCATTCACGCCTGTCGCGACACCACTGGAGGCGGGCTGCACGATGTTGGGGCGTGAGCGGAATACGGCCTAACGGTGTGCGGGACCGTAGCCCAGCTTCATGGAGACGGTTGCGAATGGTCCTCGCCGATACCCCAGGAGCAACAGTGTCCCTAATTTGCTGGGATGTGGCGGTGCGGTCCCCTACGGCACTGCGTAGGATCCTACGGTCTTGGCGTGCATCCGTGCGTCGCTGCGGTCCGGTTCCAGGTCGACGGGCACGTGCACCTTCCGCCGACCACTGGCGACAACATCGATGTACTGTGGAGACCTCACGCCCCACGTGTTGATCAATTCGGCGGTACGTCCACCCGGCCTCCCGCATGCCCACTATAGGCCCTCGCTCAAAGTCCGTCAACTGCACATACGGTTCACGTCCACGCTGTCGCGGCATGCTACCAGTGTTAAAGACTGCGATGGAGCTCCGTATGCCACGGCAAACTGGCTGACACTGACGGCGGCGGTGCACAAATGCTGCGCAGCTAGCGCCATTCGACGGCCAACACCGCGGTTCCTGGTGTGTCCGCTGTGCCGTGCGTGTGATCATTGCATGTACAGCCCTCTCGCAGTGTCCGGAGCAAGTATGGTGGGTCTGACACACCGGTGTCAATGTGTTCTTTTTTCCATTTCCAGGAGTGTAGATTGAGCCTTTGCATTTCCCTTTTCAGATTTTCTAGTTTCCCTACCACGTTCAAGCTTCTGACATTCCACGCCCCGACTCGTAGAACGTTATCCTTTCGTTGATTATTCAATCTTTCTCTCATGGTAACCTCCCCCTTGGCAGTCCCCTCCCGGAGATCCGAGTGGGGGACTATTCCGGAATCTTTTGCCAATGGAGAGATCATTATGACACTTCTTCAATTACAGGCCACATGTCCTGTGAATACACGTTACGTGTCTTTAATGCAGTGGTTTCCATTGCCTTCTGCATCCTCATGTCGTTGATCATTTCTGACTTTTCCGCCTTAAGGGGCAATTTCCCACCCCTAGGACAAGAGAGTGCCCTGAACCTCTATCCGCTCCTCCGCCCTCTTTGACAAGGCTGTTGGCAGAATGAGGCTGACTTCTTATGCCGGACGTCTTCGGTCGCCAATGCTGATTATTTATCAAAATTTAGGCAGTGGCGGGGATCGAACCCAGGACCGAAGACGTATTGATTATGAATCAAAGACGCTACCCCTAGACCATTTTTTTTCTTTGTTTTTAGGCTGCCGTGGCGCAATATAAGAAATGAAATGTCTTCTTGAGGGTTTTTTTTATATATTTTTTTTTTGAGCCAAGTAGTAAACAGAAATTTTTATGGTGCACAAAGACTATCACTTCATAGTTGAAGGAAATTTGCCCCGCTGCTCTGCGAGAGAATGGAAAGGTGAAAACGAAAATGGGAAAGAAAAAATGCCTTCTGCATTGGTGAGCATCTGAATAGTATCGTAAAATTCCGAGAAGAACTAAAGTCCCAGGAAGCAATTGGGATTCATACATACAGGTCACTGGCAACCTCTGCTATCCGAAATATTGTATTTGAAGCATTTAACCGTTAACTATGATGTTCAGCATATTTCCAAATATCCTCCTTTAGTCACAATGTTGTCTCATTTTAAAGTGTTCAATTTCTATGTATGAATAATAGTCGAAGAGAGTAGCATGCCTATTCTACATAATAAACGATGCTGTGTGGCCCATGATCCACGTTGCAGCGTTGTTTTTTGCTCGTGGATATCTCAGTTTTTGTGGCTGAATGATCTCTAAAAGATCTACACCACAGGGCGTCTTACGGTCCATCACCGACAATCGTTGTCGAAGAAATGTAGTAATTTCTTCTGCATGTCCACACGTGAACCTATGAAGAAGCTTATCGACCCTTCCGTATGCGTCACAGTTGGGCGTTGGATGAAGGCCAATTTTATGTAGCTTTTCATTCGTTGCTACTTTATCGTTGACTGACGCGTGACGGTAACACGTCGCTGTGCACATTCCGCCATACTATACTCCAATGTGTATGTGGATGTTTTTCTTCGAGACGATTCCTGTGGTTTGTTGTCATGAGAAGGCCATAAAGCTTCCTGTTCGTCAGGCTTCCGTTATCGACGATGTTGTGTCGAATGTAGCTCATTTCCATGTAGTACAGTCGCACATGTCGGTAAGAAAGTGGAATGCCGGCGATATTAACGGGTGGGTCAAGGCTATGAGGCTTCCACCGCTGAATGAGGTTTGTGATGATACTGGTCCTCCGGGTACGGAACTCCTTCCTGATGCGATTTAGGAGCAGGGTGACACATTTTTTGTGTACTTTAATGAGGTTAAGGCCACCTTTGAACGAAGGTAAGGTTAAGGTATCGAATTGAACTTTGAAAATGTGCCCCCTAAAAAGAAACCAACATAACGCTTGTTGTATACTCTTGGATAGATGGTCGGAGATGGAAGAATTTGCGCCAAAGAATTCAACTTGCTCGTAATGGCGATCTCAATGGTCTTAACTTTCTGTAGTATGTTCAAGTCACGGTCGGAGTGATGTATTAAAGCAGCACGTAATTTATTAAGCATGTGTGACCAGTTCTTCGTCAGGAATTTGTCTGGTTTGGCCTCAAAAGTAACACCGAGGGTTGTGTGATAATCCTTGACCTTGTACCAGGTAACATGGGATATGTCTCCGATACCGCCACCGATCTGCAAAGCTGTGGTTTTAGTTCTATTGAGTATTGCTCCTGAAAGAAACGTGAATGTTTGTAAAAGAGTTTCCGCTGGCAGAAGTTGTTACGATGATGACACAGTGACGCATACATCGTCAGCATACGCAATGCATGGAATAGTGACAGACTCGACGCTAAGTCCGATCCCGCTATGCGCCAAGTTGTTCAGTAGCGGCTCCACTGCAATGGCGTACAAAATCATTGACAGAGGACACCCTTGGCGGATGGATCGCTCAATGGAAACTTCTTTTGTAAAATGGCCATTAATGAGAATCCGTGAAGAGCCGTTTGTAGTAAGTTTGCGAATTAATTCTATGAGATGAAGTCCAAATCCTAGTTTCTTCATGCTTTTAAAGAGGAAGTCATGACGTACACAGTCATAAGCCTTCTCAAAATCTAGAAAGATCAGAGCGCCCTGCCCTTTGGTTTCAGCATATGAACAGATGATGTCCCTCAAATCGCAGGCAGCTGAGATTGCACTTCGGCCTTGCACTGCACTGTACTGGTAACTGCCCAAAACCTTGTACATAACGGTTTGCATCCTTAGCTTAATCGATCGGGTGATGATTTTGAAATCGGCATTCAGGAGTGTGATGGGTCGCATGTTTTCGACCTTCCTGCTGTTCCCTTTTTTCGGAAGGGCAGGATGATATCTTCCGTAAATGCCTTGGGTAATACTTCCAGGTGCCAGAGTTCATTCGCTATCTCGAGGAGTGTCGGACCGAGGAGTTTCCAGTAACGCTGGTAAAACTCAGCGCTGAGACCGTCGGGTCCTGGTGACTTCCCTTTCTTTGCACTGTGGACCGCCAGTCGGATTTCGTCCTCTGTGAAAAGAGATTCCAGATTTGCATTATCCTGTTGTGACAAGCGACAGCTCAAGGTCCTAAGAAAATCGTCGCACGAGTGTTCATCAACGGCTTGCTTCTTGTAAAGTTGACTATAATAGTCGTAGACGTGCTAGAAGACGTCACGTTGCTTCGTGATGGCATTCTCAGCGTCATCAACGACGGCTTCAATCAACATGGCTTTACACCGTTCCGTCGTTCTCAGGATGTGGTACAGAGAGGCCCGTTCTTCGGCGGCAACGTCCTAGGGGTGGGCTCGCACGATGATGCCTTGCATTCGTTGGCGTTGTATCGCCGTGATTGTCGCTTTATATCGTTTGATCTGTACGTCGATATCGCGAGAAGGATTGTTAGTGCGACTGTACAGTTCTCTCAAACAGCGATAATAAAACTCAATAGTCTGTTTCTACCAAAATCTTTTTTGTCGGGCGTAGCTCATGAGGGTGAGGCGTAATTTAGGCTTAGCACACTGAATCCACCACTGTAGAACGCTATAGTAACGATGTCGTTGCCGCTGGAGCTGTTGCCACGTTATGTTCACCTCCTCTTCAAGTCGGGCATCCTGCAGAAGGCCGACATTCAATTTCCAGTAGCCTTTCCCGCGGTATATTTGCTGGCGTTGTAGGTTAAGGTAACACTGATACGCACAATGGTCGGAGATGTTGACAGGAGCTATGTCACAGTTCACAGTGTGTCGCTGGAGGGCATCGGACACATAGATCCTATCCAGCCGACTGGCAGAATGACTGGTTACGAAGGTGTACGCTACCCGTTCACCGTGCAGTTGTTGCCATGTATCGTGAAGACGCATGCCATGAATTAAATGTTCAAGTTCGATACATCTCTTCGTGTTAGGAGTTTGGTCTCTGTCGTTAAGCACACAATTGAAGTCACCACCGAGGATGAGATGTGCACGATAAGCGCTAAGAAGAATGGGAAACTCGTTTTTATAAAATGTGGAGCGATCTCTCTTATGAGTGCTACCTCAGGGGGCGTACACGTTAACAATCTGCACACCATTCACTCGAAGAGAAATGCCACGGCCACTAGGCAGCCGCTGCACATCCGTAAATGGTATACCGTCGCGCAGAAGTATGGGAGTGCCTACAGCATCCAGGAGATTGATGTTATCAATGAGAACGTAACCGGGCACTTCTAAGACTGACTACCTCCTGTAGGAGGGCAATGTCAACGCTGGAACCATACAAGAAATCAGTTAGCGAACGGGGGTTCACCGCACTTTGAATTCTATTGACGTTAAGTATGTTAACGTTGTAGGTCTGGTTATCGCACATGATGGTTCAGAGGACAATGAGCTCTGTGTTGGATCGTCCTTCTCGACGGCTTTGAACCAAACTCGTTGGGAACGTCTGGAGTACGAAACGAAATGTCAAAACCAATAACGGGTCAGAGAGTGGAAATGCCGCAGCGCGATGGTCATGCGCGAGAGCAGCTACTGCTGCATCTCCTCGTTCTGCTACCACTACGGCTCATTGCTGTCGGGGTGCTGCGCGGTACGCGCGCCGCCCTGCCCGCCACCGCCGGCTGAGTCTGTCAACGTGGTCGCGTCCGCCTGGCCACCACGCGGGGCTGCGACTGACGTAATGGAGTTCCTGCGGGAGCGCTGCTGCAGCTGCTCGCTACTCTGTTCGCTCTTCCTCTTAGCCGTTACGGTGCTCTGTTCCCTCTCAGCGCTCAGTATTGCCTTCAGGTGTTTGGTTTGTTCACGAATGCGTTCTTGCCTCGCGGTGTCCTCGCTGCCACTGTCTGACACGTGTACGGGTCTCAAATTATCCGACTTTTCCTCTTTGCTACTAGTCCCTTTGCTTCTCCTTCGGCGGCCTTTCTTCGTTTCTGCTGCAGTCTCTACCGATAGGGGTGGTTCAGGCAAACTGATCTGCACCCGCTCCTGTGTCTCACACGGCTTAGTTTCAGAGGTGGCTGGCGCATCGTTGCTATCCAGCGGTAACTGCCCCGGTGAGGATGACGGTGCCGAATCGACGTCCGTCCTACCGCGAATGTCTTTGGCACTGCATTCCACCTGAACTGGCATCTCCGCCTCGCTAACGCGTTCCGGCTGCCGAGGTGGTGGTACAGTCCCCGCGACTACCTCACTCAATAGCGGAACAAGCTTTTCACTAGCGTCTGCAGGACGTTCCCGTGGAAGTTGAAATGGACGTCGACGTGTACAGTTCATCCGCAGATGTTCTGTGGAATGGCAGATCGAACTGGTAGGGGGTTGTCCAATGTAAGTTACCTGTGCATGACAGCCGCCAATGGCAACATACGTTGGTATATGCTTTTTTAAGTCTACATGTACACTTCGCACCCCGCTGTTAACTTGGTAGCGATAAGCACTCGTTCATTTTTCATTTGTAACTGACAAAACTGCGCCGTACAGTGACAGAGAACGCGCAATCAGGTCATTAGGGCACTCAGGTGGCACATTAAATACCCTGACGGTTCTCACTCCGTATCCCGAAGGCACGATTTGGGCATTACTAATACTGCCATAATTATGACGAAATGATCTCACACCAGCATGCTCCTCAACGAATTTCTTATAAGTGTTACTCGAAATAAATTTGATAAATAACGAGTACTGCACAAAGTCCAACTGGAACGTGTCGACTATATCTTCCGGCAATTTCAGATCCTCAGAGAGCCACTCATGGATTTCAAAAGCCTTCGGTCGCAAGGCAGCACGATCGAAAACACACTGAACGCTGTTCGCTCTGTTAATTGTCGACATCTTACTTACAACAGTTATACAGAAACAAACGTTAATAGCGCTCGCACACGCTGCTCAGCTCTCCACTTCAGCATTGCTCGCGACGCAAACACCGGTCCGCGCTACCGCCCGTCACCGCGCGATGTGCACTGGCCGAGTGCCTGAACACGACTGCGACATGGGTGCTACTTTCCATGTTAGAGCTCATTTTAGTTTCGTTCACCTACGCTCAATGGAGCACGTTATCATGATTTCATACGGGATACTCTACCTGTGCTGCTAGAACATGTGCCTTTACAAGGACGACACAACATGTGGTTCATTCGCGATGGAGCTCCTGCACATTTCAGTCGAAGTGTTCGTATGCTTCTCAACAACAGACTCGGTGACCGATGGATTGGTAGACGCGGACCAAATCCATGGCCTCCACGCTCTCCTGATCTCAACCCTCTTGACTTTCATTTATGGAGGATTTGAAAGCTCTTGTCTACGCAACCCCGGTACCAAATGTAGAGACTCTTCGTGCTCGTATTGTGGACGGCTGTGATACAATGCGCCATTCTCCAGGGCTGCATCAGCGCATCAGGGATTCCATGCGACGGAGGGTGGATGCATGTATCCTCGCTAATGGAGGACATTTTGAACATTTACTGTAACAAAGTGTTTGAAGTCACGCTGGTACGTTCTGTTGCTGTGTGTTTCCATTCCTTGATTAATGTGATTTGAAGAGAAGTAATAAAATGAGCTCTAACATGTAAAGTAAGCGTTTCCGGACACACGTCCACATAACATATTTTCTTTCTTTGTGTGTGAGGAATGTTTCCTGAAAGTTTGGCCGTACCTTTTTGTAACACCCTGTATACGACTCTGACAGATGAACAGATGACACCTACGTAAACATCCTGTCTGATCATCTGCATCCATTCATGTCCATTGTGCGTTCCGACGGACTTGGGCAATTCCAGCAGGACAATGGGACAACCCATACGTCCAGAATTGTTACGGAGTGGCTCCAGGAACACCCTTCTGAGTTTCAACACTTCCGCTGGCCACCTATCTCGCCAGACATGAACATTATTAAGCGTATCTTGGATGCCTTGCAACGTGCTGTTCAGAAGAGATTCCGCCGCGTCGTACTCTTACGGATTTATGGACAGTGCTGCAACATTCATGGTTCAGTATCCTCAAGCTCTGGTTCAGACACGAGTCCTTGCCATGACGTGTTGCGGCGCTTCTGCGTGTTCGCGGGGGTCCTACACGATGTTAGGCAGGTGTACCAGTTTCTTTGGACCTTCATTGTAAAATGAGATAGATAATGTCCTGGCACAGAGATATCCACAAATAAATATGGCTGTAGTATCGCTTACAGAATGTATAAAAGAGCAATTCATAGGCGGAGCTGACCTTTATACTCAGATGATTCATGTGAAGGGGTCTGCGATGGGATTATGGAGTAACAAATTTAAAATGTGACCTGGAAAATGGAGTTAGACGCATGGGACATTTTATTTCGGAAATCGTCAGAGAATTCAATATTCCGCGATCCACAGTGTGTAGAGTGAGTCGAGAATACCATTTTAAGTCATTAACTCTCACCACTTCAATGTTCGATGGCATTCACATTGTAACCTCCCAACAGTAAAATAAAATAAATAATTATATAATTCGCATTCTGCGTAACCTACCGACAGATTAATTACATATATTGCATTCACATTTAGTGTAGCCTCACAACAGATAAATTGTATAATATCTCCCAACAGTAAAAAATATAAGTATATAATTCACATTCAGCGTAATCTCCCACGAGTAAAAATTATAAGTATATAATTCACATTTAGCGTAACCCACCAACAGATAAATTCCGTAACCTTGGAACAATAATATAATGTGACTAATCTCTCAATAAAAAATTGTGGTTCACTTATAACCTTTCAATAATTGACTGTGAATTTAAACTGGTAAATTTTGGACTTCAGCAGTGCTGCGTCATGGCCCTGAAAGATCATTTTGAATAAATTGAAAATTCTTACCTCAATAAGGTCGCCGGATAACGCATTTATATCTGCTCCTATATGAAATTTTTCTGGCACAGCCCAGTGCAATGCTGGCCGATAGATTTATCATGTATAAAAGAAACAACTGATTTTTCTTTACAATAATCAGGATGACCATGGATTGGAGAAATTAGTAAATTCATTAAAATGAAATGAATGATTGTCAAAAGTTAATTTTTATAGGAAAGATTATTATAAAGAGAATTTTTTAAAAACATTTACATGGGACTTGTTATAACAATACTACATATGCGCGAGGCTGCTTTTACCTTATACTACATCGCTCAGGCACCGCCATCGCTCCCACGACCGTCCCAGCCAACTCGATACACGAGACTGCTCGCTAGCAACTACTTACTCCAACTGCTACAGACACTGCTCTTACTGCATACAACACTGCCCACTGGTCTGAGATTCTCTTATACCTTACATATCGCAGGCAGCGCGTGAGCAATCCATCGAAATTACATCTGCTCGAGTGCGCTAGCAACAAATTCCTAAAACATGGACCTCTTACATAACCCTCCACTAGGACGGTAAAATTTTAGCAGCGATTTTGAGTCAATTGGACTTGCCATGAGCAACAAATTTTACTATATTCTATTTAGTTAATAAGACTACAGTCACAGTGTATATACGTTATTGATAAGTGCAGGACATATTAAGATATGAAATATAGTGCACATGCACTGAGTACAGAATATATTAAGAAATGACAAAGTGTATACGCAATGAGTACAAAATATATTAACAAATGACATAAAGTGCACACACACTGTACAAGACTTCAACATTTTTACATGAACTGATCACATTAAGAGATGAAATAAAGTGCACACGCACTGTATAAGTCTCTAGCATTTTACAAGAACTAGGAAAGGAATGGGAAGGATAGCATCATGGTTGTAGCACAGTGGGTTGCTCGTAGCTGCACTGAAAGTCCAAATCATTCTATAGAAGCACAACACCAAGTGAGACAATCTGAAGTTCTCATCCCTGAAGTATTTATCAGTGTAACCAAGACACTGAAATGTTGTATTAATATTGTATGTTATCACTTAGGTAGTACATTAGGTACACCAAACAGTAGGACCATAATAATTTCTCCATCGTTGAAGGTGGTGGACAGCTTGCTACGTCAACACCACATTCTGGTAGAATCCATACCCTTACATCAACGTAGAATTAGTGCAAAAACCAAATATAGTGCTCCATGATCATGAGGATGGACAGAACATACGGATATAGCAGTAATTGGTGGTAATTAGGTAAGAAGGTGAAAGACATTAAGTCTTATGCTAGTCATCATTCAGAATTACACTAGTGTATCAACCGATTTGGCACTCATAGGCTAGTTACTAAACATTTCTATATATGTATGGAGTATTACAAAACATTAATCATAAGTCAACTTATTACAGTAATTATTTGCATAGCATTTATGCATAAGTCATCTAGTTACAGTAATCATTGGCATAGCATTTATAGAGTATAAAAAAATATTATTTACAGAAATTATTGGCGTAGCATTTATGCATAAGTCATCTCATTACAGTAATCATTACAGAACATTATTCATAAGTCATCTAATTATAGTAATTATTGGCATCATAGGTCTTATCATTATAGTAATTATTGGCATAGCATTTATGCATAAGTCATCTCCTTACAGTAATTATTGGTATAACATTTCTGCATAAGTCATCTCATTACAGTAATTATTAGTGAAAATTATTCATAAGTCATATAACTGCAGTAATTATTGGCATCATATATCTTCTCATTACTGTAATTATTGGCATAGCATTTATGCAAAGTCATCTCATTACAGTAATCATTGGTATAGCACTTCTGCATAAGTCATCTCATTACAGTAATTATTACAGACCTGTATTCATAAGTCATCTAATTAAAATAATTATTGGATCATAAGTCTTCTCATTACAGTTATTATTGGCATAGCATTTATGCATAAGTCATCTCATTACAGTAATAATCGGTATAGCATTTCTGCATACGTCATCTCATTACAGTAATTATTACAGAACATTATCTACTTACAGTAATTATTGGCATCATAAGTCTTCTCATTGCAGTAATTATTGGTATAGCATTTATGCATAAGTCATCTCATTACAGTAATCATTGGCATAGTATTAATGCATTATTGCAGAACATCATTCAGTATTACTCAGAAGTCATCATTCAAAACAAGAGTTATTGCGTGTAGCATTAAGCTGTCAGTGTTTATATATGATATCATGCAAGTGACGTAAGACATATTTAAAATGTAACACATTGTAACTATTACTCAAGGTCTGTAGTCCAATGATACATAGATATAATGCATTCAATACATCAGAGAAATTTGTATTATATTTAGGACTAGAAATATACCTTAAACTGGTAGCATTATTTAGTTGCATACTGGTAATAGATGTGACTCATAATAACTTTTTTTTTTGTGTGCTAGCAATGCATTGCATTGCGATCGATAGTCAATTGCTGGGGCATGAAAATATTTGCTTTAGACTTATTGCTGGAGATAAGGAATAATAACATCATTCATAATGAGTCAGCCATAGCAAGGTTATGAAACAAGTAGAGTTTATGTGATCATGTTCATGAATGATACACACAAATGGGTAAAAATTGCAAGTATTAGAACAAGTTTCATAACTAAGTGTTTATAGCATATTAATATCATGAAAAGCTTCTCCTGGAAAAAATACAAAATGGATTATTGAGCTGAAAGAAGAAATGCATATTATGCTGAAAAGTAGTGAACTTCGAATTAACAGGTAATGAAACGTGTACTTAATATATATGTACTCTAGCTGTCTTTCCCTAAACACTCTGTCATTATAGTATGTGACATAAGACATACTGTCAAAAGGAACTGCAACAAATACTTAAATAACTACATAGCATTTCTTAACTAATGGAAAATATATAAACTCCATCATTATCATCATCTGCAAAGAAAAACTTCCTTATTCATATCATCATAACTTCATCATTATCGTCATCTGTAAAGAAAAACTTCATTATTCACATTACCATATTCTTCATATAACTATTCATCATCATTTATCATCATCTGCAAAAAATAGACACTTCATTATTCGTATTCATATTACCATTCACTTCATACAACTATTCATTATCATTCATTACTTCATATAGTATAGAGTTTCTTACTTCTAGCATATTTCATCACTAAAATTAACATGTGTAGTTCTGTCTGACAGCCTGCATAAATCGCCTAGTATTCTGAAAGAAAAGTAATTAGTCAAAACTGCTGTCATACGATGCGTATAGTATATTCTTGTTAATGCTTGTTAATTCTGATCCATTTACTCTTCATGACAATGTATTGCGTTTTCATTCTTTCATTCCGATGGTGAAATTTCTATTTCATAGTAAACGATTGTGGTTTGTTTAATTTATTTCTTTTACATGTTATTGCTTTCTGAAAATGATGAATAAGGATTAATATCTTGCATTTAAATCATATACCCATTATATAAAAACTTGTTTCTAGTGACATAACTAAGCATACAGCATAGCATGACAGAAAATGTATTATGTCAAAAACATAGACAGTTTTCAAGTGTAAAAAATGTATCACAATATCATAATGCAGTAGCAAAAAATGTAGAAGAGTCAAGATATTGAGATATCATAAGGATAATGTCAAAGTCAACTGGTGTTTGTTGTATCTTAAAAATTTCATAGTGTATACAGACAAAAATTCTGCTTTCGATAGGACACAATCATACATACACAAAAAAATGAAAAATGAGCACGGTCTGATGTGTAACGACAAGAAAAGCGACCTGCTAACCTTTGCTTGCCTGGCACTTGCCAAGAAAAAATATGATCGTCATCAGTAGGTAGTCACGTAGATATAATTGCATAAGTGGTCATACAAATATCAGGAAATAGCATTACAGTGTGATAAATCGTAAAGTATGTTCATTAAATAAAGGGTTTAATATTGTAAATATGGTGATTGCCCTTGCTTTTTCTGGTTCTCAACGTTTCGACGTGTACTACATTGGGGTGAGGAATGCTGCGAATTCTATATGGACCTGCATATAGAAGCTCAAATTTACTGCAACTACTTTTTCCTCTGTTAGATAAATAGTGTGTGCGTACTAATATCTTCTGTCCAATGTGAAAGTCACTGCGTGTACAAACCCGTTTTTGCTGTCTTCTCCGGCACTCTGGGGAATGTTTGATGTTGCTGAGCGCAATGTCAATTATTTCATGGTGGCGTAGTCGACGAGATGTAGGAAAGGATACTAATTCTTTAATTGTGCTAGGTGGTTCAACATTTTTCAATATAACAGTCGGAGATAGCATACTAGATTCATTTGGTATGGAGTCAATTACATCCTGGAATGAGAGTATGTGTGCGTCCCAATCAATATGTCTTTAATGGCAGATATTCTACATAGTTTACCAATTTCTTTCATCAGTTGTTCAGAAGGGTTCGAAGAAGCGTGATACCTGGATATATAGATCGGAGAAATGTTTCTAGCTCGTAGCATACGTGTCCATATCGCAGATCGAAATTGTGGTCCACTGTCGGAAATTACTTTCAATACGTGCCCTACATGAAATAAAAAATGTTTTACAAATGCATTCGAAATAGATTTAGCAGTAGCTTTGCTTAACGGAGTGAAGGTAACAAATTTCGAAGTGAGTTCAACAGCGACAAAGATGTAACAAAAACCTCTATTAGATCTGGAAATCGTACCAAAAATATCTACAGCGGCCATGTGTCTCAATTTACCTGGTACAATGGTATGTAACGGAGGAATATGTGAAGTGGTGTCTGACTTAGCTTTCTGGCTGAGTTTACATGACGCTAAAACTCGTCGACTAAGTTTCTCCATGTTGGCAAAATAACAGTTCTGTCTCAGTATAAGAAAAAATTTTCTGGCTCCATAATGTGCGTAACTTAAATGAATATACCAAATTAATTTGTTAATAAGTTCGTCAGGAATACACAGTAACCAGTTGTTGCTGTCAGGGTGAGAGCGGCGAAACAGAATGTTCTTGCGTACAGTATAATGCTTTCTAATGGTAAAGTTATTCCTATCTTGCCAAAGGTGTTAAATTTCTCTCCACACGCTGTCTTTGCTCTGCTCTTGTGCTATGCCTCGAAATGACGACGAAATAAAATTTTCAAATGCAACTTGTTGAATATACATGACCCTAGAATTTGCTTTGCAGAAGTTGGTTGCGATGTCTTGCTGATTGTTGCTGTGAGAACGGGATAGTGCGTCTGCTACAATATTTTGTGTACCGGGAATGTGAACAATTGTAAAATTAAGTTCCTGTAAATAAAGTGTCCATCTGCTTAACCTGTCATGTGTAAATTTAGCGGAAAGTAAAAACTGTATAGCTCTATGATCTGTGTAAACGGTAGTATGTCTTCCATAAAGAAAATGCCTAAATCTAGTAAATGACCAAACAACCCATAATGTTTCAAGTTCTGTAACAGAATAATTGCGCTCAGCAGGTTACAGAATTCGACTACCAAAAGCGATGTTTTTGATCACTGTAGTACCGTCTTCTTGAATTTCCGGAAAAATGTGTACTCCTAAAATGGTGTTAGAACTGTCGGTGGCAATGGAAAAATTTCTGGAAATATCTGGGTGTCATAAAAGTGGTGCACTCAACAAGGCATGTTTCAGATTAACAAACTCAGACTGAGCTTGGCTATCCCAGGACCAAATAGCGTTTTTATCCGTCAGTTGCCATAATCTAGGTGTGTCTAAAGCAGCGTAATGAATAAATTTATGGAAAAAGTTAATTAAACCCAGAAAGCTGCGTAGTTGTTTCTTTGTCGTTGGAACAGTAATGTCACGTAAAGCTTGAAGTTTTTCCGGGTCGGGCGCAATGCCTTCTGCTGAAATTACATGCCCAAGAAATATTATGGAAGTTTTGCCAAAGTGCGATTTGCTAAGATTAACTGTGAGTCTTTCTGTGCGAAACGTTTGCAACAGTTATTCCAGAATCAAATTGTGTTCAGACCAGTTAGGTTCTGCGATAAGGATGTCGTCTACATATGTTGTGATTCTCTCTGTCGGAAGTATAGTATTTAAACGGCGAATAAATGCTGCTGAAGAAATTGTAATTATTGCTATACGGCGCATTGCGACAGGAGTTGAAATGATGCGTCTTCTGTACGTAGTGATTTCTTTGTTGCTGTGCCGTGCTGTGTTGTTGGTGGACCCGACGCTACACGTGTAGGCGGAGAAACATTAAAGCCTGGTTGACTTGGCAGATACATTGTTGGTTAGGTATGCTAACCGGCTGGTTTTGATTCTGTTGCGGAGAAAACCCTCTATTGTTGCCAAAATGTGTCTGCGATCGCTGAAAATTTTTTTACATACTGATGATTAAAATTTGGTCTGTTATTAAAATTATGCTGGTATTTCTTTTTATTTCGCGAGTGTCTAATGAAAACTGTCACTTTCGGTAAAACTTGTCATATCTGGTTTTCTTTACTCATTCCCAATTCTGTTATTTGTTCCTGACGTATTACGTTCGGGATGATATCTACTGTCTGGTTCATTCATGATAATCTGTTGTTGCGGATGATTCTGCTGCTGATAGGACCGACTGTTACGCTGAAAACTGTGCTCATTACTTTTACGTCTGTCATGATAGTCATTGCTATACGGCGCGTTGCGATATGAGTTGAAATGGTGTGTTTTCTGTACGTAGTGATTTCCTTGTTGCTGTGGAATACTATTTGAGGGAGCCGACGCTATACGTGTAGGCGGCGAAACATTAAAGCTTGGTTGACCTTGCACATTACATTGTTGGTTAGGTATGCTAACCGACTGGTTTTGTTGTTGTTGTGGGGAAAAACCTCTATTGTTACCAAAATTCGTTTCCTGTTGCTGATAATTTTGTCGATACTGATAATTAAAATTTTGTCACTCATTAAAATTACGCTGGTAGCTCTTGTCATTCCAAGAGTGTCCAATGAACACTGTCACCCTCGGCAAAACCAGTCACATCTGGCTTTCTCCACTCATTCCCAATTCTAGATAGATCGATAGCTGAAGAGTTGTTTTGATAGATATAAAGGATAGTAAAAGAGAAGGCAGCAGTGCAGAAAACTAAAGATGAAACAGCACTACTACGGCTTGGGGCCCTGTGCACGCTACGGCACATATTCATCGAAGTGCAATGAATCCCATGAGGTCAGTTACGTGCTGCAAATAAATTTTAGTTTCTGCATTACAGGCGATGCCGTGAAAATTCAAAAGCAAATTGTTGTATCCAGTCCAAAGAGTGTATCTGTGTTATGTCATTCATAAATACCTTAAATTTTCTAACTGATGGAAAGTGCTTGTAATCAAAATTATCATCTCTGAATGTCTGAGCAGGCTCAGGATTGTATGATAATCTGTTTGTCTGTGATTGTTCGGAATCTAAATCACGTACTCTCTGTAAATTAACTAAGTTATACTGGCTGTGTGAGTGTGACAAATGTTCAGAATGTGGCATATGCTGTGACGTGTTAGCGGTTGAAACATTTTTCATTTCTGTCACTTCTTGCTGTAGAGATGACACTTTTCTACGTAATGTATTATTGGATGAACCTATCTCACTGATTGTCTGCTGTAAGTTTTGGAATTCCGGTGTTTGATTGAACGAAATTGGTGACGTATCGTCTGAATTGGTGTCATTGTTATTTTCGATAACATCAATACGACTGGCCAATTCATCGATTTTTTCAGTCAGTGCTTTTACCTGAACGTCATTTTTAGTGTCACAAACATGAATTTGTTTTGGATTTTACGGGTGGTTTTGTTCAATTTCTTAACGTCTGCTTTAATGACATCTGGATCCTGTATTAATTCCAGTTGTTCAAGTCTGCTGGTCATTGTCTGAAAGTCTACTGTGTGTGTGTCTGTTTTTGTTTTAAGAGCGGAGATTTCATCATGCAATTCAGTTTTCAACTGTTTGATAGTATTAATTTCATCTGATACTGTAGCAATGTTGTTGTATACGTATGTTTTTGCTTTCGTAAACAATTTACGCTTATCTTCCGGTCTCTGTGCAGTAATTGTTTCCATAACTTCTTTCTTTACTTTGTTCTGTTCCTGTATAAATTTACGGTAACGCGTTTCACTGTTTTGTAGGCGGTGATTAAAACGTTCGTCAATTTGGCTGTTTTGTTGTTCAAATTTCTAGTCGACTTTCTCACTACTGTTCCTAGCACAAGACTTAATTTCCTCACTTAATTGTTCTTTAGTGTCATGACATTGCACGGCAACGCCTGTAACCTGTTCACTAAGCTGTCTGAAATTGCTGTCTTGTTTTTCATTCGACTGTTTGACATTTTCATTAAGGTTGTCGTGTTTTTCATTAAGTTGTTTGTTCGATTTATTAAGTCGTCTGAAATTGTCTTGTTCTTTCTTCGACTGTTTGAGATTTTCATTAAGTTTTAGCAATACTGCCATAGCTTGATCCATGCCAAAATTAGCGACTCTATTTTCTACGCTCAGTGATGGTGTATCTGCATCTGTTGCGTTTTGGGTAACCATTAGGTCATTGTCTGATTCACGAAAAGGTTTGCTAATCGGATGTGCACTGTTGGTCACTACATCGGAATCAAATAAATCTGACGTATTTTGACTACATTGTTCATTTTCAATGGAAACATTTATCTGTTCACTGCGTAAATTTTGCAAATCAGATGTATCAAACTGGGCAGCGTTCATTGTAACGGAATGTGCCATCAATTGTTGTTAAAGTAAGTGTGGACACAATTGAATTTGTTTGCTCATCATTAGGATTAAAATCATTACTAGTGGTCGGTACGCACTGATTATCTGTAATTGGAGAAATATCATTATGAAACCGAGAGTCTTTACTATTATCTGTCAAATTATTGAAGACCTCATATTCATTCACTGCGCATCGCGATGTACTGTTAGCAGTTTTTCGCGGCATTTTCACAAGTCAAAGTACGCACAAAATCAAACAAAGACTCAGAAAAATTCAGCAAATACAATAACAACAAAGAGCAATAAATTGCCGATGATCTGTGAAAGAAAGAATGACAAATTAGTAAATGCGATGCGCCAGATGCAAACTACATTTAACATTAAGTAAATAAGAGCAGCTATATAACCGACTACTTATCAGAAATTCACAAAGAAATACGACCCTGGAAGGGTCTCCAAGTGTAACCTCTGAACAGTAAAATAAAATAAATAATTATATCATTCGAATTCTGCGTAACCTACCGACACATAAATTCTATTATAATCTCTCAACAGTAAAAAATATAAGTATATAACTCACATTCAGCGTAACCTCCCAACAATAAAAATATAAGTATATAATTCAAATTTAGCGTAACCCACCAAACGATAAATTCCGTAACCTTGGAACAATAATATAATGTGACTAATCTCTCAATAAAAAATTGTGGTTCACTTATAACCTTTCAATAATTGACTGTGAATTTAAACTGGTAAATTTTGGACGTCAGCTATGCTGCGTCTAGGCCCTGAAAGATTATTCTGAATAAATTGAAAATTCTTACTTTAATAAGGTCGCCGGATAACGCATATATATCTGCTCCTATATGAGATTTTTCTGGCACAGCCCAGTGCAATGCTGGCCGATAGATTTATCGTGTATAAAAGAAACAATTGATTTTTCTTGACAATAATCGGGATGACTATGGATTGTAGAAATTAGTGAATTCTTTAAAATGAAATGAATGATTGCCAAAAGTTAATTTTTATAGGAAAGATTGTTATGAAGAGATTTTCTTAAAAACATTTACATGGGATTTGATATAACAATACTACACATGCGCGAGGCTGCTTTTACCTTACACTACAACGCTGAGGCACCGCCATCGCTCCCACGACCGTCCCAGCCAACTCGATACACCAGACTGGTCGCTAGCAACTACTTACTCCAACTGCTACAGACACTGCTCTTACTGCATAAAACACTGCCCTCTGGTCTGAGATTCTCTTATACCTTACATATCGCAGGCAGCGCGTGAGCAATCCATCGAAAGCACATTGTCCTCGAGTGCGCTAGCAACAAATTCCTTAATCATGGACCTCTTACACCATAAAGACCGAAAGCAGTGGTGTTTGCGGAGAGATGTCAGTGCTAACAGACAAGCATGTAATAACGGCCAAAATCAACATGGTACGTACTATGGACGTACTAGTTAGGACAGTGTGACAAAACTTGGCGTCAATGGACTATGACAGCAGATTACCGGCGTGAGTGCCTTTGCTAATAGCACGACATAGCCTGGAGCGCCTCACCTGGGCTCATTACCAGATCGTTAGGATCCTAGACGACTATAAAACAATTGATTAATCACATGAGTTCCGATTCCCGTTGCTTAGAGCTGATGGTAGGGTTCGAGGGTGGCGCAGACCCACGAAGCCAAAGACCAATTCAGTGGTTCTGAAATATCGGCGTTCGATGTTCGCACACATTATGACGAAAGTATGCTGGAGCGCCATCATGCATCAACCACTTTTGTATTGGTTGCTACAACGGCTCAGTCTCCACAAGGTAGGCAATGGATTAATGTGGAAATCCACATAATATGTCGCGGTTAACCTTTGTGGTAGCACATATGGCTCTATTTGTCTACCAACAAGTACACCAGCCTACACCTTACTTGGGGCTTACACCTGCCCCTACATGATAGTTGTGGAAATTTGCAACATCATCTCTCTATCTCATCGGTAAATAAAATCTTGGATGTGAACAGTGGATCTGGAGCAAGCTTATGAAACAATCACTGGGTGAACCGCCGTTTGCCATGATGGTCCTGTGACCATAGAGCCTGAACGCGCCGCAGATGATACGGTTCAAAATGATTCAAATGGCTATGAGCACTATGCGACTTAACTTCTGAGGTTATCAGTTGCCTAGAACTGAGAACTAATTAAACCTAACTAACCTAAGGACATCACATACCTCCATGCCCGAGGCAGGATTCGAACCTGCGACCGTAGCGGTCGCTCGGCTCCAGACTGTAGCGCCTAGAACCACACGGCCACTCAGGCCGGCTCTAGATGATACGATTACAGGAACTGTTCATAAGGCACCCCCCAGATAAGAGCGTGAGGCACCCCTTCGGCTGCTGCTAATAGTCGTACACTGGTCCCATGGGTTTCATGCACCGAACGTAGAACACGCTCCACCTTGTCAAGCTAGCGGAATGTGCGCGGCCTTCCACTGTCTTCCGAAACGCAGCGATTTGTCGCTCAGACACTGGAAAAGTCTGCCAATTAGGTTATCAGACGGCCCTCTGCGCTGTGGATATTTTTCAGCGTATAGGAAGCGGGCTCACAGCCTACGTCCATTTGCTGAACATAGCAGAATGTCGTTTCCCCGATCTCATGTGTCAGTTATTAGGCTTCCTTTGATCATAACCAAAAAAGTGTCCTATACTTAGAGAGATGGTCGTCCTCACAGGAACAACAGAAATAAATCCAATAAACATGGGTCTGGAAATGAATACTTTCCAAGATAAAGACCTTTTTACGGAAAGGAGGACGCGACGAATTGTTGCGCGAATTGTTGCGGATATTAGACAGTCGTAGAATTTAGCTCTCTATCAAATGTGTCGGCAGGACACTTTTTGCAATAAGAAAAAACAAAGTGGAGAACGGCGTGTTCCGCGTTGGAGACCAGTTCATGCACACAGTTACAATCTGTCATGAGGTTTCATAACAGTGCAATTTCGGGTGTAGACTGAAAGACACGTACTTAAAATCGCTTAAGAAATTAAATTTGTTATATAGTTCCAGTTCCTCTAGTATGTGCGTCAAGATTCCCACTTATCACAATTTTATTTTACAAGAAAAACTCACTGTTCTACGGTCACATAGTTTATCTGTTTGTAATCTCTTCATTGCCAGTTTTGCTAATGGCAAGACCTTTCACCCAATTTTAAGAAGATGAACTGGTAATGGGTTGTATTCTGCTTGTAATTAATAGTGACTCCAGTAATCGCACATCGCAATGGAAATACAAACTTCGGCTAGTGATGTTTGGTTGGAAACAGTTCTTGTCGTTTGCATTTCAGCAGAAAAAAATTCCAAAGATGTCTGTCCTTGCGCTTCCACAAAAAGGATGATATCTTTAAAGTGAGCTAAAATTTTATCAATGATTTAAATTCAGCGAAACACTTTACACTACGAAAATAAAATTTACCGTTACATATTCACTGTATCGCCTCTGACTCGGCTGTAACCGCCCTGCGGTTGCCGACTGAATGGACTTCTTTTTCGCAGACGTTGTGGGAAGGTGGTGGATCAAGAAAACTTTGCCACCCGAGAGCAACAGATCTGCTAAGCTCCCCAAGTTCGCTCGTTAACACCGAACTCTAAAATGGATCGGTCCACTCAGAGAGAGCTCCGCGGAAAGCTTTAACGGCAAGTTCGCGAATCGGCGGCCCTTGGCGGGCGGATCCACAGGACGCCTGCCCCATTTACGGCTCTGTGTCTGTGCTGGGCTAACGGACTGCCGGTTTTCTTCGCCTGCACAGATAGTGGCCTGGTAGAAGCTGCGGTTCTAGTCACACACATTTTGTCAAGTAATACAACACTTCACATTCTCGCCTGTATAAAGCACAGCAGATGCGCCGTAAGATTTTAATCTAACGTCAAAATCGAAAACAAATAATCAAGTTATTGTAATGTGATGTATTTAGAAGGACCGAATATAAAATCATTTATCTCAACGAAGTTAGAGAACCCCCGTATTTCATGTGTTTTCTTTCACTTTCGATTCGTTCATTATTTGGAGCACCGGTTTTGTGACTCGCCTGATGGTAAACATGAATTCCTCTTCTGTACCAACAGGGATGCAGTCTTTCGTCCCTGCTTTCAGTCTGTGTACTGAAGAGGCAAAGATGGAAACAAAAGAAAGATTAAGAAGTGGAATTAAAATTCAAGGTGAAAGGAGATCAATGACACGATTCGATGATGACATTGCTATCCTGATAAAAAGTGAGGAAGAATTTCACGATCTGCTAAATGGACTGAACAGCCTAATGAGTACAGAATATGGATTGAGAGTAAATCGAAGAAAGACGAAAGTAATGAGAAGCAGCACAAAGAGAACAACAAGAAACTTAACATCAGGTTTGATGGTCACGAAGAAGATGAAGTTAAGGAAATCTAGTACCTAGGCAGAAACATAACCAATGACGGAGAGAGTAAGGAGGACATCAAGAGCAGACTAGCACTGGCAAAAAGGGCGTTACTGGTCAGGAGAAGTCTAATGGTATCAAAGATAGGCCTTATTTGAGGCAGAAATTTCTGAGTATGTACGTTTGGAGTACAGCGGTGTATTGTAGTGAAACATGGACTGTGGAGCAATCATAATAGAAGAGAATCGAGGCATTTGAGATTTGGTGCTACAGACGAAAGTTGAAAATTAGGTGGACTGCTCAGGTAAGGAATGAGGAGAGGAAAGGAATATGTGGGAAACACTGACAAAGAGGATGGACAAGATGATAGTACATCTGTTACGACATCAGGGAATGACTTCCATGGTACTAGTGGGAGATATAGAGGGCAAAAACTGTAGAGAAAAATGAAGATTGGAATACATCCAGCAAATAATTGAGGACGTAAGTTGCAAGTGCTGTTCTGAGGTGAGGAGGTTAACACAGGAGAGGAATTCGTGGCGGGTCTCATCAAACCAGTCAGAAGACTGATTATCATAAAAAAGCCAATCTCGGATTAGCACTTACAACCTACGCCGTCCGTTATTTGATGGATTTATTGCGATCACTCTGCCCCCTGCAGTTTGTACGCTCCACAACTTCCTTTGGCTCCACGGGAAGTTTGCGTCCGATGGTTTGTCATACATCCTGTCACCTTGTTCCTTCATCTTCTCAGTGTTTTTCGGCTGTATTATTGCTCGCCGATTCTGCGTCACTCTTTATCCTATCAGCCCATCAGTTTACAACATCCTTCTATGGCACCACATTTTAATATCTGCGATTCTCTAATTTTCCGGTTTTAGAAGTCCATGTTTCCCTTCCATATAATGCTATGTTACAACTTACATCTCAACAATTGCTTCATTAAGTTAGGATCTGTACTTCATATTAGTAGACCTATTTTAGCTACTAATATCCTCCTTAGCTTTCCTAGTCTCCTCTTTACGTTCTTACTTCGTCCATCACATGTTATTTCGATTTCAAGGCAGCAGAATCGCTTCATTCCGTGTGCTTTTTGATCCCAAATTGTGACATTAAGTTCGCTTTGGCTACTCGTCATTACTTCGTCTATTTCATGATCACGAATTATCTAGATCCTGATACAGCACACATCTCCAGCGTTTCGTTTCTCTTCTGTTCCAGTTTCCCGGAGCCCACGATTCGATACCTTACTTCATTCTTCTCCTGCCGCACATTCTCGGATATTTCTTCCTCAAGGTGTGCCATTCCGGTTTTTATAACCTTCTTGCTTGATCCGCCAGTTGTTACTGTACTTCCAAGGAAGTAGATTCTCCTACGTTGTCCTAATTTTATCGCTAATCTCATTTCTGCCACTTCTCATTATTTTTATATTTTATCGATTTATTCTCAGTCCACGGTTTGTCATTGCACAGTTGAATCCGTTCAGCAGGTACTATATGTATTATTCACTTCCGCTGAGAATGACAATGTCATCCGTAATTATTATCATTGGTATAATTTCATGTTAAATTTTAATTTCAAACTTGAATCTTTCTTTATTTCTGTTATTGATTCTTGGGTATAAAGATTAAATTGTGGGGATTGTTTTTGATCTACTCAATTTGTTCTTGGTCTTACAATCTTGCTGTATATTACCCACCTTTCCCCAAATATTACTCCAACCTGTCTCAGCATTTCGTACCATTCTACACTGTCGAAAGCTTTGCGTAGGTCTACTGATCTACGGATCTACCCATCTCTACTTCAGCAATCGTGTGTAACACAACATTTCAGAAACCTCTAATCTCTTCTTACCGACCGAGGTGATCTTGTGCTTACCAAACTCGACACGCATTGAGGAGGACGAGGTTCAAATCCGCATCCCGCCAATTAGAGTTAGCTTTACTGTGATTAATAACTGAAGAGAAATTTGTATGACTTATCTGTTTCGGGTAGTCCTAATTCACTCCAGGTAAATGCCGGCAGTGTCCTTATGAAAGGGCATGGCCGATATCCTTACCATTCTTTGATTCATTCCGATCTTGTGTTCCGTCTCTAGTGACCTCGATGTCGACAGGACATTAGACCCCTATCTTCTATTCTTTCTTTTTATCTTCTTGACCTATTTATCACCCACATTTCAATTCCGTACAAGATTTCACTCCAGACAAATATCTTCAGAAAAGACATTTTAACAGTTAAATCTATATTCGATGTCAACAAAGTTTTCTGCTTCAGAAACGTTATTTGTGTCATTGTAAGTCTACAATTTATATCCACTCTGCTTCGGTAAACATAAGGTATTTTGCTGCCCAAATAGCAAAAGTCATTTACAATGTTTTGTGTCTCACTCCCTAACCTATTTCCCTCACCATCGCCTGATTTGATTAGGCTGCATTTCATTACGCTATTTTTGCTTTTGTTGGTGTTCATCTTGTATCCTCCTTTTAATACAATGTCCATTCTGCGCAACTGCCTTATGACAGACTGAATAACGAAGGATACGCTACATCCCTGTCTCATCGCCTTCTCAAGCACTGCTTCCCTTTCAAGTCCCTCGGCTCTTATAACTGCTGTCTGTTCTCTGCGCAAATAGATGTAACCTTTCACTCCCTCTATCTTTCCCCTATTTCCTTCAAAATTTCAAAGTGTGTATTCCAAACAACACTGTATAAAGTTTTCTCTAAATTTAACAAAAGATATGTATATAAGTCGGCTTTTACTTGTCTTCTAAGATAAGTCTTAGCGTCGGTTTTGCCCAGGGTGTTGGAGGAGGAGGTCAGTGTTCACTGTCTCGTCGACAACGACGTCATTAGAGATGGAGCGCAACTCGGAGTAGGCAAGGACTTAGACGGAAATCGGCCGTGCCCTTTCAAAGGAACCATTTCGGAATTTTCCTTAAGCGATTTAGGGAAATCACGGATAACTTAATTCCGAATTGCCGGATGCAGGTTTAAATTGTCACTCTCCCGAGTGCGAGTCCAGTGTCTTAACCACAGCACTACCTCGCTCAATACCCGCGTTTTTGTTTATTTCTTCGGAATCCAAACTGATCTTCGCAGAGGTCTGCTTCTGCCTGTTTTTCCATTCTTCTATAAAGAATTCGTGTTCGTATTTTGGATCTATGACATACTAAACTGACAGTTCTCTAATATTTACACTTTTCAGCACCGGCCTTCTTTGGCCCTGGAACTATTACATGCTTCTTGAAGTATGATAGTATTTCACCAGCTCATAAATGCAAACCAAATGGATGAGTTTTGTCACGTCTGTCTCTTCCAAGGCTATGAGCAGTTCTGATGGAATATCGTCTACTCCCGGGTCCTTGTTTCGTCTTAGGATTTTCAGTGCTCTCTCAGATTCTTCTCGCAGTTTCATGTCTTCCACTCCAATCTCCAACTATCTCCTCTTCCGTTTCACTGATACTGCCTTCAAGTTCATCTCCCTTCATCTACACCTACATCTACATGGATACTCTGCAAATCACACTTAAGTATCTTACAGAGGAACCACTTTAACAACGATTCCTTATTATTCCACTCCTGAACAGCGCTCGAAGAAACGAACACCTATATCTTTCCGTGGAGCTCTGATTTTCCTTATTTTATAATGATGACCATTCCTCCCTATGTAGGTTGCGCTCTGTTTTACTCGATGACTTTCCATCGATTACTACGAACTATGAACTCTCTGACAGGAAATCACGAATCCAGTCACATAGCTGAGGCGATATTCCATAAGCAGACAATTACACTACAAGCTGCTTGTTTGGTGCAGTTTCAAAAGCTATTTGGAAATCTGTAAATACGGAATCAATTCGAAAGCTCTTGTCAATAGCACTCAACACCTCGTGTGTGTAAAGAGCTAGTTGTGTTCCACAAGAACGATGTTTTCCAAATCCATGTTGACTGCGTGTCAATAGACTGGTCTGTTCGTAGTAATCTGTAATGTCAGTACACAAACGATGTTTCAAAGTCCAGCTGCATATTGACGTTAATGAGATGGACCTGTAATTTAGATGATTGCTCCTACTAGCATATTCCTTGTGTAGACTCTCTATATATTCCTTCCACATTTTAGCTATCTTTTCTTTGCTGAGGGCTGGTTTTCTATCAGAGCTCTTGAACTTCCTACAGTGGCTTTTCTTTTCTCCATAGGCCTCTCTAATTTCACTAGTATGCAGTTTCTAACTTTTCCATAGTGATATATGCTTCTAAAACCTTACGTTCGTATTCCAGCCGTTCTTACTCAGTCATTTTGCACTTCCTGTCAGTCTCATTATTTAGACGTTTGAATTCAATTTCACCTGCTTCGTTAGATGTATTTTTATATTTCCTCCTTCCATCAATTAAAAGCAATATCCACTGTGGAATCCAAAAATTCCGACAAGGCCTTGTCTATTTAATCCTCTGCTCCCTTTACTACTCCTCAGTGCTACCCATTCGTCCTCTAATGTATTCCTTTCCCCTTTTTAGTCAGTCGTTGTCTAATACTACCTTTCAAACTCACAACAACATCTGGTTTCTTTCAGCTGATCCATATCTCATCTCCTCGATTTCCTATCTTTTCGCAAATTCTTTAGTTTTAACCTTCAGTTCGTCACCAATAAGTCGCGATCAAAGGTGACACCTGTCCTTGGTTACATCATACAGCTAAAAATCTCGTACTGAAAACTCTCTACTACTGCTATATAATAAATCTGAAGCCTTTTGGCCTCCCCAGGTCTCTCCCACGTATAGAACTTTCACGATTTTTAATCCAAGTACTTGAGAGGGTTAAATTGTGCACTGTGCAAAACTCTACGAGCCAGCTTCCTCTTTCAATACCTTTCCCCCGGTCCATATTCGTTAACTATTTTTATTTTCTTCCTTTCTTCATTATCGAAACTTGGTCTCCCACCACAACTAAATTTTCCTCTATCTAAATTTTCCTTATCTCGTCCTAATCTGTAAAGTAAGTTGGCATATAAGCTTGCACTGCTGTGGAGGGTGACGGTTTCCTGTCTCTCTTAATCACTATATCCAACTTCAATATGTTCACTTCCCTTTCGAAATTTTCTAACCTACCTGTCCGATTAAGCAATCAAACCTTCCACACTCCGAGCCGTAGAAGGCTAGTTTTTTTTCCTGATGAATATAAAAAAAGGGAGGAAGGTTTATCTGTTTAGCAAGAGTAATAGAAGGCAGATTTCAGACTACCTAACAGATCAAAACGAAAATTTCTGTTCCGACACTGACAATGTTGAGTGTTTATGGAAAAAGTTCAAGGCAATCGTAAAATGCGTTTTAGACAGGTACGTGCCGAGTAAAACTGTGAGGGACGGGAAAAACCCACCGTGGTACAACAACAAAGTTAGGAAACTACTGCGAAAGCAAAGAGAGCTCCACTCCAAGTTTAAACGCAGCCAAAACCTCTCAGACAAACAGAAGCTAAACGATGTCAAAGTTAGCGTAAGGAGGGCTATGCGTGAAGCGTTCATTGAATTTTAAAGTAAAATTCTATGTACCGACTTGACAGAAAATCCTAGGAAGTTCTGGTCTTACGTTAAATCAGTAAGTGGCTCGAAACAGCATATCCAGACACTACGGGATGATGATGGCATTGAAACAGAGGATGGCACGCGTAAAGCTGAAATACTAAACACCTTTTTCCAAAGCTGTTTCACAGAGGAAGACCGCACTGCAGTTCCTTCTCTAAATCCTCGCACAAACGAAAAAATGGCTGACATCGAAATAAGTGTCCAAGGAATAGAAAAGCAACTGGAATCACTCAACAGAGGAAAGTCCACTGGACCTGACGGGATACCAATTCGATTCTACACAGAGTACGCGAAAGAACTTGCCCCCCTTCTAACAGCCGTGTACCGCAAGTCTCTAGAGGAACGGAGGGTTCCAAATGATTGGAAAAGAGCACAGATAGTCCCAGTCTTCAAGAAGGGTCGTCGAGCAGATGCGCAAAACTATATACCTATATCTCTGACGTCGATCTCTTGTAGAAATTTAGAACATGTTTTTTGCTCGTGTATCATGTCATTTCTGGAAACCCAGAATCTACTATGTAGGAATCAACATGGATTCCGGAAACAGCGATCGTGTGAGACCCAATTCGCCTTATTTGTTCATGAGACCCAGAAAATATTAGATACAGGCTCCCAGGTAGATGCTATTTTTCTTCACTTCCGGAAGGCGTTCGATACAGTTCCGCACTGTCGCCTGATAAACAAAGTAAGAGCCTACGGAATATCAGACCAGCTGTGTGGCTGGATTGAAGAGTTTTTAGCAAACAGAACACAGCATGTTGTTATCAATGGAGAGACGTCTACAGACGTTAAAGTAACCTCTGGCGTGCCACAGGGGAGTGTTATGGGACCATTGCTTTTCACAATATATATAAATGACCTAGTAGATAGTGTCGGAAGTTCCATGCGGCTTTTCGCGGATGATGCTGTAGTATACAGAGAAGTTGCAGCATTAGAAAATTGTAGTGAAATGCAGGAAGATCTGCAGCGGATAGGCACTTGGTGCAGGGAGTGGCAACTGACCCTTAACATAGACAAATGTAATGTATTGCGAATACATAGAAAGAAGGATCCTTTACTGTATGATTATATGATAGCGGAACAAACACTGGTAGCAGTTACTTCTGTAAAATATCTGGGAGTATGCATGCGGAACGATTTGAAGTGGAATGATCATATAAAATTAATTGTTGGTAAGGCGGGTACCAGGTTGAGATTCATTGGGAGAGTGCTTAGAAAATGTAGTCCATCAACAAAGGAGGTGGCTTACAAAACACTCGTTCGACCTATACTTGAGTATTGCTCATCAGTGTGGGATCCGTACCAGATCGGTTTGACGGAGGAGATAGAGAAGATCCAAACAAGAGCGGCGCGTTTCGTCACAGGGTTATTTGGTAACCGTGATAGCGTTACGGAGATGTTTAATAAACTCAAGTGGCAGACTCTGCAAGAGAGGCGCTCTGCATCGCGGTGTAGCTTGCTCGCCAGGTTTCGAGAGGGTGCGTTTCTGGATGAGGTATCGAATATATTGCTTCCCCCTACTTATACCTCCCGAGGAGATCACGAATGTAAAATTAGAGAGATTAGAGCGCGCACGGAGGCTTTCAGACAGTCGTTCTTCCCGCGAACCATAAGCGACTGGAACAGGAAATGGAGGTAAAGACAGTGGCACGTAAAGTGCCCTCCGCCACACACCGTTGGGTGGCTTGTGGAGTATCAATGTAGATGTAGATGTAGACAGCAGACTCCTGAGTACTCTCCACCCGGAGAGACGAGTGGGAGAGTACTACTGAATATTTTATCCAAGAGGATGCTACCATCATTTAACCATGCAGTAGAGCTTCATACACTAGGGGAAAATAGCGGTCTATCACAGAATCAACATGTGAAGATCGTGTTGGCTGATGCCACAAGGGCAGATCAATCATTCACCCAAAGTGTTGCCCCTGCAACTCCTGCAAAGACCAGTGCCACATTTCAGAAACGACACGTTTGTCTAGCCTCCCAACACGCACTTCTCTGTTGTGGTTGAACATACTGTGTGTGTGGCTGAGGCGCGGAAGCCACCCAATCACGGCAATTTCCTCGATTCATGGTGATGGACTGCTACGAAGTGGTAAAAGCAAAGAGTTTATCGTTTACTATATTTTCGCCCCGCACCTTTGGTTAATAAAATTCAGTTACTATTCAAAAATAATTCTCCTATGTTCAGAAATTTTATGGTATGATAGGCTGGATAGGGGCACGGAACGAGCATTTCGGAAAGTGCACGACTTGTGGGGTGTTCGAGGAGTGCTGTGGTGAATGTCTTCAACACTTGGCGAAACCAAGGTGAAACCACTTCCAGACGTCGTGTGGCTGGACGGCCACCCCTAACTACGGCTGTCGGAAGTCGTAGTCTGGGCAGGCTGGTAAAACAAGAAAGGCGTCGAACTGTAGAGGAAGTAACACCAGTCTTTGATGCTGGTCAGAGTACAAGTGTGTCTGAACACAAAGTGCACCGAACACTCTTAACGATGGGTCTCCGCAGACCACGACCCATGCATGTGCCAATGTTAACACTGAGACATCGGTAACTACGACTAAAACGGGCGCGTAGCCATCGGCAGTAGTCGATGGCGCTGTGGCAGGGCGTTGCATCATCTGACGAATCCCGATATCTTCTTCATCATGCTGTGGGGAGCTGCTTGACACCTCTACTGCGGGACGGAGACAAGCTGCCGGCGGCTTCATTATGCTCTGGGGAACTTTCACGTGGGCATCCAGTGGTGAAGTGGAGCTCGTGCAAGACACCATGATGGCCAAGGAGTTGTTTGCAGCATGTTTCCTGACGGAAGTGGCATTCTTCAAGAAGGCGATGCGCCATGTCACAAGGCCAGGAATATGACGGAGCTCCCTCCAGCCACCTACCTAGGTCTCATTCCTTCCATGGCATGACGCTTTGTCACTGTTATCTGTGCAAAAGGTAGACATACCGACTAATAGATTGATGGTGTGGTGTCACCTGGAATCCTATGTAATGTATGACGTGATGTATTAACTGATATGAATGAAATGTAAAAGAAAGGAAATAATGCCTGTAATATATAAGTAATTTTGTCCAGTCTGATAATATCCTGTGACAAATATTGTAAATATTTTTCATTAATCGCAAAGAATGCTATATTTCAATACGTTCCATGAAAGTATGGAACTTCAAGCGTAATATATATACACAAGAGCCATGTTGCTCGCCCCTGTTTGTTCTCTGTTTTTCGGTTGCTCTCTCTCCTGTGGATCAGTGTATGTATTACTAGTTCTCTGTGTGAGCTTCAGGGTTACAATGTATTGTTAATTGAAAGTACCTTACGTTTTCTTCCAAAAATACCTATCCCTCGACGTAAAATTTATTTAAAGATAATAATAATATTGCTGTCGATTGCCTATCTAACTTCGACTGTGTCGGAGGTGCTGAGTCCGCCATTAAATGCACTAAAAATATTTCAGTGTTAAGGACTTTTATGAATTTTTACAGTCCGTTTTCAATATTAAATTTAGCACATATTTGTGATTACAAAACTTATTCAGAGATTTAACACCGCAAGGCTTAGGTGAGGCTTCACCTCCCGTTTAAAATATTTTCAGTTAGTTCAACAGATTAAAAGTTAACTCAATACTTAAAGAGATAAATTTAAAGAAATTCTTCTCAATTATTTCAAAAATACGCTGGTGTTGGTATCATTCTTTCTTCCTGTGTAACATTAGATTAATTTGCTTGAAATGAAACCAGTTCATGCTTTATATTATCGATGGACTAGTTGCAGGTTAGGTTATGTTGCCATTCATTGAAACACAGCGTAACACTACCATTAATAATAATTTTTTGTTTGTTTGTTTGTTTGTTACGTATTGAGATTTAAGTCGCGCTACGGATATTTAAGGCGCATTTACTCGCGCTCAAAATATACGTGGATTTCCAAAACCAATATTCAGAATTTAGACAGCTACGTTACATTGTCAACGCTGTAGGTTGCGACTGACGCCTGCTCGCGTATTTCAAACCGCACGTAGCAATCTGCACTGACTTATATAGAATAACTAAAGTAGTTCAACACCACAAAAATTACGCACAATGGAGGTAATGGTACAATTGGGTGGCCATAATATCCCAGCTGATCAGCGTGTAAACGCGAAAGTAGTGAGCCATAACTAGCTCATCTTATACGTTGGATTAAACATTGTTTGCTATTCTGCGTTTAGTCTCCCGCGGTTATCGATATTATGCTGCTATCCTCTCTCTCGTTGACTGGCCACTGCGATGTGTATCGATAATGGCACCTTGTACTATGTTTGGCTTGGCGCTTATACTCGTAGTTTCTACTTTCTAAGTTGTTCCATTGAATGCCCTGTTGTGCGGTGGTCGAGTGGAGCAGAGTTATCTTGTCGGTGGGTCCGTTGACTGTCTGTCAGTTTGGTTGTCGTCGGATCGAGGATAGTTGGGCTGACTGCCTGTCTCACGTAAGCGAGCGGTAGTGTTTGAACTCCAGGCCGACCCTCGGAAACTTCAAAGCGCCGTTAGGTGTACTACCTTTTCTTATTTGTTCTTGTTGTTTGTATTTGTATACCTTCTAGCCGATTTTTAAATTGAGGTTGTTTTGTCCTTAAGGCGTAAGATTTTTGGGGCCTTGTGCCTAATTTAAAGAACTGTTTTAAGTAGGGCCTTTGGCCTTTTTAAAAAAATTATTTTGCTGAGTCTTAAATGATGGGCCTTCCGCCGATTTTGAATTAATGTTGTTTTGCTCTTAAAGTGTCAGATTGTATGGGCCTTCAGCATAATTAAAGAACTGTTTTAAGATGTGGCCATTTGCCTTTGAGAAATTAAATTAGGGTTTGAGTTTTAAGAGATGGGCCTTCAGCCGATTTTTAAAAAAAAAAAAAAAAAAAAAAAAAAAGTTGTTTTGATCTTAAGGTGTGAGATTGTTTGGCCCTTCAGCTTAATTGAAGGAACTGATTTAACATAAGGCCTTCTGCGTTTTAAATTTCAGATTTTGGCCTGAGTTTTAAGATATTGACTTTCAACCGATTTTAAATGAAAGTGGTCTTGCCCTTAAGGCATGAGATTGTATGGCGTATTGAGCCAGTTATTAAGTTGCAAACATTAATGTTTTTTTATAAAAAAATAATTATTTCTTAGCTCATGTATTGTTTGGTCAAATAAATAAAGTTGTATGTTCAAATGTAACTGACACTCGCTTATTTTGGCCCCTTGCCACAATTTAAACTACCTGTCCTCTCCTGCGGGTTTAGCAGGTTGTCTCAAGTATCTCCGTCTGTTAAACTCTCGCGAGTAAACAGATGAACTGAGTTTTATGAAATTTGGTATGGATATAGACTGAGCACTGAGGGATCCGCCAGATTAGCTTTTATTGCTTGATATGTTCCACATAATACGATACAACATAATGATTACAATGCTTATATACCCTCAATGTGTTTAATCCATACTAACATACTAATATCAGTCATAAGCCCTTCGCATTGTACCAGCTGACGGTCATGTGTCTCTTATAGCTTCTGATATGCTCGAAGACCCATAACGACGGCGTCATTTAAATGATACAGGGCAGTGACACGTCGTGGCATTCCATGTAGAAGTGGGACGCCTTTAGCGAGACTGCATTCGATTATGATATATCTGACACCCTCATGAATCCATCTGCAGTGCATGTCAGCAGGGGACTGTTCAGCTGGTGGAGGTACTGTAATGGTATGGGGCGTGAGCAGCTGGAGTGATATGGGACCCCTGATACGTCTAGATACGACTCTGACAGGTGACACGTGGGTACGCATCCCGTCTGATCACCTACATCGTTTCATGTCCGTTGTGGAATCCTACGGACTTGGGCAATTCCAGTAGGACAATGGGACGCCCCACACCCCAGAATTGCTACAGAGTGGTTCCAGGAAGACTCTTCCGAGTTTGAACACTTCCGTTAGCCACCAACTCCCCGGACTTGAACATTTTGAGCAACCACGGACTTATGGATAACCCTGCAGGATTCATGGTGTCAGTTCCCTCCACCACTGCTTTAGACACTAGTCGAGTCCATGCCACGTCGTGTTGCGGCACTTCTGCGTGGTCGCGGGGGCCCTGCGCAATATTAGAAGGGTGTACCAGTATCTCTGGCTCTTTATCGTATGTTTGGAAGTGCTAACCAAACTAAAAACATGTGCCTTGTAAGGCTATGATCATTAGTTTGCAAACGATGTAAATACTGGTGTAATGTTGTTCAATACACGTTCCTCAATCACCAATAGAAATATCTGCGTTTATACGCTTTACGCACTTTATAATGTTTGTGATTTTTCACCAACTCCTTCAAGATCCCTTGGCTTTCTGTAAAGTACACAAGAGTGAGAATTGTACTTGGATCGCCCTAGTGACAGTTGCCGCTTCCTTCCTTTTTTACGTTGTGTCATTAAATAAGTTGTAAGTAATGTTATTTAACAAATTCATAAAATCCGGTTCGCTGTAGACTTTTGGCAGAGTACATTGTCAAAATCAGTCTAGCTCTTTCGACACGTAGACGGTAGTAAAATAACACCTCAGCCCACCACCAAGAGTTTAATATCTGAAGCACCGGCATGATGGGCGCTTCATCTTTGGACCAAATTGGGGCTTGTTGTGTTATTGACCAGTCGTCGTAATATTTTGTAGCTCGCGTTGTACAGTGCTGTATGTCTGTTTTATTAGGCAGGTCACATTAATATTATGGATACATACAACCATGACAACAGAGAATGCTAGCGGCAAACGTGAAAATCATATTAATGCACGTGGCAGTATTTCTTTCCCCGAAGTTGTACCAGGATATTAAATAAAGTTCCTCAGGGAGCATATAAAACAGGTGCCCTATTGCCCTGAGAGGCCTTTATTGTTAAAACAACGTCCTGTCCACTTAATTCCTTTAAAAGTTCATTATTATCTTCATAATCAATTTATTCGCTTATTCAGTTTAAAAGCTCCTCTTGTCTCTCCGGCATGGTGTCTGCCTTCTCGCATTAAAGCGCAAAATAATTTATCGCCTATAACTTAATTTGCAGCCGTGCGTGCACCTGCGTTCCACTGTCACCCGTCACCCCACGAATCGCTGTTTTTTTTTTTTTCAATTTTTGTCGGGCACATTTTTCCTTGCTACCTGCGCAGATAATCTATCTAGTCGTCTTTCCGCTCTCGAGACTATATTTGAAACCTCTACTCATCCTTCCACCCCCCCCCCCCCACCATCGGTGGTTCGCGTTCTCCCTGGGGCATGGGTGTGTGTGTGTGTGCGTGTGTGTGTGTGTGTGTGTGTGTGTGTGTGCTGTCGTTAGTGTAAGTTAGTTTAAGTTAGATTAAGAAATGTGTAAGCCTAGGGACCGATGACCGTAATAGTTAGGTCCCATAGAAACTTACCACAAATTTCCAAATTTTCCATCCTTATCTGATACGTCTGGTCGTTCTGTACAGATGGTAGAGGAAAATTGTAGTGTACCTCAATTAACACCTAAACCATCGAGAAGAATACGTAGAGCCATTGTGCGTCACTAGCCCAGAGAGAACTCATCCTTACCACTGAACCTCGACATTGGTTTACAATATTAGGATATTGAACGCATTTTTCGATGATAGTTCTGGTGCGATAGTAGTCCCTTGTCGGCTAATTTTCATATCTAGCGATTTCGCATATTACCGAGATCCATGTAATGAAAGTTGAGCAGTGCTACAAAATTCATGGTCGTTTGCTCACGATCGTTGTTATCGAATGGCTTTAGCAACGTATGTAGTTCCGTATGTGTCTTACTGTCATATATCAACGGATAATGAACAACAGTCAGTTACTAGTCCCCCCGCTCTCCCAACAAGTTTCATTAAAAGGCAACTTTTAAAACTCACTATTAAAAAGACTCTTTTCTTGCAACTAATACCTTTTTAGAAACTCTAGATATTCTTCCTATTGGAACAAGAGTGATCTCGGGAAAACTTCAGTATTGTCTTGAACTACATTCGATTGTGGGTTTCCTGGGTTACAGGCGTTCTCCATTTAGTCACTGTTCCAGTCTTAAGTAAATTGTCAAGTGATCGCGCTCGAAATTCATCAAATTTTAATAGGACAGCTAGCATCAGCATCTCTGAAGCTTATCGGTATTTAAATGTGATGTGGGAACAGCCACCACCGTTTGCACAATATCAGTTCCCAAGAGCGGAGAGGAAGGTTATAAGATATCCGTATAAAAGTAGTGTGTGGGAATAGGATGCTTAGGTTAAAATACATTTTTTGAATAAACAGTAGCTCCACGTATACAAAAATCTGTTATATGCCACGATCTATTTCAGTCGCTAGGCCATTCCGATTGCCAATTAACATGACAGAATTACTTTTGAAACCATTTGCATTTTACTCTTAAACAATTCCTGATAAGATTAATTTACGGGCCAGCACTAGTAGAGACGCAAGTTGCACTGAATCAACGGTAAAAGCAGAGGATACTCTGCGTCCAGGATGTAGAACACTCTCGACAAAATAATAGGTGTCAAATTTTCAACAATAAAAACCTTTAAGTTCGCCGTTTTCCTATATTTTGTAATCATAGTAGTGTATCCCCCCCCCCATGAACCATGGACCTTGCCGTTGGTGGGGAAGCTTTCGTGCCTCAGCGATACAGATGGCCGTACCGTAGGTGCAACCACAATGGAGGGGTATCTGTTGAGAGGCCAGACAAACATGTGGTTCCTGAAGAGGGGCAGCAGCCTTTTCAGTAGTTGCAGGGGCAACAGTCTGGATGATTGACTGACCTGGCTTTGTAACATTAACCAAAACGGCCTTGCTGTGCTGGTACTGCGAACAGCTGAAAGCAAGGGGAAACTACAGCCGTAATTTTTTACCGTATGATTAAATGATGATGGCGTCCTCTTGGGTAAAATATTCCGGAGGTAAAATAGTCCCCCATTCGGATCTCCGGGCGGGGACTACTCAAGAGGACGTCGTTATCAGGAGAAAGAAAACTGGTATTCTACGGATCGGAGCGTGGAATGTCAGATCCCTTAATTGGGGAGGTAGGTTAGAAAATTTAAAAAGGGAAATGGATAGGTTAAAGTTAGATATAGTGGTAATTAGTGAAGTTCGGTGGCAGGAGGAACAAGACTTTTGGTCAGGTGATTACAGGGTTATAAATACAAAATCAAATAGGGGTAATGCAGGAGTAGGTTTAATAATGAATAAAAAAATAGGAGTGCGGGTTAGCTACTACCAACAGCATAGTGAACGCATTATTGTGGCCAAGATAGACACAAAGCCCATGCCTACTACAGTAGTACAAGTTTATATGCCAACTAGCTCTGCAGATGATGAAGAAATTGATGAAATGTATGACGAGATAAAAGAAATTATTCAGGTAGTGAAGGGAGACGAAAATTTAATAGTCATGGGTGACTGGAACTCGGTAGTAGGAAAAGGGAGAGAAGGAAACATAGTAGATGAATATGGATTGGGGGGAAGAAATGAAAGAGGAAGCCGCCTTGTTGAATTTTGCACAGAGCATAACTTAATCATAGCTAACACTTGGTTCAAGAATTATTAAAGAAGGTTGTATACCTGGAAGAATCCTGGAGATACTAAAAGGTATCAGATAGATTATATAATGGTAAGACAGAGATTTAGGAACCAGGTTTTAAATTGTAAGACATTTCCAGGGGCAGATGTGGATTCTGACCACAATCTATTGGTTATGAACTGCAGATTGAAACTGAAGAAACTGCAAAAAGGTGGGAATTTAAGGAGATGGGACCTGGATAAACTGAAAGAACCAGAGGTTGTAGAGAGTTTCAGGCAGAGCATAAGGGAACAATTGACAGGAATGGGGGAAAGAAATACAGTAGAAGAAGAATGGGTAGCTCTGAGGGATGACGTAGTGAAGGCAGCAGACGATCAAGTAGGTAAAAAGGCGAGGGCTAATAGAAATCCTTGGGTAACAGAAGAAATATTGAATTTAATTGATGAAACGAGAAAATATAAAAATGCAGTAAATGTAGCAGGCAAAAAGGAATACAAACGTCTCAAAAATGAGATCGACAGGAAGTGCAAAAAGGCTAAGCAGGGATGGCTAGAGGACAAATGTAAGGATGTAGAAGCTTGTCTCACTAGGGGTAAGATAGATACTGCCTACAGGAAAATTAAAGAGACCTTTGGAGAGAAGAGAACCACTTGTATGAATATCAAGAGCTCAGATGGCAACCCAGTTCTAAGCAAAGAAGGGAAGGCAGAAAGGTGGAAGGAGTATATAGAGGGTTTATACAAGGGCGATGTACTTGAGGACAAAATTATGAAAATGGAAGAGGATGTAGATGAAGATGATATGGAAGATAAGATACTGCGTGAAGAGTTTGACAGAGCACTGAAAGACCTGAGTCGAAACAAGGCGCCGGGAGTAGACAACATTCCATTAGAACTACTGATGGCCTTGGGAGAGCCAGTCATGACAAAACTCTACCATCTGGCGAGCAAGATGTATGAGACAGGCGAAATACCCACAGACTTCAAGAAGAATACGATAATTCCAATCCCAAAGAAAGCAGGTGTTGACAGATGTGAAAATTACCGAACTATCAGTATAATAAGTCACAGCTGCAAAATACTAACGCGAATTCTTTACAGACGAATGGAAAAACTGGTAGAAGCGGACATCGGGGAAGATCAGTTTGGATTCCGTAGAAATGTTGGAACACGTGAGGCAATACTAACCTTACGACTTATCTTAGATGAAAGATTAAGAAAAGGCAAACCTACGTTTCTATCATTTGTAGACTTAGAGAAAGCTTTTGACAACGTTAACTGGAATACTCTCTTTCAAATTCTGAAGGTGACAGCGGTAAAATACAGGGAGCGAAAGGCTATTTACAATTTGTACAGAAACCAGATGGCAGTTATAAGAGTCTAGGGGCATGAAAGGGAAGGAGTGGTTGGGAAAGGAGTGAGACAGGGTTGTAGCCTCTCCCCGATGTTATTCAATCTGTATATTGAGCAAGCAGTAAAGGAAACAAAAGAAAAATTCGGAGTAGGTATTAAAATTCATGGAGAAGAAGTAAAAACTTCGAGGTTCGCCGATGACATTGTAATTCTGTCAGAGACAGCAAAGGACTTCGAAGAGCAGTTGAACGGAATGGACAGTGTCTTGAAAGGAGAATATAAGATGAACATCAACAAAAGCAAAACGAGGATAATGGAATATAGTCAAATTAAATCGGGCGATGCTGAGGGGATTAGATTAGGAAATGAGACACTGAAAGTAGTAGAGGAGTTTTGCTATTTAGGGAGTAAAATAGCTGATGATGGTCGAAGTAGAGAGGATATAAAATGTAGACTGGCAATGGCAAGGAAATCGTTTCTGAAGAAGAGAAATTTGTTAACATCGAGTATAGATTTAAGTGTCAGGAAGTCGTTTCTGAAAGTATTTGTATGGAGTGTAGCCATGTATGGAAGTGAAACATGGACGATAACCAGTTTGGACAAGAAGAGAATAGAAGCTTTCGAAATGTGGTGCTACAGAAGAATGCTGAAGATAAGGTGGGTAGATCACGTAACTTATGAGGAGATATTGAATAGGATTGGGGAGAAGAGAAGTTTGTGGCACAACTTGACTAGAAGAAGGGATCGGTTGGTAGGACATGTTTTGAGGCATCAAGGGATCACAAATTTAGCATTGGAGGGCAGCGTGGAGGGCAAAAATCGTAGAGGGAGACCAAGAGGTCAATACACTAAGCAGATTCAGAATGATGTAGGTTGCCGTAGGTACTGGGAGATGAAGAAGCTTGCACAGGATAGAGTAGCATGGAGAGCTGCATCAAACCAGTCTCAGGACTGAAGACCACAACAACAACAACAGTTGTGTATCAGAGACTACTTTCGGTAAAAGTAAATATGGCTCTACATACTTATATTGATATCTACCTGGGCTACGCAACAAGCTATCGTGATTTAAGCTTATGATGAAGGCACGTTGAAGAAATGTATTTAGTTACGCATGATCCATTCCCAGCAAGAATTGCAACGTAGAATTATCTAAATGGGAACATAATAGGTGGCTGATGTAGACTGTATGGATTCTGTGTGATGAGAAGCGCCTGCTAAACCAGGTAACTTATGCCGACAGAGGCACTGGGGCAGGGCGTGGAACGGTATTTGATGGAGGCATTGAGTTTTGGATAAGGCAGTGAGAGGCCTTATGTCTTCGACGGTGCTACACAGCAAAGACAGTCCCCGTCTGGTACATACAGTACGGATAAATATGTCGATATGCTCTTTTCACCAAGTCATAACGGAAAACAAGAACTTTATTACGAAGGAAAGTATGTTCGTACATTTATAGCTTTGGTATTACGACACTAACTTTGTGTCACTTAAATTTCAATATATTCGTTTTTCTGTGATCTGGCTAAGATCCTCCGATGAGGACTTGCACAACGTAACACGTGTGGAACTCGATCAAGTTCAATGCAGATACCGGTACTGCAGACCACTTTCTAGGAATTAGGTGGAGGGACCCCCTTCAAGAATCTGCTCTACAGTATTTAATGTAAGAAAAATCAGGCGACTGAGGTACGATTCTTCTATTTACCTCTGTTCTAAAAGTCTGTTAGCCTATTTTGTTAATGTAGCTTTCCGGCAACTTGTCCGTGAGGCTAATGATATTCATCATCTACAGCAGAGTTGGATCCTTTATCCATTCTGTTTGCTTCGAAATTGGTCATTCCAAATCTTCATGGGTCTTCCTGGAGACCTTTTGCCTTTTGATTTATATTGTTGCAGATGAAAGGAAGAGCTAGCGAACTTAGAAACTGAAGATAATATACTGGGTGAACATCAATAAACCCAAAGCCTACAGGGACGGATTCCTGACTGAAAATGGATGAAAGAACGTCCTACGAACATGTGTCCGGAAACGCAAGTTTCCTCCATTTTCAGTCGGTTTCAATATTGCCCACCCTGTAGAGGAAGAATTGCAAAATCTAAATAATGTCATATATATAGAACCAAGAGAAGCTCTCGATAAAAAGAGAAAAATAGGGAAAAGAGGGACCCTAAAAATTTGGAATGAAGGTGTAAGAAAATCTATTAATTAAAAACAGGATGCTTGTATAAAATACTTAAGCAACCCCACAAGTAAAAAATGCCATCCTATGAGAAGAGATATAGGTAAATTTGTAGTAAGAAAGGCACACTGATAACTTTATCATAGATTTATTTCTAATATCGAGAATGATGTTCACGGGAGACAGTCTATAAGTTTGTAAAATCTTGTAACATGGAATAGAAAAAGAAGATACAAATGAACAGTATCGAAGATGGACAATGTGAAAATTATTTCAAAGGATTGTGGTATGATGATACAGCATTAGAACATGAAATTGAAACAATATATGACCGGGCATTAGATGAAATACGTACTGACTATGTTAAATCTGCACTAACATCACTTCACAACCGAAAAGCATCACGGAGAGGTGGTATACATGCTGAATTGCTAAAATATGGAAGAATTGTGCTACATCTACGACTGCTACATCTATTAAGCGAATGTTGGAAGAGCAAGAGCGTCTCCAAACACTGGCAGATTGCTACAGTGATATCTGTTTCTACAAAAACAGGCATATGCCTGTGTAATAATCACAGAGGAGTAAATTTACTGGACTCAGCATACAATATGTGTGCTAAGATTTCAAACACAAGGCTTAAAAACATAACGGATGTAGTACATCATATGAAACAAATGGGTTTTAGGAAAGGACGCTATAGATGCAGTTTTTATTTAACAACAGATAATACCAGAACGCAGAGAATATTGTCGCAGGAGTCAAGCAGCGCATTCGACGTAGTGCAGTGGTTATGGTACTAGATTGTTGCATGGAGGGTCGTGAGTTGAAAACTCGCCTGAAATGTAGAATTTTAATTTCTGTTTTCGTTTCTGTAGCTGTATATATACCGTATGTGTTCTGGCCGGAAGCAGTTCGCTCCACGCTGTCGTATGTGCAAAGTGCTGAATAAACCTTCGTTTAGTGAAGTTAGTGTTTGTCATTCATCTACTTACACCTTCCTCTACGTGACATTATCCTGGTGTAGACGCTGGGTGTTGGAACTTGTAATGCCGCACATTATCGACGACACAGTGGCTCACATCAGGCCACGACAGAGCCGCCGTTTATACGTGACGAGAAACCCGAGCTCGAGCCATATTCAACAGATCGCAATCTATCGGAGACAGAAGAAGAAGAGGACTTTACGATGACAGAAACTGTGTGCCACGACATGAGACATCCTTCTCTAGTGACGATGGCCAAGATCCAAAGAAGTGGCTGAAGGTAAATGAGCGTATGGCCAAATTTAAAAAATAGTATGACTCCATGTGTTTTGGCTAACGTGTTTTTCTACTTGGAGGGCACAGCCAAGCAATGGCATGAGAACAACGAGGAGACGTTCACAAGCCGGGAAGTATTCCAGGCGGAACTGCGCAAGTATTTTGGTGACACACAACGACAGAAGTGCAAGGCTGAAGATAAATTAAAGTGCAGGGCACAGCTTCCAGGAGAAACGACAACATCCTACATTCAAGATGTCTTGGAGCTGTGTAAAATAGTGGATTCTAGAATGAAGGAGGAAGATAAGTTTGCATATATCATAAAGTTTGTTGCTGAGGACATGTATCAAGGCCTACTCCTGAAGGAGGTTTCGACGGCAGACGACTTCATAAAATGGTGCCAGTATATCGAGACAATACATCAAAAAACAATTACACGCAAGAAGTTTGAACGACTTGCAAACGTCGTATCGATGTCTGTGATGGAGGAAGAAACTCATTCCACAAGTATTCTTCGTCAGATAGTGAGAGAGTAACTTCGGAAGGGACTTGGATTGCATGGCGAATAAAAAACTGAGACGCTTCAAGAGGCCATGAGGGAGGAATGGAACAGACATCGATCCCCTGTCTCGTCCTTCATTTTCCTTTAAAACGGCAAAAAGTTGAGACCCAAGCGAAGTTACGTTCCTACAATGCCGCATGAGGAACCTGTTTGGGCACCAAGGAAGACTGATGTCTGGAGGACCAAGGATGACCAACTAATATGTTTCCAGTGCGAACGATCGGGACATGTGCCATGCTATTGTCGAGAAAGGCGGCCAGAAGACAGCAGCCAGATCTTAGTTTACGCCAACTCCGGGACGATGAAGAGGAAGACGTGGGTGCATGAGGACGTAGGTCACCATCGCCACAAACTAGCCGCTGGACAGGACGCTCCCCACCACGCCGATGTAGGTCTCCATCACCGTTTAGAAGCTCCAGCCGATCACCTAGCCGCTGCAACCTGGAAAACTAAAGGGTGCGACCTTCCTTGAGGGTGAGGCCGCCGAAGAGAAAAATCCTCCGCCATCGAATACTACAAAAATGATAGGTAACTACGTCGATATAGATGGCCGACCAGCCCAAGCTCTTGTGGATTCTGCAGCATCATATTCAGTCATTTCGGAGAAGTACCGTCACCAGTTGTTGAAAACCATATTCGTCGACAGCAAAACATCTATGCTGAAGGCGGCTAATGGGAAATACGTAAAATCTGCAGGAAGATATGTCATTTCTGTGGGTATAAGTGGCCATACACAGCCCTTAGAATTCATCGTTTTACAAGAGTGTAGTCATGACGTCATTCTCGGATGGGACTTTTGTAAGCTTCTCAAGCAATTATGGATTGTGGTCGCTCGAAGATTATGCTAGGCGAGATGTGATACTGTGGACAGGAAGATGTGCATCCGAGTGTATGGAGACTGTGTGCGCTGGATGAAGTGATGATTCCTGCAGTCAGCGCTAGAAAGGTAGCTGTCATGTGTCTTGCCATGCATCAACCTGTCGACCTTGTAGTGGAATGTAAAAGACCCATACCACTGAAGAATAACTTGGTCATCCCAGCCTCTGTCATCTCGTTTAATAACGGATGCGGTGAACTGTGGATAGTTAACTGTCGCCGAGAACCCCAGATCCTTCCAAGACGCATGTGCATAGCAAACACCGAGCCATTAATTGCAGAAGAGCTGAGCGTCATAGAAAACTCCCATGCCGAGTCAGTGGGCGAAATTAGCGCTACCAGAACAAGAACTTCTGGCTCGACTATTACCAGATCTCACTAAGGAACAACAGAAGTAGCTACTTGCCATTCTTCAAGAGTTCTCTGAATGCTTCAGTCCATAGGTGAAGAGCAAATTAGACGAATCGACAGTGAAGCACCGAATCAACACTGGAGACCATCAACCAATAAGCCAGAGAGCATACTGTGTGTCAGCAAGGGAACGTCGAATAATTCGCGAAGAATTAGAGAAAATGATGAATAATGACATCATTCAGACTTTGCAGGGCCCATGTTCGTCACCAGTGGTTCTTGTCAGGGAGAAGGATGGCAGTTGGCGATTTTATGTTGGTTACAGGAAGCTTAATAAGAGAATTAAGAAGGACGTTTACCCTCTTCCACGAATTGACGATACACTAGATTGTCTGAAGGGGATTAAGTTTTCTGAACCATGGACTTGTACTCGGAATACTGGCAAATCGAAGTAGACGAGGCTGATCGTGAGAAAACTGCATTCATCACTCCTGAGGGCCTGTAAGAGTTTAAGGTAATGGCGTTTGGTTTGTGTAATGCACCAGCAACTTTTGGACGAATGATGGATAATCTTCTAAGGCACCTGAAGTGGACGATGTGTCTGTTATGTAGATGACATTATAGTGTTCTCAGAGACATTTGATGAACACGTAAAAAGACTGAGGGCTGTTCTTAAGCGTCTCCAACAAACTGGACTGAAACTTAATCCAATAAAGTGTCTCTTTGGAGCAAAAAAAATCAAAAAATTAGACACCTTGTGAGAAAGGAAGGTGTGCGGCTAGACGCAGAAAAGGTGAAAGCTATAACGGAATTTCCTATTCCTGAAAGTATTAGAGATGTGAGACGCTTCCTCGGATTGAGTTCTTACTATCGTCGCTTTATCAAAGACTTTTGTATCAACTCCAAGAGTTGTTAAGAGCTGATGCGAAATTCATCTACGGTGGTGCTCAACAAGGTTCTTTCGATGACGACTCTGACGACTGACACTGTATTCGGTGTGTATGATGAGAGAGCACCTACAGAACTACACACGGATGTCAGTGGGTATGGGATTGGTGCTGTTCTGGTGCAGATCTCGGATGGAAAACAGAATTTTATAGCCTTTACGTCTAGGGCACTTACCAAAGCCGAGAGAAACTACTCAACTACAGAAAGAGAATGTCTTGCTGTGATCTGGACCATGTGGAAATATCGACAGTATCTCTATGGTAGGCCATTCACAGTTGTCACAGACGATCATTCACTTTGTTGGTTGATAGGTCTTAAGAATCGAACAAAACGACTCGCCAGGTGGGCACTACATCTTCAACAGTAAACCTGGTGAAATAACAAGACTTTCGGAATAATATAATCCACACATCATTCTGAAGACTGAGAGAGCAGTCAAGTACGATAATTATCGCACAATCAACTTAACAGCTCACATATCCAAGCTGCTGACAAGAAAAATAGACAGAAGAATGGAAAAAGGAAACTGAGGATGTGCTAGATGCCGATCAGTTTGGTTTCAGAATTAAAGAAGGGCTCGGATTAAAAAGGATGTAAAGGAAGGATATAGCTTTTCCTCTCTACTGCTCGATCTTTACATCGAAGAAGCAGTGAAGGAAATAAGAGAAAGGTTCATGAGTGAAACTAAAATTCGAGGTGAAAGGATATCAATGATAGGATTTGCTGATGACATTACTATCCAAAGTGAGAGTGAAGAATAATTACGTGATCTGCTGAATGGGATGTAATGAGTACAGAATATGGATTGAGAATAAATCGAAGAAAGACGTAAGTAATGAGAAGTAGAAGAAATGAAACTCAAGATCAGGGTTGATGGTTACGAAGTACATGAAGTTAAGGGGCTCCTGAAAGGCTCAAAATCATGAAAAGTTCAATTTTTACTTTTTTGCGTTTTCTGAATCTGCAGACTATTACCTTTTAATAGATATATAATTTATTCAATTCCTAAGACTACAACTATTTTTAAATTTTTCTTGAAATGTGTTCTACATGGGCGTGACCCACTGTGACTCTGTTAAACTGCTGTCAAATGGTGTTATTATTAACGTCCGTGTTCATCAGGTACATTTTAGTGATGTGAGACAAAGTATGTGTTGTGGCTAACCTGTGATGGTTCAATATATATCGCTGGTGTGATTGTCGATTGTTTCATGTTTATTTACTCTGTCGATATCTCGAAAATATTCGTAATTAATTCGGTTTCTTGAGTCTCTGTTTTGTTGAAGTATCATAATGAGTAAAAGTAAAGTTATTAGAAACCCTCTGAAGGCATTTAAGAAAAGGAGAAATGTGGGAAAGCCAAAGGTATGTGTTATTACTGTAAACAATAAAGACGATAACCAAGTGAGTGAACCTAACCTCTCAAGTACACCTGCCCATAGCGGTGAAAGTGGGAAAGAAAATACTTCACAGAAGAAGCTTGGTTCAATGAGTGAAAACTATGAATGTTTTATGGGCGAATCGGATGTGAATGAAATATTTGATATGTCGGTTCTCAAAGGAATTTTTTCAAACTGTGTAAGATGTATTCATTGTAGTGAAGTTGGTCTGGAACTCTCCATAATAAAGCACGTAGGACTTGCTAGTGAAATACAACTGAAATGTGATAAGTGTTCATACATGACCACCTTTTGGAACAGTGTTGCAGTAACTGCAACTGAAGAAAATGGTAGCAAAATCTACGAACACAACAACGAGCGATGCTTGCTTTAGACAAGGAACGCCTTCGGGCTGCAGACAGGGCTGTAAAGAGTCTAGAAATACAAGCAAGAGTAAACAGGAGGAGGAACAAGAGGAAGCTGGAGGAGGAGTTTGCAGAGGATGAAGACAATCCATCCTATGGACCTGGAATGCACTAAAAAGTTAATCCAATCTTTGTCGCTCGATTCCCAAAACTTTTATTTTCTCATACTAATTACATATTTTCTAAGGATCTTCCAAACATATTTGTTTCAAACTTTCAGTAAATGTTACACAGTACCTTCTGCATAATTTAACACAGCCTTTTTCCAAAAAACTGTATATTTTTGAATATATAAATAAAAAATTGCAAAAAAATGTTGTGAATTTTCATTACAATTGAAAAAAAAATCATCTTTAATAACTGAACTAAAATTTTGTAAAATCCCTGTGTTAAGTTGTAGCCCATATTCCAATAAATAATCTGTAAAAAGTTCAATTTCCTACCTCAAATACTTTATGAGGAAAGATGTAATTTATAAGCGTTATTTTAACATTGCAAGTATAGGGCGTTCCGGAGACTCTTAAGGGATTCTGCTACCTGGGCAGCAAAGTAACCAATGATGGATGGAGTAAGAAGGCCACCAAAAGCAGAATAGAACTGGCAAAAAGGGCATTCCTAGCCAAGAGAATTCTCCTAGTAGCAAAATAAGCATTAATTTGAGGAAGAAATTTCTGAGAATATGCGTTTGGAGCACAAAATTGTATAGTAGTGAATCAAAGACTGTAGGAAAACCGGCACGGATGGTAATCGAAGCATTTGAGGCGTGGTTCTACAGACGAATGTTGAAAATTAGGTGGACTGATAAGGTAAGGGTTGACAATCGGGGAGGAAAGGGATATGTGACAAAGACCAGAAGAACGGACAGAATGATAGGACATCTGTTAAGACACGAGGGAATGATTTCCATGGTACTAGAGGGAGCTGTAGAGGGCAAATATTGTAGGGGAAGACAGAGATAGGAATAGGTCCAACAATTAATTGAGGATGTAGGTTGCAAGTGTTGCTCTGTGACGAAGTAGTTGCCATAGGAGAGGAATTCGTGGCGGGCCGTATCAAGCCAGTAAGAAGACTAACGACCCCAAAAAATGGCTTTATACAGGAATTACGTGGTATAACCTTTCTCGGAGAATCTGTTTTGTGGTGTGAAGTATAGATTTGAGAAGGTAGTTCTTGCTAAGGTGTAATGAATGAATATAGGGTACTATCAACATCTGTGCAGAACAGTGTAGAAAGAGCAGGATTCATCATGAAAATCAAGATAGGCCAGAGAGGACTTAAAATGCTAGCATTAAAACATCCAAAACTAAAGGTGAAAAAGCAATGTAAGATTATTCTCATCATAATCGACAACAAACAGTAACAACAGAACAGGCATGATAGCCGACATCAAAAGAAAAAAGATGAGAAGTACTTGTATGTTAGATTACTGAACGAGCCGCTCTGCACATAACAGGAGATGCAAAATACAATGATCACGGGGCCTGGAACGCTGTGGCAGAGGAAGGAATAGGTGACAGAGATTTACAGGAAAATACAGGATCACTGGGAGAAACCAGTGAGAACAAAAATTTAGTTACACATTAAATTTCAGTTAGTAATAGCGAACTCACTATCCAATCATCACAACAGTATGAAGCATACCTAAGAAATATTAGCCGCGCGGGGTAGCCGCGTGATGTAGGGCGCCTTGTCACGCTCCGTGCGGCTTCCCCCGTTGGAGGCTCGAATCCTCCCTCGGGCATGGGTGTATGCGTTGGCCATGGCGTAAGTCAGTTTAAGTTAGATTAGATAGTGTGTAGGGTTAGGGAGCGATGACAGCAGCAATTTGGTACCATAAGACCTTAGCACAAAGTAAACTGAATTAAATTAAGAAATATTCAACACTCCTAGAATTGTGATGCTGAAGTACTCAGAAATGATGAAGTGTGTTTGAAGTTATTTAAGGGTGTTGATACAAGAATGAATACACTAGTAAACAATGCAGTTGAAGAGGAATGGACGTTTCCGAAAATTGAAGGTAATGGAAGTGGGACAGAAAAATGTAGATACAAATAAGATAAATGTGAAGAAACTTAGGTAAGACAAGAAATACTTTACTTGATCGACTAAAGATGGAAGCACATATATAAACGTGGAAAGATAAATACAGCAAAAAAAGTTAATTAGGAGTAAAATAAACAGAAAATTAAGAGACTTTAAACGATAAATAAATGTTTGTCAGAAGTACTGCTGCAATATAAAGATATGTAAAAACAACCTTGATAAGATTAAAAGCAAAACCGTTAACATAGTCAAAAGGAGTTTTACACTTAAAGGTAGGAGGGAGTTCGGCGAAGTGTCAATGAGAGCCATGCAGAAGATCCGTTACGAAAGTCAGAGTTTAACGGAGCTTCGCGATAATTGCGGAGAAATAAGGCGGAATGTATAAATAACATTCCTTCGAAATTTATGACATTATAGAGTTAGAGTCAAGCACATATTCCTTTTGGTCTGTAAAATCCGTGAGTCTGAAGAATTACGATCAGACTTTCCATTAAATATCATACACATCGTCGCCAAGGTGATAAAACCAGATGACTGTGAGATATTTTGCATAGTCAACCTGACAGGTCCCGCATCAAAGCTCATGCTTCAAACTTGCTAACAGGAATAATGAATAGAAGAATGGAAAAGAAAATTAAGAATATGTCAGAAGGCGATCAGATTTGAAAGAAAAGCGAAGGACACTAGCGAGGCAGTTCTTTAGTAGCACGTGATAGTGGAAGCAAGACTTAAGAGTCTCAATAGCCGTTTTAAAATTTCCAGAGAAATTGGTGCGAGTACGATATAGTCGTACTTCTCAGGAATAAATGTGCAAATCATGGGGAAAGAAGAGTAATACGTAAGATACATAAGAAACAAGAGGGGATGAGTAAGATTGGAAGACCAGGATAAAGTGCAATGATTGAAAAGGGTGCAAGACGGCAACAGAGTCTTTCGATTCCACAGCTGAATAGATACAGTGAAGAAGCAATGGCGGAAGCAAGAAAAAGGTTCAAAGTGGGATTAAAATTCAAGCAAAAAGGGTTTAAGTTATGAATTTCGCTAATGACACTACTGTCCTCGGTGCAAGAAATGAAGAACTGCAGGACGTATTTAATAGAACGAACACTCTAGATTAAGAAAAAAAATGATCAATTGTGTGTGAAATCTTATGGGACTTAACTGCTAAGGTCATCAGTCCCCTAAGCTTACACACTACGTAACCTAAATTATCCTAAGGACAAACACACACACTCCTGCCCGAGGGAGGATTCGAACCTCCGCCGGTGTAGATTGAGATAAAAGGGAAGACAGAGGAATGTAGTAATCAGTAGATGAAATGATTTTAGATATAAAATTAACAAAAAACTGGTTACCATGAAGTAGACGAAGCAAAGGAATTCTGATACCAAGGAAGCAAAATTACATATGAGGAAGTAAGGATGATATAAGAAGCAATTAGCACAGGGGAAGAGATATTAGTAGCAACAATAACTATATTATTAACAAAAACAGGCCTTAATTTGAGGAAGAAGGTTCCGAGAAGGACGTTTGGAGGACATCATTACGTGAAAGTAACACAAAACTCATGCTCACATGGGATGTGAGAAAACGGAAAAAGGATTGAGTTTAAGCGTTTGAGATGCGGTGTTTCAGAAGTAAGTAGAAAAATAGGTGGACTGATAAGCTGAGAAATGAATTTCTGCAGAATCCACGGGATAAATAATGCATACGAAAGACTGACGAAAAAGGACGTTGTGTTTGTTAAGGCATCAGGGAGTAACATCCGTGGTGCTGGAAGGAGCTGTAGAGGGTAGATACTTGGGAAAGCAGTTGTAACATTGTTACAAACAATCCAGTCGGAGGAACATCCGCAACTGAGCATTATACCAGAGGTCGAAAATACCGCTATAGTTGTAAAGTTTTTTATTATCACGACCGATTTCGGGTTCTCATACGCCCATCTTCAGGAGTCGTAACTTGGTGCTGTGACCCCCGAGCGCCGCAGTGGACGTGTTCAAGGCGCGGTGTCCTACGTACGATCGCAGAGAGAGACTCCATGCTCTGCTCTCGTAGGTATGACGCCGCGCCTTGTACATGTCCACTGAGGCGCTCGGGGGTCACAGCCCCAATTTACGACACCTGAAGATGGACGTATAAGAGCCCGAAACCAGTGCTGTGATAATAAAAGAACTTTACAACTCTAGCGGTATTTTCAACCTCTAGTGTAATATTTTTGATCGATAAAGGATATTTCAGTCTAATTATTGTTTGAATGTATTCATTGACTCAAGCCGTCAACCTGTCTCCAAATCATTTATTCCATTTATGGTTTATATCTGTTGCCGGGGAAAAATCAAGCCGATCACATTTTCTGCTGCAAGAAATATTATACAGCAAAAATTGCGCGAATCTGATCGGTTTATATTTCCGAAGAATGACGCCCGTCAGCCTACTCCGTGGTCTGATATGACAGAATATAATTGAATAAATGAAAGGATGGGCTCCCTAAGGTAACCTGAGTGGTAAATATTGTGCAAACTTCAATGTGTTGTACTGCAGCGTGTTATTTAAGCACACGGTAGCCTTCATCAATGTGGACTGCCTCCATGTCGCGACTGTTACGCTATATGCAACTTCATTATTTACAGGTCTATAAATTTCAGTCAGTCCTTGAAAATCGCATTCTATTAATATCTCACTAGTGGTACAAGAGGTAAAGCCACAAACACAGGCTTAGGAATATATTTCGCAATTACGAGGTTTATAATTTAAGCAGTAACCAGCCACAGGTACAGTTTGAAAAGGTTAATTTAAATCAAACAATAGTCCGACTTGGAAATATTACCATCCCATCTCAGATGGTTCTTACAGGTTTTCTTTCTTTCCTGCTAGATCTTCCTGTTTTACGCATTACTGGCTTCGAGCATTAACATAAATAAAATTTTCCTTTCACATTTCCGTAAATTTACGAGAGATTCTTTTCCTCTTTAACCTTCAAAGAATAAAACATGGAATGATTTTATAATTAATAATATATGAAATGTGGCGAAAACTGCTATATGTGTATTTCTGTGCGACGAATTTTCCTGTATTTGTGTCATGCATTTTAAAGTAAACTCGATTTCGCACATTCCCTATGTAAGTGATGTTTAATTATCTGGAAACTTGTTTAAGACTCACCATCGTATCGTTTATGGTAGCACATATGCTTTTCATTTACAAAACACGAGTAACAAAAATAGCAGCTTCAAAGATGTTAGAGCAGTAAAGTGGTAAATTCTAATATGGCCTTATTCTCAGTGACTGAGATAACGCCAACAAATATTGTACATAAGCAATGAAAGGGCTATAGGTGTGAACTATCTATTCTGATCCAATGTGTGTTACATTCCGAACAGATGAAGTGTTGTACAGTGAATAGAACCAGCATTGAAGGTGGGCATTAGATGACCAACACTGTGAAATTTAGGATCAGCGTGCGTCCGCGTTTCCCATGTTTAATGCGACCTCCGTACGAGTATACATTTTGCGATTTGTACTGATATCTACATTTTCTTTTTTTTCTTTTTTTTTTTGAGTTTTGGCTCTGAGCACCATGGGACTCAACTGCTGTGGTCATAAGTCCCCTAGAACTTAGAACTACTTAAACCTAACTAACCTAAGGACAGCAGACAACACCCAGCCATCACGAGGCAGAGAAAATCCCTGACCCCGCCGGGAATCGAACCCGGGAACCCGGGCGTGGGAAGCGAGAACGCTACCGCACGACCACGAGATGCGGGCTTGAGTTTTGGGTGTTAAGATCTTCGTGAATTGGGGTAGCAATCATTAAAACAAAAACGTTTCAATCACCAACTTTCTCCTCAATGTATGAAAATATTTTGTTGGCGCCCACCTTCACAGAGTGAAATGAACAGTCTAATAAAATAAGAGAAATCAGATCTAGCACGTCAATATTAAAGGGATACACTGTATATCCTATTCTTGTTCTTTTTTTACTCTTATTTCTATTATCAACCGTAAATTAGAAGCACCTCAATACTGCCCTTTTCTGTGATAAAGCCATACCAATCGCCATGGAAATGATCGTGGGTTGTCTGTTACATTTTTTGCGTAACACTCTATTCAGTAAGTTGTATGCATGAGTAATCCAGCTGAGTGTGCGATAGTCCTAGGATTTATTTAACCTAGGTACCGTTGGGGTTGTAAGGACAATGTCCTCCCAAAAGTCCTATATTTCGTCATCTGTCTCAAACACACTACATAGTAATCCACGCTATCATTTGGTTACAAACAATGAATTCGTAGTTTTGGCATAAGCTTTATCTATATTTTTGGCAAAGGTACTAGTACTTTGGAGAAATCTAACACTCTATCACTCAAGTCCTTTCAATCGAGACACATTTCACCTATCATGTTATCAGGCATTCTCTCTCCTTCTTCCAGCACTCAGTGTACTTTTTTCATCCATCAGTTTTCTCTTCAGTATTTGACACTGGAACACATAATGCACTCCTAGCTTTTTCTCCTTTGCTTTTACATTCTTCGAAAGTTATTTTGTTATTTCTGTATGACGAATATATCTTTACGACGTCAGTAACCACTTCACTTTCTTGACATTTCTATGATTACCCTTTTTTTGAAAAAAGATGCCTATTTCTCTCTAACCAACTGTGCTACTACGTATGGCAGTTTCTATTGCTACAGAGGACTTCGAAAGCACGTCGTCATTCCTCAGTACTGCAGCACTGCTTGTAAGCTGATACTTCTACATCAGCCCTCTCCTCATCGTTAGCAAATTGTGATTTAAGTCTATATTTACTCATGCCCACGACCTACAGTCCCGTATATGATTTCAGAGGACCTGTCTTACCTTAATGTAATCCAGTTGGTATTTTCATGGCCGTTTTGAAGTATAATTCCATCTCTTGTGGTTTTAAAACAGTGTAAATGCTATTAGTGTTTGACAATTACTGAAGATCTCGTTATCTCTCATCTCTGACTTATTGATTCTAATGATGCTCTGTTGCTCTCTGTACAACAGAGCAGCAATCTTCGTAATTAAAACAAATTCAGTCACCAAATCCCATGGTGCTCAGCACATGTTTATGATGAACTTATTTATTTTTCACTTTTCACTGCACGTCCGGCACGTTATCTAGGCTTGCAGGTAGTACAATGAGAAGTATACTTGATACAGTTAGTTCCCTGTTCCAAGCGTTGGTCGCGTTTTGTAAATACCAAAATTATGTGTAAATGCATATCAGCCCTTTTGGAAGATTCACATCTGGACAATACGAATCATCATGAATTGAATTCTCCAACAGTTTTGCCTTTATGATGGAAAATAAGTAAGTTTTTAGTACCATTGAACAATACTGAGACAGTTAATGCCCTTGTTCAGTTAATGTCCTCGTACACACATCAAAACAAGTCTTGCATCACCCCGGTTGCCTGAACCCCTGAAGCTAAACGTTGACTGGGGATATTGTGTGAAAGACACAGTCCCATTGACGTGTCAGAGATGTCACTAAACCCGCCCAAAGATGTAAACAAGCATGCTTGAGCAGTGCCTATTAGACGGAGGGGTCCGACAGCCGATCAGTTCCAGTCATTCCACCAAAAGTAAGTACACCCCTAATGTTGTCTGTAATTCAACTACGCCTAGAGCTCAAGACCGCGGTTGAATAGCGTGCGCATTGTTGCTTTGTGCCAGGAAGGGCTCTCAACAAAGGAAGTGTCCAGGCGTCTCGGAGTGAACCAAAGCGATGTTGTTCGGACACGGAGGAGATACAGAGAGACAGGAATTGTCGATGACATGTCTCGCTCAGGCCGCCCAAGGGCTATTACTGCAGTGGATGAGCGCTACCTACGGATTATGGCTCAGACGAACTCTGACAGCAACGCCACCATATTGAATAATGCTTTTCGTGCAGCCACATGACTTCGTGTTACGACTCAAACTGTGCGCAATAGGCTGCATGGTGTGCAACTTCACTCCTGACGTCCATAGAGAGGTCCATCTTTGCATCCACGACACCATGCAGCGCGATACAAAAATGGTTCAAATGGCCCTGAACACTATGGGAAATGATTCAAATGGCTCTGAGCACTATGGGACTTAACATCTGTGGTCATCAGTGCCCTAGAACATAGAACTACTTAAACCTAACTAACCTAAGGACATCACACGCATCCATGCCCGAGGCAGGATTCGAACCTGCGACCGTAGCTGTCACGCGATCCAGACTGTAGCTCCTAGAACCGCTCGGCCACTCCGGCCAGCAGCGCGGTACAGATGGGCCCAAAAACATACCGAATGGACCGCTCAGGATTGGCTTCACGTTCTCTTCACCGATGAGTGTCGCATATGCCTTCAACTAGACAATCGTCGGAATCATGTTTGAAGGCAACCCGATCAGGCTGAACGCCTAAGACACTGTCCAGCGACTGCAGCAAGGTGGACGTTCACTGCTGTTTTGGGATATCATTATGTGGTGCCGTCGTACGCCGCTGGTGGTACGGAAGTCGCCGTAACAGCTGTACGATACGTGATAGCCATCCTCCGACCGATAGCGCAACCCTATCAGCACCATATTAGCGAGGCATTCATCTTCATGGACGACAATTCGCGCCCCCTTGTTCACACCTTATGAATAACTTCCTTGAGGATAACGACATCGCTCGACTAGGGTGGCCAGCATGTTCTTCAGACATGAACCCTATTGAAGTCTAGGACAGATTGAAAAGGACTGTTAATGGAGGACGTGACCCACCAATCACTCTGAGAGATCTACGCCGAATCTTCGTCGAAGAGTGGGACAATCTGGACCAACAGTGCCTTAATGAAGTTGTCGACGAATACAGGCATGCATCAGTGCAAGAGGACGTGCTACTGGGTATTAGAGGTACCGGTGTGTACAGCAATCTGGACTACCACCTCTGAAGATCTCGCTGTATGGTGGTACATCATGCAAAGTGTGGTTTTCATGAACAATAAAAAGGAAGGAGATGATGTCTATGTTGATCTCTATTCCAATTTTCTGTACAGGTTCCGGAACTCTTGGAACCCAGGTGATGATAAACGTTTTTGATGTATGTAATTGTGAAAGCTGTGCCTTGTTTGTCTTAAATACTTTTCTATAGGAAATTGAGAAAGATTACTTAGCTAACTAAATCAGTCAACAGGCGATAGTTATTTAATTCAAACTCTCTATCGCCTAGTCATGACTCGCAGTGAGCCATGAATTTTCTCTTATTCGGAAGAGAAGACTTTATTTATCAGCACTTCTTTAAGTGTAATGGTAACTGATGTGTTGGCAGAAGAGCCAACACCGTGTTGCTAGAGGAGGCCGAAATGCACGCGTTTAAGCTCACGCAGACTGGCGTGAGGTCGGGAACAGTTAAAGGAGTTGAGTCTACTAAATAAAGTACGGAGCTCTTGGAATACTTAACTTTAATCCATAATTGGAGAACATCGCTCTTGTTGATACATGAATTATAATCTCAATATAAACAGGTAATGGCGCCTTGCTAGGACGTAGCAAATGACGTAGCTGAAGGCTATGCTAACTATCGTCTCGGCAAATGAGAGCGTATTTGTCATTGATCCATCTCTGGCAAAGTCTGCTGTACAACTGGGGCGAGTGCTAGGGCGTCACTCTAGACCTGCCGTGTGGCGGCGTTCGGTCTGCAATCACTGACAGTGGCGACAGGCGGGTCCGACGTATACTACCGGACCGCGGCCGATTTAAAGGCTACCACCTAGCAAGTGTGGTGTCTGGCGGTGACACCACATTAACAACGGGTCTGCGAGAAGAAAGGGGGCCTTAACAAAGAAAAGCACGAGATCCGCACGATCTTATGGAGACCAACTAAGCAAAACATCTATTGCTTTGTTAATTTGTTGATCATAATTGTTAATGGAGGATTGCAAGGTGCTCTTAAATGGGAGGGGTGCTTCATTGAATTGATGAATGCAGATAGACATTTGTTTGACGTATTTATTACAGAAAATGGGCTCTGAGCACTATGGGACTTAACAGCTGTGGTCATCAGTCCCCTAGAACGTAGAACTACTTAAACCTAACTAACCTAAGGACATCACACACATCCATGCCCGAGGCAGGATTCGAACCTGCGACCGTAGCAGTCGCGCGGTTCCGGACTGCGCGCCTAGAACCGCGAGACCACCGCGGCCGGCTATTACAGAAAGAGGGAGTTAACGGTAACTTGTATAAATACAAAGAAAATAATGTAATTATTTCCTTCCATACAGATACTATTGAACATAATTTTGCGGGAGGAAGGAAAGGTTCATTCAGCAGTCTGCCCTCTCCACCACGGCGAATAAAGAAGTATGGCGGGAGGAGGAATCAGTCTTCTCATCGTTGTGACTAAAAGAATAAGCTACCAATTGTAGAAGAGAGCGGAACTGCCGTCATGCACTCGCCACTGCCGTAGACTGAACAGAGTAAGAGATAAATAGCAGAATACGAAAGTGCCAAAGTGGCCTCCCCGCCGTAAACTAGGTAACTCAACTGCATATCCGTCATAGCAACACTCGTTTAAGGAAAGAGAATAAAATCACTTCAAGGCTAAGAAGTTGCTGTGGAATTAGGAGTACGCAAGACCAACCGCTAGCCACGTGTTCGAGTGTTCTAGCACTAAGGATCATGAGTCCATTTCGCGGAGTTATCAACTAGGAACGTAAATCCTCACCCATATCACTAGAAAAAACTGAAGAAGTGATGCTGAAGACGATACTTCAACTTTGAGGACCAGAATCTCTACCCTGATATGGCTCATAGCTGACCAAGCTTTCGTAACGGACAAAGGTCGGACGCCAAGTCCAACATTACTCATAAATTATCAAATTTCCGAAACAAAACTTATGAGAAACGAAAAGAAAATATAACTCTCTCACTAACGAATCCCTAGTGCTCTAAGTGCATTAGAACCAACTAATTTGGAATTCACTGGGTACATATATGCTTACGTTTCAGAGGTCATTGAATTGCCGCGAAACACGATGCCGTTGTGGCTAGCCGCCCAAACACAGGGAAATGGCTCGTGATTCGTCAGAATATGGTCAGAGTTTCGTCAGGAAGTGCAGTTTTAAAAGGGAATGAGAAGTTAAGCTTCAGGTTGGTTGCAACAACTTGTTAGACTAGGAAGGGGGACAACTTAGGCCGCTATATAGTATTCAAACTGGCTCCACATGCTCCCTACAGCAACGATCAACGACGGAAAAGGGAAACTATCATGGCAACTCCATGGAGACTGCTAAATTGGGTTCACAAATAATGAAAAATATCCTTCGCCCATTCTCTCTCACTGACCAGCGTAATATTGCTATAAAATTATCTAGGACTTTGAAATCCCACTGCAATTGTAAATGATGAAAGAAATGCAAAACGAATAAAATACGAAAGGCGTGCATAGTGAATGAGAATTAAATGCACATGTTTCAGTTGCATATCAATAAAGTAGATGATCTGCTCTCTGAAAAGGTGTAGCATTAGCAATGAAATAGTAACTTCATAGTAGCAGGGAAACGTCACACGCACAGAAAGCGTCGCTGTGAATATGTCAGATAACCGTCCCTATATCCTTTCATAAATGTCAACTGAATATAAATCTGATTTATACGGTAGAGGCTGGAAAGTTCGGGGCAAAGTGACGGCTGCAACGTAGCTAATCCGTGTTACCTGTGAAAAATACCTCAGGTTACGTTGAAGTATTGATGTATGTGACGCGTGTTTGTCAAACTCGAGAGACGAAATATTCTGTGGAGTGTTACCGTCGCTTACACTCCTAGCCTTTAAATCCAAACATCTCACTGCAGTATGCACAGATCGTCGTATTGTGTTGTGTTCAAACGAGTGTCTGTTTTCCTGAATCCACAGCTCAATGCCCTATCTAAAAGACCTGCGAACGAGATGTAAATTTGATGGTGACACTTACTTCATTGTCGTTTCCCCAACGTGAAGAGTCACCTGTACTCAGTCAGTTATACACAGTATGTTACATCCACCCCGAAAACATCGAATATTTGTAGTTCCTCAACCAAAACAGATTAAAATGAGACATAAGTTAAGCTCAAAGTTGGCATATATTAAGAAAAATATTGGCTCCCCTCGAAATGCCAGATGTAAAATCACTATCTTGAAACAGATCAGGAAATACTCGTGAGAGCACGTCGTATTTAACAAAAGCAGGCTTACGTTGCTAAATAAAAGATGATCACATATTCATAAAACCTAATAACAGTGAAATGAAAGAGCTCCACAGTCTCTGCAAACGGTTTAAGGTTTCACAGCATTCTTGTATTACACCCCGTAGCAAATGAAAAGCCTTAGGCAGATCAAGCCAAACTTACGCGGCTCCTTGCTGACCTCGACCGTTCTTACACGCACAAATTGGTATGCCTCTTCTTGATCGATTCTGACGGAGGCGTTCCTCGCTACTAGCGTGAAAGAAACTATTGTTTCAACTGGTATTCGTTAATTTGCTTTCACTGTTTTCTGTGTGTATTATGTTATTAGTCACTGGCCATTGTGGCCACAGAATCAGTCAGGAAGGCCTTCGTAATAACTTCAAAACGTTGCTTTTACATCTTATAGTTGAAATGTTTCATACAATAACGCGGTACAACAACCAGAACTACTTTAATCGGCCGCGGAAGCCTACATAGTTATGTCACTAAAAAAATTGTTTATAGCATCTGTACGCAATTTGTACCGACCTATACAAACGTTTAAAGAGGAAGTCTTCTATATGAAAACTACCAGCCTAGCAATCCTAGCAGAAATACTCTACATACTGCCAATACTTCGCCGTGGAACGGGCAACATATCGCAGATGATTCAAGCATTTCGCTAAACGAGCTGCAATTTCGCAGTTATTCGAAAGGACGGAGTCATGCCTCCTTTTCCAATTTAGATTACGTTAACTGTATAAAGCCGATGAACAACCCCACCACAATGACACCCTCATCACACTATAGTACCTGTTTATTAGAAGGATTCCAGTAAGGTACCTACCATCATTACAGATTACTGACAATGAAATAGAATACCTGAAATGTTCATAAGTTACCGCATTTGGAACGCTATAAGGAAAATACGAGTATATTACTACCACCGCTAGACTGTAAAATTCCTGAACTGGCTGATCTTTGGAATTCACGTTACTACAGTTATTGTCGCAACAAGAAGACAGAATTAACCTGCATGTACGCCTACATTCATACACTGAAACGCCAAAGAAACTGGTATGCGTATTCAAATACAGAGATATGTAAACAGGAAGAGTATGGCGCTGTTGTCGGCAACGCGTATATAACACAACAAGTGTCTGGCGAAGTTGTTAGATTTGTTATCAAGATTTAATCACTGCTCGTGGTTTTACAGTCGGCACACGAGCGATTGGAAACAGCATCTCAGAGATAGCGATGAAGTGAGGATTTTCCAATACGACCATATCACGAGTGTATCGTGAGCATCGGAATTCCGGTAAAACATCAAATCTCCGACATCGCTGCGGCCGGTAAAGTATCCAGCAAGAACGGGACCGTGAACACTGAAATTGGATTGTTTATTACTGGAAACATGTTGCCTGGTCGGAAGTATCTCGTTTCAGATTGTATCGAGCGGATGGATGTGCACGGATATGGAGGATGCCTCATGAATCCACGGACCCTGCATGTCAGAGGGGAATGTTCAAATCTAGGGATAAGGGTCCTGCTTGTTGCCCTTCATCGATAGTTCTGAGGATACCGTGTAACAAGACGGCAAGCTGAATTTCGCACGAGCGAGGCTTTCCAAAACTGTTTTGATTAACAGACAGAGGTCCAATGAAGAGCGGCGCAATTCGTCACGGGACAGTTTAATCGGTGCAACAGCATTACGGAGATGCTGAACAGACTATAATGGCAGGCGCAACAGAAGAGGCGTTGTGCAACAAGGAGGAGTTTACTGCTGAAATTCAGAGACAGCGCGTTCCGAGAAGTCTGACAACATATGACGTCTTCCCTCATACCTCTCATGAAATGACCACAACCAGAAAGTTGGAGAAATTAGAGCTAATACAGAGGTTTACCAACAACCATCCTTCCCAACGGTCATTTCCGAATGAAACGTGTAGGGGCATCTGTTAGTGGTACCATAAGTACTTTCCGTCAAGAGTGTCATGTGATGCCGGCCGGTGTGGCCGTGCGGTTCTAGGCGCTTCAGTCTGGAACCGCACGACCGCTACGGTCGCAGGTTCGAATCCTGCTTCGGGCATGGATGTGTGTGACGTCCTTAGGTTAGTTAGGTTTAAGTAGTTCTAAGTTCTAGGGGACTGATGACCACAGATGTTAAGTCCCATAGTGCTCAGAGCCATTTTTTTTTGTCATGTGATTTTCGGCATACTGATGTAATTGTTAATGTATGGGACCTTATCTGGGCTTCATTTCTGTAAGTGATAAAGTAAACTGAGATCACTTCACGACGACAATTCACAGAAACGTATTTATTTCTTGGACCAAGACGTGTTTTAACACTATCGCCATGTTGAACCGAGTGACGTGGTGCAGTTGTCAGCAGAAGGACTCGCATTTCGGAGGACGACTGTTCAGATCCCAGTCTGACCATTCAGATTTTGGTATTCCGTATTTCCGTAAGTCGCTTAATGCAAATGTCAGGATTCAGCTGTTGAGAATTTTTCCAGGTTTTATGGCCGTGGTCCATGAAACTCTTCAATCCCTGACGTTTGGTCCAAGGCTACGTTGGACATCTGTGCTGAGTTTTGCCTCCGAAGATGTCCTTGGACGAAACGTCAGGGATAGAAGAGTTCCATGGACCACGGCCATACAACCCGGAAAATTCTCAGCAACTGAAACATGCGGTTGTGAAAGCCTTCACTGTATGATTCAGTGCCAGAATTGTTTTATTTGAAAATGTCACTGCCAAGTTTCATCTCCATCCCTAAAACAGTCCCACCGTATGCTCCGTCCCTAATGATCCCGAATTCTAAGAACGTTAAGCTAGAAACTTTCATCCTTTCTTTCAACAAGTTGGTTCTTTTGTATTTTGCTAATCTTGAAATACGTACGAACGAACGGCCCGTCGACTTAAGTTACGTCGAAAAGAAGCACGTGCAGGTTTGAGAACGGTCAACATTTTCAGTAAAGCTTTCAGTAACATTCATTTTGGGCTGTGTATACTCTGTCAGCCTCGGATGATACACACATACTACCATTACAATTTGTCTTCTACCAAAACAAGGCATAATCAACATAAAATAATGTGATCAACTTCATTTAGGCCTGCATTGTGGTAATTTCCACCGATTTTTCACTGTCTCTAGCTCTTCTAGGTTAGTCCGTCTGATTGCAACAATAAACCTTTATCTCACCCCTACATCCATCTGACGTGAGCATCTACCAGCACGACAGTTTTGACACATCACTGAGGTCAGGTAATCCAACGCGAAATCATCCGCGGAACATTTCATTGAGCCCCTCTCAGTTCCAAATCTACTACTCAAGCACGTTCATTAAGAGGTGACTGCAACAAAATTCTGTACAAATCAATTCATTTAATTCTCCATTGCGTAGTTCAATTGTTGTTAGGAATACTGCCATCAAATGTTACTACCAAAAGCAGATACTAACTTACATTTCAAATTTAAAATCTGGTATATTGAACCAACAACTGGTAAGTAACAGGCAAACAGTACACAGGATCTATTCGGACGATGTGAACTTACAATGCGTTTCCAGGAATGCTAAAGAGTACACATTAACCAACACCAAGTCATCCAATAGACACCAAAATACCAAAATACAGATTTTCCCAAGCATGAATTGCTACAGAGTTGAAAACATGCCAGTACACAGGACCAGTGTGAATGTATCAACGGCCTCATCTGAAAACTTTGTCTAGAAACAACTAATGAATATTACATTCTGAAGAACGTTATTGAATGTGATGTATTGTCAGTGATTAATGGAGGGCATATTTGGAGGAAGAAAGTTGCAGAGATTTACAGATTCGAAACGAATTCCTTTAGGTTTTCCATCCTCAAAAATACAATAACGGAACTGAATCTGGTGACATGGCAATGCAATAAATCTATATGACAGAGAAGCATCAAGACAGACGGTAGGTAAGTGCTGTATAAGACAATCAAACTTACTAATATGGGCAAATCTGATTTAGTGGGTGACTAGAGTGCATTTCTTTATTTTAAAATGACTTTCCCTTCCCATTTAAGTCTTCTTCCACACATGTAACTGTTCCAGGGACACTACTATTCAAAATGTGAAGAGGCATTCGTTGGTGCCTCACATATAATTGCGAACGATGTTTTGAAATCAGAGAAAGTATATAAAATATCTGGACAAAGCTTATAATGTCATTCAAATACGAATACAAATTGCCCAAATAGTTATGAAATATGACTAAATAGCTACATTCTAATGTGCTTGAGCTGATACGGTTAACCAAACTTAAAAAACATTTAATTCTTCTTTTAATGACGTTCACATATCGATCTGCTGAAAAAGAAAAACTACAACAGTGAACACAATGGTTTAAACACTTTTTGGTACGAATAATTTTAGATCTTTCACGACTTCAATCAGAGAAAGCATGCTGTAAATAAAAGCATTTCTTCTTCAAATATCTTCTCCCTGTCTCTTACAGTTAAATACTTATAGCACGTCATTTTTACTATGTTGCTCCATTTATCTTGCCTCAAACAGACGCCAAATTCAGCCAGAAAACAATACATTTCTAGTACTGGCTTCTTGGGCTAAAAATGTACCACCCGCATCACATAATTATTATGTCATTGTAGACTTCTCAGCTCCCAACTTCCATTCTGCGTTGACGCATTAATATTCTAATTTCACCGTTGGTTTCCACTCATCCTTACTCTCTAGTGATCCCCGATCACATACATCATGCCACCCTGTAACAATATGCCTCAATAAAATTCTTTTATATTAGTAGATTTCCGCATTTGTGGTCAATATCGTCGCTCCAGTGATTACACAATCTTTTTCTCTTTTGTTTCCTAATTGTTAACTAACTTCCAACAAAAGGCTGGGTTGGCCGTGAATAATATTCAATATATGTTTGAAAAAACATGAAACAGATGATAATAAATGATATTTTGATGGGCCATTTTTATGACTGTAAAACATCTTAACTGGTTGTGTATTATTGTTAAACAATCAATTACGATAAATTTAATGTTGCGTTTGCGTAATGGTGATGCTTTTGTTTCCCATTTGTCTCCGTTTGTATATAGGGTAGTTCTAATTATATTGCCATTACTCCTCCCCCCCCCCCCCCCCCACACACACACACGGGGATCCAGTGTGGGCTGCAATTATTGTATAGCAGTGGAACATGGTAGATATGCTAATCCGTTAAAGAGGAACCAATTTCAACATTAGTTCCAATTTTGGCCGTGGAATCACTGATAAATGGCTTTCTTGAATTCAGAGCGCCAGATTTGCACCTGGTGGCCAGCGTATTTCGTTTCCGGAGTAACATGTTGGAATATATACAAGTTTCGTTGCCATAAGATAGTTAAATCTTGCACTGGTCTTACTGGCACACGGGCCTGTAGCTCCACCAGGCAGTATTCTAACTCGCAGTGGTCATAATGTTTAATTCTTATGTATAATCCTTTTCATTTGTTCTGCGGTATTCATTACTTTAATTCAACATGTAAATCTACATAGTTCTTTGTTCAAAACTTTTGTCAAAAGAAAAAATCCAGTACCCAACGTGTATCACAATTTTGGTAATTCTGCAGTATGAGTGAAGTGCTTTTAACCCAGAATTGATCTTTATGTCTCTCTTTAACATAGGTCGGAAAACGAGTTTATTAACAATGCATTAACTACATCAGTATTCCAGCACGTGCAAAGCTCTTTGCTTCTAATAAATGAACTGACGCTGAACACATTTCCCTTTGGGTCAATATATTTAATAACAACCTCACTGTCCTATGGCGTCCGGAATCCGATGTTAGTGAAGGATAACGAGAACAGATTTGCCGAAGCACTTGATTCGATCAGTTCCTTTCGCACTTGGCTTTATCGGCTGGAGAAGATTATATGTCATTTATTAACTGACGCTGGAATTAAACTAGAAACAAATAAATGCATGACGAGGTTGGAAGCGAAACAGCCGTCGAATATTGCGGCAGTGCCTTCACGGATAAGGACAAGGTAATATTCACCACTTATTGCGTATTTGCTGAGAGAAGCTATAAAATACAGCCATCATGAAGATATGAATTTAATAGCCATTACACAAATATCGCGGGATCTTTTGCGGTATGATTCAAATTAAACGCTCTAGCGTGTAGAAGAAAATATGCCACAATTTTTAAAGTGTAGTACACTATCGATGTACCCAAGCTCTGTTTCTATCAAGAATGTAAACAAAAAGCGGAGAATATATACGCCACGTCCATTGCAAGGCACTCCGAATACCATAGCGTCGCATGCACGTCATTGAAATGCGCACATTTAAATGAAATTAACGCGAGCTGTAATGGGAAACCAATCACAGGTTAATCAGTGTCAGCAACGGTAATTATAAATGCATTTACAGCGGGGACGCTCTTTGAATTACGTAAATCCGTGTTCAGTAGAAATAACAAATTCGTTTGATTTAAAAAGTGCTTTCGTGAACAGATGTTTTTTCATTCAGGACGCGTTTACAATCATGCTAATTATGTGGGTTTTCCACAATACATAAGAAAAATATTTGAAATTGGCATGAAGCACCGCCTATTGAGCGATTCAGAAATGTCATATAGTTGTGTCTGTAAAAGTTATTTTGCGTTATTATGCGGCAAAACAATTTAATCAAAATAATACCGCAGGAAACATGTTTCGTTAAAAATTCGAGGTAATTTTAGTTGCATGAGATGAAACCCCAGATACTCTGGCAATGCATGGGAAATGCCTTACCGTGTGAGGATTTTTGGTATTTCCGGCACAAAGAAAAATGATGCGACATGACGAGTAAATGCGATGTTTAGAGTTGTTTCCATATTTCTACATGAAAAAGGAATATATGTCTATGTAAAAATCATAATATTTATCCTATTCCAGAATGTGAGTTTATAAAATAGCTCAGCGCTGAAGTATATCAACAAAAGTACCGTACTGAAAGGTGCCTCAGTAGAAGGTAGGAGTATTAAGATTTATCTGCCGTCAACAGCGAGATCATTAGGGACCAAACACAACCTCAGATTAAAGAAAAATACAGGAAATCTATCGTCGCCTTTTGAACTGGACCATACGATCATTTGTTTTCATTGATTTAGGGAATCCCCGGAAAAGCCTCATTTTGTGCAAACACATGGCTTTTAAGCCCCATTGCTCCAAACAATGCATATCTGCCGACGAACACTGGATGAATGTGAGATTAGTTGTACGGGTTATAGTAGCTACAACTGCACAGATCAAACGTTTTCCGTCCCTCTTGCGATCCTCACTATTCTGATGAAAAATCGAATACTTGTCACTCCCAAAAACAATGTACCAGGCTCACGCAATTAATTATCTCGTAGTCGTCACAGAACTGAGAAAAAATGTGAAAGCAATATGCGACAGGCATATCACAAACATTATAAGTGCAGCAACTGCTATGTATATTTGAAGCATTATAAGAAGTAGTCTGGTGGAGATGAAAAACATTTATTTGACTATGAAGATTGCTTACAGTTATTGGCATATAAATGAGCCACAAGTTCCTCATATTGTACGTGTCAAGCACAACTACGTATGAAAGAAAAAATTGCCTCGCACACTTCTATGTGACACTTATTGGAATCGTTATGAGTGATACTGCATAAAACACTTTCAAGAGCTAAATGGGCAAACGGCATACGAAGTAAAAAAGTACTAGAAATAATATTTCGAGTAAGAACTCAGTGCAAAACGTTAATTGCGAGAAGATATCAGCTGAAGTTTTCTGTAGAACTTATATTGGTGACATAAGGTAAAACGGACACGAAAAATTAAAGGGACAGACAAAGATCAAAATTTTAAAAAATAGTTTATGAAGTTTTTGGTTGCAGCAGTTATGGAGCTATGATAGGATTTACATTAGATAGGAAGACACAAAGGAGCTTATCAAACCAGCCCACAGAATTTTTAATATCAAAGAAATTTTTAAAAATTTGTGAAGGCTCAGAATTAACCAAAATTTCCCTCACAACAAGCTGAATGTATTATTCCCGATTGCCTCTACAGCCACATTGTAGACGCGGCTAGACTATAAAAGACTTTCATTTACTAGAGTGACTCCTAGTACTTAACTGCACTAATATCCTGGAGAAGCAACTGAATCACCTATGCCTGCTTTGTAGCAGGTAACTTCCTTTGATGATAACACCATAGGAAGATATTTCTCGAGACGCAGCGAAATGGTACTGCAAGAATCCGGGAAGATGAATGGTTCTCGTGAAGGCCCCGAATGATTTATGTCTCTGTGTACACACAACCGCTAGAAGAGTGTCCAAACACCATGTTAGAACGGAGACAGTATTGCTTTCACACCGTACACAGTATTACACAAGACTTCTTAAGACTACCAATGAAATGTTTTCTCGCCGTTGTGATCATCAATACGTTTCGACGCCTATTTCACGTGACAAGATCATTTACTTAGAGACATTCAGACGACATATCAATGTAGTGTTTTTTGAAATACGAGTCCACTTGTTGATTAACTGCTGCTATATGTTTCGCTTTACTGGGACGATATTAGATGCAACACAAGGCTTCCCTACTATTTAATATGATTCCCTGACATTTTAAGATTTTTATATAATTCCGTAAGCTATGTACAGTAACAAAACGAGTCCGTGGTAAGTTCCAGCAGAAACACTACTATCTGACTGTGTCCGACAAGGTAATAGTATCACGACCTCACACACAGAACATGACAGACATCTAGGTGAGCTGTCAAACTTAACGCATAAGAACTATGTTATGAACGCCTTCTAAAGATGTGAAACTATTCAAAGTGTTGCTCACTCTCGATAACTTTGGAAATAGTATATAACAAGAGCTCCATATCAGTTAATCTACATCCATACTCCGTAATCGACCTTACGGGAAGTACTTTTGGTATCAGCGTCACTCTTCCAGTTTCCTGTTCCAGTCGCGTATGGTCACGGGAAAAACGACTGCTGCTACGCTTCCGTGTGATCTCGAATCTTTCTGACTTTGTCGTGGTGGTCTTTCCGGGAGATACAAGTAGGGGATAGAAATGTACTGGTTGAGTCTCCCACGAGTTAGACACAGAACACCTCTCTTCTAGCGCCAGCCACAGGAGTTGGCTGCGGATTTCTGTCATGCATTCGCGTTTAGTAGATGAACCTGTAACGAAACGTGGTGCTCTACTTTGGATCTTCTGTGCTTCCTCTATCACTCCCGCCTGGTACGGATCCCATAATGACGAGAAATATTCAAAAATTGTTCGAAAGAGCGTTTTGTAAGCTACTTCCTTTGTTGATGGACTGCATTTCCTCAAGATTTTTCCACTAAACTTCAGTCTTGCGACTGCCTTACTTGCGATTAATTTTACGTTGTCCTTCCACTTCAGATCGCTCCATACGCATACTCCTACACATTGTATAGAAGTAACTGCTTACAATGATTGTTACGGAACCGTGCAATCATCCAGTAAAGTGTATTTCTGTTCACGTATTCTCAGTTAGTCGTCAGCCGGGACCGATTATCTTTAGTATATTGCATATTAATGGGGTGTGCTCGGGCGTGTTGCGCTTATAAAACACTCAGTAAAACTGTAAGAAAATGAGACGCCTAGAGCCGTCCTCATGATCTTATTTATTGTATAGCTACCAGTTTCGGCGCTTTAGTGGGCCATCTTCAAGCCGTAGTTGATGCATTAGGGGTTAACACCATCCATGCATACACCGCATGTGACCGACATAACTGGTTTACGCACACTTTCTGTAAACTTTGGTGTGAGAACTCGAATCATCAACTGCCAAAATTGGCAGTTGATGGTTGGAGTGCTGAAATCACAATTACAGATGGTCTGCGTGACCCAGTTTTGTTGGCCACTGTTGCAGCGTACATATATGGAGCGGGATAACCCCTTCAGCATCAACTAATGCTTGAAGATGGCGCACTGAAGCGCCGAAACTGGTAGCTACACAATAAATAAGATCATAAGGACGGCTCTAGGCGTTGCATTTTCTTACTATAGTCAGTGGCCCTAGTCCCCAAGATCCCCTGTCAAACGGATCGACATGCAGATACTCGTTAAAATGGTTCGACTTGAGTAAGGTAGTGAGTAACTGGAAGGAAAAACTTTTCGATAGCTATGTTAAAAAGCTATTACGAAGTTAGAGCTTCACAACAGAACTTTTCAATCACTGCGCTTTGTTTCCAAATAGGAAATAAACGAAATACAGATTCGTATAATGAGGGAAATGGATGGAACGTTCAGTCAATATAGGTCCAGTATCGTATTTTTAAAAATTCTCAACCACTTTCAAACGGTTCGGTGTTACATAACGCCATTCAACAGGTCAATTTCATCCACCAAAGCGGACGTAGGGTCACACTAGCAGTGAAGCTACAAGTGACAAGTACCCACCGTCACTGGAATGGCGAAACAGAGTTAGAGAAAAGCTGTCCTAGGACGGACAATCAATGAAAATTGCTATAACCGGGAAATGGACCTGATGGGGTACCGGTGAGGCTCTACACAGATCACGCGAAACAGCTAAATCCTGTCTTCTTTGCAGTTTATCGTAGGTCGCAAGTGGCACGAAGCATTTCAAATGATTTAGGGATGCTCAGGCTCTCTTTCATTTCTGAGAAAGTCTTTCCGGGATCCATGAAAATATAATAGTCTATATCGTGACCTTGCAGTTGTAGTATAAATAGTTATGTGATCACGAGATATGACATTCTGGAGTGCACAAATCTTTCCCGTAGCACTAACATATATTTTGCAATGTTCGATATGTCTGAACTCAGTTTCTAGACAGTTTTTCGTTGACGTCCTGAAGATACTAGATAGATTCCTGCACTGCCGGGTAATAAAGGCGAGCTAAAGCGTCATGGAAGCGCTCCTACACTTCCAATGGTAGACACTACTAGCTAGTCTTACTGGAAAATTCACAAATCATAGGTTCTAAGAAGAAGACATTATTCCGCCAGCTTGTGGAGCTGTTACCAGCAGAATGGATGTGTAATCAAAAACAGGGTTGTCTCTCACTAGCTTTCGTGGTCGACATGCTACTATACTAAACAGCTGCCGGTTTGAGTGGACAGAAAGAAGAATCTCCAGGCTGCAATTCGATAAGCTAGCATTTGACGTTGACTGTATGATTTGCATGAAGTTTATTAGTTAGACCGGGGTCCCCACGAATGTAGTCACATTGACTGGCAAATCCACAGGGATCGTGGGTGTACCAACCTTCTAGAACTTCCAGATCGCTGTTCGTTTTCTTCACATTCTAAGGTTATTATTTGAAAAACTTTGCATAATATTTTTGTTGGTTTTAAACTTCTAAAGAAACAGAAATAAAAGTGAACACGCATGAAAAAATTAAACTTATTTGGCATCTACGAACCAACATATAATTAGCCATATGAACACAGCACATCGCTAGAGAAGCAGCACGTTTTAACATACATCACATGTTTACACGTACTGCTACAACCTGTCCATCTTCAGTTTCTTAACGAATTTTACTAACTGTTGGTAGATTAACGAGCTATTCATCGTAATGATGAACTACCTACCGAGTTATTATGTATTTTATAAGTCGCCAATTTACAATGAAAACGACTTAAGTGAATAAGCGACTCATAACATAAAGGATGCTCATCACAGAGTCCCGGTGCTATGTTCATGCAAGTCATGTGTATAAGCCATTGACTGATCTAGGTTAATACGAGGAAGTTAGTACGAAAATCACTGAACAATGACGTTGCTACTTTATTATCACAGTACAAATTAATCTGAATGTTACACTTGACGCATTCTACCGAGAGTACTGGATGTGAGAATTATGTATTTGTAATCAGTTTTTATATAGGCAATGTTTACATAAATAATTAATATTTTCGGGTCGAAGATTTAATTTAAGAACGTTATATAAAATATTACATTGTGTGGGAAACCAGCCGTATGAGCTAAAGGATTTGGCCATCTGTTTAAATTAGGATACTTCAGTTATTTAAATACTGTGTTTACGAAATGGTGGTACGCTGCTTTCTTGTCAAGCTTGTTGCAATTAGCTATTCGAAACTATTAAACGACTAAACAAAACGCGCATGATTTTCTACAAATGGTTACGGACGCTAGGCACAATTTATAAAAAGGAAACTAGCAGTGAAGGCTAGGATCACATGATGGTAACTGGGTGTTTGACTGCTTCGGAAAAAAAATTCCGTGTTCATGTCGATAGTTTATGTTTCAATAAAACGAACTTTCATAATGGATAAAATTAGGTTAGAAAAAAAAAAGCTTTCAGTGTAATAAAGTTGAACAAAATGTTGAGATCCTTCTGATGATCGTTAATTTTAATAGCGTTCGACTCAAGATAATTATTTCACGAGTGTAACCAAAATAGACGCTCTAAATTTTATGACATTGCGCTCAAGCTCTGTGCCACATTATTTACTTCAGGATAGCAAGCGATAATTCTATACGATTGCCCTGTCAGTGCAAAAATGATTTTCGTAAATTCGTGTTATACACTCCTGGAAATGGAAAAAAGAACACTTTGACACCGGTGTGTCAGACCCACCATACTTGCTCCGGACACTGCGAGAGGGCTGTACAAGCAATGATCACACGCACGGCACAGCGGACACACCAGGAACCGCGGTGTTGGGCGTCGAATGGCGCTAGCTGCGCAGCATTTGTGCACCGCCGCCGTCAGTGTCAGCCAGTTTGCCGTGGCATACGGAGCTCCATCGCAGTCTTTAACACTGGTAGCATGCCGCGACAGCGTGGACGTGAACCGTATGTGCAGTTGACGGACTTTGAGCGAGGGCGTATAGTGGGCATGCGGGAGGCCGGGTGGACGTACCGCCGAATTGCTCAACACGTGGGGCGTGAGGTCTCCACAGTACATCGATGTTGTCGCCAGTGGTCGGCGGAAGGTGCACGTGCCCGTCGACCTGGGACCGGACCGCAGCGACGCACGGATGCACGCCAAGACCGTAGGATCCTACGCAGTGCCGTAGGGGACCGCACCGCCACTTCCCAGCAAATTAGGGACACTGTTGCTTCTGGGGTATCGGCGAGGACCATTCGCAACCGTCTCCATGAAGCTGGGCTACGGTCCCGCACACCGTTAGGCCGTCTTCCGCTCACGCCCCAACATCGTGCAGCCCGCCTCAAGTGGTGTCGCGACATGCGTGAATTAAGGGACGAATGGAGACGTGTCGTCTTCAGCGATGAGAGTCGCTTCTGCCTTGGTGCCAATGATGGTCGTATGCGTGTTTGGCGCCGTGCAGGTGAGCGCCACAATCAGGACTGCATACGACCGAGGCACACAGGGCCAACACCCGGCATCATGGTGTGGGGAGCGATCTCCTACACTGGCCGTACACCATTGGTGATCGTCGAGGGGACACTGAATAGTGCACGGTACATCCAAACCGTCATCGAACCCATCGTTCTACCATTCCTAGACCGGCAAGGGAACTTGCTGTTCCAACAGGACAATGCACGTCCGCATGTATCCCGTGCCACCCAACGTGCTCTAGAAGGTGTAAGTCAACTACCCTGGCCAGCAAGATCTCCGGATCTGTCCCCCATTGAGCATGTTAGGGACTGGATGAAGCGTCGTCTCACGCGGTCTGCACGTCCAGCACGAACGCTGGTCCAACTGAGGCGCCAGGTGGAAATGGCATGGCAAGCCGTTCCACAGGACTGCATCCAGCATCTCTACGATCGTCTCCATGGGAGAATAGCAGCCTGCAGTGCTGCGAAAGGTGGATATACACTGTACTAGTGCCGACATTGTGCATGCTCTGTTGCCTGTGTCTATGTGCCTGTGGTTCTGTCAGTGTGATCATGTGATGTATCTGACCCCAGGAATGTGTCAATAAAGTTTCCCCTTCCTGGGACAATGAATTCACGGTGTTCTTATTTCAATTTCCAGGAGTGTATTACACAGGGGATCAGAGGGAACTTAGTAAATGAGCTAGCTACGTTTTTCCGGAAATATGCGTTCCCAAGTCAAAAGAGAAGAAAAGACTTAGCTTACCAGCTTTTGTGGTATTATAGATGTTCATTATTCTCAACAGATATTACTAAATTAGAATGCCCGACTCGTTTTTCTGCCCGTACTGTATGTGAAGGTTAATCTCAGAAACTTTAATTCCACTTTCAATACAGTTTCCGCTAGTAAAAAAATGATTCACGAGGTAGTGGTGGGTATATAATTTACTTCCAATACACCAGACATATTGTCCAGCCGTAGATACAGTACTTAGTGCTACCGATACAAAACTGGGAGCAGGTCGCCAGTCTATATATACGAGTATAACTAGCTTAGCGCCAGTTGTTTCGCTCTTCTAGATTGCATGGCTTGCTGAGATTCTTTTGTTTTTATTTAATCCAATTTTTATGTTGTTCACAAACACGTCTTTTAAGCTTTTTGCGCTACTAAAGGTGATATAAGCTTGATCTTTACCAAACTTATCTCTGACAGAAATGCAATTCTGGGGGGCTGCAATCCAAAGTGCCTTTTGTATTCTTGTGGAGGTATTTCCGTAGCAAGTTTCATCCATTAAGAAATTTTTCTTTATACCTCACCGAAAAGTGAAATACCAAATTTCTTAAAATTTTGCTTTAAAACTTTTTTAATGTAACGGAATATTTTCTTAAAAATGTTGAGCCCCTACCGCACTTTCTTAATGGTTAATATTCCCGGAAAACTGAAACAAGAAATCTCTTTATTTCTATCCGAGAAACCAAATACCAGTTGTTATCGATGTAACCTTAAGAATCCTTTTATGGTTTGTTAGTAATTACTTATTTTCAAAAGAACTTACGCCCACTATTTCACTCCCTAATGGTTAAATTTCCAAAAATATGAAAACACGTATTTGTTTATTTCTAACCGAGAAACCTAACGCCAATTTCCGTAGGTTCAGCTTCAAAATTGCCTTAATAGTGACATTTTTAAAAAAAACCTTTATCTTATATTTCAACCACTTAAGCTAAACTTTTGAAAATTCTCTTCTTAAACGATTTTAACACAATAAGGTCCACACCTTCTCGAAATTTTAAGTTTATATACCTATTGGCGTGGGCTGGGCGATAATGAATCAGTCAATAAATCAGGACGTTGCCTTATATATACAGAGATTAAAAGAATCCAAACAAGTTGTCTGTGTCTGAGGGCAAATTTCAACAACTACCTCGGGGACTGTGACTATGGTTTCACTAACAGACTGACTCACTAGGAATCGTTGTGAATATAATTTAGATTAGATGCGTAGATCACATAAATAATGAGGAGGTATTGAATAGTATTGGGGAGGAGTTTGTGGCACAACTTGACTAGAAGAAGACATCGGTTGGTAGGACATTTTCTGAGGCATCAAGGGATCACCAATTTAGTACTGGAGGGCAGCGTGGAGGGTAAAAATCGTAGAGGGAGACCAAGAGATGAATACACTAAGCAGATTCAGAAGGATGTAGGCTGCAGTAGGTTCTGGGAGATGAAGAAGCTTGCACAGGATAGAGTAGCATGGAGAGCTGCATCAAACCAGTCTCGGGACTGAAGAACAGAACAACAACAACATAATTTATACTTATGATAATGAGGAACGTCTAATATATATTGTGAAGGGTTACATATTTAATTAGACCGATATACATAGCTGTAATGAGACATGCTAATGGAAGAGCTACTGTGAAGGAGGCATCTACTGCGAGGAACAGTAAAATAATAGACACCAAAATCCCCGAGTTGGGAAACTTGATCGGAATCTATTCATTTCTATATCTAGCGCAAAATATTATAAAACTGAGCTGTTCTAGGAAAGTCTCTGTCGGAAATCCTTGCTGCGAGTACTGTTTGGCTGGAGTTACCTGTGGCCAATTAGGAAGTAAGGGAGCGCCAGCTAACTGTGGTGTTTCCCAAAGCAGTCTGCCTGGGAATGAGAAAGTGAACACACTGTCTAGTGGGGTAGGTCGGCGAACAGCCAGGCTGTGCTCTGGAGTCATGCCAGTGATCGCCAAAGTTCAATTTATTGCCTGTTCGCAGTGCTTTACCATGTGCTCTGTTCTTGTAGAGGCTGTTTAGTGTTTTCCTCTACAGTGCCATAGAGCCGTGCAGCAGTGTGACGAGTATGTAAAGTATGGTTCCTCAGTGATCGAGCGAGATTGTTTGGTAGACAGTATGGTTGATCAGTACTTAGGTGTTGTCACTTGGCTGACGTTGTGGTTCATCAGTGTGAGCGACCTTGTTTTTGCTGCCAATGTCGTTCCTTATGACGTCGTCCTTTTAAGTGTCTGTTTCGTAGCATTTGCATCAATTCTACGTTGCCTCCTTGAATGAGTTTGTGTATCTTATTTTGTTAGTATCAGGTAAAAATAAAGGGGTTGTTTTGAATACCAATCTTCTTACTCGTTCGTCCCTTGTTTTAAAATTAGTGTTAAGTTTGGCTTCTATTTTGCTTAGAAATGTCTGCAAGCGTTTGATTGTTAAGTAATGCAAAGGAGTGTGATGTTTTATTGAGAGGTTACATTATGAAGCTTGCCACCATTTCATTGCTTTCAGATATTTACTTCTCTGTCACTGCCAAGATGGTGTAACAGATGGTGTGATATATGTGAAGGTTATTGATCTACGGTTGCCACCATTTAACTACGTGAATATTATAGCACTATTTGCGATAAGGTTGTGTCAGCTACTAGGCTGTGTCAGACTAACTAATCTATATTTGTCATGTATGTTTCTAGAGAGTTTGTACCGAAAACCGTAAACATCTTTCGTTATTGTTAAGGAAAAGGATCCCCTGTTGCAAAGTTTCCGTTACTGTGACTTTCAGTATTTATTGTTTTGAATCTGGGCATCAGCATTCAGTTTTGCTATCACTTTTGGTGGGCGATTGCAACTTAATAGCGTTAATACTGTATAACTGGCAGAGGGTTGCTTTTTTTAAATTTGCCTGAAAGATGCTGCAAAGTATTTTACTACTAGATGTCAGATTAAAGAGTTGTTTTCTTATTGCCAAATGTGATTAAACACTTCTAGAGTTAAATGATGATGATGATGATGATTAGTGTTTTAGGCTGCACAACAACGAGGTTATCAGCGCCCGTTCCCAAAAGAAATGTTTACGAGTGGAGCCAAGATCTGTTAAACAAGGATCAATTCAGAGCCGATCTGTGCGAGAACTGTAAATGCTCGAATTTACAGACTGGACACAGCACATCAAAACAGGTAGATAAAACTAAAAATAAAATAGCAGTACAAAACAGGTAAAAATAATTAACGGTGGCTGAGAGACCACCTACAAATAATGGGTGACCAAACCACTGTACAGCACATTAAGACCTCAATCCCAATATTTTTGGAAGTCCAGACACCACACAAAAACGTAAAACTCTAGCGACACTCGCCTCATTATTAGTTAAAAGAGAGAGCAGGTTTGGTGGGAAACTTAAATGTTCCCTCAAACCCGCATATAAAACACACTCAGTTAAAACATGTCTTATCGACAGCTGTGTCCCACATGTCTGACACGTTCGTGGCTCCTCACGACGTAACAGAAAACCATGTGTCAACGGACAATGTCCTATTCGAAGCCGTGTGAGGGCTACTTCCTCAGCTCGTCGTTGTCGGAAAGAGGTGAGCCACGGTCGGACAGAATCCTTCACCGCTCGCAACTTATTATCCCTCACTTCCAGCCACTGAGCCTCCCACCAACGCATGACCTTCCGAGTCACGAATGATGTTATTGCCTGCAGGGGGACGGAGCAGCGAGCAGGAGGTGGGATGGAGCAAGTCTCCTTGGCAGCCGCATCTGCAAGTTCATTTCCAGGAATCCCTATGAGCCCTGGAACCCAGCAGAAAATTACATCCTTACCCTGCTTTTGCAAGAGCAGGAGTGCGTCCTGCACTTCTTGCACCATCCGATCTGCTGGGTACATCTGTTCAAGAGCGTGTAGAGCACTTCGGGAATCGGAGCAGATGATGAATTTCGTGCCATGATGTCGGCGCATATGCTCTAACGCTTGCAGAATGGCAAACAGTTCTGCATAGTAAACTGAGAACTGCTCTGGGAGCCCTATCCTACGAACAGTATCGGGAAACACAGCAGAGCAGCCCATAAAATCCCCCAGTTTAGACCCATCCGTGTAAACAGTAATAAAATCTGAATGGCGGTCTAAAATCTCAGTAACTTTGATTTTAAAAAGGTGGTCCCGGGTACAATACTTCTTGTAAGCAGCCAGATCAAGAGGTAATCTTGGCCTTTGTAGTAGCCAGGGAGATCCCCTACTCCATCCCTGGTGGAGGACCTTAATGCCCTCCAGGTGTACTGACTCGAGACTCTCCTTTGCACAGATGCCAAACGGCTTTGTTGACTTCGGACGGTGGCGGAAGAGACGTTCCAGTGCGGGCTGGGAAAAAGTGTTGGACGCCAACGAAAGAGGAGTGGACTTGGCCCTGTATGCTTGCCGTACCACGAGCAGAAGACGCCGAATGAACAGCGGAGGCTCTCAAGCATCGACACATAGACTAGCAACTGGACTCGTACGATAAGCCCCCGTTGAAAGCCTAATACCCTCATGGTGAATCACATCCAAAATTTTGAGGTACGATGGTCTTGCAGATCCATAAGCTTGACATCCGTATACCAGTCGAGGCCGCACAAAGGCCTTATAAAGTTGGAGCAGACGTGCCCTGTCAGCGCCGTAGGATCTATGACTAGCGCATTTAACGACGATTAAAGCCTTGAAACAGCGGGCTTCTAGATCCTTTAGGTGTGGCAACCATGTGAGCTTCTCGTCAAAAATAAGCCCGAGATATTTCACTTTTTCCATAAAGGTGAGACAGTGTCTCCTAGTTTTAAAACAGGGAGATTAAAAAGAGAACGGGAACGGTTAAAATCTACACAAACAGTCTTCTCCAAAGAGAATTTAAAGCCTGTGGACTTAGACCACTCCTCCAATCGCAGGACTGTCAGCTGTAATTGGCGTGTAGCAGCTGTGAGGGAAGAAGAAGCACAGAAAATGGAGAAATCGTCCACAAACAAGGAGCACTGTACGGGCCGTCGGACTGTGGACGCAATACTGTTGATGGCAATTGCGAAAGCTGTCACACTGAGGACACTTACTTGAGGGACACCGTTCTTCTGCTTAAAACGGTCAGACAGGACAGTCCCAACCTTATACCTAAAATACCTGTCTGACAGAAAAGATCAGATGACTGTGGGTAAACGCTCACGAAAACCCCACTCGTAAAGCTGCCGCAAAATGTTATGCCTCCAGGTAGTATCGCACGCCTTCTCCAGGTCGAAGAAAACCCCGATAAGGTGTTGCTTACGTAGGAAAGCATCTTGTATCGCTGTTTCGAGTAGGATCAGGTTATCTAGGGTGGAATGGTACCTCCTGAACCCACACTGGCAGCGGGTAAGTAAGGATCTGGATTCGAGAACCCACACCAGAGGCCTATTGACCATACGCTCAAATGTCTTTCCTACGGAGCTCGTGAGACTAAGGTTACGATAACTACTGGGTTCGGTCCGATCCTTCCCTGGTTTTAAAAGGGGAATTAAAATCGATTCTTTTCACGAACTAGGAAAGTCATCTGTCTTCCAAATTTCATTAAAAAGTTGAAGGAGGACTTCCTTTGACGCAGATCCAACTGCTGCAGCACGCTATACGATATCAGGTCTGGACCAGACCGAGATACTGACAGTGCAGATTCCAACTCCCACAAAGAGAAATGCTGGTTGTATTCCTCAGTGTTTTTTGAACGGAAATCAAAACCGGCCCTCTCCTTTGTACCCCGATAGCGAAGAAATTTGGGGTCCTGGCTAGAATCGGCCGTAATAGTTTGAAATGATTCTGCCATCGCCCGGGCGATGTCTCTTGGAGATGTTAGGAGACACCCCCGCTCACGTTTAGCTGCTATGGGCGGTCGAGAGTATCGCCTTGAGGTCCTCCTAATGGCTTCCCATACTTTGCTTGAAGATGTGGACCTATTGATGGAGTTCAGGAACTCACACCAAGACCTCCGTTTACTCTCCCTAACGATTCTTCTCGCCCGCGCCCGTGCTATTCGGAAAGTTGCCAGATTCGCATCAGTGGGGCACCGATGGAATCTTCTCAAAGCCGCCCTTCTGTCTCTGATTGCGGTACGACAGTCGTCATTCCACCAAGGGACAAGCTGCCTCACAGGTGTTCCCTTTGACTTTGGTATGGATACATCAGCGGTGATGTGATCCACCCAATCCTGTAAGGTCCTATAACGTGGCAGTAATTATCCACAGTTTAATAATAGAAGAATTGAGCAATATTTCGGTTCCATATGTAGCTGGCGCTTAGACTGACATCTCATGTGAATGGTGGCAGGTTCGAGTTGACCTGGCTAGTCTTCCACCCATAAATCCTTTCTGCTAAACGTGCGAGCCTGGGGCAGGTAACTACTCCATTTACTTAATTTAAAGATACCTGCAACGTTCTCTGCAGGTATGTGAAATCTACCAGGAGAATCAGTAAAGAGACTGATGTGTTGGTAAATGTGCCAACACCTTGTATATGGAGGAGGCCGAAATGCACGCTATCTAACGCAGACGGGCGTGAATTCTGGAACAGGATAATTAGTGAATGGTAGCAAGAAAAGTATGCAGCTCCTCGAATACTTAACTTTTATCTATCCTTGTTGGTTTACATCGTTCTTCTTGTTGAGACATTTCATACGATGACTATCAAACTATGTAAGGCTAATGGCGCCTTGCTAGGTCGTAGCCATGGACTTAGCAGAAGGCTATTCTGTCTCTCGGCAAATGAGAGAAAGGCTTCGTCCGTATAGTCGCTAGCAATGTCGTCGTACAACTGGGGCGAGTGCTATTCCGTATCTCGAGACCTGCCTTGTGGTGGCGCTCGGTCTGCGATCACACAGTGGTGACACGCGCGTCCGACATGTACTAAATGGACCGCGGCCGATTTAAGCTACCACCTAGCAAGTGTGGTGTCTGGCGGTGACACCACAGAGACAACGCAACTTAAGACAGCTAGTTTGACAAGGAACTATACTAATTGTAAATTAGAATCCCTCACTGCCTTTTTTGTCTGTACGTTGTAACGTCTCCTTGAAAAATTTAGTGGAAAATATAAGCGAATTGTATCAAAATGACATAAAAATTTAATCGGAGATTGCAAGTAGATATACAAATCGCATCTATGACGCGACCAGACCAAAGAATATTCTGAGACAATAATTGTTTTGAAGTGTGGAGACTACAGTTACTTTGTCATCATTCTGCGCGGATTCTAATATCTGTATGCTCATATTTCTCTTGGTTGGCAAATGGTCTGTACTGCTAAAAATCGTGTATTTGTTGTCTTTAAAATATAACTTACCTTTTTTTTAAAAGTAATATGCAGTTTTATTAATGTAAACATTAACATCCTCTCTCTGAGTCTTTGCAGAATTAATTTCAGACAGAGATTTTCATTGTTGACAGTCATTAAGCATGGATTACTAATTTGTTTAACACTAGAAGTACAAGTGGGTCACTTTTGACCGTGGAGGGTTTTCGAGGGTCGTATCCCCCTCCATAATCATCGCAGGAGCAAATGCTTCGGTGACCTTTCGTCATTTATGGGGTTGTAAAACGTACCAAAATTTAATTCCCCTAGCCCACCGAGAAGTGTGAAAAGTTTATGTTATACCAGTTGTACGATGTGAGTCGTTTTGGACCCTTACGCATTTTAATGCAATTAGATATCAGAAACACAGGTTTTCAGACACATAATAGTTCCTGAGCATGCCTCGATGCTATTCACGAGATTCTGGAGTGTATTACGATACTTTGGACCAAAACGAACGTTAAATACGGAGGTCGGGCGATACCTTATATCAGCGCGGCTTTCCGTTTTCTACTGACTGGCGACATGCAGACCTAAGAAGTGATATTGGGGAGCCGCAGTTGAACATATTATACCGTGGGCAGTCCTCCTCCCTCCTTCCTGCAATCTGTCAGAGGCACTGCTGGTAGTACTCTTATACGACAGCAGATATCAGCCGCGTCGCCCTTACGTAGGTTTCCTGTCAATACATATGTGTCTGTTGTTCTCGAGCGGGCTGAGACAGTCCTGACGCCAGTGGCCTGAGCTTGCAGTTAATTTTCGCAAGTTTGCATCATTGAAGCGACAATGGCAAGACGAAGTGACCTTGCGGAGGCCGAGATCCTCTACTATTTGGAGGACGCTTCACCTACGCAATCGAGTGATGAATCCAGTAATGAGGCGAATGCGGAAGAGAAAACGATTTTGTTCCAAGGCAAACTGATGACTCAAGTCATTCAGACACATCAAATGAAAAGAAAAGCATAATATGATCCATCTGACGATGACCTACCTCTTGCATAACATAAGAATTAACCATTCTACCTAAGTTTTTGAACCAATGAACGCACAGTCCACGGCTTTCCCTCCTGTGTTCTTCAGATGTCAAATTTACGAATTCTGCCCAAGGGCGTGGACGTCCCTCCCAACAATGAGCTAAACGTGCATGCAGTGTAGGACGGAGTCTTCAACAAGGATGAGGACGGTCAGATACCTGATGGAGTCGGTAAGTCACTTGAAAATAAATCTTTATTCAAAACTCAAAAGCAGTATCACTGATCATCTAATGTAAATGCATAAGTCAAATTGCCGTCGTGGGTACCAGATGTAGTGTAGCAGCTCATCATAGACGACGAAGAGGAATCGCCATGCGGCATCCACTTTTTTACGAGAAAGTGGAGAGTTCCAATGGCACGAAGTGGACACGGATTGAGACAGGCGACACAGCGTGTAGGTGCAGTGCCCGCAATGTGTTGCGGGAGATACCCGGGCCGACGGGACACGTCAAACGGCCTGTTGTAGACGAGTCACCACTTCTCTGCTTTGCGGCTATATTTAGGCGACCCGATCATGAAACTGATAAGTATACTGAAGAAAAGGCTCACAGCACAGTTAACAGTAATGAGTTGTCCCTAAGCTTGAAAGTACTAGGTGCTTTCACTGGATTTCTCTACGCTTGTGGAGCATAAGACGCTCAGGGTATTATGGAGCTATAATTGGGGACCTCCTTTCTTTTAAAACACTGCGCCAAGAACCTGATTTGCAGAAACATGCAGCCACCTTAGAATTGATTCTATGTCATCAAGAAGACATCGTAAAAAAACTGCTGAATTTTTAATTGCTTCAGAAATATGGAGTCTATTTACTGACAATTTCAATGCCTGCTTCAAGTCAGACGAAAACATGACTGTCGAAGCTGTATTATTACAAGTGCAGGTGCCCATTCATACAGTACATGCTGAGTAAACCTGTTATGTATGGGATAAAATATTGGCTTTTGTGTGATTCTTACAATTGCTACACCCTGAATGGATTCCCTTACCGTGGAATTCAAGAGAGGGTCTTGCTCACCATGTCGGCATGAAGCTGGCACAGACATTTCTTAACTGTGGCAGTAACATCACGAATGACAACTTCTTCATCACCATGAAACTGTCGGATTAGCTTAAACAAAACGGAACAAGTTTACTCGGCGATCTTTGGAGATCACTCACAGAGGTGCCTCCTGCAGCGCAAATTGGAGACTACGCGTTGCATGCAACACCCGTGTACAGATCAGACGACAATCTGCTCACAGTATACCAAGGGAAAAAGATAAAAATCCCTACTCTGATCATAAAGCATGCTGATATCATGTGAATGAGAATACTGAAGATAAACTTCCAGAAACTGTGAAGTTTTATTGTGAAACTGAGGGTGAAGTCAACATAGTTGATTAAATGGCTAGACGCTACGGTGTCCAAGCTGGCACAAACCGACGACGTGTGCGTGTCTTTTACAACATTCTTGAATTTGCCATTATCAATGCTCACACCGTTTTTAAACTAGTTACACTTAAGAATATTTCACCCCGACACATTATCCTCAGATTAGCAGATGACTTATTGACCCCTACAAACTGCAGAGAGGAGCCAATCTCCCGTCGCAGGCATCTCATACTGGCGCTGGTAAATATGGAAATAGAAAACGTTGTCGAATCGGGTTTCCATGAAACAACAAAAGTGGAATAAAACATCAATCGTATACCTCAATTACATACACAAACTCTTGTCGCATATCTGAACTGAGAGTCTTTCCCAGCATAGACAATTCTGTTAATTGTTTGTTCCTAAATATTTCCAAATATTTATAGCTATAGACCGAAGTTGTTTGTTCTTATGTTTTAGTTCGTTGATTGACATAAGCAAGAAACATGCAGAGTATTTTAGTGACCTGCTACGTTTTAGTATCTTTCACAAATCCTCGATACTTACCCTATTTATCTGAAAAAGTAAAAGTACTGTTAGTACTCACATAAACAGTATGTTTTGACTCTGTTTCAATCTTTTTATAAAGAAGTATATTGTAACACTGTTTTACTTAACAGTTAAGTAATAATTATTGTAACTATGATTAATAAAAGACTGTGGAATTTCTTCTGTGAAATTACCCTTTGGTTACAATTCAGAGTCTTTCTGAACGTACTGTGAACATGGCGGCACTCAAAACACCACCCAAATTCGAATAAAACGGTGGTTTCCTAGCATGGGTCAGAAATGAAGCATATGGTACTACTAGGGTACTGTGATGCCCAGTACTTCTAGTGTTAAAAATGGTCACAAAGGCCAGCTTATTGAGAGAAAAACTATGTCGTTACTCACTACGGGTTATTACTCAAGTACGACTATCAGAATTTCAGCTAAGTTTAGATACACCAAATTTCAGACTGCCGAGTATGTTCGAGTACTGATGCAGCTTAACAGTTTTATCTTGAGTCAAAAGTACCGAATGTTGTCTTTAGCTTCAAGCAAACGCTGCATTACGTCAGCAACACTCACAGACCAGCATATTTCCCCCGAAAAGTTGTTCTTATGTTAAGAGCGTCATTCGTTATGAAATCCTCACGGTGAGATAATGTTATATTATAAATTCACTCTTATAAGTATGCAGGCATAAACTGTTGGCACTTCGTGTATAAAAGCCCGCAACTGCAAATCACGGTCATCTACACGACGAATATCACTTTCGATTATTACATTAGTAAGACCTTTTTGTAATTAATTGGCGCCAAACGTGGGGCCAAAGTTTACAATGTTTGTATTTATTTAAGTAAAAGGTATGCCTATGCAGATGTTTTATCTGTATATTAATACAAGTCCATTTTCATTTTCTTGTACGAATGAAAAATATACTGATTGGGAAATATAAAATTTGAGAATTATCCAGAAACAACAGTCGTACTAACTGTACGAGAAGACAGGTGAAGAGTCTAAAAAAAGTATGAAACTGTCGGCATATCTTTGTGCTTCCAAGTCGCGTATAGCTGAGCCTGCAGGTTAAGCAGATAGTTATCGAATTGCGTTAAGATTTCACAAATAACTGACGCTATAATGTTGTCCCAGCATCGGCTGCTACCTAATTGTCAACAGACAGAATCAATTTTCTGCTAGCAGCTGAACAGTTTTTCTGTATGTTCGCGTGTATTTAACTTTATGCTCTGCAGCATTACGTCTTCGTGTGTTCCGTGTTACCTAAGTACAGCGAAATGGTTCGACCAAAGAGGAAAGATAAAGCTGACGTGGAAAAAATTCCAGGTACGGAAGCCCATGTCAGTATACTAGAATCTCATACACTATGTGATCAAAAGTATCCGGACACCCCCAACAACATACGGTTTTCATATTAGGTGCATTGTGCTGCCACCTACTGCCAGGTACTCCATATCAGCGACCTCAGTAGTCGTTAGACTACGTGAGAGAGCAGAATGGAGAGCTCCGCGGTACTCAGGGACTTCGAACGTGGTCAGGTGATTGATTGTCACATGTGTTATACCTCTGTACGCGAGATTGCCACACTCCTAAACATCGCTAGGTCCACTGTTTCCGATGTGATAATGAAGTGGAAACGTGAAGGGACATGTACAGCACAAAAGCGTACAGGCCGACCTCGTTTGTTGACTAACAGAGACAGCCGACAGTTGAAGAGGGTCGTAATGTGTAATAGGCAAACATCTATCCATACCATCACACAGGAATTCCAGACTGCATCAGGATCCACAGCAAATACCATGACAGTTAGGCGGGAGGTGAGACAACTTGGATTTTATGTTAGAGCGGCTTCTCTTAATCCACACATCATGCCGGTAAATGACAAACAACGCCTCCCTTGGTGTAAGGAGCGTAAACATTGGACGATTGAGCAGTGGAAAAACGTTGCGTGGAGTGAAGAATCACAGTACGCAATATGGCAATCAGATGGCAGGGTGTGGGTATGGCTAATTCCCGGTGAACGCCATCTCCTAGCGTGTGTAGTGCCAGCAGTAAAATTCAGAGGCGGTGGTGTCATGATGTGGTTGTTGTCTTGCGTGGGACTATCACAGCACAGGCCTACATTGATGTTTTAAGCACCCTCTAACTTCCCACTGTTGAAGAGCAATTCGGGGATGGCGATTGTATCTTTCAACACGATCGAGCACCTGTTAATAATGCACGGCCTGTGGCGGAGTGGTTACACGACAATAACATCTATCCTGAGTGCAGCACACCGTGAAGAATGGGCCGCCATTCCCCAAGAAACCTTCCAGCACCTGATTTAACGTATGCCTGCGTGAGTGGAAGCTGTCATCAAGGCTAAGAATGGGCCAACACAATACTGAATTCCAGTATTACCGATGGAGAGCACCACGAACTTATAAGTCATTTTCAGCCAGGTGTCCGGATACTTTTGATCACATAGTAATATAATGAGTTATAGGATGACTTCTGAATCTTATATTCGAAGAACTGAAGATCATAGTATGCCTTTAGCCATAGTGGATTCTGAACAAGTTCAAAGTTTCAGCGTAAGTGCGCCTACTTTGTTAGGTAGCAGTAATGTCGTAGATGTTACGGGGCGGGGGACAGCAACAACCGATTCTTTATCAATCGAAATGTGGATTCGTAGGGCAGAACGGGTCGAGTTGTGGAAAGGAGCCAAAGTCAATTACTTTTAGTTACACAAGCAAAAACACACAACTTTATTTCTCAAACCAAGGCACAGATTTCTCTTTAAAACAACAAAGATCAGTTCACGGATGAGGGCCGAAGTAACTTCTCCAGAAAAGTTTAAATGATTGCCTTTAAAACAGCAGGATTTAGAGTAACGGCTGAAGGCCTTACTTCTCGGTTAAAGGCCGAAATAATATTTCAGATCAGCTAAGGAAATTCTTTAAAAGCCAAGCATTTACAAATTCCGGCTAAAGGCCATACAAAGGAAAATTCAAGTTACTTCTTTGGCTCCATAAAATAAATTCTTTACATAATAAGAGACACGCTTTAAAGATAAGCTTTTATACAATACAACAAAAAACATCATAATGAAAACTTGAAGTATCTTCTCGGCTGAAGGTCCAAACAATTACTAAAGAATAATAAAAGGCAACCTTAAGATAAACATTTACAGAACACGGCTAAAGAGGCCGGCTTGTGTGACCGAGCGGATCTAGGCGCTACAGTCTGGAACCACGTGACCGCTACGGTCGCACCTTCGAATCCTGCGTCGGGCATGGATGTGTGTGATGTCCTTAGGTTAGTTAGGTTTAAGCAGTTCTAAGTTCTAGGGGGCTGTTGACCTCAGAAGTTAAGTCCCATAGTGCTCGGAGCCGTTTGAACCAATTTGAGCGGCTGAAGGCCTTTTCTAGAATCCAAGATAGTTAAATAGAAAGCTTCGGACAGGGATTCACATGTTAAAGCCACAGATTCAGAAACAAACACGGCTGAAAGCCTAAATACAGAGCAACAAGAATTTTAAATGAAACACAGCTGAAGGCCTAAACTTAAAGTAGTTAAGTTTGGCTGAAGGCCATATACTAAACATAAAACAGACAATATTAATACAGGGCTGATAGCCTGACGCAGTACCTGCGACCAAATGAAATGACAATTACAACTCTGCCGACCGGGTGGCCGAGCGGTTCAAGGCGCTACAGTCTGGAACCGTGTGACCCTTACGGTTTCAGGTTCGAATCCTGTCTCGGGCATGGATGTGTGTGATGTCCTTAGGTTAATTAGGTTTGAGCAGTTCTAAGTTCTAGGGGACTGATGACCTTCGACGTTTAGTCCCATAGTGCTGAGTGCCATTTGAACCATTTTTTTTTTTTTGACAATCACAAACAACAACAGTGGTGCTAAGGAGTGTTCCAATGGTCGGCCTGGGGAGGAAACTCTAACCACAATTTAGGTGAGACAGGCAGCCAAGCGTAACACTAAACAATCGGATGGCAACACGAACTAGGGACGGCTGAAGAGCTACCTAACAGCCTAATCAATTCCCTTCCACCCGAAACACTCGCTGCTTTATTTCAACCGACCGACTGACTACTCTAGTACGCAGACAGCATTCATCTGCTCAATGGAAATCACAGAATCTACACACGGTTCCATGTATACACACTTGCACAAGAACCCGAACAACACTAAAAGTAATCACTGTGGAAAAAAAGGACGAGTCAATTCGACACACAGAGAGTTTTCACAAGATGTCGGCGACCAAATACAGGTTGTCCGATGATACGACCGGCCGAATACCACCCCATGTCGTTCTCGCCCAAGTTACGTGTGTCGGCAACGGTTGGGAGAGTCTTGGCTGTCCGAAGCTGACTGCAGCTCCAACCCGAGTCAACTCCACATCCGTTCGGAACTCGGAGACACGGCGACCCGGTCACACTGTCTCGGGCCCATCCATGCAGAGGTAACTCTCGCCCATTGACCACGACATCTCTGCACAAGGACGGAACCGACCCACGTCCGGCAAGATGAGCAAGTGACGAGGTCCAGAAACGGTCAAAAAACCCAATACACGTCGCCTGATGAGACGACCAACCGAACGACCGACCACCGGTCGTCCCGTCGTCCCGCTGTAATCTCCTTCCGTCGGACAGTTCACGTATGTCGCTAGCGGTCGGCGAGCACTGGCTGTCCGCATCTCAATGGCGCTCCGACCCCGACTTCACTGCTGCTGCGACCGGACTGAACTCCCAACTCAACTCCAGACACACGACGACCAGTAAATACTAGCGGTCGCTCCACAGATGGTACGAGAATGCACATATCGATAAGCGTTGCTGCTGCCACTCACGGGGAAGCAAACCAGCAACCTAGTGATGCCAGTAAATCGAATTAAAAAGAAAAAACTAGGCGATAGAATCGCAAAAACAAGATGACGAGCAAAAAAAGGCATGACCCCGAGCCGTACACGCCTCACCAATAATAAAACAAGAAAATTATTTTATCGCCATACTGTTACAAAATACTGGAATTGCGTGCAAAGCAACGAGAGGAAACACAAGCTATTAGAGAAAGGCAACTTTTCGTCGAATATGAGAAAATAGCGAGAGGAGAAACTTTATACTAAGAACGATAGGAAAAGGAAGACGTTTCAGGCAAAGGACGAGAGGAAAGATAGGCGATTAGAGAAAGGCACCTTCTCGCCGTTTCTGAAAAACAGGGGAAGAAAAACAAAGAATTTTAGGGGAGGAGCGAGGGCAGTAACAACCTCTCGAGAAGAAGTAGATGACAGACAGTTCAATGGAGATTTAGCTAATCGTGGCGAAGAAATATTCGCAAGGTTCAAAAAATGGCTCCGAGCACTATGGGACTTAACATCTGTGGTCATCAGTCCCCTAGAACTCAGAACTACTTAAACCTAACTAACCTAAGGACATCACACACATCCATGCCCGAAGCAGGATTCGAACCTGCGACCGTAGCAGCCGCGCGGTTCCCGACTGAGCGCCTAGAACCGCTACACCACCGCCGCCGGCCGCAAGGTTCAATCATGTACTTTATCCTCACGACAAATCTTTTTGCTGAAACTGTTGGGAAACATTTAGCTAGTATTCGTAGCGAGATCAGCAATGATTTACCACAGACAATGGATCAGCTGAACGCGGATGTGGCAAACATGCATTTAACCCAGAACGATTTAGACGAAAAGTTAAGCATTTAACCTCATCTGTGTGTGAGATTAACAAATATACGAGAGATATTACTAAGGATGAGGGTGAAACAAGTGGAGAATGCAGCTGTCGAAGGAGCCTTTTGATAAGCGGGAGACCCGGCACTTTTTGCAAAAAGACTTAGAGAGCACATGGAGTCCCGTTCAGTGCTTGTTTTCAGCGTGGTAAGCGCAGGATAGGAGTCAGATCTGAGAACCTGAACAGGATCTAAGAAGTAATAAAATGTTCACGCAAACGAACGTACGTTATCCTGTATTACAGTATGGGAACACACTTTTGCCACCATCAGGATATGAACCATCGTTTCATGGAGATATGGGCCAGGTTAGCCCACATTTGCCAGAAGTGGGAAGGAGTATGACTGTTATGGAACCAGCCATGCCAACGCTGACCAGTCTAATGCAGGAAGTAAGCTTAATAAAGCACCGGCACTTTCAGAGGTTTAACGAGGATAAGAAAACAATTCATCCCGGAGTTTTTATTAAGAACGTTAGTAATGATTTGTCTAGATCGTGGACCGAGCTGCAAAATATTGGATTTACGGTTTCACATATAACGGGAGACGCTTCGTTGTGGGCACTGCACGCTGCTGAAAGTTGCACCTCCTTCGCAGAATTCGAGTAGTGTTTTTAGGACGTTTCTGATCAAGTTCTGCTCAAGAACGGTTGAGGAAACTTGCATATAGCCCGGAAATATATAACCCCAAGGAGAAGAGTCTTAGAAAATAGAGAAATACTTGTATGTGATACGATATTCAGACGAGCTGGGATGTTTCTCGTTTGCTAAAGACACGCTTTCCAACCTCGGTTAGAGATGGCAGTTCATGTACCCTATAGAGATTTGGAAAATTTTCGTCTTGTAATCGATTCTTTGGACCTCATACAGGAGGACGCGAAGAATTCGAGTAAGAATAATATGGCAAACCGTAGTAACGGCAAGAATGGTTGGAACCACAACAACCATCGAGGTGACTGTAATCAAAGGAAAAGTAATTTCAGACCAAGTAACAATGGTAGCGGAAATAACGGATACCGTAAACAGGATTCAGATAGTATTACAAACAGTAATTACGATAGGCCACACTTTGGTAATCCGAACAAAGGCAGTTACCAGAGTAACTACAACGATTCTAAACTCAAAAAGCGAAATGACAACGGGTTTAATTCAAACAGGTACAAAAACATGCGAACTTGTAGTGGGTCATTGTAGAACCCCACAATCAGTGGCTGCAATCCTAATTCAGGGCAACAACCATAACAATCTCAGAATGTAACAATACATCAAGCTACTTCGATTCTTATGCCTGATGCAAGACACAAGTCGCAATTGTAGCCATCACAGCAAAATATTCGAAATCAAACACTGCAATATGGTGTACATATCGTGGAGGCGACTGATAATAATCGAGTAAATCTTCACGAGTGTCTATCTAAGTTCGACCCCCATAAGCTTTCTGCAGGCGGTCGCGGCACTGCATGAAGGCATTCAGCAATATGTTCTACACATGCGTAAGGCTTATTTCACATCTACCTGGCAGCCGGCAGCCGGCACCGACTACCCTGTTGTGAGGGTGAGGTGCTTATAGGACGTTTCACACCAGGCCGACAGATGACGTGGACGGCTGAACTACAGCCGACAGCCGGGCCGAGGCTTTTGGATGCCGGCGGGTCCCACTGAGTCGTCGCGTTGTCAGTGTCGTGCGGAAATACGGGCGCAGGAGGTGGGGCATGCAAAAGAGTAAAGCGCTACACATCTACCCGACAGCTATCGTGTACCGGCCTGTTATGTTTTGTTTTGCTGGTGGTTCAATCTGTTCTGCGCATTTCTAGTCTAGTGTGTCATGGCGGAAATTGATATCGAAATCCTTATAATATTAGTTCAGGAACGACCAGTTTTGCGGGACTAGACTTTAGGTATTTAAAACGACAGACTACAAGCAAGGAACGCATGGATCGAAGTTTGCAAAGAACTGAACGAAGGCTTTGAACAGATGTGTGACAAAGACAGAGACGACTATGGTACTTACAAATCTTCATATTTTTTATGTCAAATACAAAAAAAATTACATCAGTGGCATAATAAATTTTAGATAATGGTTGTTTCACAAATCAATCAAGTGTCATAAAATAATAATTTATTGGCAAAAATTCACCTTTAGTTATACTTTCAAGCCCAGTTATGGACAAAGCATCCTCAGGGCTGTAGCCTTCTCTTTTAACAATGGTATTGTGCAAAGCAACACATGCCTTGACAATGTCAAGAGCAAAATCGGGTTTTAAATTTATAGCTCTGCGGAATATTCTCCACTTATTAGTCAGTAACCCAAATAAACATTCTACATACCTCCTGCCTCTTGACAGGCAATAATTGAACACTCATTTAGCACGTGTTAAGTGGTGCCCAGTGTATGGTCGTAGAAGGTGTTGATGCAGTCCAAACGCTTGATCACTAATAAAAAAAAAAAAAAGGTACCTTTGGACTTACTGTACTACGAAGGCACCTATCTTCAGGAATCACCACTTTTTTTTGCATCAATGATTTCCACAAAAAAAACATTATTTAAATATAGTAGAGCCATTCTCTTTACCATAACTGCCCATATCTACGTAGATAAATCTGTAGTCAAGAGCCAGCCCCAACCATCAACAATATAGATGAATATCCTTTGTAACTGTAGCACATTGAGTTACATGGATCATGGATGGACGATACGAAAGTACTTTCCATCTGTAGCTCCGATGCAGTGAGCTCTTTGCTCAAATTTTCCAGCGATGTTTTTAAAGTCGTCTTTGGTGGGTAGAGGCATTCATTCATTACGCAGAGACCAAATAGCTTGCCACACACATTTCACTATTTTACTGATTGTGGAAATGTTTACCGATGTTTTAATATTTTAAGGTGTAAAACAAAAATGTACATCATTTAGGAAGATATATTTTTTTTTTTTAATTTTAGCTATTTATCTTTCCTTCTCACATGATTGTAAATCCCAACATTTGTACAGGCTGGATACATTCTCGGAAAGATGTAGTAAGGCGTTGAATGGATCTCCGCATTCATGCATGTAGATGGTCAAAAGTTCGTAAACTCATCCGAAAATAATTAAAAAACTTATCATCATCTCCCCTTAATTACTCAAAAAGAACGAAGAAGGCACCCACTTCGTCTCTTCTCACATGGATCGGATGGACTCAATGCACTCTTCTTCTTCTTTCTCTTCTTCTGTTTTTCAAACGTCTGTGGCCGCGCGGGATTAGCCGAGCGGTCTAAGGCGCTGCAGTCATGGACTGTGCGGCTGGTCCCGGCGGAGGTTCGAGTCCCTCCTCGGGCATGGATGTGTGTGTTTGTCCTTAGGATAGTTTAGGTTAAGTAGTGTGTAAGCTCAGGGACTGATGACGTTAGCAGTTAAGTCCCGCCGGCCGTTGTAGCCGAGTGGTTCTAGGCGCTTCAGCCTGGAACCGCGCCACCGCTACAGTCGCAGGTTCGAATCCTGCCTCGGGCATGGATGTGTGTGATGTCCTTAGGTTAGTTAGGCTTAAGTAGTTCGAAGTTCTAGAGGACTGATGACCTCAGATGTTAAGTCCCATAGTGCTCAGAGCCATTTGAATCATTTTGAGTGAAATCCCGTAAGATTTCACACACACACAAAGATTTGTACAAGAGATACAACGCTAGTAGATGGTCGTGCTCCATTTGTAGTCGACGTCAGCCGAATACGCAGACACGTAAGGACGGCACAGCATGCCGTGCATCTGTCGCTTACGTGTGAAGAGGCGGTAGGTCCCGTGTCGGCCCAGCAAAAACGCCGGCTTGTCGGCTGTCGGGTTCAGATGAAATAAGCCTAAGGTGTAATGACGGGCAAAAATCAGGCTGAAACTCTTCGGGGAAACCCGTCATTGTCAGAAAGAAAGTGTCGAGAAAGTCCAAGCTGCAGGAAAAGGCAGCATACACAGCATTCAACTACAATTGGAAATCGACACTGGAGCATCGCTTTCGGTGATAGATAATTATTTAGACGCATCAATCAGATTAAAAGGCTACCCATGTCACCAGTGGAAAATTGTGAAGTAGTTAGAGCCATCGGTCAAAAAAGTCAAATAATTAAGAACCACGTGCAGGGCGAAGAGATACTCGGAAAAGGAACCGTAGGATGCACTCTTCTGTTGGAAATAATTTATCAGTCCCTGTTATTCTGGGACGGGATATTACACGCGTAAGGGACGCACAGATCGACCTCTCACGTGGACTTATTAGCTTGATAGATCAGGGAAGGAAATTAACAACGGATATGATTAAAGCCATAGACATTCCTTGCAAGCGGTTCGAGTACGGTGAATCTGATAGACGGCAATAACCAATCAAAGGATGGCTATTGTAGGAATGAAATGAATCACACGCAATGAACACAGTAAACCGGCAATCTGATTAAATCAGAGTGCTGGAATCTGACTGCCTAACTCCCGCACAGCAGCGACAACTTTCACCGCTGGTGCATCAACAAGAAAAGGTATTTTTAGAAACATCAGGTGCTATCCTTGTAGACAAGCTAACTGTCTATGTAGATGACTTAATTATGGATTTAACTAATTGACGACAAGTGAATTCGTTGAGAGAGTACTAATTACGCCTATGAATGCCGTCAACACAGGTAACTTGAAAAATCCAGGTTTGGGCACAAACAGATTAAGTTCCTTGGACGTATAATCACACACAGAGGAATTGTACCTGAGCCAGGACAGATCGATAACATTTAAAATTTTCCATAACCCAAATTCAAAAGACAATGAAAGTCATATTTAGGGCTCACCTAATTTTTTAAAGGCTTCGTGCCAGCGCAGCTTCTGAAAACCCTGTGCCTATTGAGATAGAATGATGCATTGGACCGATGAATGCAAGACTGCATTCGATGCTACTAAGCAGGCACCAGTTGATTCGGGTATTCTGAAACAGCCAGACATTAATAAGGATTTCTATCTGACAACAGATGCGTCAAGCTTTGGCTTGAGGACGTGCATCTTCCTGACAGATGAAACATTCTAGGAAACTCAAGTTAGAATCATTGGTTTCGCAATCTGTCAGGGTGCGGACAAGCATATTCAGTGACAGAAGTCGAGGTCCTGAATGTAATGTGCGCGGTTAAAAAATATCATTACCATGTTTATGGAAAACATGTTAACGTATTGTACGACTATCAGGCACTCAGTTTCCTTTTGCACTGCACGTTATTTCATGCATAGCTATCTCGATGGACATTATTCGAGATTCGTTATGTAAATTGACAGGAAAACACAGTAGCAGATGCCTTATCCAGGTTACTCCAAGGTCTGTCGGAATTTACCCACATGGTTGAAAAATCTTCAGTGTACGAACTACTTCTGATCAAAGATGCTAAGTACAGACAAGGGTACCAGAATATGTGTAGGAACATAGATTAGGATGCAGACCCTATGTGGAGAAACAGAGGGCCGGCCGCGGTGGTCTCGCGGCTAAGGCGCTCAGTCCGGAACCGCGCGACTGCTACGGTCGCAGGTTCGAATCCTGCCTCGAGCATGGATGTGTGTGATGTCCTTAGGTTGGTTAGGTTTAAGTAGTTCTAAGTTCTAGGGGACTGATGACCTCAGAAGTTAAGTCCCATAGTGCTCAGAGCCATTTGAACCTTTTTTTTTTTTTTTTTTGAGAAACAGAGAAGAAACCTTAAGAACCGACTCTGTACGTGCAGTTAGTCAACATTACCTGTTGCATGAAGAAGTGTTACACTATAGACAGAACACTAACCCTGATAAATGGTGTGTGTGTGTGTGTGTGTTTGTGTGTGTGTGTGTGTGTGTGTGTGTGCGTGCGTGTGTGTGTGTGCATGTATGTGCACCTTTGGTGTACTCTTTATACCTGGGGGTATTTTCGCATAGAAAAATCCTCAGGAAAGATAACCCAGTATTGTTATTACCACAACTCGAAGAAGGAGGCACGGAGGTTACTAAGAACATGTGTCATTTGCCAAAAGCCAAAGCCTACAGTGTGTACAATAAAACTGAACTGCTTCCAACATTGTCAGTAAAATGCGTGCAGATCATTGTTTTGGATATAGCAGGACCCCTTCCAACTGCCCAGGAGGGGGCGTGGGGGGGGGGGGGGGTATTGCTTGCGTAGTCGTCGTTATAAACGACTTCTTTAGTAAATATGTAAAGATGTACCCAATAAAATCTGCAACATTCACCTCGATTATGAGCATAATTGTTTCTGATTTCCTATCAACGGTAGGAAAACCCATTTCCGTATTATCTGATAATGATTCCTATTTTGTAAGTAGGAGGTGGAAAAATTTCATACAGCTATGGGATATAAAACCTATTTTAATATCCCACTTCAGCCAGAGTAGTAAGCCCGTACAGAGGAAAATTCGAGAGCTGAATCGATATGTAAGAACTTACACTCACGTCAAGCAAACCAAATGGGTCGACTACGTCATTCTATTTGAAAAAATTATAGTAATCTATCTCATACCTCTACGATTTTAGAATATTCAGAGCTTATGTTTCCTGTTACAGAATCCAATGAATGGTTAGTTCATTGTCCTGACATGAAAAGAAATTAAGCAACCCGGGAAGATAAAGTAGAGGCAGGCTCTAGTCACAGTTTCAGAGCAAGCTAATCTTCATGGGAAAGACAAAACTTCAACAAAAACACAATTATGCAATGTTGGAGATTTAATGCTGTTTAGGTCCATCCAAAGGCATCACTAACAAAAAGAAAAATAAGAAATCGATCTTATTGTATAATGGGAAATATAAAATTCTCAGCATACCTCTTAAGTGTTGTTACGTGCTGGGAAATCCTAACAATAGCGAAGTAAGAGACTCACATCCCGATATGGACCTCAAGAGGTTTCATACGTAAAAGGAATTATTTTGCTGAATCAGCAACTAAATATTTTTCTCGATATATATAGTAGTGATAGGTATTTTTTCCTATATTTATACCTCATGTATGTTTAGTTTTAAGCGCATAATAACTTTCGTACTAAAGACAAAATGTCAGATATTATCTGAAGTGAGAATCTACACTCATCACTCGATGGTGTAGCGTAATAGTACAGTTTTAATTTCCTTTTGTAATGATTTTATTTCATTTCACATACCTATATACATGTGTGTCTTAATTTGTCAGACAGAACGTACTGCCAGCATAAATAAGTAGTTTCAAATAAAGAGAACATGAACACAGATCCTATAATGTTTATCAGTTAGGATGCCATTCCATGCTGACTCACTGATCACATCAGAGATATACCGAGTTCCAGTTCCTTCAAAAAAAAAAAAAAAAATAGGACAATTTAGTCCATCTCGTTCCCTAAAGTCACGTTTCTTGGTTCGTGTTACGCGTTAGTTTCTTTGTTTATGCCGAGATACATGCATAAAGGTCCTCATTGAGATTATAAGTCACTAAAGGGAATGGATATGAGTGAAACATACACAGCGTTTGTAGGTCAGTGAGGTCAGCAAGTGATTACATTTTACTGAAAGACAACTTGTATAAGGCAATTTTATGTAATGATACATCAATAGTGGAAATTTTCCTAAGAGATATTCAGTACAAGGACGTCATTGTTTAAACAAACTGATCGAAGTACTTCCGCGTGTCTGATGAGCCATTGACGTACGGGCAGTGAATAGTAATTCGAATTTGCGTCCAAGCACCTTCTATGTATAAACAGTCATGGGTAGTCCAAAACGTGTGTGAGCTGATAAACGACTTTAAATGATGAGAATCAGTGCAATAGAACACGCTCTACGGGTGCAAACACCGCTTTAATCCGAAGGGAAGGACCTTCACTGCGTAATTATGTAAATGAGTAGTTAAGAATAATAGTGAAATCCTTTTTAAGAGGAATACACCGTGAAAGAATGAAATCAGTGTCAGAAGTTGAGAGACAGACTACCCATGAACGGCGTAACAATAAATATTTCACGTAACCGGTCGAAATCTGCGACCGTGCAGACGCTGACAAATGCATCAGATTTAAAAATTCGATACTTGCATTACCAAAGACCATCATTCTAGTACAAAAGATAGTGTTCATTGTCACTAGACAAAGTGTAATAAAAGAATAGCACACCTATTGAGTTGTCCGAGAGTATACAGGGCGTTCAGAAAAATACCTTGAGAGGTAGTAGTACTCAAGAAAAAAGTGGTAATACCAAAACAATAAGTCCATAAACGTGGGACCGGAAATGCATATTTTATGAGATATGTCCAATAAACATGTGTGCAAAATTGCATGCTTTCTGCGGAAAGCACATCCTTACAGGATGTTCAACGTGGCGTACTTTCATCATCCCTCTCTCCTCCGGCGTCAAGTATGAAGTACCCTTTGAAGTATACTCTGGTTTGGGCTAGACCAATTCGTTCAAGCGTCCCCATAACCAAATGTCTAAGGGATTGAGTTCTGCGGAAAGAGCAGACCAAGTTGTGAGGACCTCACGATCAATCAAACGAACCTGACATGTCTGCGTCACATGTTCACGCAATTAAATAAGAAATTACAGATAATTCCCCAGTTAATCTTTACCTTAGCACGTACGGCTCTATTATTCTATCGCCAAGTACGTCCTCCCATACTGTAGTTGAAAATCGAAGTTGATACCCATTTTCCGAATTGCTTGTGGATTTACACGTGCCCACACATGCTCGTTATGGTAATTCACAACACCTCTAGTGAAACCTGCCTCATCGGTAAATGAAATCTTGGATGTGAACAGTGGATCTGCGACGCACTTCTGCAGCAGCCATTGACAGAACTGCTGTCTGCCATGATGATCCTGTGGCCTGAACGCGCTGTAGAAATTACGTGTACAGCAACTGTTTATGTAATACAACCCCCAGATAGGAGAGTGTGTGACACATCTTCTGCTCCTGCTAATCGTTGCACACTCAACCCAGGGGTTTCTTCCACCGAACGTAGCACACGCTCCTCCACGTCAGGCGTACGCATTGTGCGGGGCCTTCTACTGTCAGTCATCCGAGTAGCTAGGGTACATGTGTCACTCACAAGGGAACCTCCCCATCGCACCCCCCCCCCCCCTCAGATTTCATTATAAGTTGGCACAGTGGATAGGTCTTGAAAATCTGAACACAGATCAATCGAGAAAACAGGAAGAAGTTGTGTGAAACTATGAAAAAATAAGCAAAATATACAAATTGAGTAGTCCATCTGCAAGATAGGCAACATCAAGGAAAGCGTGAGCTTAGGAGCGCCGTGGTCCCGTGGTTAGCGTGAGCAGCTGCGGAGCAAGAGGTGCTCGGTTCAAGTCTTCGCTCGAGCGAAGAGTTTAATTTTTTATTTTCAGACAATTATCAAAGTTCAGGCACTCACACATAATCAACTTCGCTCTCCAAAATTCCAGGACATGTTCAGATTTGCTTGGATATGTGTAGGATTTGACGGTCTACACAGGGAAAAATTTGAAAACGTTAAAAACATATGTTTTGACAGAGCACAGGGAAAACTGTGCAACTGTGAAACCTAAATCGGGCAAGGTAGGAGAATCTTTTTACCCATTCGCCAAGTCTACAAGTTACGTGGGTCGACAACATATTCCTGTCATGTGACGCACATGCCGTCACCAGTGTCGTATAGAATATATCAGACGTGTTTCCCTGTGGAGGAAGCGGTTGACCTATGGCCTTGCGATCAAATGTTTTCGGTTCCCATTGGAGAGGCACGTCCTTTCGTCTACTAATCTCACGGTTTTGCGGTGCGGTCGCAAAACACAGACACTAAACTTATTACAGTGTACAGAGACGTCAGTGAACGAACGGACAGATCATAACTTTGCAAAAATAAAGAAAAACTTTTCACTCGAGTGAAGTCTTGAACCAAGGACTTCTCGGTCCGCAGCTGCTCACGCTAACCACGGGACCACGGCGCTCCTGAGCTCACATTGTCCTTGATGTTGCCTATCTTCTCATGGACTACTCAGTTTGTATATTTTGCTTGTTTCTTCATAGTTTCACACAACTTCTTCCTGTTTTCTCGATTTATCTGTGTTCAGTTTGTCAAGGCCTATGCACTGTGCCAACTTATAATGAAATCTGAGGGGGGTGTGATGGGTAGGTTCCCTTGTCAGACTCTGGAAAAGTCTGCCGAACAGCTTATCAGGGGCACTCTCCACTGTGAATAGGTCTCAACACAGAGTGAACGGGCACACTGGTTACGCCCATGTGCTAAACCATAGCAGAAGTATTGTACAATAAGGAACATGAACCGTGGATCTACTTTCAAAATCTTTTCTTAAAGAATTTACTTTATTTACTAGCGATTCATCAAGAACATTAACACATTTAATCATACTATGTGAGCGTGGAGGTAGTTGCCAGTGGGTAACTGCTGAAAACAAATTTCTTTCCAAGAATAGAAATTTTATTCCTAAAAATCTTTTTTTTTAAAAAAGACAGATTTAAGAATTATAATCAGAAAACACCCTCTAAATTTCAAGTTACAATTTATTCAGAGGCAGAAATAATTTTTTTTAAATTTTTTATTTATTTTTTTTTTCACGGTACGAGCTTTCGGGCTGAGAACCTTACCGCTCCCTTCTAACACAGCCGTAGTCACGACCGCTCAAAACAACCTCTCAAAGACTACATTGGTGCAAATCTGCAACACACCAGATTACTTTAAACTAAAAATTTTGACAACCCACACAAACACATAAACTATGCACCCCTTAGGAGGGATTGAAATGGTACAAAACATTCACATAAAAAAAAAAGAATTGCCACCGAAAGTGCGACTTGTTTTTAAAAGAAAACTATTACGGTGGAAGGGTGGCAACTTTATATACTAAAATGACCATTTTCATAAAAACCAATGAAATGCAGTCTTACATAAAATGTACCAACATGTTTTACATTACACATATACCGCCTCTCAAGATGATAAGCAAGATACAAACATATTTCAGGAATTCGGCCTTTACACCTTAATCAATAAATTTGGTAACACCGAATCCGACAAACATGACAGAGGCAGCTATTAACGTATGGCAGATTGACAGAGGGATTACTGAACAAACCGAACCACAGATTGCTCTAACACGCCCCTACTCCACAAGGGATAAACGGACCATCCAATTCATAAATAACCACCTTCCCACGAGTGGGCAAACGGAGAAGAATGGTGGGACGACCCCAAAACAAAGCGGCTGGTGACCTCACCAAGGACACAAATAGAATTTAGCAAGTAAATGAAACCATCCCTCCAATTACTTAACTTCTAATAAACTGCGATTTCTGGCGAAGACCTGGCGCAGCACCCCCAACGCTCTCCCGAACCGTCCGCTGCCAGCCGCTTCAACGGACGCAGGAAGGCGCGCCGATCTCCCATCTTACGGTGTCGCGGCTCTCACCGGCCAGCCCGATGTCGTGGTTTGACTCCTGTCGTTCTCGTGTCGACCACGAAGCCACTACCCCTTTCTATACGGCGCGGCCCAGTGGACTCACGTGGGGACCTCACATGCGTCGACGCTCAAGGCGAACAAGTTATCTTGTGTCTCAGTGCGCGACCGACGATCGATCCAACGGCCAATGACCGTTGCCCGAGAAACTCGAGCAGACTGGCGGCCTAACGCAAACTCAAATGCAGGAACTCAGCCCCGACCGGGCGACCACTAACTGAGTTCTGTTACTGGCGGCGTAGCAAGACTCTCATTTTCTGGCTTTAAAGTTTGATCCAAACGACAGACATACTAGCACTCCGACGACAGACAGACACTAACTGCCGCACAAATGCGAACGAGAGACAGACCAGCAACTGGTGACGCGAGACTGTCCCAGACTCACTCCGACTGACGAACTGCCCGACTGGCGAGCTTATAGCGCCCCTTAAATGCACGTGAGCCGGCAACCTTTTCCCTTTTCCACCAGAGAGAGACACCAAAGCTGCGAATGCCATAGCGGCGCCACCGCCAGAAAAAGAGGGCGACTGCTTCACACTACGCGCTCACAACATATTTTCAATTGTAACTGCTGTCCCTGCATAATAATTTGTACTTCATATGTAATTCAGATATGTGTTCATAAAACAAATCACATGAAATTGCAGTGGCTCACGAACTTAATAATCACAATACACAGTCAGACAACGCAACTTAAAGGATCCAGGTCGATTTTCATTCTCGGGTTTTCCGACGCCTGTGAACCCACATGAGTGAGCATTTAGTCACACCGCGGGAAGCATACAAATTTTTTTCCGATCTGTATTTTGCTGACTAACACCACACAGTATGTTCCACCACACTATTAACATCATAATGCAATAGTTTTCATTATCACTGTGTTTGAATACATTTGTCTGGTATACAATTACCGTATGAAATGAAGAATATTTAGTGTTGAACACTTGCATGTTGACAAAACAAGTGTACCTTCTTACTGATTATCTACTTTGTAAATGTAAAGATTAACATCTTCCAGTCAACGAATTGGTAATGTTCCCTCCGTATAAGTTATAAGAAAGACAAAATATTTCCAGAGGCTTTGCAACGTCTCCTGGAAATATTTAGTGCAAAATGTAAGTGTAATGTGTCAAAATGACGTAAATAGCAGAGACATGGAACACAGAAATTTTGTCTGAGTTTGCAAATGGCTATACGAATCCTCTCCACGATTCGAAAAAGAAAAAAAAAACAAAAAATACTTCCAGGAAGTTCTTTCTTTTGTAATGTGGAGAATATGGTCTACTATGTGACCATTCGGCTTTTTCGGTCTCATCGCTAAGTAGATTGTAATTCTGGATACTTGTATTTCGTTTTGTTGATAAAAGGTTTGTACCGCTGGAAATTGTATGTCTGTTGTCATTAAAATATAACTTATGTATGTTAAAGTGACATGTGATTTTAGTTACGTAAAAAATAACTTCCTCTCTCTGAGCATTTGCAGAATTAATTTCAGACGGAGATTTTCGTTGTTGACGGTGTTTATTGTCTGGACTACTAATTTGTTGAAATGCAGCCACAGCGGCCTGCTTATTGATAAAAAACGTACATCTTTATTCAGCATAAATAACTGCGCAATTACAACTACTCAGATTGTCCTGAATTTGAGACTACAGACTGCCAAGTATTGTCCATCGACACAGATAATACCTTTATCTTCTGTAAAAAGTATTAAATGTGCTCTTTATGTCTGAGAAAATCTTACATTACATGGAGAATAAATATAAATGTCCATATTTTCCATGTAAATAAGGTATGAACATGCTCTTGACTGAAAAATTGCTGTTGTATGAATAGCGTAACGTCTCACTTAGGTCATTGCTAGCCGTTCTTTAGGAAATTCTCCTTAGTGTGAGATGAAAAATATTAAACTAGTATTTCACGTAACAGATTTGTTACTCTATCTCATTTATAAATACGGGGACACGTTGTTGACATATCATCTATAAAAGGCCGCAACTGCAAACCACGTCAAATTATACGACGAATACCATTTCATGTTATTAGATTAGTAAAACCCTTCTGCAATTAGAGTGAGACTAGATTTTACAATAATTATATTTACTTAAATAATATATATAGCTATGTAGATTTCTTTTCTTATATTAATACACATGTTGTAACCTCCCCATTATATTTGTTTCTGTATGAAATTCGCCCTACTATAGCTCCCACTTCATAAAAGGTCTATGTATTATCAAAACTGTGTTCGCACATTGTTATCCAACTTAAACTCGTACGCTAAATTTTTACTAAAGAGACTCTAATCTGAATTAAAATGTAACTGGTCTGAATACAACGCGCATTTAATTAAACGCGCAACTGAAGTAAAACAACTATGTGGTGTAATCAAAATTTCCGCTTACCTCGCGTGTTGATAACATTGTTGCAGCTTTCTCGAAAGCACACCAGCAAACAGGAAGCAGGCAGCGGGTAAGCTAGATTTCTATTTCTAAATTAATTTTCAAACAATATTGAACCTGTGCATACCACATGGTGCCATGTGGTTGTTCATAGTGATAAACATTTGTACAGTGGAGTGGGGAAGGTTATTTATGAAATAGTATGCCAGAACAACGACTTTAGAATGAAGTATGCATTCAAAAAAGACAGAGTCAATCTTTGCACGTTCTTGAACGTAGCATTGGTTTGAACAATACTACACTTAAAGAAGTAAAGAATGGAACTTCCTGGCACATTAAAACTGCTTTTCGCAGGGAAGTGCTCTAGCAACTGAGCTACCCAAGCACACAGCTTGGATAGCTCAGCTGGTAGAGCACTTGCCCGCGAAAGGCAAAGGTCCCGAGTTCGAGTCTCGGTCCGGCGCACAGTTTTAATCTGCCAGGAAGTTTCATATCAGCGCACACTACACTGCAGAGTGAAATTCTCATTCAAGCGAAGAATGATTTAAAAAGGGTACAATGTTAACAGATAATTTCTATAAATTCAAACAACTTAATCAATTCATACCTTAATGCATGATTCGGGGAAGTGTGGTGGTCTTTCTCTCAGCTCTGAGCAAGTGGACAAAGTTAACTAGCTACCAACATGAAATAGACTGCGCAGAGGCAAAGACTGCGCCATAACAAGACCAAAAATTATTTAATAGTAACATAACTTGCTCTCACACTGACATGCACATCGACGTTGAGCGCCTATAAGCTCCAACATGCACATCGATAACTTATAGAAATCAAAATTACATTTCCACCTTACAGTGTAATTTCCCTTTCACGTTCCGATGAAAAACATTCTGAGGGGGAACGGCTGGTTCAAATGGCTATGAGCACTTTGGGATTGGTTCAAATGGCTCTGGGCACTATGGGACTTAACATCTATGGTCATCAGTCCCCTAGAACGTAGAAGTACTTAACCCTAACCAACCTAAGGACGACACACACAACCATGCCCGAGGCAGGATTCGAACCTGCGATCGTAGCGGTCGCGCGGTTCCAGACTAAAGCGCCTAGAACCGCTTGGCCACTCCGGCCGGCGAGGGAGAACGTCTAGTACATAAATTTACATAAATTTTGTAATAGGGAAAGTCAAGCGCCGGCACGCCAGTCAGGACCATTAGAGCAGACAGGGCTGTGAAGAAGACGTCAGCCAATCGGACGCAGACTGACCCCTCTCTAGGACGACAACCCGACGCCAGCTCCCTCTACGCGAGGAGAACGGAAGCACTGCACCCAACTGCATCGAGTTCAAGAATAGCATCAAGGCTAGCCGTTTCTCTTCTGCTATGTAGTGTTTTCTATACTGAAGAGATTTCTTATTTTCATGTCATCCTTTGCTTGCAACTCATTGTAAGTTCTCAAAGTTAACTATTGCCATTTGTCTTACTGTGAGAAAACCTCTTTAATAAGATTTGCTCGAATTGTTGTCTAGCGTTCCGAGAAGCAGGTTTCCTAGGCACCCCATATTTGACGTGTAGGCAGGATACAACATTGGAGACGAGAAGACCAATGGATCCCATAGTGGCAATCTGTTTCTTGCTCATGGGCTTTTCTGGCTGCCGCCTTAGTTCTATTTTGTCTTTCCTTTGCAGCTATGTTTACTTGCTTTAATAGTGTTCAAATGGCTCTGAGCACTATATGACTTAACATCTGAGGTCATCAGGCCCCTAGGCTTAGAACTATTTAAACCTAACTAACCTAAGGACGTCACACACATCCATGCCCGAGGCAGGATTCGAACCTGCGACCATAGGAGCAGCGCTGTCCCGGACTGAAGCACCTAGAACCGCTCTGCCACAGCGGCCGGCTCCACTATTTCTTGTCCATGGTAGGCACTGCAGTGTTTAGACTCATTCAGAAATTATTCCCTAATGCCACTTCGAGGAGCTTTACTACCTTGAATTTGTAGATTCGCTAACTATTGTGACTAACAAGTGAAAGTGATAGCAGCTAGGTATCAATTCTTTAATTGCAAGAAACGGTCACAACAGACTTATCGCGAGTGGGAAACAGATTTGCTTGGTATGACGAGTACAGCCAATTTAAATGTGCTTGTTGTGCTTTATACTACGATGTTATATTGCGTGATGCGATCGGTTACAATGTAACTGAAGTCTGACTCAGAGAACAAATTTGGAAACAGCCCGATTCATCATTTCAGCAAATAGTGCAAATACAGTCATTACGATTCAGATGCTGTGTCGGCTGATAAATTCAGCCATAAATTTGTTACGTTGAGTCGCCTCTTCCTCGCGACAGGCCCATCTGGCATTGACACCTTGCGTAGGCCACTCCGCATAAACAGCTCTCTAAACAGACAAACAAAATTAAGTCATGCGCTCTGTGCTATTCACTGCACAAACGCCAGGACTGCCCGTCAACAAAAGCACATTGCTACGCATGTGACAAGAACGGTCACGTACAATCTGTATTTTTGCAACTGAACAAACTTAAGAATTCTGCCCACTCACAAATATCTAGTCACAAGGCCCATGTAATCAATGTAGTATATTCAAACCCTGCTGCAGACATTAGGGAAACTAACAAGCGAACAGTTTCTTCAGTGATACATCACTGAAACCAAACTTTTGTTCAATTCCTTATTTGTGGGAAATGTATGAAATTTCAGTTGGACACGGGGCCTCTGTGACGTTGCTAAATCGTAACGCATATGAACTGTTAAGCTACCTGCGCATGTCTAAAACTAGCACACATGTCGGCTTATAAGGGACAAGTCGATCCCATTCACAGAAAAAGTACTTTGCCTGCCACATATCGCTTAGCTGTGCTACAATCACGCAATTGTGAGAACGTATTTGACCTTCATTCATCTGGTTTGTTTGCCATTAACATTCGGGACAATGTGTTGTCAGTGACTGCATTCAAGGCAAAGGATAGTATAGCTAGCTTGCTGAAAGACTGGCCGGAATTCTTTTCTGAAGGCTTAGGCAAGCCTAACTTTTGCCAGGCCAGAACTGTTCCCATTTCATTATGGGATAATGTTGTTGCTGAACTTAAAGAATTGCAATATAGTGGAGTTATTTCGCCCATATCAGCCTGTTAATGGGCAATTCCAATGGTTTTGCTCTCCAAACCTTCAGGTCGCATTTGCCTCTGTGATTCTGCTTGGTAATAGATCACAAGCCATTGAAGTCTTTGTTTCATCCAATGAAGCCGCTCCCTGTACGAACTGCCCAAAAACTGCAACGGTGGTCTTTGTTGTCGTCTTAATACCAGTACGAGACTTTGTATCGTCCGACTGCGAAGCATGGTAATGCGGACACACTTTCATGTCTTCCGATTGGCCCTGATATAGCCCTTGACGCTTCTGCTGCATCCTGTTGTCACATCAAATCTTGCGATTCTGAATTGCTCCAGTCCTTTCCTCTGAATCATCCGAAAATTTCACAGGCTACGGAAGCTGATTCCGATTTGAAAATTTTGCTAAATTACATTCGCACATATTTGCCTCGCTCAATGCAAATCTGTAGTGAGCCAATAATTAGCACATCGGCATAGCCTAACTATACAGAAAGGTTTGATTCTTGTTCAAAATGACAGTGGCCAGTCACGTATGTTGATCCCCAAAAGTTTGCAAAACGTAGTGTTTCAGTTACTTCCCCAAGGATACTGGGGGTTATTGGTACGAAACAGTTACCGCGTCGCCACTGTACTTGGCAGGGTATGGATACCCGTCAGTCGTCTTGCCTTAGGTAGTTACTGCTGCATGTGAGAGGCTGGGACACCTGGATAGTTTATATATAAAAGCTGTTGTGAGATCGACGTCGTTAATTGCACAAATTAAAATCTGCGTAGTATTCTCTGATACAACTGATCAAAACACATGCAATCATATTTTCCCTCCACTGTAGAGGATAGTCGTAGATTGGGTCACTCTTGTAGCTCAACAAAAAGAGGTAGAAACAGTGATATCGGTAAACCTTACTGAACTACGCGCCGTCCACATTTTTCTAGAAGTTACGAAGAGATGCTATTGGACGGGAGTAGCGTAATCTGCTGGTCTGCCATAGTGTTCGTTGGTATGTGCGTGCTCCTTACCCTTCCCGAACGAGGACTCCACCTGCTTTACAGCGTATACTTCGTTAACGACTAACTGGCACGTGTCTTCGGACAGATTATGCATTTTTCGCGAAGGACATCACGTGTTCGAATCGTGTGTTGGGATGATCGGGAGTCAAAACTATTTTAGCTTGGCTTTTCATACCGGGAAACTACGGAAGCAATTATATCATACGAGCTATGTAAGTATTATCAACCCCAAAACGTTTTCTTTTAATTTCAGAGAATATGCAATTAATGGCATAAATGAATATGAAAACGAAAAAAGATATACGCTATACATTTTGTACAATCACGGACACGACTTCTCTAAGCAAACCGTCGATTATCTGAAATTAAATTTGAACTAATTAGCTGCACCATCGATGCTCGGAGCTGTATTCCAAGACAATAGTTTTTTTCGATCACATTTATTGGAGGACAGCTCGTTCCTGTAAAAATCTGCAGGACCAGTGGGAGTCACGTATACCTCTGTTGTGTTCGTAGTAGGACGCTAGGTTTAATGTGAATTCTTCGTAAGGGAAACGATCAGGCGATGGTAAAAAGGAGTGGAGAAAAGTGACGAACAAACAAATCACTAAAAATCGACCCAATTTTTTGCCGTGACGTATGTCGCAGTCCCTTCAGCACCAGGGATTCATACAAAAGATTTTCCGTGTAGGCTTGGTGGTGAGACGTGAGATGATACGCGTAATAGGCCTTGAAAAATCGTAAGACTGTTTGCTCGATACGTATCCTTGTGGTTGACTTAGTGCTACTTGATGACTTTCCTACCCGACATACACAGGGTTTATTCACTGATTCATGCCGGCGATATTCAAAGTCACGATTAATTGGCCAAGTCGACCATCACTGAGCACATACATCCAGGATTAGACACTGTATCTCCAATTTCAGTCGACGACACACGCTGATGATGCTGTGGCGCCTGCAGATTGCATTCCCACACTGTGCCGGTTTCAACAGATCTATGGTGCGCGACGAGATAGCTGATGACGCCTTTATACACGCACAGACGAACATCACTGGCCGTTAGCACAGGCAGTTAATGACCTGGTTGTAACGCCGGAAATGCATATCCTCCTATTTCCATCTACTGCACTGCAAATTTTTTTATTTATTTTGTTACCTGAAGATATAACATTTCTGTGTCTTTGTATATTGTAATTGTTTTACTATTTGTATATATATGCATTTATGTCGATGTATAAACTATGCTATCGAACGAATACATCAATAAGTCGTGTGGAGAACCAAAGTGTTTAGGATCTTTGGCAGTGTTAACTCTGTCGCGTGGAGCGCGGGCAGGGGGAGTCTGGCTGGAGTAGTGGAGTGGAGCAGGTGTGTTGTGTGACGCTCCCGCGAGTTGCCGCGCTTTCGGGGTTTGGCAGCATGTAATTGCGCTCGACTTGCTATGATAGTTTCTGACACGGTGTCGCGGACGGGAAGCGTTAGCTGGCGCACATCAAGAGCCCGTTTCGTCTGGTGAACATGTCGAGAAGAAGGCACGCCAACATCCAGCTTCTGCAACAGCGACGGCCAACAATGAGTGACTGTCGCCACCTCCTCAATCGACGGCTTCAAACCTTCAATCAACCAACAAGGAAGACTGGAAGCACGTAAAGTTTTAGAACTGTATGGCAGACCTCAGCTTTTAAAATTGTTACTACACAAAATTACAGCAACGTAGCATGAACCTTTGTTGCTCAGGGTCCCTCCCTTTTCCGGAATGACCCCGAGTGTCGTTGAAATTCATACGCCAGCATTAAAGTAATTTAATTCGATTTCACTGCTTTAATTTCAACGTTCAGTTAAGGTATTCATAGCTGGCTACAATATTTAGATTACACAAGCACAAATTAAGAGTGTGAGTTTTGTTACCGTATTTTAGCTTACCTGTGACTGCAGCTCAGCTTGGTACATACTAAATTTTACTATTGTTAATTGTTCAGAATCATTTAATTCAAGTTCAAAGTTAAACCTCTTATTTCTAAATTCCGTAGATTCAAGTAGCTTTTGAAATGATTGTTGAAGTAGCCCAAGACTAACCGTATTTTACTGAATTTCGATGTGCTTCAGAAACAAAACTCACTATTAATTTCAGCCACTAAATTAACTTTCAATTTTCCGGTTTTATTAATTCTTTTGCTAAATTAAGTCAGAGTGTAGCGAAATTTATTACTTCTGACAAACTTTCAGTTTTCACACTACACGTGTCAACCTTCAGTTGCCACGCTTCTAGTGCTAATTATATGTGTAATAACCTTTCTTTTTCAGTTACTATAGTAATTGTCCATAGGACTGGCGACCGTAATTTCCCCCAAATCTGAAATATCTAATTACCGCTAGTTAATTGTTAACGTAACGGCCGCACATTTACTTTCTTTATTGACTTTACCCCCTTTCAAAATTAATTTCCACCAGTTTCATTTGCATTTTTCCTTTCAATTAAAATGTAATCCTTTCCTCCCTCTTTACCGACAGATTAACTTCGGTGACGATTGCTTTCCTCAAATTTCCATTAGGTACACGTGGTTTAATTTTTCACTGTCATTAAGGTCGATACGTAAGGGGGAGGTTACATCTACATCTACATCTATATCTATACTCCGCGAGCCACCTTACGGTGTGTGGCGGAGGGTACTTATTGTACCACTATCTGATCCCCTCTTCCCTGTTCCATTCACGAATTGTGCGTGGGAAGAACGACTGCTTGTAAGTCTCCGTATTTGCTCTTATTTCTCGGATCTTTTCGTTGTGATCATTACGCGAGATATATGTGGGCGGTAGTAATATGTTGCCCATCTCTTCCCGGAATGTGCTCTCTCGTAATTTCGATAATAAACCTCTCCGTATTGCGTAACGCCTTTCTTGAAGTGTCCGCCACTGGAGCTTGTTCAGCATCTCCGTAACGCTCTCGCGCTGACTAAATGTCCCCATGACGAATCGCGCTGCTTTTCGCTGGATCATGTCTATCTCTTCTATTAATCCAACCTGGTAAGGGTCCCATACTGATGAGCAATACTCAAGAATCGGACGAACAAGCGTTTTGTAAGCTACTTCTTTCGTCGATGAGTCACATTTTCTTAGAATTCTTCCTATGAATCTCAACCTGGCGCCTGCTTTTCCCACTATTTGTTTTATGTGATCATTCCACTTCAGATCGCTCCGGATAGTAACTCCTAAGTATTTTACGGTCGTTACCGCTTCCAATGATTTACCACCTATGGCATAGTCGTACTGGAATGGATTTCTGCCCCTATGTATGCGCATTATATTACATTTATCTACGTTTAGGGAAAGCTGCCAGCTGTCGCACAATGCATTAATCCTCTGCAGGTCCTCCTGGAGTACGTACGAGTCTTCTGATGTTGCTACTTTCTTGTAGACAACCGTGTCATCTGCAAATAGCCTCACGGAGCTACCGATGTTGTCAACTAAGTCATTTATGTATATTTTAAACAATAAAGGTCCTATCACGCTTTCGCTACGGTCGCAGGTTCGAATCCTGCCTCGGGCATGGATGTTTGTGATGTCCTTAGGTTAGTTAGGTTTAACTAGTTCTAAGTTCTAGGGGACTAATGACCTCAGCAGTTGAGTCCCATAGTGCTCAGAGCCATTTTGAACCTATCACGCTTCCCTGCGGTACTCCCGAAATTACCTCTACATCTGCAGATTTTGAACCGTTAAGAATGACATGTTGTGTTCTTTCTTCTAGGAAATCCTGAATCCAATCACAAACCTGGTCCGATATTCTGTAAGCTCGTATTTTTTTCACTAAACGTAAGTGCGGAACCGTATCAAATGCCTTCCTGAAGTCCAGGAATACGGCATCAATCTGCTCGCCAGTGTCTACGGCACTGTGAATTTCTTGGGCAAATAGGGCGAGCTGAGTTTCACATGATCTCTGTTTGCGGAATCCATGTTGGTTATGATGAAGGAGATTTGTATTATCTAAGAACGTCATAATACGAGAACACAAAACATGTTCCATTATTCTAAAACAGATTGACGTAAGCGAAATAGGCCTATAATTATTCGCATCTGATTTATGACCCTTCTTGAAAATGGGAACGACCTGCGCTTTCTTCCAGTCGCTAGGTACTTTACGTTCTTCCAGCGATCTACGATAAATTGCTGATAGAAAGGGGGCAAGTTCTTTAGCATAATCACTGTAGAATCTTAAGGGTATCTCGTCTGGTCCGGATGCTTTTCCGCTACTAAGTGATAGCAGTTGTTTTTCAATTCCGATATCGTTTATTTCAATATTTTCCATTTTGGCGTCCGTGCGACGGCTGAAGTCAGGGACCGTGTTACGATTTTCCGCAGTGAAACAGTTTCGGAACACTGAATTCAGTATTTCTGCCTTTCTTCGGTCGTCCTCTGTTTCGGTGCCATCGTTGTCAACGAGTGACTGAATAGGGGATTTAGATCCGCTTACCGATTTTACATATGTCCAAAACTTTTTAGGGTTCTTGTTTAGATTGTTTGCCAATGTTTTATGTTCGAATTCGTTGAATGTTTCTCTCATTGCTCTCTTTACGCTCTTTTTCGCTTCGTTCAGCTTTTCCTTATCAGCTATGATTCGACTACTCTTAAACCTATGATGAAGCGTTCTTTGTTTCCGTAGTACCTTTCGTACATGATTGTTATACCACGGTGGATCTTTCCCCTCGCTTTGGACCTTAGTCGGTACGAACTTATCTAAGGCGTACTGGACGATGTTTCTGAATTTTTTCCATTTTTGTTCCACATCCTCTTCCTCAGAAATGAACGTTTGATGGTGGTCACTGAGATATTCTGCGATTTGTGCCCTATCACTCTTGTTAAGCAAACATATTTTCCTTCCTTTCTTGGCATTTCTTATTACACTTGTAGTCATTGATGCAACCACTGACTTATGATTACTGATACCCTCTTCTACATTCACGGAGTCGAAAAGTTCCGGTCTATTTGTTGCTATGAGGTCTAAAACGTTAGCTTCACGAGTTGGTTCTCTAACTATCTGCTCGAAGTAATTCTCGGACAAGGCAGTCAGGATAATGTCACAAGAGTCTCTGTCCCTGGCTCCAGTTCTGATTGTGTGACTATCCCATTCTATACCTGGTAGATTGAAGTCTCCCCCTATTACAATAGTATGATCACGAATCTTCTTCACGACGTTCTGCAGGTTCTCTCTGAGGCGCTCAACTACTACGGTTGCTGATGCAAGTGGTCTATAGAAGCATCCGACTATCATATCTGACCCACCTTTGATACTTAACTTAACCCAGATTATTTCACATTCGCATTCGCTAATAACTTCACTGGATATTATTGAATTCATTACTGCTATAAATACTCCTCCACCATTGGCGTTTATCCTATCCTTGCGGTATATATTCCATTCTGTGTCTAGGATTTCGTTACTGTTCACTTCCGGTTTTAACCAACTTTCCGTTCCTAATACTATATGCGCACTATTTCCTTCAATAAGAGATACTAATTCAGGAACCTTGCCCTGGATACTCCTGCAGTTTACCAATATTACGTTAACTTTTCCTGTTTTTGGTCTCTGAGGACGGACGTTCTTTATCAACGATGATAATGTTACATGGTGAGGATTGCACCTTACGCAGTAGGGTTTCGAATCAAGACATTAGGCTTCCACAGCCCACTTTGCAGAACCTAGGTCGTCTGCTCTAAGAGGTGGATCTTAAATATGTGCGCTAGTTAAACTGTTCTGATTAGCCGAGAGGGCCAAGGCGCTGCAGTCATGGACTGTGCGGCTCATCCCGGAGGAGGTTCGAGTCCTCCCTCGGGCATGGAAGTGTGTGTTTGTCCTTAGGATAATTTAGGTTATGTAGTGTGTAAGTTTAGGGACTGATGACCTTAGCAGTTAAGTCCCATAAGATTTCACACACATTTGATTTTTTTTTTTTTTATTTCGTGTCAGCTATTTTCGTTGAGTGCTGCTTATTACAACAAACCTTAAGAGCTAGATATCCCGGTTATTTTAGGTCAGAGAATAACCCACCTCTAAGTTTTAAGTGTTTCCTTCTTACAGTAAGATTAAATTCTGTTCGGTAGTCCAACCATTGCGAGTAACATGTCGTACCCAGCGATTAATTAATTACTCTCTGCTTCTCAGACTGACAAGTTACCAGTCTCGGGACTTTCCAGAAGAACTTGGGTAAAATGTAGGTTAGAGAGATTGTGCCCAACAAGATACAATCACACTCCAGGTAAACCACCTCGCAATTGTTTGATATTGTACCATGCAAGATGTTCTATAAAAAATAGCTCAGACAATATACCAGAATGGATCCTGAGTTTAATTAAATGGCCGAAAAGCCGAAACACAGACGAAATTTAGCTCTCATAACATTGACACAAAAAAAATTTTCATTGTACAAAACCCTACATCTTTTCCCCAAATATTTTTGTCATCATTTTACGAAGTATCTGAATTAGGTAAATTTATTGTCTATGACACTGATTCTACCTTTTTTAATGTATGGAATTCGACTATCATCAGTGATCTGTGGCCAAATAATAGACTAACAGAACTTCATAGCTGATTGATCCGTAGACTTTACTTGTGACAATACCTATTGAAACATCCGATTACGTCTCCCGCCTGGCAATTCTCTGTACACTTTTCAATCCATTCAAATTCCTTGTGTGTCTGACTTTTTGCTTTTCTGTTCGCTGCTTCTTTACAGACGTGACAGTGTTTGCTATACTGTTTTATTTGACGAGATTTTTAAACAGCCTCTCCGAAAAGGTTACTGGTGCCAAGTGATTCACCTCCTTGAAAATCGTAACATTAAGAATTCCAAGGCGTAACCCAAACTCTTGACAAAAGGATACCATGCAATAGATACAGTGTAGACAGATTTCAATGTTTTCATCGCAACTTATCTCCTTTAAGTTCATTTGTTTCTTAATACATAATGTACGTCGGAAATTGTATTTCCAAAACAGTTTTTGTGGAACCCGTCCGAGTAGAGAAAATGTAGCGAACGATCTTCCTATGAGCCGCTATTTCTTCGCTCTAGAGAAAATCTAAAATTAAATTACAGAACTAGACTAAAATCCGTAATCAGTATTCCGTCGTATTTTGTATTGATACTCGCTTCTGTTAAGCGCAGAGCAATTTATAACAGTAAATTTAATTAGGTTCCAGCGAATGAGTTTTATGTGCAGTTTTCTACTTAACAGATTCTGCATATTAGTGCAATATACATGCTGGCGTATCCTTCATGATATACGTAAATCGGGAGCACTGAGTGGAAATATACTTGGAATCTGTTAAGCAGTGGTACTTTCGCGAAGCAAGCAATCAAATAAAGGCGGTGATGCGAAATCTCCTCCGCAGCCGTCCGTTTCGCAGGAAATATCTCTCTTTTCCTCCGAGGGCCTAAAAGCAGGGATTTCCGGTATGCATTATTCAAAAGTAAATTTTCGGATCAAACAACAAGCGGGACTGAACGTTTTCTGCTCATTAGCCGTTTATACACAAAACGTGGCAAAAACAGGCGGGAATGTGTAACTGTCAAACGAAAGTTTTTGAATAGATGTTTAAATTATACATTCCAATGGGTTTTTAAAGCCCGTTAAATTACAACCCACAAAACACGCAATAAGGACGCCGAAAAGAGCGCTACATCGGATTAAACTCGTTTTTCTGTCGAACTCTGCAGCAGAGATAAACATTAATTCTTATACAATACACAATTTACCTCCTGAATCACTGATGGCACTGCTTGTAGACACTCTATTCCACTGGCCTTCACTAAACTTCTTTATCTTTTAGTGCTGTGTTTATGATATTAAGACAGTAATTGAATGCAAATATTCCTGAGCATCTAGATAATAATTCTCATAATATGTTACACTTATGTTCTTATGTTAGTTAGGTTTAAGTAGTTCTAAGTTCTAGGGGACTGGTGACCTCAGATGTTTAGTCCCATAGTGCTCACAAGGGAACCTCCCCATCGCACCCCCCTCAGATTTCATTATAAGTTGGCACAGTGGATAGGCATTGAAAATCTGAACACAGATCAATCGAGAAAACAGGAAGAAGTTGTGTGGATCTATGAAAAAATAAGCAAAATATAAAAACTGAGTAGTCCATGCGTAAGATAGGCAACATCAAAGATAGCGTGAGCTTAGGAGCGCCGTGGTCCCGTGGTTAGCGTGAGCATCTGCGGAGCGGGAGGTGCTCGGTTCAAGTCTTCCCTCGAGCGAAGAGTTTAATTTTTTCTTTTCAGACAATTATCAAAGTTCAGGCACTCACTCATAATCAACTTCGCTCTCCAAAATTCCAGGACATGTTCAGATTTGCTTGGACATATGCACGATTTGACGGTCTACTCACGGAAAAATTTGAAAACGTTAAAAACATGTTTTGACAAAGCACAGGGAAAACTTATTGATTGGCGACTCCATGTTGTCTTGTGCACTACGACCAGGAAACAGGTATACTTGGAAAAAGAGACAGCATTGGTCGTATATTTTTTACTATTGCAAAATCGATTTTCTGTCACTGAGTGATTGCCGTAAGCTTAGTGACAACAGTGTATCTCAATTTAAGTTATACAATATAGCACTGAAGATGGTCACTCAGTGACAGAAAATCGATTTTGCAATAGTAAAAAATATACGACCAATGCTGTCTCTTTTTTCAAGTATACAGGTAAAACTGTGCGACTGTGAAACTGTTGCATTCATTTGTTGCAGATTATGTGGCAAAATCCTATGTTTTCATCAGTTTTTTGGGGTAGATTATCACATCCAGAAGAAAACCTAAATCGGGCAAGGTAGGAGAATCTTTTTACCCATTCGCCAAGTGTACAAGTTACGTGGGTCGACAACATATTCCTGTCATGTGACGCACATGCCGTCACCAGTGTCGTATATAATATATCAGACGTGTTTTCCTGTGGAGGAAGCGGTTGACCTATGGCCTTGCGATCAAATGTTTTCGGTTCCCATTGGAGAGGCACGTCCTTTCGTCTACTTATCGCACGGTTGTGCGGTGCGGTCGCAAAACACAGACACTAATCTTATTACAGTGAACAGAGACGTCAGTGAACGAACGGACAGATCATAACTTTACAAAAATAAAGAAAAGCTTTTCACTCGAGGGAAGTCTTGAACCAAGGACTTCTCGGTCCGCAGCTGCTCACGCTAACCACGGGACCACGGCGCACCTGAGCTCACATTGTCTTTGATGTTGCCTATCTTCTCATGCACTACTCAGTTTGTATATTTTGCTTATTTTTTCGTAGTTCCACACAACTACTTCCTGTTTTCTCGATTGATCCGTGTTCAGTTTTTCAAGGCCTATGCACTGTGCCAACTTATAACGAAATCTGAGGGGGGTGTGATGGGGAGGTTCCTTTGTCAGAGCTATTTGCACCATCTGAACCTTGAGCAGTACAGTAATAGAACTACTCTCATCAGGATCGGCAGAAAATTAACGCCATCAACAATTGTTAAGATGTACAAGTAGGAGATGCAGAGAGAGAGAGGAGAGAGAGATGGTTCAAATGGCTCTGAGCACTATGGGACTTAACATCTCAGGTCATCAGTCCCCTAGAACGTAGAACTACTTAAACCAAACTAATATAAGGTCACCACATACATCCATGCCCGAGGCAGGATTCCAACCTGCGATCGTAGCGGACGCGCGGTTCCAGACTGAAGCGCCTAGAACCGCTTGGCCACCAGCGGACGGCCAGAGAGAGAGAGAGAGAGAGAGGCCACCGTAAAAATTTAATTAACAACTAAAAAGTAAAGCTAAGTAATCTAATTTTCGCTTATTTGTAGATACATGTTAGCGCAACTGGCAGACATTGAAATTCTCATGATACATGTCGCAGCACACCGCTAGAAGACACGAAACAAAACAGCGCAATCGATCTGGAGCTTATTGATGGACTGCGTCATTTCATTTTGGTTCATATAGACACAAACTAAAGACGTGCGCCTCTAAACAGAACGTGTTCAGCCATCGAGGAACACCAATGAAATCGCAAAGAAGATCTCAGCACTGGGACAGTACCGTTTAAGTCTGATCTGGTATGACGATCGGCCTAACGACTCATCACATTACTTTTGACTAAATTTTTAAAACTTTTCGAGATGATAAAACGCTCTGACTGCCTCTTGTATGCGAACAGCGATCAAACCTTAATAACCGTGGAGACTAGAATGCTATAGTAGGGAAAGTAAGGAGGAAAAATAGGTTTGGTAGTATAGATGAGAAGTCTACTGGAGACGTCTTCCAGTATTGAACATAGGACTTAATCTGAAGAAATAAATTTCAGAGAACGTGAGTTTAGAGCACAGCATTGTATTGCTGAAGAATTCCAAGAGGAGGCTATGTATTTTGAAAAGGTCTGCAGACAGGAGGCTTTCAGCTGGATTACCTAATGGCGTGGTATAGAATGACAGAAGTGAAAAAAAGTTGACTTCCGCGAAGGATATCATTTAAGGAGTGGAACAGTTCAACATTTCCATTAGTTTTCGTTCCCAGCATCCAGAAAAAAGAAGCAAAAGCTACCACTCATACTGTCCAGGATAAGTCACCACCTTTATTATCCAGATAGATGGCTGTCTGAGTTATCGTCACGTTGACGACGAAGTCATTAAATACGGAACGCTGTCTCGAATATGAGAAGGAAATCCGCCGTGTACTTCTCAAAGAACCATAGCGGTGCTTGCCGTAAGCAAGCATAGCAGCACACAGTCTAAATCTGGCTGACCAGAAATCAGTTCCTAGAGCAGAAATAGACGCATATCACAATTTGGTAATGACAAATCTTAGAGTGGAATTTAACACAATTATGAAGAGGAATAGTGGTCTAACGTACTGGGACATGTGGTAATGTATGTACGTTTGCAGATCTCTGGGGCTACAGATACTGCTGTAACGAATATCACACTAAGCACATTCGTTGAAGAGGAACGGGTATCCATAAAAGGGCCACACAGAAATTGAATGAACAAACACAGGTACAAGTACCTAATATGCAAGACATGGGGTATCGACTATCAGTGATCTGCAGAGCCTTGGGTGACACGAGATCAAAGAAGGTGGCAACTATGGTTGACATTCGTTGGAAATTTTTAAAATCATTGGGGGACGTGCCAAACAAACAAATACTATAGCTGGTATGTAAATCTTTGAGCCTATAGACCTATGATCACGCTGCTGGATAAAAACAAATTTCAGCCACATAGTCCCGAAATTTTTGGAAGTGCCGGAATTTTAACAATAAAAGGCTACGTAGAAAGAACAGTCGAACACCGCTACATCAATGCGCTTACGTCTTCGATTAAAAGAACACAAGTAGTGGCTTTCATTACTACAGATAATACCGCACAGCGCAATTTTTGGGAGTGTTGTATTTAAAGTTTTAAACATGCCTGCATTGTCAGCGACCGTTACAAAGTAAAATTAAAGCAATAACAGCCCCGTTTGCAAAATGAAGTCATTTTGACCTAGGTTTCGGCCACTATTAAGAGTGCCTTCACCAGAAATAAAACATTTAAACTGGCCCATAACATAAGTTTAAAGTTTTAGGAACAATTATTTTAAGTGTAAGTAGAGACTAACAGTATAAAAAAAAGGTATATTACTTACGTGTCACGTATAAAATAGATATCAAGCGACAAAGCTTTAGTCGCAAAATTTTAAAATAGAGAACAGAGGCAGGCAACTTATATTGTACGTGACATGTAAGTACTATGCATTTTCTTTTCAAACTCCTAGTCAGTACTTATACTTACAAAAAGTTTTCCAAAAACTTTGTGCTTATGTTATAGCCCAGTTTAAATGTTTTATTTCTGATTAAGGCACTCTTAGTAATGGCCGAAACCTAGGTCCTAAAGACATCATTTTGCGACCGAGGGCTGTTATTACTTAAATTTTTTTGTGTTGTACATATTTACAATTTATGTGTCATATGTCTAATTGTCAGTGGTCTGAGCGGCGGTTCACTTTTGCCGTTGTAAAACGAACTGATGTTCCTGTCCCGCTGTATTTAATCTTGCTGATCTGTACTGAGCATGAGGTGTCACCAAAGATACATAAAAATTGAGACAGACATCCCTGTGAAGGCAAAACTGCTAATTAGTGAGCTCAAACGATCTGTATTGTATATCACTACATTGTCCTGTACTGTCATGTCGTATTTAGTTGTAGCTTCCGAAATTTTATTGAAACCAGTTCATAGTATAAAAGAGGGTAAAATCCCACTGGTGCTTCCTAGTTCACAGCATTTTCGTGTATTTGTAGTGTTTCAGTATGGCGCTAAATTAGGGCCATGTAATAAAGTACAGGGTGTCCAGAAAAGGGCTTCCTGCTTTCAAAATTAAATATCTCGAAAACAAAGATCAAAGATCGATAGAGGAATGCAGTAAACGGTATGTTTGTTGTGAAAGCTGTAAGAAGTTTATACAGCAGTTTGAAATAATATTTACAAAAGCTGCTAACAGACGGCAGACGGCGCTGTACGCTGTACAGCTCATATCACCATTCATGAGTGAAATAATCGTATGAAAACAATCTTTGCAAACAATCACATCACAATGTTTTCAAAATGTTCACCATTGGCACTACAGAGGTGGCGCAAACGAAGAATGAAATTCGCCATCACATTTCGTAGTGTCTCAACCGAAATGGATTCACATGCCACAGAGATCGTCGATTCAAGCTCGTCCAGCGTAGCGGGATGCTTCAGGTAGACCATGTCTTTCACTGTGCCCCACAGAAAAAAAGTTACATGGAGTCAAATCCGGCGAATATGGAGGCCAATCCATGCCTGCACCAGGAAATTTGGGATATTCCAAAGCAATGACTCCATTCCCGAAGTATTCCTTAAGAAAGCGAAACACTTGTTCGGTCCGATGTAGTCGGGCTCCATCTTGCATAAACCATGCAGTACCTTGTCGATCCTCTAACGCTTGCTGTGTGGCGACAAATTGTTCCAAAATTGCAACGTAACGTGCACCAGTAACCGTTTCCCGAATGAAAAAAGGGCCAATAATGCATCTGCTTCATACTGCAGCCCACACAGTAATTTTAGGAGAATACAGGGGTTTCGCTTCACACCAATATGGCTTTTCGGAACCCCAAAATCGCCAGTTCTGCTTATTCACGTATCCATTCAGGTGGAAGTGTGCTTCATCTGTAAATCAGATGCAGCCAACATCAAATCCTTCACTATCAATCATTGTGAGCGTCTGATTAGCAAAGGCAACCCTTTGTTGCACAGCTCGTACGGATATGGCCTGGTACGTTTGAATTTTGAATGTAAACATGTGTAGGCTCTTTCTCAGTATTTTCTGCGTGCTGGAACGCTTCAAACCAGTCTAAGATGCAATTCTACGGACGGATGACGTTGGATTTCGCTGAATAATTCCAGAAACTGTGGCGATATTTTCAGGCGTAACTGCGGTTTGCTTGCGGCCAATATGCCCCACTAGATCATCAGCTACGCTGCCTGTTCGTTGAAATTTTTCGAAGTGCGTACGAATGGTTTTTGCATCGGGTCCTTTTGGAACATTAAATCGTGCTTGAAAACTTCGCCTTGTTGCAGTAGGACTCTCTTCTAACCTGTGGTACTCTAGCACCAGAAAAACGCGTTGTTCAGTGGAGTACATGGTTTTAATCTCTTTCTTCGATACGCCAACTTCCTTCCACGTTTCAATAGTGGAACTGATCGCTCTAGGCTTCGGATCACTATTTATACTAGGTATTACGTATGGCGATTACATCGCCATCTTTTAGCAGCTTTTGTAACTATTATTTCAAACTGCTGTATAAACTTCTTACAGCTTTCACAATAAACATACCGTTTACTGCATTCCTCTATCGATCTTTGTTTTCGAGATATTTAATTTTGAAATCAGGGGGTCCTTTTCTGGACACCCTGTATATTAAACATGATGCAAAGAATATTCTTTAAGCCCGTTTTTTCTTCTGATGGTCGTTACTATGACTTAGGCAAACACTGTAAGATAAGGTTTCGTAAGTGTATAATCGTTTGTCTATATTCTTTTTCTTCTGTCCTGTTACCTGATAATTGCGCAAGCTTTTACATATGCTGCGTATTAGATATGAAGCAGGTCAGCCGTACCGCAAGAGCCACTGCTCTTCCCTTTGACAGTAAGGGTTACCTCAACTGGATCGCTCTGAGGAACCACTTAGCAGACAAACGTTCGCTCCAGAGCTTCGTGACGCAGCGTCCCTTTGGTGACGTGCGGATGTAGTTTACTTGGACACACCTGGAAAGCAAGTACACTGGCCAATAGGGATGCCTGTAAGCATCCAGCGGCGCCAACTGGAGCGCAGAGCGCCTCCCAGCGAGATCAATGGACCAATCCGGAGCGAGCCCCTGGCACGGCTCATACGGCTGACGTCTGTCTGGCGCGCCGATGAGACATCAAACGGAAGATGGTACGCCTGACAAACAGAGTGTGCAATTACTGTGTGATTCACAGCTGAGCATCCGCGAGTGAGACAACGACCTCCACAAACAACGATCCACTCGTAAGCTGAGAATAAATACGCACACAGGGAGACATCCCATAACACATGGCCATCCGTGAGGGCCATTCTTCATTCGTCAGCAATATGTTTAACAGCTTGGCTCTTCGTGTGCTGCCGAAGCGCTCCATTTATGTTACAGATGATATTCACTGACAACAGTCCGAAGAAATTCATACAATGAAAACACGACCGCAGAGTTGTAGAAGACTGTAACAGGCTAGGTGGATAAAAGCAGGAATTTGACAAAAGTACATGCAGGGAAAAGTTAATAAGATAAAAAGGAGAAACATTCACATAGTAAATAAGATAAAGTTAGTGATATCTTCGTGATCCTCACACAATAATCATGAGGTTTATGCCAAACAGTTCCTTTTATTTCATTGTAAAATATCTCGCGCGTATATGAAAACACTGCATTCGAGACTAGAAGACGAGCGGTAGCATCTGTCCATTTAATGAATGAATAATAAATTAAGAAATACTACAAATAATTTTTTGCTGTCGAAGGCCATTTCTTCTTATGAACTCTAGACCCTTTATCAACAGGAAATCTGGTTGGCTACCTTTGAATTTGTCTGATCCTTCCTAGACTCAATACATCGGCTAGTAAGCAACTATCGCTCATACGCAAACCTTGGAACGAGCTGTTATGCTTGTCTGAAAAGAACAACGGCTGTAATCTGAGGTTAAGAAAGAGACATTCACGAAAAAAACTGGCAACACGTGGCGTACATTTGTTTCATTGTTGCACTCCATTAAAATGTGATTCTTAAATAAAAACCAAACCGCTATGAAATTAAACCACATATGGCGTAGGCAAAACAGATACAAACTAGACAACTCGTTATTTGATTTATTCTTATCAATTTCCGAGTCATTTAATTTGGTAAACTTTTTACCACTTGAGTTCGAGCTCTAAACTCATATAGCTGATTTCTGCGCCCTTGAGATCCCGGGAACCCGGCGTCCATATTGAGGATTAACTACTTATTCATTTTATCCTATACGGGAATATTTCACACCACGAGATAAAATTCAATTGCAGTTACATTCAATAACCGCAATTAATTACTCGTATAAAATTCGCTCATATAATGTAACTACATTTAAGCTGTATGAGCCAGCTTTACAGATATCTTACTTGGTGCTTTGTAAAAGAATTTGGCTTATCTCAGAAACTTTATCATTGTGTTCATTGTACTACGATATGCAACTCATTTAAGAGGGTGCGGTGAAATTTCGGTCATTGGTGTTGAACTTTTGTGATGATCGAGGGAATAATCAAGTTCTACATTTAAAAATTAAAGTATAAATGTTATTGCAAGCTTCAGTACAGGTACCACTTTCGACATTATACACTACTGGCCATTAAAATTGCTACACGAAGAAGAAATGCACATCATAAACGGGTATTTATTGGACAAATATAATATACTAGAACTAACATGTGCTTACATTTTCACGCAATTTGGGTGCATAGATCCTGAGAAATCAGTACCCAGAACAACCAGCTCTAGCCGTAATAACGACGTTGATACGCCTGGGCATTGAGTCAAACAGAGCTTGGATGGTGTGTACAGGTACAGCTGCGCATGCAGCTTCAACACGATACCACAGTTCATCAACAGTAATGACTGGCGTACTGTGACGAGCCAGGTGCTCGTCCACCATTGACCAGACGTTTTCCATTGGTGAGAGATCTAGAGAATGAGCTGGCCAGGGCAGCAGTCGAACATTTTCTGTATTCAGAAAGGCCAGTACAGGACCTGTAACATGCGGTCGTGCATTATCCTGCTGAAATGTAGGGCTTCGCAGGGTTCGAATGAAGGGTAGAGCCACGGGTCGTAACACATCTGAAATGTAACGTCCACTGTTCAAAGTGCCGTCAATGCGAACAAGAGGTGACCGCGACGTGTAACCAATGGCACTCCATACCATAACGCCGGATGATACGCCAGTATGGCGATGACGAATACACGCTTCCAATGTGCGTTAACCGTGATGTTGCCAAACATGGATGCGACCATCGGGATGCTGTAAACAGAACCTGGATTCATCCGAAAAAATAACGTTTTGCCATTCGTGCACCCAGGTTCGTCGTTGAGACACCATCGCAGGCGCTCCTGTCTGTGATGCAGCGTCACGGGTAACCACAGCCATGGTCTCCGAGCTGATAGTCCACGCTGCAGCAAACGTCGTCGAACTTTTCGTGCAGATGGTTGTTGTCTTGCAGACGTCCCCATCTGTTGACTCAGGGATCGAGACGTGTCTGCACGATCCGTTACAGCCATGAGGATAAGATGCCTGTCATCTCAACTGCTAGTGATACGAGGCCGTTGGGATCCAGCACGGCGTTCCGTATTACCCTCCTGTACCCATCAATTCCATATTCTGTTAACAGTCACTGGATCTCGACCGACGCGAGCAGCAACGTCGCGATACGAGAAACCGCAATCGCGATAGGCTACAATCCGACCTTTATCAAAGTCGGAAACGTGATGGTACGCATTTCTCCTCCTCACACGAGGCATCACAACAACGTTTCACCAGGCAACGCCGGTCAACTGCTGTTTGTGTATGAGAAATCAGTTGAAAACTCTCCCGTGTCAGCACGTTGTAGGTGTCGCCACCGGCGCCAACCTTGTGTAAATGCTCTGAAAAGCTAATCATTTGCATATCACAGCATCTTCCTCCTGTCGGTTAAATTTCGCGTCTGTAGCACGTCCTCTTCATGGTGTAGCAATTTTAATGTCCAGTGGTGTAGTATTATAACAGGTGACACTAATTGACGTGTAAACCGCTTTATTCAATTACGGAAGCAGAAGACCCCTTAATGCACCTTTCATTTATGTTCCATTCGAATTTCTGCTCCACCAAAACTCTATCACTCCATCCAAATCCTCAAAAGCTATGCACTCTTCTTTGATTTACACACTCCACCAAAACCCTTTCACCCCATTCAGTTCTTCAAAAGCTATACTCTCCTCTTTGATTTCCACTCTCGCTTACTTTCTCCTACAATATTCTCGAAGCAAGATTAAAATTTGCTTTTAGCCGTACTGAACAACCATTGATCATCAATACATTTACAAGCACACTGAACAAACTTTAGGAGGCATTCCCTCACCTCCCAGACATCCAATCCACCAACGTTACACGTACACCCCCTCCAGATCGTATGGCAACAAAATAATCATCTCATCCCCCCTCTCTTTCTCCAATATGGCTGTGAATTTTACCCACATACCTGTCCATCCCCTCATATTTCTTTTCCTTACCTGCGTCAGCAAGGTTCGGGACTATGCTCGTAATCATTCCTGACCACCTTCTTGACATTCAGCCGCGTATTACAATTCACAAAGTCGATATATACTCCACCATTCAGTCAGAAAATGAACAAAACTGCATCTCGTCTTTAGCCACAAAACAATGTATCTTCCTGATACGTGTACATCGATTTTTCTCTGCGATTGCAGTCTGGCGCAGATATATTGACTGTAACTGTGGCATATGTGGCCTGCTGCGAAGCGAAAAATGCCTGTTAAGCACTGCGCAGGAAGGACGGTGACGACTTCGATGTTGTGGCCGGTTAGCGTGATGTTGAAGTGAGTAGCTGTTTTCGGCAGCACTTGCTTTGCTGTGGACTGGTGTTCATGGAGCCACGGCAGACTGGAGTGTACGGTGGGGAGCAGGAGAGTGATAGCAGCCGCCATTGTTCAGGTCTCTAGCTGTGACACTTTGCTCTGACCTTGTCTGTCAGCAGTAGAACGAAAGTTGAGTGTCTTCTGCGCTCTGTCCAGTAGTATTGTCATCAGCGAAGCTGTGGATTGCCTTTTACGGTGTCTGTGACATTTGCCTTACTTAGGCTACTTGATGTTGGAATCCCAGTAAGTAGAATTCGTTCTGTTAGAGGTAGTGGACTCACTTCCACGTTGATCTACAAACTCAGCTCCTGGTGTAACAAGGTGTGAAAGCAAGATATATTTCTCACAGTTCTGTTCAGTCTACGAAAATCTTTATTAGTACAAGCCCGAGGTTCAGAGTTCCTGGGTCTAATCCTGGGTCTCAGTACGCTTTCGACCCACTTTACTATCGGGTTCTCTAGCACGCGCGCACACTCATACACACACACACACACACACACACACACACACACACACACACACACACAAAAGAAAAAAAATGGGGTGAGAAGGACCAGCGCTCTTAGGATTCCGTGCAAATCTAATTATGTACATACACTCCTGGAAATGGAAAAAAGAACACATTGACTGCGGTGTCAGACCCAAAATACTTGCTCCGGACACTGCGAGAGGGCTGTACAAGCAATGATCACACGCACGGCACAGCGGACACACCAGGAACCGCGGTGTTGGCCGTCGAATGGCGCTAGCTGCGCAGTGTTTGTGCACCGCCGCCGTCAGTGTCAGCCAGTTTGCCGTGGCATACGGAGCTCCATCGCAGTCTTTAACACTGGTAGCATGCCGCGACAGCGTGGACGTGAACCGTATGTGCAGTTGGCGGACTTTGAGCGAGGGCGTATAGTGGGCATGCGGGAGGCCGGGTGGACGTACCGCCGAATTACTCAACACGTGGGGCGTGAGGTCTCCACAGTACATCGATGTTGTCGCCAGTGGTCGGCGGAAGGTGCACGTGCTCTCGACCTGGGACCGGACCGCAGCGACGCACGGATGCACGCCAAGACCGTAGGATCCTACGCAGTGCCGTAGGGGACCGCACCGCCACTTCGCAGCAAATTATTGACACTGTTGCTCCTGGGGTATCGGCGAGGACCATTCGCAACCGTCTCCATGAAGCTGGGCTACGGTCCGCACACCGTTAGGCCGTCATCCGCTCACGCCCCAACATCGTGCAGCCCGCCTCCAGTGGTGTCGCGACAGGCGTGAATGGAGGGACGAATGGAGACGTGTCGTCTTCAGCGATGAGAGTCGCTTCTGCCTTGGTGCCAATGATGGTCGTATGCGTGTTTGGCACTGTGCAGGTGAGCGCCACAATCAGGACTGCATACGACCGAGGCACACAGGGCCAACACCCGGCATCATGGTGTGGGGAGCGATCTCCTACACTGGCCGTACACCACTGGTGATCGTCGACAGGACACTGAATAGTGCGCGGTACATCCAAACCGTCATCGAACCCATCGTTCTACCATTCCTAGACCGGCAAGGGAACTTGCTGTTCCAACAGGACAATGCACGTCCGCATGTATCCCGTGCCACCCAACGTGCTCTAGAAGGTGTACGTCAGCTACCCTGGCCAGCAAGATCTCCTGATCTGTCCCCCATTGAGCATGTTTGGGACTGGATGAAGCGTCGTCTCACGCGGTCTGCACGTCCAGCACGAACGCTGGTCCAACTGAGGCGCCAGGTGGAAATGGCATGGCAAGCCGTTCCACAGGACTACATCCAGCATCTCTACGGTCGTCTCCATGGGAGAATAGCAGCCTGCATTGCTGCGAAAGGTGGATATACACTGTACTAGTGCCGACATTGTGCATGCTCTGTTGCCTGTGTCTATGTGCCTGTGGTTCTGTCAGTGTGATCATGTGATGTATCTGACCCCGGGAATGTGTCAACAAAGTTTCCCCTTCCTGGGACAATGAATTCACGGTGTTCTTATTTCAATTTCCAGCAGTGTAAATAGTTCATCAATGCCGAGAGAGTCTCGACGATTTTTGCCTGATATCGTTAATATACTGGCAAGATACCTGTCCTGGGAATGTTTTAATTGTGAGTTTAAAATCGGACGACAAATGACAATATAAAAATCTCGTCGTGTGATAGAATTAAAATTTAATAATTTTCCGACTTTTTTTTCCTTTACTTGCATTGTGAAACAATGTTACTTGACTAATTCATGATACTAGATCAACGGCAGCTACCCTAAAGGTTTTAATGAGTGAGTATGGGAATACCAAAATATGTGACGTAATTAGCGTATCCTTTGATTGCATTGATTTATAGGCTCAGCAATTTTACGAAGGGACCGATTGAGGCACGGAACTCTAATAAAAATGTCGTCACTAACGCAGTGCGAGTAAGGCAGCGTCGGACAAAGGAATGGTGTCTTGCATACTCCGTTTGTATTCCTCGTACTGATCTATTGTAGTTTTATGCAGTTGTTTTACGGATAGAATGATTTTCCCTAAGTTCTGTTTTATTACATATGATTCTTTTACGCGACTCTGAGTATGGTCATTTTATACCAGTTTAGTGGACAGGTAAAGTTTGTCCGTTGGATCTCCCAGATGACCTCTGTGTATAAATGTGACTGCCTGCTGCTATAGTGTGCAGCAGAGCAAATTTGCTTACATACGAAAAAACCCTCAAGTGCACAGTCATTGAGCATTTATAAAAAAATAAAAAGTATTAACTTTCATTAACACAATCTTAAATTTTGTGAGAGGTACAGCCCGTGTTTATGTTAACTACTTTTGCGGGTGCAACAGTTTGGGTGTGCAACAATTTGGGGATTTTGTCAGTAAAATTTTGAAGATTCTTGTTCAATTGTGACCTTTTCACTGATTTAGGGGAAGATTTCATTAAAGGTTCTTAATACCGCCCAGCTTATATGTTGCTTAGTACTTGAAATTTTTAGTGGTATTTGTTTGAATATTGACTGATTGATCTTGGGAGGTTATACTCGTGTTGGTGTTAACTGTTGACGTGGGAATAAGGCCGTTGCGTATGTCCAGATGTTTGGGGCACGTACCACATGAAAGTTTGGTGGTTTTTAAAAACTATTGTTAAGATATTAGATTAAGTTTCTCATTGCGGAATGGGTAAGGTCCGTCAGAGTTTTCTAGTTGGCAACCCAAATTTTTTCGGTAGAGTCACTTTTAATTATTGTAAAAAAATTGTATTTTCAGGTTGGTCTAAGTGGGCTAGAGCCTGATGTGATTTTAATGTTTAAATTTTTTAAAAAGTGAGAGAAAGAGTGTTTTTTTTTTACTTATTAGAGACTGAAAGTATCACAAACGATGTGTCTGTTCAGGTACCAATGACTGAAGAAACATATACTCTAGTAACTGTTGTGTTAATGAAAGTAAATTTTTTTATTTTTTTATAAAAGCTCAGTGACTATGCGCTTGAGGGTCTTTTCGTATGTAAGCAAATTTGCTCTGTGGTTAACCGTCTACTTTTAATTACGACAGAGTCAGTGCAAGAAATCACATATTGTTTAAACGCATTTCGTAAGCCGTAAGGGAATATTTTTTTTTTTTGTCTTCAAAGAAAATCTAAAAAAGTGATTCATACATTTGTTGATTAGTAACCTCGTACTCACAAGGAAGCATAACCAAGTTGACTTCATAATTTAAGGAGGAAATTTCCATTTGTAAGGTATCAGATCTAGTGTAAGGATGTAGAGGCTTATCTCACTAGGGGTAAGGTAGATACTGCCTACAGGAGAATTAAAGAGACCTTTGGTGAAAAGAGAACCACTTGTATGAATTTCAAGAGCTCAGATGGAAACCCAGTTCTAAGCAAAGAAGGAAAAGCAGAAAGGTGGAGGGAGCATATAGAGGGTCTATACACGGGCGATGTACTTGAGGACAGTATTATGGAAATGGAAGAGGATGTAGATGAAGATGAAATGGGAGATATGATACTGCGTGAAGAGTTTGACAGAGCACTCAAGGACCTGAGTCGAAAAAAGGCCCAGGAAGTAGACACCATTCCATTACAACTACTGACAGCCTTGGGAGAGCCAATGCTGACAAAATTCTATCATCTGGTGAGCAATATGTATGAGACAGGCGAAATACCCTCAGACTTCAAGAATATAATAATTTCAATCGCAAAGAAAGCAGGACTTGACAGGTGCGAAAATTACCGAACTATAAGTTTAATAAGTCAGGGTTGCAAAATACTAACGCTATTTCTTTACAGACGAATGGAAAAAATAGTAGAAGCCGAACTCGGGGAAGATCGGTTTGGATTCCGTAGAAATACTGGAACACGTGAAGCAATACGGACCTACGACTTATCTTAGAAGCTAGATTAAGGAAAAGCAAACCTACGTTTCTAGCATCTGTAGACCTAGAGAAAGTTTTGACAATATTGACTGGAATACTCTTTCAAATTCTGAAGGTGGCAGGGGTAAAATACAGGGAGCGAAAGGATATTTACAATTTGTACAGGTGGCAGTTATAAGAGTCGAGGGAGATGAAAGGGAAGCAGTGGTTGCGAAGGGAGTGAGACAGGGTTTCAGCCTCTCCCCGATGTTACTCAATCTGTATATTGAGCAAGCAGTGAAGGAAACAAAAGAAAAATTTGGAGTAGGTATTAAAATACATGGAGAAGAAATTAAAACATTGAGGTTCGCCGATGACATTGTAATTCTGTCAGAGACAGCAAAGGACATGGAAGGGCAGTTGAACGGAATGGATAGAGTCTTGAAAGGAGGATAAAAGATGAACATCAATAAAAGCAAAACGTGGATAATGGAATGTAGTCGAATTAAGTCGGGTGATGCTGAGGGGATTAGATAAGGAAATGAGACACTTAAAGTGTTAGAGGAGTTTTGCTATTTGGGGAGCAAAATCTGATGATGGTCTGAATGTCGAAGTAGAGAGGATATAAAATGTGGACTGGCAATGGCAAGGAAAGCGTTTCTGAAGAAGAGAAATCTTTTAACATCGAGTATAGATTTAAGTGTCAGGAAGTCGTTTCTGAAACTATTTGTATGGAGTGTAGCCATGCAATGAAGTGAAACATGGGCGACGTGTAGTTTGGACAAGAAGAGAATTGAAGCTTTCGAAATGTGGTGCTACAGAAGAATTCTGAAGATTAGATAGGTAGATCACATAACTAATGAGCAGGTATTGAATAGAAGAGTCATTTTAGGCCCAAATTAACAAGAAGAAGGGATTGGTTGGTAGGGCATGTTCTGAGTCATCAAGGGATCACCAATTTAGTGCTGGAGGGAAGTGTGAAGGGTACAAATCGTAGAGGGAGACCAAGAGATGAATATGCTAAGCTGATTCGGAAGGATGTAAGTTGCAGTAGTTATTGGGAGATGAAGAGTCTTGCACAGGATAGAGTAGCATGGAGAGCTGCATCAAACCAGTCTCTGGACTGAAGACCAGAATAACAACAAAAGTTGGTAAGGATTCGAGTCAGTATATATATTTATACTTTTATATTCATATTTACATATTTATTCATCCCTAGAACAATGCAACTGGTATACGTTATTAGATAAACGTAAATGGATTTTTGCCATTTTTACGGATCTTAAAATTACTCTTACAGTATTTATAAATATGCCATGTATTGTTGCATAATGTATAGGGTGTCTATAATATTTTTAAGTATTCATTTGCAAGGTAGCAGCTTTTCCTTAGTAAATATGTTTCTAGCTTTTGACTAGAGGTATGAAGTTCATTTACACTTTTAGTTTCCCGTGGCAGCCAATTGTTCAGTTTTAGGCATTTATATAACTTACTGTTCTGTGTTTTTGACTTATTTCTCGTGTTTAGGTGTAAGCAGTGACAATATATAGTTTCATGCACATCTATAGAGCATTTACTAATACACTGATTGAATATATTTTCTTATTTACGTTATACTCTGGAAAATGAATTCACATAGAAGTCCCAATTTCTCGATTTTTAAATAAATCAGTACCATGGGCCATATCGCTATTATATGTTACTATCCATACATCACTTTTCTCCACCTTGAAGGAAGTCTGAATGTTCCCAGTACTTATTCCACGAAACATAATTCCGTAACTGAAGACTGAATGCATATATCCGCAATAAGTCACTTTGAGCTATGAAACATTTCAAACAGGTGAAACTATCGTAACGCGTAACATGATGCGGATAGTCTCTTTGCCACATCTCTTATATATTCCGTCCATTTCAACTGTCAGTCTACCTTCAACACCAAGGATTTGTGAATTATAATACATCATCAATAATTTTTAATCTAGCATCATTGTACTTTTTATTCAATTGGAATTACGTACAATTAGTTTTATTTACGTAGAGAGATACTTTATTTTTCAGTGCCCAGTTGTGGGAATCTTTGAGAGTCGCATTAACCTTTTCTGTCAACTGTTTTGCGTTTTAACTGTGATCCACTAAAAATACTTTTTCTTCACCTACACCCGACATTCTGTGGGACATCACTCATGTAATTAAGAAAATGGAATGGGTCTAACCACACCCCTGTAGGGGACAAATTTTAAATTACAATGTATTTGAAAATGAATATCCGATATTTTACGCTTTGTACCATTTATTACATTCATCTTAAAATTGTAAATGTTACTTCATATCATAGAGCAACTCAAAGAATTTATCTTACAAGTGTTTAATGTGAACACCATTCGTCACACGTCACACAGCGAGTCGATAGGAAAGTTCTTCCCACACTTTGATCAGTCAGACTGAAATAATTGCAACAACTGCTTCAGTTCTGTTTCTTAGGCCGGTTAGACCGGCTGGTAGCGGGGGCACAGTCACGTGATCCTTTATGAACCTCCTCCTTCTCGACATTATTGAACCATATCAGCAAACGGGGAAGGAGAGGGGTTTACTAACCCCCCCTCCAGATGCGGAAATTACGTGCGTTCACATTTCCAGTCAGATGAATTGTCATTTTGTCACTGATGACGACAGGGTTCAGAAAATGTTTATCATCATGCGACAACATTTCACTTACAATGTTGACACCAAAACCGTACGCTTAAAGCTTTAGAGCTTGTAACAACAGGAAACAGTAAGGACGTAGTTGTATGCGTCTCCTTTAGTCTTCACAGAGACGCCACCAGAACTGCTAATTCATCTATAGGCTTCGGAACTGATTTCTTGGGGCTACACGTAAAAGACTCCCACTCGTTCACTTTGCTACTAGCGCTTTCTAACGGAAGACACAGGAAACAGTGTATGCGAACAGATATACAAACAAAACGAATTGAGTTTCTCTTTCATATGCTACATTATTTTTAATTGTAAATTGACTTTAATAAATGCTACCAATCATTAAAACCCGGGTATTCATTTTGAAACACTCTGTTTTTTGGATCTGACATGTATTTTAATAGAAATCCTTTTTAAGTATGAGAAATCTTAACTCGTTGTAGCCAGTTTTCCAGTATGATTGAAACCACTTCTTAGCCATACCTCTTATTTCTAGTTACTCTAATTAATACAATGAAATTCTCTGTTCAACTATGTCGAATGCCTTTTAGTGCAAAAAAATGCCGTTCACATGATTACATTTGGGGTTACAGTGTGGGATTTGTTCAAAGTATTTTCATTGGGGGGAATGCAGTGGGGAAGCCAGTGGGCATTCTAGCGAGACCCTCTCCCGAGAATGCAGGATCTGTAGTAGAAATAAGTTGACAGAGAAGCAGTAGCTTAAGATATCTGCCCTTCAAGTGCAGTTACAACACGCAGGAGGGTGCAGGATGCTGGAGAATGGGAACTGGCTGTTGGTAAGAAGGCAGATAGGAGCAGGAGGTATTCAGACAGTTATACTTCGCGTATATGCAATAGACTTGAGCAACTGTTAGAGTTCAGTGTAGAGTAGCCTCTTGCAGCTGTAGATGTAGGAAACACGAAGCAGTCCTCAGCAGTTAGTAGGCCTAGGTCAGTGCAAAGTCTAACAGAAAGTAGAAGGCTCTGCTGCTAGGTTTCACTAGGCATGGCCTGCACCTCAACAGGTATGGGAATGAGAGGCTTGCAAAGATTGTGGTGACAGTGTAATGGGTGTTGGAGGGATCACTGATATTAAAATTTCTTTATTAGTTGGTGTAAGAGCTGCACCTTTTTTAGACTGAAGTCATCTGATAGGTTTCGAACGCTTGGCATATTTTTTGATTTAACTAAAGCCTTTTATTGTGTTGATCACAAAATATAGCTCCAGAAGTTGGACCATTAGTAATAAGGGGAGTAGCCCACAGTTGGTTCACCTCTTACTTTAGCAACAGACAGCAAAAGGGCATTATTCACGATGTTGAGATTGGCTGTAATGTGGGGTCTGACTGGGGTATGGTCAATTGAAGAGTGCCCCATGGATCAGCGTTGGGGCCACTCCTGTTCCTTATTTTTATAAACGATGTGCCCTCTAGGATTAGGGCTAACTCTAAAATATTTCTGTTTGCTGATGAAACTATCTTGGTAGTAAGGGATGTTGTGAGCAACATACTGCAGTTCATGACGTAAGTTGATGGCTTGTAGAAAAAAGTAACGCTAATTCACAGTAAGACTCAGTTTTTACAGATTCTAACACACAATCCGACAAAACCAGACGTTTTAATTTTACAAGATAAGCATATGATTAGTGAAACTGAATAGTTCAGATTTCTAGGTGTTCAGATAGTAAACTGTCGCGGAAAGCTGATATTTTTACTATTCGAAAGGTATCTGAAGTGAGTGACCGTTCGACACAAAAATCAGTCTACTTTGCTTATTTTCATTTGCTTATGTCGTATGGTATTGTATTTTGGGGTAGCTCTTCCCATTCTAAAAGGATATTTTTGGCTCAGAAATGGGCGGTTCAGGCAATAAATGGTGTAAGTTCACGAACCTCTTGTCGACCCCTGATCACGAGGCTGGATATTTTGACATTGGCCTCTCAAAATATATATTGCTTACTGTAATTTCTTGTTACCAATTGTAACTTATTCCCAAGAATAAGCAGCTTTCACTCAGTTAATACTTGGCAGAAATCAAACCTGCATTAGGATCGGACTTCCTTAACTCTCGTGCAGAAAGGTGTGGAATATACTGCTGCATCCATTTTCAGTAAGCTATCACTCGAATTCAAACATCTTAGCAGTAATCCACGCGCTTTCAAATCGAAATTGAAGAGTTTTCTTTTGTGTCACTCCTTCTATTCTGCCGAGGAGTTGCTTGAAAAATGAAGCTGATTCTTGTTGTATTGTTGATTGCGTGTACTTCCACTTATGAATTGACTTTTTTCCGCTACATAAACATTTTATTTTTATCTGTTATTACTTTTATGTTGTAATTTCATGTACTGACACGTTCCATGACCTTGGAGATCTACTTCTAAATTTGGTACTACGGAACTTGACGTATAAATAAAGAAAAAAATAAAGTGGTAGAAACTTGGGTAGCTCAGTCGGTAAAGCACTTGGTAGCGAAAGGCAAAGGTCCTGACATGGAGTCTCCATCTGGCAGACAATTTTAATCTAACCGGAAGTTTCGTATCAGTGCATACTCCATTGCAAAGTGAAAATTTCTTTCTCGAATAAAGATAATGGTTTGTAGTTTTCTATATTTCCGCATCATCGTTTATAAACATGGATATTACGTTTACTTGCCTTAAGTGCTCGGGAAAACGACCAGGTTTGAATGATACATTAATTATTTTTGACAATGAATATTCTATGGTATTTGCACATTCCTTAATAACAAAAGCTGGAATTTTAACTAGATCTGTTGGCTTTTAATTTTTTAACTGGCATCGTTCAATGAAATTAAGTGTTTCGCCCTATCTGAGTGCATTGGTAGTGCCCTTATATTGGCGCCTAGCAGGCCGCCTCACATCTGTGCAGTGCAGATACCAGGGAGGGAGCGTAAACGTCGGCCCGCAGCCTTGTCGGCCTTCGGTAAACATTTGCTGGACCCGTATCTAGGCACGAAACGCGTCGGCTTGTTTGTAGTGGGGGGCCGCCATGGGGTCAACAGAAAAAAATATATCCGGTGATGCCGCCACTGTTTCTGGAGTCTGGCACGCTCCCAGGTAGGCAGCTCCTGCCTCAGAAGCAAGGATTATCGGATCAGGAAGGAAGGAAGGAAGGAAGACGTCGCCATGTCCCGTGGGAGAGCAGTCCTTAGCAGTTAGTAGGCCTAGGTCAGTGCAAAGTCTAACAGAAAGTAGAAGGCTCTGCTGCTAGGTTTCACTAAGCATGGCCTGCACCTCAACAGGTATGGGAATGAGAGGCTTGCAAAGATTGTGGTGACAGTGTAATGGGTGTTGGAGGGATCACTGATATTAAAATTTCTTTATTAGTTGGTGTAAGAGCTGCACCTTTTTTAGACTGAAGTCATCTGATAGGTTTCGAACGCTTGGCATATTTTTTGATTTAACTAAAGCCTTTTATTGTGTTGATCACAAAATATAGCTCCAGAAGTTGGACCATTAGTAATAAGGGGAGTAGCCCACAGTTGGTTCACCTCTTACTTTAGCAACAGACAGCAAAAGGGCATTATTCACGATGTTGAGATTGGCTGTAATGTGGGGTCTGACTGGGGTATGGTCAATTGAAGAGTGCCCCATGGATCAGCGTTGGGGCCACTCCTGTTCCTTATTTTTATAAACGATGTGCCCTCTAGGATTAGGGCTAACTCTAAAATATTTCTGTTTGCTGATGAAACTATCTTGGTAGTAAGGGATGTTGTGAGCAACATACTGCAGTTCATGACGTAAGTTGATGGCTTGTAGAAAAAAGTAACGCTAATTCACAGTAAGACTCAGTTTTTACAGATTCTAACACACAATCCGACAAAACCAGACGTTTTAATTTTACAAGATAAGCATATGATTAGTGAAACTGAATAGTTCAGATTTCTAGGTGTTCAGATAGTAAACTGTCGCGGAAAGCTGATATTTTTACTATTCGAAAGGTATCTGAAGTGAGTGACCGTTCGACACAAAAATCAGTCTACTTTGCTTATTTTCATTTGCTTATGTCGTATGGTATTGTATTTTGGGGTAGCTCTTCCCATTCTAAAAGGATATTTTTGGCTCAGAAATGGGCGGTTCAGGCAATAAATGGTGTAAGTTCACGAACCTCTTGTCGACCCCTGATCACGAGGCTGGATATTTTGACATTGGCCTCTCAAAATATATATTGCTTACTGTAATTTCTTGTTACCAATTGTAACTTATTCCCAAGAATAAGCAGCTTTCACTCAGTTAATACTTGGCAGAAATCAAACCTGCATTAGGATCGGACTTCCTTAACTCTCGTGCAGAAAGGTGTGGAATATACTGCTGCATCCATTTTCAGTAAGCTATCACTCGAATTCAAACATCTTAGCAGTAATCCACGCGCTTTCAAATCGAAATTGAAGAGTTTTCTTTTGTGTCACTCCTTCTATTCTGCCGAGGAGTTGCTTGAAAAATGAAGCTGATTCTTGTTGTATTGTTGATTGCGTGTACTTCCACTTATGAATTGACTTTTTTCCGCTACATAAACATTTTATTTTTATCTGTTATTACTTTTATGTTGTAATTTCATGTACTGACACGTTCCATGACCTTGGAGATCTACTTCTAAATTTGGTACTACGGAACTTGACGTATAAATAAAGAAAAAAATAAAGTGGTAGAAACTTGGGTAGCTCAGTCGGTAAAGCACTTGGTAGCGAAAGGCAAAGGTCCTGACATGGAGTCTCCATCTGGCAGACAATTTTAATCTAACCGGAAGTTTCGTATCAGTGCATACTCCATTGCAAAGTGAAAATTTCTTTCTCGAATAAAGATAATGGTTTGTAGTTTTCTATATTTCCGCATCATCGTTTATAAACATGGATATTACGTTTACTTGCCTTAAGTGCTCGGGAAAACGACCAGGTTTGAATGATACATTAATTATTTTTGACAATGAATATTCTATGGTATTTGCACATTCCTTAATAACAAAAGCTGGAATTTTAACTAGATCTGTTGGCTTTTAATTTTTTAACCGGCATCGTTCAATGAAATTAAGTGTTTCGCCCTATCTGAGTGCATTGGTAGTGCCCTTATATTGGCGCCTAGCAGGCCGCCTCACATCTGTGCAGTGCAGATACCAGGGAGGGAGCGTAAACGTCGGCCCGCAGCCTTGTCGGCCTTCGGTAAACATTTGCTGGACCCGTATCTAGGCACGAAACGCGTCGGCTTGTTTGTAGTGGGGGGCCGCCATGGGGTCAACAGAAAAAAATATATCCGGTGGTTCCGCCACTGTTTCTGGAGTCTGGCACGCTCCCAGGTAGGCAGCTCCTGCCTCAGAGGCAAGGATTATCGGATCAGGAAGGAAGGAAGGAAGGAAGACGTCGCCATGTCCCGTGGGAGAGCGGCGGCTTGGGAGGCGCTCTCAGCCGGCGTGCGGCGACCAGGAGAATGGCACTTCTCAACTCTGCACTTCCACTGTTCTACTAAAACATTCATTTTGATAACTAAGAGTTTCTAAATTTTTCCCTTCCATCAAGCTGGCTATTACAGCTACCGTAGACGGATTATCTTGAAGGTTAACGTTCTCGGCTACGAAAATTATTGTTCAACGACACGTTTCGCTCTTTAAGGGTCCGGCCACAATTGTGGGTTCTCCTAGTGTTCTAGGAAATTGTCCATGGTAATCCACAACAGATAAAATACCATTTCACATTTTCACATGTATGAATAAAAAGATTTTCTTAACCTGAGATAGTTCTTTGCTACAGAATTGCCTATAATATTTACAAATGTCAATGTCTATGGAAGCATCATTCGATGATCAGATATTGTTCTCTTCTAGTACTGTGTTCAACTTTGATCAAAGTACATGTTGATCTGACAGTTATCACTGTTCCTTCACGATTTTGTTAACTGCTGAAGTCAAGGTCACAAACTGCGCTGAGCTCTTACATGCTCGACACATTCAAGATTCCTGACTGAAAATGGAGGAAAGAAAGTCCCATGACCATGTGTCCTAAAATGCAGCGTTGCCACGGTAGATGTCGCTGACGAATGACAGTTCCTCTGGCCACATGCCGTTTGCTCCTTGTGTGTTGCAAGCTGTGTGATTGACACGGTATACTGTATGTCGCGAACAAGCCGAGATCGTGTTTGTGTATAGCCAAGCAGATGAAACGGTCTAGAGGCCCCATGGCTAAACCAAAACAAGTATTCTCACAGACACGAACTACATTACACAACATTTAAAACCCTTTTTTGGGCATGTGGGTGATCATTGGTCCTTTCATACAGTTGAAAGTGCAGGGACGCGGCGGACTGTACGTACACCAGATTTGGAAGACCAGGCTCTACAGGATACTGAGACGAAACCTACTAGAAGCTCCAGGGGCCCTATTCTGTATCGTTCATACCGATCGTTGTAGTATGTTAGTCTCGGTAGTGACGTGATTTTCGGTTCTTTATCCAAATATCCTATTCAGTAAGCTTCTGAGTCATGTTACCGAACGGCCCTCCCACCGATTTTACGACAATTGTACCGAGAGGTTTTGGATTTCGGTCTGGCCCTGTCGATCGGTGAGCTGTGGTTTATGTACACCTATAATTTGTTATTTTAAACATATTTAACGGTTTTAGCATTGGATTTAGTGATTGTGTTACTAAAGAATCACCAGAGGACGCATCCAATTGGAAAGTGAGTTCGTAATAGACTATTTACCTTTGTTAGAAATGTAGTTAGGTTACGTTGTTACTGTGAATGATCACATAAGAAAAAACATTTTCGGTCAATATTCTCTCAAAATACGTCTTATTTTTATGCAAATAAGAGTTAACATAATTAAATATCAAGATATCAGCTCTGCTTATGTATGTTACATGAGTGTGAACTGACATTACTAAAGCCTTTGTGTACTTTTTCCCACAAGTGGGTTCGTTAGTAGTTAGTGAAACGTGTTTACAACTTTCAATTTACAATGGAAATCAATTATGTGAAGCCTGATATTGGATATCTTCCAAACTATCACGCATTTGTGACTTATGCAGAACCGTTTGTCAACGGTCAGCCTACGTTCCTCTACAAAATACTACAAGAACTGAGCTCTGTGTAGGTGTTGTTAGGCATGGCCAATTGGTTAGCGCGCGTGAATGCGATATTAAAGGTCGCGGTTTCGTGCATGGGTGGATGCAAAAAAAATTTTCTTTCCTCTTCATGTATGCGACACGTTCTGAAACATTGTTAAGATTTTTCTGCAATATTCGTTATTACTTACATGTAAGAGCGCACTTCCTCAGTAATGATTTCGTGATTTCTGTGTGTTTAAAAAACGAAATATGAAATTGCTGGAGATGAAATTGCTGTGAGTGAAACAACCTCCAGTGACCTTTATAGTATTTCTTGTCAGAAATAATTCACCATTTTTTCCGAATATGTAGCGATTTCTGAGTATGCGGTTGGACAGGAATCTAAGAGCACCACTTAAATTACTGGGAAAGTAACTAGCAGCAGTCATCTTCATAATCTTGCTTGTCACAAGTATTTATCTACAATGGAATCCTCAACAACAGTAGACAGAGATGAAATATTTTTAGACTGTAGCACCATATACGAAACATTTTCATTCATGAGATGCATGTTAGAAACTTCGACGAACTGCAGGAGCTCTCGAAAACGCGTTTCCTTTCTTTTTCTCAATTTTGTTGTTAAGACCCAACTCGTTGACACATCATATAGGGAAGTGGGATACTTAATCATTTGGATCTCTAGGAGCGTGTTACAACCACATTCTGCTTACCTTCTTATTCTTTGGAACTCTCAGAATCAATTTTTCGGGTGTTTTTATAGATGTATTAGTACAATGTGGTACTACACACTGTTCCTAACTCATTTTCCGAAACGTAAAATCCAAAATGCGATGTCAGTGTGAATGAGAATAAGACGACGTAATGCAGCATTTACGACACTCTGCAGAACACAGTCAAATACGCTATCGTTATTATACATGCATGGAAACATGCGGTCAGAGACACTGTAATAATTTTTATGCATTTCAGCAGAGAATCATGGAAATGGATATACTGCACCTGATACTGTTAAGGAGGAGAAAAGAGAGATGAAGGCGGCACGGCACCTCGATGGAATGCGGCGTCATGCGTTATGGCAACGTAAACGCAATTTTCGGTTCTTCGAAGAACAGCGCGCCTGTGTCGTCGGCTAGCCGCTTTGTGTTCGTGGTGCTGTGCGCGCTGCAGTGCGCGTGCGCGGATCTGCGGCCGCTTGCTTTTGGTTGGCTACCACAACACGAACCGACAACAGCGCTTCGATTCTGTAGACCCTAACGGTTTCGCTACCGATATGCATACTGAATAACGCAGGGACTCTAATTCGAGTACTAGACCGTTCGGTGCTATTGAGTACCGAAACGATCGGCACAATGGCGGAAAGATACAGAATAGGCACCCAGGCAAGGAAACTGCTAACATGCAATGAGCCAAAGTACGATTACGTGTGTCCTGTGTGACAAACGCTACTGTCTCCTTCACCTACAATCCCATTTAGGCAACTCTGAACGTCTGTTGAGATGTGGATGAGATGCAGCTGTGCACTGGGACGATATGTTGTCGTTGCAAGAACATAGTGAAGACACAGGTTCATAGCACCTTTATTCCTCCACTTCCAATCAGGAATCCGTCCCTGCAGTTTGTCGGTTTTGTCGTTGTTCACCCTGTACTGACCTCAGCCCGAGGGTGCTGCTATGCTGAGAGGGAGAGCGTGTTTTCTGAAGTGACTGCAATTGCTTGTTGCGGTTTGGAGCTAGCGCTAGCTAATGTCTGTGATATCGATTCCCTTTGCCGACTCTGGTGTGGCGCCACGATCTCTGGACGCTACCACAAAGGGTGTCAACAGATTTTCCACAAACACATGCATAGCTCAAAGCAAGACTATCAAAGAAGCGTCGGCGATCCATTAGAAAGAAAACTTACATTTGGTATTACGCTGTCAAAAAAGAATATGGCAAGAGCGCGCTAAACAGTGGTGTATTTATACAACAAGTAAGAGTGATGAGGAAATTTTTAGAAATGAAGAATTGCAACAGAGGGAAATGAAAAGTGCAAATATTACCTTAGATTCACACACGTTGGCAGGTACGGCAGTGCGCCGGTAGCACCACTGTTACTGAGTTCTCATATGGCTTCATTTGTATACAGTACAGTGAAACAGACCATCACAGCTGAAGACGCCAAGCATCTGATCAGCTAAGCACTGGAATAGTGCCTCGCGGAACTTAGTGGTGAATATTACACAGATGCCGCGCACGGAAATTTTTAAAATATAAATTAAAATTGAAACATATAATTGAAAATTAAAACTGATGCAACTGAACAAGACACTCCAAAGAACTTCGTAATGTCGTGTCGGACTTGATGTGTTGGCAGAAGAGCCAACACCGTGTTGCTAGAGGAGGCCGAAATGCACGCGTTTAATTACACGCAGACTGGCGTGAGGTCAGGAACAAGGTAAACTAATTATCCTATAAAGAAAGAACGTAGTTCTTGGAATACTTAACTTTAATCTATAATTGTAGAACATCTCTCTTGACGGTACATGTTATAACCACAATATACGAGGGCAGTTCAATAAGTAATGCAACACTTTTTTTTTCTCGGCCAATTTTGGTTGAAAAAACCGGAAATTTCTTGTGGAATATTTTCAAACATTCCCACTTCGTCTCGTATAGTTTCATTGACTTCTGACAGGCGTCAGCGCTGTACGGAGCTGTTAAAATGGCGTCTGTAACGGATGTGCGTTGCAAACAACGGGCAGTGATCGAGTTTCTTTTGGCGGAAAACCAGGGCATCTCAGATATTCATAGGCGCTTGCAGAATGTCTACGGTGATCTGGCAGTGGACAAAAGCACGGTGAGTCGTTGGGCAAAGCGTGTGTCATCATCGCCGCAAGGTCAAGCAAGACTGTCTGATCTCCCGCGTGCGGGCCGGCCGTGCACAGCTGTGACTCCTGCAATGGCGGAGCGTGCGAACGCACTCGTTCGAGATGATCGACGGATCACCATCAAACAACTCAGTGCTCAACTTGACATCTCTGTTGGTAGTGCTGTCACAATTGTTCACCAGTTGGGATATTCAAAGGTTTGTTCCCGCTGGGTCCCTCGTTGTCTAACCGAACACCATAAAGAGCAAAGGAGAACCATCTGTGCGGAATTGCTTGCTCGTCATGTGGCTGAGGGCGACAATTTCTTGTCAAAGATTGTTACAGGCGATGAAACATGGGTTCATCACTTCGAACCTGAAACAGAACGGCAATCAATGGAGTGGCGCCACACCCACTCCGCTACCAAGAAAAAGTTTAAAGCCATACCCTCAGCCGGTAAAGTCATGGTTACAGTCTTCTGGGACGCTGAAGGGGTTATTCTGTTCGATGTCCTTCCCCACGGTCAAACGATCAACTCTTCAGAAATTGAAGAAACGACTTCAGCGTGTTCGTAGGCACAAAAATCTGAACGAACTTCTCCTTCTTCATGACAACGCAAGACCTCACACAAGTCTTCGCACCCGAGAGGAGCTCACAAAACTTCAGTGCACTGTTCTTCCTCATGCACCCTACAGCCCCGATCTCGCACCGTCGGATTTCCATATGTTTGGCCCAATGAAGGACGCAATCCGTGGGAGGCACTACGCGGATGATGAAGATGTTATTGATGCAGTACGACGTTGGCTCCGACATCGACCAGTGGAATGGTACCGTGCAGGCATACAGGCCCTCATTTCAAGGTGGCGTAAGGCCGTAGCATTGAATGGAGATTACGTTGAAAAATAGTGTTGTGTAGCTAAAAGATTGGGGAATAACCAGGTGTATTTCAATGCTGAATAAAACAACCCCTGTTTCAGGAAAAAAATCTGTTTCATTACTTATTGAACTGCCCTCGTAAAATAATATCAAATGCTATGGCGCCTTGCTAGGTCGTAACAATTGACGTAGCTGAAGGCTATACTATCTATCGTCTCGGCAAATGAGAGCGTATTTGTCAGTGAACCTTTCCTAGCAAAGTCGGCTGTACAACTAGGGCGAGTGCTAGTAAGTCTCTCTAGACCTGCGGTGTGGCGGCGCTCGGTCTGCAATCACTGACAGTGGCGACACGCGGGTCCGGCGTATACTAATGGACCGCGATCGATTTAAAGGCTGCCACCTAGCAAGTGTGGTGTCTGGCGGTGACACCACAGGACTTTCTTCAGCAAGGCGTAGGCCAGCAGCTCTACGTGGCATGCACTCAACAACTCACGTGAAGTTCCTTACAGCAATATTGAGCCATGCTGCCTCTGCAGCCGCCCATAACTGCGAAAATGTTGCCGGTGCTGGGATTTGTGCTCGAACTGAAGTCTCGACTTAGCCCCATAAATATTCAACTGGATTCACGTTGGCCATCTGGTTGGCGAAATCATTCACTCGACTTGTCCAGAATTTTCTTCAAACAAGTCGCGAACAGCTGTGACCTGGTATGTTCCACATTACCATTCACAAAAGTTCCATCGTTGTTTGGGAACATGAAGTCCATGAATGGACTGTAAATGGTCTCCAAGTAGCCGAACACAACCATTACAAGTGAATGAACGGTTCAGTTGGACCAGAGGACCCAGTCTGTAGTTGGATCGGAGGACCAAACCCATTACAAGAAAACACAGGCCACACCATTATGGACCTATCACCACACTGCATACTGCCTTGTTAACAAACTTGGGTACATGGCTCCATGAAGTCTGCACCACCCTCGAAACCTGTCACTGAAAGTCATTTGATCAGGCTATGGTTTTTCCAGTCGTCAAGGTACAAGATCAAGAGCCCAGGAGAAGGGCTGCAAGCGATATCGTGCTGTTATCAAAGTCACTCGCACTGGTCGTCTGCCACAAAATTACCCCGAAATGTCCTACCGGTGACGTTCTTTGTACGTCCCGGGTTTATTTCTGTGACTGTTTGATGCAATGTTGCTAGCTTATTAACACTGACAACTCTGCGCAAACGTCGCTGCTCTCAGTCGTTATGTGAAGACCGACGGGCCCTGCGTGAGAAGTAATGGCTGAAACCTGAATCCTCGACACCCTCCTGACACTGAGGATCCCGGAGTACTGAATACCTAAAGATTTCCGAAATAGGTCCCATGCGTCTAGCTGCATATACTATTACGCGTTCAAAACCTGTTAATTGCCGTCGTGCGGCCATCATCAGGTTGGAACCATTTTCACATGAATCATGTGAGTCCACATGACGGCTAAGACAAAGCACTGCCCATCTATGCACTGTGTACAAGATATACCACCATCTGTGCATATAGCATATCGCTATCCCATAACTTCTGTCAGCTCAGTCTGTATTAAAACAACAAATAACTAAACATATTGGGTCATGGTAAGTGAAAATTAGAAGAATATCATTTCCATAGAGCTCTAGTATGCCACGCGTGCAGTAGCACGTAATGGCAAGTAATGTGACTCCAGATGCATAAAATAACTGTATCAGTAAAAAATTAAAAAACGAAAAACAATTTTATGCAATCTAAGTAAATATTTCGAAAACTGACATGATGGAGTCTAAATAATTCTGACCAGAACTAATCAGCTGGTCATTGACTGTATATGTATATTTTAAAATTTCCGTTTCTTAGGGGACATTAATCATCTTACCTTTCCGAGCATAATTTAAAATCTGGAGTGTCCAGCGTAGGTGGTTGGTGCTCCGATGCTTTCAAACGTAATTATATTTCCCTTTCTTATTTGTTGCAGAAAATCTGATGACGCCCTAGAAAGGCGAAACGAGCTAGAAACGTTAAAACAGTAAAGTTGTGGGAGGGGGGCGGCATATGTTGCATTGTTACTAAGCCATCGAAAATTTTACAACTCTATGTTTTATTACTACATTATTTTATTATTTACAACGGTCTGTGTGGTAATACTAATACAGCGCCATCAAACAACATGAAAGGCGTAACATGTCACTCCCGTCAGTTGTGAAATATTTACACACCCAGTATTAATTTATACTACTCTTTAAGTCTTCCTCTGATATTGTAAGGAGGTTCCACCTTTTAGTGTGTAGGCTGCAATCACAAGAAAGTAATTAAATGTTCGTCAAAATACTCTAGTGTGCAAAACTCTAGGATGAAAGCAACTTTCGCATGACGTTTCACTGCAATGTAGCGTCGCTCGGTGAAAATTGGACGATACATAGGAGGAACTGCTATTGTATAGTACAGAGGTTAAAATGACGCTTTTATACAAAAACAATAATAATGCTGAAGACAACGCGATTTATGATGGACACTTGACATTACAATAGGCGGGACGCAGTTCTTAATTGGATATGTAATCGCCACGGACGGCAGTGAATGCTCTGTAACGTGCTTCCATTCTCACCACTAGGCTGGAAGGAGTTCGTGTGGTAAGGCATTCCTTTCCTCCACCAGAGAGTTTAACAACTGCTAGATGGTCGCTCATGCATGTGGACAGCTCCCCAAGGCATCCCATTCGTGCTCGACGTGATTTAAGTCGGGTGAAAGGGTAGGCCAGTTTTTTCGCCCAATATCCTTACGTTCCAAGAGTTCCTCCACGTGCGTCGCTCGATGCTGTGATCCATAATGTTGTGGATTGGCAGGAGCCCACCCACGGGGATTGGAGGAAGCCGAAAGGCACGCGTTTAAACTCACGCAGGCTGGCGTGAGGTCTGGAACAGGACAAGGTATTTAGACTTCAGAAAAAAGGTGGTACTTGGTGGAAAACTTACCTTTAATCCATTAATGTTGAACGTAGCTCTTGTTGTACATTCTTTACAATATCAATAGCAACTGATAATGGCGCCTTGCCAGGTCGTAGCAAATGACGTAGCTGAAGGCTATGCTAACTATCGTCTCGGCAAATGAGAATGTATTTTGTCAGTGAACCATCGCTAGCAAAGTCGGTTGTACAACTGGGGCGAGTGCTAGGAACTCTCTCTAGACCTGCCGTGTGGCGGCGCTCGGTCTGCAATCACTGATAGTGGCTACACGCGGGTCCGACGTATACTAACGGACCGCGGCCGATTTAAAGGTTACCACCTAGCAAGTGTGGTGTCTGGCGGTGACACCACACATAAAAATTAAGTCAGGACCAAATGCTCCCTTGAAAAAGATGCAAATGGGAAAGGGGTACAGCTCACAAAAACATTGACCGGTGATTGTACCGTGTTAAAAGATTTGGTTAGTGCAGCCTCCCCTCACCGAAACACTTGGACAATCAGAATCATTATGCTTGACAATGTTAGCTGTTGCACTACGTGTTCCCATGTCTCGTCATAAGGATTACGTCCAGAATTACTAGTCAGACAATCCGAATGCGATTCGAGAAGAGCACACCACTCCACTCCTCGTTGGTTCAATATCTATGGTCTTGGTATCATCACAAACTGTGGCGCCGATGAGCGAGTGTCAACGGAACGTAGTGGTTTTCGTGCAAGGATATCAAATCCGCGCAGTCACCGCGGCATGTGCTTGGGATTGTTTACCTAGCAGTTCTATTAAATGTGATTGCAATTGCAGCCGCTGTTTGACGTGGATCTCTTCATGTCTCTTACGCAATGTAAGTGTCATCTTTGGATGAAAGGTTGGCACCACCTCCGCAATAGCATCTCTGCAACATGGATCAGGAGTTTGTCATGTGACTTGGGCGGACGTGTATGTGGAGCGAGCAACGGATGACTTGCTTCTTGGCAGTCGGGCGGTATGGTTGACGCTCTCGACAGCAGTAGCTGAGCAGCTGTTTATACGAGTTGGGTATGCTTCAGAAGCCACTGTATGTTGCGCAATGCGTGGGTGCTAATCGTGTTTGCCCTCGAGCAGAAGCGTGGGTGTATGCGTCGAGCACAAACGTGAGTAATGTGTGCCGTACCGAGGTATGTTATAGTGAAGTGAACACAAAGTGACATCCTATTCTCATTGTCGCAGTTTATGGATATATCTAGGGCAGTGCTAGTCGTGGATTCTTACGATATGAGTGCAGCCTTGACAGACTAGAAATGTTACCAGTTATACGTGATTGTTTCATGAATATCTATCTGGCTTTGCTCATTCAAGATCGAACAAAAAATGGTATTAGTTATTTTGAGAGTACAGACGGCGAATGTGCGTTGTTGGAATGTGTAAGCCAACCATTTGAATTATTCCTAAAATACTTACGTTTCATGAAAAATGCTGCACTTAAGCAAGGAAAACAATGTTGTTCATGTGTATAAGTGACGGCCATGGACTTGGCTTCTTGATGGTGTAAATAACCGAAAGTAGTAGATTCTAAATTGCGAAGCTTCCGAAGTGAATTCGGAACAAATTTCTGTAAGAGCGACTGACACTACAGATTTGTTATTGACACGATTTAATCCTCTTATGAGTTGTACTGGAAGTGTGGTGCTCTTAACTCCTCTCAGAAGTTGGAATTTTAATGATAACTTCATTTTAAGGCAGCCATCATCATTAGTAATATCGTAATGGTACTACTTGTATGTGGTTGACATGCCGCAAAAAAAAAAAAAAAAAAAAAAAAAAAAAAAAAAAAAAAAAGTTGTTGAATTTAGGCTGATTTTCTTGACTTTTTTAATAATTCTGGAAAATTTCTAATAACAAATTGCCTACCAGATTCTGTCTCGGATTCTTTGGCCAAAGTTGGTTCGATCATTAGTCTGACGTTTCTAATAACATGTTTTATTATTCTACAACGATTGGTGTATTTCAAAGAATAAATAAAGATTTTCAGGAATCTAGGATGTACAGTTTCCATCCCTGAGATGAAGGGCTGGCTACAGGAAGGGCATCTATCCACCGTATACCAGTAACCATGTAAAATCCAGATTAATTTCCCGACCTCGTGGTTAAGACCAGGACAAAGAAGAAGAAGATTTATAAACTATTGGCATCGAAAAATGTCCACCGGCCATTTACAGAAGTACACTTTGGTTGGCACTGCACCAGTTCTTCTAACACTTCACACTGTTTTAGGCTCTAGCGAAGCGTCCGCTTGATGATAAAATATAAAGTCAGCACAGTAATCAGCAATAACAGCTATACATAATTTTGGCCGCTTGCTAACTAACAAAAAAGTGAATAAGATAAAATTAAACTGCTTAGTCATTTCGGTGACTGTTAATGTACATAAATATATTTGTAAAGGGGAGATCTTATAGGAGCACATAGAAAAAATTACAATTTACAAACTGTCAATGCTTGCTTTACATCGTCGAAAGTTTTGTGGTTGTTTGTACTTTATCCGTAGGCTACAAAATTGGGGAATGCAGTATTAATTTAAAGACAGAAACTGGTATTCATCAATTCCTTAAAGTAACAGTCTAAAAACCTGTCGAAATACACATCGCGTCAAATGGTCGGCACGACTTCAGTCATAGTCTACAGAACATTTTCAAGGATGCGCTTGTTACTGCTGTGTAGTCTACGTATTGCAATTGGAACAGGACATACTTTTTAAAATTTATGATTTTCAAAACGTCATTAATTCATTAGGTTTGTAAAGCGCAGTAGAATTATTATAAGTGCATAACTGATTGAGGCGTAATGTACTTGTGGAGAATGTCATTAAATTGGAGTAAGAGTGGAAGTTTATGCAGATGCATGTACACCGTAGCTATATTCAGTAAAGACAAGAAATTATGTGACTGCTATTTATAAGAATAAAATCTATCCAATGGTTGTACAAATAAAACTGACGAGTTCTACAATCTAGGGAAATGTGTCACATAATTTTTGCTCAGATGGAAAACTACACAATACGGAAACTGTTTACGGAGTAGCCCAAAACAGGCAATTTATAATAAGAGGTGGATACTGAAAAATGGAAATTACAAGTTATAATAAACGAAGCACAGTAATTTATATATTTAAACAAGAAGGATCTCAGTTTATCTAAAAAAGTTCTATTCATTCAAGTCCTTGAAAATAAATTAACAATTTGAATACGAGATGTTAAAAAACATTTAGAAACAGATCTCATAGAACGCAAAGAATCTGCAGAGAGACATGAACCTAGCCAAAATGTATTTGGAAAACTTCAGGGTTGAAGATCCGGTGCAATGTGTCATAGAAAGGAGAAAGAGAGGCGAGGAGAACGCATGGAGCAATACTAGAGAAAGAGAAAATGCTGAATGAAAATTAACTGAAACTGGCACGTGGTCTGTACATGGTATAGCTAACATAAAAGAAATTGCGATAAAACCTCGCTAACCCTACCACGGAGAGTTTGACTTCCAGCTTAGCACGATCATCAGATTTTTGGCATTTGTTTACGTATAAGAGCCACTGCTATGGACAGCCGATGATTCTTAGCCTTTGATAGGGATCAGTAGGCAGTTTATGTTTGGTAGGTGGGGTAGTTCGTTCGGTTTTGGTATAAAGTAACTTGTTTCCAGATGGATAGTAAGTGATGGTGTGCACGAATATGTTTCATAAATTAATGAGTGTCATTCTTACATATTAAAAAGTGCAAAACTAAATTATTGCATCACTAAGCGCAGACATGTCACACTGCCTTTAGCGGAGAAAATGAAAGTGTTTGAAAGATTAGTTGAAGGTGAGCTTTTTCAAAACATTGAAAATGAGGCAGAGGCTGACATAACTGCCATTTAAGACTGGAGAAAAATTAAATCTAGAAAGTCATACAATGAAGACAGAAATAAGAAAGGACAGAAAATGTACAATACTTCGATGAAGCTTAACATTGAAATTATTGTTAGTGTGATTTGAGCAGGAGAGAAGAAAAGAGCACCGTTGTCTGGACCAATCATAAGAGAAAAGGCACGCATTTTGTATAAGCAATTAGCTGGCTACACCGGTGGAAGAAACGACATGGCGTTGGAAATGCAACTATTTTCGACGAGTATCTGTCTGCTGACAAAACAGCAGCCAATAAACTTGTTCCTAAATTTGAGAACTCTGCTAAAGGGCTTAAACTGAGCGATGATAAAGTGTGTAATGTTGATATGTTCGACTTAAACTACAAAATGCTCCTTACAACAAATCTTGCTTGACAATCTGAGTCTGTAACAGCCACAAACCGCACCAAAGATAGAATTACTATTGCTATCTGTAGCACCGGTCATGGAAGTCACAAAATGCCATTGTTTGTGATTGAAGAAAAGAAGGAGATAGAGAGAGAGAGAGCGAGGTAGTGTGAGAGAGAGAGAGGGGGGGGGGGAAGAGATAGAAAGAGAGAGAGAGAGACAGACAGACAGAGAGAGAGAGAGAGAGGCGCGTTCAAAACCTTGTACCCGTAGGGGCGGATTAGCGACATTTTACTGCAGTCCACACTGTAGAAAATATTTTCTTAGTAAGCTCGAAAGTTCAAGTGGGTATCATAAATGACACTTATTGTAAATGAACTGTGTCACGATCTCTCCCGATTTAATTATTCTTAGCATTGCAGCATCCTCTGTGTAGCTTTGACTTTTTATATGGTACAGAAATTTTAAATCTTTGTACCATCATGCATCTACATGCACCTTATCTCAAAACGTAATGACCTGCTGAGAGTAGTTTCCAAAAATATGAGAAAAGGCAGAAGATTATTCCAGATTTAAGAAGGCAATTTGTAGCCTCTAATTTCTTCTCGCAGAATGTGAAGACTTCTATGTACACTATTTGATCAAAAGTATTGTGCTGCCACCTACTGCCAGGTACTCGACATCAGGGACCTCAGTAGTCATTAGACATCGTGAGAGAGCAGAACGGGGCACTCCGCAGAACTCACGGACTTCGAATGTGGTCAGGTGATTGGGTGTCACTTGTATCATACGTCTGTACGAGAGATTTCCACACACCCAAACATCCGAAGGTCCACTGTTTCTGATGTGGTAGTGCATAGGAGGTGTGAAGGGAAAGGTACAGCACAAAAGCGTACAGGCCGACCTCGTCTGTTGTCTGACAGAGACCGTCGACAGTTGAAGAGGATTGTAATATGTAATAGGCTGATACGTGTCCAGACCATCACACAGGAATTCCAAACAGTGTCAGGATCCACTGCAATTACTATAACAGTTAGGTGGGAGGTGATAATTTTGATATCATGGTCGAGCGGCCGCTCATAAGCCACACATCACGACGGTAAATGCCAAACGACGCCTCGTTTGGTGTAAGGAGCGTAAACATTGGACGATTGAACAGTGGGAAAACGTTGTCTGGCGTGACGAATCATGGTACACAATGTGGCGATCCGATTGGAGGGGTGTGGGTATGGCGAATGCCCGATGAACATCATCTGTGAGTGTGTGTAGTGCCAACAGTAAAATTCGGAGGCGCTGGTGTTGTGATGTGGTCGTGTTTTTCATGGAGGGGGCTTGTACCCCTTATTGTTTTGCGTGGCACTATCACAGCACAGGTCTGCATTGATGTTTTAAGCACCTGCTTGCTTCCCAGCGTTGAAGAGCAATTCGGTGATGTCGATTGCATCTTTCAATAATATCGAGCACTTGCTCATAATGCACGGCCTGTGGTGGAGTGGTTACACAACAATAACATCCCTGTAATGGACTAGCCTCCACAGAGTCCTGACCTGAATTCTATACAACACATTTTGGATATTTTGGAACGCCGAGTTCGTGGCAGGCCTCTGCGTCCGACATCGATACCTTTCCTCAGGGCAGTACTCCATGAAGAAAGGGCTGCCATTCCCCAAGAAACCTTCCAGCACCTGACTGAAACTGGACGATGTGGCCGAGCGCTTCTAGGCGGTTCAGTCTGGAACCGCGCGACCGCTACGGTCGCTGGTTCGAATCCTGCTGGGGGCATGGATGTGTGTTATATCCTTTGGTTAGTTATGTTTAAGTAGTTCTAAGTTTTAGGGGGCTGATGACCTCAGATGTTAAGTCCCATAGTGCTCAGAACCAACCTGATTGTAGGTATGCCTGCAAGAGTGGAAGCTGTCATCAAGGATAAAGGTGGGCCAACACTATATTGAATTCGAGAATTACCGATGGAGGGCGCCACGAACTTGTGAGTAATGATAATTTTGGACACATAGTATACTTATAGCCTCGTCTTACATTAGGAGTTACTCGCACATAAAGTTTCACAGCTCTTTATCTCTCAAATTAATGAACTCTCGTTTAGATATTATCCTTTCTTCTCTGCATCAACATTGTTATACGGAAAAGGAGCTTTTAGATATTCTCATATGGGACCAGAAAATTGGAAACTTCTCTTTCGTATATTTCTAGACCTACATATACTTCATACGCAACAATGTTCCCCCGGGGAAGTGTGTTTATTATTACCTTTACAGCAGCCTACAGCTGTCTTCGTAAAAAATGTGTATATTAAAATCTGAGAGAACTGTTGACTAGTTCAGACATATTGACAAGTGAACAACAAGGTTTACATGGAATCTCTTTCGACTATTTTATTTTTATTTTTAGTTCAACAATTGGGCTAATGTAACAATCAACACGTAATATTCGTAGAAGAATAGCTAAACTAAATATCAGAATAAATATTTATAAAAGACGTTCTGCGGAAGTTACTAGGAACGCATTTTCTTTCAGAATAAACGCAGATAACAAAAAGATACTATATGACTAGGTATTTACCTTTTCTTGCGCGTAAAGAATTTTCGTGTCCGTTCTTGCCTAGATAGTATAGATTTTCTTTCGGAAGTCAAATTACGCTACTGTTCCGAGACTGACCTAAATCTTCATTTCGTTTGTGGGCCTACATGTTGGATGTATTTTGACTTTTGTATGAAACTTCGAGAACAAAGATCGGCGTGGAACTCCCAGAGGGCTCAAGTACCCATCCCTTAGAGACGTGGCTGTCGGCACGGCGGGAGAGCCATCCTAGACCGTCTGGTGCGGACGTGTCGTCAATGGATCGGCTGGACGTGCTGGCGACAGCCGAGGGTTCCCCGTGCCGACTCCATACATAATCTGCCAATAAATTATATCGCCGCCGCAGCGGCGGACGGACAATCGATGGGAGCGGCAGCTGCCATCCGCCTCTGAAGCTTCGCCAAGTCAGCTTCGCCCTGGCTGTACCTACACCTGCTGCGTTAAAGAGCGTCTGGAGAACATCTGCATCTCAAGAACAGCTGCTGCAGGATCGAAGGATGGCTTGGGGTTCGGTGTTCAGGCGAAGACGAGGCTATTAGCGACGAAGTGCGGTCGGGATAGGAAATTTGCATTTGACGTAACGTATTAGTTTAGTCCACACGTTAGTAACGCTTTTATTTCGAGTGTTGGCATTCCGGCTGTTATGGGTTTATTTACCAATTATCATTTTTTATTTGTATTTCTCTCTTGCTACTTACGTTTGAATACTGTTGTTTTGTGATGTGGGGATAGTGAGTGGATCTGCCCACGCTAGAAAGTGGAGTGCCAAGTGCAGAAATAGGTACATTCCAGACGTAGTCTATTGTTTGAGTTCTGTAGGGGCCGGCCGGTGTGGCCGTGCGGTTCTAGGCGCTTCAGTCTGGAACCACGTGACCGCTACGGTCGCAGGTTCGAATCCTGCCCCGGGCATGGATGTGTGTGATGTCCTTAGGTTAGTTAGGTTTAAGTAGTTCTAAGTTCTAGAGGACTGGTGACCACAGATGTTAAGTCCCATATTGCTCAGAGCTATTTGAACCATTTTGAAGTTCTGTAGAAGAGTGAAAGCAGCGGAGGCAGCCAGGAACATTTGAGCCTTGTGTGGGACAGAGAACTGCAACAAAACGGTTTTCTCGTTTTAAGAACGATGGTTTTGAAATTAGTAACCCCCCACGTTCAGGAAGACCAACGGCATTTGATGACCGTCGTTTAAACAATGAACCTCGTCACTGTATTTGTGAAACGAAAAATTTGGTGGACTGTGATCGTTCCACCATCGGGGGTCATTTGCAGGCAACGGGAAAGGGTCAAATATCGGCTATATGGGTACCGGGTGCTCTAAGCCGAAACTGATAGTAGCGGTGTGTCATACGTGCATCTTTGCTTGCTCGAGACCAATTCGCTCGTGAAAAACAACGACAATTCCTATTCTCTACTGATACTGGTAGCGAGAAATGGTATCATTATATTAATACAAGGAAAAGAAAGAAATAGCTGAGCCCAAAAAGCAGCAACTCTCCCTACAAAGAGCTGCGCGCATCCTCAAAAGATAATGTAATACACCCGTGGAACAGAGACGATGCGGTGTACGACAGCTTGTTTCCCCGTGGTGTAGCTCACTGCTGACATTTATTGTCAACAGCTGAGACGTCTTGCAGACGTATTCCAAGAACAACGACCAGAAAGACTGAGTGGAGGGATGCTACTCCACGGCGACGACCGCCCGCATTCTACTAGACTTACAAAAAAACACCATACAGGAGCTGAGTAAGGAAGTCATTCCGCACACACCTTATTCACCTCACCTTGCGTCGTCAGGCTTTCACCTTTTACGCTATCTGACGATCAACCTTCAAGGAAATTCCGTTCCAGATGAAAACGCACTCCGGACATAGCTCGACAAGTTCTTCACTTCGAAAGCACCTGAATTTAACAGTCGCGTAATCGGGAAGCTACCCCGCCGTTGGGCGACTATTGTAAATGGTGAAGGACAATAAATTATTTATGACTAATGTCTCTGTCATGAGTATTTGTTGCGTTTATTAAACTTATGGAAAAATGGTACCAAGTTTTCCACAAACCTAATAGTACTTCATAAATGTCTCCTCCTATAGGTCTTTTTATTTTGAGGCCGTTGTCAATAATTTCCCGTATAAAAATAATCTGAAAGGCTTCTTTACGCGAACATAATAAAGGACCTCACTCCACGATGAAATTGTTTATCTTCATAATTCATTTTATGCCTTAGATTTTCGCATTCAAGCAGCAGAACTGACGTTGAACAGGCACAAGTATACGCTACGTATCGAAGGCAGTAATTCGCTATGCGCGGCAGAGCCTTGGTGGCTGACGTGGCCCGAAGTGGTACGATTTTGTCCTTTGTGCAGACGAATGAGATTGTTCCTGTAGTTTGTTGGCGTACGTAGAACTTCTGTCACATGAAAAGCTCGCGGGATGATTATGTCAAAGGGGAATTCCCGTAATAGGTAATCTGTGCAACAAATAAACATATCGCTGACGTCACAAACTACTACCAGCAGTTTATTAACCGTTCAGGTTGTAACTATTTATTTTAGTGACGAACTAAAACAGGTAAAGGAGAACAAACCTAATCAGGAGATTTCGTCTCTTATATGTATTATTCTATACGTTCATTCATTCGCAGAACTCAAAATGTCTGACCTAACCTGCGGTTACGTAACCTGCGAAAGCGTACAAAGAAAGGTGAGGGGTGCCTGCTCAGACATTAGCGCGCCCTTGACTGCTAGTCGTAACTTGACTTCTTTTAGAGACAAGTCGGATACTTCAACACTTCATTAAAATGTTAATTTCGGAGAGAATATCGTACTTTCTAAAGTATAAACACTCTTTGGACGACTGTTGTTTCCGAACTACCAAAATTAAGACAGGCTGTTATTTTGCACAAATTACATGAAAGTAACGTGTCGTGTAGGAAGTAGCATTTCTCTGCGTGTGAAAGTATTATTTCTTATTCTGAGAGTGTCCTAGAGCGTAGTTGGATTCGCGTTGTAAGGGCAAGTGATGTTACATCAATATGGTCCTGATGCTTTCTTCAGCGTTATAATACTCTGACGAGCAAGAGTTTGTTTCAGAATCTTAGGTTAAATACATGGAAGAGCAGATTTTTCGTTTTTTCGTTTTCTTTTGTCTTTAGTGTACCCACACAAAACTATTGTGCCGAACACTATTGTAAGTATTAATCCCTTCCTAATACTGTATGTACTTTAGGTTCACAGAGGACAAAGAGCAGTTAAATTAAATTGCTGGTTCATTAGAGGCTCCACTTTACTAGTTAGTGGTGAACCATACACTTCCCAGAATCCCCCATATTATTAAGCTTATTTTAAAGTAATCACAGCTTGTAGTAACGAGGACGGAACAACAGGACTATCCATGAGTGCTGATTCAAGGAGACGCTAAATTGTCAGGCTTTTAGAGGGTCGCAGAGCCTAAAAACTGTAGTAATTCCGTTGGCACAGTGCCTAGCAGCACTACCTAACTAATCGTGTGGCACCCGATCACTCACATAACTGGATGCTGATGCAGAACGGATATCTATTCCAATACTTTCACGCTCAGTTTTGCTGTAAGAAAAATTCGATTAATTATAGCGACCGGGTGAGGTGGCGCAGCGCTCTCGACTCGATTTGGAAGGACGACGGTTAAAATCCACATCACACCATCCTGATTTTGTTCTCCCGTGATTTCCTCAAATCGCTCCACGGAAGTTGCGCTTCGGTTCTTATCAAAGGGCACGGTCAATTTCCATCCCCATGCTTGAAGAAACCCGTGTTTGTGCAAGAAACCCGAATTTGCGCACCGTATCTAGTGACCTCAATGTTGACGGGACGTTAAAATTAATGTGTAGATGTGCAAATGCGTATTTTATTGTATACTGTGGTGGGTTATGAGGTAACAATCACCTCTAAGCGTTGAGTATATGGACACGCCAATGCACACATGTGTTCCTTTATTTTAAATGTTTTATTTATAATAAACCTCTATACAGTTTGCTACATTTTGTCTACATAACAACACGGAGTGTGGTCCATCTCGAAATGAACGCATTTTATAATACAAATTTTTGAAAACCTCAAGATGACAGCGAAGTCTGTCCAAATCTGTTGTTTGTAAATAAAGAAAATTTTACGCGATCTCGTCTTTAGAAAGTTTTTATCAAGTATAACAGATCACTCCTTCTAAGTTCTCCAAATGAGAAAATTCAATCAATTCAGGGAAGTGAAATGGGCCAGACATTTGCCAGCTGAGACGTCTCATTAATATCAGTGACCACCTCTGCTTAATAATCATAGAGACTAAATGTCACTCAGGTCTGAAGATGGTCATCATTGAGCGAAATTGGTAAAAATTTGTAGTCTGTGACTAGATTTACAACAAAATAATATTTAGTTTCTGTGCTCTGTAGTGGGAAGTGAGTGAGCATATTGGTAACAGTTAGCAAGATCAGCTGCAGAAGGTTTATAAATAATACGTCGTTTATCCCAGATTGCTGTTTTACATGCATGTTATAGTACACGCAAATCTTGGGCAGTTCTGACGACTCAGTGTAGGAGAACAAGCATTTCTGAAGCGCTTTTAGCCTAATGGACACAGCTAGTCATGGGTGTGTTGAGTCCCCGCGGAAGGAGTCCACAGTATGTCAAGTAATGGTATTTTCCGCCCACTCGAGAGTATTTTCCACAGACATGAATGAGGCAATGGCTGAGTATGCATTACGGGAAGGCGCACAGGGAGTGATGAACACCGCATACGTGATATTACTATCTTCATACATTTGACCCTCTGGCACCACAGGGGCGTGGCCACAGCGGCAGAATGTGTGTATACTTTACTAATAATGGCTTCCGCATGCTCATTGCGACTACTGAGCAAGGCAGAGTCGATCAGATATGTCTCTTCAGTAGACACTTGGACATAACTTCAGCTAAATAAGTGGAAAGAGGATGAGTTTCTTTGTGGGTTCCGATGCAAGCCTAACAAGAGAGAATTTTCTACAGGACGTGAGTCTCTGATGACGACACATCAGGCAGTTGGCCACACAAGAACGTACGGCGTCTGTTGTGCCTTATCTCTCTTCGCTGCGTAGTCTTACGTGGTAATTCTCCACTCGAGTTTGCTGGGAGGTGAGTTCCGAAAGGACTTATCCTGAACTGACTGGCTAACCACGAAAAAGTAGCTGGCGGAACAGTTGTTCTTGGTAGGTCACTGGGTAGCAAGTAAACATACGCGTTTTCTAATGCAGCGAGCCGGAGCTGAGCTCGGAGAGGAAATATAAAGATTCTTGGTTATTTCAGTTACTGGTAGCAGAAAGATGGAGATGATTTGCGTGTTGATTTTGATCGCTGAAGGAAAGTTTGACATCCTGCTTGATTCTTCAAATAGCCAGTAATTTGCAACCCAGACTGAAATGTTAATGTTAATACGAAGAAGTTCGAAGCAGTTGTTTTCTGGAACTGCCAGAGCGTACAATCCTTTTGACTCCATTAATTAAAGGTGGTGCCTTTCATTTCCTTCCCTTATTCGTTTCTTTTCAGGATTCTACTTGTGAGATGATAATATGCAGTCAGTAATCCTTTAATCTAAAAGTAATAATGATATCTGTTATACCCTTATGAAAGTACCTAGCCTGTGTAATCTTGGGTAATTCAATTGTTTGAACTTTTAGATTTGATAAACACTGCAAAATATAAGCTAATAGCTCATCTCAAGTTGATAGTGTAGCCCCTTAGCCTTTCTACTAACGATTGAGACGACTCCAGGACTACCAAATGAATGTATCTCATTCTATTTAAATAGTTCAAATTATCTAAATAGAAGGGGTAAAATACAGGGAGCGAAAGGCTATTTACAATTTGTACAGAAACCAGATGGCAGTTATAAGAGTCGAGGGGCATGAAAGGGAAGCAGTGGTTGGAAAAGGAGTGAGACAGGGTTGTAGCCTCTCCTCGATGTTATTCAATCTGTATATTGAGCAGTAAAGGAAACAAAAGAAAAATTCGGAGTAGGTATTAAAATTCATGGAGAAGAAGTAAAAACTTTCAGGTTTGCCGATGACATTGTAATTCTGTCAGAGACAGCAAAGGACTTGGAAGAGCAGTTGAACGGAATGGACAGTGTCTTGAAAGGAGGATATAAAATGAACATCAACAAAAGCAAAACGAGGATAATGGAATGTAATCAAATTAAATCGGGTGATGCTGAGGGGATTAGATTAGGAAATGAGACACTTAAAGTAGTAAAGGAGTTTTGCTATTTAGGGAGTAAAATAACTGATGATGGTCGAAGTAGAGAGGATATAAAATGTAGACCGGCAATGGCAAGGAAATCATTTCTGAAGAAGAGAAATTTGTTAACATCGACTATAGATTTAAGTGTCAGTTTCTGAAAGTAGTTGTATGGAGTGTAGCCATGTATGGAAGTGAAACATGGACGATAACCAGTTTGGACAAGAAGAGAATAGAAGCTTTCGAATTGTGGTGCTACAGAAGAATGCTGAAAATAAGGTGGGTAGATCACGTAACTAATGAGGAGGTATTGAATAGGATTGGGGAGAAGAGAAGTTTGTGGCACAACTTGACTAAAAGAAGGGATCGGTTGGTAGGCCATGTTTTGAGGCATCAAGGGATCACAAATTTAGCATTGGAGGGCAGCGTGGAGGGTAAAAATCGTAGAGGGAGACCAAGAGATCAATACACTAAGCAGATTCAGAAGGATGTAGGTTGCGGTAGGTACTGGGAGATGAAGAAGCTTGTACAGGATAGAGTAACATGGAGAGCTGCATCAAACCAGTCTCAGGACTGAAGACCACGACAACAACAAAAGTTCAAATTACCCAAGTGATATTATGTATGGCAAAAAACTTCAGGATTGTCTCTCTCTCTCCCTCTCATACACATACACTTAGAGAAGCTGTGGAATAACCATTTGACACATATACGTGGACTTCCATGGCTGGTGTTTCAACTCAATAAGTTTCTTCTGGATGTATGGCCATGTGGGCTGTGACGTCGTGTCTTAGATTTTCCTTATTATACTTTTATATCCTCCAAGTTTGTCAAATACCGCACAAATTTTTACATAGTAAAGAATTTCACTCAGAGTTCTGTGTTCTCTCCGGTGCACCCTAAATTCTTCTTGTCTAATAACATTGTTTTCCAGTTTTAGATTGCTGGAGCAAATTTCTACAGCGTGAGAAGGCAAAGATAATACTCTATGTTGGCCAAGGATGAGGACTGTGATGAACTTCGTATATATCTGTCGTCAACAGCATTCATTTAATCGTCGATGCACGGCACTGAATATCTATATGTTTTTCCAAAACAATACAGCGTATCAAGGCAACTTTTACCACTCAGAATATCTTTGGGCTTCATGTTATTGTTCTTACAAAGGTCGGGTGTTCCACCTACCAGCATTATTATATGCTGAAGCAAACAGAAGCAATAAAACTGTTGCTGTTAGAACAAAATAATGCCAATAGGTGGATCACTAGCCATTTGAAACAAGAATAGTATTTGTACAAAGGTGGGCCTACGACTGGTAGATCAAACAATTCTCTCTTAAAATTGTTTTGCCTACATAACCTGCCGACGTTTCGTTGTACGTCCCATGAAGTCCCCACCAGGCATCGGCGCGTAGTCGAAACTGAACTGATTTCTTCAGAGAAAATTAATTTCCATCTTCTCCTCGAAATTAGTACATGCATTTTCAGTGCAACTATTTCATTACGTTACAATCTTCAATAAGTATTTATTTGTGATGTAATAGTGGTACAATTGAATGAACAAGTAAGTCTGGTAAAACTACACTTCACTCAAAGCCAATTCCATTAACACATAGGTACCAAAATTAACAGAAAGGTCTCAAGGAAAAATTATGGGGATAATATGTGACTGTTCCTCAGTGACGGTGGTGTTCGTGACGTCTCAGGTTGTGACCAGATATTCGTCAGAGCGGCAGCTGTAATATGAGTTACAAACGTGCAGAGATCCCGTGTTCAGGGATCTTAGTTTTCAGTATGTCATGTAGTAACTGCGCAGTCGCCTTCTGAAACCTTGGAGGTGCTTAAAAATAATGCTGCATGTTCTGTCCCCATACCCAGCCCCCTTGGAGAACGAAACTAGGTGATATATTCTTTTCATGTTGTTACTATGATTAAGGTATTAATTAAAATAAGCTTGTACTAATGCCTTTGAAACAAAAAAGGTAGTCAACTGGTGAAAAGCGTCAGACATTTTCACCGAGGTCAGCCGTTACTTGAAGAGATATATATATATATATTTTTTCTTTAGTCTCATACCAAACACATATTGTACGAAGCAACATAAGTTGTCAAGCGGATTGTACTTACATTAGGTAGGTGGTAACGGGTACCGAGCGTCTCCTACTATTCCATGACACTACACGCAGCATCTTATAAAACACTGAAATTGACCTGAGGAAGACCCCTGAAACCCGGCGCAAATATCGATTACCTTAGTATTACATCCTTTAATATAACGTGACAATACATTCAAGAGGACTTAAATAAATGAGTTCCGATTTCTGACTTTGGCGGCAGTCGTGTTTCTAGATTAAATTTTGTGAATTCAGATAAGCGTGTTACGCAGAAAACTGTTCAGTTTAAATGCCTGAACATGTTATACCATTTTTTGCGCCAACCTTTGTGAAAACTGGTAGCGAATTATCATCGCACAGCATAAATACGATACGAATTTGGTGATCTGCTGGCTCGGCAACCTAGTTTCAGAATGCAAGCTGTTAAAATAAGATAATACAAAGAGAGTCGCAACCCGCTAGAACGTAATCAGAACATACATACTGTTTCCGGCCTAATTTCGTCAGAATCACTTTTGCGTTTGACGTTTTCAATTTTATCGAACTGAATGAACGGACGCACTGGTGATGTCACAAACGTGCTGAAAAACGTTTGGTTGCATTAAAAAAAGCCGTGCTGGTGTCTTATTAATGCCCCGCCTTGCACTGTAACCTTGAAAAAATAAAGGGATTTGAATTGCCATTCGGAATAGGGTTTTCATTATCCGGTTAGTTGCTTAAATAGTTCTGTATGTAGAACAAATTTTTACGCTGCTGTGGAGAGCACACAGATATGATACTTCCTGGCAGATTAACACTGTATACGAGATCGGAACTCGAACTTGTGACGTTTATCTTCCACGAGCAGTTCCCGACCGACTGAGCTGTCCAAGCACACCCGCCAGCTACGCTCACAGGTTTACTTCCCCCAGTACCACAACCCTCCGTCAGTCCTGCTAAGTATGCAGGAGAACTGTGTGAAATCTTACGGGACGTAACTGCTAAGATCATCAGTCCCTAAGCTTACACACAACTTAACCTAAATTATCCTAAGGACAAACACACACACCCATGCCCGAGGGAGGACTCGAACCTCCGCTGGGGCCAGGCGCGCAGGAGAACTCCCGTGTAGTCTGGAATGTAGGAAGTGAGGTACCGGTGGAAGCAAAGCTGTAGAGGGGAAGCAGTGAGTCGTGCTTGGATAGCTCAGCTAGCACAGCTCTTCCACGGTAAAGCAAAAGTCCATCTTTCGAACCTCGGGTCGATCCACAGCTTGAACAGGCCAGGAAGTTACGAGTTCTACATAAATATTGTTCGCACACCTCTGTCTAATTTCTACAGCAGCTCCGCATCTAATCACGTCATGGTTGCTAGGAAGTAAAATTATAAATATCTTATTCCCATGTCAAAAGAAGTTTATTTTCCCGTCTTATAACACTGCGCCTATTCGGCATTAGTATCCTTCATTGCAATTCCGACGCAATTTTGAGTGTTTTTAGAGGCAAGTGGAATACATACGCAAGGAGTCCACGATGTACCCTCATGAGTATTAAAAACAAAAGAAAAAGTAAACATCAAACAGAGATCGTGGTAGGAGAGGGGAGGGGGGGGGGGCAGCATACAAGAGAGAGATGTTGTTTTCTTACATAGTATGCTGGAGATAATCTTATTATAAACGTTAAACGTTATGGATTCCTATAAATAATCGTTTACTAGTCAAGATGGCAAAAAAACTCTATACTCATGTTAACTAATTTCGGCTATAAACAGCTATCCATTTTCAGATCTGAAATTTTGTAGAAAATTGGACATGAAAGAGAGTAGTGCAACATAAACTGTCATTATGGCAAAGGTTGCACAAAAATAATACCAAATTACGACTAACATTGCTGTGTCTATTCACCAGGCCGGTAGCAGACAGTTTGTCAACTAAATACATACTTGCACAAAAGAGCTTTCATATCCCATCTTTTTGTATATGTACAGCTAGATCAACAGTAACGTAAATATCGCCTATAATTACACAAATCACATCGAAAATAAGCCTCTGTTGGTCATTATACAATATCAAGGTTGAAAACACATAATTCTTAATCAATATGTGAGATCGTTGTACAACTCGTACGATAACATTGTATCAGTATCCACATATGTGGAGTGTTTAGCGGATAAATTTACCCCTGTCACATTGGAAAATCGAATAACAGAGTAATATACCCGAGTCAGAGCAGACAAAACTCTGACTGAAGTTACGTGCTGTGTCCTATTGGAAAACTTTGTACCACCCGGTGGCATTGCAACAACTATATATTAGTTGAAGATGAAGAATAATTGTACCAACTACTATAAGACGTATAGAAAATCAATAATTATTATTATACTGAAACGAGGAGATAAAATCACAGATCGCAAAAAAACTGCCTGATATTATTAAGGTAAAGGCGCCAAATTTCGTGTCTGTGCCTAATTTCGTCCCCCTAAGGTTCTCTGTTGTGCCGGTAGGGGCGCCATCGCGATATTTTTGTGCTCATGGCCACCAGTTAGTTGTGAAATTTTGACGCGTCCAGTCCTCTGCGTGGCCGTTTGAGAAAACGTATTCCAATTTGTCAAAAGGTGAGTTGTCGAAATACTATTTATAAATGCTCTTTTTGAATTATTATAATGTGTTTATTTAGTCGTCTTTAACATATCTGTTTAGGGTAAGCTACAAAGTGAATAATCTGAGCGTTTGGCAGTATTTGGTTTACTTCACGTAGTGTAGGAAACCGCCATATTCGAGTAGGAAGTTCCCATTTTCGTAACTCCATCTGTTCCTAAATTCGTCCAGGGGACGATGGAGATTATATGATGATGATTAGGACAACATAACACCCGTTCCTTAGCGGGGGGCGGATAGAGAAAGCGGCAACTACTACGGTGAGAAACAAGGAAGTGGGATATGAAGCTGAGATTAAGACATTTAGTGTGCCCACGGCAACTGTCACGGATTACATAGAGAAAGGAAAAGGTAAAACTGCTGAATAATTAATTGAAAAAGCTATTCGTAGAAAAGCATTTTTTTTCACGTGAGTTAGAGGCTGCCTTAGTGTCTTACTGTAAGGACGCGGAGAAAAATTTCTATGGCTTTTCTCTGAATTATCTTAGGCGAATGGTCTTTCAGCTTGCTATACGCAATAAAGTTGCTCACCTATTTTCAGTCGGGAAAAAAGCAGCTGGATGGAAGTGGTTGTGTCTATTTCTTCAGAGACATCCGACACTTTCTAAACATTATATGCCATTACTAGCACTACGTCATTTTGAAATATGAATGTACGTTACCATTACGCTGTTATAACCCTGAAGAAGAGAAGTTTGTTAACATCGAGTATAGATTTAAGTGTCAGGAAGTCGTTTCTGAAAGTATTTGTATGGAGTGTAGCCATGTATGGAAGTGAAACATGGACAATAAATAGTTTGGACAAGAAGAGAATAGAAGCTTTCGAAATGTGGTGCTACAGAAAAAAAGTTGTGATTAGGTGGGTAGATTACGTAACTAATGAGGAGGTATTGAATAGGATTGGGGAGAAGAGAAGTTTGTGGCACAACTTGACTTGATCGGTTGGCAGGAGATGTACTGAGGCATCAAGGGATCACAAATTTAGCATTGGAGGGCAGCGTGGACAGTAAAAATCGTAGAGGGAGACCAAGAGATGAATACACTAAGCAGATTCAGAAGAATGTAGGTTGCAGTAGGTACTGGGAGATGAAGGAGCTTGCACAGGATAGATTACTATGGAGTGCTGCATCAAACCAGTCTCAGGACTGAAGACCGCTACAACAACAACAACAACAACAACAACCCTGGGTTCCATATTGGACGGCGGTGGAGTGGGTGGACTGCTGTGGCGTGTTATGGGGTTGTGAACCACTGAGGGCTACAACGGGACGAAGCTCCTCCGTCGTTTGTAGGTCCCCAGTTCAATATACAACATAAAATGACGCTGTTAATTGTCATATGGGATTTATCTTCTTGGTTAGTTACAGTTGTTATTGTTACATTCTGCATACATCGAGTAATTTTACAGTTATTCTTCTTCTTCAGTTAAAATGTACTTATACTGCAATGCCACCTGGTGGCACGTAGTTGTCCTTTATGTCCCGGCGGGTAACATCAGGCAGTGTTCTGTCTGCTCTGACTGGAGTATATCAGTTTGTCATTCACTGGTGCTACGTGACAGAGGTGAAACTGTCCGCTAGATTGTGGTACGTACACTTCATACGTGGATCCTAACTGATACAATGTTACTGTACAATGTGTACGAAGATCTGGAATATATTGTTAAGAATTACGTGGTTTCAAGCTTGCAGTGGTATAATGACACTGTGTCATTTTTGCTGTTAGATTCGTGTACTTTTAGGTGATACTTATATATAAAACGGCACCTTTAGGGATCTGATTTACCCACATTTCGTGGTGGGAAATGGCAGTTTGCAGTGCGATGTGCCACAAAACGACGTCCTTCACAACCTTTGTCACTGCCGGCACCCAATCGACGCTGCGCCCATTCTCTAAGGACACTGGAGCCTGCACCCCAATGAGTGTGATCTGACTGTACTTTGACCGCAGCTTTTGCTCTAGTATGCAGGGTGGAACCACTAGGAACTCTGCAGAACCAATCGACGAAATCTGAACGTGATCAGAAACAACAAGGGGTGTTATGCTTTTCCAGTCCTCCTCTTTGGCACCTTACTGTGACGTGATCTTGAGGGGTGCGACATTAACACGTGCATCAGTAAAATGGCAAACAGTCCCTCTAAAAGTCCCCAGTTTGGCAAGACACTCGAAACCACAAGCGCACATTTGTTGACTATTTTAAAAATATGCCTGTACTGATTACTAAGCACAGTGGGCAGCGCGACCCTACAGCTGAGTGGCGCTACGCTGCTGCTCTTTCTAACCTAAGGACATCACACACATCCATGCCCGAGGTAGGATTCGAACCTGCGACCGTAGCGGTCTCGCGGTTCCTGACTGCAGCGCCAGAACCGCGCGGCCACTTCGGCCGGCGTGATGTCTTCCCACAGTGGCGTTGGACAGAGCTGTGGTGAATTTTGGTGCCAGTGTGACATCATTAACCCAACTGACACCTCACATAAACTTCTGGGCATTGGCCTGTTTTTCGAATGTGTCCGCACTTTGCTGTAAGCAGCGTCACCGAATCCAAGAGTGATGTCACAGGATGCCACACTTTGCAAATTTCATTAAAGGTAATTAGGCCTTGACACGTACAGCAATTTACATTATTGGCCATTAAAATTGCTACACCACGAAGATTGCGTGCTACAGATGCGAAATTTAACCGACAAGAAGAAGATGCTGTGATATGCAAATGAATAGCTTTTCAGAGTATTCACACAAGGTTGGCGCCGGTGGCGACACCTACAACGTGCTGACATGAGGAAAGTTTCCAACCCATTTCTCATACACAAACAGCGGTTGACCGGCGTTTCCCGGTGAAAGGTTGTTGCGATGCCTCGTGTAAGGAGGAAAAATGCGTACCATCATGTTTCCGATTTTAATAGAGTTCGGAGTTTTGCCTATCGCGATCGCAGTTTATCGTATCGCGACATTGCTGGTCGCGTTGGTCGAGATCCAATGACTGTTATCAGAATATGGATTCGGTGGGTTCAGGAGGGTAATACGGAACGCTGAATTGGATCCCAACGGCCTCGTATCACTAGCAGTCGAGATGACAGGCATCTTATCCGCATGGCTGTAACGGATCGTGCAGCCATATCTCCATCCCTGAATCAACAGGTGGGGACGTTTGCTAGACAACAGCCATCTGCACGAACGGTTCGACGACATTTGCAGCAGCACGGACTATCAGTTCAGAGACCATGGCTGCGTTTACCAAAAAAATGTTCAAATGTGTGTGAAATCTTATGGGACTCAACTGCTAAGGTCATCAGTCCCTAAGCTTACACACTACTTAACTTAAATTATCCAAAGGACAAACATACACACCCGTGCCCGGGGGAGGACTCGAAACTCCGCCGGGACCAACCGCAGAGTCCATGACTGCAGCGCCCGAGTCCGCTCGGCTAATCCCGCGCGGCGCTGCGGTTACTCTTGACGCTGCATCACAGACAGGAGCGCCTGCCATGGTGTACTCAACGACGGACCTGGGTGCACGAATGGCAAAACGTCATTTTTTCGGATGAATCCAGGTACTGTTTACAGAATCATGATGGTCTCATCGGTGTTTGGTGTCATCTCGGTCACATTGGAGGCGTGTATTCGTCATCACCATACTGGCATATCACCCTGCGTGATGGTATGGTTACAAGTCTTGGTCACCTCTTGTTCGCATTGACGGCACTTTGAACAGTGGACGTTACATTTCAGATGTGTTACGACCCGTGGCTCTACCCTTCATTCGATCCCTGCGAAACTCTACATTTCAGCAGGATAATGCACGACCGCATGTTGCAGGTTCTGTACAGCCTTCCTGGATACAGAAAATATTCGACTGCTTCCCTGGCCAGCACATTCTCCAGATCTCTCACCAATGAAAACATTTGGTCAATGGTGGCCGAGCAACTAGCTCGTCACAATACTCGTCACTACTCTTGATGAACTGTGGTATCGTGTTGAAGCTGCATGGGCAGCTGTAGCTATATACGCCGTCCAAGCTCTGTTTGACTCAATGCCCAGGCGTATCAGGGCTGTTATTACCGCCAGAGGTGGTTGTTATGGGTACTGATTTCTCAGGATCTATTCACCCAAATTGCGTGAAAATGTAATCACATGTCAGTTCTAGTACAATATATATTTTCCATGAATACCCGTTTATCGTCTGCATTTCTTCTGTGTGTAGCAATTGTAATGGCCAGTAGTGTACATAATACCTTAGGCGCTGATGTTTGCTGATAAAGCACATATTTCGATGCAGCCAGTAAAGAGTATCCACAGGTTGAGCTGCACAAGACACCGTCCACACTTGCTCTGAATTGGGGACTGGGTTCGTTAAGCTTATAGGTGACAGTATATTTCAAGGATTTGGGCACATTCGAGGATAAATTCCCGTGCTAATGTCTGTAAGGAATAGAAAATGTGAACTATGAAGTCGGGTATCAGATACCTTCCTCTTCAGGAAGGTTACTTCATTGCGGGTAGTTAGTTCAATAAATGAGGAAGCAGACCAGAAGGATTATTGAGTGACAATATTAAGAGTATCTCAGTAAAATAGTTATATTGCTAATTGATATACATACTGATAGTATTAGTATGTCAGAGCGTGATTAATATAACGAATAAATGCTTAATGCTTCTCTTGCAGGAGAACATCTTACCTGATTTCTATCCTAGGATTTTGTTGTAGGAGGAAGAAGTTGCCATCCACACCAAATGTAATACTTTATTCAAAGGAGGTGATGTATTAGAAACACTGTAAAAACTTTGTATTCGAATGTTGGGCAGGAGAGTTGAAATGTTCGAGGGAAGTACCATAGGAAATGGACTTCTTCAGATCCTCCAGTTCAGAAGAGTTGACGTTGTGCGAATACCACAGCCATCCACACACAGTTGCCTAGGTATATTTAAGATCTGTGGAGGAAAGAAACGAATCTCAACATGAAGCTATACAAAATGTTGCTGGTTGCTACATTTTGTCACATAATTGAGACCTTAGAGAAGCAGCTCAACCAACATTAGCATAGAAAAATTAAGAGAGGTAATTAGTCTTCGAATCAGGTTTACTATGTGTGAGACTAAACAGTAAATAAAAACTTATAAACAGCTCAGAAATAGTGGGCTTTCCAAAAAAGAATTATGGTAGCAATATTTTGCAGAATAGATATCAAGAAAACAGACGGACATTCAGTTTGGTTAAATAACTGTAATATAAAGATTTTCTGATAGTAATCGATTGTAGACAGGATGATTCTAGACAGAAGTCAATTTTAGCTGTACAAATACAATCCACAGATTTTCCAGCAGCACTGCGCTATGGAAACTTAATGACTATTGGAAGACAAAACCTGTAAGCAGCTCAAACCACTTTATAGTTATCCAAGATACCAACACTAAATAACGATTGTTGCAGATAATTCAAGGCCTCTAAAAGCTGAAATATATAAAGTTACTCAACATAATAGATCTATGTATTAATTACGAAAGTTTCACACCTGTGTAGACAATTTACGAAGGTCGTTTAAGGAAGATAGTTCCACATGATTACGAAAACTGGAAACTAGTGAATACAGAACTGTCTCTGGATATGGGAACAGAGATTGTTCTAAAGTCCTTAAACGGCTTACCATAGCATATAACCGTCGTGGGATACAACCTAATGATAATTATAAAATTTTAGCCACGAACCCACTATGCTGTCATATTAGGAGGAGAGGTGATACTCCTACGTGGCGCGTCCCAGGTGGCGGATAGGGAAGTCCTCACCGGCTTACTGGAGGACTTGAGTGAAATAAAATAGCTCTCGCGGACCAAACACACCCTCTACGGTTAACAACCAGAGTTGTAAATCGGAGCTTGCACCAACTAAGGTTGATAACCTTCAACAGTCAAAAATGGAAAGGTCTTTCAGGAAAAAAAATCCACCGTCCTGCTCAAAAAGGCAGGAAAAGGCTACATCGGATTCGGTGGGTAGTCAACTAGAAGACAGCAACGAATCGGAGCGTTTGCAACCATCCAAATGCACACTAAAACACAAAAAGAAGATTAAACATGAGCAAAGAAATTATATAGCAACACACAACATAAACTCACTACTTCAGACCGGAAAACTCTAGGAGCTCACAGATGAACTAAATAAACAAAAAATTTTAATAACAGGGATCCAAGAAATGAGAAACACAACAGAGGACCCATTCGAATCACAAGGGTACAGAATTTATAATGGGAAACCAGGACCGAGGGCAATGAAACAATGTCCCCAGTTTGGAACAGGGTTTTTAGTAAACATAAAAATAATAGATTCAGTAACGGATTTCCAAGCAGTATCACCAAGAATTGCGACTCTAAGCTTTAAAACAATGAATTAAACCTGTACAATAATAAATGCTAATGCCCCAACAAATGAATAAAATTGTCTAACGAAAACAAAGGAAGAGGTAGATAAATTTTGGGACTTTCTAGTAGAAACTGTGAATAGAGTAAATAAAAAGAATGTAAAAATCTTATTGGGAGATTTCAATGCTCAGTTGGGAAAAGAAAGGAAATATAAAGATATAATTGGATAATCGAGTCCACATAAATTTACAAACAAAAACGGTCAAAGACTTGTAGAACTCTGCAGAGAACACAACCTTATATCTAAATCAACATACTTTAAGAGGAAGCCAAGTAAATGTAAAACATGGAAACATCCAGACTGGAGGAAGGGCGAGTGGCAGCTAGACCATGTCTGTATGGACAAAAATTTTCATAAGGAGATCCACAATGTTAAAGTACTGAGAGGAGTAGACACAGGATCAGACCATTATATGGTTAAAATTAAAATCAAATTCACACCGTTAAAGAAGAGGACTGGAAAAACTAATAAAATAAAAAAGAGGTTTGACCCACATCAGCTAATTAAAAATAATAAGTACCAACAAATAACACAAACCATCAAATTAACAGATGATCTAGAACAACCAGTGCCTAATCTTAAAAAAGAAGCAGAGAATCTAGCTCCCGTGAACCCACGAAGGAAACATGCATGGTGGACATCAGAATGTGACAAATTCCATGAAGATAGACACCAAGCATGTTTAAAGTTTCAAACACATAAAACTGAAGAAAATGCCATCAACCTAAAAAATGAAAGAAAAAAATTCACTCAAAATATTAGAAGAATCAAGAGAGGATTTCATAAAGATATTATAAAGTCTATAGAAGGTAATTATCATAAAACCAACTCCAGGAACTACTACAAAATCTTTGGGAAACAACTACAACAATATGAGGCCCCTACACTAATACTGAAAGATGAAGATAGAAGAATGACACACAGTAACAAGGAAAATGCAGAAATCATGGCAAAAGCATTTTACAAACTTCTGTATTGCGAGGAACCCAAAGAACCCTTACAAATCAACATAAATACCCCAGTAAAATCCAAACCTAACAAACTAGACCCTTCAACTTTCCAAGAAGTAGAAGAAATTCTTACAGAACAAAAAAATTATAAGGCATGTGGAGAAGATCAGGTTTTTGTTGAAATGTGGAAATATGCAAGTGACACAGTCAAGACCTCCTTACACATGACTCTAACAAAAATTGGGTAACAGAACAATTTCCCAAACATTGGACCACAGCTATCATCCACCCACTACACAAAAAGGGAGATAAGTGCAAACCAGACAACTACAGCGGAATCTCTCTCCTAGGTTGCACATATAAAATTCTATCCAAGATCATATATGAAAGAATCAAGGAGCAATTGGAACAGGAGTTAGGGGAATATCAGGGAGGTTTCAGACCATGGAGAAGCTGTGCAGAGCAGATAATTAGCTTAAAATTGATTATGGTATACTACAAGAAACGGAACAAACCTCTGGCAATAACATTTGTAGATTTTAAGAAGGCATATGACTGTCTCCACAAACCTTCAGTATTAAAAATTTTAAGAAATCTAGGACTCCATCCAAAACTAATTAAAATAATACAACTCACTCTAACCAACACCTAATCAAAAGTGAAGTTTAGAGGAGAAATTTCGGAACCATTCCTCATAAAAACAGGCTTAAGACAAGGTGACTGCCTATCACCATTACTTTTCAACTGTGCACTGGAATACATAATGAGAGAATGGTACAAGGACAATCCAAAGAGGATAAGAACTGGAAGTGCAAAAGATGATATTAGCTTAAACTGATTGGGATTCGCTGATGATCTTGCTCTCCTAGCCAGCACCGTTCAAGAAGCCAGGCAACAAGTGAAATCATTACAAGAATAGAATATCATTTGAAAAAACGGAGATTATGCTAACTGATCCACCACTTGCAAATAAAATTACAATAGGAGAACAGGAAATCAAAATTCTTGATAAATTTAAATATTTAGGCGAAATAATAACATAATCTAAATGAGAAGCCATCATGGAAAAATAGAATAAAAAAACTGAACTATGCAAATTACATTACCAAAACTACATACAACAAAAAAAAGCCTACCTATAGATGCAAAATTAAAACACTATAAAACAGTTACACAACCATAAATAACGTATGCAGCTGAAACTATCTTGAAAACAACTAATACAGCAGAAATTGACAGAATACTAAAAATAGAAAGAAGAATAATTAGGACATGTATAAATAAACAGTATAAAATAAATGGACATTGGAGAATAGCATCAAATGAAACAATATATAAGAAAATAGAACCAGTCATGAGCACAATCAGGAAGAAACGCATCTCATTCTTTGGACATCTGATGAGAACTCCAGAAAACAGAATTAGTAAAAAAATAATACAAAAATTGTGGAATAGCAAGAGCGACATGAAATGGATCACAGAAATTAAGGGAGATATAAAAGAACTTCAAATTACAGTAGATGACCTAAAAAACAAGACAGAGAAAACCAAAATACTGCAAGCCCCGCAAACCAGACTACAAATGAAAATCAATAAAAGGAGTACAGGAAGAGTTGTCTCAGATGAAGAAAGAAAGAAAATATCTGAAAGAATGAAGAAATATTGGGCAGACAGAAGACCAAACACCTTTCATATAAGAATAGCCTCTAATAATTATATTACCTAAATATATTAAGTTATTGTCGAACCAAATTGTATCCATGTGTAACAACTTGTTTAGAACTTTGTATTTTTCACTACAGTGGTACAATGAAGACCATAAAATAAATAATAATAATAATATAAAATTTTAGAAATCAAATAATAGTGCAGATCATTACAAAAGTGATGAAGATTTCGACTGTTCGCAAATGATAATTTCCTAAAACAAAGCATATAATTTTATATCATGGTATTTTCTGATATATATGCTCATTATGACAATGAATCGTTTATAATGTGGATGCGCAAATGTTACCGCTGCTTGTAATTAACGTGCGCATGAAGTTACCAATTTCCTTTGTCTGTGACAAAAGCTAACTTTCGCATTAAAGAAACAAATTCTCTTATCACTTTAAAAAAGTGAGAAAGAACTGTACTGTAATTACTGTACACAGAACTCACTCATGGCAATGCAATCGCAACCGAAAACATCAATGCAGACCTCTGGTTGCACATGTAAAATATACACAATAGATCGGATAACGATGGAAGTACTCAGAGAAATACAGAACGATCGCACAAGATGAAAATTTTAAGTATAAGTTTCTTAAATGTAAAGAATTAATTAGTTATTCTTGTGAATCTGCCGAAACAGAAATTCAATATAGAAATAGTATCCAACCGGAAATCCTGTTGTAACTAGTAAATGGTTCAAATGGCTCTGAGCACTATGGGACTTAACATCTATGGTCATCAGTCCCCTAGAACTTAGAACTACTTAAACCTAACTAACCTAAGGATATCACACACATCCATGCCCGAGGCAGGATTCGAACATGCGACCGTAGCAGTCGCGCGGCTCCGGACTGAGCGCCTAGAACCGCTAGACCACCGCTGCCGGCTGTAACTACTAAAATAAGGAATCCAATTACACTGCAAGTTATCAAGAAAACGCTTCATTTGTGTATTAATTAATTTTAGTAGCGTTTTCCAGTTATTCACAGAACTTAATTAGAAACTAGTGGCTGAATCCCGTATCTGGCGAAGATAAACAAGTAAAAAGTCTGTGCTGCAACAAGCCACAGACACAGGTTTGTGACGCCCTCCATCGGTAATGCTGGAATTCAGTGCCGTGTAGGCCCACGCTTAGCCTTAATGACAAATTCCACTCTACCTTCAAAGATGCCGGAATATTTCTTGCTCAATAACAATAGCAGCTCATTCTTAGCGGAGTGCTGCACCGAGGAGAGGTATCGACGTCGGTGGGTGAGGCCTCGCAGGAAGTTGGCTTTCCAAAACATTCCAAAGGTGTTCTCAGGACTTTGTGCAGGCCAGTCCATTACAGGGACGTTATTGTCGTATAACCATTCCGCCACAGTGCATTATGAACAGGTGCTCGATAATGTTGAAAGCTGCAATCACCATCCCCGAATTACTCTTCAACAGTGGGAAGCAAGAAGGACCTTAAAACATCAATGCAGAACTGTGCTGTGATAGTGCCACGCAAAACAACAAGGGGTGCAAGCCTCCTCTGTGAAAAACACGACCACACCATAACACCACCGTCTACGAATTTTACTGTTGGCACTACACACGCTGACAGATGACATTCACCAGGCATTCGCCATAACGACACCCTGCCATGGGATCACCACATTGTGTACCGTGATTAGTGACCCCAAACAATGTTTTTCCACTGTTCAATCGTCCAATGTTTGCGCTCCTTGCACCAAGCAAGGCGCCATTTGGCATTTATCGGCGTGATGTGTGGCACAAGTGCCGCCGCTCGACCGTGAAATCCAAGTATTCTCACCTCACGCCCAACTGTCATAATACTTGCAGTGGATCCTCAAGCAGTCTGGAAATCCTGTGTGATGGTCTGTGATGGTATGTGTGATATCTGCCTATTACACATTACGACCCTCTTCGTCTGTCGGCGGTCTCTGTCAGTCAACAGACAAGGTCAGTCTGTACGCTTTTCTGCTGTACGTGTTCATTCACGTTTCCACTTCCATACTGAGACGCCCTGCTAAAGCCGCAGGACAGGACAGGTAGTTTATGTTGTGGAAAGGGGCTAAAATAAGCGGCTGTCAATTACACTCGAACATACAACCGTTTATTTGATCAAACATTAGAACAGCGAAGAAAATTTAAAAAAAAAGGAACACAGCTTCGGATTTGGAACATAATTAGCGGCTGAATGATCCGTTCAATCTCATGCCTTAGGGGCAAGATCACTTTAATTTAAAAAGGCTGACAGCCAATAACTTATAGCTCAACCAAAATCAGAAATTTAAAAGGCAAAGCCCTGTGTTAAAACAGTTCCGGCAATAGGCTGAAGGCCTAAAGAATCTGACACTTTAAGAACAAAACAACTTAAATTCAAAATCAGCTGCAGGCCCAACACTTAAGACTCAATAACATTGATTTTAAAAATACCAAAGGCTTTATGTCAAACAGTTCTTAAAATAGGCCAAAGCCCCAAACCCTCTGACAGCTTAAGAGCAGAAAAACTTCAGTTCAAAAACGGCTGAAAGCCCAAACCATCTGACACTTTAAGAGCAAAACAACTTTAATCTAAAAATCGAATAGAAGCCATACAAGAGCACCCAAGGACGCTTAGAAGTTCTGTGGGTCAGCCTGGAATAAAAACACTAAAGCTCGCTTTGGTGAGACAGGTAGTCAGCCCAACCATTGTCTATCCAACGACAACCCAACCGACAAAGAGTCAATGGACCCACCGACAAGATAACTCCACTTCATCTGACCAGCACACAACAGGGAGTTCAATGGAACAATGTAGAAGGTATTGGGGCCCACAACCATTTATAGATTGAGCTGCCAAATTACACACCATGCTGGACAGCGACAACATGATGAGGAAATTACACCGCCTGAATTTACGTTAACGGCCAGGTTAGGTAACCGGAACGTTAATGGCCACAAGGCAGAAGATTCCACTGGTGCACTTCAGTTCAAATCACCAAGTACAATTAAACTCCACCAGAGGGTGGCTAAAATTTGCCAACTTGAAAACACACATTGTTGCTCGCGAGAATATCGCAACAGCCGACAACGAACTCCAAAGGACACAATGACAAAAGTCGTGACTTGCTGGTAGATTAAGTCAAAACTCAACTTTCATGTCCAGGATTGGTGAGCCACGAACCTCTTAGGAATGGGAACAGCACCACACACTCCGACACCACGTAGATGCCATTAGCGGGCCCCGGCCAAACAATCCGCCACGGAGATTTCCTCGCTGCTCCAAGCCAACCGACCAACTTCCCAGGCCCGGAAACCGTGAAAGGACCAAATATACGTCGGCCAATGAGAGGACCAACCGAACGACCAACGAACAGTCGTCCTGATCCAATCTCCCTCCGTTGGACAGTTCATGTGTGCCGCTAGCGGTCGGCAAGAGCTGGCAGTCTGTGCCTCACCGGCGCTCCATCCCTGACTTTGTAAGTAGGCTGTTTAGGTTTTGATGTTGGTAGCGCCGTGTAGTACTCTGTATGAAAACCGCTGACTGCGCTGTGTGCAGTCTGCTGCTGGTTGGACTCATTGTTGGAATATTCGCTAGTGTAGTGCTGGGCAGTTGGATGTGAACAGCGCATAGCGTTGGGCAGTTGGAGATGAGCCACCAGCAGAGGTGTATGTTGGGAGAGAGATGCCAGGGTTTGGAGAGCTTACTATGAGCAGATGACCTGGACGTGTGTCCGTCAGAAATAGGAACTTTGTAAGACTGGATGTCATGAACTCATATATTATGACGCTTGAAAACTATTAAGGTAAATACGTTGTTTGTTCTCTATCAAAATCTCTCGTTTGCTAACTATGCCTATCAATAGTTAGTGCCTTCAGTAGTTAGAATCTTTTATTTTGCTGGCAGTATTGATGCTCTCTGTATTCCACTAGTTCGACTATCGAAGATTTTAGTGAGCTAAGTGATTCGGAGGAAAGGTATAAATTATTGTTAGGCAGGGTTATCCTTTTGTAGGGGTGATTGAAAGTCAGATTGCGTTGCGCTAAAATATTGTGTGTCAGTTTTGTGATGATCAGAGTAAGTAAAGAGCATACTGTCTGAGTATGTTGAGTTCTGCTTAGCTGCTTGAAAATCAAATAACTTAAGATATTTTCCAGCACTGCCATTCTTTAAATAGAAAGGGGAAGTCTCATATATCGTCCTTTAGTAGAGGATACCTCACTGGAATCTTTTGATATTTTTCTTGTGGTTTGAGTAATTAGTGTAGTTATTGTTTATTGCTAGCTCGTAATTGTAGAGAGAATTTCATCTGTAGTTGTAGTTTTTCATTGTTGTGCTGTAAAACAATTGTGACATGCATGTAGGTTTGAACCAAGTACTTCGCAGCCGTGCTTACAAATAATTGGATATTATTTTTCGTGCTATGTTAATGTGTTTTCTAATTTGCTATTCAAATTGTGCTTTTCTGTGTTATCATGTGAGATGTTTTGACAGTTATGGCGTGTGAAAACTGTAACACTAGGCTCCTAAGTGAACTGAGGAGTGATAGTGGCCAAGAGCGTAGCTTATCAGCACTACCGCATAATGAATGAACAAATATTCAGAATAGTAATTGGCTAATTGTGCACAGGGAAATGGAACAGGCAGTAAATAACGTTGTAGACAGTGAAACAAATTGTCAACAGGGAAGAATTGACGATCGATTGGTCGGCAATAGCTCGCCTCAGTATTCTTAAAAGACAGGACAAAATCTTGCAAATACCTTAGATTCAGGTTTTGCGTCCTAAACTTTTTCTCAATTAAGTCAAGACTCACACTCTGCTTTTCAAAATGCGAATGTTGCCGGTGCAAATGCACTACCGAAAAGCACATAAGGAACATGTTGAAGGCACTAATACTTTGTTATTGCAATTCGTGCAATGAATGGAAGAAAATCAGAAACAAATGGGGCAACAGCGTCAAACGTTAGACATAATGGAAGAAAATCGGAGACAAACACGGCAAAAGCTTCAATATTTATACTCAATGGAACAAATGTTTGAACAAACGTGTGAAGATTTAACTACTGAGTTACATAACATCGAATCGAAATGTCAAAAAGTTTGTAAACACGTAAAAATACAAATTTTTGAGCATTTTCATCCTATTTCTTCGCGTCTGGAAAATGCATTACAAAATCTCGAAGCAGCCACAAAAGAACTGTAAATTATAGTTCATGAAAATCACTACACCTTGCAGGCTAAAATTGACTCAGTTGCATCTACCGATGCGGTTTCGCAACTTGCAAAAATCTGAGGGTAACTTAAAGAACACAGTAGATACGCTTTCGACACAAATGGATGCTCTGAAGCTTGGTTCAGAAATACACACGGACGAAATCAGTTCATTATCGCAGAAAGTAGTCGAACTTTCGGATCAGTTCACTAATTTATTTACAAATGTGGATGATGATCTGAACGACACAAGACAGGTAGCTTTCGCTGACACAGAAGAGTATGAACAACTTAAGAAATTTAAACAAAATCAGAAACAAATTAAGACACGGTACAAAAGTGAAATGGGGAAGGTACAAGATCAGTTGACATACGTAATGCAAGAATTACATATTTCAGGGGCACTTGCGCTCCGACACGGGAAGAGAGACTTAGAAATACGGAAATGCCACAAAGTAATAACACAGAGCATTTTGGAAATTATGTAAGAAATTGCCCACGACACGAAGTAACAATGACCGATATGAGACCCGCTGACACGACGATTTTGACTATAAGCTGTTCATTACTCGCCGACATGATGATTTTGACTCTAAGCTGTTCATTACTACACGTAATTTCAAGACATTTAAGAATTCCGGCAAAGTTATTCATCCACAAGCATGGCTTCATCAATTCTCTCATTGTTTTCCTCCCAACTGATCATTAGAGCACACAATGGAATTTTAGTGTGGCTATTTGGAAAATGAACCTGCTGTAAAAATGTGTTCGGTCATTCGAGATGGTCCCAGTGAAGGAAAAATTTATCATGCCATCCTCTCGGCATATTGGTCTCAAGTTACTCAAGACTGAGCAAATCATACCATCATAATGATTAAACACTTCGAACTATCTGAATTCTCCAGTCTTGTCAAATATTTTGAAAACATGTTGCACAAGAATCAGTACCTGTCAAACCCATTCAGCCCCTCAGGACACATCCGCATTTGCTTAATCAAATTGTCTGAAGATTTAAAACATATTATTTTGGCTGGACGTTGCAAAGACGAAATAGAAGATTTTTGGGGACTTTTACAAGAATTAGAAATCGACACAGACTGTTGTGGGATGCAAAAATAGGAAAACAACAATTACAGGTCACATCCATCGCAATTTCATGATGACAATAATAACTGGATACGACAAGGCCATTCTTACAACGCAAATCGTAACCAAAACAGACACCACTGTATGACAACCATTGTGAGAATAATAATAATTACAGGGATAGATCACCTCTCTGCTGTAATGACTGTGGTAGAGACAATCATAGAAACAGACAATATGGGAACCAAAATAATTATTATCAAGGGAGACAGAATAACTTCAGTTGCAACAGCCCACAGCACAGTTACGACTCCAGGAGAAATTCTCCACCACATGACCGACAGGAAAGGAACTACAGAAACTACCGACATGACAACAGACGATAGAATCATTACGACAGACCAGAATTTCACCAAGAATGGCCTGATTCAGAGAGGGCTGGGTCCTCTCGACAAGTTGAATTTATAGAAGTTAGATCTCCAAATCCCAGTAATGACGCACGACAACAAAGAGACAATAGACAATGGTTCGCACTGCAGGCAGCCATGTGTGACAGCTGGGCTTGAGAAAAATGACATAAGCTAACCTTGAGAAAATTCCAGTAACCTTTACCGACATATACCACATGATAATTGCATTAAAGTTGAAACTTGTGTACTAGGAAGAGTATAGGATTACACCACGTTCCACATGTAAAACAATTTATTTATTTTTCTGAATTAGTCGTTGCTATAAAATTTCTACTTCATGTTACTAATGCACTTTGTCACACTTACAAACTATTAATATGCAACAATGTTTTGAAGTTAACTATCCAGGCAAGGACCTAGGGAACTTATTTAAACAGTAATTACGAATGTATTGTTATAGTGGACAGACAAAACAGTGTTAATCTGTGTACGTTTTGTTTGTTAGTTGCACGATTATGTAACGACTATAAGGCGTACATATTTGGAATATATACTGCTAATGAGACTTTAATGCCACATTTCAGCTTAGTTGAAAAGACATTCTTTATTTAAAGTACTTTCTGAGAGATTACTGATGACTTAGTATTTGGTATTTTTTACAGCTACACGGTTATACCACTAATGAGTGACACAATTTACATTATTACTTTTGTACTGTATCTGTTTTATATCTGCACAGTTGTTCTGTATTCTTCTGGAAAGTAAAACATGTTTTAGTAGTAACTTTTGTGGTATATCTATAGTGAGACAGCCATTTCCATCACACAACAATATGTTGAAGTACAGTATTTTCTTGATCACGGCATTGAGTGTAATAATTACGACAGCTAACGCATAGCATTCCAATTTTGTTTTGACGAGGTACGTAAATTGACTTCTGCAGAACTTTGCATATGGACGACGATAACTACGACACTTGGCACATTTTTACCATCAAGTAATGACAGAAATTATCTTACAGCAAGATGCACAGTTTACCGCTACAGGAAACGTATTTGAGTGATTAAGTACTTGGAACATTTTTAGAAAGATTCTTGAATTACAAAGATACAAATAATGTTGTCAGTGAGACATTTCATTCCGTTGCTACAATCTGTAACACCTGATGGTATAATTACATTAACCCTCAGGGGGTACACGTTACCTAGTGTACCTAGCGTGTGGCAAGCGCTAGGACCCCTAGCTAATATGGTATTTGCTTATATAACTTTAAACATCATCACCTCATTTCTCTAATGCAGAATTACACAGCTATCTGATTATTTAACAGAGATAGAAACATCTTTTTTACTATGTCAGTGTCACAAGTTTACACAATTACACAGTTGGATAACTTCACATTTATGAAATTGTATTTAGTCTCTACTTTGTGAACTGTTCATACTTTTTCGGAACCATTGTGATACAATGAGAGCTTTGAATGATGTATTTTGTATGGGATCACGTTTAAGGTAGATGACACTATTGTAACGAACAGGGAATTTTGTTTAGGTACTGAAATTATTGAAATAAGCTACGACGATTTTGAGAAATGATTAACGTGTTATGATGATGTTATTATGATGACAATGTGTATTATGATGTTTATGATCAATAAGATGATGCTATATGAAGAATGTGGTTACGTGTAAACCAAGAATCATACTTTAAGAGTTATGAAATGTGTGTACATACGTGAATGTGAATACAACAATGCTAACAAAACTATTTGGACACTGTTAAATATGAGATTTTGTTTCTGCACCCTTCTAAAATATGTTTTCAAACTGTGAAAATTTTTGTATGGGACTGTCACTGTAACGGAAACCACTGTTGTAAATGTTTCAGTAAAGAAAGTAAGTGACCTTGACGTAATGCACTGTGGACTCCCAGATGTGCCACAGTCATCTGGACAAAAAGCATTAGTGTGTCCCTTTCAGTGGCACAGGTGTAGGATAAACAGGTCATTAATCTCGCTAATTGACATTTCGTTGTATAAAGCATCGCAAATATGACACATTCATACATGAAAACATATGATAACACTTTGTAGCTCGTGATCTCTAATATTTATCGAAATGCGTTTGAAATCATGAGAAGTATTTTACGTCTGCACACCTGATTATGACAACTATCTTTCTAGCTGAGAGATTTTTTTTACTACCTTATGAAATGCCGTATGGGTAGTGAATGTTTCCTGCTTTGCTTTATATAAGTATTAGCCTATTTTGTTTAATATCTAGTTTCTAGCTGAGCTGCAGCATTGGTTAAAGTAAAATTTAATAGATGTACTAATGTAAATATTTTCTGTTTAGAGATCCATTAAAGAATTATTTTATAATGTACTTTCTTAAAAAAAAAAAAAAAAGGGAACACAAATAGACATTTCCCCTCACAGGAACAGCACACATATCTTTTTCTTTTTTTCTTTTTTTTTTTTTGCGACTTGGTAACTTGTTTGGTAGAGTAAGTTATTCTGATGTGTAACTCTAGTATTAAGATGTGACATAGGAATTAGACATGGCTATCTTAAGTGTAATATTATTTCTGCTTGAGCTTTGTCATGTTTAGGTATAAGTTATTGCATTTGCTGCTGCTGTTTGTCAGGCATTGTCCTACTGAGTTTCGCTTTGTATTACTCTGCTAAGCCAGTTTTTGATTTATTTTTCTTGTTGCTGCACATTGGGTCATAATAGTTGTAATGTTGCATTTGCAATGCTAATTTATATTTATTGCTGCTTGCTTTGCCCCTTTGAATTTTTTTCTTGTTTTTGTTTGTGTTAAAGTTTGTGCTCCTGCATTGCTTCGTCCCTTAGCTTATGTAGCTGAGCTCAGTAGACTTAAGTTAGCGTAAGATAGGGGGATACTATAAAAGGGGAAAGACTGCATTGAGAAGTTATAAGAAAAATATTTGGCTAAAAAGTAGTTTACAATGATGAATAATTATCTTGAAAGAAGAGATGAACAAAAAAAAGTAGAGTTTAGGGATAACAAGTTTAGATACGATTTTCTAGAAACAAATGATGAGGTAAGATAATGAAAAATAAATGATGAGGTAAGGCAATGGAAAATACAGAAAGCATGCTTAAATAGGACCTTTTTGCGAAAAAAAAGTTGATATAAGTGGAAAAATCTATTGAATGGAGTTTAGGGTTGAACTGCAGTCACAAATGTGAAACTGAAAACAAAACCCGTCCTTTCCTTTCGTGTTATTCTGCTATGTGTATTTGTGCAACCTTGTGTATTTATGTTCTTTCTGTCTTTATGTGTTTATCTCATAGGATTTATGTTGTTGAATCTTCTAATACTAAGCTACATTCCCTATGATGAGGAGTACTGTTATCATCAAATTCTTTGGAAAAATGTTTAAATATTATTTATTCTGTTATGTTTTCCATTAATGATCATATGTCATATTAATGTTTTAATATTCTTATTTCTCATTTATTTACTTATGTCAGAATTCCTATAATACTCATGTATATGCTTATTTCTATTCTTTTGTAAAACCTTTATTACAACAAAAGTTTTATGTATTATTATGTTCTTTAATGATGTTTCCTGTACCTTTATAATTGTACTCTTATAGCATAAATTTATAATTGTATAGACACCAGTTCTTCAAATTAAGTGAATAGTAGGGATTCATTTTACTTCACACATTTGTAGTCATATTGTATGTGTAAAATCTCAGATGCTAAATGACTCTCTTAGTGTTTAGATGTGTGTTGATAATTCAGCAAGGGACTGGTTAACAGCATTGCTGGTTCTAAGGACATTCTAAAAAGTTTGTGAATGAACCAGTAGTGGTTCATGAACTTGCTATATGATCGGCAAAACCCTTCGATGGTGACTGTGCACCCATACAGTCGCAACGGATGGATGCTGGCCTTCTCTACAAGGACTACAGTGGGTCTGCAACTTTGATGGCACACCAGTACCATATTTCTTACCAGGACTACAATGGGTCTGGACCTGTGGTGGCCCACTGATATCATTATCTCTACAAGAAATACTGTGGGTCTGCTCTGTGATGATCTACCTACCAACATTCTTCAGAAGTTCGATTGACTCTGCTGTGGGTTTGCTCAGTTGTGGCCCCTTACATGTGTGCATGTCAAGAGTCAGCACTGTCTTTCCGTTGGCAGGACACACTACTTCTCCAAGACTGCATGGAAATTCTCTTCCATGTGCATTTTCTATTTCTGCTCAGACTTTGAGAAAAAAAACACTGCAATTTTACTGTGATGGATGATCAGGACTGTGTTTATGGACTGTGAGAACAATTTTTGCTTTTGACCAACAGTGTGTCAATAAGTGTGTGCATCTGATATATTTCTTATTGTTAATATAAGAAAATTTTAAGAAATAAGTAATGGCAATTTTAAAATGAAATAACTGAAGAGTTTTTGCAGCATTGTCTTTCTTTACATACAAAGGGGAAGTTTGAACTTCACTGCTGCTGCGTCCCGACTGCACTGCTGGTCCATTTCGAACTGACTGCCAGACACACGACGACCCGGAAACAGTATCACTTGCTCCAGAGATGTTACGACAGTGCACTTATCGATACGCGCTGCTGCTGCCACTCACGGGCAATTAATGCAGGAAGTTAGTCATGCCAGTAAATGGAATAAGAGAACGAGGTGGCAGTAACGCAATAGAAGATGACAAACGGTAAATGGGATAAACGCGAGCCGTGCAGGGCTCAACTATTACAGTTTTACCTATTCAAACAAAATCCTAACCGTAGCATCCAAGGCAGTTACTACCCCATAATCATAAATGTAGTCGCAAACGTGTGGTACATGTTGCGCATCAGTCAACAATTAGTCACATATGAGCTTTATCTCTCTTGCATTTAGATATTTCTGAAGTGACGATCTGTTCTCCATAAACTAGGTTGTTAAGCAATGATAAATATACAGGTTACAAGTTACATGAAAGTTAAAACAGCAACCAGCTAATGATAATGCTGTTCATGAAGAAAAAATTACGCATTTACTAGTTTCGAACTGACAGGTTAGTCAGCAGACGCCTGACGACGTTACATTACTTTACGATGTACATACAATGTCAGTTGTCTTTGATGTGGCAAAAGTTGCCTTTGATTAGGGTATCATCGAAGTTTTGCATTCCTTTATGACAGTATAGTGTGTTTTTGAAATACGTATTTTCGTGGAAGTCCAAATAACATTATTCATTTTTCTGAAGTTTTAAGACATGAAAATGCAGAGAACGATACACAGCCGTACATAATTCTGGAGCACGAAGGTCTGTATACAAAGATGGAGATGCTGTTGTTGTTGTCTTCAGTCCAAAGACTTGTTTGATGTAGCTCTCCATGCTAATCTATCATGTGCAAGCTTCTTCATCTCAAAGTAACTACTGCAACCTACATCCTTCTGAATCTGCTTAGTGTATTCATCTCTTGATCTTCCTCTATGATTTATACCCTTCACGCTGCCCTCCAAAGCTAAAATGGTGATCCCTAGATGCCTCATAACATGTCCTACCAACCGATCCCTTCCTGTAGTCCAATTGTGCCACAAATTCCTCTTCTCCCAAATTCCATTCAGTACCTCATTAGTTACATGATCTACTCATCGAATCTTCAGCATTCTTCTGTAGCACCAAATTTCGAAAGCTTCTTGTCTAAACTTTTTATTGTCCATGTTTCACTTCCATATAAGGGTACACTCCACACACGTTTTTTCAGACAAGACATCCTGAGACTTAAATGTATACTCGGTGTTAAGAAATTTCTCTTTTTCAGAAACACTTTTCTTGCCATTGCTAGTCCATATTTAATATCCTCTCCGACCATCATCAGTAATTTTGTTCCCCTAATAGCAAACCTCATCTACTACTTTAAGTGCCTTATTTCCTAATCTTATTCCTTCAGCATTCCTCTTATATAATTCGGCTGCATTCCATTAACCTCGTTTTGCTTTTGCTGATGTCCATCTTATATTCTTCTTCCAAGGCACTCTCCATTCCGTCCAGTAGCTCTTCCAGGACCTTCGCTGTCTCTGTCATTGGCAAACCTCAAAGTTTTTATATGTTATAAATTTTTCTTTTGTTTCCTTTTCCGTATGTTCAATATGCAGATTGAATAATATCGAGGATAGGTTACAACTATGCCTCACTCCCTTTCCAACCACTGCTCCCCGTTCATGCCCCTCGAGTCTTATGAGTGCCATCTGGTTTCTGTAAAAACTGTGAATAGCTTTTCGCTCCCTGTATTTTACCACTGCCACCTTCAGAATTTGAAAGAAAGTATTCCAATCAACATTGCCAAGAGCTTTCCCTAAGTCTACATATATAAGAAACGGAGGTTTGCCATTCCTTAATCTGTCTTCGAAGATAGGTCGTAGGATCAGTATTGCCTCACGTATTCCAACATTTCTACAGAATCCTAACTGATCCTCCCCGAGGTCGGCTTCTACCAGTTTTTCCATTCTTCTGTAAAGAATTCGTGGAAATATTTTGCAGCCATGACTTATTAAAATGATAGTTCGGTAATTTTCACACCTGTCAACAGTTGTTTTCATTGTGCTTGGAATTATTATATTCTCCTTCAAGTCTGATGGTATTTCGCCTGTCTCATACATCTTATCCACCAGATGGTAGAGTTTTGCCAGGGCTGGCTTTCTCAAGGCTATTAGTAGTTATAATGGGATGTTGTCCACTCCGGGGGCGTTGTTTCGTCTTAGGTCTCTGTCACATGCTTCACGCAGTATCATATCCCCCATTTCATTTTCATCCACGACCTCTTCCACTTCCATAATATTGCCCTCAAGTACAGCACCCTAGTATAGACCCTCTATATTCTCCCTCTACGTTTCTGCTTTCACCTCTTTGCTTAGAACTGGTTTTCCGTCCCAGCTCTTGGTATTCATACAAGTGGTTCTCTTTTCTCCAAAGGTCTCTATAGTTTCCCTGTAGGCAGTATCTATCTTACTCCTAGTTATATATACTTCTATATTCTTACATTTGTCCTCTAGCCATCCCAGTTTAGCCATTTTGCACTTCCTGTCGGTCTCATTTTTGAGACATTTGCATTTCTTTTCGTCGGCTGCATTCACTGCATTTTTAAATTTTCTTCTTTAATCATTTTCATTCAATATCTATTCAGTTACCCAAGGATTTCAACTTGTCCTCGTCTTTTTACCTACTTCATCCTCTGTTGGCTTCACTATTTCATCTCTCAATGCTACCCATCCTTCCTCTACTGTATTTCTAAGCCCCATTCTTGTTAATTGCTTACTAATGCTCTGCTCGAAACTCTCTACAACCTCTAGTTCTTTCAGTTTATTCAGGTCCTATCTCCTTAAATTCCCACCTTTTTGCAGTTTATTCAGTTTTAATCTGCAGTTAATAACCAGTAGATTGTAGTCAGAGTCCACATCTGCCCCTGAAAAAGTCTTACAATTTAAAACCAGGTTCCTAAATCTCTGTCTCACCATTATATAATCTATCTGATACCATCCAGTATCTCGAGACCTCTTCCACGTATACAATCTTCTTTCATGATTCTTAAACTAGGTATTAGCTATTATTAAGTTATGCTCTGTACAAAATTCTACCAGGCGGCACCTCTTTCGTTTCATACCCCCTTTCCATATTCACCTACTACTTTTCCTTCTCTTCCTTTTCCTACTATCGAATTCCAGTCCGTGATGACTACTAAATTTTCGGCTCCCTTCACTGTCTGAATAATTTCTTTCATCTCATAATACATCTCTTCAATCTCTTCGTCATTTGCGGGCCTAGTTGACATATACGCTTCTACTGCTGTGGTAGGTGTGGGCTTCGTGTCAAGCTTGGATACAATAATGCGTTCACTGAGCTGCTCGTAATTGCTTACCCGCGTGCCTACTTTTTTTATTCACTATTAAAACTACTCCTGCATTACCCGTATTTGATTTTGTGGTTATAGCTCCGTATTCAGCTGACCAGATGTCTTGTTTCTCCTGTTACCGAAATTCACTAATTCCCACTACATCTAACTTTATTCAATCGATTTCTCTTTTTAAATTTTCTAACCTACCTGCCCGATTGAGGGATGTGATATTTCACACTCCAATCCGTAGAACGCCAGTTTTGTTTCTCCTGACAACGATGTGCTCCTGAGTAGTCCCCGCCCGGAGATCCGAATTTTACCTCCGGAAAATTTTACCCAATAGTACATCATCATCATTTAACCATACATTAAAGCTGCATGCTCTAGGGAAAAATTACGGCTGTAAGTATCCCCTTGCTTTCAGCCGTTCGCAGTACCAGCACGACAAGACAGTTCTGGATAATGTTACAAGGTCACATCAGTCCATCATCCAGACTGTTTCCACTGCAACTATTGAAGGCTGCTGCCTCTCTTCAGGAACCATACGTTTGTCTGGCCTCTCAACAGATACCCCTCCGTTCTGGTTGCATCTACGGTACGGCTATCTGTGTCGCTGAGGCACGCAAGCCTCCCCACCAACGGCAACATCAATGGGTTCATGGAGATATATCAAGCCAAAATCGTTCCAGAAAGTTTGTGTGTTAAAAGCGGATCTCCAAAAAGGAACTTGCGAGATTACGTAGGGCAGCCAACATCGCAGGTTCCACGTAAGTCGAATGTAGCTTCAAAGGCGGACATGTCGGCTCTAAACCTAATGCCGAAATCTACTCTTAATAACAAAATGTTTAAGCCTTTTTCACTTTCGTGTATGAATTAACTAAAATTTCTCCACAGCCACGATCCCAGCTTACCATATGACGACTTGACGTCATGATGAGAAGTTTGGTCGTCACACGTAAAGTCTGCCATATTCTTCGAAAATGTACTCATAACAGCGTGTACCTGCCTACTCTTTACACAGCGGCAGTATTTCGCACAAAGTACAATACTTACTATGTCTCTGGCACATTCTGAGTGAAACATACATTAACTCAATGGTAATAACACAAATGAAGCTGGAAATGCTGAACCATAGTGTGAAGAAATACACTGACGAAAAACAGATCATAACACTAGTAAAGAACTGTGCGACATAAACGGAAGCTGGCAGGCGTGTCTCTAAAACTGAAAGATGATGTCTATTCAAATTTCGTGACAGTCGCATAATAGTGGCACTAGTAGTGCCACTATGAGGATGAAAAACAATTTACTTACAATACACGCTGTAAGGGTCGTGAGCGTTAGTTGGCTTTGAGATTGGACATGGTGACTTCATGGTAGTAAAGAATGCCTTTAAATCGGCAAAGAGTAACTGGCTGTTGAGCTGGTCCTTACTGCTGTATCATAGCCTCTGAGAACTTCAAGAATGTCTCGTCATCCCTTAGTACTTCTGCATCCCACTTCTTTACGTATTGATCCCTCCTGACTAATCTGTTGAACTTCAGCCTACTCTTCATCACTACTACATTGTTATATGAGTCTGTATCTGCTGCTGGGTACGCCTTACCGTCCTGTACATCATTTTGGAATCCCTGTCTGACCAGGATGTAATCTAACTGAAATCTTCCCGTATCACACGGTCTTTTACAAGTATACCTCCTCATCTTGTGATTCTTGAAAAGACTATTTGCTATTACTAGCTGAAATTTATTACAAAACCCAATTAGTCTTTCTCTTCTGTCATTCATTGCCCAAAACCCATATTACCCTGTAACGTTTTCTTCCCCTCCTTCCTCTACAACTGCAATCCAGTCCCCTATGACTATTAGATTTTCACCTCCCTTCATGTACTGTTTTACCCTTTCAATATGTTCATATAAATTCTCTATCTCTTCATCTCCAGCTTGCGAAGTCGGCATGTATGCCTGAACTATCGTTGTAGGTGTCGATTCTGATAAGAACAACCCTATCACTGAACTGTTCACTGTAACACACTCTCTGTCCTACCTTCCTATTCATAAGGAACCCTACTCCCGTTATGCCATTTTTCTGCTGCTGTTGATATTACCCTTTACTCATCTAACCAGAAATCCTTGTCTTCATTCCATGTAAGTTCACTGACCCCCACTATATTTAGATTGAACGACTGCATTTTGCTTTTCACATTTTCTAGCTTCCCTACCACATTCAAGCTTCTCACATTCCACGCCCCGACTCGCAGAACGTTATCTTTTCGTTGATTATTCAATCTATTTGTCACGGTCAGCTCACCCTTGGCGGTCCCCTCCCGGAGATCTGAATGGGGACTATTCCGGAATCTTTGCCATTGGAGAGATCATCATACTACTTTCCCAATTACAGGCCACATGTCCTGTGGATACATGTGATGTGTCTTTAAAGGAGAGGTTTCCACTGCCTTCAGCATCCTCATGGCATTGATAATTGCTGATTCTTCCCAGTTAAAGACAGTCTCTGAACTGTTACGAATCGGTTACCTGAAGGACAGCTCCGTGCCAGACGCCCCGTGGCGTACATTCCACTGTCCCCAAATTGCCGTCATTCGTGATTTCAGTGGTGTCTACCGAGAGCTCTTTGGTGGGCAGAGTGGATATTTTTTTCTGATCAAACCTAATTCTGCCCCGTCGCCAGTAACACGTGTGTTGTTTAGAAAGAGCCAAGATGAGAGCCTACAGCCAACCGGTCTATGTGTAGACACACTTGACCTACACTTGGAGTTATTGTTTGGATGCGATTTCGTATGGCAGGTGGAGCACTCTCGTGGTTATCCTATACACTCTGCAAATGTGTTCGTCAGTCTGTTGATTTAGTCTACTGTGTTGCCTTTGATGAACAACATTCCAAGGGGTGTTTTCCAACAGGATTACGCCCGGCCACATACCACTGCTGTACTTAACATGCCCGGTAGGCTGTCGATACGCTGCCTTGGTCTGTTCGATCACTAGATTCGTTTGCAATCCAACACACATCAGACATCATCAGAGGACAACAACAGCGTCATCCACAACCAGCATTAACCGTCCTAGTGCAACAGGCATGGAACTCCTCCCTAGAAAGTGACACCCAGCACCTGTACATCACAATACATCCAAGTTTGCATGCTTGCATTCGACAGTCTGGTGGTTTCACTGGTTATTAATTTGCCAGTCGTTCACATTTACACTTATCTAGCGCTTACATAATCCCTGATCTTCCAGTGTTAATCACTTACGTATGTTACCTACACAAATGTATTCACAAAAATTTCATTCCTCTACATTAATTATTTTCTAATTTTGCCGTATTTTTTTCCGTCATTGTAATGCAGAATGCAACGTGGAGCGAAAACACACCTGGGTATAAAATATCTGTATGTTTATGGTTACTGTAACAAACAACTGTGTTTAGCTTAAGATAATTTGTTACAGCAGTCACATTAAGAAGAGAAAAACTAGTTCCAGATTGGAGAAATTTAGGAAGACAATTGTCTGTGACGGTTTGTGAACAAATTACAATGGTATGTTACATGGATATTCTTTCGCAATGTCGAGCTTGCGAGAGAAAAATCAAGTAAATACATGGAACAATATTAGGAAGACACGGATGAAGTCTTAAGCAAGAAGCCAGGTCATTAAGTAGAATACATTCAAAATAACTCTTCTACATAGATGTTGCAGTGACGTTTTTGAAGATTATGGCAAAACCATTAATTTAGAAAGATATTTTATTACAAACGCTTAGAGTAGAACATAGAAAGACAGAATCTATCCATCCATAAACTGCCAGTTAGTGTATACCTTTTCCTAGCGAAAGTGGCCAAGTATTTTCATTATTCACTTCAGCACGTTTGTTCAACATTCTCTTCTGGTTACGTTCGATAGAGAGACTTTGTTCGTGACCCATGCTAGTGACGTTTGATAGTTCAAGTTACTGCTTGCACGATTTGCTCGTAGGTTAGAAAATGTCGCTAGTGCTGCCTCTTTATAATACCTCGTTGACATATCAATAATTTGGACTGCTATATTCGAAATGTGCATGTCAAGGAAAGAAATCTATCTTAGCCAACTGATTCTAAGAAGTTCAAGTAGGGCTAACACTGGAGTTTTAATCAGGCATTAATGCATTTCATTTCCTTAAATTATGCTTTTGCGCTAAATCTGATAAGAAACTAATTATTTGGTTGCTGTTCATATATACAATTAATATGAATGTTATAATCGATAACTGTGACTTCTAAACTCCTTGTTTGTCAAGAACAATAATAATAATGGTTACCACACCACATTACACATTGTAAACTGATAGAAACATTGTTTCACCATTCGTTTATCCCAAACGTAAATGGGTTTTGAGAAGCACCAAACCTTTTTCTCTACGTCGTCGTGTCCTTCCCTCTTTCTAATTTCCTTCCAGCGGTTGTGTCTGAAACAATCTCTTACTTTCTGTACATATGTTCCTGGGAAAAAAGCATCCATTGCACGCGGTTTACGCAACGAGGACACAGTAACCCTTAAAGGCGCCGTAAAAGCCAGCGAAATGACTCCGTCCTTATAGCTGCGGCGTCGTTGCACGTGCGTACTTTTCTGTAACACGGGGAAGAGGAAACGCTATTTCAGTAGGCAAACGGTGTGGATATTTTGAAAAAGAAGAAATGGTGCCTGCTGCACCACACAAATTTCCCATTTTCTTGTGGTTCGCTTTGCCCTTTACAATAGCTGTACACAAATAATAAGTTAATCATTTAATACGAAATGTATCATCCAACGTGAATATTCGTGATAATTCTAAAAGGCTGTCAATACATTGTTAACACAGAAATAAACGGTAATTACACTGTATAGATTTCAACTAATTGGATTTGAAGCAAATGACACTATTTTTACGGATTGTCTTACTTGTTCAACGTCTCAGTAGTTCTCGGGAGGTAAGTAAATAGACGTAAATTTTTTTGACGCGTTTCATTAGAAAACAATGTGACAACTGCACAGTAGCACGCAGAAGTAACGAATTAAACGCAACTTGTCCGAAGAGCATTTTATGTCAGAAACGACGAGCGAAATAGAAAACTCCGCAAACAGATATTGTTTTTACTTGCTCAGTTGAGATATGTTATATGCTTGTGGTGATTTTTTGGTCTTCTCACCTGATGATAGTCATTTAAACTCAGAATCAGAGACATTAACACAACCGAAGATGGAATCACAAAAATAAAACAGTCTATGTGGCATTTATTCATTAATGTTTATTATCATTATCACCTTGGTAATTATGGTGTGTCGTTTGCTACTGTAAACTAAGAACAGGCTGCAGAGACAGACTCCTCAACTTTTTCTGCAGCTTTTCTCAGTTCGGTCACTTTTTCTTAATTTTTATGTAATTACACAGCTAATTTAGGAAGTCTTCCATACAAAGTATATTTTGGAAAAGGAAAACAAATTTTATTCTATTATTAAGAAAAATATGACGAAATGAAAGATTTAAATAATGAAAGAGGTCCCTTTATTTGGCTGCTACTAACTGGAAGCCTTCGGTAAACACATCGAGCCAGTTTCACTTGAATTAGCACATTCTGTTGTTATTACTATATGTATATATGTGATGAGATTAACTTTATGTTGATCGTGTCCTAGGTATGACAATACTATTTATAAGTTAAGGAATTCTGCTACCCATGACAGACGGAGCAAGGAGGTCATACAAAGCAGACCATGTCAGGCAAAAATGGCACTCCTGGAGAAGCCAACTAGTATTCAATGCCGGTTTTAATTAGGAAGAAATTTATGAGAATGTACGTTTGGAGCACAGCATTGTAAGGTAGTGAAACATGGACGGTGGGAAAACCGGAAAAGAAGAGAATCGAAGAAATTGAGATGTGGTTCTATAGGAGACTGATGAAAATTACTTGGATTGGCAAGGTAAGGAAAGAAGAGCTTCTCCGGAGGATTGTCGAGGGAAGGAACATATGAGAAACACTAACAAGATGAAGGGACAGGATGGTATGACGTCCCAACGTATTTGTAATTCCGTGTGACGTTTCTGGTCATTCGTCTTTTCCTCATAAAGGAGAAGCTTATTCAACAGGTACTCCGCTAAACATCTGTAGACCCTTGTGACAGTACCGCCTCAGCGCCTAGGAGTCGTCGGTACTGTTGGCGTCTTTACCTTACCTGTTTGAAGATCGAATGATCTCCCACCTCATATTATTTTGTAGCTGAGTTTTGACTAAACTGCTCTACTGATCCTCTTTGGTATTGTATAGTTTTTCTTCATATTTTTGTTTTGAATCGCGGCATAGTTCCAGACTTACTTCCCTCCTTTGCGACGTTTTTGATTTTTGGTAATGTTTTCTTTGGTTCCTAGCCTCAAAAAAATGGTTCAAATGGCTCTGAGCACTATGGGACTTAACATCTTAGGTCATCAGTCCCCTAGAACTTAGAACTACTTAAACCTGACTAACCTAAGGACGTCACACACATCCATTCCCGAGGCAGGATTCGAACCTGCGACCGTAGCGGTCGCGCGGTTCCAGACTGTAGCGCCTAGAACCGCTCGGCCACCCCGGCCGGCTCCTAGCCTCATTCCTTAGTTTAGTTAACTAAGTGGACTAGAGGAGTTTCTGTTTCAAAGCACCGTTAGACTTCGAGATAGCTACATGTTGTGCTTCTTGTAGCAGGTACGTCAGAATGTGTGCTTTCTATTCTACGTCACAACTGACTGTACGGAGGGAAGCTTTTTCAACCACGTCCATTACTTTTTGACAGTCAGCCTTAATTAGAAGAAGTCATTGTCTATTTTATGTGAATGTCTGTGTTAGAGTTTGCGTATATCTATGTGTGGACGAGTGTGGCATTGTGGTCACTGTGCGTGGCATTTCCTAGCACTTCCCATCTGTTGATTAGCCTTACAGATTTCGCATTTCCTAGTGAGATATCGATGTTGCTGGTTCCTCCTGCATTGTTGCAGTATACAGGTGTTTGTCCTGCTTTGTCAGGGAGAAAGACACTGCATTCATTTATTCTGTTAAATTCGGTTAGTCCACTATTGTCTGTATTGTCTGCGATCCATAGACAGGATCGTCCATTGACGTAACTAAGTATGAGTAGTCTTTTGTCCCCAGACAATTGCGCTACATCTCTTACTTGGTCAGGAAAAGGCTCTATCGTATTAATACTGTGTATACATGAACGTCATAAGCCAAGATTCACGTCGATGCGTAATTTCAGATGTGGCTACATGTTCAGGAAACTACATGTTCAGGAAAACGTTGTGCTATTTTTGTGGCTGTCTAACTTATGTTCGCCATTACAATTTCACTCTTAGTATCTTGTGTCCCACTAACTGTTATGAGATGTGAGATATACTCATGGTATGTTCAACAGATTTCTACAAGCATGGAGAAAAGAAAATCAAATATTATGACATCGTTAAAATCACGACGGAATTTATTAGGTCCGTTACCATGCAAATACTGAGTTTTTCTTCATGACTGACTTTTTTTTTATTAGTACTGTGTCAAAAATGGAGACCTTTGTTGACTGAATCAGTTATTCTGAAAGATTTCTACAAAATACTGTACTGTATTATCTAGGTTCGGAGCTTCATGGTTAATGCGTTAACTTTTCGTATTATAACAAAACAAGATGGGAAAAACAGATAGCACTGTAAAAGAACATGTATATGATATTAATAAGCACATGAGCCTCATAGGTGCTATAAGCATATGTTAAGTTAGAAAGCGTATTGCAATTTAATTTTGAATTTTTATAGGGTTCAGGCAGATAACATTATGAACCGCCAAACTTCAAGCACTGAAGAATTTAAAAAGATGTATTGGCACCTTCTCACTGTTAGCAGTTTACATTGACAAAAGAATGCCTGTCAGATGTAGATGTAACTCCGAGATCCGGTGAAACGACCGTGCCAGTAGGGACTGTGGATGTGTTGTAGAGTTCATGAGAAGAGAAATTTCACAATTGCCAATAATAACAGTTTAGCAGCCATCTGTTTTTCAACACATCTGCAAATAGGGAAAAGACATCTTTTTCCTTGTGAATCACGAGAGACGTTTACAAGTTCTCGACTTCTTTTAAGGCCACTCTTCGACACTCTTTAACGTACTTTGATCAGCCAGAACATTATGACCACGGATTTGCTACATAAGCGATCTAGGCGGTAGCAACGTCATTTGGCAAGGAATGAATGCTAGTCAGACAGACAACAGTGCAGAACGGGGATGGTGCAGGATCCTTCTGAGACTAACATAGGACGCATTGAGATGGCTCGGACGCTCGGCATGAGCATTTCTGACACATCACAACTAGCAGGGTGTTCTAGGAGTGCTATGGTGAAGTCCTCAACATGTGGCGAAACCAAGTTGAGATCGTGTCCAAACGTCGTCTGGTTGGACGACCACCCATCATTACAGATATCGTACGTCAAAGACTCAGCAGACAGGTAAAACAGGACAGACGGCGACCTGTGTTGGAACTAACATCAGACTTTAATGCTGGACAGAGTACAGGTGTGTTTGAAAGCACAGTGCACCGAACACTCCTAACGATGGGCCTTCGCAACCGACTACCCATGCATGCGCCTATGTTAACACCACAACAATGGCAAACATTACTGAAATGGGCAAATGACCATCGACTCAGGTCGTTGGTGCAGTGGCAGAGCAGTGAATGATCTAATGAATTCCGATATTTTCATCATCATGCTCAAGGAACGGCGAGAATCCGTAGTCTTATATGGAAACAGCTCCGTGGTACCCTCACTGCGGGACAGAGACAAGCTGATGGCCAGAGAGTATCGCAGACTACTTGCAAATCTTCCATGACGATAATGTTTCCCGACGGCAGTGGCATTTTTGACCAAAATAATGCGCCATGACACAAGGTGAGAAGTGTGATGGAACGGCTCGAGGAACACAGTGGCGAGTTCCAGTTGGCGCGATGACCCCCCACCTCGCCAGATCTGAATCCTATCAAACATATCTGGGATGTTATATTAGAACAAATAAGCCCTCGGTCACAAATATTAAGTCAAAATTGACCAGGTTTCGACGTAGCTTCAGAGATCATCGCCTCCCTCCTCGGAATTTATGGAAATTATGTGAATTGCGTGTACAGTTGTGATGCTAACTCCCTCCAGCGAGATTCCATTCTACGATGCGTCACCCATGTCATCTCTTCCAAAGGTGGACATACCAGCTATTAGGTAAGTGGTCATAATGTTCTCCCTGATCAATGTATATGAACTAGCTCACACATACATTTTATCTTTTGTTACACAATTCGACACTACCAGCATGGTAACTATTTAAAAAAAACAATCAATGGATGGCCACATTCTGTCAAACGTAATGTTCCTTTTCATCTCTTAAAAGACACACAGCTAGAAAGCTTGAAATCAACAAGAAAAGCCAAACTTAGTATTAATTTGAAACAGGGGACAAAAGAGGAAGAATCGTAATACCAAAAACAAACCCTTTTACTTGTACTAGAGACAAAAAAAGTAACATACACAGTTTAACATAAGACGAGCTCACGCTAGGAGACAATATTAGACAGATAAATCCACGACACAAACATGACTGGAAAGTCACTTAAAAAGGATAACATCGTACGAAACCACAGTGATAGCTTTAAACACTGTCGATCGCACCGATCAACCACAATGTCTCCAAACAGCGTCGCCCATATACTGATCAGCGACATTGTCTATTTATGTCTCTGAAGCGCTGATGGACCACACTTTATGTTTACCAGTCTCACTACTTCACCATCCCGCAGCACTAAAGAGGAAAACAGACAAAACAACTATAAGTATTGGTCATTGCTTCAGTTTAGGGGCGATCTGAAAGGGAGATCATTCTTCATTTTATTCCAGTATTATTTATAATAATAAAGGAACAATGTAGACAAAATAGCCTCCACCAGAACTGAATGCGTACCGAAGCGTGGCAAACCAACGACAGTTACTACTCCGGTGATCACTGGCGAGGCGGCTATTTATCCCCTTACAAGCACAGCAAAGAACCATTCTAGCATCATATCCCATCCGCATCCATCCTTATCGGAACGTGACAGGCATAACGTCCACCAGGGCGCCGTACTGTGTACAAGGCAGTGAGGAATGGAAACACACAGAGACAGCCTATATTTGTTGCTTGTAGCGCGGTACTGCCCTCGTCGCTCACTTGTTGCCCATTTGTGACAGTAGAAAAACGGCTGGGTGGTAGCCAGTGTGTTGACTTCCTTGTCCCCAGTCAGACTGCTTGACGACGTAACGTACCAGATGATGCTCATCAACTTCTTCCTTCGCCACAGATAACTTCAGCAGCGTAGTACCTATAATAAACCTTCTCTGACATGGACAGCAGTGATATTCCTGGAATGGCTCGTACAGCTCGCACAGGGTTTGGTAGTAGCCGATGTGCAGTGAGCAGTTTTCGCCCAAAGCCCTGGGCGAGTTCATTCGTTTGTTCGGAGGGAGAAGATGATAATTGTTTTCCATCTTTCGGCCGGTCAGCGATGACGTAATCGAGATGCGCACCCTCTAGTCTTTCTCAGAAGATTTTACAGAAACTGTTCGGTAAAAGAATCTCATTTTGGCTTTATTCATAGCCTTATATGTCAGGCTCATGATGACATATCCATTATTTCGTTAATGGTCATAGTTATTGCGATATCCACGTGTAAGTAAGACAATTCTTGAAATTCGGAAAAGTGTGCAATGAAAAATAGAGGTCGCGACGATTGTGCATTTGGTGCTTATTACATAAAATGTTGCTACGTATGACATTCGACTAACATACTGAATTTTTCTTTAGGTGTAGGTCGTCACCAATCTCGAGAAAATTGACCTGATGTATTAGGTCTACAATTTTGCTTCCTCCGTTTTGCAATTGACGGCAGTCGCGGCAATTGCGATTTAGGTGGTTGGTCATAGGTGTAATACTATTAGCTTAGGCATCTGTAAACATAATGTCATAAAAGTATTAGTCGACTTCTGATTTCATCATAAGGTTGTTCTCGATTAAGCACGTCAACTTACGTACCCATTTCTCGCCATTTGAGGGAAGTTTTAATTTTCTGCTTTAAGATGAAGAAATCTGCGGCTGTGGCTCTTAAAATGCCGGGTAAGACCAATGATGAGACAGCTATTAGTGGAAGAACGTGGACAGAATGTTTTTAACGCCATCATAACGGTGATTTTGATGTCCGAGACCGGCATTGCGATGGAAGCTTCTGAAACAGACGGTCACAGGACATCATTATCGAAAGCAGTTGATACGTTCGAGCCCAGCACTGAAACACAAACGGCCACAATACAGCGATAGACACGTAAAGGTAATTTTGCAGCAGGTCAGTGGTCGACTACATGTCGCAAAACCCGTCAAAATATACATGGAAAAGTTGAAATGAGAAGTCCTATCCCTCCCGCCGTATTCTCCATTCGCTGCTCTCTCTACCACCTTCGTCGATCAGTGGCATACAGTCTCGCTGACTAGCACTTCCGATCATATGAACAAGCGCAAAATAGAATCGATTCATGGACCCCCACAAAAGACGCCCAGTTCTTTCGCTATCCGAAATATGGGAGAATGTAATGGTCAGCATTGGGCAATACTATGAATCATAATTTTTTTGTACGTTTTTCACAATAAATCCCCGAACTTCGAGAAAAAACAGCGGAACCAAAGTTGTCGAGCTAGTAGCACACACATTTGTGATCGCGCCGCGTCAGCGATAAGGCCAGTGTGAAATATCGATAATATTTCTCATATTTCATGAGCGGTTTGAGGAATCGACATGATGTTTTGGCATATGATAGCACGCAAAGTGGAGAATACTTTAGCATATCGTTATTACGGAAAACTTCATTATTCGAATACATACAGACTTTTACGTTGAAAGAATGTAATATTAAGGACCGTCGATAGCTGGCGGAAGAAGAAATGCTACAGGTTTTGGAACAACATATATGAAGATATTACACCTTTTTTATGTAGCAAGGATGTGGTTTTTCATAAGCTACTTACTTTACTTTTCCTCAGTTCCTCACTTAATGAACGTAATAAATTACCGTTTAAGATTTTCCTCGCAATTGTCTGCACAACATGTTAGTGAGATGAGATGGTGTAAAGTCTGTCGTATTTTCACAGAAGAAGCAAATTTTAAAGTGACAACCAGAGAAATGTGTAGTTTTTACTCAAAATTAGGCACTCAAAAGTTACAAATGATTAACAAGCCAGACGAAAATAAATCAGCGGAATTCTTTTTAGATACTAACAAAAGCAGAGGTGATAGTAAGTCTGTTTGAATGGTCGCCATGCTAGTGTGGGTGTGGAGAAGACCCCTCCCCCCCTCCCTCCTCCCACATGAATATTTAGGATTCAGTTTAGGGCGGCACTACCCCTCCAGCGCTTGATATTTGCCCCCAGCGCTCTGAGCGATCACCCACCATGGCCGCTCTCCCCACACTTCGCTAGCCAGCTGCGCATGTAGCGGCCATGGTATTTTGCGCATACTATAACACGGGTTCATAGATCCATGACCACGTACATATAGTTCAAGTTATGCTGAGCCAGATCGTCTCAGCTCTACATTTAGAATTTCCAGGTATTTTTCGCAGACTGACGTGGGAATCTTCCAGACTCTCAGACGTTTTACATCTATAGAGAATGATCAACATGCGTATACAGTAATTAAATATAACACCAGAACTGTGGAGCACAGTGAAAGCGTATCTGTGAACCGCTATGCTGAACATCTCACGTAGGTGAGTTGGTAGAACGTGAGGTCATAGCACCCAAGGTCTTTTCATCAAATCCCACTCATGACAATATTTTTAAATGTTTACGTGTGAAACTGTTAAGTGGGAGAACTCTTTCCTGACATGTAAAAGGTCTTTCAGAGGTTATAGCAATGTTCTTTAGGCAGTCAACAAGCAGACAATATTTTTAGGTGTTTACTTGTGAAACTGTTATATAAGAGATCCTTTTCCTTACATGCAAAACGACTTTTTGGAGTTTGTAGCAAGATTCTTTTGGCACTCTACAAGCACACTGTCAAAGAAACATTGCTACGAACTCCATAAAGTCTGCTCTACCAATTCATCCATGCAAAATCTACGAAACAATTACTCACAGATAAGCTTTTCCCATGGCTCAGTAGTTCTGGTGTTACTTTTAATTACAGTTTACGCATGTTCTACGTGAGGACGGCACATAGCACGAGCTAAATCGGTGTTTCCGCTGTTACTCTATCGACATACAAAGTTTGGTACTGATCTAAGTCTCTGACATCTAGAAGTTTGGGTATCAGCTGCATGTGTGAATTGCATGTGACATATGACCATTTGAAAGTCTTTGCCAGACCGGGACCCGAACCAAGATGCTCCACTTCTCTTCAACGGTTGCTTTAGCCGCCAAGGCCATCCGACCACTCCTTCCGTCTAAACCAAAATCCCACATGTCGCACACTAGAGATGTAGAGTCCATCGTCCATTATCACATATTTTCTCTCAGCTATTCAGCTGAGTCCTGCAAGAGACACTGAGGAGGATAGCTGGTGGCTGTCAAGCTGGTTGTTCGGTGAACTGTTTCACATCGATCGTTCTTGGTTTCTAATATTACAAATTGCAACGTTAGATCGGCCCAACAATATGTGTAAATCTTGTAAGTTTGTCGGCCTCAATGGAAGTGTTCTCAAGTTGCCTCTTCAGTGGGATGTTAATCAATGTCAATCAGTTCGAGCAAATCAAATTACCCTTCTGGCTTTTTCAACGATCCTTTTACCTTTGGTGACCACCGTTACTGTAATACCATCACAGTTGCGGGTGGGCACCCGGAGTACGAGATAGTTGTCTGTTGATTAGTTCAGAGTTAGTTCGCCGGCCGGAGTGGCCGAGCGGTTCTAGGCGCTACAGTCCGGAAATGCGCGACCGCTACGGTCGCAGGTTCGAATCCTGCCTCGGGCATCGGTGTGTGTGATGTACTTAGGTTAGTTAGGTTTACGTAGTTCTAAGTTCTAGGGGACTGATGACCTCAGACGTTAAGTCCCATAGTGCTCAGAGCTATTTGAACCATTTTTATTGTTCGCATTACCATCTGCCCTCATCACCTTAAAACGCGTTCGTAGTTTCTCAGTCAGTTCTGGGTTGGTTAAACTATCTTCCACGAATACCGCTTCAGCGGGAAATTCCCGTGGTGTTACCCTTAAAGTAGCTTTGGGCAACTCTACAAGCAATGTTTACGTATCTGGTAGCACGTAGATATATCCAGTTATCCACCGACGCCAGTGACACACACTGTAACTGGTTCTGGACCATGAAATACGTAATGTTTGTTCTTCTTGCTACAATTTCCGATTTCCAGGGTATTTTTCAGATTATGTTCCACTTGGTGTTGAATAATTAATTGCTTTCTGATTTCAATCAACTCTCTATACCCATTATTACACTTTCTTGGATATAGACGATTTCTAGAATTTTGATGCTGACGCTTCATTAGTTAATAACTAGTTTTCATATGTGACCTGTTTTAACAGTTCATTTCTCATGCAATGGCCTTTCGATACGGGGATACGTCGTTCCGTCTAACCTGAAAAGAGCCGTGCACATTTCACACATATTACGCCACTTGAGTCGGCATTTATGGTGTATAATGGAATTATTGACACTTTACACCTCTGAATTAAACTTCTGATTCCAACATAGAGTGCGCGATCAACTGAAGACACATGGTTGACAAGACTCTCTTTTACTGCTGTGGTTTACTTCTACTACTACTCTGTCTAACCAATGAGAAGTAGTTACAGAACCTACAAATGTGAAATAATTCGTATAAGAGACGTCTAGTTCAGTATGAGGGAGCATTTACAAAAAATTCAGTGTAGCTTTGTTTGTTACTAGGTGGATGAATCACGTAGGCAGAGCAAGGTAAACTACGGTTTCCTTTGTTCAGAAAAGTGTTTTTCCTGACAGCGAACAGTTGCAGTCACTAACGTCAATTTTAGTCGGCATAACATGTTACAGATCATAGTTAGTGGTACGAAAAGTACCCTCCGCCACACACCATTAGTTGTCTTGCGGAGTATGATGTAGATGTAGATGTAGATGAAGAGTTCGGACGAGTGAGTGCAGCCACACGGAAGATCTCATTTCGTCTTTAAAGCGCATATGCGTTCAGATTTATATACAGGATGTTCCACTAAATGTGTTAGCCTCTGTGAGTTACGAAGTAGTAGGCGATGTAAATATTTATAGCAATAGGTCACCATAAGAAACCTTACACTGTCTGCGTGGCTATGAACATAGTTTACTGTGTTATTTTCCAAAGAGTTACAGCAAAAAGATACAATTTTTAAATGGAACAATAGTTGTTTCTACCAAGCACTGGAATCAATAATAACAGCTGTGTATACATCAATTTAAATTACGTTCCTACCACTTTTAGTTTGGGAGCTACGACCCTTCAAAGTTTCAGGGGAAGATACCACACACGCTCCGTATAACCCAATGCGCCTTATAAATGTGGTGCGGCTGCGTTGTAACGTCGCCGGTGTCACGGTGGGAGAAGCTTCCTCGATGCGCTGTTAGGCTGCCGACTGTCGCCCACGGCCATGTACCCAACAGTTGAAGCCACACAAACGGAGCTCAATATACCACAGTTACTGACCTCGGATGAAGATGACATACACATTCGTTGACAAGTTGTTGATGCTCGGCGAGTGACAACACAATGCCACTGAAGCAGCCATGGCGTACGCCGTGAGATATCCTAGGCGAAGAGCTCCGGCAGCCATTACGTTCTTACGTGCCGAACAACGACTTCGGGAAACTGGCAGCTTGGTAATCCGCCGAGTAACGGACGAAGAACTGCAAGAAGTGAGGAGACGGAGGTGTTTGTATTAGCTGCAGTACACCACGATCCTCATGTCAGCTCACGACCCGTTGCTGCAGTCGCTGGTGTCAGTCTCACATCTGTGTGGCGTATAGTACACGATCACAGGTTTCACCCGTACCGCCTGTCACTGACCCAGGAGCTGCATGGGAACGATTTTCGCGGGAGAATTACATTCTGTGAATGGGCCATGCGTAATTTCACAATGGAGTCTTTTAAAATAAGTTATGTTCTCTGAAGAGTCCACGTTCACAAATTATGGCGCAGTGAATCGCCATAACGTGCACACTGGGCCGCAGACAATCATCGGTGGGTGCGAACTGTCGACCGTCAACGTAGGTGGTCTATTAATGTACGGTGTGGAATCCTTGGGGATGAAATCATCGGTCCACACTACTTCCCAGGTACACTGACAGGTGAGCTATATCGCGCGTTTATAGTCGACGGTTTGGGTGGTCTCCTTGAACATGTGTGTCTACACAAGAGAGTCCATATGTGGATGCAGCACGATGGACACCCAGCCCAATCTACGCGTGCTGTTGTGGAAGAACTGAACAACAGGTTTGCAGGAAGGTGGTTGGTGCGCCATGGCCCTCATTCGTGGCCCGCAAGGTCGCCTGGTTTAACACCATTAGATTTCTTTTTGTGAGGTTATCTAAGGGATCGTGTTTACGTCACTGAGCCCACATCCCCAGATGACATAAAACGGCGCATCGAGGACTCATGTTGCTCCCTGACATCGGCGATGTTACAGCTCGCCCGCAGATCCTTTAGAAGGCGCATTGCATTGTGCATTCAGGAACATGGACACACATTTGAACATCTCATTTAAATCAACTTCCCACCGCCAGAACATCCATCACCCACCACACAGCCATTTATTATGTACAGCGTGTAGTATCTGCCCCTGAAATTTTGAACGGTTGTAGCTCCCAAACTAAAAGTGATAGGAACGTAATTTAAATTGATGTATACACAGTTGGTGTTACTGATTCCAATGCATGATAGATACAACTATTGTTCCATTTAAATATTGTATCTTTTTGCTGTAACTCTTCGGATAATAACACAATAAACTATGTTCATAGCTCCGCAGACAGTGTAACGTTTGTAATGGTGAACTACAGGAATATTTATTTTCGTCGCCTATTACTTCGTAACCTACAGAGGCAAACACATTTAGTGAAACACTCTGTATACGTTATGGCTTCTTTCGGACATGTGCGGAAGAACAGGTAGCACATACATACAAAAATGTCATCGAAAACGTTGTCATGTACTCACATTAAGAAAATGATCTCCCACATACCCTCAAAAAAATTCCTAGATATGTTTAAATTTGACGAAGCTGCCCCTATTGCTTCTGATTAAATGGTTCAAATGGCTCTCAGCACTATGCGACTTAACTTCTGAGGTCATTAGTCGCCTAGAACTTAGAACTAATTAAAATTAACTAACCTAAGGACATCACACACATCCATGCCCGAGGCAGGATTCGAACCTGCGACCGTAGCGGTCACTCGGCTCCAGACTGTAGCGCCTAGAACCGCACAGCCACTCCGGCCAGCCTCTTCTGATTAAAAACAGGATTTGTAACGAAACAGCAGCTATTTGCTTCACAGCGTAATCGGAAATACGTTTTAAATATGTACAGGCATGCTAGTAACATATACTTTTCGAGGAAACCTACAATGACAATTACTTCCTCACTGTTCTTTGTCTCCATAACTACTGATCCTACTCAGAGGCTGTGTGACCCTCAGACTTCTAATGAGAGACTGTCACACAGGCTAAATACGAGGTCTGTTCAAGAAATACCAGGACATTCGTAATTTCGCGCCAGTGTTGTGTTGTGGGAAAATGTAGCATGCATCCCTGCACACGCTTCATTTCAATGTGTTACTGCCGGAAGTTTCATTGATGTATGTGCTGCCTTGAGTAGAACGTTGTGCCGCACAGTTTGCGATTTTCGAGATGTCAGAGTTAGAGGACCAACGCGTCCGCATTAAAATGTTGCGTGAAACTCAAGAAAACCTTTACACAGAAATACCAAATGATGCAGGAAGCCTATGGTAATGAGTTCTTAAGCCGTATACGATGTTGCAAATGGTTCTTGCGGTTTATGAATGGCCTGACGAAAGTTAAAGGTGACCCTTCGAAGTCTACCGACGACACTATTGCCAGAAACGTCAAAGAAACTCTGCGTGCCAGTAGAAGACTGAGTATCTGAGAGATTGAAGAAGAATGTAACATTTCAGTTGGATCATATCGTGAAATCATGACATGGCATCTTGGTATGCATCGTGTTGCTTTCAACTTCGCCCCGCAGCTCATGGGTCAAGATCAGAGACCCCACTGCCTCGCAGTCGGTAGAGAGTTTTTGGATCGCTAAAAACCAGCTTCTCACTGGATGACACTTAAGGAAACGGGAATACAATGCAAACGTCGCTGTTCTGGCTTTTGTTGCAATCAGTCGACTGTACACGATGTCCACGACTATGATTTAACGCAACGTAATATTGCGCCGACGATACTGATTTGATGCGATTTGATATGAGTTATGTAAAAGATGATAACAATTGTAACACTAATACCCAAAAATCAATATTGTGACGAAAATTATGTATATCAGGCACTTTTTTTAGGCTTTACATGTTACGGAATACGATTTTGATAATGACGGCACGGTCGAAAATAAATTATTATACTTCCTAAACCAGTAATTTTACAGCCAAACAGTCCATGATGTCCCATACAGAGTGTTCGGAAATTCCCGTTACAATCGTCTAGGACTTATAGAGGGAAATGACTAGATAATATTTTGAGTGGTCTCATGTCCAGTAATCTATCGTTTCCATGCTATAAGCATTGCAAAACATGTTGATAACCTGACCGGGTTTACAAGTAATTGACTGGGCTTGACCAAGTACATCATTTGTTTTACAATTCCACTCATTAATTGCCAAAGAAATTACTCGTGTACTCATTGACGGGTTCTCTTCAACGTGATGCAGTACGGCCTCTCCAAACTGTGGTGTGTGGCGTCTCCGTGGAGCACCACAGTCACGCCTGCTGAGGGTGAAGGCACCATTTCTCGAAACCGTTGCGTAACTGTGGCGAAAAGAGTATGCGATGGAATCGGACGTTGTGGAGAACGGTCTTGATAACGGCGAGTAGCAGATTTTTCACTACCATGAGCATCGCCGTCCAGAAGGGTTACGTCGGCGTATTTTACAAACGAGTGCTGAACCGTGTTGCTCCAACATTCAGAACACATGAATAAGGTTCGAACCAGATCACAGAGGACAGACGTCAAATGGCATCAACCGATCCGACGTAACTACCCTTCACCATGATTACCCTGTTGCATACCTACCTAGGAAACATGTTTTCAAACGGCTATAGCACAGGAGTGGTATACTTTTCAACATGCGTTCCTATTCAAAATATTGTGAACTCACTCCCCTTTACAAGTGCTAGAAGTTTGTTAACGGGAATGTCAGAATATACGGTAAAAATGTTACATGACTGTGAACACCAGATATGAGAAATTAGCTCCACAGAGCATTGTTTCTAGATTTCTTGTAATTCACTTTAGTAGGCAAGTCTGGTATCAGCGATGAATCCTTTCATCCAACACCTCTACGGGCGTAGAAGTGTCTATGGTACCAACGTGGGCACTTTAGAATGGTCTACCACTTCTTGTGTCCCGATGGGTAACAGTATAACTACAAAATTATGTTAAAGATCCATGTAACTGTTTCTTAATATTTTGAACGTTATGGTTAAATAAATACGTCATACGTTTTTGAAGAGGTCTTGAGTGAGGAAGTGGATTGCTGAATTAACGAGATACACTCATGCTCATAAATTAAGGATGACCGCAGAATGTGGTGCCACAGAACGTGGCACTACACAAAACTGCCGGTAATAGCATAAACACATATGGAACACACACGAAACAGGTCTGTGAGTCCGCGGTATTGGTGATAAGTTGAGAAAACCGTCCTAGAAACAAATGTGCTACAAAACTCCACTGTTTCCGGCGCATATACCCCGACGTCAATATGAGATTTGATCACCATGCACACGTACACAAGCCGCACAACGGGATGGCATACTCTGGATCTGGTGGTCGAGCAGCTGCTTGGGTATAGCTTCCCAATCTTGCACTATTGCCTGTCTGACCGCCTGCAGTGCCATAGGGGTTGGAAGACGTGCAGTGATACGTCGACCGAGAGTATTCCAGACGTGCTCGATGGGGTTTAGGTCTGGAGAACAGGCAGGCCACTCCATTCTCTTGATGTCTTCTGTTTCAAGATACCCCTCCACGATGGCAGCTCGGTGGGTCCGTGCGCTATCATCCATCAGGAGGAAGGTGGGACCAGCTCCATCCATGAAAAGGCGGACGTACTGGTGAAAAATGACGTCCCGATACACCTGACATGTTACAGTTCCTCTGTCGAAGATATGCAGGGGTGTACGTGCACGAATCATAATCCCTACCCACACCATCAAATCACGACCTCCATACTGGTCCTTTTCATGGACATTAAGGGGGTTGGTATCTGGTTCCTGGCTTACACCAGATGAAAACACGGCGAGAATCACTGTTCAAACTATATTCGGACTCGTCCTTGAACATAACCTGGGACCACTGTTCCAATGACCATGTACTTTGTTCTTGACACCAGGCTATACGGGCTCTCCTGTGACCAGGCGTCAGTGGAATGTATCTTGCACGTCTCCGCGCGAATAAATCATGTCTGTTCAGTCGTCTGTAGACTGGAGGCAACAGTTACAGTTGCTGCGGTAAGGTCCCGAGCAAGGCTACCTGCAGTACTCCGTGGCCGTCTGCGGGCACTGATGGTGAGATACCGGTCTTCTTGTGATGTACACTGTGGACGTCCCGTACTGTAGCGCCTGGACACGTTTCCTGTCTGCAGGAATCGTTGCCATAATCTTGAGATCACATTTTGTGACAAACTGAGGGCACGTGCAACGACCTGATGTGTTTGACCAGCCTCCAGTCACCCTAGTATTCTATCCCTCATTTTCAACACACAGTCGCCATTAGCATGTCTGAAAACGTCTGCACACTTACTCGTTGCACCATACTCTGACATGCACCAACAAACCCCAGCATATGTGGACTGCTGCCTGCGCCGCCGTGCGACGACAGCGTGTCAAATGCACCGCATGGTCATACCCCGAGGCGATTTAAACCTGAAAACAGCCCACCAGATAGTTAATACACCATGTATCAACATTATCCTCAATTTATGAGCATGAGTGTAGAACGCTACTTCAGAAAGTCCAGCTCCTGCTCATACTTCGGTAACTAATGAAGATAGAAGAAAGGCAGTCGTGATGGTTAACGTTTCTGTGGTAAGTAAATACAAATTGCTTGTTAATTTTTTTGTCTAGGGTGATAAAATAAATAGGCAGCCTATATATAGAAAGCAAGTGACGTTACTCATACGTTCCCCGTGCGGCTTTGCTGAAAAGCTATAAATCTGCACGTCCAAGCATAAAGTGGCAACCCGTCAAATATGAAGTTTGTTGTACGCCTTGTAAGTGGGCTGTTTAGGTTTTTATGTTGGTAACGCCACGTAGCGCTCAGTATGAAAATCAGTGACTGTGCTGTGTGCAATCTGTGGCTTGTTGGCATTGTTGGATCATTCGCTATTGTAGCGTTGGGCAGTTGGATATGAACAGCGCATTGCGTTGTCCAGTTGGAGGTGAGCCGCCATCAGTGGTGGATGTGGGGAGAGAGATGGCAGAATTTTGAGAGCGGACGATCTGGACGTGTATCCGTCAGGAAAAGGAAATTTCTATGACTGGATGTCACGAACTGCTATATATATTATGCCTTTCTGAACACTATTGAGGTAAATACATTGTTTGTTCCCTGTCATAATCTTTCATTTGCTAACTGTGCCTATCAGTAGTTAGTTCCTTCAGTAGTTGGAATCTTTTATTTAGCTGGCAGTATTGGCGCTCACTGTATAGCATTAGTAAGAGAAACGAAGATTTTTGTGAGGTAAGTGATTCGTGAAAGGTATAGATTATTGTTAGTCAGGGCCATTAGTTTGCGGGGATTATTGAAAGTCAGCTTGCGTTGCGCTAAAAATATTGTGTGTCAGCTTAGTGATGATCAGAATAAGTAAAGAGAGAAATGTCTGAGTATCTTCAGTTTTGCTCAGCTGTTTGAAAATCAAATAACGTAAGAGGTTTTCCAGCACTGTCATTTAGAGATTTTTCTAAGGGGATGTTTCAGCCTTCTTCATGGTTTTCAGTTTTAATGCCCAACATTGTGACTGCAGAAGAGAGCTATTCATTCCAGAGACTGCTCAATAGTCGTCAGCGAGAAAGATTTTTAGAAGTGATTAGCGTTCGATGATTACGTCTATACCAAACGACAGATGTTGCACAAGTAAACACACCCTCATCTCCTACTGATTCATTGCCATCGTCAGATTTTTAACTTTAGACATGCTAAAAGAAAAGTTTAACTTATATTCGAATGGGGCTTGCGCTGTAATCCGCCATGTTCTACACTGCTGGCGGCGGTAAGGGAGTCGGGAAGAGCCAGCCAAGTGCACTGAGGCGAGAGCTAATGAATGGCACCGCCTGCTGACGCCGCGATGATAACGCGCTACCAAAGCGTTTTTCCCATCTCTGCTAGAGATCACACTTCTCTCTGTATACAGGCATTGGATGAATATGGGCACCGGTCTCCGATAGAACGTTTTAATAATATTTGATAACAGTATAACCCTAAGTCATTCACTGGGTTATAATGTCACAGAGGAACAGCATTTATCCAGGAAGAGAGTTTGGTATTGGTAGTTATGGAAGCAATCTCAATAAGCTCCTCACGTGTCATTCGCATAGTTGGGTTCCACCTTATGCGGCAGCCCGTATTCGCGGAATTCGTTGTTAATGCAAACTTGTACGAAATTACATGGCTTACGGAACGGATAATCTCGAAGTGCTGGTGAAAATATTTTCATCGCCAGAATTAATTGGCGAAGAGAAGAGAGGTAGTGGCGTAGAATCCCTGACTATGAAACCTTTCGCCGATATCCTCGCAAAAATTCCAAACCTACCCGAAGCATCGCATTAAGAGAGGAAATGTGAAATTTTTGAAAGTTACTCGTGCATTCGGTGGGGACGTGAAGCCCAGTGGCACCCAATCGAGCAGATTAAGGGGCTCCGGAACGCCCTATACTTGCACTGTTAAAATAACGCTTATAAATTACATCTTTCCTCACAAAGTATTTGAGGTAGGAAGTTGAACTTTTTACAGATTATTTATTGGAATATGGGCTGCAACTTAACACAGGGATTTTACAAAATTTTAGTTCAGTTATTAAAGATGATTTTTTTCAATTGTAATGAAAATTCACAACATTTTTTTGCAATTTTTTATTTATTTATTCACAAATATACAGTTTTTTGGAAAAAGGATGTGTTAAATTATGCAGAAGGTACTGTGTAACATTTACTGAAAGTTTGAAACAAATATGTTTGGAAGATCCTTAGAAAACATGTAATTAGTATGAGAAAATAAAAGTATTGGGAATCGAGCGACAAAGATTGGATTAACTTTTTAGTGCATTCCAGGTCCACAGGATGGATTATCTTCATCCTCTGCAAACTTCTCCTCCAGCTTCCTCTTGTTCCTCCTCCTGTTTACTCTTGCTTGTATTTCTAGACTCTTTACAGCCCTGTCTGCAGCCGGAAGGCGTTCCTTGTCTAAAGCAAGCATCGCTCGTTGTTGTGTTCGTAGATTTTGCTACCATTTTCTTCAGTTACAGTTACTGCAACACTGTTCCAAAAGGTGGTCGTGTATGAAAACTTATCACATTTCAGTTGTATTTCACTAGCAAGTCCTACGTGCTTTATTATGGAGAGTTCCAGACCAACTTCACTACAATGAATACATCTTACACAGTTTGAAAAAATTCCTTTGAGAACCGACATACCAAATATTTCATTCACATCCGAATCGCCCATAAAACATTCATAGTTTTCACTCATTGAACCAAGCTTCTTCTGTGAAGTATTTTCTTTCCCACTTTGACTGCTATGGGCAGGTGTACTTGAGAGGTTAGGTTCACTCACTTGGTTATCGTCTTTATTGTTTACAGTAATGACACATACCTTTGGCTTTCCAACATTTCTCCTTTTCTTAAAAGCCTTCAGAGGATTTCTAATAACTTTACTTTTACTCATTATTATACTTCAACAAAACAGAGACTCAAGAAACAGAATTAATTACGAATATTTTCGAGATAACGACAGAGTAAATAAACATGAAACAATCGACAATCACACCAGCGATATATATTGAACCATCACAGGTTAGCCACAACGCATACTTTATCTCACATCACTAAAATGTACCTGATGAACACGGACGTTAATAATAACACCATTTGACAGCAGTTTAACAGCGCCACAGTGGGTCACGCCCATGTAGAACACATTTCAAAAAAAATTTAAAAATAGTTGTAGTCTTCAGAATTGAATAAATTATATATCTATTAAAAGGTAATAGTCTGCAGATTCAAAAAACCCAAAAAAGTAAAAATTGAACTTTTCATGATTTTGAGCCTTTCCGGAGCCCCTTAAGCTAGGAGCAAGCACTTTTCCATTCCGCTTTCTAGCATCACCATAGCTGACACAGTCATCATCATTATTAGTATCAGCAGCAATAACAACATCAATACTAACACTAAACAAGTATTGATGAAAATCACCAACTCCCCAAAGTTTTCAAATACGGAAACCGTGTAAATGGCACTTCACTCGATAAGGTCAGCGAGAGTAGCCGGTTGTACACGAGCGTGTCGTGTCCCAGCTAAAGTTAAATTACGAAGGGTATGCAACACTTCTTTCTCCGTGATCTCGGCCAATTGTGAATGAAAAAAAGCGAATGTGTTGTGGAACATGGTTGAATATTGCCGCTTCATCCTCTATAGGTTCATGAAGTTACGTTAAGTAAGGGTGCTATACGTATCCTTCAAAATGGCATTCCAAGCATATAGCTGTCATTGAGTTTCTTTTGGCAGAAAACCAGAGCATCGCACATATTCATATATGCTTGGAGAATACTCCGGAGATCTGGCAGTGAACAATAGCACGGTGACTCGCTGGGAGAGGCTTCGGTCATTACTGCAACGATGTTACGCAAACCTGTCCGACTTCCCGGGTGCTGGCCGGCCGCACGCAGCTGACTCCTGCAGTGCTGACACGTGTGGACACTCTTATTCGTGGAAGGTAAAACCTAAGTAAAGGCAAGTAAGGTCGAAATTTCCTTATTCTGAGGATCTATCAGTTTAACTTTCTAAAATCATTCAAAAGCGAAGATAACATATACATTTATTTATTTAAAACAATCGGTTTCGACAATCTTCACAGTCATCTTCAGATCCTGAAACATCTTTTTGATATGAAATGTGTTCAACTTAAAATGAACATGTTTCACAACAAAACTATTTTTTCAAGATCTGAAGGTGGCGGTGTAGTCTGTCGAAACCGGTTTTTTTATACAAAGAAATATTTATGCAATCTTGGAATTTGAAAGGTTTTAGCAAGTAAAGGTTTCGGAAGCAATTTCAAAGGTCAACCGGTTTTCAGTTCTTCTATTAGTTCCCTATTTTTTCGATTTTAATCTACCCTAACTTGTTAGGAAGGTGAAAAAGCAGAAACACACAGACAAAAAAATTACAACACCAAGAAACAAGTAATGTAGAGTAAATTTCGGGAATACATTTGTCCAAGAGAGATGTTTAGGAGCTTAACTTTTCAAGATCGTGGGTTAAAGTAAACGTGACATTAGCGATTACAAACGTGAAATGCTGATGCATTAATAAGCGCTGTAACTGCCAGAATGTTGAATACAACCACGCAAACGTGCACACATTGTATTGTCTAGAGCCAAATATCAGACCATAACCTAAGATGTACACTGATGAGCCAGAACATTATGACCATCTACCCAACAGCCAGTAAGCCCACCTTTGGCACAGATAACAGTGGTGACGCATAGTCGTATGGAAGCAATGAGGCCTTTGTAATTCGCTGAAGGGAGCTGGAAGATCATCTGCACACAATGGTCACCTAATTTCAGGAAATTCCGGGAAGGGGGCAATGAACTCCGACGCCCCATTCAATCACCTTCCAGATGTGTTCGATCGAGTCCAGATCTGGAGAGTTTGAGGGCCAGCACATCAACTGGAACTCGACACTGTCTTCCTCGAACCACTCTATCACACTTCTGGCCATTAAGACGACGGATTCGCGCACTCCCACCCGTGTGATGAAGAAGATATCGGGATTTATCAGACTGCGCAACGCTCTGCTACTGTGAAAACGTCCAGCGGTTATGGTTACATGTCCATTTCAGTCGTAGTCGTGGTGTTAACATTAGAAAATGCATGGATCTTTGGCTGCGGAGACACACCGTTGGAAGTGTTCGGTGCAGTGTGCTCTGCCCAGCATTAAAGTCTGATGTTCGTTCTGCCACAGTTAGCCGCTTGCCCTGTTTTGCCAGTCTGCCCAGCCTACGACGTCCGACATGTGTAATGAGTGGTGGCCGCCCGACTGCACGACCTATGGATGTGGTTTCACCAGGTATTGAAGATACTCACCACAGCACCCGACAAGTTGTGCAGTTGCCGATATGCTCGTACCGCGCCTCCGGGTCATCACAATCTGCTCTCGGTCAGACTCAAAAAGATCGCGGTCCTTTCCCATTTTACGCAGGTAGAGCACGTTCCCTAATACTACATGCACCGTGCTTATATCTGACTGGCGCTCATTCCTCGCCAGATGGCGCTGCTGTTGCCTGGACGATTTATATCGACAGTAAGTTGGTGCTATCTCAGTGGTCAGTAGGTCCAGTGCGTGTTGGCTGCAGACGGGTTGGCTGCTGCTGCTCACCTGGTCTCCTCCCAAACAACACGCGGCCTTCAATTACAACGAGGTAGAGCTGGACTTCATCAGAAAACAAAATAGACCTCCAGTTCAATCTCCAAAGAGCTCTCGCTTGACACCACTGAAGTTGCCAATTTTGGTGGTTTGGGGTAAGCGGAATGGACGCTACCGGTCCTTGAAATAAATGATTTGTAACAGGTCATTGTGTCACAGTGATACCAACTGCTACTCGAACTGTTGGAGATTCAGTACGATGCGCCACAGCCCTTCGCAGAAAACAACGGGCTTCCCTCTCGGCAGTGCCAAGCGCTGTCCAGAGTTTACTGTTCTTGTGACCGCACATTCTCGTGATCACCACTGCCAGTAGTGTACAGTAGCTACATTCCTCCAAAATATTTCTGCAGTATCACGGAAGGAGCATCCAGCTTCTCGTAGCCCTATTACATGAACTCGTTCGAACTCAGTGTGCAATCGATAATGGCGTCGTCGTTGTCTTAAATACATTCTTCACTAACATCAGCTCAGTACGTCCAATATCAAACTTACATGACCATTACAGCGTGTATTTAAGGCCAACCTGATTTCCGCAGTCGTCGAGGCGCCATTCTTAGCCGACTGATGTAGAAACATGCCTACCAACATTCGTTTACCTCGCACAACTCTTTCTTGGTCTTGCGTTTTATTTTCTGCCAGTGCATGAAGAAGTAATAATAGCCCTTAGTGGTTTCTTCGGCAGTAAGCCGCACAGAATTAGTGACAGCAGTTCGTTCTGGTGAAAGTGTGTACACGCAATAACATTATCGGAAAGGCATATTAGTGTCATGTTATATTAATGGTAAAGAATAATGACGAAATTTTAATACCGTTTTCAGATTAACGTAGTAGTAAATAAAATGACCAGAACAGCAATGTTTTCACATCCAGCGATTAGGAAGAAATTTCTTCATACCTACACCGATACTCTGCAAATCACACTTAAGTGCCTGGCAGACGGTTCGTCCAACCCCCTTCACAATTACTCACTATTATGCAGCCTCGCACACAAAGAACGAGCACCTATATCTTTCCGTACCAGATACGATTTCTCTTATTTTATTACGATGATCGTTTCTCCATATGTAGGTCGGCGTCAACAAAATATTTTCACATTCGGAGGAGAAAGTTGGTGATTGAGATTTCGTTAGAAGATTCCGCCAAAACGAAAAACGCATTTGTTTTAATGATGTGCATTCACAATCCTGTAACATGCCTGTAACACTCCCTCCCATATTTCTCGATAACACAAAACGTGCGGCTATTCGTTGTTCTCAATGTACTCCGTTAATATTATCTGGTACGAATCCCAAACTGAGCATCAGTACTCCAAAAGAGGATGGAAAAGCATAGTATAAGACGTTTCTTTAGTAGCTCTCTTACAGTGTTTTGCCACTAAAAAGCAGTCTTTGGTTTGCCTTCCCCACAATATTTTCTATGTGTTCATTCCAATTTAAGTTGTTCGTAATTGTAATTCCTAGGCATTTACTTCAATTTACTGGCTGATTTATCTTGTAACTGAATTTAAAGGATTCCGTTTAGTACTCATATGGTTGAATTTACAATTTCAATTATTTTGGATCAGCTCCCAATTTTCGCACCATACAGATATCTTTTCTTAATAATTTTGTAATCTGTTTTGATCTTCTGATGACTTTACTAGACGATACACGTCAGCATCATCTGCATACAACCTAAGACGGTTCTCCGATTGCCTCCTAAATTGTTCATACTGTTGAGGAATAGCAGAGGGCCCATAACTCTAGCTTTGGGAACACTATAAATCACCTTTGTTTTACTCGATTACTTTCCCCTACTTACTACGAACTGTGACCTCTCTAACAGGAAATCACGAATCCAGTCATACAGCTGAGACGATATTTCATAAACACACAACTTCACTACAAGCCGCTCGTGTGCTACAGTGTCGAAAAAGGCTTCTATAAATTTACAAATACAGAATCCATTTGAAATCCCTTGTCAATAGCATCAATGCATCGTATGTATTTCACAAAAACGATGTTATCTGAATCCGTGCTCACTGTGTCAATCGACCGTTCTCTTCGAGGTAATTCATATTCTTCGAACATAATACATGTTCCAGAATCTTGCTGCATATCAACGTTAATGATATGAACCTGTAATTTAGTGGAATACTGCTACTACCTTTCTTGAATATTGGTGTGTCCAGTGGAATTTTCCAGTCTTTGGGTACGTATCTTTAGTCGAGAGAGTGGTTGTGTACAATTGTTAACTATGGAGCTATTGCATCAGCATACTCTGAAAGCAACCCAATTCGTGTACACTCTGGAACGAAAACTTGCTTTTATAAGATATTTAATTTGCGTCACTACTCCGAGGATATCTCCTTCTATGTTACTGATATTGGCAGCTGTTATTGATCTGAATTCTGGAATATTTATTTCGCCTACTTCGGTACTTCGGCTTTTAAGGTGAAGTAATTTTGGTAGTAGTTACTAAACACTTAGTAACTCTGTTGTCGAAAGTACACCAATTGCTATTGCACAGAGGAGGCATTGGTGTAAATCTCACTGCTGTCGATACTACACTGAAGCGCCAAAGAAGCTGGTACACCTGCCTAATATCATGAAGGGCCCCCGCGAACACGCACAAGTGCAGCAACACGGCGTGGCATGGATTCGACTAGTGTCTAAAGTAGTGCTGGGAGAACTGACAACATGAGTCCTACAGAGCTGTCCATAAATCCGTAAGAGTACTAGAGGATGGAGAACTCTTCTGAACAGCATGTATGCTCATATCCGGGAAGTGTGATGTCTGGCGGAAGTGTTTAAGCTCGGAAGAGTCTTCCTTGAGCCACTCTGTAGCAATTACGGTTCAAAATGGTTCAAATGGCTCTGAGCACTATGGGACTCAACTGCTGAGGTCATTAGTCCCCTAGAACTTAGAACTAGTTAAACCTAACTAACCTAAGGACATTACAAACATCCATGCCCGAGACAGGATTCGAACCTGCGACCGTAGCGGTCTTGCGGTTCCAGACTGCAGCGCCTTTAACCGCACGGCCACTTCGGCCTGCTAGCAATTACGGACGTGTAGGGTGTCGCATTGTCCTGCTGGAACTTCCGAAGCCCTTCGGAATGCGTAGTGGACATGAAAGGATGCATGTGATCTGACATGATGCTGACACACGTGTCACCTGTCAGGGTCGTATCTGGACATGTCAGGAGTCCCATATCACTCCAACTCACACGCCCCACCGCTTCACAGAGCCTCCGCCCCCATGGACAGTCCCCTGCTGACATGCAGGGTCCATGGATTCGTGAGGTTGTCTCCATACCCGTACACGTCCTTCCGCTCGATAGAATTTGGAACGAGACTGTCCGACCAGGCAACACGTTTCCAGTCATCGACAGTTCAATGTCAGTGCTGACGGACCCAGGCAAGGCGCTAAACTATGTGTCGTGTAGTCATCAAGGGAGTACTAGTGGGTCTTCGGCTTCGAAATCCCATATCGATGATGTTTCGTTGAATGGTTCACACTCTGATACTTGTTGATGTCCCGGCATTGAGATCTCTAGCAGTTTGCGGAAGGGTTGTACTTCTAGGACGTTGAACGATTCTCTTCAGTCGTCGCTGGTCCCATTCTTGCACGATCTTTTTCCGTTTGCAGCGATATTGTACATTTGAAGTTTTATCGTGTTCCTGACATTCACAATGCACTCTTGAAATGATCGTACGGTAAAATCCCACTTCATCGCTACCTCGGATATACTGTGACCCGTCGCTCGTGCGCCGACTACAACACCACGTTCAAAAGTACTTAAATCTTGATAAAATGCCATAGAGCAGGAGTAACCGATTTAAAAACTGTTCCAGACACTTGTTGTCTTATACAGGCTTTGCCGTCCGCAGCGCCATATTCGTTCTGTTTACATATCACGGTATTAGAATACACATGCCTGCACCAATTTCCTTGGCGATTTAGAGCATTTCTTTGAAATCAAGCCACATTCGGTCTGCATATACAGTGTTAACTTCGATGGAGTGGTGGGTGTCTCAGGAAGGTGCCGAGTGAATTTTTATCTGCTTTTTGAATAGATGTTTCTAGTTTTTCTTCGGTCGATCTGATAGTTGAGGTATGACAACCCTGACTTCACTAATCCAAGTATCTGTTGTGGTGCTCGTTTTTTAGCTCAAGATTATCTGTAGATAAGAGGTCAAGTGTGTTTTCACAACTGTTTACTATTGGCGTGGGCTCATGAACTAACTGCTCGAAATAGTTTTCAGAGAATGCATTAAGCACAATTTTTTATGATGTTTTATGTGTACCTCCAGGTTTAAACATGTATTTTCCCCAACACATCGAGGATAAATAAAAGCCACCTCCAGGTATAACTGTACGAGTCGTGTACGTGTTTGAAACCAAAGTCAGGTTTCTTCTGAACCTTTCAGCAATTGTATCATTTGATTCGGCAGGTCAGGAAAAGGATCCAATTATTATTTTATTCTGGTTGCCGAGAAAGACCTCTGCCCATACTAACTCAGAGGAACCATCTGCGTCAATTTCGATATAAAATACAGTACTTCTAACAACAGCAAGCACAACACTGTCTTCTGTGGTTAGCTTATCCTTTTAGAACACCATTAGGTTCTTCGAAAAGTTTCAGCTTATCTCCGGCTTTAGCCTACGTTCAGTGCCCACAACGATTTGAGCATCAGCTTTCTATTAGCGCTTTAAGCTCTGGTACTTTCTCCGACACAGTTACGACAATTAACAACTTGTGTACCTATGATTACTGTGTCTACGTTCTTCCTGTGTTCGACCTGCACCCCTTAAGCCTGAAACCCTTCTTATGTTTTCCCAAGATCCTTTAATCTAAAACACGACACAGCCTACGCCACGCAACCCCTGCTACCCGTGTACGGACACTCTAATCACGAAGCTCACCAAAACGCAATCCCAAAGTCACACAGTCAATAACCATGTGCTCTATAAGAAGCAGTATTGGTGTCAAATGCATTCGTTCTCACACGAATGCGTTATATACACTAATGGATAGTTGCCCATATGAGTAACGTTGCGAAACTGAGAGTAGTAGCAGAACTACCTCTTTAATGATAAACAGCAGCAGTCCATTCGCTGTTCAGTAGTAAATTTGTCACGCGTGTAATGCTTATAGTCAAAATAAGTTAAAATTTTTGATGCATCTTAAAATAATACAGCCCAATTCATGCCTTACGAGTCACTTATTAAGCTCTATCCTACTAGTTACAGCGAAATCATTACGAAGTACTATCAGGCGAGGCTTTTGTCTCCACAAAACTGAAGAAAATATTGCGCCAAGAATTAAGTCAATTACAGGGGACGGACAAAACCAGGGAAACACCAAAAGCACAACCCATGGGGTTTACCACGCCTAACACTATGTAGGAAAACCGTTGCTATTCAAAATCGCATACCTCGAAATGCATAAATACTGGTCCCGTTTAGTTTTTAAGGCTATTTTATGCTCTTCTTCAGGCAAAAAGTTGCACGTTCAGGCGACGTTGATGAAGATGGATAGCATTCTCGCAAAAGTACACCACAAGGGTTTCATAATATTCAGAAGTAGTGACTGTGGTAATCAAATGATACGCGTCATTCCACACTCTTGCTAACAAAACTATTCTTGGATGATGTTGCCTGTGTGAACAGGCGCCCTGTCGACTTGGAACACAGTGGCGACATTGATGAACTAACATTGCACTTGAACTGGACCTGATCAGCCAAAATGGTCACAATGTCCTTGAAAGTAGTGCGACCTTGTAGAGTAACCGTGGGCGTCCAGGCAATACCACGGTATGGCTGCCCAATTCATCACCGAATCACCTCTAAGATTCAGTCTTGGGACGTAAACTATGCCAGAAGTGCCGCGCTTGTTAGCAGCGCTGTCTTAGGCGCCTGGCCATTGTTCGCGCGGCTCGCCCCATCGAAGTCTCGAGGCCTCCCTCAGGAATGGGTGTGTGTGTTGCCCTTAGCGTGAGTTAGTTTGATTAAGTAGTGTGTAACCCCACGGACCAATGATCTCAGCAGTTTGGTTTCAAAGGAACTTACCACAAACTTCCAACCTCTGCCAGAAGTAGGAAGCAATCGGAAACAAGATCAACCGACATTCTTCCAGCGCTTCAAAGTCCATGTTTTGCTTTGGCTTCACGTTTCCCTCTTTCAGGCGTGTGAATCACTGATGAGTGGTTTTGGAATTCCAACTCGCATTGCTGCATTGGCTTTCGTTTTGTTCCGACGCTGACAGGGATCGCGAGTGCAACATTGAGTTCTTTATGATTTTTACAGCTGCCGACCTCTTGCTTTTCGTCACCAGTGTCTTGAATAGCTGTGTGTCACGATTACACCACAAACACTTTTGTCCGCTTTATGACTTACCAGGTGACGTTTTTCCTCTTTTCTTGCATGCGTTACGACTTAGTGGGTGATGTTTTACCGCTTTCCTTGTATGGGGTATAAATCTTAAATATGATTTCTCTTGATACATCAAACACTTCTCTATCTTAGTAACGGAAGCACTCACTGTACTAGCACCAACAATTTCCCACGTTCGAGCTCACTTAACTCCGACATAATGCACTCACAATTACACAGAACGTTGTTCATATCGAGAATGACGCTTACAGCGTGTTGAGGACATTACGCAGGTGCCGTTCCTGGTCAAATACAACAACGCAACCTGCCGACTTGGCTAGCATGTGTTTCTCGTAGTGTTTCCATGCTCTTTCTACCCACTGTACTTTACATTACCAGAGCGTTTACAGTACCCAATTACTAATCACTATTTTGTATCTATTGCCACACAGCTTCATCTAATCTCTATTAGGTGTACAGGAATCATAAGAATCAAGTCGCGACAATCCATAAAATATTCGTTTTTCAATTCCAGATACACCTGACCACCTGGACACAAGGGATGTCAAATACAAAAGTACTGCAACAGGGCAATAATTTTTTTGATTGGCAACTCCACGGAGTGCTGTGTGCACAACGACCATATATGTTAAATTAAAAGGAAGGTCAGCGTTGGCCATAATATTGATGGTTCATTGATTGCAAAATCGATTTTCAATCGCATAGTGATCATCTTCAGTGCTGTGGTGTACAAATTAAACTCATAGGCACTGGTATCAAGTTATTATCAGTGACCAAAACTGAAAAACGATCGCAATAATAGTTATTTGGTTACTGATAATAACTTGATACCAGTGCCTATGAGTTTAATTTGTACACCACAGCACTGAAGACGATCACTATGTGACTGAAAATCAATTTTGCAATCAATAAACCATCAGTATTACGGCCAACGCTGACCTTCCTGTTAATTTAATAATTTTTTCTCCTGAAATATGAATCATTTTTCTTCTCACAATGACAAATTATTATATAAATGTAGTATAAAATCAATAAATGTTATACACTCCTGGAAATGGAAAAAAGAACACATTGACACCGGTGTGTCAGACCCACCATACTTGCTCCGGACACTGCGAGAGGGCTGTACAAGCAATGATCACACGCACGGCACAGCGGACACACCAGGAACCGCGGTGTTGGCCGTAGAATGGCGCTAGCTGCGCAGCATTTGTGCACCGCCGCCGTCAGTGTCAGCCACTTTGTCGTGGCATACGGAGCTCCATCGCAGTCTTTAACACTGGTAGCATGCCGCGACAGCGTGGACGTGAACCGTATGTGCAGTTGACGGACTTTGAGCGAGGGCGTATAGTGGGCATGCGGGAGGCCGGGTGGACGTACCACCGAATTGCTCAACACGTGGGGTGTGAGGTCTCCACAGTACATCGATGTTGTCGCCAGTGGTCGGCGGAAGGTGCACGTGCCCGTCGACCTGGGACCGGACCGCAGCGACGCACGGATGCACGCCAAGAACGTAGGATCCTACGCAGTGCCGTAGGGGACCGCACCGCCACTTCCCAGCAAATTAGGGACACTGTTGCTCCTGGGGTATCGGCTAGGACCATCGCAACCGTCTCCATGAAGCTGGGCTACAGTCCCGCACACCGTTAGGCCGTCTTCCGCTCCCGCCCCAACATCGTGCAGCCCGCCTCCAGTGGTGTCGCGACAGGCGTGAATGGAGGGACGAATGGAGACGTGTCGTCTTCAGCGATTAGAGTCGCTTCTGCCTTGGTGCCAATGATGGTCGTATGCGTGTTTGGCGCCGTGCAGGTGAGCGCCACAATCAGGACTGCATACGACCGAGGCACACAGGGCCAACACCCGGCATCATGGTGTGGGGAGCGATCTCCTACACTGGCCGTACACCACTGGTGATCGTCGAGGGGACACTGAATAGTGCACAGTACATCCAAACCGTCATCGAACCCATCGTTCTACCATTCCTAGACCGGCAAGGGAACTTGCTGTTCCAACAGGACAATGCACGTCAGCATGTATCCCGTGCCACCCAACGTGCTCTAGAAGGTGTAAGTCAACTACCCTGGCCAGCAAGATCTCCGGATCTGTCCCCCATTGAGCATGTTTGGGACTGGATGAAGCGTCGTCTCACGCGGTCTGCACGTCCAGCACGAACGCTGGTCCAACTGAGGCGCCAGGTGGAAATGGCATGGCAAGCCGTTCCACAGGACTACATCCAGCATCTCTACGATCGTCTCCATGGGAGAATAGCAGCCTGCATTGCTGCGAAAGGTGGATATACACTGTACTAGTGCCGACATTGTGCATGCCCTGTTGCCTGTGTCTATGTGCCTGTGGTTCTGTCAGTGTGATCATGTGATGTATCTGACCCCAGGAATGTGTCAATAAAGTTTCCCCTTCCTGGGACAATGAATTCACGGTGTTCTTATTTCAATTTCCAGGAGTGTATGATGGACTAGAAATAGTCACACTATTGCCAAATAATTAGTTATTTATTGAAAAATTAGACAGTTGAAGATTATGTACTAGCCCTAGAAATTGATCTTGTAGTGCCAGAATCTTCACCGCACTACGTTCGTAGAGAGCCGTATAACGTTACGTGAGTTTGTGTTACTGTTAAGTAGTCTTTAATGTCTTTGGGTCAATGTTCCTAATTAATCTACATAACTGTGGTTATTTTGGGTGTTGCATATCCCTGGCGGACTATAGAGAATACCGGTGTCAAACACTTCCCTTGTAACGTGTCCGATTAGTGCAGCGGAAAACTTATCAGATAACCGTAGACATCGACGGCATCAGAAACGGCTTCCGGTCATATTGTTGAAGAATGGGGAACCGTCCCGACACTTGCCTTAACCACTTTAGGGAAATCACGCAAAACCAAAGTCACCAGTCGACAGGAAAACATACCACTGCTCTCCTATACAGGGTGTCCCAGATATCTTGTCCACCCAAAATATCTCTGGAACAATAACAGCTATTGGAAAACGATTTCACCGGTATCAATGTAGGGCTGGGGCCCATGAATGTACATATTTGGAAACATTCTAAAACGAAAGCATATGTGTTTTTTAACACAAACTTATGTTTTTTTTTTTAAATGGACCTCCTATATTTTTTCTTCAGTAATCCATAGCATGAGAAAGCACATACACAATGGCGTTGATTGCATCGCAATATTCCCATTACATCCCGAGATATTGAGACGCGAAGTTGACGCTTGAAACACCCGACATGCGCTGCTAGCGCACGTCCTGAGGCTCAGGCGTGAACCCCATGCTGCCCGTAATCGCGATGTGATTGACATTTGTAATCACACCTCCATACTTATCAAGAGGTCCGAAACGAATAATACGGTCTGCTGCCATCAACTCTCATAAGCACATAATGGTTTCCCTCTTGCACGTTTTACGTATCTACGTACACAATATGAACCAGTACCGATTGGTGTACACCCGTCATGTTGTCTTATTTATCCTGCACACCCAAAATAAGGTTTATCTAATGCGTTATATGACCCATTGTGCCTGTCGCGCAGGGCCTGGCTCTACCTAGTCAAGTGTCTAACGTAGTTCCCACTACTGCCACAGTTACCACTTCCCCTTGTCTATGATTTGCGACCCATGCAAACTCCTGTACTCCACCACCCTCCGAGCATTCCATTTGTTGTTGCTTTTGCGTGCAGTACACCGCTTGCCAGTGTAGTCGTGCATCAGAATAATCTAGTGACGGCGCGGAGGAAGTACACATTGTGAATAAACGTTGTGTTGTGGAACTTATACTGTACAGTATAATGTACACACATGACGATATGGTAGAAATGCTGCTGATCTATGGAGAATGTACGTTGACGGGAAATACGTTATGAGATTGCTTGTTTGTTGATAGTACTGTTAGCGAACATTATGATTATTAAGTTAATATGTCTGTTTTCTACCTTACTCTACGTACCTGTACTGTACCCTGTTGTAGGAGGACGAAATGCTGTTCAGACAGAACGACTGTACAGAAGACGATTCCCTGACAAGCCATCGCCTTCGCGCCGGATGTTTGGTCGTCTCACATCTCGTCTACGTGCAACGGAAAGCTTAAATCCAAGACCTCGACATCGTCCTAGAACACGCACAGATGAACGTGATGAAGTTGCTGTGCTCGCTACCATAGCCGTGAATCCTCAAATCAGCACACATCAAATTGAACAAGAAGTTGGTGTGTCGAAATAAAGTGCACAACGTATTCTTAAACGTCATAAATTTCATCCTTACCATGTTCATTTACACCAGGATCTTCATGGAAATGACTTCCGCAATAGGGTAACATTTTGTCGGTGGGCTCAGCAAAAACTTCTGACTAATCTAATTTTTTTTTTGCAGATGTTCTCTTTACCGACGAGGCATCTTTCTCCAACAAAGGAATTATCAATATGAGGAATATGCATTATTGGTCCGCAGGCAATCCAAAATGGCTCCGTCAGGTAGAGCATCAACGTCCGTGGAAAGTTAATGTTTGGTGTGGGATTATTGGAGATACCATTATCGGACCTTTCTTAATAAATGGCATCCAAAATGGCAGACAATACTCCAGATTTATACGACACAATCTTCCTGTTCTGTTGGACACCGTACCTCTGAACCGGAGAATGGTCATGTGGTATCAGCATGACGGATGCCCTGCACATAACGCCTTACGAGCACGACGACTTCTGAGCCGTAAGTTCCCTGGTAGGTGGATTGGACGAGGTGGCCCAGTTAGGTGGCCTGCCCGATCTCTGGACCTTACATCGCTGGATTATTTTCTTTGGGGAGCAGTGAAGGATGCTGTTTACCAACATGAACCAACAACACCGGAGGACATGAAGCAACGCATTATTGATGCTTGTACAGCCATCAAAGAGGAAACAGTAGCACGAAGTAGGGCATCCGTCATCCGCAGAGTGACCCTACGTATGCAAGCCAATGGGCGTCACTTTGAGCTTGAGATGTGAACGCTATGTTTAGTATGTAGTGCTGGTATCACAGTGGAAGTTTCTACAAAGGGCCATTTTACCCAGTGATGTTAAGAAACATTTGTTTGCAACAATTTGTCATTTAACGCATTAGATAAACATAACATTGATAATTATGTGATAATAAAACTAATTGGTTAAACATGTTTACATTCATCTTCTATGTCCTACCTGAACTTCCAAAATCAAAACATTTTTACCTAAACAACGGTAAAACTTTTAGTCCACTTGCTCGTTTCACTAAAACCATCAACATGAATTTTACTATTACGAATGAATGATTAACTGTCACTTGCGCTAGATCTACAGTAAAGTAAAGTTTTAACGTTGAACGGCATTACCTTTTTAGTGACGAATTAACGATAAGCGAAGTTAACTTTGTGACTAACGTTGCGAGAAACAGATATGTTACAGAACGGTATCACCCCTAGCCTATGGGATAAATACCTGCTGGAATGCACGACGTTAATGCAGGATGGCAACAGACCGTATTATTCGTTTCGGACCTCTTGATAAGTATGGAAGTGTCATTACGCATGTCAATCACATCGCGATTACGGGCAGCATGGGGTTCACGCCTGAGCCTCAGGACGTGAGCTAGCAGCGCATGTCGGGCGTTTCAAGCGTCAACTTCGCGTCTTAATATCTCGGGATGTAATGGGAATATTGCGATGCAATCAACGCCATTGTGTATGTGCTTTCTCATGCTATGGATTGCTGAAGAAGAAATATTGGAGGTCCATTTAAAAAAACATAAGTTTGTGTTAAAAACACATATGCTTTCGTTTTAAAATGCTTCCAAATATGTACATTCATGGGCCCCAGCCCTACATTGATACCGGTGAAAGTCGTTTTCCAGTAGCTGTTATTGTTCCAGAGTTATTTTGGGTGGACAAGATAGCTGGGACACCCTGTATACCACCGGTTTTTAATTACTAGAATATGTTAAGGGTGGAAAATGTGGTTCTTTTTTTTTTAAGTGGATCAAATGATGTTAGATTGTAATCTGTATCAATCTGCTGAACTGTAAAGTTTCATCTGTCAAGCTTTGAAAGTATTACATTTGATCATGACAGAAAGTATTATTCCATAATGCGATTACCTATGGTGAATATAATGCAGTTTAGTAACAATATATGATTTGGGAAAAAGGTGTTGAAAGCTTTAAAAATTTATTAGAAACACGGGCATAAAATCTTGATGGTAGTTACTTTACGACTCATTTTCATAATCCAGCTCAGCCACTGAAGTACGTAGCAGCCATGAAAGCAATTTTAACCATAGGTAGAAAATGTATCCTTGGTGCGAACAATGGATATTGTCGAGATAAGGAGGCTTGCATGCCACAGTGATACAGATAGTCATATCATAGGTGCAACCACAGTGGTTGGTATGTGTGGATAGTCCATACTAACCTGTGACTTCTGAAGAGGGACAGGGGCCTTTTCATTAATTTTTAGGAACAACAGTCTGGATGAGGGACTGATCTCACCTTTATCAGCCAACATGGCCTTGCTGTGGCGGTAGAACGGACGGCTGAAAGGAAGAATAAAGTACAGCTGTTACATTTATATCTGAGAGCATACATCTATACTGTTTGTTGTAATTATGATGGAATCCTATGGACAAAATATTCCGGAGTTAAAATAGACATAGAGTCCATTCACTGGGCCGAGATGACTTAGGAGGATGTTCCTAAAGGAAAAATAATTGGCACTCCATGGTTTGGAGCGCGGAATGTTACATCACTTAATTGCGTAGGTTGATGCTGCTGTGGTCTACAGTCCGAAGACTGGTTTGATTCAGCTCTCCGTGCTACTCTAACCTGTGCAAGTGTCTATATCTCCGAATACTTATCGCAACGTACATCTATATGAATCTGCATACTATGTTCTTTTCTTGGCGTCCCTCTACGATTTTTACATCCCACAGTTTCCTCCAGTAATAAATTGGTGATCCCTTGATGTCTCAGAACGTGTCTCATCAACAGATCCCTTCTTTTGGTCAAGTTGTGCCACAAATCTCTTGTATTTGTTCAATACCTCCTCAGTGGTAACGTGATCTACCCATCTAATCTTCAACAATGTTCTGTAGCATCACACTTCGAAGGCTTCTATTCTCTTTCTGTCTAAACTGTTCTCACTTCCACACTCAAGAAAATACCTTCAGAAAGGGCTTCTTAACACTTAAATCTATATTCAAAGTTAACAAATTTCTGTTCTTCAGAAATGCCATTTTTGCCATCGCCAATCTACATTTTGCATCCTCTCTACTTCAGTCATCAGTTATTTTGCTACTCAAATAGCAAAACTCATCTACTAACGGAAGTGCCCCGTTTCCTAATCTGATTCCGTCAACATTACCAGATTTCATTGGACTGCATTCCATTATCCTTGTTGTTTTTCTTATATCCTCCTTTCAAGACAACGTCCGTTATGTCCAACTGCTCTTCCAAGTCATTTACTGTCTCTGCCAGAATTACAGTCAACGGCAAACCTAAGAGTTTTTATTTGTTTTCCCTAAATTTTAATTCCCACTCCAAATCTTTCTTTGGTTTCCTTTACTGTTTGTTCGATACACAGACTGAATAAAATCGACGATCGGCTACAACTCTGACTCACTGCCTTGGCAACCGCTGTTTCACTTTCATGCCTCTCTACTCTTATGACTGCCGTCTGGTTTCTGTATAAATTCTATATAGCCTTTCGCTCCCTGTATTTTAATCCAGCAATTTCGAAGAGAGTATTCCATTTAATGCTGTCAAAATCTTTATCTAAGTCTGCAAATGCTGTAAACGTAGGTTTGCTTTTCCTTAACCTTTCTTCTAAGATAAGTTGTAGGGTCAGTATGGCCACACGTGTTCCTACATCAATCCGGAATCAAAACTGATCTTCCCCAAGTTCTGCTTCTACTAGTTTGTTCCATTATTCTGTACAAAATTCGTGTTAGTATTTTGCAGATATGACCTATTAAACTTGTAACCTCCCCACCGCAATTTTAAAGAAAATAAAGCAATACTTAATAGAAATGGGAGCCGAGTGTAACCTCCCCACAAAATTTTTAAAGAAAAAGAAAGGATGATACTAATTAGAAATGCTGATCGACATTGCTCTATGCGTAACCTGCCCACAATGAAATGTACTGACAATGGCAACAGAAATGTGAAATTCGCAATCTGACTCAAATATAAATCCTTCAAAAAATTAAAGTCCATTCAGTGACAAGAAAATTCAATTAAACCGAAATATCGGTCTTTGGCCCTGTGTAAAACAATCAGAATTAAAGTCTTACCTCAGAATAAATGGATGTCACATATCTGCTCTTGTTGTTGCGCACCGCTTGGAGGAACTGCATTGCAAATAATAATATTCTCTTTTTTTGTGATTTTAGTGGAATTTTTCTTCAAAAGAAGTGGAATGAAATGGGAAGTGCAACGAAATCTTGAGTTCAATAAAAAATTAAATTTTTGAGAAAATGCTTTTGAAATAAAAAAATTATTATTGGGAGACTTGTTGGAGAATAATTACAATAAATAAAATTTTTCATTATCTAATGATTATATTAATTAACAGTATACCTTATTCCTCATCTTGACCAGTGTTGCCGACCGCCTACATCACACAACCGCACTGGGCTGCTACTACTGACCGACCGCTCTGCATGACGACTACAGACTGAGTACTGCTCTCAACTAGACAGAGCTACAGACTCGCAACGACTACTGCTGACAGACTGAGAACCGCTCGCAACACTCGCGCGGTCAAGCGCATACTCTCTGGTCACAGATGCTACAATGCCTCGCCATCGCTGCTGCGTTACATACGTGTTTCATAACCCTCCACTGGGGGGGCAAAAATTTGGCAGCGATGGTGAGTCATTTGGACTTGCCAAGCGCGGCAAAATTTTTCATTAATTAATAAAATCCTACAACTTACAGAATATTTAAATGTTGTGCACATGCACTAAGTACAAAATATATCAGACAAAGACAAAATGTGAATACAAAACATAGTAGCAAATCAGAAAAATGTATATACAAATTTGACAGATAACAAAGTGCACAGGCACTGAAAAAATTCTTTAGCATATTCAGAACAAATAAACAGACTGGCAAAAAATATTATGTTGACAAGTGTACATGCACTGAAAAATGTCTTTAGCATTTTCACAACAAATAAACATAATGGCAAAAAAAAAAATCATGTCCAAAGTGCACATGCACTGAAAAATGTCTTTAGCATTTTCACAACAAATAAACATAATGGCAAAAAAATCATGTCCAAAGTGCACATGCACTGAAAAATGTCTTTAGCATTTTCACAACAAATAAACATAATGGCAAACATCATGTCGACCAGTGACATAAGTGTACTCACACTGGAGTTTAGCGAATCGAAAAATGTATAACCTATGAACATAAATGATGTTACCAAAAAATTTTTTCTTTATGTGACAAGAATCAGGATAGGAAAGGGAAGGATTGCATCATGGTTGTAGCACTTTAGATTGCACACAGCTGTTCTGAAAGTCCATATCTTTCCACAGAAGTACAACACCAAGTGACACAACTTGAAGTTCTTTTCCCATCAGAATTTATCAGTGTAGCCAAGACACTGAACTGTCGTAGTAATGTTCCATGTTTTCATTTTGGCAGTACATTAGGTACACCAGACAGTGGGACCATAATAATGTCTTCATCGCTCATGGTGGTGGACAGCATGTCGTGTCAACACCACACTCTTACAAGGCACACCAACGTAGAATTAGTGCAAAACCAAAGATAGTGCTCCATGATCACTGGGATAAACAGGACAAATGGACATTGCAGTAATTCAGGGTAGTCAGCTTATGAGGTGAAGGACATCAAGTCACATAATATTGACAATTACAGACTTAATTAGTAGTTTGTGGTATCCATAGCCCAGTTATTGAACATTTCTGTACCAAGTATGTAGTATTACAGAAAAATGTTCATTAATTGTTGTACATAGAATCACTAGCCTTCTTTTCCTGGTTACAAAGCATTATGAAATAATCGCATTCTTTTCAGTTACTGAGTATAATTAAGGATCATTAACCTTCTCCTAATTACAGTTAATTAATCATTTGTCATTCCAATAATCATTAGCCTTTTCCTAATTACAGTTAATTAATCATTTGTCGTTAATTAATCATTTGTCATTCTAATATAGTAAGAATCATTAGCCTTCTCCTGATTACAAAGCATTATGAAACAATCACATTCTTTTCCAGTTACAGAGTATAATTAAGAATCATTAGCCTTTTCCTAATTACAGTTAATTAATTATTTGTCATTAATTAATCATTTGTCTAATTACAGTTAATTAATCATTTGTATAATTACAATTAATTAATCATTTGTCGTTAATTAATCATTTGTCATTCTAATATAGTAAGAATCATTAGTATTCTCCTAATTACAAAGCATTACTAAACAGTACCATAGTTAATTAATTATGTGTCATTCCAATGTAGTAAGAATTATTACCCTTCTCCTAATTACAAAGCATTATTAAATAGTAATTAAGATTCATTAGCCTTCTAATTACAAAACATCCTAATTACAGTTAATTAATCATTTGTCATTCCAATCTATTAAGAATCATTAGCCTTCTTCTAATTACAAAGCATTATTAAACAGTCACATTCTTTTCTGGTTACAAAGTATCAACATTGGAAACAAGAGCTAATCAATGGCATAATTAATCACAATTCGTGGAGTGACATTAATTATTGGCACTCAGTGGCCAGCAAGTATTGAATAGAATCATCATTCAGTATTATTCAGATTATTACGAAGTCATTATTAAAAATCAGTTAATTACAGTCAAATCATTAATAATCACAGGCATTATAAGTGGTAACATTACAATAAACAGTGTTCCTCCTTCAGTAGTATTCAGACCATTACAAAGTCATTATTAAAATCAGTTAATTACAGTCAAATCATTAGTAATCACAGCCATTATAAGTAATATCATTACAATAAACAGTGGCAGTTATCAGCTAGTGACAAAGCATTATTTTGAATATAGTCTCATTAAGAGGTCATTACTCAAGTGACATGCTATTCATAGTTGATCAGTATTATTCAGAATTATCATAAACTAGTGACATTATGTGGGACTGGTAATACATTTTTTTGGTAGCAATGCATTGCGTTGGGATCGATAATTAATTGCTGAAACATAACACTATTTGCTTTTGACCTATTGCAGCAAATGAGGATAGGTAACGTCATTCGTCATGAGTCAGCTGTAGCAAGATTATGTAACAAGGCAGTACATGTGATCACATTTATAAGTGATAAACACAAATGGGTAAAAAATAAAAATGCAAGTACTAGAACAGGTATAATAACTAACAGGTTTAGTAAGTGTCATGAAAAACTTCTCCTGGAAAAAATACAAAAACGGATTATTGACCTGAAAGAAGAAACGCACACTATGCTGAAAAGTAGTGAACTTCGAATTAACAGGCAGTGAAATGTGTATAAATTGTGTTCCATAGCTGTCCTTTCCAAAACTTTCTGTCATCCTACTATGCAATGTAACACCTGCTGTCAAAGCAAACTGCAACAAATACTTAAATAACTACGTAGCATAAATACATAACTTCAACATTATCCTCATCTGTCACCTGTAAAGAAAAACTTCATTATTCATAACATCATATCCTTCATCATTATTCATCAGTATTCATTATCATCTGCAAAAAATCACTTCATTACTCATTATACAACTATTCCTTATCTCTAGCATATTTCATCACTAAAACTAAGATGTGTAGTTCTCTCTGACAGCCTGCATCAATCACCTTGTAATCTGAAAGAAAAAATTAGTTAAGACTGCTATTCTGTGATGAGTACAGTATAGTCTTGTTAATGCTTGTTAATCCTGATCCATTTACTCTTCCTCATAAAGTTATTGCATCTCCTTTCGTTTATCCGTAGGTGAAATTCCCATTTCTGTTGAATTTATTTCTTACACGCACCATTTCTTTCTGAAATTGATGACAGAGATTAATGTCTTGCATTTAAATCATATACCCACTAAATAATGACTGGTTTATGGTGACATAATTAGCCATACAGCATAACATGACAGAAAACGTAATATGTCAAAAACATTGACAGTGTTCAAAAACAAAAATATACACAGAATAATACTATGCAGCAGCAAAAAAAATGTGAAACAGTCACGATGTTGAGATGTCATAAGGCAAAAAAAAATTGTCAAAGTCGACTGGTGTGTGTTATATCTTAACTATTTCACAGTGCATATAAACAAAACAGGAATACAATCATACACACAAAAAAAAAAAAATGGAAAATGTGCACGGTCTGATGTGTAACGACAAGAAAAGCGACCTGCTAACCTTACCTTGCCGGGCACTTGCCAAGAAAAAATACGATAATCATCAGTAATTAGTCAGGTGAATTAATTGCATTAGTAAATGGCATCATAGTGTGTTGAATCATACAGTGGTTTCACTCAATAAACGGTTTAATGTTTGAGATATGGTGATTGCCTTTCTATTTTCTGGTTCTCAAAGTTTCGACGTGTACAACATTGGGGTGAGGGATACTGCGAATCCGATATGGACCTGCGTATAGAAGTTCAAATTTACTGCACTTACCTTTTAATTTGCTGGATAAATAGTGTGTACGTACTAGTATCTTCTGTCCAACGTGAAAGTCGCGGCGTGTACAAACCTGTTTTTGCTGTCTTCTCCGGCGCTCTGCGGCACGTTTGATGTTGTTCAGCGCAATGTCAATTATTTCATGATGTCGTAGGCGACGACTTTTGGGAAATTCTATTAATTCTTTAATTTTGTTCGGTGGTTCAACGTTTTTCAGTATAACAGTCGGAGATAGCATAGTGGATTCATTTGGAATGGAATTAATTACATCTTGGAATGAGAGTATGTGTGTATCCCAATCAATATGTCTTTTGTGGCAGTATATTCTACACAATTTACCAATTTCCTTCATTAATCTTTCACAGGGGTTCGAAGAAGCGTGGTACTTGGATATATAGATCGGAGAAATGTTTCTGGCTCGTAACATGCGTGTCCATACGCTACTACGAAATTGAGATCCATTATCAGAAATTACTTTCATTACATGCCCTACATGAAATAGAAAATGTTTCACAAATGCTTTCGAAACAGTTTTAGCAGTAGCTTTGCGTAACGGAGTGAAAGTAACAAATTTTGAAGTGAGCTCAACAGCGACAAAAATGTAGCAAAAACCTCTGTTAGTTCTCGGAATCGGACCAAAAATGTCTACTGCGGCCATGTGTCTTAATTTCACAGGTATAATGGGATATAAAGGAGGAATATGTGAAGTGGTGTCTGATTTAGCTTTCTGGCAAATTTTACAAGACGCTAAAACTCGTCGTATACGTTTTTCCATGTTAGTAAAATAACAGTTCTGTCTCAGTATAAGAAAACATTTTCGTGCTCCGTAATGTGCGTAGCTTAAATGAGTGTACCAAATTAATTTGTTGACCAGTTCGTCAGGTATGCATAATAACCAATTGTTGCTGTCAGGATGAGAGCGGCGAAACAGAATGTCATTGCGTACAGTGTAGTGGTTTCTAATCGTAACATTATTCTTATCTAGCCAAAGGTGTTTAATTTCTTTCCACACATTGTCTTTATTTTGTTCTTGCGCTATGTCCTGTAATGACGATGAAATAAAGTTTTCAAATGCAACTTGCTGAATGTACATGACACTGAAATTTGCTTTGCAGAAGTTGGTTGCTACGTCTTGCTGATTGTTGCCGAGAGAACGCGATAGTGCGTCTGCTATAACATTTTGCGTGCCGGGAATGTGAACTATTGTAAAATTAAATTCTTGCAAATAAAGTTTCCATCTGCTTAATCTGTCGTGAGTAAATTTAGCTGAAAGCAAAAATTGTATTGCTCTGTGGTCTGTGTAAACTGTGGTATGTCTGCCATAAAGAAAGTGCCTAAATCTCGTGAAAGCCCATACAACACATAATGTTTCCAGTTCTGTAACGGAATAATTTCGCTCAGTAGGTGACAGAATGCGACTTGCAAATGCGATGTTTTTAATTACTATTGAACCATCTTCTTCAATTTCCTGAAAAATATGTACACCTAAAGTGGTGTTAGAGCTGTCAGTGGCAATGGAAAAATTTCTGGTGAGATCTGGGTGCGATAAAAGTGGAGCATTCAACAGAGCATGTTTCAGGTTCATGAATTCAGAGTGTGCTTGCTTATCCCAAGACCAAATAGTGTTTTTACCTGTTAATTGACATAATCTGGGTGTGTCTAAAGCAGAGTGATGAATAAATTTACGAAAAAAGTTAATTAAGCCCAAAAAACTGCGTAATTGCTTCTTCGTTGTAGGAACGGTAATGTCACGTAGAGCTTGAAGTTTTTCTGGATCAGGTGCAATGCCTTCTGCTGAAATTACGTGTCCAAGAAATTTTATGGAAGTTTTGCCAAAGTGCGATTTACTAAGATTAACTGTAAGTCCTTGTGCATGAAAAGTTTGTAACAGTTGTTCAAGAATCAGATTGTGTTCGGACCAGTTAGCTTCTGCGATAAGAATGTCGTCTACGTACGTCGTGATTCTGTCTTTAATGCAAACGTGTCTCGGATGGCGTCAAAATTAATAACATTTTCGTGAACCAAATTCTGCGTGTCTAAATTATTGCTTACGTTACTGGAATATGCAGTCTGTGCTGTATCTGGTTAAAATCTATCGTATGTGTTATTATTTACGGGAGAATGTTGTGGCATATCCACTATATGAATTGTTCTGTTATTTCTTACTGACGTGTTACGCTATGGATGACACCTATTGTCTGTTTCATTCATGATTATATGTTGTTGCTGATGTTGTTGCTGCTCATAAGATCGACTGTTATTAAATGTACGCTGAAAATTGTGCTCATCATTTTTTTACGTCTGTCATGATAGTAATTTCTATACGGCGCATTGCGATACGAGTTGAAATAGTGTGTTATCTGTACGTAGTTATTTCTTTGCTGCCATGCGTTACTATTTGTTGGAGCTAGGACTATACGTGCACGCGGCGAAACATTAAGGTTTGGTTGACCTTGTAGACTGCATTGTTGGTTAGGTATGCTAAGCGGTTGACTTTCATGCTATTGTGGTGGAAAACGTCTATTGTTAGCAAAATGTGGTTTGCTATTGCTGATAATTTTATACATACTGATGATTACGATTTTATCTGTAATTAAAATTACGGCGGTAGTTGTCATTACGGGAGTGCCTACTGAAAATTGTCACATTCCGTAAAATATTTGTCATATCCGGTTTTCATTACATATTCTTAATCCTACAAAGAGCAATAGTTAAAGAGCAGTTTTGATAGATATAAAGGATAGTAGAAGAGAAGGCAGCAGTGCAGAAAACTAAAGATGAAACAGCACTACTACAGCTCGGGGCCCTATGCTCGCTACGGCACATATTCATTAAAGCGTAATGAATCCCCTGAGGTCTATTACGCACTGCAAATAAATTTCAGCTTTTGCGTTGCACGGAATAGCGGTAAAAATCCAAAGGCAAATTGTTGTATCCGTGCTAATTCTAGTTTCTTCATTATAGGCAATGCTGTTGTAAATACAAAAATAAATTGTCGCATCTGGTTCAAAGCTAGCTTCTGCATTACAGGCAATAGCGGTGAAAGCATAAAAACAAATTGTCGTATACAGCTCAAAGCGTGTACCTGTGTTCCGTCATTATTAAATTCCTTACACTTCCTTACAAATGCAAACTGCTTATTATCAACGTTCTCGTCACTGAATTTGAGAACACGTTCGGGTTTGCGTGAGAATTTGTTTGTCTGTGTCATTTCGTACTTCAAGTTACGTAGCTTTTCAGATTTTAATTCGCGTAGTTGCTGTAAATTGCTCACATTATACACGCTGCGTGACTCTGACAAATGCTCGCAAAGTGGCGGATTCTGTGACGTATTGGTGACTGAAATAATTGTTAATTCTGTTACTTTAATACTTTCGTCAATCTGGTTATTGTGTCGTTCACTTTTCTCGTCAACTTCCGTATTCGGAGTGTATGAAACTTCCACTGACTCTAAATTAACTTCGTCGCGAATCTGTACTGCGTTTTTAGGGCATTCTTCAGTGACTGCATTAATTTCGTGTATCACTGTTGCGTTTGCTGAACATTGTTCAGTGACTGCTTTAACTTCGTCTTTATGTAATTCTGTTGTGCTTACACGTGTGCTACTTAATTCTTGTGCAACAGTGCCAACCTTTTCATTACTGTTATTAGCACAAGTCTTAGTATCATCACGTAGTTGTTCCTTACTGTCCTGACATTGCACGGTAACAGCTGTAATCTGCTCACTAACTTGTTTGTTCTGTTCTTTACGGTCGTCTTGTTTTTCGTTTGTGAGATCGACACTTTTATCAATTGTTTCGCTAAGTTGTTTGTAATGGTTGTCAAAAATTTCATCAAGTTGTTGTTTGAGTTTTTTGTTATCTTGTTTGATATCTTCCCTAAGTTGTCTAAAATTTTCATTTTGTTGTTTGAACATTTTATTTAGTTCTTCACTGAGTTGTAGTAAAAATGCGATAGCTTGAGCCTCAGTAACATTACCCATTTGTTGTGCCAATACTCTAATTTCATTCTTAGTAACATCACCTACTATATTCTCTGTGCTGTTTAGTGGTGGATCTGGAACTTTCTCGCTTACTGTAACCATTTGGTTATTCTGAGATTTAGAAAAAGGTTTGCCAGTCGAATGTACACTGTCGGTCATTATTTCTGAATTAAATAAATCCGTCGTACTTTCAGTACACTGACCATTTTCATTCGAAAAATTTGTCTGTACATTACTTAGATTTTCTAAATCGGGTGTGTTAACCTCGGCAGCGCTCATTACTATAGAGCGTTCCGCGTCATCAATTGTCGTCAAATTAACAGACGAGACAATTGAGTTCGTTTGTTCATCATTAAGGTAAAACTCATCACTAGTGGTTGGAATGCACTGATTGTTAGTGAACGCAGGATTGTCATCATTACACTGCGTGTCACATGTCCTATCGGTAAAATTGTTTAAATCGGTAGTTTCGTTCGTAATACCTCGCGATACACTATTCATAGTCTTTCGCGGCATTTTTGCAATGGTCACAATTATTCACAAAACAAATGAGCACAATGCAAAAGCAACACACAAATACAACAAAGCAACAAATTGCCGTTGACCTGTAGAGAGAAAGTCACAATATTATTAAAAGCGTTGCGCTAAATCCTAATTATATCTAAGCAAACAAAAGCAGATATCTGACTGTTGCTCAAAAGACTCTCAACGAAATACGATCCTGGACTGGGTGTCGCCAAGTGTAACCTCCCCACCGCAATTTTAAAGAAAATAAAGCAATACTTAATAGAAATGGGAGCCGAGTGTAACCTCCCCACAAAATTTTTAAAGAAAAAGAAAGGATGATACTAATTAGAAATGCTGATCGACATTGCTCTATGCGTAACCTGCCCACAATGAAATGTACTGACAATGGCAACAGAAATGTGAAATTCGCAATCTGACTCAAATATAAATCCTTCAAAAAATTAAAGTCCATTCAGTGACAAGAAAATTCAATTAAACCGAAATATCGGTCTTTGGCCCTGTGTAAAACAATCAGAATTAAAGTCTTACCTCAGAATAAATGGATGTCACATATCTGCTCTTGTTGTTGCGCACCGCTTGGAGGAACTGCATTGCAAATAATAATATTCTCTTTTTTTGTGATTTTAGTGGAATTTTTCTTCAAAAGAAGTGGAATGAAATGGGAAGTGCAACGAAATCTTGAGTTCAATAAAAAATTAAATTTTTGAGAAAATGCTTTTGAAATAAAAAAATTATTATTGGGAGACTTGTTGGAGAATAATTACAATAAATAAAATTTTTCATTATCTAATGATTATATTAATTAACAGTATACCTTATTCCTCATCTTGACCAGTGTTGCCGACCGCCTACATCACACAACCGCACTGGGCTGCTACTACTGACCGACCGCTCTGCATGACGACTACAGACTGAGTACTGCTCTCAACTAGACAGAGCTACAGACTCGCAACGACTACTGCTGACAGACTGAGAACCGCTCGCAACACTCGCGCGGTCAAGCGCATACTCTCTGGTCACAGATGCTACAATGCCTCGCCATCGCTGCTGCGTTACATACGTGTTTCAAACTGATAGTTCGGTGATTTTCACAACTATCAGTAACTGCTTTCTTTAGAATTGCAATTATTACATCCTTCTTGAAGTCTGAGGATTTTTCGCCTGTCTCATATATCTTGCGTACCAGATGGAAAAGTTTCGTCATGGCTGGCTGTCCCAAGGCTATCAGTAGTTCTGGCGGAGTATGGTCTAATGCCAGGGCCTTATTTCGAATTAGGTCTCTAAGAGTTCTGTTGAATTCTTCTCGCAGTATCATATCTCCCATCTCCTCTTCGTCTGGCTCCTCCTCTCTTTCTATAAAATTGCCCTCAAATTTATATCCCTTGCATAGACTGACTATGAAATCCTTTCCCAAATCAGCTTTCCGTCCTTTGCTTAGGACTGGTTTCCGATCTGAGCTCTTGGCATTCATGCAGCTGCTCCTCTTTCCCAAAACGCCTCATTAAATTTCCTTAGGCGGTATAAAAAAAATGGTTCAAATGGCTCTGAGCACTATGGGACTTAACATCTTAGGTCATCAGTCCCCTAGAACTTAGAACTAGTTAAACCTAACTAGCCTAAGGACATCACACACATCCATGCCCGAGGCAGGATTCGAACCTGCGACTGTAGCAGTCGCGCGGTTCCGGACTGCGCGCCTAGAACCGCGAGACCACCGCGGCCGGCTAGGCGGTATATATCTTTCCCTTGATGAAATATGGTTCTAAATCATTACATCTGTCCTCTAGCCATTCCTGCTTAGCCATTTTGCACTTTCTATCAATCTGATTTTTAAACTTTTCTATTCCCTTTCGCCTGATTCATTTCCTGCACTTTTATATTTTCTTCTTTTATCAATTATACTCAGTATCTCTTGTGTTACGCAAAGATTCCTGCTATCCCCTGTCTTTTTACCTATTTGATCCTCTGCTGCCCTCACTGTTTCATCTCTTAAGGCTACCCATTCGTCTTTTACTGCATTTCTTTCCCCTGTTCTAGTCAAACGTTGCCTAAGTAGTGGTGGTGGTGGTTAGTGTTCAGTGTCCCGTCGACAACGAGGTCATTAGAGACGAAGCGCAAGCTCGGGTTAGGGAAGGATTGGGAAGGAAATCGGCGTGCCCTTTCAAAGGAACCATCCCGGCATTTGCCTGAAACGATTTAGGGAAATCACGGAAAACCTAAATCAGGATGGCTGACAGACGAGATTGAACCGTCGTCCTCCCGAATGCGAGTCCAGTGTGCTAACCACTGCGCCACCACGCTCGGTCGCCTAAGTAGTCAACCGTTGCCTAATGCCCCCTCTCAAACTCTCAACAACCTCAGGTTCTTTCAACTTTTCAAGGTACCATCTCCTTCATTTCCTCAGTTATACTGTTCACGACCAATAAATTTTGGTCAGAGTTCACATCTGCCCCTGGATGTATGTTACAATTTAAAATTTGGCTTCTCAATCTCTGTCTTACCATTATATAATCAATCTGACATCTATGCATGTCTCCAGGTCTTTCCCCCATATACAACCTTCTTTTACGGTCCTTAAACTAGGTGTTAGCGATTATTAAACTGTGGTCTTTGCAAAACTACCAGGCGGCTTCCTCTTTCTTTCCTTTCCCCCAGTCCGTATTCACCTGCTGTTTTTCCTTCTTTTCCCCCTCTTCCTTTTCCTACTATCGAATCCAGGCCTCTATTACTATTAAGTTTTCGTCTCCTTTAACTATCTGAATATTTTCTTATATTCTATATTTCTCCAATCTCTTCATCATCTGCAGAGCTAGTTGCTATATAAACTTGTACTACTGTGGTGGGAGTGGGCTTCGTGTCTATCTTGGCTCCAATGGTGCGTTCACACGCGTCGTGGGTCTGCATCCACTGGCACTGTATTTATACCCGCTTATTGCTACTACATTGCGGAGGGACCTGGAACGAGCTAGAGAACATAATCACTTCAGTACTGCTAATGATCTACCATATCAAAATCTATGTGCAAGTTCTTTATTTTTCAGAAGAATAACAAGCTAAAATACAGTCGAAACATACATGAAATTTAGTTAACGTCTGGCGTAAAGCAGCAGATGGGAGTAAACTGTTTGTTCGTGGAAACCGAGTAGTATAAATTTCTAAGGTAACAGATAACGACGAATCTTTTAGTTGCCACTATAAATAAAATATTTATTCAGAAATGTGAGCCGTACAGTAGAGAAGCAAAACAATTTTATACATTATTATGTCTTTCATTAATTTCTTATTGCCGTTTCTTACATAAGAGCTAGCCAGCGAGTAATACAGGAAAGTTTCTGTCAAGTTTGTAAGTAGCAGAGAGGTATTGTCAGATATGAAGCTGTAACTGACTTTCTCAAAGTAGCTGCTATCGTAACGATTTCACAATGCTGAGCTCAACCTGCGTAAACAACACAGGAATAAAGCGGTGTCGTAACGAACTTCTACATCTGAATGTACATCAGCATGTCTACTCTGCAAATCACACTAACGTGATTGGCAGAGGGCTCATCGAACCGATATCTTAATAATTCTCTATTATACTACTCTCGACAGCACGTGGAGAAAACGAACACCTTCATCTTTCCGTGCTAGCTCTGATTTGTAATTTCCCTTATTTTATTACGATGATCTTTTCTCCCTCTGTATGTCGTCGTCAACAAAATATTTTCCCTTTCAGAGAAGAAGGTTGGTGATTGAAATTTCATGAAAAGATCCCGCCACAACGAGAAACGCCTTTGTTTTAACGATGCCCAAACCACATCCTGTGCACGTCAGTGACACTCTCTCTCCTATTTCGAGATATTACAAAACGTGCTGCCCCTCTCGATGTACTCCGTTAACCCTTTCTCGTAAGGATCCCACTCCGCGCAGCGGTACTCCAAAAGAGGACGGACAATCGTAGTGTAAGCAATCTCTTTGGTACATTTGTTACATCTTCTAAGTGTTCTCCCAATAAATCGCAGTCTTTGGCTCACCTTCCCCACAAAATTTTCTATGCGTTCTTTGCAAATTCAGTTGTTCGTAACTGTAAATGTTAGTTGTTTAGTTGAATTTACGGTCTTCAGATTTGATGGAATTTATCGTGTAACCGAAGTTTAACCGATTCCTTTTAGCACTCAAGTGCATGACCTCACACTTATCATTTTTTAGACTCAGCTGCCAATTTTCGTACCATAGAGACATCTTATCTAAATTATTTTGCAATTTGTTTTGATTTTCTGATGACTTCGTTAAACGATAAACGACAGTGTCATCTGCAAACGATCTAAGACAGCCTCTCAGATCCTGTCCCAAGTCGTTTGTACAAATAAAGGACAGCAGAGGGACTACAACACTACCTTGGCGAGCACCAGAAATCACTTCTGTGTTACTCGATGACTTTGTCAGCTACTGCGAACTGTGACCTCTCTGACAGCAAATCACGAATTCAGTCAAGTATCTAACACGATATTCCATAAGCACCCATCTTAATTACAAGACGCTTGTGAGATAGGATGGAGAAAGTCTTCTAGAAATTTAGAAATATGTATCAATTTCAAAAACATTGTGGATAGCCCTTAACACATCGTGTGAGTAAAGCCATAGTTGTGTTTCACAAGGAGTTTTCTAAAGCCGTATTGATTGTGTGTCAAGAGACGGTTCTCTTAGAGGTTGTTCACGATGTTCGAATATATGTTCCAAAATCTTGCTACCTTAATAATACGGACCTGTAACTTAGTGGAGTATTAATAAACCGCTTCAGCTGCTTAATTTTTACGTCACTACCGGTTTCATGGGAAATAAAATCCAATTCTCAGTAAACATATAACTTAACGTCAGAGATGAAAAGTTCGGATTTTTTGAACCCAAAATTCCAAGCTTTCTAGTTCTAATGTTTCCGTTATACGTCAACATGACAATTAACATTAGAGATGAAATGTTCAGAACCTTGTACTCGACATTCCAATGATTCCGTTATACGCGAATTTGTAAATTAACTTTACAGATGAAATGTTCAGAACTTGATACCCAACATTCCAAACTTTCTAGTTCTAATGTTTTCGTTACATGTTCTCCTGGAGATCTGTTTTCTGTGACATGAAACCGATAGTGATGTAAAAACAAAGTACTAAATACAGCTGAAGCGGTTTATTTAAACCGAAAAGGATTACTCATATCTGCGGTTGCCCTCTATACAAGACTGTCTGGTGTAGTAATGCATCATACTTAATAATAAAAAATAATATTAAAAAGAAAATCACTCCGTTAGGTAATATGTGTCTTGAATGATTCCCCTTCTCTCAGTACTGAACGTCAAGATCTAAGCAACAGAAAAAGATGGAAGACTGCTTGCATGATGATAAACGTAAATGAAAATGAACGTTAACCTGTAATTAAAGTGAACAGTTTCAAGAAGGTGCTGTTTAGCATTAACAAACAGAGAGAGGTACTGGTGTCACTAGAGAGTTATCATGACTTAGGACTGTCTTAATATCCTTAAGAGCAGGACACACGATCAATTTCGTTCGCCAGCATTATAAATCGGAGTTGATATTCAATCATGTGTTTTGGCGAATTGTGATTTCGTGTAATGCTGCACTTTCATTTGGTTGTTAGAATGGATAATTTCAATCTCTGTGCGTCTTAAGAGAGCATAACCCCTGTAGCTGACGTAACCCCTATAGCTGAGTGGTCAGCGCGACGAAATGTCATACCTAGCGGCACGGGTTCGATTCCAGCCTGGGTCGGAGATTTTCTCCGTTCATGGACTGGGTGTTGTGTGATTATTATCATCATTTCATCCCCATCGACACGCAAGTCGCCGAAGTGGCGTCAGGTCGAAATACTTGCACCAGGCGAACGGTCTACCTGACGGGAGGCGCTAGCCACATGGCATTTTTTTTATTACTTTTTGTAGTACTGATCAACCCTTCAACTGTATTTATAGAGGTCTTATTTTCTTGGCAGTCAGTTTCATTGTTCCATTCCAAGGTTGAGGCTCGCCTGGAAACTTGAAAATTGTGTAACCTAACACGGAAAACAGTTCTTTACAGGGCAAAAAACCGCTTAAATTGCCAGTAATTTTTTAATTTGATCCACCACCGGTTTCAAGGCGTAAAGCTTCATCTGCAGGTGCCACTGACTGCAAAAAAGAGGAAGAGCTACTAGCGTACAAATACTATGGGGCTCACGTACCAAAATGAAAGCAATAGTTGTGAAAAGAGGTATACCACGTAATTATGGAAACATAAATGTGTGGAGGTCGGGCCAGTCATGAGGGGGAGGGGGACGGGGTGTCACACCCACGCCAAACAAACGCATGGGACTGGAACACTAACTCTAACTTTGGAGCGGGTTTCGGACAGAAATGAACTCAATACTAGAATAATTCAGAGAGTAACTGAACTCTTGCGAAGGACCAGCAGCCAAGAAGCTCAGCTCGGCAACACGACACGGAAGTGATTACTGCAGACGGCCCAGAGGTCAGCTGACTGCGGTCGCGGAAGCGCCTGACGTAGGAGCCAATGAGCGGCGAACGGGGCTCTGACTGGTCAGTCTGCTTATGTAAGTGTGGTTCATTCATTGTTCATTATTTCATTAACAGTACAGACTAATCCACCGTCTTGAAATGTAACGTGAGTCGGATGCTTCTGAATCTAACAGCGAAGACTTCTCATTGTTACAATCTTATTGGTATACAGGTGTTAATGCTTTTTTTAAAATAATATAAAGAGCTTAATATACGTGTGGTTCACAAGATCGATACAAAATAGAACTCCAAATATAAGAATAAATATAATAACACACAAACATGAGCAATCGGCAAAAATGCCTGAAAGCCGTTGTAACATAGCACACCGGATTAAAGAGATAAAATACCAAAAATGCAACTAAATCTGTGGGTACTGATTATGTACAGGGTGATTCTCATTTCGTGTTACACACTTATAGAGGTTGTGTGTGGGAGACTTAGTATATGAAAATTTACACAGGAACCAATGTCCGGAAACCTCAATTGATGGCGCTACAGAGTGTCAAAGTTACACGCGAGGCGCCTGTAAATGTTTGTCATACACAGGATTATTTCGTGATGATGTTGCAGCCGCATCGGCCGGTACCCGGTTACGCCTCCGCGTTTCCAACAGCCGCCACCGTGGCACGAATACGCTGCCACGAACGATTACGTCGCTGCCAAAGAGATGCAAGCATCCCCTCTCCGGAGCTCCAGCGTTGGGTGTAGTGAAATTTGAACGTTTACTCACTGACCCCATTTTTTGTGTTTGCCAATTAGTAAGCTCGACACGTCATTTTGATTTGTCTATGTTAGCCAGGTGCACGTCAGAAAGAGAGCAAGTTACGTTAGTGTTAAAAACTCTTAGGTCTTGTCATGGCACAGTCTTTGCCTTTGCGCCGTCTTATGCGTTCTTCGCTGAAGTGTGGCAGATGATGGATGTATTCGGTAGTGCTGTGTTGATTTGTGATTCTATCTGTTAGATGAAGAAACATTTACTGTAAACTACAGCAAGGATAAATATGACGTACATATTGAAATGTGAAAGGAATACAAATTTTTAATAATGTCCTTTTTTTTTAAGAGAAGAAGTTTGATATAAGGCTGCAGCACTGCGCATTTAATTTATAGAAATTATTATTGACAGCTAGTTAACTTTGTTCACTGGCTCAGAGCTGAAAGAAAGACCACTCGACTTCCCTGACTAATGTGATATCAACTGATTAAATTGTTTAGTTTTTTATAGAAATTCTTTGTTAACATTATACCTTTTTCAAATCATCGCTCACTTTGTAAAGCATAGTATTGTTCAGCCCAATGCTTTGTGTGAAGATCACGAGGAGCTTTACTCTGTCTTTTTGAATACATACTTCACTGTAAAATCGTTTTGGAATATCGTTTCATAATAATAATTACTCTCCGCATTCCATTTTGTAAAAGTTTATCATTACACATTACCACATCACATCATGTCGTAGGCAACTGTCTGAATATTTATTTAGAAGTTGGAAAATAGCTTAACTGCTCTCTGCTTGCTGTTTGTTGTTGTGCTTTCGAGAAATCTGCTGCAGTGTTGTCAAGATACGAGGTGGAAACTGTGATTAGGGTCACTTAATGTTTTACTTTAGTTGCGCATTTATACAAGTACAAGTTGTATTCAGACCAGTTCTAGTTCAGTTCAAATTAGTTTCTGTCCAGTAAAAGGTTAGCATACGAATTTAAGTTGTGTAACAGTTTTCGAGAGCATACTTCTGGTAATATGTAGACTTTTATAGAGTGGGAGGTAAGGCTGGGATAAATTCGGTACAGAAACACATGTAGTGGGGAGGTTATAAATTGAATAAATTCACAAACTTTCCTAGTGGCCAGGGCTCGTGATCTTCTGAATAGACATTACATTGAAGACTGTTTGAAATGTGACTTATTTGTGTCGACAGGTATCTGAACATTTAAATGTTGCAACAACGGCAGCTAAGTTATGTATATTTTTACTATTTGATATTAGCTGCAAAAGAAATTAATATATGAATTCACTGTTCATGGACAGCATCTGTTTCTCGTTCCTGTACCCATTAGAGAACCACCCAGCATAGAAAGGATGTCATAACAGTTAAAAACTTTCAGAGATGGTGGAGACGGGTAAATCTATCAATTTGAGCTAAGGGTCCCTGTTTAGGACACGAATGAGCCGAAAGTTGAAAGAGAAAATCGTTTTCATAGCTCAGACAGTGCAGTAATTGAACCGGTACTCTTGTTGCTAAGAATGTAGGGTAAGCATCTTTCAGAGGTGTAAGAATAGACCAAAACAAGAAAAAATGTCCAGTAAACATGGATTCTAAAACGCATACCTGAGGGGCTATGACCACTTGTTCATCAAAACACATGTCCTCTACTGAACAAGTGCCCATAACTCTTGAGTCTTAAGGTATGCATTTTAGAGCCCACGTTTACTAAATATTTTTCTTGTCTTGTATACCACGTCTGAATGTTAGCTAATCTACAATCTTAGCAAAACAGTATCGGTACATGTGTTTCACTGTTAGAGGCCTCAGAAACGTTTTGATTTCCGATACCGGGACCCTTCCATCAAATTGATACTTTTAAGACTTCTCCATCATCCTTGAAAGTTTGTAATGTCATCACAACATCATCCTGTATGTATATTCATGTACAGGTGCCGTCGCATCTAACTTTTACAATCTTTTTTCTGTCGTCAGTTGACGTTTCCCGACAAGCTTTCCTGTTCAAAACTTGATACTAAGTCCCGCCTAAAGCCCCTAGACTTAAGTAACAAGAATTGTGAAACACCCTGTAGAAAAAAATCTATAAAAACGGAGCAAGAAGACAACGAGAAATGAAGTTTGGTAGGAGAATGATGCCGCCTGTTAAGACTGTTACTCATGTGCGTACTACATGTCCTAAAGAGCAAAAATATGTAAGTATAAAACGCATAGCTGCGATTAAAATCATAAACTTAACAGGAACACCAGGTAAACGTATAAGACACCACTCTGCATCCGCAGATTATCAGGCGTAATAAATAAAAATAAAAATGTTTAAGAGCCAAGAGGAAATAATAGGAATGGACAACCAAGAACAAACCACTCTGATTATAAAGTATGTAAGGGTTGTAGTCTTTCCCCCTACTGTTAAATATCTACATCAAGAAGCAATGATGAAAATGAAAAGAAAGCTTCAGGAGTGAAATTAAAATTTAAGATGAAAAGATACCAATGATACGATTCGCTGATGACATTGATATCCTGAGTGAAAGTGAAGAAGAATTACATGATATCGTGAATGGAATGAATAACCTAATGTGTACAGAATATGGATTCAGAGTAAATGGAAGAAAGACGAAAGTAATGAGAAGTAGCCAAAATGAGAAATTTAACATCAGGATTGAAGGTCACGAAGTAGATTATGATAAGGAATTCTGTTACCCAGGCGGTAAAATAACCAATGACGGACGGAGAAGGTAGGACATCAAAAGCAGACTAGCTATGGCAAAAAGGGCAGTCCGGGCCAAGAGAAATCTGCTAGTATCAAACATACGCTTTAATCTGAGGAAGCAATTTCCGAGAATGTGTGTCTGGAGCACAGCATTACATGCTAATGAAACATGGACGGTGGGAAAACCAGAAGATAATCGAAGCATTTGAGGTCGTGCTAAAGGCGAATGTTGAAAATCAAATGGACTGATAAAGTAATGAATGAGGAGATTCTGCGCAGAAGCGGAGAGTAAAGGAATAGGTGGAAAACACTGACAAGGAGAAGATGGTTGGTTGGTTTGGGGGATTAAAGGGACCAGACTGCTACGGTCATCGGTCCCCAAGGAGAAGATGATTGTACCTATTAAGGCATCAGGCAATGACTTGCATGGCACTAGACGGAGCTGTAGAGGGCAAAAAGTGTAAAGGAAGACAGATATTGGAATAAATTCAGCAAATAATTGTGGACGTATGTTGCAAGTGCTAGTCTAAGATGAAGAGGTTGGCACAGTAGAGGAATTTGTGGCGGGCTGCATCAAACCAGTCAGAAGACTGATGACCGAAAAGAAAAATAGAACTAGAGAAAGCGAATGAAGAAATGAAGCCTATGTGTAGTGGATGAGATCCGTGAAGTTGGGGTACAATACGGTTAAAGCAACGACGGAGTAGCTGAAATGAGGTAACGTAAACTATATTAGATACTAGGGAGCGTCACGTTTAAGACACTGAATAGAATAAAACGCAGACGTAAGTGTTTGTGGAAGATGTCTGAAGATCAGCGTGACAAAACACATGACAACAAATGACAGAAGATAAAAATGGAACACAAAGAAGCGGTATGTATGTATTGCATTGTATGTTAACCGGGGGTCTCGAAACGATGGAGAGGCTCCGTCCCCGCCGCAGCCGCAGTGGACCACATCACCACGACGACTACCTCAGTCCACTTCACCCCTCCGTCGCTCCACACCGAACCTCTCTTTCATGGTTATTGTGCGGTTCAGCCCCCTATAGACCCCCACAGGGAACGTCTCACACCAGACGCGTGTAACCCCTATGAATGAGCGTATGGCATTGGTGGCCGGGAGACTCCTCGCGGGGCGGTTTGGCCGCCGCTCCACAAGTTCTTTAACGCCAGTACGGCGACTTGCGAGTGAATGAGGATGAAATGATAATGAAAGACACACAACACCCTATCTCGAGGCAGAGAAAATACTTAACCCCGCTGGGAGCCGAACCCGGGACCCCGTGCGCGGGAAGCGAGAACGCTACCCCAAGACCACAAGCCGCGGACAGTGTAGGCCATATGTTTGCATTGTAGAGTAATGGTAGCGTGCGCGTAAGTGGAAAACCTGTTTGCGCAGCAATCACCGTCATAGTGTAGCTGAGGCGGAATAAGGGGAACCAGCACGCATTTGCTGAGGCAGATGGAAAACCGCCTAAAAACCATCAACAGACTCGCCGGTTCAACGGACCTCGACACAATTCCGCCGGGCGTATTCGTGCCGGGGACCAGGCGTTCGCCGGCCGATGTGGCCGAGTGGTTCTAGGCGCTTCAGTCTGGAACCGCGCGACCGCTACGGTCGCAGGTTTGAATCCTGCCTCGGGCATGGACGTGTGTGATGTCCTTAGGTTAGTTAGGTTTAAGTAGTTCTAAGTTCTAGGGGACTGATGACCTCAGATGTTATGTCCCATAGTGCTCAGAGCCATTTGAACCAGGCGCTCCTTCCCAACCCGAAAGCCGTGCGGTACACCTCACGGCTAACGGGGTGGGCCAAAAAGAAGGAATACTAAGAGTATACAAAAAAATCCAGAAATTAGAATAAGACCACAGCTGAAGACTGGCAGGAATATGAAGCTTTGTGCTTAGAAACCGCTCGTGAAATAATTTTTAAATTACTAACAAGTGAAGCGGATTTTTTATTTACAAATATATTCCCGGGTTGCGGATGTTCACTTGATCAGATATAAGATATGTAAATATAACTGGAAGTGTCATTCCTACTATATAAAGAGAATGAGTTGAGGCCATATGACGGCCGGCTCCAGTCCGCTGCGGTTGGATAAATTATAGCGCCTCTTCCACCGCCGACACTTATGTGGCAAGCTCTGCAACGGCGAGCTCACCGTCCCGCGCAAAGCGGCATTAATAGCGAAACACGAGAGAGGCCGAGAGACCGCAGTTCAAAGAAATCAGACATGTAGATTAATGCGACTAACACAAAAGTAATGAATGCTCCGGAAATATGAGACGGGAAGGGCGCCGGAGATAACGGAGTACGCGGAGGATTTGGCGCTCGAATTGAGATCAAAAAGCTGGAGCGCGCCCGAGTGGATCCGTCGCGGGACTCTGCTCATTGCGACGAGTAATCCAGAGGGAGCGAGAGGGGGTGGGGGTTGGAGGGTGGTGGGGGAAATCAGAGCAAAATGAGGCGGGATAGTGGTGCCGGGGGGGGGGGGGGGGGAGGGTTGGAGGAAGCGAGGGCTAACACGAATGGGGCCTCCGAGAACGGGGACGTTGCTTTCAGCAGCGGAAGATCACTTGCGACAGACAATGGACAAAAAGAGACAAGACAGCGGCTTAGCGAGTAGTCAAGGGGAGGGCCTGAATGTAGGCGTGCAGCTCTGACGAGATGAAATGGCTCGAGTGGAAGTGTGTTGCGCCAATAGGAAGGACGTCTGCGGCTGTGGGTGAGTGATGGTGAGATTTCTTGTGGGAATGCTTGAGTGGTGAGGAGGGCTGCAGAGTCTCTGCGGCCTGTCATTGAAGGTCTCACTGGCAGAGCTCGCGATGATATGTCAAGTAGCTTACCTGCTTGTAAAATTCCCAAAGATAGGGTAAAGCTAATCATCTGCACTGAGCAGAGGTATTTTGTGTGCTAAATGAATGTGAATACACTGTTACACTTAAGAGTATTAAGGTGGTTCTTTGGCGAAGTTATTTTAGCGGTAAGATAAAAATTACTCAGTTATTGCCTGGATGACGAAAACGATAAGACCATTGCCCACAAAAGGTAAGTCACCTCGTTTGAGTACATTTCTGCCCAAAAGTTTTAGTCTTCAAGCAGAGTTTCGTAACAGAGCATTCTCTACTGCAGAGCGGAAATTAGCTTCAGAACGGTCCCATAATGTGTGGTTAACGAGGGCAGAATCAAACCTTTTAATCACGGATTTCTATTACTCTTAGGTATGTTACAGAGCGGCGCGTCCTGAGTAGCGGCCAGCGATGTTTCGTGCGAGGGTCCCTAGTTTCCGAGAAATCGATGTTGACGCTTCATATGTACTTTCTATATTACACTACTGTCCATTAAAATTGCTACACAAAGAAGAAATGCAGATTATAAATGGGTATTCATTGGACAAATATATTATGCTGGAACTGACATGTGATTACATCTTCACCCAATTTGGGTGCATAGATCCTAAGAAACCAGTACCCAGAACAACTACCTCTGGCCGTAATAACGGCCTTGATACGCCTGGCCCTTGAGTCAAACAGATCTTGGATAGCGTGTACAGGTATAGCTGCCCATGCAGCTTCAACACGATACCACGGTTCATCAAGAGTAGTGGCTGTCGTATTGTGACAAGCCAGTTGCTCGGCCACCATTGATCAGACGTTTTCAGTTGGTGAAAAATATGGAGAATGTGCGGACCAGGGCAGCAGTTGAACATTTTCTGTATCCAGAATGGCCCGTACAGGACCTGAAACATGCGGAAGGTGCATTATCCTCCTGAAATGTAGGGTTTGGCCGGGATAGAATGAAGGGTAGAGCCACGGGTCGTTACACATCTGAAATGTAACATCCACTGTTCAAAGTGTCGTCAATTCGAACAAGAGGTGACCGAGACGTGTAACCAATGGCACCCCATAACATCACGCCGGGTGATACGCCAGTATGACGACGACGAATACACGCTGCCAATATGCGTTCATCGTGATGTCGCCAAATACGGATGGGACCATCATAATGCTGTATACAGAACCTGGATTCATCCGAAAGAATGACGTTTTGCCATTCGTGCACCCAGGTTCGTCGTTGAGCACACCACCGCAGGCGCTCCTGCCTGTGATGCAGCGTCGAGGGTAACAGCAGCCATGGCCTCCGAGCTGATAGTCCATGCTGCTGCAAACGTCGTCGAACTGTTCGTGCAGATGGTTGTTGTTTTGCAAACGTCCCCATCTGTTGACTCAGGGATCGAGACGTGGGTGCACGATCCGTTACAGCCACGCGGATAAGATGCCTGCTAGTGATACGAGGCCGTTGGGATCCAGCACGGCGTTCCGTATTACCCTCCAGAACCCACTGATTCCATATTCGGCTAACAGTGATTGGATCTCGACCAACGCGAGCAGCAATGTCCCGATACGATAAACCGCAATGGCGATAGTCTACAATCTGGCATTTATCAAAGTCGGAAACGTGATGGTACGCATTTCTCCTCTTTACACGAGGCATCACAACAACGTTTCACCACGCAGCGCCGGTCAACTGCTGTTTGTGTATGAGAAATCGGTTGGAAACTTTCCTCATGTCAGCACGTTCTAGATGTCGCCACCGGCGCCAGCATCGTGTGAATGCTCTGAAATGCTAATCATCTGCATATCACAGCATCTTTTTCCTGTCGGTTAAATTTCCCGACTGTAGCACGTCATCTTCGTGGTGTAGTAATTTTATTGGGCAGTAGTGTAGTAACGTTAATCATGTTTCGACCAAGCGAGCGTAGCTTAGGTTGACAGCATGGTACCCGTTCAAATCATTGATTCGTGGGGATGGCAGCCATATCAGACAAATCTTTGTAAATGAGAAAATGCGTGCATCTGCACCGTTAAGCTGTCCCACCCAAGTATGCTCCACTTTGCCATTCACGTGGTCTTAATTTTACAGACTAGCTAATATTTTCAAGAAAAATATCATAACGCTCCCGACTTGCTGTAGACTAGCAGAGAAATCGCTTCGCGGCAAGGATAGATAAAAATGTACTGTTTAATTCTCCATCAATTTAGTGTATATTCTTTCAAAGGAATGATAAACTAAGCCTAATTGGCGTCGAGGTTGGTCGAAGGAAGAACAGTCTTTTTGAATGAAGACAAATTGTGTTTTCCTGTTTTGCTTCTGTAAACTCCTAGTGTTTCCGTGTGTCTTTCATGAAATGTGCGTGCTGTTCCGCAAATGTTGTCCTCGTTTACCTTCTACGACGTATACCATGAGGAATATTCTTCTCGACAGAAAGTGATGCAAACGATGGCGAGTAGACCTATTCTGTAACGTATTCTGTAACAGACGGAATGCATATTTTTGAATAAGTTTGATTTGTAAATTTAGTTACTAGGACGATAATGACTACCATTGAATAATTTTGCAATACATTTACTATTTAATGACATCGTACGCAGTGAAACTGAAAATACCCCAGCGGGATTCCAATCGCAGCCGCTGAGGTCCGATCGTTTGATTGAAACGAGAAAAACGTTACAGGATTAGGAGGTACGCATAAAACTCACCTAAATTCGTCATTACGAAGCCAGATGCTCCCCTTGTAAGTCATTTTTACGCACCACAAGAGTGTCTCTAGCCCAAGGTATGAGAGGGATATTTGGTGAAGTTTGGAAAGTGGGAGAAAGGTACTGGTAAAATTGAAATTGTAAGAACGTGTTGTGAGTTTTATCTGGATAGCTCAGTCGGTAAGATGACAGGCCACAAAATGCAAGGTTCCTCGTTTGAAACCCAGTCCCGCACACAGCTGGGATCAGAAAGAAGAATAGTTAATATCGGCGTGTAAATGGTATTCAGGAGACTTAACACGGTTCTTTCCTAGGTTCACCCTATTCCTATGTTCTTGAAACAAATAAATCACAGTTTATTTTACATAATTTTGTTTCGCAAATTCGATGGTACCACCTGAACCACAGCTACTTACTCACAAAAATGGATCAATGCATAGATAAATCACGTAAAATTTGTTTTGAATAAATACTGTAGTAAAGCGAAAAATCGAATAAAAATTTCTGATAGAATATACCCTGAAGAGCCAAAGAAACTGGTACACCTGCCTAACATCGTGTAGGTCCACCTCGAACACATAGTGGCATGGACTCGATTAATGTCTGAAGTATGTGCCACAGGTAATTGACACCATGAATCCTGCAAGGCTCTCCATAAATCCTTAAGAATACGGTGGACTGGAGATCTCTTCTGAACAGCTCGTTGGAAGGCATCCCAAATATGCTCAAAAATGTTCATGTCTGCCGGGTTTGGTGGCCAGCGGAAGTGTTCAAACGCAGAAGAGTGTTCCTGGAGCCGCTCTATAGCAGATCTAGACGTGTGGTAGTGTCGCATTGTCCTGCTGGAATTGCCCAAGTTCTTGGTAATGCACAATTGACATGAATGGATGGATGTGATCAGACTGGGTGCTTAGTACGTGTCACCTGTCAGAATCGTAACTATAAGTATCAAGGGTCACATATCGCTCCAACTGCACACGCCCCACATTATTCCAGAGCTTCCGTCAGCTTGAACAGCCCGTGCTGACATGTAGGGTCCATGGATTCATGAAGTTGTCTCCATATCCATATACGTCGACCCGCTCGACAGGATTTGGTACGACACTCGTCAGACCAGGCAACATGTTTTCAGTCATCATGTTGATGTTGACGGCCCAGGAGAAACGTAAAGCCTTGTATTGGGCAGTAATCAGGAGTATACGAGTGTGTCTTCGGCTCAGAAAGCCCATATCGATAATGTTTTGTTGAATGTTTCGCACGCTGACACTTGTTGATGGACCAGCATTGACATCTGAATAATTTCCGGAAGGGTTGCACTTCTGTCATGGGTGAACGATTCCCTTTAGTCGTCGTTGACCCCGTTCTTGCACAATCTTTTTTCGGCCGCAGCGACGTTGGAGATATGAAGTTTTAGCGGATTACTGATACTGACGGTACACTCGTGAAATGCTCGTAGCAGACTCCGCCAAAGAAGGTCCCACGGCCGACGAACTGTCTTCTGCGTTGGAGACACAACTATATAAGACGACAGGTTGGTGGTAAGAACGGTCAGAGGCTATTATTGAATCTCTCCAGATCTCTCCAGCTACCGGATCTGACTTCCAAAGAAACACATAATTTATACACGGCATCCGTTGCGAGGAACGTGTACTTAAAGAAGAGGCTACTATCCGTTAAGAGAACCGTGAACTGTTTGAGATGTGAAAATCATACTGAGAACAGTGGACTGTAATGATTATCATAAAATGCCAGAATCAGTAGTGTATGAAGAGCGAAAAAGACAAAAAGCGACACTGTGTGAACCGTGAAATGACGTCCTGTTTGACCTTTTGTAAGTTCCTTTGAACTTTTAGGCAACAACATTTACAAATGCCGCTAATTAATCCACTAAGTTGTAAGTGTGTGCGCGGTCTAAAGGCGTTACGTTTTATTTCACCACTACGAGAAAAAATATCGCAGAGAGCAGTCAGCAGAACAGCATACAGCAGGCGAGGAGGAATGACATGGAAGCAACACATGTCACCTCCAGCTGCAGCAGTCCAACGTCAGCTAGCGGCGAACGACAGAGACAGACGTCTGTGATTGCCTACGGCAGCCAAAGACCCCCAACACGACAAAAACATTGCGCCGATCAGCAGATCGCGCCATAGAACAAGATAGAATGTATGTTAATCACTTTACAGCTAGCGAGAGGAAGCTAGTTTTGACAACTATAAGGATTTTTAAGAATATTGTTAAAAATTTGTTTCGTAAAAATTTCTTTAATAACAAAATGTCGGGGGAAAGCAGAATCGGTACAATCATAGAAGTAGAGAAGCAGTGCAGCCTCTACGCAGTGAAATGAAGAGGCAAGCCAATTACATGGTATGCCAGATGAAATTAGTCGTATAAGTAATGAACAAATTAACCTAAATTCATTGATGGAGAATGTACACGAAAATGGTAGATGAGGAAAGTGTAGAAAACCAAATGGATGATAGCTATTTACCGGTATCATCTGATGTAGAAACTGAAGTTTTCCAAGAAAACATAATTTCTGATAGTAGCAATAGTGAAACTGGAGAGGTGGATTCTGGTGTAAATGACATGAATGTTACTGATAAGTTAAATAAGGTGAATGGTGATGTCAGAGTTGATGACTCTGACACTGCCATCGCTAATGAATCAACAAGTAGAACAAGTAAATTAAGCCATGCAACAGCATAAGCGGATACATTGTCTACAAAAGATTGTAATAAAAGGATGGTTGTAATATTAATGGAGATAGCATCTGGGCAATAAGAATTAAAAATAGGCTCAGAAGTAAAGATAGAACAGGGTCAAATAAAATTTAAAAAGGGTCAAATTAATTAAAGAAAGGGCAAAAGTTAATCTTATGTTTAAACATTTAGAGACCAGGGTTGATTCACATGGAACTAGAATAGGAGCTTGTGAGAAAAGAATGGAACATGAGAGTAAAGAATCGGGTCAAAAATTAGGTAAGTGTGTGCAAGAGGTAAGATTGATGTTGAAGTAGTGAGAGGAAATGATCTCACGCAAGCTCAAGATACTTTTGTATTGTCAGATAGGGATGAAGACATTAAATTAAGTAATAACAAGAGTAAAATAAACAAAATTTGAAAAGACACTCATGAAAGGCAAAACAAAGAAGTCGTAGACTTAAAGGACGAAAACGCAGTCCTTAGCCATAAATCATCACGAATAGAAGCTATTTGTAATGGTAATACAAATACGATTCAGGGTCGTTTGAGATAACAGAAAACAGAAGGTAGGAAACATACCTCAAGTAAGTGAGGCGAGCAAAAATATAGATAATACGGAAGTTGTGTTAAAACAGAAACACGAAACGTGGGTTGAACAGGAAAACCGTGAAGGTGTTGTTCATATTAACGTAATAGTCAATAATGCCAACGCTTACAAATTTCATAACTTTTCTAGCAAAGGTAGTACACATCCTGCTGCTTTCATTCGTCAATTTGAGGGCATCATATTTGATAACATTATAGAAAAGCAGAAAATCACATTTGTAGCCAGTCGTTTTGAAGGGGACACAATGTCACGGGGAACAGGAGCCAGTAAGGCATGTAAAACATACCAAGAATTTGTTAGAGCATTCTTAAACCAATACTGGTCCACAAGTACACAAATCAGTACAAGAACAAAAATATTTAAATCTAGGAGCTTTGAAAACAGTAGCTGCGCTAGTTATAAGGAGTTTTATCAGTACTACTGGGAAAAGAACCAGTATTTAACTGATCCATTACATGAATCTCACTTAGTATAAATACCTTTCCAGTGTTTGTACATGAGACACTAATTCATGTCAACAGGACTTAATTTAACAACCTCCTGCATATATTAGAACAATTGGACCCGCTTTCAGGCAACAGACAAGTGCCGGAAGGCTGGCGTAAAAACAGGTGGCGTACAGACCGCCGCAACGACCGTGACTGAAACAGAAATAGCTTGTCGAACAGTAATAACGAGCAAGGTAGAAGGGAGGAAGACAGACCTCACGACAGTAATCGTAGTCCATCTATAATGGGGAGAGGTGGATTACGAAGAGGTTTTAGGGAAGGAAATAACCATAATGGTGGCAGGGAATATTACAGTAATAAGGATCAGTTTCAAGGCAGAGATCGTACCCCGGAGAGGGAAAGAAATCAGATGTGTAGACGGTTCGGACATGATCCTGCCGCAAACGGCTGAAATAAGTGGACCACTATTGAGATTCTTGGGTTATGAGGACAGGTATAACATTAAAGATGCACTTACGGAAGAGGATAGGCCAGAGGTAGAGGAAACGCACCAACCAGCTATAGAAATCGAAGTTCAGAACATTAAGACAGTTGCGATTCTGGACTAGGGTAGCGAAGATAGTGCAAACTCAAGTGACTTTTACGAGAGAACAAAGAAAAATAAGCAAGTACCAGAGTTATGTGTACAAATAGTAACGGTAGTTACTTCTTGTGGGGCCACAATCAGGGTTATAAAGATGCAGATTTTTTTGGAATTTACATTGCACGAAAAGTTATTCACAGTTAATGTCATTGTAGTGGCCGGCCTGTGTGTCAATTTAATCCTGAGATCAGATTGATTAATTGCTAATAAAGCAATGCTAGATTTTGCTGAACGTGTAATGAAAATGAGAGAGGGACAGGAGGAAAAAGTAATAAAATCTGTAGGGAACAGCGTAATTAAAGTAATGCCAGAATAAAAATACTCCGGGCACAGATGTGTTGAGACCTCAAACCGAGAGAAACTCGTAGTTTATTTACCAGAGTGCCGGCCGCGGTGGTCTAGCGGTTCTGGCGCTGCAGTCCGGAACCGCGGGACTGCTACGGTCGCAGGTTCGAATCCTGCCTCGGGCATGGGTGTGTGTGATGTCCTTAGGTTAGTTAGGTTTAAGTAGTTCTAAGTTCTAGGGGACTTATGACCTAAGATGTTGAGTCCCATAGTGCTCAGAGCCATTTGAACCATTTACCAGAGTAGTCACACGAGGATGAAGCATCGAGAAGAGGGTCAAAGAAAAGATCGCAAGCAATAAAGGTTTAAATAACCAACAGCCCTATGAGTTAGAACATGTATTACTGCAGCAAAAGAGAGCGTTTTCAAAGGGTCCATGAAAGACTATGAGTATTGCTTTTAGTAATGCCATAGGATCCCTTTAGGTTTAAGCCCTATTCCATTCCACTGCCAAAAAGGGAAGCTGTGGACAAGAAAATTAAAAAGATTATTGAATGGAAAGAATTAGGTTGCTCCCAAATCCATTATAGTAGCCCTCTCGACATTGTATCAAAGAAGGATAACCCAGAATTACGCTCGATGCCAGGGCATTGAACAAAATAATGCAGCCCCAAATGGTTCGGCCTGAAGTATTAGAGGAATTGGTGCAGAAGTTTAATGGCGTCAAGATATTGACAAGCGTAGGCTTGACTGCCAGATTCTGGCAAGCACCTCTAGCTCAGTAATGTAAAAAATATATAGCGTTTTTATATGGAGGAAAAAGTTATCTCAGTGTGTTGCCATTTTGTCTGAAAATATCAACATCAGCCCTCATATGCGTATCGGACAAAGTGCTAGGAGCAGAACAGCTACTAGACGAAATCACAGTCTACATCGGTGACATTTTAATTACTGCCAAAAGTTGGAAGGAACATAATTAAATATTGAAAAAGGTTCTCGATAAATTTGACAAGAATAATATTAGTACCAACCTAGACAAGTCCAAATTCGGAAAAAGTGAAATTAAATTTTTAGGACATGTCATTTCAGCGAAAGGCAACAGGCCTGATCCTGACAAATATGAAGCCATTACAAATTTCCCACAGCCTAAGACCAAAGAGCAGATTAAATCATTTTTAGGGCTCACCGGATTCTACCGCAACTTTGCTAACAAGAAGGCACTCAATGCTCAGACATTACAGGGACACTTGGGTGTGGACTAAAGAGTGCGAGGAAGAGTTTCAAAAGCTCAAAGACGGATAATGTAACAGTATCGTGTTAGCCCACCTGAACTTAAATGAGCCATTCTGAATTTTGGCAGACAGGTCCGAATACAGTTTAGGGGCTCATCTCTGCCTTTTTATGGAAAATAGTGGGAAGATAGAAAAGAGGACCATATGTTTTGGCAGCAGAGTATTAAATAAATGGGAAAGAAAATATACTGTCACAGAAAAGGAGGCTTTGGCAGTAGTCTTGACATTTAAAAAATTTAGATATTATGTCTTCGGCAGAGAGGTTAAGGTTTACACGGATCACAAAGCATTATATTCCCTTATGGATTGCAGACTGAACCACAACAGGTTGACCAGATTGGACATTGATCTCCAGGGGTATGATTTTACTACCGAGTACCTTCCTGGAGAAAATAATATAGTGGCAGACGCCTTATCCAGGTTACCTGCTGGAATGGACAAAGCGGACTATAATGATTCAGGGCAAAAGAAGGTATCAATTGTGTACCTCACGCAAGTGAAGAATGAGAACAAAATTCGAGCCATCCTATAAAACCTAAGAAGGGAACAAAAGAAGGATGACTATATTAAGCTTATCAAAGCATAATGGCGTAGGAATACTAACAGTAAAATCAGGAACTATTATATGATGTATAAAGGGCTCTTATATAGGAGAGCAGGTCCTGAGAAAAAGCAATGGAAAGTCTATTGGACAAAACAGTGTATCAGTTACCAAATTTCGTTTATACGCTACATGTTTGCACACTTTGGCTCGAAAAAGTGCGCAGATAAGATAAAGGAATGCTGCCACTTCCGAAATATTGAAAACATGTTCAGGAAGTATTGAAAACGTGCATTATATGCCAGAAGCGCATTCTAGCAATAGAATGGAAATGCATAACACAATCCCGATCAAAGTATTGGAAAGTGTCTGTGTTAATTTATACGGCTCCCTTCCATTCTGTTTGTGGTGTTGGATATGTTGTCAAAGCATGTGAAATTGTATCCGTTGAGAAAGGTCAGTGATAAGTCAGTAACACGTGAAATAAAGTATGACTACGTTACCTAGGTAGGGAAAACCGAGAGAGTCATTAGCAGTAATGGAAAGCTGTCGACTTCAGTCTACTGGATGCGATTTTTAAATGACTTAGATATAAAACCTATTTGCATTTTAAAGTACCAACCTCAGTCTAACATGAACGATAGAGTAATGAGAGAACTCAATAGATTATTTAGAACCTACTGTGGTAAGAAACATTATACTTGGATAGAATATGTCGAAGAGTTTGAAAGAATAATCAATGATTTATCTCCTTCGACTACAGAACTACCTCTGCAGGCACTGTCTCCACATATGCGTATACCATAATTACTCTACCAGGAAAACATTTGGGGCTACACTCACCTGGTGTGAGACGTTCCTGGTTGGGATGGGTCCGCTGGTGGCCGAACCGCACAGTAACCCTGGATTCGGTGTTGGGCGGCGGTGGCGTGGGTGAACTGCTGTGGCTTATTGAGGGGTTGTGAACCTCTGAGGGCTACGGCAAGACAAAGCCTCTCCGTCATTTCCACGTTCCCAGTTTAAATACACAATACACAACACACCTCCGCAGCAACTGATGACAGAGGGGAGGGTGCCCAGTATTACCGAGCAAACAATTGGCTTTCCACCCCGAGATGAATTATCTACTCAAGAGGAAAGAGACCTGGCATTAAAGAAAATAAGAAAAAGGCAGCTAAACGTAAGAGTAAACATGATCTGCAAATCAGACATGTATTGCACCAAGTTGATGAATTGGTGCTAATTAAGTCCAGACCCTTCACCCTCGTGCTGTGGAGATGGACAACCTAAAGACAAGACAGAGCAAACGATTGTATAACATCGTTGATATCAAAAATTTCATCAGAAAAAGAGAAACCTCAGGGAGCAATATCACTATTTGCATTGTTAAGTATCTGAGGCCTATGAGTTACCTGAGTTGACTAACAGTTTACTTCCTTTCTTTTGACGCTGTTGGTTCTTTGCTCTTTATCATTCCGAACTAAAATCTGTCAAGTATCCTCCTCCACTATTCAAGATAAAGCGAAAAAAACATAAAAATGAGAAAAAATGGACCAATTGCAACAAAAGACATACTAATTGTCTAGTTAAGCAACCGATTGTAGACTATACTCGTCTGTAACAAAAGATAACATACAGCATAAAGTTTGCAAAATAAGTACGGAACCTAGACTACGCGTCTTGTCGCGGTCCGCACGGCACCCCCCATCGGAGGTTCGAGTCCTCCCTCGGGTAATGGTGTGTGTTTTGCCCTTAGCGTTAGTTACATTAAATAGTGCGGAAGCTTAGGGGACCGATGACCTCAGCAGTTTGGTCCCATAAGACCTTACCACAGATTTCCAAATTTCCTAAAATCATCATCAATACAGGCAGGAGAACACCCTATAAACTACATACAGAATTACACACGCATGTATACTGAGCCGTGGTAAAAATTGCTGTTTTGAAGAGCGCGCCGCAGCGCGTTGTGAGAAGCAGTCGCCCTCCGTTTCTGTCGGTGGCGCCGCTGTGGAAATCGCAGCTTTGGTGTCTCCCCCTGGTGGTAAAGGGGAAAGGTAGACTGTTCACGTGCATTTAAGTGGCACGATGAACCCGCTAGGCGGCGAGTCTAGGCGGTTGGTCTGTAGGAGTGAGTCTGGCTCAGTCTCGCGTCACCAGTTGCTGGTATGTCTGTCGTTCGCATTTGTGCGGCAGTTAATGTCTGTCGTATGGATCAAACTTTAAAGACGGCATATGAGAGTCTTGCCACACCGCCAGTAACAGAACTCAGCTAGTGGTCGCCCGGTCGGGACTGAGTTCCTGCATCTGAGTCTGCGCGTTAGGCCGCCAGTCTGCTCGAGTTGCTCTGGCAACGGTCATTGGCGGTTGAATCGATCGGTTGGTCGGTCACGCACGTAGACACAAGATGACTTGTCCGCCTTGAGCGTCGGCGCATGTGAGGTCGCCACGTGAGTCCAGTGGCCCGCGCCGTATAGCGAGGGGTAATGGCTTCGCGGTCGACACGAGAGCAACAGAAGTCAACCCACGACATCGGGCTGGCCGGTGCGAGCTGCGACGCCGTGAAACGGGAGATCGGCCCGCCTTCCTGCGTCCGTTGAAGCGGCTGGCAGCGGACGGTTAGGGAGAGCGTTGGGGGTGCTGCGCCAGGTCTTCGCCAGAAATCGCAGTTTATTAGAAGTTAAGTGAATGGAGATATGTTGTTTCATTTACTTGTTAAATTCTACTTGTTTTCTTGGTGAGGTCACCAGCCGCTTGGTTTTGGGGTCGTCCCACCATTCTTCTCCGTTTGCCCACCCGTGGGAAGGTGGTTATTTATGAATTGGGTGGTCCGTTTCTCCCTTGTGGAGCAGGGGCGGGTTAGAACAATCTGCGGTTCGGGTTGTTCAGTAATCTCCCTGTCAATCTGCCATACGTTAATATCTGCCTCTGTCATGTTTGTCAGATTCGGTGTTAAAGAATGTATTCCTTAAAGTGTAACGGCGGCATTCCTGAAATATGTTTTTACCTTCCTATCATCTTGAGAGGCGGTATATGTGTAATGTAGAGCATGTTTGTGTATTCTATGGAAGACTGCCTTTCATGGTTTGTTATTTAAATGGTCATTTTAGAATATAAAGTTGCCACCCTTCCACTGTAAGCAATTTTTTCTTTTTTTAAGATTAAGTTGCACCTTCGGTGGCAAGTTAATTTTTTTAATGTTAGTGTTTTGTACCGTTTCCATCCACCTTACGGGGTGCATAGTTTATGTGCTTGTGTGAGCTGTTAAAACTTTTAATTTAAAGTAATCTGGTTTGTTGCAGACTTGCACTAGTGTAGTCTTTCAGAGGTTGTTGTGAGCGGTCGTGGCTACGGCCATCTCAAAAGGGAGCGGCAAGGTTCTCAGCCCGAAAGCTCATACTGTCCAAATTTGTTCTTTCTGCCTCTAAATTAATTGGAACTTGATATTTAGAGGCTACTTTCTGATTATAATTTTAAATCTGTTTAAAAAAAGGGGGCTTTTAGGAATAAAATTTCCATTTGTTGAAAGAAATTTAATTAGTTTTCGGCAACTACTTCCACCCTCACGTAGTGTGATAAAATGTGTTAATGTTCTTGATGAATCGCTAGTAAATAAAGTAAATTCTTAAGAAAATGTTTTGAAAGTAAATTCACTGTTCATATACAGAGAAAACTATCATCTATATTTCTTCATTTAGCTAGCTTGCTGCTAACACAGAGGAAGAGGACGACGCCAAACCAAGTAAGTGGACACAATTAGAATAAACAACATGCAATGGTCCTGAGACAATTAGATTAAATTTTACTAGCATCAATTGGTAGGTGATCTGCTAGTGATTACAAGCAGTGATTAGGTTTCCGCTGCAAGACATAAAATATATATTTAGACTAGGATGAGTCCAGCCGAACTCAAAATTATCTTTAAATCTCTCCAGATCACTCCAGCTTCCAGCTCTGACTTCCAAAGTGACTCATAATTTATAAGCAGTATAATTATTTATGTCTCGGAGCCAGAACAGTGCTACAGAGGTATGAGGAGCATTACAGTGAACTCAATTTGATGTCCCGGTGACCAAATTCACCTAATGTAAAGACTATGGAGCACTTCAGTGTTGCTCTAGAGTGCCATCACTGCACACGAAAATCACCGGCCCATTATTTAAGCGAATTACATGATCTGTACGACATCTAATGCCACATACCTCGAAAACCTATTAACAAACTGTTGGATCCTTGATATGCAGAATCAGTGATGCATTTCGTTCGAAAGACGGACAAAAAATCTGTAAAGCAAGTGGTCGTAGTATTTTGGTTCATCACTGTATTTTGGATTAGATCTATTAAATGGTCTTATGGATCTAGTTACAAGGTCACATGGCGATGTTTTACATGGAATCAAACTATACATAACAGTCCATAACCTTTGAGAGGTTACTCGCCCTCCTAAACACCAAGAAAACTCAGGCATTTATCCTACTCTTACCTTGCATGGTTGTTTATATTAAACATTTTTTACTTACTAATTTTCATTGTATATTCGAGTGTAAGCAGCTACCAAACTTTCAGGGACATCAAAACTTTAAGCTACACAGGTACCCGAACCCAGATCCTAGGTTTTCACGTGCAATGGACTTACGACTTAGCTGAGTCGTATCTGGTTAGCTCAGTCGATTAGAACATTACCCAAAGTTTGGTCTTCCAGGGAGAAAAAAACTTTTATCTTGTTAGATAAAAATATTTATCCTAAAAGACTAAAAGAAATGTCAAGTTCATGTTCCTGTTCTTTGAATCTGTAGTTCATGTATTTCAAATCTCTATTTCTCTGGAAAGTTTTGGATTTTAATCGTAAAATCACGAGCCTCAAACTATGTTCGTTTCAGTAGCCAAATATGAATGTTTTAAACGCTCCGTGTTACAGAATTACGTTGCTGTCCATTGAATCTGTAACACCATCAAATCTACACACATACTGAGGTATGCAAAAATTGAGCATTTCAGAGCTGACGCACACAGTAGGTTCGTATAACACCATCTACATTCCTTACATAATAAAAGATTATTGTAGGGGTTGGTATTCAGAAGTCCCGGTTGAATATTGGTTGTTCCTGAGCAGATCGTCTTAAGGGTCGTACAGGTAGTAGCAACGTCTTTCAGTACGAGTCGGAATTTGACAGCGGCTGGATCGTGGCGTGTCCAGCCCATATATCTTCCAGCGACATTGCTGCTCGCGCTGGCCATTGAACATAGCCAAACAAAACGCCACACAAGAACTTAACGACACCACGTGACTAGGAGGCGACGTACTTTAAGTCAGGAAAGACAACAAATGCCCGTTTCGTTGTGGCACTATAGTACAGATGTGCTACCTAAAACTTTTGCCAAATATGTATATAGCAAATATGAGTACTTGCTCAATTCTGCAAAACGTTATATACTTTGTCTTAACTGAAAACGTAAGATGTACTGTAGCCTGTATAAATTTTTCTGTATTATTATATAATTATTCTACTTTAACGCCGTTCGCGAAAGTTAGGAAAAGCAACATCGCTGACAGAGAGCGAAAACTTCTATAGGAGAGCTGTCTCCGGAAACGAGTGTGACGCCAGAGCAGAGCGCGCAGAAGACTTACTTGGTGGTGAGACATGAGAACGAACACACGCAAGTGACGTATACGGTAGGAAGTCGGGCCTTCGTGAGGTGAAATTACTAGCGAGGCACCTTCGCATGTCAAGTGTAGGCAGGTGTAAGAGGCTCTAATTACATCAAAATCCTACACCATAACTGGTCTTTGCTGAACAAGGTGTGCCCAGAATATTACATGAAACAGCGAGGGCACAGTCCGCGACAACGAACTGTAACATCGTTTCATTTTCGTTTATTTTTGTGAGCCATTACTCGATGGCATAATTTGAGTTACTTTAACTGAGTAATAAGTAACATACATAAAAACTGTAGGTACGCAATTTTGTGATCTTAGTCATTGCCAAATATGTAGCATCGAATTTCTTTCTGGTTATTGAGTACCTGGTTGTCGCTGTTTGATCATAAAGGTAGACTAATAAGATGATCTTTGAAAGTTTTGTTTGCTTGCTGGAAAAATATTTAAAAGTAATTAATAATAAAGCCTCAATAAGTTAACTCTTTTCTTCAAAGAAGAAAAGTTATTCCTGGAACTTCTACGTCTGAATCTGCGTGGATACTCTGCACATCACATTTAATTGCCTGACAGAGGGTTCATCGAACCACCTTCACAAACCTCTATTATTCTAATCTCGTATAGCACGCGGTAAAAACGAACACCCATATTTTTCCGTGCGAGCTCTGATTTCCTTTATTTAATTGTTATCATGGTTTCTACCTATGTGGGTCAGTGTCAACAAAATATTTTTGCATTCGGTGGAGAAAGTTGGTGATTGGAACTTTCTGAGAAGATTCCGCCGATACGAGAAATGCCTCTGTTTTAAAGACGTCCACCCCAAGTACTGTATCATTTCAGTGACGCTCTCTCCCCTATTTCGCGATAATACGAAACGTGCTGAATTTCTTTGAACTTTTCCGATATACTCCGTCAATCCAAACTGGTAAGGATCCCACACCGCGCAGCAGTATTGTAAAAGAGGGCGGACAAGCGTAGGGTAGGCAATCCCTTAGTAGATGTGTCACATTTTCTAAGTGTCCTGCCAATAAAACGCAGCCGGCCGGTGTGGCCGTGCGGTTAAAGGCGCTTCAGTCTGGAACCGCGTGACCGCTACGGTCGCAGGTTCGAATCCTGCCTCGGGCATGGATGTGTGTGATGTCCTTAGGTTAGTTAGGTTTAATTAGTTCTAAGTTCTAGGCAACTGATGACCTCAGAAGTTGCGTCGCATAGTGCTCAGTGCCATTTGAACCATTTTGAATAAAACGCAGTCTTTGGTTAGCAATCCCCACAAACTTTTCTGTATGTTCCTGCCAATTTATGTTATTCGTAATTGTAATTCCTAGAGATTTACTTGAATTTTCAGCCTTCAGATTTGACTGGTATATGGTGTAACCGCAGTTCAACGGATTCCTTTTAGCATTCATGTGGATGACCTTACATTTTTGTTATTTAGGGTCAATTGCCAATTTTCGCACCATTCACATATCTGATCTAAATTATTTCTCATATTTGCTTTTATCTTCTAATAATTTAACTAGTCGATAAACGACAGGATCATATGCAAACGAACTAAGACGGCTGCTCAGATTGTCGCCGTAATCGTTTGTATGTATAAAGAACAGCAAATGACCTATAACGCTTCCTTGGGGAATGCCAGAAATCACTTCTGTTTTACTCGATGACTTTCCGTCAGTTACTACGAACTGTGACCTCTCTGACAGGAAATCACGAAGTCACGTAACTAAGACGATAATCCATAAGCACGCAATTTCGCTACAAGCCGCTTGTTTGGTACAGTGTTAAAAGCCTTCCGGAAATCCAGAACAATGGAAGCAATTTGAAATCCGTTGTCAATAGCACTCAACACTTCGTGCGAGTAAAGAGCTAGTGTCTCACTAGAGCGATGTTTCCTAAATCCGAGTTAACTGTGTGTTAAAAGACCGTGTACTTCGAGGCAATCGTAATATTCGAACACAATACGTCATCCAAACTCCTGCTGCATATCGACGTTAATGATATGGACCTGTAATTTAGTGGATTACTCCTACTATTTCTCTTGAATATTGGTATGACCTGTGCAACTTTCCACTGTTTGGATACGGATCTTCCGTCCAAAGAACGGTTCTTTATGATTGTCAAGTACGGAGGTATTGCTTCAGGATACTCTGAAAGGAACCTAATTGGTATACAATATGGACCTGAAGACTTGCCTTACTTAAGTGTTTTAAGTTGCTTCACTACTCCGAAGATATCTACTTCTAAGCTACTCATATTGGCAGCTGTTCTTGATTCGAATTGTGGAATATTTACTTCGCCTTCCTTGGTGAAGGAGTTTCGGAAGGCTGTGCTTAGTAACTCTGCTTTAGCAGCACTGTTTTCGATAGAACATCCATTGCTCTCGCACAGAGAAGGCATTGATTTTGCCTTGCCACTAGCATACTTTACATACGTCCAGAATCGCTTCGGATTTCCTTCCTGGTACATTAAAACTTATCCATTGTGGAAAGTTATTCTTGTTAATTAAAGTAAAGAAGATAAATTAAGGTAAAGTAACCTATAGTAAATTAATTCTGGGGATCTCAAATCTAAAGAAAGAATAAGTGAGGGAATTAAATTTTATACTGTGTCAGTTCCTATAGTATAATTGTGCAACATTGTAGTTATGCTCAGAATTCTTACATATGTCGCCGTTGCCAATCTGTTTAAAGCCAACAGCGGCTTATTCAGTCCAGTAAAATTTCATAGTAATTACGATCCATAGGTAGGACGAGGCTTGCAATATCCAGGTATCTAATGAATGCAAGTAAATGTTAATCTTAGGTAAGGTAAATTACTGTCGTAAAAAAGAGCTATCTGTAATCGTTTAAATATCTTTTCCAAATTAACATATCCGAATATTAACGGTATAATACATGAAAAGCACAAGTTTGCTTTTGTTCTGCATATTGTAGAACAAAAACAAACAGGTGCTTTTCATTTATTATAATGTTGTTCTACCAAGGACCGACGGAAGATTCTGTTAATATGATATAATACAATTTATAACACATTACGAAACAACAATGGACAAAGAAAGCATGATGATGACTATGACGATGTCGATGATGATAATGCTATCTTTGTTCAACCTTCTGCAGTCACACGTACAGTCAAACCGTTACGGATTCATCGCTATCCTCGTTATCTCTCAGATACTGAACAGACAATGCCCAGTTGTCTGGTCACCGTATTAAATAATTTTTATGTTATTTCGCATAGGTTCGTAGTGGACTATTTGAGTTACAGGATACCCATTTTCCTTTCTACTTATGTGAGTGATGGCACTGTTTTAAGTATCAAATAAAATCTAAATAAGTAGAAAATGCAGGAGCTGAATAGTTTGTTCTTTATAATAACTTGTTGTATACTGCCCTCCACCAACCAGTGAAACTTGTTTCGGAGACGATAGCCTTATCCAAAGTCAAGTTCATCAGGAGTACACGATCTTTTTATCACACTAACCGATTAGTTAGGCGGGGGTTACACTGTCTTGATTTACCTCGATACAAAGGATGTTCGTCTGCTGGTTTGCCAGTACGTTCTGCAGATGTCTCACACGTTGAAAATACGTGGTCAAAACCCTGGGAGAGTTTTGCTCGCCAGCCACTGGAATTGGTGAACTGTGACATACGGGGGGGGGGGGGGGGGGCGAGGGGGGAGGAGATGGGACCTGGATAAACTGAAACAACCAGAGACTGTAGAGAGGTTCGGAGAGAGCATTAGGGAATGTTTGGCAAGAACAATGGAAAGAAATACAGTACAAGAAGAATGGCTAGCTTTTAGAGGATCAAGTAGGTAAAAAGACGAGGGCTGGTAGAAAACCCTGGGTAACACAAGAGTTTTGCTATTTGGGGATCAAGGTAACTGTTGATGGTCGAAATAAAGAGGATACAAAATAGTAGACTGGCAATGGCAAGAAAGCGTTTCTGAAGAAGAGAAGTTTGTTAACAACGAGTATGGATTTAAGTGTCAAGAAGTCTTTTCTGAAAGTATTTGTATGGTGTGAAGCCATGTATGGAAGTGAATCATGGGCGATAAACAGTTTAGACAAGAAGAGAATAGAAGCTTTCGAAATGTGGTGCTATAGAAGAATGCTGAAGATTATATCGGTATACCACGTAACTAATGTGGAAGTACAGAATAGAATTGGGGAGAATAGGAATTTGTGGCACAACGTGACTAGAAGAAGGTGTAACACCATAGCTCTAATGCTGTACAGATTTATTTTGCTTTTGTTTTATTTAATGTTACATCGTTGAGCTTCAGTAAATGTTGTTTGATTGAATCGATGACACAAAATTGTATACTCCTATCTTTGTTAAAACTTTGATGTCATGATTTGATTCTATGCAATGTAGTATATCTGTCATTTAAACTCTTTGTCCCATTGGAGGGAACAAAACTTACTGTATATAATTGTAATTTTGTGTGAATAATTTTTGGTAGAAATACTAATATGTGCAAATGTTCTGTTTTATTTAATGTGTTTGGTTGCTGTTATGTGAACTGCTGACATTCACGTAGGGTTCTTATTTATTCTGTGTGTAAAAGGTGTTGTAGTTCCCCTCGGGAACGGAACTGTGTAGCGCGCGCCAATTGTGGTTGGCCTAGGTGGAAAAGCTGGAACAAGAGTCAGTCGGGGACGAGCTACGAGTCTGGGGACGAGCTGCCAAACTGTGCATTACCATGTAGATATTGCATATTGTGCTGGTTCCGAGAGAGGCTTTTTCTGCTAATTTCCAATGCCTTGGATGGATGGATAAATAGCTGGAATGATTCTGGAATTGTTATTCATCATCGCCACCAAGATGGGCCAAAATCCAGCAATTGTGTCTGCAAATCCGCCTACCAACATGCAGTTGCCACCACATTGGGCAATCACTGTAATAGAATACTATAATAATGTACAGTGAAGGATCAGCTTATTGGATGTGTTAGTGTGCTCAAATATAAGGTAACTTATAACTCAATTTATGTACCTACCTTAATTTTTTCCTTATCATAACACCTCTCAGGTTCCTCTCCGTTTGAACTAAAGTGATTACCGAGTGTCCCCACTGAAAGAACAATTAAGACCAGTGTTTTGCTAATTAATGCCTCTTGAATAGAGTAAAAAGAAAGTTAAAGTTAATGTGGCAAGAGAGTGAGTTAAAGTAAATGATGCTTACTGAAAATAATTTTCCTATTAAAACTGCTTGTTAAAGTGTTGTGGCCAACTCCAAAATTAAAAGTTCTTAAGACTGAGGCTTATAAAGTTTTGCTTAGTAAATGATCACATTGCTGCCTGTTGTAAATCGCAGAAGGTGAGTCAGTATCTTGCAAATTTGTCAACATTGTGTCTCACTGTAGTAAAAGTCCTGATTTGCATTTAAAGAAGGTTATACACACGTTTGCTAAGTGTTTGTCTCTTTTGTGTATTGGAAGCGCATATTAATAGTATAACAGGATCCGCAGTTTGTCTGTTGCGTTAATGCTGGGTAACAAGTAACGGGAAGACCACTATCTATGAAAACATTAATTTCTTTATTCAAAAGAAAGTGAGAAGTAACCTGTTGATGAATTCCGTATAACCTTCATTCTTAATAGAAAAGTATTTAGTTGAGAGAGACTTACCCCGTGAGCAGTTCATAATTTTGCAGTGAACTACTTGTATAATTTTATGTCAGCTAGGAAAATGTTTGAGCAATAATACTGAACCTATGTCCAATTAATGATTCTGCAGTGAATATTAATAGTAACGTTATAAAGACCATTCAGTTTGAATAAGCCCTGAAAGTTATAGTGTGTGTCGTTATCTGTTATATTTTTGCAAATAGTTTGTGCTGCTTTAGCTGTTTGTTCCAACGTTAACGTTAACATATGCAGGTATCTGAGTTCATTGCACGCGCGTGTGGCCAAGTCTAGGTTGTGTTTGTCCGTTAAAATTACTCATACCTACTTTTTTAAATGAGAATGTTAATCTTTCTCTTGCCTAATTAGGCTGGCGACCGTTTTCACAGTGTAGATAGGCAAAATATTGTTTGTTACTGTTCGAATATTTACGTAATTATGACTTTCATTTTCCGATAAGCCAGCTCCATTAGGTACAACACGGTCAACATAACAAAATATTCCTCTCGGAGGGTAACACTGCTCTGTTGCTTTATACCATAATAATTCTAACAAAATAATTCTGTTTTGCAAACTGCCTCCAGCTTCGAGGTTATGGTATAGCAGTAGCAGACGAAGGAGTGTTATAAACGGATCGGTTGGTAATACATGTTCTGAGGCATCAAGGAATCACCAATTTGGTGTTGGTGGGCAGCGTGGAGGGTAAAAATCGTAGAGGGAGACCAAGAGATGAATACACTAAGCAGATGCAGAAGGATGTCGGTTGCAGTAGGTACTAGGAGATGAAGAAGCTTGCACAGGATAGAGTAGCATGGAGAGCTGCATCAAACCAGTCTCTGGACTGAACATCACAACAAAAACCTTTAATATAAATTACTACGTATAAAAATGGCCAGTCTTAGTTTAGACATTGATTTTCAGACTAAACTGGCAAAAATTACGGCGATTGATGAATCTGATTACAAATTTGCTGTGACATTTTTATTGTAATGTATTTGCCGGTATTACGCGGGAAGCTACAATAAGCCCATTTCAATGACTGGCGAGTAGTTCTGTTTGACATCTCGGCCACTGAAACTGTCTTAGGCAGGGCTGCTACTTGTTGTTCATGGTTCTCTAAGGACAGCTCCTGTCCTAGGAGAAGGATTTACCATTAATAAATCAAGGCCCTAGATTCACAGCACCAAGTTTTCAGGTACTGATTGACATTTAAACTGCACTACATCAATTTCTCAAATTCACAAACTATGTGCTTTTCTGTAATCAAAATATTTGGTAACAAGCGCTGCAGGTAATCAGTTTTAACAGGTTCATTCCAGACGCGAATCTCATGTTGTCAGCGATGGGTACAGACCTTTTTGCATTACGGGAGAGAGGTACGTTATGTGACGAAGGCGTGGACACTCCAGCATGGAAAGTAAGTTGTTGTCAGATAACCCCAGGTTAAACCTGTGATCAATATTCACTCAATGAGACAGTACTTAATAGACTGACGTAAATTGTAAGCACAGTATATCAAGCACATACATCACGCTTACATAACCAGTGCGCGTAGGTGCTATGCAAATACCTACCATTCGCCTTGTTTACTTCGCCTCTGCAATATTCATGGACAAGGAAGCGGTACAGGAACGTTTTTGGCTGCTTACGAGTACATTCGTTGTCGTACCTACGTACACCGCTGATTGGTGGTAATGAATTGGGATGGCAGCAAGCTGCTTGCTAGCAAACATCTCGGGTAAACACGAGCGTTACGGTTTGAACGACGAAGTGCTGATGCGGCGTAACATGGAAGTCCGATACCACCGCCATCAGCGTTACGACCTTCCCGCTGCTACCGCAGTACGACACAGGAGTGCCGTAGAAGATTAAAGCGTAACCCAAATATCTGGGACCAGAAGCGCAATACCGCGCTTTAGATGTTTAAAATTAACGGAAGTATTAAGTGGACGAAGCTAGAAGACGCGATTTGACGCAATTGAGAGCTCAGACAGAAATTACGACAGAGAGAAACCTTTCGAGCAGCAGAGTGCTTTGATTTCATAGGAAGATTAGGTACAGCGCCAGCTGTTGCGGATGAACGCAGCCCCGTATATTTACAGCGCACGTCGAGCTTTGTCTCTGGCTTTAAATCGTGTAGGCGAGACAAGAACTGACACTTGTCTGCCCATTGACCGTTACTTTGACCACTGAAATATTATGTCGTCTTGATATCAATAGCCATCGACAAAATTGCAACAAATACAGCGAAATATTTTTCTTAAATTAGGTACTTCTTAGCATACAATTTACTTCCCTGGTATCATTTCTCGCTTTCATACAATATTAAAAAGGTAAGTCGTCAATTGTAACTGACAGTTCACGCATGAAGTTTTATCACATCGTATACCCGCGAGCGTGAATTTCTTTGCTGTTTTACACTCAGTTGGAAAAAGGACGTTTTACAGATACTGTATCGAAAAGATAAAATTAAGAAAAGCTGGCCGGGGATGCACTGAGGATTCCGTACTAATTTCATTATGTAAACAGACAGTTCATCAGTTACGGGAATTGAGAATGTCGACCATTTATACCCGTTATTAACATTGGTCTCAAGGATTCGAAGATTTCCGTAAATATTTTAATTTCAGTAATTTAAATGTGAATTAAAGTCATGCAGGAGGCAAGTGACCACTTTAACAATAATCAGTAACTCTCCTCCCGTGGTGAAAGGGTCGCAATGGTAAAAGTCAATCATCAAGCAAGGAGTGACTTCATTGCTCACATGATGCGTTTCCGAATTAATCCATCATTAGATATCCAGGAGCGATTACTGTACTTATATATGGTTTTTCAAGTTATATGTCAAACAAAAACATTCACAAAATAGTCTACGAATACTTTTTACATACAACTTGGAACGACATATAGACCTGCAGTAAACGCTTCTGGATATCTGATGTTGGATAAATTCCAAAACGCCTCAAGTGAGCAATAAAGTCATTCCTCGCCTGATGTTAGAGTTTTACCATTGCCTCCCAGTCAGCCTGAATGCTGAACTACTCATAGTTCTGATTTCAAGTTTGATATCGTATAACGAAAAACGAAAGAAATATTTTGTCACGTGATATTATTACAAATTAACAATTGTCCGATTTTTTTCCTTTACTTATACTGAGAAGCATTACTTCTTGCCAAAATTCATCATTTTCGGCTCCTCTATACATTATGATAAATACGTTTGTGAGAAATGGCTGTATCTTGTGATTGCATTGACTTAGAAGCTAATGTTCATTTTACCGTCAAGCTACTATACATTTCAACATGTGAAATAAATTTCAACTTGATACGTCTACCCCTTCCTGAGAAAAAGAGGTCTTAACAGACGGATGAACAGACAGAGATAAGAAATGAAGGGGAAAAAAAGATTTGTGTCTGATATAGTTATAAATTTAGAGTTTTCGGGTTTCTTCCTTTGATTGTATCGTGAAATTTTCCTGTTTGAAAAATATCATGATTCCAGGACAACGGGAAGTTTTGATGATTGAGCTTGCGAACATTAAAATATGTGACATAACTCGGAGTACCTTTTGTTTGCACTGACTTATAAGGAACATTTTACACGACCATCAGACCATAGACCCCAGTACGTGGCACAAATTTCAACTTTATACGTCCCACCCTGTTCTGAGTGAAATGGCTGTCAACAGTCGGACAGACAAGCGGACAACAAAGCAGTCTTAACAAGAATTCCCTTTTTAATGACTAAGGCACGGAACCCTAAAAATTATCTTGTATACCGGTTAACGTGACGGGTATTTGGTCATAAACCCGTTCTTTGGTTCGAATACTTATTGGCAAAAACTGTAATATGATCTGAAGTTTACGCCTCTTGTTCGAATTCAAAAGGTGGTCCTTGAACGAGACTGCATTCTGAATTCGCATTCACTATAAATGTATGTTGTGAGCTATTTTTTAGACACGAGAGTGTTATGATATGTTAATCAATATCTCCTCATTTCATCTTTAATGCTCTTCTCAAAAGTACTGGAAAAAGGAATATGTCTAAGAATCGGAATTAGTTTTCCAGAAGCAGCTTTGAAGTCATCTACCACATCATCGACAACGCATTGTAGTATTAAAGAAAGGTTTCACATGTCACTTTTTCTTGTTTATAATCGATTTGTCTCTGTGAATAACGACATCTATAAATTTCATAGGTTAAAGTTACAATGAGCAAATGAATTATTTCGTATGGAGCTGATGAGAAGTGGAGAGGGCTGTTAGGGGTTTAAGAAAATATTAATGATGAACCATCTCCTGTTTAATGGCATAAATCTGCTGCTGTTCACAGGGCTTCTTTACTGGGTCTCCTATTATTTTTGTGGGCAACTGACCTACATACACAAGTTATGTTCAAATATATTTCACGTAAGATACAGACGTCTCGATTAGCATAGCAGATAGGCAACAGCTGAAGTAAAAGAAACGAAACTTTCATCAAAGACATTAGTTCGGTTTCAGCAAAAATTATGCAACATGCGTAAGGTACAGTTCAATCAATTCTATGCTATGTGAAACACGAGTAGAATATCACCAATAACAACGAGTAGAATATCACCAACAACAATACAGCCAGCCGGAAAGGCGATATACAATAATAAATATCCAAAATTCTTGGGCGTGGTAAAAAGTAGACATAAATTGGAAGTTACATGGTGTCGACCTTCTAGGTTAGCAACATTGCGTATGTCTAGGCGGAAGATTAGCATTATTCGAACACTTTGACCCACTAATATGATAATCCTGCATCTGTGTCCTCAGACACGCCGATCGATAGTTAGCGATATACACTGTCAAAGAATTCGCCACCAGACGATAAGAGAGGCTGCGAATAATCACATGGGCATGGACTCTGACGTCTTGTGGGAAATAAAATCAGCCATCCTACCAAAATATACTCGCTTCGCAATGTTACTGTGCTTTTGTATCTTCCTCGCAGTCACTGTGCATCCTAGGGACGGCGTTTATCGCTGAAATATCTGGTTTCGGTTATACCGTTTTTTTCTTCACGTTAGTATAACCTGACTGTGAACACTGCTCAAAATAACCATTTCCTGAAATAACCGGTTTTCGGTTCTTTATTCCCATTATTTGATGTGTTTATTACTCGTTTCTGTCGACATTGTTTTTAAAATAGCACTGATCACATTCCCCATTTTCTATAATAACGCAATATTTCAAACCAATGTATATTTCACAAATAGAAATTACTCTATTTACTAAATATGGTTTCTTTAAAAACCAAAAGCTTTGGCATGCCGCTATGGCGTATTCATACACTTTATTACCCTTTATTACTAAAGAAAGCCACCTGTTATAATCTAGACGAAACAAATACAGGTAAATACCCTTTATTCATCACTAAAATACCAGTGTCGGTTTTAACTGGTCGGTTTTTCCAATCACTAGTGCATACATCGTCAGGCTGCATGAATACACTGATAATGACGGACTTTCCTGACTTCTGAGTATCTGGATTCTTGTCTTATCTCGTGTGTCTACCAGGTTATGACGATGCAGTGTGGACTGGCTTTGTGGACTTCTTTTAATCTAGAATCGTGAAATTTGGCAAGAAGAAAATTTTAGCGGTACAAGTAACGGAAAAAAAATCCGAAAATGTTTAATCTGAAATTATATCACACAAATATATATATATATATATATATATATATATATATATATATATATATATATATATATATATATATATATATTATTATTATTCACGTTTGGGCCCTTCTGGACCACGCGAAGTACAATCACGGGGCATTCAGTTATTTTCTTTTAGACTTTCTCTCTGCCCAAATTGTTTTCATTCTCTCGGAATGAGCTCTTTTCCTTTCATCAGACCATGTGGTTCCAGTTTTCTTTGGTTTTTCAGCTTGACCAACTACCCAGTCATGAATTTTTTGCCTAAATAATTTTCTGTCTTGAATTTCATCTTGTTTTATATCTGCCTCTTTCATGTCCTCTTTTATAGCAGCAATCCATTTTATTGTCTCAAATTTAGCTTTACTTCGATTTTCGTAGAATTCCACTACTTGTTTAGTTAGTCTGGTAGCATCCATTCTTTTAATATGCCCATAAAATTTTAATCTGCGTTTTTTCATATCCGAATATATGCTGGTGTATTGTTGAATTTCACTATTTGCTCTTAGCATATATATATATATATATATATATATATATATATATATATATATATATATATTTGCATTTTTGTGTAGGTCTTTCTGCCTCTCGGTCTGTTAAGGCCTCTTTTTATCAGGTATGGGTAGAAGTATCAAGCTGAACTGTATGTCAAATACAAAGGTCTACCATCCTTTGCTGATGTAAAATACGTAAGCTTCTAAGTCAACGAAGTAAAGAGGTACAATCATTTATGTCACATATTTTGATACTCGCAGACTCACTCATCAAATTCTGCAGATGAACCATCTGTATACATAATTAGATCTTTACGGAATCCAGAGCGAGTCTTACTCGCATTTGTCCGGTTTTCTTACCTTACTTTAGCACTTTTTCTCTTCTTTTTTTCATCCGAGATTTGCACATAATTATTGTAACAATGGTCTTTATTTTTGGAAGCATATGTCTATTCCATAGGCATTTCACAAACTGCTATTGTCAGTAACATTGTCAGGGTGAAAATTTACAAACAAACAGAGCTTGTGAACAATCTCATAGATTAGTAATATTTAGTTTCCAGAGTTTTATTCAAAGCCTCTAATTTACTACCGAGTCCTGTAAGATATATCAGCCTGAACATCTTGTCCAAGACCTCTCCGTGTCTGGGCGGTGAACCGTACTGCTCGTTCGCTTGTTCACACCTCGTGGTGTATCCGGCACGGTATCACGGCGTGTATGGTCAGAGGACTGGCCACAATCTGTAATAAAACAAAACCCAATAATAGACCTTTTCGTAGGCAGCTGAGTACAGCCCTTAAATATTTTTAAAAACACGTTTGTGTTCCATCAGCTGTACAATTGTATGATTGTTCTCTACCAGTTTAGGTTACTACAGCCATCTTCACAGGGGAAAAACAGTGTATATCAAAGGGTTTTTGATGTATTGACGTACATTGTTTTTGTCCTGCGAAGATGATTATAATAATCAGAACCAGTAGATAATTAGCACGGAATTGTACAGCTCGTGGCACAATTTTCCTTTTTTCAAAACACAACTCAGTATTGTTCCACATGTGTCTGGATACTTTTGCCTAACCATTTTGTGTGATATCCGAAATCACATTGCGAATATTTGTTTTTAACTCTTCGGTCATATGTGATATGTTACTGTAGACTTTATCTTTTAAATTCCTCATAAATGACAATAGAATGTAGACAAATATGGTAATCTGAGAGGCCATAATCATGTTGAAACTGTGCGTTCTTCTGAAGTTTCATGGACGTATGATTATGCAAACAGTGAAGTACGCGCTCCGTTTCCATCTAGCTGGAAAAACTCATACTCTAGTTCTTCCTGTGACAGGTGCGCTATAAATGGTTGCAACAACTCCGTTTCATTGACTTGAGAGTTCACAGTGTTTCTAAAGAAAATGGGGCCTACATTACGTTTGTCGGAAACTGAACACAAAACACTTACATTCAAATCATGCAGAGGCACCTCAAACCGTTCCCGGTATTGTCTATTGACAAACAGCGATTGCTTTAAGAGTTCATGTACCCGCTAAAATAAAATTATGCTCCGTCTGAGTTGAAGTAAAGGTTTGGATACAGATAATCGTGAGAGACATGCGTTAAGTAACCATTCGTTGTGAGTAATCCGTAGGTTTCAATGTTTTCATCACTCTTACCCTGTATAGTCACATACGCTATGTGATCAAGAGTATCTGGGGAATGGTAGCTAATTTTTCTCGGAGTGCTGCACTGAGAAGGGGTATCGATGTCGGTCGGTAAGGCTTGGCACGAGGTTGGAGTTCCAAAACATCCCAAAGTTGTTCTATAGGATTCAGATCAGGACTCTACGCAGGCCAGACCATTTCAGGAATATTATTGTCATGTAACCACTCCGCCACTTCCGTGCATTATGAACACGTGCTGGATCGTGTGGAAAGGTGAAATCGCCATCCCCGAACTGCTCTTCAACAGTGGGAAGCAAGAAGGTGCTTAAAACATCAATGTAGGCCTGTGCTGGGATAGTGCCACGCAAAACCACAAAGTATACAAGCCCCCTCCATGAAAAACACGATTACACCATAACACCACCGACTCCGAATTTCACTGTTGGCACTACATACGATGGCAGATGACGTTTACCGGGCATTTTCCATACCCACACCCTGCCATCGGATCGCCACATTGTGTAACGTGATTCGTCACTCTACACAACGTTTTTTCCACTGTTCAATCGCCCAATGTTTACGCTTCTTACACCAGGCGAGGTGTCGTATGGCATTTACCGGCGTGATGTGTGGCTTATGAGAGGCGGCTCGCCCACAAAATCCAAGTTTTCTCACCTTCTGCCTAACTGTCGTAGTACTAGCAGTGGATCCTCATGCAGTTTGTAATTCCTGTGTGAGATCTGGATAGATTGCCCATTACACATTACGACCCTCTTCAACTGTCGACCGCCTCTGTCAGTCAGCAGACGAGGTCGGGCTGTACGCTATTGCGCTGTACGTATCCCTTCACGTTTACACTTCGTTATCACGACGGAAACAATGGACCTAGGGATGTTTAGGAGTCTGGAAATCTCGCTTACAGACGTGTGACACAAGTGACACCCCATCACCCGACCACGTTCGAAGTCCGTGAGTTGTGCGGAGCGCCCCATTCTGCTCTCACGATTTCTAATTACCACTGAGGACGCTGATGATGGAGTACCTGGCGTTAGGTGGCAACAAAATCTACCTAATACGAAATACGTATGTTTATGGGGGTGTCCGGATACTTTTGATCTCATAGTGTGTGTAATACCTTCAGCATGTCCTGGCAAGACGTTCGTTTGATGTTTAGTTGGGAGCATAGACGTGTGTTTCATTTCGGTGGACTTCTTATTCTTACCACAGTCTTGAGAATACGTTCAATTTTTTCGAGTGAAGAAACTTTAATAGTTATGTTGGCGTTAGCGACTGAAACATTTGCTCTAAATTTAGTAAGCAATTTCACCACAACACTTTTGGTAGGGGTAAAGTTCTCATAGTGGGAACTTGAGAGATGTTACGCAGCGTCCGCACGGAACAACAAAAGAAAAATGCGACGGAGAAACAGATTAGAAAGAGAAAAACAAAAAGTGGTTATCAAATGGTTGAGATGGCTCTGAGCACTACGGAACTTAACTACTGTGGTCATCAGTCCCCTAGAACTTAGAACTACTTAAACCTATCTAACCTAAGGACAGGACACACATCCATGCCCGAGGCAGGATTCGAACCTGCGACCGGAGCGGTCGTGCGGCTCCAGACTGTAGCGCCTAGAACCGCTCGGCCACTCTGGCCGGCAAAAGTGGTTATCGTTGCTGGGTCTAGACATGAAAAACGATAGTTTTTTCTCTCTGTGTGTGGTTCCGGGTTCGAATCCCAGACGGGTTGTAGATTTACCACGCTTGGGGAATGTGTGTGTGTGGCTGTGCGTGTGCATATGTGTATGTGTGTGTGTGTGTGTGTGTGTGTGTGTGTGTGTGTTTTGTTCTAATCGATTCATCTGATTCATCACAAGCCCCAGGAGTGGCGTCAAATAGAAAGACATGCACCAGGTGGCCAAATTACTCTGGGCAGGACCTCCCTGCCAAAACTTTCCTTAAATGTTCTCCTTTTCCATTTACATTATTGCTTTTCTCCTTCTGCTTACTATTTTCCCGCACTCTTTCCCATTCTGTGCAGTATAAGAGCTACATTACACCAAAAAACAGGGTGGCGAAAATAAAAGAGGCCCCACGTCCTATAAGCAACATACAGATAATTTACTCGTTTATTGTAAATACTGAATAGATAGTAGTCAGTTATTAAGAGAAACAACGTGCTTGAAATTAAGTAGGTCATTTAGTTCAAAGGAAGCTCTGAAAATGTTTGCCATGACCTGCGATACACAACTTAGCAATTCTGAGTATGTCTCTGGATACTTTTTCCAAACCATTTTGTGTGATATCCGAAATCACATTGCGAATATTTGTTTTTAACTCATCAGTTGTATGTGGGATGTTACTGTGGGCTTTATCCTTTAAATTTCTCAGAAATTAAAAATTAAATTTAGACAGAGTGATCTGAGAGGCCATAAACCTGCGAAAACTGTGCGTTCTTCTCCTAAAGTTTCATGGACGTATGACTTTGAAAACCGTGAAGTACGCGCTGTGATGTCATCCAGGTGGAAAAACTCATACTCTCGTTCTTCCTCCGGCACTTGCGCTATGAATGGTTGCAAGAATTCCGTTCTATATACTAGAGAGTTCACTGTGTTGTTAAAGAAGGGGGGGCCTACAAAGCGTTGGTCTGAAACTGTACACCAAACGCCTACATTAAAATCATGCAGAGACACCTCAAAGCTTTCCCTTAGGATTGTGTGTTGACCGATAGCGGGTGCATTGAGAGTTCATGTACCCATTAAGGTGAAACCTGCTCCGCCTCAGTTGAAGTAGAGGTTTGAGTCCTGATAGCCGACAGCGACATGCGTTAAGTAACGATTCGTTTAGCTTAAACCGTAGGTTTCCATGCTTGCATCACTCTTAGTTTGTATGTTCGCACATGTAACACATTCAACATGTACTGGAACGACGTTAGAGGATAGACGTCTGTTTCACTTCGGTGGACTTGCTACCATAGACTTGTGAACACTTTCAATTCTTTCCGGTGAAAAAGCTTTAACGCTTACTTTCGGCGTTAGCGACAGAAACTGTTGCTCTAAATTTAGTCAGTAATTTCAACACAACACTTTTCGCAAGAGCAGCAGTCTCTGGAATTTTATCGTGAACCTTTCATTTAACGTTTTAAACGCTTTACGTCAAAAATAAACACACATCGGTTGACTGAAAATAGCATTCTGCACAACTGTATTCACAACAGGCTTCCAACTGACAATTGTCAACGGAGTACTCATTATTAAAGTGCTGCTCGACATCACGTGACCCCGGTCGATCACTGCCCTAGCGTTAAGAATTAATACCACTCAGATAGCTTCTTATATCACGTTCACTGTAACACAGGGCCACATTTATCTTGGCCACCGCGTATAAGGTAAATCAGTAATTATTATTTCATACACAAGACCTTGTTTCTTTCTTAGTAGGCCTTAACTCTATAGAACAAATGCCAAGTAATGTCAAATAGTGAAACATTTGAGTTACTTGCAGTTTTAAGGTACCAAGTAGGCACACAGCTAACAACTAGGCATCACGTTAAAAACAAAGTAAGCCAAAGAAATTCTCGTAGTGCTTTCTCTCGCTAGCAAAGAAAAAGAAATGTAATAAATTCCCATGTAAGTGAACTTTAAGGGTACATTTGTTAAATTTAATAGAAATCATCATCTAGCAATAGACGGAGGGCCTATTGATACTAACGTTTAAATTTCAGAGTGCAGAAACGTGGCAAATAATTATTAGATATATCTACATGAAAAGCGTGCATTCGGGTAGAGAGAAGTATGTTGTAGTATCAGGCGAAATGAGTAGGGGGTTGTCTCTAAATATGTTAAGTCTGCCGGCCGAAGTGGCCGTGCGGTTAAAGGCGCTGCAGTCTGGAACCGCAAGACCGCTACGGTCGCAGGTTCGAATCCTGCCTCGGGCATGGATATTTGTGATGTCCTTAGGTTAGTTAGGTTTAACTAGTTCTAAGTTCTAGGGGACTAATGACCTCAGCAGTTGAGTCCCATAGTGCTCAGAGCCATTTGAACCATTTTTTGTTAAGTCTCGGCGGGCTTCGAACATACTGAACGGCAATACGTCAGAGTATTTTATGTACAATAAGATTATAGGATCACGATGATCAGAACAAGAGTTTGTTACCTGCATAGTTTTCTGTCCGTTGCCAATGAACTGTAGCTGCAGCTGAAGGAGATGCATTGTTGCTACAACGTGTATATATCATTTCCCAAGTACATGCCTTATTTAGACTTGTCAGTCATAAAGAATAATTACTGCCAAGGGTGAAACGCAAGATAACGTCTCCCTCCTCCATCCCACCTCTCACTATTACATTGATAAACCGAAAGAAAGACATGAAAAACGATAGTTTTTTCTTCCTCTGCTCTGACCTGATACAGAACCACATTGATAATATTATAATACGTAGTGTGAATGATTAATTCTATTTAAGGAGAATTTATCTACATGTATTCTTTCAGAAAGAGGTGGTAACGAAGTATGCAGTAAAATGGAAGGAGGGCAATATTTCTCCTTATTTTCCAGTCAATATGCTACACCTCTGAAGAAGAGTGTAATTTATTAGCTCCAATTTTTCACAAGGCTATATATTAGCCGTGGAAGTAGGTGAAGAATTTGCCGAGAACAGAAAGAAAGATTGCCACCACCAACAAGTTAACACCGTATTCTGCATTCCAAGCGCCCTCTTTCCCCGAAAAAGTTTTAACTCACGTCCCGAGTCCCCTCGTTTCACACTTTAGTGGCTAGCTAATTGACCGTGACACACTATCACATTCACCGCCCGCATTTGCGTCCTCTCGCTCGCCAAAGCCTTTGCACTGCATACAGTTTCGTGTTGCTAATTACGCTATCTTTTCTCTTTGTTTTTTAGGTGTCACTTTATTTTAACTCTGCTAAACCACAGAAGGCATCTAGCAATCTGTTCCCTCTCTAATTTTATACCGAGTAGTTGCGTCGCCCTTAGCACATCTCCCTGTGCAAAGCAAACCAAGTACTTTGTTCACATTTTGCTGCTGTTTCCAGAGCTCTGTATCTCATCACCATTAGACTATAAGTTATAATTCGAGTGCTTCTTCTGCTTACGTAAATAATAGACTTAACTGGTTCTACTTATTTGCATGTTCCATGGTCCATGAATGCGTTCTCTCACTATGAAGGGTAAACCGTCGGTTCACTTATTAAGATATTAATTTTCCTCACAAGGAAGCCCTTGAATGCGAGGTCGCAAAGGGCCACAGATATTTACGGTGCTCGGCGCCCCACATATTGTCTACCATGCAAACACAATATGGGCTGCGGGAGGGTGGGACTGTATGGTATCTAATGGTGAGCACAGCATGATGCTATGGACTGTAGTTGACCCGCTTAGTCAAACACGATACAGTGCTAGTGGTCTTGGTACAAAGCAGAGCAATGGGAAGCATAAAAAACCGTTCTATCATATCTACAACAACAGTTGCCGGAATTGACATTCCGTCAGAATGAAACCGAAGGAATCTTAAGCGTCAGAAAGAAGGGAAAGATGAAATATTAGGGTTTCTGCAAAACGAGTCAGTGGAATTCGTGGTGGTTCGACTATACGGACAATGTACATGAGTTCAATGATGGCGATATATGCTTAACAAGTGAAAGGTGTACTTAAACAGTTGCCGAGCCATGTAGTTCATTATGCTTTCGGACAGGGAGCCCCTAATCCCGTCTGCAGCGAAACGTAATAAAGGACAATCGCTTGTAAGAAAAGCTGGTGTTTGCTTGTTCCAAGGATGCTCTACCTAATTTACAGGATGCTTATGATAGCTGATACGTTATGCACATCAAATTGCGTGCGGCAAAAATTATAGCGATTTCAAGGGAAGCAGTGGGCGGTCGCATAACTTCAAATGGTGGTACAGGTTCGAAAGACGTAAGACGACGAAATTTAGAAAAAAGCGTCAGTATGACGATGCACAGCAAACGGAATAGGTCCAAAAATTTGTAGATGAGATAAACAGAGTTATCTCATGGCTAAGCAAGGAATTTATTTTCAACCCCGACCAATCTGGATTTAAAAACGAAACGCATATGAAAAAGACCCGGGAAATTAGAAATTCGAAAGGTGCATCAACATGAATGTCTTGATTAATTCCTATAAAATTATGTCGACTATTAATGTGGATGGTAAATTCTCTGGAAATATATTTACTGCGCGGCGAGAAGTTGGAGATGCTCTGCTCCCTACGATTCTTTCTTGTGTGCGTGATCTTGTAAGGGCAGTGGGAATATTTGCTTACCAGCAAGCAAGGGTGATGAAATGGGTGTAAGAGAACTACAGATGTATGAGCAGTGCTTTCCGCCAGTAGCTGGTCAAAATAACTTGGTTTTGCTTGATTCCTCAGAATCAGAACTCAACACAGTTACACTTACAACGAACGGCCTCGCAAACATAGATATACTACCTCAGACGTTTCGCTTTAAATACGATTTTGCGAAGGAAGGAATACGTTATTGTTGTTATGATGAATCTACTAATCTAGATACACCATAATACAGTACGAAGAGCTCTACAATGTTTACATTCATCACAACACAATCAAAGACAGAGACGAATCTTGGTCAATGAAAATGGTGCAAAAAGACGCAAATGGACCGTTATTATCCCAAACATTACAATGAACAGCCTCGAAAACATAGTTACGCTCTCTTCGGAGTTTATAAACTGGAGTTCAAATGGTTCAAATAGCTCTAAGCAGTATGGGACAACACCTGCGCGGTTCCAGACTGAGGTGCCTAGAACTACTCGGCCACAGTGTCCGGCTATAAACTGGAGTGCAATGGTTGCCAAAAATTTTACATAACCCTAACTGGCAGGATCTTAAACACAGCATTCAACGAACACTTGCGAAACAACAAACGCCAGATAAAGCAGAACTGAGCCTTTGCAGAGCATTTGAAAACAACGTGCCGGCAACTACCCACGCTGGATGATTTCCAGGTTTTGCATTCCATCCACAAAGAAAAGAAACTTTACCTTGACGAATTGGGAGTTCTCGTTCGTGAACAGTTAATGGTCAACTGCTTAACGATGAGCTGATTAGGAAAAATCGGAACTACTTCCACCCTATTACGTCAGTTTTAAAATATTTGCTGTTATTTTTGTTTTCGTTATTCTACATTTATTTTCTTATTTTTTGTACACTTTTCTGTGTAATTTAAATGATGCATTTCCCACTACTTGTATGCTGAAGCTTGCTTTACTTTGAATAAAATGTTCTCTGGTTTCCAAACGCGTCAATTGCTTTAAACTACACGAGCTTTCGGCCAAGCGCTCCTTGGCCGTTGTCAAGTGCTATGACTGCCAGTGGACTGTTGGTGCGCCCTCATATACGCTAGCTGCCGGCTGTGACGTCACTGGTGCCCGTGACATTGCCATATATTGGCATGTCTTGAGTCGGTGTTCATTGTACCCTCTTCAAACGTACGATCGCTGGATCCCACCTAGCGCTGAGCTGCAAGCCACCGTCTCTATTCAGGGTGTTTGCGGTAATTTTATTTCAATAGCTTCCTTTATTTAGACTGTCCCAGAAGTCGGTAGTGCGAGCCATGACAGAGGTATCGTCAAAATTTAGGGTGACCGTTTTGTAACACATGCTCAGCTAACGCAGATTTCTCTGGATAGCGTAGGCGATAATAACTCTCATGTTCTTTCCTGCGTTGTTCCACAGTGCGCATTGTTTGTCCGATGTACTTCTGGCCACACTCACAAGGTATTTCGTAAACTCCAGGTGTTCTGAGACCTACTGCGTCTTTAACTGGTCTCAGTAATTGACGGATTTTCGTTGCAGGCCTGAAGATGGATTTGATCTTGTGTCTTTTCAACAGGCGGCTTATCTTGCCCGACACAGAGCCACAGAATGACAGCAAAGCAAGTTTCTTTTCCCGCTCTTCGTCAGTGGTCTTATGCTGATATTTCTCAGAAATCACTTCTTGCACCTGATAGGCCCTGTAGCTGTTATTCCCGAAAACCTTGCGTAGGAGACTCAGTTCGTGGGGCTATTACTCTTGGACGATGCACCAATGTTTGTAATACTGTGCGCTTCTGTGCCGGGTGATGATGGCTGGTGGCGTGCATGTACAAGTCTGTGTGGGTGGGTTTTCTGTAGACGCTGTGGCCAATTCACCCATTTCGTTTACGGTGGACAAGGACGTCGAGGAAGTGCAGTGCATTATCTTTTTCCACCTCCATGGTGAACTGGATATTGCTTTTCATGCCATTGAGGTGTTCCAAAAACTCGTCTAATTTCTCGCGTCCGTGTGTCCAAATGACGAACGTGTCGTCAACGCATCGAAAGAAACACTTCGTCTTCAATGGCGCAGTATCTATGGCAATATCCTCAAAATTCTCCATGAAGAGGTTTGCAACAGCTGGAGCCAACGGGCTACCCATTGCTACGCCGTCTATTTGATCGTAATACCGACCATTGTAGACGAAATAGGAGGGCGTAAGAGTGTGCCTAAACAGCTCGACCACGTCACTTACAAAGTACTGGGAAATTAGGTTCAAAGCGTCTTTGATAGGCACATTCGTAAACAGCGCCACTACATGAAAACTGACCATAATATCGTCCTCACTAAGGCGTAGACGGTTGATTCTGCTGATAAATTCTGCTGAGTTTTTTTATATGATGTTCGCAGTGTCCCACTTGTGGAGCGAGGAGCTTGGCCAAGTACTTCGCCAGCTTGTATGTTGGAGAACCTATTGTGGACACAATAAGGCGAAATGGCGTCCCGTCCTTGTGTATCTTCGGTATACCATAAGCAAGAGGTGGTCTAGGCACCTCTGGGAGAAGATTCTTAACCACACTGTCTTCCACTGAAGATCGCTTAAGAAGTTCTGATGTTTTTCTTACTATTCTTGATGTCGGGTCGCGTGGGAGCTTCCGATAAGTATCTTCGTACAGTAGCGCATAGATCTTCGTATCATAGTCCTTAAACTCCATAATTATGGCGGAATTGCCCTTGTCAGCGGGAAGTAACACGATGCTTTCATCATTACGTAGTGCTCGACGGCCGTTGCGCTCAGCCCTGGTCATGTTGGATGCTGTTAACTTCGCCTTTGTCAGTATACGACTGGTTTCTCGCCGTATTTTATCCACTGTTTCATGTGAGAGCCTGTGGACTGCCTGGTCAACACCGCTTATTATTTCACAGACAGGAATGTCCCGCGGTGAAGGTGCGAAATTAAGTCCTTTCTTAAGTGCCGACATCGCACCCGCGCCTATATCTCTCGCCGTCAAGTTGACGACGGTGCGTTCTGAAGATCTGTGGTCCGCACCATGTTCTTGTTGCCTGTTGAAAAGACACAAGATCAAATCCATCTTCAGGCGTCCAACGGAAATCCGTCAATTACTGAGACCAGTTAAAGACGCAGTAGGTCTCAGACAACCTGAAGTTCACGAAATACCTTGTGAGTGTGGACAGAAGTACATTGGACAAACAGCCGGCTGGTGTGGCCGAGTGGTTCTAAGCGCTTCAGTCTGGATCCGCGCAACCGCTACGGTCGCAGGTTCGAATCCTGCCTCGGGCATGGATGTGTGTGATGTCCTTAGGTTAGTTAGGTTTAAGTAGTTCTAAGTTCTAGGGGACTGATGACCTTAGATGTTAAGTCCCTTAGCGCTCAGAGCCATATGAACCATATTTTTTTTAACATCGGACAAACAGTGCGCACTCTGGAACAACGCAGGAAAGAACATGAGAGGTATTATCGACTACGCTATCCATAGAAATCTGCGTTAGCTGAGCATGCGTAAGAAAAAGGTCACCACATAAAATTTGACGATACCTCTGCCGTGGCTCGCACTAACGGCTTCTGGAACAGTTTAACAAAGGAAGCTGCTGAAATAAAAATATTCGCAAACACCCTGAACAGAGACGGTGGCTTGCAGCTCAGCGCTGCGTGGGATCCAGCGATCGCGCGGTTGAAGAGAGAACATCGAACGCCCACTCAAAACATGCCAATATATGGCAATATCACGGGCACCAGTGACGTCACAGCCGGCAGCTAGCGTATATAAGGGCGCACCAACAGCCCACTGGCAGTCATAACACTTGACAATGACCAAGGAGTGCTTGGCCGAAAGCTCGTGTCGTTTAAAGCAATTGACGCGGTTGGAAACCCGAGACCATTTTATTCAATGTTATCGCTGCGAGACTCTGCATTCATATATTGCTTTACTTTGCTTAACAGTTTTAATCATGGGCTCTTATTTTTGTGAATTTAATTGGTATGCCCCTTTGGAATCGATTTCTTCCTAATGATGTCTATTCTTTTATGCCTGTTTTTCTTCCTGTTTATATACGTATGTTATATTATAATTTTCTACTCTTCTTGCTCTTTAATTCTTATATTTTAGTGTTCTCTTCGTGTAATTATTGTTTATATAGCGATATTCGAAAATTTTACTCCACATTCTCCACTTTTTGCTCATATCACTTGGTATCGCGTGCTGCCATATGCGAGGCCCACTGGTGCGTTATACAAACTTGTTTCTTTTAAATCTTTTTAATATCTAATGTGCAACCTGTTACCTCTTATTACATTTTAGTCCATTGTTTTTATGCAGCTTAATTTTGGAATTTTTATTATAAAATGTATTTATGATGTGTACTATTTATGAGCACCATCTGCATGAGTTCCCGCTGCTTGACTGTACATGGTGCTTATTTTACTTCTCAGTTGCATACATGCTCGACGTCTTTTGCTGGGATAGGTGGTTTTCAATGCACTATGATTAATGAAGCAAGATGTGTGCAATTCTGTAAGTGTGGTTCTATTGCTGCATTACTGCACCTGCCGTCATATCTATATCGTAGGTTCTGTTGCGTATTTTAACCCTTTATTGACTTGCTACTACGGCATTTAGTCTTTCCTTATTTTCTTAGACAGCCGTACTCGATAGAACCGCACCTTAACTACTATTTCCCCTTTATTCTCTTTGTAGACAATGTTACGATGCCCTACGAGGACAAAACGCGTCATTAAAGCAATATTTTTGGGACCAAGAGTGTTTCTTTCAAAAACAATCTTTACACTTCTGAGGCACCACTCCGTCAGATGCAGTGGGATATGATTTTTAAATGATGATGATTTAAATCGGTGCGATGGCCAGGAATACCATGGCTCCAAAAATTTTGCTCATGTGGAGCAATAATATGTAGAAGTGGTCATTAAATGCTTTGATTGGAAAATAGTTGACACGCTAGAGAAGGTATATGAATATATGGTTATTGATGACCCCGAGAATCTAACCTGTAACTCCAAAATTATTTTTAGCTGGAAGCAGACCGAGAAAGGTATGCTCAAGGCACCTGTACAGAGCGAAATAAGCGACACTCTTATAGAGTTAAATATTTCAGGCGTAACATTGTTCTCCTTCTCGCTACCGTTAAAACCCCAGGAAAAATGGTTCAAATGGCTCTGAGCACTATGGGACTTAACTTCTGAGGTCATCAGTCCCCTAGAACTTAGAACTACTTAAACCTAACTAACCTAAGGACATCACACACATCCATGCCCGAGGCAGGATTCGAACCTGCGAACGTAGTGGTCGCGCAGTTCCAGACTGTAGCGCCTAGAACCGCTCGGCCACACCGGCCGGCAAAATCCCAGGAAACTCACCTGGCAACTGTACAACGGCGCTGTCTCCTTTTCGATTGACTGATCCACATCGAATTTAGTGTCACCCACAGACCCTACATTCATCAGCAACTGCAGCATGGCTACAATTCTCTCTCCCTTTTCGTCCTGTAACTTTCAGAAAAAAGCTTTCCCTGCATAGTCCTGCACACAGTGCGTACCACACAAAGTCATAGCCCAACAAAACCTTGTAGTAAGCCCTTCGACAACAGGTAACGTGAAAGGCCACGTGAAGTTTTCAGTCCGTAATTTAAAATACGCCTGCCCTACAACATATGAAACATCATCTAAAACAGGACGACAGTTCCTGCAATCAATCCACAACCTAGGAAGTTTCCCTACCCGGCGGAAAATAAAACAGTATACAAACTGGTTAGCGAACTAAGGATGGCGCGAACCACAGCGGGACGAACTTTATCAATGGCGTAGTGGGGTACAACTTAAAGACAGCCGAAGTGTGACGATAAATACGACTAATGCAATTCGCCTCCGCTAGGTAGAGTCATCACTTTGGGCGCTGGTGCCGCGGCTCCTCACAGTCTTTGACAATGTGATCCGTCTTGCCACAGTGAAAACATGCACCCTGAGGCAAGCTCCGCGCTCTTTCCAAGTCGGCAGATACAGCAGCAATGTCTGGTCTTTTCTCACGACTCTCCCCCGGCTTTTCAACTCTGAATCAGACATTCTCAATGTCGACGATCATTTTGCCTAAATCAGCAAATGTGTGTGACTTACTAGTAAATAAAAGTCTCAACCGGTTTTCTGGTCCCATAACTTTCAAAATATTACCCATCACCTCCGTCTTCGGAAATATATAAGCTGAGTACCAACATTGTCGTTCATATACCCTCAATATAATCGCCTACTGCTTCGTTCAGCACTTGCGTCCTGAGCTCAATGAGCTAATTTCGTCTAAAGGTCTCGAAAATTTCCAAAAGAACTTTGATCTCCATCTCATCTAGTGAGCCACTGGTCTGGAGAGCCATTAGTCCATTTAATTGGCCCACCGCTAATGGATAAATAACTTGGAACTGAATGGCACACAGAATTTGCAGTATACGAACCAGCCTACCTCTAAACGCAACAATTAACCATAATAATTCGAAACTTTGATTAATATTTCTGGCAGGTAACACCCGAGCATTCTGAACAAACTCCAAGAGAGTGTTCCACACAACTAAGTTCTTATTTGGCCCGTTAATCCTATTTAAGTTTTGCTCATGATCAATTCTAATTCCTTACTTCTCTGCCTGACAATTAAGAAAAGAAATAACAACACATCGTCTAGTAATTCATGAATGTCCAGCAAAAACTTGGGATCAGTAGCGAGCCACACATCACGAAACCCATTAGCAACATGATCTATGACTGGCCGTAAATGAAAAATTTGCGTGCGAGATGGAGAGCCACGAACTAACCCTGACAGGTTATCTTGCACATCAAGGAACAACGCCTGGTTAGTGGCACAAGTGATACTTACCTTCCCCTGTGTCTTTACGGTGATGTTCAGCAGACGACTTAATGCCGCCCACTACAGCTAACTTACCTCAGTGGTACATCCATCCTCTGGTTCGTTATGAATCCCTGACTGATACTGCGGGAAACCCTTTCTCAAATGCATTAGCCCCACAGTACTCCTTGCCGTCATGACCATATCCTCTGCAAAATAAGTAAAACTATATATACATTACACAGAGCTCCATTTGCATATTACCAGTGTGTGGAACTTTTGACCACGTGAATAACTACGGTCTGCCACCAAAGAAAATATATAGGATGTGGGGATCCAGGCAGTGATAAATTAGTGAGGCCACTAGCAATCTAAATTTTACAGTTTTATTTGACATAAACAATTTACACAATGCACGACCTTGTAGCATAAGGATATTTAGTCATTCAGTGTAGCAAATGTAAATTAACATCAGAGTGTCTGCCATGCATAAAACGATCTGATAGGGTGACACCCAAATCATTTTGATGGAAACATAAACTCCACGTCACAATATATTTGAAACCCCAGGTCCTTAAGAGTATAATTTAACATTACAATTATTTAAAGGAGAGCAAATAATTGGATGAGAAGACGCTTTAACAAAATGCTTTTTGGATGTCAGTAAAAGATTAGTTTGTCCTCAAATACTTTAAAGAACGCATGAAAGACCAAATTAGCCAATGTAATGTTGAATCGTCCCCTTTGAAAAATTAAGAAATATCAAACTTCCCCTTTGAAAAATTATGCATGACTGTGCTGCAAAACTCTTACGTTATTTGACACAGAGACAGCTGAGTAAAACTGAACGTACTCAGACAGTTTTATCTTTACTTATTCTGATCATCACTAAACTGACACACAATATTTTAGCGCAAAGCAATCTGACATTCAATAATTCCTACAAAAGAATGGCCCTGACTAACAATAACCTACACCTTTCACGAATCACTTACCTCACAAAAATCTTCGTTACTCGAACTACTGCAATACTGCGAGCGCCAAAACCACCAGCTAAATAAAAAACTCTAACTACTGAAGGCACTAACTACTGATAGGCATAGTTAGCAAATGAAAGATTTTGACAGAGAACAAACAATGTATTTACATTAACAGCGTTAAAAGTCATCATATATATAATTTTGTGACATCCAATTAAACAAATTTCCTTTTTCTGACGGAGACACGTCCAGATCGTCCGCTCAAAACACTGGCATCTCTCTCTCCACATCCACCACTGCTGGCGGCCCACCTCTAACTGTCCAACGCTACGCGCTGTTCACACCCAACTGCCCAACACTACAATAGCAAATATTCCAACAATGGAAACCAGCCACAGACTGTACACAGCGCAGTCAACTATTTTCATACAAAGCACTACGTGGCGTTACCAACATAAAACCCTGAACAGCCTACTAACAATATCAAAAGGACACCTTAAAAGGTGCCAATAAGAAGACTCCAAAGGTCAAATTAACCAATGCAATATTAAAATTTATTTTACACGTGCCAATAGTCAGATCAGAAACACTGTAACAATTCATGTATTTGAAATTATTGTAGCGTATCGTCCTCACTCAGTCGAAAGAGTATGCCAGGGAAGAAGTGAGTTTTAACCGGAGCAAGCCGCAGACAGGCAAGAGAGTGAAGCTTTGTGAAAGAGAACAGTGGCGACAGGCCTTGCGAATCAAAGCGAGCTGCGTGCGGTATAGTAATAAGTATGTGGAAAAGACGGAAGCCATTTCTCGCTTGCAGTCATGCAAGTGTTTAGAATATGTGCATTAAGCCCTAAATGAACGCAGTCTCGGCTGGTCCCGGCGGAGGTTCGAGTCCTCCCTCTGGCATGGGTGTGTGTGTTTGTCTCAGGATAATTTAGGTTAAGTAGTGTGTAAGCTTAGGGACTGATCAGCTTAGCAGTTAAATCCCATAAGATTTCACACTTTTTTTTTTTAATGCAGTCTGGAATATGTAAATACGCAGCCATTCATTTACTAAAATATTTTCATCTGAGCTTCACAGCCTAAACCACGAGCCTGTAACACCTAGATTGACATTCTGGAATACAGTACGGGGTCTGCAGTTCGATCACATGATAGGGCAACCTACCGCGAGTCACAAGAGAGCCTACGCCGGAGCAGGGAGCTTCCCGTTTGCTGGACGGAGATCACGACCATCATCAGCTGTACTGCCGCTCTATCGTCATGGTCGCAGGCAGAGGCTTCACTGACAGCGGCATTCGAGCGAAAGCACACTGTCCCAATCTTTGCGCTGTCAGCAATGCCGGACGTGAGGTAGTTCGCATGAGAGGCAACTGGACGCCTCCACCAAGCAGGTCCTGATGCACTACTGCTTATGGCCAGAATAAAGAAGTTAACTGAAAAAATCCACTGTCATCCTGTCATCTCATTTTACTCTCCATCGGTGACTGTCAAAGAGTCGCCTTACATTATTAAAAGTGGATGTCCAATGAAGGAGATTAGCTTACAACCCAGTTTCATACCGGCACCCTCGCTCAGAAATTTTCCCTGCTGACAGTTATATTCGACTCCGGTCACAACCGGTTGTTGCACTAGTTTTCACAAAACTGTTAAGTACTACCCCTCAAAACCGAAAAACACAGTATTATGAAACATACAGTAGCACCTTAAAAGCACATATTACTTTAAATATGGAAAGAGGTTTATATATTTACATCCATGAACTGCCCAGATAAATTCAGCCAGAAATAAACAGTCACTGCGCGGCTCCTTTCTCTGACAAAAAGCTATTTATGGCAGTGTACTGCCAGGCGTTCAAACTGTCGCTGACACTGCCTTAGATGTGTGAATAAAAAGAAAAAGAAAATATAAAAAACCACGTAAGTGGAGCACCCTAACTCTGACGGGGTCCACATGTTCATGTGTCTTCTGCACAAGCCAGTTAGTATGCAATAAGGTAGGCAGAGTTTCACGATTGGCTTCTGTTAGAACTGCCACGCATGCTCGATGATGTCCATTCATGGCGGAATGAAAGCCTGCTCCACCAAACCGAATGTTCACGCAATGACAGTGGAGATGGCCGAAAGAAGTGACGGCTTTACACATGGCGACCCATTATGAAACAGTCTCCAAACAGGGAAACCACTCGCCTTCTCAAATCAACACCCTCCTCTGTCCTGGTCCACATTCACGAATTGCTGGTTGCCAGCAGACTGATCCTCCCTGCACTGCCCAAGCCCTCCTTAACTTTCCACCCTTGCGCAGCATCTTCTCACCGGCTGTCAGCAGCAACGCCATCTCGTACCGTACCACACAGCTCCAAGTCAAAGCACCGCCTCAGATCACCCAAAACATATCGATACGAAATATCGATGGCTGACCTGTAATATGACTGTGCTTACAGCAAACACTATGTGTCGGTCAACATCCAAACAAAGACTGCCTAATCACTTTATAAAATAACGGATACTACTCCATATACTATTGTATGGGGCAATCATAGTCATTTTACAGGTTGAGTGTTTTTACCCTGGACATTAATGTTTGGGATCATAACGGACCATCTGTGTCTTGTTGCACAGTTATCACTGAACATGATTCGTCTCTGTTTTTGATCATATTGTGACAAATGTATGCCTTGCACAGCTTCTCCTAGTGCCTTATGAAATCTGCAGTTTAATTGTTTCATCACAATAAAAATAACGTCTTCCATTCTTCGTAAAACCGTGTTTAATCAATTTGTTTGTCTCATGGATATGTTCTGTGGCGCCGGCCGAGGTGCCCGAGCGATTCTAGGCGCTAAAGTCTGGAACCGCGCGACCGCTACGGTCGCAGGTTCGAGTCCTGCCTTGGGCATGGATGTGTGTTATGTCCTTAGGTTAGTTAGGTGTAAGTAGTTCTAAGTTCTAGGGGACTGATGACCTTAGAAGTTAAGTCACATAGTTCTTTAGAGCCATTTGAACCATTTTTTTATGTTCTGTGTGCTTTACATCGCGTATTTTGACCGTGCAAATGTAAGACACGCACCACGATGCCATTATCCGAATTGGACGGATATCGGTAGATCTGATGTACATATAAAGACAAACAAATGATTATAGTTTCAGAAACATTGGATGATATGTTGAAGTGAGAGAGTTACACGAATTGAGGAGGTCAATAACACGGTGGTTCACCTCTGCACTTGCGCACGTCCTTATTCGCATTGCTATTGATTGATAGAATTTTTGGATGTCCTCCTTAGGGATATCGTGCCCAGTTCTGTCCAAGTGGGACGTTAGATCGTCAAAATCCAAAGATGGATGGCGAGCGGTACACATAATGCTTCAAACGTTCTCAACTGGGAAGAGATCAGGCTACCTTATTGACAAGCACCAAGGAACAATTTACATGAGAAAATTGATCAATGCCCTACAGCGTGTATGGTACGCAAATAGAACTTCGCACATTGATTACTGCTACTTAACTACTAATTACATGGCATAAACACCGTGTCTGAGTTTTCATGTGCGCGCGCGGGTACGTCTGCATGTGTGTGTGTGTGTGTGTGTGTGTGTGTGTGTGTGTGTGTGTATATGTGTGTGTGTGTGTGTGTGTATGTGTGTGTGTGTGTGATACGTCTTTATGTATTTTCTTGCATTGGAAATGGCGCACAAATTCATATCGTTTGGGCATATTTGAGCACAGGCAATACGGCCGGTCTGGTGCTACATTTTGATATGTGTCTCATTATTATCTGTGAAGTGCTGAGGGGTGAGTGGCAGAGAGTGAGGAACAGTCAGGGAGTGGGATAAGGAGAGGAGCGTGTACGAAGTATAACTAGCTCAGTTGCTCCGTGTACGATATATGAAATTTTAAATTTTACCTATTTTTTATTTATTAAAATTGCTTTAATATCCAATCGCGCATTGTTTAATTTCTCACCAGCAGCGAAATTTCGTATTTTTTAATAAGCCATCAACGCCATCTTCGATTTTTGCCAACTGCAACATCATTCATGTAATGGAAACTTGATCTGAGCCCAGCACTCACTTCACTGACACACTTTGTTGATTAAAACATTCTGTGGTTACTCTACACCGTAACTTCAGAAACATGTCTTTAGAGGAGTTAATAAGAAGAAAAACATAAAACTGCGAAACCACTGAAAAATACTGTGAAATATTAACTGCTGAATCAATGCTAAAATATGGATATCAAGTGGACAATGCAAAAAAATGTGGAAGCCAAAACAAATTTCCAGCAGTATTTCACTTGTTTGATTCCTGTATTCATATGATCTAAAATAATGCTTCTTTCACTGCAGGACTGGTCCAGAAGTGTTCCATATGCGAAGTTGCTAGCAATTCATTAATCTTTCAGACCGTCTGATTACTAACGTGTCCATTAACTTTTACTGTGTCTTAGCTACAACAGAAGAATTTTTCCTACTGTAAACCTTAGGTACACAGTTGTAAATGTCAATCTTTACATCATGGGCAAGTTCTGCCAACTATTGGGCAACACTATGAAAATATCAGTAAGTTAATGCAGCAGTGTGCAGTAGCCCGTGACTACAAGAACACAAGGATGTGGATTGTTCGCTACATTCCACTGTGTAATTGATTATCGTTATTTTGCATTGCGATTAATGACTGATCATTTTGCTATTTACTACAACAGAGAATATTTCGCAATTAGTTATTCTAGTCCATAAGATGAAGCCAAGTGTACAAAATATTTTTTTTTTAAATGAGTCGATATGTTTGTAAGTACCTTCCACCTAAAATTATTTAACAAAATCATCTAAGAGCGTTACCTCATGAAGAAAAACTTTCCTTGCTTTACAAAAAAAAATTTGGTCTGGAAGGGTTAATATGATGTAATCGCGTAAACTGTTGTCAGAGTTTTCTTGTCTGCTCAATGCAACTAACTGGGATGCTTGTGAGAAACTCATAGTGTCAAATCTCGCTTTCAAATGCAAACGAGAGTACCCCGCCATTTACGAGCCACCCTACGATTCAAATCTCCTACTAAAGACACGTCCGTTGGTGAACAGGAAACTCTGCGACAACAGTTCACGCACATACTCAGAGCTTCAAGGTCTTTGTTAGGCAGATGTACCAGTCCTAACACCATTTTGTTCGTCCAATTGCATCCCAGTGATGACAAAAATTACGTAATAACTTTATAATCAACGAATATTTTTTGAGAGAACTTCATCGAATGTGAATATGGAATAGTAAACCATATAATGTTACTTAAGAGTTAGGAAAGAAAAAAGAAGCATTGTTAACTGACGCTAAGCAGTGGCGTTACACCATTGATTTCGTCTAGTAGCGGATTTTGTACTCAAAATCTATTTGACGATGTCTGTATGATTGGGAAGTAAAATCTTGAGAAGTTAACTTCACTTGATTCGTTCGATTATAGATTTATGGAAGTACTAACTTTTATACGGAAGATCTTTGTCCTGGTCCAGTGCTTCATAAGCCTTTACTCGTAATAATAACATCTGGTTATCAAATCGGCTCTATCCGCGAGATATTCTGGACATCAGTAGAGGCAGTAGTAACACGGTTACCACCTATTCTCGATAACGGTTGATGTATGTTATGTCATGCATAGCAGAAGTTGGGGTATATTCAGGCAAGGAGGTAAAAACGGGAATTCTCATATTTCCCTTTGCGAATTGGTAACATAGTTTCTTCGCCACTGAGAGAGGTAGTGCGTGACTGTCACAGTGGTGTCCCTTTCGGGAGGAGGACTGTTCAAACAGGCGTCGAGCCAACTAAGTTTAGGGGTTCTGTGATTTCCCTAAATCGTTGAGGCAGATGCCAGAATGGTTGCTTTGAAAAGGCACGACGAAGTCTTTCCGCATTCTCCCCTAATCCTGGCTTGTAGTCAGTCTCTAATGACCTCGTTATCGATAGGATATTTACAAGATACAGCTGGGGTAAAACCGGGTAGAAGGAATGGGGTAAAACTATCTGATATTATCCCATGAGTTCGATACTTACAGTTTACATGTATAACGCAAGAGGTACATGCTTTTAAAGGTACGCTAATTGTATGTGCTCGTTGTAATAACTTCAGCTGAATAATTGCACATGAAATTTACAATTATGTGCCAGTTTTTAGATTATTTTTGTCAGTAATAATTTGATCATTTACCTCTTATTGAAGAGGTATATTTTCATTTGAAATGGGACCATTAACCTCTTTATAAAGTCAAGAAATTAAGACAGGACTTAGCAGCCACGCTGTAACAGTGCCAACGTATTACCAAATAAATCAGTTGTTTGGACTTGCAGGTACTGGAACAGCAACAACGCAATATGACCTATTTCTGTTTAAAAAGACAAGTTTTTCTCGCTTAATGAAAATGCATTTCGTGAAGAGGAACGCGCACCATCAGACAGAGCACAAAGAATAATGCCAGATTCCCAAAACAAAACAGACTCAGTTCCTGCATCTTTCCAACGCCCTGGTCCGTCGACTGATGTGCAACACATTCTTCATTTACTGTACCTCAGGAGAGTCTGAAACCAGTGACTCATTATGAGAGACCATCATCAAGAATGTGAACAGGAAAATGCGCGATTATCACGGAGTCTCCCTAAAAAATAAACCCAATGCAAGAAAAGCATCTTCCTAGCAGGTTAAAACGAAGACTACTTTCGAACTTGGTATCTAGACCACAAAAAGAGCCATAAAGAGGCTGAAGAGGCAAACATCTCTTCTAAAAATCTAGATGAAATGCCTTGTCTTCTTTGCAAAGGGACCTACTTGTCGACAAGAAAACTGGGTGATTGGGTTAAATATTTAAAGTGTTGGAAAGGGGGTCATGAGGATTCTGCTGGGAGGGGTTGAAGATGACTATCTTGAGTACTGGTGTGTCCCATGCCTCAGACGAAAAATATAACATTGCCCGTTTGTGCCCTACAGAGTACCTGCTTTTACCTCAAGGTATTGGGTACAACCGTACATTGCACAATGCTGAGTTATATTAAATATAATTAAAACCAACCAAGATAAGTCTTCGTAGTTCACATAAGTTTTTGATGCCTTTTTCTGTCTTTCACTGAAATAAATTTGATGTCCCAATAATAAAAATTGTCTGTGTCATCTAGCTTCATCCTTGGCTATCCGATTACCCCCGAGCTTCTCCCTATTTCTTGGCCGAATTTCCTACTTGGCTGACACAAGCTGTAACCCTCTAGCGAATTATAGCGTTCAAAATAGCGGTATGTAACCTAAATATGTCGGTGAGTGTGAAACAGCGTCCACACGTAGAGCAAACTCTCCTTCAGTATGACAATGCTTGAACACGCACAGTGTTGCGACATCAGCAACAATCCGGCGCCTTGAGTTCAGTGACGACAGTTAGCCTCCATACAATCCCGACTTGGCCCGAACCGATTTTCATCTGTTTCCTGAACTTAAAGAACACCATCGACGGCTTCACTTTGACAGTGATGAAGTGGTGGAAGCAGAGATGGAGTTGTGGAGCCGTGGACAAATTCAGATGTCTGCCGTGATGATATCAACTAACTGGTTTCTCCTTGTGAGTTGTGTTCGTCGCCACTATGACTACGTTGAGCAGTAAATATGTAGCCATGAAGAATAAAGATTTCGAATGTTAATAAAGTTTGTTTCATTTAAAAAGCCTTATAAGTTTTTGCATAACAAATTTGAGGCATTGCCATTCAGCATACCCCCATCCTTTTCCAATCTTGCAGTAGAAGATGGAAAACGAAATATTAAATACAGTACACCTCAAATTACTTTGTTTTATTGTCCCTTTTACCACGTAACATACTTTCATAGCAATCCATAAACTCATCCAGACTTGTGTTAACAATTCAGTGCTTGTTACTTTCATAATGAAGAATATTTTGCTACATTGTTTTTCTGCATTAGCTAAACAGGTAATTACGTCCTCATATCACTATTTGTCTCCACGAAAGTTACAGGTTCACAAAGGGCATGACATAGTTTCAGCCATAAATCTCGTAACTAACGCAGCACGTCTTTCCCTGAAATAAATTTTACTCAAACAGTTTTCTCCAACGAACCGAAGTACCACTTTCAACTCTTTATTTTCTACCAATTTCTTCATACTATCAATTCGCGACGCGGTTGCTCGAGACCACTGGGAGCTGAAGCCCAACAACGACTCTGGGACACACCAAGACAGCGCATGACCACAAGTGAAGGGATACTGTTGGCTTGAAAGAGCAAGACATGGCTCATCAGGGAAAAGGTGCGCTTGGCTTCTGAAATTCCGGAACCCTGTGATAAGTAAGGAGTACAATACCGATGCGTTATAACGACAAGCATAACAGTACTCATTCTAATTTACGCTACTGTTACACAATTAAATCCCGAAGCGTATGTATATTGCCTGCCTTGGAATTGGACCTCTTTCTGTAAAAGTGTAACATTGACTTGTAGAACTAACAGGTCATGTGTTCCAGTACTGACTAATGCTGTTGTTGTTGTTGTGGTCTTCAGTCCTGAGACAGGTATGATGCAGCTCTCCATGCTACTCTATCCTGTGCAAGCTTCTTCATCTCCCAGTACCTACTGCAACCTACATCCTTCTGAATCTGCTTGGTGTATTCATCTCTTCGACTCCCTCTACGATTTTTACCCTCTACGCTGCCCTCCAATGCTAAATTGGTGATCCCTTGATCCCTCAGAACATGTCCTACCAACCGATCCCTTCTTCTAGTCAAGTTGTGTCACAAACTTCTCCCCAATCCTATTCAACACCTCCTCATTAGTTATGTGATCTACCCATTTAATCTTGATCATTCTTCTGTAGCACCACATGTCGAAAGCTTCTATTCTCTTCTTGTCTAAACTATTTATCGCCCATGTTTCACTTCCATACATGGCTACACTCCATACAAATTATTTCAGAAACGACTTCCTGACACTTAAATCTATACTCGATGTTAACAAATTTCTCTTCTTCAGAAACGCTTTCCTTGCCATTGCCAGTCTACATTTTACATCCTCTCTACTTCGACCATCATCAGTTATTTTGCTCCCCAAATAGCAAAACTCCTTTACTACTTTCAGTGTCTCATTTCCTAATCTAATCCCCTCAGCATCACCCGACTTAATTCGACTACATTCCATTATCCCCGCTTTGCTTTTGTTGATGTTCATCTTATATCCTCCTTTGAAGACACTATCCATTACGTTCAACTGCTCTTCCAAGTCCTTTGCTGTCTCTAACAGAATTACAACGTCATCGGAGAACTTCAAAGTTTTTATTTCTTCTCCATGGATTTTAATAACTACTATGAATTTTTCTTTTGTTTCCTTCCCTGCTTGCTCAATATACAGATTGAATAACATCGGGGAGAGGCTACAACCCTGTCTCACTCCCTTCCCAACCACTGCTTCTCTTTCATGTCCCTCGACTCTTATAACTGCCATCTGGTTTCTGTACAAATTGCAAATAGCCTTTCGCTCCCTGTATTTGACCCCTGCGCCCTTCAGAATTTGACAGAGAGTATTCCAGTCAACATTGTCAAAAGCTTTCTCTAAGTCTACAAATGCTAGAAACGTAGATTTGCTTTTCCTTAATCTAGCTTCTAAGATAAGTCGTAGGGTCAGTATCGCCTCACGTGTTCCAATTTTTCTACGGAATCCAAACTGATCTTCGCCTAGGTCGACTTCTACTAGTTTTTCCATTCGTCTGTAAAGAATTCGCGTTAGTATTTGGCAGCCGTGACTTATTAAACTGATCGTTCGGTAATTTTTACATCTGTCACCACCAGCTTTCTTTGGGATTGGAATTATTATATTCTTCTTGAAATCTGAGGGTATTTCGCCTGTCTCATACATCTTGCTCACCAGATGATAGAGTTTTGTCAGGACTGGCTCTCCCAAGGCCGTCAGTAGTTCTAATGGAATCTTGTCTACTCCCGCGGCCTTGTTTCGACTTAAGTCATTCAGTGCTCTGTCAAACTCTTAACGCAGTATCATATCTCCCATTTCATCTTCATCTACATCCTCTTCCCTTTCCATAATATTGTCCTCAAGTACATCGCCCTTGTATAGACCCTCTATATACTCCTTCCACTTTTCTGCTTTTCCTTCTTTGCTTAGAACTGGGTTTCCATCTGAGCTCTTAATATTCATACAAGTGGTTCTCTTTTCTCCAAAGGTCTCTTTAATTTTCCTGTAGGCAGTATCTATCTTACCCCTAGTGAGATAAGCCTCTACATCGTTACATTTCTCCTCTAGCCATCCCTGCTTAGCCATTTTGCACTTCCTATCGATCTCATTTTTGAGACGTTTGTATTCCTTTTTGCCTGCTTCATTTATTGCATTTTTATATTTTCTCCTTTCATCAATTAAATTCAATATTTCTTCTGTTACCCAAGGATTTCTACTAGCCCTCGTCTTTTTACCTATTTGATCCTCTGCTGCCTTCACTACTTCATCCCTCAAAGCTACCCACTCTTCTTCTACTGTGTTTCTTTCCCCCATTCCTGCCATTTGTTCCCTTACGCTGTGTACAACCCCTGGTTTAGTCAGTTTAACCAGGTCCCATCTCCTTAAATTCCCATCTTTTTGCGGTTTCTTCAGCTTTAATCTACGGTTCATAACCAATAGATTGTGGTCAGAGCCCACATCTGCCCCTGGAAATGTCTTATAATTTAAAACCTGGTTCCTAAATCTCTGTCTTACCATTATATAATCTATCTGAAATCTGTCAGTATCTCCAGGCTTCTTCCATGTATACAACCTTCTTTTATGATTCTTGAACCAAGTGTTAGCTATGATTAAGTTGTGCCTGCGCAAAATTCTACCAGGTGGCTTCCTCTTTCATTTCTTAGCCCCAATCCATATTCACCTACTACGTTTCCTTCTCTCCCTTTTCCTACTACTGTATTCCAGTCACCCATGACTATTAAATTTTCGACTCCCTTCACTATCTGAATAATTTCTTTTATTTCGTCATAGATTTCTTCAATTACTTCGTCATCTGCAGAGCTAGTAGGCATATAAACTTGTACTACTGTAGTAGGCGTGGGCTTCGTGTCTATCTTGGCCACAATAATGCGTTCACTATGCTGTTGGTAGCAGCTTACACGCATTCCTATTTTTTTATTCATTATTAAACCTACTTCTGCATTACCCCTATTTGACTTTGTATTTATAGCCCTGTATTCACCTGACCAAAAGTCTTGTTCCTCCTGCCAGCGAACTTCACTAATTCCCACTATATCTAACTTTAACCTATCCATTTCCCTTTTTAAATTTTCTAACCTACATGCCCGATTATGGGATCTGACATTCCACGCCTCGATCCGTAGAACGCCAGTTATTTTTCTCCTGATAACGACGTCCTCCTGAGTAGTCCCCGCCCGGAGATCCGAATGGGGGACTATTTTACCTCCGGAATATTTTACCCAAGAGGACGCCATCATCATTAACCATACACTAAAGTTGAATGCCCTCGGGAAAAATAATGGCTGTAGTTTCCCCTTGCTTTCAACCGTTCGCAGTACCAGCACAGCGAGGCTGTTTTGGTTAGTGTTACAAGGCCAGATCAGTCAATCATCCAGACTGTTGCCCCTGCAACTACTGAAAAGGCTGCTGCCCCTCTTCAGGAACCACGCGTTTGTCTGGCCTCTCAACAGATACCGCTCCGTTGTGGTTGCACCTACGGTGCGGCTATCTGTATCGCTGAGGCACGCAAGCCTCCCCATCAACGGCAAGGTCCATGGTTCATGGGGGGTACTGACTAATACTGCACTAAAAATGGTGTTAAGAACAAGCTGACAACTCACCTCAGAGTGACGATATCACATATTATCAGTTATGACATGGCTAATAATATATTAACAAATCCAGTAGGTTCTCAGAGAAGAACACATGAAGAAGCCATCAAGTTTAAACCCAAGTATTCATTGACATCATTAGGGACAAGAAGATTTATCATTTCTTTTGAATGGAGTGGGATGAAATCGATTGTACTACTCGTGGTTTAAAGAAGCAGTGGGATACCGAGATAAGAATGGCAGCGTAGGATGTTGATCCTGTCTTCTACATACGAACGAACGCTTAGAGCGTTCAGAAGCCTTGTTTTGTAGACACTTTATGATACTATGGAAATGAGCATACGGATCAAATTATTTGTAGATGAAGTATATGGGATTCATATACCAGCAACATTGTTTTCGTCAATTTATTTACTGGGATAAAGTATAATTTAGCCGTCTACACATTGGAAAAGATGAAACTTGAATCATTGGTATCACTGTGCTACAAAAAGAATACAGAACGAAGAGGAGCTATTCATAATAGGAGTGAAAAGACAGTCACCAACATCCCTTCCTGGCAGAAGGGAATGAGTAGTGATATAGGCAGAATGAGATCCTTTTACAATTGAATTGACCAAGGAAGAATCAGTTCAAGGGAAAGATTGCAAATATATAAAGTACAACTTCAAGGTAGATGTACATACACTCCTGGAAATGGGAAAAAGAACACATTGACACCGGTGTGTCAGACCCACCATACTTGCTCCGGACACTGCGAGAGGGCTGTACAAGCAATGATCACACGCACGGCACAGCGGACACACCAGGAACCGCGGTGTTGGCCGTCGAATGGCGCTAGCTGCGCAGCATTTGTGCACCGCCGCCGTCAGTGTCAGCCAGTTTGCCGTGGCATACGGAGCTCCATCGCAGTCTTTAACACTGGTAGCATGCCGCGACAGCGTGGACGTGAACCGTATGTGCAGTTGACGGACTTTGAGCGAGGGCGTATAGTGGGCATGCGGGAGGCCGGGTGGACGTACCGCCGAATTGCTCAACACGTGGGGCGTGAGGTCTCCACAGTACATCGATGTTGTCGCCAGTGGTCGGCGGAAGGTGCACGTGCCCGTCGACCTGGGACCGGACCGCAGCGACGCACGGATGCACGCCAAGACCATAGGATCCTACGCAGTGCCGTAGGGGACCGCACCGCCACTTCCCAGCAAATTAGGGACACTGTTGCTCCTGGGGTATCGGCGAGGACCATTCGCAACCGTCTCCATGAAGCTGGGCTACGGTCCCGCACACCGTTAGGCCGTCTTCCGCTCACGCCCCAACATCGTGCAGCCCGCCTCCAGTGGTGTCGCGACAGGCGTGAATGGAGGGACGAATGGAGACGTGTCGTCTTCAGCGATGAGAGTCGCTTCTGCCTTGGTGCCAATGATGGTCGTATGCGTGTTTGGCGCCGTGCAGGTGAGCGCCACAATCAGGACTGCATACGACCGAGGCACACAGGGCCAACACACGGCATCATGGTGTGGGGAGCGATCTCCTACACTGGCCGTACACCACTGGTGATCGTCGAGGGGACACTGAATAGTGCACGGTACATCCAAACCGTCATCGAACCCATCGTTCTACCATTCCTAGACCGGCAAGGGAACTTGCTGTTCCAACAGGACAATGCACGTCCGCATGTATCCCGTGCCACCCAACGTGCTCTACAAGGTGTAAGTCAACTACCCTGGCCAGCAAGATCTCCGGATCTGTCCCCCATTGAGCATGTTTGGGACTGGATGAAGCGTCGTCTCACGCGGTCTGCACGTCCAGCACGAACGCTGGTCCAACTGAGGCGCCAGGTGGAAATGGCATGGCAATCCGTTCCACAGGACTACATCCAGCATCTCTACGATCGTCTCCATGGGAGAATAGCAGCCTGCATTGCTGCGAAAGGTGGATATACACTGTACTAATGCCGACATTGTGCATGCTCTGTTGCCTGTGTCTATGTGCCTGTGGTTCTGTCAGTGTGATCATGTGATGTATCTGACCCCAGGAATGTGTCAATAAAGTTTCCCCTTCCTGGGACAATGAATTCACGGTGTTCTTATTTCAATTTCCAGGAGTGTAGTTAACATAATGCTGTAGAGATAATTTGAGTGCTTTAAACCAGAAATCACAACAGGCTCGAACAAATTAACAACGCAACAAGTAAATGCACATGAAACCTGAAGAGCGAATAAATAAAACGCTTCTTGAGGAACAAAAAAGAGTTTTTGCTATTACGACTGTAAAATAGCAGTCATTAAGGGCCACCAGCCATAGAGGTTAAATTTGCGAGCAAACAAATGCAATGCAAAATGTAATTTGGTTTGCTTCACTAACCAGCCAGGAACGTAATTTACCGCAAACATGATTACCAACGAATCGGAATGTAAAACAGTTAAAAATCAATTTGAGATAAAACGTTGGTTACCCGCCATGTGAAAGCGATTGAACCGAGGTGAAAATAACTGAAGGATTCAAAGCTTTGCGGGTTATAAATAATTAGCTTCTATTGACATGTTAAAACTGATACAAATACACTACTTCTAGCGGGAGGATGGTTTCAGAAGCGAGATATGAGGCAATTTACCAACAGTATCGGATGATACATATTGATGCTGGTATTTAATTTTGGACTAGTAGCATTTTCTTAAATAAAACGTTATTATTACCGTCTGCAGAGCACTACATGAGAGAGTAGTAGCTACAAAGGAAAGTGGAAGTTCCGTTTTGACACACTGAACAGTTTAAACCTAATAGTTTTATTATTTTATTTTGCAAGTTGTACTAATAGATAGAGTTTTTTGTTCTTGTACGTTAGAGCTTAACTATATTTTATTTCAACAACGAAACAACTGAAGGTAGGATATGAATACGATTATCACTCTATACTTTTGCTGTACTGATTATATGAACTTCGTAACTGTATGAAGTATACGACATTTTAATAGCTTTCCTGTATTTAATTTATATCCTCTCACAATATTGGCCAATTCGTTCCGACGAACGTTTATGACTCTATTGCAATTCCTTTCCTGGAAAAACTTGCGATCCATTCGGTGACTGAACTCTTTGGTTAAGCAATGCTGACATAGCGTTGAGATGACAGTCTATTCAAAATGTAACAGTGTACTAGTCATTCGTTTGTAGTAAGGATGACACGCTTACTCGTGCTTGTACAAATGTTGAACATCCAGAGATGCTTGCAGCTGGTAGCTAATCACCCTGTCCTCTAGTGGAAGAATCGTGAAACTGGTAATATAGTGGCTTTATCATTTCCCTTTGTTTCCTCCTCTGTCTTCGACTCAGCCTTCACCCGTTTCCGGATAGTCTTTTCTGTATCTCTGACACAATTTTCGCATTCTAGATATAATCTTTTACTGTCCTTGATTCAGCTGCTTTCGTATCCCGCGGCCTCGTCGGCCATGCCTGCTACCTTCTTGCGTTTATCAGGCAGCTCTGATTTCTCCGGCTGCTGGTGAGTCCTTGACCCGCGTTGCGGCTTCCACGTCTGCCGTATCGTGACAGAGGCTACAGTCGCCTTCGGTTCGGTTACCAGCTACCCTGACCCATTTCAGCACTGAGAGTCCAACGGTGACATTGTTTCGGTTGCCACTCATGTCCATTAGCTGACAGTCATATTCCTCCAGCTTTAAACAAAAGTTCGTGAACCTGGATGACAGGTCTGATATATTAGCTACTCATATTAGGGATTTGTGGTCAGTACATACTTTCTACCAAATACATAGGGTCTGAAGCATTTCATTTCCCAACAAATGACTAACGTCTCCCTCTCAAATGTACTGTGCTATCTTTCCACCTTGTTCAGCGTTATCTATGCGTACACGACATGTAACTCGTTTCCGATTTTTCTCTGGCTGAAAGCAGCTCTAATACTTGTCTGGCTGGCGTCTGTGGTAATTATGAAGCCCTTTTCAAAGTCCAAATGCTCAGTATCGGTAGACTGATCAGCTTCCCTCACAGATGCTGAAAAGCGTTTTCCTGTTCGACAGCCCAGGTGTAAGGCAATTGTCTCTTTAGTGATTCATCCAGAGGCTTCACGGTTTTGCTGAAGCTGCTTATAAAACGTTGGTTAAAGGCGCTGCAGTCTGGAACCGCCAGACCGCTACGGTCGCAGGTTCGAATCCTGCCTCGGGCATGGATGTTTATGATGTCCTTAGGTTAGTTAGGTTTAACTAGTTCTAAGTTCTAGGGGACTAATGACCTCAGCAGTTGAGTCCCATAGTGCTCAGAGCCATTTGAACCATTTTTGAAAACGTTGGTAGTATCCCACAACGCCTAGATAGGCCTTTGCCTGCTTCGATGTTTTAGACCTTGGATATTGCTTTATCGCTTTGACATTTTGCCCTCAGACGATAGAAAATGCCACAAATAACACACTTCCTTTCGCAAAAATTCACGTTTATCCACCTGAAACTTAAAATCGTGGAGTACCTTTTCAATGTCTTGCTGGAGTACCTCTTTCTGTGCTTGTGGTATTCTGAAGGGACGCGAATTAACTTCCGTTACAGGAATCAGTTTCATTTCGTGCGTGATACTATCTGCACCATGTAATTTATCTTCTGGAAACTGGACGAAATCTCTGTAAAGTGTGCATAGCCCCGTAATTGCTGTATTGTGTTCTGTATTCAACTGACTTACTCGGATGTTCTCCTTTCGTGTTCTTATTCTCCCTTCAACTGTGGCTTGTTTTCACTGACATGATTCATTCTGAACGATTCCCACAACAGTGCTCGCTCCGGACCTACATCCTGCTACCAACTGTGGGCATCCTAATATTTGTACTGTTCATCACATCTGTTAAGCATTCTCCTGATTCTGCTTTTACTAATGTCTCAGGCGCATACACGCCATTTGTGATCTGTTTAGGACTGATATAGTCTGTCATTTCTTTCACTTCTGTTTTTATTCAGCGTACCCGTCCCTTTCGGTGTCCCATTTTGAGGCTGCTTACATCCTCGGTATCTCGGCACAGCAGCGTTCTTCGTTGAACACTCTGTTCACATAACGCCTTACTTGTGATTCGAGCGTGCAACCCGCTGTGCACCCGTCGGTCACCGCGGCTGGATAAGGCGATTCAGCCGTGGGAAGGGCATATTAGAAACAGAGAACCAGAGAAAGCGGTAACTGCGGAGCACAACCTCATTAACCAACATTGATGAAACAAAAATTTTGTCCCTTACCTCAATATACTGGGGTTCTGTTATTAAAGAGGCTGTTGCAATAATGATCGATAAGAACTTTAACCGTGATATTAACTGAGAGGTGCATGGAGCGCTCGATGCAGAGAAGCAGCAAAGACATTCCTTGCAGTGTTTACGTTCCCACGGAAGCGGTAACACCACCAGCGCAGACATTAACACCGTCAGCGATAGCAGTACGTAATCGCTGACCAATCAGACGGCATCACAGCAGCAATGAAGACAGACATATCAATGCCGTCGCGAAAGACTTCCTTCTCATGTTCAGGATGGATTTGCCTCCAATTGTCGTAAGAGTCAGAGGGTGAAAGGAGACAAAAAACTGAAGTACTTGCAGCAAACACCAATTAGAAGATCCGCAAGGCTTGAAGCAGATGGCACTGTCAAGAATTTTCTACTGTATTTATTAGATGATGAGAAATCCAACCACAGCCTTTGAAGATGGACGCCAAATTTGAAATAATGTCACTTTTGAGGGAGTACAGCAGATACTACGGTTAACTTTCTTTATTGGTCATCTGTCTTCTGTCTCCTTTGATACGACCTGCCACAGATTCCTTTACGATGACTACCTCTTCATCACAGAGCAGCATTTACAACATACGTCCTCAATTATTTTGCTTGATGCTTGATGTATTCCAATCGCTGTCTTCCTTTACAGTTTTTACTCTCTACAGCTCTCTCTAGTTTCACGGGAGTCTTCCGTGGTGTCTAACATATGTCCTATTATCCTGTCCTATATTCTTGTCAGTGTTTTCCACACAATCCTTTCCTCACCGATTCTGCGGAGAAGCTCCTCATTGCATACCTTCACCTAATTTAGAGCATTCTTCTGTAGCTTCTCATCTCAAATGCTTCGATTGTCTTCCGTTCCTGTCTTCCCACAGCCCATGTCACGCTGTCGTACAATTCTGTGCTCCAGACCTATATATTCTCAGAGATCTCTTCTTCAAAGGTACATGTTTGACACTCATGTACTTCTCTTGGGAAGTAATGCCCTTTTTGCTAGTTCTAGTCCGCTTAATATGTCCTCCATGCTCTGTCCGTCAAGAGTTAGTTTGCTGCCTAGGAAACAGAATTTGTAAACTTCCTCTTGATCCCCAATAATGACGTTAAGGTTCTCAATGTTCTAATTCCTGCTATTTCTCATTAGGTTCGTCTTTCTTCGATTCACTATCAATCAATATTCTGTACTCGTTAGACTGCTAATTTTATCCAACAGGTTCTATAATTCTTCTTCAACTTAATTTAGGATAGCAATGTCACCAGCGAATTTTATAATTGATATGCTTTCTGTGGTGTCACCGCCAGACACCACACTTGCTAGGTGGTAGCCTTTAAATCAGCCGCGGTCCGGTAGTATACGTTGGACCCGCGTGTCGCCACTATCAGTGATTGCAGACCGAGCGCCGCCACACGGCAGGTCTAGAGAGACTTCCTAGCACTCGCCCCAGTTGTACAGCCGACTTTGCTAGCGATGGTTCACTGACAAATTACGCTCTCATTTGCCGAGACGATAGTTAGCATAGCTTTCAGCTACGTCATTTGCTACGACCTAGCAAGGCGCCATTATCAATTGCTATTTATCTTGTGATGCATGTACCGTCAGACCGATGTTCACCAATTATGGATTGAAGTTGAGTATTCCAGAAGCTACGTACTATTTTTGCTACTATAAAGACCTTGTCCTGTTCCAGACCTCACGCCATCCTGCGTGAGCTTAAACGCATGCCCTTTGGCCTTCCGTCCTAGTGGACTGGCTGTCTTGCCAGTCCACAAAAGTTGGCGACGCGAATTCTGCGTTCGTATTGATATTGCCCTGATTTACTTGTGTCATGGCTTCGCCACAATCTCCAGATGTACTGTCCGAATTTTATCGCTTGCAGAATCGGCAGACGCAGGCCTTATTGGATGTCCTTGGACAGATCGTCCAGGGTCAACGTGCACTGCAAAACGATGCAGCGGCCGCCACTTAACCGTTACCGCAGTCACACCACGCTGTTGCACCAACTTTTTGTCCTTTTGATACGGCACTGGAAAGCTGGACGGAGTGGTCGCGCCAGTTTGGATTCCATCTCGCCGCCTACAGAATTCAAGGTAATGAGCAGCAGCGTTTTTTGTTAGCATCCATAGGCGTCCAGACGTACCGTGTGATAGTGAAATTATTTCCCTGACGCGACGTAGCAACTCTGTCCTACGACGAAATTTTGTCGGCATTAGATGCATATTTCAAAGAATCAGTCACTGTAGTTGCAAAAAGATATACCTTCTTTCGTACAAAACGTACAGCCGGTCAGACTAATAGGGAGTGGGTTGCAACTTTGCAAGGCCTTACTAGGGATTGTGTTTTTGAGTGTGAATGTGGACTTCCTTATTCTGATACTATGGTTCGTGATGCAATTGCACAGAACGTTTCTGATGTTCGTATACGGGAACAGATTTTGAAACTAGTCAATCCCTCCCTTCAACAAGTGATAGACATATTGGATTGGCAGGACGCACTTGACTTTGCTCAGGAATCATTTGAAACTTCGCCAGCCGTGTGTCAGGTTAACCGGCCCGCCGGGCGAGCTGCACGGAACAGTAAACAGTCCTCACGCCCGTACGCGCCAAAGCCGCCTGGCCCTCAGCCACGTGTACCGCGCCAGCAAGCAAAGGCAGTGAAATCACGCCCGCGGTGTGCTACTAGACATTCACGTGAGAATTGCCCGTCACGCCAGGCTATTTGCTTTTTCAGTAATAAAAAGGACATGTTCAAAGTGTTTGCCAGAAAAAGCTCCGATCGGAAGCTCAAAACCATTCCAGGCACTTTGCTTCGCGCCGGAATCGGAATCGAACCAAGAATACTCTGGCTCGTGAACCGTCGCCCAAGGAAATTCATGTAGTTCTTTCCACTTCGCCCACTGCCACTCTCTCTAACAGTGACTGTGTTCATCCAACAAATAGTGTGCGTCGACATCGACGGAAATCCCGTCACGTCGCAAGTGATTCTGTACCAGAGTCAGTTCACGTTGCACGAGACAGTCGCTCTTGTCGTCGGCAGGACAATAAACTTTTTGTGGACTTGGACATTAACGGCAAAGTGATACCGTTCCAGCTCGATATCGGAGCTGCAGTTTCACTAATCAATCACGACACGTACAAACAGCTGGGCACACCTCCGTTGCGTGCCACAAAGGTTAAGCTAACTACATATTCTGGTCACAGGCTCCCTGTGTTAGGACAGTGCAGCCTTCTTGCAACATACAAGGGACAAACAAAACGTGTGTCATTGTACATCCTTCATTCTTTTTCTGCAGTGAACTTGTTTGGTTTAGATTTATTTCAGTTGTTTAACTTGTCTATAGTCAATCAGGTCCTATCAGTGAACCAGACTGTGCCTTCAGACAGTGTTTCTCGTCTATGTGAAGAGTTTGCAGACATTTTTGCACCGGGCCTTGGTTGCGCTAAGAAGTATAAAGCACATTTGGAACTGCAAGTAAACGCGCAACCGAAATTTTTCAGAGCGCGCAATGTTCCCCACGCATTGCGTGATGAGGTCGCAAGAACATTGCACGATTTGGAATCACAAGGTGTGATTGAACGTGTGCAGGCTTCTCTCTGGGCATCACCCTTAGTAATTTTGCCAAAACCTTCCGGAAAATTGAGACATTGTGTGGACTTCAAGGCAACAGTGAATCCACAACTAGTGATTGCAACTTTTCCTTTACCCAGCCCAGAAGATCTTTTTGACAAACTGTGCCCGGGTAAATATTTTTCGAAGTTGGACCTAGCAGATGCGTACTTGCAAATACCGGTGGACGAAGAATCCCAGCGCGTTTTGGTGGTTAACACGCATCTTGGTTTTTATCGATTCAAACGACTGCCATTTGGGTGTGCATCCGCCCCTGCGTTGTTTCAGCAATATCTGCAAACAGTTTGTGCGTCGGTCCCTACTGCAGCAAACTATCTGGACGATATTGTGATCTCCAGAAAGACGGAAGAAGAACATTTAGCCAATCTCAGGACATTATTTCAGGTCTTGCGCCAAAATGGTCTTCACTTGCGGAAGGACAAATGTGTGTTTTTTGCTCGTGACTTACCCAATCTGGGCCATGTACTCAATGCCCAAGGCATAGATCCCAGTCCCGAGCACCTCCGTGCCATACAAGACTTGCCTTCGCCGCAGAATTTGAAGCAGCTACAGAGTGTGCTGCGAAAAATAAATTATTATCATCGCTATGTGCGCCAAGCCTCTTCCATTTCAGCTCCGCTTCATCGCTTACGCCGTAAAGGTGTTCCGTTTGTCCGGACGACGGAATGCGAACGCGCCTTTCGGTAGTTGAAATCGGCGTTGCTTTCCAATACTTACCTTACGCCATTCGATCCCCGGAAGCCCCTTTTCTTGATGGTGGATGCATCGGATTTCGGGATCGGTGCTGTGCTTGCTCACAAAGATGGATCGCACGATCGCCCTATTGCCTTTGCGTCCAAATTGCTCTCGTCTGCGCAAGGAAATTATTCACAGATCGAGAAAGAAGCTTTGGCTCTCGTATTTGGTGTTACTAAGTTTCATGATTTCTTGTATAGTCGTCACTTTACCATCATCACAGACCACAAACCTTTGACGTCACTTTTTCATCCGACCAAGCCTGTACCTCCACGTACAGCGCAGAAATTCATTCGCTGGTCTATTTTCCTCTCGCAGTACCGCTACGATATCTTGTATCGGTCCACTGCTAAGCACGGAAACGCCGATGCGTTGTCCCGTTTGCCTGTTGCTGAGGATAGAGCATTCGATTCCTCCGAACTTGCTTGCATGTTCATTGATTCGGAACCCGATGACGTGGTCGACTCGTTTCCGCTTGATTTTCGTCGTGTAGCTACAGCCACAGCTGCCGACCCTGTCTTTGCTACCGTTCTGCGTTTTGTTGCTACGCAGTGGCCCTTGTCAAAGTCACGGATCGAGGATCCGTTGGTTCGCCGATTTTTTGCTCACAAGGAGAGACTTTTTGTACGACGTGGTGTTTTACTGTTGCGTTCTGATAATGATCAGTCCAGGGTCGTGGTCCCACGTTCGTTACAGTCCTCTGTCTTAAAGCTTCTCCACCAAGGATATTGGGGTATAGTGAGAACGAAACAACTTGCTCGTCAGTACTGTACTTGGTTTGGAATCGATGCTGCGATTACGAATATGTTCTCTTCTTGCATGGCGTGTGCCGAACAACAATCAGCACCACCGCGGAAATTCTTTGCATGGCCAAAAGCCACTTCCCCTTGGCAATGCTTACACATCGATTTTGCTGGTCCATTCTGGAATGCTCGATGGTTGGTTCTGGTAGATTCAATCAGTAATTTTTCTTTTGTTGTCTGGATGTCTTCCACGACGTTATCTGCCACCATCCAAGCGTTATCCGCTATCTTTTGCATTGAAGGTCTTCCACAGACTATTGTTTCCGACAATGGCCCACAATTAATGTCTGCAGAATTTCAGTCATTCTGCAAGGCCAATGGTATTCAACATCTGACGTCCGCGCCGTTTTCGCCACAGTCAAACGGTGCCGCTGAAAGTTTGGTCAGGACTTTCAAGTCACAGATGTTGAAGTTGAAAGAGTCGCATTCTCGGGAGGACGCGTTATTGCTCTTTTTGTCCTCGTATCGCTCTCAGCCTCGAGGTGGTCGCTCGCCGGCTGAGTTGCTTCACGGTCGCCCGCATCGACCCTTGATGTCTTTGCTACATCCGCCGCATCAGGTTCCTGTGCAGCGGCAGACACCTGCTTTTGCCCCAGGCGATCTTGTTTACTACAGCTACTATCGAGGTTCACGGCGTTGGCTCGAAGGGCGCATTCTTCGCTGCCTCGTCCGCGCTATGTATCTGGTTTTGGGGGCCTCTGGTGAGGTGCGTCGGCATCCCAATCAGCTGCGCCTCTGTCGTCGCACGGGTTCTGCCGCTCCCCGTCTGCTTTCAGCAACGGTGCCGTCCGGTCAGCGCCCTGGGGACCCATCTACTGGCTCGCCCCAGCCCCAGGTGTTACCGACGCTGCCTTCCATTTTGCCCCATGGCGACGCGCCGCCCCCGCCGCCTGTTCTTCCGCCGGCGACACCCGAAGTGGATGCGTCGCTGCAACCGCCGGGCGCCTCCCTGGGTCACGCACCGCCGAACGCTTCCCGTGACCCGTTGTCCTCCGCCATGGACTTCTTGCCGGACCACATGGCGTCTTCGCCCGTCGGGTGCCCCGACCCGTTGGAGGTCGACCCTTCGGCCCCTCCTGTCTCTTTACGGGCGCATACACCGCATGTTGGCGTGCACCCTGGACTAGGTTTTCAGGCGTTTCCTAGCTCCCCTCGGACCGAATGGCAGGGTGCGGGTGGCACAGCCTCGCCTGTCGTTAGGCTCCCCACCTCGTCGCATAGGTCAACATGGGGTCCTCCCCACGGCGGGCGGAAGCCTTATAACACAACCGTACGCCGATTTGCGGGGGAGGAATGTGGTGTCACCGCCAGACACCACACTTGCTAGGTGCTAGCCTTTAAATCAGCAGCGGTCCGGTAGTATACGTCGGACCCGCGTGTCGCCACTATCAGTGATTGCAGACCGAGAGCCGCCACACCGCAGGTCTAGAGAGACTTCCTAGCACTCGCCCCAGTTGTACAGTCGACTTTGCTAGCGATGGTTCACTGACAAATTACGCTCTCATTTGCCGAGACGATAGTTAGCATAGCTTTCAGCTACGTCATTTGCTACGACCTAGCAAGGCGCCATTATCAATTGCTATTTATCTTGTGATGCATGTACCGTCAGACCGATGTTCACCAATTATGGATTAAAGTTAAGTATTCCAGAAGCTACGTACTATTTTTGCTACTATAAAGACCTTGTCCTGTTCCAGACCTCACGCCATCCTGCGTGAGCTTAAACGCATGCCCTTTGGCCTCCCGTCCTAGTGGATTGGCTGTCTTGCCAGTCCACAAAACTTTCACCTTGAATTTTAATCCCACTCTTTAAGGATTCTTTTATTTTTGTCTTTGATTCTTCGATTATAGACTGAACAGTAGGGGCGGAAGACTGCAACCATGCCATACACCCTTTTTAATCCAAGCACTTTGTTCTTGTACATATTACACATTATCCGTCTAACCCTACAACTTACCCCAATTTTTCTCAAAATTTCTGTCATCTGACACCATTTGATATTGTCGAACGCTTTCTGAAGGTCGACAAACCCTATGAATGTGTCTTGATGTTTCTTCAATCTCGTTTCTTTTATCAACCGAAAGATCAGAACTGTCTCTCTGCTGCCTTTACCTTTCCTGAAGCCAAAATGATTCATCTAACAGTTCCTCATTTTTCTTTTCCGGTACAAAACTGTAATTTTCATTTCACTCCACACATAGCAGGATCTGTATATTCAGATCACTCATGACTGTTCTTGAATCCAATGCAAGCACAGGTACATCAAATCGTGATGCCACCCTTTTACCTGTATCACCTTATTTATCAGTTCTCACTAATTTATTCTCTGGGTATCGTAAATATTAAAGAGTTAGTTCACTGTATTTTAATATTAAACTTTGGGACATATTATTGTTAAACCAACCTTAAAAATTAGAGAACATGAAAAATAATCATTTTATGTGCCTTAAAGTAATCAGTAGTCTTTTCTCTTGCAATACAATATTCCTCATATGTGTGCTTCCCTGTACTAAATTATCGTAGCACATAAATCATGAGACGTCACAGACAATTTGAAGTAGAAGAATTTTGGACAGTATTCTGTCAGTTCCTCATATATAGTGAAAAAAGGCTACATTTCCCTCCAGTAGTTAACATACAGAGAATCTACGATTTGAATGATAGGGGTGGTGCGTCTACTTTCTTATCAAAAGCTGAGCGAAAAGCAACACTTCATCTTCAGAATCCATTTCGCAACTGTGATATAGCACCTCTTGACACAGAACTTCCCCCACGCAGTTCAGTCGAATGCCCAGCGATTCAGCCGCGCGGCTCAAACGCGCGGTAGTTACGCATTGCAGCGACTGAACAGCACGAGTGTTGAAACATGGCTGCAACCGGCTTGCGTCCTTTCTCCTTCTCTGCAGCTATCCTTGTTGCCTGTCCCTGTTGTGTTTTGATAGTTAATGATATTGTGTTCACACTCTCGTTCTCCATTTTCGAAATGTTCCTCGATTTGTGCTTATGCCTTTCTCGAAGGAGCATTATGTTTCCTTTGAATGTACCGAACCGAGCACGCCCTTTGACTCTTTCTTTAACTTTTACGCATCTTCCGTTCTGAGACTGAGCTTTCTCTGAAAGCCCTGTCACTTGCTTGTACTTGCGCAACTGTATTAGGAAGTTTCCGACTTCTAACACCTAACTTCACTGTGAGGTTCTCACACTCTAGCCCAGTCAGCACTGCTAAGCATTATCCGCGGATTGACAGGCTTCCGATGGTGTGATTCATTACGACTCCGTTTTCCTTCAGAATGACTCGGCCCATCGCCCATCAAACGGAGGATCATCGTCTTCCTCAATTACATGGACGCACTGCTTCACTGGCATTCCGCTTCCCTTTCGTAATATGAGTGTGATACTTCTCTCTGTCCTCCGCACCGTAATAGCGATTGCCCAAATCCTAATACTTTCGGCTGGATTATACTTTCCGGTGTTTCTCGTATTGTTTCGCCGAACTAATCTTTTTCTGCGCACCATTATCCACGAGAAAACTGATGCGACTGTTATTGTCTAGTGACACACCAGTTCTATAAACTCATTTTTGTTTTTGCAGGCGGCTGTTGATATCTTTCCAGGTAGGGCGAAATGCTACAGCTTTCGTACGTCATTACTTAGATTTCCTGTCTCGTACTTTTCATGTGCTCACTCTGTGCATGGCAAGCGCTCTCTTGACAGTCTCTCGCATAACGACCAGTTCATTTGCATTTGAAATAAGTTATGAATTTTGGCTGCACTCTTTGGCCTTTATGGCTTCACAAATTATTTTCTGAGTTCCGCTGCCATCCTGTCTTTTGATACAACCGGCCCTACCTTTCGTATTCTTCTACCCGCTCTACAGTCTCGCGCCATATGGCCTGGATTCCTGCACATGAAGCACTTCGTGGCCTTCCTCTCGTTCACTGAGACCGCACCAAAGCCTCAGGAATACGCCTTCTCACTATCAGAGGTTATGGCACTTAAGTCTGTTAGAAAGATCTCAATGGCCTCTGCTAACGTTGCTTGGTCCCCGTTCTAGGTCTTTATCTTTTCTTCGTAAACGTCTTGGATAACTACTGCTCGGCTTAATTTCCAAATGAGTGCAAGGCTTCTTTTTATGATTCTCGCATGGTACCTCTGATACCTTCCCTGACGAGGTGCCGTATTGTAATCAACCTCGAGCCCCACTGTGCTACGCTTTCCCCACGTTCTTGACAACTTTCTACGACCTAACTCTGATAGAAATTGAGTGCCCTTCTGCTGGCAAAGTTTTCTACGAATGTGGCATGCACGTCTCGCCTACTGGCGCTTGGGTCTCTAACCAACATCTTGCTACTTGCTGAGCCTACTGTTTTAGCTTTTAACAAATTTCAGAAGGATCTGGGTCAGTAAGTTCTAACGCATTATCGTAGTTGTCGAGCAATTCATTCACAGTGTTCTTAATACCACAGAACGACTGTGTTATTAATTTCAGAACATCTGACAATCAAACGAATTGCCTAGTGGTCGGTTTATGCTCGTCAGTGCTGGTGCTGCAACATATCTCCGTCGTGTGACATTCCTGATGACTCTTTAACTCACCGCAGGATTACATATTGCTACTGCTGTTTCTGTGCGCCGCTGGGAAGCGTTGCCCTCGGGCCGCCGTCCGTCGCTGCCGCCGCCGCTGCTGCAGGTGTCCTCCTCCGCTGTCTCGCACCGCCGCCTGCGACTCGTGCCCCGTCTGCTCAGCTGTCGCTGTTGGCTGCCCTCGCACCGTGTGTGACCCGCACCGCTGTCTACGGTCGCCGGTGTCGCTACCCCGCCTCCGCGTCGTCTGCGACCCCGTACTGCCCGCCGTGGCTGCCACTGCTGCTATCCGTTGTCACACCGTCGTCCGCGACCTCTCGTCGCTGTCTGCAGCTGCAGGTGCGACACCCCGCCGCTATGACCGGACCCTAACCGTCTTCCTGGATGTCCACCTTGACCCCAGACTCCGTCCGTCCGCTGCTGCTGAGGCTGCTCAGCCGCTGCCCCGGGACGACTACTACATCCCCAGGAGCCGTCTATCTACTGGCCCCATTTCTGTTTCCTCCGGACGCCATCCGTTGCTTGGCACTGGGTAGGTGTTTCTTCTTCATCTACATCTACATGGATACTCTGCAAATCACATTTAAATGCCTGGAAGGGGGATTTTTTTCGAACCACCTTCACAATTCTCTATTATTCCACTCTCGTATGGCACGCGGAAAGACTGAACACCTGTATCTTTCCGTACGAGCTCTGATTTCCCTTATTTTATCGTGGTGATCGTTGCTCCCTATGTATGTCGGTGTCAACAAAATATTTTCACTCGGAGGACAAAGTTGGTGATTGGAATTTCGTGAGAAGATTCCGTCCCAACGAAAAACGCCTTTCTTTCAATGATGTACAGCCAAAATACTGTATCATGTCTGTGACACTCTCTCCCATATTTCGCGATAATACACAACGTGTTGCCATTCTTTGAACTTTATCAGTGTACTCCGTCAGGATCCCACACCGCGCAGCAATATTCTAAAAGAGGACGGATAAGCGTAGTGCAGGCAGTCTGCTTTGTAGGTCTGTTACTTTTTCTAAGTGTCCTGCCAATAAAACGCAGTTTTCCTTCCCCACAACATTTTCTATGTGTTCCTTCAAATTTATGTAGTTCGTAATTGTAATACCTAGGTATTTAGTTGAATTTACGGCTTTTAGATTTGACTGATTGATCGTGTAACCGAAGTTTAACGAGTTCCATTTAGCACTCATGTGGATGACCTCACACTTTTCGTTACTTAGCGTCAACTGACATTTTTCGCACCATTCAGATATTTTTTTCTAAATCGTTTTGTACTTTGTTTCGATCTCCTGATGACTTTATTAGCCGATAAAAGACAGTGTCATCTGCAAACAACCGAAGACTGCTGCTCAGATAGTCTTCCAAATCGTTTGTATAGATAAGGAACAGCAAAGGGCCTATAACACTACCTTGGGGAGCGCCAGAAATGACTTTTGTTTTACTCGATGACTTTCCGTCAGTTACTAAGAACTGTGACCTCTCTGACAGGAAATCACAACTCCAGTCGCATAACTGAGACGATATTGCATAAGCACGCAATTTCACTACGAGCCGATTGTGTGGTACAGTGTCAAAAGCACTCTGGAAATCCAGAAATACGGAATCAATCTGGAATCCCTTGTCAATGCCACTCAACACTTCATGTGAATAAAGAGCTAGTTTTGTTTCTCTGGAAAGATGTTTTCTAAATCCATGTTAGCTGTGTGTCAATAGACCGTTTTCTTCGGGTTATTCATAATGTTCGAACACAATTTATGTTCTAAAATCCTGCTGCATATCGAAGTTAACGATATGGGCCAGTGATTTACTGGATTACTCCTACTACCTTTCTTCATCTTCTCGAGAGCTTATTTATCCTCCTGGCTCTGCCTCGCTGGTCTGCGTACGGGTTTACGGCTTATTCAAGTAATGCAAAAGGGATTCTCAAAGCCGTTCCTTCGTTTTACGTTACGTCAGGCTGAACAGATTTGCTATTCCAAAGGGAGGGGACCTATTCCAATAACCCGTGCCGTTCCAAACGTACGTTAATCCACGACCAGCTAACACCATACATGGCACCAGAAGAATGATTCATCTTTCTGGTCGCTTCCAGCGAGCGGTCCAGGTCAGTTGTAGTCAACTTGGTCACTACCGCCCCCTAAGTCATTCCAGCTTTTATGGTTGGCCGTAGGAGTTTTTAAGGATTTACATTAGGTTTCAAGAAAATGTTTACACAAAGTACATGGTATGTTCATTGTGATAGACAGAGGCGTATCTATATACAGTGGCGTATCTACTACTTTTACGAGAGGGGGGGGGGGGGGAGGTCCCTTTCATTTTACATTAGCTCAAATTGAAAATAAATTCTTTTGGACACAAAATTATAAAAGTATAGTGACTTACTGGCCTACATTTGTTTAATAACAACACTAATGAGGCTTGAATAATTTTAATAAAAAATAATCCAGTTGTTAAGAGAGTTTTCTGCACCGATTCTATTAATTATGGTCTATGCCAGTATTAATTTACTTTGAAGTGTATAAATTCTACTTTTCTCTAATAAACAGAACAAATGATGAAACAGTTTTCTAGAAGAGTTCCGAAGGAAGACAGCGGCCTCTTTATCTTACACATCACGTATCACAGTTTGGACATCAATCCTTCTCGAAGAATTGCTCTCATGGTGAACCCACTTAGATGTCCTTCGCTAGTTGCATTCCTTAGCTACATCTTGATTCTCTTAAGGGTGGAAAACAGTTCGCAGTCGAGTAACCTCTCATTGAAAGAGATGCCAAGACCTGTGGAAGCTGAAACAACTAAGATAGATCTGACAGTCGCAGTCAGACAACCCTTCCATATCGTTTTGAGGCAAACACTCCATTCGCCTCACCTATTAGTAAAAGAGTTTCCATTCAATTGTTCTCTTTAAATCGGCGACTAATGGATACGAAGCAGAAAATGATTGGAGTTTCGTAACTCCGTCTATGATACCTATGCCATCAGTTTTCCGTAATAGAACGCAATTATGGCTGTTAAAAGTTCACAATGTGTCAAGAACATATCCTTCAGTGGCCTAATTAAAGCATCCAGGCAGGAATGAACACAGACATCTCGTAGTAAATCTCAACATCACCATCGGTATCTTGATTTACACGGTATGTTTGTTTGGTAGAAATGTGTGCTTTGCTTGATTTAAATTAAAATGGCCGAACCTAATTCCTTGGCTTCCAAAAAAATTAACCGACTGAATGTACCATCAACACTTTTTCCTCATTGCCACCACTTCCCATTTGAGATCCCTAGCAACGTTAATTAACTCTGCAAATGCCATATCTTGTCGCTGAAATTGATGACGGGTGGACTCAGCCAGCGCAAACAGCTCAGAAAATATAACCGAGCTGACGACAGTATCTCCCACGTTGGTGGCTGCTAACAGAATTATGGCATCGTGGGCTGTGATCTTGTTGTCATATTCTTAAACCTTCCTCAGACCCTAAACAATACAGTCATGTATTTCCTTGAAGTTTTGTGCGCTGCGAAGACACTCAATCCATCTAGGGAGAATGGTACATTTCAAACTATGGATTCGTACATCGGTTAATGATTCAAGTGCGTAGTTCAATATTTGAATATGCTTTGATGACACAAAGAAACTTCATACTTTTTCCTGTGTCCATAGTGAACTCCTGATAAGTGGAATGTTGCATACACAGGTGACTACCAAATTGAAATTATGAACTGCACAGTGAGAAATGCAGCTAAAGAGTAGTCTTGTATGAATGCATGAGCCCCATGGGATTTTCCCGATATGGGTGCAGTATTGTCGCAGACCTGTCCTGGGAAAAATTACACGAAATTTTACTCAAGTTTTCAGTTATAGATATAGCTAACCCTTTGCCATTCACAACAAACACTGGAACAATTTGCACGAAATCTTCACCAATCACGAGATCCGTGGAAACAACAACAGTCATAAAGAAAGGTGCTCTATTCCAGTAACGTTAGCAGTTTCATCCGAAGAACTGTGAAACCTATAGCATGAGTAATGCACTGAATAATCGTCCCCAGGAGCTGGTTATTAATGGAACTGGTGATTTTATTTTGGATTGGGGAGCTAAAGTACATGTAGCGTTTAGCTGTTCTATCCAAGTTTACTCGTAGGTTTTCCTCATCTTTCGTGCAATATTTGAGAATGGCGTGAAACTTACCCAAGTACTTGTCATCTGAATGAGATTTTCACTCTGCAGTGGAGCGTGCGCTAATATGAAGCTTCCAGACAGAATAAAACTGTGTGCCGGACCGAGACTCGAACTCGGGACCCTCGCCTTTCGCGGGCAAGTGCTCTACAAACTGAGCTACCTAAGCACGATTCACGCACCATCCTCACAGCTTTACTTCTGCCAGTATCTCACCTCCTACCTTCCAAACTTCACAGAAGCTCTCCTGCGAACCTTGCAGAACTAGCACTCCTGGAAGAAAGGATATTGCAGAGACATGGCTTAACCACAGCCTGGGGGATGTTTCCAGGCTGTGGTTAAGCCATGTCTCCGCAATATCCTTTCTTCCTGGAGTGCTAGTTCTGTACATTTAGAAAGTTTTGATGCCAACAGAAATACAGAATTGGGCAGTAGGTAGAAAGCTGTTAACTCTCCTCGACGCCCAATGACATAGGAAGCTGAGGAAGATCCGTCCAGTTACCTAACATGGAGGTGGCTAACTGAATATTTCTAGGGAGTTATGGAACTTGATCTGGAAATATATGAACAAAAGGCAATGCTTGAACACTATCTTTAATGCTCGTCTGAACAAGAACAGTATGAGTGACTTTAATGAATGCACACGTATCCTATGCCTGATTGTCTAACTGCCCGGGAGGGAAGTATGTCGGTAAGTATGTACGCGAGCAGAGCCAGAGCAAATGCCGCAAGTCCAGGCCACAGGCATGACATCCGTAGGTGTCCCTCCTGTACAGCTGAACTGAACTCCCTTTTTGGACGTCACCGCCTCCTGCCACTTACTGTACAGCAGGCTACATCGCCCCTCCCACGCAAACGCTTTCGGCCACCGCCCTGCGGCGTCTTGTGTGTCGCCATGCACGGTTTCAAACAACGCCTTGCCGCTCCTTGTGACTTCTTCACATGATCTCACAAGATACCTCATGAGCTTACCTAACATCTGCGGCCAACGCAAAAACCAACGCCCTCCCTGTGCCGTCTCCTTTGTATTATTTGTAGTTTCCATAAATCTGATTCGTAAGTGGCTTCTGTTCTCTGCCTTTCGAAGTTGCATTTTCTAAATATCCGACAATTTGAATGAAAAGTTAAGAGTATTTAACACTCATAGAAAATATATTGCAAAAAGACTTTTAGCGCTGTGAGTGCGAGAGAAATGTGATATCTGATTTTACAGCAATTCTGTAAATAGTATTTTAGTTCCAAAACAAACTTTCAAGCAATAGCGTGGACACCGAAAGATGGATTACGTGTTGTACTGTACTGTGAAAATTTCTGAAAGAAATTCGCCGAGATTTAATGATACAAAATTCACAGAATCCATAAGCTTAAAAAGGACTGCTGCACAGAATTCGTTTTAAATATTGACAGGTAGCCCACGAACTGCAAATGAAGTTTTAAGAGAAGATTAACCGTAATTACGTCAGTAATCACAGCAACTGTTACGAATCGAGATTTGTACATCGATTTTGTCAGTAAATTGATGAACCGTGCAACCAACTTTGCTGATACCTAATAATTTTCCATGTGTCTGCAGTGAGGCAGAAATAATCTGGTAATGGCATTGTTTATGCAGTTTTAAACTTTCTGTTGGAGTTGTAAATCATGATTCTCGAGGGCATAACGAAGGAATTGCTCAATAAAAATGGTGTAGGGAAGTTGCAGACATCCAATTAAATCAATAAATCGCCGACATACTAATTTAGTTGAGAATAAGAGTGGAACAAATACTTGTAATAATTGTTTCGGCAAGCAATCAGCTGTTTGTACCTACACATCGAGTTAATCCACGTAACATTTCGGGTAGTACCTGCTCGCTGTTGTAATAATGTCTTCCTATAGTTTTAATAAGTTTAACAGTTTAAACTGAACAAATATGGATGAGGCTAACATGGTTATACAATGTGTAGAAAGTGATCGATATGTTCCTTCATTGGCATGGACAGGCGAAGGGGGTATATCTGACAGAACTTTACGATTAGGGCTTACTTCGAACTTCAAACGGACATTGTAAAGCAGTTGCATAAGAAAAGCTGCAAATGTAACATAGTGAAACAACTGTGTAAGAAAAGCAGACACTTAACCGAAAATACGAGTGTTGTTAGAAAACACCGCATTTTTGTAACTAAAGGGGCATTCTCATACAATTGACGTATATGAAATGAAAAGAAAGTGAAGAACTTAAATGAAAAACAATTCAATAGTAAGATGAAGTGATGGAATGTCTGAAGCACTAGCAAGTAACTTACGAGAAACTCATCTTAGAGTAACAGTTTATTAGAAAAATGAACACTTAATACGGTGAAGATATTGATATTCATTATGCGACACTAACAGAAAGATCATATTCATATGGAAGACAGTTCAGGCAACGGAATTTCATTTGGAGTATTACTTTTCACTTAACGTTTGCCACACCGGTTTCGGTTTTCCCTTCTTTACCTTTATATTTGAAATACTCAAAGGCTATAGAGACTGTGATAATGATTACAATAGTATGCAGTACAATAGAAATGAATATCTGTATAAAAGGCGATCACAAAAGTTTGACAGATGAACACAGGTACAAAGAAAGTAGCGGCAAAGAAATCTAGGGGAATGGAATGAGGTATTAAAATGTTCACGAAAATACAGGAATACAACAATGTCAATTCCTAATAAAGGAGATAGTTAGAAAGTGCTGGGAGGAAAGGCTCCAGCTAAAATGTGAAGGAATCGAAAAAGATATGGTCGTCGAAATGACCGATTCAGCATATAGAAAAGTCAAAACAAATCTAAACGGCGGAAAAAACGTACAGTGGAATGGGGATTCCACAGGTAATCGCATAGTAGAGCGAAGGTAGCTGTAAAAAGTATATTGAAGGCTTCTACGAGAGGGAGGACTTGTCTGTTGACGTAGGAAAAGAGTAAATAGGAGTTAATACGGAACAAACAGGCCATAATGTATCAGTGATTGACAAATCTTACTAACAAGTAACGCTGAAGGGATCCACAGCATTATTTTGCAATTTCTAAAATCATTGAGGGAATTGGAAACCTATCGACCGTTTAAGTTGGTGTGTGAAGTCTATAGGATTGGAAACATACCATTACACTTTCGAAAAAAGTTACGTCCATACTGCTCCTAGGTGACAAGTAATCGAAAAGAAAACTGAGATTGTACTGGATGATGAGCAGTCTGGGTTTTGGAAAGGTAAATGTACCGGAGAGGCATTTCCTAAGTTGCGTTTGATAATGAGAACACAACTTCAGAAAAAGGAAGACACTTTTATTGGGTCTGTTGACCTAGAAAAATCCGTTCAAAATTCCTTTAAAAATAGAAATGAGGTACTGGGTAAACCGAATAACATACAATATGTACAAGAACGTAAGAGCGAACAGTAACAATTCCATTAAAAAGCAAGAAGTGCAGGGATTGTAATAGACGTGAGAAAGAACTGTAGCCATTCGCACTTCCTGTTCAAACTGTACATTGAAGAAGTACTTATGAAAATAACACAAAGTTTAAGAGGTGAAAATAAAATCCTGGTTGACAAGATATCAATGATAATATTCATTAATGACACTGCTATCCTCTGTGAAATAGAAGAAGAAGAATACGGAACTTTTGAATGGAATGACGAATCTAATGAATGCAGAAATAGGATTGAGAATAACCCGAAGGAGGCGAGTAATGAGAAGAAATGAGATTAGCGATAAGTATGAAAATTGCTATCCACAACTTGTTACCTTGGCAACAAAATGACACATGTCGGGCAAAGCAACCATGACAGTAGAAACAGACTAGCACAGGTTCAGAGGGCATTCCTCGTCAAAAAATGTCCACAAATATCAGGAAAATGGCCTTAATCTGAGGACAGATTTTCTAATACTGTACACTTGGAGCATTCCATCGTCACGTAGCATACTATGGCCTGTGCGAAAACCGTAAAAGAAGAGTAAGGGTTTGAGATGTGATACTATAAGAGGATGTTGAACATTAGGCAGGCTGATAAGATAATAAATGTAGTTTCTCCTGAGGATGGGCAAGGTGAGTAACATCTGAAGATCACTAACTAGAAGAATGGACAAGATGACGGGATATCAAGGAATAACTTCCATGATATTATAAGTATCTGCAGAGAGTAAAAGGGTAAAAACTGTAGGGGAGGGCAGAGATTAGAATACCTTAAGAAATTAATTGTGGAAATAGAATGAGATGGAGGGATTAGCTCAAGAGCAGAATTCGTGGAAGACCGCACCAAACTAGTCACAAGACTTCTGACTCTGAAACAAAATTTTATCTCAATCATCGAAAGCAGTTGCAAGGAAGATTCCCATCAAATGGAAATGACCGAATTCCATTTTAGCGTTTTGTCGTAATCTGATTAACAGTCTATTAAATGTATTTTTTTAATGCAATCTGAAATTTCACTCTTCAGTGGAGTCTGTACACATTTGAAACTTCCTGGTATTTTTTTTCCATCACGTTCAGTGATACCACCCGTTCGTTTCATACTATAGCGTGTTACTGTTAACGTATAAGTAACACTGCTGGAAAAGAAACCAAAGACGGAACCCAGACCTACGGTATGCAAGCTGGAGGATGAACAATAAAGTACTACTGATAAATTAGTCCCTAAAGCTGTGTCAATGAAGCAAGTTCGTTTCGAAACAAGACAGTGAGTATGGTCGATATTTGCACTGTTCCACGGGTAGTTACATTTCAATACAGATGCAAATAAGTGGTTCTAGTGGTTCTAAGAACTTAAAAGAAATACACTCTGTAACGAGTCACCGGAGATCACAAATCCGCACTACGAAAACACTAATATGAGAGCCGGAATGCTGTCGCTGGAGTTCGAGTTCACCTTGTGCGGGGTAAGTTAAAGTTGCCAAGGGGAAACACTTGATCTTGGTGACCTGATTCGAATACAAAACTCTCACACCATCTGACTGCTTCACACACCCCTTAGTGATCGAAGTACGCGCTTCACGTTGTGAAAGATACATTACTTACACCATTATAACATTGAACGGACATGATGTACATTAGGTGTGATAAAAAGACTGATAAGGATCATGTAATCAAGATCAGCTACTGTAGCTGGTAGATCTCGTTTAACCGATGTTGCCTGGTTATAGGAAGAAACTTGTCGGATTCATCAGAAACGTGGAGGGTCTCGTAACTGTTAAATAGTTATGAACGTGCTCAGGTGAAAAGAAGTCGTTTTAATCGTGTGACGGTTCCCCGACGACGACCTTCAGTATTTGATTTTAATACTGGTGCACATCATTAAAATAGTAGATTCTATCGTTCAGTATTTCTGAGCGGCCAGGTGAAACTATAAATGAGGGATTTATCTGTGCTAATATGTATAGAAATACATTTCAAAAGCTACGAGGAATGTTTGTTTTTTCACGATCCAATCGGTCACGAAATTAAAACCACACTAAAATCCGTATGTGGTACGCAGAGTCTTTAGTATGCCTGTAGATAGCGTCGCACTTTCCCGTTCTGAGCGCACAGTGAGCACGTAAAAATGCCTTGTACAGCAGAGTCTCCCGCCTAGCGTGACATGCGTGCTGTAATCTTATTTCTTCATGTTGAGCGGTTCTTCCTTATTTCATGCTACCCACGTAACGTAACTGTCACGCATGACAGCAGTGTGCAGCAACGGACAGGACCATCGAAGCAGCGGGTACATATATTCACGATAAAAGCGGTCAGGGAAGAAAGCGAGTATCAAGCGATGGTCTTGTTTAGGGAGTGGAAAAGGCACTTCGCAAAAATTGTGTATGAAGGGCAATTCAGAACGAGGGAAGAGGAAGTTTATCATCAGACGTTGTCCTCAATGATAATACTCGCCCACATTCTGAAGCAGCAACAAAGATGCTACTGCAGCGTTTTCGATGGGAAGTGTTTGATCACGCACCGTACTGCCTCGATTTTGCTCCCTTTAATACTCATCTCTTTGCTCGTAGTAACTGCTGACTATGAGGAGAGGATTTTGGCACGGACAAGGAGCTGCAGGGCAACGTAGAGGAAAGCACAGGAAGCTGTCATCTATGAAGAGATATTGGAAGCTTAGTGCAACGCTACGGCTAATATGTAAGTCCCGGATTACAGTGGAGCGGCGCACCAAAGCAGGGCGGAGCTGGGCTTCGGGCAGCTGCCACAGCGCCGCTTCGCGTCCAGGAAAAGCGGGGTAGGGAGCATTGAGGCAGCGGGCAGGTTTCTGAACGCCAAACGCTCAAGCTGACCGAACTGCAGTCTTCCTAGTGAGATTTTAAAGTAACTGACAGCTAAAAAAATTGATTCTCGCAGGTCTCATAGCCTTACTCTCGAGCTTTATGATGAACTGATTATCTTGTTGTTAATCTTCATAGTTATTGTGATATTTCAAAATTAAGCAAGCCACTGCAAGAAAATCGAATAGACTGCAACGAAAAATAGAGGTCGCTATGAATTTGCGTTTGGTGCAAGTTATGTTATGTGTTACTGCGTACCAAATGTAGTTAACGTACTATACTATTCTTTGAAACTGGGGTGAGATTAATAACCGCTCCGTTCTCGAGAGAATGGATCGTATATAGCGCACTCCGTTCCACTTGCGTGCCTAGACGATAAAGCGAGAATGAAATATTTATAGCAACCTGGCCTCTCATAAGCGGTTTGAGGTATCGAAAAAAAATTTTGACAAATGATAGCACACAGGTAGGAATGTAGGTTGCCATATTGTTACTGCGCATAACTCCATTAAACTGGGTGACATACTAATAACTACAGATTTTTGTATGTGAAATAATGTAATTTTTTACGGGTCATCGACAACTGATGAAACGAGATTTGTAACAGCTTCCTATAAACCAGAAGTAGATTTTGAGACATGACTCTGACATTCAGAATGGGATTCATAGTCACTGTAAGAGTTGTGGAATCAACTACCAAAGTATTGTGGGATTGTCTCCAGCCACAACTCATGAGTGCCTTGTGAATATTATTTCCTAAATGCTGTAATTGATTTATAAAAGATGTAGAACTTTCCAAATAAGTCAGTGATATTGGTAGGAAATGCAATTGTATAAAACACTCAGAAACTTCTGGCACGATATTTGTAACTATAAGACATTTTCATTCCAATCATTCTAAATGTAATTTCAGATTTTCACGGGAAATTAATCATAATCGGTGTTCGGTGATAAGGTGATAGATTTCATTCTTCTAATTTATATGAGTTGATGCAAGAAAGATATCTCAATATACTGTCAGACTCTCCACTACCAAAGACATCAAGTATGCTGCCTTTTGTGTTCATTGGAGATGAAACAAGTCCGTTTTTGATGCATTTTATCATTTATTGCAGTCGATGGATTTTACATCCAGGGAAAGAATATATCAACAAACGCTTTTCCGGAAAACAACAATTAACTTAACGTCCTTTAGGATTAATGAGCGCTAAGTAGAGCATACTTTGGAAGCTAGTACAAACTTCATCAGAAATTTCTGACGACATTGTGAAATGTAAATGTTGATGCAAGAAAGGTATCTCATTATTCTGTCAGACTCTCCACTACCAAAGACATCAGGTATGCTACCTCTTGTGTTCATTGGAGATGAAACAAGTCCGTTTTTGATGCATTTTATCATTTATTGCAGTCGATGGATTTTACATCCAGGGAAAGGATATATCAACAAACGCTTTTCCGGAAAACGCAACGATTAACTGAACGTCCTTTAGGATTAATGAGCGCTAAGTAGAGCATACTTTGCAAGCTACTACAAACCTCATCAGAATTTTCTTACGCCATTGTGAAATGTAAATCTTCTTCCCATCGTTTTTTTTTATCTTAAAGGATTCATGAGTGTCTACGAGCAACATACAGTATAAATCGAGAGTTCTATACATGGCACTTACCAGACGGAACAAAACTTTAACAAAGCTTCAAACGAAGCTGTCCAAATGAGACATACTTGAAAATATTTTTCACGTAATATCACACGATTTTCGTGTGTATGCCAGCTTTGATACCTGAACTTCATTATGGCTTATCGTTTTAGGATAGTGAAAGAAATAAGAAATCAAGAAAATGTATTCTGTACTTGCAGTGTTTAATACTGCTGCCCCGTCATCAGATAACTTGTCGAAAATGAATCAGGTGTTGTGATGCTTGTTTTGCTGGCAGCATAAAGGAACCCGAGGTAAAAAAAAACTCCTATCAAGGCTTCTTCCATGCCATTTTCTCAAGAGTACAACAAAAGAAAGAAAAGGCCAGCAACAGTACTGGATCCACCACCACCAGCAACGGTCGAATGCTATGGGCATTGTCCGAATATAGCGGGAGTCACTCGAACGCTTTAGTCGTCGATCTCAGAAACGAACATGTTTGATTCTCAACATGGAAATCACAAATTGGAAATTTGTGGTAAGTTCTTATGGCACGAAACTGCTGAGGTCATCGGTCCCTAAGCTTACACACTACTTAATCTGACTTATAATAAGGACATCACACACACCCATGCCCGAGGGAGGACTCGAACCTCCGACGGGGTAAGTCATGCGGACCGCGACAAGAAGCCCAAGACCGCACGGCTACCCCGCACGGCTGGGAATCACACAGCCATCTTGTTGCAAATAACTGTTTGGTACACTGACCGAGTTTCGACACCTCTAACGATATCTCCATCAGGATGAAATTTTGAGAACCCTATAAAATAACACATAGAAAATTAGGCATGAGGAAAAGCATTAACCAAGATGACAATTGTCATGATGTACAAATGTTGCTTATGTAAAATTACATTGTGAGAAATCTTTGTCAGAATTAAGAGCAGATATGCTCAAGTCAAAACGCAAAACACGTTGCAGCCTTTGACATGTCTGTCTAGCTAGAAACGACGTCAGACTGATCGGCCCAGTGGCTTACATTGTTGCCACGAAAACGATATAAGTGACGCCGCCTATCGGGTACAGATTGTGACATGTGCCCTTTTGAAACATTGTAACAGAAAGAAATGAAGAAAACGACAGTTAATTAAAAAATACAAAAGAAGAGAGCTTAATGTAAGTTTGAAAGTAGGCAGTGCTGAAGCAGATGAAATATAACTGAGAGCCGTCTATTCTGTTTTACAGAAATTACCATTACGTAAAGGACAGAATGATATAGAAAAAATATTCAAACCCCTGTACACTAAAAAAAAAAAAAAAATTCTGCATTTTTCTTCAAATCGCATAGATGTGAACTACTTAAGTTATTTGATCAAGAAATTTTTTCGACTGTTCAGCCTTTCTACAATTTTTCTATATCATTCTGTCCTTCACGTAATAGTAATTTCTGTAAAGCATAATAAATGGCTCTTAGTTTTGTTTCATCTTGTTGATTACTGTGTGTTTCCAAAAATACATTAGGCTCTCATCCTTTGTATTTTGTTTTTAAAATTAGCTGTCTTTTTTTTTCAGTTATATCTGTCACAATGTTTCAAATGGGCACATGTCACTGTCAGCGCCCGATAGGCGGTATTGTGTATTGTTTTGTTTTCGTGGCAGCAATATCAGCAGCTGGGCCGATCAGTCTGTTGTTGCTCCTAGTTAGGCATATGCCTCAAGGGCTGGAACGTATTTTATGTTTTGACTTGAGCAAATCTGCTCTTAATTCTGAGCATTGCTTTCTCAGGATGTAATTTTATATAAGCAACCTTTGTACGTCATGACAGTTGTCATCTTGGTTAATGATTTTTCTCATACTTAATTTTCTGTGTGTTATTTTATGAGGTTTCTTATAATTTCATCCTGATGAAGGCATCCTCTACTGTGTAGAAACCTAAGTAAATGTACCAAACAGTTATTTGCAATCGGTAGGCTGTGTGATTGCTATGTTAAAACTAACATACGGTTGCTGAGGCACAGCCACGTTTAAAGCTGCTCGTTGGATTCGCACAGCGCCACTCTGTTGTGCATCCTTGACTGCTCTGGTCGTGCCGCTCCATTCCAGTGTAACCAGAGCCTAAGTCACAGCGGCCACAATTTAGAGAAGTACCTGGAAGGAAGGATAATAACCCTTGTCTTTGCTGTAACGACCCACGCAGTATCGGGATGCACTTGGAGAGGTGAAAGTACACAGCACTCAGCTGCGTTAGTAATGACAACAGGGAGACAATACACCGGCACCTGAAGAACATCCGGGCGCCACTGCTTCCTTGTGTGAAATAAAATTAAATGTTAGATACAGTGAGTCGTTGAACTGTATTCTTTGACTGCCGTAATCAATTTACAGCTCACCAGACTTTACCCTGAAATTAACTTGAAATGAATTATTTAAAGGATAATAAGGGAATTAGCGGGGCATTCTTGTAACATATATTTTTCAGAATATATGTACCAATAAGATACAGCATTTATCGTCTTGTAATTCGTAGTCTAAATTTAATGAAGTAGTAGTGTATTACAGTGATTATTGATTGAAGTTCAATATCAAACAATTTCATTTAATTCAATATGTGAAAATATAATTCTAAACAGTGCTAAATGTTTATTCTGGGGAACTCTAGATACTCCTGGAGAAATTTTAGATTTATCCAGGGACGAATTTTAATGTAACACAGTCAGATACAGATTATTAGTCCAGGCAGTCACTTTAATTAACGTGGCTTCTGAGTTCTCCCAGCATGTACAATGCTGAAATAACTTATGTGAATGCAGCTGGGTGACGTCATCAGCAACTGCCTTTAAAATGGCACGATGTGCACCTGTCGAAATATCGGTGGTTTTCGTTGTCACCCGGATGCTTTCCCATGAGTTATCTGAACATTTTAATTAATAACTGCGCATTCACTGGGGATTTATTTTAGGCCTCTAATATCCCAGTTTTCACCTCAGCAAAGGACTTCAATAATTTGAGAAGCAATGCGTATTGGGAGTGTGAAAGTAGACAAAGAGCATAAAAAACTCGGTATTCACCTACCGACACCAGAACACCGCTTTTGTCTCAAGAGAAAACTAGTTACATGTAAAATATGTGAAAAATTTGTTAATTATAGGGAATAAATCTCCATCAAATAAACCTGGGACATTGTGACGTCAGTCACCTTAATATGTATTTCGGCTATCATATTTCACCATGGCTACGGTAAGCACCGAATACAATCGGCTTAGCGATTTTACAAATGGCACACCTGCGTATGATCAGAATATCGGAGTCTCAACACTAGAGGAAAATAATGGTTGAACGGAAACCCACTTAAAGCTTGTAACTATAAACTCCGTATTACAAACTTCAAGATCAGGAAGACACTGTCAGGTTGTAACTTGAATACAAAAACTATCTTCGTGACACAGGTGCTCACAGTTTACTCTCCTGTGTTCTCTCTGTCTCCTGGAGGAATCCCGTTATTAAATTAGTGTAAATTGATTGATACGAGATTTGTAATCATGTATCTAATGTGACTGTGCCAGTTACTAAACTATATACGAATCTGCACGTAACATACTAACGCTCTATTTTTCTCTAAAGATCTACTTTATGTTCCACTGCGACAACCGTGTATTGCATTAACCACACTTATCACATTAGTTAGTGACTTATAAGTCCAGTAATTAGTGGAATCACAGTAAGTTACCATCGTTGCTTCACTCGTTCGACGAAGCAGATGAAGCCTATCACTTTCGTGTTACTGCTTGTATCACAAAGCTGCACGTGTCTGTATGATTTCGTGCTAGTACTGATCCCCGCTACTGACTAAGGGTTTGTAAAGTTATTTTATGAACAGACTATATAATTATTATCAGTTGTGGGGAAGTAACGGCGTAATACCTCGAAGTATAGACGCTGTGGAAGTTCCTTAACACGGGTTATTACGAGTACACCACTTAAAAAGATACAACGCGTTCCACAGTGATATTTCGTTGACAATGAGCTGCATTTAAGATTCATTATACCACTCTTCCTTATCTCTGGAAACGGAACATTACGTGACGGAAGCCACCGAAATGAGTTTACCTGCACAGCGAGGACGCTTTTCAGAAGATGCACACCACGCTTTGCAAGTAAAATTCCATTAACGTCGTAGTATGGCCCCTCTGATCTACCGTGCGTCCCAAGAGAAATTATAACGCGGCAACTGCAGGTGAAGCCGATGGCGTTATCCAGCTTTATGGACTCCACTGCAAGTCACTTATCACATTGCTATTTCCATCAAAGTAATCTGTCAGTCCTTCTGTCGCAAAAGGGAACAATTTCACAATTACCGCAACTGAAAGCTTAATCACCATTTTCACGTAAACCTGAAGTGTCCTTTAGTATTCTCATGCTTCACATTACTTGCTAGTTTGCCACTGGCACTAAATTTTCGTTAGGCGAAGAAAATTCTACATACTATTAAATTAAGATGAAAACCAACGTACTTATCGGAAAATCCTGATGACAGTCATAACTGCGATCAACATCATTTTGTACGATAGTTCTGGTAAAATGCAAATACTTCTGGATTAAAGGAGAAATAACAATATTCGACGGATGCTGAGGAAGCAGAGGCTGTGGCACTATCGGTTCAAAACGGAACGCACAAATGACGACAAGAGAAGGTTAGTAACCATTCGTGCGTCTGTGAAAAGATCTATGCGGGAAGCATATAGCAATTACCACCGTCACATCTTAGCAAAAGATCTGGCAGAAAACCAGAGAAAATTCTGGACTCAGGTAAAATCGATAAGCGGGTCTAAGGCTTTCATTCAGTCGCTCGTTGACCAGTCTGGTGTGGCAGTTGAAGATAGCAAAACGAAAGCCTAAGTTTTAAATCTCATGTTCAAGAAAACGTTCACACAGGAGCACCGTACAAACATACCGTCATTGACAGGATTGATTCCTTTATGGACTACATAGTAAAAAGCGTACATGGCGAAGAGAAACACCTGAAAGATCAGAAAGCAAATCACCAGTTCCGGATGAAATCCCAGTTTGATTTTAGAAAAAGTTCTCTACGGTATTGGCCTCTTACCTAGCTTCCATTTATCGCGATTCTCTCGCCCAGCACCAAGTCCCAAGCGACCAGAAAAAGCGTAAGTGAATCCAGTATATAAGAAGGGTAAAAGAACCGACCTGCAAAATTGTAGATAATTATCCGTAACTTCTGTTTGCTGTAGATTTCTTGAAGATAATTTTAATTCCAATATAATAAACATTTTTGAGATGAGAAGCTTATAACCACGAATCTGCATTGCGTTAAAAAGCATCGCTAATGCCAATCCCAGCTTGCCCTTTTCTCACATGATTTACTGAAAACTATGGATGACGGGAAACAGGCAGTTTATATATTTCTAGATTTTCGGAAAGCATTTAACACTGTGCAGCCATTGCAGGCTATTGACGAAGGTAGGAGCGTATGGAATAAGTTAACAGATATGTGAGTAGCTCGAAGACTTCTTAAGTAATAGAACCCTGTATATTTTTCTCGGCGGCGAGTGTTCATCAGAGACAAGGGAATCGTCAGGAGTGCCCCAGGGAAGAGTGATAAGACCGCTCTGGTTCCGTATGTACATAAACGATTTGGCGGACAGAGTGGGCAGAAATCTGCGGTTGTTTCCTGACGAAGCCGTGGTGTACGGTAAGGCGTCTAAGTTGAGTGACTGTAGGAAGATATACGATCAGCTAGACGAATTTTCAGTTGATGTGATGAATGGCAGCTAACCCTAATTGGGGAAAAATGTAAGTTAATGTGGATGCGATTGAAGGAAGACATCAAAGCAGTTGTTACCGGTAGGTTCGAACATCACGTAAGAGCGACGCACATGCTTAGGGAACTCTAATGGGGATATCTGGAGAGAAATCAACGTTCTTTTCGAGCAACACTATTGAGAAAATTTAGGGAATCGTCATTTGAAGCTGACTGCCGAACGATTCTACTGCAGCCAACATAAATTGTGCGTAAGGGCCACGAAGATAAGATACGATAAATTAAGGGTCATAAGGAGGCACGTAGACCGTCTTTTTTCTCTCGCTCTATTTGCGAATGGAACAGGACAGGAAATGTCAGGTACTGGTACAGGGTACTCTCCGCCACGCACCGTGCGGTGGCTTGCGGAGTACCTGTGTAGCTGTAGATGTGCGCACAGAAGAACAATGCTAATCCATTCCTATGCCATTCCCATTTCCAACCCATTGCCATACGGATCCTATCACTGCGTTACAACAAGACGTAAGACCAGCCCAGGCCATCCACACAGCTCTTCGTTATCCAGTCCCGTTCCGTCACCTTCTTATGTAACGCATAAGAGGTAGGGCGACTTGTGAAAGTTGCCATCTCATATATCAACTGTGCTGCAAACACTGTACGGCTTCTTATGACTAGCAAACAGATGTCCGCCAGAATGAATGACGACGGCTAAACTGTTACCACGTACTCAATTTTAATTGCTGCTCCACAACCCATGCCATCTGGAACCTTCCCTCCAGTATCAGAGTCTCTGAACTACGCAGACGTGAATTATTCTCACTACACAGCCTTCGCACGGGTAATCATCTTGGCCTCAACCTCTGGTAACTCATTGTCCTCACACATTCCACCAAAGCATTTCGCCTTCTTATGTCTTCCCCTCCTAACTCACAGCCCCACGTCACCTCCAGTATGCACCGCTCTGCACCGGCTCCGACAACCGTGCATCACATGCTTATCCACTGTACCTGCTACCATTCCAACCTAGTCCACCTGCCGAAATAAATACAGTGACTTTTGTGAAGTAGAAGTACTGCAGTGAATTGCTTTCCTCTCTTTACATTCGTGTGTCACCGTGTTGTAGTGCTGACCAATGCAAATGGTGTAACTACGAAACGCTATCTGATAAAATGAGTCTTAAAAGTAACTGAAGCCCTATAACTGTGCTGCAATTAACTGAAGCTGTAAATTAAAGAAACTGTCCTGTGAAATTCTGTATCGTGCATTACAATGAACAGTGCCACAGTGTGCGACGTCACACCATGACTACCAGTTTCAGCATACGAAACTAACAGAATAAAATATGATATGTAAAATTACAAATTGAATTTTGAAAGAGGAAATAACCAAAATTGTTTCAGTGAAAATACCCCGTGAATCTACGTACGGAAACTGACTACATAATATGGCGAACACAAAATGATGGACACACGAATATAACACTGTACTGTAAGATTGCCTGCATATGAAATGAAATCCGAAATGAACTTTACCTAATATGAAGCTGCTAATAATTTTGAAATGCAAAGCTAACTGTACACGATCTTGCTATGTTCTGACTGTGATATTATTAAACAGGTCCTGAATAATTTTTATGGTTCGCCTGTGGCAACGTAAACTCGGTACAGCTCAAGCGTAATGAACATTAAAGTACAGCGCAGCAGCAAAGCAGCTAAATAAAAGAAAACCTAGTGCCTAGTGGTGAGCACTTTAACGATGTGCATCTATGCTAATCAGACGGTGCTTCACTTTCAAACAACTGTGCTGCTCTCACTGCAGTGCGACGACACACATAAATAACGAGAATCGTGAGGGCGTGGTGGAAGATATTGCATATACTGATAATTAGAAGGAGACTATGATTCAAAAGTTCTCATACGAGTAATGAAACTCATTGTCAGACTATTATAGTTATCTTTACAAAATTATTTCTTATTAACAATATGGCTCTGGCATGAAATGAAGTACTAGAAAGGTTAAGGAGCGGTAAATCTATAACTTCTGAGTTTAAGCCATGTGAACAAATACATTTGCTTATTCACCTGTGAACAATGAAAACTAACTAACATGAAACAATAAAGGAAAACCCCAGTAAAACTTTCTGTTTTCCAAACACATAATAAATTACTCACAGGCAATAAAAACAACAACATTAACTGAAAATCTTCGCTAAACTCAAATTCTTTACCAAATCGTATCTTCATTATTCAGCATCCTGTGTATCTTAATCTCTGTCCTCTGAAAAATGTTTCCAGACTTTTCAGCAGTGTGACGTATACCCAACACACTCACTTATTTCTCACAGAAAGCTGCAGAAAGACAACGCTACTAGGAACAGGAGATCATAGTGTGTGTACTCAGAACCTTTCGGGCCTAACATATCGACTATTGGAAACTACTGTTCAGAAATGGTCCTCTCTACAAATATGAGGTACGACACATCACATGAAAGTATAGAACTCATATAACATTATTGAACACCTTAAAAAATTATAACCAAAATTATTCCTCAGCCATTTATATCAGTTAGAATTTGGCAGGATTTTTATTGCAAATAGTAAGGAATTTACAAGAAACTGCAGCATATTAGATCATAGAAGAGAGAAAAAGAAGAATTACATTGTAATTCCGTGCAAAAGTATGAGTAGAACGAATCTGACAAGTAAGAAAAATTATGTTATATTTCAATACCTAATACTAATGATTTCTGAATTTTGATTACATTGATTATATGTGCATAAGGCATGGCTTAACCGATAAATATCTAAATAAAGCTAAAGACTTCGAATAATATGGAACCTACACAATGAGTGAAATGTTCTATCTAAGGAGAAAAGAAAAAGTGTGGCACACAGCTGGCACTCAAAGTTCAACCACAACGCAACATGGTTCTTTAGAGTTTTCAGTCATGGATTAAATCGGAACAAAATGTTGAAATTGTCCACATGTGAAAACTAGAGGGCAGACTCAGGAAGGCCATTATGTGGTACATCCTCTGTTGACAACCCAGCTAGCATCTTCTCTGAAATGAGAATGACTGAGACATCACACATAGCACTGATGCATGAAACAACATGTATTTCCAGTAGGTGCAGACTCAGCAAGGCAAGTGAATGTGTTCATAAGTGACAGCCCACAAATCTATTATTTTTAATGATGCATGTACTTATGGCTTATCTGTAACACCGGAGGGGTATTGTAGATTGTAATGACATAAATGTCCCGTCCCTTCCTGCTAACCACACAGGACATCATATTCCTATTGTAAATAACTCAATGCCCAATTCATTTCAAGTCTTGGCCACAGTATATGTTCGTCTTTCCTTGAACAGATGTGTGTGTGTGTGTGTGTGTGTGTGTGTGTGTGTGTGTGTGTGTGTGTGTGTGTGTGTGCGCTTTGGTAATAATAGTTATCTCCCTGGCAAGTCCAAGAAAACTAATATGAATCATAATGGTAAATACCTTACACTCTAAGACTGAATAAGCTGTTCAAGCCGAAAGGAAATGGTTGGAATACGAGAAGTGACATGTATGATAACATATATATCTAAGTACATATAACCAGTTTCCTAATAAAATCTTTGTACAAATACATAAATTTAATGTTGCAGTCATTCATAAGATACTAATATAAAGCCCCACATGCATTGAAATCATGACAGTGCAAAGGAGCAAAAATTGTATTCCCAGAAATTGTAAAGGTAAAACATTAGAAAACATTGACAAAAGGAAATATGGATACCTGTAATCATGAAAATTATTACATGTTAAAAACAAATGAAATGAAAGAATAAAAAAATATTGTGTGCACACACCTAAGACATTTCACTATTTTACCTAAATACACACACACCAAGCGAGGCGGCGCAGTGGTTAGCACACTGGACTCGCATTCTGGTGGACGACGGTTCAATCCCGTCTCCTGCCATCCTGATTTAGGTTTTCCGTGATTTCCCTAAATCGCTTCAGGTAAATGCCGGGATGGTTCCTTTGAAAGGGCACGGCAGATTTCCTTCCCCATCCTTCCTTCACCCGAGCATGCACTCCGTCTATAATGACCTCGTTGTTGATGGGACATTAAACACTAATCTCCTCCTCCTCCTCCTCCTCCTCCTCCTCTAAATACACACAAAACAAAAAACCACTGCTAACCCATTACAATACACACAAAACACCAACCATACCTAACCCACTAGAAATATACATAAGGACAGGCAATACGTTAACTACAAACACATGTGAGGACAGGAAAAAAATAATTAACGAACTTATATCAATACAGGGAACAACCACATTTGGGCTAACTAAAGTAAAAGTTATTGAATGCATTTAGAGAATTAGCTTCAAGAAAAAGGTTGTTAGTGCAAAGTCAATCAAAAGACAAAATCTCGAAATATCATTCATTGCTAACAAACAAAATGACAAAAAAAATTTAAATGGTACTCCAAAGCAAACATATCTTACTGATTAAATAGTGTTATAAACGACCTATTTTGTTGCTTTCCGTCAGTATGTTTAATTTCAATAGTATCAGAACACAAAAGTTAGCAGAAAAAAACAGACAGAAATGAAGTAACTAACCAGGACTAAATCTAATGATTGTCTCTAACTAGAAGTTAGTAAATATATGTGTACACGAATAAGCTTATTTTAAATTGATCTAAATTTGTAAATACTTTGACATGTCCTACATCCTTGTAAAAAGAGAGCTACGGATGAATACTGCTACCACTACTACTACTACTACTACTGCTACTACTACATTTCCTTTCAGTGCACTGCCCTTATGATTTCCCATGTCGTTACCCAACCCTTATCACTTTACATCCCTTTTCTCTTATTATCATAGCTTTATATACGCTTAGTTTCACAAATATTTAACTGCTACAATTTAACATCTTTACTTTCTTACCTTGTTTCCTCCATAACCAGCAACATCTTATCTCATCAAATAACATCTTAATTCCAGTAGCACATTTCTGTAATATTAATATTCATGGTATGATATATCATTTATAAACTCTTATGGAATTCTTCTTGCTTCTGCAAAATATAGATAAATCCTGTATCCTCTTCTTATGCGTTTTCCTCTTTCACGCATGTTTTCAAATCCTTTTCATGAGTTACTCCCATCATTTAAGTGCAGTTATTTCTTTCTGTATAGAATGCTTTAAAATAAACGTTTTAGTTCAACTTTCTTTGGACTTGTACATCCCTGTAACGCACGAAAAGACATTTCAAAATATCTACATAACTCAATATTCTCTGTTACAATGCAGTACATTGGCAAAGAGTACAAACAGCCAATACACATTCCATAATTATTAAAGAAATAGAAAACTGGATGCAAGGACACAGTTATGTGCAAATATATACCTTCTCTCCAACAAGTAACTTCTTTGCGTTCATTCTTAAAGGTTTTAATTTGCATCATTTTTCAGCAGTTTCCATCGCGTTACTCAATGCGAGATCATTTACTTCCATGTGACGTAATCGTTGAGATGACAGAAAAGGTACAAGTTCTTGAATACAATTTGGTGACTACTTGAACTTCAACATAAGTGTTGGAGGTAGCGAAATAGAACCATGGAGTGGCGCATTAAGTATATTTTCTAAAATGTTGATGTATTTGTCCCTTGCCTGATATTGGTGGTGACAGTACGGTCTACACATTTCTTAAAGTTCTTCCATAATAAATTCCGTTGTATTGGATTCTAGCCAATAAAGAGAAATGAAAACTGCTTTAATTTAATGCAACGCCATTTACACAATGAAGTGCAAGACCAAACATTTGAACCATTTGCCAAAATCAGTCTATCGACATGTCCATCTTCTTTCAGAAAATTTATGACCTTTGTGATGTTTTTTCTCAAAGGAATGAGTGAAATAAATTTAAGCATTACTTTAACTGTAATACAAATATTTGAAAATTCATTAATTTTCCTAATGACTTATCCTCTTAAATGCACGGCAGCCAGTTATTTTAGTATAGCTGGGATAATGGGATACAATGGAGAACCATGTGAGATGTTTGGTAGTTCAGCCTTTTCACAATGTTTGCCTCTATTCATAACATGTTATTAAAATAATAAGAGTCACCAGATTTGTGAAAACATCTGCTTGGATCAAAATGAGCATAGCTGAGATGAGTATACTAGATGAGTTTACTCATGAGATCGTCAGGTATGCTGGAAATCCAAAGAGAACACTCCACACAACGTCTTTTCAAATTGATGTTATTATGCATCATATAATGTAGTCTTAACGCAATTTTTGTTTTTTCATACCATTTCTCTTGTACATCTTTCCAATATGACATCAATCTTGCTTTTTAGCAACGTCGTGGAAACAGGACGAGATGAAGTTCCCAAAAACAACCCTGTGGAGTATAAAAAACTGATTACTTTGTCTTTTTCCTTTTCTTCTATTTCCAACCAGACCAGTAAGAGCATTAGACCAAGTATTGGCTATAACGTTCTGCGAACCAAAAAACTAAACAAGACTAGAGTGAAATTCTTGTAGATATAGAGCGCAACGTTTGATCCAGACCTTTGTTAACTTGGATGACATCAAAAATTTTAAGTGTATGATTATTTGTGTAAACTTTAGTCCGTCTTTGATACAAAAAGAAACGAAGTTTAGAAAATGCACATTTAGTAGTCAATGTCACTAATTCGGTACTCGAATAATTTAGTTCAGATTTAGTCAAAACACAGGTAGCAAAAGCTACACTTTTTGGTGTTCAATAATACAATTCTCTTATACTTCTTGAGCATCGAGAGCAATTTCTGAAGAATCACGACATAGGTCTCGATGAGGTGGTACAGATGTAGCAAGAAGTGTTACCATTTAACTTTGAAATTCCATTTGATCTTGATCATTCTAGTGCTACACAATAATTCTTCCAGTAATTTCATACAGTCTCAGAGTTGAAAGAATTTTCGAATTTAGGATAGTATGGTTGAAATGTATTACGCCTACAAAACTGTAAATCTGACGCTCAGTAGTAGGAGAAGTAAGCATCGTAATAGTTTCTAACTCCTGTGGTTTGATGCCTACAGATGGAATGATGTGTCCTCGAAATATAACTCTCTGTATGCCAGACTCTGACTTCGCAATGTACGCTGTGATACCAGATTCTAGAAACAGTCGCAATAGAGGGTTCAAAATACGACTATGTACCGATCAAGACTTTTCAGCGACCAGTATAGTCAACATACGATGTAATATGGTCCTTTAAATAATCAGGAAAGATAGTGTTGAAGCTCCGAATGAAAGAAAAGCGAAGAACGGTTAAACCTAAGCGTGAATCTATAAAACTAGTAAAAAAACTCCAAAACATAGAAACACAGTACATTTTCGACAAAAGCTTGTCGTTAAATCAGTGGAGGGTAGTACCTTCACACCAAAAAAGTTTTGAAAAAGTTCATCTGAAGTTTGCGGTTGGTCAGTCCCAGGCAAAAATATGGTGTTAATTTGTCATGCGTTAAGGCGAAGTCTGATTGATAAATCTTTATTCTTTACCTCGTGGAACGGAGTCTTATAAGAACTAACTGCAGTTTCTGTGATGAAACGTTGTCTGAATTTCTGCTCTGACTTGTTCTCTCTAGTGCATTCGAATAACATACGGTGTGACGCGAAATTTATGATGTTCCCTGTATCGAAATTAACACTGAAAACTTTTGATAGTGACTGGATGATGGTTACAACCGAGGATATAGGTTTGTAAAATGTAAGAAATATCTTTTGTTTCATTTTCATAATAATCTTCAACATCTACTTTTTGCTGTATCAAGCTATGTATGTCAACGACATGCTCTGTGTCTTCACAGAAAGTATGCGCAAGATCTTCATCGTTACGAAAAAATTCGCGTGGATAATGCGACGTCAGCTGTAAAAGAAAACTACTTCTTCCTACCTAGAAATCCAGTCCTCAAACATCAAACGTAGTGACATTTTCAACCGTTAATCCTTCCTCACCATAATTAAAATTCCGAACAGCTTTACACTCACTCAATAAGTGTACTGTTAAAATTATCTCAGTGCACAAAAGCCCTACAATCAGAAAACTCCTGGAAAACATAAACCATGACACTCATAACCTAAGCAGGTATGTTCTTTGATATCTACTCACGTTACAAAGACAGAACTTTTCATTTTTATGTTCTCTAATGGTAACGATGGACAGTCAGCCGCTTTTTGCTCAATGGCTAACCACCGAGACAGGACTGCATGAATCCAAAACTACTAAAATATCTCGTATGTGTTCTAAACGAACAAAGTTTAACGTATTCGTAGCTGTGTTTTCTATGTGACTTAGCACATTGTTTGCTGTCGGTAGTGCTAATCATTGTTCTGTCGCACGTTTGCGATGGGGATTATCGCATGAGTTAGGCGGCAGAACATCAATCTTGCCTCTGTGGAGTCGCTCTACCACAATAATGTCCATTCGGAAGCGAATCTTGCCTGCAATTACTTTCATAGTTCCGAACGAAGCAATTTTCATTACTATAATTTATGTAATGCCACAGACTAATTCCTCTGCCATTGCCTCTACCAGGCATGTTACCTCTCTTGTGAAAATTCTCTCTTGCATTCCAGTTGTGTGTGTAGAATGGTTGATTCTGTTTTCGTGTCTGATTTTAACCTGATTTCAAAATTTCTACGCGGATGGTAGCTGCTTCTATGTTCGTTTGGTGTAAAGGATTTGATCTGTTGTAATAACGTTTGTTGATATTATGACTTTCATTGTGTAACTCCAATTCCTGAAGTAAACCTTGAAATACTTCCATATTGTCTTTGCATATGCCTGCCAGTATAATGTGTCTCAAATGGACCGGCAGTTTCCTCAAGCAAATACATATGAGCTCAGACATATCGTAAGCGTCTGACAAATAATAGTTCTCCCGCACAATTTCATGACAATTAAGTGCTGAGACTGAAAATCTTGACTGAACAAATTGTTTTACGCGATCTTGTGTAGCCTGTGACTATTACAAATATAAGAATGCGTGACAGAATCATCCACAACTTGTATACCGTCTCGCTACAGAGCGCATCCTTGTAGCAGGTTCACTTTCCAGTTACCTACGCATGAATTCTAATTTGTGACAAGGTTGTAATGAAAAATCAGATTTGTCCAGACAAGCACAAGCAATATCTTGGAACTAACATTTCAAAACACTTTGATTTTTGTAACTGTAGAAAAATGTTTGTAAACGAAACTGTCATTCTTAAGTGTGTTCGAATGTTCTTTGTTGAACCACATCGGCTGCCAAAAGTATTGCTAGCGAAACTAACATTATTCACTACAATGATACCTAAACTCCATAAGATTTCAAGTTCATCAGAGTTCTCTAAATGAAAATTACCCGAATCCCTAACATCACCACTTCGAGTAAGTTTTCTTTCGATATGTGTGAGCTAATCTCGTATTGTGTTTAATTCCAGTTCTGTTACAGATTTTCATTAACCATCTGTAAATCGTTTCAACGCTTGGTATTCTTCGGTTTCCGAAAAGTAAACCGGTAAGGCATCGTCAGACTCACTGCCTGTGTTGGTTGATAAATTTGTCACTTTTGTAGTCATTTCGTTGACTTTTTCAGAAAGGGTACCTAGTTGATGTTTTCTTTTTCTGATTGTAATTTTAGTGTTCCTATATGTTCATCCGTTTCGCAAACGTTAGCTTCGAGTTGTTCATTCTGTTCTTTTACTTCAGTGACTACAGCACTTAACACTCCACTGTTTACCTTGGTTAACAATTTCGGTTGGGCATGAAGTTGATTTTTATCAATAATTGAGATCAATTCATCTAACTTTTTACCTTTTTCTACAGGCGTCTCAGTCTGTAGACGCTGTTATTTCCCAAATTTTCTGCCCCTAGTTTCCAAATTATTCTTTATTGGCTGGAAATCGTCATTAATATCTTGCTTAATTTGAACTGACAGATTCTGCATCTTTGATTTCATTTCTTACTGTGACCTAGTAATTTCTTCCATTTTCAATTTTTATCTTACCTGTGACATGTTCTTCCAGTTTCTTATGTATCTTCTTCAAATTTTATTTCATTTTGTTCTTCATTTTTAGCAACTATTCTACAAGATTAACATTACTGGATGCGACATTCGTGCCAACAGGAGTGGATGCGGGTACAGTCTCACAAAAGAAACTGACATAAGACCGAATCTACCCTTTCTGTCTGCATGTGCTGCGAAATGTGGTTCTTATTCTTCCTCAAAGCCTAAGCTTCCTCCATTAGTGTTCAGTTCAGTACCTAAATTCGACAATACATTTGCTCTGAGCCTGCATATCTGTAATGTTTTCGAAATTCTCAGTGGCGCTAATAATTTGTGATAAATTTTCAACAAAACTAATTTCTCCTAATGTAGAATCCTCATTCTGAATTTCCCTTATTTCTCCCAAACTATGACTGGACCTAGTGCTACTAGCCATAGTGCTGGTTCATAACAAGAATGAAATACAACAAAAATGTTTCTCTTGCCTACAAAAATATGAAACTTCCAATCAAAGGATATTCACAGACGGATAAATTGTCCCAGAATGACTAATGAAAATCCTATGTGTTTCAAATAAAGCCTCGTAAAATTTGCATCACAATGACTTCAGTCTACACAATCGCCTTTCACCGAAACCATGCAAATGTCACACAAATAACTAACACATTCTCAGAAAATAGCACATATAAAGAGAACACAAGTGATAATTTATACCGAAAAATATAAAAAGTTTTACACCAGCATTAGTCAGCAAAGAAGAATGTGCGCAGTTTCTTGAACAAATTGGTTGTTATAACTTCACTATTGAGACGGTACCTCCATCTGACTATGATGTCAAATAGTTCCTAAAACTTTGCATCAAAGGCAAAGAATTCATCAAGCGTAAATTTTTTGAATATAAATAAATATAGTGAATGCTGTAAATTAAAAATGTCGTACTGAACTGTTTTCCTATATTTAACTCCATATATGTCTGTGTTGTAATGCTGAACAATCCAAGTGTTGCAATTAGCAAACGCTATCTGATAAAAGGAGTTGTAATCTAACTGAAACTATAAAACTATGCTGCAATTAACTTCAATCAAATTAATTAGAAAACCTCAAGTTGCAAACTAAAGACACTTTCCTGTGAAATTCTGAATTATACAGTTAAGGAACAGTGCTACAATGTGTGATGTCACAATACGTGAATTTCAATGTCAACACAAAAAACAAACAAAATTAAAATGCTACATTAAATTACAAATTCAATTTTGATGGAAGAAATAACCAAAATATTTTTATAAACGTGCTCTGTGAATCTACGTGCACAAACTGACTAAATAACATTCTGAACACTAAATAATGCATACGCGAATGTAACACTGCACTGCAAAAACAAGACTGTCTGCATAGGAAATGAAATCTGATATGAGCGTTACGTAAACTGGATCTGATGACAATTTTGAAACGCAAGCTAACTGTAAATGATCTTACTTTGTTATGACTGTGACGTTAAACTGGACATAGTTAATTTTTATGGCTCACATGTGGCAACGGAAATGCGATATTGCTCGACAGAGATGAAAGTTAAAGTACAGCACAGCAGCAGACCAGCCAAATAGAAGAAAGTATTGTGCAGTGCAATGCAAGTACGAGCATCTGTGTTAAGCAGACGGTGCTTCACTTTTAAGCAGCTGTGTTCTCCTCAGTGCAGTGAAGCCATACATAACCAAATAATGAAATTTGTGAAGAGACCGTGGAAGGTACTGATTTACTGAAAGATTAAAACGAGACTATCATTCAAAACCTCTATAGTGACTAATGAAGTTCATTATTTCACTATTAAAGTCAACTTTACAAAATTACTCCTTAATACAAATCTGATGCTGCCATGAAATTAATTAGTAGAATCGTAAAGGACTGATAAACCTCAACTTTCGACTGCAAGCCATGCGAGCATATAATTCTCCTCATTCACATCTGAACAATGAAACTAAATAACCTGATCCAGAAAAAGAAAATCCTACTAAAACTTTTCGTTTTCGAAACACAGTATAAACTACGTGCAGGCAAGTGAAGCAGCGAGAACATTGCCTGAAAATTTTTACACTTCTCAAATTAATATCCACAAAATCATATATACAAAATTCAATTACCTCTGTATCTTTACGCACTGCAAGCTATTCCAGACCGTTCCGTAGTGCGATCGGCAATGACAGAGCCACCGGCAGGCAAATATCACAGTGCTTGTACTCAGAAGCTCTTTAGCCTAACATATCGACTAATGAAAACTATCGTTTGAAAAATGTCCACTGTACAAATATAAAGTGTGACACATCGAATGAAAATATAGAGTTCATACCACATCCTTGAACATCAATAATAAAGTAGAAAACTTAAAAACTCCACCTTTGCATCAGTTGCCAGTTGCTGCCTTACGAATATGTGGTTACCATTAGGGATCCACTTGGTGCAGCGACAGCAAACGAACAATAGGCGTTTTGCTGCTCCGTTGTATGTGACCATTCGTGAAACACCACATTTACGTGATACCTTCCCATCCCACAAATTTGTGCGACTGCTCCGCTGTATAGCAGCAGCAGTGAATACAGTTACCCCAGACATGCTCGCAAAAGTGTGTGAAGAGTTTGATTATTGTCTCGATGTTTGTCGTGCCTTCTGTGGGGCACAATGAACAGTTCTGAAACTGAATAACAATTTCGATTCTCAATATAAATGAATCGTGTTAAAGGGGCTAACAGCCAGTTTTGCATAAATTGTGTACTGGATTGGTTAGGTGGTATTGGAAAAGGGTTTTAATATGCTAAAAGAGCTGCCTCCAGTGGTGGCTGATGTAGGTGCTACAAGGTCTGGTAATTGGCATGAGAGGTAACTCCTACGACTTGTCCATGCCAAATGAGGTAATTGCAGACTGTGTTAAGCGAGATATCTGTACTGGACATACGTAAGACATGCTTCCGCTAGCTCCTACCCCTTCGTATCAGGTATCCTGCGTGTCTTCGTTGGCGGCAAGATGGATAGCGAAAACAATATCAATAATTCAGCAGAAGGAGTAACAGAAAAACTGGCAACTCTAAAGGACGGTGTGAGCAGAGACGAGGAAGAATTTTGTTCCTGATCGTGTAATGAACACCATAGCAACAGCTCGCAATAAGTTACGATTTAAATTTCTTCAGATAAAAGACAGCTATTTTATGGACTTCCAGCAAGAAGTTGATATGATTAGTGAAGCAAATAAGGTAAATACAAGTTCTGCCTCATGAATTAAATGCCCACGCCTGGGGAAATTCAGATAAAAGAGACATTTAGTGAGGCAGAGAAATGGTAAATTACGAGAATATTGCAAATAGGGTGGCGATGCGAAAGTTTCAAAACGGCCACATTGACTGAGGTCACTTCTGCAAATTGGCTGTTTTCAGAGAAGGAAAGAGAAAGTATAATGGAATAACTACCTGAGGTTCACTGTTTTACAGCGAATTGTGCCATAACAGAACAGCAAAATGATTAGTAGAGGTAAAAATATTGCATAATTTCTTTGGGGGACTTAGCCCGTTTAGCATTTCAACACAAATTTGTTTAGAAAAGTCAGTGTTCATTTGCTGTTCTGATATTACGTAATGTGATAAATTGGTTTCCTAAAGTTAGTGAGCAATAGTTGACGTGAAGGTAGTGCATATTTACGTTTTTTTATTCGAATAAGTTTTATTCTGAATAACCTATTCCCTTAAGCTTGATGACCCTGCAATTAATTGTGATACGTACCAAAAGATGTACAGAAATGGATATACAAGAAAAATATCTGTAAAACTGGAATATTATTCTGAAAATAAAATTTTTTTTGACATGTGAGTAAATCAAAACCTTTCAAGTTTCTATCTTCATCAAATAGAAGGCACAGCCTAATGAAATCGGATAAATCTGTTTAAACACACTGTGTTTGTTCACTGCATGTAGCTGAGAGTGGTAAGAACTGAGTATTTAATCTAACGTAAGAAATACCGTCCGCTATGAGCGCCATTCGTAATATATTTGGGTGGAACTTCGTATTGTCGGTCATAGCTGACAATCTACATAAAGCATCGGTGCTGACTGGCAGCTAGTCGATGTTCGAAAAATAAGGGCTATTCGTATAGGGCACGGATCCAACGACGATTCTACTTCCGAGTTATTTTCGGAGGTCGTAAAAAAATTTCGTAGACAACAAGCACCAATCAGTGTGACACCTCTGGCCTAATGCGTTGCGAGACCTGTCAGAAGAACCAACCACCACTGAGTTCCACACTTCACCAAAACTGAGAAAATTTAGACGGGGAAGTGGGGACCAAACATTTATTCACGTAATTATGCAGAATTTATTAGATTGTAGACATACAGGTGTCGTCAGATATTCGCAAAAATATCATCCACATGATCCGGAATATAAGAGGGGCAGGATAACTGCGGGAATTGTCGCACAATCTGCTTAACAACTCATACATACTTTCTGGCAAGAATAATATACAGGAGAGAGAAAAATAATGTATAGTAGTTGACGGATGAGGATCAGTTTGGCTTTCTGAAATGAAAATCAAAACACGATCATAGAGTCTGCGAAACCAGAAAAAGTGTTCGACGACGTAAAATGACACAAAGTTGGAAGTCGTCTGCAGTAGATATCTTACATACGATGTGTTAGTACACATATTAGTAAAGATTATGTCTCAAAGAAACTATTGTCACTTTTTCGTCTGTTGGAGTAACGGTAGCAGTAGTAGAAGTTCTGTTCATCTGTAGATCACTTACACAAGGGTATTGACATGTCGTATTAGTACAACTTAGGACCAATAAAAATAACCTAATTCAGATATAAAGACGTTTACATGCTTATAGGTCTAGTTTGACAAGTATGGGGCAGGTAGCCGCCCATGGCCTAGTTACAGGAGTCACTTCGGCTTATGCCTCAAGTAACGTAGGGAAACCTCAGAAAATTTAAGTCAAGATGGCGAGATGAAGACTGGAGCCTCTGCCTTTCCGGAACAAAATGCCAGCCTGTTTACAACAGTACTACCTCATCTGTTTTATCCCTAGTGTACAACATAGTTGTGCAGATAAGCCTTTTAATAATGTAAGCTTGTTCTATACTTTTCATTCACCTCTCACTCCCAGTCACTGCACACACTATACACATATTATTTCATAACACACACTATCTACCAAAGTGAGGACCACGGCGACGATATTTGGTTTCCGTTTGCAAGCCTCAAAAATTGAAACAGAATCCCTCTACAATGTGATGTTGAGCTCAAGAAGAGGATAAAGTGTTAGTTCCATATATTGTGTAGCTTTCTTATCTGAGATGACAGACGTTATTTCTATATTATTATTATTAATGTGTAATATTATCTAACAAAACGTTCACAGTGTAAAATGTATTGGTTAGCAGATAATTTTAATTCCCTTTTTAAATAAGTTCGTTGTAGTGACCTCTTTAATCTCTTGGGCAATTTATTGTGGAGTTTCATTATTTGTTTGAAAATACTATTTAGAGATTTATGTTTATTATTTCTTGGTAAATGTATACTCAGTCTCGATCCTGCTCCATGGTCATGGAACGATCTGTTTGTGCAGTAGCTGACAATCTTATTTTTGATGTGCACAACTGTTTGGTGAATATACTAACATAGTGTAGTTTAAATCCGCAATATTTTGGTTCAAAATGGTTCAAATGGCTCTGAGCACTATGGGACTTAACTACTGAGGTCATCAGTCCCCTAGAACTTAGAACTACTTAAACCTAACTAACCTAAGGACATCACACACATCCACGCCCGAGGCAGGATTCGAACCTGCGACCGTAGCGGTCACGCGGTTCCAAACTGACGCGCTTAGAACCGCACGGCCACACCGGCCGGCCGCAATATTTTCAACAGATCTTTAAAATGAACTTGACTATCATTTTAGGTTATTACTGTTATGACCCTTCTCTGTAGGATGAAAACTGTTTATATCATGTGCATTATAAATGTAGAAAAGAATCCCGTAGCTCAGAACTGTGCGTAGGTGGGAGTAGCGTGTACTTAAAATATACTCGCTATTTCAGACTGATGCAGGACTCTTAACGGCATAACGTGCTGGTGACATTCTGCTTCTGCGTTCACGCCTCTTCAACTGAGAATCAATATTCGTCCTAGAAATTGTGAGATTTTTAAGCAGTCTGTAGAGGTGACTTCTATACTTAATTAAACTGTGTCAGTTTCTCTGTTTAAAGTGAAAATTATTTCTTTTTTCCATTTTTTTCTTTAAGTAAAATGGCCTTGAGTGTTTCATTCTCTCCCTCTGCAAAGCGGTGCCCATTTTTCTCTGCGACAGTAATACTGATTTCAGCACCAAAGAGAAATTTTACCCCGTGACTGACATGATTGGGAAAGTCAGTGATGTATATCAGTATTGTTGATGTATATCAGTGTTGGTCCTAATATTCTACCCTGAGGTACTCCTACATTATTTTGGTCCTGATAAGTGTTTCAGTAGAAGTTTAGCCTTATTTTAGCTGTGTGTTCCCTCAGCTATCATGTAGGCATAATCCAAACCTCTCATTAGTTATATCTTTTATTCCTAATGATTCTAGCTTATTTAGTGGAATCTTATAGTCAGAATTTTCAGAAGCCTGAGAGATAGTCAGTCGGCTGCTTTTGCTGCCTTGACTGGCGACGATTGTCTTTTACTGAGGTGGTCCGTGGAGCTGAGAAGCGGTGGCCTTGTGCCTACTGATATCACTATGTACGTTGCCGGATTGGACCAATTCGGCGATTGGAAACGGTGAGCCTTGCTGCGCCTCGGTCGACTCTGAGCGTAACGAATGCCTGGGAAGTGGCGAGGTGGATCACAAGCTGATTGTGAATGTTTCTCTCGAATCTGGTTCAATGCGTTGAACTATGTACGCTGGTTAAAGGTGTCACAAATGTAGTGGCCTCAAGCATACGTTTGCATGTGACTTGGTAGCACAGCATGCTCAGCTGAATTACATTGGCTAGTCTCTATAAATGCTCCCTTGCCCTGTGGGGCGTGCTGTAATTACATACACTGAACAGCAGACTGGTAGTAACTTCGTACATGCAGTTTTCATCTTGTCAGATAACTGAGTAACCTTGTGTCAATGCTCGTATGCCACGCGCCCCTGTAAGCAATATAAGCTTCGGTTTGGCCAACTGTTACTCCTTAGTAATGTTATAAACTTAGTCTGTTTCGGTGCACTGCTCCTCGGCTCGTGTAACTGGGCGCTTTTCCCTCCATGTCGTCGGTGAAGCAATTGTAGCGTCCAAATGGTCTGGGCCGATTGGTTGATGGAGAAAGGAAACTGCCGAATTCAATAAACGTATTTCTAATATTGCTGTCCAAAAGACAACGAGCTGGCGCCTTGGTCGTGGATTATGGACTAAGTTATTTACATAACAGCTCATTACAGTTATTATATTTAAAGGTTTCTGTTAGAGTGCCTTGCATAATTTGCTTGCCGCTTGGCATTAGGACTGTCTTTAAGTGTGTGCCTAGCACTATTTCCTTTCATTCTGTGCGAGTGCACGAAATTCATTTAATCACATTTTATTAGACTCTTACTGAATGTCAGTTTTACGATTTTAGCCGGTCGTGTGTCTAGAGAAATAACTGTTTCTGAAATGAAGTGATCAACAGTCTTCTTCTTGTTATAAATCTAATCAGTCATTTTCTTAACGTCAGTAGCTTTTAGTTTTCGATTTTGGCACGGATTCAGTGAGTTGCTTGTACTTAAAGATGTTGATTGCCTTAATAATTGATAAATATTTGAAGCAAACATCTTACTTAAAATACCAAATTACTTATGACACAGTGTGTCTGAGAAAACTTTTATTTTCTAAGGAGACCATTACTTCTACCTTTTTTAAAAAATATCATGATTCTATACGTTATCTAAGACTGTTCAAACTCTGTGATTTGTGACAGAAAAAATTTCATTATCATAAATGCTTGCATTTCCTTAAGGTTGTTGTATGAAATAAAGCTTTCCATTTTCAAATACATTTTCTTGTAAAAATTTTTAACTGAGTGGTGTTGCTGTTGTGCTACACTTCGATTCCCCTTCCACACCAGAGCCCTTGTTCCGGCGTTTAAATTCCACTTAGATGTACTCAGACAGATGACAGGAATGGCGCTCTGCTGCAAACCAACCTCAGAGTTTAACAGTGAAAGAAGAAGAAGAAGAAGAAGAAGAAATGTACTCCGTCAATCCTATCTGATAAAGGCCCACATCGGGTAGCAGTACTCCAAAAGAGAATGGAGAGCAGTGTGTAGTCAGTTCCATTAGTAGATCTGTTTTATCTTCTAAGTGCTCTGTGTTCTGCCAATAATACGCTCTTTTTGGTTCGCCTTCCCACAGATTTTCCACGTGATCTTTCCTATTTAAGTTGTTCGTAACTGTAATTCTTAGGTACCTATTTGAATTTACAGCTTTCAGATTTAATTGGTTTGTCGTGTAACCGTAGTTTAAAGCTTTCCTTTTTGCACTCATATGGATGACCTGACGTTTTGCACAATTTAATCTCCATTGCCAATTTTCACACTATACTGATATCTTATATAAATCGTCCTGCAACTCCTTTTGATCTTATGATGACTTTAATAGACAATAATCGACAGCATCATCTGCAAACAAAGTAAGATGGCTACCTAGAGTGTCTCCTAAACCATTCATGGAGAACACCAGAAAACACTTCTGTTTTATTCGATGACTTCCCGTCAGTCACTGCAAACAGTGACCTCTTTGACAGGAAATCACGAATCCAGTCGCATAACAGAGACGATATTCCATAAGCATGCAATTTCATTACAATCAGCTTGCTAGATAAGCTGTCATACGTATCCTGGGAATGTAGAGAAACGGAATCCCTTAACGATAGCACTCAACAATTAGTGTGATTAATGACCTAATTGTGTTCCACAAGAACGATGTTTACTAAATCCTTGTTGACTATGTGTCAATAGACCATTCTTTTCGAGGTAATTCGTAATGTTCGAACACAATATATCTTCCAAAATACTCCCTCATACCGACGATAACGATATGTGCCTGTAATTTGTTGAAATACTGCTATTTCCTGTCTTGAATACTGGTGTGACCTGTGCAACTTTCCAGTCTTTGGGTACGGATCTTTCGTCGAGAGGGCGGTTGCATATGATTGCTAAGTATGGAGCTATTGCATAACCATAGACTGAAAGGAAGGTAATTGGTATATGGTCTGGACCGGAACAATTGTTTTTGTTGTTTTAAGTTGTTTCACTACTCCAAGGAAGTCTTCTTATAAGTTGCTCATATTCGCAGCTGTTCTTCATTCCTTCTTTGCGGAAGTAATGTTGGAAGGCAGTGCTTAGTAGCTCTCCTTTAATAGCACTGTCATCGATACTATTTCCACTGCTGTTCCGCAGAGAAGGCATTGATTGTGTCTTGTCGGTAGCATACTACCAGGTTTTGAGACACAGTACCTATTACAAGCATATGGCATTGAAGTCCGCGCTAAATTTCGACCTTCTGTAAGAAATCGCTTGGCTTGGGAATTTTGTGTTCGTTTAAATTTGGCATGCTTTTTTCGTTGTTTCTGCAACAGTGGTCCGACCTGTTTTGCCTTCCATGGGGATCAGATCCGTCTATTGATAATTTAAATGTTACATACCATTGAAATGCTGTCGATACTACTTCTTTGAACTGAGCCAACATCTGATCTAAACATAAATTGTTAACATGGAAGGAGTGGAGAGTGTTTCTCAGGAAGGCGTCAAACGAATTTTTATGTACGTTTTCAAATTGATTCATTTTTCGTTTATTTTTGGTGGACATAGAATCTAAGGTATTGAATCTTGCTACGACGACATTATGTTCATTAATCATCTAATCTGTTTTGGTGCTCGTTATTAACTCAGAATTATTTCTTGCAAAGAGTTCCATTTTACTATAAGAGTGGTTTCATGTACTAATTGCTCGAGATAATTTTCAGAGTATGCCTTTAGCATATACTCGGGTGTTGCTCTATGTGTACCTCCGAATTTAAACATGTATTTTTGCCGTCATATTGAGGGTAAATTGAAGTTACACCAACTATTAGTGTGTATAAGTTTGGTACGTGTTTGAAATTAGACCCAAGTTTTCTTTGAACCTTTGAGCAATTGCTTCATATGAGTTGGGATGTCGGAAACAGTATCCAATTTTTGTTTTATTTCGGTTGCCAATAATGACCTCTACCCATACGAACTCACAGGAACTACAGGTATATGCTTCAAAATTATGAAAAGATAAAATACTTCTAACAGCAAACAAACACTACACTGCCAATTGGCTGGGCTCTGAGCACTATGCGACTTAACTTCTGAGGTCATCAGTCGCCTAGAACTTAGAACTAATTAAACCTAACTAACCTAAAGACATCACACACATCCATGCCCGAGGCAGGATTCTAACCTGCGACCGTAGCGGTCACGCGGTTCCTGACTGAGGCGCCTTAAACCGCACGGCCACACCGGCCGGCACACTGCCAATTGTGTTTAGCCTATTCTTTCTGAACAGCGTTAGATCCGTCGCAAAAATTTCGGCTGAACGTATGTCCGCCTTTGGGCAGATATCAGTGTCTATAACGATTTAAGCATCAGCGCTCGGGGCTCTGGTACTTTTCCAACAAAGCTATGGGAATCTACAACTGTTATTGTTCCTCGGTCTACGTTCTTCCAAGGTTGGACCTGCACTTTTTAAAACTGAAGTTATTTTTGTGTTTCCCCGTGCGCTCCAATCTAGGAAATCGCCCAGTCTACGCCACAGAGCCCCGGCTACCCGTGTAGACGCCGCCTCCGTGTAATCGATTGCTGACCTATTAGCGGAATCTGAAACACCACCACCCTGCAAGTCGAGGAATCTATAGCCTACACGATCGCAGAACTGAAACTCTGGTTCAGATGCTCCGCCCTGTACCGGAGACCCGTAATCGGTCCTGTCAACCGTGATGAAAATACTGTCCTGCCTTGGTTGCATACGTTTATCATCTGCTTCCAAAACCTAAAGATCACATTCGAAGAATTCGCTTTGATAGTGGCGATGCGTTGCAAGCAGAGGTGAGGTTGTCGCTCTGCGAACAAAGTTAAACATTCTACAGTGACGGTATCAAGTAACTGCTCTCTGGCTGGGAGAAATGCATTCGTCGCCAGGATGACTATGTTGAAAAATAAGTATGTAGACATGAAGAATGAAGATATAGAATATTAATAACGTTTGTTTTGTTGAGAAAACTGTGAGAGTTTCCACATAAAATTTCGGATGAATTACTTTCAGAATGGTTCAGCATGGCCCTTACCATACTTCAAATACATGATTTGGTATGAAGAGGTGGGAATCAATAACCAATTTCTGTTCACTCGTCTCGGTCTGCAAACTGCTTATCTCGTTGCTTTTCCATTAAATCGCACTGTGATATTTCTTCCGAATATAGGGCAATTTTTCGTTGCCTTTCGTAAATTATGGTCATGAAATGTCCGTTAAGGGCCTTTTTATTTAAGTCATTAGATTTTGTATTCATTTTCTACACAATACGTATCTGCATATCTAGTATTCATAAAATATGGGATTCTTACGAAATTATTTTTCACTCCTCCGATTCCTTTTCAATTCCTCAAATATCTTCACTTAAGATCTACTTTGGATTTCGTTACATTTAAGGACGACAGAGATTAAACTGCCTACAGCAGTGACAGCAGTACCTCATTCTTTAAAACGAGCATGGTAAGAGGGCCTCGGAGTGGAATTTCAGGGCACGTGGTTCAGCGAGTAAGAGTTTGAATGTAACTATCAAAAGAGCGCACTTCAATATATTAGGTGTAGGTCACAGAAAAAAATGTGTAACCCTTGCTCTATGGATAGAGTTTTGTGATAGAAATGTCCTGGGTTCCGCAATCGAAACCATCCACTACTTAAATTCTGAATAAAAATCATCAGCATAGGAAGTCATCTTCGTTCAGCCAGCTCCTTTGTCGAGAGAGCAGAAAACCGGACAGAGGTATGAGGTACATTCTAGCTCTTGGGGTGTGAAACTGCCACTAAAAGGCGGAAGAACCAGCAATGATCAACTGGATGAGGATGCAGATAGCAATGGAAGCCACTGCATTATAGACTCACAATATTTATCAGCAGAAAAAGTGAGCTCTGATTTGAACTCTCATCGGCAGAAGATTCCGGATTAGTTCCGCATTCGGATCTCCGAGAGTGGACTGCGAAGGAGAGGTGATCATGACAAAAAGATTGTATTATCAACTACCAGATAACAATCTAAGGTTAGGAGCTTGGAATGGCAGAAGTTTGAATGTAGTAGGAAAGCTAGAAAATCTGAAAGGGAAAACTAAAGGCTCACATTATAGTGGGGGCCAGTTAACTAAAATGGAAGCAATGTAACGATTTCTGGTAAGATGAATAGACATCAGCATCAACAGCACCAGAAAATGCTATAACGGAGTAGAATTCGTTAGGATTTAAATAACGGACTTGAGAAGCAGGTCAGGGAGTGCGTTACTGTGAATAGTTCGGTGATAGGAGACTTCTCATCAGTTTAGCAGCAAACCATCGCCGTCAGTGAGAGTTCATGTGTAGATGGCAATGTCTCTTGCAGAAGATGAAGAGAGAGGAAATATATATATTAGGATTGTGAACTAGAAACTCGGTATGTAAAGGGTGAAGAATCATGAGGGATTGAAACACTGTTGCAGGGGAAGGAATAGTCGAAAAGTCATCTGTTACCGTTCGCCGCGGAATCTGAATCCGCGCCAGACGTCATGGACGTCAAAGACCCATAGAGGTCTCTGCACCTTCTCGCCATAAGCTGTGGCGGCACGCGTCTCCTGGCCCGCTTTTAGTATGAGGGCGCCACAGTTGAACACGTGGCCCCAGCGGCCAATAACGGCGCCCCCGATAGCGTACTTAAGGGCCGGCCTCTCGCTCAGCCAGTCTCCTGAAAATCAATCGTTCCAAGACCCAGGCAATCATCGTAGGTCGTACCACTCGCTCCTTCCGGCTCCTGGATTTCTCCCTTACTGTCTGCGCCCGTTCTGTCCACCTCACCCCCACCCTCACCTACCTTGGCCTCACCATCGACCGTCGCCCCACCTGCATCCCTCATCTCTGCTCCATCCAATCCAAAGCCCACAACTGCCTCTGACTCCTCAAACTCCTCTCTGGCCAGACATGGGGGTTGCACCCCTCTACCATCCTCCACACCTACAAATCCTTAATCCGTCCCATCCCCTGTTAGGCCAGTCTCGCCTGGATATCTGCCCCCCCCCCCCCGAAATTCTATAAGTCCCTCCAGATCCTTGAGCGTCATGCACTCCGCCTCGCCTTTCGTATATTCTCCCGTCCCCCATGCGGATCCTCTATGATCTCATTCCTTTCCCCCATCTGCTCCTATTCCTCGAACATATCTGCATCCTCTACACCTCCCGCCGCCTTGAGCCCTCTCAACCCCTAGTTGCTCCTCTGATCTCCCATCCCTGCCCCCTGCCACGTCTTCACTGTTGTGTCCCCCCTACCCTCCATCTCTACACCCTTCATCTCCTTTCCCAAGGTGGCTTCCATCAACTCCCCCTCCCGGATGATGCCCTCTCTCCCTCCATTTATCCCTCCTATCTACTCTGATCCTCACTCCCCTTCCTTTCCTCTGTCCTTTTTCCGGGCTCCCTCTCCCCTCTCTTCCATCCTCTTTTTTCCCCACCTCCCCTCTCTCTGCCCCCTTCTCTCCCCCGAGTCCTTTTGCATTTCCCTCCTCTGCCTCTTCTCATTCCCTCTCGCGTCTGCCCTGCCCCTCTCCCCCCTTATGAGTCCTCTCCCTCCTTGGTCCCCCCTTTTTCGTTTTTTCCTTCCTCCCTCCTTGTATTTCTCCCTCCTCCAGGTGTTGCGAACGGCTATCATACTGTCGCTGGGTGTGATTTTTTTTATCTCTTGCGAACAGAAACCAGACTGTCGCCATGTTTTTTAATTGTGTGTGTACTAGTCTGATTCCTGTGTCTTTTATTGACATTGCCAACCCCTTTTATTTTCTGTTTTAACTTTCCGCATTTTTCCGCCATTTTACACTTTAAGTCACCGTTTTATCGCCTGTTTTTCTTGTTTCTTTTCTTCTTCCGTTTTTAAAAAAGTCTGTAGGCTGTAGAGCACCGTACTAGGCTGCTGCCAGCCCGCCCCCTTCGGGGGGAATTGAAAATCAATAAAGAAAAAAAAAGCTCAGCCAGTCAGTGTAATCTCGCTTATGTCGGTTTACACCTCGCTTTGCGTTAGACTGCTTACTTCCTGGTTCGTGTACGAGTGGACGTGTTTGTTTCCTTGTGACTCTGTTGTTCGGTCTTGTTGTATTCGTTCTGTCCTTCGTTGGTCGCGTCCGTCCTCTTCCGTTGTGTTGCTGTTCGCGGGCCTCTCCGCGGGTCCCGCCGCGCTTTCCGTAATTGCCACCCCGCTGCCGTCCTGGTGGCAGTTAGAACAAGTCATGGGTGGGGTATGTGCTAGGAAGTAGGTATGAGTTAGGAGAATGAGTTCTGCATTTAATATCAAACGGTAATTGCGAATACTTTGTTCAAAAATCAGAAACGGTGGAGAAATATTTGGATCAGAGACACGGGAAGTTTTCAGCAAGATTACATAATGGTCAAACAGATTCAGATATCAGATATGGGACTGTTAGGCATACCGAGGAGCACATAAATACTTCTGGTTTGGTCAGAGTATTCTTATAAGTTTCCAGTGCAATAGTCTTTATTGAAACTAAGTATGCTTAATACGAAATATGATTCCTCATTACATTTGCCTGCCACGTTTAGCACGTAGTCGGTATACAGGTTGTACTATTGAAGTTAGTGCGGTATTGAGTATTAATAAGTAAGTTGAAAGTAAATAGTATTTCTTTAAAGAAATGGTTCTAGGCGCTACAGTCTGGAACCGCACGTCCGCCACGGTCGCAGGTTCGAATCCTGCCTGTGGCATGGATGTGTGTGATGTCCTTAGGTTAGTTAGGTTTAAGTAGTTCTAAGTTCTGGGGGACTGATGACCATAGCAGTTAAGTCACATAGTGCTCAGAGCAATCAGAAATATTTAAAAAAAGTTTTGAACTTCTGTTTGTGAATAGTATTTTGTGAGATAAAAAGGAAATTGCATCCTTATATTACACCCTTTGCAATTTCAGCACTTCGTTCCTGTAATTCTATTCTTTTTGTTCTCTTATTTCTTCTGCTTATTTCCCGTCATTCAATGTACCTCAAATCAATTTTTTTTTTTTTTTTTTTTTTTTTTTTTTTTTTTTTTTTTTTTTTTTTTGGGGGGGAATCCAAACATCGTCCACCATTTCACGCCGTCCAACACCTTTCTAGACTACTAAATCCTACGAAAATATATTTTGATTTATTTCCCTCTGTATTTATTGTAATGGACTCAATAACCTACACGAAAGATGAAACAATCCACCTACATAGTGTATTTAACTAAAATTCTTCTGATTTTTGCAGACGAGTTATTTTCCTGGATGACAGAAAAGAACAGAAACGCAAGGGATTTTCTTCGTAAACGATTAACTTTCCATGATTTCAGAAGCCCTATTACATCACCCAAGTGAAATCACTGCGTGCACATCCTTCTCAGCTAGTTCCCTGTATTCAGAATCATGAGACCTTAAGGGCAAACTTGAGCGCCCATAACACCATACCCATCCACGTTAAGAGCAAACAGTAAGTGTGAGCTGTCAGTGAGACAGTCAGTTCGCACCACCGGGAGGATCCAACTTGTGGGCGGGTGGTCAGTGGCGGGCAGCTCGTTAGCGAGGTCCTCAGCATGTTCACGACAAGAGCGGGGGTCCCTTCACCTCCTACTGACTACGAACTTGGCGGCCTCTGTTCCCTGGCGGCGGTGGCGGCGGCTGCGGCGGCGGCACGCGGTCTGCGGTTAGAGGTAGTCTCCACTGCGCTCGCACCTCCTCTGGAGGTGTGGCTGTGCCCGTTCTCCGTGCACTGCTTCAAACGTCGTAAGAAACAAGACAGGTCAGTTACATACAACCGAAAAAGTCAGCGGAAGATATTTAAGCACGTCTGTTAGTCATTATCTTCTTTTGTTTTTTATCAATTGAAGCTATTAAATATAAATTTTTACTTAAATTGCAATAATTGAGACGGTGAAAATTCTACGTTTTTAATTAAACTGCTGATTGAAACTGAAGGCACAATCGCTTTGCTTGTCTTCATCGTTTGAACATTGACCCACAGAATGTTCCCTGACAAATACAACTCAAACTTATTCTATTCATTTATGACCCACAATATACCAGGGTAACGCAATCTGACTGCTCAAATAATTATCACAAAAAAAGGACCTTGAATTAGAAAAAACCCTAACAATAACCTCCACTTTTTCATAACACACTCACCTCACAGAAAATCTTCATAACACGAACTACAGCAAATACAGCAAATATACAACTAACTAAATAAAAAGATTCTAACTACTGTAGGCTCTGACTACTAAAAGGCATTTAGCTAGCGAAGGAAAGATTTTGTTGCAGAGCAAACAATGTATATAACAGATTTTACCCCAATCATGTGACATCTAGTTCCCAAAATTATGTAATCGTCCGTGACATCAGTTCCAAAAATTATGTAATCGTTAATAATTCCATTATCGACATTTTACAATCCATGTCCAACCAATACTAAATCTCCGTGACGGACACACGTCCAGACTGACCGCTCCTGCTAACATCGCTGACCTCCATCACTGCTAACAATTAACTTCTCACTGCGAGTCCGACCAGCCACAGAGTCTCTTACAGAGGGTGCACAGCGCTATCAGTGATATTAATGCAGAGCGCTGACAACATATACATATACACAGGCTACTTAAACTATATTATGAGAATTTTCATTATCACCTTTTTGGTATGTCTGTATTATCAGAGCTAATGAGTGGACGCTCTCCAGCTTCTTTTGTCCTGTATTTCTTCCTTAATCTGCTTCTAAACTCGTAATTTTTAACGTCATCCAACATTCTTCACACTATACCTGAAATCCTTTCCTCAATAAATCTTTGTTGCAAGCACTTTATTAGCACTACATGTCCCAACCGAGAAGTGTTATTCAGACTTATTATTTCCACACCTTTTCTTCCCTATCCATTCTTCGAAGCAATTCTTCATTCGGTACTTCTGCAGTGCATTCCCATTTTAATATTTATCTCCACAACTGCTTTTTAAACCTCTCCAAGCAGTTTCTACCTTTGTTTTTTACCATAGGCGAATCGCTGCCATGCAGTACGACACTCCACATAAAACACTTGTTGAATATTTCTTAATTTTATCACATTTCTTTTTATCACCAATAAACCCGTTCACATTTTGAAAATCTCAGTTACCGACATATCTTCTACGTCTTAAATTCCCTTACAATTTTAATTTTCTGTCAACCAATTTCCAAAGTAGCTAAAAGATTTAACTTCTTCGATGATCAATGCTTCAAATGGTAGTTTGACGGCACGCTAATGTTCGGTGAGTCTAATCACTTTAATCTTTCCTACTTTCGTTTCGTTTTACGCCTTATCCTTTTCTCATTTCTACCAACCATTCCATTGTAAATCTGTTGCCCTGCCCCTTAATCTATCACCAGTCCTTGATTACATGCATATTATTCAGTCTTTATCCTTTCTTTACCTACTAAGCCTTTGCGTTTTCTGATACTTTGTTAGTCTCTGAGCATAAGTACTGCAAGTCATCACCATTGTCCAGCGCTTGTTTCCTCACAGACAATCCTTACAACCACTCATTACTAGGTTACTGTGTCTACAGAACTATACGTACGAAATAATATCTGATACGGAAAGAAGCCATTGTCATAGTAAAACATGTATTGACTCTCACCTCGGAAGATGAACTGAAAAAAGTAGTATAAATTTACAACAATAAATTTTAGTCCTTCCTCCGATTCACCTCAACGCAGCTGAGTCTGTTGTATACTTATTTGTTTTAACTTCTCTCGTCGTATGAAGCCCTATGCGATTTATAATGGTTCTAGAAATCGTTGGTGATAATCAGCACTTTTGTGTAGCATCTCTTCCATTACACGTCATATTTGTTACGTCACCATTGCTCCTTAAAACTACTTTCTGTCTATGGATATCTTAACTTAATGCAGGTTAAGTAATGAGACAAATAACGAATGTACAGTGTCTTTCAAGCCAAACGCACAATATAACAGCATATACTGACGGAAGCCAAAAATGTTAAAATGTGTGTGAAATCTTATGGGACCAAACTGCTGAGATCATCGGTCCCTGAGCTTACGCACTACTTAATCTAACAAACTAACCTACGCTAAGGACAACACTCACAACAATGCCCGAGGGAGGACTCCAACCTCCTACGGGGAGAGCAGCGCAGTAACTATGCGAACATAAGCAGAATTTGAACAACGAAAACGCAGAGGAATCTGTATACATATTTAGGATATAGTCCTGGAACAACAGAAAACAAAATTTTGAACCAGAATTCACTGCACATTCCACTCACTTGAACTGAAGGAATTACCAATATTGTCTGCAATGAGTAAATGTTCCTACAATGGCTCTGGAATACTGTAGTGCGACAAATCATAAATATGAAGACATTATAATCAACATATTTCTGTTAGATTTTAAGTTTGCATGTGCTGTTAAATATTCACCAATGTAAATTTCCGTGCTCTTTCCTGATTTGGCAAAACCAACTCAGGTAGACGGTATACGACGCATGTATTTACTGCCACACTGCCTAAGAAATATATTCGTCTTGAAATTTTGACTAACATATAAAATTGTAGTAGCACACACATGCGCTGAAATGTTTAAATAAACCAAGAAAACATGTAACGGAAAATCTGGTATCACTACAGAAGGATGTGTAACACACGTAAATGCTACAAAGATATGACCTATGAGAGAAAAAAGTATTCGCACGATGATTACAGTGAAATGGTATCGGACGAGTAAGTTAGCGCTATTTTAATAGCAGGAAATTACTACATGTACAATTTATAAGCAGTGCGGAAAATTTACATTAAACAGAGAATATTTGTACGTAAATTCACCAAATCAATTTTTACATTTTAAACAAATCCTTTTCTCAGAATAATGGGGCAATGCTTCCTACAGTCTAACGTGTCATGGCGTGTCATATCACCATGACGTCTTCAAATTTGCCAGTTGTATAGCGATGCAGTAAAAACGTATTATTTACAGTCTCCTCGAAGAATGACTTATCAATAGTCCGCTATGTAAAACAAGTGTGTCTCACCCAGAAAAATGTAATCTCTGTCAATCTCACTGGATTTAGTAAACATTCCTGAGCACTGTTCGAACGTTATACGCAGTGCGTATGATTCTTAGCCGCGCGTGCCGTTATTAATTTATTGAATATTCATTTTTATTCACAAATTTTGACGTTTAATGTTGATACTGTCCCCCCTGTTGTTGAATACACAGTTCAATTCGTCTAATCATGTTTCCAAACACGAGCTGTATCATTTCATCTGTAACAGGAGCAGTGAATGTGGATACTGCAGTTTTCACTTCAACAATGGATTTTGGACGATTTTTATAGACAGTTGCTTTCGCTGCACCGCAGAAGAAAAATTCAGGTGGTGTTAGGTCAGGTGATCGTGGAGGCCAATTATGCTATCACCAAAAGCATCAGCAAGCAGTGACATTGAAACGCGAGCTGTATGCGCGGTTGCACCATCTTGTTGAAAATAACTGTTGAGTATTTAACTTAACATAAGTTCTCCTATGAATGAGTACAGAATATCACTGTAGTATTGTTGTGCGTTTATTATTTCGTTGAAAAATATGGGACCCACAACCCGACGTCTAGAAATTTCAATCCAAACTCCTATTTTCAGAGAATTAAGCGGTTCTTTATGAATACACAATGGATTTTCAGTACTCCACGCACGAGTATGTTGCGAGTTCATGTACCCAGATAAATGAAACCAAGCCTCATCAGTGAAAAATGTTTCATTAAGAATATACCTTGTATTTTGTTGAACGAAATTTTTGAACCATTGACAGTGTGGGCCGTTCCGACACTAACATCGATTTCCTGGGCGATTTTTCTTACTGACTTGTTTGGACTCATGGAGCTTCAGTGAACCTGTGCCACGAAATTTGTTAATCAAATCCCACACAGTTTCACGATTTGGGAATGTTGTCTCCGTAAAAACTGAATTAAATATTTGACGAACTGAAACTGTATTTACCGCCAGCTTTGAACACTTGTTCGACTAAAAACACACGTGTTTTAATGGTTAGCATTCTAACTGTTCCAACAACAAAACAACGAACAAAGGAACTAAGCTTATACGTTCACGTCATCACGTAACGACACAAACTAACGATAGTACTGACGCTGGCTGAGATGAACTAAACAGTGGAATGTTGGGAGAGTACACTTGAAGGGAAGTAACCCAGGTAGGCAAACAGTCATACGGCAAGCGCGGCTAACAATCTAAGCTCCTCCGTGTGTACTTCTGACCACAAAGCGATTATGATAGCTGGAGTCCAAAGTTTTTGTTGCCCGCGCCTTCTTATGCAGATACTTCCGTAGCAACTTTGATCCCTTAACAAATATTTCTTTATATCTAATCGAGAAGGGAAATATCAATTTTCACCATCTTAGATTTAAATTTTTTAAATGTAATGAAATATTTCCTTAAAATTTTTATCCCCTATTGTACTCCCAAAAACGCTGAAACACCTATTTTTCTTCTTTCTAACTGAGAAATATCAGTTGTCATAAACAAAATCTTAAGAATCCTTCCGTAGTTCTTGAGTAACTATTTTCAAAAAACTTTCATCCACTATTTTACCCCTAATGTCTTAATTTCCAAAAATACTGAGCATGTTGTGCAAGGACATCAGGGATATCCATTGCGTTCAGCATAAGAGACTGTGTGAAGTGGTTTCACAAGCTCCTTCGCTCTCGATCTTTTTTCCTTCGATCAACAGAAAATAATTAGTATAGAGAAATGAAATTTAGGAAATACATTTGAGCCGTGGAAAAAATTGCTATTGTGAAGAGCGCGTCGCAGTGCGTTGTGTGAAGCAGTCGCCCTCCGTTTCTGGAGGTGGCGCCGCTGTGGCAATAGCAGCTTTGGTGTCTCCCTCTGGTGGAAAAGGGGAAAGGTTGCCTGTTCCACGTGCATTTAAGGGGCACGATGAACTCACCAGTGATCCCCCTCCCGGATGACGAACTTCGCCGTGACATCTACCCTTCCTTCCAACTATAACCTGGCCTTGTTCCCCCCCCCCCCTCCCAAGGGCCCCCTTTTTCCTCTTCCCTCCTTCTCCCAGAGCGGATTTTCCTCCATCCTCCCCCTCCCCTGAGACCCTGCACCTCATACTTGCCTCTTTCCTTCCCACATCCCTCCCTACCTGGCCTTCTTCAGCATGCCCCCCCCCCTCATCTCCTCCATCCCTTCCCCTCCCTCCCTTCTTAAGGTCCTCCTCATCTCCTAGCGCCTGGCAGATCCTCTGTATTGATCATCATCAGTGTGCCACATCAGTGTTGTCTAGTGCTGTTTCTACTGCGCGTCAAGAGGTGTGATTTTAATTGTGTACTGCCTTGAGGTTTGCCGTCACTGTTATGTTATATGCTATGCCATCCGTCGATACCTTTATACTGTGCCTTATGTTCTTTTAATCGTCGCAGTGTGTGGCTTTTTGTGTGTGCTACTTTTAAACAGTTTTTTATCTCCATTTTAGTCACCCCATTTTTTTTGTCTATTGCCTTCCATGTTGTTCCCCCTTTTTTATATCTATGTTCACCTTATTCTCTCCTTTGCTGTTTTTAAATGTCTTCTATTGTTTGTTCTATGTCTTTCGTCTGAAGAGCAGCGCATATGCTGCTGCCAGCCCGCCCCGATGGGGAATTGAAATACAATAAAGAAAAAAAAAAACTCGCCAGTGGCGGTTGGTCAGTCGGAGTGAGGCTGGGTCAGTATCGCGTCATCAGTTGCTGGTCTCCCTCTCGTTCGCAGTTAGTGTCTGTCTGTCGTAGGAGTGCTAGTATGCCCGTCGTTTGGATCAAACTTTAAAGCCGGAAAATGAGAGTCTTGCCATTCCGCCAGTAACAGAACTCAGCTAGTGGTCGCCCGGTCGGGGCTGAGTTCCTGCATCTGAGTCTGCGCGTTAGGCCGCCAGTCTGCTCGAGTTGCTTGGGCAACGGTCGTTGGCGGTTGGATCGATCAGTTGGTCGGTCGCGCACTGAGACACGATATGACTTGTCCGCCTTGAGCGTCGGCGTATGTCAGGTCGCCACGTGAGTCCAGTGGGCCGCACCGTAAGGCGAGGGGTAGTGGCTTCGCGGTCGACACGAGAGCAACAGGAGTCAACCCACGACATAGGGCTGGCCGGTGCGAGCTGCGACGCCGTGAGACGGGAGATCGGCGCGCCTTCCTGCGTGGTTGAAGCGGCTGGCAGCGGACGGTTCGGGAGAGCGTTGGGGGTGCAGCGTCAGGTCTTCGCCAGAAATCGCAGTTTATTAGAAGTTAAGTGATTGGAGATATGTTGTTTCATTTACTTGTTAAATTCTACTTGTTTTCTTGGTGAGGTCACCAGCCGCTTTGTTTTCGGATCGTCCCACCATTCTTTTCCGTTTTCCCACCCGCGGGAAGGTGGTTATTTATGAATTGGGTGGTCCGTTTTTCACTTGTGGAGAAGGGGCGGGTTAGAGCTACCTGCGGTTCGGGTTGTTCAGTAATCTCCCTGTCAATCTGCCATACGTTAATAGCTGCCTCTGTCATGTTTGTCGGATTCGGTGTTAACGAATTCATTGCTTGAAGTCTAACGGCCGAATTTCTGAAATATGTTTTTGTTTTGCCTATTATCTTGCGAGGTGGTATATGTGTAATGTAGAGCATGTTTGTATATTCTATGTGAGACTGCATTTCATGGATTTTTATTTAAATGGTCATTTTAGTGTGTAAAGTTGCCACCCTTCCACCGTAAGAGTTTCGTTTTAAAAACAAGTTGCGCTTTCGGTGGCAAGTAATTTTTTTAATGTTAGTGTTTTGTACCATTTCCATCCCTCCTACGGGGTGCATAGTTTCTGTGCTTGTGTGAGTTGTTAAAAATTTTAGTTTAAAGTAATCTGGTGTGTTGCAGATTTGCACCAGTGTAGTCTTACAGAAGTAGTTGTGAGCGGTCGTCACTACGGCCGTGTCAAAAGGGAGCGGCGAAGTTCTCAGCCCGAAAGCTCATACTGTCAAAATTTCTTTCTGCCTCTGAATAAATTGTAACTTGATATTTAGAGGGTGCTTTCTGATTATAATTTTAAATCTGTTAAAAAAAAGAAAAGGGCGGTGGGGGGGGGGGGGGGGGGGTAGGAATAAAATTTCCATTTGTTGAAAGAAATTTAATTCTTCATCAGTTACCCACTGGCAACTACTTCCACGCTCACGTAGTGTGATTAAATGCGTTAATTTTCTTGAGCAATCGCTAGTAAATAAAGTAAATTCTTAAGAAAATGTTTTGAAAGTAAATTCACCGTTCAAGCGATAATAGCGATACCGTATGCATCTTTATCGACAGTATTAAGGGTGTCTATGATGTTATACAAGGTGCGAGTTACTTGTGGGTAGACTTGCCTCTAACCGGCAGAAGCCTTGCCTCGAACGCAGGCGTCAATCGGACTGTGTGCAGAGCCTAGGGCAAACGCCGTAACCAACTAGCTCGCCACAGCGAACGCCGCAATGAGCTGCGTCGTGTTAGTAGGGGCTTAACGCCTTCCCAGTAAGGGAATCAGGCGCGCTCTGTTCGAGAGGACGGGCGCTGCCTCCAAAGACAGCCCCTGGTCCACACATCAAAGGAGCACAGGCAGCGGCGTCTGGTTTCGGGGCTGCGTGTGTGCGCAGAATCCATAATAGCGTACACACTGTCTCGCCTGTGAGACAGTGTCTAACGTTCTCAGAGAGCTTCACCCTACGTCGCTTTACCACTGGAAGCAGTCTAATGAAAGTGATAGAGTATCGTTTTCATCAACAAAAACGTCAGTAATTTCACTTTAAAAGTTTCCTCGGAAACAGTGGGTGCAGGACTGAGATTCTTCCTGCTGCTCCAACTTTATGAAATAGTAACTATTGTAACTACAATTTCTTAGTTGCATAGAAGAAGAAACTGTAGATCAAATAACCTACGAAAAATCCGAACAAATGGTTAAAATAAACATATAAAAATCCTAGAGTGAATATTGAATTAATTACACAACACTTAGACATAAATACAGGTTCCTGGCCTCGAAGTATAAGGTGTCAGGTAAACGGCTATGTGCTATAACATACCTCAATGCGGAAAGAAATAAGTATTCATGAATGCCAAAAACATTTCTCAATAAGTTTAGTGTACTCACCAAAAAAAAGCTTTGTTATTTTCGGAAAGGAGTTTTATATTCGATTTTTATATTTGTCAGAGCAGTTCACACGACACTCATTCTTCCTGGATAATAAACAGAATTTGCATTGTGTAACCAGGAGTGACTGGTGGTAAACTAATAATATTAAAGGTACCTAAAGAAGAGCTTCATTAAAACTCGACTGCATTTTTTTTATTTTGTTGACTTTAAGATTTCTTGATTCGAGGCCCTCGGCCGTGAAGTAATTGCCTTTTTGAAACTCGTAGTTCTGAAGGTTCAGCTATGTGCCGTTTTGGTTTAAAGGTGTCATTAAATTATAATAAATTAAAATTTTGAGTGAAACTGACCCCAACCTTATTTGGCCGTTTCCACAATCCTAATCACCTGCTCTGCTCAGCGGGTTAAGAGGGCGTCTCGCTGACTTTCAACTAGAGTTACGCGGCATCTGTGTGGTAGGTATTAGGTAGTGGTTTGGTTTCATCAACGCTGCCTTACATTGCCTACCATGTATCTGCTACCACAGAGTAAAGGGACATAGACAAGAATCCTATCGAATCACGTGAAATGAAGGATAGCGGTATCAACAAGGCAGACGACCGATCCCGCACCGCCGCAAGGTAATGTTATTTTTCCATGCGTGTAGCTAATGCAGCCAGTACATTGTCGATTATCACAATAAACAGTAGAAAATCAAGATGTTCTCCTGGTGTTTGATTTTTTACAACTTCATTGAATGTAGTTGATGCACTAATATGGTCGTACTTTGTATTGCGCTTGTGTCGTCTTCAAGTTTGTTCCTGATATTCTTCACATTTAGTCAGGGATTTGTCTTTTTCCGTAATTTCTGAAAATGTGAACGTCATAACTTGGATAGATTCGTGTACGGATGGATAAAGCACATGTCCGGTGCTCAGATCTTGATCAGATGACTGCAGCGAAACGCTAGCCTCTCGCAAGCGTTCCAGGATTCTATTCCATGCGACACATATTATTCCCGTTTTCAACTTATTTTCAAAACCAGTTCGTACACCTTATTGCGGCACTCTGCCTTTTGAAGCATGTTAGTAGATATGTAATTGAAACTTATCTGATCGTATGAAAACCAAATAAAAGCGCTCTTGTAGCATCAGCTCTGGCCAGTGTTCGATAACGTCTACAAAATCGGAATTTTAGTACTATTATTTTTTAGCGCTGTGAAAACAAGGCCCCATTGATAGGTAGAAGCGGAAAAAGTGTACAGAGGCTTTCAAGGGAAATTGAGGAATGTCTACAACATTCAGCAGCACTCTTGGCGACCAAATTTAGCGAATGAGAAAAACAGAGAATACATTCAGCGTACTTATTTATATCTTTAATTTGTGCTTCTAAGCCGGTGTATCTGCCACTCATGTTATTAGCGCTGTCACAGCTTTGCCCAGGCCAGTCTTTGATATTAACGCCATTCTCTTCTAAGAAAGGTAGTAAGCTTTCAGAGAGTTGTTCTGCAGTATGACCTTCAATAACCAAAACCTTCACAAATCTTTCCACTGGTCTGGGTGGAAGGACATAACGCACTATCAGAGTCGGATGATTTACGTGAAATATATCTGGAGCAGAATCCAATGAGACTGAATAGTGTTTTAATCTCTTAATTTCGCAAATAATGTGATCCAGTATGGCTGATGCAATTAGATGCACAAATTCCTCACACATTGTTTTTGACAAATATGGCTTATGTCCCTTTCCTTTATTTGCATGAATACGTACATGTTGTGCTAGAAACACATCAAATTTGGTTCTTAATGCTAATAACCTTAAATAATTTCCACTTTGGGGTGAACCAAAAATTTCATCACTACCTCTAAACGCTCAGGTAAAAACTCATAACTGCAACAATTCGTTCTAAGAGTGCTAGCCGGCCGCGGTGGTCTAGCGGTTCTAGGCGCTCAGTCCGGAGCCGCGCGACTGCTACGGTCGCAGGTTCGAATCCTGCCTCGGGCATGGATGTGTGTGATGTCCTTAGATTAGTTAGCTTTAAGTAGTTCTAAGTTCAAGGGACTGAAAGACCATAGATGTTAAGTCCCATAGTGCTCAGAGCCATTTGAACCATTTTTAAGAGTGTTAGCCAATACTCTTGTGCGCTCTAAGTTTGGCTTATAAGTTGAGAATCGACACGTGCATCCGTCTTTAACAGGGAAATTATTGCTTTTCTATGCGAACTGCTTTCTTCATGTCTCTTCAGCAAAACATCTGCATGCTTCCAGACATCCAATCCGTCTTTCGTAAACCATGGCGAGCTGTCAGAATCTGCCACTTAGCAAACAAAACAGAACAGTCGCCCCCTGCTTTCTGAATAGCACAACCAATCTCTCATGTAAGTTTTATTCGTCAGTTTATGTTTAAAGTGAAAAAACAACTTTCTACAAAATAGGGGTTTATTTTTCCTTCTATTCTTATTGAATACAGAAAAGTACTGTTCATATGCTGAACTTCGCTGCTTCCTTTCATATTCAAATAATCTCTGTGAATGTTGTTTAGCCACTCACCAATATCGTTAGAATACATTTTACTTTCACTTTCTGTTCCACTTGTACAAGATGCGGTAACATCCGTAGCCTGTAACATTTTTTCGACTTCTCTTTGTCCTGAAGACGAGGTCTGGGCCGATGGGTCTTCCTATGCTTTTCAGTTCAGTTGGGCTTCTAGACGATATGGCTGAACTGGAAAGATTTGCCGTCTGTTCAGTTGCTGTATCACTTACGGAAAATTTAACTACATCGGTAAAGTTGCATATTCTGATGAGTCTTCTGTAGTATAACTATCACTCTTGCAATCAACTAAAGCTTTTGTATTTTGTACTTCATTTTCTATATATTCGAAAAAATCATTCTCAACATTAAAAAACTCAGACAGTTTATGTACTTTAGATATAACAGCAAGTGTATTTCTATTCTTTTCATCTCTTGCTTTACGCTTTGCACTTACAGCAGCTCAGTGGCGTCCGGTATATCTCTGTCTGCTGCTCAAGGTGGTTAGCTCTATCTGTTTAGAGGCGAAAATAAATTACAAAATAAAACGGAATACTACAGTTTTATCGGTTTGCATAACGCGAAAGTATCATAAATAATATGTCAATTTTCTATTGAAGTTAGTGCCAGTTGACAGCGCAAATGTTAAGCTATATATATATATATATATATATATATATATATATATATATATATATATATATTAGTCCAGAGACTGGTATGATGCAGCTCTCCATGCTACTCTATCCTGTTACCCTGTGCAAGCTTCATCTCCCAGTACCTACTGCAACCTACATCCTTCGGAATCTGCTTAGTGTGTTCATCTCTTGGTATCCCTCTACGATTTTTAACCTCCACGCTGTCCTCCAATACTAATTTGGTGATCCCTTGATGCCTCAGAACATGTCCTACCAACCTATCCCTTCTTCTAGTCAAGTTCTCTTCTCCCCAATCCTATTCAATAATTCATTAGTTATGTGATCTACGCATCTAATCTTCAGCATTCTTCTGTAGCACCACATTTCGAAAGCTTCTATTCTCTTCTTGTCAAAACCATTTATCCTCCATGTTTCACTTCCATACACGGCTACACTCCATACAAATACTTTCAGGAACGACTTCGTGACACTTAAATATATACTCAATGTTAACAATTTTCTCTTCTTCAGAAATGCTTTCCATGCCATTGACAGTCTACATTTTATATCCTCTCTAATTTGACCATCATGAGTTATTTTGCTCCCCAAATAGCAAAACTCATTTACTACTTTAAGCTTATTACTTCTTAATCTAATTCCTTCAGCATCACCCGACTTAATTAGACTACATTCCATTATCTTCGTTTTCCTTTTGTTGAATTCATCTTATATCCTCCTTTCAGGACACTGTCCATTCCTTTCGACTGCTCTTCCAAGTCCTTTGCTGTCTCTGACAGAATTACAATGTCATCGACGAACCTCAAACTTTTTATTTTTTCTCTATGGATGTTAATACCTACTCCGAATTTTTCTTTTGTTTCCTTCACAGCTTGCTCAATATACAGATTCAATAACATCGGGCGGAGGCTACAACCCTGTCTCACTCCCTTCCCAACCACTGCTTCCCTTTCAGGTCCCTCGACTCTTATAACTGCCATCTGGTTTCTGTACAAACTGTAAATAGCCTTTCGCTCACTGTATTTTACCCCTGCCACATTCAGAATTGGAAACAGAGTACTCCAGTCAACATTTTCAAAAGCTTTCTCTAAGTCTACAAATGCTAGAAACGTAGGTTTGCCCTTTCTTAATCTAGATTCTAAGATAAGTCGTAGGATCAGTATTGCCTCACGTGTTCCCATATTTCTACGGAATCCAAACTGATCTTCCCCGAGGTCGGCTTCTACCAGTTTTTCCATTCGTCTGTAAAGAATTCGCATTAGTATTGTTCAGCCATGACTTATTGAACTGATAGTTCGGTAATTTTCACATCTGTCAACACCTGCTTTCTTTGGGATTGGAATTATTATATTCTTCTTGAAGTCTGAGGGTATTTCGCCTGTCTCACACATTTTGTTCACCAGATGGTAGAGTTTTGTCAGGACTGGCTCTCCCAAGGCTGTCAGTAGTTCTAATGGAATGTAGTCAACTCCCGGGGCCTTGTTTCGGCTTAGGTCTTTCAGTGCTCTATCAAACTCTTCACGCAGTATCATATCTCCCATTTCATCTTCATCTACATCCTCTTCCATTTTCATAATATTGTCATCAAGTACATCGCCCTTGTATAGACCCTGTATATACGCCTTCCACCTTTCTGCTTTCCCTTCTTTGCTTAGAACTGGGTTTCCATCTGAGTTCTTGATATTCATACAAGTGGTTCTCTTTTTCTCCAAAGGTCTCTTTAATTTTACTGTAGGCAGTATCTATCTTACCCCTAGTGAGATAAGCTTCTACATTCTTACATTTGTCCTCTAGCCATGCCTCCTTAGCCATTTTGCACTCCCTGTCGATCTCATCTTTGAGACGTTTGTATTCCTTTTTGCCTGCTTCATTAACTGCATTTTTATATTTTCTCCTTTAATCAATTAAATTCAATGTTTCTTCTGTTACCCAAAGATTTCTAATAGCCCTCATCTTTTTACCTACTTGATCCTCAGCTGCCTTCACTATTTCATCCCTCAGAGCTCCCCATTCTTCTTCTGCTGTATTACTTCCCCCCATACCTGTCAATTGTTCCCTTATGCTCTCCCTGAAACTCTGTACAACCTCTGGTTTAGTCAGTTTATCCAGGTACCATCTCCTTAAATTTCCACCTTTTTGTAGTTTCTTCAGTTTTAATCTACAATTCATTACCAATTGATTGTGGTCAGAGTCCACAATTGCCCCTGGAAATGTCTTACAATTTTAAACCTGGTTCCTAAATCTGTCTTACCATTTTATAATCTATCAGAAACCTGTCAGTATCTCCAGGTTTCTCCCATGTATACAACCTTCTTTTATGGTCCTTGAACGAAGTGCTAGCTATGATTAAGTTATGCCCTGTGAAAGATTCTACCAGGCGGCTTCCTCTTTCATTTCTTACCCCCAATCCATATTCACCCTTTTCCTAGTCACCCATGACTAATAAATTTTGGTCTCCCTTCGCAATATGAATAATTTCTTTTATTTCATCATACATTTCTTCAATTTCTTCGTCATCTGAATAGCTAATTGCCATATAAAGTTGTACTACTGTGGTAGGCGAGGTCTTCGTATCTATCTTGGCCACAATAATGCGTTCACTATGCTGTTTGTACTAGCTTACGGGCATTCCTATTTTCTTAGTCATTATTAAACCTACTCCTGCATTCCCCCTATTTGATTTGGTGTTTATAGCCCTGTAGTCACCTGCCCAGAAGTCTTGTCCCTCCTGCCACCGAACTTCACTAATTCCCACTATATCTAACTGTTACCTACACATTTCCCTACCCGATTAAGGGATCTGACATTCCACGCTCCGATCCGTATGACGCCAGTATTCTTTCTCCTGATAAAGACATCCTCTTGAGTAGTCCCCGCCCGGAGATCCGAATGGGGGAATATTTTACCTCCGGAATATTTTACCCAAGAGGACGCCGTCATTTAACAATACAGTAAAGGTGCATGCTCTTGGGAAAAATTATGGCTGTAGTTTCCCCTTGCTTTCAGCCGTTCGCAGCACCAGCAGAGGAAGGCCGTTTTGGTTAGTGTTACAAGGCCAGATCAGTCAATCATCCAGACTGTTGAAACTTCCTGGCAGATTAAAACTGTGTGCCGGACCGAGACTCGAACTCGGGTCCTGTGCCTTTCGCGGGCAAGTGTTCTACCAACTGAGCTACCCAAGCACGACTCACGCCCCTTCCCCACAGCTATACTTCTGCCAGTACCACGTCTCCTACCTTCCAAACTTTACAGAAGCTCTCCTGCGAAACGTGGGCCTCATAGTGAAGGTATGCAGTGAAGACTCGTGCGCATGGGTTGTTCCTCACACGCGCTCCCACACTGCAGCCATTTATGGCCTAAGCGCGAAGTACCTACGTAACTTTGACCTACCGGCTACCCACGAGCTACAGTGCGTCAGTTCCTGGCAAGACTCAGCACAACCAGGACCACCTCCGAAAGTCTCCAACGTAGCTTTGGACGAAACGTCAGGGGTAGAAGAGTTACATGGACCACGGCCATACAACCCGGAAGAATTCTCGGCAGCTGAAACATACGGTCGTGAAAGCCTTCATTGTATGAAGAAAGGGTTGAATGTAATATAGCGAGAGCTAGTAAAGACACGACTGAATAAAATAATTATTTTCAGGCTATTTCACATGCAAATGGAAGTGTATGGGCAAGAGTGCTCTTATTTATACGTTCCAGTTTCGTTGCAGATGTCACAGACAACTTTCCAAATGAAGATGCAAATAATGGACTGACGTTCGGTGCTTGTTTACAACCTCCAATGGCGGTAAGGGCAATGGATACTACAATAAGTACGTGATAATGAAGATTGTTTGGAAGATTTAAAATCATCAGAAATAGCTCGGCAAGATGACGAAGGCGTATACGAAACGGTCTGTCACTTTCTGGAAGACCAGAAAGAAGAGAATCTTTCAGGGCCGTTAAGAAGATTTTTAATTTTTATAACAATAAAGATTTTTAAATTAACAGTAAATAATGTAGAAAGGTACGCTTGTGCAAATGTTTTCAAAGGTCAACATAATCGTTCTACATGATAATGTAGCATAATCGTATGCTACAATAACGTGACGGTACATGGCACTAACATATTGAGCCGTGGGACGTTACAGGCACAGTACAAGTGGGACAAATTTTCTAAAATAATCTGTTACGTAGGCGTACGTATTCTATAAGAGTTCTACTGTGGTGCGAAAGGTAACCCATCTTACTAAAACAAAACAACTAGGTATTGCTACGAAGCAGTTATATTTACTGCGTGTGAAGAATTTTTCAGCGACGCCCTATTTAGATATTATGCCTATGTGAGTTTTCGGTAGACAGAATACGTATAAGCGTCTTTTCATTTTAGATATCACGTATCGTCGTCGTCCTATCAAAAGGGACGAAAGACGGCACACTTGTGGTCTGTGCGTCAGGCATACTACATCAAGATACACAACATGCCAACGGTATCTGCAGATCGACACTCGCCGTCGCCTTTGTTTCTATTTTAATAGAAGCGACGTGCATACTAGGGGCTCGAGAAGAGAAAAGTTTGTTTTATGGGGATCATATTTTAGCAGACAGGTCATTCTATTGACCAGGAATATCGACAGATGCCGCGAGAAGACGTGTTTTCTAAAATCATACAAGATTACAGTAGATTAGTTTTCAAAAGATTTTTCTGGAAATTTGTGGTAAAATCTTGTGGTACCAAACTGCTGAGGTCATCGGTCCCCGAAGCTTACACACTACTTAATCAAACTTACGCTACGGACACACACACACACACACACACACACACACACACACACACACACACACACACACACACACACACTCATGCCGGAGGGAGGACCCGAATCTCCGACGGGGGGTTCCGCGCGAACCGTGATAGAACGTCGTAGTCCAAGCGGCTACTCCACGCGCCATAATTTTCATTCTGTAATAGTTCTGAGGTCACAAAACGTTGTGGATGAATGAAGAACACGGAACTGAAGAGTCTACTGTTTCCGGAATGACGATAAAACCAGGGTGGAGAAAATTGCCTACTGGTCCATATTTTTCATAAGTCTAGCTTTCTCCGGATTTGTCTTTGCTTCGACCGCATCCAAGGCTGTCCGTTGCGGGGAGGGACTGAGATAAGCCCGGACTTGTTCTGTTGTCGGAGAAATTAGAATGCTTGAAAACAACACTCGTTGCTAATAATTTACTAAATGGTCGCACTTGTGCGCGTAGTTTCGTTCGATGGGCGTTAAAAAAAAGCCAGGGCCACGCACAGTTAACTGCTCCCCTGCACTGTTCACGAACTTTATTAGTCTGCAACTGGTGCCAGAGACATCTTGGACTTTGTACATTTTTATGTTTTAGCTTTTACTCGGTACTTTCGCCGCGCGTAAAAGACGCCGTTGCGGGCGGCAGCTCACAAAGCTATGCTGTCCTGCCGGCACATTTGATTGTTTGCAGCAAGCGACAATGTCCTTTGGTGTGTAACACTCACAACACTCTGCGATAACTTTGATTCTACCCGCCGTGTCAAACTGAAAGCTGTTATCACATTTTAACCCTATGATGAATGGTGCCGAAAACACACATGAATGCATATGCAGGGCCTCCAAGGCCCTGCCCTAATTTAAAATTTTCCTCTTTTCATATAACCATTCTTTGGAGTTAAATTTATTTCTGTAAAATTTATTGTCATATTGAAAGATTCCTAAGAAAGAGTAACAGGATATGTTGGGCCTCATTAATGTTTTATTAATTGTTGAAAAAAGCTCTAAGAGTAAATTTTTATTAGTTACATCCATTTGCATAAAACATACAGAATTAATTTTATTAATTCACTTATAAGTTGAAGTTTACATTTTATAACATTTATTACAACCAATTTCTTCAATTAAAACATACTCATTATTCACAATATTGTGTATATAGGCAATATTTTGACAAAAAGTTATTATTCATTGCTCACACAAAATTGCATTTTTCTTAGATTTCAACATGTGACAAACAAGAAGCACACAGAACGCCACTACGTTCCTTACAAATGTTGGTTTTGCACTTAATGCATGTCATAGCACTTTTCATGTGTTTATTATATGGACAATAATTGCATCTTCTTCTTTTTCTCGATACAGGTAGTTGGTTCGGCAATATGACATCTTTTTGAACACCACATCTTTGCATGGCATCAACGATTTTCTTTGGAAGATTAGGGATTTGAATACGAAGTTCCATTAGTGGTCTTACCATTTTCTCTGCTAAATCTCTTAGGAACAAACGCCTTTTATCACTTCCTCCACTATGGTATGTCAGATGTTGGGCGGAAAATAAAATTTCACTGTTCATTGCTACGACGTCCATCATATTCATCCATAATGCAAATGGCCACCTTCTTGTTTGTCTCTTGCAAGTGTAATAACGAATTCTCTGGTCCATTTGATCTACTCCACTCTTCGTAGAGTTATAGAACTTTATTATATCTGATTTCTTTTTTGCATGAGTTTCATCAATGATTATGTCGTAATGCATTGTGCTAATGAGAACTACAGAGTTTTTCTGTTTGGGAACATAACTCACAATTGTGATGTCACCTCTAAATGCAAACAGCGGAATGAATCGCTCTTGAGGTAGATGGTTTCATCTCATTAGGAATTTCTGGTTTATTTTGTTTGATTTTTCCCACCACTGTAATTAGCTTCTGAAGCATCTATTCTGCCAGCTGCACACTAGTAAAGAAGTTAACAGTATTTTTTGATGATCCTTCAATTCTTTTAGCAAGATTTTTCACCACATTCAATACAAAATTTTTCTGAATAGGTTCATGGGGGTTCCTTCCCGTGTAAGCAATTCCGCCTAAAGCATATGCAGATGTAGCATCACATAACCAAAATATTTTTATGCCATACTTTGCTGGTTTAGAGGGCATATATGGGTGAAGCTGCATCTTCCACGGAATGGGACTAGCTGTTCAACTGCGAGCGAATCATCGTGAATCATTCTATTTCTACACTTCTCAAGAAATAGTTCCCATACATAGCGAACAGCTGCAAGTTTGTCATCTGCAGATCGAGCTTCACGGGTACACCTATCATCAAATCTAATCATTCTCCTGATGTCCTCGAATCTATTTCCTGACATGGTAGCCTTATATGTAGGATTTGCCCTTTCATCCAAGAATAATTCTCTAATAGGGGCATCCCAACTTTTCTCAACACCAGAAATCAGTAAAGGACCAAGAAAACCGTCCATTTCAGCAAGCGAAACGTTTTACCACATAAAGCAGCCACTCGTCTGCCTTCAATATTTGTGCAGTTGATGATTTCCTCTTCTATTTCCTTGGAGATGAAATAGTCCCAGGCATCCTTAGGTGTACAGGTCTTCAAACCACGGGCTGGACCAGGTGCCTTCCTCACGATATTATGGACAGGTGTACGAAAAGTTGCAGGAGGATCTAATCTCCAAGTCATTCCATTCCGACTGATGTATGTGTGGTCTTCTATACCTTTTTGTGGTGGTTCTTCATTTTCAGACTCTGATGAAGTAATTATATCAGAAGAACTGTCATCTGCCTCGATATTCACATCTGCATGTTCATTGGCTGATTCTTCACTACTTGCATATTCAAAAATATTTCCTTCCTCACAAGAATCATCTTCAAACCACTCAGACAAAACACTTTCAAAATTAGCTGCATTTGCACGTACTGACTCTCTTGCTTTGCGTGTTGAAGCCATAGCAAAAGGAGTCTCTCTCGAACAGCAGCTTGTGCAGCACTAAACGAGTCATACTCGTAACAATATGGGCCTTGCAGCAATAAACAAGGTACATTAACAATGAGGCTGACAAGAGCAGCACAGGATAACAATACTATGCAATAATAAAACATTTGATAGCAAAAAGATCAATAATACACCGACATCGCCAATATATGAAAGTAGTGTGTATTATTTTTTAGTTATACTATTACTACTACAGCTGCTGCTGCTGTTGGCACTCCTGTTGCTGGAAATACCACTACAGTTATTGTTGAATTAATAACTGCTCCCAAACAAATGCTGAAGACAATATAGGCTAAAGAACATTTATAAATGTGTGAGGGCTTCTGAAGCCCTGCATATGCATTCATGGTGTATGGGTAAACGTATTGAATTATACAAAAAACTTAAAAAGGTATCTCGTTCAGACTTGATAGGAGGAATGTGACAGTGTTAGTGAAAGAATACTGGAAAGCAGTTTGAAATCAAACCAAAAATTACAGAATTATTTTAAAAATGAAGACATACAAGGGCCTCGCAGGCCCTGTATATGCATCCTAGGGTTAAGTCAGACCTGCAAAAATATAACTGAAAATCGCATCCAATTCCGTGCATTAGTTCTTGCGTGGTGTTCGTACAGATATATACACAAAAAAAATCGAAAAATAATTTTTTTTCTCTTCGGTAGCTGGTAGAAAAACACCCTCATAGTCAGTTTGCTTAAATGTCTGCTACGTACACCCATCTTCAAGTTACAATTTTATTATACGTGTTAATTCAAATTGCAGTGGAAACCACTGAGCGTATCATTCAAGGAGCACTGGCTTTTGCCCGCATCTCGTGGTCGTGCGGTAGCGTTCTCGCTTCCCACGCCCGGGTTCCCGGGTTCGATTCCCGGCGGGGTCAGGGATTTTCTCTGCCTCGTGATGGGTGTGTGTTGTGTGATGTCCTTAGGTTACTTAGGTTCAAGTAGTTCTAAGTTCTAGGGGACTGATAACCATAGATGTTAAGTCCCATAGTGCTCAGAGCCATTTGAACCATTTGAACTGGCTTATGTACAGGAAAGCTATGTCCAATACTGAATTATTTTCGTTGCCAGTGTCTTGAGTAGCTTGGTGGACATCACTCCAGATCACAATCCTTCGAAAAATTGTTAGATGTACCGATAAGGGAACACTTCCTTTCAATCGTAAAGCTGACAGTATTAATATGACGTACAGATTCAAGAGTTACACCATTCTTCAACGCCACGGATTTGTAAATTGAAAATTATTGAACTTTTATTAAAATTATTGTTTAACCATTTAGCTGTCTTCGTACTTCAGGCTTTACCGTTAAGAGGATATAGTGGGGTGGAGTACTGCAACGAGATATTGCTTAAAATACACTCCTGAAAATGGAAAAAAGAACACATTGACACCGGTGTGTCAGACCCACCATACTTGCTCCGGACACTGCGAGAGGGCTGTACAAGCAATGATCACATGCACGGCACAGCGGACACACCAGGAACCGCGGTGTTGGCCGTCGAATGGCGCTAGCTGCGCAGCATTTGTGCACCGCCGCCGTCAGTGTCAGCCAGTTTGCCGTGGCATACAGAGCTCCATCGCAGTCTTTAACACTGGTAGCATGCCGCGACAGCGTGGACGTGAACCGTATTTGCAGTTGACGTACTTTGAGCGACGGCGTATAGTGGGCATGCGGGAGGCCGGGTGGACGTACCGCCGAATTGCTCAACACGTGGGGCGTGAGGTCTCCACAGTACATCGATGTTGTCGCCAGTGGTCGGCGGAAGGTGCACGTGCCCGTCGACCCGGGACCGGACCGCAGCGACGCACGGATGCACGCCAAGACCGTAGGATCCTACGCAGTGCCGTAGGGGACCGCACTGCCACTTCCCAGCAAATTAGGGACACTGTTGCTCCTGGGGTATCGGTGAGGACCATTCGCAACCGTCTGCATGAAGCTGGGCTACAGTCCCGCACACCGTTAGGCCGTCTTCCGCTCACGCCCCAACATCGTGCAGCCCGCCTCCAGTGGTGTCGCGACAGGCGTGAATGGAGGGACGAATGGAGACGTGTCGTCTTCAGCGAAGAGAGTCGCTTCTGCCTTGGTGCCAATGATGGTCGTATGCGTGTTTGGCGCCGTGCAGGTGAGCGCCACAATCAGGACTGCATACGACCGAGGCACACAGGGCCTACACCCGGCATCATGGTGTGGGGAGCGATCTCCTACACTGGCCGTACACCACTGGTGATCGTCGAGGGGACACTGAATAGTGCACGGTACATCCAAACCGTCATCGAACCCATCGTTCTACCATTCCTAGACCGGTAAGGGAACTTGCTGTTCCAACAGGACAATGCACGTCCGCATGTATCCCGTGCCACCCAACGTGCTCTAGAAGGTGTAAGTCCACTACCCTGGCCAGCAAGATCTCCGGATCTGTCCCCCATTGCGCATGTTTGGGACTGGATGAAGCGTCGTCTCACGCGGTCTGCACGTCCAGCACGAACGCTGGTCCAACTGAGGCGCCAGGTGGAAATGGCATGGCAAGTCGTTCCACAGGACTACATCCAGCATCTCTACGATCGTCTCCATGGGAGAATAGCAGCCTGCATTGCTGCGAAAGGTGGATATACACTGTACTAGTGCCGACATTGTGCATGCTCTGTTGCCTGTGTCTATGTGCCTGTGGTTCTGTCAGTGTGATCATGTGATGTATCTGACCCCAGGAATGTGTCAATAAAGTTTCCCCTTCCTGGGACAATGAATTCACGGTGTTCTTATTTCAATTTCCAGGAGTGTATACATCCTCGATGGTCAAAGCTGCGCGCTATCAAAGTTATCGCTCAAATTTTGAAGGAAAATCGATTACAACGTCGTTATTTCACGAGTGTTCGTTTACCTCTTTAAAATGTGAGAAAGTCGATGACGTTCAAAATGGTTCAAATGGCTCTGAGCACTATGGCACTTAATACGAGGTCAGCAGTCCCCTACTTAAACCTAACCAACCTAAGGACATCAGGCATATCCATGAACGAGGCAGGATTCGAACCTGCGACCGTAGCAGTCGCGCGGTTCCGGACTGAAGCGCCTAGAATCGCTCGGCCATCGCGACGGGCAGTAGACGACGTTCCATTGTGGTGTTAAAAATTCAAGTATATACCAGTACTGAGGTTGAACAAACTATGAGCGCTAAATAAATGTCCACAGTATTCGAAATCATCTAAATAAAAAAAACAGTGTTTTATGATGATATCAAACTGAAACAGCTGATTCCGACATAGTTACATACCGAGAAGAAACATACTTTTTTATTGTTTAAACATCGGGGTATATATCAACAATAAGGACCTCTCCTCACGCTACAGTGGTTCTCCCTTTTCAGTCAGCAACTTTGGAATCACTGTTTAAAATCTATGTCACCCACTTTGTAAAAGAAGTTGACGTTTGGCGCCCAAGCACCGATTGTTAGATGACTGTACCTCTCGGGACTTGCGTCGACTGCCCTTTTTGAATCGCTGTTTCCAACGTCAACACACTAATTTTTGTGCTGTGTGGCGTTGGTTACATGCCAGGCGTTTGTTGCATGAACTAAATGTCTCTCAGTAGCTATTGCTGTTCATCGAGGTTAGCTGCGACACAACTGTTACCTCGTTCATCGTGACGCCAGGAACATTATTAATCAGTTGGCAGAATGTTGCGAACTTAACCAAATGGTGAGATAATTCACGTTTTTCACTAGTCTACTTGCTAAAAATAAAAACAATACTTGAAATGACTGTCAAAAAAAGAAAAAAAACTCTAACCTGACAGGAGCCCAGGCGCGCTCCACCCCCCTCCCCCCCTCCCACCCCCCCCTCCTCCTGCCCCCTCCACCAAAGCGAGACGCCCGTAGCGTTTGCTAACTCCTGCTACGTGGCTAATCCGGCACTGGGTTTTGAGCAACAAATTGTAGCGTTTCACGCCGTGATGAAGTTTTATAAAAGTACGTTATAGGTGATAGTTAAGAATATTGCAAGGGTAATTCTTCGTGAAGTTTTAATATTGTACTAAGCAGGACTGTGTTTCATACTGAAATCAGTTGCGGCAAGTGATCATACGCTCGCTGGTGTCTTGCAAATTGATCGTTTACGGACACATGTTTAGTGGCCACATCACTCCACGAATCTCATGCAACAACAGTAATTAATTATTGCGGAAAAGAAACAGGGCATGCTCCAAAAGGCTTCTTTTATAATAACGCCTGTCGTGTATCTTCAGTAACAAAAGTTTTTGTTACGCGAAGCTATCTGGCACCGACAATCAGAGATTGGGGTAATGGTAATGTATAAAAGTTATTGCACTTGCCTTAAGAGTGAAATCCGCATTTGTCAGACAGTCGTGGTGGGGGGGGGGGGGGGGGGATTGTTGTGCTGGAAGAGACCAAACAGCCAGGTCATCGGTCTCATGGGATTAGGTAAGAAAGTCGGCCGTGCCCTGTCAAAGGAACCATGCTGGCATTTGCCTGGAGCGATTGAGGGAAACCTAAATCAGGATGGCCGGACGCGGGATTGAACCGTCGTCCTCCCGAATGCGAGGGTAGATAGAGGGAAGCCTTATTAATACGCGGATGAGCCGAGACACGCAGTCATCAAATTGGTACCAGGAGGACAAACTTAGAATTTCAAGATGCATGAAATTATATTGAAAGTTAAAAATTGTATTGAATTCTGAATCAAAATAAACCCGCTTGAGATAAGGAATAAAAATAAAACGAAAGTGAACATTCAGCAAGCAGAAGTGGAAAGCGGTGCAGAGATAGGAAGGCGATCACAAACACGTAATACAGCATGTAAACAGGCAATGCAGTGAAACCACGTAAACAGCAGAGTCAGTCGACTGCTATTTAAGGTAAAGATAATGGTAAAACTAAAACTGTGAAACGGTTAGGAAGGGAGGGATTAATACAAAAGTGGGGTATTTAGTAAGAATATTAGGGAATCAGTGAAACTGAATATTCTGCAAATAGAGCCAATGGCAGCCCAAAAAACTGCTGAATATTAGAGTAAAAATTTTGGAAAAATGGCTCTGAGCACTATGCGACTTAACTTCTGAGGTCATCAGTCGCCTAGAACTTAGAACTAAATAAAACTTAACTAATCTAAGGACATCACACACATCCATGCCCGGGACAGGATTCGAACCTGCGGCTCCAGACTATAGCGCCTAGAACCGCACGACTACTCTGGCTAAAAGTTCTGGACCCGAAATGAAAGGATGACAAGGAAAGAAAAAAGTAGAGAAGTCGGAAGTAAATCATAAATGGACGGAAATAAGGAATTTGAAGTATGGGTTGGGGGAGGAGGGTGAGACAGAGGGGTAATATAATGAATCTCAAGATAAAGATAGAAAAACATAAGAATAAGAATGTACACGAAGCCACAGTGATCAGAGAAATGAGTGTACTCATGGAATGGGCAGTTACTCAAATGTAGATAAAGCAGTCACCGTACTGTCCAAAATTTGACTTCTTGTGTCCATTTGGTCGACGGGACTTAAAACTCTAGAACGCTTAATGAATTTTGTTATTTCAGACTCTACAACAACTGGTAGTTTCTTACCTTTAGAGACACTGTGTAAAATCTAGAGGCAATCAGGAGTAGGTTCACAATGGCCACCAGTACTCAGGTGTTCTCGAGGAAGGATTTGTTTCTTATCACACCCTTTTTGGTAAAAAGAAGATTTTGAAATATTATTTTGACAAAACGATAGGTTTGTTAAAGGACATTGGGCACAGGTGAGCTTATATACACCTGAGATAATCTTTAGTTGCTTCTTCAGTATGGACGAAAAGGTACTGAACCTTATCACAGGTGGAGAAACAGACTAACATGATGCCCTTTGAGGAGGTTGGTTAGTCTATGCATCGTATCACTCAGGATAAGTAGAGTGACGTTGCTGAAATCTGAAGAAGTATTATGATGACTGATCGTGTCTTTCACAATAAAATCTCCTTTCGCATGGCGAAAGGAAATTGACCGTAGGGCCGGTCAACTAGGAAACGAGGTTCCTGGATTGGAAGCGGCACGATGTTTTGACAATCTTTTTTATATTTAACACAAGCTACTACATATGCACTTCGCCACGATGATTAAGGAAAATAGCTTCCAACAACACACTAGCGTACAACATTCTTAGTATTCAGCTAATTCTTTAACTTAAAATTTAATATTTACATTCTAGACTTAAAATAAAAAAATTGAAACATGCAATATAAAAAACTAAATCTGTTGCTTGCTCCACGTCCCCAGGTACGGCTTCAGAAAATTTATAATTTAATATTGAACAGAGTGTGCACACCAAAATCGATATATTAACGATTGATTTTCAACATCTGACAACTATGAGCGAGCTCGCCAAGTATTATTGCTAAACAATAACAGGGTAACTACTGAATTTACATCTGAAACCAGCACTGCCATAGCCGTTGACGATGATTTAGGGTACAGGTTCAAATTGGTTCAAATAGCTCTGAGCACTATGGGACTTGACATCTGAGGTCATCAGTCCCCTAGAACTTAGAACTACTTAAACCTAACTAACCTAAGGACGTCACACACATCTATGCCCGTGACTGGATTCGAATCTGCGATCGTAGCGGTCGCGCGGTTCCAGACTGAAGCGACTAGAACCGCTCGGCCACCCCGGCCGGCTTTGGTACAGGTTAGTATACCAAAATTTTCTACAGACATTTATTATTAGCAACTTAACCATGTTACATATTCGTTTTTAGCCGAGCAGTTTAACGGCCCGCCCTGGGCAAAGAGCTATTGATATAGGGGAGTAACAAGAACACTAGCTTCACTACTTATTAACAAGGTCGGATGGCGTGCGTGATCAGCAAAACACAAGATAAAGCACAATGCTAAATCACATTAAACACAATTACAGAATTCTGCAGCTGTTGCAGTACTGTTGGCCTGCCTAGTCCACAGGCAGGAAAGTCATAGGTCCCACACACATCACTTCGCCAGGAAGCATTTCAATCCTTGAAACTTCCTGGCAGATGAAAACAGTGTACCTGACCGAGACTCAAACTCATCACGTTATCTTTCGCTACCAAGCGCTCCACCGACTGAACTACCCAAGCATGAGTCACGACCCGTCCTCATGGCTTCATTTCTGCCAGTACTCCGTCTCCTACCCCCCATACTTCACACAAGCTCTTCTGCAAACCTCGCTGAACCAGCACTCCTGGAAGAGGGGAGTCGTTACAGCACTTGCCCGCGAAAGGTAAAGGTCTCGAGTACGAGTCTCGGTCCGGCTCACAGTTTTAATCTGCCAGGAAGTTTCATATCAGCGCACACTCCGGTGTGGAGTGAAAATTTTATTCTGGAATTTAGTCCTTGTCTACAACACACCACGAACACTCGATTGACTAGCCAAGAAACATTTCTTAACACATACATCTTCCCATTAAAAACACTGTATAGCTTCTCATCACAACGCTCAGTAATAAGAACAGGCCTTTAAATAATTGCCCACTATGTGCCTTACGCTCTCGAAAGCAACACGTAAAATCGTGGCATTTTTAGATACATGATGGTACTTCAAGGTGATAAATAAATAAACAGATCATCTTACCATATTTTTCTTTTCAAAGATCCCTGGAAGTAAGAGGCAGAAGCGAACCCCTCCTCAAGTTACCCATCAAGCCGCAAACCCTGTCACACAAACAAACAGCTGGCTTCCGCCCTACTGCCCGTCCTCGCCACAACTGACTGTCCCCAAGCCAGCGGTTCCGCGCTCGTTCACGTGGTTACCGACTTCCTCCAGGCCACCACGTCCCAATTGCAGTCGTCGCTCCCCCTTATACAGGTTGTTACAAAAAGGTATGACCAAACTTCCAGGAAACATTCTTCACACACAAAGAAAGAAAATGTTAGGTGGACATGTGTACGGAAACGCTTACTTTCCATGTTAGAGCTCATTTTATTATTTCTCTTCAAATCACATTAATCATGGAATGGAAACACACAGCAACAGGACGTACCGGCGTCACTTCAAACACTTTGTTACAGGAAATGTTCAAAATGTCCTCCGTTAGCGAGGATACATGCATATACCCTCCGTCGCATGGAATCCCTGGTGCGCTGATGCAGCCCTGGAGAATGGCGTATTGTATCACAGCCGTCCATACGAGCACAAAGAGCCTCTACATTTGGTACCGGGGTTGCGCAGACGAGAGCTTTCAAATGCCCCCATAAATGAGTCAAGAGGGTTGAGGTCAGGAGAGCGTGGAGGCCATGGAATTGGTCCGCCTCTACCAATCCATCGGTCACCGAATCTGTTGTTGAGAAGCGTACGAACACTTCGACTGAAATGTGCAGGATCTCCATCGTGCATGAACCACATGTTGTGTCGTACTTGTAAAGGCACATGTTCTAGCAGCACAGGTAGAGTATCTCGTATGAAATCATGGCGGTGAATCGAGGAAGTACAGTACATGCTGACGAAACTAAAATGAGCTGTAATACGGAAATTAAGCGTTTCCGGACACATGTCCAGATAACATCTTTTCTTTATTTGTGTGTGTGTGAGGAATGTTTCCTGAAAGCTGGGGCGTTCCTTTTTGTAACACCCTGTATACACGTCAAAACCACGCGGCCGCCGTGGTACGCCCGTCCCCTGGCTCGACACAAGAGAAACCGATGCGTGGAAAACAACTCGGAGTTAGATGGACACGCATGCTGAATTTCCACGAATTAGCTTGTCTACAAGGTTGTAATTATACGCTATTGCAGGCTTCCTCGGCGTATTTCATCTATGAAATCTTCACTACTTTTCAGCCGAGTGCTAGTCGCAACGTTTCAATTGACTGCGTATCCATCATCTTCAGGCGATGTGTCGTGATGTTCTCTCGCTCTCATAGGAAGGGGGGGGGGGGGGCAGGGGACGCGCGTGCGGCGTCGTTTCCCGCAGTCTGTTTATATCAGCGCCGGCCGCGGTCCCCTTCGGACCGGAGCGCTCTTGCCGAATTTTCCTAATTGCAGGATCCCAAGCTGCACTGAGGTGGTAACCACTGTCTCAATTAATTAAATTTTCGTGCAGACGAATCTCTACCGCTTCCGCGGTACGCTTCACATTAGTTAACTCGCGTTCTATTGAATCAGAATCCAAATGAATGTGAAGCACTCAGTCACGGAGGAAAGGAAAACAATGTTTGTGTTTGATGGATTGACATGACGAGGTGTGTATAATAGCATCGCTTGTAGTTACGTTTATGAAACGTCCCCTTAGAAAATTAATGAATTACTGTGCAGGTAAACTCCTTACGTTATCTGATTTTCAAACAGCTGAGCAAAACTGAACGGACTGAGATATTTCTCTCTTTACTTATTCTGATCATCACTAAACTGACACACAATATTTTTAGGGTAACGAAATCTTACTTGCAATAATCCCTACAAAAGAATGGCCCTGACTAACATTAACCTATACCTTTCATGAATCACTTACGTCACAAGTCTTCGTTACTCGAACTACTGCAATACTGCCAAATGAAAGATTTTCACAGAGAACAAATAATGTATTTACCTTAATAGTGTTCAAAAGTCATATATAATTTCATGACATCCAGTCTTACAAATTTACTCTGACACACACGTCGAGATCATCCGCTCTCAAAACTCCGCCATCTCACTCCCCACATCCACCACTGCTGGCGGCTCACCTCCAACTGTGCAACGCTACGCGCTGTTCACATCCAACTGCCCAACACTACAATAGCGAATATTCCAACAATGCCAACCAGCCACAGACTGCACACAGCACAGCCAGTGATTTTCATACAGAGCGCTACGTGGCGTTACCAACATAAAAACCTAAACAGCCTAGTTACACGTTCCAGAAAATGTTAAAAATAATTTGTTACTCTATCAAAAGAAGGTTTATGTCAAGGTAATTACGAGATTGATCTGAAGGAGTCAGCTCATACGTAAACATCAATTTAGGATCAAGTTTGCAGATCCCTTCCACAACCAAACTTATTTTGTTAATTTAGTTGTCAAATACAACGAAGATGTCGTTTACATATCTACAGTTTAAGGAGATTTATACTGAGAGGTGATTTCCGTCTGAAGTATTTGTTCTCTAATGTGGTTACGAAAGTATTTGCTAAACAGCAAGCTAAGAAGTTCCCGATTGCTAGTCAATCCTTTTGTTTATACATACAGTTTTCAACTGAAAAATAGCTATATGACGTAATTATTTTAAGGAGGGATTCGAGCTCGGTAATCTCATTAGAAATCCATGTTTTCTTCGCTGTTCCATTAACAACATTAAGTTTGATAGTTTAATCGATAAGTATGTTGGTGCACAAGTTTTTCACATCGAGAGAGGTTAAGCAGCAGTATGGAGAAACTTTACTCTGAAGCTTATTAGTGCGTGCTTTCCTACTTGAAATTGAGTAGTTGGCACGTAATTGCCTTAACATTTTATAGCAAATTTGGCAACAGATTCTGCCGGATTGCCTGTGCAGTTAACCGTGGGGTACACGGGAAATTCTGGTTTATGACTCTTAATTTGGGCGCAGACGTTTGTAGTCTTCGGATGCATTACCTTTACGTTATTTGGATTTTCGGGGCAGTGATGTTATAGTAAACAAGAATACAACCACGCAGTTCTCTAGCAATGGTCTGTGATGGGTTCAATAATATTTTCACTAAAAAACTGTTGAACTTTGGATATGTAATCAACCTTATAAATGACGACAGTCGAATCACCATTATATGCCCCTACCAATATCGCTTCGTGCTCCTTAACTTTCCTACTGATTAATTTTTTGAGTACTTGTTCCCTGTTAACATTATTTGCTTTAACAAATCGCTTAATAAACAACTTGCTTTACAAGCAATTTTCAGCTTGTTTGTACTGTCATCAACAGTTGCACACTTACCGTTCATTACAGACTGAATGTTACTTTTAAGGGCTTTACTTACAAGGTCATTCTTTTGAAGACTAAATTCTAAGTCAATAACATTGACCACCAGCTTTGCGAAAGAGAAAGCAACGTTGTTGGCTGGTTTAGAACTTTTCTTGGGTTTATCATCAATCTTACGTAAACGTAAAATTTTAAAATGGTGACTTACTTTAATTAATTGACTGGTTTCCCACGTAAAGATGACTAAAACTCACGTAAATTCGTCAAACTGCCAGAGGACAAGTAGACAGGTGCTTGCATTGATACATACACCATGTTATCAAAAGTATCCGGACACCCCCAAAAAGATACGATTTTCTTATTAGGTGCATTGTGCTGCCACATACGGCCAAATACCCCATATCAGTGACCTCACTAGTCATTAGACATCGTGAGAGAGCAGAATGGTGCGCTCCGCGGAATTCACGGACTTAGAATGTAGCCAGGTGATAGGGTGTCATTTGTGTCATACGTCTGTACGCAAGATTTCCACACTCCTAAACATCCCTAGGTCCACTGTTTCCGATGTGACAGTGAAGGGGAAACGTGAAGGGACAGGTATAGCACAAAGACGTACAGGCCGACCTCGCCTCTTGATTCACAGAGACCGCCAACAGTTGAAGAGAGTCGTAATGTGTAATAGGAAGACATCTATCCAAACCATCACACAGGAATTCCAAACTGCATCAGGATACACTCCAAGTACTATGAAAGTTAGGTGGGAAGTGAGAAAACTTGGATTTAATGGTCGAGCGGCTGCTCATAAGCCACACATGACGCCGGTAAATGCCAAACGACGCCTCGCTTTATGTAAGCAGCGTGAACATTGGAGGATTGAACAGCGGAAAAACGTTGTGTGAAGTGACGAATCATGGTACACAAAGTGACGCTTCGATAGCAGGGTGTGGGTATGTTGAATACCCGGTGAACGTCACCTGTCGGCATGTATAGTGCCCACAGTAAAATTCGGAGGCGGTGGTGTGATAGTGCGGTCGTGTTTTTCTTGAAGAGGGCTCGCACCCCTTGTTGTGTTGCGTGGCACTATCACAGCACAAGCCTATATTGACGTTTTAAGCATCTGCTTGCTTCCCACTGTTGAAGAGCAATTTCGGGGTGGGGACTGCATCTTTCAACATGATGGAGCACCTGTTCATAATGCACGGCCCGTGGCGGAGTAGTTACACGACAATAACATATCTGTAATGAACCAGCGTGCACAGAGTCCAGACCTAAATCCTACAGAACTCCTTTGCGATGTTTTGGAACGCCGACTTCGTGCCAGGCCTCACCGACCGACACCGATACCTCTCCTCAGTGCAGCACTCCATGAAGAATGGACTGCCATTCCCCTAGAAACCTTCCAGAACGTGATTGGACGTATGTCTTGGAGAGTAAAGCTAAGGGAGAGCCAACATCGTACTGAATTCCAGCATTACCGGTGGAGGACGCCACGAACTTATAACTCATTTTCAGCCAGGCGTCCGGATACTTTTGATCACATAGTGTAGGAATGGGGTTATCAGTTATGCGCTACCTGTTACATTTAATACTTAACGAAATTTTAATGATTTTGAAGCCACTTTTTAATATAAAGCAACCATGCCCAGTGCCTAACGAGGTAGACTTCTGTACACGTCACCCCACTTCATGAGACTGGTGCAGCGAAGTTGATTAACTATTCCAAACAGAAAAAGCACTGTATGTTACACAAGGCTTTGCTGCTAATGACGGATGTTTCGTGTTTGTGATCGCCTTCCTACCTCTGTAAATCATCTACACAAGCCTGGAACAACAGGTGCAGCTGGCTAGTGGCTTCTTTCATATTGTCTGAAAGTACGAGTAGCACGCGAAGAGAACGAGGGCTGTCAATAGCGGTTTAACACAGCGTCATGAAGTGGTCGGTAACGTCAGGAGTTCAATGTATTAAGACACACAACGCTCCACTGTTACGCCGCACGATATCAATAAATCACTTTTGGAGATTACAGTACAGGGAAGTGGCTGCTGTGACCTGAATGGAAACCACAAGTCACAAACCTTTACAAACCTGACAGAGTTGCCTCACGTGTTTTCCTGAGTGTTATCGCGAAAGGTCTCATGTAATCTACGGCATTTCTCATTTATATAAAGAAAAAAAAAAGTTGCGGCACCGTAACACCGGGCACGTCTTCCTCCAAGCTTAATAATAAGTGAATGTTCAGTAACCGGTTGCTTGACAACATTGGTCTTAGTTTAGGAGCAGGTGGCCACAACCGAAGGAAATGTTAGTGCTCTATGTTGCAAGAAACTATTTCGGCAAACATCATATTCTGCAGTGTATGCGCTGTTGTAGCCTGGGAACTGCATTTTCCAATGTAATAACATCACACTCACATGGCTGTAAATCCAGTAGGGGTACAACGACCTGCTTATTATTGAGCCCCTCTGCTGTGTCTCTCGCGGGATTTCAACAATTTCTTCGCTATGAAAAAGACTCCTATTTATCAAGTATGCGTCAATATTCAGTAATGATGAAACAGTACAGGATGCCCATCTCATCGCTGCACATTGATGGGTGTACGTTTATATTATTTGGAAACACTGAATTATTCGCAATATCCTATAGAAATAAAACTGGCAATAAAACCCTGTGAATCTACCTACTATACTCATCTCTTTGTCTCCCTCTACGATTTTTACCTCTCACGTTTGCCTGCAGTACTAGACTGGTGATCCATTTGTGCCTCAGAATGTGTCATACCAACCGATCCCTTCTTTTAGTCAGGTTGTACCACAAATTTCTCTTCTCCGCAATTCTGCTCAGTACCTCCTCATTATTATGTGATAACCGATCTAATCTTCAGCAGTCTTCTGTAGCATCACATTTGAAAAGCTTCTACTCCATTCTTGTCTAAACTGTTTATCGTCCATGTTTCACTTTCATACACGGCTATATCCCATATAAATACTTTCAGGAAGGACTTCCTGACACTTAAATCTATACTTCAGAAAAGCTTTTCTTGCTATTGCTATTGCTAATCTACGTTTTATACCCTCCCTACTTCGACCAACGTCAGTTATTTTGCTTCCGAAATAGAAAACTCATTTACTACTTTAACTTAGCCTACTCATTTCCTACTCTAATTCCCTCAGCATCAATGTTAGATGGAACGCAAGCACCTTAATATCTGCTGTAACGAACTGCATTTTATGGTTATGCACCTGACGGTAATGAACGTGAATCATATTTTATTTGCATATTCTGTCACATTGCAAATCACCGTTTACTCTTATATTAACGTTCCGTTACACGTCGTTTGCATTTCTCCACTTCCATTGTTGTCTTAATAGAGTCAAAGTGTGCTCCTTCAAAACCCAGGCAAACGTATGTAGGTACGAATATGAGTCTGGGTATTTATGAACTCTGACCACTGCCTCGACATTAATACCATAGAGAATGGCCGGAGATAGCAATATGGGACGCTTAGTTCCCTCTGTGGTGCAGCGGTAGTATCGAAGACCGAGGGCTAAACACGTGATGAAGTACCCTGCCCGTACCAGCACTTCGGAAGTGCTCAGGGTGCGGGGAGCCCGCGTAATCAATAGACGGCCAGGCAGAAATGGCGAACGGAAGTTCACAGATATGGCGCTAATTCCTGATACACGATGAAATGTGGAGGCAGCTGCGAGCAAGGTAGAATAACAGCCTCGCCAATGAAAGGGAGGGAGATCAGCCGTTGACGAGATAAATGGTGGCTGCAATAAATCATTTACTTCGCAAAAAGCTCGAACAGACGGCCATTAAGGAACCTGAAAGCATTGTAGCGTCCGTATTTCTTTCTTGGGTTTCTAGTGCCTATTTTTCCTGCTCTTTCCAGCCACTACACATCCAACCATTAGGTCCGAATGTAGATCTTATAGCTCAAGAATTACAGTTCCGATGCAGCAAGTAAACATTGGAGGTAGCACAGAAATATAAAATATGTCTTAAGACTCTACATAGAACTTACAGTGGTAAAACCATAAAAAGTAAAAAAATGCGAACTTAATGTACACCTCGTATTCTTGTCAGTCCTGGAGATATGTTAATTTCAATTTTCTTAACCAAACACTAACGAAAACCAGTGAACATCGACGTTAATGTAATAGGGAATGTATTATATCAGCAAAGATAATGAGCGCTAATACGATGAGAAAGATAACTGGATATGTTCTGGACCAGTGTGTAATGTTTCCAGATTTCAGCCCTCCCTCTTCTCTTCATGATTCCATCCGTTATTGACATCCGTTTTCATTCGTCCACACCTCTAGCGTCTTAGGTCTGTCACCCTACGCGTAAAATCAGTGGAAAATTAGAAATTGGTGGTAAATTCGAAATATCTCAATTTTGCTACAAGATTTTCCGTTCCTCTTAGATGTCACAGCTCATTTATACACAGTACAGTTGTACTAAGTGTAAAATTGTGAAAATTAGAACAGTCCAATATGGCCAGTTGTCCTACTGATGGGAAATTCAATAAAACCAAGATATGGAAATAGTGATACGGCTTGCATAGTGACCGGGTCACTTAAATCCGAGATAACGAACCAAGATGGCAGACTTCACAACACTGGCACAGAATGTATAGTTTTCTGGTTTCCTGTTTCTTCTCTAGCAATACGACGTCACAATAGTAGATGACGGGCCTGAGGATAGTGGCACAGACTACTAGATTTCTGCTGACGTCAGAATCCAAGATGGCAGATCTATTGACATTGGTGTACTTCTATGATTGCCTGGTCTTCCCTCTTACTGGCCAGCTTACTGGCCAGGTCACTAATGTAGAGACTAGAGCCTGGCCTAGTGTAAAATGGCAAGACATTCAAAATTCATTAATTTTCCCAAAACGTTGCTACTACATTTCACTTTTGCTATGAGTGCACTCGACATACGTTCAAAATAATGTAGGTCTCTATTGCAGCTTTCTTTTAACAATATCCTCCAGCCTCTGTCGTCACATTTCGCTGGTATAGGTGGCATGTTTAATAAAATGGCAACCTGAGTTTGGAGCCAAAAGGCTGACTTGCTGAAGTTTCAGCATTTATGATGGAAGACGATTGTGAGATTGCAAATTCATTTGAACAAATTGCTCGCTGCGCCGTGCCAGTGCTATGTTTCAAGCTTTACCGCAAAAAATTAATGATTTGGAAGCGTGTTAGCTATTAAACAAGCGCGTCCGTCAATATACAGCTCTCAGCTCCATTAGAAAGGATCTAATCTTTAATGCACCAGCCCTGCATTAGTTATATTTGAGAGCTAAATCTGCTCATAAAATTCGATTCACGATAGTAAGAAACGGTAGTAAAACGAGGTGGCCCAAAAAACATGTATACACTCTCTTAACGTGTACAGCACTAATGTTTATTAAGATATGAAATAATTCAAAACTGAAAATAATGAGAACAAATGTATAAACAAGCCGCTTATCTAAAGTGTTCTAATTGCTGGCCATTGTGATGAAAAGACAGCTGATAACGCTGACCGATGGAATCCAGCACGTTATTAGTAGTTGCTAAATGTATTTTGGTACAATCTTTTCCAGTGGCTGTTTTCAGTTCACTGATTGTGACTGGTCTTCTCTTGTGCTTAACATGCCAAATAGAAAATAATCCGTAGGGTGAAATCTGGTGAGCGTGGAGATTACTCGGTACTGCCTTTTCATCCTATTCATCTGTCTGGCAGGTGTTCGTCAAAGGTAGGCCTTGCTTCTTGATAGTAGTGGGGAGGTGCTCCATGTTGTTGGAAATATTCTTCATCCCGAAACATTTCTTCTGTGCATGGCATATTCCTCTATCAAGTTAAGGTAATTTTCACCAGTCAGTGTGTGCTCAAAGAAGAATGATCCAATCAAACCAAATACTAATACACCACACAACACTGTAACTCCTGATAGGTTCAAAAGTGACAATTCTTAGACGTCCAGTTAATAAAACTGTGAAGCAACACGTTTCTACTCATTTCCGAAGATGGTCATAACCTGGCTACAAATTAACATTGCGATCTATGACTGGATTTATAATAGAGAAAACAATTGTAATGTTTAATTGAACTATTTAACTTAAAAATGGCCCCATAACTCCAAATGGGAACTGTTTGATCTGTGTGGGTCCAGCTGTATGCCGCTCACAAATTTTAGTTATCTGGTCATGATCATACTCATTCAGAGCGTAGTATACACTAGCGATAAATTTTTCGATTGAACATTTTCGATGACTTCTCTTTCTCTTGTCAAGTAAGTGGACGTTCGTGGTTCTTGTGGGCATTTTCGGTCAATTCCTTCTTCCTCCAACTTATATCCCAGACGAGTAATTGAGAGTCGCTTGATGTTGAAACTTCGTTCTGAACTGTGTTTACACTTCACGTCCGTTCTCAGTCTTCCAATAGCATTACAGTATGAACTTTCCTTGCTCAATGTCCAGCCTTTCTTCAGCCATTTGTAAGACATTGCACCTAGAAAAGGTAGAAAATGTATTCATGATCTACACCTCATGACCTATACTCCCATGAGTTGGGGAGGCTTCCGTGCCTCAGCGATACAGATAGCCGTGCTAAAAGTGCAACGACAACGGGGGGGGGGGGGCGAGGGGGGGGGCTATCTGTTGTCTGTTGAGAGGCCAGACAAACGTGTGGTTCCAGAAGGGGGGCAGCAGCCTTTTCAATAGTAGAAAGGGCAACTGTATTGTTGATTGACTCATCTGGCCTTATAACATTTACCAAACCTGCCTTGCTGTGCTGGTGCTGCCAATGGCTGAAACCAAGGGTTAACTACATCGGTAAATTTCCTCGAGAGCGTGCAGCCTTACTGTATGGTTAAATGATGATGGCATCCTCTTGAGTACAGCATTCCGGAGGTAAAATAGTCCCCTATTCGGATCTCAGCTGGAGAACGTCGTTATCGGGAAAAAGAAAACTGGGGCTCTTCAGATCGGAGCATGGAATGCTAGGTATCTTAATCGGACATATAGGTCTGATAATTTAAAAAGGGAAATGGATAGGTTAAAGCTATAGTGAGAAGCAGTAAAGTTCGGTGGCAGGAGGAACAAGACTTCTGGTCAGGTGAATACAGGGTTATAAATACAAAATCAAATCAGTTCAATAAGTCACAGCAGCTCAATACTAACACGAATTCTTTACAGACGAATGGAAAAACTGGTAGAAGCTGACTTCGGGGAAGATCAATTTGGATTCCGTAAAAATGTTGTAACACGTGAGGCAATACTGACCCTACGACAGATTAAGGAAAGGTAAACATACGTTTCTAGCATTTGTAAGCTTAGAGAAAGCTTTTGACAATGTTGACTGGTATACTCTCTTTCAAATACTGCAGGTGGCAGGGGTAAAATACAGGGAGTGACAGGCTATTTAAAATTTGGACAGAAACTAGATGGCAATTCTAACAGTCGAGGTGCACGAAAGGGAAGCAGTGGTTGGGAAGGGAGTAAGACAGGGTTGTAGCCTATCCCCGATGTTATTCAATCTGTATATTGAACAAGAGGTAAAGGAAACAAAAGAAATATTTGGAGTAGGAATTAAAATCCATGGAGAATAAATAAAAACTTTAAGGTCTGTCGACGACATTGTAATTTTGTCAGACATCAAAAGACCTGGAAGAGCAGTTGAGTGCAATGGACAGTCTCTCGAAAGGAGGATATAAGATGAACATCAACAAAAGCAAAACGAGGATAATGGAATGTAGTCGAATTAAATCTGGTGACGCTGAGGGAATTAGATTAGGAAATGGCCGCGCGGAGTGGCCACGCGGTTTGAGGTGTCATGTCACGGACTACGCGACCGCTCCCGCCGGAGGTTGGAGTCCTCCCTCGGGAATCATTAGTTTAAGCAATGTGTAAGTCTAGGGACCGATGACCTAAGCAGTTTGGTCCCTGAGAAATTCAGAAACACACACACACACACACACACACACACACACATATATAGAGAGAGAGATATAGAGAGAGAGAGAGAGAGATATAGAGAGAGAGAGAGAGATATAGAGAGAGAGAGAGAGAGATATAGAGAGAGAGAGAGAGAGATATAGAGAGAGAGAGAGATATAGAGAGAGAGAGAGATATAGAGAGAGAGAGAGATATAGAGAGAGAGAGAGATATAGAGAGAGAGAGAGATATAGAGGGAGAGAGAGATATAGAGGGAGAGAGAGATATATAGAGAGAGAGAGATATAGAGAGAGAGAGAGAGATATAGAGAGAGAGAGATATAGAGAGAGAGAGAGATATATAGAGAGAGAGATATATATAGAGAGAGAGAGATATATAGAGAGAGAGAGATATATAGAGAGGGAGAGAGATATAGAGAGAGAGAGAGATATAGAGAGAGAGATATAGAGAGAGAGAGAGATATAGAGAGAGAGAGAGATATAGAGAGAGAGAGAGAGATATAGAGAGAGAGAGATATATAGAGAGAGAGAGAGATATAGAGAGAGAGAGAGATATAGAGAGAGAGAGATATAGAGAGAGAGAGATATAGAGAGAGATATAGAGAGAGAGAGAGATAGATAGCGACCTTAGCAAATGGGACACTTAAGGTGGTAGCAGAGTTTTGCTATTTAGGGAGCAAAATAACTGATGATGGTCGAAGATGAGAGAATATAAAATGTAGGCTGGCAATGGCAGGGAAAGCGTTTCTGAAGAAGAGAAATCTGTTAATATCGAGTATAGATTTAAGTGACAGGAAGTCTTTTTCTGAAAATATTTGTATGGAGTGTAGTCGTGTATCGAAATGAAACATGTGTTAAACTGTTTAGGCGGGAAGACAATAGAAGCTTTCGAAATGTGTTGCTACAGAAGAATGCTGAAGATTAGGTGGGTAGGTCACGTAACTAATGAGGAGGTACTGAATAAAACTGGGGGGAAGAGGAATTTGTGGCACAACTTGACTAGCAGAAGGGATCGGTTGATAGGACAAGTTGTGAGGCATCAAGGGATCATGAATTTAGTATTGGAGGGAAGCGCGGATGGTAAAAATCGTAGAGGGAGACCAAGAGATGAATACATTAAGCAGATTCAGAAGGATGTAGGTTACAGTAGGTACTGGGAGATGAAGAAGGTTGCACAGGATGGAGTAGCATGGAGAACTCCATAAAATCAGTCTCTGGACTGAAGATCACAAGAAGAACCTCTAACCCTCCTCGCTCTTTGCATAGGTGTGAGTGTGAGTCACTGTGGAAACAGGTGACTGGCCACAACTGCAGCCAGTCACAGGTGTGCAGCTGGTCACGGAGTGTGGTGGTATGAATTGAGCGTTGCCTCCCAAACGCCTGCACGTGCCTCTCAGGCTTTGCTGCGATACAGATTTTTAGGTAGGCGCATCTGCAGAGGACAGTAGACGTAACGGTGCAAGGGACCGAGTAGCACTTGTTCTCAGTTTGGACATTCTCTGCGAAGAATGGACATGCGATGTTTAGTCTTGTGACTGGGACAAGATTTCAAGCAATTAATCCATCAGTGGAGTTCTGTTCACTGGCAAAGTTTGTTTTTAGTAAGATATCATGTTTTAACAAAATTTCCAAATAATTTCTGACCAATGCCTGTGTAAAATGATGCTGCTCATATCCTCAAGTCACTTTTTTGTTTGGCAAGCTACGTCATGGGGAATGGCAACATTTTTCTTTTTTTTTCTCAATTTTGTCTCGAAATCGGTGAATTTTGTGGAGAAATCATTGAGTTTTGCATCGAAGTCAATACTGTGCTGAAATTGGCACCTTGTCACATGGCATAGTGAATTCGTCGAATGTGTACATGTAAAATAAAGTATCTGCAATATGAGGTGTTACCATCTGGGGTTATGGGAATGAGAGTCTTTTTCATTGGTACACTTTTCAGACTTTTGCCTCTAGCCAGCCATCTAATAAATTATACATCGTCAGTAAGGAAACACCGCATAAGTAGCAAGAGATGAATTTTAGAGGACAGACAAAAATTGTTAGAACACCTTACAGGTTTTATAGGAACGCTAATTTTACATTGTAGCACTAGAATTCCTCCCCTCTCCCCCCTCCCCGCCCACCGCTCCGACCATGAACCACGGACGTTGTCATTGGTAGTGTGGTGGTAGTGTGGCTTGTGCGCAACAGTGATAAAGATTGCCGCATTATAGGTGAAACAACACCTGAGGGGTATCTGTTGAGAGGCTAGACAAACGTATGGTTCTAGATGACGGGAAGCAGTCTTTTCAGTAGTTCCATGGCAACGCTCTGTAAGAGGGACTGCTCTGGCCCTATAACATCAAAACAAAATGGTCTTGCTGTCTTGCAATGCGCACGGTTGAAAACAAGGGGAAACTACAGCTGGAATTATTCACAAAGGCATGCAGCTCTCCTGTGTGGTTAAATGATGATGGCATCCTCTTGGGTAAAATATTCCGGAGTTATAATAGTCCCCCGTTCGCATCTCCTGACAGGCTCTACTTATGAGGTTGTCGTTATCTGGAGAAACAGAACTGGCGTTCTACGGGTTGGAGTGTGGAATGTTAAATCCATTAATTGGGCAGTTAAGTTAGAAAACTTAAACAGGGAAACGAATAGGTTGAAGTTACATATAACAGGCATCGGACAAATACGGTGGCAGGACGAAAAGGACTTCTGGTCAGGTGAACACAGGCTTATACACACGGAATGAAGTAGTGGTAAAGAAGGAGCAGGTTTAATAATGAATGAGAAAATCCAGTGACCCCAAGATCGTAGCTAAGGTAGACACTAACCCTACTCCAACTACAGTAGTACAAGTCTATATACCAGCTGGCTCCCCAGATTAGATAAAAGGAGTTATTCAGATTGTTATAGGAGACGAAAATTTACTTGTGATAGGGGAGTGGAATTCTGTAGTGGAAAAGGAAGGGAAGGAAATGAACAAGGCAAAAATGGGCTGCGGACAAAGGAATAAAAGTCGATGCCATCTGGCAGAATTTAGCACGGGCATAATTTATTCATCGTTGAAACTTGGTTCAAGAATCACGAAAGAGGGCTGTATACGTGGAAGACACCGAAAGATTTCAGATTGATTACGTAATGGTACGACAGATTTCGGAACCTGATTTTATACTGTAAGACGTTTCCAGGGACAGGTATCGACTTTGACCACAAATTTCTGCATTAAATGTGGATTGAAACTGAACAAATTGCAAAAAGATAGAAAATTAAAGGGATATGAGCTGGGTAATTTGAGAGAACGAGAGACTTTCGAAAGTTTCTGAGGGAGCATTAAGCATCGATTGACTACAACAAGATAAAGGAATATGGCAGAAAGCGAATGGGTTGTTATGAGAGACGACGCAGTGAAGGCAGCAGAGTATCAAAAAGGTAAAAATACAAGGCCTGGTGGAAAACCTTGGATGTCACAGGAGATCAGTTATGAAACTGAAGTAGATAGGTCCTGCGAAATAATATGGGTAGAGGTTATACTTGACAGTCGAAACAAGGTATCAACCGGATCGTTTTATCGCCCCCCCCCCCCCCCCCCTCCTCCTCCATTAGCAAGATACAGTTGCTGAACAGATCAAAGAAAACTTGAGTGTCATTTCAAATAGGTACACCACTCATACAGTTACAGACTATAGTGACTTCAATCTACCCTGAATATGCTGGAAAAATTATAAGTTTACAACCGGCGGCAGGAATAAAACGTCATCCGAAATTCTACTCAATGCTTTCTCAGAAAATTATTTTTAACAATTAGTTCATGAGCCCACTCTAAGCATAAATGTTTGCGAAAGCATACTTGACCTCTTAGCAATAAATAAGCCTGGACAAATACGGGGTATCATGACGGATACAAGGATTAGCGACCACAAGGCAGATGCTACTAGGCCTAATATCGTTACAACCACATCAATGAAAAAGACACGCAAAGTACGTCTATTTAAAAAAGCTGATAAAAATGCTCTTAACGCTTTTTTAGGTGACGGTCTCCACTCATTCCGATCATGTAAGCATATAAAAGATGTGGATTGCTTTCAAAGAGAAAGTGTAGAGATATGTACCACATAAATTAGTAAGTGATGGTATTGATACGCCAAGATACATGAAACGGGTCAGATCGTTGTTGCACAAGCAACGAAAAAAGCACGCCAAATTTAAAACACAAAATCCCCAAGACTGAAAAAGTTTTGCTGAAGTTCGAAGTATTGCGTGTCCTTCAACGCAAGATGCTTTTAATAATTTCCACAACGAAAATCTGTCTCGGAATCTGGCAGAAAACCCAAAGAGATTCTGGTCATACATAAAGCACACCAGTAGCAAATGCAATCAATACCTTCACTGCGCGACAGCAACGGTGAAGTCACTGATGACACTGCCACTAAAGTAGAGTTATTAAGCACGGTTTTCGGAAACTCCTTCACCAAAGAAGACGAAGGAAATATTCCTGAATTCCAGTCCAGAACAACTGTCAAGATGAGGAACATAGTAGATGTCCTCGGTGTTGCAAAGCAGTTTAAATCAGTTAATAAAGGAAGGGCCTCCGGTCCAGATTGTATACCAGGTAGTTTCCTTTCAGAGTAAGCTGACACAATAGCTCCATATTTAGCAACTATGTACAACCGCTCGCTCATTGAAAGATCCGTACCTAAAGGCTGGAAAATCGTTCATGTCACACCACTACCCAAAAAGGGAAGTAAACGTAATCCGCTGAATTTTACAGGCCCATATCACTAACGTCAATTTTCAGTAGGGCTCTGGAACATATACTGTGTTCAAACATTATGATTAACCTCGCAGAAAACGATTTACTCACACATAACACGGGTTCAGAAAATATCGTTCTTGTGAAACACAACTAGCTCTCTACACTCATGAAGTAATGAGTGCTATGGACAGGGGATGTCAAATTGATCCCATATTTTTAGATTTCCATAAGGCTTTCGACACCGTTCCTCACCAGCGTCTTCTAATATGGAATATCACTTCAGTTGTGCAACTGGATTCATAATTTCCTGTCGGGAAGGTCACAATTCGTAGTAATAGACGGAAAGTCATCGAGTAAAACAGAAGTAATACGCGGCGTCCCCCAAGGAAGTGTTATAGGCCCTCTATTGCCCTGGTCTATATTACCGACATAGCAGACAATCTGAGGAGCCGTCTTAAATTGTTTGGAGATAATGCTGCCATTTACCGTCTTGTAAAGTCATTGAAATGAGATTTCGGGATTGCAGCCGGTCGTCGTAAGCGTCATTCCACGATATTTCGGCAGGACAACGGCCAGCCATCTTCAGGTGAGCCGAACGAGGACTGACGAAGACGTTTTTTTTTTTTTTCTTTCTTTATTGTGATTTCATGCCCCTACCCCATATGGGCAGGGGAGGGCTGTCAGCAGCACAATCCGCCGCTCTTCAGCCGAGTGACATGACAACTAAAACAAGAATAAAATAATACATACATAAGGAGGTAAAAAAAGGGAACATAAAACAGAGTAAGGGGAGAAAATGGAGGTAAAAATACTGACATGTAGACGTTCATTGGAGACAGTTAAAAAAGTCACCAGAAAGTTAAAAAACACAGTTGGCGATTCTTAAAACACAGAGAAGACACTGGATGCGCATGCACAGGTTAAAAGTTGGCCACAGTATTAAAAACACTCAGAAACAACGCACTTAAAACCCACTTGGAGCACACACGACGAAGAATAAAACTACCAAGCGGGACCTGCCGAGGGAAAGGGCAGAAAGGATGGAAAAGGAGGGGAGAGCATGGGGCAGCTGGGGAAGCGGCGGGATGAAGAGAGGAGGGGCAACCGTGGGTTCACGAAGAGGCAGGAGACACATGGGGCGGGAGAGGAAAAGGGAAGACAGGGCAGGAGGGAGCGCAGAGACACTGAAAGAAGGCACAAGAGATGGACGGGGAGTAGGAGGGGAAATCCGCTCAGGAGGAGGGAGGGAGGGAGGGGGAGGAGAGGGAGCCCTGAGGAGGAGGCAGGAAGAGGGGGTTAGAGTTGGTAGGAAGGGTAGATGTCAGGGCGAAGCTCATCGTCTGAGAGTGGTAGACGGTGGAAGTTGTGTTGGGAAAGGAGATGGAGGGTGTGGAGATGGAGAGAGGGAGGGACACAACGGTAAAGGCACGGCAACTGGTTTGGAGTGGAGAGGAAGGGAGACACCAGGGGGTGAGGGGGATCAAGGCGGCGGACAATATATAGTGTGCGGATGTGTTCAAGGAAAAGGAGAAGGTGGGGGAAGGGGATGAGGTCATAGAGGATGTGCGTGGGGGACGGAAGGCGGATGCGGAAGGCGAGGCGGAGTGCATGGCCTTCCAGGATTTGGAGGGCTTTATAGAACCGGGGAGGGGCGGAAATCCAAGCGATGCTGGCATAACAAAGGATGGGGCGGATCATGTATTTGTAGGTGTGAAGGATGGTGGAAGGATGCAGACCCCACGTCTGGCCGGACAGGAGTTTCAGGTGGCGGAGGCGGTTGTGAGCTTTGTTTTGGATGGTAAGGAGATGGGGAGTCTTGGTGAGGTGGCGGTCGAGTGTGAGGCCAAGGTATTTGAGGGGAGGAGTGAGGTGGATAGGACGGCCGTAAATGGTGAGGTAGAAATCATGGAGGGAGCGGGTGGTGCGGCCTATGATGATCGCCTGGGTCTTGGAGGGATTAACACGGAGGAACCACTGGTTGCACCAGGCAGTGACTTGGTCAAGGTGGGTTTGGAGGGTACGTTGGGACCGTTGAAGGGTAGGATAAAGGGCTAGGAAGGCGGTGTCATCAGCGAACTGGAGAAGATGAACAGGAGGGGGAGGTTTGGGCATATCAGCAGTGTACAGGAGATAGAGGAGAGGGGAAAAGACAGAACCTTGGGGCACGCCGGCAGAGGGGTAGAAAGTACAGGAGTTAGAATTGTGGATAGTCACATAGGAGGGACGATGGCAGAGGAAGGAAGCAACGAGACGGACGAAGTTGATGGGGAGAGCATAGGTCTGGAGTTTGAAAAGGAGCCCGGGATGCCAGACACATTCATAGGCGTTCTGGAGATCAAGGGAAACAAAGATAGCAGAGCGACGGGAGTTAAGTTGGAGGGAAAGAAGATGGGTAAGGTTAAGGAGCTGGTTGTCAGCAGAGAAGGAAGGCCGGAAGCCACATTGGGTAAGAGGAAGGAGGCGGTGCTGGTTAAGGTGGCGGTGGATACGGCGAGTGAGGATGGCCTCAAAGACCTTACTGAACACGGAGGTGAGGCAGATGGGACGATAGGAAGAGGTAGCAGAGGGGGGGTTTGTTAGGCTTAGGGAACGGCCGGGCACGGGAAGTCTTCCACAGGTCAGGGTAAAATCCAGTGGAGAGGAGGACATTGTACAGGGTGGCAAGGACAGACAGGAAGGATGGAGGGGATTCCTTGAGGTGACGGTAGGTGACGCCATCATGACCAGGGGCGGTGTTGCGTTTGGAGAGGAGGACGAGTGTGATGTCTTCCATGGTGATGGGAGTGCTGATGTCGGAGGGGGGTAGCCGATCCAAGTACTGGAAGCTAGGGGCGAGTGGGGGGACATAGGTGTCAGTGCGGTCAAGGACAGTGGGGAAGAGGGAGTAATCAAAATGGGGATCGTCAGGAATGGAGAAGGCCTCGGACAGGTGGGAAGCAAAATGGTTAGCGTTACTGAGGTTGTCAGGAAAGGGTCGATCGTCATGGAGGATGGGGTAATGCGGGGTGGGATGGCTACCAGTAAGGCGGTGGAAGGCTGACCAGTACTTGGAGGAGTTGACAGGGAGGGTGGAGTTGAGGCGTGTGCATGTCTGATGCCAGTCCCGGCGTTTCTTTGTTGTAAGGAGGTTCCGGATATGTCGCTGTAATTGCCGGTGGTGGGTGAGAATATCCCGGTTACGAGTGCGGAGGAAGGAGTGGTAGAGCCTGTGGGATTCACGCAGGAGGAGGACGGCCTGTGGAGGAAGCGTAGGGCGGTGAGGGTGAATGAGTTTGGTAGGGACATGAGCCTCCACAGCGTCAGTGATGGTCTTGTGAAGGAAGGAAGAGGCATGGGTGATGTCATCAGGGTGGTGGAAAGTGAGGGGGTGGCTTTCGACCTGTAAGGCAATGGATTCCCGGTAGGCATCCCAATTGGCACGGTGGTAGTCATGGACAGATTTTGGAGGGGCAGGTGGGCGGGTGGCCGCAGTGGCAGGACAGGTAGAGGAGATGGTGAGAAGAACAGGGAGATGCTCACTATCGACGGGATCGAGGACATCAATGGCAATGCGACCAAGGAGGTTTGGGGAAGCGAGGATAACATCGGGGGTGGAGTTACTTTCAGGACGGGTGTGCTGTGGGAGAGGAACAAGGTCACCATGGAGGGTGGCAAGGAACTGATGCCACCACTGAAGGGTGGCAGGGTCACGGCTGTGGATGTTGAGGTCAGCCGCGATCACATAGGTGGAGAAGGTACGGTCAACATGGGAAATGAAGTCGAAGGGGAGAGGAGCTGTGGGGCGAATATAGTGGCACAGGTGACGGAGGGAAAAAAGAGGCTGAGGAGAATGTGTTCGGTTGGGTCATTGAGGAGCGGTTGTGGCTGGACAGGGAGATGCCTGAGGTGGCCGATAGCGACCCCGCCTCGAGCTAGGGAAGGGGATTGTCAGTGCAGTGAAGGAGATAAGGGGAGATGCGGACCACATGGTGGGGTTGGAGGAAGGTTTCATTAAGGATGAAGGAGTCAACCTGGTGCTGGGAGAGGGTATGCATGAAGAGGTATTTGTTTGCAGGGAGGGAGCGAATGTTGAGGTAGAGGAGACGATACTGTTGACGAGCCATGGGGTTGGGTGTGGGAAGGGGAGAGAGGGGCTTAAACGAGGGTGTCAAGGCGGGTGAAGGTAAAGTGGGAGTGGTTGTGGGAGTATGTGGCGAAGGTGTTAAAGTGGAAAACAGAGCAGGCAGCGAGGGAAATCTGCTGGAGTGTGTGGGGGCGCTGGAAGGGGTGGATGTTCTGCAGGACGACGGTGAGGAACCGGATGATGTCCTCTGCTGTAGGGGGAGGGCGGAGGGAATTGTTAGGGTGGATAGGTGGGTCAATGGGGCGAACGGGGACAGTGAGTTCAGGGTTGGTGGGAGGGGGCTTGGCTTTGCATTTGGAGGAATAGGTGGGGTGAGGTTCATTGCAGGTGTTGCAGGATGGGGGGGGAGGCGAGATTGGGACACTGTTTGAGGAAGTGGGAGGCTTTGCAATGGGGGCAGGTGGGTGGGTTCTTGCAGTTTTGGGTGAGGTGGTCATTGTACAGAAGACAACGTTGGCAGTGGTAGGATTGAGGAGGGGAACAGGATGGGTCAACAGGGTGGCGGCAGTTGAAAATTGGGGCTCCCTGCGTGAGGAGGTGGTCGATGGAGGAGGCGGACTCTGTAAAGATACGCGTGAGGTAAGTAGGACCAGAGGAGTTGTAAATATGGCGGGCAGAGCGGACTTCCAGGGAGGGGTAGGCATTCAGTTCCGCCAACACCTCAGCCTCCATGACCACAGGGCTGAGTTTTGTGATGACGGCAGTGAGGGTCGGCGGACGACGAGGCAGTTGGGGTTGACGAGAGGAGGATGTAAGGAATGGGGTGAGGGATGCGTGGGGCCCAAAGGTGATGCGGGGAAGGCGCCGGAGGAGATCAGTATGGAAGGACGGAGAGGGAGACTTGATGAGGACAGAGTCTCTGCGAGGGATAAGTTGGGTGATGGGTGCACTGGGGATGTACTTCCGGATTTCAAGGGTGAGGGTGCAGGCATCCAGGAATTTCGGATCAGGGTTGGTTAGGACAAAGGTATACAGGGAGGGGGCTGGAGAGGAGGGAGGTGGGGTGGTATCCACAGCGGGGTCAGTGGGAGGTGGGGCAGGCAGTGGCTTATTGGAGGAAGGAGTAGAGGAGAGGTCGCCACTGGGTCGTTTGGAAGATTTTTTGGCGGGTGTTGCCCGGGAGGAGGGATGAGGGACTGGATGGATTAGGAGGTGGTGGGAGGCAGGGCCCTCCTGTGAGGCAGTAGCACCGGATGAGAGGGTAGGGCGCTCTATGGCGGCGACTGTGGCGCGGCGGGCGGAGACTCTGGCAGGGGAAGCAGCGGTAGTCGCAGGGGGGAGAGGGGGAAAGTCGTCTCGGCGGGCGACAGGAGGGGGAGGGGGGTTGGGAGCAGGGACAGTGGCAGGAGCGGGAGAAGCAGCAGGGGTGGGAGAAGCAGCAGGGGCAGTAGCAGGGGTAGGAACAGGAGTGATGTGCAGGTGGGGATACATAGATGGAGAGGGGATAGATGGGGAGGAGACTGTGAGTAGGGGAGGTGCATGAGACGGGTGAATCCCAGAGGAAGCGCTCCATGACGTTAGTGGGGGCAGGTGAAGGAGAGGTGTAGATGATGGTGGTAGTTGGGGTGTCCATGATTGCAGGCGGCAGCGAACACCGAGAAACGGCGGCAGCGGCGTGCACCGAGAGACGGCGGCAGAAGAAGCGGTGAGCACCAAGAGGAGGCGGCGGCGGCGGCGGCGGCGGCGGCGGCGGCGGCGGCTGAAGAAGCGGCGACCAGGTGGCGGCGGCAGAAGAGGAAGCGGCGAGCACCGACAGACGGCGACCAAGCGGCGGCGGCGGCGGCGGCGGCGGCGGCGGGCAGCAGTGACGGCGTGCAGACGGGCAACAACGCGACAAGCACGGTCGGGGCTCTTCCACGTCGAAGATACAGCCTGAGAGTAGCCCAGGCAGTGAGAGTCCTCGATGAGGAAGTGAGGGAATCCAACCCTCGAATCGACGAAGACGTTCTCCACTCCGTCTTATATAGTGCGCTGATAGTAGTGCCGCGCATGCGTTGCCGTCGCGGAGACAGAAGGGCCACACCGCCCAGCGACAGCGACCTCGCTGGTGGAACTGCAAGACTCAGCTGCCGTCGGTATTGTCGCTGGCCGCAGCTATCGAAGTCGCCTGGCGTCTTCATCTGGAGAAAATTTCGGAGATGACGGGATTACACGCGTTGTTCAGTTGGTAACCACTGTCACGGCTCATTAGATTTTCCGCAATGCGTATTTCAACGGATTCTTTGACAATGGAGTCCCAAAAGGTTTTTGCTGTGGCCAAAAACGAAGTTTTGTCATATTTCATTGAATGTCCGTTGGAAATACAATGTTCGGCTACTGCAGACTTACTGGGTTGAAACAGGCGAGTGCAAAGTTGATGTTCTGTACAACGCTCTTGCACTATACGCGTTGTCTGTCGTGTATAGGCCATACCACATTGACACGGTATTTTATAAATTCCCGCCTTTCGTAGTAACAAATCATCTTTCATTGATCCCAGCAGATCCGAAATCTCAGAAGGTGGACGAAAAACCACTTTCACATGAAAATTGTTAAGAATCCTCGCTATTTTGAAGGAGGTATTTCTAACGAAGGGAAGAAAAGATAGGGACTTGGTTGGCGCGTTTTCCTCTTTATCCACTTCCCGGTTCCTGGCTTTAGTTGAGAAGGTCCTGTTAATTTACGCTTAACCAAAACATCCAGGACTGGAAGGCAACAATCTTTCTCTAGTTCCATAGTAAATCGAATATTCTCATGGATGGAATTAAGTTGACGAGAAAACTCCATTAACTTCTATTCTCTATGAGGTCAGACTATGAACGTATCATCGACGTATCTCCAAAAAACAGTTGGTTTACAAACCGCTGATTCAAGTGCAATGAAGTTTACGACGACCCGGCTGCAATCTCTAAATCTCTTTGAGCAGTTGACTGGCCGGGAAAATTTTAAATTTTACGTCTTGTAAAGTCATAAGATGACCAAAACGAATTGTAAAATGATTTAGATAAGTTATCAGTATGATGCGAATAGTGGCAATTGTCACTGAATAAAGAAAAGTGTGAAGCTATTCACATGAGTACTAAAGAAATCCGCCAAATTTCGAATACGTGCTAAGTCACACAAATCTCAAGGCTGTAAATTCACCTAAATACTTAGAGGTACAATTACACATTATCTAAACCGGATCGATCACATTGATTATATTGTGGGTAGAGCAAACCAAAGACGGCGATTCATTGGCAGAACAGTTAGAAGGTACAACAGGTCTAGTAAAGAGAATTGCTGTGCGTTGTGGAATCCGCATCAGGCGGGACTGACGGATGACATCTAAAAAGCTCAAAGAAGAGAGCTGGTTTTGAATTATCATGATACAGGGGAGATAGTGTCCCAGACACTTGAGTTGGAGTGAAATCATTAAAACAAAAACGTTTTTCGTTGGGACGGGATCTTCTCATGAAATTGCAATCGCCAGCTTTCTCCTCCGATTGTGTAAACGTTCTGGTGGTACCAACCTACATAGGGATAAATGATCATCTCCACGATAAAGTAATAGAAATCAGGGCTCGCACAGAAAAATTTGAAAGCTCGTTTCTCCCGTGCGCCGTTCGAGAGTGGAACGGTAGAGAGACAGCTTGTAGGTGGTTCATTGTACCCTTTGTCAGGTACTTTGTTGTAAATACGAGAGCAATCAAGTAGATGTAGATGTAGGTCCTGAATATAACTGATGAAAGAAAGAAAAAGAACAGAATGGAGCAAGCGAATGGGAAGAAAAACGTCTAAAAAACGACTGGCTGGAAGCGTAAATTAGCTAAACAGGAATTGCTAGAGGCCAAACGTAACGATTACGAACCATACTTCACTAGCGGAATACATAGGGTCGAGCGGAGACACGTCTGCATGAAATCAGAATAGATCTTGGAAACCTGTGAAGCGTCCTCGGCGCTAAGCATATGTAATTAGAGTTCAGTTATATATTCGCAATGTTTATAAGTCGTTATTCTTCCTCACCAGCTTCCGCTGTGTCTCATTCACCTGCTTGTTGGATTCTACGTCTACATCTACATCTACATTGATACTCCGCAAGCCACCCAACGGTGTGTGGCGGAGGGCACTTTACGTGCCACTGTCATTACCTCCCTTTCCTGTTCCAGTCGCGTATGGTTCGCGGGAAGAACGACTGCCTGAAAGCCTCCGTGCGCGCTCTAATCTCTCTAATTTTACATTCGTGATCTCCTCGGGAAGTATAAGTAGGGGGAAGCAATATATTCGATACCTCATCCAGAAACGCACCCTCTCGAAACCTGGCGAGCAAGCTACACCGCGATGCAGAGCGCCTCTCTTGCAGAGTCTGCCACTTGAGTTTATTAAACATCTCCGTAACGCTATCACGGTTACCAAATAACCCGGTGACGAAACGCGCCGCTCTTCTTTGGATCTTATCTATCTCCTCCGTCAACCCGACCTGGTACGGATCCCACACTGATGAGCAATACTCAAGTATAGGTCGAACGAGTGTTTTGTAAGCCACCTCCTTTGTTGATGGACTACATTTTCTAAGCACTCTCCCAATGAATCTCAACCTGGTACCCGCCTTACCAACAATTAATTTTATATGATCATTCCATTTCAAATCGTTTCGTACGCATACTCCCAGATATTTTACAGAAGTAATTGCTACCAGTGTTTGTTCCGCTATCATATAATCATACAATAAGGGATCCTTCTTTCTATGTATTCGCAATACATTACATTTGTCTATGTTAAGGGTCAGTTGCCACTCCCTGCACCAAGTGCCTATCCGCTGCAGATCTTCCTGCATTTCGCTACAACTTTCTAATGCTGCAACTTTTCTGTATACTACAGCATCATCCGCGAAAAGCCGCATGGAACTTCCGACACTATCTACTAAGTTATTTATATATATTGTGAAAAGCAATGGTCCCATAACACTCCCCTGTGGCACGGCAGAGGTTACTTTAACGTCTGTAGACGTCTCTCCGTTGATAACAACATGCTGTGTTCTGTTTGCTAAAAATTCTTCAATCCAGCCACACAGCTGGTCTGATATTCCGTAGGCTCTTACTTTGTTTATCAGGCGACAGTGCGGAACTGTATCGAACGCCTTCCGGAAGTCAAGAAAAATAGCATCTACCTGGGAGCCTGTATCTAATATTTTCTGGGTATCATGAACAAATAAGGCGAGTTGGGTCTCACACGATCCCTGTTTCCGGAATCCATGTTGATTCCTACATAGTAGATTCTGGGTTTCCAGAAATGACATGATACGCGAGCAAAAAACATGTTCTAAAATTCTACAAGAGATCGACGTAAGAGATATAGGTCTATAGTTTTGCGCATCTGCTCGACGACCCTTCTTGAAGACTGGGACTATCTGTGCTCTTTTCCAATCATTTGGAACCCTCCGTTCCTCTAGAGACTTGCGGTACACGGCTGTTAGAAGGGGGGCAAGTTCTTTCGCGTACTCTGTGTAGAATCGAATTGGTATCCCGTCAGGTCCAGTGGACTTTCCTCTATTGAGTGATTCCAGTTGCTTTTCTATTCCTTGGACACTTATTTCGATGTCAGCCATTTTTTCGTTTGTGCGAGGATTTAGAGAAGGAACTGCAGTGCGGTCTTCCTCTGTGAAACAGCTTTGGAAAAAGGTGTTTAGTATTTCAGCTTTACGCGTGTCATCCTCTGTTTCAATGCCATCATCATCCCGTAGTGTCTGGATATGCTGTTTCGAGCCATTTACTGATTTAACGTAAGACCAGAACTTCCTAGGATTTTCTGTCAAGTCGGTACATAGAATTTTACTTTCGAATTCAATGAACGCTTCACGCATAGCCCTCCTTACGCTAACTTTGACATCGTTTAGCTTCTGTTTGTCTGAGAGGTTTTGGCTGCGTTTAAACTTGGAGTGGAGCTCTCTTTGCTTTCGCAGTAGTTTCCTAACTTTGTTGTTGTACCACGGTGGGTTTTTCCCGTCCCTCACAGTTTCACTCGGCACGTACCTGTCTAAAACGCATTTTACGATTGCCTTGAACTTTTTCCATAAACACTCAACATTGTCAGTGTCGGAACAGAAATTTTCGTTTTGATCTGTTAGGTAGTCTGAAATCTGCCTTCTATTACTCTTGCTAAACAGATAAACCTTCCTCCCTTTTTTTATATTCCTATTAACTTCCATATTCAGGGATGCTGCAACGGCCTTATGATCACTGATTCCCTGTTCTGTACATACAGAGTCGAAAAGTTCGGGTCTGTTTGTTATCAGTAGGTCCAATATGTTATCTCCACGAGTCGGTTCTCTGTTTAATTGCTCGAGGTAATTTTCGAATAGTGCACTCAGTATAATGTCGCTCGATGCTCTGTCCCTACCACCCGTCCTAAACATCTGAGTGTCCCAGTCTGTATCTGGTAAATTGAAATCTCCACCTAAGACTATAACATGCTGAGAAAATTTATGTGCAATGTATTCCAAATTTTCTCTCAGTTGTTCTGCCACTAATGCTGCTGAGTCGGGAGGTCGGTAAAAGGAGCCAATTATTAACCTAGTTCGGTTGTTTAGTGTAACCTCCACCCATAATAATTCACAGGAACTATCCACTTCTACTTCACTACAGGATAAACTACTACTAACAGCGATGAACACTCCACCACCGGTTGCATGCAATCTATCCTTTCTAAACACCGTCTGTACCTTTGTAAAAATTTCGGCAGAATTTATCTCTGGCTTAAGCCAGCTTTCTGTACCTATAACGATTTCAGCTTCGGTGCTTTCTGTCAGCGCTTGAAGTTCCGGTACTTTACCAACGCAGCTTCGACAGTTGACAATTACAATACCGATTGCTGCTTGGTCCCCGCTTGTCCTGACTTTGCCCCGCACCCGTTGAGGCTGTTGCCCTTTCTGTACTTGCCCAAGGCAATCTAACCTAAAAAACCGCCCAGCCCACGCCACACAACCCCTGCTACCCGTGTAGCCGCTTGTTGCGTGTAGTGGACTCCTGACCTATCCAGCGGAACCCGAAACCCCACCACCCTATGGCGCAAGTCGAGGAATCTGCAGCAACACGGTCGCAGAACCGTCTCAGCCTCTGATTCAGACCCTCCACTCGGCTCTGTACCAAAGGTCCGCAGTCAGTCCTGTCGACGATGCTGCAGATGGTGAGCTCTGCTTTCATCCCGCTAGCGAGACTGGCAGTCTTCACCAAATCAGATAGCCGCCGGAAGCCAGAGAGGATTTCCTCCGATCCATAGCGACACACATCATTGGTGCCGACATGAGCGACCACCTGCAGATGGGTGCACCCTGTACCCTTCATGGCATCCGGAAGGACCCTTTCCACATCTGGAATGACTCCCCCCGGTATGCACACGGAGTGCACATTGGTTTTCTTCCCCTCTCTTGCTGCCATTTCCCTAAGGGGCCCCATTACGCGCCTGACGTTGGAGCTCCCAACTACCAGTAAGCCCACCCTCTGCGACTGCCCGGATCTTGCAGACTGAGGGGCAACCTCTGGAACAGGACAAGCAGCCATGTCAGGCCGAAGATCAGTATCAGCCTGAGACAGAGCCTGAAACCGGTTCGTCAGACAAACTGGAGAGGCTTTCCGTTCAGCCCTCCGGAATGTCTTTCGCCCCCTGCCACACCTTGAAACGACCTCCCACTCTACCACAGGTGAGGGATGAGCCTCAATGCGGGCAGTATCCCGGGCAACCACAGTCTTAGTCCGATCAGGGGATGCGTGGGACGAGCTGGCCGTCCCCGACAAACCCCCATCCGGACCCCCACAGTGATGCCCATTGGCAACAGCCTCAAGCTGTGTGACCGAAGCCAACACTGCCTGAAGCTGGGAGCGAAGGGATGCCAACTCAGCCTGCATCCGAACACAGCAGTTGCAGTCCCTATCCATGCTAAAAACTGTTTTGCAAAGAACGTCTGAACTAATCTACAGAGAGCGCAAACCAATCGACAAAATTTAAACGGTTATTAAAATACAAGATTGCCTAGTAAATGCAGTAATTTCTGCTGACGTCAGCCGAGTGAGCTCAGCGGCTGCGCTCCCTGGAGATGTCAGCGACCCTGGCGCCCAGACGGACTGCCGGCGAGCAGGCGCGGCCGTTTCCGTGTGGTTGCTGGAGAGTACTCGGTCCCACTTCCAATTCTGCAGTGACCATCTATGACTCATCTGCGATGTACCTGGCGTCGATGGTCGTGGTCGATTGAACTCCTCCCTACCTCGCAGGTTTCAGCAGCAAAGGTCCTGTCGATGGCTTCCGCGTTGAAGCCCGGTATTGGCAGCACTTTGCGATGTCTCGTTATAGGCAGACGGTTTCTCGAACAGCGAGTACCACGAAGTTCATAAAGTTAAGGCCACCGTCTTCAATATGTTTTCGGCTACTTCACACACTGGAGCATCTAGGACACAGATTCATACAGTATTGCAGTCATGCAATCGAGTGCTATTACTGTGAACCATCGATCCCAATGACCCCAAAGATCAACTTATGACGAGAGCTGGAGAGGTGGAGTATTTAATGGGAAGTAGCGTGACGCTCTCACCTTAGGCTAGGACCGTGCTCTCCTTATTCTGCTATATTTACTTAACACGCCGCTTATTGCTGTGCTCGTAGATACAGTTTCTAGCAAAGAATATACCTATCTCGCTTCCCTCAGTTTTCGTTGCAGTCTCCTTTCTGTTGAGTGGGTATCCTTAGTGGGCAGACTATGTCAACCTCAAGGACTTGCGAGATACTGGCTTCCTTTCTGCTTCCGTCTGTCTCTGGCATGACATTAGTTTGTCTGTGGGAATTTGAGTGACTTTTAATCATCTTTTTTGTAGTTTATACCGCTTACTATTCTGTGTCATAACAGAAAATATAGATGCCGCCTATATGAAAGTTAAAGAGGCCTTTGGACAAAAGAGAATCAGCTATTTGAATATCAGAGCCAAGATGGCAAACAAGTCCTAAGCAAAGAAATAAAATCTGAAAAGTGAAAGGATATAGTGGGTTTATACAAGGCAGATGTTCTTGAAGTTAAAATTATAAAAAGGGAATACAACATACATGTGGATGAAATGGAAGATACGAGTCAGAGAGAAGAATTTGACAGTCGATCACTGGAAGATAAGTTTGGATTCTGGAGAAATGTAGGAAAACGCAATGCAGTACTGACCCTACGACATCTCTTCGAGGGTACTGTAGTTCAAGAAAAGGGAAACCTACATTTGTAGCTTTTTTAGATTTTGAGAAAACTTGACAATGAGTACATTCTTTGAAATTTTGAAGATAGAGGGGGTAAATGCATGGCGCGAAGTTTTGTACGCAACTTGTACAGAAATCTGTTTGCAGTTATGAGATGGGAATGAAAGGGAAGCTCTTGTTGAGAACGGAGTGAGACAGACTTGTCGCCTGTCCCTGACACTGTACAGTCGGCACAGTGAGCAGTCAGTAGTGAATAACAAAAGAAATTTTTGAGTAAGAATTAAAGTTCATGGAGAAGAAATAAGAACTTTGAGGTTTGTCGATGATATTGTAATATTGTTAGAGACACAAAGGACTTTGAAGAACAGTTCAACGGAATGGACAGCGTCACAAAAGGAGAATATACGATGAACACCAACAAAAGCAAAGAAGGATAACGGAATGTAGTCGAATTACATCAGGTTATGCTTAGGGGCACAGATTAGGAAACAAGACACTGCAAGTTATAAATGAGTTTTGCTATTTAGGCAGAAAAATAAATGATGGCGATCGATGAAGGGAGGATATCAAATGTAGACTGACAATGGTAAGAAATGCGTTTGTGGAGAAAAAAAGGCGTTGATATAGATTAAAGTGCTAGGATGACTTTTCCGAAGTTATTTGTCTGAAATGTAGCTATGTATGGAAATGAAACATGGATGATAAACAGTTTAGAAAAGGAGAGGATAGAGGCATTAGAACTATGGTGCTACAGAAGAACGCTGAAGATTAGATGCGTAGATCGACTAATTAATGAGGAGGCACTGAATAGGATTGGGAACACAAGACTTTTGTGGCACAACTGCACTAGAAGATACGATCAGTTGACACCAAGGGATCATCAGTTTAGTACTGGAGGAAAGTATGGGCGATAAAAACCGCAGAGGGAGACCCGAAGGTGAAGAGACTTAGCAGAGTCAGAAGGGTACTGGTTGTAGTAGTTATTCGAGGCTTCAACAACTGGATCAACTTCTTCGAGCCGGTCTTCGGACTGAAGGCCACACCAGCAGCACTATGCTGTACTTTCACATGGTATCAGAAAGTGAAATAAAGAAAATACTATTGAGAAAGCACAGGAACGACAGATACGCCTAACTGTCTCGATACTTACGGTAGGCACTTGTTTGTCAGAGTCTCTTGTACGGCTTACCACCCATACGTTTGATTTTTTGCTGAGAGAGTTAGTAAAAACATAGCTTTTGTCTTTTTTTTCACGGAAACAACTTCGAATAGAAATTTCTTCGAGAAAAATGGGCAAAACGTCGTTCAAGCAGCATCTAAGAACTATACTGCACTGTCACTCCTGAAATAATAACATCCAACGTGACACTTGTTCGCAAGGAATGATGCCATAACATCAATGACAGTCCTTAGGATGAATAACTTCAAGCTTTTGTAAATAATCCCTTTCGGCGTAATACACTTTCAGTCTTTCTTTATACAGTTTTGCTAAGCAAACTTTTCCAAGAATATATCTCGGACTTCCCGTTTTCTTGCCACACTCCGCTGAAGGTGCGCTTGTAGTAAATAATACTATTTGTACGGTACTGTATCGCTCTCAGGTCCATAACTGTAGGCTCATTGTTACAGCTCTTCCACGCCTAATTGATTCACAGCCAGAAATTTTCATCTGCATAGCTTGTGGTAAAAGAGTAATCTAGTTAATGGACTTCGTAAGATCGAGGTTTTTCCCATTTCTTTAAGTATCAAGGCGCATTGAAGTGTAGCTTCACATCCTTTAAGCTTGCACTCGAGGGAACTGTGATCTGAGTCACACTCCATCTGATTATGACCTTTCTCCAAAACCTTTTGCGTAATCAATACTCCAATATCAACTGCTAATCTTAAAAGAGCGTTTGAGAATACGATTTTCCTGTCGCGACATGCGCAGCCTTCAAAAATTAATCGTTTTGGACAGGGTGTCCACGATACGGAAGGCAACACTTGACACAGCAAATTCACTTTTAGTTTCATCGAACCAATAACACACTGCATCACGACTTTCTACATTATGCATTGTAAATAGTGCTTCATAAGAGTCTGCACTAAAGTGTAAATGTGGAGATACATTTACTGCCTGAGACTCCATGGTATACTCTGAGCAGAGTTTTTGCTGCGCCTCTCTTTTACCTAGATCTCTGTGCTGCTTTGCCTGCTCTTTTCATTCAATGTGCTGCTTTCACACACCTTTACTCAAGTAACTGAAACTGCAGCTACAACTCAAGTCGCTCCACTCTTATTTGGGGGTAAACCAACTAATGCTGTCCTCTTCGAAAGTCGTGTTAAAGGTGGCCAGACTTAATGTTGGACCCTTCTCGATGTTACATTTTCTTCTGTAGAGACCATACTGCTATTTTCATTGAAGTATAAGGTCGAGGTGGAGCTTGGAGGCGGATTTGTTGCTTATATGCAATGGCTGTTTCGGAAGGCAGCCCGGGAGTTCTTTTATAAAGACTCTCTCATTTTCTTTTCTTCGTTTGATTTATTCGAGTACGTGACGATTATAATTGAAGGTTCACCCCATTTGTGTAATTATCCAGCTAATATCGGGTAATGCAATATTTAATCGCAGGAGAACTGGGAAACGCCTTTTTGTAAAATTTGTTTTCCCATCGAACTTCTTAAATGATAAATCGACATGTCTTCTCTTCTAGATTCGCCACAGGTCTTCCACAGACGTTTCGGTGGGACTATGTCCACGTATATCTTCCTCTGTCCCCTTGTCGCACTTTCCCAGAAAGTATTAAGTACTGCCTGCGTATCTCCAGCAGGAGATTAATGACACTTCCTATGAGCGGATATCTGACACATCGTCGAAGTATTTTTTGTGCGTCTCTGAGTATCGAGAGAAACTTTGTTACTTAAACCTTTTTCTGTCTTATATACGCTTATCCATACATTCTCAGAATTTTATTGGCGTTTTTCTTGCAATCTTCGGGGCCGGTTTTTGACTTCATTCTGTCACCAGTTCAGTCACCAAAAAATAGGTCCAGGAAGTAGAGATGAATATTAAAGTGCTATGGTTTTTGCTCCTGTTTCTGTATGAAAAATTATATCCTCCTATGACCTCCCAAGGCCGAGCGGAAACGAGGAATGCGTTCATTGAAGTTCTCCATGACGCGTTCACAAACACCTGGTACCCTTTCCATTTTATCCGTCAATTGGTGTATTGTTGGGGTTTGTTTACGTATACTTTTGATTTTCAAAATACCCACAAAAAAGGGCACGAGGTGCAAAATTGCATGATATCGCAGGCCATTGCTGGTTGGCTATGCGGTTCTAGGCGCTGCTGCTACGGTCGCAGGTTCGAATCCTGCTTCGGGCATGGGTGTGTGTGATGTCCTTAGGTTAGTTAGGTTTAGGTAGTTCTAAGTTCTAGGGAACTGATGACCACAGCAGTTGAGTCCCATAGTGCTCAGAGCCATTGCTGGTTGCCACGCAGAGAGAGAATCTTTTGAGGAATGTTTTCATTCAGCTGAGGAATCGTTTCACGGGATGTGTAACATGCCGCACCACCTTGTTAAAACCACGTATCGTCATTTTCATCAATAAGAGGGAAAAAACAATCCGAAAACATATTTCGGTAACGGTCACCGTTCAGCGTGATGGCAGCTCCGTTACCATTTTCAAAAAAGTACGAACCGATCACTCCTCCTGCCTGAAATCCATACCGCACAGTATGCGTCTCATCTTCCACAAACACTCGCGGATTTTCATTACCCCAGATTCTGCGTTCCGGCCTATTGACGTACCCACTGAGGTAGACGTACGCCTAATCTAAGAAAATTTTTCTTTTTCTGGTGTTCTGGTTCTGCGCTTGTGGAGCCAAGACCCATTGAGCAAATCGATGTCTCTTTCCATGATCTGCAGGCGTCAAATCTTGTGTAAGTTGAATATTGTACGCATGTATTTTCAGGTCTTTTAAAAATGGCTCTGATCACTATGGGACCTAACTACCGAGGTCATCAGTCCCCTAGAACTTAGATCTAGTTAAACCTAACTAACCTAAGGACGTCACACACAACCATGCCCGAGGCAGGATTCGAACCTGCTACCGTAGCGGTCTCGAGGTTTCAGACTGTAGCTCCTAGAACGGCACGGCCACTCCGGCGGGCTCAGATCCTTTCAAAGGACTTCATGCAGTGAACTTGGTAATAAATTCAATTGCGGAGCTCGTCAGCGAACCGATGTTTTGGGTTCACGGTCACATTGTCACGCACGACAGCAATACTTTCTTGTGTTCGAACAGAACGTCATCGTTCAGTTTTCTTAACGCGTGACACAGAACCCGTACTCTCAAACTTCAGAATCAGCTTTCGAACTGACAATTCGGTTGGAGGAGCATTACGCCCGAGTGTCACACGCATTTCAAGAACGGTTCCCGTGGGACTTTCACTGGTTTGTAGTAACGTTTTATGACTTTGATACGTTGTTCGGTTGTCACCTGCTCCATGACGAAAATAAACATAGAAAACAATGCTCTCTACACAAAAGCTATCAGGCTACTAATGGAAAGGATCGCATATAACAAACATGAAAAAACCACGGCAGTCAAACATCACATCACAAAAGGATGCATGATTCAAATTCGTCCATATTTCCCGGAGACCCTGTAATTGTTCCCGTTTCCAACATCTTCCTTCCGACATTCTCCAATAAATTATCCTATTTTTCTAGTAAACAATGAGCACCATCGTGTAACCAAGAGTACGAAGTAGTACTGGCGCCTCCAGCAGCAACTGGGACTGCTGGATCATTTTGACCATACATGTATACAGCCTACGAAGCTTCTACATACAAAACATTTATAATCGAGATTTGAAGGGGAAATTCATGTATTTAGGATAACGAAGATATCAATAACATTAATAATAATAATAACAAATAACTTACCTGCGTCATTAGATGGTGCAGGAGAGGTAATTGAGAACATCACATACGAAATAAATTCTTTTTCTGCCTATGTAACTTCACTTTTGCTACTCTTCTCACCTGTTGTTCATTCTGCGTTTACAGGAGAACCTAGAATTAACTGGGTTTCTAAAACGCTTGGCAGAAATGACTAAAGCGCACAATGATTGAAGTGTGGCGGACTGATATATGACCCAGTAAAGCAGCTGTAAAACTTAAATTTCATAACTTTACCGGATTACTGTTAATGCGAGGTAAATAATAAAGCAATTTTCTTACCACTGTCAGTCACTCTCAGATAGGAAACTCAGTTTTCATACGCTAAATATTAGCCTAGAAACAATTCCTTCCTCTGTAAAAATATAGTGTTGCACTGAAACTACAACGAGGTAACCACTTTCGAACACTAGGAGATACGTAGTATGCAATAACAATTTGCTGTGGCTACGTGCGCTTTTGCGATTGTGCGGTACAGTTTACCACGTACAAAACACTCTGGTTATGTGGTATTTGATTGTTTTACTGTTTCCCGGTATTTTCACGTATTTTTTCGCTGTGTCACATATGCGGAAATATTTTCGTTCATTTTATTCTAAATAATTAAAAATTCAGCGCTCTGTCGGTACGAGCAGATGCACGGGGAATCAAAAATACACATACTTACTGAAAAACGCAAAAGCGTCGTGTTGTCAGTCACGCGGTATCGCGGTATAGTTTCGTACCCGACGATATTTTCGTATTCCATTTTCAAACGATGGCATTTCCGTTATGTTCTAGATTGTTTTTCTGAAACTAAGAAATTATTCTGGGAGATTATGGTTTTTCCAAAATAAAAACATGTTCAAATGTACAGTATGGTCAAGTACCTAGAAACAAATTTTCGATTCTAATTTGCAGTAAATAAAATAGTATTAGCACTGCCTTTATTATCATATTAGTTACATTATTACTCTTTTACGTACCCATAATATGTTAGTGAAATCAAATTACATAGAAGTAACATAAATAAGTTAAAAGTTAAATGGACCTTGAAATAGAATCTACTGGAAATTATGACAAATTTCCGTTTTCAAGGCAGGTAAAATTGTTGACATTATAAAGAAACTCAATTCATGTTCCATGGCACAAGACTTTCCTCTGTTTGAAGGTACAAGATGGTGCATGAATGCCGTAGCACATCTGATCTGCCCACATTATACACAGTGATTCCGTTATGATGTTTAAAAGTTTCGGGGGATGTTGGAGAAGGTTGAATGTATGCATTTGAGAGCCCCTGTTCACTAGATAAGTTTTTCTTGTTGTGGTCTGGAACGACCGAGTCGAAATTTATAACCGAAAATAGTTCAGGGTGTCTTCTAACACAGACCCTTTGCTTTTCCTATTTTGGGAGGAAATGGTGAGGATCAAATTAAGGAAAAAGTGTCCAGTAAACATAGGGTCTAAATTTCATACGTTAAGAGCTGTGAGCACTACTTAATCTGCGTTATTGAGAAACGCATCTCTTGCACTGAACAAGTGCTTATATCCCATATGGTATGCATTTTAGAGCTTTTGTTTAGCATATATTTTTTTCTTGTTGTGGTTTGTGCTACCTCCACCAAAAATATGGAGAGCAAAGACCATGCAGCAAAAGATGTCCGATGTCAGAGTTAACAGAGTGGTTTTCGCTCATAACTTCGGTCTCCGTTATTTCCGGAACAGGCTCCTTTAACTCAAAACGGAAGAGTGGAAGGTTTCTATATTAATTGGAAAGTATAACACTAGCCTGCCGTGAAACAAGCTCAAGTTACCCTCTGAGAGGATTTGTAATTTTGACCGCACGTGTTTTTAATGGATAAAGGTATCGGGCTGTAATTTTGAATATGGTGAAAGTAGCAGAAAAACTGAACAGACTTTAACCATGGGAATTAATGAAAGTGATATAAAATTCATATATGAATGAAAAAAATGAACGGTCGCCAGCCTAATTGGGACACTAATTGGGTGATAAATGTTTAAGAAAATGGGATAATGGTTATTACAGTTACTTTCATTAAATTTCTCTTTGAATAACACATTGGATACAACAAACTGAAACAGGGAATTCTGTGATATTACTTTTTTGTGTGTTCTGCCTTACGGCAGGTCTTGCCATGAGGGAAGTCTCGTGCTGCAGTCATGGACTGTGCGGCTGGTGCCGGCGGAGGTTCGAGTCCACCCTTGGGCATGGGTGTGTGTGTTTGCCCGTAGGATAATTTAGGTTAAGTAGTGTGTAAGCTTAGGGACTGATGACCTTAGCAGTTAAGTCTTCTAAGATTTCACACTCATTTGAACATTCTTTGGGAAGCCTCGTCACAGAGGTCCACCGCATGAGCGTCTAGGGAAGGGATTCCAGTGGCGGTTTCCCATTGTCTTCAACTGCTGATGATGAAATGATAATGAGGACAACTCAACACCCAGGCCCTGAGCGCAGAAACTCTCCGTCAGCCGGAAAATATACATTACAAAACTCTAAATTTTCTGTCTCAAATCAATGACCTTAACTAACACAGAAGGTATTAAATCACAGTTTGCCTGGTATGTTACCACTTGGTGTCTCTCTGAATGCACATAAGTTGAAGCTTATCAGTTTATTCGGAATGTTGTTAGTCTAAACATCTTTGGATACTAAGGACATAAGTGATACGCAGTCTCTGATTAAGAGAGGTTACATTATAGATTAGAAAACTGGCAGACATGTAGATTAGGGTCGAGTCGAATAACAGCCTTTTGCAGCTGTAGTTGTTGAGTCGTTGAGGGGGGGTTTTAGATCGTGGCAGAATGAGTAGCTTGGATGGCATATGTACCGCACCGAGATTTCTATTTGAGATGTTCCATATTGTGTAAGTTATTTAATATTGTGTGAAGAGAGACAGCATTTCATAAAAGGGTAACTTATTTTGAGTTTGTTAGTTGCAACAGCGAGTTCAGTAAATAATCATAGATAGCATTGTGTCCGGTAAAATCTACGTGTTGCTAATCACAGGGTACTGTAAGTCGTGTGTTCGGTATTCTAATTAGATTTCCACTATTTAGAATAGTTAAGTAGTAGGCATTGCCGATCTAAGGAAACATATTTTGTAATAGAAACATTTTGTGTGATTCAAAGAATTGAATATAATGTCAAAGTACTTTCTTCTGTCGTTTATAAATACACTGAAGAGCCAAAGAAACTGGTACACCTGCCTAGTATTGTGCAGGGTCCATGCAGAAATGCCGCAACACGACGTCACGTGGACTCAACTAATGTCGGAAGTTGTGCTGAAGGGAACTGATACCATGAATGCTGCAGGGCTGTCCATATATCCGTTGGAGTACAAGGGGTGGAGATCTCTTCTTAACAATACATTGCAAGGCATCCCAGATATGCTCAATAATGTGCATGTCTGGGGAGTGTGGTGGCCAGCGGAAGTGTGTAAACTCAGATGAGTGTTTCTGGATGTATAGGATGTCGCATTGTCCTGCTGAAATTTCCCAAGTCCATCGCAATGCACAATCGACATGAATGGATGAAGGCGATCACAGGATGCTTACGTACGTGTTATCTGTCAGAATCGTATCTAGACGTGTCAGGGTTACCATATCACTCCAACTGTTCACGCCCGACACCATTATAGACCGTCCGCCAGTTTTAATAGTCCCTTGCTGACATGCAAAGTACATGAATTAATGAGGTTGTCTCCATACCCGTACACGTCCATCTGCTCGATACGATTTGCGTTTTTCCCGTATTTGCGTTTTTCCCGTATTTGCGTTTGTCCCGTATTTGCGTTTGTCCCGTATTTGCGTTTTTCCCGTATTTGCGTTTTTCCCGTATTTGCGTTTTTCCCGTATTTGCGTTTTTCCCGTATTTGCGTTTTTCCCGTATTTGCGTTTTTCCCGTATTTGCGTTTTTCCCGTATTTGCGTTTTTCCCGTATTTGCGTTTTTCCCGTATTTGCGTTTGTCCCGTATTTGCGTTTGTCCCGTATTTGCGTTTGTCCCGTATTTGCGTTTGTCCCGTATTTGCGTTTGTCCCGTATTTGCGTTTGTCCCGTATTTGCGTTTGTCCCGTATTTGCGTTTGTCCCGTATTTGCGTTTGTCCCACATTTGCGTTTGTCCCACATTTGCGTTTGTCCCACATTTGCGTTTGTCCCACATTTGCGTTTGTCCCACATTTGCGTTTGTCCCACATTTGCGTTTGTCCCACATTTGCGTTTGTCCCACATTTGCGTTTGTCCCACATTTGCGTTTGTCCCACATTTGCGTTTGTCCCACATTTGCGTTTGTCCCACATTTGCGTTTGTCCCACATTTGCGTTTGTCCCACATTTGCGTTTGTCCCACATTTGCGTTTGTCCCACATTTGCGTTTGGCCCACATTTGCGTTTGGCCCACATTTGCGTTTGTCCCACATTTGCGTTTGTCCCACATTTGCGTTTGTCCCACATTTGCGTTTGTCCCACATTTGCGTTTGTCCCACATTTGCGTTTGTCCCACATTTGCGTTTGTCCCACATTTGCGTTTGTCCCACATTTGCGTTTGTCCCACATTTGCGTTTGTCCCACATTTGCGTTTGTCCCACATTTGCGTTTGTCCCACATTTGCGTTTGTCCCACATTTGCGTTTGTCCCACATTTGCGTTTGTCCCACATTTGCGTTTGTCCCACATTTGCGTTTGTCCCACATTTGCGTTTGTCCCACATTTGCGTTTGTCCCACATTTGCGTTTTTCCCATAGTAGTAGGCATTGCCGATCTATGGAAACACATTTTGTATTAGAAACATTTTGTGTGATTCAAAGGATTGAATATAATGTCAAAGTACTTTCTTCTGTCGTTTATAAATACACTGAAGAGCCAAAGAAACTGCTACACCTGCCTAGTATTGTGCAGGGTCCATGCAGAAATGCCGCAACACGACGTCACGTGGACTCAACAAAACGCAAATATGCGTTTTTCCCATATTTGCGTTTTTCCCAATACTCATGAACCCATCCTACCGACCATTACCTTCTTCTAGTGAAGTTTTGCCACAAAATTCCCTTCTCCCATATTAGCGTTCACCCTTTACTCATATGCCCATGGCCCCCTGCGGGTTCGGGGGTTAGAATAGGCCTGCGGTATTCCTGCCTGTCGTACGAGGCGACTAAAAGGAGTCTCACATGTTTCGGCCTTATGTGATGGTCCCCTCTCAGGTTTGACCTCCATCTTTCTAAATTTATCCGAAGAGCGAGCCAATTGGGGAAGGGCGCCTTACATGGTGCACTGTATCCGTCGTGCAATTAGACCTTTAGCCGGATTTCTCGTCGTTGCAATGGTGTCCCGCTCGTTTTCGATCTCTTGGTTGAGGATACGTCCCTGGGTGCGATTACCACGCTGCAATCTGCAGTGTTTCTTTTAACTGCGACGACGACCTTGGACATTTTTGCACCTAAGATCCAGCACGGTAGCCAGTCCGTTGTGGTGGGGCCGCCATGTACCCTCTTGGTTGTAGCCCCCTGACAACACAGGGATCGCCCTACTGATGCCTGCGCCGTTAACTCTCCACGTATGCCAAGGAGTAGATGCCTATCCTCCTGGGGTATCGGGACTCCCGGCAACGGCCATCCTGCCAGGTGGCCTTTGCTGTGGCTGGGTGGCGCCCGTGGGGAGGGCCCTTGGTCGGAGTAGGTGGCATCAGTGCGGATGACCCGCAATGAAGCGTGGTACATTATCTCTCGCTGGCGGCCAGCCGCCAGCAGTCTCTAAGCGTTCTCGGGCTCAATTTAATGCTCAGGAGTACGATCAGAAAACGTTCCCCTCCCTGGCCACGCCGTGGGAAGAGCGTAAGTCTCAGGATGGAGGTAACAGTTATTCGCCCCGATTCTTAGTTTGCACGAGAGCTGATGGGGAGTCTTTTCTCTCCACAAAGCCTCAGTTCTTCGTCGAGCATTTGGAGGACAGGTTTGGGGAGGTGGAGGGCTTGTCTAAAATGCGCTCTGGGTCAGTACTGATACAAACGGCATCCTCCACCCAGTCACGCAGGTTACTTGCTTGTGACAAGTTGGGGGATGTTAACGTCACTATTACACCACATAAGAGTTTAAATATGGTCGAGGGTGTTATTTTCCATAGGGACCTCCTTTTGCAGTCTGATGACGAGCTGCGCGCCAACTTAGAACGTAGAGGTGTTCATTTCGTCCGGCGCGTTCATCGGTTTCCGAGGGACAATCAGGTTGCTACCGGTGCCTTCATCTTGGCCTTCGAGGGTGATACGTTACCGGAAAAGGTCAAGGTGATGGTCTACCGATGTGACGTCAAGCCCTATATCCCTCCCCCGATGCGGTGCTTCAAGTGCTGGAAGTTCGGCCATATGTCTTCCCGCTGCACTTCCAGCCTCACATGTCGAGATTGCGGGCGCCCATCTCATCCCGATACTCCATGTGCCCCGCCTCCCATCTGCATCAACTGCGGGGAGCACCATTCACCTTGCTCGCCTGACTGCAAAGTCTTTCAGAAAGAGCGCAAAATCATGGAATATAAGACCCTGGACCGGCTGACCTATACTGAGGCCAAAAGGAAATATGACAGACTCCATCCTGTGAGAATGACATCTTCTTATGCAGCTGCTACAACTACTGTGCTAGCCCCATCAGTTTCGAGACTTCCAGTCAGCTCGATAAGCAGTAAGACTCCTCCTGCCCCCTTGCCCGTGGGGGGCTCTACCCAACCGGTTGCTCCTGCACCACCTACCTCAGGAGCAACCTCCTCCCACCCGTCGGGGACGTCCGCCCCCGCTTCTCAGCCAGAGAAGCGTCTAACTTCTTCGGCTACTCTCGCCCATAAGGGTTCCCTTGGGACTCTCCCTTCACAGGGTTCCACCAGAGGGAAGGATGACGGCCGCCAGTGGCATAAGTCCTCACCAGCGGCCGGGTGTAGGGCTTCACGATCCACCTCTGTCCTGGAGACTGAATCGGTGAAGCCTTCCCAGCCGGTGAAACCTAAGGTTCAGCGAGAGAAGTCCAGGAGAAAGACCTCTAAGGCCAAAGAACTTGCGGTGGCGCCAACCCCACCGCACCTTTCGCGCTCTGCGTCTGCGGATGAAGTCGAGATTCTAGCGTCCGCTGAGGACCTTGATCTCGCTGGTCCCTCGGACGCCATGGATGCCTCTCGTACGGGTACTGAATCGGTGGCAGTGAGTGAACAAGCGGCGTAAATTGCCTGCCCAGTCCTTTCACGCCTTTCTCAGCCATGGACAATATCATCCTCCAGTGGAACTGCGGCGGTTTTTTCCACCATCTAGCTGAGCTCCAACAACTTATCAGCCTTCACCCTTTCTTCTGCATTGCTCTTCAGGAAACTTGGTTTCCAGCAATGCGAACCCCCGCCCTCCGTGGCTATCGGGGTTATCATAGGAATCGGGCTGCTTATGAAAGGGTGTCTGGTGGCGTCTGCCTCTATGTCCTTCACACTCTGCACAGCGAGTCTGTCCCTCTCCAAACACCTTTAGAGGCTGTCGCTATTCGGGTGTGGACGCCACAGGCTGTTACCGTCTGCAGTCTTTACCTTCCACCAGATGGTGATGACTCGCAGCATGTCCTGGCTGCGCTGATAGGCCAATTGCCGCCACATTTCTTGCTATTGGGCGATTTCAACGCCCATAACCCTTTATGGGGTGGGTCAGTGGCAACAGGTCGAGGCGCCATCGTTGAGCATTTATTGTCGCAACTCGATCTCTCGATTTTAAATGATGGTGCCTTCACACACTTCAGTGTGGCGCATGGCACATACTCCGCCATTGACATTTCAATCTGTAGCCCTAGCCTCTTACCGTCTGTCCAATGGAGTGTGCATGACGACCTGTGTGGTAGTGACCACTTTCCGATCTTTCTGTCACTACCACAGCGTCACTCTTCTGGGCGCCCTAGAAGATGGGCTATGAATAAGCCTAATTGGGACTTGTTCTCCTCCACTGCCGCTCTTGAGCCTCTCTCTAATGACGACACTGATGCGGTGGTTCAATCGGTCACCACCGGCATCGTTACTGCCGCCCAATCTGCCATTCCCCGCTCCTCTGGGTCCCCTCGGCGGCGGACTGTGCCTTGGTGGTCGCCTGAGATCGCTGCAGCGATTACAGATCGCCGGCGGGCGCTACAGCGTCACAAGCGACATCCCTGCATTGAACACCTGATCACCTTCAAACGGCTGCGTGCGCGGGCCCGCCGCCTTATCCGCCAAAGCAAGCAGGAGTGCTGGGAGCGGTACGTGTCCACCATAGGCCTCCATGTCACTCCATCGCTGGTCTGGGCCAAGATTCGACGCGTCTACGACTATCGGCCACCTGTCAGCGTCCCTGCGCTCTCCCTGAATGGAGCAGTTTGTACTGACTCCGACGTCATTGCAAACCACTTAGCAGAGCATTTTGCTCCGCTTCTGCGAATTACCCTAAGGCCTTCCGCTCCATTAAGGAGCGGATGGAACGTCGGAGCCTTTCGTTTTGCACCAACCAACCCGAATCGTACAATGTTCCATTCAGTGAGAGCGAATTCCGCAGTGCCCTTGCCGCTTGTCCTGATACCGCTCCTGGACCAGATAGCATCCACTGCCAGATGCTGAAACACCTCTCAGTGGACTGCCAGCGACGGCTCCTCGACCTTTACAACCGTATTTGGGTCGAGGGTGAGTTTCCGTCGCAGTGGCGAGCAAGTATCGTTATCCCCATTCTGAAACCAGGCAAGAACCCTTTGGAGGTGGACAGCTACCGCCCCCATTAGCCTCACCAACGTTCTTTGCAAGCTTCTCGAACGGATGGTGAGCCAGCGCTTGACTTGGGTACTGGAGTCTCGGGGCCTTCTGGCTCCATCTCAGGGTGGGTTCCGTAAAGGCCGCTCCGCCGCCGACCATCTGGTGAGCCTGGAGTCGGCCGTCCGTACTGCCTTTGCCCGCCGTCAGCACCTAGTCGCTGTCTTTTTCGACATGCAGAAGGCGTACGATACGACATGGCGTGATCACATCCTTTCTACGCTTCATGGGTGGGGTCTTCGGGGCCCTCTGCCGATCTTTATCAGAAATTTTCTGTCGTATCGTACGTTCCGCGTGCAAGTCGCAGCCTCATATAGTTCCACCCACGTCCAGGAGAACGGTGTGCCACAGGGTTCTGTTTTAAGTGTCTGCCTGTTTTTAATAGCCATTAACGGGCTCGCTGCGGCCGTGGGAAATTCTGTCTCTGCTTCCCTGTATGCTGACGACTTCTGCCTTTATTACAGCTCTACTGGCATTGCAGCTGTTGAACGTCAGCTACAGGGTGCTATCCGCAAGGCGCAGTCTTGGGCTGTAGCTCATGGGTTCCAGTTTTCGGCAGCCAAGACCTGCGTAATGCATTTCTGCCGGCGACGCACTGTCCACCTGGAGCCGCGGCTTTATCTTGCCGGCGAACTTCTTTCAGTGGTGGAATCACACAGGTTTTTGGGGGTGGTTTTCGATGCCCGGTTGACTTGGCTGCCTCATATCTGGCAGCTTAAACAGGCGTGTTGGCGGCATCTAAATGCTCTGAGATGCTTGAGCCACACCCGCTGGGGCGCCGACTGATTGACCCTGTTGCAGCTGTACCAGGCGTTAATCCAATCCCGTCTGGATTATGGGAGCCTGGCTTATGGCTCAGCATCCCCCTCTGCGTTGCGGGTGCTGGACCCAATACTATACAGCGGGATCCGACTTGCCACTGGTGCCTTCTGCACCAGCCCTGTGGACAGCATCCTTGTTGAGCCAGGTGTCCCTCCACTGCGGGTACGACGCCAACAATTACTGGCTGCTTATGCTGCCCTTGTTTTTAGCTTGCCCGGGCATCCAAATTACCGTGTCCTGTTCCCGCAGTCGGTCGTCCATCTGCCAGACCGTCGGCCCCGGTCGGGTTGTCCGATCGCCGTACGCTTCAAGGAGCTTCTCTGTGGGCTTGGGTTTTTCCCTGTTCCACCTCCTTTCCAGGCGCCTCTGCGTACACCGCCATGGTGTGTTCCTCGCCCTTGCCTTCGGCTCGACTTGGCACAGGGCTCGAAGGACTCGGTCCCTCCAGAGGCCTTCCGCCGCCGCTTTTATTCCATCCTGGACACGTATCAGGGCTCTGGAATTGTTTACACCGACGGTTCGATGGTTGCTGGTCGTGTCGGGTATGCTCTAACTCTAGGGGACCATTCCGAACAACGGTCCTTGGCGGCTGGCTGCAGCGTTTGCACTGCTGAGCTAGTCGCCATCTTTCGAGCCCTAGAGTATATCCGCTCCTGCTCAGGTGAGTCCTTCGTGATCTGTAGCGATTCCCTGAGCGGTTTACGAGCTCTCGACCAGTGTTTTCCTCGTTCTCGTCTGGTGATGGCTATCCATGAGTCCCTGCATACTCTTGCGCGTTGCGGTCGCTCTGTGGTCTTTGTGTGGACCCCCGGTCATGTCGGTATCCTGGGCAATGAACATGTTGACCGCCTGGCGAAAGAGGCCACGTGTAAACCATCTCTGGATGTTGGCCTCCCAGAGACTGATTTGCGGGCAGTCCTCCGCCGAAAAGTTTTTGCGCTTTCGGACGCTTAATGGCGCGATCGGATCACACCCAATAAACTCCGTGCCATGAAGGAGACGACGACTGTGTGGCGGTCATCCATGCGAGCCAACCGCAGGGACTCAGTCGTCCTTTGTCGGCTCCGCATTGGCCACTCCAGGCTAACACATAGTTATTTACTGCGCCGGGAGGACCCTCCTGTATGTCGCTGCGGGGCGGCTTTGACAGTGGCCCACACTCTGTTGGCCTGCCCCCTTTTAGCTGTGGTCAGGCAGACATTTCCGCTGCCTGATACGCTCCCTGCCGTTTTATCTGATGACCCTGTTATGGCTGCCTTAGTTTTACGTTTTATTAGGGCAGGGAGTTTTTATTCTTTAATCTGAGTGTTTGTTATATTTTGTTTTGTGTTGATTCTGGCCTTTGGCCTACGGTTTTAAACTAAGTTTTAATGTGTTTTCGGTGGTTAGCTTTTCCCCTTTCTTGTTCGTATGGTCGGCCAACCACCGTCACACTCCGTGTGATTTTATTTCGTTTTGGCTGGTCCTTGTCTATGTTCCTTTTGTTCTGTGTCATCTGTCTCCTATTCTGTTGACCATTTTTTATTCTCTGTGGGTATTTTTAGTATTTTGGAAAAAGGGACCGATGACCTCCGCAGTTTGCTCCCTTTAATCCTTAAACCAACCAACCAACATATACCCATGGTATCAATCGTTCCTTCTTTTAGTCAAGTTGAGTCCCAAAATTTCTCTTCTCCCGTGTTTGCGTTTGTCCCCGTGTTTGCGTTTGTCCCCGTGTTTGCGTTTGTCCCCGTGTTTGCGTTTGTCCCCGTGTTTGCGTTTGTCCCCGTGTTTGCGTTTTTCCCCGTGTTTGCGTTTGTCCCCGTGTTTGCGTTTGTCCCCGTGTTTGCGTTTGTCCCCGTGTTTGCGTTTGTCCCCGTGTTTGCGTTTGTCCCCGTGTTTGCGTTTGTCCCCGTGTTTGCGTTTGTCCCCGTGTTTGCGTTTGTCCCCGTGTTTGCGTTTGTCCCCGTGTTTGCGTTTGTCCCCGTGTTTGCGTTTGTCCCCGTGTTTGCGTTTGTCCCCGTGTTTGCGTTTGTCCCCGTGTTTGCGTTTGTCCCCGTGTTTGCGTTTGTCCCCGTGTTTGCGTTTGTCCCCGTGTTTGCGTTTGTCCCCGTGTTTGCGTTTGTCCCCGTGTTTGCGTTTGTCCCCGTGTTTGCGTTTGTCCCCGTGTTTGCGTTTGTCCCCGTGTTTGCGTTTGTCCCCGTGTTTGCGTTTGTCCCCGTGTTTGCGTTTGTCCCCGTGTTTGCGTTTGTCCCCGTGTTTGCGTTTGTCCCCGTGTTTGCGTTTGTCCCCGTGTTTGCGTTTGTCCCCGTGTTTGCGTTTGTCCCCGTGTTTGCGTTTGTCCCCGTGTTTGCGTTTGTCCCCGTGTTTGCGTTTGTCCCCGTGTTTGCGTTTGTCCCCGTGTTTGCGTTTGTCCCCGTGTTTGCGTTTGTCCCCGTGTTTGCGTTTGTCCCCGTGTTTGCGTTTGTCCCCGTGTTTGCGTTTGTCCCCGTGTTTGCGTTTGTCCCCGTGTTTGCGTTTGTCCCCGTGTTTGCGTTTGTCCCCGTGTTTGCATCTCGCCCGTTACTCATGAACCCATCTTACCAACAATATCCTTCTTCCAGTCAACGTGTGCCAAAAATTCTCTTCTCCAATATTTGAGTTGTTCCATTACTCATGAACTCATGCTAACAACCAATTCCTTCTTTTAATCAAGTTTGGCCCCAAATTTATCTACTCCCATATTTGCAATTCCCCATATTTTACGTACAGGGAGTGAAAGGCTATTTGCAATTTGTACAGAAACTAGAGTGGGGTTGTGAGAGTGGGGTTGTGAGAGTGGGGTTGTGAGAGTGGGGTTGTGAGAGTGGGGTTGTGAGAGTGGGGTTGTGAGAGTGGGGTTGTGAGAGTGGATGGGCACATAAGCGAAGCAGTGATTGAGAAGGGAGTGAAACAGGTTTGTTGCCTGTCCCCAATGATATTCAATTTGTGCTTTGGACAAACAGTAAAGTAAAAGAAATAAAAGCTTGATGTTTGCCTATGACATTGTAATTCTATCAGAGACAGCAAACGACTTGGAAGAACAGCTGAACAGAATGGACAGTGCCTTAAAAGGTGTATATAAGGTGAACATCAACAAAAGCAAAACGAGGATAACGGAATGTAGCCGAATTATTTCAGTTGCTGCTGAGAGAATTAAATTAGGAAATGAGACACTTGAAGTATTATATAAGTTTAGCTATTTGGGCAGCAACGTAAATGAGGATGTTCGAAATAGAGGAGATATAGACTGGCGATGGCAAGGAAAGCGTTTTTGGTGAAGAGGAATTTGTTGACGTCGATTATAGATTTAAGTATCAGGAAGTCGTTTCTGAAAATATTTCTATGGGGTGTAGGCATGTATGGATTCCAAACATCGACGACAAACAGTTTAGAGAAGAAGAAAATAGAAGCAATTGGAACTTGGTGCTGCAGAAGAATGCTGAAGATTATATGGGTAGATGACGCAACTAATGAGAATTTCCGAATAGAATTGGTGAGAAGAATAATATTATGGCAAAACTTGACTTGAAGAAGGGATAGGTTTGTAAGACACGTTCTGAGGTTTCAAGGGTATTATCAATTTAATACTGGAGGGAAGTGTGGGGGGTAAAATTGTAAAGGGAGACCAAAAGATCAATACACTAAACAGATTCAGAAGGCCGTAAGGTTGTAGTAGTTTGTATCGTATTGTATCGTATTGAATTGTATGGAACTGGGGACCTACAAACGGCGGAGAGACTTCGTTCCCGCCGTTGCCCTTAGTGGTTCACAACCCCACAACAGGCTACAGCAGTCCACTCAGCCCACCGCCGCCCCTCACCGAACCCCGAATTATTGTGCAGTTCGGCCAGTTCGGCCCGCCGGTGGACTCCGGCCCCCCGCCGGTGGACTCCGGCCCCCCCCCCCCCCCCCCGCCCCTATCACATTCCTAAAAAGCGATTTGCGTAAATAAGTTCGTATTCTAGAGCAGGGTAGCTACATAGATTCCAGATCGGAATATGTAATTAGAATTTAAAAATCAAACACTTTTCAGAGGGTTGCAGAGAAATGCAGTCGTGGTCTAGGGGTAGTGTCTCTGATTAATAACGATAACGTCTTCCGTTCTGGCTTCGAATTGCGTCAGTGCTTAAATTTTGACTAATATTCATCATTGGTGGCCGAAGACTTCTGGCACAAAAAATCACCCTCATTCTGCCAACGGCTTTGTCAAGTAGGGCGGAAAGCGGGCAGAGGTTCAGGGCACTCTCTTGTCCTAGGGGTAGCAAGTTGCCCACGAAGGCATTAGAATCAGAAATGATCAACGGCAAGAAGATGCAGAAGGCAGCGGAAAACTCTGTATTAAAAACATAACCTGTATCCATAACACATGTCATGATGATCTCTCCACTGGCTAAAGATGTAGGCCCCCATTCGGATTTCCAGGAGGCGAAGTCCAACAGGGAGGTGACGATAAGAGAAAGACTGAATAATCAACATAAGGATAACGTTCTACGAGATGAGGCAAGGAGTGTTAGAAGCTTGAAAGTAGTAGGGAAACTAGAAAATCTTAAAATGGAAATGCAAGGGCTCAATCTAGATTTAGTAGGGAACAGAGAAGTGAAGTAGCAAGAAGACAAGGATTTATGGTCAGATGAATATAGGGTAATATCAACAGCAACAGAAAATTGTATAACAAGAGTTGTTATTGTTATTGTGGTCTTCAGTCCTGAGACTGGTTTGATGCAGCTATCTATGCTACCCTACCCTGTGCAAGCTTCTTCATCTCCCAGTACCTACTGCAGCCTACATCCTTCTGAATCTGCTTAGTGTATTTATCTCTTGGTCTTCCTCTACGATTTTTACCCTCCACGCAGCCCTCCAATACTAAATTGGTGATCCCCCCAGGGGGTCCACAACTCTTTCGTGGATACGTGCGTGGCGAGCACGGGGCCCCGAGCCATTGCAGCCTTCTTTCTCTCCCGGGCTGCATTTCCTTTCCCTTCCCCTCCTTTCCCCTCCATACCCCTTTCCCCTCGCCATCTCCTCTCCCTCTATTGGTGTCCTTGCTTATGTTGGCCCCCGCTATCCTCCTGGTTCTGTTGGTTTTACACTCTGGCTTTGTTGCGTAATCATCTCCTCCTTTTGGCATTCCTTGGTCCCCCTCTGGGGTTTGACCTCCATTCCAAAATTTCTCTTCCATAGTGTGAGCCATTTGGGGAAGAGCACCTTACCTAGTGTCTCCGACGTGTGCCCTCCTAGTATCTTCCACCTTTTCTTCTACGTCGTTGTCTGATGCTAGGGTGCATAGCCAGCACGGTAGCCAGCCCGTGTGGTGGGGTCGCTATGTACCCTTTTGGTTGAGCCCCCTGAACACACAGGGATCACACTTCTGATACCTGAGCTGTGACCTCCTCATGCATGCCTTGGAGTGGTTGCTCGTCATCCTGGAGCATCAGAACTCCCGGCAATGGCCGCCGTGCCAGACGGCCCTTGCTGTGGCTGGGTGGCGCCCGTGAGGAGAGCCCCTGATCGGAGTGGGTGGTATCAGGGCGGACGCTATGCAGATGAAACGCATAAGGGTCCAAACCTCTGGCCGCTCTTCTGCGGCCGTCTCTCTGCGTGGTACTGATTCCTCAAGTGCTGCTTCTCTTGCCCCTTCGGCCTTCCCTTCCGTGGCTACCCCCTGGGAGGAGGGTCAGGCCCGTCGTCTAGGGGCAAAACCTTTCCCCCGTTATCTACTTTGCACCAGGACTGATGGAGATACTTTCACCAGTGTCAAACCTTTATTCTTTGTGGAACACATTGAAGACAAGTTCGGCGAAGTGGACTCCCTGAGCAAGATGCGGTCGGGTTCATTACTGATAAAAACTGCTTCGGCTGCCCAATCTGCGGCCCTTCGTGCCTGTACCCATCTTGGCACAATTCCCGTGTCCATTACCCCTCACCAGTCTCTAAATATGGTACAAGGTGTGATTTTTCACAGAGATCTCATCCTTCAAACCGATGAGGAACTTCGGGACAATCTCGGACGGCGGGGTGTTCACTTTGTTCGGCGTGTTCAGGAGGGTCCTAAAGATAATCGTATTGATACTGGTGCCTTTATCCTGGCCTTTGAAGGGGATACCCTTCCTGAGAAAGTTAAGATTATGGTCTATCGCTGTGATGTGAAGCCGTACATCCCACCTCCTATGCGGTGTTTCAAGTGCTTGCGTTTTGGCCACATGTCTTCTCGCTGTACCCAGGACCCTCTCTGTGGTGACTGTGGACGTCCACTCCATGAGGGGAGTCCCTGTGTTCCCCCTCCTGTATGTGTAAATTGTCAAGGTAGTCATTCTCCACGTTCAGCAGATTGCCCAGTCTATAAGAAAGAAAAAAAGATACAGGAGTATAAGTCTCTTGATCGTTTAAGCTACACAGAGGCCCGTAAGAAATATGCACGATTGCACCCTGTGTCCATGACATCTAGTTACGCCTTGGTTACATCTTCATCCCTTCCTCCCCCTTCCTTACCCCCGTCCCGGACCCCTCTCCTTCCCCCCTCCCCTGCGGCTCCCACACCTTCTCCTCTGGGCGCCGCTCCCCCTCCCCAGCCGGAGAAGTGTCCCACTCCTTCGGCGTCTGCCGGTCAAGGGCGCCTCTCCCGGGATGCCCCTCCCCGGCACCTTCCAGGTCAAAGGTCTGCTGGCGCGGCGACCGCGAGAGCCGCGGTCTATCGGCCCCCAGGTCGCCCGGTCTCTTTCTGTTCCTGATCTTGCTGCAGCTGGCTCCATTATGCCACACAGCCCTCCTCGATCTCAGCCTGAAAAGAAGAAGAAACATAAGTCCCGGGACAAAGAGCCTCTGGTGTCACCGGAGGTCCCTTCCCCGACTTCACAACCGGATTCTGACCTGTCGTTTATGGATGTCGCCCCCTCCCTGTCGGTGACGGCTGGGGACCCGGCGGTATGACTGGATTTAGCGTGTTCAGCCCTCATTTAAACCATCGTTCTGTGGTTCTCCAATGGAATTGTAATGGCTACTATCGTCACCTTCCGGAATTGAAATCCCTTCTTTCGACCTACTCAGCAGCTTGTGTGGTTCTCCAGGAATCTCATTTTACTGATGCTCACTCACCGACCCTACGTGGGTTCCGTGTTTTCTGTCGAAATCGGGTCGGACCCTTGCGGGCTTCTGGTAGCGTTTGTACGTTGGTCCGTACAGACATTGCTAGCACGTGGATTCCTCTCCAAACTACATTGGAAGCAGTTGCTGTTAGGGTCCACCTAGACTCTGCAGTCACAGTATGCAATCTTTATCTCCCTCCTGACAGGACTCTTACACCTGCTGCCTTAACCACCCTTCTTCAGCAACTTCCTCCTCCCTTCCTCCTCCTTGGGGATTTTAATGCTCATCATCCTTTGTGGGGCAGTGCCTTTCCATCTAGACGAGGTCTTCTTATCGACCAATTTATTGCAGACCACGACCTGTGCCTTCTTAATGATGGCTCCCCTACTCATTTCAGTGCTGGTCATGGTACTTTTTCTGCCATTGATCTTTCTCTTTCTTCTCCCTCCCTCCTCCCTTCATTACACTGGTCGCCACACGACGACCTTTGTGATAGTGACCATTTCCCGTTGATTATCACGCTCCCTTCCCGCTCCCCGATGGAGAGGTTACATCGTTGGTCTTTCCACCGCGCCGATTGGCCTCTATATACTGCACAGGTCGAGTTTTCTCCCTCTTTGTCGGGTTGTATTGATGACGTCCTACGTGACGTGTCTGACGCGATTGTTCGCGCTGCTAACCTTGCTGTCCCGCGCTCATCTGGACAATTTCGTCGTCGGCAAGTCCCGTGATGGAGTACGGCCATTGCCATTGCCATCCGTGATCGCCGTCGAGCTTTGCAACAGTTTAAGAGGCACCCATCTGTAGCCAGCCTTTCTACCTTTAAGCGCCTTCGCGCTAAAGCCCGTTATTTAATCAAACAGAGCAAGCGGATATGTTGGGAACGATTCGTTTCTTCCCTTGGTTCCACTGTCCCTCTGTCACGGGTATGGGCTACACTTCGCTCTCTCCAAGGTTGCCATCGGCAGTCCACCCTCCCAGGCCTTCACCTCCCAGATGGCATTTGTACGGACCCATTAGTTCTTGCAGAACATCTTGCGACCCATTTTGCAGTGGCATCAGCGTCGGCCTCCTATCCAGCTGCTTTCCTTCATCAAAAACAGCAGGCTGAAGCTGTCACCTTATGTTTCACCACTTGTGAGTCAGAATCTTACAACGAACCTTTCACTGAATGGGAATTTCTTTCTGCTCTATCTGCTTCTCATGATACAGCTCCTGGCCCAGATTCCATTCATAACCAGCTGCTTCAACATCTCAGTGCTCCACAACGGCACCATCTTCTTCGGGTGTTTAACCGTATCTGGCTCCAGGGTGACTTCCCTTCTCAGTGGAGGGATTGCATTGTGGTTCCTGTCCTTAAGCCTGGTCAGAACCCCCTATCTGTTGACAGCTATCGGCCAATTAGTTTGACCAATGTTGGTTGTAAGTTACTTGAACGGCTGGTAGCCCGTCGGCTCACTTGGGTCCTCGAATCTCGGGATCTATTGTCCCCTTACCAGTGTGGCTTTCGAGAGGGACGATCTCCAATCGATCATTTGCTTCGCTTGGAATCCGCAGTTCGGCAGGCTTTTTCCCAGCGCCGCCATTTGGTTGCAGTGTTTTTTGACCTTCGCAAGGCCTATGACACGGCCTGGCGCCATCACATCTTACTAACCCTTCATCAGTGGGGTCTTCGGGGCCCACTCCCGATTTTTATCCGCCAGTTCCTGATCCATCGGTCATTCAGAGTTCGAGTTGGTACTGCTTTTAGTTCTCCACGGACCCAGGAGACAGGCATCCCACAGGGTTCTGTCTTGAGTGTCCTTCTTTTCCTCATTGCTATCGATGGACTTGTGGCCTCTGTCGGTCCCTTGGTCGCCCCTGCCCTGTATGTGGATGATTTCTGCATTTGGGTTAGTTCCTCCTCGATGCCATCTGCAGAACGGCAGCTCCAGGTGGCTATACGGCGTGCCTCTGCATGGACCCTCTCCCACGGGTTTCAATTCTCTCCTTTAAAATCGCGGGTGGTCCACTTCTGTCGCTGTACTACGGTCCACCCTGATCCAGAGCTCTATCTCGCTGCACGAAGATTGCCTGTGGTTCCACAGTTTCGTTTCCTAGGTCTTCTTTTCGACAACAAGCTCACTTGGCTGCCCCATATCAGACTCCTGAAGGTAGGATGTTTCCGTAAACTCAATGTCCTTCGCTTCCTTGCCCACTCCTCCTGGGGTGCGGACCGTTCCCTCCTCCTCCGTCTTTATCGTGCTCTAGTTCTGTCACGTTTGGACTATGGTTGTCAAGTTTATGGTTCAGCTGCTCCTTCCACGCTGCATGTGCTGGATCCAGTCCACCATCGTGGTATCCGTTTGGCCACCTGTGCCTTCCCTACTAGCCCTGTTGATAGTCTCCTGGTTGAAGCTGGGATCCCCCCCCCCCCTTTCTGTTCGGCGGTCACAGCTTCTGGTGTCTTATGCCCTTACTATCCGTTCTTCTCCCGCTCATCCTTCCTATTCTATCCTATTCCCAGACCATGGACGTCGCCCGCCTGACTCCCGCCCTCGGGCGGGTTTACCGGTTGGGCTGCGCCTTGCGTCTCTTACCCGTGATTTTCGGCTTCCTTCTTTGTCCTGTCTTCCTCGCTCCCTCCCCTCCACCCCTCCTTGGTTAGTTCCTCGGCCTCGAATTCGGATGGATCTCCGCCGCGGTCCGAAAGATTCCATCCCCCCCGGTGGTGTTCCGTTCCTTTTTCCGCCAAATTTTATGGGAGTTTCGGGATGCTGTTGTTTTTTACACTGATGGCTCTAAATCTGCTGAATATGTTGGGTATGCCTTCACGTCCTTTGTTGGAACGGAAAATCATCTACTGCCACCCTCATGTGGGGTGTTTACTGCGGAATTGATGGCAATTTCCCGGGCCCTTACCTTTATTAAACAATCCCAACACAACCGCGTTTTGTTATGTACGGACTCGATGAGTGGCCTTCTTGCTATTGACCGGTGTTTTTCGCGCCATCCCTTGGTCTCTGCCATCCATGACCATCTCGCTGATCTTCACCGTGCTGCTTGTTCCATTGACTTCCTATGGGTCCCGGGCCATGTGGGTATCCCGGGTAATGAGCTCGCTGATCGTTTGGCTGGGGGAGCAATTACTTACCCCCCGTTTTCTGTAACCCCTCCTGCAGCGGATTTACGGCTTCACATCAAATCCCACTTTGCACAGTCATGGGCCAATTCTTGGGAGGCTACTCCGCTGTCTAATAAACTTCGTGCCATTAAGGTGAATATAGGCCCATGGCGTTCTTCCTTTAGCCTCTCCCGCAAGGACTCGACCACACTGTGTCGTCTCCGCATTGGCCATACCAGGCTGACCCATGGTTTCCTTTTGCGTGATGAGCCACCCCCGCTATGTGGTTGTGGAGCCTTCCAGTCAGTGGCCCACATTTTGGTTGAATGCCCCCTTCTTTTGGCTCTGCGTGCTAAGTACAGACTCCCCCACACTTTACCTTTGATGTTGGCTGACGATTCCCGGATGGTCTCTCTGGTTCTAGGTTTCCTCCGGGAGAGTGGTTTTTATTCTCAGTTTTAAAGTTTTTAATCTCCCTCTGGTGTTGGGGCAGGGGGGTGAGTGTTTGGGTGTCTCCCACTGTAGGCAGTGTTCAGAGATTCCCGATTCACCTCCCTGACCGGAATCCTCTTTTCTTTCCCTTTTACTCTGTTTTCACCCCTTCTTTTTAAGGCTTTGTTAGTTTTTCTATTCCCATACGTACTTTCTGCATTATAGCAGTTGTACCTTTTAAGTCACAGGTGGTCTTGCCTATGCTGTTTCAGCATAGTGTTGGGTTCGTTCTCTTGCCAACTTCCCTCATTTGTTTTTACTAATGACAACGTGACTGCCCTTTTACGTTTCCCCTTTATCCGTTTTATTTTTTCTGACTGTACTGAGATGTCCCGTTAGCAGAATGGAGTCTATTTGAAACAAGGGACTGATGACCTTGCTGTTTGGTCCCTTTAACCTCAAACAACCAACCAACCAACTAAATTGGTGATCCCTCGATGTCTCAGAACATGTTCTACCAACCGATCCCTTCTTCTAGTCAAGTTGTGCCACAATCTCATCTTCTCCCCAATTTTATTCAATACCTCCTCATTAGTTATGTGATTTACCCATTTAATCTTCAGCATTCTTCTGTAGCACCACATTTCGAAAGCTTCTATTCTCTTATTGTCTAAACTATTTATCGTCCACGTTTCACTTCCATACATGGCTACACTCCATACAAATACTTTAAGAAACGACTTCCTGACATTTAAATCTATACTCGATGTTAACAAATTTTTCTAACAAGAATAGGATTCGTTACGAACAGGAAGGTATGGCAGAGAGTGTATTACTGTGAACAGTTCAGTGATAGAGATGATCTTAGCAGAAAACCAACACCGACAACGACAGTTAAGGTATACTTTCCGAAGTCGCAATCTGAAGGATGAAGAGACGGAGAAAGTATATGAGGATATTGAAAGGTTAAATTATTAAGAGACATGGCTACATTATTGAAAGGTTAAATTATTAAGAGACATGGCTACAAAATGACTGTTCACGTTGGTGTTTAGAATGTATGAGTCTGGCGACATACCATCTGACTTTCGAAAAAATATCATCCACACAATTCCGAAGACCGCAAGAGCTACCAAGTGCGAGATTCATCGCAGAACTAGTTTAGCACCTCACTTATCAAAATTTTTGACAAGAAAAATGGTTCAAATTGCTCCGAGCACTATGGGACTTATCTTCTTAGGTCATCAGTCCCCTAGAACCTAGAACTACTTAAACCTAACTAACCTAGGGACATCACACACATCCACGCCCGAGGCAGGATTCGAACCTGCGGCCGTAGCGGTCTCGCGGTTCCAGACTGTAGCGCCTAGAACCGCTCGGCCTCACCGGCCGGCTTCTGACACGAATAATATACAGAAGAATGTAAAAGAAAATTGATAAAGTGCTAGATGCCGACCAGTTTGGCTTTAGAATAGGAAAATCTCAGGAAGAAATTTCTGAGAATGTAGGTTTGGAGCATAGTATTATATGGCAGTGAAAGGTGAACTGTGGGAAAGCTGAACAGAAGAGAATCGAAGCATTTCAGATGTGATGTCACAGATGAATGTTGAAAATTAGGTGGACTCATAAGGTAAGGTTCTGCGCAGAATCGGAGAGGAAAGGAATATGTGGAAAACACTGAAAAGGAGAAGAGACAGGATGATAGGATATCTGTTAAGACATGAGAGAACGACTTCCATGGTAGCAGAGGGTGCTGGAGGGGCAAAAACTGTTGAAGAAGCAGAAATGGGAATACATCCACCAGTAGATAATTGAGGATGTAGATTGCAAGTGCTATACTGAGTTGAAGAGGCTGGCACAGGAGACGAATTTGTGTGTGTGTGTGTGTGTGTGTGTGTGTGTGTGTGGGTGTGGGTGTGGTATCAAACCAGTCATAAGACTAGTGACTCAAAGGGGAGAGAGAGAGAGAAAAAAAAAGAAAACGACGGTGTTGGCAGAATGCTGAATGTGGACAGCAGTGAGTCGCCAGGTTGTTCCGCACGCTTACCTGCTCCCACACCTCTGTCCTGTCGGGTCTCTTTGCCTGCCGCGCATAAATGGATGCCGTTAACCGTCTGGCCGTTCTACCCGGCGGGAATATACTATTTATGCGCATAGCCGCAAAAGTGTAAGGTCTCTACTGATCAATGCACATACTGTTCAGTTTGCTGTCACATTCCCTCTTCACGCAATAAATTCGAACTGTGAACTTCGTCTGAAATATTACACGTTAGCTTTCACAAAATAAAAGTCCCGCAATCTTGCATCTCTAAGATCAGCAATCGCCGGAAATATTTCGAACTACAGCCATACACACTTTAATGTCGTAAAAATGGGCACAGTGGCTATATTTCCACAAGTGCGGTCATTTATTGCTCAGCTCCTGACGCAATCTTCACAAGAAGAACAGGTCGTGTACAAGTTTCCTGTGGAACGAACGACACGAGCTTGAAGTATGGCATAAAGTACTTGTGTGAAGATAAATGAAACAAGCATTTGTGTTACAATCCAACGATTTTTATCCAAAACATGCTACCAGTTTCGATGCTAGAAAGCGTCATCTTCAGGCCCCAGCGTAATTTGTCATCAACGTAAAAACCAATATGCTGGTATACACGCTTAAGAAATCGTACTGCTTCCAAAATGAAGGACGAAGTAAGGAGGACATCAAAAGCAGACTAGCAATGGAAAAAGGGCACTCCTCGCCGAGAGAAGTCTGCTAGTGTCCAACATAGGTCTTAATTTGAGGAAGAAATTCCTGAGAATGTACGTTTGGAGCATAGGTTGTATCGTAGTAAAACACCGACTGTGCAAATCCTGAACAGAAGAGAATCGAAGCATCTGAGATGTGGTGCCAAAGACGAATGATGAAAATTCGGTGGACTGATAGGGTTCCGAGTTCGAGTCTCGGTCCGGCACACAGTTTTAATCTGCCAGCAAGTTTCATATCAGTGCACACTCCACTGCAGAGTGAAAATTTGATTCTGTACTCCCTCCATTTGACGACTCTGTTGGCTACGGTCGCAGGTTCGAATCCTGCCTCGGACATGCATGTGTGTGATCTCTTTAGGATAGTTAGGATTAAATAGTTCTAAGTTGTAGGGGACTGATGACCTCAGAAGTTAAGTCCCATGGTTCTCAGAGCCATTTGAACCATTTGAACGACTCTTGTGGTCTTTGTCACTGAGGTTCGTACGTTGATGCCAGATTACGCTTGTGGCCTGAAGATGACGCTTTGTGGCGTCGAAACTGGAAGCATGTCTTGATGAAACGACGTTGGATTACAGTACATCTCTTGGTTTTAATTATCAGCCTGACTGCTGTCCAACTGTCCTCTATGGATTACCAGGGACACTGACATTTGTCAGAGATTAGTTAGAAGTCTTAAAGAAACGTATAAGCTCGCTAAAATAAAGCTTCCTACAAAATATGTCATACTCTTCCACTAATCGATTAAGACCACTTCCTTAAATTCAACTGTCTCCAATTAGAAATACGTTAGAATTGTTAGATGCCATATGTGCAGCATAAAACTCATTATGTGTGAGGGGTTAAAAATCACTTAAAAAAGCATTTCTGTCCTACACACATGCTGTGTTAGATGCTGTAGCACCACAACAGGCCATGGAAGCAGGCGCGCGCGCGCGCGCGCGCGCGCGCACACACACACACACACACACACACACACACACACACACACACACTCAAGAGTAGACCAAAACATCCGTACATCTAGATGGCGAGCTGGTGGGCAGTGACGCAAAAAAATCAGTGCAGAAGAAAGGCAGGAAGACTTTGGGCTCAGCTGGTGATTTACTATACCTCAGGGACAAGAGCTGGCTTTGGTTTACATGGCCGGGAGCTGTTCTTCAACAAAACAAAAAGGTAACATAGCTGCCAAAGGCATCTGAGCTGGGCTGCAGCATCTATGAGGAAGGTCAACACTGGCTGATGAACTGACATCGTTCTGCAAGCTCCCATCACTAGACCCTATTCCTGGTAGTGTCAAACTCAATACTGATGACATAGTGCTTTAGAAGCAGCGAGTCTCTTGAAGGCCTGCAATCAGACACTGCCGGCCTCATAAAAACCAATGACATATGTTGACAACCAACACATTGGGCCCAGGCCAGTACAGCTGTTCACTTGTCTGCCTGGGTAGGCAGACTCGATGGTGCTCACCATCACTAGCATATGTGACATTGTAGCTAAGGTCATCTTCCCCATACTGAGGCACTGGCATGATTTAACACTCCACAGCTCATGAGCAGCTAATCTATCTGCCGCCACTGCTGGATCATCAGCTTGGCAGAGTCCAGCGCTAATGCTGCTCCTCTAACTAGGTGACAGGTGGCTGTGAGGCTAATGGTGCACCACTAAACATCCCGTAAATAGGCGTGTGACTGTGGGGACATGGGACATAGCCGAACACTGCCACTGTTTATTAATCCTAGAAGTAGTAAAAATCCAGATTAATAATTAGGTTTTTGTGAGTGACCAACTGCCGCAACTCAGCCGTGCCACTGTAGAGGTAATCCACCACTAGGTCAGCAGCAGGACCAGGTATCTCATCCGCAACTGCAACTCACGGTGCCAGCACTCTGGAGATGAGATTTAGTTGCCTCAAGGAAGCTCAGGCAGTATTATGTGGATGAGTAAATACAAGATATTTATCGTGGTTGATATGGACAATATGTCTCATCACGAGCAAAGTGTGTGGCTCAGTTTTAGAAGTGTGTAGGGAGTTAACCATGTTTAGTGATTCAGGAGATGAACCTAAGATTTGATGAGAAGTGCTATGATAGTCTCATATATTAATTTTGCTTCTCATGATTCGTCTTTGCTGCTTCTGTGTTGTATTTATTGAAGAGAGTATGCAAAACGGCAGAATCTGAGAACTGTAGTACTTTGCATTGTTTGGAATTGTCAGTGTATTTTGTTTTGAGCAAATGGTTCGTTAGGTCTAAGCATATATGGCAGATAATATGAACACCTGCTCAAAGGGAGAAGTGATATTAAATTTAAGTTCCCTTCTCGTCGATCTGTTTCGTTCTCGTCGTTTGTTATTGTTTGAGTATTGACAAGGATGAATCTGTTGAGGGCTGAGCGCCTATGTATCAGAAGCTTGCAGTAATTTTAGCACCAGGCAGCAACTTGCACAGTAGTAGACCATACAATTGGTTGACACGGGCTGTTGAAATAGAACCACGGTTCATTGCGCACGATGGGTGGAGGATATTGGGGAAACTTAGCGTTAAAATTGCTGTCCGAGCAACATGACAGAATTAACCTTCAGCGATGCATTGAGGAACTCAGAGATACAGTATTCGAAACTGGGGAAACTGTCGCTAATGAAATACTGTCGCAAGGTCTATCTTAAGGGTCAAACCAGATGAACTGCGGACAAAATCACTAAGTTTTAATTCGCATGTTACAGTGCCATTGGGCATCAGGATGTAGTTGTGGGTTAGTGGGGTACAGGAAAGTGTAGCACTGCATCAATAATGCATTCTGTGATCAGCATTACAGTTATGGAAGTAAGTGGAAACACCTGCCAGGCTACTGCGTGTAGTAGCACTGTATTTGGTTTATGTGTGAGGATTATTTAAGGGGATGATTACTGGGCAAACGCAACAGAAACTATCGTCGCAGGGACAAAGTTCCGAATGCTGAACCAAAAGGGAGGAAGAAGAAACCATCACACAGACGAAGGGGAATGCATAGCATAAGAGATCAATATGATACGACCATATACTGTGAAAGACGATGGATGATTTGTTATGGATGGTTTATTAGGAGACAAAAACTTGTCGAGTATTATTTTTAGTTTGGTTCTGATTTTCAGTTCGGTACTTCACATGACCATTTATTAAGATTTGTGGTAAGAAGAATATGCTTATCTGTTTAGACCAGTCGTGCTAGACAAGCACTTGGATGGATGACCATCCGGTCTGCGGGGTGCTGTTGGCAAGTGGGGTGCACTCAGCTCTTGTAAGGCAAATTGAGGAGCTACTTGATTGAGAAGTAGCAGCACTAGTCTCATAAACTCACATACGGACGGGAGAGCGGTGTGCTGACCACATGCCCCTCCATATCCGCATCCAGTGACGCCTGTGGGATGAGCTTGACACCTCGGCCGGTCGCTACCGTTGTGCCATCATGGACTTTACGTGCGGCGTTTAGTTTAGTTTTTATATTCTCTTCGGTGATTAAAATGTTGTACATTCTTTTCATTTGTTCCTTAATGGATCTATGAGATTAACGGTAAGTTATAGTGACTTTAAGCGATTTTTGTATGATGAAATGAAATGATCGTATGGTATTGTTGGCCGGGAGGCCCCATGCGGGTAAGTTCGGCGGCCGTATTGCAAGTTCTTTTTAGTTGACGCCACTTCGGCGACTTTGCGCGTCAATGATGATGAAATGATGATGAAGAACACACAACACCCAGTCATCACGAGGCAGAGAAAATCCCTGACCCCGCCGGGAATCGAACCCTAGACCCCATGCGCGAGAAGCGAGAACGCTACGTCAATACCACGAGATGCGGACTTTGTATGATGATAGGTAGAGGATGTAAGCAATTTACAGCACCATGAAGATTTTCCAGTGGTTTCGTGGACTCGTGGGAGCCAGAATTGGCATCTGTATTTCATTTTGTGTAATTTTGTTGGGAATATATCAAGCCACTGTACTAATAAGAAGTTGCTAAGGGATTACAAACCGAGGGAAAACATAGGTAAGGTCACACTATTAGTGTGCAAGTGAAGTTAGCGGGCTAATATCATAGGGAAGAACGAAAACAAACACCTTCCAGCAAGGCAATAACGTTACTGGTGGATTTCGATGTGAGGGGATGAGAGCCTGAACGACACAAAAATGTCGATGAAGCAGCAATAGGAGTAAGACTCCGGGATCGGAAACCCAGACCTCGGAACTGCGAATTTGTTTTGGTGTACGTGGTTGGGAGCGGTGCTTCGGCAAAACTTGGGGGCACTGTACCCCTCACTTTTAGCTACGGTCACCTGAGTCTGCCGCAGTGTCTCAGAGAGTAGGACTAGACTGGATGAAGGCGTGACGTGGTTCTGCAGACCGCCATCACCAGACTAGTTCTTCTAGCAGCAAATACAATGCTGGCAGGTTAGCGCCCAGTTGGCTTCCTACAGGCTTACTATCAGAGGCTCCCCCTTAGTGGTCTCCTTTTTGGGCCTAAGGCAGTGTAAGCTCTCGGTCTTCTAGCGTGGGCAGGCAGACTAAGACGCTGCTTTCGATGTCCATGTGCTAGAGGCCATCGCTTCCTTGCTAGGGCACTGACATGATTCCGTGCGCCATAGTACGCGAGATCCTGGGCATACAGGCTGTCTTCCCTCTACCCCACGAGTTCCCACTGCTGCCGGATCAGCTCCTCTGGGCAGGTGGCACGTGCCCACATGGCAACTTGCTAACGGTGCACCACTCCACAGGCTGTAAACTGAATCCACTGTGGGGTTCGTGGGCATTTCTGGTCATCGTCACAGTCATGGACATTCTTGTGTGATCACAGTTGTAATAATATGTCTGATTAATAGTGACATTTCGATGAGTGATAAACGGCCATCATCTTAATAACAATCCACTGCCTCAACTAAGCCCTGACACAGCTAAGGTAATGTACCCAAGGCCTCAGCAGTAGGATGATTGGAGTGTAACGTATCGTACACTGAGAACTTTAGAGACTAAACACTAGCTCACACCGACGGGATCATAGCAAATCTGGCAGCATCGTTAGGTCTCCTATCTGGGATCGCGACATTATAAAGCAGAAAAACAATGCCGGCTGCACCAGTATCCTCAGGTCGCTCATCTTGGATCGTTGTCTTGGATCTAAGAGATCTGGTCATGATGCAGATTGTGCCACTATCTCCTGGACCACCTCATAGGATCTCCATCTTCATTTTACTGGTTTTCCCACCAACAGGACACATGACCATATTGGATTTTTTTATAAATTTTCCTCCATTTTACATGTAGATACACAAATGACGTCACAGAAGTGATGGAAACCCTCTAACACAACTAGGCTGTATTGAATTTTCCTCCAGTTTTGGAATTTCCTGCCATTTTATACCCAAGGCAGCTGGCTTATGATGTCAAAGCAGCGGACGAGTGGATATCTGGCAACAACAGATGATATCATGTTTGACATTATAGAGGCAGGGGAAAGACGGAGTGTAAGTGTGAATCTGCTAACAGTGCGGACTGCAGAACATGTCTGACTACTCGACTGAGATAAGCACAGCTTCGGCTGCTGTTGCTGCTGCTGCTAGACATAGGTCCTTCGTACATGTGGCACAACGCCATCTTCTCATGAAGAAATATTAAAATACAATCTATAAACGAGATAAGCGAATGTCCTCTGAAATATTAGCCATTTGTTTATGCAAACTATACGAATTTCATGTACGTTGGATATCACCTTATGGTGCTGCTCATTCATTGGCAAGCGCTGTAGATGCCTCACAAATGTTTCCTCCCTCCATACTTGTGTCCGTCTCACGTGACCACGTCAGCGACAAAATGTGCTTTAATCTTCCCTTTTTTTGTGTGCCTCTATCACATGAATAGTCTAAGGAAAATTATTTTATTTTTTATCAGAATTGATAGAGATATCTAACATTTGTATATATTTAACACAAAGCATTTTTACTGAACGGGATGCATCTTAACCCACTGTGTGTAATGAGTGTCCTAAATAGCGCTGGAGGTAAGATACAATCTGAGAAAGCAAGTTACATTACTAAATGATAGACAGAAAGATTTTGTCTAAAACGAGTTTTACAAATTTCTCCAATTTTATATGGATTTGTTTTTTCATCTCCCTATTACGATTGGTGTATTTTTTTAAATTTATTTAACCACAATATTATTCGAAATAAGGTACAGTTTGTAGAATATTTATAATTTTCTGGCTAAGCACATGGTTAAATCTCTGTATTCCTCAGTAGCTACTAACCCTTTAGTTGCTACGGACGTGTTCTCTGCATTCCGTGTTGAGGCGCCATCTGTTATATCTGCACTAATCGCCAAATGCTACTGCTTGTGCTGGGCGACAACGTTCTGACCTATTTGAAATACTTATCCTAGGATTATTAGAAAACTGTTAGGCTGTAATATGTGCAAAAATAATATTTTTTCACCTATCTTCAATCGGTAAAGGACTGATTTATACTTTGGTTAAGTGTCATAGTTACTACGCTGCATCAAAGTAGGTAAAACATTCCACAAAATATTAAATATTTTACTGAGGTAAAAACCTACGCGTAAACTTCGAGTATGGCTGATTTTAGTTCATATACTGAACTGAATGTAATGTGGATACTATATCGAAATTTTATTTACAATTGAGAGCAGAGTGATATTCGTTTATTTCGGAGGAAAGATATGCGAAGCGTCCACTCATGTACTTGTGCATCGCGAATGATGTAGTCATAACAATCATTATATTTCATAAACGATTCAAGATATCGAAAAAGTTTCTTTTTTTACAGTTACAGTACGCAATGAGACACATATGCTGTGTGGTAAACACACAAAACATTTTTATTCACCCAGATATGGATGTGACTAGTCGGCGGATCAGGACGCATACAGACATCCATAGCACTCCAGGAAAGCCTAGTGTTGAGCACATCTACACGACTACAGCACCTGGGAAAGGGCGTAACAGGACGTGTATAGACATCCACGTCAGCGAAAGGGTTAATATCGCAATGCTAATCTTTAAAGGAGCGATCCAGAAATATAAAAATTGTGGGAAATAGGCATTCAGCGAAAGACTACATCAACGCTGTGGATTATCATCGAATAGTTCCTGGATGATTCCACCCTCTTTATCAAGGGCGAAACCGTTCTGGTTGTGACGTAATGCACGAATTTAAAGCAGTGTGACTACTCGCATATGATATGGTTCATGGAAAGTTACTTACTCTACTAACTAAAAAGTAGCTCCGTCCAAATTAGTCACATATTGTGCACAGAACATCTCAAAACCTGTGAAGTAATAAAAACAAATAATAATAACTGTTAAAATTTACATAAATGTAAATGTCGTGTGACTATGGCCTCTCATCGAGTAGACCGTTCACCGGGTGCAAGTCTTTCGATTTGACGCCACTTACGCGACTTGCGAGTCGATGGGGATGGAATGATGATGATTAGGACAACACAACATCCATTCCCTGACAGGAGAAAATCTCCGACCCAGCCGGGAATAGAAGCCGGGCACTTAGGACTGACATTCTATCGCGCTGACCACTCAGCTACCGCGGGTGGACATAATTCTTATACATATTAATTATTATTGGTAGTAACAGTAATAATAGTAATATTGGTTAGAATTTTGTTACAAGGAATCAGCCTTACAGCTGAGTTACTTTTGTCGTTCCCATCATTCATAAACAAATCTAATGACTATGCGTCCATAGTTCGTGTTTGACAATTTATGATATTTTGAGATACTATATTGTAACAGACACGTTATAAAAACTTACTGCTGTACAACAGCATGCATGGAGATCAATATACGGTGTTGACTATAATCACTGATTAACAGATTTCGCCATCTATCACAGTTTCACAATGGCATAAGGAGCCCAAATCCGGTTCATGGCAGAATACAATTTGCAGAACTTTGAGAATTATTTCCATGTCAATAGTGTTATCGTGTACTACCAAGTGCTGATGGAAAGCTAAATTAATGATGTCAGACGTCTGTATTTACTTTTGTCATTGGATGTATACTGTTTATCAACAAACATGAAAATGTCATGTATATGCCTATTGACCGCTAACACGATTAGTATCCTAGACTATGAGGCTACTAATTTAATTTGAATTGTTGTTGGTTTTCTGTGAATGACACATATAACCATAAAACATATTGCATATTATTTCAACTGTTTAGTTTCGTATCACTACTATACAAATCAAGCAGATCAATTTCACATGAAATTCGTAAAAATATAACAAATTCCGAATGTGATGTTTTTATCAATGTACACAGACACTTGTAAGCTCTTATGTGCACGAAATGCAAATGGAAAACCGTTCTTCGGCTTCCCATAACGAATCAGATATAAAAAGCTACTCGATAAAAAGCACTGGTATATCGGTACTACCGATACTAAGTATTATGAAGAGAAACCGGAGAACTTGTAGTGTAAGACTGAAAAATTCGTATTTCAAAAGAAAACGCGCACAAACAGCGGCTGGTGACGTACCTTTACATGCAAGTCACTGATGAACAACGTGTGAAATTTTTCAAACCCTTCAGTAGCACGTGCCATCTTAAAAGCTAATGGATTATTAAATACGCTACTGAAAGGAACGTAACACTGTACATAAAACTGGGACATGACCTTTCTTCTTAGTTAAATATCTACATTACATTGCGAGATTCAGCTACCTCTTACTGTGTGAATCGATAAGACATTCCGAGGCACGAGAAAGTGTTCCACCCCTCTCGCATTCATCACCCTCCCTTTCTATCCCATTCTTCCATTCTTCGCCACCTTCCAGCATTTCCTCTTGACAGAAACCGGTGCCTTGGGAGCCTTTAATTTTGCCGGATTAGGAAATTCTTGAAATTCCTCCGCCCATCCCTGCAGTGTCCAGGAGAAGCGGCTGTGGTTTAACGGCCATTACTTTTATCTTACTCGGCACTCACTCCTGCTTATAATTTTCACGAGTAAAATATGGCTTACTAGTTGTCCAGTAAGCAACATTCCAAAGCGTAAACATTTCTATTCTAAATTAAACCGTTGTTCGAAAATCATGCAAAAATGGATCGCTTCCATGACAGTTAAAGTACAAATAGCGTAGCTCGTCGGTACATATTAACGAGGGCATGTATTGACCAACATCGATCAATGACACATTCTACTAATACAGTCGTTTAACCAATCCTTCGAGAGCAGGGACGAGCGCCACATTAAGCCGAATATGGTGCTCTGTCTAATTTTATGATTAGCGGAAGGTCGTTTGCTATAGCACATCAAGAAAAGCAGCTGCAGTCACACTTACTTCGAACTAGACGATTTGGGATAAAATTACTGTCAGGATCTAATAGAAAATACTTCTGGCTTTGTCCAGCTTTGTTCCTACTGCATTTTCTTCAAGAGAAAAGGATTCTGGAGCCAATAATGCGTCAATAGAAATGATTAAATCTGGAGAACAATTTCAGAGTTAGTGACAGAAAGCGGATGAAGGACTACAAATCATCGAAAGAAGAACCGGGCTGTAACTACCCATCGTAAAGGAGACAAACAAACAAACGAACGAGACCTGAATGGATGTGACAAAAACATTCTGTCAGTAACTTACAAGGTGTCAAGTAAAATTTTTGCCAGTTACATAAAAAGAAACAATAAAATTATATCCAACAAACGACCAAACTGTAGAAGTGGAGATAGCAAATATGACTACTACTAATACATCTAACGCGCTATGGAAATTTGTGTGAATTACCACTTTGTCTGGAATCCACGTATTTTTGGAATGCAAGACAATGAATATGTAAATACGAAATTCGCAGTGACTGTAACGGATTTAAAAAACGCACTAAGTGAACCTAAAAATAACACATAACCTGCTTCTGGTGTCATCCTAATTTCTACAATCTTATCATGTACTTACGAATATGCCATACACAGATAAAACCACCCCCAAAAAGAATAACATACAAGACGTACATATTTACAGTCCAGTCTCACTATTACCAAGCTTTTCTGAAATATATCCATTTATTGTAGGTTATCTAAAATCATTGGGGGAAGTGGCAACAAAACGACTATTCACGTTGGTGTGTAGAATATATGAGTCTGGCGATATACCATCTGACTTTCGGAAAAGCATCATCCACACAATTCCGAAGACGGCAAGAGCTGACAAGTGCGAGAATTATCGCACAATCAGCTTAACAGCTCATGCATCGACGCTGCTTACAAGAATAATATACAGAAGAATGGAAAAGAAAATTGAGAAAGCGCTAGGTGACGATCAGTTTGGCTTTAGGAAAAGTAAAGGGACGAGAGAGGCAATTCTGACGTTACGGCTAATAATGGAAGCAAGGCTAAAGAAAAATCAAGACACTTTATAGGATTTGTCGACCTGGAAAAAGCGTTCGACAATACAAAATGGTGCAAGCTGTTAGAGATTCTGAAAAAAGTATCGAAGAGCTATAGGGAGAGATGGGTCATATACAATATGTACAACAACCAAGAGGGAATAATAAGAGTGCACGATCAAGAACGAAGTGCTCGTATTAAGAAGGGTGTAAGACAAGGCTGTAGCCTTTCGCCCCTATTCTTCAATCTGTACATCGAGAAAGCAATGATGGAAATAAAAGAAAGGTTCAGGAGTGGAATTAAAATACAAGGTGAAAGGATATCAATGATACGATTCGCTGATGACATGGCTATCCTGAGTGAAAGTGAAGAAGAATTAAATGATCTGCTCAACGGAAAGAACAGTCTAATGAGTACACTGTATGGTTTGAGAGTAAATCTGAGAAAGACGAAGGTAATGAGATGTAGTAGAAATGAGAACAGCGAGATACTTAACATCAGGACTGATGGTCACGAAGTCAATGAAGTTAAGAAATTCTGCTACCTAGGCAGTAAAATAACCAATGGCGGACGGAGCAAGGAAGACATCAAAAGCAGACTCGCTATGGCAAAAAAGGCATTTCTGGCCAAGAGAAGTCTACTAATATCAAATACCGGCCTTAATATGAGGAAGAAATTTCTGAGGATGTACGTCTCGAGTACAGCATTGTATGGTAGTGAAACATGGACTGTGGGAAAACCGGAACAGAAGAAAATCGAAGCATTTGAGATGTGGTGCTATAGACGAATGTTGAAAATTAGGTGGACTGATAAGGTAAGGAATGAGGAAGTCCTACGCAGAATCGGAGAGGAAAGGAATATGTGGAAAACACTGATAAGGAGGAGGGACAGGATGATAGGACATCTGCTAAGACATGAGGGAATGACTTCCATGGTACTTGAGGGAGCTGTAGAGGGTAAAAACTGTAGAGGAAGACAGAGATTGGAATACGTCAAGCAAATAATTGAGGACGTAGGTTGCAAGTGCTACTCTGAGATGAAGAGGTCAGCACAGGAAAGGATTTCGTGGCGGGCCGCATCAAACCAGTCAGTAGACTGATGACAAAAAAAGAAAAATCTAACGTTTTCAAAGAAAGTAAGATACCAGACAATGCTCAATAGTTTCATAAATAGCTATTGCGACATCTGTTTTAGACTTCTTCAAGTAAATTCTCAACGTAGCAGGATTCAGGAAACTTAGTTAAGACAATAGGTCTCTAGAAGAGCATAGCGTTCCAAAGGACTGGAAAAGGGCACAGGTCATCCCCGTTTTGAAGAAGGGACGTCGAACAGATATGCAGAACAATAGACTTATATCTCTAACGTCGATAAGTTGTAGAATTTTGGAACACGTATTATATTCGAGTGTAATGACTTTTCTGGAAACTAGAAATCTACTCTGTAGGAATCAGCATGGGTTTCGAAAAAGACGATCGTGTGAAACCCAGCTCGCGTTATTCGTCCACGAGACTCAGAGAGCCATAGACACGGGTTCCCATGTAGATGCCGTGTTTCTTGACTTCCGCAAGGCGTTTGATACAGTTCCCCACAGTCGTTTAGTGAACAGTGTAAGCATATGGACTATCAGACCAATTCTGTGATTGGATTGAAGAGTTCCTAGATAACAGAACGCAGCATGCCATTCTCAATGGAGAGAAGTCTTGCGAAGCAAGAGTGAATTCAGGTGTGCCGCAGGGGAGTGTCGTAGGACCGTTGCTATTCACAATGTACATAAATGACCTTGTGGATGACATCGGAAGTTCACTGAGGCTTTTTGCGGATGATGCTGTAGTATATCGAGAGGTTGTAACAATGGAAAATTGTACTGAAATGCAGGAGGATCTACAACGAATTGACGCATGGTTCAGGGAATGACAATTGAATCTCAATGTAGATAAGTGTAATGTGCTGCGAATACATAGAAAGAAACATCCTTTATAATTTAGCCACAATATAGCAGGTCAGCAACTGGAAGCAGTTAATTCCATAAATTATGTGGGAATAGGCATTAGGAGTGATTTAAAAATGGCCGGCCGGAGTGGCTAAGTGGTTCTAGGCGCTACAGTCTGGAACCGCGCGACCACTACGGTCGCAGGTTCGCATCCTGCCTCGGGCATGGATGTGTGTGATGTCCTTAGGTTAGTTAGATTTAAGTAGTTCTAAGCTTTAGGGGACTGATGACCTCAGAAGTTAAGTCCCATTGTGCTAAGAGCCATTTTTGTGATTTAAAATGGAATGACCATATAAAATTAATCGTCGGTAAAGCAGATTCCAGTCTTAGATTCATTGTAAGAATCCTAAAGAAATGCAGTCTGGAAACAAAGGAAGTAGGTTACAGTACACTTGTTCGCCCACTGCTTGAATACTGTTGACTGGTGTGGGATCCGTACCAGATAGGGTTCACAGATGAGATAGAGAAGATCCAACGGAGAGCAGCGCACTTCGTTACAGGATCATTTAATAATCGTAAAAGCGTTACGGAGGTGATAGGTAAACTCCAGTGGAAGACTCTACAAGAGAGACGCTCAGTAGCTCAGTACGGGCTTTTGTTGAAGTTTCGAGAACATACCTTGATTGAGGAGTCAAGCAGTGTATTGCTCCCTCCTACTTACATCTCGCGAAGAGACCATGAGGATAAAATCAGAGAGATTAGAGGCCACACAGAGGCATACCGACAATCTTTCTTTCCACGAACAATACGAGACTGGAATAGAAGGGAGAACGGATAGAGGTACTCAAAGTACCCTCCGCCACACACCGTCAGGTGGCTTCTGGAGTATGGATGTTGATGTAGAAGTAATTTAAGGCTCTGTCTAAGGACGCCTGTCATTTTTTATTTTCACTAAAGGTTTATCATACCACTTAGGCGGCAAATGTGCCAGTGTTCCTCACAAAGTACGCTAGGCCCTTTCTCAGGATAACTATTTTTAGTGAGCAGAAGAGCACCTATTGTTCACAAAAGAAGGTAACCTCTTTATTGAAGGACTCAAAGAACATGATATAAAGCAGAATGTCTTTGGAGTACAGAGAATGGAGAATGGTTTGGTGACAGCCACATGGTGGTATACGTGAAAGAAAATTTTAAGGTTGAACTTTAGATACATAAAAACAAGAGCCAATAGTAATATAACGCAAGAATTATGACCAGCACAAGTGTTTTCTAACCGCCGCGGCTCCCAGGGGCGTCACAGTGGTATCATAAACATAATAATTTAGTCTCCCTGTTTTCTGAGTTAAGATACAAAGTTTGTGCCATAGTAATAGCCGGCAATTAAGTGTTGTTACCATGACAGCGTGGTAGGTGGTATCGAATGGCACTTTAATCCGAGGGCGTCGTTCTTGGTCGTCCACTCTTTTTACTCCCTTTTGGCACTTGTACACATTGTATATTACCAGTCTCTTCCTATAGCTTACCCCTATTTTTCTCAGAATTTCCAACATCTTGCACCATTTTACTTTGTCGAACGCTTTTTTCTGGTCGACAAATCGCATGATTGTGTCTTGATTCTTCTTCAGTCTTGCTTCCGTTATTAATTGCAACGTTAGAACTGCCTCTCTGGTGCTTTTACCTTTCCAAACTGATCGTCATCTAACACATCCTTAATTTTATTTCCGTCTTCTGTATATTATTCTTGTCAGCAACTCGGATGCTTGAGCTGTTAAGCTGATTGTGCGATAATTGTCACATTTGTGAGTTCTAGCAACTTTCGGGATTGTATGGATCATATTTTTCCGAAAGTCATATGCTATTTTGGCAGTCATACATTCTACACATCAACGTGAACAGTCGTTTTGTTGCCACTTCCCCCAATTATTTTAGAAATTCTGATGGAATGTAATCTATCCGTTCTGCCTAGAAGACTGATTGCTCAAAAAAAGAACAATGGAATTGACCTACAGTGTAAAAACTAATGACTCTGGTTTACAGAAGCAAAGACTAGTGACCTGCGAGAAGCACTTCAAATGGTTTACACCAGGGCTGGCAGCAAAGTGTTTCGTAGTAGAAAAGGATTCTACGCCAATGGGGTCCCTCCACTAGAGTCTTGTACCTTTTTTATGGCTATTGTTGGCCTGCTCGGGGTGTTACCTCGGAAAACCAAAATTAGAAGCTAGGCGTGTTGCAGAATTAAATACATGCTTTTCAATACTTGAATGTAACTGAGAGTCTTAACTTGGTTTTGAGAAGATAGTATCAGCATTGACGTTAGGAGTGGCATTTCCATATTATTGTAGAAATTAATAAAAGCATGAGTAAATATTAGTTTCACATTTATCCTCGTAATGATCGTCTAGAATCAGTTCCCTTCCTTTCCTTGTTGCTTCCAATTTTTTCAGTGCTCCATCACTTTCTTCCCACGTTGTAGTTCTCATTCTTCTGTCCAAAAATGGTTCAAATGGCACTGAGCACCATGGGACTTAACTTCTGAGGCCACCATTCCCCTAGAACTTGGGACTACCTAAACCTAACTAACTTAAGGACATCACACACATCCATGCCCGAGGCAGGATTCGAAACTGAGACCGTAGCGGGCGCGCTGTTCCAGACTGTAGCGCCTAGAACCGCTCGGCCACTCTGGCCGGCTCTTCTGTCCAAGTGTTCCTGATGTCTTATTGTTTGTGCCCTGACAGCCTTGTACGTTTATCATTACATAAATATTCTCTCTGTTTTTTATGCTTCTCTGATGTTACTGCTTTCTACTTCGTTTCTTCTCTCTGTATTCCAACCTATTGTTTACCTCCTTTTCGAGAACTGCAGGCGCATGCGTTTCGTTAACCTATTCCCATTCACTCTGTAGAGGTGTCTAAAGAAGATTAACCTCCCCGTTGTCAATTGTATCGATATTTTCCACATGTTTTATTAAATAACAGCATTCTAATTTCCCAACCATCTGCAGTTTGTCACACACATGTTTTCCCTTATAATACTTTAAGTGTCTGGAACCACGCGATCGCTACGGTCGCAGGTTCGAATCCTGCCTCGGGCATGGATGTGTGTGATATCCTTAGGTTAGTTAGGTTTAAGTAATTCTAAGTTCTAGGGGACTTATGACCTCAGCAGTTGAGTCCCATAGTGCTAAAAAAAACAAAAAAAACAACTTTAAGTACATCTATACGAACTTGTATATGATTTTTAAGCATTAACACGCATGAAAATGTTCTGGTCTTCCCATGCGGTATATATCTTGAATTAGCTTCAAATATTGGTATATGCACACAAAATCGCTACTGGTTCCAGGTCACTTGTAGGCAGTTACAAATTTTAAATGCCAATTACAGTACTATTGTGAACTGAAATTTCAAGCTCGGCTTAGTTTCTTTATTTTTTCATATATTTATTCTCCTTTCAAATTTTAGTTTTTTCGCTGCAGTCATCAGTTCTGTGACTAGTTCAATGGGGCCCGCCACGAATTCCTATCCTGTGTCAACCTCTTCTTCCCTGTGTACCACTTCCATCCTAGATCCTCAGATATTTGTTGTATATATTACGAACTCTGTGTTCCTCCAAAATTTTTACCTTCTGTAGCTCCCTTTAGTAACACTGCAGTTATTCCCTGAGCCTTAACACATGTCCTGCCATCCCATCCCTTCCTCTTGCCTGTGTTTTCCATATATTCCTCTCCTTCCCGATTATGCGGAGAACCAACTCATTCGTTACCTTATCAGTTCACGTAATTTTCAACATTCTTCTGCGGCACCACATATGAAACAATTCGATTATCTTCCGTTCCGATTTCCCGAAGTTCATGATCAACTATCGTACAATGCTGTGTTTCAGATTTATGTTCAAAGAAACTGATTTCTTGAATTGAGGCCTCTGTTTGATGCACGTAGATTTTCTTGGCCAGGAAATATCTTTTTGCTTGTGCTAGTCTGCTTTTTACGAACTCGTTGTTTCGTTCTACATGGGTAGTTTTGTTTGCAAGGTAGCAGAATTCCGTAACTTCTACTTCGTGATCACCAATTTTGATGCTGAGTTTCTCGTTACCCTCATTTGTACTACTTCATTTTATCGTTTTCCTTATTCTGTACTCATTGAGCTGTTCATTCCATTCAGTAGATGTTGTGATTCTCCTTCTCTCTCAGTGAGGATAGCAGTGTCATTAGCGCATCTTATCACTGACATCCTTTTACCCTGAATTTTGATCCCGCTCTTGAACCATACTTTTATTTGACTTTGTTTCTTCGATCCATAGATTGAATTGTAGGTGCGAAATTCTCTTTCTTAGACCCTTAGTTCTTAATCTTTAAGTTTTATTATTCTTTTCATTCTTGTACGTATTTTGCGCTACCCATCTTTCCCTAAAGCTTACTGTTATTTGTCTTAATATTCTGATCACCTGGCACCATTTTAAATTATCGAACTCTTATTTCAGGTCGACAAATCGCGTGAGAGCGTCTTTTTCTTCACCAGCCTTGTTTCCATTACCAGACGCAGGTTCAGGATTGCTTCCCTGCTGCCTTCACCTTTCCTCAAGCCAAGATCATATTCATCTAATAGATATCAAAGTTTCTTTTCCAATCTTCTGTACATTACTCTTATCACGAGTTCAGATGCATCAGCTGGTAAGCTGACTGTGTGATAGTTCTCCCACTTAGCTTCTCTTGCCATCTTCGGAATTTTGGGAATGATGTTTCTCCGAAAGTCTGATGGTTTGTCGCCAGTCTCACAGTTTCTTCACAATAACAAGAATAGTCTTCTTGTAGCCTCTTCTCCCCAATGATTGCCGGCCACGGTGGTCTTGCGGTTCTAGGCGCTGCAGTCCGGTCCCGCGGGCCTGCTACGGTCGCAGGTTCGAATCCTGCCTCGGGCATGGATGTGTGTGATGTCCTTAGGTTAGTTAGGTTTAAGTAGTTCTAAGTTCTAGGGGACTGATGACCTAAGATGTTAAGTCCCATAGTGCTCAGAGCCATTTCAACCATTTGAATCTCCCCAATGATTTACAAATTTCAATGGAATGTTATCCAAACCTTCTGCCTTATTTAAGTTTAAGTCTCGCAAAACTCTTTTAAATTCTGACTCTAATACTGGATTCCCTATCTCTTCTGGATCGACTCCAATTTCTTTTTCTATCACGTCATCAGACGATTCCTCCCCATCATAGAGGCCTTCAGTATGTTTTTCCGACTTGCAGATTCTCACCTCTGCGTTTAGCGGTGAAATGTAGTTACACCCTTAGTATAACCACCCTTACTAATAATTTCATCAAAGACTGTTTTGACGTATCTATATGCTGAGTTAGTCCTTCCAGTATCATTTCTATTTCTATTTATTTGCATTTTCCTGCAGGTTTTTCGCTTTGAATTTTCTGCGCTTCCTATATATTTCATTCCTAAGTGATCTATATCGCTGTATTCCTGTATTTCATTGAAAGTTTTTGTACTTCCTTTTCTCGTCGATCATTTGCACTATTTCTTCTGTTATCCAAGGTTTCTTTGCAGCTGTCTTCCTAATACACACGTTCGTGTGTCCTACATGAGTGACTGCTCTTTTTAGAAATGTCCACTGAAGTGCGTGTTGTTTATCGGATTATCCACATCTTTAGCCAACTTCATACGCGTCTAATCCTTCCTCGGCACTTACCTTACCACTTCCTTCTACGCTTATTCTTCCGTAACATTCTCTTCAAATTCCATGTATCTGCTCCTGAGTGCGATTTACCATCAAATATCCAAATTCCGGAATCGCTATCTGACCATGATGTAATCGGAGTATTCGTAATTTATAGTTGATATATATTGCAGAACTCCTACCAGTAAGTCGACATTAGGCCCTAATCCTTTCCACTGTTCCTTTCCTCAAAATGACATTCTAGTCCCTAATTATTATTAGGTTTTCATCTCCTTTTACGTTCTGCATTACCAATTCAGTATCCACATATACTTCCTCCGTCTCTTACGTCGAAATGTATACCTGAACTGTCGTTTTCGACGCTGCTGTACTGTCGATTCTGATGAGAGCAGCTCTTTTACTGAACAGTTCGCAGTAAATCACTCTCTACGCTCTCAATCATATTCATACCGATTCCTACTCCCGTTATACCGTTCTCTGCGGCTTTTGATATTACCATATAGTCGTCTGACGAGAAATCCTTGCTTTCAGTCCATTTCACTTCGCTGGACCCAAAAACATCTAGACTGACTTTTAGCGCTTCCCTTTTCAGATTTTCTAGCTTCTCTGTCACATAAACCTTATGTGTTTCTAATTCACTGCTTTCCATTCCCTTCTGTATCCTCGTGCTGTTGATCATTGGTGATTCTTCCTCCTTTTGTGGGCATTTTTCCAGTTCAAGGGCAAGAGAGTGCCCCGAACTTCTCTTCGGTTCTCTGCACTCTTTCACAATGCAACCGGCAGATCGAGGGTGACATCTTACGCCAGAAGTCTTCGGCCGCCACATCTGAATAATTTTATTCAAAATGTATACACTACATACGTTGCAACCCGGGACCATGAACGGTTTGATTACTCATTAATGACGCTACCCCTCGACCACGTGTGGTGGTCTACCGCCTACGTTACTTCCAGAGGTAGTTAGACAGTCGTTTATACCTTCATCAGTCCGCGAATGGAACAGAAATGAAAACTTATAATATTGACAGACTGTACGCTCTGCCACATACCGTACAGTGGGTTGGGGGTATTTATGTAGTTTGTTCAAATATATGTTAAGTTTGCAATCCGTGCAGGTGGTACTAGTAATCAGTAGCACATTTCCCACCATTATCCTGGTATATGGCTAAAACGGTCATCTGAACAACCCATGCGGCTTTTCGCGGATGATGCTGTATTATACAGAGAAGTTGCAGCATTAGAAAATTCCAGCGAAATGCAGGAAGATCTGCAGCGGATAGGCACTTGGTGCAGGGAGTAGCAACTGACCCTTAACATAGACGAATGTAATGTATTGCGAATACATACAAAGAAGGATTCTTTTTAGTATGATTATATGATAGCGGAACAACACACTGGCCGCAATTACTTCTGTAAATTATCTGGGAGTATGCGTACGGAACGATTTGAAGTGGAATGATCATATAAAATTAATTGTTGGTAAGGCGGGTGCCAGGCTGATATTCATTGGGAGAGTCCTTAGAAAATACAGTCCCTCCACAAAGGAGGTGGCTTACAAAACACTCGTTCGACCTATACTTGAGTATTGCTCATCAATGTGGGATCCGTACCAGGTCGGGTTGAAAGAGGAGATAGAGAAGATCCAAAGAAGAGCTGTGCGTTTTGTCACAGGGTTATTTGGTAAGCGTGATAGCGGTACGGAGATACTTAGCAAACTCAAGTGGCAGACTCTGCAAGAAAGGCGCTCTGCATCCTTGCTGTCCGGGTTTCGACAGGATGCGTTTCTGGATGAGGTATCGAATATATTGCCTTCCCCTACTTATACCTCACTAGGAGATCATGAATGTAAAATTAGAGAGATTGGAGCGCGCACGGAGGCTTTCCGGCAGTCGTTCTTCCCGCGAACCATACGCGACTGGAACAGGAAACGGAGGTAATGACAGTGGCACGTAAAGTGCCCTCCGCCACACACCGTTGGGTGGCTTGCGGAGTACAAATGTAGCTGCAGATGTAGAACCCAGTAGAAAATTGCCTATCTAACTACTTCAAGGTGCAATAAAATGTTATTTACACTATTTTGACCGAATATAAAATTTAAAGTGCTATCACGATTTACTCTTTAAGAGGTGTAACTTTACTTTATACAGGCGTTGGACAAAAACATAATAACGCCACGAGAAATGCATGCTTGAGCATAAAATCAGATCCTAGCCAAGGCTGCAGGTTGCGCTGTTGTATTTGAAGACGAACGGCACCTGTGCCGCGCCCTCAGTACGCAGTGGTCAGAACAGTGTGCTGTGTAGCTCTGAGTGCGTTTATGTCGGAATTACTGAAGTCGAACTTGGGAAAATTGTTGGTGCTCGTATGTTGGGTACTTCCGTAGCCAAAACACCCGAAGTACTTGGTATTTCAAGAAACAACATAGTGATGATTTGTATCACATACAGGGAAAACGAAGAAAATATGTGTTGATTAATCGCGACAGACGGCTATCGAAGAGGACTATGACGAAAAATAAGACAGCACCGAAAGTCACGGCAGTACTGAATGTCGCACTCGCGAGCCCCGTGAGCACCAAAACAACATGAAGGTTGCTCCATAAACAGCGAATGGCAGGGCGAACACGAATTTCGAAACACTCAGCAGTGATGGAAACGCCTGTAACGGGTTCAGAATGGTTCAAATAGCTGTAAACAATATGAGACTTAACATCTGAGGTAATCGGTCCCCTAGACCTACAATTACTTAAATCTAACTAACCTAAGGACATCACACACATCCATGCCCGAGGCGGTGTTCGAACCTGCGACAGTAGCAGCAGCGCGGTTCCGGACTTAAGCGCCTAGAGCTGATCGGTCACCGCGGCCGGCCCGTAACGAGAAAACGTGGTGCCGAAGCCATAAAATCTGAATGGGGCAGTGGAAATCCTTTATTCCGATGACTATTGCCTCACACTGTTACCAACTGTCGCTCAGTTTACGTCCCAAGAATGAAACTCAACGGTAATCGCTGCAGAGACGACGATGTTCGTTTTCGCGAAACACTGTCGAGAAAATTTAAGAAATCAATATATGCGGCTGTCTGAAGAGCGATTCTGCTGCCTTCAACGAGCATTTCGCACAGCAGCTGCGAACACGAATGTAAGTATGAATCGTATGGAGCCACACAGACAGTCGTTTTTCCCTCGCTCCGTTTGAGCAGTTCCGTTTCAGTTCTCACATAAGGAAATTTCGTAGTTTTGTGGGAGTTTAATTTTACCTCAGCTAAAGAAGCGTTAAAATAATATCTTTTGCAAAATAGCATCTGTGATCACCAAGGGCCTCAGGGTTTTTAAGCAGAAAATTTATTGTAATTTAATAAAACGATGATTCTGATACTCGTAGCTCAGAAGCTATTAAAAGTAAAATTCTCTGACGAAATTCAGAATATAGATAATACTATGTACTTTGTGCTGGTATTTATGAGGCGTTTTAAGAATTTATATTTAATCTAACTTTCATTGTGTTTTATATTTTCTCTGGAAGAGGCACTTTTAAATGAAATAAAAATCATGCTACACTGTTAAGCATTTAATTTAAAAACAATATTAGTAAAAATTTGTTTCTTCAGTGGAGGAGTGCTGTAGAAAAAATAAAAAGTGAGTAGAAACAGCGGCGAAACATACTGGCTGCGCCGCGCCACATATATTTACAAGTGTGTTGAGGAATTACCATTATCTGAGGCAAGTAAGTCTATCGGCAAATATTATTTCGTAGATCTTAAGCCACGAGACAATGCGTCTTCAGTATCATTTATTTATTTAACTACATTCCAAATTAATTAATGCAAACTAGATCAAAACAGTTTTTTCACTCTTTAGAAATTCAATCCAAGAATGTATTTATCAACCTATTTATAATAACGGTCCTTTTGACTTTAAGGTTATGTGCTAGCTGCCGGTATGACTGGAAGAACGCCGCTTTCAATACGAAGAAGACTCTATTCTACGCATATCGGAAGCAATATGCCGTCAGAGTAGCTATTCGTTTACTTCTAATAATGACAACTGCAAAATGTCGGCATGTCTCGTATACTGATCCTACCGAGAATCGAAGACAATGATCCACAAGATTCACTGTTCCAGATGAAATTGGAGACATCGCAGTGTATGCAAGATTACTTTTATGGGCATTTAAGGATTTATTTCAAAGCACCTTCAAACGTTGATGAAGAGGAAGTAAGGAGCGTAAACTGTACACGAAGATATGTTACGGGAAAAACCCATTGGAAATATTTGCCATCCGACAGGGGACACATTAGCGAACATACAAATTTCATACTTAGTGAGCTAGGTCATTATAAATAGTCTGAAATAGTAGAAGTATTTGAGTTGTGATTCTAATATTCATAAGCTCTGGAAAACATCATCGATCAAACAGCCAAGTACCATAATGATATATAGATTTTATTTCTAGAATTTCGCAAGTGATTTCCATCAACCTTGCTTTCCAAAGCCTCGTACAGACACTTGCAACGGCAGTGACCACTACAGTGAAGTCATGAAAAATAGAGGCAAGTTGATGATGCTTCAGCAAAATTAAAATTGAAACTACACTATAGAAATGCTTTAGTAGCTTTCAGTTCCATGAAAAGTGACAGTATTCCCTCAACATTACCTAACAGTGACATGTGCACTGTAGCCACGGATTTACGGAAAGTGTTCCAGCTCCCTAAACTCACAGATTAAAATATATATTACTCTCGGCAACTTAGTTTGTACACTTTTGGCATTCATATTTGTCATACTGGCGATAGGACGTGGCGTTTCCTCCCACTCCACCATTGAGGTGGCCAACTGAATTTATCTCAAGGTGTGTCACTGATTAGCAAATAATAATATACGCTATCTTTACTCAAATGAATTCCCGCGACATGTAAAGGATCCACACTGACGACAGACCTTTAGCTTCTAGAGGGCTATATGTCTCAGTTTACTTAATTTCTACATAAGTGATACATATGTTACCAATGGGAGCCCGCCACCATTTACTTTCTTTCGCAATAGGGGCTGTAACAGACCTTGCGCAGGCTGGCAGGCGTCATTGTTCGGATGCGGTGGCCGATCAGGTCTACGCAGTTCTCGCAATAGAACGTTATGCACGAGAAGGGAAATGATCGCTTGAAATATATAAGACAGGTTCTTTCTTCCGAAAGTGAAGCAGTTAACGAATGAAGGAGGTGTATCTCGATCGTTGACCTCCGAACAATCCACCTTCAACGTCTGCCACCTGGGTGCTGTGAAACATCAAAAATACAATCAGATTACGTATGTCGAAAAGAGACCGGATGTTTGTCATCACTAAATAATGAACTCGATAACGCATAGCGAAGTATATAATTATTTAGCTAAGAAATATTATAAGGTCACTCGACTTACATCTGCTCAGCACGAGATCCCAATAAAGAAAGATCGCATGGTATGAAGATACTCTGGAAGTTTCGATATATTCACACAGTTGGAAATATGCTTTTTAGTTCTTCAATGAGTAATGATTTTCATCGCAGCGATATTTATAAACAAATTGGCTTTCTCTCCTCATGAATTATCTCAGCATCAGTTAAATGAGTAAATGCAAAAATAAAAAAATAAATAAAAATAAAAGTAAACATTTCAGGGATTATGTGTGTTTGGCATGAGGGAGAGTCCTCTCGTGGTGGAAATCAGATGGCATCACGTTTGCTTCAGAGTGTTATCTGTCTTTTTTATGTTAACATTCAAAAGAGAGCTATGTGGTTTGAGTTATAACTGTTGTGGGCAAATGAAGAATCGTATGATGTTATTCTTGTACATGTTTCTGCTAAATACAGGAGTGTTTAAAATAATCGACCACAAGTTGTGATAGGTAGGACACAGTTTCCGTTCTTCTGACCGGGATTTTGCACTGATCGAGGTGCGCTGAGAACAATCAAAGTGTCTAGTTTCAGCTGACGTAGTCTCATTTATCACAAATACAACATCTACTAGAACTTACAAAACTGTAAAAATGAGAGACTATATTTTTGACTTCGATGAAACATTTGGAAGTGTCATGGAAACTGAAAAACTGATATCAGAATTAGTATGGATAACAGTAGATGGTGACAATCCTGGTATCGTGAAATACAAGAAAACATTCAGTGATCCCTAATTGTATTCACACTGTAAGGCTCTGTAGATTTGTCATTGTATAAATGACATACAACCCAATGAGTCAGATTGCTCAATGATCGGTAAGAGATCACAGCATCAAAATAAAAAAAATTTCCTTCAGTAACTGACACTTTTTTTCAGTATCACAAAATCTCCTAAGTTGCGGTATATCTTAGTGTTTGATAACTGACTTTTCTTAAACATCTTCTTCGAGGTCTTTCCTAGCTTACGTTAAGAATTTATCACATAGCTACAGTATTGGTATTATGGCACGTAGCTCTTTTCTGTTTTCCAGGATAGTTTTGGAAAGTATAAATCATTTGCACTAATTCTAAGATAACTACATCTGTGCATGTTACAGAGTACGTGACTATGTAGGTTTCCACAGAAGTCCGAGAACATACTGGTACTTATTACGTTTGTCCTAACTAAACAAAAACCACTCTTATGGCTCTTACCTCCTTTAGACCTTCCCTTCTACATTTATTATTTAATTATTTTTGTTCTATAGGTTCCAGACAAGGATTTGCTCAAAACTTTGAACTAAAATCAATGTGTAATAAAAGAGGACCAAACCTGTGTAAGTTTAATCTTTATGAGAATTGTATTTATGCATAATACATGAAATAAGGTTTTTTAAAGAATTTCATTAATTGTTCCGGTATTGCTATAGCATAACAATTGAAACAGACATTCATGTTCAGAAGTAATCAGTTATCTGAAATGAGATGTAAGGTTCTTGAGTTACACGGCAAAAACAGTGTCCCGTTCAGGAAATAACGCTAACTTTGCCGAATTTTAAATCGAACAGCAAGCAACATTTAAGAGATAACTACATAAAAGTAGTTTTCATTTACAGTAACTGACTTACGTAGAAATTAGTTATAATTTTTTAAAAAACATGAGGTCAATTTTCTCGTCTTTCGCTCGATCTCAGATGGAATCACCCAACTGCGAGTGGAACATGAAAATGAATGACTAATAGCGGCCGAATATAGATACCTCCAGATATTCTCACCACCTTACAACATTGCCAGTTAGTGATAATTTCAAACGTAAGTAAAAATTCCGAAAAAACATCTCTTCTTTTAGCCAAGAATATGATGGACTACATTCCAAAAGAAACTTTTTTCCAGTTACTACGAAAAAACTAAAACAGACTTTACAAGAAATTTTGAAGCAAAATAATTTTTTCACTACAGCCAGTTGAAAAAAAAAAGGGCCACTGTCTTATTTGGACTGCAAGAGCCGGCCGGTGTGGCCGTGCGGTTCTAGGCGCCCAGTCTGGTACCACGTGACCGCTACGGTCGCAGATTCGGATCCTGCCTCGGGTATGGATGTGTGTGATGTCCTTAGGTTAGTTAGGTTTAAGTAGTTCTAAGTCCTAGGGGACTGATGACCACAGATGTTAAGTCCCATACTGTTCAGAGCCATTTGAACCATTTTTGACTGCAAGAAATATGTGAACATCCTGAAAGTTTGTAGATCCATGTAATATATATTTTATCGTGAAAACTTAAAAATATTCCGAGTTAAAAAATAAGATACCTACGGAGGAGTGAAACTCTTTCGACTGTGCAACGAAAAATGTCGCTCATAAATCTGCCTTAGCTTGAACCTTTAAGAAACTTCCTGTGAGAAAGTTATTAAGAAAACTCTAAAATTAATTTTGGTAAAATCTGAGATACCGTTAATGTACCCCGTACCTATGAACGCAAATTACTCTCGATGGACTCCATAGACTAATACTTGTATGCCGCCGCCAAGATTTTAGTTCTGACGGCTCACCTTAAGATGACTTAGAATACTCTCTACTCAAGAAATTTTTTTTATTTGCAGCTCTTACTGGCCTTTCGTCACTGCGCTCATCAACAAAATGACTGTTATACACTACACAAAAGCAACTGTAGTACTTTAGGCCAGTATTTCCGTTGAAGTTGGAGAAAATATAGTTTAGCGTAAGGTTTTGTGAAACCTAAATTTTATCGAAGTACACTACCAGACTGTTGTCCTCAGGACACTGTAAGTGCATTGCACACAAAACCCTGTTCTTGATTGTGTAATGTCTCTGCATTTCATTAAGATTTTCCGTCCGTCATTACACTTTCTGAATCAAAAAGCAATTGAACGGAGAAGATAAAGAACGTAAGTCTTTGAGCCAGAAGTATTAATTTTTTTAGAGACATCATCAAGCATTTTTGTAGCCGTCAAATAGTCTGTCGTAGTATCAAAGTACTGTTTTATGCACTAAAATTTCGTCAGAATCATCATATTCCATGTATTTCCGTATTCATTCACACGTGCTCACATGTAGAGATTGTGCCGATGTCACAACATTGTTAATATCGGATACAGTCGATTCCGACATATCACAAAGTTTTGTCGTGATTTTCTGAACTCGTGCAAAATTTATATTATTTCTGGTTTCTTCACCTTTGGCAGGATCAGTAAAATAATGGTTCAAATGGCTCTGAGCACTATGGGACTTAAAAGCTATGGTCATCAGTCCCCTAGAACTTAGAACTACTTAAACCTAACTAACCTAAGGACATCACACAACACCCAGTCATCACGAGGCAGAGAAAATCCCGGACCCCGCCGGGAATCGAACCCGGGAACGCGGGCGTGGGAAGCGAGAACGCTACCGCACGACCACGAGCTGCGGACGATCAGTAAAATACTTCAGGACATTCGATAAGAAATTTTACATTGTTTTCGAATGTCGTTCCGTCCTTTACTTACACCGACCGGAGTAACACGACACGTAGATCCTTACTGTTTTATTTTGCTCACTATGAGACATACGTCAATGCACAGTCCCACGGAAGACTGGAACCACACGTGTAAACAAGTTACCGCACGGAAACCTGAACATTCAGTTGCGCTTCGAAAAAACACACTATATGCAGTTCAGAACTTGTAAGGGGTGTCCCACGAGTACATGCCTAACATACGATGACAAGCTGTTAGAAGAAGTGGACAGTGTTAAACTCTTGAGATTACAGCTTGATAATAAATTCAACTGGGAGGAGCACACCACAGAACTACTGAAGGGTCTTAACAAATCTCTATTTCCAATGCGAATTGTCAGACTTCGGGGATATAAAAATGAAAAAGCTGGCATACTATGTTTAATTTCATTCCATAATGTCATATGAGATTATATTTTAGCGTAATTCATCAAGCCAAGCTAAACTTTTCCGGGCAGAAAAACGTGCAGTAAGAGTTATATGTGGTGTGAACTAAAGAACATCCTGCAGAAGCCTGTTTAGGGAACTAGGGATACTAACTACTGGTTCCCAATATATTTACTCCTTAATGAAATTTGTAATTAAAAATATATCACTTTTTCAAACCAACAGCTAATTCATGGAATCAATACTACAAAAAAGAATAATCTTCCCAAGGATTTAAAGTCAGTTAGTCTTGTACAAAAAGGTGTGCATTAGTCAGGAACACACATTTTCAATAACTTGCCAGGAGCCATAAAAAGCTTAAAAACCAATGAAATTCAGTTTAAGAGAAGCCTAAAGGATTTATTGGTGGCCAAGTCCTTCTACTACATTGATGAATTTCTCAGTAAAACCAACTGATATATATATATATATATATAAAATTTCTGCACCATTGCAGTGCAGTAATGTGTTCATTGTAAATAAGTATTATAGTGGTGGTATTACACATTTATTACCTTACAAATAAATAAAAGTTTTTTTATTTTAAATTCAGTGCATTAGTATTTGTAAAATCACGACGATCATTCCAGTTGGGAACTGTGGAATGGTACATTAGCTTATTTGTTTTAGTTCTAAATATTTGTCGTGTATTATTGTTTTTCTGACATGTTCCACATCCTGGAGGACCTCCTCATTTCGGATCAAATGGAATGAAGGTAAATCTAATCTAATGTAATCTAATAGTGTACAGTGTGGCAACAAAGCTAAGCGACGGGCGATTCACAACGCTCAGCGCCGGTGGAATGTGGGCTGCGAGCTTGACCTTGAGCTATACTTTACGACTGCCGCTCTAGTAGTGGTACAGGGCACCATCGCTCCTGCGCCGAACGGTGGCTTGTGGAGTGTGTATGTCAATGAAGATGTGACATCAGGCACTTAGCATATTTACTCGCTTGTAAAGCAGTCGGTTTGTTGAAGCTCTTTTATACACTGGAGTTCGATTCTTAGGAGAATCTGAGGTGGAGGGTTTACTGGCTGTAGAGCTGTTTCGCAAAACCTGCGCCTCAGCGGCGCGGGCTGCGGCTGGTGCGGTAGGCTGTTCCTCTTAGCTCGCGCAGCCAGCGGAGCGCAGCCCCTAACTTGCCGGCCTGCGGGCCTTCCGGGCCGACTTGCATTTATCTTGCGCCGGGTCTCCGCATTCGCTGGCCCGCTCATTGACCACACCCCCAATCCTGGCCTGCACCGTTACTCAGTATGCATAACGTGCGCCGCGAAACCTATAAGCACGAGCGGGAAATGAAAAGAAAAGAAAAACAGAGAGAGAGAGAGAGAGAGAGAGAGAGAGAGAGAAAAGGAGGGCAAGAGGAGGCGGAGGAAATGAAGAAACAACGGGCCGCAGTGCGAGGGTGAAAGCGGTGCAGCGCGGCGGGCACGGCGGGATGTATCCGCTCGCGCTAAATCTTTTTAAACCGCCCAAAAAAAGGCTAAATGGTGCGCTCGCCCGCCGGACTCTGGTCTGTGCACCGGCGGAAGGCGCCAAAACAAAGGCGAAGGAAAGGCGCTCAGCTCGGGGTCGGGTCCGGCGGCCCGAGGAAATTGTAAAGGAGATAGCGGGGCCAGCAGCGGCCAATGGCCGGCGGCTGTTATCGCTGGCACACATTTCAAGCGCGCTTATCGAGGAGCCTTGCCCTCCGTGCAGACGTGCGGTTTCACTCGGCATATCTCGCAAATGTGTGATGCTGAAATCTCGCCGGCCTCCATTTGCTACCATCTTCTTCTACTGGCCTCAGAGGTGCTGTAAACAGTCTGACGTATTGCGATTCGTGTTGGGTGAGCATATTTTCCTGGTAAGATTGTGTAACATAGTACAGAGAAAATAAAGAAAAGTCAGGAAATATACTGCAGTGACGAAACGAAGCGCCATGAGCATACAGCACACTGATAGTCTTTAGAGTGTTAGGGAACCGCATTTATTGATCATTTGGGTGCTTCTTAGCGAAGTATCTTGTACATTATGAATGAAGAAACACACGGCATTGGTGTAATGTTGTACGCTATACAGGGTGACTACCTGAGTACCTGGCATTGCCCAGTATGTATATATTCCAGTCTTCTGTTAGTCCATCCCCATTTTCTCCCACACTTTGTTCTATCTTCTTCTACCCCTAATCAATCTATCTGGTACTTCCCCCTTCCTCTGCCCCATCTGTCCATCTGCTCCTACTCCCCTCTTTTCTTCTCCTCCTCCCTCTCTAATTCCATCACCTCTTCCCACTCTCTTTTTCCAACTCCTCTCTCCTCTACCCCCCTCTCCCTAATCATCTCCTCCTTTTTCATTTCTCTGTCCATCTTCCCCTCTCCTTCCCTCTGTCTGCCTCCTCCTTTTCCCTGATTATATACATTTCCTCCTCACCCCCTGTCTGTTCATCTCCTCCTCCGCCTGCTAGAGACTAACTCTTCCTCTCCTGATCGCCATCTCCTCCTCCTCCTTCCTTTCTTACTCCCTATTCTCTCTGTCCATTTCCCAGTCGCCCTCTATCTGTCTCGTCCTCCACTCTACCTGTGCTCATTTCCAATTCCCTCCCTCCTATCTATCTGTCCAATTCCTTATCAGCACCTTCCTCTCTTCACGTTATCGCACTTAGCCTAATAGGTTTGTTGGTTATTCTTACCCCACAACATTTCTTAGACCGCAACTAATATCTATACCAACACTTGGTTGTAATTGTTCCAGAGGCTACACATGAGATTTTTACCTGTAGCTTTTCATGTGTATGCCCATTGTAAAATGTCGTAGTCTCCTGACCTTCATTGCTTACATATCCCGCCCTCACAATCATATTCCGCACATCAAGACGCTTCATTTGAACCCAAACTCGATAAGATAAAGTCAATGTTGTATGAATTCATGTGAACGATATTAATTTAACAAGTAAGCGCACCATGGTTCAAATACTCAAGGCTGGCGTACACATATACATTCCAGACACAACGGTCACAGAAGCTTTTAGTTCGGGAGAGAAACTGCACAACAGGACGCCGGTCCCCTTGGAGGATGACCCAGCCTATGTCAGCTGGTGACCGCCCGTGTAGCGGACAGCGTGGGCCCGAGTGAAAAGGGGGAAAGGGGGAATGACCCCATGTTCAGCTTAAAAGCAAATTCTGCTACATTGTGTGGGAGTGGCCAGCCTACTCATTCTTTACACATGGCACACAGTTTCAGAGATTTTGACAGGGAGACAGCAAACGCCAAACGCCAATTCTACAGGTTTCCGGATTGGTCGCCTTAAACAAAACGTCATTCTCCAGTTTTAGAAGAGCAATGCTGATTGGCAGACGATATTTCTGATGCCTTGAGCAGATGGAATAATGGAAGAGACCGAAAGATATACCCCTTCACTTCCGGCGTGGAGAGGCGCCGTTCCGTTGTCGATCTTGGAGCGAGGAACAAGTCTCTCCTCAGTACTTCACTGGGAGAGCACCTCTGTCGAGAGCGAATCAAAGTGCTACTCTATATTGAGTCTTTGCAATTAAGCGTTGTTCACTGTGTTCGCCGACTCACTTATTGCATGGTGAGAATGGGCAGAGTTATAGTTAAACGGCTGCGAGCGAATTTTGAGTGGCATCGCAGTGGACTGGTTATCTGACCGGTGTACCACGCCAATTGTTAGACTAGGGGTGAATAGGAATCCTTGACTTCATCAAGGCGTAGGGAGAGTTTGTTTGGCGAAGGTTAATCCAGATAGAATGAGAGTTATCTTATTTGTCAGCAGCGAGCGGCGCAGACAGCAGTCATTGCAGCTTACGGTATTGTGCACTACAGCTCTTGCGAGCCCCATATTTTCTCCACAACAGTACACTTCACTGCATTTCACACGCGACAGCCTCGACCCTACCTAGCAACATTCTAAAGGATAATTATTCAAGTTGAGTAGGCACGCCTCTCAGCCATTCTGCCAAGTCAACAACCATCTTAAACTTTGTATAGAAAGTTCATTAGCGAATCCTATCCTTGAGAGGTAACTTCACATTCCAAAAAGAACCAGTATATAACTTGTTCAATTCCTAACTAAAAGTGCCATTGTGATTTCTCAGAATTTTTGCAAAATAAATAATAACTTTCGTTAGTTTCATGTTTTTCTTACACTAACTAGCACTACTCCAGTACCCAAGTAACCTACTAGTTACGTAAGAAATTTTGTGAATTTTTGTGTCATTTCCTTACAGCGGACGACTCCAGAAGATATTTATTGCTGAATTTTTTTCAGACATTTCTCTTTAGAACGTTAGGAGCGTCTGTCTGACTTCTCTAGCAGTGTGGGGGTGGAAATTGCATCTTGCAGGAGTCACAGGGTAAAGGGTACATCTCAGATTAATCCGTTGTGCAGAATAACAGAATAACAGATCAACCTCACACCTCAGACCATGTCCAATAAATGTCACATACATTTAATCTATTTCACACGTACTTGTACACCTATTTCATATGCATCTCTACCAAATTTTGCCCTCCAGTTCATTTTCACTCACCTCAGTGTTTGTGACATTTTAGTCCCTGAACTCTGTGTCGTGGAATATTATTTTGAAGATACATCCGATGGTGTGTGCGAATACTGTCTCTGAATGTTTTTGTCAATAGTGTTATTAGTAAAGAAGCACTATATAAAAACGTTATGCATGATGCGGCAGTTTTCACGAGTCTAAGTATTTATGAGGGCATATCGTTGGACTATGTGTCATACAATGATATAATTTTGCTGTTACGTTCGTTGGTGTATACGAATATTGTCTGAAGAACGCGTCGCGAATACAGTTGGTAGTAAAGAAGAAATAAATTAAAACATCATGCTTCAACGACAGTTTCACTGCATGAATAGCGAAAATGAAGCAAGTGACAACCATTTTACCATTCATCAGTGTGTGACGGTACTCAACGAGGAAAGCTTGGCGCAGGTGTGACTTTTGTGTAAAATTGTTGCAAGTCACCAATGGCTATTATTAACAAACAATGGGTGACTAAAGTGAGAGTATTCACACGTCCTGAGCTGCACTGTCTTTTCATTCCCTCCCTACATCCGTTTGAACGTGGGTAGTTCTTACTAGTCCCACGGCTATTCTTTCCAGATAGTGCTTGATATGTGTGCCAAGTTCGGTTAAAATCTGTCCAGTGGTCTAGGAGTGAATGAGGAACACACATACACGCATATTGACGTGACTAAGTCACGGGATAGCGATACGCATATATACAGATGTCGGTAATATCGTGTACGCGATGTGTAAAAGGGCGGTTCATTGGTCAGCTGTCATATTTACCCGGGTGATTCGTGTGAAGAGGTTTCCGACGTCATTATAGCCGCAAGACGGGAATTAACAACTTCCAATGCGGAGTGCCATTTGGAGCTTGACGCGTGGGACGTTTCATTTCGAAAATCGTTAGGGAATTCAGTATTCCGAGATCCACTGCGTCAAGAGTGTGCCGAAAATACCAGATTTCAGGCATTACTTCTCACTACGGTCTTCACTTAACGAGTGAGAGCAACGATGTTGGCGTGGAGTTGTCAGTGCTAATAGACAAGCAACAGTTCGTGAAATAACAACACATATCAATGTGGGACATACGAAGGACGCATCCATAACGACAGTGCGGCGAATTCTGGCAATAATGGGCCGTGGCTTCAGACGACGGGCGCAATTGTGTTTTCCAACCGCACCGGCTCTAGCACCTCTCCTGGGTTCGTGACAATATCGATTCGGCTCTATAGGACCGGAAAACCATAACCTTGGCAGATGAGTCCCGATTACTCCAACTGGTAAGAGCTAATGGTAGGATTTGAGTGTGGTGCAGACCCCACGAAGTCATGGACACAGGTTGTCAACAAGGCACTGTGCAAACTGTTGGTGGCTTCATAACAGTGCATGGAATGAATTGGGTCCTGTGGTCCCAAACAACGATGAAATTTTTGTGGATGTTAATGCGCCATTTCACTGGACCAAATTTGTTCAAGATTGCTTGGAAGAACATTCTGGAGAGTTCGAACGAATGATTTGGCCACCCAGATCGCCCGACATGAGAATCTGGAGGCAGCTCGTGCACAACATCCTGCGCCAACAATTTCGCAGTTATGGACAACTATAGTGGCAGTCTTGGCTCAACATTTCTGCAACGGAGCGTTGAGTACATACCAAGTCGAGTTGCTGCACTACGCTTTTCAAAACAGGACCCGAAACGATAGTAGGTCAGCTCAGTGTACATACATATACATGTACATCCATTTTTATAATATGTATGGATTCCAAAAGGACATTACAACTTTACTTGCGTACAGAGTTTTACTGAGAGGCGGTAGAGGTATCATTTTGTAGCAAAACACTTAAGTTTCATCACATGCATTTACTTCAACTTTCACTTCCAGTTTAACTTTCGCTGAATGTAATTGCCACTGGTCATACAACAAACGTATCGTCTGAAAGCAGTTTCTTGCCACACTTTATTCAGAATATCTGCTGTCATTTCTGCTATGTCAACCTGAATGGCCGCAGTAGCAATGTTTTTCGTAACACTCGCCAGACAATTGGCTGTAGAACTCCAAACTCTCGTGACGCATGATGCCCTGATTTCCTGGAACTGCGAACAAAAGTTTCTGCCTCACTCGTAACGAAAGCTACAAGGTGTTTCAATGGAATTCTGGTGCCAGGAGTAAACTTTAGGCCTACTAAGAGGTTCCTTATGGCTACTCTTGTTACTGACTTCGTTTCGTACATCCAAAACACGCAAAAAGCACATTTTCGTCCTGCGAATACTACCATTTTGATTCTGAACTTTCTGTCGTTCGTAGTAGCGGAATTCGGTACTTTGATCGAAACTTTTTCTACATCGTGGCATTTTAACCAGCTGATTATAAATTTCCTGTCGTTTCTAGAGGCGGATAAGTGAATGACACTTGAAGTATTTTGCTTCAGGATGCTACCATAACCACACGTCTAAGTCGTGTCAATAAAATTCAATGTGTAGCTGAGGTCGTAAAGTCCATTTAGAATCATCCCATACGTTATTTTAGGTACCAGTTTTCGGCTGTTACGTGACTGAAAGTTACAAAGGTGGCGAGAAAATTAAAATCAGGGCATTCTAATTCATAATATTGGATACATATTCTGTAATAACAGCTTTTCTGCTTTGACGATCCGCTATTCGCATCGTTTATTCATAGACGAGTAATACCCGGTTCCATCCATGTATGTTAAAGCTTTAATTTCATGATTCATCACATTTTTCCTGATGATGTGGCTTCTAGTCCACAAAACAGGTCATTAAATAAATTATTTACAAGAGCAGCGAAGCGGTTGTTAGTAATGATGTCTATTTATGGCTGCTGGTGTCCCTCATACATGATAGAGTATAGCTATTGAACACCTTTTGCACAATGGTTAAGACGGAAATACAGTCTTCGAAATGACTCGAATACGCAAAACCATTTGTGATTCCGCCAAATTTTATCTAGTACAGTACGATAGGAAAATATGCACCGGCTTCAAGAAACACCATAGAAGTTACTTTTTGAGACAACCAGATAAATGAAGGCCACAGTTACAAAGTACAACTTGGAGGTTTACGTAACATCGACTCAGGGAGGAAAATGAACTACCTTGAAGTAATAGAAATTAATAAACATGTGTTCAACTGCCCAATCTTCGTACTGACTGATCAGATACAGTTCTCTTTCTTGCCGCATCTAACTTCACATATTGCTAATAATCTCATCCATACCACTTTGTAAATTGCCTTTCCTACACACATGCCTTATTTTTCCTTTATTTCAGTTACAGTTGATTCACTTGCCATTTGGAATTGTTTACTTTGTATAACTGTAGCTGTTTTACTTACACTTACAGTGTTACTTGTAATTTTCACCTGTTTGTTATATAGGATCTGTTAACGATAGTATTATCTTGTTCAGTCGTCCGCCTTGCATTGTTCTACTTATTTGTCTTCTCATAACAATTGTTATTATATTTTATCCAAGCGAAATAGTGTTAATCAATAATTCATAAACAGTCGTAATCGCATTTATAATTATCATTATACCGCCAACCGGTTTCAACCCAACGTAGGGGTCATGTTTTGCACGTTTATACCATTAGTCGACTGCTGGTGGTGTCACTCCTGTCTACATAACGGCAGGAAACTAGTTATCCACCTGAATGAAGACCAAAACAATGCCAAACAAAATATTTTTCCTATGATTATAAATGGAAAGACATATGACACTGACGTAATATGTTACAATATTTTTTATTCCTTTCCTGCCGTTATGTAGATAGGAGTAACACCACCAGCAGTCGACCAATGGTGTAAACGCCCAGAAGATGACCCCTACGTCGTGTTGAAACCGATTGCTGGTATAATGATAATAATAAATGAGATTAAGACTGTTAATGAATTATTGATTAATCATACTAATCGCTGCTTCTCTCCACAACCATGTTGTCCAAGAAACAGTGCTACATTAGATTTTTAGCTAAAGAATTCCTTTTGCTTTAGTCCTAAATTAAACACACTAAAACTGTCATTTATGCAAAGCAGCTGAGATACTCTGTAGGAGCGCTACTATACTAAATTAAGGTTTTATATCTCAGTCCCAGAAATATGTCACAGCCACGCGTATGTATTTTTGCGCCTTAGGATACGTAACAGCCAAAAATCGATTTGTAAAATAATAAATATTGTAACATATACGTCAGTGTCATATGACTTTCCATTTATAATCATTGGAAAAATATTTTGTTTTGCATTGTTTTGGTCTTCATTCCGGTGGATAACTGGAAGGAGACCACCACGCTCGTCTACCACGTACGAGGCTCTTCATCTCGGCATAGCCACTGTAACCTACACCAATTTGGACATTCCTACTGCATTCAAGACCTGTTTGCCTCTCCAGTTTTTACCCTCCGCCAACTAATCTTCATTACCAAACTTACAATGCCTTGACGGCCCATAGTGCCTTATCAGCTCGTCCTTTCTTTTGATCAAATTGTTCCAAAAGTTCTTTTCCACTGCTGGGTATACTACCTTCTCGTTAGTTATTCCATACATACGTCTAACCTTCAGCATTCTTCTGCAGATTCACATTACAAATACTTGTATGCTCTTCTAATATAAACATTTTATTATCTACGATACCATATGAACTGTTTATTGTCTACGTCTCACTTCCGTCTGAGGCTACACTCCAGACAAATTACTTGAGGACCCATTTCATAACATTGAAATATACTGGGTGACCAGACACTCTGGAAAAACCTGTAAGGATGTTGTAGGCTCTGCTGAGAAATAATTGATAAGAAATTATTTTTCCGTTTTTCCGTTTCAGAGTTAATTAGCACTGAAGTTGGTCAATCAGGCCGTTGCGCGCAAAATTCTAACGGCCCGCCAGACGCTGCATCGTGAGACGTAGTTTCCTAAAACACCGAAAAAAAGCAATACAAAAATTGGATATGGGACAGTAGTAGAGATCGAACGCAGGCTGAAGCCTGAGCAGTATCGCTCGGTGTCATCTACGGTATGAGAACAACTGATACAAATTGCATCTGGCGGGTCGCTTTAATTTGCCTGCGTAACGGCCCAATTGGCTAAATTCGGTACTAATTAACTCTTTACTGAATTTTTTGTCTAAACTAATATTTCTCACACAACCTACCATGCAACAACCTTACAAATTTTTCAGACTGTTTCTGACCACCGTGTACATTGGATGTTCACAAATTCCTCTTCTTGTTGGAAAACCTTTTCTTGCTAATGCAAGTCTGCTTTTTATATCCACCTCATCTATCGTACGTTATTTTTCTGCTCAAATAGCAAAACTCGTGTACTACTTTTAGCGTCTCATTTCCCAGTTTAATTCCCTCAGTAATGCTTAATTTAATTCGATTTCTTTCCACTACTCATGATTTACTTTTCTTCAAGTTCACCTTAGAACTTTATTTAGTAACACTATCCATTCTCCTAATCCATACGTGGCATGAATCAGCAAACCAGTGTTCAATAGTATTAGCTGAAAGCAGTCTTAGTTGCTATTTTAGTTTTTTCATTTATCAACTACGCGTTTCACCTTATTTAGGCATCTTCAGTCTGATCTTAATTTGGTATTTCTTAGGACGATCCATTAGGCAGTGTAGCTGAAGGGCATCGTCGAGTACATCAGGCCACCATTGTCTTCGTTAACCGTTCTAGAAAGTTTTACTGAGGTCAACGAAGGCGATGGTGGCCTGATGTACTCGACGATGCCGCTTAGCTACACTGTCTAATGTTTAGTCCTAAGAAATACCAAATTAAGATCAGCCTGAAGATGCGTAAATAGGGGGAAACGCGTAGTTGGTAAATAAAAAAACTAAAATTGCAACCAAGACTATTTTCAACTAATGCTAACCATTCTGTCCAACTGCACTTCAATGTGTTTGCCGTCTCGGACGGAAGTAATGTGTCACAACAAACCTATCTTTTTTTATTTTTTTATTTTTTACAAGCTTTAGTTTCTTTTCCAAATGCCTCCTTTATTTCCTTCACAGATTGTTCAACGTAGCGATTATATGATATTAGGGATAGGTTACAACCCTGTCTAACTCCCTACTCGATTACCGCTTACGTTTCACGTCCTCCAACTCTTAAAACATATATCCGGTTTCTGCTCAAGTTGTAGATAACCTTTCGCTGCCTGTAATTTATCCCCGTTACCTACAGGATTTGAATGTGTGTAGAGCGAAATGTTATAATTACATAAGCAATGTCAGCTTATAATCAACTCTTCTGACGACTTAGATCAATTTATTCCTTGTGAGGAGGTAATAGACAATTTGTGTCCCAGAGAGTATTTCTATCGACCTACTACTCTCCAGCAGTATGACATGCTAGTTTCCACATGAAGTAACTGTGGCGATCGGTACCTACTCGATCCATCTTGGGATATAAGAACGGCGTGGCCATCAACGCGCTGTGGCATTTATGTCGTACCGTCTGCCGCTGTTCCACAGTCGGGACCAACGCGAATGCGCATAGCTCATCCACGAACTGTTATCAGTCGCATTTTACAGAGGCTCACCTATCATCTCCAATGGAAGTCATAACAATAGGCTTTCTATAAGCTTAGATTATGGAACGACTTCAGACTTTCCCTTACCATAATTGTCTTTGAATCAGGAGTCACAATTTCTCTCTTTTTCAGACAATACTGGTGTGGCTGTCAAATCGATTGAATATGCATCTAATGGGAAAAGTTTGTTTTTACAAGAGTCAGTATTTTTCCAAATACGTTACCTTGAATCATTGAGATGCCTATAAACACTATGTAGTCAAAAGTATCCGGACATCCCCAAAAACATGCGTTTTTCATATTAGGTGCATTGTGCTGCCACCTACTGCCAGGTACTCCACATCAGCGATATCAGTAGTCATTAGATATCGTGAAAGAGCAGAATGGGGCACTCCGCGGAACTTACGGACTTTGAACGTGATCAGGTGACTGGGTGTCACTTGTGTCAAACGTCCGTACGCGAGATTTCCGCACTCTTAAACATTCCTAGTTCCACTGTTTCCGATGTGATAGTGAAGTGGAAACGTGAAGGGACAGGTACAGCACAAGAGCGTACAGGCCGACCTTGACAGTTGACTGACAGAGACCGCCAACAATTGAAGAGGGTTGTACTGTGTAATAGGCAGGAATTTATCCAGACCATCACACAGGAATTCCAGACTGCATAAGGATCCACTGTATGGCAGTCAGGCGGGAGGTGAGTCAACTAGGATTTCATGGTCGAGCGGCTGCTCATGAGCAACACATCAAGCCAGTAAATGCCAAACGACGACTCGCTTGGTGTGAGGAGCGTAAACATTGGGCGAATGAACAGTGTAAAATTGTTGTGTGGACCGACGAATCACGGTACACAATGTGCCGATCCGATGGCAAGGTGTGAAGGTGTGAGAGTGGCGAATGCCCGGTGAACGTCATCTGCCAGTTTGTGTGTTGCCAGCAGTAGAATTCGGAGGCAGTGTTGTTATGGTGTGGTCGTGTTTTTCATGGAGAGTGCTTGCACCTCTTTTTTTTGCTTGGCACCATGACATCACAGGCAATTCTGGGATGGCGATTGCATCTTTCAACACGATCGAGCACCTACTCATAGTGCGTGGCATGTGAAGGAGATGTTACACGACATTCCTGTAAAGGACTGGCCTGCACAGAGTACTGACCTGAATCCTACAGATCACCGTTGGGACGTTTTGAAACGCCGAATTCGTGCCAGGCCTCACAGACCGACATCGGTATCTCTCCTCAGTGCAGCCCTCCATGAAGAATGGGCTGCCATTCCCCAAGGAACCTTCCAGCACCTGACTGAACGTAGGCCTGCGAGAGTGGAAGCTGTCATCAAGGCTAAGGGTCCCCCCAGGGGGTCCACAACTCTTTTGTGGACACGTGCGTAGCGAGCACGGGACCCCAAGCTAACGTGGCCCACCTACCTTTCCGGGCTGCATACCTTCCCTTCCCTTCCCTTTCCGCATCCCTCCCCGTCCCCCATCTTCGCCCCCCCCCCTCACCTCTGGCTCTTTCCTTCCCTTTCTCCCCCTCTGGGAGTATGGTTTGTGCCTACGTCCAGAGACGGACGCTCGAAACTTTTACAAATTACTTGCTTTCTACACTTACAAGTCCTTGTCCTTCCTCTGTCCTTCTCTTTTCCTTCCCTCTTCTCCTTGCCCTTTTCTCTGCTGCGGCGTTTGAGACCCCCTCTTCTTTCCTTTCCCTTTCTCTTTTTTCCTCCCTGTACGTGTCTGAAGGCCGACCCACGCACTTCCATGCGTAGCCGGTGACGGGGTAACGCGTAATTCCCTGCCCCGGGTAGACAGGTAGGACACGTACGTACCCCCAGGTAACGGCCAGGCCCAGGGAGGGGTGATTACCCGAGCTGATACCTTCCAAAAGTGCCGATTGGTCCCTCCGTCCGTTTGTCGGGAGGTGTGACCTGAGGTGTGAACAATCACCTAAGGCGGGTGTGCCCTCGGTGAGGGCCCCCACAAGGGAGGAGCGCGCCATCGGAGACGCCGGTAATCATGGGGGATTCTTCCGCAATGGTTTCCTCACCTTCCACTATGTCTGCTCACAAACGTAAGTTCACTGAGTCTCAGCCACAGACGGTTCTTCCATCGTTGCCACAGTTCCTTGTTGTTTCTCGGTCTGACGAAGGTCACGACTTTTCCACAGTCAACCCTTTCATTATTCAGAAAGGTGTCGACGCAGTTGCGGGTCCTGTAAAGTCTTGTTCCAGATTACGGAATGGCACCCTGTTGTTAGAAACACACAGTGCCCTCCAGGCTCAAAAATTGCTGCGTACTTCTCTGCTCCACACCTTCCCTGCCCGGGTGGAACCGCACCGTACCTTAAATTCCTCGCGTAAAGTCGTTTATACACGCTCCCTCGATGGACTGTCTGACAAAGAAATTCAGCACTACCTGTCTGACCAGGGCGTCACGGCTGTTCATCGGGTTATGAAAAGGGTTGACTCGAACATCATTCCAACCCGCACTGTCTTCTTGACGTTCGACAAAGTTCAACTCCCATCAAAAATCAAAGCAGGCTATGAGATAATTTCCGTTCGCCCTTATGTCCCAAACCCGACGCGTTGCTATCGATGTCAGCGGTTCAATCACACCAGCCAGTCCTGTTCAAATCCGGCCAAATGTGTTACGTGTGGCAAGGATGCCCATGAGGGTGCTTGTGCACCTCCATCCCCTCACTGCATCAACTGTATGGGTGACCACGCTGCTTCCTCTCGAGATTGCCCCATTTTTAAGGACGAAAAGCTCATCCAGGAAATAAGAGTGAAGGAAAAGGAGTCGACCTTTGCTGCTCGAAAATTATTCGCCAGTCGACACCCCACCGTGCCTCAGAAAGGAAAATACAGCACTGTCCTTGCTTCTCCTCGGCCAACAAAGGAGGCGGCCACGCAGATTTGCGACCTCACCTTTAGTACCACGGTCGTCAGATCGTCCAGCGCAAAGATCGCCCGTTCAACCTCACCACTTTCGCCTGCCCACTCAATGGCTCACCCTTCGTCTTCTGCTAAATCTCGAGCCCAAAAGTCAGACACCAAGTCTTCGAAAAAAGAGCATTCTCGTGAAGAGCTTTTACGTACCGCAACTTCACAACCATCGGTTCCTCCTTCATCTAAACATCATACTTCCAAGAAGACTACGAAGAAACACAGTTCCTCTCCTTCTCCGCCAAGGCATGTCCCATCTACAGCACCACCTGGCGGAAATCGCCCTCGGCCGTCTCCTGTGTCGCCGAGGCGCACTGCTGGTGGCCGGTCAACCGGCCGATCGCTGGTGGCAGGAGCTGCTCCTGACCAACCTATGGATCAGGATCTTCTGCCTTCGACTGAATGACATTCCATGCTGTCGGTCGCAAGCTCTGAGCAGTCGTTGAGTTGACAGCACCCTTGGTCACGTTCCTCCATTTCCTGTTCACCCTATGTCCATTATCCACTGGAATATCCGCGGCATTCGAGCCAATCGGGATGAATTGTCGATCCTCTTACGATCCTACTCGCCGGTCATCTTCTGTCTTCAGGAAACAAAGCTGCGTCCCCATGACCGCTTTGTTCTCCCTCATTTTCAGTCCGTCCGATATGACCTCCCCTCTGTTGAAGGCACTCCAGCCCATGGGGAACTCATGATTCTTCTCCATGATACTCTCCATTATCACCCACTCCCCTTAAACAGTTCCTTCCAAGCTGTCGCCGTCCGTCTTTCCCTTTCTGGATACACGTTCTCTCTTTGTACGGTATACATTCCATCGTCCACACCAATGGCACGAGCTGATCTCCTTCATCTTCTTGATCAGCTTCCACCCCCCTATTTGCTGGTTGGGGACTTCAATGCCCACCACCCGCTTTGGGGATCTCCACATCCTTGTCCACGTGGCTCACTACTGCTAGACGTCTTCCACCAAGCGGATCTAGTCTGCCTCAACACTGGGGTCCCCACATTTTTGTCTGCCTCCACGACAAATTTATCTCATTTGGACCTTGCGGTCGGTACTGTTCCGCTAGCTCGGCGCTTCGAATGGTTCGCCATTGATGATACACACTCGAGTGACCACTTTCCATGTGTTCTTAGACTGCAGCCTCAACTGCCATATATGCGCTCGCGACGCTGGAAGTTTGCCCAAGCCGATTGGACACTTTTTTCGTCTCTAGCGACATTCGATGACCGTCGCTTTCCCAGCGTCGACGATGAGGTCACACATGTTACCGACGTTATTCTCACAGCTGCGGAACGTTCAATACCACGCACCTCCGAATTGCCCCGGCGCCCCCCAGTTCCTTGGTGGAACGAGGCATGCCGTGACGCAATACGTGAGCGGCGACGTGCTCTTCGCATTTTCCGTCACCATCCAACTTTGGCCAACAGTATCCGATATAAGCAGCTCCGTGCGCGATGCCGTCGCGTCATCCGCGATAGCAAGAAGGCAAGCTGGAAGTTCTTTATTAGCTCATTTAACACCTTCACTCCCTCCTCGGAAGTTTGGAGTCGGCTTCGACGGTTCTCAGGCGTGCCTAGTTTCTCCCCGGTCTCTGGGCTCACTGTCGCGCATGATACCTTAGTGGACCCCGTCGCAATTTCTAACTCATTGGGTCAGCACTTTGCTGAGATTTCGAGTTCTTCAAATTACCCGTCAGCGTTTCTCCCGAAGAAACGTGCAGCGGAAGTGCGACAGCTTGCTTTCTCCTCTCAAAATCACGAAAGCTACAATACTGTTTTCTCCATGCGGGAACTCCAACATGCCCTCTCTTCTTCTCGCTCCTCCGCCCCAGGACCGGATGGTATCCATGTCCAAATGTTGCTGCATTTATCAACCCATAGTCTGCGTTACCTCCTTCGCCTTTATAATCGAATTTGGACCGACAGTACCTTTCCCAGGCGATGGCGGGAAGCTATTGTCGTTCCCGTTCCGAAACCTGGAAAGGACAAACATCTCCCCTCTAGTTATCGCCCCATTTCTCTCACGAGTAGTGTCTGTAAGGTTTTGGAGCGTATGGTGAATTACCGTTTAGCTTGGTGGCTGGAATCCCGCAGTCTTTTAACACCAGCCCAATGCGGATTCCGAAAGCATCGTTCTGCAGTTGACCATCTTGTTGCTCTCTCCACTTATATCATGAACAATGTTCTCCGGAAACGCCAAACGGTAGCAATATTTTTTGATCTGGAGAGAGCATACGATACCTGTTGGAGGACAGGCATCCTCCGCACACTGTTCTCTTGGGGCTTTCGGGGCCGGCTGCCCCTTTTTCTTCGCGAATTTATGGCAGAGCGCACATTTAGGGTGCGGGTGAACACTACTCTCTCCCGTACTTTCTCCCAAGAGAACGGGGTACCCCAGGGCTCCGTGCTGAGTGTTGTACTGTTTGCCATCGCCATTAATCCAATTATGGATTGTCTCCTTCCTGATGTCTCGGGCTCCCTCTTTGTGGACGATTTTGCGATCTACTACAGCTCTCAACGGACCAGCCTTCTTGAAAGACGTCTTCAAGGATGTCTCGATCGCCTCCACTCGTGGAGCATCGAAACCGGCTTCCGTTTCTCACCCAGTAAGACCGTTTGTGTTAATTTTTGGCGACGTAAGGAGTTTCTTCCGCCCTCCTTACATCTAGGTCCTGTCAACCTTCCGTTTTCCGACGTCGCTAAATTCTTGGGTCTTATGTTTGACAGAAAACTGTGCTGGTCCTCCCACGTTTCCTATCTTTCGGCTCGCTGTCTGCGTTCCCTTAACACCCTCCGTGTCCTGAATGGTACCTCCTGGGGAGCGGACCGAGTGGTCCTTCTCCGCCTCTATCGCGCCTTAGTGCGCTCGAAATTGGATTATGGAAGCATAGTTTACTCCTCTGCTCGGCCGTCTATTCTTCGGCGTCTCGACTCTATCCACCACCGTGGACTACGTTTAGTGTCTGGAGCTTTTTACACCAGCCCTGTGGAAAGCCTTAATGCTGAGACTGCTGAACCTCCGCTGTCCAATCGGCGGGCAGTCCTTCTGAGTCGCTATGCTAGCCATCTGTCTTCCATGCCTGCTAATCCAGCCCATGACCTTTTTTTCGACGCCTCCTTTGATGTAGGGTATGCAGGCCGCTCCTCCTCCCTACTACCCCAGGGAGTCCGCTTCCGTCAACTGCTCCATTCTCTTTCCTTCCGCTTTCCTAAAACCTTCTTGACAACTTGGGGTACAGCACCGCCTTGGCTCCGTCCCCGGATCGACTTGCTCCGAGACCTATGTCAATTTCCCAAGGATGGTACCCCTACACTTGTTTACCGTCGGGCATTTGCTGCTCTATGTGCACAAATGACGGACGCCACATTTATTTACACCGACGGCCCGAAAACATCGTTAGGTGTAGGGAGTGCCTATATTGTTGGCGACACCCCAAATCACTTTCGGCTTCCCGACCAGTGTTCGGTTTATACTGCGGAGCTTTACGCTGTTCTCCAGGCTGTCCACTACATCCGCCGCCATCAGCGGATACAGTACGTAATCTGCTCAGATTCTCTCAGCTCTCTCCTAAGTCTCCAAGCTCTTTACCCTGTGCACCCTCTGGTCCACCGGATTCAGGACTGTCTGCGCTTGCTCCACCTGGGGGGCGTCTCGGTGGCGTTCCTCTGGCTCCCGGGACACGCTGGTATCTGTGGGAATGAGGCGGCCGATATAGCGGCCAAGGCTGCAGTCTCTCTTCCTCGGCCAGCTATTCAGTCGCTTCCCATTACCGATCTACGGAGCGGTTTATGTCGCCAAGTTGCTCATTTATGGCATGCGCATTGGTCAACACTTCCCCATAATAAATTGCGGGAAGTGAAAGCCCTTCCTTGCGCTTGGACCTCTTCCTCCCGAACGCGTCGTCGGGAGGAGGTAATTTTAGCTAGACTCAGGATAGGGCACTGTCTTTTTAGCCATCGACATCTTTTAAGCGGTGATGCTCCCCCACTCTGCCCCCACTGCTCTCAGCTGTGGACAGTCAGACACCTTTTAATTGAATGCCCCTATTTTAATCCGTTACGCTCCCGTCTACAGCTATCGCCTGATCTATCGTCGATTTTAGCAGATGACACGCGCTCAGCCGACCGCGTTCTCCAGTTTATTAGTGACAGTGAAATGACGTCAGTCATTTGAAATTTTTTTTTGGGGGGACAACAAACCCCTTTCTATAGTGGATTTTTAAGCATTCCTTCTGCCTTTAGTTTCTCAAATTTTATGACTTTGTTCCCATTGCTGCTGGTTTTAAATTTCGTTTTTTTCCTGTTTCCTACGTCACGGGCTGGGCGCTAATGACCATAGAAGTTTTGCGCCCTAAAACCACAAAAAAAAAAAAAAAAAAAAAAAAAAGGCTGAGGGTGGACCATATTGAATTCCAGCAATACCGATGGACGGCGACACGAACCTGTAAGTGATTTTCAGCCAGGTGTCTGGATACTTTTGATCACATAGTGTATGTTTCACATTCTTTTAATTTACTGTAAAAACGTAAATAATAATAAATTTTGCAATCTACTGGTTGATGGAAAAATTGAGCTCGCAAAGTATGTCCAGATCTGCTCAAACAATATGTTCAGCACCTTTCTTGTAAGAGTAAGAGCCTAATTCAGCCATAAGTAAGTCACATATTCACTAGTTTGGCAAAAATGATTGCATATGATCCAGTAAATGACAGTAATCAAAATAACATATTGTAGGTTCTTGTTTAATATACTGGTATTATTAACAAAATAACCAAATATATTTTTTCACTGATAAAGTTTGTTGGATTCAAGAAAAACAGACACATTCAGGAATACAATACTATGTCGAAGAATGTCCTTAATTACGAACTTGTGAATGTAACTATGTTACATAAGGCGCGAAATGTCAAAATTTATGGCACCCAACTGTCTCACAAACGAACCACACAAATGAAATTTCTGATAGACGGCAGAAGTATCTTTCTCCGTCAAAACTTCTGGTATTCTATGGATGAATGCTTTAAATGATATTGGCGCCTTGAAACACAGGGCAGCGGGTGAGGGGAGTGTAAGATGCTGGTACAAACAAACAATGAACAACAGCTTTTTTTTAACAATTCCCCAAAAAAAATTATAAATTCGTCCTTGCGCATATTCTTTTCCGTGGTACAAAGGATTTTTACAAAACCATTAAGAGATCTCTTTAACCAAAACATTAACCACACAGGCAACATTATTTGCCTAAATGTATTAGAGATTACGATACACAAATATTCCAAAACATTGACAGGTGTGTGTGTTCCTTAAGAAATTTAGCTTTTATTACAGCAGCATCAAGGCCCTTAAGCAGAATGTGTGTTTCCATTAACAGCATTAAAAGTACAATTTAGGAAAACGTGACGCGTGTCCCCTTGTAGTAACTCAAGATTTTTCCTAAACTGAATCAAAGGAACCAAATAGCCAAGCGTGACATATGTCACTCTTAAGAAACAGGATTTGCTTGAACAGAACTGTGTGAGACAACGTGCCTAAGCGTGTCGCAGGTCACTTTCAATGAAACGAATATTTAATTAAATAGATTTAAAAGGTATAACATAGCTTAGAAATTACGTACGTCACCCCATAGTTTAAAGAAACACAGCGCCCGTATTTAAAATTATCTCAAATTATACAGTAACTTACCGAAGGTGCGGTGCCATTAAAATAAGTGCGCCCTCCTTACTCTTAATTTGACAGTTTGTACCCGGGTCAGGCGTGGAAAATAATATACCACCGCCGACGCCTCAGTAGGATAGCACGAGCAACCTGTAATATCCATACGTAAAATACAGTGAAAATTAATGCAATTTGTAAAAATTTTGGAATGATCACCATTCCAGAAGGGAGACTTATCAATAAAGGCTTGATGCCAATTACTTCAGTCACGTAATCAAATATCAGACACGATAGGATTAAGGCGTCAGTTTTAACATACGTGGTATAACACTTATTCCTAAAATTAGATAAATTAGTCTTGAAACAAGATATTAAGACCTCGAGATAACGCTATTCAAGCAACTAAATTACTCTCCGGGTCACTTCACCCGAGACTCAACTACGCTACACACAAGCTTCTCAATTACAGTCATCAATACCAGCGACGACGAAAACGTCGCACTGCAAGGCAGAATGGCGCGGACGATACACAAATTTGAAGTAAGACAACGACCACCCGTCGAGTGGGCTCAACTGGCACTTGTTAAGTGACAGCTGTCTTTTCGGACGCAGACGGGAGTACACGGAAAATGTCAGTAAGTAAGTAAAATACAAAGAACAGAATGCAATTACCTTAGCACGAAGTATTGATTCCAGTGGATACAGTCCTGCAAGTGCGTCCGAACATTTACAAACTTCGTGTAAACAATAGGCCTATGAAACTAGTACAGATCAGTGACTAATGAAGCGTCGCCTGAAACTTACAGTGACGGTTAGATATGGCAACATAATATTTTAAGACTAATCAGTAATTAAGAAACGCCTCCAAGGGCAAAATTCAAAACAACTGGTGTTACGCATTAGCTAGGATTTCACTCATCTATGTTAATGAGTATTACTTGCACATAATCGTCTTAGGATATCTGACCATAACTCTCAAGTAATTACCTGGTATTTGCACTTACACTAGGCAATCCTAACTACTGCGACACTACTAGCGAACAAGAAGGCATCCATGTATTTCCAAAAGTGAGTTTTTCCTAAGGCTTGTAATTCCACAAGGGCAACACTGAGTAGTCGAACTTGCCCCAGGTTCTGTCCATGCTATCAGACCTACGCCTGCCCCACTCCGTGGCGTCCAACACCAGCTGCCACCGCCAGCACTCAACAACCCAGTTTAATTCAACAGTCGCAGCAGCTCTGCCCAGCATCTGCCCGCTCCACACTCGTGCTCTCCTCAAAACCCCTCTGGTCTCACCCTGGCACCAAAGACCACGGGTGTATCTATACCCAAGAAACCCTCCATATACCCGCTGCACGGCACAGTGCCCGCTCCACACTCGCGCTCTCCTCAAACCCCTCTGGTCTCGCCCTGGCACCAAAGACCACGGGTATATCTATACCCAAGAAACCCTCGATATACCCGCTGCACGGCACAGTGCCCAGTGTCTAAATTGTGACTATTTAGACGTATATGCTACATGATCAAAATTATCTGGACACATATTACTGAACATCTTTATGACGGGTTGTACTCTGATGGGATCACTTTCAATGAAATAGCAAGAGGCAAAACCAAAGAAGGTTGTGATGCCAGATGCTGGAGGGTCAGAAACGAAGATGACTTCTAAATCATCCGAAGGGTGCTCCATTAGGTCTAGGTCGGGACTCTGTGCAGACCAGTCAATTTCAGTAATAAATACTATCCAGAAACCATTTCCTGCAAACAACCATTGTCTCCGAACTGCTCCTCTACTGTAAGCAGTTCAGTGTTGTAAAGGATATTCACATTATTTTGGATTTAGCGTTTTCTAAGCACAAGAAGTGGACGATACCCTAATCACGAAAACCGCTCCAATGTTGTGGCACTACATCCTCAGTACTTCGTTCGCCGCTAAGTATTATGGCAGTAACTTTCTTCAGGCATTCGCCGACCCCTCCCCCCTCCCCCCTCCTCCTCCCCCCTCCCTCCACCCCAAAATCCATCGAAACCACAAAACCAAATCACACATTTCCAGTCACCGAATGAGCAATGGCGTCTGTCGCTTAGCACTCACTGCAGATATTCACTGCCGGAAAAAGAATGGCAACAACAAAAATTAATTACTGTAGAGAAATTAATTACTGTAGAGAAATGAAATTTAGGGAAAGCAATTGTCAAGGTAACATTTTTAAGTGATTAACATTGCAACTTCTCAGGTTAATGTAACCTCGAGATAAGCCAATGCAAATGTGAAATAGTGGTATATTATTAAGCGGTGCAAACGTGAGTGCCGGATGTCAGTTTATGGATGGTTTCATGCCTGTTGTACTTGGTCGGTAAATACAGAGACGGTTATTGCTGCTTCTGGATGATGCTGGAGTTGTCATCCGATGATGTCGAATATGTAGTCGATTGAAGTCAGATCTGGTGATGGAGCTGACCAAGGTACCAGTCGACACTGCAGAGCATGCTGGGTTACGACAGCGGTATGTGGGTGAACGTTTTACTGTTGGAAAGCACCTCTTTAATACTGTTCATGAGTGCCTGCACAACATATCCAATCACCAGACTGGCATACAAATTTGCTGCCGGGGTGCTCCTGCTGACACACGAAACGCCCGAAACACAACTCCAGTTGTAGATCCAGTGTGTACAGCTCGCAGACAAGTTGGTTGCAAGCCGTCCACTGGCCTCCTTCTAATCAACACACGGACACGACTGGCACCGAGGCAGAACCAGCTTTCATCGGAAAACACAACAGACATTCATCCTGTCTTCCAATGAGCTCTCGCTTGACACCACTGAAGTCGCAAATGGCGGTGGGTATGGGTAAGTGTAATGCACGATACAGGGCGTCCGGTTCGGATCTGTCCTGTAACCGATTTTTAACAGTTCGTTGTGCAACCGTGATGTCAAGTACTGATCAGATTGCTGCTGCCGAACACGATGATCTTCCCTCTAGGTAGAGCCACGATGGCGTTCGGAGTCTGGTCCTCTTGTGCCTGTAGATTCTTGTCACCACCACTACCAGCAGTCATGAACATTCGTCGCCAAATCTTTCAGCTTTATCGCAGAAGGAAAATGGAGTTCTCGTAGTCCTGTCACACGACCCTATTCAAAATCAGTGGTATGCTCAAGACCGTACAGCGTATATTTAACGCCAACCTGATTTGCGTGCCCATAGTGGCGCTACTAGCCCCATTCTTATACTGCTGGCATGAAATCTGAACAGACATCACCTATCAGATCTAGAAACTAGCCTGCCAACTTTCGTTTATGTAGCACAACTCCTTCTTTATTGTTGTGATTTATTTTTCGTCAATGTATGTGGCTCATGAGGAGCTGCTCGACCATCGTTCCCCATTAGTTTAAACTGCATACGCACAGTAATTGTGCGAGCTGAGCTACTTCGAAAATCACGAGTGATTCCATCCTCTGATTTCATCCTATTATTTTTTTACAACCATCCTCCGCCATGCGCGGCCGTCCATGTCCGTCAGTACATCAGGTCTGCCTTATCTTTATTTTTCTGTGGTTGTTCTTTCGTGTCTCCACTTCATAGTCACATTACTAACAGTTGCCCTATGCACGATCCACAGCAGAAAGTCCCTCCTCATAAAATCGCCGACAAGGCAGCCACAAAATCGTCGTTCACCCATGAGATTTGCTTTTCTCCTCTCGATCCTCATTGCTTAACCATCAACATCTGCATGACCTTCTGCAGGAAGAATGGTCCCAAAATCTGTTGCATTCCTCGTGTAGCTACGTGTGCTCCGACATGGAGCAGATATAAGAACGTCACATGCTGTTGGGTGGGCTCAAGACTCAGCTCGCTGTATCGTCTGACATAAAATGTTATCCGTATTGTGTCGCTTCAGATAGAGCTGCACGTAGTAGATGTTCCTTGCATCTATGGCGCAGGAAAATCTCGGTGTGGAAAGTGGCTACGGGTGGTCAAACATATGTTTTAAACCAACTTCAACAACTCCAGGTGCATGCTTAACATGACACAAGTAACGCTTTCATCGCCTAGTTTACCAAAATGCAAAACTTGGTATCTGACGGAACAGAACACACGATGGAACAATTTGCTCCTCTGAATTTAACCAACTTTTCAGTGATGGCTAACCAACCAGAGCCAAGACTCTAACACAAAACAAGCAATGAACATGTGAGCTAAAATCGGCAATGAAATACACCAGCCCCAGGATGTCCTCCGCTGGGTACAATAAATGAAAACAACAAAACAGTGAATACCAGCAAGAAGGAGAGATTAAAATTTTACTTAACACAACAACAAAAAAATAAATTTTCCAGCTTTAATACATTAGGCTGTACAGCGGCCTCACCATCATAGAAAATTGTGATCTCTAGGTAACTTAATTTTCCCAATCCAACCACGCGTCTTGACACAGTTTCATTTAACCGTCATAGCGGAAAATTCAATGCAGCTAACAATACAGTACTCCTGGCCGTGTAGCCTTTTCTGGCTCCATGAAGCCAAACACCATTTACAAATCCAGATCGGAATGATGCCCCGTGTTGACAGCAAGCCATTGCCACCCCTCATCGCAAATCAACCACGCTGCCCAGCTGCTTTGCTCAATGACATCATGCTTCGCTACGGCCTGCCGATTCTTTTCCTTGGAAGTTGCTAGTTATGTTCCTTCTAGATAGTTGTCTTCCTGTTGCTTGATGTCTTGAAACTTCCTCTGTCCACTGGGCCTCCATATGATGTGAGAACAGCTGCCTCATTCTCCAGCCTGCATCTCGCCCGGAATATTGTTACCATACGTACGGGACTGGCTCAAAAAACTCCGGAACATTCGTAATTTTGGACCAATAGTTAGTTGGAGCGTAATGTGGTTGGCGTCCCTGCACTCGCCGGTGTTTCAGGTGTAGCTTCCAGAAGTTCCATTGTTGTACGTCTGTTAGTTATTGTCGATTGCTGTACTGAGTAGAACGTTGGGTCGCATACTTTGCTAATTTCCAGATGGCAGAGTCAGAGGAGCAACGCGTCTGCATTAAAGTTTGCGTGAAACCTTTACAGAAACATACCAAATGATGCAGGAAGCCTACGGCGACGAGTGCTTAAGACGTAGTTGGTGTTACAAATGATTCACACAGTTTCAAAATTACTGGATGGAAGTTAAAGATGACCCTCGTTCAGGATACCTTCGACGTCTACCGACTACGCACATGTCTAGAACGTCAACGAAACTTTGTGTACCAATCGAAGACTGACTGTCCGTAAGATTGCAGAAGAAAGTAACGTCTCAGTTGGATCATGTCATAAAATCCTGACACAGCATCTTGGAATGCATCGTGTTGTCAAATTCGTCCCACGGCTCATGATTAAGATCAGAAAGATTTTCACCTCGCAACCTATGAAGAAATTTTAGATGGCGCAAATGAGAACGAAATGTTCCTTTATAGAATCATAACAGGTGGGTCTACGGTTATGATGTTGAGACCAATGTTTGGTCACCACAATGAGTCGGGAACGGTTCTGCAAGACCAAAAAAAAGATCGTCAGGTCAGGTCAAATGTCAAAACCATGCTGACAGTTTTCATTGTCTTTGAAGGATTAGTTCATCATGAATTGATGCTAAAGTGACAATATGTTAATCGGTGATACTATCGGGACGTGTTGCGACGCCTGCGAGAAAAAAATGAATAGTAAACTACCTGTGGCGAGACAATTCATGGCTCTAGCATGACAATAATGCATCCGCACTTTCATCTCTGTTGGTGTGTGACTGTTGCAGGGGAAAACAGAATCGCTTTGCTGCCTCGTCTTCCATACTCCACATACCTGGCTTCTGCAGACTTTTTTCTGTTTACAACGCCGAAAACTCCGTTCAAAGGACGAATATTTGCAACGACAGAGGAGACGAAAGAAAATTCCCAGACGGCGCTTGGCGCGATACAGCAAGAGGCGTACCAAGCCTGCTTCCATAAATGAAAATGAAGTTGGGAGCGGTTCGAAGGAGACAATGCACAATAAGTAAAAGATAATCGTAGAAAAATTTTGTGGACAAAGTTCTGGGATTTTTCGAACAGATCTCTTAAGTTCGTCCAGCTCGACATTCGTGGCTTAGCACAGAATATGGAGATTTGTGCGCCCTCCAGCAGCAGCTCCCAGTTGATGCCCGTTCTCTGCCATACACCATACTGCTCCTTCCTGTGACAGCACTCCGCTCCACACACCGCTGTGGCACAGTGAGAAGCTGCTTCGCTTTTGCAGGCACGCTCTGCTGCAGTGGAATTCAACACCAGTGGTGGCGCCAGTAGGCAGGCCGGAATACGACTGTGCCGAAGAGTACTAATTCACAGCACACATGATAAGATGTATGACGCATGTAAAGCAGTGAACCTTGGCTGTTACTGAAAACTCGTAGGTGAATTATGTCTTGCTGCGAAGGATGTAAGAGAATTGTTAGTAAACTATAGGAAACAAAGCGTTTCAAAGAGCAGTTAAGGATTTTCAGGACTGAAATGATATATTACGTTTTCCCAGTGTCACAAAGCGGACGAAAACGCATTTGTGAAGGTGCTGAGAGGGAGAGACTGATAATTAAATGGGGCGGCACGTTTGCTATTACCAGTGTGATGTCACTAATCACCATTGTGTAGATACATCTGTCGGCTATTTGTTTGATGTATTAGCATTCATCTTCAACGTCGATGGTCCTCGATAAGTCATCGAGACGCCGAGGAACAGCCGGAGCACCCCTTGAGACGTTCACGGTCTCAGCAAAGAGAACTAAGCTGCCTCCAAGTACCGCTCAAAGGAGAACATTTACTTTTCACTGCGGCTAGCAACTTCATCCCCGAGGAACATTTGTCATGTTTATATCTCCACATCTATATGTATTTAGAGGCCCCCCTGGAGTAATTAAACCACAATTAATTTTATACGCAAACCAAATATTGCAGGCAATTTCCATGTGACATGGAAACTATAAATTATGCATAATTGAAGTGGGTGTGTTTCAATATTTGCCGTTTTTTCTTCGTTTAGTTATTTCCGAATGAATTTGATCATTACTGGTTTACCTCCAACATACCGGCAACAGGCACTCTTTTAAATGGCTAGCGGAACAGCAGGATCACTACGAAACTGGCATCCAGCGTGGAACTGGCAAAACATAATACTATATAAATGGCACCCAATAAGGAGATCGTCTGCAAATGTAACCACGACACTACTGACAGTCACTGTGAGAGCTGCAGTAATCAACACAACAACACCGTGTACCGAATAACAACACTTTAAGAGGAAACAAATACAGCGTGATGACAATATTAAACAGGAATATTAAAGAGGAAGCACCAGATAGTATTTGAAAAAAGGTCAGTGGTAAATTTTCCGATCCTTTCACATCCCTTAAATATGTAGCAGTGACTTTACAAAGCAGTCTGAAATGTGACGCGCATGAGTTGTTAACGAGAAGGCGAAGGGACGAACCTGACTTTTCAGAGGAAGTGAAGTGTGTCTGGAAAGCAGTTCACGCACGAGACTCTAGTGGAATACTGCTCCTGCGATAGGAATCCTTTTAGAGCAGGTATTGGAGGAGATAATCACACTCATTTATAGAAGCGTTAATGGAATAGGAGCCCAATGTCACCCTTTCAGACATTGTAACAGAAATGTTTAAGGACAATACACGGGAATCCTTAGATGAAAGTGACGTTGTCACGAAAACTTCTCGACTGCATCTACAGGACTAGTATTCCAATATACCTGTACAATTCTTTCGTCCCCACTGTACACTTCTGGTATGGATCATGAGAATAAGACAATGGAAGGTAACGAATAAGCTGTCCTACCTTTATGACGTAACCTCTGCGGCTTGTTTATTTGTAGAAGCAGAGGCTGGACGAACTTTCCGAATAAGCAATTGGTCAGCTCTCATGCGGCACCTGGCACGATATCCATTACAGTGTTCACTGAAGTAGCTACTGCCACAGTCTTAAACACTGTATTTGATATGTGATTTTTCACAAATGAGGTGTACTGTTTCTGATCAATTAAAAATTGCGCAATCCCATCATGTGGCTCAGATATTTGAAGCTATTTTCGATTCTTTGAAGCATTAGGGGGAGACCTTACAAAAGACTATCCACAAAAGGACGGCAGTTGGCTGAGTCATCCAGAGCTTGACTTCTGGGGCTGCGTTTCATAGGTGGGTTGGGGTGGGGGTTCTCCAGCACCATTCAAAAACAAATATTTCTTGTACAGAATGTCTTTAGTTTTCCTTCGGTGTTGGAAATTCTCTTTACATAGGTCGCTGAGCACATTCTTCGATTACAAACCTGCATTCTGGGTGGAGGTTCATGTAAAAAGTTTAGACGAGACACAGAGAGAGCTCCATTCACGTTCGCTCTCATAAGCGCGGAGCACCTTCTCACTCGGTAAATATAGTATTTTCTAAACCGGCTACCGGTACTAGTAATGTCCGAGTTCAGGATGTGCCTTCACCTCGCCCAAGTGCTGTGAAATGACAGTTCAAACACTGTTTGTGAAACTAGTTGCTAGACGCTGTCTGCGACTTCAAATAAAAATGGCTCTGAGCACTATGAGACTTACAATCTGAGGTCATCAGTCCCCTAGAACTTAGAACTACTTAAACCTAACTAACCTAAGGACATCACACACATCCATGCCCGAGGCAGGATTCGAACCTGCGACCGTAGTGGTCGCGCGGTTCCAGACTGTAGCGCCTAGAACCACTCGGCCACTCCGGCCGGCTTTCCTTACCTCACATTGATACTTTTTACCTCCTCCATCATCCCTGAAAAGTTTGTAACATCATACCTAATCGTCCTGTACAAGAAATCTATGTCAGATGATGACTTGTACTAAGTATATTTACGGTTATCAAATGCACTTTCTACAGAACAATTTGAAGAATTGTGTAATGATACCAGTGCTTTAGTTCATAAAGAAAAAAGATAATGGTTAAGACACAAGAAAATAAGTTACCCGATTTTATAAATAATAAAAAAAGCGCTGCATTAAAATTCAAGCGGGAAGAGTGACGTGTACACTGCAACCTTTTTCCAAGGGTTAGCAACGATATTAACTTAGAAAGATACGAAATTTTACCAAATATTCAAAAATTAATTAAATATGGTGAGGAGAGATGGAAGACTTGTAGGAGATACAAAGTAATTGCATTGTTATTGGTAATACAAAAAATTTATACAAAACATGTTTCTTTTGTGTGTGAAGTGGATGGTCATAATACAAACGTCCTTATATAAGAGAGAAATATCCTGGACGAAATTTAAATGTGGGTGAAAAAATGTTCAACACTGTAGTCTGGTAACCAGTGAAGGTATCCCTTTCCCTCATCTTCACATCGTTCTCACCTTAGTTAATCTAGGTGTGAAAGCGATGGCTCAGAATGCCAGAGGGTTTGCACACCTTATTGAAAAATATCGCTGTATTTCAGCAGAAAAAACAAAAAAGAAAGTGTAGTTGTTTGCCCACATATTTGGGAATTTGAGCCTATCGAAATTGTGAAACGTGCATGGCTGACGCAGAAACGTGAGCATGGCAATATTTCAAGAAAATATCAGGAAACATCCTTAGGAGAAGAAGAGCAGCAAATTAACAGAAAGCTTATACAGAATTTGGCTGCAAATGTCTTTTACAGTACATTTCCTGGACTATCACACTGACCTCTTTGCAGAGTATTGCAGTGACGTATCGGACCAACACAGAGAAAAAGGTTACATATCTACCACGGAAAACTGATACAACAGAAAGTAGATGCCTAAAATGTTGGTCGACTCCTGTTTGACTATCATCCAGGCAAGAAAGGCACGCCGTATAAGAGGACAAAAAATAGACATGTAATTTTTTTTGTTACCACACTTGTATCATTTTCTGTTTTTATCTGCACTTTCTTTTAAAATGTTAGAAAGTGAATGGTGCTGTGAATACAGCCACAAAATCATCTCGCTATGCTTCCTTAAGCCTCGTCTTACCGGAAGATTTGCCTAGCATTGCCTACCAGTCGAGACCCTCAGGCCCATAATGACCCTCAGGCCCATATTGTTTGACATAAATTGATACTCTTTTGGGAGGTAGCGTTGCTCACGTCCGTAGGTTTAACCTTAAAATACCCTACACGTGCCTCCTGGGTGGTGCTAATTGAGCAACAGTGATTACAGGCAGCCAGACTATCCATAGGATCTCCTGGCAATGACATATCAACTAAATAGCAGAAACAGTTCTTTTCAGTGCTCATTAACAAGAAACATTGGACCAACTATCAGTCTCCTTCAACTGAATATCGAAAGCATTAGCAGGGCAAAGTGTGACTACCTGTCAAAATTTTTGCTGGACAACAATATCGATGTCGTCGCCATTCAAGAAACTCGTGTTTCCAGTGAAGAAATATTCCGAAGCCGAGGTCGAATTCCTGGATATTCTGCATTTGGTGTAACTTACCACGAGGTGTATGGAATTGCTACGTATGTCTGTAACAACATAAACGAAGCTTCGCTGATTTCTGTAAGTGTGGAGGCAGATATACATACAGTTGTCATACAATTGCACGGCATTACTATTACAAATGTTTACAAACCACCCAAAACAACATGGCCCGATTTTGTCCTACACACAGCAGAACATCCTGCAATTTACATAGGAGACTTGAATAGTCACCATGAACTTTGGAAGTACTCTCAAAATGATGAAAATGTGAGCATGCTTGCAGAATGGATCGAAGAGAATAATCTTCATCTAGTGTTTGATGCCAAAGATCAAGGCACTTTCAGGTCAGCTGCTTGGGACAAGGATTCAAATCCTGACTTATGCTTTGTTAGCTGCAACGAAACTGGCTTTCCCATCAACACCACAAGGAAAGTGATAGATGCCTTTCCTCATAGCCAACACAGACCTGCAATAATACAAATTGGCTGCACTGTTCCTGTCATACGATCAACTCCGCATGCTCGATGGAATTTCCAGAAAGCCGACTGGATGAAGTTTTCAACGGAACTGGATAAGACCATTCGATGGATACCTCCATCACATAATAACTATCAACGCTTCATTGGTGCAGTAACAGCAACAGCTAAAAAGTGTATGCCAAGAGGATACCGAAAAGAATATGTTCCAGGATGGAATGAGGAAAGTGAAGCACTGTACCAATACTTCCAGCAAAGTGGTGACCCAGAGATAGCAACGGAACTATTGTCCAGCTTGGACATGTCTCGGAGGCAGAAATGGGCAGAAACAGTCAAAACTATGGACTTTACCCACTCGAGCAGGAAAGCATGGAGTCTTCCGAGAAAACTGGGAGGAAGTGCACCAGCCTGCAGAAAAAACTCCGAAGTAACACCAGACCAAATTGCTTCCCACATCATTACCACCTCAAGAGTACCTCCTGACAAGAAACATACAAGACATATCAGACGACAGCTTCGTGACCTTAAAAAGAAGGCATCTCCCTCATCTGAGTATACCCATCCCTTCACAGTTTGACATTGACTCTGGACTGAAAGACCTCAAACCTCTTAAGGCACCTGGATTCGATGGTATCCACCCAGAATTCCTGATCCATATGGGAGGAAAAGCTAAGAAATGGTTGGCAGAATTCTTCACTGACATCCTGCTGACTGGTCAACTTCCATCTGAGTTTAAAAAGGTGAAGATAATATCTGTTCTGAAACCTGGCAAACCCAGCAACAGGGTAGAAAACTATCGCCCCAGTTCCCTACTCAGCTGCTGCTACAAGCTTTTTGAAAGGCTAATATATAACAGAATAAGTAGCACTATCTTAGAGAACGTTCCAGTTGATCAGGCAGGCTTCAGACCAGGTCGTAGCTGCTGCGACCAAGTATTGTCTCTCACATCCTTCATAGAGTCAGGATACCAAATGAAGCAGAAAACATCTGTGGCATTTGTTGATCTAACTGCCGCCTTCGACACTGTGTGGAGGGAAAGCCTTATCTACAAATTTCTCCGCATCATACCCTGCAGAACAATGGCTCGACTGATTAACAGCATGCTAAGTGATCGGAAGTTCCAGGTAATCACTGGAAGCAACATAAGTAAGGAGAGGAAGCTGAACAACGGATTGCCTCAAGGATCAGTTCTCTCACCCTCACTGTTCAACCTATATCTATCTGATCTACCTGACACTTCGTCCAGAAAATACTGCTATGCCGATGACCTGGCTCTAGCCATCAAACACCAGGAAATGAAGACAACAGAAGAGATTTTAGCCAATGACCTGTCTGCATTAGACAATTACTTCAAAATCTGGAGACTCCAACCCAGTGTGACTAAAACAGAAGTGTGTTGCTTCCATCTAAATAACCAGTTGGCGAACGTAAAACTGGAGGTAAGTTTCAGAGGCAGAATTCTTTGTCACAACTGGAACCCAAAATATCTTGGTGTCATCCTGGATCGTACACTATGCTTCAAACAATACCTTCTTAACTTAGCTCAAAAGCTGAGGACTCGAAACAACATCCTCCATAAGCTATGCAGAACTACCTGGGGATCTTCAGCAACCACCCTGCGAATTTCAGCTCTGGGCTTGGTATACTCAAGTGCTGAGTATTGTGCACCTGTTTGGATGGATAGTCATCATATAAGGCTTGTTGATACCCAGCTGAATACGACAATGCGCATAATATCTGGCACAATCAGATCTACTCCAGTTTTTTTGGCTTCCACTGTTAACCGGTATAATGCCTCCTGATCTGCGCAGATGTACTGCCCTTATGAGAGAATTCCACAAGATCACTTTTAAATCGCAAGAGACTGAAATCACGTCATCCAACTCTGTGCGATGCTGCTGACATGGTTGCTAAGAATTTCAAACCTCTTGAAGAATGGAAAGGTCGGTGGGAAGCAGTGACAGATGTGCACCTGCATAACATCTTCTCAGGTGCTAAACTTCCAAGTGGATTCGACTTACCACGCAAGACGTGGTCTACTCTCAACAGAATCTGTACCAGCCATGGGCGATGCAGGGATGCTCCCTTTAAGTGGAAGAAGCTGCCTAATCCAGCTTGTGACTGTGGGGCTCCATACCAGACTGTTCACCACATTGTCAGTGAATGCAGGATTCGAGCCTATCACGGCGCCAAAGAGGACTTCCTGCTAGCAACTCCAGATGCAGTGCGCTGGATTGAAGGACTGGATATTCAGTTGTAAAGACAAACTTAAGTTTCTTGTGTGTCAATATGAACATATGTATATGTAATTTCATGATATGTCTGTATTAGCCATACGCTAAATAATGATACTCTTTTGAGTACTAATGATGTGAACGACATTTGAGATATAAATACTTTTAAGATAATGGTATTTATTTAAAGCTTACATTTTAAAAACAATTTTTATGCTTTAGGGGATAGCTTTTATTGCTATTCAAAATTTTTACAGGATCTACACACAATAGAAGAACGTTCCAAGCATACAGGTTTGGTGCACTTATACGCAATTTGACTTTTTGTGTCTCCTTTCTCTACATAATATGAATGTCTCCTCCATTTCTTAGCTGATGGTTTCACTGCCCGTTCTCGATCTGATACTACTAATAAATGCATTAACTTCGTTACCCTTGCTAGTTTCTTTACCAAATTTATCATGGAAGTTCAGTGTCTCATTTTTTATTGGTAGCCAGCATCATACAAATTACTTATCCACTCATTACGCTTATGTCGATCATGTTGAAGAAAACCACCAATGGCCAGCGCCTTGTTTCTCTCTTCACGTTGTGGCATCATGTCTTCTGGTCGATGGTGTCAGTGCTGCCCTTTGTGACACTGTACATCATTACAACTTGAAGCACCTTTACTTGTGATGATGACACTGTTGGCTGGTCTTGAAGATAGCTAAGGGCAGTAAGAAAATAGTTTCTCTTACAAACATCATCACATGAGGCTATCATCACATGTGGTTGAAAACCAAATAAAGTAGAGTATAATTCACGTCCTTTAGGTGTAACATAATTGGCTAGCAGCACATATGTTTCTTCGGATAGCACCGATTACCTTCTCATCTTTTGACGGCAAATATTGAGCTAAATTGAGAGCTGTAAAAAGTTATAACGGGTGATATTACGTCCAGACTTTTCAAGTTCAAACACATGATCTTATTATTCCTCCAATTCCAAAAGATAAGCTTACGTGTATGCACTAAGATATTTGATAAAAATTGACAATCCATTTAAAGAATCACAAATTTCTTTCCATAAATAGGACAAGTGATTTTTTAGAACTCCATCAGGGAGTGGAGTGAATGTGATAAAACAAGTAAATCTGAAGTTACAAGAAAATGAGGCATTGGTTGTAAGAGCTGAAAACAGTTTCCTTTATGAAGCAAGATGATTACACCAATAAAATTATTAATTTAACTTTCAAAACAAGGTTTCAGAAACAAATACCATGATGAAACTTCCTGGCAGATTAAAACTGTGTGCCCGACCGAGACTCGAACTCGGGACCTTTGCCTTTCGCGGGCAAGTGCTCTACCAACTGAGCTACCGAAGCACGACTCACGCCCGGTACTCACAGCTTTACTTCTGCCAGTACCTCGTCTCCTACCTTCCAAACTTTACAGAAGCTCTCCTGCGAACCTTGCAGAACTAGCACTCCTGAAAGAAAGGATATTGCGGAGACATGGCTTAGCCACAGCCTGGGGCTGTCATGTGACGCACATGCCGTCACAAGTGTCGTATAGAATATATCAGACGTGTTTTCCTGTGGACGAATCGGTTGACCTATGACCTTGCGATCAAATGTTTTCGGTTCCCACTGGAGAGGCACGTCCTTTCGTATACTAATACAGTGAACAGAGACGTCAATGAACGAACGGACAGATCATAACTTTGCGAAAAAAGAAAGTAAACTTTTCACTCGATGGAAGACTTGAACCAAGGACCTCACGTTCCGCAGATGCTCACGCTAACCACGGGACCACGGCGCGCCTGAGTTCAGACTATCCTTGATGTTGCCTGCCTATCTTGCGCATGGACTACTCAGTTTGTATATTTTGCTTATTTTTTTCATAGTTCCACACAACTTCTTCCTGTTTTCTCGATTGATCTCTGTTCCGTTTTTCAAGGCCTATCTTTGTGCCAACTTATAACTAAATCTGAGGGGGATGCGATGGGGAGGTTCCCTTGTCAGTGAATGTAGTTTCTTCCAAATCAGCTCGTAATGGTCAAATTCAGGGTGTGCCTTCATACCGCGTAAGTGATGTGCAATGACAGTCAGACAAACTCTTTGTGAACTTAGTAACTGTCAGATGACTTTAGTTAGACACTGGGGCTTCCGTTACATTGCTTGATCGTGTCATTTACGAAGATTTGGGATCACCACAGTTGACCAAATCCTGCAAGCAAATTACTGCGTATAACCTCCAGTACGTTCCAGCGCTGGGTATATGTACTTTGCCTGTCAAACCCCAGTATCTCCCCAGCACTGTGACATTTACAATTTTGCGTTCACGAGACTGTGAAAATTTTGTTGGGTTAAATTCATTTAATCTGTCTGGTCTTCGTATTCAGGACAATGTACTTTCTGTTTCTGATTCAAAGGAAAATACAGCGTTACTCAACTGATAGAGGGGTTTCCTGAGGGGCGTGGCTAAGTTAATACTGTTTTGGCGGACGCTACAATGAAGGACAATACGCATCCTAAACTTTTTCAGGCGCGTCCCATCCCACAAGCACTTACAAAGTTGCAAGTGAACTTAAAGAATGGCAATGGTATTATGCCTCCTGTCCAGGCTAGTCAACAGGTTTCTCTCTTAGAAATCTTACCGAAGCCTTCTGGAAGACTTCGTGTTGACTTTAAATCCACTGTGTATCTACAAAGAATAATTGATACCTATCGGTTACCTCGTCCTGAGGAATTAATAGAGAAGCTTGGTGCAGGTCGCTGTTTTTCAAAAATTGTCTTACGTGATGCGTTTTTGGAAATTTCGCTAGATGAAGGGTCCCACTAAGTGCCTATTGTCAACACACATTTACGCTTGTTTAAATTTTTGCGCTTAACCTTTGTCAGCGCTTCCACGCATGGCATATTCCAACGCTACTTCGTATGGAATGGAAACTGTGCTCTCGTATGGAATTGGTTCAGAGGACGGATCGACTGCTTTCGCTTCCAAGTAAGTGATCAAGACTCAATGAAACTATTCCCAGATCGAGAAGAAAGCGCTTACTTTTACCGATGGCTGACAAAGTTTCACCATTATCTGTCTGATCGGAAATTTTACCTAGTGGCTTACCATAAGCCACTTCAGTCATTGTTTCATCTTTTCAAATCCGTTCCACCACGCACAGCTCAGAAGCTGCAACGATGGGATTTTATTGTTACAGTGTCAGTACGAAATATTGGGTAGGCCTACTTGGAAGCGTGCCAGTGCTCACGCTCTTTCTCGCCTTTCTGTTTCTCCTGATCCTGAATTCGACGCTACTGTCAAATCCTGTCAAATCAACGGACAGGACGCTGAACTTACACAGACTTTTCCTTTGCTCTATAGGAAAATTGAATAGTCCCTGTAATCAGACTCTGACTTGAACCGTTTGTTTCACTTCATCCTTCCTGCTTGGCGTCGTTCAGTGACAAACATTCAGAATTCTTTTCTCGGCCGATATTTTGATCGTCGTCATAGCTTGTCGGTCTAGCATGATGTGATTTTATTGCAAAATGACTCTTGACAATCGCGTGAGCTTATTAATAAAGTAGTGCAAAAGGGTGTGTTTGCAATTGCTACACCAAAGGCACTGCAGAATTACATGCAAAACAGTTAGCTCGACGGCACTGTACTTGACCAGGCATGTAAGTCCATATTGAGCAGATGACGTCACAGTGTTGTGCTGAAAATCTGTCGGCCGTGCCGCAGACGTTTTGAGCTTGGCCAAAGTCTCAATCGTTGTGGCAGTTAGTGCATATTGACTCTGATGGTCCCTGCTGGAACACTCATCGTCTTATTGTTCTCGAATCTTTTAGCAAGAATCCGTTTGCAGTGCCCATGGTTCAAATGGCTCTAAGCACTACGGGACATAACATCTGAGGTCATCAGTCCCCTAGACATAGAACTACTTAAACTTAAATAACCTAAGAACATCACACACATCCATGCCCGAGGCAGGATTCGAACTTCGGAGCGTAGCAGCAGCGCCGGCAGTGCCCATGAAGTCGACTACATTTTGGAATACCATTCACGCTTTTTCTTCTTTTTTTGTGTTTGAGGATTGCCTGAAGTGTTGGTTACAGACGATAGACCACAAAGTACGGCTCAGGACTTTCAACAAATTTGTACAGCCAATGGTATCACTCAACTTACCAGTGTTCCGTTTCATCCTCAGTCGAATGGAGAAACTAAACGATTTGTGCCTACGTACAAGCAATAGACGAACAAACTACGTGCCTCCAACACACAGGGGTAAGCGTTTCTGCTCTTCCTCGCAACGTACAGCTCCCAGTCCCACGACGGTCGGTCGCCGGTTGAGCTTCTTCATGGATGGCGATACAACACGCTGCTGCAGTTGTTGCGCCCAAAGCAGCGCATGACACCTCCCACGCTTTGCGGCAAATGATTCAGTTCTTTCCAGAGGTTTCGGTCGCACCAGGCGCTGGGAGGGAGCATTGATTCCTTGAGATTTGGGCACTTCAATGTATTTAGTTAAAGGTCCTGCTGGGTTGCTGCACCGCCATCAGAACCAGATTCGTGCTTGTCGACTGGGAGATTCTTCTGCATATTGTCTGTCCCCAGATTCGCACCCTACCGGGATCTTACGGTCGGCGTGGCCATCCTCGTATCCCTCTTCGACACCGCATGCGGAACCATCGCCTTCGCTACCGCAGCAGCTTAAGTTCCCTGCGGTCGTCCCGGCACCCGCCGCGGACACCGTACTGTCGTCGTCGTCATCCCCGCCGCCGTCGTCATCGCTGGCTTCTCCGTTTTCCGTCGGAACAGCTCAGGAAAGGGATGGGAAGCTTTCTGGGAGTTTTCCGACCGACGTTCCCCTCGGAGCGCAGGATAGATGACGGGGCGCGATGGGGGCTCGATATGAGTTCCCGCTGCTGCTTCCGGTTTCTCACGCCACCCAGCGTCCTGCCTAACCCCCCCCCCCCCTCCTGTCCGTTGTTGTAAGATGGCTCCCTACGCAACAAACGTGCTGCAGTTTGGGTGCGAGGATTAGGCAGTCCTAAAGCATTGACTGCAAACCGACTAGTGCTGCGTCGCGAAACGTCATGAAGAAGGCGCTGACCGGCGCGCCAATGGAAAGGGCGGGCAGCGCCACAACCCCAGGAAGTTATTCAGTCCCCCCCTCCCCCCCCCCCCCCTGTCATCACGGACTTAGTCAGCCGCCCATCACTGGTCGGCCCAGTTCGATCACAGTCTTCGAAACCATCAGTACTGAGTAATAGGAAGACGTCATTTAGCCTGCGTTCTGCTAGTAGTAATAGAGTGTAAAGTTGTATGTGGGAGAGAGAGGAAGCACAGGAGCCAAGTAAAATTATGTTCATTTTAATTTTTGAAAGAAAGTGTTTTGCACAGTTGATTTTAGATTCGTGTCACCGCCCATTGCGACTTCTGTCGTTCGCTGTTTGTGTCGGTGCTGACGCCCTCAGTATCCGACACAACGTATGAGGGAAACGGGAATAAATTTTAAAATTAGGTCTAAGGAGTACCGGTATAATATGGAAATTTTAATCGAAATGTTGAATGAAAAGACAGAAGCGTCCAAGGCGGATTTATGGAAGCAGTTTAGCGGCGACATCGTTGAAACACAGCGACAGACTAAATGTATCCCGTGGTAGCTAAATTTTAATGTTTCCTGTTGTTTATTCTGTATAGATACAAAACTTACTGGTTTCTAGAATTTGCTAGGACTTGACACAAGGACGTCAGATATTTTGCTGTAGGCAGTATCATTGTTGCGGGATGGGGTGTTTACGTTACAAGATAGTACTAGCTTTGGTAGTTCGAGGTGGTTACGTTCATTTTTAAAGTAAACTTGTGGGAGTGTTACATGCCAAAATAAGATGTTCATGGAAGAATATTTTTACGTTTGACAACGAATGTTTGCTGCTGACTTTTTACATATATGCTGTATAGAGACAAGTAACTAATGACATCAAATTCTACAGAAAAATATGGGTAGCTTTACATGATTCTCAGTATGTGTACTATTGCGAAGCATTGATTTGTGTCTTCCTTGTTTTATGGTACTTTACAATGTGATAATTTCGCTTCGAAACAAGTTATGGTAAATATATCGCTCGTTTGCGACAACTGGAGCGTAGCAGTCTGTCTGTTTGATCAAACAGATGTATAATGGTCTTGCTACAGATACGCCCAGATAGTCTGAATAACTAAAAAAAATAGTGTCGATCGCGTTTTCAAACATTTTGTTAGCAATCGGTTTCGGCTCTTTCCTCAGACCATCTTCGCGCTTTTCACCGCCATTATGGCTATTGGTGGTGACAGACGGAGCGAGATAAGTAGAAATAGAGTTGTCACTGTAACCGGTTCCTAAAAAAGAAAAAAATCTGAAAAAGCTATCGAGACTGATTTTAATTTATCTTTAGCTTTTTATACTGATCGCTGTGCTCAAATCACAGAATGCTTTCTAAAATTTTACAGGCTGTATAACATCTGATGCCGCTGACTTCGAGCTTATGGTGTTGCTTCACACACGCATATTCACACGTGCCTACGAGGATCTTAAGTCTCACTGGATTCACTGTTTGGACTTAATACGCCGTCAAGCTAATCTTCCGTATCCACATCGCCCTCTTCCTACTCTCATGCAATGCATTTCCTGAAGGAGAGGAAGAAATTCGCCATTATTCCTATCTTCTTAGCGATATATTTCCGTATGTAGACTTAGATTTCCACATCAGCTGCTGATTGAACAGAAATAGAGAAACGAGGGTCATTCCATAAGTCACGGCAACTATGGTACATCGTGCGAACGTGCGGCATCACTATAATCGCAGTAAACACATTCGAAAGACCGCAGCAAATATTACCGACATCAACAGACAGATAGCGACCGCAAGCAGGACGGCTTGTTGCCAGCCGCTGAAACATTGATTATGGGGCTGGCCCTGCTACAAAATGGATCCTCCCCCACCCACCCAGCTTATCAGATCTCAGTCCATGCGAATTCGACCTCATTCCACAACTCAGGAAATCGCTGCTTTGGAGGCTTCTTGCAAACTGGGCGAAAATCCTCATGGCATTTCGGCAACAGGTCGTACACAATGACGGCACTGCCCGTGGTATTCAGCGCCTTCCTTATAGGAGGCAACGCTGTGTGTTTGCACCCGGAGAGTATTCTGAAGCACAGTACATCATTTTGATTCACTTCGTTCTGTTTGTACCCCTGTACAATAAATTTACACAGCATTCCACCCTTATTGTGACTTCCTGTATTGGAACCATATTTTATGTCGGTACTGAGATGCACATCCTGGAATTCTCATCTTGTCGCACTATCGAAATATATATCATATTCATCATGACTTACGGAATGACTATCTTAGATTCTGGAGAAATGTTGCGATATTTGACGTATAATGAAGGAATAAAAGTAATTTAATAACGAAATACGCTAGTGTTCAACTCCTTACATAGTGCCTATTGAGATGGCAACAACAGTGAGCAGAGATACGGTAAGAGTGACGCGCAAGAAAGGTGGCGTGAGTTGACGATGTGTATATAGTTTGTATGCGATCTGGTAGAGGTCACCAGTTGACGGACCCTGAGCTGCAGTTAAAATACCGGAATTTTTTGCAGTTCTGTTTATTAATTACTAGAATAATTGTGATTAGTTATGAGAGTGAATGAGGATGTGAATGTGAAATAATGTTTTAAGTTTCTATACCATACATTGAAGTAACTGGTCCCGTGAGGTATCTTCGAGAACGATGTGTGTGTTAGTCATTCGTGCCGGGGAATTTGTTACAAACCATTTCGTAATTTTATGGTACTGGGGAAATGAGAGTAAGATTTAGTAAACGTCGTTTTTTTAAGAGGGAATTAATTTCGGCCGACCGCTGTGACGGAGCGGTTATAGGCGTTTCAGTCAGGAACCGCGCTGGTGCCACAGTTGCAGGTTCGAATTCTGCCTCGGGCATGGATGTGTGTGACGTCGTTAGGTTGGTTAGTTTCAAGCCTAGGGGACTGATGACCTCAAATGTTAAGTCCCATAGTGCTTAGAGCCATTTGGACCATTTGAATTAATTTTGTATATTTGAGTAGTCCACATTTATGTATTTTAATATACTGTTCTGACTCAATGACAAATTTAATAGGTTCTGTATCTATGCGCGGAATTGAGCGGGTTTGATGTTGGCTTCTTATTGGCTGTGATGTTTCTCTGCCAATCAGAAATTAGCATATTCGCGTGTATTTTGGGAACTAGAAACATCTTTTGTGTACATAGAGGAGTAGAATCGGGGCTTGGACCTCAGTGATCATACCTGTTGGTATCTGATCCGATGAATATTAATAATATTGCGATATTTCGGTACCAAAATGTTTGAGAAGTGCAGTAAAGTGTGGGTGACAGTTAGATTTAATGCACGGTGTGAAGTTCAGAGCTTTCGACGACGTTTTAAGTAACGAAATTCCGCGTCGAGTGGTGCTTACTCGCATATATGAACTTCTTGTTACGTGAGACTGATTATTGCAACATAGGAACGTGCTAGTCTGAAAGAAACAAGCCGCTTGTAAGCTTTCGGTGAAAGATAATTCATAATTGCCATAAACTGACTACGGTTATGAATTATGTGTACGTGTGGACTTTGCACGGCTTACAGCTGTAACAGAACTCGTGAGTGGAAGGGCTAGGAGGAAGTGGGTGTGACAGTCTTTTGAACAGCTATTCATCACAGCAGACATTTGGAAAGCCCAACATCACCACTAAGAGAAATAATTGATATAATACTTGACACAACTGTTTGAAATTGTGAATCAGTTATTGACTCCAAGGACATAGGTCAGCTGAACGTAGAATTGACCGAATTGAACGCCCTAGATAGTACACAGATAAATGATTTTGAGAATGAACCACCTTAAATCACGAGGAATCCAACACTCCATTCAAGTACAAGACTGCCACGAGCCGGCCGGGGTGGCCGAGCGGTTCTAGGCGCTACAGTCTGGAACCGCGCGACCGCTACGGTCGCAGGTTCGAATCCTGCCTCGGGCATGGATGTATGTGATGTCCTTAGGTTCGTTAGGTTTAAGTAGTTCTAAGTTCTAGGGGACTGATGACCACAGATGTTAAGTCCCATAGTACTAAGAGCCGTTTGAACCATTTGAACTGCCACGAAAGTTCTATACCCAAGGCAGCTCACATTACGTCTCTGTTGACAGGAGGAAGTCCTTCTTAACCACTTGCAAAAACTTTTAAGTTCAATGTCTGCGGCACTGACACCGATTCGATCAAGATGTTAACACGGCGGTGCGGCGAGCGGCGTGCCTCAAGGAGCGCCGATCCACCTACCCTCGCTGACTGACCGCTGGATCACAAGGGAGGTCGCTATGTTGCCGGCTAGGACCGGCTGCCAGCAGAGGGCGCCACACTCGCGCCGCTCCCGGCGACGCGACACAGCAAGTCCCGACGAGGCGGCTTGGGAATTCAAGTCGCCACGCTCTTGACGATTTAATGTCAGCAGATACTTCCCCGGCAAACTGAAGCCCATGGGCAGCGGATCCTGGTTGAAACTCGCACTTGTACATTAAACTCAATTCTGCACTCCGTCTTATAATAGTAAGGAACGAGAAAACCACTCATATTGTCTTCTAAATTATACGGTGTTATCTTCAACAAGGAAAAGCAAATGGCGACCTAAACAACTGGATCAAGACACTCGATCCAACTGCTATGCTGAGAAACAAACAGTTATAACACTAGTTGCATCAGCTGAAGTTTACGTTCTAGTTTTGGTGCATCCTCTTTAACTTACGGTTTAACTTGAAATATATGGGTTTTGGGGGTTCCTTAGCAGAAAGGTGATCGCGGTGATTAAACGCAAAGTTCGCGCAGGTGCTAAGGCAAAGTCTTTCTCATTGTTTTATCTGCCGCACGACTTGTCGCCCCTAAGTTCTTCAGCCACACCTGATCCCCTATTCTCAGCGAGATGGGCCGTCTTCCAGCATTATAACGATTTTGCATCTCTCCTTGGGCTACCCTCACGTTATTACGGTCGCGCTTCCAACTAGCAAGGATTTGAGCAGTGTCAATAATCCCCGGAAGCAAATCATTGAGTGACCACAAATTCGCGATTGGCGAATTAGGTTTGAACGCAAACTTCAAGGTTGTTGGTGTGGCCTTGTAGGCCTCGTGCATGGCGGTATTGAAGGCCTACCCTAACCAGGGTAAGGAACTATCCCGCCGGGTATGATCACTATAATGAAAAGCGATCACGGCCGCCCTGAAATTTCGATTCACCCGTTCCGGTGGGGAAGCATTCGGATGATAAGGTGTGGTTGTACTATGAGCCACACCTATTTAGATGCAAAATATCCATAATGTGTAACGTAGCGTTATTAGAAACCAGTATGCGACAAGGCCCAAAAGTACCAAAAATACCCTTCCAATACTTTATGGACGTTTGGGTGGTAATATTTCGAGTGGGAAGCAACCAACATAAGACCGTGAATGCATCTAAACAAACGAAGACATACCGGTTGTCCTCTTTGGAGGAAAGCGCCCAAGAAATAAAAGTAGGTTCAGTCGCAACATCCGACGACAAAAGGCCTTGCCGCTCCTTCAAGATCCGTTTACTTATCCCACAGATTTTACAACCGAACACCATCACTTTGTTCTGTTTATCCACACAGTCGGTTAAAATGGCTCTAAACACTATGGGATTTAACATCTGAGGTCATGTCCCCTAGACGTAGAACTATTTAAACCTATCTAACCTAAGGACATCACACACATCCATGCCCGAGGAACAATTCGAACCTGCGACCTTAGCATCAGCGCGGTTCCGGACTGAAGCGCCTAGAACCGCTCGGCCACACCGGGCCCGCTCCACACCCTTCCAAGCAAAGTTTCCCCTCACATTCATGTACATTTTGAGCACTCCCAAATGATATCCCATCAGAGTTTCTGATAATACTTTGAAACGTCCCCATAGAAAAATTATAAATGACTGTGCTTAAACTGACATACAATATTTTTAGTGCAACGCTATCTGACTTTTAATAATCCCTACAAAATAATGGCCCTGACTAACAATAACCTATACCTTTCATGAATCACTTACCTCACAAAAATCTTCGTTACTCAAACTACTGATATACAGCGAGCGCCAATACTGCCAGCTAAATAAAAGATTCTAACTACTGAAGGCACTATCTACTGATAGTCATAGTTAGCAAAGGAAATATTTTGATAAAGAACCAACAACAGTTTTCAAAAGTCATAATATATATCAGTTCATGACATTTAGTCATACAAATTTTTTGTCTCTGATGGACACACGTCCAGGTCATCCGCTCTCAAAACTCCGCCATCTCTCTCCCCACATCCATCACTGCTCGCGGCTCACCTCCAACTGCGCAACGCTACGCGCTGTTAACAGCCAACTGCCCAACATTACAATAGCCAACAACAATGCAAACCAGCCACAGATTGCACACAGCACAGTCAGTGATTTTCATACAGAGCGCTACGTGGCGTTACCAATAAGAAAACCTATACAGCCTACTTACAACTTAAAGATTAAGGAAACCAGGCCACCCGACAACACAACTTTCTCACCTCATTTCCCACGGCCAGTGCAACATAATGTATTTCCATTTAAGCAGTACGGCCTGACGCTTTCTCCTGCCTTTATCCTTCCCGTAATACTACTTAACACTGGAACTCCTCCCCGCAATCCTGTTTCACGGCAATGTCCTCAAAAAGAAGCGTAAGCCCCCTAAGAATGGAGCAACTATGATTAATCAGTGCCTCCGGTAGCCTCCCCTGGTGTTTCTTCTAGTTGATCCTCAGAGTCCTGCTCGAACATTCGCCTCAGGCCATCGGCCTCAACATTTTTCGAATCACGGATATGCTTGATTTTAAACTGAAAAGCTGAAATACCTACTGCTCATCTAGCAATTCGCCCTACTTTCTTTGACTTTGCCAACACCCATATGAGAGCCTGATTATTTCTGTTTAACAAAAATAGTTGGCGATCCAAATACAACTTAAGTTTTTCAAGGGCGGACAAGACTACTAGAGCTTCCACTTCGTATACTGAATATTTCACCTCTAATGGAGATAGATTAGGTGAAGCATAAGGATCTGGCGTTTCCACAGACTCTTCTTCCTGCAAAAGGACAGCCGCAGCTCCTGACATGGAGACGTCTGCTATAATCAGCCGCAGACAACACAGCGGCGGTGGCTAGAGCCATCTTTAAAGCCTCACTAGTGCTTGTTGGGAAAGACCCCAATTGAATTTTTTTTACTTTCTTTCGGAGGTCGTGCTGCTAGTTGGGCAAAATTTGGCACAAATTTTCGGAAGCAATTTCCATAAAACTAGCCACCGCTTTGACGTTTTTAGGAGTGGGAAACGAATGGATCGCCTCATCTCGACTCTGGTCGATCACAACCTCCTGCCCAGAAACAATATGGGTCAGAAAGGATTTTTCAGGTTGCAAAAATTTTCCTTTGGGGGGTACGACCTTAAAAACCGCCTTTAGCAACCGTCTGAGCATTTCTGTAACATGACCAAAAAGGTCCTGGAAATTCTCAATCAGAATTACTGAATCATTAGGGTAATGGTACAAAGTCTCAAATTTAAGATCAGAGCACGCTGTCCAGTACAGCTGAAACGACTGCTGTCCCCGTGGTTCAAAAGTAAAGCGCGCAATCAGTAGCAAACGCTGTGGCGGGTTTGGACTCCTCGGCAAGAGGGATTTGATAACAGGCCTGGTTTAGATCAAAGGTCGTAAAAAGACCTTTGTGTTGTGTCTAGACAAGACAGCCTAGACACAATGAGAGGAAACCGAAAGGCACGCGCTAAGCTAAAGCAGGATGGCGTGAGGTCTGAAACAGGATACGTAATGAATGCTATAAAGAAAAGTACGTAGCTTCTGGAATACTTAACTTTTATCCATCCTTGGTACATCGCTATTGACGATATAAGTGAGACTCCATAGATACATGCAATGTTACTAATGGCGCCTTGCTAGGTCGTAGCCATTGACTTAGCTGAAGGCTATTCTAACTATCTGCTCTGCAAATGAGCGAGGCTTCGTCAGTGTAGTCGCTAGCTAAGTCGTCCGTACAACTGGGGCGAGTGCTAGTCAGTCTCTCGAGACCTGCCTTGTGGTGGCGCTCGGTCTGCGATCCCTGACAGTGGCGACACGCGGGTCCGACATGTACTAATGGACCGCGGCCGATTTAAAGCTACCACCTAGCAAGTGTGGTGTCTCGCGGTGACACCACACTTTGCTCTTTGAAACCAAGAGAAGCAAGAATGCAAATCAGGAAGGGTTATAGATTGTAAGATTACTTTTTTGTATTGCGTCAACTAGATCTTAAACTCTGCTTCTTTCACTGCACCTAATCATCAATCAGCACATCACTAAATTCTTCACATAATTTAACAATTTGCACCGACTTAAATCACGAAAAATTCAACACTCCGCTCGTGAACAAGACTGTCACAAGAATTCTGTACCAAAGGCAGCCCATAATATGCCTCTGTTTACCAAAAGAACAAATTTGCTTGCATTAAACAGCACCGCTACAATAACAAGCCCCAGCTCTCGCTAAAGAACACCGGCTAAGTCTTTCAGCAGCGCCCAACAGGTTCCACTACCAGTAGGAAGTCTTCCTTAACCACATGTAAAAGCAAAGTTCAATGGCAGCGGCACTGACACCGATACCGATCAAGATGTTAACACGGCGGTGCGGCGAGAGGCGGTGCTGCAGGAAGGTGAGCCGACTGATCGCGGTGTGGCAGGCGAGGACCGGCTGCCAGCAATGGGCGCCACACCTTCACCTCTGCCGATGCTGCGCCACAGCCGGTCCCGATGAGGCGGCTCGGGAATTCAAGTCGCCGCAGTTCTTGACGACCTAATGTAGGCAGGCACAGGGTAAAGCTTGGTAGTGACTGATGTACGCAAGCTTACAGTAATAGAGTGAAATTTTAAGCAGATATATACTTTAACTCAACTATTCCTTGCACCGACAAAACAGTTTTTATTGCGACTTGTGCTTACGAGGTGTACAGCTGTTTCAACTGTAGCTTTGTCCGACTGCGAACTGTGTTTCAGTAACTTCAAGGAGGCATGCGTGTGAGAAGAGATTCACCACCAGGTGAGTGGAACTTTGCAACGCTCCCAGCCGCCTCATGCTGAATCATCTTGAGGGGGAAAAAATATGAATCGATGTCAGCAGAGAGAAAATGATAAAATTTTAATAAAATATTAATAAAATATTAATGGAACAAACCAAGGTAGTAAATTAAACAACAAAATACGTCCATCTGCCTTAATCACGCGAATTATTTTAAAAAGGAAGACCACTCAATACGTCATTTCTTAAAATTGTTGCCACGCTGATTGTTCATAGGGTTCCTACATCAGTACCTCTGCATGAGGAGAAGTAGTTTGTGGTTTAGTAGGCCACAGACATCAAAATTTGTAGCTTGTGATAATCTGTTGCTTGTTTATTTTTCTACTTCGTATGTATGCTAGGTGCCGATATCCAAAATGAGCGCTCAGAGAATGTAATCTTTGTCAAACAGTTTAGTAGTAATTGTGTTCTGTGTGACATATCTGCTCTGCAGCACATCGTTTACAGCGTCTCAATCACAACCAATGTATAGCACCAACTGTATCTTGCTCAGAACCTTGTGGAATGAGCAAAGTAAGCAATAAACAGGGATCTGCTCGTGTGAAATGGCAGTGGTTTTTTGAGATAGCAGTTCATTGCCGAATTGCCGAGATGATGCCATCCCCTACCTGAAAAAGTACCGATGAATTTTTTTTAACGGCATGGCGGTGACGCTGCTAGAATGTCACATTCCCCACTCCAACTCAAAAACGTCAATATGAAATCATTTCTGGAGAAATATACAGGAAACTCTATTCGAGAGGGCAGTACTTTTAGAAAGTTCCTCATTCACTCTGTATATGAAGGGAAAATGTTAGATATAAGACGCTTAGTAGCAGTTGAAATGTACTTTATGGAAGATGAAACCACTGACAGGAAAAGCAGACATGTATTGAATTAATTTTAACTCATGATGACGATGGCGGAGACTGCTATCGAAAGCTTGAATGTTTTACTCGCAGTGAGCTGACGTGGCAATGTGTGATAGGGTATGGCTACTTCTTATAGACTTAGCTTTTAACATTTTTACTTGCATAATCCACTGTTGAGTCTACGTTCAATAACTCAAAACACACGCAATACGCATTCACGCTATTTCAAGTATATCATAAAAACATCCATGCCTAAGCGAATTTGTATCTTGCGATAATAATGTCTCTTAAGAAAGTACGTCCCATACTACAAAGGTACACACAAATAGCAGGACTTTCTTTATCTCCGTCCCCATTTTAACTAGATGAGGTTTTTATTGGAAAGCTACAGTGTACAGTATGGCGAGGTTTTTACTATAGTCGTCCACGGCTGATATGGTGATCTGGCCTAATTGTGATCTGGCCTAATTCAGTATGGCATGTATGTTCGTGACACCTCTCGTATACCGTCCGTGCACTTTCCCCGATGTTTGCTGTATTGACGGAGGATATATAGGCCCCTTTCTGCGCAGGCCTAGATCATCCTTCATTGAATCAAGTTGTGCGGAGATCTTAGGACGTTGAACGAAATATACTTTTTACTTTGTGTCATTTGAAGATACTGGAGGTATTGTCAACAAATCGGATGCACCACTATTGGTTTGTGCTTCCTACCTAAGCACACAAAACATCTGATTGTTGCTGTACCCGTCCCTTCGGAATGTCTTCTCCAGATGCTTCAGCTCAGCTGGGAGGCTGTCTTGGTCACAAATTGATGCACACTCTGAAAAACTGTGGATAAAATGCCTTCGTCCCAGCTTTCTGTTTGAACAGGATGGCAAGAAAAGGGAAGACGTCATCCTCCTCCATCTCCATTGTGAACTGTAGGATGGAGTGAAGCGAGCTGATGTTATGGAGGAATTCGTCTAAGGTGTCACGTCCATGCGGCTAAACAATAAACGTGTGACTCACAAAACGGTAGAAACACTTTTTTTATAAAAATAAATGGGGTTGTTCCAGGGCCTTACCCTCGAAAACTTCGATGAAGAAATTCATCTCAACGAGTGTCAAAGGATAATCCATGGTTACGCCGTCTATCTGTTCATAATAATTTTTTTCGAGTAGGATTAAAGTTGAGGTGAGCACAAACCCGATGAGTCTCGTCAGCTTGTTCTCGAATTTATTGCTTATCACCTGCACGAAGTCACTTAATGGTACCATGGTGAAGAGGGGCACTACTTAAGAACTCACCAACGTTCACTGTCTCTGAGATGAAGTTCGTGTAGAAGCAAAAATTAAATACGACTATTGGATATACGACTATTGACAATTTTCTCACAGAAGGTACTGCGAAGAAGATCCATGATTTTTTTCTCGAGGCTACTAGTCTGATCTTCCTTCACTTTTCCGTATGCTGCTCGTCGAAAGGCCCATAAACTTTCTTCTTATATTCTGAGTGCGGGAAAGACATTGTAGTATTCCCTTTGGCAGCAGGCAGGACGACCAAATTGTCACATAACTCTCAGATGACCATTCATTCTGTTGCTTTTCGGTTGTGTGGTCTTGGTGAGCCTGCAGAAGTAGGTTACACACTACTTCTGATGTCTACAATAGGCAGTGATGTTTCAGTTGGCACGAAGTTTGATTGGCGAGATAACACTCAATCTTTGCAAACTGGGATCATAACCGAAAAGAGCTTACGTTACATCAGCTTGTAAGAGCATGGCTTGCTCACCACTCTGACACAGTCGCAGTGCCGTCTTCCAGTATCTTAGAAATCAGCGTTAGCCGCCATGTGGCCAGCACATCTTGATAGAGTGGGGGCATTAGCCGGCCAATTGGCAAAATGCTGAAGAGATGCCAGCTGCTTACCAAATCGGGTGGTAGTTAGTAAACCACCAAAAGATCGTTGCCTTGTCCCTACTGAAGTTTGAACAGAAAAAGCAATGAAAGTTTCCGCCGCTACCTCTGTTTGATTTTACTTGATCAAAATGCAGAAGGACGTATATTGTCCCACGCCACTTCAGACCACAAGCGAAGTTTAAACACAGAATTCAAGGGAAAATTATCTAGCCTTAACAAATAAATAATTAGACAAAACTACCCTGTTTCTTCAGCTTCAAGTACTCATCCAATTACTCACACACACGTTACAGAGCTTGCCGGTGATGGGTATTATGGGAGGAAAAAAAAAAGTTACCGATGTGAAATACAGAACAATAAAATCAATGAGTGATGTTTCCCTAAGCTATCCTTCACCCTGATATTACTTCTATAAAACAAAAAGCAGAATGATATTCTGCAAGACTAAATCAATGTTAATCCAGCATTTCAGATAGCAGTAACATGAAATGAGCCTTTGACATGAAGAGAGGGTGAAACGTAACTGGACAGCAGGAAGACACACTGTACATTATAAACAATAGTTTACCCATTACTCGTCGCTTATAACAACACGCAAACTCGTCCTACTTCGTTGATGAGTGACTGAGTGCAGTGACCCGATGCCTGGTGCTACCCGGAAACGGCGGTACGTGTGGGCAGCATGTAATTTGCTCGCTGCGAAACGTCACCACGTCCCAGGTGTATTTCATTAACGACTTGCTGCCGGCCGCTTTATGCGTCGTAACGCTAACTGCAGCGCTTGCCCGCATGACCGCAGAGCGCCATGGTTGGTGTCCCCAGGCTATTTGCTAAAATTACGACGCCCTAACGAGAGCTTGCTGACGCCGGCTAGTCCAGCAGTACGAGAGCTACACTCGCGCACTACCCCTCTAGCCTATCAAAGACACAAACATGCAACAGAAACGTGTCAGTCACTGCCAAATGAAACGTGTGATGGGAGGATACAAGGTTCAAAGTTATGGGATTAATATGACAGTTCCATGACATATGTTGTAGAGTACACTCTGCTTAAGGGGTATCTGAGTGATATCCCTCTCAGTGATATCCCTGAGGCTGTGTTCGGTCACGCACTATCCTCCTGTAGGTTTATCAACATCAAGAATTTCTGTAATGAGTGTTAAAAGTTTTCTTTCTTGTTCTTCTCGCAAAGCAGTGCTTATCTCCGTTTCGGCATGCAGATCACGCACCAGCCTATAAAATCATTTTCCTTATTCCCACTGAGGTGAACCCCCACCCTCCCCCCACTCCCTCGCCCCCGCCACCCTTGTGTTGATCATTCTCAAGTCTGTAATTCGTAAAGGACAGTAGCATGTAATAACATAGTTTGTTACGCAATTGAACTTCGTTCATGTGCAAGTAACTGTAATAAATGCCAGGCTTTAAATTACACCTACTATCTCAACCCTCCCAGGGTACTTTGTCGTGCATTGGGTAATAAATTATGAACTATCTGAGGTACGTCTCAACTTGGTTTCGTCCCCATAAGGTCATACTGTGGTGTTTGGTTCTGTTGTTCAGAGAGAAGAAATTGTTTCACATGAAGGCAATGGAAACCACTGCATTAAAGACACGTAACGTTTATCCACAGGACACGTGTACTGCAATTGTTGAAGTGCCAAGATGATTTCTCCTTCAGCAAAAGATTCTGGAATAGTCCCCCATTCGGATTTTCAGGAAGGGACTGCCAAGGGGGAGGTTACCGTGAGAAGAACACTGAATTATCAACGAACTGATAACACTTTACGAGTCCGGGCGTGGAATGTCAGAAGCTTCAACGTGGTAGGGAAACTAGAAATTCTAAAACGGTACATGGAAAGGCTCAATCTAGATAGAGTAGGGGTCAGTGAAGTGAAGTGGAAAGAAAAGGATTTCTGGTCAGATGAGTATAGGGTAATACCAATAGCAGCAGAAAACGGTATAACGGGAGTAGGATTTGTTATGAATAGCAAGGTAGAGCTGAGAGTGTGTTATTCTGAACAGGTCAGTGATAGGGTTGTTATTATTTGAATCAACAGCAAACCAACACCGACGACGATAGCTCAGGTATACATGGTGACGTCGCTAACTGAAGATGAAGTCACAGAGATAGTGAATGCGGATATCGAAAGGTGAATACAGTATGTAAAGGGAGATGAACATCTAATAGTCATGGAGGACTAGAATGCAGTTGTAGGGGAAGGAGTAGAAGAAAATCTTACAGGAGAATATACACTCCTGGAAATGGAAAAAAGAACACATTGACACCGGTGTGTCAGACCCACCATACTTGCTCCGGACACTGCGAGAGGGCTGTACAAGCAATGATCACACGCACGGCACAGCGGACACACCAGGAACCGCGGTGTTGGCCGTCGAATGGCGCTAGCTGCGCAGCATTTGTGCACCGCCGCCGTCAGTGTCAGCCAGTTTGCCGTGGCATACGGAGCTCCATCGCAGTCTTTAACACTGGTAGCATGCCGCGACAGCGTGGACGTGAACCGTATGTGCAGTTGACGGACTTTGAGCGAGGGCGTATAGTGGGCATGCGGGAGGCCGGGTGGACGTACCGCCGAATTGCTCAACACGTGGGGCGTGAGGTCTCCACAGTAAATCGATGTTGTCGCCAGTGGTCGGCGGAAGGTGCACGTGCCCGTCGACCTGGGACCGGACCGCAGCGACGCACGGATGCACGCCAAGACCGTAGGATCCTACGCAGTGCCGTAGGGTACCGCACCACCACTTCCCACCAAATTAGGGACACTGTTGCTCCTGGGGTATCGGCGAGGACCATTCGCAACCGTCTCCATGAAGCTGGGCTACGGTCCCGCACACCGTTAGGCCGTCTTACGCTCACGCCCATGAAGACGTGTCGTCTTCAGCGATGAGAGTCGCTTCTGCCTTGGTGCCAATGATGGTCGTATGCGTGTTTGGCGCCGTGCAGGTGAGCGCCACAATCAGGACTGCATACGACCGAGGCACACAGGGCCAACACCCGGCATCATGGTGTGGGGAGCGATCTCCCACACTGGCCGTACACCACTGGTGATCGTCGAGGGGACACTGAATAGTGCACGGTACATCCAAACCGTCATCGAACCCATCGTTCTACCATTCCTAGACCGGCAAGGGGACTTGCTGTTCCAACAGGACAATGCACGTCCGCATGTATCCCGTGCCACCCAACGTGCTCTAGAAGGTGTAAGTCAACTACCCTGGCCAGCAAGATCTCCGGATCTGTCCCCCATTGAGCATGTTTTGGACTGGATGAAGCGTCGTCTCACGCGGTCTGCACGTCCAGCACGAACGCTGGTCCAACTGAGGCGCCAGGTGGAAATGGCATGGCAAGCCGTTCCACAGGACTACATCCAGCATCTCTACGATCGTCTCCATGGGAGAATAGCAGCCTGCATTGCTGCGAAAGGTGGATATACACTGTACTAGTGCCGACATTGTGCATGCTCTGTTGCCTGTGTCTATGTGCCTGTGGTTCTGTCAGTGTGATCATGTGATGTATCTGACCCCAGGAATGTGTCAATAAAGTTTCCCCTTCCTGGGACAATGAATTCACGGTGTTCTTATTTCAATTTCCAGGAGTGTAAGCAGGGACCAGGAAATGAGAGAGGAGAAAGATTAATTGAGTTCTGTAATAAACTTCAGCTAGTAATAGATGATACTCTGTTCAGGAATCACAAGAGGAGGAGGTATACTTGGAAAAGGACGGGTGATACGGAAGGATTCAGTTAGATTGCATCATGGTCAGACAGAGATTCCGAAATCAGATACCGAGTTGTAAGGCGTACCCAGGAGCAGATATAGACTCAGATCACAACATAGTAATGCTGAAGAGTACGCTGAAGTTTAAGACATTAGACAGGAAGAATAAATACGCAAAACGGTGGGGTACGGAAGTACTAGGGAATGACGAGATACCCTTGAAGTTCTCTGAGGCTATAGATACAGTTATAAGGAATAACTAAGTAGGCAGTACAGTTGAAGGGGAATGAACATCCCTAAAAAGGGCGATAACAGAAGTTGGGTAGGAAAATATAAGTACAAAGAAGGTAACTGTGCAGAAACCATGGGTAACAGAAGAAATACTTTAAGTGATCGATGAAAGCAGGAAGTACAAAAATGTTCCGGGATACTCAGGAATACAGAAATACAAGTCGCAGAGGAATGAAATAAATTGGAACTGCAGGGAAGCTAAGACAAAATTCTACATGAAAAATGTGAGGGAATCGAAAAAGAAATGATTGACAGTAGACTGACTCAGCATACAGAAATGTCAAAACAACCCTCGGGGACATTAAAAGTAATGGTGATAACATTAAGAGTGCAACGGGAATTCCACTGTTAAATTCAGACGAGAGAGCGGATAGGTGGAAAGAATACATTGAGGGGGAAGATTTGTCTGATGTGGTAGGAGAAGAAACAAGAGTCGATTTAGAAGGCCGCCCGGTGTGGCCAAGCGGTTCTAGGCGCTTCAGTCTGGAACCGCTCGACCGCTACAGTCGCAGGTTCGAATCCTGCCTTGGTCATGGATATGTGTGATGTCCTTAGGTTAGTTAGGTTTAAGTATTTCTAAGTTCTAGGGGATTGATGACCTCAGATTTTAAGTCCCATAGTGCTCAGAGCCGTTTGAACCATTCGATTTAGAAGAGATACGGAAGCCGGTATTAGGACCAGAATTTAAAAGAGGTTTGGATGACTTAAGATCAAATAAGGCAGACTGGATGGATAACATTCCATCAGAATATGTAAAATCGTTGGGGAAGTGGCAACAAAACGACTATTCACTTTGGTGTGAGCAAGGAGGACATCAAAAGTAGACTAGCAATGGCAAAAATGGAATTCCTGGCCAAGAGAAGTCTACTAATTAATTTGACGAAGAAATATCTGAGAATGTACGTCTGGGGTATAGCATTGTATGGTAGTGAAACTTGGACTCTGGGAAAACCGGAGCAGAAGCATTTGAGATGTGATGCTACAGAGGCATGTTGAAAATTAGGTGGACTGATAAGGTATGGAATGAGGAGCTTTTGTGCAGAAACAGTGAGGAAAAAATTATGTGGAAAAAGCTGACAATGAGAAGAAAGGACATCTAAAAGAGGTAAGGGAATGGCTTCCACGGTACTAGAGGGAGCTGTAGAAGGCAAAAACTGTAGAGGAAGACAGAGATTGGAACACATCCACAAAGGACGTTCGTTGCAAGTGCTACTCTGAGATGATGAATTCGTGGCGGGCCGCATCAAACCAGTCAGAAGGCTGATGACCCCCCCCCCCCCAAAAAAAGCATAACGCTACACAAGGTGCGCCTAAACTCGCAATATAGCTCAAAAATTGACGGTGTCATACAACTAGTGTTATCCTGCTGGGAAACAATTTGACAATATCAGTCGAAACTAGTGGTACACGTTCTCACCCTCTACACTTCACCTGAAAGCTGGCAGAAGAAAGGCTGTAGACGATACTATCTTTATTTTTTGTTGGGAATTACGTACAACTGACGAGATGCTGATGTTGAACAAAGAGGAGTTTACCTGTTACCATACAGCGGAGGACGATAACTAACGTTGTTTGATGACAGAGTTCACTACAGACGCCTCCCTATGCTTTGCTTCACAATCATCCTGCAGCTGAGGTAATCGAAAGTCAGGAAACCCAGTGCGCACTACAACTGAAAGAAAATCCTTCACTGTTTTAATTACTCGTCTAAACTGTCGTGAAAACAAAAAACAGCACTCATAATCAGTGGGTCATAATGCAACGCATGTAATGAGTCTGGAAAAATCGTTGTCCAAAAGTATTGCACCAGGAGAGGGGAACAGAATTTGAACGTGCATCCTCCTCCCAGAGCAGTCACTTACTAGTCAACTTTGAGCCACTCTTACTTCCCCTCATCCATCCCTCTCCCTCCCTCTCTCCACCATAGGTAGGGATGCAGGCTTTTTTCATATAGGTACGATCAGGGGCTACTACGTACAGTCTCAACTACCTAGTTTCAATTACTTTTCAATGTCACCCAACTACTCACTTTCCCCATCCGAGATACATGACATGGATCACTGTAAATAGTTAATGTCTTAGAATTTTTGGTAGATCAGCCAATACCAAAAGCAAATATTCTAGCACCAAATCTATATTAACTTTTGCATACACATTTACATACGGAAACAACTATTTCCTTATTTTTTAGGTATAGCTTTAATAATTTCTTATTTAATTTTTAACTTATAACTTAAATCCACATCTGAATAATGTATTTCTTTCTACAGCCAGTAATCTTACAAATACAGAGAGGATATGTTCTCTAATTCCAGTATATATCGGTTCTTTTCCTGCAAACTACCTCTTTTATGGTTTTAACCCTTAACTGGTCTAGTGGGGTCTGACAGACCCCAGGACTTATTTTGCTACACGTACGTCTATGTATAGGCAACAGATAGCGCTGGCGGGTTCAGTATTCTCTAATGGTCTGTAGATGACTCTGTGCGCGCCATCACATTGAATTCATTCCAAACAGTTTGTCAATTGGGAGCAGTCCAGGATGTGTGAGACCCCACCAGAGCATTAACGTTAGTGTTTTTTCCATTAAGGTGAACATTTTCTAGGAAACTTTCTCCCATTTTTTGCTCTAAACGTTTGTAATATTTGCAGGGTTACGGTTCCATGGCTTGGAGGAAGCGTTTGACAGACGAAGAAATACAGCGTCTACTGGATGACCCAACTCTCAGTGATATCAGTGAGAATGAGTTACCATCTTCCTCGGAAATCTCAGATGGTGTAGTAGAGCCTGATGACATATCATCTTTAGAGGAAACTGATGCCAGCGAGAAAGAAGAATGTGTGCCCACTTGTGTTTCCAACTATTTCTATGGGAAGAATAGATGTTTCAGGTGGAGCAAGAATCCCCCTGCACTTGGTCGTACACGGGCGCGTAACATTGTTACTAGATTTCCAGGTGTTCGTCGAGCTACTAAGGATGTCCGTGACAATGACGTTTTAGGTACTTGGCAATTATACTTCACTGACACCATGCTACAAATTATAGTGAATCATTCAAATTACGAACTCCGTCAAATGAGAAGCAGGTATAAACAACATCTGCCATCATTTGTGGATGATGTTGATTTGATTGAAGTCAAAGCAGTGGTAGGACTGTAATACCTGGCAGGTGTTCTGAAATCAGGAAATGAAGATCTTTCTAGCCTTCTTGCTTCAGATGGTACAGGTAGAGAGATCTTCCGGGCCACTATGAGTGTCAAGAGATTATTGTTCATTCTTGCAGCCTTGCGGTTTGACTGTACCCAGACACGGGCAGAGCGAAGCGAAACAGATAAACTTGTTCTCATTCGTGATATTTGGGATGTATTCATCCATAATTGTATTCAGTAATTTGTTGTTGGAAGCATTGTGACCGTTGACGAAGTTCTGGTACCATTTCGGGGACGATGCCATTTTAAAATGTACATGCTTAAAAAAACTAATAAATATGGAATAAAAGTTCTATGCATTGCAGATTCCAGGGACTTCTATATGAATAACGCTTTCATTTATATTGGTTCAGAAAGTGAAGTTCGCAGAAACATGTCAGTTCCAACGCAAACAGTGCTGTGATTAATTGAACCCATCAAAGGGACAAACCGAAATGTGACTGTTGACAATTGGTTCACCTCCATTGAACTTGCTAAGAAATTGAAAACACAGAAGCTCACCGTCCCGGGAACAGTGAGAGCCAACAAACGTGAAATTCCACAAGAATTCAAAGCTAGCCGGCCTAGACAAATTGGATCTACTCTCTTTGGACATACTGCAGACCTCACGCTTTGTTCATATGTTAAGAAGAAGAATAAAGCAGTTATTTTATTGTCTAGCATGCATCACGACCAGAAGATAATAGACTCTGTAAAACCTTAAATGATAACCAACTGCCGGCCGGTGTGGCCGCGCGGTTCTAAGCGCTTCAGTTTGGAACCGCGTGACCGCTACGGTCGCAGGTTCGAATCCTGCCTCGGGCATGGATGTGTGTGATGTCCTTAGGTTAGTTAGGTTTAAGTAGTTCTAAGTTCTAGGGGACTGATGACAGCAGTTGAGTCCCATAGTGCTCAGAGCCATTTGAACCATTTTTGATAACCAACTACAGTGAGACAAAGGGTGGGGTGGATGTGGGGTGAAATGTCATAAGATGCTTTGTTTGGAACACAGTGCAAGTATCTGCCCAGACTGTGCAAAATAGCATAACTTATTTTACATGCACAATTTAATTATGTAACCACACATAATTTATGTATATACACATCGTTCATGTGTTACACATTCACATGTAATAATATGTATCTTATTTGACAATTAAATGCAATTATTTATGATAACATCTTATTTTCATCATTGGGGTTTCTCAGACCCCACTAGAGTTTTAATGCAATTCTTTTTCGCCGGACCAGTTCAGGGCTAACAATTAGTTTTGTCCCTTCCAGCAGTTCTAGACTAGAGCAATCGGGGAGTTAAATTTTTCCTCTTACTTCTTGCATGTTACTGTTGTTGTAACATATCACACCTTCTTGGGTGGTGGTAGCCTTTTCGTCTGCCGCAATTCCTCTGGAACTTTAAGTTCAAAACTTTTGCAAACGAATTGCCAATAAAGGCTATTGTTCTGTTGGTTTTAACCTCGGCAACCGGTTGTTTCGTAGCTAAGTGTATGACAGCAAGCCCACCACATTTAGATATAACGCATCCATCCTTTTCAAGCAGACCCAACGAGGAATGGAGTTTGAGAAACCGATTTTTCGGGTGTCTTCTAACGTAGTGAACATGTTCCAATCCCTCCATTTCAGCCAGGACTCCAACATATGGCCACTTGCCACAGCTCTTAACAGTAAATGCTATTATCTTTTATTCTCCAGTCGTAGTGTGATTTCTCCATACACTGCGTTTAAAGGCATATGTAAACCTGTCTTGCATATCCAAATAGCTTCTCCTTTTTCCATTTGCTGCTTATATTCTTCTTTACAGCAGTTAACTTCTCCGTACACTCCAGTTTTCTTTTGTTTACTTCGATGCCCTCCATTTCCAGTCCGTTTCCGTGCAAAAGGTTTCAGTCTGTGTCATACATTTACTCTTTTTCTTAGAACTTGTGAAGTAACGTTCCTCATGTCAACTAATCCCAACTCTGCGGTATCTATATACGACGATATTGTGGAGAACAGTGCTCTAGACTGAGAAAAAGAAGTTTCTCCTCCTTTAACGTAAACTTCTGTATAATACGTATATCGTCTTTTTTGGGATCACAGTTGAGAACCTCCACGTAGTTTATAAGTAGGTAATTAAACTTAATGCAGACAGAATAAAGCTGATAAGCTTTTCTCAGTCTGGAGGACCTGGAGAACTTACTTGTACACCTGTTAATTTTCGGAAATTCCCGTTAGTACAGTACACAAACTGCAGAACGTTACTAAATAAAAGACAAACGTTGTTCTGTACGTTATCCGTTAATTGACGCCACATGGAACCAAGTGGCACACATCAACGTGGAGAACTATGTAAATATTGTTTGTTGGTGTCGAATATACGTAAACACTCGTGCACAGAGTCGAATACAAGATCCATTCTGTAGCTGTATATTGTAGCCTCCAACCCGATAAAGCCATGCTGCTTAGCCATGAAAGGTGTAAAAATTTCTGATAGTCGCATTTCTGACACTTTATAAAATCTATAATGTGGTTACCAAAATCTTCAATCACTTGCGATCTGTCATACAAATTTGTTATGTATATCTTTTCACTACAACTGGAGCTTAACCATGTTAGACAGCCTATTCCAACTGGCTGATCGTTGTGCACAATCACATTACTGTCTCTCTGGCGATCTCCTTCCATGCAGCAGCCATGGATTGATATTAAGTCGTTGCACATCTCCATTTTGTTAAACATCCTCGATCAATCTCGTCTACAACTGTTGGAAGGAACATAACTAGTTACTAAAGGCATAAAAGAGGTAATTTACAGAAAAACATTAGATGTATACGTACTTGATTTCGAGACTTTTCTGTATTTGTCAGATTACTGGCTGGAGAAGGAAACAGATGATTCAGTTGTGGATTAAAGCTATAAGTTAAAAATTAAGTTGGACATTATTAAAACTACACCTAACAAAAATAACGAAAGAGTTGTTTTCCATATGTAAATGTATATGAAAAAGTTAGTAAAGATTTGGTACTATAATATTTGCATGTGTTATTCACTATTATACAAAAAATCCTAAGACATTTCCTGTATACAGTGATCCATGTACATGTATTTCGGAGAGGGTGGGGGGGGGGGGGGAGGGAAGCGTAGTACTCGCTCCCTTGTAACAAGTTGCTGCTTCTTCATGTCCATCTTTGTGCAGTAAGGTGCGGGTGGCAACTGAATGTATCAACTATCCAAAATATTCATGCCATTATTTCCTCATTCTATTTTCTAGTGAGGCATAGCTGCCTCTGTCAAAACCGCTACTACCATTAATACTAAGCACAACTGTTGCAGGAAGTGTGATTGAGGGTACATGCATTTCAGACTTAAAAAGACCTATATAATGGATCAGTTTCCTCAGAGACAGCACGGCAGTCCCCCGAATTCGTTCTAGTTGATTCATAAGCAGTTCGTAGAGCAGATATACACCGAAGTTGCTTTCATAGTAAGGATCAGCTTGGTCGCCTCCTATGGCACCGGAATAGTGTATAAGAGAGTGGGTTTACCATTTTAAAGTTTGTCACTTTAGTGATTATGGTAGGAAACTTGCAGGGTGGCTGTATGTCTGTTGTTGGACAAATATGTCCTGCAGTAGCGTTTTAAGAGCATGGCTTTCCACGCGACTAATATTTTGGAAACCACATACTTTTAACAATATAGGATTTTTAGGTGCAGAATCGTGTAGCCATAGCAGAGTGTGTCTATGTTCTGTGATCATTTTTCTGATGCCAGTACCTTCTTGGTACTGACTCAAGACACTGGAGTAATTATCCAGAATTGATAGCACAGCTGATTTACGTAAAATGTTTCAAACTCCATCGATGAAGAATTCCATTATGTAGAAAGCGCACGTTTCTCCTTAACTGTCTGTTATATCACCCTAAAACTCTCTGAACCACTATACATGCATGTGGAGAGATCTTGTGCTCTTGGATGATTGCCTTGTGTAAGACTGGTGCAGAACAGTCTTCACTGAAAAGCAGTTAAGGACATAGCTCGCTTTGTTCCTTCACGAGATGTTGAACATAATGCTTATAGTACCCTGACACTTCCGGTGAGTTGCAGATTAAATTGATGTCTGTGTTGGAAGGAGAATTGGTCAAGGACAATGCGGGGTTCTTCAGTCTCAGAATGTGTCATACAAAGGCGAGAATAGTCTGTGACTCCCATCAACACAAGGAAAGAAAGTCAGTCGTAATCGTAAATTCTGCACTGTGATCACGATATGCTAGAAATATGTAGATAACCTAGCTGCATAGGTATAGGACACTGTCTAGCATAATTTGATCTATATGATCGAATGGATGTATTGCACAGTCATCTATTTGCATTCCCAGACCAGTATGTGGTACTTGCAAAGTAGCTGAGGGGTGGTTTAGGGATGATACATAAACTGGGAAGCATTCCGCTATGTCATTGCTGGTGTTTAAATTATGAAACAACTAATAAAATTGCTAAAATTGATTGTACTATCAACTGCAGTGCTTATTATAATATACCATCGTATATTAATGGTGTCTTTCCCATCCATCTGCTCACTGGTACACTGTTGATTACCACCTACTGATTGACCAACACCACTTGTTTGAGATGGAGAGAGTCTTGGCAGAACACTGGACATCTGCTACTTGTCACTAAGGAGTATGGGATTAAATGTTGTGGTCATCACCTTCAGACAGTTGTTTGAAAGTGTTCCTCAATGCTGCAGACTCATTCTGTTTCCATATGCTATGAAGACCTCCACATTTATTTTTCACCAATAAGATAACAGCACTTATTTTTATTTCTACCATCCTGTGCATGCTGTGAACAGCACCTTCCGGCGATGGTCATGCACATGACTTCAAAAAGAGCAAACAACGCTCTTCGAAACTGAACATTGAGACACCTGCTACTGTCATTATGGAAGATGAGATTAATTTTACAGGTCATTACCTTAGGATAGTTGTTTGGAAACGCAATTGCTGTTACTGCTTTAGTTCATTCTTCTACTCTTGTAACTTCTGTTGTTTATTATTTTTATAACAATTGTTCCCCTTTAGGAGAGCAACTGAACTTGAATTCATTATGTAATCTCCGAACTTTCCGGATATTCTGTGATTAAAGGGGATTTATTTTCTGGTTGTCTTTCCATATATACACTCCTGGAAATTGAAATAAGAACACCGTGAATTCATTGTCCCAGGAAGGGGAAACTTTATTGACACATTCCTGGGGTCAGATACATCACATGATCACACTGACAGAACCACAGGCACATAGACACAGGCAACAGAGCATGCACAATGTCGGCACTAGTACAGTGTATATCCACCTTTCGCAGCAATGCAGGCTGCTATTCTCCCATGGAGACGATCGTAGAGATGCTGGATGTAGTCCTGTGGAACGGCTTGCCATGCCATTTCCACCTGGCGCCTCAGTTGGACCAGCGTTCGTGCTGGACGTGCAGACCGCGTGAGACGACGCTTCATCCAGTCCCAAACATGCTCAATGGGGGACAGATCCGGAGATCTTGCTGGCCAGGGTAGTTGACTTACACCTTCTAGAGCACGTTGGGTGGCACGGGATACATGCGGACGTGCATTGTCCTGTTGGAACAGCAAGTTCCCTTGCCGGTCTAGGAATGGTAGAACGATGGGTTCGATGACGGTTTGGATGTACCGTGCACTATTCAGTGTCCCCTCGACGATCACCAGTGGTGTACGGCCAGTGTAGGAGATCGCTCCCCACACCACGATGCTGGGTGTTGGCCCTGTGTGCCTCGGTCTTATGCAGTCCTGATTGTGGCGCTCACCTTCACGGCGCCAAACATGCATACGACCATCAGTGGTACCAAGGCAGAAGCGACTCTCATCGCTGAAGACGACACGTCTCCATTCGTCCCTCCATTCACGCCTGTCGCGACACCACTGGAGGCGGGCTGCACGATGTTGGGGCGTGAGCGGAAGACGGCCTAACGGTGTGCGGGACCGTAGCCCAGCTTCATGGAGACGGTTGCGAATGGTCCTCGCCGATACCCCAGGAGCGACAGTGTCCCTAATTTGCTGGGAAGTGGCGGTGCGGTCCCCTACGGCACTGCGTAGGATCCTACGGTCTTGGCGTGCATCCGTGCGTCGCTGCGGTCCGGTCCCAGGTCGACGGGCACGTGCACCTTCCGCTGACCACTGGCGACAACATCGATGTACTGTGGAGACCTCACGCCCCACGTGTTGAGCAATTCGGCGGTACGTCCACCTGGCCTCCCGCATGCCCACTATACGCCCTCGCTCAAAGTCCGTCAACTGCACATACGGTTCACGTCCACGCTGTTGCGGCATGCTACTAGTGTTAAAGACTGCGATGGAGCTCCGTATGCCACGGCAAACTGGCTGACACTGACGGCGGCGGTGCACAAATGCTGCGCAGCTAGCGCCATTCGACGGCCAACACCGCGGTTCCTGGTGTGTCCGCTGTGCCGTGCGTGTGATCATTGCTTGTACAGCCCTCTCGCAGTGTCCGGAGCAAGTATGGTGGGTCTGACACACCGGTGTCAATGTGTTCTTTTTTCCATTTCCGGGAGTGTATACATACGATATCTGTAGTCTGTTTTTTTGTGAAATTTAATGCAGTTTTTACACGGTGTGAATCGCTTCTGCTCTTTTATCGGTGATAGTTGCAATATCGTCAGCAAAAGCAAGGCACTTGACTTTAATTTGGTTTTCTTCTTTTGTACTAATTTGAATGCCCTTTACATGAGATTCCCGTTCCCTGATGATCTATTCTAGTACAGTATTGACAATCATTGGGGATAATTCGTCCCCCTGTCGGACTCCTTTTTGATTTCGAAGGGTTCTGATATTTCGCCCATGCATTTCACTTTCTATGTTGTTCTTTTAAGTGTCTGATCTGTCAATTTTCATGTCTTTCATTCGATTCCAAATTCTTCAATGATTGTAAACAGGGTTTCACGTTCCACTGAATCGTATGCTTCCCTGCAGTCGATGAATGTAATTACTGTGTTTCTGCATTTTCTCATTTGTAATGTCGTCTGTAAGCAACAGATCTGTTCTGCACATGGTAGTCCTTTACTGAATCCGGCCTGCTATTGACCAATTAGCGAAACTGCTTGGGATTCTGTTCTGTTTAATAGTATTTTGGAAAGAATTTTGTAAACAACTGGGAGCAGGGAAATTCCTCTGTAATTGTTGATGTCTGTCTTGTTGAACTTTTTGTGTAGCGGGTGAATTAGAGCGCATTTCCTGTTCTCTGGCATTTGCACCGTCATCCATATGTCTGATATTATATGACGCAGTTTCTGCATAAGTATAAGATCGTTTAATTTCCAAAATTCAGGAATGATCCCATCTTCTACTGGTCCGTTTTTATTTTTCAACTGTTTCACTATCTCCATAATTTCTTCGAGATCCAGAGTATGTGAGTCTGTTTGTGTGAATACTGGAGAAGAGAGGACAAATTTTTCTTGGGTGGTTCGCAGTTGAGGAGGAAACTGAAATATCGGGCTACGGTTTTGCAGTTATTTTTCGTGTTAGTTTCCAAAGAGCCATCAGTATTTTTGAAGCACTAGCAAGGCGCTTGGTATACCTGTAAGTTTTCTCTGAAAGTTTTATAGAAATTTCTTGTATTGTTTTTGATGAAATCTTGCTGGATTTCGCAGTCTGTTGTCATAACCCCATTTTTATCTTCTAATTATTTTTTAGGTTTGTTTTTGGGTTTTAAGAAAGTTCTCCCAGTTTTTCTTAGTTTTGTGACTGCTAAATTTTTTCCACGCAGTTATTTAGTTGTCGACTGCCTGATCGCAGGTTGCGTTCCACTAGCGATGTTTCCTGGTGCAAGGGGGTTGTCCCAATTTCGTGATTTCCTGTATTTTCTCTGTTAGTTTCCTTCGGTCTGTTCATTTTTCCAGATTGATTTCCAGGATGATTTTTTCTCTGTTCAGTTTCAGATATACCTGATCTGGTTTGGTACATTTGGGTGGCCTTTTTTAGTATTCTGTTGGGCTAGAATTTTGTTTTTATTTCGAGAAAATGATGATTTGATTCAAGGACACCTTTGTGGATTCTGACGTTTAGAATTTCTTTTATGTTTTCCGTGGAAATTGCAACATGGTCAATTGGGTATTCAGCCTGCCTAAGACTGGGTGATCTCCATGTGGTTGATTTATGTGCAGGTTTTTAAATTTGTGTACTCATGATTTTAAGTCCGAAGTTTCTGCAGAAGTCGATTAGTTTTTCACCATTCTTGTTGGTACGTTAGTGTTTCGTATCGGGGCCAGTGGTATCTCTGAATTGTTTTCCTTGCCTGACTGTGCACTAAAATAACCTAATAAGATTTTCACGTGGTGCCTTGGTATTTTATTTCTTGTTTCTTCTAGTGTTTCCCAGAAATTTTCCACTGTTTCAGGGTCGATTATATTTTAGTGATTTGTGGGGGCATGTACATTGATAAAAGTGTTGGTTTTATTAGCTGATTTTACTGAAAAGAGGGAGACTCCTTCATTGGGAGACGTGAATTCAATAACTGAGTCGAGTATGGAAGTGTGTTCTCCGAATCCAGTTTCGAAAAGTGGTAGATTGCCTTTTACTTGTATGGCAGGTTTGCCCTTGTAGATCCTGTAATTCTTTGTATTAAAGTGTCCTTATCCATGAACCTAGTCTCTTGCAGTGCAGTGATTTTCCCACTGCGTTGGTAAGTTGCCTTATTTTTCCTGTTTTAGTGAGGGTGTTCACGTTAATTGTGCCAAAACGTTTTTACACTTAGTTTTGAGAGTATGAGAAGTCTTTGAGAAGATCCAATTCTTCTCCACTTGGTGTTCCTGACCCCCCAGAATCCGATGATCAGGTGAAACCCGTCTATCAACTGGTGCCTGGAGTAGTGACTCTGTGGTGGTCTTTCCATCAAGCATTCAAGTTGAATTTTGGTTTTTGTGGTGATTTCTGTTGAGATCATAGGTATACGACTCGATTTTTGAGTTTGAGAAAATATCAGCGTAGCCTTCTAGACTAGAGGAACAGACACTGACACTGGCCGCCAGATGCTGAACAGACGCCAATGACTTTTTGTCTTTTTGTTGGTTTTTGGTCCACCCTGGGTATTTAATTTCCCCAGACCACCTATATCTAGGAAGCTTTCCTCTATCTCCCACCTGGGGAGGCGCCTGATGGGGGTGCCAACACTGCTGGTGTTTATTTATTAATTTGATTTCGTCCAATATTGGATACCTATAATTATGGTTGAATGGCGCAAACTCTTCCAGTTTCCACATGTTGCGATCTTACTCATTTTTGTCAAAGCAAAACATCAACTCTGTGTTTTCTTTCTAGCATCGCGTTTGTTGTGGGAGCAGCATAGTTTACACCATGTAATGTTCAGCTTTCTGTGGAAGACAATAGATCAAAATGTGTTAATGTCAGTGAAGAACCTCGTACAGACCTCGAAGTCATCATAGAAAAAGAAAGTGTATGGCTGTGTACAAAGCTATAGTCATACACTGCTTGGATGTGCTCCAGCAACAAAAACAATATCAGAGGTTGAAAATCCCACTTAGGTTGTAACGTTCTTCTGTTTTGAACACAACTGGTCTTACGCTCTTATGTGTCCATATTCATATGTTGTACTAAAAACAGCAAGAGACCGGAGATAACAGTAGTTTCTAGAGAGTAATACACATAAAAAAGCAAAAAAGTTCCATATAATATTTTAGAAAACACCGGTCCGGCTAGGTGCTGTGAAAGTGACGCAAGACAGTACTAACCGTATGCTACTCCGTGCTCTGCACTTGCTGATAATACACCAAGTCCTGTATACAGCCACCATGGCGTTCGGTGTAAATGTCCTGGTATTTGTTGCATATTTCTTTAGACAGGTAGCTGTCCATAGTACTCTCTGGTGTCATTTTGCCGCTGACTTAGGTTTTACAGCACCTAACCCAACCAGCGGTTTTCCAACCTCTGGTATAATGCTCGGTTGAGGATGTTCCTCTGACAAGATTGTTTATGGTGAGAATACAGTGTATTAAATTACTAATGGAAGAAAAACACATTAACCTTTTCTTGTGATTGATAGCCTGTTGGATATGGACTTCCTCCAGCACAGGCAACAAAACTTTACACAGGTCTGTGCAAGTGTCTTCGACCACTGGTCATGTGATCCAGTGGAGTGATACATATATGTGTAATGTGCTTGATGTCAACATGTAGATCGTATTTGTTTCTTGATATATCAGAAGAGAGAGATGTGGTAAAATCTTATTGGAGGTTCCATTACGAGAAGTGGTATGACTGGTTTTTACCTGCTCTGGATCTTGTAAAATAACGATGGAAAGTGCTCTCCAGTGTTCTAACTGACTGTATACATGCAGATATTTATCGGTATATCATACATCCGAAATAAATATAAATTTGAAATTTAAAATGAAGAATATGCAGAATTCTCTCAAACTACACCGATTTTGCTCACGAAACTAAGAGAAATCAGTTCTACCTGTTATCATGGAATCATGACTGTTTTTATTATTATCTTCACGACTGTGTATTTAAGAATAGGTGTTACTGCAAGCCTGATGTTTCTTCATAGGCTCTAATTATAAAGTAGACAACACTTTAATTGTAGTTAGTTGTGGAACGTAGAAGTGATAGTGCTATTTCTGACATGTCAGTAGATTGTGTGAAACATGCTGTTCTGTGATGACCAAATTGCTTGTGAAAGTGGAACACAGAATCTGCTGCTATTGTGAATGACTGTCTGCTGGAGGATAAAAACTTTACATACACGTCGGTAGAGGGGAGTTATGGAGCAAAAATATCAAATGTAAGCACGCAGGTGGTATTTGTTTCTGAGGTATTGGAGGAATCTTACAGGGTTCCGTACTAGGTGATGTTAGGAGCTTCTATTACAGGACATGCTCTCACGATTTGTTTCATAAACGCCAGTGCATGACATTGGTGGAACGGAACCTACCACAGTGTACCAAACAACAATACCCTATTGAGTTACAGCTTGTTGTGGTCGATCATGAAATGATTGTGTTTTCTCCGACATGTGAGCAAGTGGTGTGAAATGCTGTATTCTGTAATGTTATTTCACATGTCTGTGATACACTTGTGCATGACAGTTTACTTGCAGACAATGATTTTAAGGTGAGCGATGCGTTCAAGTCATGTAATTTGTCCATCAAGCTGAAAGAAATTGCTTAGCATATATGTTTTTTTTTTTCAGGGTTTACGTTCTCGCTTTTTCTTTATTTCACTGGAGGTTTAGAAATAATGAGTGGAATGCAGTTGTGGGTGGAGTTGCTGGAGGCGTGGGGGCGGCGCAGCTACAATATAGACACATGGGCTGCAGTAGCGGTGGCTGTCACTTATATCACTTTATTCTGGGGTTGTGGCAACGAGTTGTGTATACTGGCATCATTACTGCAGAATGGCCGCCTGGATGAATAATGTCATATAGGTGACCAGTAAAAATAAAAGTAAAATGATTAATAATTGCTGCTTGAATAATTAAAAAATAAATTGGAAATAATAATGGAAAAAATTGGGAGGTACTTTAACTGGTACTGATATCAATAGACCGTCAGTGTCACTACATTTAAGATCAATATTCATCATTTAAGGTTGCGTACTTCTCATTTGTTCCGTTGTGCGCAGAGCTAACTATGACAATACCGGAACAGGATCAATCCTCCACTGCTCACGCAAATTTCTCTTGTCTACTTCATATCTCCTGATGCAGGATTCTCGCTGCGGGCGAAACGATGAACAGAGACGGGTGTATATATGAATAAACTTAATTTCCTAAAAACTTTTATAAGACTTTTTAATATAGAGTTGTGCTACACGTTCTTCAAAAATACTGACTCGGTGGAGCTAGTAATACGTCCGCTCACTACCACTTATAGAACAAACAAGTGAAGATACAGAAATTCATCAATTGAAGAACGTATCTCTTCAGTCTTTTTGTATCAAAACATTATCTCAGGCACAAAATGACTTGTTACCTTACCGCTGGTTTGACGTCATATGGAGATGCACAGTGTCTGAGCTTATTTCTCTTTTTGAGGGTGGATAACCCCAACCAGCCCTTATTTCCATCAATTGAAGTCATCCTGCATGGTTATCGATTTATATGGGCACGTCAGCTCCTTTTAACACATACATACATAAGTTTTCTTTCTTAACAAAGTGTTTACGGTAACCACATAGCCCCAATGTTGTCAGTAAGTACCTCCACTATACATAGCTTGTGAAGCATGTACGCACATCTCGACGTCCGTTGTCATCCCTTCGTGCTTATATGTTCGATACAAGGCCCAGTGTGACCGTGTAGTGCGTTTACAGTAGATTTCACTCCACTAATTCAAGAAATTCGTGTTCAGCGGCGTGATCCTTTGTGAAATCTTCGATGCGGTGACAACTGGTTTCCATGTCAGCGGCCCAATGAATTTATTTCACCTCGTCGCTCTCACTTATTCAGTGGGGACACCAGCTGTACATCAGACATCCGTAGACAAGGTAAGTTTCTTGGGACTTTTACTACATTGTCGAGCAATGAAAATTCATGTTACACGAAGTATTGTCATCTTTAGCTTATCACGTGCACACCCACGTATGTCACATGAACACTTAAAACTTTACAGCCAGGTTTCATATGTTTTTGCACTTTGTTTTTGAGCATCTTTCATACAATTGCATTACATTAAGTTTCTGTAGTGTTCTTTCCATATACTATACACATAATATAAAAAAATACTATTATAATTCCAAAATACACTTATCCTATTCATTTCCTGACATGCCATTATCGTCACGTATTTACATTAGAGTCTGCTTGTCGTTTTGTTTTAATACATTTTCTTAAATTACAATTTAGTTACATTGTTCGATTCCAATTATATGAGTACTTGTTTAACTCAATTTTAGTTATACATTCTTCATGTAGCATTCATACAATAACAGATTCTGTTTTCCTTTATGGCGTAATTTGACATACATTTCATTTCACTTTTCAGAGACTTCTTGTTGGAGCATATTTATCAATTCCAAAGAAAAAGAGAAGTAAACAATAGTCATTACAATAGACGCTAAGCGCCGCTCAGGTAACTACGCATGGTCTCGCCTCTCTAGCATTCTCCAGGAAGGATCTACACACTACAGGGTCGAGGAAATACCACGGTTACGTCTCCTTCCTGGACTTAACTGTGATCCCAAGAACAAAATAGTTTGTTGTTTGTAAATACAACTCAAATCTGACTATACCAGTCGTATCAAATACTTATTCAGTGTTTAACGGCGCAGCTCAACATCTACTTGTTATGTTCATTGCATAAAGGATACTCACTTCATATCCTGAGCTGTACCATCAATACGACATGTTACGCATCGTGATATGTGATGTACTGCAACTGTTTTCCTCTTGGCATACTTTCACACTATCACATTCACACGTATCATAAACTTATAACTACATTTATCTTGAGGTGTGATCACTTCTTATTTTAATATGGTACGTAACACTTTCTTCACTTTAGGACGTGTCGATGCACCGTTCCCTGGAAGAAACAATTTATACTAACTTAAAACTAAATCTTCATATATAAGTGTATAGTGGCTCGATGTCTACTAATACATTTTTCTTATATTCAACCACTATTAAACTCACTTTAGTGTGCAGCCGTGCTAACACAAAACTCCTTTAATGGCATGTGTGCGTCTCTACTTATAAATGTGAAAGATAAAATGTATTGTAGGTGTCGTGCAACATCTTATTCAGTTTGCCACTTATATTGCACTCGCATGTTTACGTGCAGCAAGACTTTTCCCGTCCATCAAATGTAATTAGTTCGTGAACTTTCAATTCTTAAATTTGTAAATATGGTACATATATAAAGTATATAGCAGCGTAACGTAAATAAATATCTCGTAGTTTAGGGTCCCTTTCCGTGTATGTAATGCCCTAGGTTAGCTTTGTATGTGTGTATTGTTTAGATAGTCGTAGTTGTGGTGTAAACTATCCTTTAATTTTCTGTGTCCCTGTTTATGCAATAGGCTTTACAATTATTAGTACAGGCTGTAGCTCATAGGGTTTGTTTGTTTTGGCCGCCCCCAGCACTTCCAGCTGTGTAAGTCTGACGCGCATGAGCTTGTGGTTTGTGGACTGGCTTGCCCCCCCAATGCGCATGCGCTGTGTCGCTCTGAAACCACTTAGGCCGCGGCGAGTTGTATATTGCACTGCGTGCTACCGTGCGTTTCACAAGTTCATTTATTTGTTTAAAACTGGGCCACGCACAGGGCGAAGCGTTGTGTTTATAGTATCGTCGTCTCTAGACACATAACAGTAAAATTTTTCTTGTTACATCCACTCAACTTATCGTTTACGTATTTGGCACACAAGAAAAAAAAATAGAAACAAAATTTTTTCTTATCAACTAATAACATAAATTCTGGAAAGTGATTTTCCAGAGTCCTAAATCTAATATGTTGTTGTTGTGGTCTTCAGTGCTGAGACTGGTTTGACGCAGCTCTCCATGCTACTCTATCCTGTGCAAGCTTCTTCATCTCCCAGTACGTACTGCAGCCTACATCCTTCTGAATCTGCTTAGTGTATTCATCTCTCGGTCTCCCTCTACGATTTTTACTCCACACGCTGCCCTCCAGTACTAAATTGGTGATCCCTTGATGCCTCAGAACATGTCCTACCAACCGATCCCTTCTTCTAGTCAAGTTGTGACACAAACTCCTCTTCTCCCCAATTCTATTCGATACCTACTCATTAGTTATGTGACCTACCCATCTAATCTTCAGCATTCTTCTGTAGCACCACATTTCGAAAGCTTCTATTCTCTTCTTGTCTAAACTATTTATCGTCCATGTTTCACTTCCATACATGGCTACACTCCATACAAATACTTTCAGAAACGACTTTCAAGACACTGTCCATTCCGTTCAACTGCTCTTCCAAGTCCTTTGCTGTCTCTGACACAATTACAATGTCATGGCGAACCTCAATTTTTTTATTTCTTCTCCATGGATTTTAATACCAACTCCCAACTTTTCTTTTGTTTCCTTTACTGCTTGCTCAATATACAGATTGAATAGCATCGGGTAGAGGCTACAAACCTCTCTCACTCCCTTCCCAACCACTGCCTCCCTTTCATGTCCCTCGACTCTTATAACTGCCATCAGGTTCCTGTACAAATTGTAAATAACCTTTCGCTCCCTGTATTTTACCCCTGCTACCTTCAGAATTTGAAAGAGAGTATTCCAGTCAACATTGTCAAAAGCTTTCTCTAAGTCTACAAATTCTAGAAATGTAGGTTTGCCTTTCCTCAATCTAGCGTCTAAGATAAGTCGTAGGGTCAGTAGTGCCTCACGTGTTCCAACATTTGTACGGAATGCAAACTGATCTTCCCCGAGGTCGGCTTCTACCAGTTTTTCCATTCGTCTGTAATGAATTCGCGTTAGTGTTTAGCAGCTGTGACTTATTAAACTGATATTTCGATCATTTTCACATCTGTCAACACCTTTTTTCTTTGGGATTGGAATTATTATATTCTTCTTGAAGTCTGAGGGTATTTCGCCTCTCTCGTACATCTTGCTCACCAGATGGTAGAGTTTTGTCAGGAATGGCTCTCCCAAGGCAGTCTGTAAATCTAATGGAATATTGTCTACTCCCGGGGCCTTGCTTCGAGTTAGGTCTTTCAGTGCTCTGTCAAACTCTTCACGTAGTATCATATCTCCCATTTCATCGTCATCTACCTCCTCTTCCATTTCCATAATGTTGTCCTCAAGGGAAAATCGGCACTTCATCGTTACCTCGGAGATGCTGTGTCCCATCGCTCGTGCCCTGACTGTAACACCACGTTCAAACTTACTTAAATCATGATAACTTCCCACTGTAGCAGCAGTAACCGATCTAACTACAGCAGACACTTATTGTCTTATATAGGCGTTGCCGAGCGCAGCGCCGTATTCAGCCTGTTGACATATGTCTGTTTTTGAACAGGCATGTTTACACCACTTTCATTGGCGCTTAAGTGTATTTTGTCATGTGGAGGTAGAGAATGGAGCTACAAACGCTACAATATGGAGTGCCAAGTAGATAAATCGTAACATTTCCGATATATTCTTCTGTTTGAGTTCAATAGAGGGAGGACAACAGCGGAGTCAGCCAGAAACATTTGGGCCATATATGAGGATAATTCCATTGGACAGGTTACGACAAGAAAATGGTTTTCTTCTTTTTAGGCGAATCGTTTTGATACTAGTGGCTCTCCACGTTCTAGAAAATTTTCGGAGTTTGATGAAGTTCGTTTAAAGGCATTAATTCACAATGATGGACGTCATTTGCATGCAATGAGTAAGGTTCAAAAAATCGAATGTATGGGTACCACAAGCTCTAAGCCAAAATCAAAATATCTGTGGGTGGCCTGATGCTGGTGGTCGTAAGTGCATATCTGCTTACTCATGATCATTTGGTTCGTGAACAGTGCCGACAGTTCCTATCCTGTACCGTTACCGTGGAGTATTGATTTCAAGTGTCAGAAAGTCGTTTCTGAAAGTATTTGTATGGAGTGTAGCCATGTATGGAAGTGAAACATGGACGATAAATAGTATAGACAAGGAGAGAATACAAGCTTTCGAAATGTGGTGCTACAGAAGAATGATGAAGATTAGATGGGTAGATCACATAACTAATGAGGAGGTATTGAATAGAATTGGGGAGGAGTTTGTGGCACAACTTGACAAGAAGAAGGGATCGGTTGGTAGGACATGTTCTGAGGCATCAAGGGATCACCAATTTAGTACTGGAGGGCAGCGTGTGGAGTAAAAATCGTAGAGGGAGACCAAGAGATGAATACACTAAGCACATTCAGAAGGATGTAAACTGCAGTAGGTACTGGGAGATGAAGAAGCTTGCACAGGTTAGAGTAGCATGGAGAGCTGCATCAAACCAGTCTCAGGACTGAAGACCACGACAACAACAACCGTTATTGGTGACGAGAAATGGAATCTTTATGATAACATAAGGGAAAAAAAGGAATGGCTGAGTCCAAAGAAAGCAGTAACTCCACAGTCAAAGACATGCGCGCATCTACAGAAGGTAGTCATCTAATGGAAGAGAAACGGTGTGGCCTACAAAGAATTGCTTTTCCGAGGTGCAGCCATCACTGTTGACATTTATTACCAACAAATAAGACGTCTTGCAGACGTAATCCTAGAACAACGACGAGGACGATTGCGTGATGTGACTGATGCTACTCCACGATAACGCCTGCCCGCATTCTGCTAGACTCACAAAAAACATTGTAGAGGAGTTGGCTTGGGAAATCATTCCCTTATTGAACTGCTCCTGTGCCTTCATATTTTCTCCTTTTCCGTTCTCTCTCGAACAACTTTAAAGGAGATTTCTTTCCGTATGGAAACACGCTCCGAACATGGCTCGATGCTTTCTTCGCCTTAAAACTAAGTGATTTCTACAGTCGCTGAATCGAAAAGTTGCCCCAGCGTTGTAGACTACTCTGTAAGGTGAAGTGGAAAGGCCGCGCGGGATTAGCCGAACGGTCTAGGCACTGCAGTCATGGATTGTGCGGCTGGTCCCGGCGGAGGTTCGAGTCCTCCCTCGGGCATGGGTGTGTCTGTTTGTCCTTAGGATAATTTAGGTTAAGTAGTGTGTAAGCTTAGTGACTGATGACCTCAGCAGTGAAGTCCCATAAGATTTCACACACATTTGAACTTTTTTTTGTAAGTAGAAAGTTACTCGCGACCAAAGTCTACGAACTTAAGCAGCTACCAAATATTAACCGAGTCCAGTTGTGTATGACCATTTCAGGACAGTTCTGTAAGGGTTTTACTTTTTACGTTAAGGAATTTGTTACACCTTTAGTGTCCTAAATGAGAATGGAAACCTCTGTTAGGAATTGCGTTTTTGCATTTTGACAAAATTATGCGTAATTTCTGTTAGTTCCATTGGTACTTATTCAAGATAGTCATTGTTTTCATTGCTTGATTATGTGTATTCCTTTGCAGTTGACTGTTCTCTTAACTTTTAAGGTAAACTGGGGTTTCACGAACTTCCTGTGCACACCACTTATGGGAATTCCAGAGATTATACTAATAGGCTACAACCACCATCAGACCGATCTGTTACAGGGACTAATGGTTAATTCAAAACGACTTGCAATTATTCTGCACTGGTTGATAGTATTGTTGGGTGGCCTCCTGAGAGGTATCGTGCCACATTCCGTCAAATTCTGCTAATTCTGTTCTATTCTGTCGTACAGGGGCGTCAGATTGTCAACATTCCGAGCTGGTTGGGGGGGGGGGGGGCGGCACGTTCTCAATTGGGGATAGATCTGGCGACGTTGCTGGCCAAAGTAGGGTTTGGCAAGCTCTAAGACATGCAGTAGAAACTGGTCGTGTAATCTGACCATGTACAGGTTGTAAGAGGTGAGGTACTTAGGAGAGTCTCTGACCAGAGAGCAGTATGTCGTTAGTTGTTGCTTGTCGCGAGTCTGCGCTAGTCTGCGCGTGTCGGCAGTTGTCTGCGTGAGTCGGCGGTAGTCGGCGCGTGTCGGCTGTCTGCTCAGCTCGGGACTCTGGTCAGGACTCGGGAGGATGAGTATTGTTGTAGAAGGTAAAGAAGCAGCCTTTCGCATATCTAGTAATGTATATTAATTGTCATTTAATTTCTTTAAAAATGCCCCAATAATAATTTTTATAATATAAATTAATTTTTTTTAAAAAAAAGGAATCATTCATCTCAATTTAAAGATTTTTTCCAATTAATAATTATTCCTTTCACGAATCACAAAGCATAGGCCAGCACTGCACGGAGCTGCGCCGAAAATTTTTTATGTAAGAGCAGATATATTTGCAGTTTTTATTGAGGTAAGAATCTTTTGCTTTTTTATTCAGAATACAGGGCCGAGGCGCAGCATTGCTGTCGTCATAAAATTTACCAGGTTACTGATTTTTTTTTTATTATTTTGGTGTTTAGGAATTTTTCTGTTTCGAACTTAACTTTAAATGAGAAAAGAATTTTATGGGAGCATTAAATGTGAATGTATTTCTGCACACAGATTATAAATGGGAGCCAGTTTTGTTCAGAGGTGACAATATTTAAAAAATTCATTTAATTGTTATTTTTGTGGGGAGTTTACGCTTGGTTCATTTTCATTTATATAATATTGTGGGGAGGTTACAAGGTTTGCATTATCGTACCCAACACGTCCATATGACAGCACCTTATACTTATCCACTACTTCTGCAGGTGTCACAGGATTTGGTGTGAAATAATAGGGCAAGAATCACGAAAAAGTACTCTACATGTAGAATATCTTGCATCGGGGTCTGTGAAAGTTTACTGTCCGCCAGAGGAGATGGACCTGGATGGTCGTTGGAGGACATGGTATCGCCAAGCGCTGCGCAAGCATAGCAAACGTGCCACCACTCTCACATGTGATGGTCAGTCCTGTACTCACGTTCATTTTTCCGTTCACTGTCATTGGATGTACTACGGATTATTCGATACAACCTTGCTTTACACTTGGTTCTTCTTTCTGGTCGCGTACCGGATTCTGTCTCACTTTGCTCTTTGTTGACATCGTCGTGGCGCAGATTTCACTTTGTACCTCGCTGCTGCATGATTGTTGCTTGTCCTGTTCTGTGTCTCGTCCACTGTCAGTCACCCGTATTTAGCTTGACTACCCTTTGGCTTGTCTGGCTTATTAGTTTAGTGTCAAAGTGTTTGCCTCCCATGCAACAGGTTCGCGTTCGATTGCGGGTCGGGTTGGAGATTTTCTCCACTCGTGGATTGGTTGTTGTGTCGTCGTCGTCATCATCATCATCCTCATCTCATCGTCACCGACGCTCCAGTGTGGCGTCACCTGGAATAAAACGTGCACCCGGTGGCCGAACATCCCCGGACGGGGCCTATCGGCCAACAATGCCACACGTTCATTTCATTTTCACCTGTTAGTGTCATGTTTTCTTCCTCATACAGGCTTTCCCTCTTCACGCTTCACCCTTCTCTCTCCGGCGTTGATGTCTGGCTACTCGCGGATACGGCATTGGCGAAGAGGAAAAGAGATTTCGTTCGGTAGGATGTACGCTAAATACGTTTGCCTGCTGGGGCAACAGCAGGAACTAATGCACCAGTAGCAGTTACAAATAGACTAGTTACAAAAGTCGTTTCAACTTCAAGCAGGCAAACTCCAGCGCACGAGGCAACTTTGCTGCAAGTCTCGGCGCGCCCCACGATCGACACTTCCATACGTCCCCGTCGTTTCCGCCTTTCACTAACACTACACATGACTGGGATACGTATTTGCGTGGACTGAAGTAGCATTTCAGGTCGATTCAAATGGCGTATGATTCATTTTAAACATGTGTGCTACTGTCTGTTACTCGTGGCTGTGCTCACATATCAGTACTTGTGCTATGATGAGTGACGGAGATTAAGAAAGATATCGTACGTGCAATAACGTCAGATGCCCGCGCGTGTGTGCCTAGTTCGTGATGTGACCTCCCCCCCCCCCCCCCCCAACTGCCCCAATGGAGGATGACGCGGAAACAGCAGCGTCATTGCTGAGAAGTGCGTGTGGAGGAGTGTGGATAACTGTACATAATACAAAGTTTATAATTTTTTCTTAAATTTTGTTGACTGATATAAGAAAATACTTTCATACCTTATATCGCCCCCTTACCAGTCCCTTTTTGTTGTGACCTAAAGTGGCCTATGTTCTTCCTCGTGGTTAAATCTGTCTCAATACCAAATTTCATCGGAATCGGTTCAGGTGATTAGTTGCGAAAAGTTAACCGACATTTGGCTATTAGTGCGGAGGAATGCTAACCCTTTCGTGGTTGATGGGTCATATATGTCCAACTAATATTGAGTGCCAGTTCGAGTGTCGGGATATATGTTACCCAGCTCTGCACGGTTCTGCCATCTAGGGACGACTGTGCTGAACCTGAGAAAAAATCGGGACTGCACTGCAAAGGCAGGAGTGCTAGTTCTGCAAGGTTCGCAGGAGAGCTTCTGTAAAGTTTGGAAGGTAGGAGACGAGATACTGGCAGAAGTAACGCTGTGGGGAGGGGGCGTGAGTCGTGCTTGGGCAGCTCAGTTCGTAGAACACTTGCCCGCGAACGGCAAAGGTCCCGAGTTCGAGTCTCGGTCCGGCACACAGTTTTAATCTGCCAGGAAGCTTCATATCAGCGTACACTCCACTGCAGAGTGAAAATCTCATTCTGAGAACAAAAGTTGTTTGCACTGCTTGTGGTGTACCACTTTGTGCCACACGATGTTTTTCCAAGTTTCATGGAATGTAAAGTTTTGTAAGCATTGGTCATGTATCATGAAAACTGAAATGTAATGAATATTTTTTACACTGGCTACACAAATAAAAAGATTACATGGATGTATAATTTGTAGTTGTTTTATTCTCCACAAACTCCAGTTTACGGCTAAAAAAAATAAAATTACAAAATCAGTCAGTCAGCAGAAAAGGTAATTCGCGTTGGTTGATGGGACATATGTGTCCCACTTCCTGTTGTGAAAAAATGGAGAACTTAAAAAATATTTTGGTGGTGAAAGTATAATAATGGGACTGAAAAGAAGACGTTATCACCTTAATAATTTAAAAATCTGTAAAAACTTAATTTTATCCATGAAAGGGTTAACCAAGTCGATGATTGTACAAGAACTTTATTCTCGCTGCTACGTGCTGCTGTGCCCGCATATCAGTAAAATGAAAGTAAACGTGCGTATGGCTTTAGTGGCCGGGAAACACTGTTTGCAATTTTCTGCCGCCTGTTGTTCTTTTTATTTGACGCCATTTTGACGACTTGTGTGTTGATGAGGAGAATACACAGACGCAATCCTGAATAAAGAAAATTCGACCCGACTGGGAATCGAACTCAGGACTCCGTAATTGAGGTTCAGCACTGCTAGCCAGAAGACCATGAACCGTAAGTAGTTTTGTTGTCATGAGTGATCATGACGGTACCAAATTAAAATGTGGAGTTTCCAGAATTATCGTATATGTTAAACTGACGAAGAAAGAAAATTATTTGTAGTTCAGTACAGCACAAATTTTATAATATTTGTACGTGCAATAACGTCAGCTGCCAACATGTGTCTGCCTGTTACTTGTGGCTGCGTTCGATTCATAATCAAATGCAGCCTGACTAAAAGCCTTCCACGTTCTACGTGTAAAGACACGACGTCTCTCTGCTTGTCGTATGATATTAAAATGAAACCGACGTTGTTGGTCGTCAAAGGTTTCGGAAGCTATAAGAAACGCGTGACGATATGTTCCTAAAATGCAACGGGCTTGTAACTCATATTATGAATTGGGTTTGGTGTAAGAAGTGTTTACATTACGTTGAGTCGTAGTATGTGGAACACATCAAACAATAAAGGCATTTCGACAACTATCATAAAGCTCGGGAGTCAAAGAGTAAATATCTTCTCGAAAGAGAAATTATTGTTCCACACTTCGCGTTATATTCTCCAAATCAATAAATTTCTTGTACAACAGTTTTTTGTAGTAACCTATGTCCTTCCTCAGGGTTCAAGCTACCTCTTCGCCAATTTTCATCAAAATCGGTTAAGCAGTTTAGTCGTGAAAGCGTAACAGACAGAGCTACTTTTCTAGGAACCGCCTGGTGACAACGAAATCGCGCAGTGGACTTTATGATTTGTTTAGTATTTGGTTTTGTTCTACGACTATGCCTTTTCTTTGTATATCTTGGGTTTTGAGATTGTTCCAGTGCTTAACCACATGCAAAAATAAAGTTATATACTTGAACGCATTACCCTCTCTCGATAATAATTATTAATTAGCCTCGGTGGCTTTAGTGGTGACTCCAAACACTGAACATAAAGAAAATGACGATATACAAACAAGGGAATTCAGCGACTTCAGAAAGTTAACGGAGGAATGAAGAGATGCAGCCCGAACACCTTCTATAACAGATACATGAACAACTCTGAGACGCCTATTACTCCAACGTCAAACACGCGTGCGGCCGTAAAAACCAACAGCCCAACAGCCCGACAGGCAGCGTGTAAAAATTCGAATACAGCAGTTCCTGCCGGACAAACTGCAACTATGGTTTGCAATGACTGTGCTCACGTTTGCCCAAAGCAAGATCCATAATGAGCAGACGAAGTTCGCGATAACGGTGAATGCTCTGGATACTCGAGCAGCAACCGCAGCAGAAGATATAATACTCCGACCTCCAGCAGAACGACCGTACGTGGCGTTGAAAAATGTATTACTCACCAGAATACGTAAAAATTTAAATCAACGCATACGGCAGGTGCTTAAAGAAGAAGCTATAGGTGACAGGACACCGTCGGAATTTTGGAAGCATTTGCGGGGTATCGTCAACGCATAAGAATTATCAGATGCGACGCTCAGACACATCTGGCTAGATCAGTTATCAAGCACGTTACAAGCTGCACTCGTAACTCGTGAAAAACACAACATGCAGAACCTCTTGTAGATAGCAGACAATGTCCATGCAGCCATAGGCAATCGGCAGATGGCTTGCATGGCGATCTTTAACGGGAAAGAAGCATCAGTAATCAGAATGAGATTTTCACTCTGCATCGGAGTGTGCGCTGATATGAAACTACCTGAGAGAATAAAACTGTGTGCCGGCCCGAGACTCGAATTCGGGACCTTTGCCTTTCGTGGGCAAGTACTCTGCCATCTTTATATCTATATCTATATATATATATATATATATATATACGATGACCTCTATAAAATAAAATATTTCTGGGAAACGCAAATAGTGGACTTTTTTTACATAGTAGAGAAAAAAATTTCCTGCTTCTGTCAGTACAAAACAATAACGGACCACGTTCCTCTTCTTGGGCGCGTACCTCGCTAATCCCGTTATACCTCGCGTTGGTGTCGGGTACGTCTTCACGTGTGGTGGTGGGTCCTCTCCACTATCCTGGTCCTCTCTTGTTCTAATACTTACAGCAAATAATTACATTCTCCTACCCGGGACACCCTAACCGGGTGGGGGATCAAGCAAGGCACTCCCTAAAAAAAGTTTGCGTAATATGTTCGATATCTCGGATGTCTCATAAGCTGTGAGTGATGTTCTTGTAGTAAGGCCCAAAAGTCAAGTGCATTCTTACTGCCGTCTCGGAAAAGATAAAGCACAGTCAAACCTCGGATCCAAGTCACTGCGTTTGTCTTTGTTCGGGGATAATAAGTCATATCTGAGAGAAGTAGTAGTCCTATTGCTTGCGGCCCCACCCAAAGGAGGAAGGAAATTATTTTTTGGACCTAACACCACACGTCCGCCGAAGGCCTGCATATCAGGCCATGTTCCTCTGTGTCTATAACATTGCACTGCGGACACAGTGGCTCGTCCGCGATATGAACTGTATGCAACCTGGAACGGGTCACTTATTTCCCATTTACCACCTGATACCACAGTGCGCGCGTTCCCGTATCAAGGTGTAGGTGGTGAACTGTACGCCACACCACTGACCACGTAACTGTTGGTTGGCGGCGCTCTACGGCATTATTCGGCCGTCGTCGAGTAAAGATGTGATATATATCACGTGCCGTTGCCGTCCTGGTAGTCAGTAGTTCCATATGTACATAACTGTGTTCCACAAATCTGAGCTACCCAAGCACGACTCACGACCCGCTTTCACAGCTTCAGTTCTGCCAGTACCGCGTCCTCTACCTTCCAAACTTCACAGAGGCTCTTCTGCGAAACTTGCAGATCTAGCACTCCTGGAAGACAGGATATTGCGGAGACATGGCTTAGCCACAGCCTGGGGGATGTTTCCAGTGCTTGTTCTGCAAGGTTCGCAGAAGAGCTTCTGTGAAGTTCGGAAGGTAGGAGACGCGGTACTGGCAGAATTGAATCTGTGAGGAAGGGTTGTGAGTCGTGCTTGGGTAGCTCAGATGGTAGAGCAATTGCGCGCGAATGGCAAAGGTCCCGAGTTCGAGTCTCTGTCAGGCACACAGTTTTAATCTGTCAGGAAGTTTAATTATAGCGTCAGAAGTGATAGCAGCAATACAGAAGTCTCAGCATACAGACGTCAACAAACAAATACAAGAATTAACACGACAGATGACATTATTGCAGCAACAGGTCTCACAATTGGTACAGAAGGACAACAGCAAGGCCAACGGCGAAATTCAACAAGGACGGGTATGTTAATACCAACAAAGTTTCACAGATAGAGCGACAAAGTGTTCGCAGCCATGTGCGTATCCAAACGTGAGCGGCGTCCACCAGTAGGCGCAGAAGGCCGCGGTAGCACAGAAGAGCGCCTGCAACAACGAGGTGAGGTCGACGCAAACTACGGGCGGGTGAGTAACGTTAATAATTTTCTTACCACCTCCAAACGGCTTTATGGCAGAGATGTGAAGACGAACCGTTGCTACGTAACAGATTCGAGATCCGATGTGAGTGTGATCCCCTTTACTGACTATCAAGGAACGGATGGCACTCCATTGATGCAATTAACCGGTGCAGTTAAGTGTCCCATTGTTGCTCATGGCACACGCAAAATCGAAGTCGCTTTAGGTTTCTCACAAAGCATTCAGTGGACCTTCACTCTGGCAGAGGTGTCAGAGGTGATATTGGGTGCACACTTTCTTTGTGACATGCACATTACCGTAGGTCTTGCTAATGCACAGATCAAACGAAATCAAGAGACAGTAGATGGCATCACGGAATGTGACACTTACCGCGCTAGCAAGCATAAGGCCGGTAACGCACTAGGCAGCCAGGCTGCGGCAGACGCAATTTTGAGCAGCCAGCACCAGCAGCTAGCTGACGGCCGGTCGAGACGAACTGGCCGAGCGTGATGGACGTGGAAGACGCGATAGTTGTCCACCTTCTTTCTTAGAAGAATCGAAGAGCCAAACAGAGATACTGGATTCATCCTCTACTGCTGGAGCGAAACACAAAGGGCTCATTTAAAAACTACTTCAAGGATCTTCGAAACTATCCAGATCGTTTTTTTAACTATGCACAAATGTCAGTAGAGTCTTTTGATAACTTTCTGGAAAATATAAGAAATTCCATAACGGGTACTGATACTCTTATCCGAGCTAGTGTAACTCGGGAAGAAAAATTGTTGATTACTTGGAGGCGAGTTCAGAAACAAATATGATAGTTCATTTTTAATAATATTTGAAAATAATTGGCCAGGGGTTAAAACGATAAGTCACAATTTACTTATTTCTCTTTAGAGATGAAATAGTACTTGCCCTTTCCAAATTCTGCAGCAACTTTCAGCACCAAAAATTTATGTCGCTGACTAATAATGGTCGCTCGTATTAGAAAATGTACAATTAAAAACTTCAAAGCAGTAAAACGCCAAATTTCTGTGAAAAATTATTAAATTATCATCGGTTTCTCCCCTGGCCCCTCGATTCTAATGCTGCTTATTTGAAGGAACTGAAAACGGACGAAGTCAGAAAATAGAAGTGATATTTTGATAATGATACAACACGGATGATGATTTGACATTATTATTTTAATTTTATATGCTAAATTATAAAAACATTTGGAAAGAATATTAATATTAAAGTTGTTGTAGTACTGATGACTGGAACAGATATAGTATTTCAGAATTCTGAGTTGAGACAATTAGGTCACTGGGCGATGACATCTCATCGTATTCGGCGGCAGTGTCCTGTCTGTATGTAATACGCGTAGAGTAATCACGGCGACTTTCCGTCTGCCCTCTGCTGAAGTCTGCTCGACCATCGTTTGGATGTAGTACGCATCCGTTCTGAAGCTGCTATCTACCCGAGGATTCTCGTTCATACCTACGGCTATATGCTCCAGCAACTGTTGTTTCTCATGCATAATCAGAATAGCCTTGGTGATGAGTCCGCAGTGGAAGCATTTGTGCTCTTTTTATGACGTCAATAATCTCCATTTTGGTAGTAGGTTTGCGTTGTTCCGGAATCTTTTTCATGTCTTCTAGTAATGAAAGCAGCAATAGTCTATCTGAATCAGATTCTTGGTTCCTTTCACGCTCCTCCCTCAGTGCGATACTCTGTTGTAGTACATGAATCAATCTGTCGTCGTTACCTTTATGCTTCTTTCTGCGTAGCAGTGAAGGACTTTATACGCCACATCCCACATAGTTACTTTCAGCAACGTCAATTTCATTCAGGCTGCCTTGAGTTGTGTTGTCTAAAAAAGTTTCCTTAAGAAACTGTAACTGCTCGAAATACAAGTGAGTGCTTTTACCCAAAGCTGCTGATCCACTTTCGGCACCTGCTCTGCGTTTTAATTACCTGCTGAAACTCGTCACAATATTCTTCCAGTTCTGCTGTAGAGATTTGTCTGCAATAAATCTTAGTGGCGCCGATGGGATGAAATTAGGGGTTAATATGATAGGGGTTAATATGACTAATCTATTATAATAATGTAATAAAATTCCTGGCAGAAGTACGTGGCTTTCATGTTTTCATATGAACATATATTTCGTTTCAGATATCTGGCTGCTGGATGTACTATGGCAGCACTGAGTCACAATTTTCGGATCGGATGTACTACTGTCCGAGAAGCCATATATGAAACTTGCTTGGCGATTTGGGACATGATGAGACAGACTAAATGAGGAAAGATAGATTGAAATGGCAAATGGATTTAGTAGATATGCAAAAATTCCCAATTGCATCGGCGCCATCGACGGGAAACATATCAGAGTAATAAAACCCCGTGATTCAGGTTCACTTTACTACAATTAAAAAAATTATTTTTCTATCGTTTTGCTTGATTCATGTGATGGAGATTATAAATTCACTTACATTGATGTTGGAGCATATGGAAAATGTAGTGATTCAACTGTTTTTAAGAAATCAGTTCTGTATGAAAAACTCCTAAACAAAAATTTAGAAATACCAGAGAAAAGCTCAATATCAAACAATGGAATACTGATGCCGTACGTCATTGTCCGAGATGAGGCGTTTGGTATGTCTGAAAATTTAATGCGGCCTTATGGAGAAAGGAGTTTAACAGACAAAAAAATAATCTTTAACTACCGACTGTCTCGGGCTACGCGATTTATAGAATGCACGTTGGCATTCTGGCAAAGAAATGGAGAATTTTTCATCGCCCTATGGATGTTCGGGAATAATTTGCAATTGCCATAATATAACCATGCTATGTTTTACATAATTATGTGCGAGAAAGAGACGGCTACGAATTTGAAGACACACTGTACGTCCCTCCAGAACTGGAAATTTCCCCATATCCTACAAGAGCAGGGTGCCATTCATCAGCATCAGCATTCAGAGAACTATTTGCGGTTTATTTTACAAATGGAAATCCACTGGAATGGCAAAACAGAATTGCGTTGGAGTAATAATTATATGTGTTAATTGAACTGTGGATGTGACTATTACTGCTTTCATGTGAATTATTGTGTATTACTGTTAAATGTACAATGATACCCTCTTCTTGATTATTGTACCTATAGCCATCTTTATTATGTAAGAAATAATAAATGACTTATATTCTCCTCACACATTATATTTGTGATTTGCTCCCATCTTCTCTTCACGTCACGGTCACTGTGCTCCTCACAAGATACATCCCAGATTGCTCTTCGTCTTTCACTTTCTTGAATAAATTTCTCGGTGTCGAAGGACATCGTGACTTTTGGCTCGAGGTGCAGACAAGGTGTGGCTGCTCGGACAAGTGCGCGGAGACTGAGGCAGCCACACACGCTCTTTGCGGGACCCGCAGCTCGCCACTGGCTGCGCGCAGCCGCCTGGCTGCCGAGAAGTCGCCCGTGTTCTGCCGCGGTCACAAAATCCTGGCGCCTAGTGCGCAGCCTGCAGTCAACTGTCATGTTTTATTGGCTGCAGCAACCTGGCTGCCTAGTGCATTATCGGCTTAACTGTGACGCGGTGTCACAAGCCGTAAATGATAACACGGTCGCAGAAAAATCCGCAGTAACTCACACAACTGTACACCGTATTTACACCACGCCCGGTCAGCCAATACATCAACGACCGCACACATTAACACCCGATCGGTTCGTGGCAGCAAAATCAGAATTCGAGGCATTACTCGTATCAGGTGTCATACGTAGATCAGACAGCCCGTGGGCGTCACCTATAGATTTGCCAAAGAAAAAAGGTGGGTCTTGGACACCATGTGGCGATTACAGCAAGTAAAACGCACGTACTACATCAGAGCGTTCCACAGTGCCTAATATTAGCGATTCCACAACTCAATTAGCTGGGGTAACGATATTTAGCATTATTGATTGTAAAAAAGCTTATCACCAGATACCGGTCGCAGAAGAAGACATACCGAAAGTTGCGGATTGCAGTAAGGCATCGTAATGCGATATCGATGAGCACTGCCGCCAAGTTTGGTGTCGCACGAGGGCCTTGCTACCACAGAAAAAGCTTGGAACCTTCGCATTTTATTTGATTACCTGGAATTACAACTATCCACCAGCATAACATAGTACACTGTGGACAATCCTCGAAGAGACTGGCAGGCCTTATGTAAGGATTCGTGGTAACCCACAGACGGCAGCATTATTGAATCGGCCCCTTGTGAAAACTGGGAGTGGTGGTGGTGGTGGTGGTTAGTGTTTAACGTCCCGCCGACAACGAGGTCATTAGAGACGGAGCGCAAGCTCGGGTTAGGGAAGGATTGGGAAGGAAATCGGCCGTGCCCTTTCAAAGGAACCATCCCGGCATTTGCCTGAAACGATTTAGGGAAATCACGGAAAACCTAAATCTGGATGGCCGGAGACGGGATTGAACCGTCGTCCTCCCGAATGCGAGTCCAGTGTGCTAACCCCTGCGCCACCTCGCTCGGTGAAAAGTGGGAGTCTCTAGACTGGACATTCATGAAATATTTCGCAAAATGAGGCAGCGGCACGGTTCATCTTGAAAGAATTATTGGTATATGAGTGAATGTTTTATTTGGCTTAAGCAACTTGTGATGTGAACTTCATATGAAAAAGAAGTACTCAGCTTACTTTATTAAGACTGATACCCAGCTGCGATTACGTAACGGTAACAGCGCAACCACTACACTGAGGTGAAAAAAGTCGTGGGGTACCTACTAATATCTTAGCGGACTTCCATTTGCGTGGCGTAGGGCGACAGCTCGAAATGGCAGGGAGTCAAAAAGTCGTTTGAAGTTTAAAAAGTCGCTCTGCACGAACTGATTCTCAATAGTGTGCCATAAATATTCGATGGGATTCACATCGGGTGTGCTCGAATTGTACAGAATATTCTTCAAAGCAACAGTGAACACTTGTAGCCCACTTAAATGTTTGGGAACACCAAATTCAGGAAGGCCTGGAAATTATGATGGTGATGTTTGGTTTGGAGGGATATCAACTGCGCGTTCATCAACGCCCGTACAAATTCCCAATTTTTACACAGTCCATTTTTTTTAGCAGTCTAATATAGCCACTGTCACGAATGATGACGATGGTGAAATGATAAGGACAACACAAACACGCAGTCTCCAGGCAGAGAAAATCCCCAACCCGGCCAGGATGGCTGGAAATAGTCTCCAGGTAGCCGAACATAAATATTTCCAGTCAGTGATATATTGAGTTCTACCAGAGGACTCAGTCCATTCATGTAAACACAGCGCACACCAATATGGTGCCCTTCACGTTGTATTATTAACAAACTTGGGTCTATGGCTTCGTGGGGCCTGTGCCAACCTACCATCAGCTCTTAGCAACTGAAATCGGGTTTCATATGACCAGGTCATGGATCTCCATTCATCTGGGGTCTAGCCGATATGGTTACAAACCCAGGAGCGACGCTGCAGGGGAAATCGCGCTCTTAGAAAAAGCACTCTCGTCGATCGTCTGCTGCCGTAGTTCATTAACGCCAAATTTCGCCGCACTATCCAAACAGGTGGATTTGTCGTACATCCCACAACGATTTCTGCGGCTATTTCATGCAGTATTGCTTGTCTGTCAGTACTGACAACTCTACCCAAACGCTGCTGCTGTCGATCGTTAAGGGAAGGCCGTCGGCCACTGCGTTGTCCGTGGTGTGTGACAATGCCGGAAATCTAGTATTCTCGGCACACTCTTGATACTGTGAATATCGGAATATTGGATTCCCTAACGATTTTCGGAATCTAATGTCCCCTGCTTCTAGCTCCCATTACTATTCGGCATTCGAAGTCTGTTCATTCCGTGCAGCTTAACCACGTAGGAAACCTCTTCACTTAAATCGCCTGAGTACAAATGACAGCTCCGCCAATACGTTGCCATTTTATATCTTTTATACGTGACAATTTCACCATCTTTATATGTGCGTATCGCTGTCCTATGACTTTCGTCATCTCATTTTATATCTTCTTTACATTTTGCTCCACAGAATTGGAAGGAATTATTTCATAAGACCATCTGCTATTAAATAATGCCTTATTCTGTTGTGACTGGTTATAACTTTTTGTCTTCATCTGGCAGACTTTGCAACAGAGGCACAGACCAATTGCCCATGCCTGCAGTGTATGTCAGATATATAGTTTATACTGTATAACAAACGGACTAGCACCTAAACACCATTTTGGGTATGGGTGCTGGATGTTGTTGCGTCATGCAACAGGCATACTTGCTTTCAAAGTGTTAATTTTATGATTGACATACACTCAAGTAAATGTGGTTAAACACTTTCAGCCCTAAAGTCTGCTAGATGATGATGCAAAGAAGAAACGGGTCGTAATATAGATTGGTTATTTAATGGCAGTTTTTGGTATAATATATTTTTTTATCATAACACTATAATTGGTTGGGTGCGGCTTTCCTATAGGTTATGTTCGCCTACGGACACCATCACAGACGTATAGGCTCCAGTGTCACCTCCAACTGTGGTGCCCAAAAACTACCACTCTCGTGACAATAGGGAACTTTTAAATGGGCAAGGTCTGACCGAAGAGGGCTTTTTTTGTGATAGCGCTTAGTAACAAAATGTCTTGCTATTAACCGTGCTACGTCTCTCGCATAAGTTCTTTCATTAATTTAGTGAGGATTCCTCGATGTACAGATATTATTCTGCTGCTTTAGACGATTTTATGACTTCTAGTTTCTTCTCACATCTCCAAACTAACTGCTCTTGGCTTTCCAGCATTGAATGATATGTGTACGATGTCTCTTTGCCAGATTAAATAAACTTGTTTCATAGGAAAAATTACCAGAAAGGGCGTTAAAACTCAGGGAATTCATTAACACCGCTGTCGCCGAGCGGTTATAGGTGCTTCAGTCCGGAACCACGCTGCTGCTACGATCGCAGGTTCGAATCCTGCCTCGGGCATGGATGTGTGTGATGTCCTTAGGTTAATAAGGTTTAAGTGGTTCTATGTCTAGGGCACTGATGACCTCAGATGTTAAGTCCCATTGTGCTTAGAGCCATTTGAAATATTTTTTTGAATTCATTGGCAGTTGCCGTACTAATTATTTACTCCACTTAAGTTTGCTCATCAAGCGTTGGTCCGAGACTGAGTAGTCTATAATCCACGAGCTCCAGTGTGCGACTCAAGTCCACGAATTTGGCGGATGGAGTTATCAGTCGCAAGTTTCCCGACAGTCATTTTAAGACTCACGCATTGAACAACAATTCAAGTACACAGCTACAGTTTATGAACTCTAAGTGTTTGGTAGTTAGATAGAATAAAATGTTGTAACCTCAAAACAGAAAAACTCCTAAACTTCTCAACGGTAAAAAATATAATTATGTCGTTCACATTCAGTGTAGCCTCCCAACAAAAAAAATTAATTCAGTAACCTCGTGATAATGCAATGTAACTAACCTCTCAATTAAATTGTCGCTCACTTATAACTTTTCAATAATTGACTGTGAATTTAACCTGGTAAATTTTGGACGTCAGCAGTGCTGCGTCATGGCCCTGAAAGAACATTCTAAATAAAAAAAGAAAATTTCGTACCTCAATGAAGTCGCCGGACAACGCATATATATCTGCTCTTACAATAAATTTTTCTGGCACAGCCCTGTGCAATGCTGGCCGATAGATTTGTCATTCATAAAAGGAACAACTGATTTTTCTTTTGCAATAATCGGGATGATCATGGATTGGAGAAATTAGTAAATTCTTTAAATTGAAATGAATGGTTGTTAAAAGCTACTTTTTATGAGAAAGATTATTATTAGGAGATTTTTAAAACATTTACATCGGACTTGAGATAACATTACTACATATGCGCGAGGCTGCTTTTTACCTTATACAATAATGCTCAGGCTCCGGCATCGCTGCACCACGACCGGCCCAGCCAACACAATACACCAGACCAGACTGCTCGCTAGCAACTTACTGCTACAGCTACACAGTTCCTACTGCAGTCAACACTGCTCTCTGGTCTGAGATTGTCTTATACCTTACATATCGCAGGCAGCGCGTGAGCAACACATCGAAATTACATCTGCTCGGACCTCTTACATAACCCTCCACTGGGGAGGGGGGGGGGGGGGCAAAAATTGGACTTGCCATGAGCAACAAATTTTTCTAAAATCTATTTAGTTACTAAGTTTACAGTCCCAGAGTATATACATTATTGATAAGTGCAGAACATATTAAGTAATGAAATAGAGTGCACACGCACTGAGTACAGAATATATCAAGAAATGCCAAAAAGTATACGCAATGAGTAGATAAGATATTAACAAATGACAAAGTGCACACGCACTGTATAAGTCTTTAGCATTTTTACTTAACATACCATGAAGTGAAATAAAGTGCACACGCCCTGAACACAAAATATATTAACAAATTACATAAAGTGCACGCGCACTGTATAAGTCTTTAGTATTTTTAGGACAACTGATCTCATTAACAAATGAAATAAAGTGCACACGCACTGTAAAAATCTTTAGCATTTTACAAGAACTGATTACCCTAAAAATGAAATAAAGTACATACGCACTGTAGAAGTCTTTAGCATTTTACAACAACTAGGAAAGGAATGGGAAGGATTGCATCATGGTTGTAGCACAGTAGGTTGCACGTGGCTGCACTGAAAGTCCATATCTTTCTACAGAAGCACAACACCAAGTGAGACAATCTGAAGTTCTCTTCCCTGAAGTATTTATCAGTGTAGTCAAGACACTGAAATGTTGTATTAATATTCAATGTTATCATTTTTGTAGTACATTAGGTACACCAAACAGTAGGACCATAATAACATCTCCACCGTTCAAGGTGGTGGACAGCTTGATATGTCAACACTTGTAGAATCCATACTCTCACATCAACGTAGAATTAGTGCAAAAACCAAATATAGTGCTCCATGATCATGAGGATGGACGGGACAAACGAATATTGCAGTAATTTCTGGTAATTACGAGTAGGACAGAAGGTGAAGGACATTAAGTCTTATGCTAGTCATCATTGAGAATTACACTAGTCTATCAACCGATGTGAGTAATTGTTGGCACTCATTGCCTAGTTACTAAACATTTCTGTACTATGTATGGAGTATTACAGAACATTATTCATAAGTCATCTGATTACAGTAAATATTGGCACTCACTGGCCAGTTACAAAGTATTCATATAGTTTTACAAAACATTATTCAGTACTATTCACAAGTCATCATTCAAAACAAGAGTTAATTATTGGCATAGCATTTATAGAGTATAACAAAAATATTATTTACAGAAATTATTGGCATAGCACTTATGCATTATTACAAAACATAAATCAGTATTACTCAGAACTCATCATTCAAGTGACATAGGACATATTTAAAATGTAACACACTGTAACTATTACTCAAGGTCTGTAGTCCAATAATACATAGACAGAATGGATTCAATACATCAGAAAAATTTGCGTTATATTTAGGACTAGAAATATATCTTAAACTGGTAGCATTATTTGGTTGTATACTGGTAATAGTTGGGACTGGTAATAAGTTTTTTTTTTTTTTGTGTTAGCAATGCATTGCGTTGGGATCGATAATTGCTGGAGCATGAAAATATATGCTTTTGACTTATTGCTGGAAATAAGGATTAATAACGTCATTCATCATGAGTCAGCTGTAGCAAGATTATGAAACAAGTAATGTATGTGATCACGTTCATAAATGATAGACACAACTGGGTAAAGAAAATGCAAGTACTGGAACAGGTTTAATAACTAAATGCTTATAGCATATTAATATCATGAAAAGCTTCTCCTGAAAAAAATACGAAGTGGATTATTGAGCTGAAAGAAAAAATGTATATTATGCTGAAAAGTAGTAAGCTTCGAATTAACAGGTAATGAAACGTATACTCAATATGTATCTACTCTAGCTGTCTTTTCCAAAACATTCAGTCATTATACTATGCGACATAAGACATGCTGTCAAAAGGAACTGCAACAAATACTTAAATAACTACATAGCATTTCTTAACTAACAGTAAATATATAAACGTCATCATTATCATCATCTGCAAAGAAAAACTTCATTATTCATATTACCATAACTTCATCACTATCATCACCTGCAAAAAAAAAAACTTAATTATTCATATTAGCATGTTCTTCATATAATTATGCATCATCATTTATTATCATCTGCAAAAGAGGACACTTCATTATTCATTATTCATATTACCATTTACTTCATACAACTATTCATACTATAGAGTTTCTTATTTCTAGCATATTTCATCACTAAAACCAAGATGTGTAGTTCTGTCTGACAGCTTGCTCAATCACCTTGTATTCTGAAAGAAAAATAATTAGTCAAGACTGCTATCATACGATTTGTATAGTATATTCTGGTTAATACCTGTTAATTCTGATCCATTTACTCTTCATGACAAGATATTGCATTATCTTTCGTTCATTCCGATGGTAAAATTTTCATTTCATAGTAAACCACTGAGGTTGTTTAATTTATCTCTTTTACACGGTATTGCTTTCTGAAAATGATGAATAAGGATTAATATCTTGCATTTAAATCACATACTCATTAAATAAAAACTTATTTCTAGTGATATAATTAAGCATACAGCATAGCATGACAGAAAACGTATTAGGTCAAAAACATAGACGGTTTTCAAGTGCAAAAAGTGTACACACAGTATCATAATGTAGTGGCAAAAAATGTAAAATAGTCACGATGTTGAGATATCACAAGGCAAAATGTCAATGTCAACTGGTGTTCGTTGCATCTTAAAGATTTCGTAGTGCATACAGATCAAAAATTCTACTTTCGATAGGAAAACAATCATACATACACAAAAAATGGAAAATGTGCACGGTCTGATGTCTAACGACAAGAAAAGCGACCTGCTAACCTTACCTTGCCGGGCACTTGCCAGGAAAAAAATATGATAATCATCAGTAAGTAGTCAAATAAATATAATTGCGTAAGTGGTCATGTAAAAATAAGGAAATGGCATTACAGTGTGATAAATCACAAAGTACGTTCATTCAATAAAGGGTTTAATATTGGAGATATGGTGATTGCCTCTGCTTTTTCTGGTTCTCAAAGTTTCGACGTGTACTACATTGGGGTGAGGAATGCTGCGAATTCGATATGGACCTCCGTATAGAAGCTCAAATTTACTGCATCTACTCTATCCTCTGTTGGATAAATAGTGTGTACGTACTAATATCTTCTGTCCAGCGTGAAAGTTACGGCGTGTACAAACCTGTTTTTGCTGTCTTCTCCGGCGCTCTGCGGCACGTTTGATGTTGTTGAGCGCAATGTCAATTATTTCATGGTGGCGTAGTCGACGAGATGTAGGAAAAGATACTAATTCTTTGATTTTGTTAGGTGGTTCAACATTTTTCAGTATAACAGTCGGAGATAGCATAATAGATTCATTTGGTATGGAGTTAATTACATCCTGGAATGAGAGTATGTGTGTGTCCCAATCAATATGTTTTTTATGGCAGTATATTCGACATAGTTTACCAATTTCTTTCATTAGACGTTCACCACGGTTCGAAGAAGCGTGATACTTGGATATATAGATCGGAGAAATGTTTCTTGTTCGTAACATACGTGTCCATATAGCAGATCGAAACTCTGGTCCATTGTCGGAAATTACTTTCAATACATGCCCTAGAGGAAATAAAAAATGTTTTACATATGTATTCGAAACAGATTTATCAGTAGCCTTGCGTAACGGAGTGAAGGTAACAAATTTCGAAGTGAGCTCAACAGCGACAAATATGTAGCAAAAACCTCTGTTAGTTCTCGGAATTGGACCAAAAATGTCTACAGCGGCCATGTGTCTCAATTTAACGGGTACAATGGGATGTAACGGAGGAATATGTGAAGTCGTGTCTGACTTAGCTTTCTGGCAGATTTTATACGACGCTAAAACTCGTCGAATACGTATCTCCATGTTCGCAAAATAACAGTTCTGTCTCAGTATAAGAAAACATTTTCTGGCTCCATAATGTGCGTAACTTAAATGAGTATACCAAATTAATTTGTTAACAAGCTCGTCAGGAATGCATAATAACCAATTGTTGCTGTCAGGGTGAGAGCAGCGGAACAGAATGTTATTGCGTACAGTGTAATGGTTTCTAATGGTAACATTATTCCTATCTTGCCAAAGGCGTTTAATTTATTTCCATACGTTGTCTTTGCTCTGCTCTTGTGCTATGTCTCGTAATGATACCGAAATAAAATTTTCGAATGCAACTTGTTGAATATACACTCCTGGAAATGGAAAAAAGAACACATTGACACCGGTGTGTCAGACCCACCATACTTGCTCCTGACACTGCGAGAGGGCTGTACAAGCAATGATCACACGCACGGCACAGCGGGCACACCAGGAACCGCGGTGTTGGCCGTCGAATGGCGCTAGCTGCGCAGCATTTGTGCACCGCCGCCGTCAGTGTCAGCCAGTTTGCCGTGGCATACGGAGCTCCATCGCAGTCTTTAACACTGCTAGCATGCCGCGACAGCGTGGACGTGAACCGTACGTGCAGTTGACGGACTTTGAGCGAGGGCGTATAGTGGGCATGCGGGAGGGCGGGTGGACGTACCGCCGAATTGCTCAACACGTGGGGCGTGAGGTCTCCACAGTACATCGATGTTGTCGCCAGTGGTCGGCGGAAGGTGCACGTGCCCGTCGACCTGGGACCGGACCGCAGCGACGCACGGATGCGCGCCAAGACCGTAGGATCCTACGCTGTGCCGTAGGGGACCGCACCGCCACTTCCCAGAAAATTAGGGACACTGTTGCTCCTGGGGTAGCGGCGAGGACCATTCGCAACCGTCTCCATGAAGCTGGGCTACGGTCCCGCACACCGTTAGGCCGTCTTCCGCTCACGCCCCAACATCGTGCAGCCCGCCTCCAGTGGTGTCGCGACAGGCGTGAATGGAGGGACTAATGGAGACGTGTCGTCTTCAGCGATGAGAGTCGCTTCTGCCTTGGTGCCAATGATGGTCGTATGCGTGTTTGGCGCCGTGCAGGTGAGCGCCACAATCAGGACTGCATACGACCGAGGCACACAGGGCCAACACCCGGCATCATGGTGTGGGGAGCGATCTCCTACACTGGCCGTACACCACTGGTGATCGTCGAGGGGACACTGAATAGTGCACGGTACATCCAAACCGTCATCGAACCCATCGTTCTACCATTCCTAGACCGGCAAGGGAACTTGCTGTTCCAACAGGACAATGCACGTCCGCATGTATCCCGTGCCACCCAACGTGCTCTAGAAGCTGTAAGTCAACTACCCTGGCCAGCAAGATCTCCGGATCTGTCCCCCATTGAGCATGTTTGGGACTGGATGAAGCGTCGTCTCACGCGGTCTGCACGTCCAGCACGAACGCTGGTCCAACTGAGGCGCCAGGTGGAAATGGCATGGCAAGCCGTTCCGCAGGACTACATCCAGCATCTCTACGATCGTCTCCATGGGAGAATAGCAGCCTGCATTGCCGCGAAAGGTGGATATACACTGTACTAGTGCCGACATTGTGCATGCTCTGTTGCCTGTGTCTATGTGCCTGTGGTTCTGTCAGTGTGATCATGTGATGTATCTGACCCCAGGAATGTGTCAATAAAGTTTCCCCTTCCTGGGACAATGAATTCACGGTGTTCTTATTTCAATTTCCAGGAGTGTACATGACGCTAGAATTTGCTTGGCAGAAGTTGGTTGCGATGTATTGCTGATTGTTGCTGAGAGAACGGGATAGTGCATTTGCTACACTATTTTGTGTACCGGGAATGTGAACAATTGTAAAATTAAATTCCTGTAAATAAAGTTTCCATCTACTTAATCTATCATGTGTAAATTTTGCTGAAAGTAAAAACTGTATAGCTCTATGATCTGTGTAGACGGTAGTATGTCTTCCATAAAGAAAATGCCTAAATCTCGTAAAAGCCCATACAACACATAATGTTTCAAGTTCTGTAACAGAATAATTGCGTTCAGCAGGTGACAGAATGCGACTCGCAAAGGCGATGTTTTTAATTACTGTAGTACCGTCTTCTTCAATTTCCTGAAAAATGTGTACGCCTAAAGCGGTGTTAGAACTGTCGGTGGCAATGGAAAAATTTTTAGTAAGATCTGTGTATGATAAAAGAGGTGCATTCAACAAAGGTTGTTTCAGACTGACAAATTCAGACTGGGCTTGGCTATCCCACGACCAAATAGTGTTTTTACCCGTCAACTGGCATAATCTAGGGGTGCCTAAGGCAGAGTAATGAATAAATTTACGGAAAAAGTTAATTAATCCCAGAAAGCTGCGTAATTATTTCTTCGTCGTGGGTACAGTAATGTCACGTAAAGCTTCAAGTTTTTCCGGGTCAGGCGCAATGCCTTCTGTTGAAATTACATGTCCAAGAAATTTTATGGAAGTTTTACCAAAGTGCGATTTGCTAAGATTAACTGTGAGTCCTTGTGCACGAAAAGTTTGCAACAGTTATTCCAGAATCAGATTATGTTCAGACCAGTTAGCTTCTGCAATAAGAATGTCGTCTACATACGTTGTGATTCGGTCTTTAATGTCGTCAAAACTAATAACATTTTAGTGAACAAGATTCTGTGTGTCCAAAAATATGGCTTACGTTGCTGGAAGATGCAACCCGTACTGCATATGGTCAAATTCTTTCTGACGTACTGTTATTTGCGGGAGGATGCTGTGGCATTTCAGCTATTTGTACTGTTCTGTTATTTCTTCCTGACGTATTACGTTCGGGATGATATCTACTGTCTGGTTCATTCATGATAATCTGTTGTTGCGGATGATTCTGCTGCTGATAGGACCGACTGTTACGCTGAAAACTGTGGCCATTACTTTTACGTCCGTCATGATAGTCATTGCTATACGGCGCGTTGCGATATGAGTTGAAATGGTGTGTTTTCTGTACGTAGTGATTTCCTTGTTGCTGTGGATTACTATTTGATGGAGCCGACGCTATTCGTGTAGGCGGCGAAACATTAAAGCTTGGTTAACCTTGCACATTACATTGTTGGTTAGGTATGCTAACCGACTGGTTTTGTTGTTGTTGTGGGGAAAAACCTCTATTGTTACCAAACTTTGTTTCCTGTTGCTGATAATTTTGTCGATACTGATAATTAAAATTTTGTCACTCATTAAAATTACGCTGGTAGCTCTTGTCATTCCAAGAGTGTCCAATGAAAACTGTCACCCTCGGCAAAAGCAGTCACATCTGGCTTTCTCCACTCATTCCCAATTCTAGATAGATCGATAGTTGAAGAGCTGTTTTGATAGATATGAAGGATAGTAAAAGAGACGGCAGCAGTGCAGAAAACTAAAGATGAAAGCACTACTACGGCTTGGGGCCCTGTGCACGCTATGGCACATATTCATCGAAGTGTAATGAATCCCCTGAGGTCAATTCCGCGCTGCAAATAAATTTTAGTTTCTGCGTTACAGGCAATGTCGGTGAAAATTCAAAAACAAATTGTTGTATCCAGCCCAATTCTAGTTTCTGCATTACAGGCCAAGCTGATAAAAATACAAAAGCAATTTGTCGTATCCAGTCCAAAGGATGTATTTGCGTTCTAACATTTTTAAATACCTTAGATTTTTTTACGGATAAAAATTGCTTATAATCAACGTTATCGTCTCTGAATGTGTGAAGAGGTTCAGGATTGCATGAGAATCTATTTATCTGTGTCTGTTCGGATTCTACGTCACGTAGTCTCTGTAAATTACCTAAGTTACACTGGCTGTGTGAGTCTGACAAATGTTCGGAAAGTGGCGTATGCTGTGATGTGTTAAAAGCTGAAATGTTTTTCATCTCCGTCAATTCGTGCTGTAAAGATGACAATTTTCTACGTAATGTATTATTGGACGAACCTATCTCACTGATCGTCTGCTGTAAATTTTGGAATTCGGGTGTTTGATTATGCGAAACTGGTGACGTATCGTCTGATTTGGTGTCATTATTATTTTCGATAAAATCAATACGACTGGCCAATTCATCATATTTTTCATTCAGTGCTTTTACCTGATCATCTTTTTTAGTATCACAAGCATTAATTTGTTTTTGTATTTTACGTGGGGTTTTGTTCAATTTTTTTAACGTCTGCTTTGATGGCATCGGAATCCTGTATTAGTTCCAACTTTTCAAGTCTGTTGGTCATTGTCTGAAAGTCTAACGTGCGTGTGTCTCTTTTTGTTTTAAGATCGGAGATTTCATCATGCAATTCGGTGTTCAACTGTTTGATTTCGTCTGATACTGTAGCAATATTGTTGTCTACGTATGTTTTTGCTTTCGTAAACAATTTACGCTTATCTTCCTGTCTCTGTGCAGTAATTGTTTCCATGACTTGTTGCTTTACTTTATTCTGTTCCTGTATAAATTTACGGTAACGCGTTTCACTGTTTTGTAGGTGGTGATCAAAACGTTCGTCATTTTGGCTGTTCTGTTGGTCAAATTTCGTGTCTACTTTCGCATCCAGTGTGCGTGAAAGTTCTGCTGACATTAATTTAAACTCGTCGCGTAACTGTGTTGCGTTTTCAGAACATTGTTTAGCGACTGCACTAATTTCATCTCAAAGTAATTTAGCTGTGGCTGCATGTGTATTGCTTAATTCTTGTGCCACAGATCTAATTTCTTCACTACTGTTCCTAACACATGCCTTAATTTCCTCACGTAATTGTTCCTTACTATCATGACATTGCGCGGCAACGGCTGTAACCTGTTCACTAAGCTGATTGGAATTGTTGTCTAGTTTTTCATTCAACTGTTTTGAATTGTTATCTTGTTTTTCATTAAGTTGTTTGAAACTGTCGTCTTGTTCTTTCTTGAATTGTAATAATGCTACAACTTGATCCATGCCAAAACGACCTACTCTATTCTCTGTGCTGTTTGATGGGGTACCTGCAGTTGTCATGTTTTGTGTAACCATTTGGTCATTCTCTGATTCTTGAAAAGGTTCGCCAATTGGATGTGCACTGTGGGTCACTACCTCGGAATCAAATAAATCTGACGTATTTTGACTACATTGTTCATCTTCGTGAGAAAAATTTATCTGTTGACTATGCAAATTTTGCAAACCGGGTGTGTCAAACTGGGCTGCGTTCATTGTATCGGAACGTGCCGCGTCATCAATTGTTAAATTTACTGTGGACATAATTGAATTTCTTTGCCCATCATTAGGATTTAACTCAATACTAGTGATCGGCAGGCACTGATTATCTGTAACTAGACGATTATCACTATTGCACTGAGTGTCGCTAGTATTATCAGTCAAATTATTCGAGTCGGCTATTTCACTCATTGCACATCGCGATGTACTGTTAACAGTTTTTCGCGTCAATTTCACAATTCAAAATTAAACACAAAATCAATCAAAGTCAAAGCAAAAATGAAACAAATACAATTACAACAAAGAGCAATAATTTGCCGATGACCTGTGAAAGAAAGAGTGACAAGTTAGTAAATGCGTTGCGCCAGATGCAAACTACAGTTAATATTATGTAAATAACAGCAGATATATGACTACTTCTCAGAAATTCACAAAAATACGATCCGGGCCGGCTGTCGACAAGTGTAACCTCCCCACAAAATAAAATAAATAATATAAATAATATCGTCATTTAGTGTAACCACAAAACAGAAAAATTCCTAAACTTCTCAACGGTAAAAAATATAATTATGTCGTTCAAATTCAGTGTAACCTCCCAACAACAAAAATAAATTCAGTAACCTGGTGATAATACAATGTAACTAACCTCTCAATTAAATTGTCGCTCACTTATAACTTTTCAATAATTGACTGTGAATTTAACCTGGTAAATTTTGGACGTCAGCAGTGCTGTGTCATGGCCCTGAAAGATCATTCTGAATAAAAAAAGAAAAATTTTTACCTCAATGAAGTCGCCGGATAACGCATATATATATGCTCTTACAATAAATTTTTCTGGCACAGCCCTGTGCAATGCTGGCCGATAGATTTGTCATTTATAAAAGGAACAACTGATTTTTCTTTTGCAATAATCGGGATGACCATGGATTGGAGAAATTTGTAAATTCTTTAAATTGAAATGAACGGTTGTTAAAAGTTACTTTTTATGAGAAAGATTATTATTAGGAGATTCTTAAAACATTTACATCGGACTTGAGATAACATTACTACATATGCGCGAGGCTGCTTTTTACCTTATACAATAATGCTCAGGCTCCGGCATCGCTGCACCACGACCGGCCCAGCCAACACGATACACCAGACCAGACTGCTCGCTAGCAACTTACTGCTACAGCTAAACAGTTCCTACTGCAGTCAACGCTGCTCTCTGGTCTGAGATTCTCTTATACCTTACATATCGCAGGCAGCGCGTGAGCAATACATCGAAATTACATCTGCTCGGACCTCTTACAATGTTGTTTTCTAGCCGCATCACTGAGATAAAATCTCGACTTTTTACTCTCAGCTGCTTAACACCCGCACGGGTTCAAAAAAAAAAAATGGTCCAAATGGCTGTGAGCACTATGCGACTTAACTGCTGTGGTCATCAGTCCCCTAGAACTTAGAACTACTTAAACCTAACTAACCTAAGGCGATCACACACATCCATGCCCGAGGCAGGATTCGAACCTGCGACCGTAGCGGTCACGCGGTTCCAGACAGTAGCGCCTAGAACCGCACGGCCACTCCGGCCGGCTCCCGCAGAGGTCTAGCCTCTTGACAGTATAGGGAACGTATCCACCATATACACGTCAGGTTGGCTCCATCACTCGATGTACAGAATGTCAACCGATAATGACAGGAACCTAAATGCCGATAGTTTCACCATCTTGTGCGCATAAATTTTAGAAAACAAGGATGTGAGAAACTACGACGCCGTTTCTTATCTGACTTAACTGTGTTACGTATATTGCGGCTCAATAGCAACACGTACTGCAGGAAAGATGGTGCAACCGCTTTCACGTGCAATCGACGGTGGACCCTTCGCGATTCAGCCGAAGGGACCAAGCCAGCATCATTTTTTCCTTACTTCAGCGAGCGGACTGGTAAGACAGGACACTTCTCCTGAAAATCCTTCACTGTTAGTAGTCGGCATGAGTTACAGTTTCTAATATAGAGCCTCGTGGCTGCTAACAACATGTCAACCGTGACTGGCCTGGTCTGTAAAAGTTTCGAAATTTGTGGTAAGGTCTTATGGAACCAAACTGCTGATTTCATCGATCCCTACTTGATCTAACTTAAACTATCTTACGCTAAGGATAACACACACACACACACACACACACACACCTATGCCCGAGGCAGGACACGAACCTCCGACGGGGGGAGCCGAGCGAACCGTGACAAGACGCCCTCGACCGCTGGGCTGCCCCGCCGTAGTAGTCACGGGGTGTATTGACGTGAATTATCATGACGTCACAAACTTACAGCCACCTTGTTAGTATCTCCAAATAATGGCTTCTGGTGCAAGTGTTTTGATAAAAAAATTCCATATTGTATCATTTATAAGTGTTCTAATCATTCTGAGTAGAGACTAAAAGGAATCGCATTCGGAAGTGGACCCATTCAAGTGATATTTTCCTCTATATGCACATGAATTTTAGTTGCGCTGGTTGCTTTCACTGTAGTGGATCTATATCTGTAATTTTACTTAAATTTCCTATCGATACGACTCGAAGAGCACTCTTGTTGAACGCTGTAAACTCTCAAGACTTAGCAAAACATGTTCTCAGAATTTTTGGGAAGAGCACATACACGGGACATCAGTTTCATCAGAGTTGGATTACGAAATCAGCCTTTTCACATTAAGTACTTCGCTTCTTGGTTATTCGAAACCTGCAACCAAAAGAAAGTTACATTAAACAGGCCAAATGTGTCGTGTTACTGGATCAAATACGTCCTTAAGACCAGGCAAAACGTCTGCCTTTCTGGCACTGTTATTCACGAAAGCACAATAATACTGTGTTTGCTATCTGAAACAACTGTTGCGTAAAAATGAAAAAAATATTAACAAGAAGCAATTGTTAACAGCAGGCCAGTGATGTTTAAGTCCAATAACATTGCAGCACCGGCTTCAGGAGATGTTCAGAGAATGTTTGTGGCACACCTCATCTTATTATATGTCTGTACACGAAACGCACCTTCCTTCACATGCGTTAATTCGGCCCTCCGTTGGATCGTTGTGAACGTTGCTCCCTAGCATCTAGAACGCGGACACTTCCTCTCCCCCTGAGAAACATTATTTATAAAAACATCGATGGTACCCACTACTGTCTTAAGACTCCTGGGAGTAGAAGGACCGGGCAAAATAAGGATATATCATCACTTGTATCACTATTTTTACTAACGCCCCTCAGGTAAAACAACTTTACCAATTACGTCAACAGGTCCTTGACGTATTGTACAAACCATTCACTTGGATAAAACAATTTAAGAAGAATTACTGATAACCGAGAAAAATCTCTTCAAAGGTTCTTTCCCTTTGTTAAAAGGATAAACGATTGAGTACAACCTCAAGAACACCCAAAATAACAGAGTTTTATAACAAGTGTAACAAGGTTCGAAAGCAATCTTCAGAAGAGAGGCCGTATACATCTTTGGAACAGGTTTGACCAAAATGAAACAAATAATTCAGGATGGCGTGAAAGGAGTTTATTAAAAGGAAAGAAAAACGATTAAAGCTGCTTGATATAAAAGCACTACGCATCGGGCAGTGCGGTTCGGACGAACGGCCACGAAATTACTTAGAGCTGGCCCAATATGTTGTTCACCACATTCTTCCTTTATAACGTAAGTAGACAGTGGGTACACGCCCCAAGGTGCAAACATACGATGATAGCCTGATGAACAGAGCAGTAACTTTAAAGTAAAACGAGTAAAAACTTAAGTCATCAGATTTCACGCTGGTAGCGTAGACAAAATAGTTATGATAAGCAGCGAAAAGACAATAAGGTAACTGGCTAAGGCAGTTACTCACAGTTACATCTGATTGTAAAGAGGTTCAGCTACAAACCGAGATTGAGCTTCACATCACGCCACGAGGTGGAAACGGTAAATGCTAAACCGTCGCGCGGGACGGAAAACTTAGGTGGAAGGAAGGTGCGAACGTTTGATGACGAACCTCAGCTACGTTAAACACAAGCTTGGCTTGGAAATATAGCCCACCAAAATACATGCAACCGTATTTGCCCCCGTAAGCCGCATAAGCTAGATGGTTCCAAATAACTAAAGAAAACGAATTGGCGATTTAGTGCACAGCGTTCCAGGGGAACAAATAGAAAAAAGAGTCACGAATAATGACACATTGAACATAAAAATAATTACAAAATCCCAATAATAATTTAAAACACACAATAAATCCCAATGGGACTTAACTGCTGTGGTCATCAGTCCCCTAGAACTTAGAACTACTAAACCTAACTAACCTAAGGACAACACACACATCCATGTCCGAGGCAGGATTCGAACCTGCGACCGTAGCGGTCGCGTGGCTCCAGACTGTAGCGCCTAGAACCGCTCGGCCACATCGGCCGGCACAATCAAATAAAAACTCTATGACAATTACCAAATTGAAACTATTATTTTTTCACACGAGCGATACGTGCGCCAACACGCCTGGCCGGACACAGGAACAGGAAACACAACAGGAGGGTGAACCGACTCAGATCTAGAAGCAAACAGACGCAAACATGCGCAGATAGCGAACCAGTCACAATTATCACGCTCACAGCGGGGAGCAAGATCAGTCTTTACGCATGCCGCGTGGTCTCGGCACCGAAGCGACGAACTAAAATTAGCTCAGAATGAGATTTTCACTCTGCAGCGGAGTGTGCGCTGATATGAAACTTCCTGGCAGATTAAAACTGTGTGCCCGACCGAGACTCGAACTCGGGACCTTTGCCTTTCGCGGGCAAGTGCTCTGCCATCTGAGCTACCGAAGCACGACTCACGCCCGGTACTCACAGCTTTACTTCTGCTCACCGAGCATCCAAAGCCTGTAAGCGGTAACTAACACTGGAAACACTTGGAGCCACCAGGAGGTGGGTAAATGACGACGACCCACCGGCCGCCTCCACTTCTCGTTGGCCTAAAGAGTAATGTGTAGACTCCAGTTTTCGGTGCACGTCCCTCGTGTCCGAAAGATGCTCAGTCAGACAAACTTCGAAGTCACATATGCAGTAGCCGGCCGAAGTGGCCGAGCGGTTCTAGGCGCTTCAGTCTGGAACCGCGCGACCGCTACGGTCGCAGGTTCGAATCCTGGCTCGGGCATAGATGTGTGTGATGTCCTTAGGTTAGTTAGATTTAAGTATTTCTAAGTTCTAGGGGGCTGAAAACCTCAGATGTTAAGTGCCTTAGTGCTCAGAGCCATTTGAACCAACACATGCTGTAGAAGAAACAGCCACCCTGTTGCACCGCAGACCTGCGCTGTCCATGCTGCTTCATTAACTACCTCAACCCGAAAACGACCTCAACACCACTTGCACCGAACGCGCCACGCCCACTTCACGCCACAGATCGTGTTCCCGGAGACGCGGCGCAAGATATCGATCGCGCAGCGGTTCAGTCACTTATTGTCATTCGTTTTTATGTATTTTAAAAATCGTCTGTGTAATCTTTCGCTGAACAACGGTTATATCAACTGCCAGTGCACCATTTCCTGGCTTACTGCATTAATGGTTAGGAGAAAGAAGATCCTCAGTCTGCGATCCTGAGGAGTTAGCCATCAAAAGCTTGAGAATTGTATCTTAGTAGGCACGGCAAGAAAACCCAGAATATTTGTCCACGTAGAATTTAAATTGCTCTCTCTAATTAATATTTCACATTTCCCAATTGTGTTAGCTGATTTACAGTAGTAATAATTGGAAATACCCTGCATTAAGCAGTTGTAAGTAGGCTGTTTAGGGTTTTATGTTGGTAACGCCACGTAGCGCTCTGTATGAAAATCATTGACTGTGCTGTGTGCAGTCTGTGGCTGGTTGGCATTGTTGGAATGTGTTGGGCAGTTGGATGTGAACAGCGCGTAGCGTTGTGCAGTTGGTGGTGAGCCGTCAGCAGTACTGGATGTGGGGAGAGAGATGCCAGGGATTTGAGAGCGGACAATCTGGAGGTGTGTCCGTCAGAAAAATGAAATTTGTAAGACTGGATGTCAAAAACACTATTAATGTAAATACATTGTTTGTTCTCTCTCAAAATCTTTCATTTGCTAACTATGCCTATGAGTAGTTAGTGCTTCAGTAGTTAGAATGTTTTATTTAGCTGGCAGTATTGGCGCTCTCTGCATTGCAGTAGTTCGAGTAACGAAGATTTTTGTGAGGTAAGTTATTCATGAGAGGTAAAGGTTATTGTTAGTCAGGGCCATTCCTATGTAGGGATTATTGAAAGTCAGACTGCGTTGCGCTAAAATATTGAGTGTCAGTTTAGTGATTATCAGAATAAGAGAAAACTGTCTGAGTACGTTGAGTTTTACTCAGCTGTTTGAAAATCAAATAAATAAGAGGTTTACTAACACAGTAATTCATAATTTTTCTAAGGGGGCGATTCACGGTGATTCATCCAGGGCTTATGAATTATACAAACGAAACATCAACTCATTTACAAAGATTTACATCATTTTGGAGTACATCTCGATATGTAACGACGAACAAGTGAACGACGGTCAACACTGGCACGGTATGTACAGCACAAAATCTAATACTGAAGAGGCAAGACATTCAGAGCCAGCTTCTCGAAGTGGAGTACATGCCCACTGCTTCTCTGCGATGACCTCAGTGACCACACATTTTTAGTGTACCGAAACTAGCACGGTTGACAAATAAATTGCCTCTGTATTGAAAGAGGCCGTCAGATCTCACGAACCAGAGGGAATGGTGCTTTACACACACAGGATGAATATGTATAGAAAATCGGCACCGTGATCACGCTGCCAGATGACAGCACTGGCTTGTGTCATCCCACTTGCAGCAAGACACCAAAAAAGGTAATCTGTCTAGACCCACTTGACGAGTAATACATGACGCAACTACTGGTGACTCTTCCGTTTGCGTAGCCATTTTACCGTTCCGAACGTTTCATCCACAACTGCAATGGGCATCTTCAGACATGCTACTGGCACTACTTGGTCATGCTGACTGACGGACGTCGGAGAGCGATAAAATACTGTTCAAAATGGACGTGTTCAGGTGATCGGCAGCGATAATCCTTGTCAGAGGTGAAACCATCGATTGTCATGTGTGAAATATAAAACTGCCTGTCCTGTGGAGCCATTCACCATATAACTCAAATATTCACCATTTCCTTTTGTCTGCTAAAAATATCGACATGGTTATGTATTTCAAGGGTTCGTTATATAGGGTGAGGCAGCTATGGCAGGCCACAGAAAATGTATCCAGAATGTATAAATAAATCGAAGTGAGGTTTTCGCTACGTTATGGCCGACTTCTGTAGTTCATAGACGTTTGAGACTTGAAGTCGCTAGAGCCATGTAGTCACATTTGATTAAAGCTCCTGCCCCTCGGTTTCAGGCAGAATCCCCCATTTCCCTCGATGATGATGTGCTACTCCGATACGGATGGATAGGCTCTGTAATGCTATTCCAGTTTCGGGTGAACAGATAATTGCGATGTGGATTTGGATTGAGAAGGGAGGCGTATTAGGATAGCCTGCAGTCCTGTAAAAGCATTGTGCCCGTGTGGTTTAGTGGTTAGCGCATCTGCCTAGTGAGCGGGTGATCCGGTTTCTAATCCCAGATTTGGTACAAATTTTCATTCATTACTTCAGTATGCAATTACACATCATAGATGTGGGAGATTTTGAAAGGTTTCTAGTAACATGTACTCTCATTTAAAAAGCATCAAGGTAACAGCGCCAGAAACCCCTGTCCCATCGTCAGAAGAAGTACCTCAAACGTCTATCCTATTACACCAAATACAACCAAACATGTAACTCTTGTGTTTACCTGTGCTCTTGAAGCCAATCAGTTTGTGTTCTTCTGTTGTCGCACTCGGATAACTTCTTCATCAAACTACTGAGACATTCACAGAGGTAGGAACAGTCGAAAAGTGAATATCGTCTATAACGCATGTTGCCCTATTATAAGAGACGCTGAAGAGTATCCAGATCTTGCCAGTCACTCACGATCTGCCTTTGTAAACATTACAAAAAGTTATAGAAACTGGAAGTATGGAGAATAAAACACGCCAAGGAGGAAAAGAACAACTGACGAGAAAATGAAAGTAGCATTCTGGCAGCAGTAACACACAATGCAAATGTCGCTAAGAGGGATCTCGTAAGCAGGAGACGAATCAACCGAAAGGCGGTTCACCGTACACTACAAATGGTTCAAATGCCTCTGAGCACTATGGGACTTAACTTCTAAGGTCATCAGTCCCCTAGAACTTAGAACTACTTAAACCTAACTAACCTAAGGACATCACACACATCCATGCCCGAGGCAGGATTCGAACCTGCGACCGTAGCAGTCCAGCGGTTCCAGACTGTAGCGCCTAGAACCGCTCGGTCACCCCGGCCGGCAATAAGGAAACACTAACGACCCATTACAACATAGTACTGTGCTGCCATAAACTCCAGATGAAATACAGCGTGCGATATTGGTTCTCCAGAATTGCTTAACACTGTGTACCAATGCTCAGTGTCACCATTTTGAACACTAGCTGTGATAGCTGTGATAATGAACACACGAACCGTAAATGACTTACCTGCTTGCTTATATTTTGTATAATATAGTGGATGTCTTACGGTAACATCGGGACAGTGCCTTTCGGTGCTGTTATCTTGATACTACTTGTATTTGGTCACATAACACACAGGTTATGTCACTGCAGTTCTCGTAGAGGCTTCTTTCAAGTGCAACAGAAAAATATACATAGTTCCACTACAAGAAACAAAGCTGCTGTCGTAATTCGGCGACTGTATACCATAAAAATGACTTGCGATCATTATGAAATTCGCCATATATTGCCTTATAACTTGGCGGTACCATATTTCACTACCATACAATGATGTGGTCCAAACGTACATATAGCAGTACAGACAAAATTTTAGTTTAAGAAAACTTCACGATTTCCTGACTTTAGGGCATACTCTAGTACAGTCCATTTTTTTTGTCTTCCCTAGTCCTCAAAGACGTTTCTATTCCTTCAGTCGAGTATTCACTTTTCCCTTCGTGGCCCAATGTACACGTTAACAAACGTACACGGAATCTTATATACCTAGAATGACGACAAAGGAGTGCGTTTATCCATTACAGAACGGAGTACTTAAATTATTAGTTGGTCTAAGAACTTGTGCGCTGTCATGTTTCTGAAAATTCTTTGCGATATGATCAGATACTTTTTGATAAACTGGAGAGGAACTGTGTTCTTAAACCTCTGTGCTTCATCGTTATCCTTTGCCTACAGTTCTTTGGTCGTATAACCCTATTTACTTCTTTTCCTCAGTAGCCATTTTTATCGAAAGCATGCTTCAGATATTTTATTTCGGTATCCAGCTATTCAGGCATGCAAAATTTTTTAACTCTGTCAACAAATATTTTATGACTCTCCTCTTTTGTTGTGGATGATGGTTTGAGTTCATACGTAAGTATCAGTCCCTATGTGTGACTTTCGGAAAAGGTCTCACTCTTCCATCGGTTTGTCTGGTAGTTAAAACATCGAAGAAAAATATTCTGTTGTTATTTTCTACTTTCATGGTAAGCTATATGTTTGGATTTATATTACTTAAATAAAAAAGAATTTATCTAAGACTTTCGTACAATGTAACCGAGCCACAAGTGTACCATCCACAAATCTGTACCATCGACATGGCTTCTTATTGGGAGATATATGGGAAATTCCATGTACTTGTGGTAACACCTACATTCCCATTACGAATATAAATATAAATACATGTCTGAACGGGCGTAAAATGCTTTATCGACTAGGAAGGCCAAATCAGTATTCGTAGAGCATTCTCTTCACTCGGGAAATCATGACCTAAGGCTTTAAGACCCCAAAATTTTGTCTGCAATGGCGAACTATTATTCACAGTTATGTGGAGAGACCATCGAAACGTATCAATACGACGACAGCTTTTACTAGAAAAGAAGAATACACGATATTTAGTAATATATGCACAGACCCTCTAAGAGTCGTTAGATGAGTGAGTTTTATGCCTCACAGACGGCAATCGACAGTTAATTTTTATCTCTGACACGCATTATCTCCGCTGATTACGTATTAACTCGACCAAGCCCCTCTTCCACAGTATTTATGTCTCTCTTACCCGACCTACCCGTCAGTCGGCGACTCAAGGGAAGCAGTAGCACGTTCGAAGATATACACTGCACCTTTGGCGGAAATCTTTCATGGTAGACAGACATACAACTCGCAAGAGATTCAAGCATGCTAAGAAACCACCGACTGTCTTGGGAGAGGATGAATACTTACCTGACTCCCAGTATCATTTGCAAACCTACCTGTTCAGTACATCTGCATTAGTATAGCGGGAGAGGTATGCAGCTGCGCTATTCTCAATTACTAGTTTTGGTATGGCCGAAAGAGGGCACGAACTCTGACTGGAAGGATTTTTTTTTTGGGGTCATCAGCCTTCTTACTGGTTTGATGAGACCCACCACTAATTCCATTAGCTCTTGTGTGGAGCAACAAGCCATACCTCTGACGCAATAGCTGCTGTCAGAGGCCTGACAGTGTAGTCAATAGCCTGCAACAAACTGTTAAACAAACACAGTGGAACGACAGCTTCTGACCAGTAGTAAAGAAGCAGGCCACATTCAGTCGTAACGAAAAGAGCCTCACGTCATTACCTCCTACCGATCTCCATACATACTGGAATTCTTCAGCACTGAACTGAGTTGGTCATCAGGATCAATGGCGTTTGTAAGAAGCACTGGATTCAATTATTATTGAGGTGCAGATATTACATGTTCTAGCACATTTCATGTACATGCTGCATGCAGTTCCCAAGATGACAACATCCAAGTAACCACCACCTATCACTCATGGAACCTCGCACTGGCTGGCTATCACATCACTCATAGACTAAGGATCTTACAACACTAGTACACCTCGCGATGGCTGTCACACTAGCAGCAGAGTCACTGCTGGGTGAAAGGGCCATCCAGCGCCTCTGTTCCTGATCAAGGCTGCAAGTTCTTCTGGGCGTGGGGCTAGAGTTGGCCGACTACACGACTTCCAGCAGCGCGGTATATCTGTATGGATCACTGCAAGTTAGTAAACTTCCAGACCGGGATCGAGGCCGCTCTAATGCAGTGTGGAGGAAAAGCATCGCACTACAGCTTCGCCTACCAGACGGCAGCCCTCAAGGCCATAGTGCTGATGCAGCAATTTCGGCTACTAGTACAGCGGAGCCGACAACAAGAGTCGGTGGAATTCCTCCATGTCACTAGTAGGAGGCATCAGCCAAGGCCGACAAGATCTGTAAATCTGAATAAGTACTAACTTGCTAGTCATGTTTTATTAGGTCCAAAAGACGCTCAACATATTCTATAACACCATCCTGATAACGTAGAAGTGTCTCTGTTCGGCACCCCTACAGAATTAAGAGGATTTAATCTGATTAACCAGCACCAAAAAGGAAAGGCAGAATAATGTTAACCTGCATCAACGTTCGTAATAGCTGTTTCAGGACGTCTCTGTGTCTTCTTTAGTCGTACTTGTAAAAAAAAGCACTCCTTGAGTGACTTAATAAAAAAATTTTTGGTATCAAAAAGTCTTCAATTTGGCACGCAGAAAAGTGCTCTGAAGTTGTAAAAAATCTGTAACTTCAAAGTATTGACTGTTGAGATCCCACCCTACTGTAGAGTCCTGGCCCCATTCGAGTTCCTCTATTTTCCACATTACAGTGAATTTGTGCTTGGGGAACGAAAATTCACGAAAGATAGCTTTAGGAACAGGATCCGCCTTAGGTAAGATTTTGGATAACATTCATTGACGTTAGAGGCTACTGCGATGAGCTACAGGGCGTATTTGACCAATAAAGCATAATCAGCGACAGCGAGTGGAGTTATTACTTTGTGCTGGCACTTGATTACGAAAACAGATTCATCGCCAGCAAGCTCTACATAATCTGAAGAACAAACTTCAAATCCACTTAGTGTATGACTATTCAGTACTCGCCTCTAGGGAGCGGAACGGCTGTTGCACTGCTTTGCTTGTCGGCAGACGGGATATGCGACTATTTGGCATCCGCAAGCTGTGCTCGCGCCAAGTATACTCAAGTGACCGGCAGTTCGCCTGTTGGCCACTGTGCAGCTCATGGCGCTACTGTGGAAGTACTGCACAGGGCGTGAAGCGAAACCGGGCTTCCGGGACGCTCGTTAAGGCTAATTGGAGCTCGAATGGCGATCTCTCTACTATCTTGCGTTCTGTGGCAGTTGCATGCGATGCGCGCACCGCCGGAACGTTGCAGTGGGTACACGAGGGAGCAACTCATGAGATGCCGACCGTGGTTTGCAGAAACAGGGGTTGTGACGGGGCGGTTCGACGAACACACGCAGGCACCCACACAAGCACGTAGGCACAGAACCACCCCCACACCCCCTCCACCCCCACCCCCCCCCCCCTACACACACGGACACGAGAGCGAATTGTGCACGCACACACACACACACACACACACACACATATATATATATATATATATATATATATATATATATATATATATATATATATATACGTCCATAAGAAAACTAACGTGCGTTTTGAGTACAGATCTCAATCTTTCCTACACGGTGGTCTCCAGAAGAAACTATTACTCGAATAAACTCCGGGGATGTGATTAGAGGGTAGCTTGTGGTCTAGGGGTAGCGTCTTCGGTTCCGGGTTCGATCCCCGCCACTGCCTAAGTTTTGATAAATAATCAGCATTGGCGGCCGAAGACTTCCGGCATAAGAAGTCAGCCTCATTCTGCCAACGGCCTTGTCAAAGAGGGCGGAGGAGCGGATAGAGGTTCAGGGCACTCTCTTGTCCTAGGGGTGGGAAATTGCCCCTAAAGGCGGAAGAATCAGCAATGATCAACGACGTGAGGATGCAGAAGGCAATGGAAACCACTGCATTAAAGACACGTAACGTGTATCCACAGGAAATGTGGCCTGTAATTGAAGAAGTGTCATGATGATCTCTCCATTGGCAAAAGATTCCGGAATAGTCCACCATTCGGATCTCCGAGAGGGGCTGCCAAGGGGGAGGTTACCATGAGAAAAAGATTGAATAATCAACGAAAGAATAACGTTCTATGAGGCGGGGCGTGGAATGTCAAATGCTTGAACGCGGTAGGGAAACTAGAAAATCTGAAAAGGGAAATGCAAAGGCTCAATCTAGATATAGTAGGGGTCAGTGAAGTGAAGTGGAAGGAAGACAAGGATTTCTGGTCAGATGAGTATCGGGTAATATCAACAGCAGCAGAAAATGGTATAACAGGTGTAGGATTCGTTATGAATAGGAAGGTAGGGCAGAGGGTGTGTTACTGTGAACAGTTCAGTGACCGGGTTGTTCTAATCAGAATCGACAGCAGACCAACACCGACAACGATAGTTCAGGTATACATGCCGACGTCGCAAGCTGAAGATGAACAGATAGAGAAAGTGTATGTAATGCAGGATGTAAAGGGGGACGAAAATCTAATAGTCATGGGCGACTGGAATGCTGTTGTAGGGGAAGGAGTACAAGAAAATGTTACAAGAGAATATGGGCTCGGGATAAGGAATAAAAGAGGAGAAAGACTAACTGAGTTCTGTAACAAGTTTCAGCTAGTAATAGCGAATACCCTGTTCAAGAATCACAAGAGGAGGAGGTATACTTGGACAAGGCTGGGAGATACGGGAAGATTTCAATTAGATTACATCATGGTCAGACAGAGATTCCGAAATCAGATACTGGACTGTTAGGCATACCCAGGAGCAGATATAGACTCAGATCACAATATAGTAGTGACGAAGAGTAGGCTGAAGTTCAAGACATTAGTCAGGAAGAATCAATACACAAAGAAGTGGGATACGGAAGTACTAAGGAATGACGAGATACGTTTGAAGTTCTCTAAAGAATGGTTCAAATGGCTCTGAGCACTATGGGACTCAACTGCTGAGGTCATTAGTCCCCTAGAACTTAGAACTAGTTAAACATAACTAACCTAAGGACATCACAAATATCCATGCCCGAGGCAGGATTCGAACCTGCGACCGTAGCGGTCTTGCGGTTCCAGACTGCAGCGCCTTTAACCGCACGGCAGAGGGAATCGAACCCGGGAAACCGGGCGTGGGAAACGAGAACGCTACCGCACGACCACGAGATGCAGACTAGGAAAGAATACTTTGAAAGCCTCTATGAGGGTGAAGATTTGTCTGATGTGATAAAAGAAGAAACAGGAGTTAATTTAGAAGTGATAGGGGAACCAGTATTAGAATCGGAATTTAAAAGAGCTTTGGAGGACTTGCGGTCAAATAAGGCAGAAGGGATTGATAACATTCCATCAGAATTTCTAAAATCATTGGGGGAAGTGGTAACAAAACGACTATTCACGTTGGTGTGTAGAATAAATGAGTCTGGCGATATACCATCTGACTTTCGGAAAAGCATCATCCACACAATTCCGAAGACGGCAAGTGCTGACAAGTGCGAGAATTATCGCACAATCAGCTTAACAGCTCATGCATCGAAGCTAAGGAATAATATACAGAAGAATGGAAAAGAAAACTGAGAATGCGCTAGGTGACGATCAGCTTGGCTTTAGGAAAAGTAAAGGGACGAGAGAGGCAATTCTGACGTTACGGCTAATAATGGAAGCAAGGCTAAAGAAAAATCAAGACACTTTCATAGGATTTGTCGACCTGGAAAAAGCGTTCGACAATATAAAATGGTGCAAGCTGTTCGAGATTCTGAAAAAAGTAGCGGTAAGCTATAGGGAGAGACGGGTCATATACAATATGTACAACAACCAAGAGGGAATAATAACAGTGGACGATCAAGAACGAAGTGCTCGTATTAAGAAGGGTGTAAGACAAGGCTGTAGCCTTTCGCCCCTACTCTTCAATCTGTACATCGAGGAAGCAATGATGGAAATAAAAGAAGGTTCAGGAGTGGAATTAAAATACAAGGTAAAAGGATTTCAGTGATATGATTCGCTGATGACATTGCTATCCTGAGTTAAAGTGAAGAAGAATTAAATGATCTGCCGAACGGAATGAACAGTCTAATGAGTACACAGTATGGTTTGAAAGTAAATCGGAGAGAGACGAATGTAATGAGAAGTAGTAGAAATGAGAAGAGCGAGAAACTTAACATCAGGATTGATGGTCACGAAGTCAATGAAGTTAAGGAATTCTGCTACCTAGGTAGTAAAATAACCAATGACGGACGGAGCAAGGGGGACATCAAAAGCAGACTCGCTATGGCAAAAAAGGCATTTCTGGCCAAGAGAAGTCTACTAACATCAAATACCGGCCTTAATTTTAGGAAGAAATTTCTGAGGATGTACGTCTGGAGTACAGCATTGTATGGTTGTGAAACATGGACTGTGGGAAAACCGGAACAGCAGGGAATCGAAGCATTTGAGATGTGGTGCTATAGACGAATGTTGAAAATTAGGTGGACTGATAAGGTAAGGAATGAGGAGGTTCTATGCAGAATCGGAGAGGAATGGAATATGTGGAAAACACTGATAAGGAGAAGGGACAGGATGATAGGACATCTGCTAAGACATGAGGGAATGACTTCCGTGGTACTAGAGGGAGCTGTAGAGGGCAAAAACTGTAGAGGAAGACAGAGATTGGTATACGTCAAGCAAATAATTGAGGACGTAGGTTGCAAGTGCTACTCTTAGATGAAGAGGTTAGCACAGGAAAGGAATTCGTGGCGGGCCGCATCAAACCAGTCAGTAGACTGATGACCAAAAAAAAAAAAAAATGTGATTCATGTGATAACATACAAACCAAACGAAAGACGGCAGAGAAAGTATATCAACGCTCAACTGCTCTGTGTCCCACGAAACTACAGCTGTCTAATGTAATGTGGACCGTTTTCGACTGAAACTGTCCACTAACATATTTCACAGATTGATAGCCAGATTCTTTTGGTCAAGTACTGCTCTGTAATTGCAGATGGAGATAAGAATTGCCAGTGGATACTTTTCGCTCAACTTCTGCATTTCTTACATAGCGCGTGCTGGTTTCAAAGACCGGAAACCTCACAAGATGGATGCTCGAGATGAGTGTTAAAGAGAAATTTGCCGCGGTAAAACTGTAGCACTGTCGGCAATGGCCTGTCGATACGTAGCAAGCCTGGCGTTATCATCCGTTGAAGCCTCGGATTAATGTTCGCATATACACTACTGGCCATTAAAATTGCTACACCACGAAAATGACGATCGACAGACGCGAAATTTAACCGACAAGAAGAAGATGATGTGATATGCAAATGATTAGCTTTTCAGAGCATTCACACAAGATTGGCGCCGGTGGCGACACTGACAACGTGCTGACATGAGGAAAGTTTCCAGCCGATTTCTCATACACAAACAGTAGTTGACCAGCGTTGCCTGGTGAATAGTTGTTGTGATGCCTCGTGTAAGGAGAAGAAATGCGTACCATCGCGTTTCCGATTTTGATAAAGGTCGGATTGTAGTGCTCGCGTTGGTCGAGATCCAATGACTGTTAGAAGAATATTGAATCGGTGGGTTCTGGAGGGTAATACGGAACGCCCAACGGCCTCGTGTCACTAGCAGTCGAGATGACAGGTATCTTATCCGCATGGCTGTAACGGATCGTGCATCCACGTCTCCATTTCTGAGTCAACAGATGGGGACCTTTGCAAGACAACAACCATCTGCACGAACAGTTCGACGACGTTTGCAGCAGCATGGACTGTCAGCTCGGAGACCATGGCTGCGGTTACTCTTGACACTGCATCATAGACAGGAGCGTCTGCGATGGTATACTCAACGACGAACCTGAGTGCACGAATGGCAAAGCGTCAGTTTTTCGGATGAATCCAGGTTCTGTTTACAGCATCATAATGGTCGCATCCGTGTTTGGCGACATAGCGGTAAATGCACATTGGAAGTGTGTATTCGTCATCGCCATACTGGCGTATCACCCGGCATGATGGTATGGGGTGCCATTGGTTGCACGTCTCGGTTACCTCTTGTTCACACTGACGGCACTTTGAACGGTGGACGTTACATTTAAGATGTGGTACGACGCATGGCTCTACCCTTCCATTCGATCCCTGCGAAACCCTACATTTCAGCAGGATAACGCACGACCACATGTTGCAGGTCCTGTATGTGCCTTTCTGGATGTTCGACTACTGCCCTGGCCAGCACATTCTCCAGACCTCTAACCAATTGAAAACGTCTAGTCAATGGTGGCCGAGCAATTGGCTCGTCACAATACGCTAGTCTCTAATCTTGATGAACTGTGGTATCATGTTGGAGCTGCATGGGCAGCTGTGCCTGTATACGCCATCCAAGCTCTGTTTGAGTCAATGTCCAGGCGTATCAAGGCAGTTATTACGGCCAGAGGTGGTTGTTCTGGGTACTGATTTCTCAGGATCTATGCACCGGAATGGCATGAAAATGTAATCACATGTCAGTTCTAGTATAATATATTTGTCCAATGAATATCCGTTTATCATCTGCATTTCTTCTTGGTGTAGCAATTTTTAATGGCCAGTAATGTAGAATACAGCCTCCTGACTGGCTCACGCTGTGATATTCGGCAGTGCCATGAAGTGGATGAAATTTCCTGGTTCTGGCTGAGCTTAAATGTGACAGATGAGAGTAGGAGATAGTTTAACGCTGTTATGTATTTTTCATTCATCGGAACTCGAAATTTCCACTCTCATTAGACAGCGATTTACAGTTCTGGTAGCAAGACATACGAGTTTCATACTGATCTTAGGGAAAATAGTCGGCTTAAGGCCTCCGTGACGTAAGGACTCCTCCTCAGGCTTCGTAAATTAAACACCTCAGGAGAGATTTCTGATGGTCCTTGTTGCCATTTGAAGGCGTCAGTACTGAAGCAAAAAGTACAGAAAGACGTGTGAAAGCAAATCTTCCATCCGTCAGCCTGTTTATGTACGCACTGGTTGACTGGTAATATGGCACAATGTCGTTCCCCATGTAGCAGTTTAGAAACGACAATATATCTCACTTCTTTCAGGAGGAGAGTCCGCTATCTTAAAGTCAGGGATCAAGTTTGTAGCTGCTACCATCGCGCATTTTGGAAATCTCATGGTTTTCGCTCCTATCTTGCAGTGTACTTTCTACATCTAGTAACCAACCTATGATGTCACTGGCTGAATCCGTAAGTTATTAACGTAGCTGCGTTTTAGGCTCCCTACACACCTCGTCCAAGGGTATGTTCTGAGTTGTATTCCCTTATCTGGTTGTTCATGGTCCTTTTTAAGATGTCAGCGGATAATTTTGATGTTCAAAGTCAGTAAACCTACTTACTACAGTATCCATTTGTCTCCATTCATAGATAAAAATCCCTCCTCCTATTAATACACCTAGAAGGGTTAGGCAAAATAATGTGAACACCTGTACTTACTTGTGTTGTGTTGGGTTGGTTGGCTGGTAGGTTTAAAAGGGGGTGGGGGGGAGGGAGGAAGGGACCAAACTGCTTGGTCAGTTGGACCCACTTACTTGGGAATGGTTCACTAATAAGGGATTGGACCCACATTCGCCCATAAAACAGCTGAGATTCTTCTTGGAATACTGGCATATAATGACTGTATACTCTCCAGTGAAATGTTATGCCACTCTTCGATCAGATCCTCTTCTAACTCCTGTAGTGACGAGGTAGGCCAAAATCTGCTCCGGAGTCTGCGTCCCAATAATGTTCAAGTCCGGGGTCTGTGCTGGCCAGGGAAGACACTGCAGTTCAGTTGCATCCCCCTCACCACGAGTGTACATTCATGGTTATGTGAATGGGTCCATTATCGTCCTGAAATATGGCATCATTGTCTGGGAATAACATTTGAATCATGGGGTACAACAGATCATCTAAAATGTTCATATAATCGTTGGCTGTAACTCCTGAATAAACCCCCATTCGGATCTTCGGGAGGGGACTGCAAAGGGGGAGGTGACTATGAGAAAAAGATTGAATAATCAACGAAATGAATGTGGTACGGAAGCTAGAAAATCTGAAAAGGGAAATGCAAAGGCTCAGTCTAGATATAGCAGGAATCAGTGACGTGAATTGGAAAGAAGAAAAGGATTTCTGGACAGATTAATAAAGGGTAACGTCTACAGAAGCATAAAATAGTATGAATGGAGTAGGATTCCTTATGAATAGGAAGGGCGGGCAGAGAGTGTGTTACTGTGAACATTTCAGTGAGAGAATTATTCTTATGAGAATCGACATCTAACCAACACCGACAACGATGGTTCATATATATATACATGCCGACGTCGCAAGCTGAAAATGAAGACACAAAGAAAGTATATGAGGCTACTGAAAGGGTAATAATATACGAAAAGGGAGATTAATATCTAATAGTTATGGGGGACTGGAATGCAGTTGTAGGGGAAGGAGCAGAAGGAATGCTTACAGGAGAATATGGGCTTGAGACAGGGAATGTAAGAGGAGAAAGACTAACTGACTTGTGTGATAAATTTCAGCTGATAACAGCGAATACCATGTTAAAAAATCACAAGGAGAGGATTTATACTTGGAAACGGGACGATTTCAGTTAGATTACACCAGGGTCAGACAGAGATTCAGAAATCAGATGCAGGATTGTAAGACGTATGCAGGAGCAGATATAGACTCAGATCACAATCTAGCAATGATAAAGAGTAGGCTGAAGTTCAAGAGATTAGTCAGGAAAATTCAATACGTAATGTTGTGGGATACGGAAGTATTCAGGAATGACGAGATACACTTGCAGTTCTCTAGGGCTGTAGATACAGCAATAAAGAATAGTCCAGTAGCCAATACAGTTGAAGAGGAATGGACATCTTTAAAAAGAGCAATCACAGAAGTTAGAAAGAAAAACATAGGCACAAAAAAGGAAACGGCGATAAACCATGGGTAACAGAAGAAATACTTCAGTTGATCGAGGAAAGGAGGAAGTACAAAAATGTTCCGGGAAACTTAGGAATACAAGTCGCTGAGGAATGAAATAAATAGGAAGTGCAGGGAAGCAATGACGAAATGGCTGCATTAAAAAGTCAAGAAATCAAATAAGTAATGACTGTCGGAAGGACTGACTCAGCATATAGGAAAGTCAAAATAACTTTAAGTGATATTAAGAGCAATGGTGGTAACATTAAGAGTACGACAGGAATTCCACTGTTAAATGCAGGGGAGAGAACGGATAGGTGGAAAGAGTACATTGCAAACCTCTCTGGGGGTGGGAGGCGGGCGCAGTCTGATGTGATAGAAGAAGAAACAAGAGTCGATTTAGAAGTGATGGGGAACTCAGTACGAGAATCAGAAATTAAGGGTGGTTGGCAGACTGAAGACCAAATAATGCAGAAGGGATAGATAACATACCATCAGAATTTCTAAAATCATTAGAAGAAGTGGCAACAAAACGACTATTCACGTTGGTGTACAGGATCTATGAGTTTGGCCACAAACCATTTGATTTTAGAAAACTATCATCCACACGATTCCGAAGACAGCAGTAGCTGACAAGTGCGAGAATTATCGCACAATCAGTTTAACAGCTCATGCATCCAAGTTGCTTACAAGAATAATATACAGAAGAATGCAAAAGAAAATTAGGATGTGTTAGATCACTACCAGCTTGACTTAAGGAAGGTAAAGGCACCTTAGAGGCAATTTTGAAGTTGCGGTTGATAATGGAAGCAAGACACGTTCATAGGAGTTTTTGACCTCGAAAAAGCATTCGACAATGTAAAATCGTGCAAGATGTTAGAAATTCTCAGAAAAATAGTGGTAAGCTAAAGGGAGAGACGTGAAATTCACAGTATGTACAATAGCCATGAGAGAAATAAAAGAAAAGAGCAGCAGTGAAATTAAAATTCAAGGTGAAAGTTTACCAATGATAAGATGACGGTCTAATGAGTGCAGAATACGGATTTAGAGTAAATCCAAGTATGTAAGTAATGAGAAGTAGCAGAAATGAGAACATAGTGAAACTAAAATCAGGAATGATGGAAAAGAAGTAGATGAAGTAAAGGAATTCTGCTACCTAGGCAGCATAATAACCATCGACGGAAGGAGCAAAGAGGACATCGAAAGCAGATTAGCAATGGCGAAAAGGACATTCCTGGCCAAGAGAAGTCTAATAGTATCAAACATAGGTCTTGATTTGAGGAAGAAAGTTCTGAGACTGTACGTTTGCAGCACAGAATTGTATGGTAGTGAATCATGGACTGTGGGAAAACTGGAACAGAAGAGATTCGAAGCATTTTACATGTGTTGCTACAGACGAATGTTGAAAATAAGTGGACTGATAAGGTGAGGAATGAGGAGGTTCTGAGCAGAATCGGAGAGGAAAGAAGTATGTGGAAATCACTGACAAGGAGAAGAGGCAGGGTGATAGGACATCTTTGAAGACATCAGGGAGTGACTTCTACCCACTATAGAGGGTAAAACTTTAGAGGAAGACAGAGGTTGAAATACGTCAAGCAAATAACTGAGATGTAGTTTGAAAGTGCTGCTCTAAGATCAAACGGTTGGGACAGGTAAGGAATTCGTGGCGGGTCACATCAAACCAGTCGGATGACTGATGACTCATATATATATATATATATATATATATATATATATATATATATATAGAGAGAGAGAGAGAGAGAGAGAGAGAGAGAGAGAGAGAGAGAGAGAGAGAGAGAGAAAGAGAGAGAGAGAGAGAGAGAGAGAGAGAGAGGAGAGAGAGAGAGAGAGAGATAGAGAGAGCAAGGTGCGTGAGTACTTTTTTAGAGATTCACCTGAAAAAAATAATCATTTTTAATCTGTTGCCAATGGGTAACTGCGTAACTAATTCGGTTAGCTGGGTCGCAACTGTTGTATGTAATACCTCCCCCCATGAACCATGGACTTTGCCGTTTGTGGGGAGGCTTGCGTGCCTCAACGATACAGATAGCCGTACCGTAGGTGCAACCACAACAGAGGGGTATCTGTTGAGAGGCCAGACAAACGTGTGGTTCCTGAAGAGGGGCAGCAGCCTTTTCAGTAGTTACAGGGGCAACAGTCTAGATGATTGACTAATCTGGCCTTGTAACACTAACCAAAGTGACCTTGCTGTTCTGGTACTGCGAGCGGCTGAAAGCAATGGGCAAAGTACAGCTATAATTTTTCCCGAGGGCATCCAGCTTCGCTGTATGATGGCATCATCTTGGGTAAAATATTCCTTAGGTAAAATAGTCCCCCATTCGGATATCCGGGAGGGGACTACTCTAGAGGACGTTGTTATCAGGAGAAAGAAAACTGGCGTTCTACGGATCGGAGCGTGGAATGTCAGATCCCTTAATCGGGATGGCAGGTTAAAAAATTTAAAAAGGGAATGGATAGGTTAAAGTTAGATATAGTGGGAATTAGTGAAGTTCGGTGGCAGGAAGAACAAGACTTTTGGTCAGGAGAATACAGGGATATAAATACAAAATCAAATAGGGGTAATGCAGGAGTAGGTTTAATAATGAATAAAAAAATAGGAGTGCGGGTAAGCTACTAAAAACAGTATACTGAACGCATTATTGTGGCCAAGATAGACACGAAGCCCACGCCTACTACAGTAGTACAAGTTTATATGCCAACTAGCTCTGCAGATGACGAAGATATTGATGAAATGTATGATGAGATAAAAGAAATTATTCAGGTAGTGAAGGGAGACAAAAATTTAATAGTCATGGGTGACTGAAATTCAAGAATGAAAAATGGAGGAGACATAGTAGGCGAATATGGATTGGGGCTAAGAAATGAAAGAGGAAGCCGCCTGGTAGAATTTTGCGTAGAGCATAACTTAATCATAGCTAACACTTGGTTCAAGAATCATAAAAGAAGGTTCTATACATGGAACAACCCTGGAGATACTAAAAGGTATTAGATAGATTATATAATGGTAAGACAGAGATTTAGGAACCAGGTTTTAAATTGTAAGACATTTCCAGGGGCAGATGTGGACTCTGACCACAATCTAGTGGTTATGAACTGTAGATTAAAACTGAAGAAACTGCAAAAATGTGGGAATTTAATGAGATGGGACCTGGATGAACTGAAAGAACCAAAGGTTGTACAGAGTTCCAGGGAGAGCATGAGGGAACAATTGACAGGAATGGTGGAAAGAAAGAAATTAGAAAGAAATGGGTAGCTTTGAGGGATGAAATAATGAAGGCAGCAGATGATCAAATAGGTAAAAAGACGAGGGCGAGTAGAAACCTTTGGGTAACAGAAGAAATATTGAATTTAACTGATGAAAGGAGAAAATACATATAAAAATGCAGTAAATGAAGCAGGCAAAAAGGAATACAAACGTCTCAAAAATGATATCGACAGGCAGTGCAACATGGCTAAGCAGGGATGGATAGAGGATAAATGTAAGGATGTAGAGGCTTATCTCACTAGGAGTAAGATAGATACTGCCTACACGAAAATTAAAGAGACCTTTGGAGAAAGGAGAACCACTTGTATGAATATCAAGAGCTCAGATGAAAACCCAGTTCTAAGCAAAGAAGGGAAAGCAGAAAGGTGGAAGGAGTATATCGAGGGTCTATACAGGGGCGATTTTCTTAAGGACAATATTATGGAAATGGAAGAGAATGTAGACGAAGATGAAATGGGAGATATGGTTCAAATGGCTCTGAGCACTGTGAGACTTAACTTCTGAGGTCATCAGTCGCCTAGAACTTAGAACTACTTAAACCAAACTAACCTAAGGACATCACACACATCCATGCCCGAGGCTGGATTCGTACCTGCGACCGTATGGGTCGCGCGGTTCCAGACTGTAGCGCTTAGAACCGCTCGGCCATCACGGCCGGCAAATGGGAGATATGATACTGCGTGAAGTGTTTGACAGAGCACTGAAAGACCTGAGTGGAAACAAGACCCTGGGAGTAGACAACATTCCATTAGAACCACTGACGGCCTTGGGAGAGCCAGTCATGACAAAACTCTACCATCTGGAGAGCAATACATATGAGACAGGCGAAATACCCTCAGACTTCAAGAAGAATATAATAATTCCAATCCCAAAGAAAGCAGGTGTTGGCAGATGTGAAAAGTATCGAGCTATCAGTTTAATAAGCCACAGCTGCAAAATACTAACGCCGATTCCTTACAGACGAATGCAGAAACTGGTAGAAGCCGACCTCGGGGAAGATCAGTTTGGATTCCGTAGAAATGATAGAACACGTGAGGCAATAGTGACCCTACGACTTATCTTAGAAGCTAGATTAAGGAAAGGCAAACCTACGTTTCTAGCATTTGTAGACTTATAGAAAGTTTTGACAATGTTGATTGGAATACTGTCAAATTCTGAAGGTGGCAGCGGTAAAATACAGGGAGCGAAAGGCTATTTACAATATGTGCAGAAACCAGATGGCAATTATAAGAGTCGAGGGGTATGAAAGGAAAGAAGTGATTGGGAAGGGAGTCAGACAGGGTTGTAGCCTATCCCCGATGTTATTCAATCTGTATATTGAGCAAGCAATAACGGAAACAAAATAAAAGTTCGGAGTAGGTGTTAAAATCCATGCAGAAGAAATAAAAACGTTGAGGTTCGCCGATGACATTGTAATTCTGTCAGAGACAGCAAAGGACTTGGAAGAGCAGTTGAATGGAATGGACAGTGTCTTGAAACAAAACGAGAATAATGGAATGTAGTCGAATTAAGTTGGGTGATGCTGAGGGGATTAGATTAGGAAATGAGACACTTGAAGTAGTAAAGGAGTTTTGGTACTTGTGGAGCAAAATAACTGATGATGGTCGAAGTAGAGAGGATATAAAATGTAGAATGGCAATGGCAAGGAAAGCGTTTCTGAAGAAGAAAGATTTGTTAACATCGAGTATAGATTTAAATGTCAGGAACTTGTTTCTGAAAGTATTTGCATGGAGTGTAGCCATGTATGGAAGTGAAACGTGGACGATAAATAGTTTAGACAAGGAGAATAGAAGCTTTCGAAATGTGGTGCTGTAGAAGAATGCTGAAGATTAGATGGATAGATCACATAGCTAATGAGGAGGTATTGAATAGAATTGGGGAGAAGAGGAGCTTGTGGTTCAACTTAACTAGAAGAAGGGATCGGTTGGTAGGACATGTTCTGAGACATCGAGGGATCACCAATTTAGTATTGGAGGGCAGCGTGGAGGGTAAAATCGTAGAGGGAGACGAAGAAATGAATACACTAAGCAAATTCAGACGGATGTAGGCTGCAGTAGGTACTGGGAGATGAAGAAGCTTGCACAGGATAGAGTAGCATGGAGAGCTGCATCAAACCAGTCTCAGGACTGAAGACCACAACAACAACAATACCATGAACCTATGCCTCCGAGAAGTGTTATGCCCAAACTGCCCTGCGTCTATTCATTGCCTACTGTTCGTATTCAGACGGTTCTCGAGGCAGTAACGTTTTTCCGTTTATCGATACTGTGAACCGTGACGCATTTGAGAAGCCAATCCGTTGTCAGTCAGTAGTAATCAAATTTCAGTTCTTTCAAGTCAATTCTTTTTCTCTGCCGTTTCAGTGTTGTTATTGTGGACGGTGACACTGGACGCTGCTTCATACTGTCATATCAAGAAGTTCAAATGGTTCAAATGGCTCTGAACACTATTGCACTTAACATCTGTGGTCATCAGTCCCCTAGAACTTAGAACTACTTAAACCTAACGAACCTAAGGACATCACACACATCCATGCCCGAGGCAGGATTCGAACCTGCGACCGTAGCGCTCACGCGGTTCCAGACTGAAGCGCCTAGAACCGCACGGCCACACCGGCCGGCCATATCAAGAAGTGTTTGTTGAACTGTGTAAATAGATCATGCCAGCTGGGCTTCATGCACCACCATACTCGATGTTCGCAGCGTGTGTTGTTGGATCTCCACAATGTTCATTATGTTTTCTCACGATTATGTAGATACTGCCCACTACAGTACTTCCACAACGGGGACAAACGAATGACGAACAAGCTGCCCTGTTCAGCAAATACTACCCTTTCTCTTTTGACCAAATAGCTATTAATAATGTCTTCTTCCAAAGCACAAAGTTCGTTTCACGTAATGTCACCATTGTGGGCAGTGTTTATACATAGCCTTTCAGTTGTTTTCATGCATCTACTTCTCCATTGTGCATAAGCTGACCAACGTTGTGTGCTGTGCACTTAATATCTAGGATACCGAACGATCACGTAGGTAGTTTTGTGGGGTAACGCAAACCAAAGACTGCGGTTTATTGGCACAACACTTAGAAATTGTTGCAGGTTTACGAATGAGACTGCTTACACTACAATTGTCAGCCCACTTTTGAGCACTGCGATGCGGCATGGGATCCGCATCAGACAGGATTGACGGAGGACATAGAAAAAGTCCAAAGCATGGCAGCTCGTTTTGTACTATGACGAAATAGGGGAGAGAATACCACGGATATGATACGCGAATTGTGGTGACAGTCACTAAAACAAAGATGTTTTTCACTACCACAGGAACTTTTCACGAAATTTCAATCTCCAACTTACTCCTGAGATTGAGATAATATTTTTTTTTTGGCGCCCACCTACATAGTGAGAAATTATCATCACAATAAAATAAGAGAAATCAGAATTCGCACGGATAGACTGAAGAGTTCGTTCTTCCCACAGCCTGTGCGAGAGTGGAACGGTAGAGCAGTAGCTTAAAGGTGTTTCGATGAACCCCCTGCTAGGCACTGAATTGTGTATTGAGAGTAATCATGTAGATGTAGATGTAGATAACTCTTGCAACGTTGACAGAGGCGACTCATTGTGCTCAGCATTCCGTATCAGTAGCATTTGTCACTGAATTAATTCACTCTTCTCATTAGATATTTTGGAAGATATGTGTGTGTCTCTCTGAGGACGTAAAACATCGTTTAAAACATATACTCCGAGGTAACGTAATATCAAGGCTCGAACAGTCTATTACTGATTTCCTAATTGTTGTGTACATAGGTCCGCGTAGTCAGCGCGTACACAACTTTCCCATTAGAGCGCGCCCAGCTAAGCACAACAGCGTAGGCGCAGCGCTCGTCCGTCTCCGCACTACGAGATGACACTGTCTTAGAGACGGACCAAATTCTGCTTCCGCCGATCCGCGTATTAATATGTAACGCAGCCAATGAGATTGCTGCTGACGTAGAGCCTTTCCTCCTCGCGGATCACACTCGCGCAGTGATACCTGAACGCGCGAGGTATTATAACGAGTGTACAGACCTCCGATTAGTCAGTCTGCATTAGTCTGTAGTCAAGTTTCAGTCTGTGCCTAATAAGATTACCATATTCCTATACACAGCCATGAAGATAAATGTATAGACACTTTTTTCAAGTATCAGAGACATGTGAGAATAAGATTAACGTACCAAGACCAAAGGAACTTCAGATTGTCAATTGTAAACAGCATCCAGAATCAAGTTACGTAATATCTCTGATTTTTATTATTTTAATAAATGTGTGTGAAAATTAATCAAGTTCTGTTTAAAGTTGGTCACCGTCAATCTGCTACTCTAAGCGTGCAAGTGGCATTTCTATCGTCTGACCTAACGACAGAAGATAAACACGCCACGATAAGACCACGAGACATATTGCTGACACTCGCCTACTTCGTTAGAGCGACAAGTCAAATAATGTGATGGTTTGTGTACCGAAGGTCTTACAGTACGCACACCACACTAAGTGTGACTGAACTACCAAAAATTTCAAATACACAACAGTTTCACTGCTTTGGCATACCTAATCCTGTATCAGAGAGTAACAATCGTTTTCTGAAGCCAGTACACTGTTTTAGGTGTCTGTGTTTTTGTGAAAGAGTGTGTTCATCCTGTGCATTAGATTCTACAGTATTCAGGAAAAACAGTAGATATTTATATTGGTAAAACAATGAGCTCCGATTTGTGACCTCGGTAGTGTCATTGCTGCACAGTGTCACTTACACGTATACGACGCTGGTGTTAGTTCGCAGGTCTCACTGCGCACTTATCCTAAATTTCGCTGCCTAATAAAGGAAAAATAGCAAGGTCTGCGACGTGAGAAATATTGTTGCGGACTAATTCTGCTCACGTGTATTCTTTTTTACAAACGGAGTGCTATAAAGGGCTGCTTGCGAGCGAGCAAACAACATTAACCGAATACAGAGCAAAGTAATTTCGCCACTTATCTGGATTCTCCATTACGCTCACTCTGTGACACCAGAGAATGTAATCTTTGTGATGCTATCCACAAATTGGAATGACAAACGTAAAACAAAGGCGACTAAACAAATACTTCCATTTATGCCACACGTAGTTGTTCCTTTCACGTGAAGGGAGATTACAGAAAGCCATTAACACAGAAGTGCAAGGCTTTGTGTTATTTTCCTCTCGTGTAATCCTATTATTAAGCATGTGGATATGATGTCTGTTCTTTCAGACATGTCCGAATATCGGCCATGACCTTCTTCTTCTGTGCGGATGCACACATATTCCCGAAACTCTTACGGTACTAGGTAAAAATGTCTTTCACGACTAATGAGTGTGTTGAGGTGGGACACTACGAATGTGGTGTGTGGACGTACAAGGTGAGAAATTGCGTCTCGCGGCAGGCGTGCGTGAGATAGTCCCAGCTGTCTCACCATACTCTGTTCCCTCGGTGGTTCAGCTGGATAGAGCGTCTGCCATGTAAGCGGGAGATCCCGGGTTCGAGTCCCTGGCGGGGCACACTTTCGCCTGTCCCCGTTGATATATATCGACTCCCGTCAGCAGCTGAAGGTGTTAATATAATTCTAATTTTATTTTATAAGCATTAAATTTAATGGTACCGAATAGTCTTACATTTATAGGAAAGTAAACAAGTTTCAGTAACTGACTGTTCCGTTGGTTATTGGTAGACTACTCAATACACTTTGAATGAAAACTCCACGACTATAATATTCTACATATTACTGCAGATTTACTAGTGTCGTGCGCTTTTCCATTCATCGAGTAATCTAGTGTAATCACACACTGTAAGTTTTTATGGTCAACATTTACTTCAAATTTCCGGGCTGGAAAGCCTCGACCGCTACATGAAACTATTTTCTGATGTTTTGTCCATGAATGTGGGGGCATCTTCGGAGATAAAACAGCAAAAAAATTAAACACTCAAGGGTCTCCCGATCCTATAGAGGTGTATAGAGAGGAGTACCATCTGTCACGCGATGCCGAATGACTCATTGTCTTCGGTGGTGCCATCGCTGTCGATTAAAAGTTAGGAAAGTCAGGAACCAAATGTTATGTAACTGAATTCCCTTTCTTTAATGTTACAACTGAGATTGTGTTTGTATATCTCTGTCGCCTCTACTTAAGCACGCATTCAGTAACAGCAGTGTTTTATCCAAGACAACTGCAGGTGGTGGCTCAGGTCGGGGACAATGATCGTCACTTTCGATCAGAAGCGGTAAAGGCTGCCAGTCTTGCTTCCGAGATGAAAGCAGAGCTGGCCATTTCCAGCATTGTCGATGGGACCGATTGCGGACCTCTAGTACAGAGCCGAGTGAAGCGTCTGAAACAGAGGCTCAGACGGTTCTGTGACCGTGTAGGCTGCAGATTCCTTGACTGGCGCCAAAGGGTGGTTGGGTTTCGGGTTCTGCAGAATAGGTCAGGTGTCCACTATACACAGGAGACGGCTACACGGATAGCAGGGGCTGTGTGGCATGGAGTGAGTGGTTTTATAGGTTAGAGTGTCTCGGGAAAACACAAACAGGGCTTCAGTCACAAAGGGTACAGGCCGAACACAGGGAGAACGTAGTTACAGGAACCATCGGTGTAACAGTTGTAAATTGTCGTAGCTGTGTTGGGAAAGTACCAGAGCTCTAAGCGCTAATAGAGACCATTGATGCTCAAATTGTTATAGGCACTGAAAGCTGGCTAAGGCCTGATATAAGCTCAGCCGAAATTTTTGCGAAGGACCCAACGGTGCTCCCAAAGGATAGGCTAAACACGGTTGGTGGTGGAGTGTTTGTTGCTCTTAGAAGTGGTTTATCCTGTCGCGAAATTGATATAGAAAGTTCCTGTGAGTTAGTATAGACAAGAGGTCATTGTTGACAACCGGGATAAAATAATAATTGGATCCTTTTACCGACCTGCCAATGCAGATGATACAATTGCTGAAAGGTTCAAAGGGAACATGAGTTTGATTTTAAACACGTACCGGGCTCATACGCTTATAGTTGGTGGTGAATTAAATTTACCGTCGACATGTTGGCGAAAAAACAGTTGTAAATTGTCGTAGCTGTGTTGGGGTGTTGGGAAAGTACCAGAGCTGTAAGCGCTAATAGAGACCATTGATGCTCAAATTTTTATAGGCACTGAAAGCTGGCTAAGGCCTGATATAAGCTCAGCCGAAATTTTTGCGAAGGACCCAACGGTGTTCCCAAAGGATAGGCTAAACACGGTTGGCGGTGGCGTGTTTGTTGCTGTTAGAAGTGGTTTATCCTGTCGCGAAATTGATATAGAAAGTTCAAATGGTTCAAATGGCTCTGAGCACTATGGGACTTAACTTCTAAGGTCATCAGTCCCCTAGAACTTAGAACTAATTAAACCTACCTAACCTGATGACATCACACACATCCATGCCCGAGGCAGGATTCGAACCTGCGACCGTAGCGGTCGCGTAGTTTCGGACTGTAGTGCTTAGAACCGCTCGGCCACTCCGGCCGGCATAGAAAGTTCCTGTGAGTTAGTACGGACAGAGGTCATTGTTGACAACCGGGATAAAATAATAATTGGATCCTTTTACCGACCTCCCAATGCAGATGATACAATTGCTGAAAGGTTCAAAGGAAACACGAGTTTGATTTTAAACACGTACCCGGCTCATACGCTTATAGTTGGTGGTGCATTAAATTTACCCTCGATATGTTGGCGAAAATACATGTTTAATTCCAGAGGTACGCATAAAACATAATCCGAAATTGTGCTAAACGCATTATTTCAAGCAGTTAGTTCATGGGCCCACGTGAACAGTAAACGGCTGTTGAAACACACTTGACCTCTTAGAAACAAATAATCCTGAGTTAGCAACCAGCACCAAAACGGATACATGGATTAGTGAACACAGGACTGTCGAAGCAAGACTGAATATTGTAACTTACAAAAACTCCAAAAATAAACGAAAAGTGTACCTATTCCAAAAAGTAGATAAAAATTCACTTGACGCCTTCCTGAGAGGCAAATTCAGTGTAGAACAGATGTGGCCTGAATTTAAAGACATAGTATCGGCAGCAGCTGAGAGATTTGTACCAAATAAATGAACAAAGACGGAGCTGATGCTCCTTGGTACACAAAACTGGTACACTGTTGCAGAAACTAGGAAAAAGCATTCCAAATTTAAAGAGACGCAAAATCCCCCAGATTGGCGATCTATTGCAGAACAGAACCTCGACATTTAGAGCGAACTTCAATGAGAGATGCTTACAATAGTTTCCACAACGAAACTTTGTCTCGAAACCCGGCAGGAAATCCAAAGAGATTCCGGGCGTACCGGTATGTAAAGTATGCTAGCGGCAAGACGCAATCAATGTCTTCTCTGCACGATAGCAATGGAGATACTATCGAATACAGTGCTGCCAAAGCAGAATTACTAAACGTAGCCTTCCGAAATGTCTTCACAAAAGAAGACGAAGAAAACATTCCAGAATTCGAATCAAGAACAGCTGCCAACATGAGTAACGTAGAAGTAAATATCGTCGGAGTAGTGAAGCAACTTAAATCACTTAATGAAAGCAAGTCCTCTGGTACAGACTATATACAAATTAGGTTCCTTTCGGAGTATGCTGATGCATTAGCTCCGTACTTAACAATCACATACAACCGTTCGCTTGACGAAAGATCCGTACCCAAAAACAGGAAAGTTGCACAGGTCACACCAATATTCAAGAAAGGTATAGTAGTAATCCACTAAATTACAGGCCCATATCGTTAACGTCGATAAATGCAGTAGGATTTTGGAACATATATTGTGTTCGAACATGACGATGGGGTGGACATCGATAAAGTAAAGGCGTTTTTCGTTTTAGCGGAATATTCTCATGAAATTGCAATCATCAACTTTCTCGTCCAAATGCGAAAATATTTTGTTCATGCCGACCTACATAAGGAAAAACGATCACCATCATAAAATAAGAGAAATCAGAGTTCGTCCGGAAAGATATAGGTGTTCGTTATTTCCGCACGCTGTAGGAGATTGGAACAATAGAGGATCGTGAAGTTGGTTATATGAAACTTCTGCCAGGCACTTAAATGTGAGTTGCAGAGTATCCATGTATATGTACATTATCAAGCGCCCTTGTATAGAGAAGCAGTAGGGTTTTATAAACACCATAACAATTTTATCAGGAAAGGAGAAGCTGTTAGGCTAAATAAATAGTAGATGTCAGCTACGCACGAACACAATAACGGTCGATTTCTGTTAATCGAAGTGTTGACACCAGTCAGGGAAGGGTTCTACCTAACTTTAATCACGGGCCCTCAACCCCGAAGTTTTAACTAAATAATAGTAATAATAACAGCTCCGTTTGGCTCACCGAACTGGGGTAATAATTTCAACTGGTCGCTACTTAGGTTACTTGCGTGGGCCTAACCTACCGCCGGACGGGTAGCCGAGCGGTTCTAGGCGCTACAAAAAAAAAATGGTTCAAATTGCTCTGAGCACTATGCGACTTAACTTCTGAGGTCATCAGTCGCCTAGAACTTAGAACTAATTAAACCTAACAAACATAAGGACATCAAACATATCTATGCTCGAGGCAGGATTCGAAACTACGACCGTAGCGGTCGCTCGGTTCCAGACTGTAGCGCCTAGAACCGCACTGCCACTCCGGCCGGCTAGGCGCTACAGTCTGGAACCGCGCGACCGCTACGGTCGCAGGTTCGAATCCTGCCTCGGGCATGGATGTGTGTGATGTCCTTAGGTTAGTTAGGTTTAAGTAGTTCTAAGTTCTATGAGACTGATGACCTCAGAAGTTAAGTCCCATAGTGCTCAGAGCCATTTTAACATAACCTACCTCAATAATTCAGCCTTCGAGGGGAGACCTACATTTTAATGCAGCATCTTTGCCGAAACTTCAGAGGTGAAGACTATATCAAAGACGGTCTTAAAATTCCACAGTCGGACCCGGTTTCAGTACCGAGACCTTTCCGTTTTAAGATTCACGCTTCACCAATTGATTACCAGTTCCGAGCTTAAAGCGAAGTAGTCCGGTTCCATTTACCCCACAGAGATATTCTCCGAGAAATTTCCATCGGGAGAATTATCTGATAAATGGGTTTGCCACTGTTGAAGCGATGTGTTACAGACGGAGCTGCGTTCCCTGCTCGTGTCTTATACAATCTTCGTTTAAAAAAATGTGGACAGCCGAAAGCGTTCACCGTCCCAGAAGGTGACATGAATCTGTCTCTTGTGACGCTGCAGTAGCCTCGTCACAATTCTAGAAATAGTCAGATGAATATCTTTGGAAAGCCACAGTGATTAAAATCATTTCTCAGTAGGAGAGTGGAACATTTCGTATCCAGTTTTGTCTTTAAGGTTCTAAGACGCGGTAGGGACTGCTGACATGCCTTTAGAATCGTTTTAGTGTCAGCGTAACTTCATTTTTACTATGGTGCCCTGAAAAGTAACATATCTTGCAAAGTTACTATGAACTTTGTAAAAAGTGATTCAATGAGTTAATCATCCAGAGGTGATCCATTCTGAATACTGACCTAACACTATTTACAGGACTTTTCGTAAAACACGTAACGTGCCTTTTCTGAGCTGACTGAGCCTTACTGTTGAAGGAACAACTATCAGACCCGGCTTCCTGACTGGCGAGTGCATTATTTGCGGCGTGAGAGACCGCCGTACCTTTGTGACGATTGTGGAAATGATAGAAGTTGCTGGTGACCAGAAGTGAAGTGCACGCAACATTATATGTCCTAAACCTGTGTTGTCGTCGGGCTAGAGGAACGATAGTGGTGCGGGCTCCCTTTTGGACGGGACAGCGCGACAGGGGAGGTGCATTCTGAAATAAATCTTAACAATAACCTATACATTTCATTAATCGCTTACCTCACAAAAATCTTCATTACGCGAACTACTGCAATACAGCGAGGGCCAATGCTCCCAGCTAAATGAAAGATTCTAACTACTAATAGGCACAAGGTTAGCAAAGGAAACATTTTGTTGCAAACCAGATAATTTTACAATGAAATGAACACCCTTAGCTGCTTACAGGCGTTGACAAACGTCAACAGGGACAGATGAAAATATGTGCCCCGACCGGGACTCGAACCCGGGATCTCCTGCTTACATGACAGACGCTCTACCCATCTGAGCCACCTTTTTTTTCCTTTATTAAAACAACCATATATGTACATAAGCACAAAAACAAAATATTGAAGTGCTGGAACTGTTTCGACACGAATTGTATCCTACAATAGACTGAAGAACACATTTTAATATAGTGCCATTTGTAAGCTTACAAAATAGAACAAAAATAGTAAACTGACAATAGCCTCTTTAGTCCAGACAGCGACATAGAACCGAAACGCACACATATATATATAATTGACTGTTTTAACTAGAATGACAGTTCTGTCATTTGATTCATAACCGTCCAAACTCAAAGTCATTTGGAGCATTCAAACGGATAACAAGAGATGCACAGGAACATAAATTAATGAAAACGTCATAATGAAGTAATAACACCATTGAGAAGTCGGGAGTAGTCCTAGAAACAGGTATAACCCCTTATTCGTTGTGTATTTTGTTCGCTACATAGTCTTGCATGTGATTTGTGTCCTTACCGGCATCGAGAATTACCCTACGCCTTGTTTTTCAAAAATTATGTCTAACATGTTAGCAAACATCTTCCTGAAATTTGGGTAACGTTTCATCTTCCAGCGTGCCGTTCTCATGTAAGCCTCGAAACTAATCTTGAATATTGTGGATGATGATATATGTCACAAACTGTCCTAACATCCACATCACGGTGTTGTTCTTGGTAGCGGGAAAATGTTTCGCGTCCGCCCAGGGCAGGATGTCGGTGCAGTGGCTGGCTGGGCTGCTGCGGGTAATCAGGCCCAGCCTCTGCTGCACCCATTTCCAGTTAATGAGATGACCGCCACAAGTGAAGCGATGGCGTAAGGTGTCGACCAGACCACAACGGACGCATTTATCACTGCCACTTAAAGCGATTCTATGCAACCTTTCATTAGTGAGTATAACATCGTTTACCACTTTATACCATGTGGACGCCACTTCAGCAATATGGACAGTTAAATTTATGTTGTCCCAAACTGCCTTCCAATGAACACTCCGGTATTTAAGTTCAATGGGATTCCGGACTATCGGAGATGTCCATCTTTTTAATAACAGGTGCGTCGTCGGTAAATGGCTCAAAATGGCTCTGAGCACTATGGGACTTAACATCTATGGTCATCAGTCCCCTAGAACTTAGAACTACTTAAACCTAACTAACCTAAGGACATCACACAACATCGAGTCATCACGAGGCAGAGAAAATTCCTGACCCCCCCGGGAATCGAACCCGGGAACCCGGGCGTGGGAAGCGAGAACGCTACCGCACGAACACGAGCTGCGGACGTCGGTAAATCCTGCGTGAAATAATGTCCATCAACATGGCTTACTTCAAGAAAAAACTATTTGACATGTCGTAGTTTGCAATGTATTTTACCTACATCAATGGGTGGGTGCATATCGGTGGGTTGTAAGGTTCGGAAGAGCCAACTGGTTGCTCTGAGAGGTTCCTTGTCCAACAAATGCTTGATTCGTTTAATATATAGCGTAGTACACGTTCGGTTAATGTCAGGCATGTTTAGTCCGCCGGCCTGTCTGGAAGAACAGATGCCCTTTGAACAGATGCCCTTGCCAGATAAATCTATTAGAGAGGTTCATCACGTGTTTGGCCTGCATCTTGGGGACTGGAAATAGTTGGGCCATTTAGTACGCTTTACTGAATATATAACTGCCGAGTCGTATATGTTGGAGAATGCAAACGGACCGCGAATTGTTTTCATAGATGGCACCTTGCATTTTATTGGTGACATGCTTCCAATTTTTTGCATTCATTTTTAGCGGGCATTTGTCGATAATCATCCCCAGAGTGGTGTGGGCTTCGACACGCTTCGCCCAAGGTATAATAACTGCGTCTAATCCTCGAATGTTGACAAAGGTGCATTTACCGGCGTTGATTTTAGCACCGGAAGCACGACAGTACTCGTCTACCGCGGTCTTGAGGGTTGATACGCCTCCGTCGTTGCGTAATAACACTCCGACGTCGTCGGCGTAAGCACGAACCACGAAGGACGTCCCGGCGATCGAAAGGCCTGCAAGTTTTCCATGAATAGAAAGCAAGAGCGGCTCGAGCGATAAAACAAATAACATCATGGAGAGAGGGCTCCCATGCGGCACTCCTCTTTGGACCTCGATGGGTTGAATAAGCAGTCCATTTATGCTCATTCTGGTTGTAATGCCCGTGACGAACTGTTGCGCGACATTTAGAACCCGTTGCTCAAAACCACACCGCCGCAGTAGCTGTAGGAAGTACTCGTGGCGGACGCGATCAAAAGCCTTGCAAAAGTCGATAAACAGCAATGCGAGATTCACGTTAGTGACTGACGCTATGGCTATTACATCTCTATATTCCGAAAGGGGCGTCATAACAGTGCGACCAGGGATGCATGATTGATGGTTGTGAATCACTTGCTTCATTAACGGAGACAATCTGCTGTTGAGTGCTCTGGCGAAGGCTTTCTAATCAAAATTGAGTAAAGTAATAGGTCGGAAGTTATCTAAGGTTTTTCGGTGATTGCTTTTTGGTATCAATACAATTCGGCCTTCCTTCATCTCGGCCGGCACGTCACTCCCTCGCATCACGTCATTGAGAACATCTGTAAATGCGTGTCCGATTATGGGCCAGAAGCGCACATAAAATTCCCTTGGCAAGCAATCAGGGCCAGGGGATTTATTCGATGGCGAGCCAGAAATCAGTTGGACTTCGTCTGGAGCAAAATCGTGTACGACCACCGAGTTGTCCGCAGGCGTGACTACGGTGGGCAGAGCACGCTCGATATCGCCGCCGTCATCACCATATGTATCGCATTGCGAGTACGGATCCGTGAAGTACCGGTAAACTGCAGTAAGAAAATCACTCTGTCGGGTCAAACGGAGTCCATCATCTGTGTGCAGTTCCCCGATAAAAGCTCGCTTGCGATGGGCACGATGTTTTATGAGGTGATACAGCGATGCAAGTTCGTCCTCTTGAAGCGATTTTGCTTTAGATCTGATCTTCAGTCATTCAAGCTGCGTTCGCTTTATGCCTATAAGCTTCGCCTTTATTTGTTTGATGGTCGTCAGCTGTGTGTTGGTTGGTGTCGTAGTCGCATACAACTCTCGCAGAACTGTCTGGTAAAAATCAACCGTGCGTTTCACATCCTGCGCCCGTTGCCAACTGTAGTTTCTTAAGGATAATCGCATTTTCACTTCGACCACAGCATTCCACCAGGCTATCTTGCTTGGATATCTGCAGCATTGCTTGAGACAATCCGCCCATGTCGTGGAGATGACATCTTGTAGCAAGGCATCGGCGAGAATAGAAACATTTAGGCTCCACGGAATCCAATGCCATTTAGTGTGCTGTTTGGCCAGATTTATCGTGACACAGAGGGCGCAGTGGTCGGAGAAACTAGTCGGAATGACATCGGCGTCCAGAATATGTTGGCAAATGTTCACAGAGATGTACAAACGGTCTAGACGGCTACAAGTGGTAGTGGTCAGGTACGTGTACTTTACCAGGGTAGGAAATTTTAGTTCCCACGCATCCTTCAGCTGCAGGTGACTCACCAGATCATGTAGTTCCCTACAGTAATTAGAGATTGGCGATTGGTCTTTCCTGTTGATCACACAGTTGAAATCACCACTAATTATCAACTGGGTTGGGTTGCGGCGTAATAAGTATATGATGTCTTGTTTAAAGAAGTTAGCTCTTTCTGATTTTAAGGTCGTTCCAGATGGAGCATAGATATTGACGAGGGTGACGTCAAATATTTGGCAAGCTATGCCTCTACCGGAGTCCAACATTTCGATATTGCTCACTGGGATTCCGTCTCGTGATAGAATGGCCATACCTGTACCCCCGTCCGCCACGGTGTTTACGATTGTTGCAAATCCTGATACATGAAAACTTAAGATAGACACATCCTGTAACAGAACTATATCAGCTTTGGACTCATAGATAAACTGCCGTAGCATTGCTAATTTTAAATCTGTCCTAAATCTATTAATATTCAGGGACAAAAGCCTATAAGCTAGACTCATGATCGTCCGAGACTTGTGGGTGATGGGAAGCGTAGGAAGCCCAGTCCATCTCACCGTCGGACTTCGAACCTACATCCGCAGGTTTTGTACCAGTTTTTGCGCTGACTTTACTTTTTGAGTTACTTCCAGCCACGGAGTCCTTTGGTTTAACCTTATTTTGCCTTCGCAAAGTCGTCCGAAGTGTCATAGAAGACGGCGGAGTCGGCGAGTCATGGCTGTAAGCAGTATGTGAAAGTCCTTGCTTCGGAACGGGTGACGGCAAGTCCGAAGACGCGGCTTCAGTAGGCTCACTGTGTTTGTTTGGAGCCGCACTGGCTGTTTGTATACAGCTGTCCGGGTCCTCGTGTTGTTTGGAAGCAGTTTCGAGGTGGCGGCTGTATATGTTATGCTCTCCGCCGCGTGCTTCATCCGCCGTGTTTACGAGTTGCAGTTGACTGACTGCCGCCTCTTGTGTGTTGGCCACCTGCGGCGAGTCGGCAAGCGGCATCGGAACGGATTGCTGTAAACACTCGACTGCAATCGTATTGACAGATTCTGCGTCGGGCGGTAGAATGGGAATTTGGCGGGTCGTAACTGAGCCATCCGACACATGCGTGTCCTGTGTGGAGGCCCGTGGCTCCGCGTCATCGGTTTGATTTTTTACTACCTGGTCGCCCGAACCGCTACCGTCACTAGCACGGCGTCGTTTGTTACCGACAGATAATACAACACCGGTGGCTAAGGGGTGGGAAGGCAGAGGTGGGAAGGTGCTGTTACCGAGATCGTTGTCCTCTGACACAGATGCACTCGGTTGGGAGTCAGTCACAGAAGGCGTCTGATTTTGAGTTAGGACATCAGCCAATGGTTAATCTCTGTCGTTGTTGCAGATTGTTTCGAAGTACGACAACGCGCCGTGGGCAATCCTCTCGTAAATGGCCACTCGTGTTACAGATAAAACAAGTGCCTACTTGTCCCTCGTAAATGACGTGAGCCTTATAACCACAAACCATTATATAGGATGGGATATTGACTTTAACGGCCATGTCAACTGAGCGAACCCCACTATAACATTGGAGTTTGTGACGGCTCGACCATTTTTCGTTTCTAATCTGTCGGATGTCACCGTATTTGGCGAGGACATCTCTCTCAACCTCAAGTGGCAAATTGAACACTCGCACTTGTTTATACTCAATGTCAGCGTTAGTTATTGAAATTGTACTCACCGACTGATCACGATGTCGGAACTCTGCTTTCCCACCAGTATTCACCAAAATTTTCTCCAGTTGTATCTGGTCTAAAAACTTCACAAAGAAACAGTATTCCGCCATGTCATAATATGCTGTGTGGACCTGATCGGATGTGATGCCAATACTATCTACTATCCAGTCATGGAATTCTAGAGAACTCGGTTGCACATTCCTGGAAGACTTCCCAAATGCAAAAAACAGGGTATTCTTAGGAGGTACACTGGGAGCCATAACTGCACTATATGAGCGGTCGGGACCGCTATGAGTGAATTAAGAAGCTTGTGTACGACGGTAGTGAAGAGGAAGCACTGAGAATATCACAGGTCACAATCCAAGAATTATTATAAACAGGGCTTGCGGGGCTACGACTACACGGGAGTACCGACACGTCCGATCGCTGTCGCTACCAAAGCGGAACTGTACAACTGCAGGGATTTATCTCTGGTATGTCTCCCGCGAAACCCACATTCTCAACGTATTGTCCCGCACTACATTTTCATCTGTCCCCGTTGACGTATGTCAACGCCTGTAAGCAGCTAAGGGTGTTCATTTCATTGTAATTTCATTCTAACGAGCTGCATGGTCACCGATGGTATCTGTTCTTTCGGACATGTCCGAAAGAACGGATACCATCTTAGTGTACCAAATAATCTATTTTTTTTTTTACCTTAATAATGTCATATCCAGTTCAAACACGAATATAAATCGTCATTGGCATCCAGTGCAAAGGTATACAACCATGAATAATATACAATCTCCAAATCAGATACTTCCAGCTCGTTAGCTTACACTAACGCTTCAGACCTCTACCCTTCATCAATGTAACTTCTCACATCTAACATCCATCACTGCTGGCTGTTCACCTCCAACTGCCCAACAGTACTTCCATCACTGCTGGTGACTAACTTCCAACTGCTCAACAGTACTGGCGATTAACTTCCAACAACGAGTTCGACCAATCACAGAGGCTCTTACAAAGAAAGCGCAGTCAGAGATCCAATGCAAAGCGCTACACAGCGTTGCCAACACACAAGCAGCCCACTTACAAGTTCAAGGTCTCAAACGTTCACACAAGCAGTTGTCAGATGGAAATAGTAAGCTGCAGTTAGTGAGCCTGCAAACGATCTGACTGACATTTTGTGCCAATATGAACAATCATTCGTCTAGTCAATCGTAATACAATGACTATGGGATTACGCTGCAGTTGCAAAAGCAGGAGCGATTTATTTACTTACTTTTCCTTGAACACCTTTTCTTCTTTCTCTTGTACTCATGTTAAGATTAGCTCTCTTTCCTAAAACACAACATGGTTGCACAGTTTCACTAATGTACTAACGCAGCTGCAATTGTGACAGAAACTGAGAACAGTCAAATACTATTCAAACAACTGAGGACAAGTAAGGTCAATAACTCACGAAAAACTCTTGCTCGGTTAGAAAACGTAAGTACGATTCCTTCACTTATGTTGTTGCAAATCCATACCAATTCTCATTATTTCATTGAAGAGATCTGTAGTCCAGGCTTGTCTTTAAAGATAATACTAGATCGTGTAATTAAATCAGCTTCACGTTCACGGAAGATGAGCAATCTGCTGATCTGTAAGTTCTTCTTCTGTTTTTTTTTTTTAAATTTTTTTAACATGGTTTCATGCTGCTCGTCACGAATTCCTCTCCTGTACCAACCTCTTCATCTCGCAGTAATAATTGCTGTAGCAAAATGTTCTTGTGTTGTCTCCTTATTGAGATGTCAACAAGGACACAACATGAAAACGTTTATACACGTCTTATGCATTCTACTTGTAGCTGCTGTGCGCTGTTCACACATTGTTCTCTTGCTGTATGACGAGAGACGGTGTCGTCTGTAAGCTGTGTCCAATTAACGTGAGAAGTCGACGAAATAGATTGAGCCCTTTATATTTTCGATAATGAATTAATCAAAATCAGCGGCGGGATTCGAACCCGGGACCGCAGACGTTTCAATTATGAATCAAAGACGCTACCCCTAGACCACAGATAATAGAGAAACATAAATAATGCGTTTAGTATTATTAATGCAACATAATGTTCGGAAACTACGTGGTGAGTTTTTGTGTTCTTTATCGTAGCTTATTTATTAAATAATTACGTTGTAACGCAGTATGCCAACAAAAAGACTTTTCGGAAAGTGGAGAACAGATGACTAACAGTATATTTAAATGGAGATCACATATTAAGTGAATATTGGTGCAAATAAAGTGTGCCGCATGCTACATTTAAAAGGTATACTTAAAATAAAAAACAGAAAAAACAGAAAACCTTTGAGCACAGGGCCGGCCGGAGTGGCCGAGCGGTTCTAGGCGCTACAGTCTGGAGCAGCGCGACCGCTACGGTCGCAGGTTCGAATCCTGCCTCGGGCATGGACGTGTGTGATGTCCTTAGGTTAGTTAGGTTTAAGTAGTTCTAAGTTCTAGGGGACTGATGACCTCAGCAGTTAAGTCCCATAGTGCTCAGAGCCATTTGAACCATTTTTTGAGCACAGGAGAGTGTTTTCCAAAAAGCTGAAAAGGAATTGTAAGAGCACATTCTTACATTTGAGCTAATCGTGTTCAGTTTAAACATGTAGGACATGAGAAAATTTGCGCTGCACATTGAAGAAGGAAAAGGGTTGACCCGTAATATCAATACAGGAGAAGCTATGGCAGGCCAAATGCGGGCTCCAGGTAGCCATCCGAGAAATATCGCAGAATCCGACGGAAATGATGAAAACTTCAAACAAAACTTCCAGAGGCGAGACTAGCCTAGCAATCTGTAAGCTGAGTAGCAGTCCACGCTAAAAGTACAGGTATGAGAAGCAGCTCTATTTCTTGGGAAGGAAGTGTTCTGCAATCTCTGCAGGAAAGCCACAGCAGAAAACCATTGGTTTGGCTAATTGTACAATTAAAATCCGATGGAAGACGCGATCACCTGCATGAAAAGCAAATTGTGGATTCATGAAAAGTGTACAGGAGTGGGAAAAGAGTGAAAACGTTATGCTGCCGTGCATGCAAATAGTAACGCAATAAACTTCCTGGCCGATTAAAACTGTGTGCCTGACAGAGACTCGAACTCGGGACCTTTGCCATTCGCGGGCAAGTGCTCTACCAACTGAGCTACTCAAGTACGACTGACGCCATGCGAGGAGACGAGGTACTGGCGGATTTAAAGTTGTGAGGAGAGGGCGTGAGTCGTGCTGGAGTAGCTCAGTCGATGGAGCGCTTGCCCGCGAAAGGCAAAGGTACCGAGTTCGAGTCTCGGTCCGGCACACAGTTTTAATCTGCCAGGAAGTTTCATATCAGCGCACACTCCGCTGTAAAGTGAAAATTTCATTCTAATAACGGATGAACTTAAATATGAAACATATCCTAATAGTTAGACTAATACATGTCTGCAAGTTCAAGGGCATAGTTTATAGGGGTGGGATAATGTATCCACAGCACTGCTACAAATTAGGAAATTAGATTCTCAGTTTATTTTTGTGGTATCATCCGAAGATTACAGCAGCGCACCAAAATCAACAATGCTCATCGATACCGCAGACTTTAGCCGTGTCTCGCTGCAAACCGCAACGACGAATGGGAGAGCCTGAAGAAGACCTGCCCCCACAGTCAGCACAGCAGGGTCCTCGCATGGAGGTCAACAGAGAGCGAAGCACCGAAACGCTCTGTCTGTAACGCCGGAAATGCATATCCTCCTATTTCCATCTATTGCACTGCAATTTTTTTTTCCTCATTTTGTTACCTGAAGATATAACATTTCTGTGTCTTTGTATATTGTAATTGTTTTACTATTTGTATATATATGCGTTTATGTCGATGTATAATTGGTTTGTTTTGTGAATATTATTTGTATTTATACGCTGGGTCTGGCCTAGGTAAAACTATGCTATCGAACGAATACATCGATAGGTCGTATGGAGAACCAAGGTGCTTAGGATCTTTGGTAGTGTTAAATCTGCCGCGTGGAGCGCGGGCAGAGTAGACGAGTCTGGCTGGAGTAGTGCGGTTGACCAGGTGTGTTGTGTGACGCTCGCGCGAGTTGCCGCGCTTTCGGGGTTGGGCAGCATGTAATTGCGCTCGACTTGCTATGATAGTTTCTGACACGATATCGCGGACGGGAAGCATTAGCTGGCGCATATCAAGAGCCCGTTTCGCCTGGTAACCGTGTCGAGAAGAAGGCGCGCCAACATCCAGCTTCTGCAACAGCGACGGCCGACAATGAGTGACTGTCGCCACCTCCTCGATCGACGGCTTCAAACCTTCAATCAACCAACAAGGAAGACTGGAAGCACGTAAAGTTTTAGAACTGTATGGCAGACCTCAGCTTTTCAAACTGTTAAATTTTCGTAACTATAATTACAGCAACTTAGCATGAACATTTGTTGCTCATTGTCCCAATTGCATTACCGAGCAGGGTCCCTTCCTTTTCCGGAATGAACCCGAGTGTCGTTGAAATTCAAACGCCAGCATTAAAGTAATATCATTCGATTTCACTGCTTTAATTTCAAACTTCAGTTAAGGTATTCATAGCTGGCTACAATATTTAGATTACACAAGCACAACTTAAGAGTGCGAGTTTTGTTACCGTATTTTAGCTTACCTGTGACTGCAGCTCAGCTTGGTACGTACTAAATTTTACTATTGTTAATTGTTCAGAATCATTTAATTCAAGTCCAAAGTTAAATCTCTTATTTCTAAATTGCGTAGATTCAAGTAGCTTTGGAATTATTGGTGAGGTAGCCCAAGACTAACCTTATTTTACTGAATTTTGAAGTGCTTCAGAAACAAAGCTCAGTATTACTTTCAGTCACTAAATTAATTTTCAATTTTCCGGTTTTATTAATTCTTTTGTTAAATTAAGTCAGTGTGTAGCGAAATTTATTACTTCTGACAAACTTTCAGTTTTCACACAACACGTGTCAACCTTCAGTTGCCACGCTTTTAGTGCTAATTATATGTGCAATAATCTTTCATTTTCAGTTATTATAATAGCTGTCCATAGGACTGGCGACCGTAATTTTCCCCGAATCTCAAATATCCAATTAAATGTTAACGTAACGACCGCACATTTACTTTCTTTATTAATTTCACCCTTTTCTCAAAATTAATTTCCACCAATTTCATTTGCATTTTTCCTTTCATTTAGATGTAACCCTTTCCTCCCTCTTTACCGACTGATTAACTTCGGTGACGATTGCTTTTCCCAAATTTCCATTAGGTACACGCGGTTTAATTTTTCACTGTCATTAAGGTCGATAAGTGAGGGGGAGGTTACATGTCCACTTAAGTGACCCAGCTGAAGCAGTCAATATCATCGATTAGAGCTAAAGAATCATTTAAGTCTCATGTTGGAATGTACTTTTGTGAATGTTGAACATTGTACTTCGAGAGAAGAGTTCATCAACTAGTGCCTCAAGATGATGCTTTAATATTCAATAACAGCTGTAAATTATCAGCATTCCTGCGGAAAAGAAATGTATCAAGTTAAGTACACCGTTTTATCATTCATGTAATAAAGAGAACCAATATTTCAGATGTAGTTACGATTTCCCGTCTCCAGAGCTATTAAAGAACCCACAGTTATGACTGGACGATTGTAGCATCATTTGGCCGTGACAGAATCATGACCAATGTTTAGAACTGAAACCCAGGCAACAAGTTCAGGATAGGAAAGGATCAAATATCAACACGTGGAAGGGAGATCCATCAGATAGTTCGTCGTTTTCAGCAAATTCACATTTATTTAAGAAAAACATATTGATCAATTAAATTTCAGATTTATAACAACATGGAAAGCATCAGAATTATAGTGACATCCAAAGTCACAAACTACTGAAATTTACCAACATAAGCAAAAAGAAAACAGTATTCAATAAACACAAAGCATCTGAGTTTATAACAGGAAGAATGAAACTTGAATCATAATTTACAAAAGTTCATGAGTTAAACCCACCAAATTCCACAGCCTACAAACCTGACGGCAGTCGCTTAACCCAGGTACTGCTCCAACGAACAAGACAACTACTCAGATTTTGCTAGGTATGACAGACGACACGGCAAAGCGCTTTCGCGGCAATAACTCAGAACTCGGGCGTGGTCAGAATGCCGCCAAGGTAGCGGCTGAAATATCGACGCCTGTATTTTATTCAGAATCATATTCGCGACAGCGTTGTGTGTGGAATGCGAACGAACATTCTCGTAATATTAATAAAAAGGACTTCATCGATGATAAAAGAATAATTATTGTCAATGACATAATTTAATATTCTGTAAGAAATTATATCTCAGACAGTACTCATGGAAAAAGATGATCAAAATCTCCATCTATTGCTATCTATGACTCATCTAGAATAATCCTCCTTCAAACTGTCGTACTGATCGGATGTAATTGACGTCTCGTGTCACAGATGTCTGTAACAAACTGTATTATGTTGTTAAGTAATATTCGAAAAATAAAGTTTCTGTGTCATTGAAATGAATGCTCTTTGTTTGGACTTTTATTTCACTATGATTCTCGTCCTATAAAAATGTTAAGTTTTCTGATCAGCTACAATGGAGCGCAGCCATTAGCGCTATTGATCTACAACGCGGTTTATTGGTAAATGCTGAATAGTAAGCGATTAACATTGAGAAATACTTTTCAATGTTAACACATGTGGTAAATCCACAAAAAAGATTTAATATGTATCATTTGTTAGTAGTAAAACAGTGCCTGAAGAAGAAGCGGCAAGTGACTGGCTTATGTTAGCCGTCATCTTCGTGAAATTTTGCAGCGGCAGTTTTAAATTGAATAAATCTTGATGGTCATTATTACGATAACAATTGCGTATTGGTGGTCTAGAACCCACTAGTTTTAAACTGCACTTAGATTGTGAATAATCTTTAAACACAGTGAACTTATGTCTATGCAAACAGCATTTTATGTGATAAGAATAATTGTTCTCTACTGACATATGAAGCCTGGTTATTTCGTAACAACTTTTATAAATATTTTGACACGGAACAATACATTACTATTGTGTGCATGTGGTATTGTGCGTCATAACTGTTCATTTTGCTTAAAGAAAAGTGTAGCCATCTGAAATAACAGTAGCGGTAAATTCGAAAGACTATCTGTAACTAGTAATGAGACTATTGCGCAACAGCACTGAAGACTGCTAAAAATCATTACTCCTGTACAGCTGAAATTACGAAACATGAGTTTAGCTTGTTTGGTGGTTGTATATGATCACCTTTTTGCATGAACTTAGCGCCATTTACACTGCTTGAAAGACGACATTGCTACACGTTCCCAGGTGGAGTTTTCTTCAACAAAATAACTATCATTAGTCGGGGTTGGGTTGGGTTGTTTGTGGAAGGAGACCAGACAGCGAGGTCATCGGTCTCATCGGACTAGGGAAGGGAGTCGGCCGTGTCCTTTCAAAGGAACCATACCGGCATTTGCCTGGAGCGATTTAGGGAAATCACGGAAAACCTAAATCAGGATGGCCGGACGCGGGATTGAACCGTCGTCCACCCGAATGCGAGTCCAGTGTCTAACCACTGCGCCACCCCGCTCGGTATTAGTCGGGGAAAGCAGTTTATATGTCACGTGGAATGTTGCAAGATATAGCTATGGAGCTATTGAGCTTTGCTACCCGCCGACAACTGGAACAAAGGTAAGAACAGACGTTCACGAGCCTAGCTTACATACATGCGATTGACATAGGTTGCTTGTGTCCTGTGCAAAATAGCAACAGTTCAGATAAAGTGACAGCAGCTTTAAATATCAGTGCCTCAGTATTCAGGCTGTGAGTGTAATATTTTTCAAGTATATTTTGCTTCGTAGATAGTTTGGCCACACGTTTCACCATTTAGCTATTGTTATTTACTTGTGTGTTAGTTGTAAGGTATTTTGTGTGAAATATTGTTACTGTTAGTGATATATTTTTGTGCAGTAATAGTGTCAAACATGGTTTGACCGTAGGATCAAGTAAAGTCGAATGAGGATGATGCAAAAATGCCATAAGATCCTCAAATATATCAACCTTCGCACACTTCAGTACAAGTCCTTGACAATGTAAATGTAGATATCTATTTACTACCTGATATTCCAAACGAAAATGAAACTGAGGAGTTGTCAACTCAGACGGAAATTCATGCAAAATGGTTCAAACGGCTCTGAGCACTATGGGGCTTAACATCTAAGGCAGACTGTTCCAGCCGAGCTCCAGGGAGCCGGAGCGCTCCGGAGCGCTCACTGCGGCAGCTCGGAGCCCGCGTGGAGGGGGAAAGCGAACTCACTGCCCCCTGGCCGCATGCAGACGCAACTGACGCAATAATCCGTGTTCAGTGACAGCATGACTAGCCGCGGGAGCCCTGTACCTCTTTGGATATTGGAGGATATCTTTCTATTCATTGAGAGGGATGGTCGTCCGCAGTGTCTTGTATGTCATAAAGTACACTCCTGGAAATTGAAATAAGAACACCGTGAATTCATTGACCCAGGAAGGGGAAATTTTTTTGACACATTCCTGGGGTCAGATACATCACATGATCACACTGACAGAACCACAGGCACATCGACACAGGCAACAGAGCATGCACAATGTCGGCACTACTACAGTGTATATCCACCTTTCGCAGCGATGCAGGCTGCTATTCTCCCATGGAGACGATCGTAGAGATGCTGGATGTAGTCCTGTGGAACGGCTTGCCATGCCATTTCCACCTGGCGCCTCAGTTGGACCAGCGTTCGTGCTGGACGTGCAGACCGCGTGAGACGACGCTTCATCCAGTCCCAAACATGCTCAATGGGGGACAGATCCGGAGATCTTGCTGGCCAGGGTAGTTGACTTACACCTTCTAGAGCACGTTGGGTGGCACGGGATACATGCGGACGTGCATTGTCCTGTTGGAGCAGCAAGTTCCCTTGCCGGTCTAGGAATGGTAGAACGATGGGTTCGATGACGGTTTGGATGTACCGTGCACTATTCAGTGTCCCCTCGACGATCACCAGTGGTGTACGGCCAGTGTAGGAGATCGCTCCCCACACCATGATGCCGGGTGTTGGCCCTGTGTGCCTCGGTCGTATGCAGTCCTGATTGTGGCGCTCACCTGCACGGCGCCAAACACGCATACGACCATCATTGGCACCAAGGCAGAAGCGACTCTCATCGCTGAAGACGACACGTCTCCATTAGTCCCTCCATTCACGCCTGTCGCGACACCACTGGAGGCGGGCTGCACGATGTTGGGGCGTGAGCGGAAGACGGCCTAACGGTGTGCGGGACCGTAGCCCAGCTTCATGGAGACGGTTGCGAATGGTCCTCGCCGATACCCCAGGAGCAACAGTGTCCCTAATTTGCTGGGAAGTGGCGGTGCGGTCCCCTACGGCACTGCGTAGGATCCTACGGTCTTGGCGTGCATCCGTGCGTCGCTGCGGTCCGGTCCCAGGTCGACGGGCACGTGTACCTTCCGCCGACCACTGGCGACAACATCGATGTACTGTGGAGACCTCACGCCCCACGTGTTGAGCAATTCGGCGGTACGTCCACCCGGCCTCCCGCATGCCCACTATACGCCCTCGCTCAAAGTCCGTCAACTGCACATACGGTTCACGTCCACGCTGTCGCGGCATGCTACCAGTGTTAAAGACTGCGATGGAGCTCCGTATGCCACGGCAAACTGGCTGACACTGACGGCGGCGGTGCACAAATGCTGCGCAGCTAGCGCCATTCGACGGCCAACACCGCGGTTCCTGGTGTGTCCGCTGTGCCGTGCGTGTGATCATTGGTTGTACAGCCCTCTCGCAGTGTCCGGAGCAAGTATGGTGGGTCTGACACACCGGTGTCAATGTGTTCTTTTTTCCATTTCCAGGAGTGTATTTAATTCTGTGAAGAGGTACAATATACAACGACATAATACATGTCTTCACGCAGCGCACTACGATCAGGTAGAAGGCGTTGCACGCAGAAAACTGGTAGCCAGGCTTAAGAACGACATACCAGGAGACGTTAAGTTTGAAAACGGTTTCGTAATAGGGAGGGTATCAAAACATGCAACATAGTTCGTGTTCTGTGATGCGTTTATAATTTTCAGGTGAATGAGAGCGGAGAAAACACTACTGAATCTGCAAGTCGAGCAAGGTACAGGGTCGCTCACATCACTGCGACGAGTGGCAAGCCGTTTTCGGTGGTAAAATGGTGCGTGGTAGCAGTTACAGAATGTTTGTTAACAAGGGAGGTGCAGGCAATTGAAAGGGTTTTCCTGTCGAAGCAAACAATGTCTCGTTGAATCCTGGGCACCGCAGCGGATTTAGAGACACAGCTCTGGAAAAAGGCGGAGAGCTTTGTTGCATTTTCGCTAGCGCTTGACGAAAGCACCGACATATCGGACTGTGCTCAGCTTGCAGTCTTTGTGCGTGGTGTCGACATGGAGCTGCAAGTAACTGAAGAACTCCTGAATGTGGTACCACTCGATTACGCCGCAACAGGACGTGACATTTTTGAAGCGGTTTGTGAATCAGTGGACAATATGAATTTGCGGTAGGGTAAGCTCCATTCTTTAGCGATAGACGGTGCACCACAAATTATCGGGCGTCACCAAGGTTTTGCTTCTCGTTTGTAAAATAAAGTCAGGGACGACTTCGGGAAAGACATTTTGACTCTTCATTGTTTTATTCACCAAGAAGTACTGTGTGCTGAAACAATAGAGCTAGGTGGCGTAATGAAAGATGTAGTGAAGTGTGTGAACTTCGTGCGGCGTCACGGTATGAATCATCGCCAGTTCAAAGGATTCCTGAAAGGTATGGAAGCGGAGTATGGGGATACCTTACCACAGTACGGTTCGTTGGCTGAGTCGGGGAAAAGTTCTTGATGTTTTCTTTGCCATTCGTGAGGAAATATCCCTTTTTCTCGAAATGAAAGGGGAAGAAATGAGTTGTCTGAAAGATATAAAATGGATATCAGACCTGGCGTTCCTAGATGACATAACTATGCATCTGAATAATTTAAATCTGTCACTGCAGGGCAAGGGCAGCTAATTGTTGTCAAGCACGACCAGATCAAAGCGTTCATGAAAAAGCCACGTTTATTTGAGAGGCAGATGAGTAATGGACATATAACGTTCTTCAATCGTCTTGCTTCTTTAAAACTACCTGAAGGTACTACTTTCGGCGATTACCAAGCAAAGTTAAGGCAGCTCATCACGTCGTTTGAAACCGATTCCGAGACCTCACTAGTTTGGAATGGAACTTACGGTTTTCAGCACTCGTTTTTCAGTTTCCCCCGATGACTTGTCATCATCACTTCAATTCGAGATTATTGATTTGCAAAATTCAACTTTGTTGAAGGAGAGGTACTACAACACGTTGGATTACAGCAAAAAACATTTCCCAAGCTTCACAACAATGCCGCTCAGACCATGTGCATGTTTGGATATACGTATTATTGTGAGCCCCTTTTCTCAGCAATGAAAACAGTAAAAAGTAAGGAACGATCGTTTATTCAGGATGCAACAATGAAGGCCATCCTCCGCATTAACGCTGCAAACACTTTGACGCCTGATATTTCCGATCTTGTAATGAAAAGAAAATGTCAAGCTATAGAGGCCCAATAAATTTAGTATGCAATTTCTTGTAAAACAGTTGTTTCTTAGTTATTTCCTGAACATCGTATTTCCCGGTGTAGCATGTCACCACGTCGTAGCAGCCAAGAGTATGACGTTGTCGATCTTGTAAGGAGCAACTGGCACATCAAAACGCTTGCATTGCCGCCTGCCTCAGCCAGCAGTGCCACGTGCCGGCCCACTTGACTGGTCACAGCGAGAGACACGGCTTCCTGGAGCAGGGAGCGCTCCGCGGCTCACGACGGAGCCGACGAGCGGCAACAGCCTGATCTAAGGTCATCAGTCCCCTAGAACTTAGAACTACTTAGACCTAACTAACGTAGGGACATCACACACATCCATGCCCGAGGCAGGATTCGAACCTGCGACCGTAGCGGTCGCGCGGTTCCGAACTGAAGCGCCTAGAACCGATAGGCCACACCGGCCGGCGAAATTCATGCAGTTAAACCTGTAGATGTGAATGATTATATTTCTACCGGGCAAGGGGCACAAATTAGAAATTCTCAAGCGATGCCACTATGGGATAGTAAAATGCTAGTAGTATTATTTGAAATGTTTAATATCATGCAACAGGGAAAGGAAAAGCGTAGGCAAGAAAAGGCAGTAAAAGAACAACAACGCGAGCTCAAGCAGCAGCAAGGAAACGTTATAGTACAACAGCAACGTGAGCTCAGGGAGCAGGAGCGTGCTAAAGAGTTCATAGAAGAAATGAACAATATTTATATAGAACGAGATAAGGAGATTGTCCAGAGAATTAATTAGGTGTTATAGTTCGGCGGCACGCGCATGCCCGCCCAGACGCGGGAGATTGCTACGTTGCCAGTTGCATGCAACAAGAGAAGCAGCGCCATAGTGTAGTATAGATCGCAAACTTACGTTTAGGGGGGAGCGCGCAGTTTATGAAGTAAAGCAATCACCGCCGCATTAACCCTTTCGCTGCTAAAGAGACGTGCTCCCCGCATTCCACGCTGTGCGCGATTTTGTCATCACTGCACTGCTCGCCTGTGCAGACACATGGTGTTCCGACTGCTTTGACACACTTACCATTCGATTTCACAAAAACTATTTGGCCCAAAAATTTGATTTTTACGCGTCTTCTTGACTGATACCTTCCCCCCTAAATGACAATTTTGTTTCGATGTTCAACGCAGTTATTGTGCAGCATTAAATGTAGTAAACCACTGCACGAAACTTTGAAAAGTTTGCAGAGGTAAAAGTCCACAGCGTATACTTTCTGTATGGTCGATTTTAGTTGCCACTAGAAATTTCAAAAAAATTACATTCAAACGAATAAAATTCATGAAGTAAGACACTTCGTTATTGTTTTTAAATAAAGAAAATATTAAGCACCAAACAAGGTTTGAACTCAGGACGTTTTGCTTTGCAGCCAAACACCTTAACCATTGCACTAACACAGCTCGTCATGCAGCAGACTTCCTGAAGGATTTAAAACGTCACACAAAATACCGACAAACACTGTTGGTATGACTATGAATTACTCACGTTTCGTCGAACTACAATAGGAAATAAACAATTACCACTGTTCTTTATTGCGAAAAAGCGGTTAGTGAGAATTAATTTCCTTGCTATCGCCTGAATTAGGAGGCTTATGCCTGTTTGGTTTAATTAATTAATTGAATATGAAGCAATTGGTATAAATAATGCTTTTTCTTTTACAGAAAGTCTGCTATCAAGACACTGCTTTTGTTCAATTACTTTATATATGACTGAACGTTTGTAAAACTAAAGACACTCGTCCATTCTCTGCAGTGCAGTCGAGCTCTGACAACGTCGTTCTCTGTTCATTGGCTGATTGTGCTGTGACGTCAGATGCGCAGAACGAACCTAAACTCGTAAATGACGCGCACTTTAGTCGATCGTGATACAGCAATTACGACTAATTTCAAGAAAGAAATCAATGCAATAAAGACTAAACATACCAACGCAAGTGAATAATCTTCAAACCGTAGTAGATAAGTTAGAAATGCAGTTCAAATGTTTGACTACTACAGTGGAGCCAATACAGAATGATATCCCCACGGAAGTACAGAAACTAGTCCGAACGGAAGAAGCCAGGGCACTGAACACTGAAAATCACAATCTTGAAACAATGTCAAAACACAGCAACGAGGACACTGGTACTGGCAGGCAAAAGTACAATGAAAATTGGCCGACAACCCCGATTGCAGGGCATAATAGACCATGTTTCAGTAATAAATCTGTATCACCCCAGCAATTTGTTTTACCAAGAAACCTGAATTGTGGAGCACAGAGTGTACTTGCAATAAAGTCAGTACACCGCCTGCTAATGACAACAACTATGCACTGAAGTACCTGAATGCATGAAAGAGCATAATTTAACACCGCCCATTCCAAGTATTCAACGAGGGGAGTAAAAAGAATATTCATCTCTTAGTTTTTATTAGAAACTTAAGATGTGTTCTCCCAAAGTCTTGGACAGAGAAACAAAAAAATCCAGTTTGTGGTTTCACCCATTTCCGGTGACGCATCGCTCTGGGCGTTGAAGGCAGCAGAAACATGTAAAACATTTAACGAATTTGAGAAGGCGTTTTTCGATCAGTTCTGGTCAGCATCGACTCAAGAACGACTAAGAAAGATTGTATATAACGCAGAAGTATATAACCTGATGACAGGCTCTTTGAGAAAGATCTTTGAAAAATATAGTAACATGACAAGGCACTGGGATGAACCAGTTACGACACGTGAGCTGTTGCGAGTATTAAAGGCTAGATTACTAACAGATATTAGAGAGAAACTGTTTAACGTCACAGATACTAATTTTAAGGAATTTTTATGTGTGAAAGATTCGTTAGACTTAGTCCAAGAAGACATCAGAAAGAATTGTGGCGCAATAAATAGTGCAAACTGTTCTAACGGAAAAGGTTCATGGAACGGAAGCAACGGAAATAGGGGAGAAGGCAGTCCCAAGAAAAACAAAAACAAAGCCCTTGGCAATGGTAAGTATAAGAATACTAAAAATCTTTACAACCAAGAACCTGATTACTTCTGTAATAATAATAATAATAATAATAATTACCAGGAAATCAATGACTACCAGCATCGGAATGGTAATCAAAGGCAATATAATAATGAAAATGCAAACAATAATAGTAATTCTAATCGTAAAAGAGGAAATGAAAATAAGTAGGACAGTCTGTACAAGGATAAACCAAATAAACGAGCGTGGTGACAATGAATATTGGCAACAACCAGGACCAAGTTATTGGCAGCTACTACAAAATTTTATGGATCCGAATCAGTCAATAAATTACGTACAGGCTATACCCATGCCGAATAACCAATATCCACAATGGTGGGATCCGAGTAGACCGCCTCCGACTGTAGAATCACAAAATGTGAAAATAGAGCAGGCGTCCTCAGAGCCGAAACAGAATAAACTGAAGTCGTCAAACTAATCTCGGCCCTTAGGCCTTCGCCAGGAGACGGAGACTAAGAATGAAGGCAGTAGGTCTATACAAGAGAACGTTAATATGATTCGCCATCAGGATGCTAAGAAACTTTGAGATGAACTCTATCAAGAATCTGCTGGCCTTGATAGGGAAGAAAAGGAAAGAATTCAAGCAAGTGTCAATGGAACCATCAATGGTGTAGCAACCATTATCCTTCTCGACACAGGTGCGAGTGTAACAGTGATGAACGCACAATTTTTCAGGAAGCTAACGCAGATAAAAAGACTGCTGATTTTGCCTGTTACGAATTGCAAAGTTATAGGAGCGCAGGTAAAGAAAGCACAAATTATTAAGTATCAGACACAGGTTGAGGCTTCCTTTGGAAATGATAGCGTTATATGCACGTTCCTATTAACGGAAAACTTGCCAATACCAGTGTTACTGGGCCTTGAGTTTTTACGGGACAGAGAGGCTGTAATACGTCTTACCCTGGAAACATGTGTGCTAATGTACCGGCGCCGGCCTGAATGGCCGAGCGGTTCTAGGCGCTACAGTCTGGAACCGCGCGACCGCTACGGTCGCAGGTTCGAATCCTGCCTCGGGCATGGATGTGTGTGATGTCCTTAGGTTAGTTAGGTTTAAGTAGTTCTAAGTTCTAGGGGACTGGTGTCCTCAGAAGTTTAGTCCCATAGTGCTCAGAGCCATTTGAGCCATAATGTACCGGCAACGACCCATAACATTGAAGCTCAATCGGGAGTTCGATGTGAGCCTTTCACTGACTAGAGGATTACACGTATCTGTCGGCAAACAAAAATTGTTGGTGCAGCGTATGATCACGCACAAAAGTGTCCTACTAACCGAAACAATGATGCACCCAACACCGTGAGTGACATCGGCGCAACCATAGATGAGAAGGTGAAAGAGGCATCTTGCATTGCCGCTTCACAGGCTGGACTATGAATAAAATGGCTAGCCTGATACCATGAACAGTATTTATAGATCAACCAGGTATCATAAAAGATTATGTTTATGATATGAAAGTCATCCCCATAAGACCTATTGCAGAGCTTCATACTCGGTCCCTGGACAAAGGAAATGGCAATTATTATACGAAGTACCATATAAAATAATCTCAATCCCTCATGGTGGATGTTATTTACTAGAAGATGTCAGTACAGGGAACCTACAAGGACTGTACTGTTATAGAGACATTATGAAATTTTTGCAGTAGAAAACCACTTTTATGTCTCTGTAAATAGACTAATATGTTCAGCACAAATACACAATAGCACAAATGTAAGTATGTAAATAGGAGATACAGTAAAAATCTTATCATAAGTAATTTCATGAATTTATATGTACTATAATCCGTTCATCGTAGGAATAAACCTGATGTAAACATTGCACTATGTATTCTTCCGCGTTTGCAGGAACCTCATTGGATTCCGGTTTCACGTGGGACTGCAGCCATTCAGTCTCGGCCACTGTCAAGTACGATAATAAAGGTACGTTTTGTGCTGTACGTTACGAGCACATCGACTTAGCTGTAATATGGGACAACAGCTTTACCGACCCATTTAACTTGGACAGCACTGGCCGGTCAGCTGGTACAGCTAGCCTGCAGTGACGTGGCCAGTTGTAGTTCACAAGTAAAAAGAGACGAACAGAGGAACAGTACGGCTTTGAACGTCATTTAATTTTTAAGCTGAATAAAATACACTGCATATCTCCTACAATACGCTTCTTAGACGACTAGACGAAAACCACAAAACGTTATCGTTTTTAGCTAACGTACTATTGTAATTAAAAACAAGATTGATGAAAATTTCGGACCTAACCACAGGGTAATTTTTCTGCATAAGCTGCGTGCAACGTAAGAGACTATTGTAGGATTTCACCGTATAGTTAAGTATTGAAGCCACTGAAGGTATTACTTACAGTCAGCCCTCTGCTAATCTCATAGCTCCTTCCTTATCCGAATCCCAGTAATACATTTCAACATCAGAATCCACTAAGCCAACACACGCCTTCACAAGGTTTTTAATGAGATCAGCGGAAACTCGGTAAGATGACGGAGATAATCAGAATGGATTTGGTTGTACACAATAAGTACATACGCCTCTGTCTAGGTAAGTTGATAAGCTAGTACATGTAATTGACAATGTGGAGGTACAAACAGAGCAGTTGCAGTTAAACCCTTAAGCAAGGCAGAAAATTTTACTCAGCAGTAGCCCTACGCAATTCAGTTACGAGTAAAACGCATCAATGCAGGTTAGAAAAAATACACTTTACTAAATCACAATTATATTTCAAATTCAAACCCTGTACCTGATACACTACCTTGACATTGTCACTGGGTACAGTACCATTCACCAGTGTTACTCTTTAATTCTCAACATCGCACCACAAGCGCGTGCGCACAAATGGTTTACCAATTAGCAGAACCACGTGATTCAAAGAAGACGCACTAACAAGCAATGGCCACTCTCAAGCCAAGACACACTGTGTAACAAACATTCATATTATTCACTGAACACGACGCAATGATATTGTGCCAATTTTCCTTCAAGCAATTAAAGCGCAGGACCAGAATGTCCACAGGCAGTATTTTACGGTGCAGTCTCCCCACCGTGAATTATCCTTTTAACTCCTCTTCAAATAACCTAAGGAGGTCCCAGTCACCAGAGCTCCAGAACACGACTTTCGTCACCTTCTTTAGCGGCTGCCCAACATTCGACAAATCGCTACGCGATCCGGCACTCTGCACGCGTTGTCCATCCCAAATCTGCCCAACCAAACCGCGCCACCAGGCACTGCCGCTCCAGCCCTCCACCTTCCGTCACGTACGGTTCACAACTCACACCGCCATGCCGAGCCTCCTCCTCAACCAGGAAAACCAAAGATAAGTCACAAGGGAGGTGACTATCGACACCAGTGCCCGACGTAGTTAGGCTAGGAAACCGAGACGCCACGGGTCAAGAACATAAAATGTGGTGTTTATTTTTCTGAGTGTGTTCAGTACTTAATTCAGATACGAAGAGAAACATCCTGCAGTGAGGAATAACAATGTTTAAATATTTTTTTTTAATTTGCTGTTTAGTGTATAACAGACAAAATTTCTCAAGGAGTACACTTTAGGCAGCTTTCCTGTACTGTACTGCACACCAATAATCAGTAAGTGAAATCTAAGCAGAAGTACTATGAAACGCCAGTTACAAGTGAAGTACCAGGTGAGCAAAAAGTCATTATAAATTTGAAAACTGAATAAATCACGGAATAACGTAGATAGAGAGGTACAAATTGACACACATGCTTGGAATGTTATGGGGTTTTATTAGAACCAAAAAAATACAAAAGTTCAAAAAATGTCCGACAGGTGGCGCTTCATCTGATCAGAATAGCAATAATTAGCATAACAAAGTAAGACAAAGCAAAGATGACGTTCTTTACAGGAAATGCTCAATATGTCCACCATTTTTCCTCAACAATAGCTGTAGTCGAGGAATAATGTTGTGAACAGCACTGTAAAGCATGTCCGGAGTTAGAGTGAGGCACTGGCGTCGGATGTTGTCTTTCAGCATCCCTAGAGATGTCGGTCGATCACGATACACTGGCGACTTCAGGTAACCCCGAAGCCAATAATCGCACGGACTGAGGTCTGGGTACCTGGGAGGCCAAGCATGACGAAAGTGGCGGCTGAGCACACGATCATCACCAAATGACGTGTGCAAGAGATCTATCACGCGTCTTGCAATATGGGATGGAGCGCCATCCTGCATAAACATCGTACGTTCCAGCAAGTGTTTATCAGCCAGGCTGGGGATGATGCGATTCTGTAACATATCGGCGTACCTTTCACCCGTCACGGTAGCAGTTACAAAACCAGAATCACGCATTTCGTCGAAGAAAAAAAGGACCCATAACGGTAGATGTGGTAAATCCAACCCACACCGTGACTTTCTCGTCGTGCAATGGAGTTTCCACGACAGTTCTAAGATTTTCGGTAGCCCAAATTCTGCAGTTGTAGGCGTTGACAGACCGTCGGAGCGTGAAATGAGCTTCGTCGGTCCACAACACGTTACTCAACCAATCGTCATCTTCCACCGTCTTTTGAAACGCTCAAACCGCAAATGCACTCCGCTTCACTAAATCGCCAGGTAACAGTTCATGATGCCGATGGATTTTGTACGGATAGCATCGGAGGGTACGCCTAAGTGCCAGCCAAACAGTAGTGTATGGAATGCCGGTGCGACGTGCGACTGCACGAGCGCTGACTTCCCCGTGCGTAGACGAACCCGCTACAGTCTCCATTTCTTCCTGAACTGTCTCAGCAGCATTACGCCTTGTGCTCGGTCGGCCACTACGGGGTTTATCGTCTAAACAACCCGTGGCTTCGAACTTCGAGATCATTCTCGCCACAGCTGCATTTGTCAACGGACCTTTACCCGTTCGAATCCCCTTCCTATGGCGATAGGATCGTAACGCTGAAGTAGCACATTCCCCATTCTGATAATACAGCTTCACTAAAAGCGGCTTTACAAGTAACGTCAACATGCTGCGACTGCTGGCGCATCTGTTTCTCTCTTTCATTTTTTTGGTTCTTATAAAACCCCATGTCATTCCAAGCATGTGTGTCAATTTTTACCTCTCTATCTACATTATTCCGTGGTTTATTAAGTTTTCAAATTTATACTGACATTTTGATCACCCGGTATGAGTAAATTTGGAAACTGAAGCTCTTGGAAAGTAACATACAGCTTTACATTTTCAAAACAGGTCAATTTGTTAAGACAACTAAACTCAGTTAATCTGCATGCACCCCTTGTTCCATGCTGAAATACGCCTTTCAGATGCCCGACACTGACGAAGTATGGCTTTACCGCCACAGTAATCATAGAGCTGGTTGGTACATCTAATAAGGGATCAACGTGCGCTTACACAGCTCGTTACCGCCCTGCAGCACTGTCGGGTCGGAGAGTACGCACCAGTGTCGGGGAACAGAGCGCAAAGCGACTGCGCTGCGGCTTCGTCTCGGGGGACACTCTGCGAGGTTGGCGCCCCAGAGCCGGCGCTCGGCGCCGTGTGATCACCGTGGGCGGCTAATGAGACACAGGCAGTCCATTACTGGCTGCTTCCCAAAGGAGCGCGACCGGAGGCACGCACGCAGACTGGCGCCACCTACTCCAGGCTGCGGCTGGAGCTGGAGCTGGCGCTGGATCCCTCAGAGGCGACATCTCGGGGATCGCTGCCGCGGGCTCTGACGCCACGCGAATTCCCAGGCCTCAACGATCCCCGCCAGGGTCGTAACCTCTCGTTCCGGGAATCCACGTCACTTCACCGCTTCCGAGGACCAGTACCTGGAACAGGGCGCAGTCTACTGAGAAAAGTATTTGCTGCACTCGGTTACATACAACAGACAGATTAGGAACGTCTGACTCTCCGTTATATCGGATCAGATGCCTCGCATTCTTCAGTGTACATCTATGGATTCATTAAATCAGAATATTTAACACAATCGTATTTGAAAGGCGTAGTTTCAGGCACTGCAGACTCTTGGGGTCAAAGTTATATGAACAGTGGAGGATCCTATTGTGGGTACTTTTTGCAACCAGCGTTCGAAAATGATTACAGCCAAATGTTTTCTGTTCCGTGCCCTGGTATAGCGTTAATGAACTGTTGACCATTAACATTATGAAAAGAAGAATAATAGGAAATAGCCTATGTTTAGTTATTGTGCATATTCAGTATAGTAAGGTGAGTGTACATGATTAATTTAGTAGACGATTTGGGGGTGGAGAGGATGCGAACTTTAGTACACAGGGCTGCCATCATTGGCAGATGAATTGCTCTAAATAGATATGTGAAAAACCGACCGGCTTGAACCGATAAAAATATTTTAGTTTCAAAAAATCTATATTTTTGGGTATTTTTTCGATCTCGGATATAACAGGATACTTTTTTCCATTTTTTTACGAATAAGTGGGTAAAAGCTCGACATGTCAATTTTCTGTAGATGAAGAGTTAAAATATTTGGTTTTTATGTAAACTTTTATAAAAAAAATAGTAGTTTTTAATGGTAAAATTTCCATTGCATTGAAATACTGGATTATTATAGAAACGGGGAATCCCAGTCGCCACTAATTTAATGAAAACGTCTACACAGTTGGAAACTAGCAACAAAGTCATGGTACAGGAAATAATACAGCATTGAAGAAACAATAATGTACCTTCTGCCTTGTGGCGTGGTCTACTGACATGGTATGCCTGCATGTGCAGTATGTAAGACTTGCCCCAACCCGGTTTATATGGTATTTTCTAGCTGTCGTTTTCGAGCATTAGTTGTATTCCACAATTGCGAGTATTTTACGAAGTGCGGTAGCAATGACGTAAAATGCTCCACTCGCTTTAAGAGATTAAACACGAGAGGAACAACAACAAACGTGGACATCACGTAAGGTGGAAACATCCACAGTGTTCCTTCGAAGAGCAGGTGAATTTGGTTAATACAGCTATAACTTTGTTGACGTGACAAATTTAGGATAACAACCCAGCCCTTAGTTTTGTGGTTGCTACAGGGTGAAACGTTAATACCACCCAAAACTGACGATGCAGGGAAGGTATCAACATGAAACCTTTCGCTCCAGTTGTCGCCACGGCTCCCGTGTACCTCACTTCCGCGATTCTTTCTGGAGACAATGAGACCAGTTTTGGCCACAGCCTCAATGCCATATCGATCGAGATCTCCTCATTCCTTTACCTCCATTAGAATTTTTCAGTCTTTGTTCGAAATCTATATTTATTGCAGGAAGTAATGGCAATAAATGAGTTTTGAACAGTCGGGTTGAACTATAGACAAAAAGAATCGATGTAACCTAAAACCGGTTGTTTCAGCAATAACTTGCATAGCTAGCTCTAACGCAGCTGGGGGTCGAGGTGAAATGAGCTTCAGTGAGTGGAATAACCGAAAGGAAACAATCGTTTCTGTCGGTTGTTCGAAAACAATCGACTCTTTCGATTACAGTTTTTTTTTTTTTTGGTCATCAGTCTACTGACTGGTTTGATGCGGCCCGCCACGTATTCCTTTCCTGTGCTAACCTCTTCATCTCAGAGTAGCACTTGCAACCTACGTCCTCAATTATTTGTTTGACGTATTCCAATCTCTGTCTTCCTCTACAGTTTTTGCCCTCTACAGCTCCCTCTAGTACTATGGAAGTCATTCCCTCATGTCTTAGCAGATCTCCTATCATCCTGTCCCTTCTCCTTATCAGTGTTTTCCACATATTCCTTTCCTCTCCGATTCTGCATTGAACCTCCTCATTCCTTACCTTATCAGTCCACCAAATTTTCAACATTCGTCTATAGCACCACATCTCAAATGCTTCGATTCTCTTCTGTTCCGGTTTTCCCACAGTCCATGTTTCACTACCATGCAATGCCGTACTCCAGACGTACATCCTCAGAAATTTCTTCCTCAAATTAAGGCCGGTATTTGATATTAGTAGACTTATCTTGGCCAGAAATGCCGTTTTTGCCATAGCGAGTCTGCTTTTGATGTCCTCCTTACTCCGTCCGTCATTGGTTATTGGAATTCCTTAACTTCATTGACTTCGTGACCGTCAATCCTGATGTTAAGTTTCTCGCTGTTCTCATTTCTACTACTTCTCATTACCTTCGTCTTTCTCCGATTTACTCTCAAACCATACTGTGTACTCATTAGACTATTCATTCTGTTCAGCATATCAATTAATTCTTCTTCACTTTCACTCAGGATAGCAATGTCATCAGCGAATCGTATCATTGATATCCTTTCACCATGTATTTTAATACCACTCCTGAACCTTTCTTTTATTTCCATCATTGCTTCCTCGATGTACAGATTGAAGAGTAGGAGCGAAAGGCTACAGCCTTGTCTTACACCCTTCTTAATACGAGCACTTCGTTCTTGATCGTCCACTCTTATTATTCCCTCTTGGTTGTTGTACATATTGTATATGACCCGTCTCTCCCTATAGCTTACCCCTACTTTTTTCAGAATCTTGAACAGCTTGCACCATTTTATATTGTTGAACGCTTTTTCCAGGTCGACAAATCGTATGAAAGTGTCCTGATTTTTCTTTAATCTTGCTTCCATTATTAGCCGTAACGTCAGAATTGCCTCTCTCGTCCCTTTACTTTTCCTAAAGCCAAACTGATCGTCACCTAACGAATTCTCAATTTTCTTTTCCATTCTTCTGTATATTATTCTTGTAAGCAGCTTCGATGCATCAGCTGTTAAGCTGATTGTGCGATAATTCTCGCACTTGTCAGCTCTTGCCGTCTTCGGAATTGTGTGGATGGTGCTTTTCCGAAAGTCGGATGGTATGTCGCCAGACTCACATATTCTACACACCAACGTGAATAGTCGTTTTGTTGCCACTTCCTCCAATGATTTTAGAAATTCTGATGGAATGTTATCTATCCCTTCTGACCGTAAGTCCACCAAAGCTCTTTTAAATACCGATTCTAATACTGGATCCCCTATCTCTTCTAAATCGACTCCTGTTTCTTCTTCTATCACATCAGACAAATCTTCACCCTCATAGAGGCTTTCAATGTATTCTTTCCACCTATCTGCTCTCTCCTCTGCATTTAACAGTGGAATTCCCGTTGCGCTCTTAATGTTACCACCGTTGCTTTTAATGTCACCAAAGGTTGTTTTGACTTTCCTGTATGCTGAGTCTGTCCTTCCGACAATCATATCTTTTTCGATGTCTTCACATTTTTCCTGCAGCCATTTCGTCTTAGCTTCCCTGCACTTCCTATTTATTTCATTCCTCAGTGACTTGTATTTCTGTATTCCTGATTTTCCCGGAACATGTTTGTACTTCCTCCTTTCATCAATCTACTGAAGTATTTCTTCTGTTACCCATGGTTTCTCCGCAGCTACCTTCTTTGTACCTATGTTTTCCTTCCCAACTTCTGTGATGGCCCTTTTTAGACATGTCCATTCCTCTTCAACTGTACTGCCTACTGCGCTATTCCTTATTGCTGTGTCTATAGCGTTAGAGAACTTCAAACGTATCTCGTCATTCCTTAGTACTTCCGTATCCCACTTCTTTGCGTATTGATTCTTCCTGACTAACGTCTTGTACTTGAACCTACTCTTAATCACTACTATATTGTGATCTGAGTCTATATCTGCTCCTGGGTACGCTTTACAATACAGTATCTGATTTCGGAATCTCTGTCCGACCATGATGTAATCTAATTGAAATCTTCCCGTATCTCCCGGCCTTTTCCAAGTATACCTCCTCCTCTTGTGATTCTTGAACAGGGTATCCGCTATTACTAGCTGAAACTTGTTACAGAACTCAATTAGTCTTTCTCCTCTTTAATTCCTTGTCCCAAGCCCATATTCTCCTGTAACTTTGTCTTCTACTCCTTCCCTTACAACTGCATTCCAGTCGCCCATGACTATTAGATTTTCGTCCCCCTTTACATACTGCATTACCCTTTCAATATCCTCATATACTTTCTCGATCTGTTCATCTTCAGCTTGCGACGTCGGCATGTATACCTGAACTATCGTTGTAGGTGTTGGTCTGCTGTCGATTCTGATTAGAACAAACCGGTCACTGAACTGTTCACAGTAACACACCCTCTGCCCTACCTTCCTATTCATAACGAATTCTACACCTGTTATACCATTTTCTGCTGCTGTTGATATTACCCGAGACTCGTCTGACCAGAAATCCTTGTCTTCCTTCCACTTCACTTCACTGACCCCTACTATATCTAGATTGAGCCTTTGCATTTCCCTTTTCAGATTTTCTAGTTTCCCTACCACGTTCAAGCTTCTGACATTCCACGCCCCGACTCGTAGAACGTTCTTTCGTTGATTATTCAATCTTTTTCTCATGGTAACCTCCCCCTTGGCAGTCCCCTCCCGGAGATCCGAATGGGGGACTATTCCGGAATCTTTTGCCAGTGGAGAGATCATCATGACACTTCTTCAATTACAGGCCACATGTCCTGTTTTATGTACCTTCAAATGGGGTGAAACTGACTGCCGGACTGATGTTGACCGTCATTATAACAAAATATTTCAGTTAAATACCTACACACTGCTAACGAAATTGTCTTCTTTTATATTGTATTTACTGTTCATAAGTTCTTCATTCGTAGCAATGTCTAAATGTTCAGCATATCGAACCTTAATTATTTTCAGCCATAATGACTATGTTTGTGGACCGTGACAGTGTGGGATAGTTATTTATTTCAAGTTTCTGCTACCAGTCACTTTCTATTTCATTTTATGCTTAATCTAACGTAATGCAACGCGTTTGGAACATGTTCTGTTCATTTTCAAGCGTTAACACATGCATACATAGAGAGAGAAATGTTACGTAAAAATAAACAGTCTTAAACTAGATTAGTCTAGAACACTTTGTCCATTGTTTTCTAATTTTTTTAAATTTTTTAATTTTTTTAATTTTTCTTTTTTTTAATGTAGCTACATTTAAAAAATTAAAAAAACAATGGACAAAGTGTTCTAGACTAATCTAGTTTATGACTGTTTATTTTTAAGTAACATTTCTGTCTGTATGTATGTATGTATGTATGTATGCATGTGTGTATTAACGCTTGAAAATGAACAGAACATGTTCCAAACGCGTTGCATTATGTTACATAAGCATAAAATAAAATTAAAAGTGACTCGTAGCAGAAACTTGAAATAAATAAATATCGAACCTTTCTCCGAAAAGTAATCGTTTTCAGAAGGTAAGACCTTTTTAACCTTTTTTTATGAGCTAAGCCTTATGTTCGAGCGACTGCTGGAAAAAACCCACGTGTCTATGTCTAATGTGCATCGTGTATTAACATTCAAAGTAATAACACAAGTGAATCTACCATACTTACCTTTTTATAGACGTATCAGTAAAATTTGGCAAATTATTAATGGAATCGGAGTGAAGTTAGCCGACACTTCTCGAGCGCTTCTTTTATGAACAAACATTCGTGACTGCGGAAACAATGTCATCTAATGAACACAGCAACAATATGGCATAGTCGATACTGCAACAACTGTCTGTAAGAGACAAGTGGTGGAGTGAGGAACTCTTTGTTGCAAGTGTCTGTATGTTATCTCATGAATCTGTCACTGGTTCTCTTTGTTGCATCATACGGTTGACATCGTAAGAGTTGTCAGTATGGAAACGCCGCTTGTGTACATACGTGTACCATGTGAGCTGAAGAAATATAGCCTGTATGTTTTAGAACTGACTGTCACAGAAACTATAACCAAAGGAAAAGAACTTAAACAAGGCTAGCCGATACTATAAATTTTCCAAGGTTACCATGATGAACAGAATTCATCATCGTCAATGTAAAACAAAAGATGACCAGCCATTTTCTCATAGAAAAGACAAAGCAAAGAAGCAGAATATGGGTTTCTTCAGACTTTCATAAATGAAACTTATGCCTACATTTTTTGTTCTTAAACTCTGTCTTTCTGTTACTCTGAAATTCGATTTAAAATTTAATCATCATGCCACATTGATTTTGTCATTATTGAAATAGATTCAGAGCAATTAAAATTACTTACAGTCATAAACGAATCACAGTTTTCATGTAACAGAGACAATTCTGGGTAGAGGAAACTCACCTATGCAATTGTTTTCTTTTCTTCCTTTTAATTTTATGATGTGTTATTGCAAAATTAACGAAGACCAAATTTTAATTATTGCAACTAAATACTCATTTTCTGAAAGAAAAACCAGTGTATTAGTTTTATTGATTTCGGACATATTTAAATTTAAAGTCCAAAGTCAGTCAGCTTCATCCCACCAGCGGTATTGGTTAAATTATTCATTCATTATTTTGCGTAAAGCCAGTCTGTGGAACCAATAGCACCACGTCTCAAGCTCTCTTGCGGAGTCATTTCTCAGAGCAAATATTCAATGATTCTGTCACTTCTAAATCATTACCGTTGTCGGCGCTTTGTTATCATGTGTAGTCACTGTCCTTGCTGATCCAGTATATGCTTTTTATTGAGTGCCAGTACTTAGCTTTGCAGTTCGGTTTTTCTTGAATGTTTATAAACACATGTTTTCTTCACAGTGAACGTCATGTCTGGATCATAATGTCGAAAAGATCAGTAGCATTCATGTGGAAGAAAACTGATGACTGGATACAAAGTGATTCTCAAGATCAATTCATTGCGGTTTATAGTATCTACAATTATGATTCATTTATGGAACTTCATTAATTAAGCAAATTCAAAGATAATTAACGAATGACGATAAATATTTCTCGCAAAATCTGCTTCCGAAAAGTGACAGTGTATGGTTAAAAAGCAAGGGAATACGTTACCTAGCAATTAAATTAATTGTTACTAACCAGCAAGTCGTGTGATGTCATCACCAAATTAGCAGCCTCTGCATGCCCGTAGACTCGTGAGTCACCGCCGCAACCCTCTCGTCACTTGAATCTAGTGTCACGTACAAGTGGACTCGACTCACTCAGGAATGTGACCGAGTACACGAGTTCACAAGTGTAACCGCGGGCGCTCGGCATTCCCGTTACACACGCAACGGTTTTGAAAAAAATTCCCTCCATTAGTCTGTAAATTACAATTCATTTCTTCACACATTTATGATTTCGGTTTTGTATCCATTCTCAGGCGCAAGCTGAAAGTTCACAAACTGTCCGACAAGCCTAAATCATCGAGGAAAGTTATATAGGGTGATTTTCTTCCACTATGTACAAACTCTAGGGATTGGTCGATGAGAGGATACGGAACAATACAGTTCTAATGAACCTACGTCCAGAAATGCATGGTTTCCATGTTAGAGACCATCTATTCATTCATACTCTGTTACAGATACTACGTCTAATACGCGCCGTATCATGCAGCCACAGTTACAGTATTCATGGTTTCCTCCTTGAGTATGGTACTTTCCCTCACGCATCATCCCCTAGTGCCCTCTCCTACCATAGTAACTGGCAACGATGTGTCCGATTCACTTTTCTTGCTGACTTACTTTGTAGTGGATGTGTTACAGCGTTGTACACAATGGTTCCATATTCGAATGGAGAGCTTGCCGACATGGTGTTTACTTACGGAAAGCAAATGCAACGGACGGCGAGAAGCAAGGTTGTATCAGGAGACGTACCCCGCCGACTACAACCACAGCATTCAATGTTTGCCAAAGTGTTTCACCGTTTCTATGAGACAGGGTCTTTTCAGGAAATCATGAAGGACTTACCCGAAATGTTCGGTCACCAGACTTGAAGCAAAACGTGATCAACAGTGTGGAAGTCGACCTCCGTGTCAGTACCAGGCAGCTGGCCCACCAGTACAGGGTAAACCAGACGACCGTGTGGGACATTCTCCATGACAATTATTACTATTATTATCACTTACAGCATGTGCACGGCTTGCTAGCTACAGACTTTCCACACCGGGGACAGTTTTGTCACTGGTTTCTTCACCAGGCAAACACAATTCCGGGATTTATGTGATCCATCCTATTCACAGATGAGTCCATATTCCAGATGTGAAGACACTGGAGCAGCGCATTCATGCTGCCTTGGACACTATTCTGATGCCGACTGGTTTATGTGAACGTGTGAGACAGAACATGTTTCGGACCACACACGCGTGCGTTGAGGCACATGCAAACCGTTTTAAAAACATTCTGTAACTGTGGTGGCGGGGTACAGAGTGTATTAGACCGCAATTTCTGTAACAATGTTTAATTTAATAAATGGTCTCTAGCATGGAAATCATGCATTTCCGGACATAAGTTCACTAGACCTTTTTGTTCCGTATCCTCTCATCGATCATTCCCTAGAGTCTGTACACGGTGGAAAAAAACCACCCTGTACAACTATACTAGCGAACCCGGCAATTCTTCGCAATTGCTGTATATGTCTGGGAATTGGATAGACGTCCTAATCTCCTTCTGCCACTTTCTCTTTCCATGTCCTCCTCCCCCCTCTCACTGTCCATAACCTCCTCCTCCTCTTCTCTATTTTCTCGTCCCCCTGTCCGTCTTCTCCTTCCCCTCTCTATTTCCTCCCTGCCCTTCGCCCCATCTCCACTGTCACCCTCTCTATGAGCTGTGTTCGTTGTTATTGCAAACGGAACTTTGACTGGGAGGTGATTTCACTTGAAATGAATGGAAAAATGGTTCGTGTCGTTGGTATAAGGGATATGAGAGAGACTTCTCCGGCTGCTATATCTGTGAGGATAGTAGCTAAAAATTAAAGCATTTTGCGTTGTTTTAATCTGCAAACAGGTAGGATTACAATATTTCAGATGACTCAGATCCGCAGTAGTGTTCTACACATAAACCAAAGAGCCACTGAAACTACTTACATATTTTCTACTATAACTGAGGAAGAAAACAAAACTACACATTTTTGTGTACACAATTTTTTTTAGAAATTATATTTAAGAAGAAGTGTTTTAAATCCTCTGCTTTCGTAGTTAAAACAGACTGTGAAAAAGGTAAAGAGACTGCACATTTTCATAGTACAGCATTTCCTTTCTCTCATTTACCCTTAACAGAAAACCTACAAACTCTTGTTTAAAAAATTCATAGCCTATGTCAGTACGAATATTTGTTACAGTATCATGTAAAATTTTGATGGAAATGGGTCAAGTTCTTTTCGAGATATTTGTTAACAGGGTTTCCACTTTATACACCGTTTATATCTATATACATTAAAATATAAAGCCGATGCACATCCAGAGTTTTATTAGACTACCACGTAAAAATTTTAAGTAAACGGCTAGTTTGCTATCAAAGATTGCCTTTGTATATTGTGTATCGGTATTTATAAATTGTATGTTTAGAAAAATATGTAACCTATGACTGTCCAAGTGTTTATTACAGTATCGTGTACAGATCTGAAGTAAATTGACCAAGTACTTTTTTAGATATTTACTAACTATGTTTCCCCTTTATATATTACATATATATTAAAACCACGTTGCCTAAGTCCAGCCAAACGTTTCTTAGGTTTACAAATTGTGAAAAGGTCACGAAAAACTTTTTAGCGATCCAAGAAAATATTAACTTTATTATAATTCCAGTCTTGGATCACAAGTTTCTTTTGTAATCAGATTATTAATTTCTGTCGGCAAAAAGATTCTTCTGACCTAGAAGAGTAAAGCATGTGCAGGTAGCCTAATTCACAAACGCACTCCTAAATATAAGAATGTGAGGTAGAAACCCCCATAAAACAACTGTGCAACATACCATTACCTGAACAGAAACGTGATCCATTACCCACGCGATAATATTATACACTCCTGGAAATTGAAATAAGAACACCGTGAATTCATTGTCCCAGGAAGGGGAAACTTTATTGACACAAGGGGAAACTTTATTGACACATTCCTGGGGTCAGATACATCACATGATCACACTGACAGAACCACAGGCACACAGACACAGGCAACAGAGCATGCACAATGTTGGCACTAGTACAGTGTATATCCATCTTTCGAAGCAATGCAGGCTGCTATTCTCCCATGGAGACGATCGTAGAGATGCTGGATGTAGTCCTGTGGAACGGCTTGCCATGGCATTTCCACCTGGCGCCTCAGTTGGACCAGCGTTCGTGCTGGACGTGCAGACCGCGTGAGACGACGCTTCATCCAGTCCCAAACATGCTCAATGGGGGACAGATCCGGAGATCTTGCTGGCCAGAGTAGTTGACTTACACCTTCTAGAGCACGTTGGGTGGCACGGGATACATGCGGACGTGCATTGTCCTGTTGGAACAGCAAGTTCCCTTGCCGGTCTAGGAATGGTAGAACGATGGGTTTGATGACGGTTTGGATGTACCGTGCACTATTCAGTGTCCCCCCGACTATCACCAGTGGTGTACGGCCAGTGTAGGAGATCGCTCCCCACACCATGATGCCGGGTGTTGGCCCTGTGTGCTTCGGTCGTATGCAGTCCTGATTGTGGCGCTCACCTGCACGGCGCCAAACACGCATACGACCATCATTGGCACCAAGGCAGAAGCGACTCTCATCGCTGAAGACGACACGTCTCCATTCGTCCCTCCATTCACGCCTGTCGCGACACCACTGGAGGCGGGCTGCACGATGTTGGGGCGTGAGCGGAAGACGGCCTAACGGTGTGCGGGACCGTAGCCCAGCTTCATGGAGACGGTTGCGAATGGTCCTCGACGATACCCCAGGAGCAACAGTGTCCCTAATTTGCTGGGAAGTGGCGGTGCGTTCCCCTACGGCACTGCGTAGGATCCTACGGTCTTGGCGTGCATCCGTGCGTCGCTGCGGTCCGGTCCCAGGTCGACGGGCACGTGCACCTTCCGCCGACCACTGGCGACAACATCGATGTACTGTGGAGACCTCACGCCCCACGTGTTGAGCAATTCGGCGGTACGTCCACCCGGCCTCCCACATGCCCACTATACGCCCTCGCTCAAAGTCCGTCAACTGCACATACGGTTCACGTCCACGCTGTCGCGGCATGCTACCAGTGTTAAAGACTGCGATGGAGCTCCGTATGCCACGGCAAACTGGCTGACACTGACGGCGGCGGTGCACAAATGCTGCGCAGCTAGCGCCATTCGACGGCCAACACCGCGGTTCCTGGTGTGTCCGCTGTGCCGTGCGTGTGATCATTGCTTGTACAGCCCTCTCGCAGTGTCCGGAGCAAGTATGGTGGGTCTGACACACCGGTGTCAATGTGTTCTTTTTTCCATTTCCAGGAGTGTATGTGTTGGTGCAGCTGGTATAATTAGCCGCTTCGGCTTCGTGAAGCAAATAATATTTTGGATAGAAAAGCACACTCACACGGCACATGAAAAGAGACTCGATCATAGTGCCATAGTGCCATGATCAAAACGTTAGCTCCATCCAAGCCTGATAAACGTGTATATATATACAATGTATATTTAAAAAGTATGTAGCCTATGTGTATCATAGCTTTTATTAGAGTGTTGTGTAAAAAACTAAAGTGATTAGGTCGAGAATTTTCAGACATTTTTGATAACAATTATAAGCTACGACTCGCCATTGTATTATTATTATGCTGTTGTTGTTGTGGTCTTCAGTCCAGAGACTGGTCTGATGCAGTTCTCCATGCTACTCTATCCTGTGCAAGCTTCTTCATGTCCAAGTACCTACTGCAACATAAATCCTTCTGAATGTTCTTCGTGTATTCATCTCTTGATCTCCTCCAACGATTTTTGTCCTCCACGCTGCCCTTCAGTACTAAATAGGTGATCCCTTGATGCCTCAGAACATGTACTACCAACCGGTCCCTTCTTCTAGTCAAATTAGGCCACAAATTCCTCTTCTCCCCAGTTCTGTTCAGTAGGTCTCGGGTAGAAGATTACAGCGTTGTCTAGTTCTTCTTTCTCAAAATTGTCGTGGTTTCCGTTGACAATAGCCACTTGAACGTTATGTGGACCTATACTGTTACTGATTCTTTCGTGCTAGTGGTCTCTGAGAGAGCATCTGGGACTTCGTGTTACGGTTTCAGTAGCCAGGTCCTCCTCTACAGTTCATTTTACACACCGTGAGTTTCAGGATACCGTTTTGAAATGGTTTCAGGACAGATTGTAAGGCAATGGTGGATCAGATAGTGACAACGAAATTGAAAGTGAATATAATTCAGAATCGGGACAGTCTGAAAGTGAAGACGAATATGTTTTGTCTCATGTGATTTCCACGAATGAAACAAGTGATGAAAGTGATGACGACAGAAATGTCTGGTCATCCTTTCGGTGGAGGATATAGCCCTACAGCACAACGCAATCAGCAGCCATAAAATGTGTTTCTTGAAAACGCAAGCACAGGGGATATGCATGTGTCAATAGTTTCAACTCCTCCACATGTGTCCTGAACCCATCAATGTTCAGCTTTAGAGGTGAGCCCATAATGGGTGGCAGCTCAGTCTTGGTGGGGGGGGGGGGGGGGGGAATGATTGCCCCGGTAGGTAAAGGTAGCGCTAGAAACTTACTTGGACGAGAGAAATATCAAAGCCTCTTCTCAAGCGATGTCGTGCTCAGCAGCGTAACATCAGTCGTTTGCCAATAGCGCGACCACCTGCTCAAGTAGATAATGGTCCAGATCCTCTTACCATTTCGAGTTTTCTTATGACTGGTGACATTTTAAGTATCATAATGAAATGGACTAACCAAAAAATAAACAAGGAAATGCATTACAACGATCCAAATGTTGCTGATATATTTGAACTAAAAGTATTTTTCGGCTTACTGTTTCATTCAGCCATTTTAAAGTCCAGTAGCGAAGATTACAAAGCAAAACGATCCTCTCGCTATAGCGTCAGAAAATCTTACAAAATTTATTCACAAACGTCAAATGCTCTGAAACACTGGGGAGTTTGCATGTATCAAAGAAATTTTGATATCATTTGGTGTTAAATGCAAATCCAGAGTGTACATTCCTAATAAACGATGCAATTATGACTTAAAAGGCATGTGAGTTGTGTTTAGCGCACAGTTTTCCATAGGAAGGGATTCTGAAGACAACCGATTTACTTCAATCGATTTAGGTCTCAAGTCAAGAGAACTAAAGTACGTACAAACGTCGAAAAAATTAAAAGAGAAATTCCGAAAGAAGTGTTACTGTGAGAAGCAAGGGATTTGGTTCTGCTATATATATATATTCACACACTTTCTAAACCTGGTATCGTTTGTTTCAGAACTCTGGGAAAGGAAGTACTCACGTCAACCGCTTTAATTGCCTGATGAAGCTTACAAATTTATTGGTGTCGCCACAGATTGAAAAGCGAGTCAATAACTGTCACATACCCTGTGAAGATTGTCTATCCATTCGCCTTGTTTTGGGTGGAGCAGAACCAAGAACGAATGGAAAAATATAAAATATGCTCCACAAAATATGTTTGACTCGAGAGCCAAAAAAGAAGAGGAAGTCGCCTTACTCTTCCATTGTTACCGTAAGCTAATAAGCCTTGAATCCTGTACAAAAATTTGCAGTTAGTGCAAAGAAAACTTCTGAGAAGGAAACTAAAAGTCTAAACAGTACTAGTATAATTCTTATTTTTGAATGTTACATGCGAGTTTCTTGTGTTTTGATTATTGTAGGTATAATAAGAATAAAAATATACTAAAAGGTAGAATTATTAGTGCTGGTTATTTGAGTTTTGTGGCATTGACATTATCATGTGATGTTACGTTCATATTCTGTATTTTTCTGTTTAATGCATTATTTTCGTAAAAATAATCTTTAAAATTTATGTGAAAATGTGAAGGGGCCGGTGAGATATAGTCATAAGCTACATGGAACTAGTTTTGAGATACAGCAAGTTTAAAATTTCTACATATATCTAAAACTGTTTCATACAAAATAGAAACCTTATTTATACTTCAAAATCATTCTTAATACTTGCAAAGCATGTTGTGAAATAGTTGACTTTCTTTGTGTTACATGATGTTAATTTTAGAGTACGTGAAATTAAGATGTAGTCAATAGTGGCTTATGACTACATCTCCCAGAAAATAATTTAAAACATGAAATATAAATTTTAAGAATTTATTTCGAACTACTCTTATACAGTGACCAGTATTCATAATTTTTACACATTACAGGTAACTGAGACTAATAAATTATTTTTGTATCAGGGAAGTTTCTCTGCCTTATCTTTGTTCACATTATTTCCAGTACCTGATCGAAAGAAGTCCTGATTTGCTTCCCATGAGAAAGTGTACGCCATAATTTTAAACGTAACATTTGCAGCGACGTCTCTGGTAGCGGTCTCGAATCTATAACAAATGCGCTTTAGCACAGTGTTCAGATAAACAGTGTGAGAGTTTAAAGTGTTGTTTTGTCGGCTGCAGATTAAAATGAGTGCAAAATATATGACGCGTCACGAGGCAGTATTCGTTGTAAATCACCCAGAGGGACCAAAGCTTTCATATGGAGCTGCAAAATTCTTAGAAAGTCAAACACAGTCACTGCGAAGCGGGTCAAACGATATTTAGAGGTTAAAAATGTGGATGATTTAACGGAGAGAGGGCTAAGGCATAAAGCTATAATCGATATTGGAGGCAATTTGTTTAGCTGTTAGCTAATTGTGCAATTAGTAATAATGTGTACTTCGATGCAAACATTTATTTATAATAGTGTCTTTTATTTCATACAGATAACGATGTACAATTTCTTATAGAACTGTTTGTATGTATGTCATAAGATGCTATACATCATCCATTTTTTCTGGTAAATGAGGATGGCTTTCTATATTTTATTGGCAGCTGATGTGGATCTGGTTCAAAAACCTTTACTCTTCATACGAATATTTACTGACGTGAAGGCTCCTATGTCTGAACAACAGTGCTTTAAGCTGACCTTACTCAAACTAAAATTGCATAGCTTCACTGAAATGGGGAGGATGGAGGGTCTAGTGATCTGAATAAGATAGGTTTCGAGACCAATGTGTTCCAGGTTTCCAAACATTCCATTTTAGTCACAATAAAAGTTTTTTGATTAGCAGATTTTATAATTTGCGCCTATTCATCTGGTGAGTACTATTAGACGTCTGTTTCTTGCATTGACTTCAATGAAACACAAAAAAATAAAATAAATTTACAAGCTATTAGACTATTTGTAATGAAAAACAGAACAAACAGCTTTTCCAGTGCCATTTTTATGCTGCTTCCCGAAGTAGTTTTGTGTTGCACTTATTTGAACTAGTATGGGGACTTGGTATACAGGCTGCATGAACAGTTTTGTTGGTGTTTGGAGACGTATACTGCTGCCCAGCCTTTCGCCGACGCTTTGTCTTACTTTTTTCCAACCAATCAATATATCGCTTTCTTTTCTGCCAAGGCTTCGGTTCATCAAGTGACTCTTCAGTTACTTTAGTTATTTCGAGCTGTAATATAAAGAGTGTAATAGTCTTATAATTTGCATGAGGTAGAGTCATGAGTCATACAAAAATGAAATACCGGGAAAATGGCATTCATGACAAATATTTTTACAAATTTGTTGCCATTAAAACTACATGCTTGCAGTCTTAAGGTGTCATAGAAACGTAGCCCATCATTCACACGAAAGACAGCAATCAAATGTGTTAGCAAGGTTAGAAGAAACAGAGCTACAAGCCATACGATATTAGTCACTTGAAATGAACCGTTCTATATACTTCATCTGATCTAGAACTGTTGGTTGATAGATATAATGATTCATCTCTGTCTCTATCCAGAGCTCTTCAATTCCACTATTGTCTGTCACATATATTTGTTTAAAATGTTCCTGAGCCAACTGCCATTTTGCTCTGGCTTGTGACTGTGTATCTTCTCAAAATATCACCAGACGATGGAGCATAGAACTACACCCCGTCACAGCCTGCCTTCTGCTGGAGAAAGACGGAACATTTCAATAGAATATGAAGAAGGAATTGTTAAAGAATGCTGCAGCAAAAAAAATCGCAATTTAGAAAAAGTTGTGGGTTATGATGATACCTCTCCAAGCCCTTCATATATTTTTGTGTGGTATTAAACATTTTACGAAAAAAGTTAATTTTTTCACTGAAGTTCTTACGGCTACATAGAGGTTCGTCAGACCGCACTTGGTACAGAATGTGAGAAAAAAATGATCTGGGAAGCTGACAGCTAAAGTAGTATGTAGTCCTGAGAGTTTATTAGACTATCATGTCAAAATTTTATATATATATATATATGAAGCGACAGCAGTGGCACAGTTCTCCACTGTCATACTCGCAACACTACAGCGGGAACGAAGGAAGTCTATTAGCACCAAATACAATTTAAGTATTAGATACACGATGATTCATATTTCCTTATACAAGGAGAGGTGACTTCCTCACCTCAAATTAATTTTGACTCAAGGCATTTGAGTCTGTTTTGACCTAGCCAATAATTCACTAGTAACTCGTGAAACAAACGGGAATACATTCTTGGATCTCTATTGTTAACCGTCCATCAACTTAGTTTTATTAAATGAAGCAATGCTGCCTCTTGTCGCAAAACTAGTAGATCTCGATGATTTCGTAGATCTAATAAGAGAACACGGTAGATCTGATAAGACAACACGATTTCGGAACACCTATGTCATCGAGACAATGCTCATGTTGTGTGTTGTCTGTCTGATTTGGAAACACTGTCTAACTAGACTGAGTTTGTTATGACGATGATGACGTTTGGGTTGTGGGGCGCTCAACTGCGCGGTCATCAGCATCCACACAAAGTGGTTCAAATGGCTCTGAGCACTATGGGACTTACGGCCATCCTGATTTAGGTTTTCCGTGATTTCCCTAAATCACTCCAGGCAAATGCCGGGATGGTTCCTCTGAAAGGGCACGGCCGACTTCCTTCCCCATCCTTCCCTAATCCGATGAGACCGATGCCCACGCTGTCTGGTCTCCTTCCCCAAACCAACCAACCAACCACTATGGGACTTAACATCTTAGGTCATCAGTCCCCTAGAACTTAGATCTACTTAAACCTAACTAACCTAAGGACATCACACAACACCCAGCCATCACGAGGCAGAGAAAATCCCTGACCCCCCGGGAATCGAACCCGGGAACCCGGGCGTGGGAAGCGAGAACGCTACCGCACGACCACGAGATGCGGGCTCCCAATTTGTACACAGTCCAATTGTTTTCACAGTCCAATCTAACCACTGTCACGAATGATGATGATGATGAAATGATGAGGACGACACAAACATCCAGTCCCCGGGCAGAGAAAAATCCTCAACCCGGCGGGAATCGTGCGCTAGCCACTAGATCACGAGCTGCGAACATTTGTTATGACGAATGGTGCAACTGAGAATGTGTTGTTCGAAAACATCCACATGGTCGAACTGATAGTGATGCGTAAACCGATTTCCAGGGTTCAGTGCTATTGACTAATGAAGAACTGATCGACATGCTCTTAATTTATGACGAACATCACCGAAATACAAGAGTAATGTAAGGTTTCAAGATTATTTTTAGTATGAAGTAAGAGTTACGTGAACTCTGTTTTAATCGATCTGTCATACTATATATCTGTACATGTGCATTTTTCAGACAGTTATCACCAATCGTCGATATATTACGCCACAGAGGTTTTTAGAAGAAGATCTGTGATCTTTGGTTACCACTAGCAATGTCATTGCAGTAGCTCTCTGTGAGAAGTAATTGAGTGAGTCGGGTGTTGGTCACAATAATGAGCGGTCTTGCAATAGATTGCAGAGTACAGAGAAGAAGATACGGAGTATGTTGAAATTTGCAGATATGATTTGGTAAAGATTAATTTGAGAAGTGTGAAGATTGTAGGTAATTTTGTTGGCACAGTGCTTGCATATATATAATTTACGGTGTGTTTGAAAAAGGGAAGCTTTACTGGATTTTTTTCTTTGTTAGTTCGGGTTAGTTTGATTGTTGAAATGTGATGAAGCAAAGTTACCTGCTCACATTGCTTGCACTCAGAAGTTATAGATTTACAACTGATTATCATCCTACTAATTGTTTTTATGGAAGAGTGGTATATTTTTGTATAAGTGATTTTTGTAAACAAGAAGGTAATTGTTAAGAATTAGATTTTCGTTATAGTTTTTGAATACTAGTCTCTCTTACATCATCTAGACGATGCAATAACCTCCACCATCCGCTGGTGAAAATTTGGATTTTTTTATTATGTGTTGTGTAGGGAAGCAACCTACTCACACTGTAGTAAATTCACATTCCATTATGTGCCAATCAGTCCGCTGTAACTAGCTCTGACGTCATAAATGTTGCGCAAAACTTTAAAAATCAAGCAAATAACCTAAAATGTTTCTAGCATGTCAGGGGTAATACTAAATTAATGTGTGTTGAAGTGGGAAGAGAAAGAGAAGGCGCAGCAGTGCAACGATAGGGAAGAGCTACAAAATATTGAATTGTCAGGTGAAGAAGCAGAAGAAATTCATGCTTATATTTACGATGAGGATAATGTGCTCTTATCTAAAGTGCCTGTGCAGGATGTTGATAATGTACTAATAGATTTAGGACAGGCGATAAGTGAGAATGTAGAGGGTAGCCTGTTGGGGGTCGATGAACCCAGTAGCTGTGACCAGTTGTCACTTGAGAAGCAACCCGACGAAAAAAGTGGTTTAGCTGTAACTAGTGTCATGCCCTGTCTGGAGGCGCAGAATCGCTCAGACTACAGTAATTTGGGTTATGTTCAGCAAACTAAATGTAATGAAGTCGTGCGGTGATTCGATTTGAAATTAATAGACCGACTGGAAAAGGCAGCTGAAAATGTAATTCAGGAAACCCCTACACCCTGTGACCTAAATGTAATGAAGACAGATGTCGATCACTTTAGTTGGAGACAAATTCAAAAGGAACTATTGGATGAGTTTGAGGAACCACCTGTACAACATTGAATAAGCCACCCTTTAATAATAGTGAATGTGTTGGGTATCAATGTACGTTGTCTCTTAGACAGTGGAAGTGAAGTGAGTGCAATACCTCAGTCCTTCTTTGTTGCATTACCTGTTAAAGACAAGCTTACAGTAAAGAGGGTATCAGGACTAAGAATAATTGGTGCTACTGGCAAGGTGTCAAAAACAGTAAAGGAAGAAGCTTTGCTGCCCTTTAACATTAATGGTAATTTAATTGATCATCCATGTTTAATTGTAAACAATCTCAGTATTGAGGTTTCAATTGGCATAGATTTCTTGTCGAAATATCAGAGTGTTGTGGACTTTGATAGAAGCCAGTTAAGAACGGTCTTGCCAATAACCGGAGTAATTACAGTACCTTTTAGTGATAACCATGTAGTAACTAATGATGAAACTTGGGAACTGCCTATACGAGTTCTGAAAAATAGGAGATATTGGGACGAAGGTGTTAATCTTCGTAAAAATAAGCTAAACACAGAAGAAGAAGAAGCAATTATTTTAGACAAAATAGAAGCTAAATTGCAGGAAATCGATAAAATTTCAGCTAATCAGAAGGGAGAACTGAGACAGGTTCTAAAAAGGCATCATAAGATATTTTCAGATCGACGTGGCTTGGTCAAAGGTTATGAATGAATGCTGTAGGGAAGAGGTTGTTCTGTAACCTCTACACGGTGTGGCAGCTGTGCAGTTCCAGCTGTGTGAGATCTTCTTTCCTTTTCAGGTCTCACTCATTCTTCCTCTTTCCTGTCCACGAAAATTTCGACCCCTTCTTTCCAATACGAAAATTTTCTGAAACCAATGAATGCTGTAGGGAGGAGGTTGTTCTGTAACCTCTACACAGTGTGGCAGCTGTGCAGTCCCAGCTGTGTGAGATCTTCTTTCCCATTTCAGATCTCACTCAATCTTCATCTTTCGTATTTACAAAAATTTCGACACCTTCTTTCCAATATGAAAAATTTCTGAAGCTAATGAATGCTGTAGGGAGGAGGTTGTTCTGTAACCTCTACACAGTGTGGCAGCTGTGCAGTCCCAGCTGTGTGAGATCTTCTTTCCCATTTCAGATCTCACTCACTCTTCATCTTTCCTACCTACAAAATTTTCGACCCCTTCTTTCCAATATGGAAATTTTCTGAAACCAATGAATGCTGTAGGGAGGAGGTTGTTCTGTAACCTCTACACCGTGTGGCAGCTGTGCAGTCCCAGATGTGTGAGATCTTCTTTCCATTTCGGGTCTCACTCATTCTTCATCTTTACTATCCACCAAAATTTCGACCTCTTCCTTCCAACACATTAAAATCTTCCGTTATGGTTATCAAGCCAATAATAAACTAATGAATTCTATAGCGAGGAGTTTGTTCTGTAACCTCTACACAGTGTGGCAGCTGTGCAGTCCCAGCTGTGTGAGATCTTCCTTCCATTTCAGGTCTCACTCACTCTTCATCTTTCCTATCCACAAAAAAAAAAAAAAATTTCGGCTCCGTCTTTAATACAAAAATTTTCCGTCATGGCTATCAAGCCATGAGTTCTGGAACCATTGTATCCACCGATTAGTGAAGAAAAATAACTGATGTGACAAACCTAACAGTGGCATAAACAATAGAGAAGTATGACGTAATTAAGATACAAATGTATTTGAGTAACAATTATGTATAGAACCCTGGTAATATAGTAAGTACAAAGTGTTGTTTTATTGGAAATAGTCCCACAATAATATTTTAAAAAGACATACAAATTCGTGTTCAAGCAGGATCTGAAGTTGCAGTGAAACCTATTGTATGCTGTAGAGCTAACTATTTAATGGTAAAAGAGATTGCTCAGTGTTATGAAAAATATGCAGACAAGTTGTAAGAATGAACTCACCTTGTGTAGCAAGAAATGGCAGTGTAATAGAATTGAACAGTGTTTGTGGTTGGGAGGTGAAGGACACGTCCTTGAAATGTTTATAAGGTTGGAGCTGGCCGTTATTTGGTGTAGTGTGTGGCAGGATACACCTACACGTATTGAGGTTATGAGTTGGAGGCGTAAATGCGACCATAGGTACCCTTATGTTAGATGAGACAGAGCAGCTCATGGTGTCCTATAGGCTTAAGGAATTTAGCATTACGCTCGTCCATAATTACTTAATGCATTGTAGTGGTAGGTCGAGAGAGACTACCTGTGGTTTCAGCGTCCAATCGAGTGGAAATGGATTGCCACGTGAGCAAACTGATCAGCTGCAATACACTATAGGTATACCATAAATGTGCTATCCTATGCTTTAAATGTTAATAGAATGAGTATTACTTAAGTTCTTACACTAGCAAAGTAAATAAGTAACATAATGACAGACGTGAAACATTATTTATAGCTCAGCATAAATACACTTCAAAGTAAGTAAGTACATAATCGCAGATGTGGAACTGACACAGCAGCAGAGGACCAATAAGTGGATTTTGTAGTCAACTAAACGTAGTGTGTTTTGAACACTCAGAACTGTACTATTACCAAAAGTTACTCACATGTACAAAGAAGCTGAGAAAACTACTAATCAAATATGCTCATACTATCTCTGAGAATAAGGTAATCGAAGATGAGTTAGCTAAGTGAATAAAATACAAATGTATCAGGAATGTACCGCGTATTGGTTTAGTGTTCTGGCCCAGAAATGATAAACTGAGATTAAATATGATTCATGATTGTATGCCTTGAGTATAAATTTTCTCTAGTACGTGACTAACGGCGTTTTGAGCCATTTGTTTACCGATTTTATGACAATTAAGTAACCATTAGAGTAAAATAAAAAAGGTTCTGTTAACTTTGTTCCAGTAACATATTGGAAGATAAAATGTATATCCCCATTTCATTGTGACCCACCCTTAGATGTTAAGTGAACAGAGTCTGAGGCACTCTTTTGTTTATTCTACAGGACAAACAAGATAATGGCAGCCTGGTAGCTGCGTGAAAGCGTGGAGTGACTTGGACACAACTCACAGTGACCCCTACCCTTTCCCCACGTAATTTAGAGTGAACGTGAAGGACGCACACCATAGCAACTTCCCCTCCTCTACCCTTGTGAATGGAAGTATAGAACGCCAGCCAAAGCGGCTACAACCACGTGTGTAAAAATTATTTGTGAAATTTTCTTTCAGGTTTAGGAAAGACTGATAAGATATAATGATCTGTTTATGTATCATGTTATTTTCTTTGAATTTGTGTATGTAAAAATGTATTTAATGGAGTTAGGATTTTCATAATTTTACATATATTTATGTGTTTGTTTGTCTAAGGTAATATGTATGCCAAAGTGTTTCATTGACGTTGCTTAAATTTTGAGTAATAATATTGCTTAAGAGGCAGTGAACATGCCCACAATTTAAATAAGTAAAGTAGGTAATCAGTTTTCTTTTAATATTTATGTATGTTTACATTTCAATTTTAATTTTTTAGGAAGTTAAACTGTACTCTTGCTTCCCTTTTTGTAATTAAATTTTTTCTTTCATTCATTAACATTCAAAAACAAAAAATTTAAGTAGATGGTGATGTAGGGAAGCAGCTTACTCACGCTGTAGTAAATTCACATCAGTCTTTCCATTATCTGCCAATCAGTCCGCTGTAACTAGCTCTGACGTCATAAATGTTGCGCAATACTTTAAAAATTAAGCAAATATCCTAAAATGTTTCTAACATGTCAGGAGTAATACTAAATTAATGTGTGTTGAATATCACTTCAATAACTTTAGCCATTTTCGAAATTTGGACGTTTTTCTGTAAAAATCATTGGCGCAACAGAAAAGAGCTAGAGAGATAAAAATTCATAATTAGATTCATTTTTCATAATAATTTAAGAAAAACAGTACTCTGGATCTCACAATTTAAGATTTTAGTTGAAATTCAATATTTTCTGGGTTTTGTCTTAAAACTTAAGGAAGCAAGATAGATTAAGTAGGCTAATAAATAAGGCTAGGATGTTTATATTTAAGTAGGTTGGAGATACGCTATAACTATGAAGATGTGAAAAGTTTCATTTGAATACCTATAAAACTATAGTGATAGCGTATCTCCAAAGGGCCAGTTCAGAGCTCGTCTACTGCGTGCAGTGTAATTAAATTAATTCTCTCGCCCAAAATATTTAGCTTAGCCACGTCAAAATTTTATTATCAATACTTACCTGCGTGCTGAATGCACATTTAAATTAAGAGCTTCATCGGCCATCAGCAAGAGAAGCTATGATTTATTAGGTAACTTAAAGTGGTGCATTCCTACCCCAGCGGCTTGTCGGGAGAGCCGATTTGATCAGGCGTTCCCTTAGCCGTCCGCACCGCGGCTTTATATATAAGAACGCTGCGCGAGGAAGCAAGGCCCCAGTTCTTTCCAGACGCTGAATAACACGCCATCTGTGTCGGGAGTCGCGTCGCGTCGCGTCGCGTCGCGTCGGTATCATTGCTACAAACAGCCTCGGATGCCGTATTAAGTTACTCGAGATACGCGTAACCATGAAATCATTTTCGAGTGAAGTGTTAATTCTGGGTTGACTTTAAGTATCTATCTTCAGTTTGCGTATGTCGAATTTTCACGTGCCGCCGCGGGACAGACATTCTACCTTTATTTAGCGTGGCGTTTGATGAAACTAATCATCAAATTATGGCGAGCATTCATTTAAACATTTAATTTGGACATTTATAGTTGCATCAGCGCATTAGACTCTGAACTGCTCTGTTAGTTAGATTTGTGGATTCTTCTGTTTTCATCTGTGACTTTCAGAATACAGAACGTTCTTTTTTTTTTAAATCGTTTTTGATTATAAATCCCGGACAATCTTCTAATTCCTCAGAGCTATAAGCTGTAACTATAAGTGTATTCTCAGATGAAGAGGGCACTAGGAATTCTAATTACAGGCTTCACGTTTTGCTAATCACTTTCTGGTAGCCAATATTGTAGTTAGAGAGCCAGTGTTGAGAACGGCGAAAGACAGCATAAACAACAGTATAAATAATAGTAACATTTTTAACAACAATAATTCCACCCGCCGCCCCACAGTTGGCACATAGCACTCTGCATAACACTGTGACTATAACTAAAGCATGACATGCTTGAATAGTTGCATGTTATTGCGTTGCATTGCCCAAACATTATCTTTTATTTGACTACTTTACGTCTACGCTGTATTTCCTTATGGTCATAACTTCCAGCAGCACCGAGTTTCCCTTGCCACAGGAAAGCCATTAAAATTTTTTATGACTAGTTGCATTACAGTCAACTAAAATGGCTCTGAGCACTATGGGACTTAACATTTGAGGTCATCAGTCCCCTAGAACTCAGAACTACATAAACCTAACTAACCTAAGGACATCACACACATCCATGCCAGAGGCAGGATTCGAACCAGCAACCGTAGCGGTGGTGCGGTTCCAGACTGAAGTGCCTAGAACCGCTCGGCCACACCGGCCGGCTTACAGTCAACACAATAAGATCATTCACAATCATGCGTTGCATTTCAAAATTATCATCAGGTTCAGTTTAGGTAAATATGAGTTTATATTTCATTGCTTTTGCAGATAGAAGTATTGTTACAGCGCAGTGTTACGTTTGCCTGTATATCATTCAGTGTTTGGAATTTTATTTACCTAGTTGCTTAAGTATAATCACATAGTATTCCTTAAGAACATTTTCGGTTATTCGTTATTTCAAAATTCATTTCGTTGTTTCATGAAACATTTTTTATCTATTAGTTTTGTGTACTGAAACTGCGAGTTATGTTCTGCAACGTCGCGCATTGTTGCACTGCACGATACAGAATGTCACAGGACAGTTTGTTTAGCAGACGATTCTAGTTTTTCTGTTTATTTTAGTGAACAAAAACAAACACTGTCCGGATGGGCCTTGAAAGCCTAACATACCGACCAGCCGCCGTGTCGTCCTCACCCCTTAGACGTCAGCGGATGCCGATACAGAGTGCACGTGGTCAGCACACTGCTCTCTCGGCCGTTGTCAGTTTTCGCGACAGGTGCCGCTATTTCTGAGCCAAGTAGCTCCGCAGTTGCCAGTTACAACACAGATACAGACACGAAGTTTACTACAGGGAAACATTTCGGTCCAGTACAGTTGTAGTTCACAATATTCACTGTATTATTTATTTTTATACGAAGAAATAATTGGATAGAAAAACTTTATGAACTGCGGTTCCTATGTAGAGACTGTCAAACTCGTGTCGCCTTCGTCAGTATCACCAAAATACTGCTTGAGACTGGAATTTTTGCTCCAAGAAAAATTATAAGAAGGGAGACTGCCAATCTGCAGGATTAGCGGTTCTTTCTGCTCTTGCAGTAAGTCCTCGTGCCAGTTCTCGTCAAATACAAAGAGAATGTACTATCGGAAGAATCGTTCTGTGTGTTCTTGAAATCCGTAGCCAACACTTGTTGCATAGTACTCCTTATCGATAAATACATGACCGTGACTTACAACATCGTGTTGAATACTGTCAGTTGAGAAAGTATTGTTTCCTGTGCTATTAAGAGCTAAAAAAAAAAAAGAAGTTAAACGTGATAAACTTCCCGTACATCAAAAGTTCAGAGTTCTGCACCCCTTCATACATTATTGGAAAATGGTGTAGCTTCTTTGATTAGTAATGTAAACGTACACAGTCCCGGGTTCGAACCCCACCACTTCTACAGCTTATAATAAAAATCGTAAGCAATGGCAGCCGAAGGCTTGGCATGGGAAGTTACCCTCATTGTGCCAACGGCCTTATCAAAGAGGGCAGAGGAGGGAACAGAGTTTCAGGGCACCCTCTTGCCCTTGATGTGGGTGACTGCACCTAAAAGACGAAAGACTCACAGTGATCAGTAGCTTGAGGCTGCAGAAGGCAGTACAAACCACTACATTAAAGACACCCAATGTGTATCTGCAGGACACATGTCAAATTTTATAATCATCTCTCTGGTGGCAGAGATTCCGAATTATTCTCCCATTTGTATATCTGGGAGAGGTGATCATGAGACAAAGGTTAAAAAGACTCAACAACCAGCCAATGAATAGCGTTGTACGAGTCAGGGCATTGAAAGTATTGAGGAACAGAAATAGCTCCAGTATACGGCGCCAGGGACCAAAATGACAGTCCGATGTCGCAAAACAGTGCATGCACTGATTATGTATGCTGAGGTAGACAGTTGCCACAAAACCATACTAGTAGGAGTGTAGTGGAAATGCTATCCTTGCATCTCTTTCGCTGGAAAAAAATCTCCTCAAACATAGAAAATTTCAGGTGTTCACACCAGAAAAGAATACTCTACATCTTCTTACTTTTAATAAATCTTTTAGAAATGTATTGTCTAAAACGTGGTCTGACCAGCAAAAGATTCAGTTCATCACAGGCGTTTTCCAGGACGAGGCTGCCCTACGGGTTACAGCAACTGCACAACGTTGTCAATAGTACGAATTATTTGAAAATGCCCTTTTGGCAAAGTATTCGTCAAAATGCGCTCAAGTAAAATTGAGATAAGATCTCTTTCGTCCAGAATAATACAGTTCTAGACAAGGAAACATAAATTATTTTGAGAAATATTTGAGCAAGACTCGATTATGGTATGAACGTATTGAGATGTCAGTTACGTATTCTGAACGGGAAGTTACTGATGCCCATTAGAGAAAAGCTAGTGCCTTTTCCTAAATAAGATTTGGTATACTTTTTATCTGTACTCGACTTCATTAATTTAATAAATACAGACAATGAGTCTAGTAATAATGAAAATATTCGTAGGAATGGGAATGGAATGGAACGCCCTCGCGTCAACAGTACGGCAACAATCGCAACCGGTCAGCTGACGATACCGCCGTATTTGTTGCCCTACGCTGACGCCTCAGATGTCAGGTGCTGGTGGGTTAGTAAATACTGATTCTTCAGATCATAAGATAGGTAGGTGGACCGAGGATAGGCACCATCCGGGTTACCTAAATTATAGGGTACGCCCCTGGAATTATCACAATAACCGTATTCATTGGTATTCCAAAACTCAAAACGCTCCACGGTTCAAAACAACACAAAATAATTCAAACAAGCAGTGGCATTCTAATCAGCAGAATCAGATACCCTGTAATGGAAACGGTAACACTTACTCGCAACAAAATCCTGAAGTGAATCGTTATGTGGTCACTCTTTGGTGTAACCAAAATCCCATAGTGAATATTATCCACTTCACAAATGAGACTCACCCAGTTGTGGCTAGTTTAATGAATTAGTGTCGGCCACATTTAACCCCCTGATGTTGATCACAGGAGAGAGTGGGGGCGTTAAACATATTGCTTTCCCATATTACCTGTTGGCCCACCCCGACTACAAGGAAAATTAAAGATCTGGGCCCTCGTCTTGAAGTATTCAGTTAACTGAATGCATGTATTGACACAACTAGTGAAATGAGCAGAGGCTATAGTAATGCGACTGCTCTACTTACAGTGAATATAAATTTCTGCTCAGTTAATAATGTTAAGAATCGAGAACATAAAACTACCACAATCCATTAAATTTCTGTTGTTTGACTTTGCTCAAAGTACGTCAGAATGTATACTTAATTCACATGCACATGTTCTTGGTGCAGCATCAGGAGCTAGGATATCGACAACTAGCCCCCATCCCCCCCCCCCTTTTAAGTGAAAACATCCACTTGATGTGTCAGAGTAGAATGCGTAGTGTGATCGCTGCTAAAATAGGTTAAGTATTGATTAATGGCATCGGAGTCGATGAATACGGCCCTTTCAGTATGTAAGTAAAACTACTTTGGTTATGCATCTATTCGTTAAGAGGGGATGAAAAATTAACTGCCATCGGCAAGGTATGAAAGCGTTTCGTATATGTTGACGAGCGTTTGTAAGAACTTCATACGCAACACGGATAGCCATCCATGCTGTATTCTGACACTACAGTCTACTAAAGGACTAAATGTTAGTAACCAGAAAGTTTAGGGAAAAGATCATATTATAAGCGTGTCTGGCATGTGTAGCTAAGATCTAGCTTAAATGGGTCGGCCTATGATTTAAGGATTTTATTTAACCTTCATGTACCTCAATCTGGGTCAATGACTGCCCTGTCTGCACTGTACAATGAGTTTTCTGTCATGTGATTTTCAGCCTGAAGAGCTAAATGCGATAAGAATTGTTTGACATCTGTAATATAAAGTTACCAATAATTACTCTCAACCGAGCCTAGATGGTGAACATTTCTAATGATGGAAAGACGCGCATCAAAGTAAATGTCAAAGGAATATTTTTGTAATGGAGAGTCACGAGACAACTTCACTTTCTTGGTTGCATGAAGTTCATGCAGTAAAGGCTTTTACGAACACAAATGATGTGAGCATAGTGTATTACCTAAATGATTTAACTGGTTGTAAAGTAACATGTGTTCACCATGTGGGGCTGAAAATTTGCTGTATCACCAACAAGGGCAGCACGCAGAGTATCACTGCGTTGTTAGAATAACCACGTATCAATATCAAAGAATTTCATTTATCGTATAAATCACCATTTGGTTCAAAACTGGTTCAAATGGCTGTGAGAACTATGGGACCTAACATCTGAGATCATCAGTCCCCTAGAACTTAGAACTACTTAAACCCAACTAACCTAGGGACATCACACATATCCATGCCCGAGGTAGGATTCGAACCTGCGACCGTAGCAGTCGCGCGGTTCCAGACTGAAGCGCCCGGTCACATCTGCCGGGAATTACCATTTCTACGTACGTTTGTATATGTGTATATGTATACGTTGAGCAGTGAATTTTGTCACGCTCAATAGCAATCACCTATCACGTATAAGGAACGCAAAGAAGGTGACGAAAGCAGTGGCATACAGCAAGCATTCTTAGAATGTTTCGATGCATGCGTTATGTACAAAAAATTGTGTTACATGTGTCCAGGACCGACGATTAATGGAAAACAAGTCTCAAAGTCGTGAAATTTTTCTTTTCCTTTTCCAAAGAGTTACGCGAGTAGTGGTTTTACTACATGCCTCCGATGTTGAGGTCTATTTCTTGCACAAGTATGCTTCTATTCAGAGCATGACTAAAGTGGTGGTTAGTTTCTAGAAAAATGTATGTAAAACAATATGTAAATAAGTAAAGGCGGAGAGGATTTACGATAGCAATCATTCTCAAGTAACCAGTACCAAAACGGTCAGGAAAAGGTAGCAGTATAACTGGCGCAGGCGTAGACTACACTAAATAACAGTAATACACAGTTCTGTATCTTTCATACTGTCTGAAGACGTTAAGACGCCATCTAGTCGTCAACTCCGAATATTATTCTAATTAACAGACATTGTTGTAGTAAAAGTTGCTATGGAAAAGTGCATATACAAAATTCCAGGAGAGCTTCACGCAGTCCGGAAGCTACTACCGACCAGTTACATAGTGGCGTCAGGAATGAACCGGCTTTTGAGCCATTTTAATTCCAATTGTTCGCGGTGTCTTAGACATGAAGTCTAATTTAAATTTCTGGTCGAAAACATCTTTATAATCTACGAGACAGTGTATAAAGACGATGTCACCTATAGTATCTGTTTTGCAATTTTTGTTTTTAGTTGCTATCAAGTAAATCGTCTAGTTCAAGAGCTACGTACAGCATGTTGTAAACAATATACACCATGTGATAAAAAGCATCCGGGCACCTGGCTGGAAATAACTTACAAGTTCGTGGCACCCTCCATCGGTAATGCTGGAATTCAAATTTGGTGTTGGCCCACCCTTAGCATTGATGATAGCTTCCATTCTCGCAGGCATACGTTCAGTCAGGTGCTGGAAGGTTTCTTGGGGAATGGCTGCCCGTTCTTCACGGAGTGCTGCACTGAGGAGAGGTGTCGATGTCGGTCGGTGAGGCCTGGCATGTAATCGGCGTTCCAAAACATCCTAAAGATGTTTTATAGGAGTCAGGTCAGGACTCTATGTAGGACAGTCCATTACAGGGATGTTACTGTCGTGTAACCATACCGCCACAGGCCGTGCATTATGAACAGGTGCTCGATCGTATTGAAAGATGCAATCGCCGTCCTCGACCTGCTCTTCAACAGTGGGAAGCACGAAGGTGCTTAAACATCAGTGTAGGCCAGTGATGTGATAGTTACACGCAAAACAACAATGGGTGGAAGCCCCCTATATGAAAAACATGACCACACCCTAACACTACTGGCTGTTGGCACTAGACACGCTGGCAGATGACGTTCACCAGGCATTCGCCATACCCACACCTTACCATCGGATCGACACATTGTGTACCTTGATTAGTCACTCCACACAACGTTTTTCCACTGTTCAATCGTCCAATGTTTCCGCTCCTAGCACCAAGCAAGGCGTCTTTTGGCATTTACCGACGTGATGTGTGGCTTATGAGCAGCCGCTCGACCATGAAGTCCAAGTTTTCTTACCTCCCGCCCTACTGTCATAGTACTTGGAGTGGATACTGATGCAGTTTGGAATTCCTGTGTGATGGTCTGGATAGGTGTCTGCCTATTACACATTACGATCCTCATCAACTCTAGGTGGTCTCTGTCAGTCAACAGACGAGGTCGGCCTGTACGTTTTTGTGCTGTATGTGCCCCTTTACGTTTCCACTTCACTATCATATCGGAAACAGTGGACCTAGGGATGGTTAGGAGTGTGGAAATCTCGCGTACAGACGTATGACGCAAGTGACACCAAATCACCTGACCACATTCGAAGTCCGTGAGTTCCGCGGAGCGTCCCATTATGCTGTCTCATGATGTCTAGTGGCTATTAAGGTAGTTGATATGGATCTCCTAGTTGCAGCTGGCAGCACAATGCATCTAATATGAAAAACGTATTTTTTATGGGTGCGTCCGGATACTTTTGATCACATAGTGTATATGTACAACGTTAGACCACTACTATTACCTAATGGTAACATGACCTCTGTTACACTCACGAGAATCACTTGGCAAATTAGTCCATACATCAAAAATAAAGTATAATAAGTTTAATCCCTAATGTCATTAAAGGCCAAACAAATAATTCACAAGGGATATGTTTTTGTTGAACGCGCATGTAACTCGCGTGTAAGTTACTCTAACCCCCATTTCTGTCTTTTCTATTAAACCACTAATTTTGGACTTCTATGTAACCTCCTGGGGTCTTATACAAAGGGGCCTGGAAGTACCTAAAACAATTGTAGTGAAAAACTTTCCTGGCGGCTCCTGGTTCAGAAGACGGGTCCAAGGTCGTTCCATTATTGCTTCTGTGATTCGTCGTTCCTGATGTCACGTTGCTTCAAATATTACCACAACCCGATATGAATGAACTATATATATACTATATATATATACCTCAAATAAATGATAAAGTGGCTATTTCTAAATTTTTCCTCTTTCTAAAAAATGTTCCAAGTAATCTATTTGTAACGTTCTATTAGGTTTTAAATGAACAGACAAAAATCGAATGAAACGTGAGAAGCTTGTGTGTGTCGAGTATAAAAGTGATTAAGTCTGAAATACATACCCTACATAGACACTCCTAGTATTAAAAGAAACACTTGATTGCAACGAGTCATTGTATAAAGAAAATTCCACGCCTCAATCAAAAGGCACAATTTAACAATACGTCAAAAAATTTATAAAGCTCTATATATTTTATATTATAAATGCTATTAGGAATCTATAGTTGAATGACCTTTTATACACATGGCCAGCGAATGTAAACTTCGTATTACGGCCGGGCAAACGACACTTGCGTTCAAAGGAGCTCGAGATTTCCCGATTTGCCGCAGCGTTCGATGCAGTACCGAGCTTGTTCGAACAATTACGTGAAATTTGACTCTCGCGGCGTGAACGCAAAGGAGAAGCTATAAAGATCAAACCAGCCTAAACATAAGTTACGGCTCTGCATAAATGTCACAATTTTGTGAAACAGTGGAGGAAACAGAATTAAATCCTACCGCTGCACAAACTCCTACTGCGTGTCAACATATTTACAATACGAGATCTTATACAGTGTGTATGGATATAAGAAACTCTTATTTTCAGGTAAAGGTACCAAAGACGAAAATGTCCTCCAAAAAATATTGTTCGACTGAACCCGGTGTAATATTTTATTTGATTATGAGAGGTGGTAATAATTTACCAAGTATGTTTCAAATAAACAGTTCAGTCCCTGTTCATATATTTCAGTAACCCAAAAAATTACCAGAGTTTAAACAGTTAGAGAGCAAGACGGCAAATTCAGATGAAACAATAAAGACAACTTATCAAGAATTATACGTCGAGTGAACAAACTGTATCATAACAAATAATCATCGCGAGAATAAAATACAGCGGAATGACCCGTCTTGCAGAGGCTGCCATCGGACTTTATTAGATCGTAAGACTATCGAAAGTTCGAAAGTTACACAGAATCATGGCTATAATCTTTTATTTGTTTATTAGTTTCCATCGTTACACGTGACTGTTCAAATGGTTCAAATGGTTCAAATGGCTCTGAGCACTATGGGACTTAACATCTATGGTCATCAGTCCCCTAGAACTTAGAACTACTTAAACCTAACTAACCTAAGGACATCACACAACACCCAGCCATCACGAGGCAGAGAAAATCCCTGACCCCGCCGGGAATCGAACCCGGGAACCCGGGCGTGGGAAGCGAGAACGCTACCGCACGACCACGAGATGCGGACACACGTGACTGTACCCTAGAAGATATTTCAGTGTGTGTTTCACGATTATTTTTATTGTTAAAATCCACAGTGTACTAAAAGAGCCAAGGGAGGTCGCTGTCACAATACCAAAAAAAAGTCAGTAGATCGCAGGCCGATAAAAAAATCGAACGGAATCCGAGATTCCCCGAACTGTGACGTAAGTTGTTCGAACTTTGCGAGCCGTGTTCAAACAGAGCCCTGCTTATTATCTATCAATAATTGCGATAAAATTGAACAAAATGTTATCTCTCATTACTTGTAAGTTGGTTCATTACTTGATTTGAAACACATTCTTTTTTCTTCTCCTTCAGCTATCCTACTGTCAGCTGCCTTCGCCACTGCTTCTGCAAGCATATGTAATTCTTAGTTATTAATAATTACATTGAATGGAGATGGTGTACCAGTGTTTATTTTAAGAGTAATAATCACTGTTTTCAAAGATGAACAGGAGATTCCAGTTGCTGTATAAGTACCTGTTTCGCTTTTTTTAATAATGGCTTGCCGATGAACAATGATCAAGAATTCGCTACATCTCATGCAGATCGGTGCTAATGGTAGCAAACTTTTGCCGTGCCTGCAGTTATTATTTCACAACGAAGTCTGACGTCCAGGCGCAAGTAAAAAGTGTGCGCCTGTAATAAATTAATTTTCACGCGATCGTGAATTAGAAATTGTGAGGCTGTTATCTCGGCATTGGAGTATAGGTCTACATATCTTCATCCTCAAATAATTTTCTTCTTCAGTGTAACTCTACTCGGTCAGAGCGGGAAATTTATAGAGTGTGGTGGCGGAACGTGTGATAGCAGGATGTCAGATCCTAGTTAACGAAAGAACGTGGCTCAGACTTCACCCTAAAACCTTCAATTTTTTGCTTCGTAATCAGCAGAAATTCAGCGTTGACCCATAGAATGTAAGGGGTCCTCAGAGGGGCATCAGCTGCTCATGCATATAATCTACGAACAACGGTATTGTAAAACTTGTAAGTGTTCGGAAAGTCTCTCGTCCTTGCAGCACAGTAACATATCAGCGGTTTTTCGGATTTGCAGCTTTTCAGATTCAGACCGCCATCCCAATAAGAACGCTTAACGCTCTACCGAACGGAGGCAAAACTCTCACTCAGCACAAATCACGGCATCAATAGACGCATCAGCGAGATGGGAAACGTTGAGCAACCACTGAACACGACAATATTTAGTGGGTTGATGAGTGGAGTTGATACCCGTTGCAACACCACAGTGGTTGGTGAATGGCGCAGGAATTCTACAAACAAAACCTGTAGATCCTGCTTCTGGCGTCGGAAATTTGTTCCCGAATATCCCTCAGACATCACGCATAAGATTAAAGTCAGGTTCAGGTCAACGGCGCGAAGCACGCAAGTGAAGTCACCATCCAGGAAAAGGTTCCGAGGATTCTTACGCATAAGGTAAACATCCTCAAGTAAAACATCGAACAAAGCACCGTGCCAGACAGTGTATGAATCACAACCAGGATAATTGCAGAAGACGAGAGCCGTTCCTGCGTCCAGAATCGAATCCATTAATGTAAGTGGGGGAATACCTTCATGAGAAAATAGAGCCGTACTAGTAGAGTTTTCTGGTGCTATACTGAAAAAGATCTGAAGCCCAGGGAAAGAAAAGATGGTAAACAATACCTCCTGCAAGATTCCTGACGCAACTCCACAGGATCCACGCCAGAGGTCGAACGAACGCCCGAATCCGCCGTCCCCACAGCGTCGACAAGAGGACGGGAGTCCACTGCGCAGTGTGTATCATCAAGAGAGACACTTGACGCGGGAGGGGGTAACACCGCTGATTCCACACCGGAAACATCTGCGTACTGGGTACGACGTCGATTATGTTGCAGCACCTGAGCGTCGCCGCAGTGAGCAGACGGCGCAGAACCCGTCCCAGGGTTTTGACAAGTGCAAGTTTCCCGCGTTTAAACTCAAATCAGGCTGTAGACTGCCAAACTAGAGCACCAGGCGAAACGAGATCTGCTCTCGTATGTCGCTGTTCAAGAGAATTTTTGAGAACAAACTTCCACTTAGTACAATCGAGACGCTTGTGACCACTCTCCTTACATAATAAGAAGCACTAAGGGTAACATGGATCCAAAAACGACACATCTGAAGATATGACGAGTAGTTGTGTTTAATGTACCTCTCAAGAAAATGTTTATCAACATAGCAATATGGTGCAAATGCCGCTGAGCACTATGGGGCTTAACTTCTGAGGTCATCAGTACCCTAGAACTTAGAACTACTTAAACCTAGCTAACCTAAGGACATCACACACATCCATGCCCGAGACAGGATGCTGCGAACCCGCGACCGTAGCAGTCGCGCGGTTCCAGACTGTAGCGCCTAGAACCGCTCGGTCACCCCGGCCGGCAACATAGGATTAAAGGCAGTACAGACTCGACCAGCGTTCCAAGCGAATGCCCTTGGCCGGCAACATAGGAATAAAGGCAGTACAGACTCGACCAGCGTTCCAAGCGAATGTCCTTAACATTACCAAATTCAAATAACACATCCTTAAGAAACTGGTCATGTACTTCTGGCGGCAACATAAGTATTGGCAAGGAATACAACACTAACTGACCTGTCCCTATGGCCGAACGAAACCTGATTTACGTGTTCAAGTGACAACCTGTCAACTTGGAGGGGATTCACGAATTTTACAAAGAAGACTTAAAGCTCACTGTCAGAAACACGTGATGTGAACCCGATCTGAAGTAATATCAACCATGAATCAGAAATTTCAAGGCAACTTGGTTCCATATTACGGGCGAACTTGTCAAAATCAAAACTAACAGTTTTTTGTGTGAGATCAACATGGACGACATGTTGACAAAGAAGCACAAAATGAACACAAAAGAGAATTCAACGATGGAAAACCACTCGAAAATATCGCAACACACCACGTAAGCAACGTATTGCTACAACCCGAAACGATTCTGCGGAGAGGAAGAGTAAACACGTTCAGCCATTTCGGCGCTCAAGTGGATCTGACGTCTCTATTCCACCAGGCACGTCATATACAAAGCTATTTCATCTATAGATTTTGATGATGGAGTTTCCGTGTATCAATATATGTGACATACATAGCCGTACCTTTTGATTTTGTTGACTTAGAAGCTTAAATCATTTACTCCTCCTAGGGAGTGTAGACCCTAATATTTGAAACATATTTCAACTTAATACCTATTCCTGGGAAAAAGGGAGTTGACCGACAAACAGACGAACAAGAAAATGAGAAAGTAGTGCGATAAAATAAGGAATTAACAGTTTCCGGTTTGTTTCTTTTTGTTTTTTTGTTTTTTTCCCCTTTACTTGAACTTGTACTGTGAACCCTTGCTTCTTATCAAATTTGATACTTCTATATCAACGAGAAGTTACCCTTAAAATTTGATGAGTGTCGTGTATTGAAATACGTGATACAAATGGCCGTATCTTTTGATTTATCAACTTGAAGCTTAAAGTTTTCACACCGCCAAGAAACAGTAGACATTAGGCTGTTACATAAATTTCAGCTTGATACTTCGACGCGTTGCGTTGAAAATCTGTTCTTACAGGCCGTCAGATAGACAACACAACGATTTTATCAAGGTCTCCTTCCTCGCGACTGAGGTACGGAGCCATAAATACCTCTCCACGATATGAGAAAAAAATAAATTCGTCCTACATGAATGCAACCGACAGTACCTGCAACGCTTTGCTTAACCAAACGCTTGTTGCGATCTCTCAAGTATCGTTGTTGCATTTGATAGCGTAGTCTCATGTTATTGTGTCAATGGTACAAGGTGAAAAGCAGAATCGTTTCATGTTTCATCTTCGATGGCTCCGAAGACCTTCTCCTGCTAATCGCAAAACTCAAGGGAACTCTTTCCACTGAAAACGTACAAAACAGTTTTATACTTTCCGGGGTGTTTGACAGACTCTTGCAATAGATTGAGGATTAAACATGTATGGAAGGAAGCGGAGGACATCTTCAGCATTTTTTTGTGTTCATCATGTGAGAACTTCGTAAAACGTGCGTTTATTATTGACACTATTCAGAGGAACTTTCTGACATATACAGGGTGTTTCACTAAATGTGTTTGCCTCTGTAAGTTACGAAGTATTAGGCGACGGATATATTTACTGCGGTAGGTCACCATAAGAAACGTTACATAGTCTGCGGAGCTATGAAGATAGTTTGTTGTGTTATTATCGAAAGAGATACAGCAAAAAGATACAATTTTTCTTTAATGGAGCAATAGTTGATTTTATCATGCACTTGAATCAGTAACACCAGCTTTGTATACGTCAATTTAAATTACATTCCTATCAATTTTAGTTTGGGAGCTACAACCCTTGAAAGTTTCAGGGCAGATGCCACACACGCTGCGCATGACGCAATGCGCCTTCAAAATGTGGTGTGGCCGAGCTGTAACGTCGCCGGTGTCACAGAGCGAGAAGCTTGCACAATGCGCTGTTAGACAGCCGACTGTCGCCGCACAAGGCCGTATACCCGACAGTTTGAGCCACACAAACAATGGTGCTCAATATACTACAGTTACTGACATCATATGAAGATGGCATACACGAAAAACGAATAAGTTGACGTGTTGCTGATTCTCGGCGAGTGCCGACACGATGCTACTGACGCAACCATGGTGTACGCCGTGAGATATCCTAGGCGAAGAGCTCCGGCAGCCGTTACGTTCTTACGTACCGAACAACGACTTCGGGAAACAGGCAGAAACAGACGAAACACTTCAAGAAGTGAGGGGACGGAGGTCTTTGTTTTAGCTGCAGTACACCACAATCCTCATGACAGCTTACGAGCCGTTGGTGCAGTCGCTGGTGTCAGTCTCACATCTGTGTGGCGTATAGTACACGGCTAGAGCTTTCACCCGTACCGCCTGTCACTGAGCCAGGAGCTGCATGGGAACGATTTCCGTGCGAGAGTTACACTCTCTGAATGGGCCATGCGTAACATCACGCTGGAGTCTTTACAAGGTGTTATGTTCTCTGATGAGTAAAAGTTTACAAATTATGGTGCAGTGAATAGGCATAACGTGAAATACTGAACCGCAAACAATCCTCGGTGGGTAAGACCAGTCGACCGTCAACGTAGCTGGCCTATTAATGTATGATGTGGAATCCTTGGGGATGAAATCATCGGTCCACACTACCTCCCAGGTACACTGACAGGACAGTTATATCGAGCGTTTATAAACGACAGTTTGGGTGGTGTCCTTGAACACACGAGAGTCCATATGTGGATGCAGCGCGATGGACACCCAGCCTAATATGTGCGTGCTGTTGTGGAACACCATTAGATTTCTTTTTGTACGGATATCTACAGGATCGTATTTATGTAACTGAGCGCACATCCCCAGATGATCTAAAACGGCGCATCGAGGACGCATGTTGCTTTGTGACACCGGCGATGCTACATCTCTTCCGCAGATCCTTTAGAAGACGCATTGCACTGTGCATTCCGGAACATGGACACACATTTGAACATCTCATTTAAATCAACTTCCCACCGCCAGAACATCCATCACCCACCACTCAGCCATGTATTATGTACAGCGTGTGGTATCTGCCCCTGAAACATTGAAGGGTTTAGCTCCCAAACTAAAAGTGATAGGAATGTAATTTAAATTGATGTATACACAGCTGGTGTTACTGATTCCAGTGCATGATAGAAACAACTATTGTTACAGTTACAAAATTGTATCTTTTTGCTGTAACTCTTTGGAAAATAACAAAATAAACTATGTTCATAGCTCCACAGACAGTGTAACGTTTCTTATGCTGACCTACCGCAATAAATATTTCCATCCTCTATTACTTCGTAACTTACAGAGGCAAACACATTTAGTGAAACACCCTGTATTTAGGTTAGATTTTTTGTTACTGTACGATGAATAATTGAAAGTATCGAAACACTCAGTATGCAAATACACAATGGGTGGATAGCACAGGACCTCCAACATTAATGTAACAAACAGCTATGTTTGTATGAGTAGACACATTCCGAAGATAGAATACAGTGTTAGTGAAGTTTTAGGGTAGGGCAGGAAGCAATTATTCTTCCTAGGTTAAAAACTAGTGACGAAGGACGGAATATTGGGGTCACTATTTCGCAGTATTTCTTGTGCAATACACTTATTACCCAGATTAAGTCCATTCCACATATTCCGCAAGAAAAACGAGAGAAAAACGTCAATTTCACATCGGCAAATAAAATTTATATTTAAACATATTTTTCTAATTCCATTCCATCTGTTATACTGTGTAATCTACAAGTGATATAAATTTTTATTTTCCCCGGTGCTGTTCCTCGCGCTTTATTGCAACTCGCAATGGTGTATGCATAGCTGCAACGCGGAATTCCGAATTTTGAATTAATCGCCTCTTCTGTGTATAGGAAAACCACATCGAATTATCGCTGCTTTGCCTCTTTAACGATAATTAATCACTGTATCCATTGATCCGGTAATTGTATTTACGTAAATATATCATCGTCGAAATATCTCATTTCAGTTCATACGTCAAATGTTGTGGTTTGCACTCAGACCTCGCAGTCTTCTCCATCAGAAACAACACAGTTCTTTCTGAAGTATCGCAGTTGAAACTATGGTAGTTTAAAGAGATTTTTTGTTTAATTTTCTACGCATATATGATTCTAAACTAAACTTTATCTTCATATGCAAAGTTCAGGTTTTAACATTATAAATGCCAAATTACACATACATTTCAAATTACGTTAAATATAGTTAATACATTCTACTTTAAAACCGAAATACACCCTACTTTATTACTTTCTTTCTTCCTTTAAATGGAGAACTCTCTTTTTAGTCATATTTTCGAACAATGGCATACACCTGTTCCAGTCGAAGTTACCCAAAATTGAGAAATACGTCGTAAACAAAATTATGTGCTTTATACCCACGTAAATTTTGTTGTGTTACTTTTCCTGAATACCGAGCTGCACCATACCTATAGAAACATATAATCAATTTAATTTTTCTGTCAGCGCTTGATAAATATGATAGGAAGAGATAAATGTAATTAACTCTACTTGAAGTTCCGCGTTATTTTATTTTATCCGGTAGCTACATATTCGAGTAACAAATATAGCTGTGCCAATCAGTTGTGATTTGAACATGACTTTCAAAACCAAAATTTCGTTGAGATGTCAAATGCGCGTTTTCTTTTAATTCTACGTCGTAATTGATTTCAGTTTCGATGTTTTAACTGTTAATTAAAATTATTCAGCTGTAACGAGAGTGAAAAATCACGATCACGATCTACAGATTCACCACTGGTAACATGTAAACAGAGTTCACCCTAAAACATAATCCGTAAACAGGACATCTTGTACACAGTTAACGTTACACTGTAAACCAAAGTATACGCTGCAGGGCAGCTTTATAAAATTCGTATTCTGAACTGACCTTCAGGCAATCATCGAACACGATGCTGTTGACAGTTGACATACGTGTTAGACACAACATTGTGATGTGAGGTTGCATAATTCACTGGTAAAATATATGTCTCTGAAGGACTTTACGAAGAAAATGAACTTACATGAAGAAAAAAAGCAGTCTTGGTAGCACTGTCAATTTTTTTTATTATTTCCCAATGCCAGGTTTCATCTTTATTTAAGCATCTTCGGATTGGCCTACGGAAGAAATATAAAATTTCATAATAGTAGCGTGACGCCAAGGATTACCTATAAAGTGTGAAAGCAATAGGTATGTGGGGTATCACGCATAAAATATCCCAGTATTTAAATGCCCCTTATCAAATCTTTAAAAACACTGCGCGGTGACCTACAAACTAAACTAAAATAGAAGATGAGCAGAAGACATTAAAAAAAATGAAACTTGCTTCGTCCCTGAATTGACAATCCACACTAAAAGTAAGAGGAAAGCATCAGCCTACCTTATTACGGCAAGTGGTGTAGTCCAATGCAAACCAAACGCGATCAAGCCTACATTAAATCAATTAACAGACATCATAAACATGGTGGATAGTGTATTGCATATTCTGGCTGCACATATCACACTGGATACGAAAATTTACAAGACCCCTTAGACTAGTGTGCGCAGCTCTCGGCAGACAGCGCCTGCAGGCAGTGACCTATGATAGTGTTCAATGGCTGAATCTTTCGGTATCAGCAACAGTTATTAGATATGTTTGGTGTTCTAAAAATTGCTTACGTTAGTAGCCAGAATAATCAGGGTGCACAAAAATAATCATGGTGCACAAAAATTAAGAACTATAGTTTATAAAAATACAATGCCATAATAGGAAAGAACAAAAGTATATCGGAGCTCTAAATACCTAATTTTAGTGTCCCAATCTACCTAAAATCAGAATCTACGCCCCTCCCCACATCCCGATGCATGAGATGGTGCCTTCACTACTGACTAACAGTGTCAATGCTGTGTCAAGATGGCAAGCAATTGAGGCATCTAATACACATCATTGGGACGCTAATAATGCTAATACAATCATGAAATATAATGGGTAGTAACGTCAACGTTAAAAACTGCCATTGTTAACTACATGACATCCTGTACAAAACACAGACGTCCTTCCGTGTGAAAGCTGGCAGAAAGAATCAGTGTTGATTCCCCCCTTTTCAGACAATAATGAAAGTTCTTGTTAAAAGAAGAGTTACATCAGCGCAAGAGCCGCAGTATCAGCTATCCGTTACAAGCAGAATAGTAACAATCAATAAAGTTAAAAAAAATTAAAAATAAAAAAAATTTCTTTTCTATTTATCGGACCATAATGGCCCGTCTTGTTACATACGTAAAGTGTGCATAACATAGAACAACCGTAATATAGAGTAGCCACTGAGTGCAAAAACTAAAAGATACGAATGATTAAACTTCAAATATTAGAAATTTAACAGATAATCTTTCGAAAAATGTAGTAGATAGCACGATTTAATTACGTAGCATCGGTGCTAAGCTATTGACATTAAACAATGACGTCATAGTGTTAAAATACAACCGGTACCATCCAGACAATTGACTGTACAGGAGCCACCGGTCTGTTTCCCCTATATGCTCAGCTATTTCCAATCCCTCCAGGATGTTGAGGTTTTGTTCCGTTTTGAGCATTGCAGAGAGTCTTTAAACTTTGCAGCGTGGGAGAGCGATGGCCATTGGACTTCAGATGTCCCACAAAGGCCGGTTTATGCTTAACGTGGAATTGTTATTTAACAGGTGTTCTTGAAATCTTTCAGTGTTCTGCTAGTTTGGCCAATGTACGAAGCGTGACATTCATCGCATTCGAGCAAGTATACGAGTGAACTTAGGTATTATCTCCGGTCGGTTTCCTATTTCGTATGTAAATTGGTATCTCCAGAAAAAAGTCCTCGAACGTCTATTCGCCAGAAGAGTTCCGCTGGATCATGAGAAAAGCTGCCCAAAAAATTCGCCAGAAGAGTTCCGCTGGATCATGAGAAAAGCTGCCCAAAAAACGCAAGCGTACATAATTAATGTCTGCATCAGGCGGGCTGTTAGAAGAACTAAGATGACCTTTACACATTATTGGTTCATAGAGTTTGTTGAAGGAATAATGTGAAGGATCGTAGAGTTTGTTGCCTCCCATTAACCACGGATCTCGCCGTTGGTGGGAAAGCTTGGGTGCCTCAGCGATAGAGATAGCCGTAGCGGGGGAACAGCATCATCGGAGGGGTGTCTGTTGAGAGGCTAGACAAATGTGTGTTTCCTGAAGATGGGTAGCCGCCTTTTCAGTAGTTGGAGGAGCAGGAGTCTGGATGTTTGACTGATCTGGCGTTGTAACAGCAACCAAGTCAAACCTGCTGTGATGCTACTGCGAACGGCTGAAAGCAAGAGGAAACTATAGCTGTAATTTCTCGCTATGGCATGCAGCTCTGTTTTATATTTAAATGATGATGGAAACCTCTTAGGTAATATATTCCGGGGATAAAACAGTTCCCCATTCGGATCTCCGGACTGGGACTACTCAAGAGGACGTTACCACGAGTAACAAAATTTGAATTCTACGGATGGGAGCGTGGAGTGTCTGATCTCTTAATCGGGCAGGTAGGTTAGAAAATTTATAACGGGAAATTTATAGGGTAATGTTAAATGTGGTGGATATTAGTGACGTTGGTGGCAGGAGAAACAGGACTTCTGGTCAGGTTAATACAGAGTTATAAATACAAAATCAAATAGGAAGAATGCAGTAGTAGGTTGAATAATGAATAAAAAATTGGAACGTGGATAACCTGCTGTCAAAAAATGGCTCTGAGCACTATGGGACTCAACTGCTGTGGTCATAAGTCCCCTAGAACTTAGAACTACTTAAACCTAACTAACCTAAGGACAGCACAGAACACCCAGCCATCACGAGGCAGAGAAAATCCCTGACCCCGCCGGGAATCGAACCCGGGAACCCGGGCGTGGGAAGCGAGAACGCTACCGCACGACCACGAGATGCGGGCTAACCTGCTGTCAACAGCGTTGTGAACGCATTATTGTAACCAAGATAGCCAATAAGCCCATACATACCACAGTAATACAAATTTATATTACAACTAGCTCCCCAGATGATGACGAGATTGAAGAAATGTATGATGAGATAAAAGAAATTATTCAAATAGTTAAGGGAGACGAAAATATAATAGTCATGGGAGACTGGAAAAGCAGGAAAAGGAAAGAGGGGATATAGTGATGGATATGGACTGCGGGAAGGAATGAAAAAGGAAGCCGACTGGTAGAATGTTGCACAGATCGCAACTTAATCATAGCTAACACGTGGTTTAAGAGTCATGAAAGAAGGTTCTGTTCGTGGAATGGACCTGGGAGCAAGAGAAGATTTCTGATTGATTATATAATAGTAAGACAGAAATTTCGTAAGTAGATTTTAAATTGTAAGACATGTCCAGAAGCAGATGTGGACTCTTACCACAATTTATTAATTGTGAACAGTAGATTAAAACTGAAGAAACTACAAAAAGGTTAGGAATTTAAGGAAATGGTACTGGTTCAACGCAAAGAACCAGAGGTTGTATAGAGTTTCAGAGGGAGCATTAGCGAATGATTGACCAGAGCAAGGGAAAGAATCCAGTAGAAGAAGAATGGGTAGCTTTGAGAGATGAAATTGTGAAGGCAGCAGAGGATTAAGTAGGAAAAGGATGAGGGCTAATAGAAATTTTTGGTTAATATTGAGTTTAACTAATGAAAAAGTAATATATAGATGGTCTATACAAGGGAGATGTACTTGAGAGCAGTATTATGAAAGTGGAGGAGGACGTAGATGAAGATGAGATGGGAGATATGACACTGCGAGGAGAATGTGACAGAGCACTTAGAGATCTAAGTCGAAACAAGGTCCCGGAAGTTGGCTACATGCTGTTAGAACCACTGATAGTTTTGGGGGAGCCAGCCATGGCAAAACTCTTCCATCTGGTGGGCAAGATGTATGAGACTTACGAAATACCATCAGCCTTCAAGAAGCATACATCAGTTTCAGTTCAAAAGGAAGGAGGAGCTGACAGGTATGAAAACTACCAAACTATAAATTTCATAAGTCACAGTTGCAAAACACTAACAAGAATTCATTACAAAAGGGTGGAAAAACTGGTAGAAGCTGACCTCGGGGAAGATCAGTTTGAATTCTAGAGAAATGTAGGAGCACGCATCACGCGAGGCAATATTGACCCTACGACTTCTTATAGAAGTCAGTTAAAGGAGAGGCGAATCAATGTTCATAGCATTTGTAGACTTAGAGAAAGCTTTTCACAATGTTGAATAGAATACTCGCTCTCAAATTCTAAAGGCGACAGGAGTAAAATACAGGGAGGCAAAGGCTATTTGCGGTTTGAACAGAAACCCGATGACAGTTATAAGAGTCGAGGGAGAAAAAAGGCAAGCAGTGGTTGACAAGAGGGTTGTACACTATCCTCTATGTCATTCAATCCGTACACTGAGCAAGCAGCAAACGAAACAAAAGAAAAATTGGTAGTAGGAATTAAAATCCATGAAGAAGAAATAAGAACTTTGAGGTTTTCCGATGACACTGTAATTCTGTCAGAGACAGCAAAGGATCTGGAAGAGCAGTTGAACGGAATTGACAGTGTCTTGAAAGGAAGATATAAGATGAACCTCAACAAAAGCAAAACGAGGGTAACGGAATGTAGTCGAATTAAATCAGGTGATACTGAGGAAATTAGGATAGCAAATTAGACACAGTGGTAGATGAGTTTTTCTATTTGTGGAGCAAAATAACTGATCATGGTCGTAGTACATAGGATATAAAATGCAGACTGGCAATGGCAAGGAAAGCGTTTTTGAAGAAGTTTGTTGGTTAACATTGAGTATAGATTTAATGGTCAGGAAGTCTTTTCTGAAAGAATTTGTATGGAGTGTAGCCATTTATGGAAGAGAAACATGGACGATACATAGTTTAGACAAGAAGAAAATAGAAGCTTTCGGAATGTGGTGCTATAGAATAATGCTAAAGAGCAGATGGGTAGATCACATAACTAATGAGGAGGTATTGAATAGAATTGGGGAGAAGAGAAGTTTGTGGCACAACTTGACTAGAAGAAGGGATCGGTAGGTAGGACATGTTCTGAGGCACCAAGGGATCACCAATTTAGTATTGGAGGGCAGCGTGGAGGGTAAAAATCATAGAGGGAGACCAAGAGATGAATACACTAAGCAGATTCAGAAGGATGTAGGTTGCAGTAGGTATTTGGAGATGAAGAAGCTTGTGAAGGATAGAGTAGCATGGAGAGCTACATCAAACAGTATCTGGACTGAAGACCACAACAACGACAACACGGCTAGATCACGTAACTAATAAGGGGTTCAGAGTAGAACTGGCAAAAAAGACTTGTGGCACAACCTGACTAGGAGAAGGGATCAGTAGGTAGGACACATTAGCAAACATGAAGCGATGACTAGTTTAGTATTGGAGGGATGCGTATGGGATAGAAATCGTAGATGGAGACGAAAAGAGGAATATAATAAGCAGATTCAGAAGGATGCAAGTTGCAGTAGTTACTCGGAGATGAAGAGGCTCCCAAAGGATAGAGTAGCATGAAGAGCTGCATTAAACCAGTCTTCGGACTGAAAACGACAACAGCAACCGAATTAGTTGACAATGGAAGCACTCTAGCCGTGTTTAATGGCAATGTGTTCGGAATTTGTCAAGCTCTACGCTGATAGCTGAGTCTCTAAGAGATGTCCCTAGTATCTGGGCGACCATGGCTTTAAAAAAGCTGAGCTTATATTGCCGGTGCTGGCATGATGAAAAATGAATAATGGAGTCGCTCGTGGTTGGTTTTCTGAGAATGTCAATATGGTCTTCATTATTTACTAGCTGAAGCGGCAGATATAGATAATTTAATTCTCCATCTTTTTTATTCCACGTTAGTCGATGTTCTCCTGGGTGAACATCATTTTTGGATGGACTGCATTCAATTCATTGGTCAACATAACAGTCTCAGATGCATCACCATTAATAACAACTATAAAATCGTCGACATAGCACCGTAAGATAGGATTTTATGACATTTCAGTGAATTCTTAGAGACAGAGTTACATTTTAAATGGTTTACAAAGTTGTCCAGCAGAGGAACTGGAAAAATTTTTACAATGGACTTAACTGAATGCCCACAGACAGAGAACCATTGTCGAAAGTCGCCTCAACAGAACTTATAATCGAAAGACACTGTATGTTCATGAACTGTTTCTCTACTGCTGTACTTTGGTGTAAGATGATTCAGATTCAAAGCCCTTAACGTGTTCAGTATAAAAATGTACCTACGTGTAACATACATGATACTTAACACTATTTGTACTCTATTAAGATATACATCTTGTGTTCTGTTTCAATAAAAGATAACCAGTAATCTACGTGAATAATCTCTGAGATTATCGTTAAATACTACACAAATGAGGACAGGAATGCAGCAGAAGTAAGAGTTTAAGTCTGCAAATAATAATAATAATAATAACAAATATTATAACGACCCTTAATTTTTTTTAAACTGGAGAGGAATTCCCCCTAATGCAACACATCATTTTACAAGGTGCGACATTGTTGCGAATAAAACAGTGACCCATATATACAATAAGTTTTCTTTAATTTACTTCTATAGCTACAAACTTTTATTTAATAGATTACCGGTTTCGGTCTATAATGAGCATCATCAGATCTGTTTTTTAAAAACAAAGTCGTGATATACTATAGCCAGACAAGTTTTAGCACTTTCTGTGCTATCTTCAGTGGCATATTTGTTCATCTCCTTTTTCAAAAACTGTCACATGTTAACCTCTTGTGTCGGTTATATGAATTTTGACTCAAAAGTATTTACATTAGCACATGGAAGTAATCATTATGTGTCAAATATTGTAGATTAGTGTAAATACAGTACATAGTTGAAAAATAAATGTCATTTGCTCGAGGCATTGCATGTTGTTCCTTTACAATACGTGTAAAGGTATTTGCTTCATATTAAATCTGGAAATAATATAGGTTGAAATATGTTGGCTTCCATTCCTCACATGGTTCTATTGCTTATGTATAATGACAGCTTTAATGCTTTTTCGAAATAATGGTCTTATTCCACTTGCTTTTTCGTAAAGTGGTAACGTAGACATTTCTTTGTCTACTGTCCTTTCTTGTTCTTACACACGCAATTTGTATGGTTTATCAGTCAAGTTCAAAGTATGTGCCACTATTTTACGCGTTCGTTTGCTTCGTTTTGTAATGTTTTGGGGTGTGACACGTGTATTAAAGTGTTGCTGATGTTTTACATTTTTGACTTGTGTGTGTGTGTGTGTGTGTGTGTGTGTTGCTGTGTCTGTGTGTTTTAGAGAGAGAGAAACAGAGAGAGAGAGGTAGTGTTTGTGGAGAGACAAGTGTGGAGTATACGGTAGAGAATTCATTTCTGAGAGTGACCGTATGCCCTTTTTAGGAGGAGTTGTTAATTTTATAATTGTTTTACTGCAACAAAGAGAATTATACTGCACAGTGATGTGTAATCGTTTAGTAACTTCTTTCCTCAGGCTGTTGAACTTTGAATGTGATAGTTTTGATAAATTGTTAATAAATGGTACACACTATTACCAGTTCTTAGAATTTTTAAGTCAGCTTCTGTCTTCGACTGGTGATTATTCTCTTCTATTATATGATCAGCAAATGCTGAATGGGCTCTGTTATTTTTCAGTGTTCTATTCCTTCATGTCTGGCCCATATAATGTGAGATTGACAGCAACTGAATTTGATTAGTATAAACCAGATTTGCTGTATTTGTCAGTGTTGGTTGTATCTCTGTCCTTGTCTCTTTAGTGTGTTGTCCACCCTGTGGATAACCTGGTGGTTGTAGTTTATTATGAGCCATTTACAGCTTGCTTGCTGCTGATCTGTCACGTGCTGTGTTGTATGTGTTGGTGTCTATGTTTTGAGACTACGTGTTAAATGTTCAGTATTTTGTTGTTTATTTTGCCTACTGTTCTTTCGTCATAACTATTCTGTTGTATAATTTGCTTTACAGTGTGTAGTTCTGGTATGTAGTAATGATCATTCGTGGGTGTTCTTTTCAGCCTGTTTAATATGTATCTGAAATTGCCTTGTTTATTGGTTAAGGGTTAGTGGATTGTTTGTGAATAACGGAGCTGATGGTTGTAGCTTTTTATAAATTGAGAACTCATGTTTGTTTTTTCTGTTGCGTACAGTGAGGTCTAGGAAACTGTGCCTTCTAAGCTACCATGAACTGCTCTTTAAAAAACCCAAAAACTCGTGGAATCAAAGAGACAAAAGCACATGTTCGAAGCGGTTAGATATTGAAGAATTAAAAAAAACCTATGAAAAAGAAGAATAAAAATTCATGTAACGCAAGCACACCCACATTAACACTGACAAACAAGAATACTTGGCAAAACCAAGCGTAGCTTGTACATCAAGCTTCCGCATTCTTAAGTTTTGTATGAAGAAAGTAACTACCTATAAAAATCGGATAACTGAACGAACCGTACCACATTATTACAAACACCTACATCTGTAAAGGAAATGGATTAATACATAAGGTAGACTAAAGCTTACACAATCTGAAGCACCATATTACGCTCCTGTGGACGAGGTCCCAAGAGCAACATTACTAGCCAAAATCCCAGGAATGAGTCTCTCAGCACGTCGGCAAAACAGGGGTCTTCACAGATAAAGGAAGCGGCGAGAGCAAACCCTTTCCGCACCGTGGCAACTGAAGCATATCAGCACTTCGACCAGAGGAAACCATGCCTCCTTGCGTCACTCAAGGTCTAAGCAAGGGTTGGCTAAACTGCCACAGAAGCTGCAGGAAAGTACACCGCAATCAAACACTATGAAAATGTGACACACAGACACATTCACTCTCTCCATCAATCAAATGGGAACATAGGAATATAACATAAAAACGTAACAAACAGGAGTGTGGAAAGCAAGGGATACAAGGTACTTAATGCACTTACATGTATATGCGTAACAAAGATACAAAAGAGGCATTATCGCAGAAAATGCGCGAAACTGTTTCTCCTAAGAACACACTCAGCTGCCCTTTATCTCGGCATAATGTACTAAATGATGGTAAATTGAATGAAACATCATGAAACGGCTCCTATAGGGACCGTTGATCTTACTGTGTCATGTTTTCATTTTTTATCTTTTCTATTAGGCCATTTGAGTTCTTTAGTCCGATTTTTTTGTAAGTTCATATATTCTGTGCAGCAATGTGTGCATCGGTTTGGCTAGGTATTAGGTTGAGGCACTGGTAGAATTTATTAGTTGGATTATTGGGATCTTTGGTCCGTGAATTTTTGGTGCAATTAAAGATATCTGTCTACAACGAAAGAACATTATAAATAACCCTTCCCACAAAGAGAATACGTTCATTGTCTACATCCCTTTTCCCTATTGCCTCTGCATAACTCCATTCCATCCCCCTTCCTGTCCCTCTCCCCCCCCCCCCCTCTCTCTCTCTCTCTGTCTTTCACACAACACGCACGCACACACACACACACACACACACACACACACACACAAGCCAATCATCTCAAACATCAACAACACTTTCAGTCATGTGCCACATTCCAAACAAACCAATGAAGACCATAGAGGTGCAATAACACGTGAAATGGCGGCAGATACTTTGAGCTTGACTGATAAAATATACAAAATACTTGAGTAAAAAAGTAACAACAGTACGAAAAGAATTAAGTTCTTTAAGACGACTTAAAAAATTGGATCAACACAACTACTTCGAAAAACCGTAAGTAATATGCTACATAACGCGATGTATATCAATTCGCGATTCTCAATCGAAACGGAACGACGAGAAATAACCCGCCTTTTGGCAGACAAGCTGTAGAATGTGTGGTGGAATTAAAACTCCCAACATAAAAAAGTAAGCCGTGCGGGGTAGCCACGCAATTTAGGGCGTCTTGTCACGGTCCCTGCGGCTCCCTCTGTCGGAGGTTCGAGTCCTCCATCGGTTATGTGTGGGTGTGTGTCGTCCTTATCGTAAGTTAGGTTAAGTTTGATTAAGTAGTGCGTAAGCTTAGGGATCGATGACCTCAGCAATTTGATCCCATAAGTCTTACCACAAATTTCCAAATACAAAAGTAAGACCATCAGGTGAGGCACGTAAATAAATTTATATGTATCTCCGTTAATTCCGTATTTAATATGAAACTAATGCTTTCAAAAAATACCGCAAATGAACAACAAATAGCACCTCAACACAGTGACATACGTCTTAGTCATATAACGTTTGGAAACTAATGAAAAATATTTAAAACTTATTGATCGCTTCCTTTTGCAAATGTCAATATTTTCTAGCCAAACTTTGTATAACCTACACAAGAAGTTGACATGTTACAACAATTTTTGAGAAAGAAAATAAACATAAATGCACTGAAGAAGGTAGCGCATAAAACGCTGAAATACAGAAACTGTATCTTTCATAAGGCAGAATCAGGTCGAGTTTCTGTTAGCAAGGCCTGGAATAAATAGAGCTATGACACATAAAAGATATTTACTTATTATTATTACTAATTTTTTTGCTAATGTTATTACTGTTATTGCTACTTTGGGGAAATAAGGCTTGAGTAAAGAGATTAAGCCTCATTATCAATCGTAAATAATTGTTAGTATCATTATTATGATTTTCACTTTTTGTTAACACAATCCTTGCTAACTGTTCGTCGTACAGTTTCGACTGCGAATTGCTGTGTCGCATTATTTAGCATCTTACATATGGTTTTGTTCCTTTTTTTTGTGCCCTTTGGTTCAAGAACTTGTTTGATGCAGCTCTGCTCCCTAGTCTATCAGATGTAATTCTATTTATCTCTACGTAGCTACTGCAACTAACGTTCACTTGAATACGTTTACTGTACTCGAGCACTGAACTCAATCCGCGTTATTTTATACCCTACACTTTCTACCATAAGCAAATTGACGGTTCCTTGATGCCACAGATGTGTCCTGTAGATTGGTGGCTAGACCACACGTCAAATAAAGGCTTACTAAACCGAATTAAGGAGAAATAATTTACTGCATTACCTCACTATCTTTTTATCTGCTGTTTCCTTTTGTGTCTCCCAACACATATAGTTTCTGTTTGAGATATATGTAAGTTGTTGCTAACATTTCTCTTAATTATTTTATCCGTTCCTCCTCACTAATTTCAAAGAATACATTCCAAACCAAATTTATTTTTACTATCGACATTATCTTTACTGATCAATATAGTCATTCGACGAAAGAGATACTGCCTCATCAGTGATTATAAATACTTGTTTGTGCACCACTGAGTTGACAGTTGAGGCACCTAGCTAACTAGATTTGGCTTGGTAAACTCTAAACTGAGATATTTTTCCAGATCAGAAATGAAAGTGGCACTTTAATTCAGGATAGCGTCTTGCATCACATCCGAGCGAGTTCTCTGTGTGGACTCTATATCACATTTCATTAATTCTCTACGTTAAAAATTACTTTAAAAATGTGTCCACAGTCCATCACATGTTTTACACAAGAAACCTATGTTTCATCCCCACATTTTCGTTCAGTAATTTGTTCTGTTTAATCATTTTCTTCTGAAATTAATATAATTACACACTATAGTGGTTTCGATGCTAGTGGTTTAAAAAAATACCACCGTAACACAAACTACCGTTTGAATGTAATGGACAATGAAGGGATGAATATGAGAGTCATCATAGGAATGACGAAGATCACTGGTAGACCTGTGCATTTCTCATTCTTGTCACTTGGCAACTTTGATGGGGTTACATATCTCAAACGCAACTGTTCTCAGTCGGCTCGTACCGTAGGTAATTTCCGTGATGTATTATAGACTTACTGGGTTTCGATTCTAGTGATGTATTTCCTTCACAAACGAGAATTCTACAAACCTGTACATTGATTTTCCTCCGATGTCTTAATTTGGCTGAGCGATGAATTCATCAGACAACTTTTTTACTTATGACAGACTTCAGATTTAGCACACTAACATACACAGTCATATCACCTTGCGAAGGGAGCGAGAGAAGTAACGCTTCAAAGTTATTACATTTTCCTAGCGGGTCCAAAAGATCTACAGTATTTCATTAATGTGGAGCACAGCGACTTTTTCTGTCTGATATTTTGTTCAGTAGAGCTGCTTCAGAAAGGGTAGATCAATTTCTTGAAGTTCAGACTTAATTCTCAGTATGTTCCCTACCATTTCGGAAAATATAGGGAAAACAATATTTCTTTAGAAACTTTCGTGTGCGTAACGGAGTTTCAGTTTTTTTTTTTTTTCAATTCGGAAAGCGAAATCGTAGTATATATGAACGATTTCCATCACAAGAATTTGCAAAAATCAAGAACATACACTGTTAAACTATGAAAATACTACAGGAAAGAGGACAGTGAAAGAAAGTGGTATATGTGTACAATTGTTTAACGTCATTAAGAGACAGAATGCTGTCTGAATTGGAAAAAAAACAATTTATCCGACAATTCAAATATCATGTTAAAAGACGCATTATCAGTATGATTTCTGGAATAGGAAATACTTTTCGTCAACTTTCAGTTCTAAGTTATTAAAAGTAATGTATCTGAATTTCCATCGGTATTTGGGAAATTTTGGTATTTTAAGTAGTTCTAACTCTGAAAGCAGAAAAATCCCTCGATTCGGCTGAATAATTATGTGTTGATTTAATATTTTCATGAAAAAATCTGTGCCACAATTTCTATTTCTTACGAAATACGTAGCTGGTGCTAAGTAGATTTGCGTGAATCTATTGGAAAAGTGGTGCACATGTCGACAGAAAATGACAATTATCATATATAGAGTTTCTAGGCTATTCGCGGATCTAATCTGAGGCATGAAAGTGTCTCTAGGGCTACACATCTGGCAGTAAAACAGAGACTAAATTGGCATGAATGGCTCAGTTCTATCCACCTTCTCTTTGTTGGCTCTGACATTCGAGAAGAAGATAACAATATAATTTTCATAAGAATTCCTATTTTTATGGAGATATAGGGTCTATGAGAAAAAATGAATAACTTTTACTGAAATGTCTTTCATTTCCTTCTAGTTATTTCATAAAACTCAGTACTTGTAATACAGTAACACTTCCCAAACTAGACTTCTTTAAGTGAAGGTATTACTTTGGAGCAAAATTCAGTCTTTTATCCTTCTCACGAAAAGTTTCTGATCGGGTTATGAACATTTGTCTTCGTCACCATCTTTGCATAATTTGTAATACAACAAATGACATTTACGAGTTGCCATTTCACGTTCTTTTATGAAACACCAAGATAGAAAAAACACACAGTAAATGTAACACCTAGTTATCTCACAGCACTTTACATGCTCTTTAACACGTCTTATATGACGTTGTTCACATTAGCGTCGCTGAACATTCTGGGATCCTTAGTCTCTGATATTTACAGATCACGAGCAACTCATCGAGATTTACTCTAAGCGTTAACAAATCAAACACTATAGTCTCGCTATCCACACTCCCACTCGCCCCCCCGTATCCAAAATATAGTACTTCCACGAGTCGTTTTATTTGGGTGCACTCATTGACCTGTCGTAAATCTTTCCCAAGGCGGTTAAATGGTACATGAGACAGTACAATAACTTTCAGCCTAAATGACGATACAAATTGTGGTGTTTCTTCTTCAATAGAAGGCTCCTAGTCAGAAAGTAGTTAAATTAGCGGCATCGGTCTGAAATAGCTCACATAATAAACAGCAGGAATGTGGGATGAGAGACCTATAAGATGTTGTTCTACAAAACATTAAATAAATAAACGGAGAACTGTGCTTTTTATTTGTAGGACAATTAATGAATGTGTGCCTACAACGTCATACTGTTCCACACGGCTGAATGAAGACGAATTCATTACAATTGAGAAACCTGTATTTGCACAACCCTGTCCCAAAGAGGTAAAACCTTCCACTGACATTAATTGTGTGGATTTGTGCATCGATGGAAACCTTTTCAATATAAGCTACTTGACGCCAGCTACATATTTCGTAATAAATAGACGTTGTGGTGCCGAACTTGTTTCGTTTCAATTAAATTTCAATTCACCCATAATTGTACTGCCGAATTAGGGAATTTTTCCGGTAGAGCACATATATTTGTAGATTATAACAGGTGTTCCTATTTCTAAAAAAATTATTTATGTTTTTTTTTTTGCCGAAAGTGTTTAGTGCTACTCGCAGGATAGAGTCATTCATGCGGATTTGGTCTTTACGGTTTCCTAGGGGAGACGCATAGTTACCGAAATATTTAGATGCCTCAGCTTAAATGGCTCATCCAGTGTACTCAGTGATTCATGTATATGTGTTTGTTACGCCTCATTACACTACGTTGTTACCCCTACACGCTATTGATGTGCTAATGAGATAGCCTGGATGCCTGGAGTATTAACGTAGCTATTGGCTGAGATCCACTTCAGTAATCCCCATTGTCTGACGCTACGACCGTTCACCGCCCACTGCATGTATCAGGAATGTATTCTCTAAGCTATATCATTACCCGCTTTTGACAATTTTTGTCTCCTCCTTGATCATTGCTAAGTATCTCGTAGTCTTCAGAGAAGTACTACACATTATTGCTCCAAACGCATGTACCATTACTCACTGCGTCATTTGAAGAAATCACAACATTTGGAAGATTATGTCACTACAGTAGAATCTCGATATCCCGAGTCTTGGAATTACGAGTTTTCCATAAATTAATGCTTCGCAAGAAACAAAGGAAATACTACTAACGATCCTCGTTCCGTTTCTTCTAGACGCTCACAGTACAATACCTATCGGACCACTCATTCCTCCCAGTTGCGTCCATGTTATTAGCCTCTCGCATACGGTTCTACTGCTTTTTGATTGTTTACACAACCAAACATTTTGCTGAAAGTGGTGTTTTAGATTTGTCATTGTCGGTACATCACAGTGCTACGTTTAGTTTTATTTGTTGCGTGTTTCAGCGTGTACATCTAAAAAGATGTGCTACAAACAACGATAGAAAATTGTGATTTTGAACGTTAAGTCAGAAGTTCTGAATTGACTTGAGAAAGGAGAAATGATACTAGAAACGTTCTCCAGAATAAGGAAACATCGAAGTTAATCTTGGTGACGTGTACAAACCGGTTGAACCTAGAATAGTTTTTTTTGATAGGAATGCTGAGAAGAATCTCTTAACCACAAAGAAATCAGAGTTGGGAAAATCAAGTGAGGCGTTGTTCATGTGGTTTATCCTTTTCGACATAGTTTTATATCTTTTTCCCTCATGAAATTCGATAGTTCAAGTTTCCAATAGTTCGATCGCTTCCGACCACAATTTGGGGTAACTGAACATTTAGACAAAAAGTATTCACTGCTCAAAAGAAAGTGGTTAGAATAATGTGTGTGGTTCATAGTCGCACACCTTGTAGGCATTTTCTTAAAATATTGGGAATTCTTACAACAGCCTCACAGTACATTTACTCACTAATGAAATTTGTTCTCAACAACACGGAACAGTTTAAAAACAACAGTGACGCATCATGAAAAAGAAAGACTTACACTTTCCTTTACTCAACCTATCTTTGGCACAGAAAGAGGTAAAATACGCTGCTACAAAAATTTTCGACAAATCACCAGATGAAATAAAATGACTGATAGACAGCAGTAATAGCATCAAAAATAAATTGAAATCATATCTCCTTGATAACTCCTTCTATACCACAGATGAATTCCTGAATAGGTATAAATAAATCTATAAACATAGTATACGCGTTATGCGAAATTTAAGGGAATGGAGTGATTAATAGAAATATTAATGTTTAACTCTGTATTGTAATAAATTGTGACCGGGCCAAATATCTCCGAAAATAAGCGTCAAACGAAAATACTACAAAGATCTAAACTAGTACAGCTTGAAGGGGAAACCAGATGGCGCTATCGTTTGCCCACTAGATGGAGCTGCCAAAGATCAAACGGATATTAGCTGCGTTTTTTAAAATAGAAAACCCCATTTTTATTACATATTCGTGTAGTACGTAAAGAAATATGAATGTTTTAGTTGAACAAGTTTTTTTCCTTTGTGATAGATGACGCTGTAATAATCACAAACATATGGCTCACAATTTTAGACGAACAGTTGGTAACAGGTAGGTTTTTTAAATTAAAATACACAACGTAGGTATGTTTGAACATTTTATTTCGGTTGTTCCAATGTGATACATCTACCTTGGTGAACTTATCATTTCTGAGAACGCATGCTGTTACAGTGCGAGTACCTGTAAATATCACATTAATGCAATAAATGCTCAAAATGAAGTCGTCAGCCTCAATGCATTTGCCAATACGTGTAACGACATTCTTCTCAACAGCGAGTAGTTCGCCTTCCGTAATGTTCGCACATGCGTTGAAAATGCGCTGACGCATGTTGCCAGGCGTTGTCGGTGGATCACGATAGCAAATATCCTTCAACTTTCCCCACAGAAAGAAATCCGGAGACGCCAGATCCGGTGAACGAGCGGGCCATGGTATTGTGCTTCGACGACCAATCCACCTGTCATGAAATATGCTATTCAATACAGCTTCAACCGCACGCTAGCCATGTGCCGGACATCCATCATATTGGAAGTACATCGCCATTCTGTCATGCAGTGAAACATCTTGTAGTAACATCGGTAGAAGATTACGGAGGAAATCAGCATACATTGCAACATTTAGGTTGCCATCGATAAAATGGGGGCCAATTATCCTTCCTCCCATAATGCCGCACCATACATTAACCCGCCAAGATTGCTGATGTTCCACTTGTCGCAGCCATCGTGGATTTTCCGTTGCCCAATAGTGCATGTTATGCTGGTTTACGTTACAGATGTTGGTGAATGACGCTTCGTCATAAATAGAACGACTGCAAAAAATCTGTCATCTTCCCGTAATTTCTCTTGTGCCCAGTGGCAGAACTGTACACGACGTTCAAAATCGTCGCCATGCAATTCCTGGTTCATAGAAATATGGTACGGGTGCAATCGGTGTTGATGTAGCATTCTCAACACCAACGTTTTTGAGATTCCCGATTCTCGCGCAGTATGTCTGCTACTGGTGTGCGGATTAGCAGCGACAGCAGCTGAAACACCTACTTGGGCATCATCATTTGTTGCAGATCGTGGTTGACGTTTCACGTGTGGCTGAACACTTCCTGTTTCCTTAAATAACGTAACTATCCGGCGAACGGTCCGGACACTTGGATGATGTCGTCGAGGATACCTAGCAGCATACATAGCACACGCCTGTTTGGCATTTTGATCACAATAGCCACACATCAACCACGTAATTATACATTTGTGACAATTACAGCGCCATCCATCACAAAAAGAAAAAAGCGGGCCAACTAAAACATTCATATCTCTTTACGTACTACACGAATATGTAATAAAAAGTGGGGTTTGCTATTTAAAAAAACGCAGTTGATATCCGTTTGACCTATGGCAGCTCCATGTAGCGGCCCAACAATAGCGCCATCTGGTTTGCCCCTTGTTTGTAGTTTTTTTGATGCTTATTTCGTGAGATATTTGGCTTTGTCACTATCAATGGACCACCCTCTGTATATATATATATATATATATATATATATATATATATATATATATATATATATATATATATACCGTGCGATTGATCAATGGAACACGCAACCAACTAACCAACCAACCATTCACATCGAGCCATAATTAATCGCAACACTACACATGCAATGTCTGTTTCCGAATAAAGGGAAAAAGTTTCGATCCCGTCGTCGTACGTTACACAACATGGCGACACAGAATATTTCTGACTTCTAGACAGAATAAGTGCTGCATCCTACTGAGATACGAAAATCGTCTGCGGACGTCATTCATGAATTTGCGTCTACACATGCACCCTCCGGTGTCAGGTAGGGAAAACACAGTCTCCTGCAGTCATTTTCCCCTCTTTAATTCACTGGGATTTCGACTCTATTATCTATTGTCTTGTGCATATCGTGATTCATCAGGGTGTCTTGAGTTTAGCACAATCGACATTCGCTGAATCCGAATTGGTTCATTTAGAGATGTATTACAAACCAGAAGTGTGGAAGTTGGCCAATGGGAAGGTAGCCAGAGCTTGTGGGCATCCGGTTTGTGAAGATGACTGAAATATGAACTAAAGTTAACCATCTAAAGTAGTCGATTATCAAGCTTTACTCTTAGTAATTGAGAATTGAGAGATACATCAGAGCTTTGAGAGGCCACCGACAGACTGCGTGAATATGGTTGTTCAGGTTGTGAGCTGGCTGGGAAGAGAAGCAGAACCCCAACGCGCTCCCCAGTCTGCACCCCGTGCTTACGTGACAGTTTCCAAATCCTTGACTGATGGGCTGCTTCTACCGAAGCTCGTACTGAAAGCGTCACAGCGGTTGTAAGAGCAGAGTGGACACGTGGACAAGAAGTGCGTCGATGTTGGCATCCGCCAAATATCCGGTCCCAGCCTGCCCAAATCTAACCGCGGCTCACCAAAATACTTAGTTCGTCCCAAATACGAATAAAAATTTTGGTTGAAAAGGCTCTTTTCCGTATGTTCTACTGGCCCACATGTACAATACGATCACGTGCCTGACGTAGTACAGGGCTACTGTTTCCATAGAATCAGCGTGCATCCTTCTGTCACTTCGTTGTTCCTGCAACGTAGATCATGGTTTGTTAGTAATAACACAATTCAATAATGGTCAGAGGCCGGATTAATGACAATCTTTGTCACATGTTTATGTTCATCAAATTTATGTTCCAAACCTCTTTCCCAATAAATGAACGACTCACGATCTTGAATGATTCTATTCCCGTACGAGAATAGTTTCTCATGTATTGAGAGAAAATGGTATTCTCAAATACGAGGGTCGTCCACAAAGTAAGTTCCGTTTGGTCATATAAAACAAATGTGTACAGATACAGAAAAAATATTTATTGTACAAAAATCTACAACTGTTAAACTACTTTTCTACATAGCTTCCGAAATTTCGTAGGCACTTGTCATAGTATAGTTTCTGTGTGCCTTCATCATAGAAGGTTGCCACCTGTTCAAATGGTTCAAATGGCTCTGAGCACTATGGGACAACATCTGCGGCCATCAGTCCCCTAGAACTTAGAACTACCTAAACCTAACTAATCTAAAGACATCACACACATCCATGCCTGAGGCAGGATTCGAACCTACGACCGTAGCGGTCGTGCGGTTCCAGACTGAAGCACCTAGAACCGCTCGGCCACACCGGCCGGCCTTGCCGCCTGTGTATTCAAGCATGTGGTAACATATTCTTCCAGCTCGTCATCATAGTTGAACTGTTGACCACCAAGGACAGATTTTAGGTGTAAGAAGAGATGGAAGTCACTAGGAGCGAGGTCCGGGCTGTAAAGAGGATGATAAAACGCGTCCCAGTGAGATTCCCGCAAGAGTTGTTTGGTCACATTCACCGTGTGAGGTCGGGCATTATTGTGGAAAAAAAATAACAACTTTTGACAGTAATCATCGGCGCTTGTTCTGTACTGCGCGGCGCAATTTCTTAATGCTCTCACAGTGACCATGTGCATTGATTGTTTGGCCTCGTGGTAAGAAATCAATCAGCAAGATGTCTTTTCTGTCCCAAAAAACGATGTACATGACTATTCGAGGTGTCAAGATTTGCTTAGGCTTAACCTTCCTTGTGGATGAAGTGTGCCTCCAGCCCAGGTTGATTGCGATTCTGTTTCAGGGGTGTCGTACGATACCCAAGTTTCATCCCCCGTGACTATCTGAGAAAGAAAACCATCGCCTTCTTCATTGTACCGTGTCAAAAACTGAAGTGCACTGCCCATTCGTTGTTTTTTGTGTTGTTCGGTTAGAATTTTGGGTACCCAACGTGAGCCAAGTTTTCCAAATTTCAGTTTTTCAGTAACAATTTCATGAAATGGTTATCGTGAGATATGCGGAACTTCCATAGCAAGGGCACTAAGTGTAAACTTACGGTTGTGCTTAATCTTCCCTTCAATTGTGTGAACTAGTTCATCAGTAACCACAGACGGGCGTCCACTTCGTTCTTCATTGTGCACTTGATCACGTCCTTCATTGAACAGTCTGACCCATCTTCTAACCATTGAATCACTCATAATATTTTGTCCGTAAACCTGATTTGCCGATGAATTTCCTTTGGTTTAAGTTTCTTTTCATTTAGAAAACTAATCACATATCTGATTTGATACGCGGTGGAATTTTCAATTACGGCTAACATTATAAAGAAGCCCTACAAAGCACACGTCAGCAGCACCGATCTGAAAATTGCTTACATGTCTCTCCTTGAGTCAGAGTAACTGCCGCACATGCTCGAAACTGCGATCGTAGCGCTGCCGCGGACAGAAATAGAAAAGCAACTTACTTTGTAGACGACACTCGTAGATTTACGGTCCTCATTATTTTCCTTTCCACTCGGTGTGTCCATAGGCCTTACCGAAATCTCAATACGAGCACCAGTAAAACGGAACACCATCTATCTTACGTCTTGTATGTAGGAAGACTACCTAAACTATTAGGTTCCCGCAGGTGCTCTCTCCAAAAGAGCAAGCTCTGCACGCATAACTGTATACGTGTATGCTTATTAGAGTTAATCATAGATACCCTCACTCCTTCCACCACCCTTTTCTTCGCATCCAGCTGATGCAGCGGCGGTTTTCACAGCAGTGTATTTAGCATGAATACATTGTAAGGCAGTTTCCGTTACACTGCCTTCGTAGACGCCGTCCATTCTACAGACGTGTGAAGTTCTGTAGCTACTATCGAGGCAGTTGTTTTGCTATCAACTATTCGTGTCTAGTACTTGCCAGACTCTGTTGACAACTTTGTCCACTCTTTAAAGGTTGCTTTTCACAGACGAGGTTAACCCATAATACACAGAAAATTCGGCTACTCCTCGGATATTTGCTACTCCTTTAACGATTGCCCAAACATCCATCGACAGTTTTTTGTTGCTGGAAGTTTGTAACATCTGACCTAACGATGGATCAACAGTGCAACGATATGAGAGGAACGGCGGCTCACAAACTTTCAGGAAACTTGTAGCGCAACGGCAAAACTAAAGACAATTTCACTATGTTACTCGTAAGTCAGCGAGAGCACCCCCCATAAATCTTGGTTTCAAATCAAGATATTCGTGTTTATTGTTCACCTGTGATAGAAGGACTCAAAGGATTTTGGACATATCCTTCGTTATTATTCACTAACAAAAAATGCCATAAAGGTACGAATTTTAAGCTTTAATTACGTCAGTCAGTTACTCTGGAAATGCTGCAATCTTTACGTAGTGCAGGCTTTTCTAACGCGAAATTCTTCAGAGATGCAGACGTTATTGAGTGTTCTCCAACGTCACATGGTGCTCATGTAATTCGAAAGTCAATACGGTAAAGCGCTCGGTGAATTATCCACGTCTGCCGTCGTAGAAGTATATCTCTTGCAAGCAGTGTTGTGTTTAAACAAAGTGAAGTACGAGGGGTGCTCAATAAGCAATGCATTTTTTTTTTCTAAAAGCAGGTTCGTTTTATTCAGGAAACCAATACATCATATTATCCTCTACTCTTTTGGCTACAAAACTCTATTTTTCAACTTAGTCTCCGTTCAGAGTCACAGCCTTACGTCACCTCATCGGAAGGGCCTCCTTTATGCCAGTATCATACCATTGTACTGCTCGGCGTCGAAGCCATGGTCTTGTTGCATCAATAAACTACTCATCCAGCAGAATGCATCTTTCATTGGGACATACAACTGGAAGTCGGAAGATGCGAATTCCGGGCTATAGGACGGATGAGGAGGAACAGTCCAATGAGGGTCTGTGAGCTCCTCTGGCGTGCACAGAATTCTGTGGGTCTTTGTGTCGTGATGGAGAAGAAGACGTTCGTCTGCATGCTTGTGGCGACGCTTGCGCTGAAGTCGTTCCTTCAATTTGCTGAGGCTAACTCAATAAACTTCAGAGTTGATCGTTGCACCATGAAGGACGACATCAAACATAATAGCTCCTTCAGAGCCCCAGAACCGTCGTCATAATTTTAATCGGCTCAAGGGTGTGTCTTTGAATTTTGCTTCGGAAAAGAAGTGGTGTGGGCACTCCATGTATTGCCATTTTGTTTCCGATTCGAAGGGATGAACCTCTTGGTTCATCACTTGTGACGATGCTCGACAAAAAATTGTCACGACCAGCCGCGTAACGCGGAACAAAATCTGTACATATGGTCCTTCGCTGCTTTTCGTTGTCTTCCGTTAGGTGGCGAGAAACTCAGCGGGCACATACCTCAGAGTGCTCCAACTGATCGACAAATGTGCCAGCACTACCAACAGAAACGTCCAACTGTGCAGCGACGTGTTTCATTGTGATCCCTCTATCACCTCTAATGAGAGTGTTCTCACGTTCCAACGTTGCAAGAATCACAGCTTTTTGCGGCCGGCTGTCACTCGTGAGATCGACGAATAAATGACAAGTCTCTGCTTTGAAAGCACCTCTGTTACAGGCGCCATTTTGGAGGCTACGAATAAAGTAAAGTAGTCGCTTGCGAGGACTTCATGAGACTGTAGGAGCTAATGTGGAAATACTGCACGATGTTCCACGAGGAATTGTGCATTTTTAAACGGAAATCGGCCGAGAAAAAGAAACGTGTTGCATTACTTATTGAACGCCCAGTGTATACGCAGTGGATGGGGAAGACACATAAAAGGCAACTTGTTCAATAGAAAACATCACGTCAACTTGTAAGCTGATAAATTTTAACTTGTTCCACTGTATTTGTGTACATAATTATGCCACAAACTTTGATCGACCATCTGGACACATATCTGACTGAGCAAGATGGCCCAATGGTTAAAACGTTGAACAGGAATTTAACAGGAATGCGGTTGAAATCGGCGTCCAGAATGTGAGTCTGCCGAGAGCGCTCATGAGAAATTATACGTGGTTCCTTTTCAAATGACATGACCGACTCCTTTCCACCCCTAAGAAGAGCTTGTTCTCCATTTCCAAAGACTCCGACGCCGATGGAACTTTTAAACATGCTGTTATTGTTTTTTCCTAACCACGATTAGCAGCCATCTTTTACTGCAGTCATCGCAGTCATGGGTACTCACACGGTAATTCGTAGGGGGCGGAGGAGCAGGAAAGGGGGATGGAAGTGCTAGATCTCGGGATATGGAGTACTTTTAATACTTTAGACGACGAATGGCGACTTAAGCAGAAAAAAAAAATTAAGCTGCAACCCTATTAAAAACTTATATAATGCCAACTTTTAAATCACTTCCTTGAAATAATATCACCTCACTACACTATAGTTCTTCGTTTTCCACAGAGCTAGGGGTGATCCTCATTGCCCCTTGAGCAATTGCGCACTTGCCGAGTTTTCTTCACATGCTGCTACATTCTTACTTCATCACGTATTTCACCACACATAAACACTTTTTACTTAATGATCTTGATAGGTACATCGGCACAGCTGATATCAATTTTAATGATTAACGAAAACCACCTCAGCTTTATTACGACATATTTATTGTGTTGTGACCGGTTTCGTTCTTAGAACATATTGAGGTTGTCGATTTGTGTCGTTACTGTAGCACAACATGGCAACCTGAAGATGCTCTACGAACGAAACTGATCACAACACAATAAATATGTCGTAATAATGTCGAGCTGATTTTCATTAATCAGGAACTCCACTACTTATGTAAGACGTAAGGAAAATCGAACATTCGGTTTATCGCTATGTACTTCTCATAGTACCAGTCACCTTAATAAAGGCTTCCTTCTAACGGATATCCCACTATCACATAGTTGAAAAGCAAGCTTCTACAAGAAAAATGTGTAACTATGATAGGAATAATAGTGCTGATGACTGTGAGCCATCTCCCTAATAGCACCTCTGAGGCTTTCTCAATTAAAACCAGAGTAAATCGTTGTTGACCTATCGTTTGTGTCAATGGGAGAGTATTTTTAAGGTTTGCTCTAAAAACAAACACAGTTTTTTTACCCATTATACTGGTAGCAATATGCTGTCATGAATAAATATCTGACGACTATTCTTTACTTTAAGCGATCATACATTGGGTCATTAGCTCATTCCATTGTGATTAGTGTGTTTGAGTAAGATGTAGGTTTAGTTGGCAGTTTGTTAGGTTTGATTTGATTCCAGTTCTGAAGCTGCGTCAGAAATAGTATAGTTGAATAAAACCTTGATGCAGAGTACCTGATGGAGCACGGTTTGGAAAGAATCACTGTACACTGGGTAAGATTGGTACAGTTACTAGACCTCAAGCTTCATCTAACTGGAAATGACTGTGTAAAGCAGAAAAGTAACGTAGTTTTTGACAAGGCACATTGAGATCCCGTTACTATCATGCGCACTGAACCGAAACTAAAACACATATACCGTATACCGGAATATAAGGCTGATAATACGAAAATCATTTCCATTTTTGTGCGATATACAGATCGTAATGTGGTATTTCGCTGTCGGTTTTCAGTACCGTTTCACCTGTGAACAGAGCTTGAAAGAATTTAACTTCTGTTTGAAATTTGTTCATCAGTATTGTCAATACACTGTTCATCCATCGCCTTTAATTATTCTTAGTGACGTAAAGCTCACTGATTCGTCAAAGATGCAGTCCAAATTGTTACCCGTACCTTATTCTGTGAGATATGAGATCTGCTGTCCTCTTACTATGATACTCCGTAGCGAGCACATTGATCGACTGACGTATGAATGGCGAGTCAAGCCAGAGATTTCCATCTAATCCATAAAACAATATAATTTTCGCCTTCAGTAACCAATTCTGCGGCGTAGCTGCTTCTGTGTAAATTGTGAAGGATCTGAGAGATATTTTGATTCGAAGTGGAATACTATGGCCATCCATTTCTGATGAATATGGCATTTCATACAGGCACATTACTACATTTGGCACACATAAGAACATAGAAGACGGTAATAGTAGAGTTCAGTAGGCATAATAGTCTGTGGAGGAAGTCAAGATGCTTGTCACAGATTAGGGTGTGGAGAAAGGAAATGTTTGGTACAGTGACCAGAGTTTATTCCGATATGAAATGTCTTCATCATCAACAGTATTTCACAGAAGAGAGAAACCTACGGCTAGTGTACTGAAGTCTGTCCGTAGCTCTACCCACAGATACACAATCGTGGTCACTTTATCAATGACAGGCTGACTAGCAAGCAAGTTCTACATCTGTCTTGAAAAGGCACAAGGCATTTCGGCTTAAATATTTAAAGTAACGTGAAACGATCTGCCCATGACACATTCATGTGGAGGCAAAACTGGAAAAATGGCTGAAGAACACATGAAACGTTGTCTACCTTCAGTCCATGGTGAATATGTAACATGTGAACAGTCAACTGCTGTGAGATTCCAGGAAAGCTCACACCGATCGTACACTTCTAGATGCGTTTTCCAAACAAAGATGACATGCTGAAGATTTTGGCACCGAAAACAACAAGATATTGCCACCCTTTCATGTTAACTTCTTTCGGCAGTATAAGCTTCATATCAGAAGGACTGCTGGTTTTGTAAGACTATAATGTGCCAAACCACAAATGAAGATACATGATCGTTATTTCCACATCGAACTTCTGCACCAGAGTATACGCCTATGTTGCAACAAGCTTGGCGAAAGGCAGGTTATGACACAGAAATACCCATATCATTATTAGAAAATATAATTAGCGTAGCTTTTGATATTGAACTGCCTGAATACGAAAGTGATTTTGAATGTAAAACCATTGCTTTAGTAAGGTGTGCACACTGTTCTCTTGCACCATGTTTTTAACCACTTCATCGAAATCCCGCATCTGCACTATGAGGACTAATGAAAGCCCTATCATGTGTGTGGGATATGTGTTTTTCACGCTATTACTTTAAGCACAGGGTTTTTGGTACTCGTAATTTAAATTGTAATATACACTGATGTCACTGAATTTCGTACAATTTCCCTTCTATTGCAATTATATCTTGTTACTTTGTTCCTCTCTACTAAAATGTCACTTGCAGTAGAATGCAGAGTGTTGCATGGAAATGACACAGACCGCTGTTTAAATATGATCAAGTGTTATTTTCAGCATGGTTTCGTGGGGTTCCGAATGTTTGAAGTCGAAGGTATCCATGGTCAGGCAATTTCACGGAGTACCAAGACTCCACCTTTATTATATCACAGCCAAGAGACAGTTACTGCTTGCGACTTTTTAGCAGTCTGGCGTCCATCTCGCGCTTAACTGCACGATTCAGAAATGAGTCAATTGACTTTCACCAGATTCCCAACCACAAGTCAGGTAATGTCCAATTGTTTCAAATTTCTTCCAATAACAGTCTTTGTGTTGTTGTTTTTTCAATTCTTGTTACGTTACGTCGGTGACTGTTCGCATGAATCGTGTTTTAGTATTCGCTATTTCGCCGTATAGTTTCATCCCACCGCTTCTCTGGTCACTGCACTCAAGGATAAGGGTCTATTGGAAGGAGAAGAAGGACCCCCATCATGCAATGCCTCCGCGGAAGAAAGACCTCATCTTTGCGCTGTGTCTGCCATAGGGTCCAGCTATCTCCGGGTATGGGAGTTGGAGATCCCACTCCTCCACCCCCGCCACACCTGAGCTAACGCTTAGCGTCATAACAACTTTGTCCGCTCAAATAACACCTCGAGATGGCACTTTTCTTAAAAACTACTGCCATTGCGACCTATCACTTAAGTGTACGAATTCAGCTTTGCCGGCCAGAATATCCGAGCGGTTCTAGGCGCTACAGTCTGGAACCGCGCGACCGCTACGGTCGCAGGTTCGAATCCTGCCTCGGGCATTGATGTGTGTGATGTCCTTAGGTTAGTTAGGTTTCAGTAGTTCTGGGTTCTAGGGGACTGATGACCTCAGAAGTTAAGACCCATAGAGCTCAGAGCTATTTGAAACATTTCTTCAGCTTTAGCATTCTGTTACGCTATTTTTTATGCCAGCAAATTTCATATGGTGGTAATGTTTGCATCTGCAGTATTAGAAAATGAGAAATTGCCGAAATGGCTGTCACATGTCACAATAACTACAGGGTCAAGTCACGTGAAAGAACGGTAGACGGCACCACTAACACTTGAGGGTAAATAAAGAATGGCCGGCCCGGGGGGGGGATGTCGATGAAAATCATGTAGTCGTTGTCGTAAAGCAGAAACCAGGCGATTGGTCCAACGTCCAAAACGGCACTGCCACTGGCTTTCGGAGCAAGGAGGAACACATCTGAAGCGGCTAAGTTCTGAAACGTTCGCATGTCACCAATGTTAATGTATGCTGTGCATGCCAAGATAACACTACCCAAAACGGGTGCCGAAGCAACTGTCGTTCACCAGTAGCAGTAGACGACCGGAGGTGTGTGCGTGTGAATAGAAGTACAACTGTTCATCAACTGACCGTCCAGCTGAATCAAGGAGATGCCAACAGTGTCTCCAACGACAGTTCAGCGAACGTTGCAGCGTTTAGGCCTCCTCAGCAAACGCCTGGTTAGTGCATCCATGCTGACTGCTGTTCGTCAACGACGACGGCTGGATTTCCACAACTAGACGTGCACTTAGTAACAACAGAGGACGTTTTCAGGTGAATCACGTTTTATCCTCCATCGGACACGTTGCTGTTGGCCTGTAAGACCCTGCAACGAGTCCAGCCTGGAGGAGGGGATACATGGTCTGATTCCCCTGGTGATGTGGAACACAGAACGGATATACACAAGTATGCATCTATACTTGGGGACCATGTCCACCCCTACACGCAGTTTGTTTTCCTTCTTGATGGCATCTACCAGCAGGACAAATCAGCTTCACGCAGCTCGCAGTTTACATGTGTCGCTCAAAGAGCAGCCGCGCGATCTGAGGCGCCTTGCCACGGTTCGCGCGACTCCCCCGTCGGAGGTTCGAGTCCTCCTTTGGGCATGTGGTGTGTGTTATCCTTAGCATAAGTTAGTTTATGTTAGCTTAAGTAGTGTGTAAGCCTAAGGATCGACGAACTTGCCACAAATTTCTAAATGATTGTCAAAGAGCACCAGGATGAGTTTATCGTACGCCCTGGGCCACCAAACTCTGCAGATTTCAGTCCAGTCAAGACTCTGTGGGACCAGTGGGACCACATCCATTGGACAGAGCCGGCCATGTAGCCTCAACCGACAAACGCAGTGCTGCTGGCCACGGTACTGCAGCCTGCAAGGTTCCACATCCCCATCACTACCTTCCACAACCTCACTGACTGCTCTCTCGCAAGTCCGAGCCGTAAAAGGTGACTGCTAGGGCTTCTGGAAAGTGGTCACATTAATGTGACTGGACGGTGTATTTACACTGCTATAATCGGAATGACTAAATTCAGTAATTTATCGGAAATGTTATTATAAGAACACATACAATTTTGAAGAAACTGCTAATATCCACTGCTTCGTCAGGTGTATCTCTACTCTTTGCATAGGCTTTCTCATAAGGGAGAGGGAATGGGGGAGACTGAGGGACAATTGCTCCTTCCTGGAATGTAAGGTAAAGTACAGAACTTTCACACTGCTGTTCACAGGAAATAATGCCTTTTGTTTGAGGCCCCGTTGATTTCAGCGTTGTCCTACATTCAACGTTAACTTGAAGATTTGCTGATAACTGCGAAATTCTTTTCTGTCCCTTACTCATACTGCCATTATCGAGCTCCAGGGAGGGACCATTCCAACACGCTGGCTTGTGAACTCGTGCGCCTACCTCCAGCATACTATAGACATGACTGAGTATCCCTGCCCAAAATCCGGCCCAAATTTCCTACACCTCGCCTCCTGGTGCACAACTTAATCATAACAGTAGTTTAACATTTGTCAGTGGTCTAAAGACCCGTTACGGCTTACTGATGACACATTCAATTTTACAACTGCACAGCGAGTGTAGAAGGCGCAAAAGAGCACGATCCTCTTATGTTATAGGTGTGTTCTTAAGTGCTTCACCTCTGAATAAAAATGCATCAGTAGAAACTAAAGAAATACCACTTTTTAACTAATAGAGACCCAAAATATATGCCGCGCGTGGTAGCCGACATAATTTCCAACTTTCGAACTTCTGAAAAAGTATGAAGATGAAGATCGAATAGATCACCGAGATGTGGTACCTTCTCAAACTCTGCCCAAAATTCAGTCACAGAATCGTTAATTCGGGTGTCCAGTGACATAGCTGCACAATAGCGTGTCAAGGTGTAAGACAACGCTGTATCAAAATCACACCGACAGATTTCGAGGGGATGTAGAATGTGTCCTGAGGAACAAAATGGCGAGAGGAACTCCTGTCCGACATCGTCATCCAACGACGCTACAGAGCGTCGAAGTCATAGGTGACGGCGCCTGTATATGTTTGTGTATATGGAGCAACTCCGTGATGGACTTCAGCGCTGATGGAGGGGGGTTAATGTATTAATTTGAGGCAAGGGACTGTGATCCGGAAACAAACGGCTCGAAAGTTACAAGCGATATAAGAGATGCCTTTCACAGTGGTGAAGATGAACAAGTTCCGATAGATTCTCAGGTATACGTTTTAGAGCACTAGTTTACTTGACATTTTTTTGTTGTTTCGGCTCGTACTACCTCCTGTGAAAGTTGTCTACCCTAAAATCTTGGCGACAACAGCACCCGTACGTGTATTCCACTGTTAGAGGTATCAGAAGGACGTTCGCTTTCGAGTCATTCGTTTCAGGATCAGGGCCCCTTGTATCAAATAGATATATTTATTCTTCTACATCATCTCTGAAAGTTCATCATGGAATCACCATGCATCTACATACATATACAGGCCCCGCCGCCTATAACTTCGACTCTCTGTAGAGTTGTTGTATGACGCTTCCGGAGACGGGTTCTTATGCTCATTTAGTTCCTGAAAACTTCATCTACATCCCATCGAAGATTGTCGGTGTGATTCGGAAGGGACACTTTTTTTTTTTTTTTTTTTCATGTCAAGCATATATTATCTTTCAGTGCCGGATGCACGCCAAACCCGATCTTTTGTGGGAATAGGAAATGACGATTCAGGGGTTCACGTGTAGGTGATGCTAGGATATAGTGTGAGACAGGGAGATTGGCTGGTAATTTGAGTCGCATGGGCAGCTAACCCGAATGGCGGAGGTGGTTAAGGCAACCGCTCGCGTTTAGCGGGAGATATGGATTCGAATCCCGGTTCAGCACAAATTTTCACCTGTTACCACTGATTCATTGTAATGTCCAAATGCGGCTATTGTCAATGAAAAAGCTTTGTCAAAGTGCTACTACACAGTACCCAAGACCCTCGCCTCTGATCCAAGATACCTGTGTTCTTGCTCTGCGAGGGACACTCCCTTGGCAGACCTCTAATGTCAACAGTACAAAAGGCACGGAACATCTTCTTTAAGCTGACCTGCGTCGAAGTCACGCCGATCTGTTTTGACATGGAGGTCCACCCGGCAGCATGGAAACATATGGCACCAGCTCCGCTACGAGAGTCCCAGCCTGCCTCGACACCAGCGTTGTTTTCCCACAATGTCAACAGTGCCACAGTCGGGAGCACTACTTCGCTTCCGCGAATCACCTGCTGTCCAACCAACAGGCAGGTATCACTCCGCCGGGCGTGCACTGAGGACTGCGCCAGGCTGCTCTCCACGAGGCTCAGTTTGTTGAGACGCTGCAGGCATTTCCGACGCAGAGTCACCACCACGGTCTCCACATGGCAGTTATAGCATCCATCCAATATCAAAATTCCTCACCGCAGCCAATACGAGCAGCTTGACATCGCCCAGGGATCTTTGCCTCCTCCAAGGTGGCATTCCATTTGGCCGGTACTCCCAGGATTGGTTTTCTCTTGTGAACTTAAACTATCGACTGTTCTCAATATTTACCATCAATTTACGATCTGACTCACTGTGAATTTTCATCAAAAAAGCCAGTACTAAATGAATTTAAGATTTATCATCCCAACAGTAAACGAGTTCAGTGACTCCAGTCATTATGAGTCATTGTTTATCTGTCATTCAGCCACGGTAAAGTTTGCTTATACTTTTGCGGCACAGGTCGAAGAGGACAATTTAGTTGTATCTTGTAGTTTTCTTGTGAAATGAAACAGTCAGTTGTGGAGAGTGAGCTACCACGTAAGACACATCATATTGATAGAGTAATTTGTGATTGTTTTGGGAGCGTTTCCACAATCATATAGCCCACTGCTGGCCTGGTTTACATTTTACCCAAACTAACTAACAAGGCTTTAATTATATTTGCCAACTTTGACAAATAGAAGACATGCAAACAATACATTCACATCATCAGATTTTATTTCTTGTAAGCATTGTTACAGAGGTCACAAGATGTATAACAATTTTTGAAGTACTCGGTATGTTTCCTGTTTCTTCAAATGGTTCAAATGGCTCTGAGCACTATGGGACATAACATCTGGAGTCGTCAGTTCCCTAGTCTTAGAACTAGTTAAACCTAACTAACCTAAGGACATCACACACATCCAAGCCCGAGGCAAGATTCGAACATGCGACCATAGCAGCAGCGCGGTTCCAGACTGAAGCGCCTAGAAGCGCTTGGCCATAGCGGTCGGCCCTGTTTCTTCACGTCAAGCAGTATTAGTCAGTTGCATTTTCCAGGTTATTGTTATTAATAATGAATAGGATTTTCTCAAGTGGCCCAATATCAAAGCTGACAATTGACTCTATATTGCGATGGACTTGTTAATCGACATTGACTGCAACAGGTCCACATCGTACAGGAATTCTTATTAACAATTTATCTTAGCATTTACAGTTGTCCAACTGAATCGGGTGTCAATTCACTCCAATTTCTTAAGACCGCATCCGTTCCTCTGAGCCGGCCGGGGTGGCCGAGCGGTTCTAGGCGCTACAGTCGGGAACCGCGCGACCGCTACGGTAGCAGGTTCGAATCCTACCTCGGGCATGGATGTGTGTGATGTCCTCAGGATAGTTAGGTTTAAGTAGTTCTAAATTGTAGGGGACTGATGACCTCAGAAGTCCCATAGTGCTAAGAGCCATTTTTTGAACCTTCTTCTGAATTGGTAGCGAAAGGGAAAAAGGACGGAACCTCGGACAGTATCGGGCACAGACCTCGCTGAATCAAGTAAATTTTACGCCCGTTTGCTAGATGAGAATTAAATTCGCAGTGGCGTGAGCTCTCGCGGTGAACTTCAAAGCCGAGCCGCGCAGCAGAAGGGAGCAAAACGTGAATACAGCAAGCCAGGCCGCTCCGTGAAAGCTTCCGGATACGGCCGCAAAAGCGCTGACGTGAATGGCTCTCTTAGATATTTCACGGTGGCGCCTGTCCCAGCACATCACTTACGGATAAAAGAGCATTGTCGACAAAAGCCGGCTCTGAACGTGACTTTCACTTAACTGCGTGGCAGGTAAATTCATAAAGCACGGACGAAACATAAAATGTGTGATTCAGTGACTCATTCACGCATATTTTGCTAAAACTCTCCATGCGAATCGCATCCTTGTTCCCTTTCAGGGGTAGAGTTTGTCTCTTGTTTGTATATCCCCTCTCTCCTTCCCTCGGTGCCTCTGTCTATCTTCTTCTCTCTATCCCTAGCCTTCCCTTCGCCCCCTCCTCTTCCTCCTACGACCAACTTACCCCCAAACACACACAAAGACGCACATAGACACACACACATACATGGTGAGATGAATTCTGAAAGTGCAGTGCATTGCCTCACTTGTTTGCACTGCCTTTTTTTTATTTTTGTAAAGGGGGGGGGGGGTGCGCGTCAGTCTATACAATACCCTGCAAGCCTCGTTAGCAGTTAACAAGCTTTGTTATATTTGTAAGTTAACGTTGGCTCAGAAAATAGATAATTATTGCATTATACAAAGGAGTCGTTCGAACGGAAGAGAACTCGAAACAGAGACAAGGAGCCATTCGTGCGTGTTCTTTCCCCTTTCTTATGATTTTTCTACACAATATGAAAATCACTTCTTTCTCGGGAATGTAGCATAGCCCTACATTAAAAAAATACGTTCACTAATCCACACTTTGTTGTAAGAATGGATGCAGAGGTATGCGTATGTATGCACTTAGTGGAAAAGCAGTTTAGTCCACGACGTGTGAATCCCCATACTTTATTCATCCAGTATTCGAGAATGAGAGTACTTCGTGACTTTGAACAAACTTGACACATAATTTTCGGCCTTTAAAAAACTTTTGACACTGATAACATCCACAAAATGATCAGAGCAGAAAAGTTGGTCGCATACTACATTTTAACTGTTCAAGGAGTTAAAACTGCTGCAGGAAGAATGACCTTTTTTAATTTATTACTTCTTCACTACTATATTCACAGCAGATTTCGCAGACAGTATTTACATATACCACTTAATGTACCAGCAAAAATATGTCATTGTACGACAAGTGGTTCACGATACATAATGGCATAAGCACTGAGATGCGTGAAAAACTGCTGCATCATGCATGAGGTATTAATTTGTTACTTCTTGACTGAAAACTCTAATCGCAACTCATTTCACAGACGGTAGCCGCATATGCCACTTAATTACACAGCAAAATTCAGGAAATAAGCCTTCATGCACGCACTGAGCTGCTCGAAAATAAAACGGGTGGGCGAAATTCGCTACAAATGCAGCTCAAATGTGTGTGATGTATTGTAGGAAAATGTATATATGGTAGAAGAAAAGATAGACTGAAGCTGTGTTAGATGAAGATCAGTTTGGCCTTAGGAAAGGCAAAGGCACGAGAGACGCAATTCTGACGTTCATAGTGCAAGTAAGACAAAAGAAAAATCTGGGTAAGTTCAAAGGATATTTCAACCAAGAAAAAGCGTTCGAGAATAAGGACTGGTGTAAGATGTTCGAAAATCTGAGAAAAATAGGGGTAAGGTATAGGGAAGACCAAGTATAAAATGCTCAGATTAAAATGGGTGTAAGACAGGAATTTAGTCTCTCACCCCTACTGTATGAACTATGTATCGAAAAAGCAACAACAGAAATAATGGTTCAAGACAGGAATAAAAATTTGACGTGGAATGATGTCTATGGTAAGATTCCCTGATGACACAGCTATCAAGTGAAGAAGAATTATAGGATCTGTTGAATAAAGTGAACAGTCTACTGAGTACGGAATGTACAATGAAGAGCCGAAGAAAGTGGGGCTCCCGCAAGCATGCAGAAGTGCCGCAACACGACGTGGCATGGACTTGTCTAATGTCTGAAGTCGTGCTGGAGGGAACGGACACCATGACTCCCGATGGGCTGTCCATAAATCCGAGGGGTGGAGATATCTTCTTCTGAACAGCACGTTGCAAGGCAACCCATATACTCTCACTAACGTTCATGTCTGGGGAGTTGGAAGGCCAACGGAAGCCTCTAAACTCAGAAGAGTTTTCCTGGAGCCACTCTAGCAATTCTGAGCGTGTGGGGTGTCTCATTGTAACGCTGGAATTGTCCAAGTCCATCAGAATGTACGATGGACATGAATGATGCAATTGATCAGAGAGGATGCTTAAGTAGGTGTCACCTGTCAGAGTCGTATTTAGAAGTATCATGAGTAACATATCACTATAACTGCAAACGCCCCACACCTTTAAACAGTCTCCACCAGCTTGAATAGTCCCCTGCTAACATGTAGGGCCCACAGATTCATGAGGTTGTCTCCATACCCGTACATGTCCATTCGCTCGATACAAATTGAAACGAGACTTGACAGACGAGGCAACATGTTTCCAGTCATCAACAGTCCTATGTCGGAGTTAAAAGGCCCATGCGAGGCGTAAAGCTTTGTGTCGTGCAGTCATCTAGGGTACACGAGTGGCCCTTCGGCTCCTAAAGCCCATATCGATGATGTTTCGCTGAATGGTTCGCGCGCTGACACGATTGGTGGCCCAGCATTGAAATACGCAGTAATTTGCAGAAGGGTTGCACTTCTGTCATGCTGAACGATTCTCTTCAATCGTCGTTGGTCCTGTTGTTGCAGGATCTTTTTCCGGTCGCAGCGATGTCGGAGATTTGATGGTTTACCAGATTCCTGATGCTGATGGTACCCTCGTGGAATGGTAGTACGGGAAAATCCCCACTTCATCGCTACCTCGGAGATGTTGAGTCCCGTCGCTCGTGCGCTAACTCTAACACCACGTTCAAACTCACTTAAATCTTGATAACCTGCCATTGTAGCGACGGTAACCGATCTAACAACTGAACCAGATACTTGTCTTATACAGGCGGCGCCGACCGCAGCACCGCATTCTGCCAGTTTACATACCTGTTTATTTACCAGTTTCTTTGGCATTTCATTGTAGACTGGCAGTAAATCGAAGAAAGACGAAATTAACGAGAAGTAGTAGAAATGAGAAGAGCGAGAAAGTTATCAGGATTGATTGTCACAAAGCGGATGGAGGTGAGTACTTTTGCTTCCTTGACAGTAGAATGACTTATGAGGGACGGATCATCATGAAGCAGACTAGCACTGGCAGGAAAGGAGTTCCTGGCCAAGAGCAAGGAGGACAAAAATGGTTCAAATGGCTCTGACCACTATGGGACTTAACATCTGAGGTCATCAGTCCCCTAGAACTTAGAACTACTTAAACCTAACTAACCTAAGGGCATCACACATATCCATGCCCGAGGCAGGATTCGAACCTGCTACTGTAGCGGTTGCGCGGTTTCAGACTGAAGCGCCTAGAATCACTCGGCCACATCGGCTGGCACCAGAACGACGTCAAAAGCGGATTAGCACTGGCAAATAGGACTTTCCTGACCAAGACCACTAGTATCAAATGTAGACCACAATCTCAGGAAAAAGTTTCAGGAAGAAGTTCCTGAGGATGTGCGTTTGGAGCACAGAATTGTATTGAAACACTGACTTTGAGAAAACCGAAACAGAAGAGAATCAGAGAATTTGAGATGTGGTGTTGCAGAAAAATGTTGAAAATTAGGTTGTCTGCTAAGGTAAGGAATGAGGAGGATCCGCACAGAATCGTAGAGGAAGGGAATATATGGCAAATACTCAAAAGAAGTTGCTACTCTGAGATCAACAGGTTAGGAAAAAAGAGAGGAATTCATGGTGCACCGCATCGAACTAGTCAGAACACTGATGAACCAAATAAATTGTAAATATACGTGAAACACATTATTTTTGTGTGTACAAGTGCCATTGACAAAATTGTCAACCTAAAACCCTGAAAGATTTCAACCAAATTTGGTATACGTATTAGTGATAAGTGGCCCGAGATCAGCAAGAGGACGACATCGACAGGGAGAGGATGGAGGAGGGTATTATCATCGATTTGGGAGGGGGGGGGGGAAGATGTACATGGGGAGGGGGAGGAGGAAATAGAGAACGGAGAAGGACATGGACAAAATATGGTGGAGGAGGAGATATAAAGGGGAGAAAATGGACAGAGGGGGAACGAACAAATAAGATGGATAGATAGAGAGGGAGGAACAGATGGACAGAGAGTAGGGTCAGATGAGAGGGACAGTTAGGGGCAGGAGGAGATGGACCAAAATTTCAAGGTGGATGAGGTGGACAGAGAGGGGAGAAGGAGGAGACAGAGGAGAAGGAGAAGTCAGACAAATAGATGGCTAGAATAAGTACATACCAGGGCAACAACGGGTACTCCTCTAGCTACATATAACAACAACGACACAAATCGAAATAAAATGATGGTAATTTCTGAGCACCATTATTATTTTCGCATTACTGGTTAATTCACTATCTGTGCGGTAGCGATGGCTTATAATAGACGCCATGGGTTTCAAAATTATCGAATACATTGTAGATATTCAACAACAGCCACCAGGAACAAGTGATGTAGGTCAACCGCTGTTTTCAGATACAAAAGAGACTCACTGTCATTGTTCGTGCAAAAACTGATTGTGTTATTTCAGCATGCAGGAAGCTAACCTCTAGAACAAATTTCTCCCTGTGTGAACTGCACGGACTAGGACAACAGAAATGTTTCATTACATACGGCTGGAACATTGTGTAATGTGTGGTACCCATGTGACCAAAGTGCTCCTTTGTAAACAGTGACTTCTGTAGCTCATGTTCAAATTTAAATGCCAACTACTGAAGTGTAGCAATTGAAGGCAAGGCTGAATATTTATAAATTTAGTCACTATTAAATTCTATGAACTGCCATTTTCTTCTGCGCTGTGTGTCTTCACTTGTAATAATATATTCTTTTACTTCGTAGTCTTTACTCTTTTACAATTTAGGATGAGTATTCATAGTCTTTTATATTTCGTCTAATGGAGATATTTGGATTACATTTCTCACTCTAAGCGAAATATTCCCTTCTGCAGGGCTACATAGCTACTCTTAACTGTAACTGGGTGATGGTGTTTAATGTAGCTAGTTCTTAATATAAAGCTTCAGGAACTATCGAAGAACTGAAGACACCAAAATTTTTCTTGAATCTGTCTCTCTCCCTCTCTTTCTCTCTTTATACACCGCCAAATGCACAACACACACACAAACATGTACACATACACGAGGGTAGAGCAAACCGCCTCATAATCAGAACTATCACAGAACGAAGTTGATTCTAGACTTACGTTCCGTGGTGAATGTGCCTACATAAGAGTAATCAAGTTTCGTTTATAGCTGTGTCATCTCAATATAAATCGGAAAAATTTAATCCTAATCGTATCGCCTTAGCTATATAATAAACGTCAACAATATCTCGATACATTTAACCACAAGAGACAAGCTGTACATAATCGATATCTTTTTCCAAAGGCTCCCCCTGTGTATGCATGTACCACATATGTTTCACATTATTTAGTAGATTACCCAGATGTTCATATATGTATCTCACATGTGTCTGTAGTGAATTTCGCTCTGCTGTTTCATCTGAACCTTTAGGGGACTGATTGCCTGTTGTAACACCATAATATTCCTGAGAAGACGTTAATTGTATGTCGATACACACCCGTGTAGCATAACCCTCGACCACGGAACACGCTGAAGAAATTGGCTCATTGCAGTGCTCAATCTCGAAACACTGTTAATGCACTGAACACCAAAAATAACGATAACTATTTTAGACAAGAAGAGAATAGGAGCTTTCGAAATGTGGTGCTACTGAAGATTGCTGAAGATTAGGAAGGTAGATCACGTAACTAATGAAGAGATACTGAACAGAATTGTGGAGAAGAGGAATTTGTGGCACAACTTGATTAGAAGAAGGTATCGGTTAGTAGGACACGTTCTGAGGCACCAAGGGATAACAAATTTACTACTGGAGGGTAAAAATGATAGAAGAAGTGCATGAGATGAATACACTAAGCAGATTCAGAGGGATGTAGGTAGCTGTAGTTATTCGGAGATGAAGAACCTTGCACAGGATAGAGTAGCATGGCCAATGCATCAAACCAATGTATGGATTGAAGACCACAACAATAACAACAATTTGCCAAGTAGTCTATGTGTACTATAAATAGGAAAGAAATATCAGCAGGTCAGTTTTGGACGTTTCTACATGTCACCTCTTTTCATCCTCACCACAGTCCCAAGGTATCCTAATCCCAGAGCACTTCCACAGGTAACTGTCTGAATACCCATTGTCGTTCAGGTATACATTTATTCTAGTCCTCAATTAGTCCATGTCCTCCTTCCGTCTCTCCCATTCCATCTCCTCCTTCACCCCCTATCTGCTCATCTCCTCTGCCATCTTTCCTGTCTACTTCCTCCATCCCCACTCTCTGCCTTTCTCCCCCTACCTATCTCTCTGTTCACCTCTTCCTTCTCCTCTCTGGCAGTCTGTTCCTACTCCCTGTGTCCATCTGCTCTTTCCTTCTCCCCCTCTAATACCATATATTCCCCTTCTCTCTCGGTAATTTATCTCCTTCACCCAAACTGCGCCCAACCCTTCCTCCCCCTTCCTATCTGTCTGTGTTCTCCTCCCCCTTCCCCCTTCCCCCTTTCCCCTCTCCACGTTATCACGCTCGTCCCAATAGGAATCTGGTGGTACCTACAGCTACGCTACTTCCTTCTTGATTGTGAATAATATGTCTACCAAGTTAACAGTAGTTGGAATTTTTTCTGGGCTGTAGGTTAAGATTTTCACCAACGGCTTTGCCCACATTCGCACGTGTCAAATATGTTTAAGACAGTATTCAAATATACCACTAAATCTAGCAGAACATTTATAACATTCTGAGACCCAATATTCAGGAGATATGACGTCATTAATACTGGAATGCGTGAAAAGATGCTGTATCATGCATGACGTTTATAATTAATTAGTTCTTTACTATTAACTCTATCCACAACAAACTTCGCAGAAGGTCGCCACAAATGTCACTGAACGTGCTTGCAAATATTATATCACTGCACAGCACGTAGTTCAGGAGATACGATATCATAAACATTGAGCTACGTGAAAATGAAACAGCAGTACAAAATTCAACAGATATACAGCTGAAATACGTGTACAAATACACTCCTGGAAATGGAAAAAAGAACACATTGACACCGGTGTGTCAGACCCACCATACTTGCTCCGGACACTGCGACAGGGCTGTACAAGCAATGATCACACGCACGGCACAGCGGACACACCAGGAACCGCGGTGTTGGTCGTCGAATGGCGCTAGCTGCGCAGCATTTGTGCACCGCCGCCGTCAGTGTCAGCCAGTTTGCCGTGGCATACGGAGCTCTATCGCAGTCTTTAACACTGGTAGCATGCCGCGACAGCGTGGACGTGAACCGTATGTGCAGTTGACGGAGACGATCGAGGGCATATAGTGGGCATGCGGGAGGCCGGGTGGACGTACCGCTGAATTGCTCAACACGTGGGGCGTGAGGTCTCCACAGTACATCGATGTTGTCGCCAGTGGTCGGCGGAAGGTGCACGTGCCCGTCGACCTGGGACCGGACCGCAGCGACGCACGGATGCACGCCAAGACCGTAGGATCCTACGCAGTGCCTTAGGGGACCGCACCGCCACTTCCCAGCAAATTAGGGACACTGTTGGTCCTGGGGTATCGGCGAGGACCATTCGCAACCGTCTCCATGAAGCTGGGCTACGGTCCCGCACACCGTTAGGCCGTCTTCCGCTCACGCCCCAACATCGTGCAGCCCGCCTCCAGTGGTGTCGCGACAGGCGTGAATGGAGGGACGAATGGAGACGTGTCGTCTTCAGTGATGAGAGTCGCTTCTGCCTTGGTGCCAATGATGGTCGTATGCGTGTTTGGCGCCGTGGAGGTGAGCGCCACAATCAGGACTGCGTACGACCGAGGCATACAGGGCCAACACCCGGCATCATGGTGTGGGGAGCGATCTCCTACACTGGCCGTACACCACTGGTGATCGTCGAGGGGACACTGAATAGTGCACGGTACATCCAAACCGTCATCGAACCCATCGTTCTACCATTCCTAGACCGGCAAGGGAACTTGCTGTTCCAACAGGACAATGCACGTCCGCATGTATCCCGTGCCACCCAACGTGCTCTAGAAGGTGTAAGTCAACTACCCTGGCCAGCAAGATCTCCGGATCTGTCCCCCATTGAGCATGTTTGGGACTGGATGAAGCGTTGTCTCACGCGGTCAGCACGTCCAGCACGAACGCTGGTCCAACTGAGGCGCCAGGTGGAAATGGCATGGCAAGCCGTTCCACAGGACTACATCCAGCATCTCTACGATCGTCTCCATGGGAGAATAGCAGCCTGCATTGCTGCGAAAGGTGGATATACACTGTACTAGTGCCGACATTGTGCATGCTCTGTTGCCTGTGTCTATGTGCCTGTGGTTCTGTCAGTGTGATCATGTGATGTATCTGACCCCAGGAATGTGTCAATAAAGTTTCCCCTTCCTGGGACAATGAATTCACGGTGTTCTTATTTCAATTTCCAGGAGTGTACATATGATATATGTTAATTATATATAAAAATTGTTTCACATAGTTTAACGTATTTCACATGTATTTGTACACATATTTCATCTCTATCACTGGTGAATTTTGTCATGCAGTTTCATTTAGACACTGCTCAAGGATTATGATATCGTATCTCCTGAACTACGAGCTGTACAATGATATAATATTTGCAAGCACGTTCAGTGACATTTGTGGCGACCTTCTGCGAAATTTGTTGTTGATAGAATTAGCAGTAAAGAAGTAATGAAATGAAAACGTCAAGCATAGTACGGCAGTTTTTCAAGCATCTCAGTCCTGAATACTGGGTGGATTTAGTGGTATATGTGAACACTGTCTGCAAGATTAGTCACTAATATAGGCAATTGTAAATAAATAATAAAGTATAATGCCATGCTTCATGTGGCATAAATAGAGAAAATACAGTAAACGACGAATTTTTTTTCCTTTAATCATTTTGTGTGGTTGGTAACAGGAAAAGTTCCATAGTGCTTTGAAAAAGGTTGTTGCAAGTCTCTAAGTGCTTCCAGTCTCACATACTGGATGTATATGTATATACAGGGTGGTCCATCGATTGTGACCGGGCCAAATATCTCACAAAATAAGTGTCAAACGACAAAACTACACAGAACGAAACTTGTCTAGCTTGAAGGGGCAAACCACATGGCTCTATTGTCGGCCCGCTGGATGGCGGTGCCATAGGTCAAACGGATATCAACTGCGTTTTTTTTTAATAAGAACGCCCATTTTTTATTACATATTCGTGTAGTACGTTAAGAAATATGGATGTTTTAGTAGGACCACTTTTTTCGCTTTACGGTAGATGGCGCTGTAATAGTCACAAACATATGGCTCACAATTTTAGACGAATAGTTGGTAACTTGTAGGTTTTTTAAATTAAAATACAGAACGTAGGTACGTTTGGACATTTTATTTCGGTTGTTCCAATGTGATACATGTACCTATGTGAACTTATGATTTCTGAGAACGCATGCTGTTACAGCGTGATTACCTGTAAATACCACATTAATGCAATAAATGCTCAAAATGATCTCCGTCAGCCTCAATGCATTTGGCAATACGTGTAGCGACTTCCTCTCAACAGCGAGTAGTTCGCCTTCCGTAATGTTCGCACATGCATTGACAATGCGTTGACGCATGTTGTCAGGCGTTGTCGGTGGATCACGACAGCAATTATCCTTCAAGTTTCCCCACTGAAAGAAATCCGGGGACGTCAGATCCGGTGAACGTGCGGGCCATCGTATGGTGCTTCGACGACCAATCCACCTGTCGTGAAATATGCTATTCCGTACCGCTTCGACCGTACGCGAGTTATGTGTCGGACATCCATCATGTTGACAGTACATCGCCATTCTGTCATGCAGTGAAATATCTTGTAGTAACATCGGCAGAACATTACGTAGGAAATCAGGAAACCATTTGGATTGCCATCGATCAAATGGGGGCCAGTTATCCTTCCTCCCGTTACGCCGCACCATACATTAACCCGCCAAGGTCGCAGATGTTCGACTTGTCGCAGCCATCGTGGATTTTCTGTTGCCCAATAGTGCATATTATGCCGGTTTACGTTACCGCTGTTGGTGAGTGACGCTTCGTCGCTAAAAAGAACAAGTGCAAAAAATCTGTCATCGTCCCGTAATTTCTCTTGTGCCCTGTTGCAGAACTGTACACGACGTTCAAAGTCTTCGCCATGCAATTCCTGGTGCATAGAAATATGCAATCGATGTTGATGTAGCATCTCAACACCGACGGTTTTGAGATTCTCGATTCTCGCGCAATTTGTTTGCTACTGATGTGTGAATTAGCCACGACAGCAGCTGAAACACCTAATTGGGCATCATCATTTGTTACAGGTCGTGGTTGACGTTTCACATGTGGCTGAACACTACCTGTTTCCTCAAATAACGTAACTATCCCGCGAACGGTCCGAACACTTGGATGATGTCGTCCATGATACCGAGGAGCATACATAGCACACACCCGTTGGGCAATTTGATCACAATAGCCATACATCAACAAGATATCGACCTTTTCCGCAATTGGTAAACGGTTCATTTTAACACGGGTAATGTATCACGAAGCAAATACCGTCCGCACTGGCGGTATGTTACGTGATATCATGTACTTTTACGTTTGTGTGTATTACAGCGCCATCTATCACAAAGCGGAAAAAGTGGTCTAACTGAAACACTCATATTTCTTTACATTCTACACGAATATGTAATAAAAAATGGGGGTTCCTATTTTAAAAAAAGGCAGTTGATACCCGTTTGACCTATGGCAGCGCCATCTAGCGGGCCAACCATAGTGCAATCTGGCTTCGTTTTGTGCTTATTTCGTGAGATATTTGGCCCAGTCACTATCAATGGACCACCCTATATATATATATATATAGGTTGAGTCACCTAACATTACCGTTGGCTTTATTTCGTAAACCACATCAAATACTGACGAATCGATTCCACACACCGAACGTGAAGAGAGGGGCTAGTGTAATTCGTTAATACAAACCATAAAAAAATGCACGGAAGTATGTTTTCTAACACAAACCTACGTTTTTTTAACTGGAACCCCGTTAGTTTTGTTAGCACATCTGAACATATAAACAAATACATAATCAGTGCCGTTTGTTGCCTTGTAAAATGTTAATTACATCCGGAGATATTGTAACCTAAAGTTGACGCTTGAGTACCACTCCTCCGCTGTTCGATCGTGTGTATCGGAGAGCACCGAATTACGTAGGGATCCAAAGGGAACGGTGATGGACCTTAGGTACAGAAGAGACTGGAACAGCATATTACGTCCACATGCTAACACCTTTTTATTGGTCTTCTTCACTGACGCACATGTACATTACCATGAGGGGTGAGGTACACGTACACACGTGGTTTCCGTTTTCTATTACGGAGTGGAATAGAGTGTGTCCCGACATGTCAGGCCAATAGATGTTCAATGTGGTGGCCATCATTTGCTGCACACAATTGCAATCTCTGGCGTAATGAATGTCGTACAAGTCGCAGTACATCTGGTGTAATGTTGCCGCAGGCTGCCACAATACGTTGTTTCATATCCTCTGGGGTTGTAGGCACATCACGGTACACACTGTACCTGATTTGTTTACCTATTTGCCGACGGAGGCCGCATTTGTTGCACCTTTGATTTTTCCTGTAGTGACGCGATGTCCGCAGTGAAGGGCAAGCATTGCTACATGACATGTAGTCTCTGCACGTCAGTTCCTTCGTGACACTGAAGTGTGCATATTGTGGGGCGGCATGTGGGGGAAATTTAGTGTTGTATAAATGTTTGAATGTTGAAACACTTCCCGGTCGATTATCCATATGTGGGGCGGCAGGTGGAATAGTGTTGTTTAAAATGTTCCTATTATTTAGAATGTTATTTATGCTGTTTTTCGCCGTTCTCAACACTGGCTCTCTAACTACAATATTAGCAACCAGAAAGTGATTAGCAAAACGTGAAGCCTGTAATTAGAATTCCTAGTGCCCACTTCATCTGAGAATACACTTATAGTTACAGCTTATAGCTCTGAGGAATTAGGAGATTGTCTGGGATTTCTAATTAAAAACGGTCGTGAAGAAACAACGTTCTGTATTCTGAAAGTCACAGATGAAAACAAAAGAATCACACAATCTAACTAACAGAGCAGTTCAGAGTCTAATGCGCTGATGCCACTTTAACTGTTCAAATTAAATATTTAAATGAATGCTCGCCATAATTTGATGATTAGGTTCATCAAACGCCACGCTAAATAATGGTAGAATGTTTGTCCCGCGGCGGCACGTGAAAATACGACAATACGCAAACTGAAGACCGATAATTAAAGTCAACCCAGAATTAACACTATACGGCATCCGAGGCTGGTTGTAGCAATGATACCTACGCGACGCGACTCCCGACACAGATGGCGTGCTATTCAGCGTCTGGAGAGAACTGGGGCCTTGCTTCCTCGCGCAGCGTTCTTATATACACTCCTGGAAATGGAAAAAAGAACACATTGACACCGGTGTGTCAGACCCACCATACTTGCTCCGGACACTGCAAGAGGGCTGTACAAGCAATGATCACACGCACGGCACAGCGGACACACCAGGAACCGCGGTGTTGGCCGTCGAATGGCGCTAGCTGCGCAGCATTTGTGCACCGCCGCCGTCAGTGTCAGCCAGTTTGCCGTGGCATACGGAGCTCCATCGCAGTCTTTAACACTGGTAGCATGCCGCGACAGCGTGGACGTGAACCGTATGTGCAGTTGACGGACTTTGAGCGAGGGCGTATAGTGGGCATGCGGAGGCCGGGTGGACGTACCGCCGAATTGCTCAACACGTGGGGCGTCAGGTCTCCACAGTACGTCGATGTTGTCGCCAGTGGTCGGCGGAAGGTGCACGTGCCCGTCGACCTGGGACCGGACCGCAGCGACGCACGGATGCACGCCAAGACCATAGGATCCTACGCAGTGCCTTAGGGGACCACACCGCCACTTCCCAGCAAATTAGGGACACTGTTGCTCCTGGGGTATCGGCGAGGACCATTCGCAACCGTCTCCATGAAGCTGGGCTACGGTCCCGCACACCGTTAGGCCGTCTTCCGCTCACGCCCCAACATCGTGCAGCCCGCCTCCAGTGGTGTCGCGACAGGCGTGAATGGAGGGACGAATGGAGACGTGTCGTCTTCAGCGATGAGGGTCGCTTCTGCCTTGGTGCCAATGATGGTCGTATGCGTTTTTGGTGCCGTGCAGGTGAGCACCACAATCAGGACTGCATACGACCGAGGCACACAGGGCCAACACCCGGCATCATGGTGTGGGGAGCGATCTCCTACCCTGGCCGTACACCACTGGTGATCATCAAGGGGACACTGAATAGTGCACGGTACATCCAAACCGTCCTCGAACCCATCGTTCTACCATTCCTAGACCGGCAAGGGAACTTGCTGTTCCAACAGGACAATGCACGTCCGCATGTATCCCGTGCCACCCAACGTGCTCTAGAAGGTGTAAGTCAACTACCCTGGCCAGCAAGATCTCCGGATCTGTCCCCCATTGAGCATGTTTTGGACTGGATGAAGCGTCGTCTCATGCAGTCTGCACGTCCAGCACGAACGCTGGTCCAACTGAGGCGCCAGTTGGATATGGCATGGCAAGCCGTTCCACAGGACTACATTCAGCATCTCTACGATCGTCTCCATGGGAGAATAGCAGCCTGCATTGCTGCGAAAGGTGGATATACACTGTACTAGTGCCGACATTGTGCATGCTCTGTTGCCTGTGTCTATGTGCCTGTGGTTCTGTCAGTGTGATCATGTGATGTATCTGACCCCAGGAATGTGTCAATAAAGTTTCCCCTTCCTGGGACAATGAATTCACGGTGTTCTTATTTCAATTTCCAGGAGTGTAGAAAGCCGCGGTGCGGACGGCTAAGGGAACGCCTGATCAAATCAGCTTTCCCGACTAGCCGCTGGACTAGTAATGCACCACATTAAGTTATTGAATAAATCATAGCTTCTCTTGCTGATGGCCGATGAAGCTCTCAATTTAAATGTCCATTCAGCACACAGGTAAGTAATCATAATAAAAGTTTGACGTGGCTAAGTTAAATATTTTGGGCGAGAGAATTAATTTAATTACACTGCACGCAGTAGACGAGCTCTGAACTGGCCTTTTGGAGATACGCTATCGCTATAGTTTTATAGGTATTCAAATGAAACTTCTCACATCCTTATGGTTATAGCGGATCTCCATTCTACTTAAATATAAACATCCTAGCCTTATTTATTAGCCTACTTAATCTATCATGCTTCCTTAGTTTTTAAGACAAAAACCAGAAAATCACGAATTTCAACTAAAATTTTAATTTGTGAAATCCAAAGTACTGTTTTTATCAAATAATTATGAAAAAGAAATTTAAACATAAATTTTTAACTCTCTAGCTCTTTTTTGTTGCGCCAATGATTTTTACAGAAAAACGTCCAAATTTCGAAAATGGCTAAAGTTATTGAACTGATATTCAACACATATTAATTTAATATTACTCCTGACATGCTAGAAACATTTCTGGTTATTTACATGATTTTTAAAGTATTGCGCAACATTTATGACGTCAGAGCTAGTTACAGTGGACTGGCTGGCACACAATGGAAAGACTATTGTGAATTTACTATGGCGTGAGTAGGCTGCTTCCCTACAATATTGCTAATATGGCTCCACGAGTGAAGATATCAATATAAATCCGTGCTGCAGTTGTAGAATTTAGCCAAGGAGGTTTACCTGTTCGTCAACTTGCGAAACTGTGTGGTCTGTCTATAGGGGCAGTGCAATACACCCTTCACCGCCAGAAGAGAACAGGTAGCAATAAGGACATACCACGACCAGCACGACCTCGTAAAACAACTAAAAGTAATGATAAATGTATCAGAATTACCAATAAGAGAAATAGATTCAAAACAGCATCCCAAACTCTTGCGGAATTGGTAGAAATGAAAACGATAACAATATCGGTTGCAGCAGTAAAAAGGAGACTGAATAAAGCCGGCTTGAAAGGATGTGTCACCGCAAGAAAATTCCTTCTGAGACCTTAAATAAACAGGAGAGACTTGAATGGGCTAGGTAACATCGTAATTGGACATCAGAAGATTGGACGAGGATGTTATTCAACGATGCTATAGTCTGATATTTCCTGCTAGCGGCTATCGAGACGAATCGAATGATGTGTAACAGTAAGGTTTTTGAAGGTCAACGAAGGTCATGAAGGTAGCATGAACGTCCATTTATAGAATGTGCCTCGATAATTGCCAAAGTGTTAAGGAATACCATTCAATCCATGATAAGAGGATTGCAGCACTAGATTGATACCAATTGTCATCACTTCGAACACCTTCTGTAAATGTACGTTCATGCAACATTTGTGTCCTTCGTTGACCTTCTAAGACCTTACTGTGACACATCATTGGATTCGTCTAGATAGCCGCTATCAGAAAATAAGTACCAAACTGTCACGACCCCATCTATGAACAAAAAACCAACGTCATATTATGGCCCCCGTTGTCTCATGCAACATTTTTCCCACAAACTTTTCAGCTACAATCATACTCACGGAGTTGTTCTAGGTGGCTGTAGTTAGTGACTCACTCTGTATATGTGGAAGTTAATATATATATATATATATATATATATATATGTGTGTGTGTGTGTGTGTGTGTGTGTGTGTGTGTGTGTGTGTGTTAGCATCCATGTTTATATTATGTATGGATGATTTATGTGTACATCAAATGACGACGCAAGCAACACAAGTATAGAGAAATGATGGCAACTGACGCACTACTTCTAGTCACAAAGTGAAGTCAACTAAGAACACCAATGAAATGGGCGGCGATAGCGTTTTGTAACCACAGACAGGAAAAGGTCCCTCTTGTCAGTTTTACTGGGGATGGCAATGCAAACTGTTTCTTACTTTGGCCGAGGGGCCCGGTGCCCTGTTTGGTGACCCTTTGCTGGCACCAGTTCTCCAAAGGTGGGCGGGGTCAGTGTTCCATTTTAGCTGTATTGCAGTGGCTTGAATTTGAAAGTAACAGTACCCGGCACGTCTGCGGGTTTTCGCCATTTTCTGTGTTCCATGAATTAAATGATAGGTGATCATGAAAACATCTCCAACCTCACCATTCGATTATCATGTACTCTGGCAAACTGTCAGAGGTTTCAGGTGGCAGGGCAAAGTCGACTGTAATTTATAAATTGTCTTATTACTCTTATTACTCTTATTAATATACACATAGACCCATGCCTACAGCCACTGCACTGACGATTATGTAAGCCGTATGGGCCTCTTATTGGAAATCCAATTATGATTTTGTTCAGTTCTGTGGTTCTGTAATAGGATGGACCGAACAGCTGCTGAAACTTATACATGCAGTCTATATGTCTTTGAAATGTCTGCTGACAACAACTTCACGAACCTTCTGCTCATATTAATCGGGCAATAAGATATAAAATACAGCCATCTTAAACGGTGCTTTAAATTTATGCCCCTTAACACTGGTAAAACGTAAAAATTGTCCGTAGTAGGCTGTAACGTAATTTTCATTTTATCGTGTGATTAGCTAATTTCTATTACTTGTCTTTGTGAAGCACTTGTAAAACCAACATGGAAAAGTACTACTTCGGCTGCACGCATCGCATGCATAACTAACACTTACCGCACCTCATATCATGATAGAACATTAGTGCACAAATCTCTTACAACCACATGGTAATTGAGGTTGGGGTTGTAAGAAACTTTGTGTTGTAATTTTTTATCTTAATGTGAGATGCGTGAAGTGTTAGTTACATATGCGATGCATGCAGATAATGTAAGGCTTTTCCTTGTTGGTTTTACAAATGCTTGACAATGACAAGTGGTCGAAATTAGCTAATCGCACGATTAAAGAGAAATCACTTACAGCCTACTACGAACCATGTTTATGTTTATTAACCATCTGGAGGGTTTGAATCCCCATAAATACAAAACTTAACATTGGCGTAGACACACAGAGATCCATCATGTGTTATCGTCATCGCAAAGAAGGACAGCCTTTTTTTAGGACTTCTTATGAGGATATAGGATCATGCATTTACATGAGAAAAGGAACATTTTTAAGTTGAAGTACATTATTAGAATAATAACTTTGAATGTCACCTACTGAATCAATAATGTTAAAACATTGGCAAGGAATTAATCAGTTTGCTATTGTACCGACAACATAGCCGTGGTGCGAATACTATTTTTAACAAATTAACAGAAGTTATACACGAAGTTTCAAATTGAGAGATAAGCATAAACACAAGTATCAAAAATGAAATAGCATAATTCTTATAAATATCCTCTGCAGTACCAGTGTGATCTTGTTGGTCGGTATTGTAACAATGACAACCTCGATGACAGCGTCGGTAGTCGACGATATGGTCGCAAATATGAACAGAAAAAAAAGTGATGCAACTAAGACAGACATTATATCCTCTCATCATATCTGCTACATAACAACAATAAAAAAGACAGGAAAAAGTCCCTAACCTACAGGCTACGAAAGACCTTTATGAGGATCCAAGATGCAAGACATTTTAAGAGTACTAGCAAACCAAAGTTAGGACCAAGTGTATACCAAGCCAATGTAAAGACCTTATTTACCACGTTCTCTGCAGTATTAAAACTAAACTTCGAAAGAACTTTTAAAAAAGTACTCTCATCTGTAGTAATTCCAGGAAAATCAAATGGGCAACCTTAGGCATTGGAAACTCTCCCAGACCTTTACCTATTCCATCAAAAACAGTAATTCAGTGTCGCAGCTGTTTATACCATAGGTACAAGAACGTTTTGTAGATCGTTGCTGATTTTGGCAAAATATTTAATGGCAAAATCTATATTCCAGAGAATGGAAGTAAGTCAGTCAGCGATGTCTTTAAAAACGGAATCAGTAAGGGGTAAACAAAAGCGTCATAATGTTTCGTCTCACTCACTCGTGAACGTTGCCCTTCAGTTGCCCTTCACGGCGAGGAATACTGGACTTTTATTTCAGCAACATAATTTCCGCTCACACACGGTTAGAGGCTACTTGTCATCGTGTTTGTCGATTCCTACCCTGGCCAGCAAGGTGCCAGATATCTCCACAGCTGAAAACGTTTGGAGTATTATGGCCAGGGTCACCAAAATATCTCCAGGTTTTGAGGATTTTTTTGTACGTGTGCTGCGGCTGACCTAGCAAACATACCGGGAAAGAAGGCTGCTTACTTTTTTCGTTCAGGAACTGGTCTGCATTACTGCCAGTCAGTGCGATTCTCGTGACTGAATACCATATCACACCGCTAGAGGAGCCTAAAACTAAACTGTGCAGCCCGTTGATGGAGTAGACATGGACTTCGCCATTTTGTTTTTGGATCCGCTAGCGATGTGCTACTGTGCTCCGCCGTGGAATTTGCAGTGTGTACCAGGAATGCAGACCTGTACCTGCAAACCTACAGAAATTAATGACATAGTTTTATTTTTCCGAGTTGATAAAAACTTTACGGTTATCTCTTACACAGGGTGAAAGGTATTTAAACCGACAAACTCTGGGAGGCTGTAGGGGACATCAAAACAAATATTTTTCCCTAATGTCATTTTTTCCTATGAGGAGTATTTAAAGCGGTAGAGGAAGGTTTCTCTGGCGACAAATTAATTAAACCAAGAAACACGTTTCCTTTTTTATGACCAAGAGACAACACATTAACACAACCAAATTACAATTACACTACATTTTCAAAAATGCCTCCATTGACACGTAAACAAATGTTACACCTTCGGATCATGTTCTGTCTGACTCGGTCAAAAGCCCCAGGAGCTGAATTGTTCCTGCTGCTGCTACTATCCGGGAAACCAGATCCTCTTCTGATGCAACAGGAGTTCCGTAAACAAGGTTGCGCATCTCTCCCCACACAAAAAAGTCCAGAGGGACATATCTGGGGATCGAGCAGGCCATGGTACAGGACCACCTCTGCCAATGCACGTTTCTGGGAACCGTCGGTCCAGGAATCGACGCACACGACGACTGAAATGTGCCGGCGCCCCGTCATGTTGGAACCACATGCTTTGTCTTGTTGGGAGCGGGACGTCTTCCAGCAATTCTGGCAATGCTCTGGCGAGAAAATTGTAATAGTGCCTGCCATTTAATGGCCTAGGTAGCAGATACGGCCCAATTAAACAGTCCCCAACAACACCGACCCACACATTAACGAAGAAACGCACTTGATGAGCGCTAGTAACTGTGGCATGTGGGTTATCCTCACTCTAAACATGCTAATTGTGCGTGTTGAACACTCCATCACGCCCGAACGTTGCTTCATCGGTAAACAACGCAGAGCATGGAAATGTTCCAGGTACCACTGCGAAAACCGTGCTCTGGGTGGATAATCAGTTGATTCCAGGTTGTGGACACGCTGTAAGTGAAATGGACGTAACAATTGCTGTCGAAGGAGTGCTCTTACATTCGTCTGATTCGTCCCTATGTTGCGTGCAATTGCACGAGTGCTGATTGAAGGGTCCCACTCCACATGCTAAAAGACAGCTTCCTCAAATTACAGTGTTCTTACGTGCGACGGCATCCCTGTCCAGGTAATCTGCTTAATGACCCGGTCTCACGCAGACGTTGGTACACAGCAGCAAAGGTCGTATGATGTGGGATACGGAGATTAGGATATTGATGTTGATAAACCAGTTGTGCAGCTCGTCCGGTGTGGTGCGCTACGTAGTACGCACCAACCATATCAGTGTACTCACTCCAGGTGTATCGCTCCATTAGTAAACAGAGACAGTGCACTACTACATTAGTGGACAGCAGATGCCTACAACTGAAGAGCGTAATATGGTCTCATACAATTGAAAATCGTAATACGGCCTCTAACAACTGAAGAGCGTAATACGGCCTCCACCAGTTTAAATAATCCTCATACGAAAAAATGACATTAGGGAAGAATATTTGTTTTGATGTTTCACACAACCTCCCAGGAATTTGTCGGTTTAAATACTTTTCACCCTGTATAAGAGGTGATACTGATTCATTTGTGACTTAAATGGTGTCGCCTTATAAATAATTTTTCAGTTGCCACAAAACAACTGGCTAACATTGCACAATTCACCCGTCCAGGTGAAAGAAAACGGATACCTGAGATCTAGATCATTGAAGCGGAGAAATAATTTTTCTTTAATAGTGTATTTAAGGATCCATCGACAACGAAGTCATAGGAGACACAGCACAAGCTCGCACTGTGTCAAGGATGCGAAGGAAATCGACCGCGCCCTTTCAAAGGAACCATACCGGCATTTGTCTGCAGTAATTTAGGTTGGTCCGTTGATTTGGGGGAGGGGACCAAACAGCGAAATCATAGTGTAAGTAGGCTGTTTAGGTTTTTTTATTGGTAACGCCACCTCTGTATGAAAATCACTGGCTGTGCTGTGTGCAGTCTGTGGCTGCTTTGCATTGTTGTAATACTCGCCATTGTAGTGTTAAGGCCGGTTCCCACTAGGGCTGCCGCGCGTCAAAACGGCGCGTCAGCGGCGTGGTTGCCATGGAAATGGCGTCAGCGGCAAGGCGCGGCGGGCTCTGCGTCGCGGTTTGACCATGTCGAACCGCTTCCGCTGCCGCGTGCCGCGCTCCAGGTGCGCGCCGCCAATCACAGAACGCGCTGAGCGTGACGTCAGGTACGGACTCCCGGGCCACACGAACTTTCGCCGAACCGCTGGCGCGGACGCGGCGGCAGCTATGAAATACTTATTATCCGATTCCAAGGAAACTATTCGGTAGAAAAATTTGATTCTTGGGCATGTTACAGCCTGATATCTTCTCTCGATAAAGGACCGAATTTCTTTTCGTTATTAGTCGTGGTTACTTGCTGTATCGCATTTACGTAAACCTTTACACGAAATTTGAATGAGTGTGCAGAGGGAAAAACGCATTGCGTGGACTTTGCGTACAGTTCATTTCAGGTTATACATTATTGCGTATGAAATTTAGTCAACATATCAAAATTGTTTTTAAAGCTGAGAGCAGAACGATAGCTATCACCGTTCTCGAGATATTGGATGATATGTCGACGGACGGGCTGTGCGGTGACCGCGCGCGGGTCGCTCGCTACGCGACCGATACTTTCGTCCTGCTCGTCGTAAACCATGTGGTTGTATCAACTGCAAATTTCGTAAACGGTTCAAGAAATCGAAACGTGTTTTTTTTGCAAACGATAACTTGTAAAAACTTATGTATTTCGTCGCATGATAAATATCCAAAATCTGTTTACCTACCAAGATATGAAAGAAACTACAGTTTTTTCGGAAGGGATAGATGAATTTTTTTAAACAGCATTTAATAGCATGTGTAATGAGAAGTTAAACCGAGACTAATTTGCTGGTATGTCGTAAGACGTAATTTGCTAATTATCTACAGCTATTGATTATTTCCTTTGGAAGTAACAAACGTTTTTTTCTTTATCCAGTGTACTTTATTGGTTCAAGACGCGTTTCGCCTTTTACTTTAAGGCATCTTCGGTGGAATCTAGAATGATTCAGTTTTGTTTTGATATGTGATACTTGCAGATTATAAAACAGTTCACATCTTTTTTTACGTGAATAACTGATTACTCTGAACGGAATGGACAGTGTCTTGAAAGGAGGATATAAGATGAACATCAACAAAAGCAAATCAAGGATAATGGAATGTAGTCGAAGTAAGTCGGGTGATGCTGATGGAATTAGATTAGGAAATGAGACACTTAAAGTAGTAAAGGAATTTTGATATTTGGGGAGCAAAATAACTGACGATGGTCGAAGTAGAGAGGATATAAAAGTAGACTGGCAATGGCAAGGAAAGCGTTTCTGAAGAAGAAAAATTTGTTAACATCGAGTATAGATTTAAATGTCAGAAAGTCGTTTCTGAAAGTACTTGTATGGAGTGTAGCCATGTATGGAAGTGAAATGTGGATGATAAATAGTTTAGACAAGAAGAGAATAGAAGCTTTCGAAATGTGGTGCTACAGATGAATGCTGAAGATTAGATGGGTAGATCACATAACTAATGAGGAGATATTGAATAGAATTGGGGAGAAGAGAAGTTTGTGGGACAACTTGACTAGAAGAAGGGATCGGTTGGTAGGACATGTTCTGAGACATCGAGGGATCACCAATTTAGTATTGGAGGGCAGCGTGGAGGGTAAAACTCGTAGAGGGAGACCAAGAGATAAATACACTAAGCAGATTCAGAAGGATGTAGGCTGCAATAGGTACTGGGAGATGAAGAAGCTTGCACAGGATAGAGTAGCGTGGAGAGCTGCATCAAACCAGTCTCAGGACTGAAGACCACAACAACAACAACTGATTACTTACAGTGAATCGAGTTTTTGGCGGACATCTGCGTTTCCCCTCACCTGGTCACATGCTGGAGGTTGAACTAAAACTTAGATTATGGAACATAAGCACATTTTCATGTTCGCTCTTTTTTCTTCTGTCACTAGTTGTAGACATTTTACCAAAAACACTGATTTGAAGTCATAACTACAGTGTGTTTACCTCATGTCCCTTCCTGTTTGATGTGTTTATGTGCATGTTGCCAATCTAAAGAATTATATGCTGAAAACTAATGTTTGTTTATTTCTGTCCTCCTTATATCTTTATGTGTGTGTGGCTAGCCAGTGATTGTTATAGAAAGTTGAAAGAGAATGCAGTAGTTGTCAGACAGTGGTTGAAAGATTTGGTGTTCAGCTGATTTCAGTTCTGGTTTAAATGTTTTGTGGAGAAGTGCATGGAATAGTAAATTCACTGCTTACATTAATCGATAAAATAGCAGAATAGCATTTCAACAGATGATTATTATCAGAATACTATCACCCAACCCCTTTGTCCTCACTCTTTGACGCCTCATAATATGTCCTGTCAACTTACCCCTCTTGTAGTCAAAGTTGTGCCGTAATTTCCTCTTCCTCTTCCTGCTCTAATTGCGTTCCTCTTCTTTAGTTACATGATCCTCATATCTAATCTTCAGCATTCTTATTGATCACCACGTTTTGAAAACGCCCATTGTCTTCTTGACAGAACTGTTCATAGCCCACGTTTCACTTACATACAAGGCTGCACTCCACACAAATACCTTTGTAAAATTGTACCCAATCATTAGAATTTATATTCGATGTGAACAAAGTTTCTTTTTTAGAACGCTTTTGTTGCTATTCACAGTCTTCATTTTATATCCTCTCTACTTCTGCCTTCTCAATTACTGCTTCCCTTGCAAGTCATTAAAGTCTTAGAAATGCAGTTTGGTTTCTGTACAAGTTGTAGATAATCTTGTGGCCCTATGTTTTAGAGCTTCAAAGAATGTTTTAATTAAGATTGTCAAAATCTTTCTCTAAACATGCAAATGCTATAAACACAGTTTCGCAGTTCTTCAGTGTGTCTACTTAACTAAGTGGTAGGATCAGTATTGCCTTGCGTGTTCAGACATTTCACAGGAATCTAACATTGTGCTTATGTTAGTCTGTACAACCCCTCCCCCTCTCGTCTCTACATATTCCTTCTACTTTCTAGCCTTCTCTTATTTGCTTAGTTCTGGCTTGCCAGATGAGTCCTTGGCAGTTGCTTCTCCTTTGAGCAAAGTTTTCTTTGTTCTTTCTCATTTTCATTCCCCTGTTTTCCACGTGCAAAATCGCCTTGCAATTTTGGACTTTCTGTCAACGTCATGTTTAGACATTTCTATTTCCCATGGCCTACTTTATTTGCTGCATTTTTATATATTTACCTCGTGTCAAATTTAATATATCACGTTTTATCTAACGATTTCTACTGTACCTTCTTCCCGTTCACATACTCTGCTGCATTCACTTTTTCTCTCAAAGATATCCATTCGTATTCTAGCGGATTCCTTTCTCTGTTTCAGTCAGTCGTTGCATTACGGTAACTTTAAGATTATCGAAAAACTGTGGGTCTTGACTTATTCAAGTTCCATTTCCTTAATTTGCTACCGTTTACTGTCTCTTTAGTTGTAAACCGCAGCTCGTAACCAATAAATTATTGTAGGTTTGCGTCTGCACCAGGAAATATCTTATAATTTAAAATCTGGTTTCGAAAACTTTGTTCCAAGTATGTATTATTCTTTCATGATTCTTAAGCAAGGTGCTGGTGATGATTACATTGTGCTCTGTGCTAAATTCTATCAGGTGGCTTCCACTTTCATCCCTTCCCCCAAGCCTTTGTGTTTTTAGTGTTTTCCTGTACCTGCTACCGTATCACACTTTAAATTTTTGTCTCGCTTAACTATCTGAATAATCTCTTTTATCGTACATTGTTTCAATGTGTAAGGAGATAGTGAACAATCATGAACGGTAGTCATGAAATCTGTTTATATTGAAATGAGAAAACATAATAATGAAATGTGTAAAAGAGTACATTGTACAGAAAATGAAAAATTTGTATGTCTTCACCTAACTTCGTCTTTCCTTCATGTAGCTATAAGATATAGTTATTCAAACACACCGGTCGTTTCGGTGGGTCCCACCCCGTACCTCAGTAGCTGTTCGTCATTGGCTACCGCTGGCGTCTGCCGCTTCCAGGTGGGAACGCCAATTCCGCGAGCCTCCGCGTCAAAGCGGAAAACGCTTGCCGCTGCCGTTGCCGCACGACGCGCTGCCGCGCTCTAGTGGGAACCGGCCTTTAGGCAGCTGGCTGCGAACAGCGCGTAGCATTGCGCAGTTGGAGGTGAGCCGCCAGCAGTGGTGGATGTGGGGAGAGAGATGGCGGAGATTTGTAATTTGTCATGAACTGCTATATTTATATATGATGATATCAAGGTAAATACATTGTTTGTTCTCTATTAATATCTTTCATTTGCTAACTATCCCTATCAGTAGTTAGTGCCTTCCATAGTTTGAATCTTTTATTTAGCTGGCAGTAGTGGCGCTCGCTGTATTGCAGTAGCTTGAGCAGCGAAGATTTTTGTGAGGTAAGTGATTTGTGAAACGTATAGGTTAATGTTAGTCAGGGCCATTCTTTCGTAGGGATTTTTTGAAAGTCAGATTGCGTTGCGCTAAAAAATATTGTGTGTCAGGTTAAGCACAGTCATGTATAAATTGTTCAAAGGGGACGTTTCAAATGTCGACCCTTAGCCGAGGATACCTCACTGGAATCTTCTGATTTTTTTCTTGTAGTTTGTGTGATTAGTGTAGCTTTTGTTTATTGCTAGCGCGTAATTATAGAGAGAGTTTCCATTGTAGTTGTAGTTTTTCCTTGTTGTACAGTAAAACAGTTGTGGAATGCATGTAGATTTGCACCAAGTATTTCGCAGCTGCAATTAACTAGATATTATTTTCAGTGTTATGTTAATGTGTTCTCTTATTTTTGCTCTTCAAATTGTGCTTTTCTGTGTTGTCGTGTGAAATATTGTGACAATAATGGCGTGTGAAAAACGTAATACTAGGCTCCAAAGTAAACTGAGAAATTACAGTGAAAATGAAAGCAGTGTGTTAGCGCCACCGAGTAATGAATTAACTGATGTTCAAAGTAGTAGTTTGGTAATTGTGCATAGGGAAATGAAGCGGACTGCAAACAATGGTGTAGACAGTGAAACAGGTAGTGAACAGGGAAGCATTATCTATCGATCGGTCGGCAACAGCTCGCCTCAGGAATCCGAAATTACAGGACACAATTTCGCAAATATTGTAGATTCAGGTTTTGGGTTATCACCGTTTTCTCAAATAAGTCAAGACGCATTTTCTGCTTGTCAAAATGTGAATGTTGCCGGTGCAAATGCACTGCCGAAAAGCGTAGAGAAACAGATTCCAGACACTAATACATTATTATTGCAATTAATGCAACAAATGGAACAAAATCAGAGACAAATGGGACAAAATCTTAAAAAGTTAGACACAGTGGAACAAAATCTCAAAAAGTTAGACACAATGGAACAAAATCTTCAAGAGTTAGACAGTACACTTGAACAAACACGTGAAGATTTAACCACTGAGTTACATAACATCGAATCGAAATGTCAAAAGGTCTGTAATGACGTAAAAACACAAATTTGTGAGCATTTCCAACCTATTTTTTCGCTTCATGAAAATGTATTACAGAATCACGAAGCAGCCATAAAAGAACTGCAAACTATTGTTCATGAAAATCATGAGACCATGCAAGCTAAAATTGACTCAGTTGCATCTACCGATTCGGTTACGCAACTTGCAAGAACTCAGGAAAACTTAAAGGACACAGTAGATACCCTGAAAATTGGTTCAGAAAGACACATGGAGGAAATAAGTACACTATCGGAGAAAGTAGCCGAACTTTCGGATCAGGTCACTAACTTATCTACAAAGGTAGATGATGATCTGAATGACACAAGACCCGTAGCCTTCACTGACACAGAAGAGTATGAACAAATAAGAAAATTCAAACAAAATCAGAATCAAATTAATACACAACACCAAAGAGAAATCCGGGAAGTACAAGATCAGCTGACACAGGTAATACAAGAATTACGTATTTCAGAGGACACTGGCGCTCCAACACGGGAAGAGGGACTTAGAAACACGGAAAAGCCGCAAAATAATAACACAGGGCATTTCGGAAGTTATGAAAGAAATTGGCAATGTGCACCGAATTTTGAGATGGAACGGCCGACACGACCTAACAATGACCGATATGCGACTCGCCGACATGACGATTTTGACTATAAGCTGTTCATTACTACGCGTAAATTCAAAACATTTAAGAATTCTGGCAACGACATTCATCCACAAGCATGGCTCCATCAATTCTCTCATTGTTTTCCTCCCAACTGGTCGTTGGAACACAGATTAGAATTTATGTGTGGCTACTTAGAGAATGAACCAGCTGTAAGAATGCGATCGGTCATTCACGATTGCCACAGTGAAGGAGAATTTTACCATGCCTTCCTCTCAGCATATTGGTCTCAAGCCACACAAGACCGCGTAAAACATGGCATCATAATGATGAAACATTTCGAACAATCTGAATTCTCCAGTCTTGTGAAATATTTTGAAGACATGTTGCACAAGAATCAGTACCTGACAAATCCGTACAGCCCCTCAGAACTCATCCGCATTTGCTTACTCAAATTGCCTGAACATTTACGACATATTATTTTAGCAGGACGTTGTAAAGAAGACATTGAGGCTTTTCAGGGTCTGTTACAAGAACTGGAAATTGACACAGACAGTCGCGGGATGCGAAAACAGGAAAACAATCACTACAGGTCACTTCCGTCACAATTCCGTGACGACAGAAACAATAACTGGACACGACAGGTCTATTCTTACAATGCAAATCGTGACCAAAATAGACACCACCCGTACGACAACCGTTGGCAGAGTAGTAATAATTACAGGGAAAGATCACCTCTCCGCGGTAGTGACTATCACAGAGACAATCAGAGAAACAGACAATATGGGAACCACAATAATTATTATTACGGGAGACAGAATAACTTCAGACGCAACAGTTCAGTGCGGAGTTACGATTCAGGGAGAAATTCTCCACCACTTAACCGACAAGAAAGAAACTACAGGAACTATCGACATGACGACAGACGATGTGATCGTAACGACAGACCTGAACTCCATCAGAACTGGCGGGATTTAAACAGGGCAGGGCCCTCTCGTCACGGTGAATTTGTAGAAGTTAGGTCTCCAAATCCCAATAACGACGCTCGCCAACAAAGAGACAATAGGCAATGACTCACACCGCTGGCAGCCACAAAACGTTCTTATGAAACTGACGACGCAGCTGCCGTAGCTAGTAATTACGTAAAAATGGAAGACATTAGGGACATCTTACTCCAAGAACACGACGTAAAACATAACAACATTGCATATCCTGTGATTCACATTACAGTAAATGACGTAAAGTTTACGGCAGTACTTGACTCTGGCAGTCCCATTTCAGTAATCAGTGAAACAGCCTTTAGCAAATGCAACAAATCGAACGATTGCCCCAAACTTCCGTTACGTAAGATTAAATTACAAGGTGCAATCTTTCGAAAAAGTGTAGATGTACGCCAACAAACCAACTTAGAATTCTTTTGTCAAAGCCACAGCTTCTCTATGAACTTTCTTATTGTTCCATTATTGTCGACGGAAATTATACTGGGAGTAGACTTTTTGAATGAATACAAAGCAATCATAAACTTTCACGATGCTGAAATAACTTTAGAAAAAGAAGGTAAGTCAGTAGCTTTGAAATTTGAAGATTGGTTCTCAAACCATGACGAAGAAATTAATCGGCTTTACCTCCTGTTAGACAACAGTTCGGAATTTTCGACGGAACTTGACGCTAACAATCATTCTGCAAGTACTGACAGGGATGATATCGACGGCGCATTTGACACTAATAAGTTAATTCAGAATAAAATTCAAACAATTGAGAATTGTAATGACACTGATAGGCAGGACCTTTTTGAGATTTTACAAGCACATTCCACAGTTTTTACTCACAAAACAGGAACAATCAAGGGATTTCAATACCAATTTCGTGTCCGTGAACATACTAAATTTTGTGTTAGACCATACGTAATTCCGGCGCATTATAGGGACCGTGTTAGAACAGAAATACAATCTATGCTTAATGAGGGCATTATTGAGCCTGCAGTAAGTTCATACAACAATCCGTTACATGTTGTTGAGAAGAAAAATGGATCGATCAGGCTTGTCTTAGATTCGAGACAAATCAATACGATCATTATTCCTGAAACAGATAGGCCGCAAACGTTGGAAGAACTTCTTCAAAATTTTAATGGTGTAAAAGTGTTGTCTTCCATTGATCTCAGATCCAGCTTTTATCAGATCGAACTTCATCCAGAATGTAGAAAATACACAGCTTTCCTTTGTTTCGGCGTTTGTTATCAGTTTCGGAAACTTCCCTTTGGTTTGAACATTTCTTCAGCAGCATTCATTCGCGGGCTAAATTCCATATTACCTGAGTTCTTAAAACGTCACATCACCTTATATGTGGACGATATTCTAATAGCAGAAGCTTCATGGGAACTACATAATCGCATCCTCAACAGTTTGTTACGTATTTTTGCAGAATCTGGAATTACAGTTAACTTGGAAAAGTCTGAATTCGGTAGGACAAAAGTGAAGTTTTTGGGACATATTATTTCTTCTGAAGGCATTCAGCCGGATCCTGAAAAGTTAGAAGCAATCAGAGCCATTCCAGTTCCATCTACAAAAAGACAAGTCCGCAGTTTTGTAGGTCTCGTAAATTTTTACCGTCGTTTTCTGAATATGCAAATTCTTGTTACACCAAAACTTTGTTCTCTCACTGGAAAAAATACTATTTGGAACTGGGACGAACAAGCACAGTTGGAATTCAATTCTTTGAAAGAATCGCTACTTAACGCGCCAATACTAGCTCATCCAGATCTGTCACAAGATTTCTGCCTTAGCACGGATTCCTCTAAAGTCGGTCTTGGTGCCCATTTATTTCAAGAAGCCATAGAAAATGACACTACCGTTCAGAAAACCATTGCTTTTGCTAGCCGAGTGCTAACAAAATCTGAAAAAAATTATTCCGTTACTGAATTAGAAGCTTTGGCTATCGTTTGGGCATTTAACAAATTCCGTTTCTTTCTTTCTGGTAAGCACGTAAAAGTATACAGTGATCATCGTGCATTACAATTTCTTATGTCTTCAAAATTAAATCATGACAGGTTAAAACGTTGGGCATTGTTTCTGCAAGAATTCCGCTTCACAATAGTCTACATTCCCGGTAAGGAGAACATTGTTGCGGACGCACTGTCACGCGTACCGGCTGGGCTTGAGACAAGTAACACAGAAGGCAACCTCGAGAAAAATTTCAGTATTCTTTACATTCAGAAAGTCGCCTTTGAAAACTTCATCACCACATCTTTAAAGGACATTGCTCATGAACAAGTTAAAGATCCGACTTGGAAAGACATCAAGAGCAAATGGCATGAAAAGACACACACACAGATTCGGCATTATTATCTGGTTAGAAACAGCATACTGTTCAAACGCTGCACTGTTGATGACAAGCTATGGGTACTTTGCATTCCTGACGATTTTGTTAATAAGCTCATTTGGTACATTCATTTCAGCTACGCACATTTTGGCCCACGAAAATGTTATCATATTCTTCGAACGACTTGTTATTTTAACAATATGGAAAAGCGAATTCGAAGAGTCTTGTCTATTTGTAATCTTTGTCAAAAGGCGAAACCATCTACTGTCTCACATCGTGCTCCGTTATTTCCTATTATTCCTTCTAAATTAAAAGAATTTGCTGCTGTTGATCTCTTGGGACCGCTTGTCAGAACATCTAATGGATTTTCGTACGTTCTAGTCGTTGTTGAACTTACTTCAAAATTTGTTTCTTTCACACCGATACGTAAAGCCACTGGACGGTCTGTATCCAACGCCTTTGTTAAAAATTTCTTACGTGAAGTTGGACACGTTAGTAAAGTCATTTCAGATAACGGACCTCAATTCAGATCTGCTGTTTGGTCACGCATGCTTCGCAACCATAAAATCAAACCTGTTTTTATTTCATTGTACTCACCACATTGTAACCCCTCCGAACGGATTATGAAAGAAATCAATAAGCTTAGCAGACTTTATTGTCACAGAAAGCATCAGCATTAGGACAGATATTTACACTTATTTCAAAACATGCTGAATGAAATGCCTCACGACTCCACTGCTTTACCACCTACTCTTGTACTGAAGAATGAAGAACCACCGAACAGAATCAGAGAGCTTGTACCTTTCCCAAATACAAGTAAACTTCGACACAAAGACATAATTGATTTGGCTCTTAAAAATATAAAATCTGCAGCAGACAAAAGGAGAAAACTACACGGTAAAGCAAATGCAAAGAAATTGTATATTGGTCAGAAAGTTCTCATTAAAGCTCATTCATTGTCACATAAGAAGAAACACTTGAGTCACAAATTCTTTCTAGTTTACAATGGACCTTATAGAATCCGACATATACCACATGATAATTGCGTTGAAGTTGAAACTCTGCGTACTAGGAAGAGTAAAGGTTTACATCACATTTCACATGTAAAACCGTTTATTGAAAGATGATCTGCTTTTTAACTTTGTCTTTGCCATATAACTTTTCACTTTACATTACTAGTATGCTGTGTCAGACTTAAGAAACTGTTAACATACAACTATGTTTGAAGTTAAATATCCAGTCTAGAACCTAGGGAACATTTTTAAACAGAAATTACGAATGCATTGTTGTAGTGAACAGACGACACAGTGTTGTATTTGTACATTCTTGCTTGTTAGTTGCACGATTACGTAACGACTATGAGGCTCACATACTTAGAACATTTACCAGTACTGCTAATGAGATTTTAATGCAACATTTTGGTTTACTTGAAAATACATTCTGGGTTTAAAGTACTTTCTGTGAGATACCAGACGACACAGTGGTTAGTTTATGTGACAACTACACGGTTTTATCACGACGCTACTAATGAGTGAAAATTTACAATGTTGCTTTAGCAGTGTTTCTGTTTTATATCTGCACAGTTTTCTGTTTTATTCTGGAAAGTAAAACAGGTTTTAATAGTAACTTTTGTAGTATAGCTACAATGAGACTGCCTTTTCCGTAGCACAACAATACGTTACTGTACAGTACTTTCTTCATCACAACAATAAGCGTAATAACTACGATATCTATACACAAAGCATTTCACTTTTGTTTATCATGAGGTAAGGACATTGACTTCTGCAGAACTTAGCTTTCGGAGGACGATAACTACGACACTTCCACAGAGATTATGTTGCAACAAGACGCACATTTAGCACTACAGTACACGTATTTGAGTGATTAATTTTGTACTTAAAACATTTATTTTTAAAGATTTTTTGAATTACAAAGAAAGTTTTCCGTGATACATTTCATTCCATTGCTGTAATCTGTAACACCTGAGGGTATAATTACATTAATCCTCAGGGGGGTACACGCTTACTTTGTGTACCATGTGTGTGGCAACCACAAGGAACCCTAGCTAATATGGTATTTGCTTATACAACTTTACACATCGGTACCATATTTCTCTAACACAGAATTACACAGCTATCTGATCATTTAACTGAGAGATAAACATTTTTTTATTACATCAGTGACAGATGTTTACGCAATTACACAGTTGGATAACTTCACACTTATGAAATTGTATTTTGTCTGTTCTGTGTGAACTGTTCATATTTTTTCGGACCCAATGTGATACTATGAGAGCTTTGAATGATGTATTTGGTATGGGATCATGATTTTTAAAGTACGTTTGAGGCAGATGACACTTTTGACATGAGCAGAGAATTTTTTTAGGTTTTGACAGTATTGCAGAAAGCTACGACGTTTTTGAGATTTGACTGAGGTGTTATGATGTTATTATTACGATGACGATGTGTATTATGCTGCTGAGGTATGTTTATGATTAATAGGCTGATGCTATATGAGTTATTTGATTATGCTACTGATCTGTTATGATGCAATATTGAAGAAGTGTCGACGAATAAGGTAAGGAGTAATGAAAGAAGTTAAGGACTCTTGACTTGTGAAAAAGGATGTTGGAAACCGAGAATCGTACTTTAAGAGTTATGAGATGTGTGTAAATGCGTGAATGTATCACAATGCCGACGAAATTTTTTTGGACACTGTTATATTCATAGGATTTTGTTTCTACACATTTGCAACGCAAATTCTTGACCTGTGAAATATTTTTATATGAGACTGTCACTGTAGCGGAAACTGCTGTCGTAAATATTTCCGTACGAAAGTTAAGTGACCACCTGCACGTAATGCGTCGTGGGCACCCAGGTGTGTCAGACGCCTGGAGAACAAGCCATTAGTGTGAGTGCCTCGTCAGAAGCACAGGTAGAAAAAAAAAAAAAAAAGGAAGGCCATTGTCCGCGCTACTGACATCTCCTTGTTGAAAGCATACTGTGGAGCTCGTAATTTATGATATTTACTGAAATGCCTAATGAAACGATGAGAAACATTTCACAGCTATTGCCTTGCTAGTTAAAAAAAATGCCACATGGCTTGCTTTATGTATTTATTTACACATTTTGTTTAATATCAAGTTTCTAGCTGCACTGCAGCATTGGTTAAAATAAAATTTAATATATGTACTAATATAAATATTTTATGCCTACAGATCCAGTAAATAATTTTATGATCTATCCAAAACAAATGAGGGAGCACAAAAAGACATTTCCCTTCACAGGAATTGCATAAATAATTTTTTTACGATTTGGTAACTTATCTACTAGTGTAAGTTTTTGTGATGCATCACTCTAATGTTAAGATGTGACATAGGTATTAGACATGGCCATTTTAGTGTAATATTTTTTCTGCTTGCGCTATGTCATGTTTAGGTATAAGTTGCTGCTGTTTGCCAGGCATAGTGTTATTGAATTTGACTTTTGCTAATTTATGCTGCTAGCTTTGCCAATTTGCATTTTTTGCATTGCTGTTTGTGTTGATTTGTTATGTGATGCTGCATTGCCTCGTCCCTTAGTTTAGCATCTGAGCTCAGTAGATTTAAGTTAGCTTAAGAGGGGTAGACTATATAAGAAACTGACTATGGAGAGTAGGTAAAGAATGCGTTGCGAAGTTATATGAAACAGACTTGGGCCAAAATGAGTATTGTGCACTGAGAAATAATTATATTGAAAAAAATATGAATAGAATACAGAAAGCAGGTATAGATAGGACTTTTTGGGAATAATGTTGAATGAAGGGAGATCTCCAAGAAGTAAAGAAAGTTTTGTTTGCAAAATACTGCAGTACAACAAACCCTGTCCTTTCCTTTTGTATTATCCCACTATATGTTTGTGTACCCTTGTGTATTTGTTTTCTTCCTGTCTCTGTGTAGTTTCATAGAATTTTTTCTTCTTTTAATATTAAGCTACATTCACTATGATGAGGAATACTGTTATCCTCGAATGTAATTGGCATTAATAATATGTTATTTACCTTATAAATATGCTTACACATTATTTATTCTGTTTTGTTTTAATGCTCATGTGTGAAGTTGATGTTTCGAAAGTGATTCTGATCTTTTATTTTTGTACTCATGTCATAATTCCTGTAACACTGATGTATATGTTCATTTCTATTCTTTTGTAAAGCCTGTACTACAAATGTTATCTGTATTATTATGTTCTTTAATGATGTATTTTGTACCTTTGTTATTGTATTTTAAGTTACCAAATTGTAATTGTTACCAGTTCTTCAAATTAAGTAACATTTCACTGCACACGTTTCTGTTGGTCATAGTATATGGACAATATGTGAGAAGTAGGGACTGTTAGTGTTTGCACATGTGTTAATAATTCAGCAAGGGACTGGATAACAGCATTGCTGGTTCTAAGGACAATTCCAAAAACTTTGTGAGTGCACAAGTGGTGGTTTATGGACTTGCTATATTCTCCGCAAGACTCTTTGATGGTGAATGTGCACCTGCACAATCGCAACAGATGGCTGCTGGCCATCTCTACAAGGACTACAGTGGGTCTGCATCTTTGATGGCCCACCATTACCATTATCTCTACAAGGACTACAGTGGGTCTGCACCTCTGGTGGCCCACCAATACCGTAATCTCTACCAGGACTACAGTGGGTCTGCTCTGTGATGACCTACCTACCAATATTCTTCCAAACTTCGAATGACTCTGCTGTGGGTTTGCTCTGTTGTGGCCCATTACCTGTATGCATGTAAAGAGTCAGCACTGTCTTTCCGTTGGAAGGACAACACTACTTCTTCAAGACTGCATGGAAATCCACTACTTCTGTGTGCAATTTCTTTTACTAATGAGACTTTGTGAAAAAAAACCTGTAATTACTGTTATGATGAATGATCAGGACTATCTTTATGGACTGTGAGAAAATTTTAGCTTTTGACCAACATTGTATCAATAAGTGTGTGCATTTGATTTCTTTGTTATTGTAATTATGAAAAATTTTATCAAATCATTATTGGCCACTGCCCAAAAAATATTTTGTAAAATTTTTTGTGGGGAGCATGGGGGCTATGTAAGTAGGCTGTTTAGGTTTTTTTATTGGTAACGCCACCTCTGTATGAAAATCACTGGCTGTGCTGTGTGCAGTCTGTGGCTGCTTTGCATTGTTGTAATACTCGCCATTGTAGTGTTAGGCAGCTGGCTGCGAACAGCGCGTAGCATTGCGCAGTTGGAGGTGAGCCGCCAGCAGTGGTGGATGTGGGGAGAGAGATGGCGGAGATTTGTAATTTGTCATGAACTGCTATATTTATATATGATGATATCAAGGTAAATACATTGTTTGTTCTCTATTAATATCTTTCATTTGCTAACTATCCCTATCAGTAGTTAGTGCCTTCCATTGTTTGAATCTTTTATTTAGCTGGCAGTAGTGGCGCTCGCTGTATTGCAGTAGCTTGAGCAGCGAAGATTTTTGTGAGGTAAGTGATTTGTGAAACGTATAGGTTAATGTTAGTCAGGGCCATTCTTTCGTAGGGATTTTTTGAAAGTCAGATTGCGTTGCGCTAAAAAATATTGTGTGTCAGGTTAAGCACAGTCATGTATAAATTGTTCAAAGGGGACGTTTCAATAGGTCTCATCGGATTAGGGAAGGATGGAGAAGGAAGTCGGTCATGCCTCTTCGAAGGAACCATCCCGGTTTTTGCCAGAAGGGAATTAGAGAAATAACGAAAAACTAAATCAGGACGGCGGGATGTGGGTTTGAACCGTCGTCCTCCCGAGTGCGAGTCCAGCGTGCTGCTCACTGTGCCACCTCGCTGAGTGTAATGTATTTCTGCCAAGGAAGTGAGTTGATGAGGAGTAAACTGAAGGTTCTCAAGCACAAACTGTTAAGGCAGTGCCCCTCACATTCGACGTTCTCTTACGCCCACATATTCTCTTTTCTAGAAATTTTTGTTGTTGGTTAATGAGGTGATTACTGAAACCGGTTGCATAAAAAGTGTTGCAGTATATCTGACTGATTGTTTAATAATGAAGAGATTATTGCCAACTTTGATGCGTATTTCGCAGAATTACCAGAGTAGCATTTTGGAGGCACTTTCACTTTATTGGAGAAACATTACACCAAAGGCACTGACTCTAAATGGAACTACTTTGAGGCACAGTTTAATTTCTTTGCAGAAAAAAATGCTAACCGAGTGAAACTTTACTGTAGTATGACCTGCTCTAAAATTCAAAGTGCATACGTAAAGAACTCTAACAATGAGTGAGAGCAATTATTACCAGAAAATCGTTTAAACTGTCTGGTCTCAGGAATAGTCAGCTCAGCCAACTAATATGAAATGTCAAGTAAGACAGAACAATGAAAAATGTTGATTTCTCCATATAGATGTAAGTTAAACAACCGCGAAACGTTTTGTAAAAGTGACGTACTATGTTCATGAAGAAGAGCAATAGAAAAGCATTAAAATAAGTTTAGGAACTACAACAACAAAGGAAATGGCTATTTTCATGATTTACAACTTTTCGATAAGCAAGATTAGTGACGCGTAATTCACGAGTACGTGCTGCGTATGTAACATAACAGTAAGGGCACTGGCGAGGCTATTAATCACTTGGTTGCGCAATAACGACCGCTGATACATCCGAGCCTGTATAAACAGCGGCGTGATGGGCGAATACCAAGAGTGAAAAATGATATCTCTTGTTACAAGGTCTCATCAGGGATGAAGAGTAATTTCAGGCCTCTGGTGGATGCACAACTCGCTATGATCTTCGGGGGGGGGGGGGGGGGGGGCAAATAACTTTATTTCTCGAACATGATGTCAAGTGTACGAGATGAAGCCACAGAGAGCCTGCAGGGGGTAAGCGAAATAATTACGATTAACTTCATGCAAACATCTCGTTTCAGGATTTTCAGATTGTTTCGCTCGTGAAATACTAATATTAGTCTTATATAGAAGCATATCAGTCTCGTTGTTCGATTTGTTGGCGTGTTATATAAGGGCCTGTTACCCACCACTCAAATAACTTGCAAAGAAATAACATTCTCAGTTAGTAGATAGTATTCAGTAAAAGGATAAAAAATAACAACCAAATCTCCCAACAAGTGCTCCAACTCACTTACGTAACTAATAACTGTTTTGAAACTCTGTAAGGCTCAGTAAGTGACAATTCCATGTATTGCACTTTGTGACCGCAGACTAAGTACCTTTACATGCAAACCATCCGTTCTACAAGCCAGTAATATTCACACACGAACATGTTCCATAGCAGCAATTCCGTAATACACTACAATACAGTCGTATTATAATATTTTATGAAATGCCGTCAAGGTTTATATATAAGTATTCAAATCAGATTTTTAGCTGTTTATAGTCACATTTCTTTCGTAGTGAAATACAACATCGTATTTTAATTGTTGTGTTTATGACAAACTAGTTTCATCAGAATTATTATTGAGTGTAATGTTGGAAACAAAAAGTTGTATAAACTGTAAATAAAACCCTACCTTAACCGAATATGGGATTCGGATATTCGCTTGTGTACTAAACTTAAGGACAAGAAACTTTGGCATAATGTGTCACTGCTAAGTAGCATAGCTCGATGAAACTACAACCATACATAGAAGAAATGCTAAAGTATAGTGCAGAAGCTAATTGAGAGAAATAGCAATGAAACGAACAAAACTGAAACTTCTCTTTAAGGACGAAGGTAAATAAATGAAAAATTTACTCAAACGTACGCTGCTACAGATCAAATTTCAATCGTGTTGATGGCTAGAAACACATGTTCTCACAACTGTTAGCACGCAAATGTTGGTAAAGATATTTCAATATTGAGAAAACGATTGCATGCTCCTACAGAGCAGTGGCAGGAGTAATAATGCCTGACAAAGTTCCATATTCTATAAATAAACGCATGTAGGTCTAAGGAAGAACATGAAGTCGTTGATGGGCTGTCATATCAGAGTAAGAGATTCTTATGACTCGCAACTTTTCTTATGTTCGCAATGAAACAGCTCTCCTTCGGCTGAAGGGAAACGTTTTCGTCAGTTGCGGCAGAAATGGACTGTAAGCGAATGGAGGGGATAATATCTCGGTTTTCGTTGGTTAATATCAGCGTTGATTTTAATCAATTTTTGTCGCAGAAATTGTCTTGCTGATGAAAACACTTACGGAAGTGCGTGCCTATATTTTGACAACAGCACTCCTTGTCATTTTCAAAGCACAAGTCTGACGAGAGAGCGCAGTGCAAGAAAAACCACTGTAAATTACTGGAGCCACCACAATGGCAAAGGTGACCAAAGTCACACGTCATCGACAGTGAAAAATGCCAGGTGCTTGTAATTAAAGTGCAGCTACTCACAGAGAATCAGTGTGGTATGTAATTACCATATGTCAGCGAAACTTATTTCTAATGCGTTAATGCGGAACCGACTTACACTGGAAAACAATTTGTTCAAATTTTGATATCCAGGGGCAAATCTTGCTATGTGAATGCAAGAAAGACGTATAAAAATGGTTCAAATAGCTCTAAGCACTATGGGACTTAACATCTGAGGTCATCAGTCCCCTAGACTTAGAACTACTTAAACCTAAGTAACCTAAGGACATCACAGACATCCATGCCCGAGGCAGGATTCGAACCTACGACCGTAGCAGCAGTGCGGTTCCGGACAGAAGCGCCTAGAACCGCTCGGCCACAACGGCCGGAAAATACGTATAGAAATGCAACGGATTAGAAAGGGGGATACAGGCAAAATAAGTCAAACTAGTAAGAAAGGCATAATATTGATGTTGTTATTAATCGCCGCTTACACAATTTGTTAAATACGAACATTGGAAAAGTCGAGGAGCTGCTGTACAATGCCAGATTAGCACCTGGTGCAGCTAATTTATTTCCAGCGCAAATCCCTACATTAACGCATTAGCATATATGCTAAGTTTTGCTGTCATATGACAATTACAGCCCACTTTGGTTCTCCTTGAGAAGTTGCACTTTAATTATAAAAACACAGTAAATACAAACGGGTGAGCAAGTGGCGTTAACTGTGTCCCTCTGTTATTTGACCAAGAAGGTAGCGCTGATGTGGCCGGACACAACTGCTGATACTGCCGACTTGAGGCGCAGGGCGAACTGATTTTGCGCATTCCGGCGATAGCCTAAATTGTCGGAAGCGGATGGATATTGGGTTAGCGTAGCAAAATGTTGTCGTGCTGACAGCGCCCTCTGCCGCTACAGGCATTCTGGCTATCGGCGAATTTGGTGCCTCAAGACGCTGTTGTGGCGATTTGTAATAGCCCAGGCCATACAAGGAATGGGGGAGGGGGGGGGGGGGGCGGCTGACTATGCGGCCAGTATTGCGTGCGGAACAGTCGACTTCCAGGCGGATACGACAACCTCGATCATTGTTACCTTAACTTGGCACTAAGTCGAAGGAGGAATGGTATACGATTCCTGTGAAACCCACAAAGGATCTGTATTGACTCATTGCGAGACAAGTGGAAGCTGCTTTGAATGCCAGTCCGTTTTCTGCACGGTATTAACCATGGTAATGAGTTGTGTATCTGGTTTTCCCGTATTATTGCCCAACCCGATACTTCAGTACATTATGCCGTGGCCAGTCTCGCTGCCTGTGTTCTGAAAGTGGCAACCGCTTCTTATTCGCCGCTATAGCTTTCTGCACAGCTTCTCCAGGAGGCAAACTACAGGATGTTTATAAATGAATATCGGGGTTTTAACGCTTTATAATATTTATTGTATTAAACTCACAGTTATAAATGATATGTTAAATGAAAGAGCAATTCAAACAGTTTTACCAAAAACCTTATAAATGTTCAACGTGAGCACCATTTGTCACACGGCACACATAGCCGAGTTCTTCCCAAACGTTGAGCCGGCCGCGGTGGTCTCGCGGTTCTAGGCGCGCAGTCCGGAACCGTGCGATTGCTACGGTCGCAGGTTCGAATCCTGCCTCGGGCATGGATGTGTGTGATGTCCTTAAGTTAGTTAGGTTTAAGTAGTTCTAAGTTCTAGGGGACTGATGACCACAGCAGTTGAGTCCCATAGTGCTCAGAGCCATTTGAACCATTTTGAACCCAAACGTTGATAAGTGTGTCTTCAGTGATAGTAGCAACAGCTGCTTCAATCCGGTTTCTTAATTCAGAGAGGTCTGCTGATAGCGGCGGCACGTACATACGATCCTTGATGAAGCCCCAAAGGAAAAAAACGCATGGCGTTAGGTCTTGTGAACGTAGAGGCCATGCAAAGCAAGCCTTTCATTGGGCCCCTTGCTGCCTATCCATCGCTTGGCTACAGTGAAGTTCAGCCAGTCGCGTACTTCGCTATGCCAATGAGGTGGCCAAACACAACCGTTTGAGTTGGTCTTTCATTTGACATATCATTTATAACTGTACGTATAATGTAATAAATATTATAAAGCGTTAAAACCCCGATATCATTTATAAACACCCTGTATTACTATTAACAGCAGTATGCCAATGTAACGTTAATATCAGCTAATAAAAGCTGTCCAAAATAAGAGGAACCTAAGAACGTTATACTTTCAACATTGATGAACGTATTATTTTCAGCCCTGCTCTTGCAATGACAGAAACTACGTTTATTTTTAACTAGTTTGTAGGAACTGCGCTTAGGAGAAGAATGAGAGGCAGGAGATGGTACAATATGGCTGGCAATATTAAAAGAAGTGGAAACTACGAGTAAATGAAGAGAGTAGCAAGAGACAAAAGGACAGAGAGCAACCGTTTGGAGACCTGTCTTCGGGCAGAACACACAAAATAATAACTGTAAATTAATTGGGGCACAACTACTGATGCGTTTGTACAGTAAATCCTTCTGTTTATCCCGACGTTTCGCTTCTTATTCGATAAGTGTGGCATTCCTCTTTAAGCTATACAGTGGCAACTAAGAAATAAGTGGTCTGTAACTGCACCCACGAACAACATCAATTCTTTGGCGTAGCCCAACAATTAGGTGGTGAAAGCAGCAGTGTTTTGAAACAGTGCAACACTGTTAAGAATCCCGTAAACTCTTCTACTATATGTACTACATACTATACAATCAGAACAAGGTATACCGGCTGCAGTTTGGTCCAAATTACTGAGTGAAAATCGTTGTAGTTCGGGTTATAAACGAATATGTGGCAAAGATAGAATGCGTTCCCTTCTCATCTTGTGGAATTATAAAACTTTCTCCCAAAAGGAGCACATTAATTTTGCATGGACGCACATTGCCGATGATCTGAGCATTGATCTGGCTGTATCCAAAAGAATTCTGAATCGTACACAGTGAAGTGGCTGGCATGACCCGTGTTTGTTTAACTCACAACGTGCCGTAATTTAACGCTCCTGTGCTAATTACGTGGAGTTGCCTATTACGCTGCCTAATTAGGCTTCACTTATAAATACTGTTGCCTTCAATTAAATACACACACAATTAAAGTCGCCCTACCAGAACGGTTTACAGCGAAGCCTGCTGCTATTTTTACGCTCCCTGAGGCGCTCATATGTATTTGCTCTCTCCGTCCGCAACGCCCCCTACGGCAGCGCAATTGCGTCCTCTATGCAAAAATTAATTTGCGCGGTTACGTTGTTTGTATGAATGAGAAGTGTACAAAAGGAGAATTGCACAGCAATATCAATTTCACATAGAACCACTACCATCATTATTTTAACATGTTCTAATAACAGAAGTTTCACGATTTAACATTAAAGTTTTCATGCATTTCTTGATGGGTTGTCCAAGGGCTATTCTTTTGTTGGCACTGTGATTTAGGACTGTGTTTGATTCTTGATCAGGCGCCTGACGCAATGCAAAATATTTTGATTGATACTGGGGTTTGTTTTTCATGAATGTTTGTAATCCAAGTGCACGTAGGAACTCTGGGATTTCTTATCGTTCCGTTCTTTGTTGCCTGTTTTTCAGTGCATGAACATCGTCTCAAAAGGTAATACTCTGTACTCATCCCTTCTATGTGAAGTCCATTTCGCCGGCCAGGGTGGCCGAGCGGTTCTAGGCGCTACAGTCTGGAACTGCGCGACCGCTACGGTCGCAGGTTTGAATCCTGCCTCGGGTATGGATGTGTGTGATGTCCTTAGGTTAGTTAGGTTCCGTAAATTCCAGCAATGTCCTTACCCCACCGTGTTGTCACTGTCCAGCACGGTGTGTAGTTTGATGGCTTAATGTATGCTTGGTTGTGGGCGTCCATGGCTTTTCGTTTTGCATTGAACTCCTGGTTGTGTGCTGGTCGAGTGGAGTGCAAGTTACTTTGTCGGTGGGTCCGTTGAGTGTTTGTTGGTTGGGCTGTGGTCGGATCGAGAATGTCTCACCCGTCTCACCTAAATGAACGTTAGTATTTCAAGTGCTGGCCGACCCCCGAAACTTCTGAGCGCCGTTGGCTGCACTACCTTTTCCTGTTTTCTGTTGTTTGTATTGTATGGCTCATATCCGATGGTTTTGAGTTAAAGTTGAATTGCTTTAGTGGTGTTTCAAGTCATGTGCCTTCAGCTGCTTTAATTTTAAAGTTACTTGCTTGTAAAATGTTAGATTGTTTGGGGCCATCAGCCTAATTTAAGATAAGGTGTTGTTGTTTTAAATTTATTTTACTCTAAGTTTTATGTCGTGGAGCCTTCGGGCGGTTCTAGGCGCTTCGGTCCAGAACCGCGTGACTGCTACGGTTGCAGGTTCGAATCCCGTCATGGATGTTTAAATCGTTCTAAGTTCTAGGGGACTGATGACCTCATATGTTAAGTCCTATAGCGCTCAGAGCCATTTGCACCATTTAGCCTTCAGCCGATTTTAAATTAAGGATCTTTGTCTTTCGACCATCAGACTGTTTGGGGCCGTCAGCCTAATTGAAGATAAGACCTTCTGCCTTGTGCTTTTTTATTTAATTTTTACCTTGAGTCTTAAATCATCGGCCTTCAGCCTTCCTTAAATTAAGTTTGTTGCTTTTCAAGTGTTAGATTTTTGGGCCTTCAGCCAAATTATAGAACTTACATAACGTGAGGCCCTCTGCCTTCTAAATATTATTTTTGGCGTCTGATGTTTGAGTTAATGGCTTCCACCCGTTTTTTTTTTTTTATTATTAAAGTGGTTGTGACCTTAAGACATAAGATAGTGTGGTATATTCAGCCGATAACTAAGTTCAAGAATTTGTACTGTAAGGTTAGGTCAAATAAATAAAGTTATATGTGTTCGAGTGTAACTGACAGGCCCTCATTTTGGCCCCTTTCCACAATTCCATCGAACTGCCCTGTCCTGAGGATTTAGCAGGCGTTTCAAATGGTAAAGTTAAAGAAAAAAATCCTCTCCAGGTGTCCCTATTACGGCTAAATCGTGGAGAGAAATCGGTGTGTGCAGGTTTAGATATAGAATCAGCCATGTTTTGTTAATCTGAAATCTCTTATAGCAACACTCGTAAATATAACCAAGAGGAAGGCAGAGTTAGCAGTCATGCCTTAAATCCGTAATGCTCTCAGCAACTAGGCAATATGTTCGTACTTGTTTCTCCGATAGGGGTTTTCTTGTAAATAAACTACCGAAAAAATTGCAATACCAAGAAGGAATCGTGAGATGTAAATGAAAGGCGATTGGCTTGTTTCTACAACCGAAAGATGATGTCTGTCCAAATGTCGCTAGTCCCTTTGTCTGCAAACCAACCAACCAACCAAATGTCGCGCCAGCTGCATAAGAGTGGCTCCAGTAACGCCACTATGACAATGCAAATCAGGTTTGCTTGAAATACACGCTGTAACGGTCGTGAGTGTTAGTTACCCTTCAGACTGGACGTGCTGAGCTGATGTTAGTCAAGAATGCTTCTATGGATACAAAGACGCCATTATCCACATCTCAGTTCGAACGGGGTAGTGTAACAGGGCTACAAGCTGTTGTATGTTACTTCTGCGATTCTGCAGAAAGACTTGGTGGGAATGTAGCTACTGAACGGTGATCACGAGTATGTACGGTCGCAAGAAGACCGGTCTCCAGGCTATCTCGTGGCACTACTTAGGGGGAAAGCCAACGTGTTCGGTGTATGGTTCTGGCGCATCGTAGATCTGCAGCGGCAATTGTGGAGCATTTGGCACCACAGTGACACAACGAACTGTTACGAATCGGTTACATCAAGGACAGCTCCATGCCAGACGCCCTAAAGCGTGCATTCCACTGAGGCCGACCCACCACCACTGGCGAATTCACTGGTGTCAAACTAGAGCTCATTGTAGGACAGGGTGTAGGTCTGTTGTGTTTTCTGATGAAATCTAGTTCTGCCTCAGAGCCAGTGACGACCGCGTGTTGGTCAGCAGGACGCCCACGTGTCTGCGTGCTACAAACATTGAACCCCTAAAGTTTCAGTTTTGCGATTTCGTATGACAGCTTGAGAAGTATTGTGGTTATCTCAAGCACCTTGATTGCAGATCTGTCTTGTGATTAGACCTGTTGTGCTGCCATTCATGAACGGCTTTCCAGGCAGTGCTTTCCAAAAGGATATCGTCCGTCCACGTACCACTGTCGTAGCCCAGCATGCTCTGGAGAGCATGTTGACTTGGTCTGCTTTATCACCAAATCTGTACCCAGTCGAACACAATGGGGCATCATTGGACAACTCCTGCGTCATCCACAAACAATAAAAAATGGTTCAAATGGTTCTAAGCATTAGGGGATTTAACATCTGAGGTCATCAGTCCCCTAGACTTAGAACTAACCTAAAGACGTCACACACATCCATGCCCGAGGCAGGAATCAAACCAGCGACCGTAGCAGCAGTGCGGTTCCATACTGAAGCACCTAGAACCGCTCGACCACAGCGGCCGGCCAAAAACCGCATTAACTGTCCCTTTATTGACCGGTCAAGTGTAATAGGCTTGGAACTTCGTCCCACAAACAGAAATCCAGCACATGTTCAATACAGTTCATTCACATTTGCTTGCTTGCATTCAACAATGTGGCAGTTACACGGTTTATGAATGAGTCAGTGTTTCACATTTGCAGTGACTTATCTCGCGCTTACATTAACCTGTTATCTTCCAATGTTAATCACATAAAAAACGTTACCTAGACAAATGTATTCTGAAAATTTCATTGCTCTGGATTAATTTTTTGCAGTGGTTTTTTCCTTCAGTGCATTTTTAATGTTCAGTTTAATTTGTTGCGCTACGTGTTCTTGTAACTGCAGTGGTAGTTACTCGCAGCAGTTCAATGTGAGATCTAACAATCTTTAAGATACTCTTAGTCACGAAGATCAGTTCACAAGCTCGGCAGAGACTCCAATTCTACTTTTGAAGTTTTTACTTCTTTATTTCCTGACTCGATGGCTACGCCGTATTTAATACATGATTTTATTACGCACAGTCAACTGAAAAAGGTGGCATTAATATCTGTGTTGGTGTACCCTGGCGCCAGCACACCATACGCCATAGAGGTTATGAGAGTACCGACCGAAAAGGCCAACGACAAGACTCGTTGGAAACGCGCCGTCAACGTCCTCTCAGCCGTCAGTATTTAGTATCGCCGCCGCGGACCAAAAGGCCAGATAGCCAGCTAGTTAGTCTGTTAGTTCAGTTCGTTCTAGTTAGTTCGAATTTGTATGCCGTGGAGTTCCAGATTGTGAGAGAGACGGAGTTCCGCCCCCGGCAGCTGAGCGGTAAGCGCGACAGAATATCAATCCTAAGGGGCTGTGTCGGAGATTTTCTCCGCTCGGGGACTGGGTGTTATGTTGTCCTAATCATCATAATTTCAGCCCCATCCACGCGCAAGTCGCAGAAAGTGGTGTCAAATCGAAAGACCTGCACCAGGCGATCGGCATACCCGCCGGGAGGCCCTGGTCACACGACATTTCCGTTTTTACCGAGACGGAGCCGCAGACTTAGCCTCCAGCACAGAGACTGACAGCACATAGCAACATTATAGTGAACATAGCGGACGTCAACAGCATTGAGGCTACGTGGACTATAGAAAATGGTTCAAATGGCTCTGAGCACTATGGGACTTAACTACTGAGGTCATCAGTCCCCTAGAACTTAGAACTACTTAAACCTAACTAACCTAAGGACATCACACACATCCATGCCCGAGGCAGGATTCGAACCTGCGACCGTAGCGTGGACTATAGAGAAGAGAGCTAGTACCATAGCACATGGAAACTAATATCTACCTTAAATACTGATCAAACGTTTGCAATGTAATGTGTTTTGTCTGCTTTCTGCCAAATTAACTTCTTGTGGTACCACACATCCTCAGATTCACGGAATAACTTATATAAAAAAAGCGACTTTAGAACTTTTCCATTCTCTTGCAAAAGTTTCTGTTGACACTCATGTTCCCAGAAGTTTATTAGGAATGCAGTAAGCTGATACCACTAAAATTTAGAGACAGTAGTAGGATTAACATCATCTGTTCTGTGCTAAAAAATTGTTGTTGTTGTGTTCTTCAGTCCAGAGACTGGTTTGATGCAGCTCTTCATCCTAATCTATCCTGTGCAAGCTTCTTCATCTCCCAGTACCTACTGCAACCAACATCCTTCTGAATCTGTTTGGTGTATTCATCTCTTGGTCTCCCTTTACGATTTTTACTCACCATGGTGCCATCCTATACTAAATTGGTGATCCCTTGATGCCTCAGAATATGTCCCACCAACCGATCCCTTCTTCTGGTGAACTTGTGCCACAAATTTCTCTTCTCCCCAATTCTATTCAATATCTCCTCATTAGTTATGTGATCTATCCATCTAACCTTCAGCATTATTCAGTAGCACCATATTTAGAAAGATTCTATTCTCTTCTTGTCCAAACTATACGTGGCTACACTCCATACAAATACTTTCAGAAACGACTTCCTGACACTTAAATCTATACTCGATGTTAACAAATTTCTCTTCTTCAGAAACGCTTTCCGTGCCATTGCCAGGCCACATTTTATATCCTCTCCACTTCGACCATCGACTGGGTGGTCGTAGAGGAGCCCTTCGCCGTTTTATTCATGCATGTGTCCGTGTCGCATCCTATTTCCGAAACCCCACCCTTTACCCCCACTGATGCCGCCACAGGAGGGTCAAAGCAGGAGGGCTGAACAACATCTTTGGTGCTTCAGATCACTTTCAAATTTCGTCGAACGGTTTTTGACGGCCTCTGGTGGTTCCACCCCGTATACCAGAGCAAAAATTGTAGCAACGCTACACTACTAAGGAGGTTTCAGGCCACTGTATCCTTAGAAAACGACTAAATCGTCAGGGGAAGATGGGCCATTAGTGTTAAAGGTTGTCAAGGACGTCGTCTTGAAGGTCATCGCACTGCATACTGTCATTTCCGACTGCGAAATATGTAGGAATCAGTGACCCAAGGAAACGCGTGATAACATTGGCGCCATTTGTGCCACCGTCTGAGGGCTCTTCGTGTTGATACTGAGCGGTGGTGTGGCCGAGCGGTTCTAGGCGCTTCAGTCTGGAACCGCGCGACCGCTACAGTCGCAGGTTCAAATCCTGCCTCGGGCATGGATGTGTGTGATGTCCTTAGGTTAGTTAGGTTTAAGTAGTTCTAAGTTCTAGGGGACTGATGACCTCAGATGTTAAGTGCCATAGTGCTCAGAGCCATTTGAACCATTTGAGCGGTGGTGTCTGAAATGGTTTCTTCGGCTACTCAAACGAAAACCGCATGACTTCAACAGTCATTACAGTTCCGACCCCCATCGCCGAGGCGTCAAAAGAAGGTGTGAAATGTAGGCAAGAGGGGATGTGACGGCTTTACCATCGAGTGGTCCGTCCATAGTTGAGTTGGTAAAATTTGTGGCGAATCATGATGTCAGAGTGATATCATTAACCTACCTTACATCTCACGTGAACTCTGTTTCTTCACATGTGTGACACCAAGCTGTTGAAGAGTTGCCGAGCCCGAGGCTGTTGTCGCGGGGCGCCATGCATCTACGCCTTATTAGAGTCCAAGACCTCTTTGAAACAGTTCCAGGGTTTCGAAAAAACTACCTTGTAAATATCTCGCCCAGAGAATAGTGTGGGAATTTAAACCAGTAATTGGCTGTCAGATATTAGAAGAATGAGGATATTTAGTCTGCATTCTGAATATGGTCCCCTTAAAAACTGACTTGTGTACACTTGATTCTCCGCAAAAGCAACCAAGTATTAATACCAGAATACATTTTCAGTAAATATATAGAGGCAGAAAAAAAATGGTTCAAATGGCTCTGAGCACTATGGGACTTAACATCTGAGGTCATCAGTCCCTAGACCTTAGAACTACTTATACCTAACTAACCTTAGGACATCATACACATCCATGCCCGAGGCAGGATTCGAACCTACGACCGTAACAGTCGCGCGTCTCTGGACTCAAGCGTATAGAGCTAGACTCACGAATTTTTATGATAAACAGATCGTAAGACATCAACGTTGTACTGCGAAATGCTGCAATTTGCAACGCGGCAAAATGTTGTGATGAAGATAGGCAGTAGATAATGACTTGCCTTCGTATCAGACCAGTCATCCTTTCTTTGCAAAATTGTTGAATTTCAACCATTAATTTAGAATGCTTGTAGCTAAACAGTAGTAATTAAACAATCCCATAATCTGATGCAAAACAACAGTGTTGCCTTTGTGACTCAAATTAATCGAGCATTAATTTAGCTATAAACCACATTTAAGACGTACATTACCTGCGCACAAATGAGCGAATGTGTACCCAAGTGCAACGTGTCAATGACTATAACAGTATTTGGTGAAAACACGTTTACATTTTCATTTCTGAATAATTTAGCGTACTTTGTGCGGATTTACAAGCATTAATTAGTGGCCTCAAAGAACAGTTGAAAGAATCGCTGTTCATGTAGTGATTACCTTGTATCTCACCCGTCCACTTCCGCAGTTTCTTCTTCCACTACTCACAGGCTCATTTAGCAGTACATGAGCTTTACTACAGAGCGATGGGCTTAGACTTGCTATCCGCTGCCTCTTATGATCCAGATGAGCACTCTGATGTTTGACGACACTTGCGGACTCTTTGATAACGGTGTAGGTAGTCATGTCCGGCGAGTTAGTGCACTCTTATTTACACACACTTCGTTTTGTAACTAAACCACCATTTGATTTGGTCGCTACAAGCATCCTTATCTTCCGTGAGTACTTTCTCAAATACTTTTTACAGTGTGACAAAGTGACCACCGCGGTTACTAACGTTGGTGCACAGGGAGATATGCATGAAATATATTTGGGTTGACCTATTTCTAGCGTGAAATCTGTTGAAAACTTGTTTCTGAATAGTCATATCGTATTAAGTACAGTACTTGTATCTCAAGCGTTATGGGTATTTTAGGTTAGAGGAATCCCTCCACTGGCCCGTTAGGAAGCATTCTTATCCCAGACAAGGTACCATTTGTCACTGAACTCCGGAGAATGAAAATGTTCATATAGATTAGTAAACTACAGGTGAGTCTATGGAAATGTCCCGGAATTTGTCTTATTTGTAAATGTCAGCACAGTACTAGGACACAAAGCTGTCAATGGCAATGATATACTAAATTCAGAATAGAACGTATTTTGCAGCGATAGAGTGAACGCCGATTCGGAGCGTGTTTATAGCCATCGACAATACGATAACATCTAGTGAGACTGCTACGGAATGCGAAATACTCGTAATTTCGGTGAAGATAAGAGATGTGGCTCAAACAATGTCAACGGATGATTTTATTTTATGGGCCCCCTGCTTCAGAGCGTTAGTGGCAGAATATATGAGTGCTACGGTATTACGTGCATATTGCAACTTATCAGCTATAGACTTAGACACCAAAGTTATTATGGAGCGTATTACGGACAGGTAATCGTGCTACTTGTTCTAAAAACCATATAAATAACTACTCTGAGCAGTTTATCAGGCAGCCGACTACGTAAAGGTAATATCTTACACCGGCTGGTGACAATCAGTACCGAACTTTTCGATTGTGGGTAGAACAAGGAATCAGGGATCTTAAGGCCGTTACAGTTTCACTGAGTACGGCTGGAAATAGGAATATAAAGAAATGTGGGAGGCTATTTCTGCTCAGCAAGAGCGATAAGGTACACGTTCCAGATTACCTGAGCGGTCAGCATGAAAGTTTCATCTCCTGTGCCAAAAACGGTGAGTGTCAATGGATAGAGCTCAAGAGCATTTTGCAATACGCTTTGGGCAGAAAAATTTCGTGGAAACTTGGGAAGGCTGAAAAAGACATGTCATGATTCGGAAGTCGTGTTAGAAAGCTCCTCCAAATTTCAACGTAGCTATGGTTTCACAGAAAAAAATAATAACAAAATTACAAAAATTTAAATTTTTGAAAATTGAAACGAAGCCAAAATTAGCGCAAGGATAGCCATGCGTGAAGAAGCGTTCAATGAATTCGGTAATGAAATACTATCTACCGGCATGACTGAAAATCATAAGATTTTTTCTTCCCAGCATGCTGGGATAATGGCAGAACATCAATTTGTGTTAACCAGTTTGATGTTGAAATTTGGCAATTTTGGTTGTTTTCTACATCAAACTAAGAAGTTTCGATATCATGTTCTAACAGTAAACGGATCGAAGGCATCTGTCCAGACACACTATGACGATAATGGCATCGAGACGGAGATTGACATTGACATTTCTCAAGTACTGAACGCCTTCTTTCAGAAATATTTCACGGAGAGGCATCGCATTGTACTACCTCACTTAAATACTCGCTCGAACAACAAAATGTCTAAAATGGAACTAAGTCACTACTGGATACAATTGCTCGACAGAGGAAATGCAGCTAGGCATGAAGGGATACCAATACGATTCTACATAGAGGACTCGAAAGAATTTGGCCCTATTCTGGCAGCAGTGAGCCATAGGTCTCAGGAGGATTGATGTGTTATTGGTTAACAAAGGTCTTTTGCGTTTTCAGGAAGGGTCATCGAACAGTCGCACAGAACCACGCCTGCTGGTGCATATCTCTGACGTCGGCCAGTTGTACTGTTTTGGAACAGATTTTATTCGCACATATTATGACATACCTGGAAACTGAAATCTCCACTGTAGGAATCATCAAGGGGTCCGTAAACAACGATCGCGAGAAACCCAGCTCACTCTGTTCGTCCACGACACCCAGAGAACAGCAGATACTGGCGCCCAGGTAGACACCCTGTTCTTTGTCTACCTTAAGGCATCCGATACAGTTCTGCACTGTCGCCAATTGAACGAGCGTACACAATATCAGACGAACTGTGTGAGGGGGCTGAAGAGGGAAGTCTTCAGAGGTAAAAGTAACTTCGGGTGTACGTGAAAGAAGTGTCATAGGTCCGTTAGTTTTCACGATATATATAAATGACGTGGTAGACAACGTCGGAAGCTCAATGACGATTTTCGTGGATGGTTTTCTCGTATATAGAGAAATCGTTATGCTAGAAAGTTGTATCGAAACGCGGAAAGATTGAAGAGGATCAGCGCTTGGTGCAGGGAGTGCAAATCGACTTTCAACATAAACAAATGGTACGTACTGCTTATTCGCAAACAGAAAGAAAACCCATTATTTTATGATTATATAACGCTACATAACAATTGCAGAAAAATCACTGGAAACAATTACTATACTAAAATCTCTAGTAGCAAGAGTATGGATCAGATTAAAGAGGAACGACTACATAAATGTAACTGCAGTAAAGGTAGATGCGAGGTAGAGATTCACTTGGAAGAATCCTCAGGAAATGTAGTCCGTCAAAAAAGAAGGTAGTTCACAAAAACCCTGGTTCAATCAAATCTTGCATATTGCTCGTCAGTATGGGATCCGTACCAGAGAAGAGTCCCCCCCCCCCCCCCCCCTTAGGTGAGTGGTCAGCGCTTCTGACAGCCTTGCAGTGGGCCTCGGTGCGATCCCCAGCAGGTCCGGAAATTTTTCTCCGCGCTAAGCCTGGATGCTGTGTTGTCGTCATCATCAATTAATCATCATCGACACAGCAAGATTGTTGGGCCTTAGGCCCCTTATTGTGCCCACAGCGACGGTCTGCAGTAACGTGAACAGTTTGTTAATGGTAGTTCAGGGTACCTCTAAAATAAAAAACGAAAATACACATAAAGAATACAACCTAATTATTTTAAAGACCATACCATCAAAGGTTAAAGCCCGCCCCAAAATCAGGAATCGAAAGTACCAAATAATGGAATTCAATTCTAGTACCTGTTATTTAAGAATAACTTGTGCTCAACAAGGAGCTTTACATTTTCTTAAGCCACTGTTTTAAATTAAAATACACGGCATCTGCTAAATGTTGCCGCAATAAATCAGGTGTTAATTTTCTTCTACGAAATAAACCACTGTAATCGTCCATACCGAAACAGTTCACGAACGACCACTGCCGTAAGTTATTGAGCCGATGGTTCTTATGTGGATTAATTAATTGTCAGTCTCCTTCAATAAAACACGTTGTCATTTAAAACTAAATCTAAATCACTAAAAGAGAGTTTAAAAAACTTTATAGAAACAACATGGAACAGCGAAATCCTGCGTTTTACATACAGTCAGCGCATCGTTTAATAAATGTAAAATACAACAAAAGATATTAAACAATAATAAAACTAACTCTGTTCCTACTCAAACAGTCATACCACGGATAAGAAGCAGGGTATATTTCATAGACTTGCACGTGCACCATTATAACTGCGTAGTAAAGTTTGCCTTTATCCAACCCCATAGAATAACTTTCCACCAGCTAAAACACTTTCCAGCCTGAAGCCAAAAACAGGTACCTGGCATCTACAGTACACTACACTTGGTCAGCCACACAATGCCACCGCCCAGTGAGCTTACAACAGCTGATTCAGTTCTACGCAACGTGGAGTTTACTTCCATAGGGAACGGTGACCCAAGCATAAGCCCGTGCGATATAGGCAAATAACACTTCACACTGGGAAAAGTACGAATCCACTTATATACGAGTTGTTCAATAAGCAATGCAACATCTTTTTCTGAAAACATGTTGGTTTAATTCAGGATTCCAATACACCACATTATTCCCCATTCTTATGGCTAAAAAACCCTGTTTTTGAACATAACATCAGTTCAGTGTGACGGCCTCACGCCAACTTAGTGGTAGGCCCTGTATGCCCGCACGGTACTGCTCAGCAGGTAGACGTCAGAGCCAACGGATTGCTGCATCCATAAACTCCCAGTATCCACGGACTGCTTTCCTCAGAGTGCATACTTCATTGGGCCGAAGAGATGAAAGTCAGAAGGTGCAAGATCCGGACTGTAGGGTGGAGGAGGAAGAACAGTCCATTGGGCAAGTTACGTGAGATCCTCTCAGGTGTGCAGACTTGTGTGAGGCCTTGCGTTGTCATGGAGACGATTACCTGAAGTGGTTTCTTCAGTTCCCTGAGGGTAGCACAACACACTTTCAAGTTGATCGTTCCACCATGAGGAAGGATATTAGAGTAACTCGTTCACAGTCCAGAAGATAGTCGGAGGGGCGGTTGTGTGGTGCCACTCCATGGATTTCCGTTTTGTTTCCGATTCGAAGTGGTGAATCCATATTTCAGCGCCTGTGGGTATGTTAGACAAAAATTGTCTCGATCTGCCTAGTAAACGCAAGCAATCCGCACAGATGATCCTTCGGTGCTTTTTTTATTTTATTTTCTGTTAGGCTGTACAGAACCCAGCGGATACACACCTTTGAGTGACCCCAACTGGTGGACGAGTGTGTGAGCACTGCCAACAAAGACGTAAGGTTGAGCAGCGAGGTGTCCATCACCTCGAGTGAGAGTATCCGCAGGTGCCAACAATGCAGGAGGCACAGCTGTTTGTGGCCAGTCAGCAGATGGCAGATCCATTGGGTTTGTACGACCTATTACCAATGATAACAGACGCCTCGCCCAACGACTCACCGTGCTTTTGTTCACTGCCGGGTCTCCGTACACGTACTGCAAGTGTCTATAAATACCTTCAAAGTTCTGGTTTTCCGCCAAAAGAAGCTTAATTACAGCTCTCTGTTTGGAACACGCCTCCATCAGAGATGCCATTTTGAAGGCTGCATGTACTGCCTATCGGAGTTTCATGAAATTGTAGGGGCTGGAACGGGATTATTATTATGCTCCACTGCACACTGCCGATTTTTAACCAAATTCGGTAGAAATATAATATGTATAGCATTACGTATTATATTTCAGACATCATACTGCCAACACAGCTGTCGTTGCATGTGTATCCATAAACACTGCTCGGCCTGAATTGCTGTGTGTCTGCCACAGTCATAGGTCACACTTCAGTGTAATCTCATTGAGACCTCGAGCCACTGACCTTAAAACATCATTAATAGAACACCGGCTATCTGTATTATTGGCTACGCGAACGTGTCGTGTATCCCATGGCATTCCGTACCATCGCAGCAGCTGGTAGATGACCTAAGTTATCCAGGAAAGTTCGTTCACATCGGAGCCTGCAATCACGGATACGGCCATAGTGATGGTGTGTGCAGAATTGGGACGCGCTTGGAAAGACTACTTGAACATCCCAGCGATTTTGCTGATTGCTCCTCTGTCGGCACACCCCTCGTGGCTTCCTCCTGGAGGCACCCCGCAACACTAGTTGCACTGTACGCGTGCCCAGGTGTCTTGGTGAAAACAAAGCCGTCTCAAGACGTAAGGGACGCTGCGTGGCTGCACGGGTAACTGCGGCCCTGCAAACAATACACTATATGATCAAAATTTTATTGACAGCGCATTTTAATGTATAATGGAGGACCAGGCAGATGTCAAAACGGGTGGGGGTATTGAGTAGTGAGTAGGGCAACAGTAATAGGAGAATGAGTTCATTAGGAGAGGTCATGACTTCGGACGTGGACTACTCCTTGAATGTTACACAAAAGGCATCAGTAACATTTCAACCCTTCTAAAGCAAATAATGAAATAATAAGCGACCAGTTGCATAAAAGAAATTTAATTTCTTTGCCCTTCTTCAGAAAGTTATACCTATAGCATTACTTGCAAGTGTCAACAATAAGATTTATACTGCAAAATGCCATTTTCATGTGATTCACAGTGTACGTTCAAAAACAGTATGAAGAAGCGAAACAACAAATGCAGACACCATGTCGGAACAGAAGCTGATTAACTCCTGTTCCTAGTTAAGCTACCGGTCTTAGCTGATTAGCTCCTGTTCTGAAATGATGTCAGCATTTGTTGTTTCACTTCTTTATACTATTTTTGTATGTACACTATGAATCACATGACAATGGCATTTTGCTGTATGCGTCTTATTGTTGACACTCGCAATTAATGCTGTAGGTAAAACTTTCTGAAGAAGAGCGCTAAGTGCCGGAAAACGGTAGAGAAATTAAATTTCTTTAATGCAGCTGGTTGCTTATTATTTCGTTGTATACGACTACAGTACCTGAGGATGGATAAAATACTACATTCTAAAGCTACCCAAGTCAACTGTCGGTATTGTGATTGTAAAGTGAAATGCGAAGGAACAGCAGTGATTTAACTAAGAGCAGGATAGAGGTTCCACTACCACAATTTAAAATAGCTTTGTAAGACTTAAAATCTGATAAGGCAGAAGGGATAGATAAGACACTGGAATTTCTAGTATCAATGGGGTAAGTGACAACAAAAAGGCTATACAGTGAAATAATAAGCAACCAGTTGCATAAAAGAAATTTAATTTCTTTACCGGTTTCCAGCACCTAGTGTCCTTTTTTTTAGAGGATTATATCTGTCACATTATTTTCGATTGTCAACAGTAAGATGCGTACATGAAAATGCCGTGGTGATGTGGTTCATAGCGTCTGTACAAAATTAATGTAAAGAAGCGACAAGTGAACTTCTGACAAATGTGAAAATTGAGATCACTGCGTCGGTTGTGGCTATCTGAAATCCGTGTATTGTACATATTGTTTGATGATAGTTCAGACCCATGCCTGTGTGGTAAAATCGTCGAACAAGATGTACTGATCCGGAAGATGACGTCATCGATAATCAGTGCCACTTCAGACTTAAAACCGACCACGTTTCGCTGCTTTCACTTTCCTTTCAGTTTGTTCCCCTAGTACCGCAAGCATAAAGACCAACGAAGTCAACAATTTACCCCATCCCACACCTCCTCCCCCCCCCCCCCCCAACAGGATCCACGGAACTGTGGTACGTGCGGGAGAGCGCATAATGCCTCCTCTATAGGGACGCCAGCTCCTGCGGCTGGCTGGCTCAGCCGTTTAATTAGCGAGACGAGTGGACGCCGGTGGCGGCGTTTCCCGAGCGAGCGCCGCCAGCCGCCCACTGCGCCGTGCTTACGAGAGGCAGTCGCGGTGGCAGTGGGCCTGTGCGGAAAATTTGAGTTTTCCCAGGCGCCGCCGTGCCGTCCGCAGTGGTGGGATCCCCGCGTTCCTGCTACCCGCAGTGCAGAATCGTGTCCAGCGGGCACCAGATGCCACAGCGGTCCCCTGCCCAGCGCCGCGTGCCCCGTCAAGACTGGGAAATACTGCTGAGGACTCCTCTGGAGCGGTCCTCAGCCGGCACACATTCATCCCATCCTGCCACGTTCTGTGGATACCAGCCAAGCTTGTTTCCAGCAGTAGAGATCGCAAGAACGAGTAAATCTCGACACATTTACAACGCTCCCAGAGACAGAAAAGTTTATTTCAGGAGTCGTCTATAATTTGGGCAAAGCTGTTTGCGTAATTTAACGAAGAACCTATGATTGCTTACTTACACTTCAGTTGTGAGAGTTATCCTCTTCGATGTTTATCATCCTTCTAGACTCTCTGTGAGCGTAATCCTGAGAGAAAAGTATTCGAAAAATAGGCTGAAGTACTAGATTTCCCGTGCTGTTAAGTATAAAACGCTAGTTCTTATTAACGTACCGGTATCCCCCCCCCCCACCCTCTCCTATCACACCCTGTTCTTTAAGGAATCGAACTCCGTTTTAAGAAAAGCTACTCTTCCACGCATCTCAACGTTTTTGACGTCATATCTCCTGTGCAAGGTACATTCAGTTTTTTTTTTTTTTTTTTTTTTTTTTGTTATGCATTTTGTGTCCAAAGATATCGACTTTGGCGATTTTTCTTCTAGAGTGGAAAGGTGTGAGAAATAGTTACACTGTATTGTGTATTCGCTTGCAAGGAGACTTGGGCTCTCTGTGGGTCCTTGAGTCCTTTGAGGGTGTTGGTTAGGTGGTTGTACGACTGATTGACAGTGACTACATGTAACATATGGAGTAACTGAAGATTACATCATCTTTTATGGTCGGTCCTATGGAGGTTCAATAATCGCTAGAGACACCTTGTATTAGGGCCAATGTCGTGGTAGGGCTTGGCCTACATTTGCAAGTCGTCCGACATTCCCTCGATACTCGTCTAATTTGTGAAAAAGACAAGTTGCATGGTCTTTTATCTTCTTAGCGACGTATTTTACTCCAGTCACCTCTTGTGTTTCTCTCATGCCGGCCCACCTTGGGGCATCTGGGCTCCACTTCAAACATCTGTTCTGTAGTGGCTGCAAACTGCGTACATTGAAGTCACATGTTGTTCCCCAAGACGTCGAGCCGTACAGCAGGGAGGGTTGCACTGTTTCTCTACAAAGTTTAATTTCGTTGACAGGTTTACATTTCTGCTCGTGGAAAACGGCGTGAGTGCCGGGATCATCTTCATAGTATTCAATTCTCTCGCATATGAGTGGGGTAAAAGTTATCTTTGTATTCAGTATCATTCCCAGGTATTTCGTGTCATAGTCCAGGGTACTGGTTGTCGATTGATGGCAAGTCGTATCCTCAGTTCGGGCCGTTTCTCCGTAAGCAGTATTGCTACAGTTTTCGTGCGGTTTAGGGTGATTTTATTGCTCTTTGTCCATTTTACGGTGACGACAAGTTGTTGCTGTATGCTGTTGACAAGTTGTTCGATGTTCCTTGCAGAGGCTAGAAAGACCGTGTCATCGGCATACAGACTGACGGTAACGTAGGTACATTCAGTGGCCTACGTGAATACTGCTGCAGAATATGTTGCGAATATAATTATTAATAAAGAAGTAATAAATGAAAACGTCATACATGAACGTGAACTGTCATTTCAAAGATAGCAAAAAAGTAGTAGGCGATAAGTTTCTTTCCATAATTTTTTGGCCACAAAAACTTTCCTGAAGGTTTGAAATTGTTAGTGAAATTTGTTGCAAGTCGGTAAGTGTTCTTGTTCCCAAATACTGAATGGATTAGATATCGGTAATTTTCGCGCCGTGAGTTACACTGCATACAGAAGACATAAGCGTAATTCCTAACTTCAAAATTTCACTTTTTGAGTCAAACCTTTAACAAGATTATACCTCTTACGTATATGCCAGCATTTTAAATTTTTAATTCGGTCAGCAGTTCTGTGAAATAATGGAAATCAAATTTTTATCTTCCTTTGAAGCTGTTAGATGCGCAACTTGCAACTGAGATTGTGACTGTACACCTTGCAACGTTTTAGCTCTTCAGAAACCCTGAGTTGCCGGTAGGCGAATGTGTAATTTAGTAGGGCTGTAGCTGTAAAGTCGAGAGTTGAATTATTCTAATGATTCTTAATAGGCCAATTCCAAATTTCTTGGACAAATGGAAATGTTACTTAATAAATATTCAATAATAATCTTAATTAATTTACATTTTCTTATTTTTAATCACTGTTCATATGAAAATGGAAATAATCAAAATAAACTGAAATTTGTTTCGAAACTGTGGAGCAAGAAATAAAAAGTAAAATAGTTTTTACTTCTAGACATTGAGCTATATTACTGGTGAATACGTATTTTTCCATGTAACAAAAGGCATTTTATATGTATGTATCAAATTTTTATTCGTTTTCTTATGACCAGGCGTTCAAAAAATCGTTATTTATACAAATGTGTTACCCAATATCTTTTAAGTATTACCTCTGTTTTCTAATAAATATGGAATCTAAATTAACGTAAAATAAAGTTCCACATTTGTTGAACTGCTTAGTTTAGTTTCTTTAATCTATTTTGCCATGTAGGTCTCTCACTTAATGTATTATCACATATATATTTAATTTCTATCAAGAATATGATTTCTTCTTTTCCTGCTGTAATTTCTTTTGATAGAAGTGGGCTGAGTTATTGCATTGTCTTTTTTTTTGAACGAAACTCTAAGGCCGGTTTTCTAAGCTATTTCTCGTAACGATTTAACCTATTGTATAGTTTCTTGAGCACTATTGGTTAGAAGAGCAAAATGATCAGTAAACACCAAGTAGTTTAAACTTGCACCACTTTTGGATGATCCATTTCCAATGCTCTTCGTGTTATTCACTTAAATTTCTCATTAAATGTTGCACTACACTGTCAAATAGTAATGGCGATGGGCTGACAGTCTGTCTTAAGCCTTTTTAACTTGAGTATTGATTTGATGTCGGTTAGAGTAAGGTTTATTAGTTTAAATCCTATCAATGAAGTTCTGTCTTCCTCAGAATTTTTAATACTGAAGATCTATGGAACAATTATATGATTTCTTAATGCCTACAAATGTCACTGAAAGAGGTCTGATCAGTTTCCCAACTCCTGTTCTAGCTGTATCTTGATTCTTCCTCATGCCGTCTTGTATGTGGAGTCCAGGAGAGAGATTCGTCTGTAGTTGTCCAGATTACACTTATACCCTTCTTGTGTACTGGGTGGATGATGGACATGGCCCATTGTTTCGTGAATTGTTAATTTATTCAAATACATGCTAGAACCGTGTGTACGTAGGTGCTCACTGTGTCCTGGGACGATTAGATACATGCTACTGCTAAAAGATATAAAATTCTTTGTCTCGGCTGATTGCTTATAGTCTATCACGTCACTCCATGACTGTCAAAGGCTGTGTTGACATTAAAATATTGGACGGAGGATACAGCAAGATGTTGCAAAATAGATGCCAAAGTAAACTACACATGGACAAATGGGAGAGTGGAAGGGGCTGGGAGGTGGAACAGCTAAGCACCAACTGACATTGCCATCTCCTTGAACTATCTTCCGCGGGTCCCATCCCATTCCCAGTGCCTCTTTGTCATGTAATAACTTAGCAGTTTAACGCACGTATTGGGTATATTCGTGGATGTTTCTGCACATCATATTCCAATGTCTATCAGCCATTACCGATGAAGAAAGCTGCGTGTTTGACTGTACCAGATTAACTGATACAGGTATCTTTTACATTTTAACAGTTATATATATATATATATATATATATATATATATATATATATATATGTGTGTGTGTGTGTGTGTGTGTGTGTGTGTGTGTGTGTGTGTGTGTGTATATTAACAGTTTTATATATATATATTTTTTTTTTTGCATGAAATACTCAGTAAAGGAGTTTCTGAACTGCAGCCAACTGCGATCATTCAAAATTCCAGCTGTGATAATGTTACCAATAATAAGCCAAAGACCTATGTACTTTCTGTGCCAACACTCAATGAGAATCTGTAGCCGAGTTTGTTAGCAGTTTGGAAACAGAATTCTGACGTACATATGAGAAATCTAAAAACCTTTAAAGTTGAAATACTGAAGTTGTACAAGCCACGTGAAAAACTGCTCCACAAATACTGATATTCATCTAGATGGTTTGATGCTTTCCATCTCTGATTCCTCCCGTGTGCCAGTCTCTTTATCTCAGAGGCGCAGTTATATGGTGGATAGAACCCAGTCTCTCTCGACAGCTACAGTTTTTACACTGTACGGCTGCTTTTGGTATCGTGGAAGTTACTCCCTAATCTCTTAACGCGTCAGGCGACCTGTCCTTTCTTGTAGTCAGTGTTTCGCGCATATTCCTCTGCTCGCTAGATCCCCCAAGGACCTCTTCTATTCTTACTACATCGGCCAATTTAATTTTCAGCATTCTTCTGGAACAACACATTTCAAACATGGATTCTCATATATCCTGGATTTTCCACAATACGTGATTTACTTCCGTACAATGCTGTCCACCAGGAGTACATTCTCAAATTTTACTTCCTCTAATTAGAGCCTACCTTTGATAGAAAGATACTCTTTTAGGGAGGAATATTCTCCTTACACATGGTAATATACTTCATACGCTCTCCTTACATTGTGCGCCCAGTGTTATTTCACTTGCAAAGTAGCATAATTCCTTCACTTCATCTAAACTCATGCTCATAAATTAAGGACAATGCTGATGCATCGTGAAACAATGCTCTGGTGGGCGGTTTGCGGGTTTAAATGACCTCGGGGAATGACTGTTGGCTGCATTTGACCTGCGGTTCGCACGGTGGCGCTGGCAGCAATCTACATACGCAGAGATGTGTTGGTGCATGTCAGAGTACGGTGCAGCGAGTAAATGTGCAGACGTTTTCAGACGTACTGTTGGTAACTGTGTGTTGTAAATGGCTCAAAGATCACATATTGATGACGTCATGAGAGGTAGCATACTAGGGCGACTGGAGGCCGGTCAAACACAGCAGGTCATAGCATGGACCCTCCGTGTGCCACAAAGTAGGATCTCAAGATTAGGGCAACGATTCCAGAAGACAGGAAACGTGTCAAGGCGCTACATTACGGGACGTCCACAGTGTACAAAACCACAAGAAGACCGATTTCTCACCATCATTGCCCTCAGACGGCCATGGAGTACTGCAGGTAGCGTTGGTCGGGACCTTACCACAGCCACTGGAATAGTTGTTTCCAGACACACAGTCTACAGACGACTGAACAGACGTAGTTTATTTGCCCGGAGACCTGCAAGGTGCATTACACTGACCTCTGGTCACAGGAGAGCGCTCAAATCCTGGTGTCAAGAACACAGTACATGGTCATTGGAACAGTAATCCCAGGTTATGTTCACGGACGAGTCCAGGTATAGTGTGAACAGTGATTCTCGTCGGGATTTCATATGGCGTGAACCAGGAACCAGATACCAACCCTTAATTGCCTGGAGGTCGTGGTTTCTTGGTATGGGTTGGGATTATAATTGTGCACGTACACCCCTGCATGTCTTTGACAGAGGAACTGTAACAGGTCAGGTGTATCGGGACGTCATTTTGTACCAGTATCTTCGCCTTTTCAAGGGTGCAGTGGGTCCCACCTTCCTCCTGATCGATGATTACGCACGGCCCCACATAGCTGCCATCGTGGAGGAGTACCTTTAAACAGAAGATATCAGGCGAATAGAGTGGCCTGGCTGTTCTGCAGACCTAGTCCTCATCGAGCACGTCTGGGATGCTCTCGGTGGACATAACGCTGCACGTCTTCAAACCCCTAGAACACTTCAGGAGTTCCGACAGGCACTGATGCAAGAATGGGATGCTGTACCCCAGCAGTTGCTCGACCACCTGATCCAGAGTATGCCAACCCCTTGTGCGGCCTGTGTACGTGTGCATGGTGATCATATCCCATATTGACGTCGGGGTACATGCGCAGGGAACAGTGGCGTTTTGTAGCAAATGTGTTCGGAACGTTTTTCTCAACTTATCGCCAACACCTTGGACTTACAGATCTGTGTCGTGTGTGTTCCATATGTGCCTATTCTATTGGGACCAGTCTTGTGTAGTGCCACGTTGTGAGGCACCATATTCTGCAATTATCCTTAATTTATGAGCATGAGTGTGCTACGTGGTCATAATTCCGATGTCAAAGTTTATCGCTAGTCTCATTTCTGCTGCTCGTTGATGCTTTCTCAGTCAATATTCTGAACTCGTTATTGTGTTCTTTCTATCCTGGAACTCACTGAGGATACCTGTGTCATCAGCGAATCTTATCGCTAACTTCCACTCGTTCTGAATTTTAATGTCAGACCTCAAGCTTTATTTTATTTCCATCATTGATTCTTCTATTTACAGTTGCAGTAGTGGGCACAAAGACTGAATCTCTGTCTTATGCTGTTGGTTTCATGGAAACGTGGAAGTGAGTTTGAACATTAATGTGGTAAGTATTATTGTTGAAATTAACTGGATTGCGATATTATACACTTTTGCTAACATGAGTATGTGGGCACAGCTTTAGAATAACACAAAATGTACATTTCCGAATTAGACACCAACAACAAATAAAATCCGCTGTGAAAAAAAGGAATTTGTAGATTTTCATGTTATTGGGGTGGAGGATATGGGTTTTTCAAAATGAACTATTAATAAACGACTAGAAGAGAGGCCTTAGAGACCGTTAAACAACCCAGAAATATCAATAACAAAGAGTAGAGTTTGAAAATGAATGACATTTGGATCCCAGCGCTGAAGTAGATGTGTAAGAGTCTTTCACCAAAACGTGATAGAAACAGAGGACAACTACAACCGACAAAGGCCAATTGCGCCCAGGTTGTCGAAGCGTGTGATGTCATTCTAATGCGTGAAAGCACTCGTTAACGGAATTTTGATGCAGTCAGTAGCGAGCCAGATTATGAATCGGGAAATCAAGCTGAGATTCTCCTCGAAAATGTCCTCTGGAGATAGGGGCGAAATGTTGGCCTTTAATGGAAAACTCATATGACCACGACATAATAGCCTGGAGTATTTTAATAATCATGATGTTTCTGGCCGTGAGAGTTTACATTTTACAATTTCTTGAGTGTCGTTGATGGATCACGTCTTTGATTTTCTCCATTCAAGATGGTTTGTACATCGTTACTGAGATATTGCGTCATCATTTTAACTTAAAAGACCCTAAATAGTTCGCTTGAGAATTTATATTACATTCCTCATGGGAACTGGCTAAGACAATTCAAGCACCACATAAAAGTTTTCTTTCTTATCAAACAATGAGTAACGATCTACTAGAGACCATATTATCGTTGCGTGATTCGCCGAATAGTGTCAAATCGAAAGATTTGCAGCCGGCGAACGGTCTACCCGACGAGAGGCCCTAGTCACACGATATTTTTTATCTTTGCATGAAATGGGAAAATCAAATCATCCCTAAAACTGATTGTTCTTTTGGTAGAGCAGTGATAATGGCGTATTTTTGGCAGTAACAAAAGTGCCTCATTTACTCACAGGCTGCAGTCTTGGCTTGACATCGCAAATATTTATAATAGAAAAATATCTGTCTTTGGTACTGGTGTACAGGCCCCAATACAAATATTCCCGTGGACAGCAGATACCGATTAAGTGAACATTCGTCTGTCAATTTCCGCGATCCTTCCAAGAAAATTTCGTGCTTTGTTCTTTGAAACCAGTGCCACTGCAGCTGACAAAAAGCTAAGATTTACAACAAAAAAAATGGTTTAAGGAATTTCAGCTGTTTCTGATGGCAGCGTCCACCACAATAGTTAAGTGGGTGGCGTAGGTGACTGCCATATGGAAGACCCGGGTTCCATTGCCGGTGCTGCTGGAGTTTTCCTTTGTGGGAGGACTGGCAGGGGGGGGGGGGGGGGGACCTGACAGTTGTGTAACCAATTGAGGAACTACTCGGCCGAGCAGTAGCTGCTCCACAGTCTGGAAAATCCTTCCATTACCGTATCCGCATAATGCAAGGCCGAATATGACATGGCGGACAGTAGACATCCCTCGGGCCTTCACGGTCTGACGAGAAATTATTAATCTAATGGCAGCGCCTCTGCTTCTGCCGCCACAAGCGGCGCGTATTTAGGTGACATAGCACCACGCGAACGGTAGCTATAATAGTGCAGCACAGCAGTCTGAAGATCAGGACAGAATCGCCCATGTCCACAGCACTTAGGAGCCAGTGCCTTCTGACTGTGGTCTGTGCCAGGCAAGTGTTGGTTGCGGCACCAGGGGTCAGGCATGGTGCACCAGCTGACCTTGTTTTGTACTGGCATGACCGGCACAGGGAGCTGACGGCGTGGGTGCGATTCCGTGTAGTTACAGGATGTGATGCTGTTGTCACCATCAGGCAAGACAGTCACAGTCGAGCAGAGTTTGCGGTTGGAGTCAGTCAGCGAAAACGGAAACAACCTGCAAGTTAGAGCTCGAGCGTACCCTTCTGGAGACAGAGCTAGTAGCGTGGTCGAGCAGTGAGGCAGCAGGCCTAGAGGACGACCGAGACAGGTTGTGGCTCGCCGTCGACACGATGCATCCCCCTGGTTAGAGCAGGGGACCGTGTTTACATACGTCCAGAGGATACGGTGTAGCTGGGAGCGTGGAGTTATGACGCTGTGGTTCCTACCCTTCTGAAACCATCACCCCAGAATGCCTCAGATATTAGCTGTCACTCTCTCCCAACCATCATCAACTTATTTACTTTTCCTAGATGTTTTATTAAGCCATTATGAAACGAAATAACCTTTTTTATGGAGTGATGAACCAATTCTCAGTGCACTGTGACTGCTACCCACAACCTCTCCTCGGAAAAGACGTTGAGGGTAGACATTTACTACAAAACATGCTTCCTCTGTACCACTACTATCGTTAGTGACACTTGTTCACACTCACCTTAAACCACAATTCAGAATCAACCAAGTTAAAATGTGTTCACTGTTTTTGGTGTTTGTAAATCACTCGATTGCTGGAATCCTTACTCGTGAAATGGCAGAAATTGGCAGACTTCAGGCTGCCAATTTTTTGTGTCTGATCACTGCCACTATTAATAATAATAATAACAATAATAATAAAACTGTATAGGTCCCACAGAAGTGTGGTGGCCATACATAATTACTGCTACGTTGTTCTGTCAATGAGTTCGTTTGTTGTTACTAAGGGATTAATCAAGCTCAAATGGCTCAAATGGCTCTAAGCACTATGGGACTTAACATCTGAGGTCATCAGTTCCCTAGAACTTAGAACTACTTATACCTAACTAACCGAAGGACATCGCACACATCCATGTCTAAGGCAGGATTCGAACCTCCGACCGTAGCAGCAGCGCGGTTCTGGACTGAAGCGCCTAGAAGCGCTCGGTCACAGCGGCCGGCGAATAATCAAGCAATTTCTCTTCTATAGCAGGAACGAAGTACCACTCGGAAACGCATTTTCATGAGATATTTAACAATATGTGATACACATGTCTCTGTTTTACAGTCATCGGTGCATGACACAAAAAAGTACGTTTGTTGCGAATGGACTAAGTGAGGTAGATGTTATACACTCGTTACACAAACTGTAACCTTCACCACACTGCGCCATCCATTAATGTCAGTTTTGAAATAAAAAATGTAATTATTGGTAACTAATGTAATCATTATTGCAGTGGAACAAAATAGTGATAATAGCAATTATCTGTTAAAAATAAATTAGTGTTGTAACCGAAACCTAATTACACATTTTTCTTTCTGCCCCACAAAAAATTTCATTTTAGCCCTTAGAAGATCCATGTTGCGAACCACTGCGCTAGTGCAAATGCGGTTTAAGTTACAACTGTTGGAAGAAAGTGTGTAGCGGAGAACTGTGCTGTCTCGTCATGCTAAACGTCGAGCGTGTGCTGGCATAGTTAAATAGTCAATGGTTTACATTGATAATAAACTACGTGGCCGCTATTGGGCCTGTAATTTGTGGACGAGTGCTTTGTATGACTGAAGTATATTTTTGTAAAACACGGGAGGCTGATAGTAGGATGAAAACTGTAAATCATTGCCTTATCTTTGGAAGTGTATTTCAGGGATAAGTTTCATAGTGACTGACGTTGCTTTTCTTCTGTCTTTCATATAGAATCTACATTTGGTTAATAGGTCACTGTAGATTGTGTTTGTCGGTCTATGTTTCCAGGTTATGTCAGTCTATTATCGCGTTTCGGAAAACTGATATTGCGTCATCAACGTTCTTTGCATTCAGAATCAACTTGCAAATATTTTATTTTTGATTTGATGATTAGATTTGGGCCGAGATCATTTTCAGATCAACTAGTCATCGAATGAAAAATAAAATATTTGCGACCTGGACTGATTTTTCGTTCTATTCCTTAACAGAAGTTGCTGACATTCAGACAGTTTCAGATACGACCACCGTTCACTTTAAACAAGCTTCATCATCGGGAAATTAATTGTACCCCCTTATTCCTACTCCTTGCATCAAATCATTGCATTTTATTCTCTTGCTAAACGTAGGATAAATTGCCTTAATGACACAAGTCGCCAACTAAGTAAACACATAGCTGTAATTAGTGCTTACAGCAATCAGAGGTCATATTAGATTTAGAATATACCTTTTACGGTAGATCTAGACTTTTATCCTTTGTCCTTTGTCCTTTGAATACCTTTTAAACTCAGCGGACAGTTTTGGAGGCCGTTAAGTAATAAAATTGTATTAAAAGAAAACAGCGAACTGAGAACGCTCATACCGAAAATATAGGTGCCAAAATATCGCTGCTTACAGAATTACTGACTTTATTAGGCAGTAGACGCAACATTGCAGGTACTTGTATATCACAGTTTGCCAGAGCAGACAGAGAGAAGCCTAGTTTATGAACCCTCAGCAAAACCGTGACTGCTAAATGGTTGCACAGGGGACGATTTCTGAACAGGCGTCATGCATGAAGGCAAGTATTGGTGACCGCGCATTGCTGGTAAGGGAGCTTAGTTGGTTACAAAGTTATAAAACAGGAACAGATAACGGCAGGACCACGCATACACACGTGTAGAACGAGCAGGTACTAGAATTTTCTGGAATCGAGAGCACTGCAGGGCAGGTAGTTTGCTGTCGTAAAATGTTTCAGAAAGTTGAGATAGCTAAGGATTGCAGAGACTGTTAATTGATTATAATTTCCACTACACTTCGGCAACAGCATAGTATCTAAATGTACAATTAGATGTATCAGCTACAAAAATAACATATGTACCAGAAGCATTTTTGTCTTAGACTCAATATGTCGAACTGGGCAGTGACTAAATTATACATTGTGCTCCAATGATTTATTGTTAAGACCATATAGAATACAGAAAATCCTACAGACAGAACTGCGAGATAACGATCTAATGGTTGTATATTAAAATCAAATTTTTTATCGGGAAAAAAACTTTCATATTATAACAACAATTCACACTCATAGGAACTGTTCAAAGTAATGACCGCTAGTCTCAAAGAAAATAAACCATTGACAGAACAGAAATCTGGTTTCAAAATTTGAGCATCATTACTTGCACCATTGGTTCATTACAAAATTATAATTGCTGCGCTAGCAGTAATTCCACAGTCTACCCTTTGAAGTGCGCATTTCTCAGGCAAAGTGATGGTTTTAACTGTTGACTCACCTCCTTTACAAACCACCGCCATATCCCCTAATTCTTCGGTGCGAACAGTGATTTCTAGAGAGACTATGACACATTTCTGTGGCTTGAACTCATAATTCTCTCAGAGTTTTCTAACCACGCCGATGGATTTTTTTCCAGTTATGATGATGCCTGTCTTGAAACTGGTGTCTGTACAATCGTTGGGCTTCCCTGACTCTACATCTTGCTGCGTTACATACTGAATGTATATTAGATTGGATTCCTTTAGGAAGCGTTGAGCTGACTGACTATGAAATGATTATAATCTGCGATTACCACAGCAAATGGTCGCTTATCAGTCTGCATTTTACTGCAGATCTTGCTGTTGCCAGTCATGTAGACCCAGAAAGCTTGTAAATACACTTGTTAAAACGACCGTAAACATCCTGTAGCTCAATTCACACCGAGGCTGCTGTTTACAAGACTACACAGCCAGCCACAGTGCACGACATAGACAGTCAAAGATGCCTCCATATCCTTCGTTAGAAATTGCAATTTATAGCAATTGCACATAAAACCTCTAGTTACAGCCCAATTTTACATCAGACTTGGGGAAGCCCAATTCACATTGTTTCTCATTAACCAGACAGTGCTTTGTTACCTAGACTTCACATCTGCATTAATTCAGTCTGGTTTCATTTATTCAGTGCACAATTTGTAATTATACGTATATTCGCACTTTTACATTAATATTTTCTATTTTACTTTTATTTTTTTATGCGAAATTGATGTAAATTGTAATTTGTATCTGAAGGTAAGAAGCATAGTGGGCGCCTTTTATTATCTATGACGTACATTATGGCTATCTGCGTACGCTTGTAAACAGCAGCCTCAGTTTGAATTGAGCTATAGACAGTTTAGGTCCTGTTAAATACATGTTTATATACATTCTTTCAGAGTCTGTGGGACACTCAAGTAGGTTTCCATAAGCAACTTCGAGCACTTTCCGTGTAAATTAAAAAATGTTTTCTTATCAAGAATAAATCTCCAAAGTTCCTCACACGTTTCTTTATGCACCATGTATAGCGCCCATTGATGTACTGCTTGAACTGTTTGTTCCATTTTCATTACGGGTAATTATCATTCCACTCATTTCCCATTCAGGGACGATCGAACTTTCATTCTAAGTATTTAAGGTTTTGAAAGATGTGACTCACTAATTTTCTAGCCTGATACTCCTACACCACCTTTCGGTGCCTACCTTGGCCCCCAATTATTGGTTGGTTCGTTGGGTTCGAAAGAAAAGGACCAAACTACACAGTCATCAGTCCCCATAATAATTGAAGAGTGAGAAATGGAGAAACCTACTGACACCGCCGACGTTCGTCACTAGCTGTAGTTTGCTGCATGTACCTGAAGAAGTGTTAAGATGAAAACTGGAGGCCACATAATAGACTATGTGTAGTAACTGTGCTACTAAGGAAACAAAATAACGCGTGACTTATTAAGCAAGGAAGGCACCAGAGACATACTAGAACAGATAAAGAAAATCTTACACATCAAAAATGTACCACCATGAAATATAAACCTCAACTTGACAAACTTATTTCTTAAAACCGTACATATGAAGCCTGATCTCACATAGACTCAACGATTGTGGGAAATACAGAAGAAATGAAACTGGAAACATTTGATATGTGGTTTCACAGATAGAAACCTTCCATCTAATCAAAAATTTTCCAACGAGTTCCACAAGTTGTGCGAAGGTACAATAAAACATCTCTACGTAGTGTAGAAGAGTTTCCTATAATGATTAACAAAGCTACAGATATTCACATACTATCTGACTCAGATCGACGTTTTTTATTCAAAAAGTCTCTGAGATCATTGTAGGCCATGAAACTTGTCTTTCACAGCCCGAGCTCCCTCACCGTTGCTCTGCTTTTGGTACGCTACTTCTGGAAAACACATCTTTATATAACAAACCTGGGATGAGGTAGGATGGCCTCTTAAAAATTATTACACTCGTCTAGTATAAGTAGACTATGTTGTTGAGATTATTTGTCCCCGTTTAGGATGGTATATCTGAGGATCGCGATCGAAACGACGTATGTGTAACAGCAGATTACAAAAAACCTTCACGAAATCAACTAATTCATGATAATCTTGTTCCCAACGTGCTCTTTTCAAATTCGCAACAGTCAAGGGAAAATAGACACACAGGCGAGCATAATCGCACCCATCTAACGAAGCCTGTTGAAATACTATGCAGCGTGGGACTCTACTCAGTAAACGACAAGATAGTAAAACACTGTTAGGCACAGTTCTACACAGGATTTTCCACTTCTGTATGTTTTCACATTCAATGTCGACGGTAAGCCTATCGACAAGTATCCAAACGACAAAGGGGAGGCTACGACGTTCGGATTACGGATTTATGTCAAACTTTGTACAGTTTTAGTAGTCCATTAACAAACCATAATGTGTAAGTAGTAAGGCGTACTAATTAGGTTTTACACGTCAGTGTGGTACCAGTGCATTGCAACCCTACGCACTAGATGGCAGCATCATCGAGTTCAAGCTCCGTAATCGGTGGATTGCTAGTTCAAGTGCCGCTCACGTTTTTTTTTTCTTTTTCTTAAGTGATATTCATTCAACACTAGTTAAATTTTTTTACATATCGCATTTGAAAGGTAATATGATCAAAAGACACGCACATTTTGCATGAACTTTTTTCAATTTCCAATGTCATTTCGTTGTTTACTTATTTTTATTATCACATTATATTTATGACTATCGACAAGTAAACGACCAAAATGTATGTCTGTGGTATACCTGCAATAGGATAAAGTACCGAGAACTGCTTTGTACCTAGACACTTCGACCTGTAGCAACAGATTTCAGGGGTAAGGGGCAGGCTTGAAAATCTCAAGTAAAACATGGACAAATAATGTGTATTTTCATGTTTTCGCGGCTCAAAAACTGTCCCATAAAATTTCGGGTGTGCAGCCGCATAACTGCCACTAACTGCGGGGGCGTCAGTCACCTCGGCTCACTCTGAAGATGGTTGTACGGTACTCAGCCGAAATATTAGAAGAAGAAACTCATTTTAGGTGGTTGCACGCCCGAAATTTTACGGAACAATCGATAAACAACTCTATTTACTACTGATGCGTTCGGGTCGTCTCGATAGAACGGCTAGCACACGTCGAATTAGGTGCTCCGAGGTGGACGGAGGAACTGTGTCAGTGCAATATAGTGACACGCAAATACACACTTTATTGCTCTGCTATAGTTAACTAAAGGTGTTCAGCAACTCGTCGGATGCGCTTGTGGACAGATACAATCAAGCAGTGACCTACCACGGTTTACTGGATACGTTCTTCCTGGGCGCCACACTGTCAATCACTATAGTAAACACTTGTCCCTATGCGAAGTTTGTAGGCGACTCCACTTGCAGACTAAGTCTCACAGACTTATCTCCACTGCGAACTTTAGCTACGAACCACAATCCTGGAAGTCCGTAGTCGAACCGTCGTACATCATTCCTGCCGCTTACCATTGCGCGGAAGTCCATGTCACTGACGGCGGCCCTTGTGGTTGACGGCGAACTTCAAAGCGCCCGCCCGCGGCCTCAGGTGGAAACTGTCTCAGCGTCCATCGGCGAGGACAAAACAAATAATACAATCAGTTAGAACATGCCAGAACATAAGGGTGCTACACGATTATTCGTGGAATGTGCAACATTAGAAGTTGCAGGATTATACTTTTCATACAGACACGGAAAACATCAATTAAAACAGGTTCTGCTACATCGAATGAATGCAGTTATCCTACATGCAAAAGGAATCTTCAGAGTTACAAATAAAAAACAAAGCTAGTTAACATTTTGAAACATTTTCCTTTCTGGCGACAGTTTGGATGCAAAGCGCGCATAACGCAACGTTTTCGTAAACATCGGTGCCGAAAACTGACGACGGACTACAGAATGTATTTGAACAGCGTCACCACGAGAAGCAATTTCTCGTTCGTCGCCAATCAAAAATGAATTGAAACATCTTGAGTAGCTACTTGACTGAGAGATAGCACCTCCGGTCACGAAAACTGACAACTGACTGGGAGAGTGGTGTGCTGACCACATGCCCCTCCATTTCCGTATCCAGTGACGCCTATAGGCTGAGGATGGCTAGCGGTCAGTCAGTACTGCTGGCTCTTCCGAGGCCGGTTCAAATGGAGCTTTATTTTTCCCTGAACGTGATTTCAGATTGCTCTTTACTTGGGATTCTAGAGATACTGAAAGAAGTATAAGTTACACGTAAACTTCAGTAGGAAAATATGTGTAACCAAAAGCACGTCAAAAATAAATAATGTAAGAATATTCGATTCCACATGATCTTACTGTGGAGAAACCATTGACGCACGAACAGACTGACTCCGTCACATTCACGGAACTTACAGTAACATGTGGAGAAAAGGACAAAGTTAGAATTTATAGCACAACTTACCCATCATCACACCAGACCTATAATTTTCCATTAAGCCACTGTTCATTGCTTTCATCTATATGTAAGTATAAGAAATTACGACGGATACTGTAGATGAAACAACATACATTCTTTTGTATACGAAAGACGTAAATAAAAATGTGGAAAACAACACTCACTTAGCCATTCTCCCTCCCCTCATTTTTACGAACATACATAATTATGAGCATATGTTTATGGAGCGCCTGTCCACGTAGATTTGTAATCACGGCGATTATTGCTGTTTAACCAAAGATGTTTTTATATCTCATCGCAGAAACCTAAATTGATGTTCTGCGTGCATCATCTAAAACACGAGTCAGGAGGTGATCGTTACATTGTTACTAAAGTGGTCAGAATAACATGTGACTCATTTACTCATCTAAATGAAAGGTTTCGTGTTTCAATTACACCTGGCAAAATGTAAGTAATGTATTTTTCCTTGTATAAACAATAACAGAACGTAGCTGAACGAAAATACGTAAATATTATCGTGAAGGCTACATTGCAAGCATAAGTTTAATATAATATCTCCTACAGATTACTTTAGCGACTCAGCGTTCCCTGCTAAAAATATTGCTCTTACGAAATGTAAATGCATATGTAGATTAGGCTGGGCTATAGATGAATATCCCGTAGAAATCTGTGCAGTAACTGATGGATTGTAAATAGGGGAACCATCCAGTTCGTAACTAAGAAATGTTCGTCAAAAGATATTATTGCTGTACAAGGGAGAGCAATCATAGTTGTAATATAAGTGCATAGGAATGAAGACCGATGTCTCATTTGACGATTCAAGAGAAACACCTAATCACGAAAATAGTAGATGTCAATTACTTTAATGTTTATCCAGCCGCTGAATATATATTTGTGTATGGACACATCATTTGTTGCAAGTGACGTCACAACCTGATTAGATTATTGCTGAATGTGCTGCTCAAATATATGAAGGTTACAGTGTTTAACGATGGGCCGTCTTTTACGTCCCATTCATTTTGAAAGTCCTTGGGGGTCGATGCTTGTGTGTGTATATGAATGGGAACGGTCGTCGATGCTGACATCAATTTCGTTGGGAGGCACTGGAGGATTGTGAATGGTCTGCAGCTTTTTATTACAATGTGGACTGCAGTGGTTCGATCGTATCCTAAATTGGCGATTGTAGATTCCAAAAACGATGAGTCATTTCACCCCAACAATGAGTAAAGTGATACTGGACATTTACTGCCGTGTCGATGATAGCAGACGAAAAACAGAAAGAGAGAGGGAGAGACAAAAAAAAAAAAAAAAAACAATACGCTACCATCGCATGACTGTCTCCACAATCAGAAGTTTCGCCGACCGTGAGAGCTACAGTTAAAAATGAAGTCGCAGACAATCGTTGGCTGGGGAGCACTGAATGTTCAGCCGTCTTATCGGAAAGACATTCCCTCCTAGTGCACAATGACCACCCCTCTTTCGCAGGGCAAGTGCCCTGTTTTAAGTGTATTTGTCCAGCGTACGTGCCTGTTGTGAGTTTGTGTAGAATTTTATAGGATGTGTTGCTGACGAAGATTTGACAGCAAAGAGAGAGGAAGAAACCCAGTGGCTAAGTGTAGCCTACTCTTCTCCAATAGCACCTAAGAGGCTACCAGCCGTCACCTCCACAGAATAAGTCTGATGGATCACTATGGACAATGTCATATTGATCGCTCCATGTCTGTGGAGAGCATAGAAATACATTCCAGGTAACTATGGTAAAGTGTTACCAAAATGAGCCTCTCTATGGCGGTGATGTACTGGTGACGAAAATTTATTGTACCACATGGTGATCCCCATTCGGAAAAACGCATATGGTATGGCGCATTTTAAATACTCACAGATGTAACATTTTTTCTGTAAATCGGATAGGGTACAGAAAGATCTTTGCTTGCAGTTTGAGATATGAATGATATCGCTGTATTCCTGTATTTACTTCATGAAGTTCGATACAGTAGCGAAGCAGAGGTTAGAGAGACAATGCACTTCATACAAACCGACTATGGGCTGGTACAACATGCACCACCCAATGGGATATGACGAACTGAGTATCTAAGGGAATAAGTGGTATTGGAACAATCCTGGTAGACCGTGGGTACCATCATATCGAACAAAAAATGGTTCAAATGGCTATGAACACTATGAGACGTAATATCCAGAAGGCGACCGGAACTATTAACTAACCTTTAATGTAGGCATTACAATGTGTGGTAACAAATAATACAGTAATAAAACACAAGGACCAGTCACAACGGTCTCCAGGAATCGACCTCTGAGAAGGTCCGGCAACAAACACCTTCACGAGCGATCAGACAGGCAGCCAAGAGTTGCATCCACTTCACAAGATGGCAACTCAGACTAGTGGCAGCATAACGATTGACTAATGATAATCTTGCTGAAGCTACCTGACGTCCAATAAACCAAATGTAAGAATGGAGCAACAAACCAAAGCCGCAATCGGAGGTCTACACTATGTCCCCAGAATACTCTGTTTACAGCGCCGGGATGAGAAAGGAACCACTACCACCAGAGCTCAAGAATCACCAACCGGCCTGCAGTTAAGGAAAGCTGTCAAAGCTACACGCCTTACTGGACAGCAGAGGCAAGGCGAGGGAACGTACACTGTCGTTACATTCACTAACCCCCAGGGCAGGTAGGTGGGGCGTTAGCTACCAACAGCCAAGAAAAATTACCGCTGGTTGAACTTAACAAACTGTAACAAGTTGAACGCAGTTAAATGGTAATAAGAAGTCGAGGAAAGATATTCAGATCCGCCTTCCCCAAGCAATCCACTCGCTGCTCTTAGCCTCAGCGGCACTACATGCAGCAACTCAAGCCCAAGTCACAGGAGAATAGGGAGATATCACAATGGTGGAGGTTTATTTACTCGGATTGAAATGGACTCATCTTATATCTTGCTGGATCCAGTTTACAACGAGATCATGCACTCTCGTGTCCACAGCCCTTCCATTCGGCACTTCGTGCGCGCCACCAGCGGTCCCGGTGTGTTCACGCACTGCGCGGACATGGCTCCTCCTCAGTCCCCAACTGAACTGGGACACTCACAAGACCTGGAAAAACAACGACGTCGCCGCAAAGATAGGGCAACCGTACTACGTATCGATAAACGCCGCTGCTGCCACTAGCGAACAGGCAACGCTTGCGAAACCGACTGGTGCCAGTCAGCACGAGAAGAAGACAAACAACCGTAACCATGCCAACTAAAAGATACCGTCTGACCTGCAACAGAGGGTGGATATCTACAAATAGCACCAACGCGAGCCGCAGCATGGCTCAAGACGTTTGTTAGATATGAAAAAATAATCAACTTTCCAAGTCCCCTAAAATATTACAGTCATGTCTCTGTTCCTCTGACTGATGGCTACGTAGAGTCAGGGCTCGTCTACGATGCCTATGGAGCCTAAGTCTCGGAGACGATGGACGAACACTGCGGCTTATAGACTCATCGGTAAGATTGTACACGACTCGACGCACTGAAGAGAACTGCCTGTCGTAGCTCAGTGCTCCACTGTTTAACGAGGCATCGCCAAATTGCTATCGACACAGGTGATACCCGTGGGGTGGCAGCGGCGGCTCATGGTGGACCTCGGTGTAGTTCGTACTATCAACCCATACAGCTGCTGCGATACGTTTCCAGGGCGGCTTACCAAATGTGATGCGGTACTCTCTGGAGTCGTGAGTACTGTCACCACATTTCAGTCTGACAAAATGCTAGGTCAATCCATTTTCCCGAATATGCCCTGTTCCAAAGGGCTCTTCTTCATGCACTGTTCGACTAGGTCAAGCATTGTCATTGACAGGGCCACATGCAGCTCTGAAAGGACACACATGGAGAATGAGTACATGACAATAGCTTTGACCGGTGAGTACACCTTGTTCGAAGATTTGTAGATCGGAACGCTTATCCAACATTACGCCTCCTCGCAACATGACACCTGGACCACCAAAAAGATCATGTTTGACAACGTTTGTGGGTGCATTACGTACCCTGATATGGCGAGACGTGGGAACCAGTAATTCACCCAAGACCATTATCAAACACGATCATTTTAGTGGTGTACCGATATTCAAAACTCCGAACATTGTACAGTCTCCAGGTAACGTAACTGCGAAACTGTACTCCTTCCATATATGCGGTATTTTCCTGGGTGCTTTCGGCCCCAATTTCATTTGTACGGATGAGAATGCGCGACTTCATCGAACTGCGCAGATGGGTAAGCTCTTGGGCAAATGCTCAAACGACCATCCAGCAACTGTCAACAGCACTAGTCGAGGATTGGAACGCCCTACCACAAGAACTCCTTACCAACGTTGTGGTCAACATGGGAGCACGTCGCTGTGCATGTATTGGCGTCTGTGGTTGAGAAAACGTCCCGGCTTTTCGAATGTCCAGGAGACCGTCATGGTAAATGGTGGTGACTTCAGTGTGATTATACTCTTTGAATAAAAGTATCATTTCTGTTCGTCTGGCTGTGTATTTTTTTCACCTACCTTCTATGTTACAGTATAGCAGTTGGCCCAGATTTCATCGAGCACTATTACTTGGCAGTGAGACGTCGTGTGAATTCTGCTTCCACACTTTGACTTCGCACGTCAGTGTATTACGGTCATTGACCATTGATATTTCGATGCATGTGTTACTTTTTGATTTATATTCCTGTCTGACTTCGTTACATCGCTGTCACCTTTGAAATTATTCATGATGATGTGATGTTTACTACTGCCAAAAGCCGTCATGATATTCTACCCTGTGTGTTCCACTATTCTGGTTTCTCAACGGATATAAAATCACTCAATGAACATTTGATTCTATGTTGCGGTTAATTACTATATATAAAATATAAATGATTAATTGCATGTGATGAGATGGGAAACACGCGTGTCAAACGTTTCTATAATAATATTCATTATATAATCACTGAAAACAAATGGTTTGGTGTGACCATTAAGCAGATTAGACCCAAAACCACACCGCTCCAACTTTATTCAGTTTGGCCACTACACAGTCAAGTCAACTTCGTTTTTTATTTATTTATTTATTTATTCCTTTGTTGGCTTTCAGAACTTGCCCATTGAGTCAGCTAATGACAAGAAATATCGTATGACAATTGGTTTTCACATTTCAGGGGGTAGAATTATTTAAAGTACCCTTGTGCTATATAAAGCCAGTTTCATCCATCAGACATCCACCACGCTTCCATAGATGAATTTCAACGACAAATGACGTGCTGAGACACGTCCATATATGAACAATTTTTTCATATCCGTTAGTGTCAGAACTATTCAGACGAAATACGTTTATGTCCTAATTAAACCGTGTGTAAGAGCTTGATCAGTATGTTATGCAGGTCAGCCTTCGCAACATACTTCATACATAGAAGTTTTTCTCTGCTTTTATTTTTTTTACTTAGCCTCCAGCAAAACGCTGGAAGGTTGTAGTTAGAGGTGCGTGTTACTTTACACTAGAGAGGGACAGGATACGGAAAAAAATTGGAAAATCTAAACGTTAAACTTCTAGAGAGGACCGTAAAGAGTAGAAGTGGATATTTCCTGGGCATTTACATAGATAGCCTGCCGATGTAATCTGAATGTTCGTTTCCTGCCACACTGTCGATAAACATTATAGTGCCAGATCACTGTATGACGTCAGATCCTCTAAATCCAGATACAAACATTAAGGAAAATACAGGGGGCCTCAACAGTATGACTGTCAACAGGAATGGTGGTGACTGACAGTCATATTCTTCGAGTTGGGTGTTGTTACTTTGATTAAATATCTCTTGAACCGCTGAACACTTACTAGAAGAAAGGACATTAGGGAGTAAATCGCATGGTAGCAAAGACAGACGTACAGGGCAAAAACCGTTAACGCTCTAGTTTCTGAGATGATGATGAAGTTAAGCTCGGTCTCTTATCTGCCAGCTTCTAGAACTACTCACTGACTCTGTAGCAATTGCTGCCCCTCCATTTACTTCCACACTGATCCATAACAACACATACAAGCTGTTCGCTTACCATTCGCCACAATTGTTTATCACATTCTGTTGCCCATCGTACATGAGCTCCGCATTACAACATTACCTTGACACAAAATCCAGTTCTGTATTATCAGCAAAACTCAATCGTTCTTTGTCCATTACGCCGTAACATGTGTAGAGGTGTTTCATGTTGTACTTGCATCTGTGCCCGTTGTGGTACTGCACTTAACCACTGCCATGTCGAACTATCCGGCGATATTGGACTGTCAGTTCCTCCTTACTTCGTTCATCATCGATACTACTTAGTTATTTTATGGTGTTCACAACTGCCGTGTCATGGTTCACTTGCAAATTTATGGAAACAGTCCTCGGCTTGCAAAGAAATCTGAAGATACCAATAGATAAGAAAGAACGTAAAAGAGGGTAGCCTCTAGTTAGAAAATCACTGCAGCGTCTGCACATCTAGAGCATAACGTACGTCCAAGGGACGCAGCTTGGCCAAAACATCAAGACGTGAACTCATAGTGAAAATCTTGTAAATTTAGTTCATGTAAAGAGTAATGTTCAGTGCTGCTATGAGTGAAAACTCGTTGTAAACTGGATCCAGCAAGATATAAGATGAGTCCATTTCAATCCAAGTAAATAAACCTCCACCATTGTGATATCTCCCGATTGTCCTGTGACTTGGGCTTGAGTTCCTGCATGTAGTGTCGCTGAGGCTAGGAGCAGCGAGTGGAGTGCTTGGGGAAGGCGGATCTGATTATCTTTCCTCGACTTCGTATTACTATTTAACTGCGTTCAACTTGTTACAATTTGTTAAGTTCAACCAGCGGTAATTTTTCTTGGCTGGTGGCAGCTAACGCCCCACTTACCTGCCCTGGGGTTAGTGAATGTAACGACAGTGTACGTTCCCTCGCCTTGCCTCTGCTGTCCAGTAAGGCGTGTAGCTTTGACAGCTTTTCTTAACTGTAGGCCGGTTGGTGATTCTTGAGCTCTGGTGGTAGTGGTTCCTTTCTCATCCCGGCGCTGTAAACAGAGTATTCTGGGGACATAGTGTAGACCTCCGATTGCGGCTTTGGTTTGTTGTTCCATTCTTACATTTGGTTTATTGGACGTCAGGTAGCTTCAGCAAGATTATCATTAGTCAATCGTTATGCTGCCACTAGTCTGAGTTGCCATCTTGTGAAGTGGATGCAACTCTTGGCTGCCTGTCTGATCGCTCGTGAAGGTGTTTGTTGCCGGACCTTCTCAGAGGTCGATTCCTGGAGCACCGTCTGTGACTGGTCCTTGTGTTTTATTACTGTATTATTTGTTACCACACACTGTAATGCCTACATTAAAGGTTAGTTAATAGTTCCGGTCACCTTCTGGATATTACGTCTCATAGTGATCATAGCCATTTGAACCATTTTTTGTTCGATATGGTGCTACCCACGGTCTACCAGGATTGTTCCAGTACCACTTATTCCCTTAGATACTTAGTTCGTCGTATCCCATTGGGTGGTGCATGTTGTACCAGCCCATAGTCGGTTTGTATGAAGTGCATTGTCTCTCTAACTTCTGCTTCGCTACTGTATGGAACTTCATGAAGTAAATACAGGAATACAGCGATATCATTCATACCTCAAACTGCAAGCAAAGATGTTTCTGTACCCTATCCGACAACTTTGTTTGGAAAATTTCTATCAATCATTTTTGCGCAAATAGCGCGTCGAGAAACTAGTTCACCATCTCATTAAATATTGAATCGGATTGCAAAATTGTGACTCACCATGAGGCTCCACTATTAAAATTCCTAAATATCACGTGCTTCTTTTTCTCTTGGGCCCAGTACTCTTTTAAAAATGCCTGTATAATTTATTCCCGAGTTCAGCATTTGGCCACAATTACGGGCGTCATGGCTGCCGCTTCTACTCAGAGAAGCGCGCAAATGAAATTTAGTTTGTAGCCCGGAGACCATGACCTTGCAATACTTGTAACGTAGCAGGTTGTTCCGAGAATTTACCCTTACAATGTAAATGTCCTGTGAGTAGGGCCTCCGGTCGGGTAGACCGTTCACCGCGTGAAAGTCTTTCGATTTGACGCCACTTGGGCGACTTGCGCGACGATGGGGATGAAATGATGATGATTAGGACTACACAACACCCAGTCCAAGAGCGGAGAATCGAATCCGGGCCCCTAGGATTGACAATCTGGAGCACTGACCACTCAGCTACCGGGGGCGGACACCTTACAATGAGGTAAGGGCTCTCATAGTGTGATCGGTCAAGGAGCCGGGAGAGTACGTTCATCTTGCTCCCACATCGGTACAGCTGACGCTGTGACGGCTGGGGCAAGATGCTGCTTACCGTGCCACCGATTCGAGTTACTCACACTCCAGATGAACATAAATTATTAGTACCAAATTTTATTCAGTCCTTTTCATAATCCATACACAAACTTGTATTGATACTACAACTATACAAAAAAAGTCAGTTAATTACCTTTGGTTCTTTCAGAGATATAAATTTTCACCAAAGAACCACATTAAACTTTTGGGTATTACAGAACAGTGCTAGGAATTGTAATGTATTCAGCTACAATCTCATCTGAAACCATAGCGAAAAAATGAGTTCATATTAATAATTTTTGCAGAATTTTCTTTGCTTTCGTTACAATAGTATGTTGTTGTGTTCTTCAGTCCAGAGATTGGTTTTGATGCAGGTCTCCATGCTACTCTGTCTTGTGCAAGCCTCTTCATCTCCGAATAACTACTGCAACCTACATCCTTCTGAATCTGCTTGGTGTATTCATTTCTTTGTCTCCCTCTACGATTTTTACCCTCCATGCTTCCCACCAATACTAAACTGGTGGTCCCTTGATCTCTCAGAACGTGACATATCAACCGATCCCTTCTTCTAGTCAAGTTGCAGGCCGCTGTGGCCGAGTGGTTCTAGGCGCTTCAGTCCGGAACCGCGTTGCTGCTACGGTCGCAGGTTCGAATCCTGATAAGGCATGAATGTGTGTGATGTCCTTAGGTTAGTTAGATTTAAGTAGTTCTACGTCTAGGGGACTGATGACCTCAGATATTAAGTCCCATAGTGCTTTGAGCCATTTGACCCATTTATAGTCAAGTTGTGCCATAAATTCTTCTCCCCAATTCAATTTTGTACTTCCTTATTAGTTACGTGATCTGTCCATCTAATCTTCAGCATTAGTCTGTAGCACCACATTTCGAAAGCTTACATTGTCTTCCTGTCTACACTGTTTGTCATCCATTTTTCACTTCCATACGTGGCTGACACTTCAATCTGTACTCGATATTAACAAATTTCTCTTCTTCAGAAATGCTTTCCTTGCTATAGCCTTTCTACATTTTATATCCTCTCTACTTCGACAGCATCAGTTATTTTGCTCCCCAAATAGCAAAATTCATTTACTACTTTTAGTGTCTCATTTCCTAATCTAATTCCCTCAGCGTCACCTGATTTAATTTGACTACATTCCACTGTCCCAGTTTGGTTTTGTTAAAATTCATCTTTTATCTTCCTTTCAAGACACTGTCCATTCCGTTCAGCTGCTCTTCCACGTCCTCTACGGTCTCTGACAGAATTACAATGCGGTCGGCAAACCTCAAAGTTTTTATTTCTGTTGATTGGATTTTAAGTCTTAATCCCAGATTTTCCCTTGTTTCCTTTACTGCTTTCTCAATGTACAGATTGAATAACATTGGGGATAGGCTACAACCCTGTCTCAGTACCTTCTCAACCACTGCTTCCCTTTCATACCCCTCGACTCTTGTAACTGCCAACAGGTTTCTGTACAAATTGTAAATAGCCTTTTGCTCCCTGTATTTTACACCTACCACCTTCAGAATTTGAAAGAGAGTATTCACTCAACATTTTCAAAAGCTTTTTCTTAGTCTACAAATGTTATAAACGTAGGTTTGCCTTTCCTTAACCTATTTTCTTAGATAAGTAGTCTGGTCTAAAAAATGGCGCTGAGCACTATGGGACTCAACTGCTGTGGTCATCAGTCCCCTAGAACTTAGAACTATTTAAACCTAACTAACCTAAGGACATCACACACATCCATGCCCGAGGCAGGATTCGAACCTGCTATCGTAGCAATCGCAAGGTTCCTGACTGCGCGCTGAGAACCGCGAAACCACGGCGGTCGGCGTAGTCTGGTCTGTATTGCCTCGCGTGTTACAGAATTTCTACGGAATCCACACTGACCATCAACGAGGTCGGCTTCTACCAGTTTTTCCATTCGTGTCAGTTTGTAACCATGAGTTACTAAAGTAATAGTTCGCTAATTTTCACACCTGTCAACACCTGCTTTCTTTGAGATTGGAATTATTGTATTCTTCGGAAGAGTTTTGTCATGGCTGGCTCTCCCAAGTCTATCAGTACTTCTAAAGGAATGTTGGCTATTCCAGCGTACTTGTTTCTATTTAGTTCTTTGACTGGTTTGTGAAATTCTTCGTGCAGTATCATATCTCCCATTTCATCTACGTCCTCTTTCATTTCCATAATATTTCCCTCCAGTACATCGCCCTTGTTTAGACCCTGTACATTCCTTCTATCCTTCTGCTTTTCCTTCTTTGCTCAGGGCTGGTTTTCCATCTGAGCTCCTGATATTCGTCCAGGTGGTTCTCTTTTCTCCAATGTTGTTGTTGTTGTGGTCTTCAGTCCTGAGACTGGTTTGATGCAGCTCTCCATGCTACTCTATCCTGTGCAAGCTTCTTCATGTCCCAGTACCTACTGCAACCTACATCCTTCTGAATCTGCTTAGTGTATTCATCTCTTGGTCTCCCTCTACGATTTTTACCCTCCACGCTGCCCTCCAATACTAAATTGGTGATCCCTTGATGCCTCAGAACATGTCCTACCAACCGATCCCTTCTTCTGGTCAAGTTGTGCCACAAACTTCTCTTCTCCCCAATCCTATTCAATACTTCCTCATTAGTTATGTGATCTACCCATCTAATCTTCAGCATTCTTCTGTAGCACCACATTTCGAAAGCTTCTATTCTCTTCTTGTCCAAACTATTTATCGTCCATGTTTCACTTCCATACATGGCTACACTCCATACGAATACTTTCAGAAATGACTTCCTGACACTTAAATCTATACTCGATGTTAACAAATTTCTCTTCTTCGGAAACGCTTTCCTTGCCATTGCTAGCCTACATTTTATATCCTCTCTACTTCGACCATCATCAGTTATTTTGCTCCTCAAATAGCAAAACTCTTTTACTACTTTAAGTGCCTCATTTCCTAATCTAATTCCCTCAGCATCACCCGACTTAATTAGACTACATTCCATTATCCTTGTTTTGCTTTTGTTGGTGTTCATCTCATATCCTCCTTTCAAGACACTGTCCATTCCATTCAACTGCTCTTCCAAGTCCTTTGCTGTCTCTGACAGAATTACAATGTCATCGGCGAACCTCAAAGTTTTTATTTCTTCTCCATGAATTTTAATACCCACTCCGAATTTTTCTTTTGTTTCCTTTACTGCTTGCTCAATATACAGATTGAACAACATCGGGGAGAGGCCACAACCCTGTCTTACTCCCTTCCCAACCACTGCTTCCCTTTCATGTCCCTCAACTCTTATAACTGCCATCTGGTTTCTGTACAAATTGTAAATAGCCTTTCGCTCCCTGTATTTTACCCCTGCCACCTTTAGAATTTGAAAGAGAGTATTCCAGTCAACATTGTCAAAAGCTTTCTCTAAGTCTACAAATGCTAGAAACGTAGGTTTGCCTTTCCTTAATCTTTCTTCTAAGATAAGTCGTAAGGTCAGTATTGCCTCACGTGTTCTAGTGTTTCTACGGAATCCAAACTGATCTTCCCCGAGGTTGGCTTCTACTAGTTTTTCCATTCGTCTGTAAAGAATTCGTGTTAGTATTTTGCAGCTGTGACTTATTAAGCTGATAGTTCGGTAATTTTCACATCTGTCAACACCTGCTTTCTTTGGGATTGGAATTATTATATTCTTCTTGAAGTCTGAGGGTATTTCGCCTCTTTCATACATCTTGCTCACCAGATGGTAGAGTTTTGTCAGGACTGGCTCTCCCACGGCCGTCAGTAGTTCCAATGGAATATTGTCTACTCCGGGGGCCTTGTTTCGACTCAGGTCTTTCAGTGCTCTGTCAAACTCTTCACGCAGTATCATTTCATCTTCATCTACATCCTCTTCCATTTCCATAATATTGTCCTCAAGTACATCGCCCGTGTATAGACCCTCTATATACTCCTTCCACCTTTCTGCTTTCCCTTCTTTGCTTAGAACTGGGTTTCCATCTGAGCTCTTGATATTCATACAAGTCGTTCTCTTATCTCCAAAGGTCTCTTTAATTTTCCTGTAGGCGGTATCTATCTTACCCCTAGTGAGATAGGCCTCTACATACTTACATTTGTCCTCTAGCCATCCCTGCTTAGCCATTTTGCACTTCCTGTCGATCTCATTTTTGAGACGTTTGTATTCCTTTTTGCCTGTTTCACTTACTGCATTTTTATATTTTCTCCTTTCATCAATTAAATTCAATATTTCTTCTGTTACCCAAGGATTTCTACTAGCCCTCGTCTTTTTACCTACTTGATCCTCTGCTGCCTTCACTACTTCATCCTTCAAAGCTACCCATTCTTCTTCTACTGTATTTATTTCCCCCATTCCTGTCAATTGCTCCCTTATGCTCTCCCTGAATCTCTGTACAACATCTGGTTCTTTTAGTTTATCCAGGTCCCATCTCCTTAAATTCCCACCTTTTTGCAGTTTCTTCAGTTTTAATCTACAGGTCATAACCAATAGATTGTGGTCAGAGTCCACATCTGCCCCTGGAAATGTCTTACAATTTAAAACCTGGTTCCTAAATCTCTGTCTTACCATTATATAATCTATCTGATACCTTTTAGTATCTCCAGGGTTCTTCCATGTATACAACCTTCTTTCATGATTCTTAAACCAAGTGTTAGTTATGATTATGTTGTGCTCTGTGCAAAATTCTACCAGGCGGCTTCCTCTTTCATTTCTGTCCCCCAATCCATATTCACCTACTATGTTTCCTTCTCTCCCTTTTCCTACACTCGAATTCCAGTCACCCATGACTATTAAATTTTCGTCTCCCTTCACAATCTGAATATTTTCTTTTATTTCATCATACATTTCTTCAATTTCTTCGTCATCTGCAGAGCTAGTTGGCATATAAACTTGTACTACTGTAGTAGGCGTGGGCTTCGTATCTATCTTGGTCACAATAATGCGTTCACTATGCTGTTTGTAGTAGCTTACCCGCATTCCTATTTTCCTATTCATTATTAAACCTACTCCTGCATTACCCCTATTTGATTTTGTGTTTATAACCCTGTATTCACCTGACCAGAAGTCTTGTTCCTCCTGCCACCGAACTTCACTAATTCCCACTATATCTAACTTCAACCTATCCATTTCCCTTTTTAAATTTTCTAACCTACCTGCCCGATTAAGGGATCTGACATTCCACGCTCCGATCCGTAGAACGCCAGTTTTCTTTCTCCTGATAACGAAATCCTCTTGAGTAGTCCCCGCCCGGAGAGCCGAATGGGGGACTATTTTACCTCCGGAATATTTTACCCAAGAGGACGCCATCATCATGTAATCATACAGTAAAGCTGCATGCCCTCGGGAAAAATTACGGCTGTAGTTTCCCCTTGCTTTCAGCCGTTCACAGTACCAGCACAGCAAGGCCGTTTTGGTTATTGTTACAAGGCCAGATCAGTCAATCATCCAGACTGTTGCCCTTGCAACTACTGAAAAGGCTGCTGCCCCTCTTCAGGAACCACACGTTTGTCTGGCCTCTCAACAGATACCCCTCCGTTGTGGTTGCACCTACGGTACGGCTATCTGTACCGCTGAGGCACGCAAGCCTCCCCACCAACAGCATGGTTCATGGGGGGGCTTTTCTCCAAAGGTCTCTTTAATTTTCCTGTAGGTAGTGACTATCTTACCCCTAGTTATATGTTTCTTCATCCTTACATTTGTGACACGGCGGTCGGATGGTCCCGGTAGGCCACTCGTGGCCTGAAGACGGGGTGCTATCCTTACATCGTCCTCTAACCATCCCTGCTTAGCCATTTTGCACTTCCTGTCGATCTCATTTTTGAGACCTTTATATTCCTTTTCACCTGCTTCATTTCCTGCATTTTTATATTTTCTCCTTCCATCAATTAAATTCAATATCTCTTCAGTTATCCAAGGATTTCTACTAGCCCTCTTCTTTTTAGCTACTTGATCCTCTGCTGCCTTCACTATTTCATCTCAGCTCCTTAAAGTCCTACCTTTTTGGAGTTTCTCCAGTTTTAATCTACAGTTCGTAATCAGTGAATTGTGGTCAGAGTCCACATCTGCCCCTCGAAATGTCTTACAATGATGGTTCCTTAAACCCTGTCTTACCATTATATTATCTATCTGAAACCTTCCAGTGGCTCCAGCGTCTTCCGCGTATATAACCTTTTTTCGTGATTCTTAAACCAAGAGTTAGCTACGATTAAGCTAAGCTCTGTGTAAAATTCTGCCAGGCGGCCTCCTCTCCATTCCTTACCCCATTCCATTTTCATCTACTACTTTTCCTTCTCTTCCCTTTCCTACATTCCAGTTCCAGTCCCCCACAATTATTAAATTTTCCTCTCCCTTAACTGTCTGAATAATTTCTTTTATGGCATCATACATTTATTCAGTCTCTTCATCATCGGCGGAGCTAGTTGTCATATAAACTTGTAATACAGTGGTAGGCGTAGGCATCGTGTCCATCTTGCCTACAATAATGCGTTAACTATGCTGTTAGTAGTACCTTTCCGCATTCCAATTTTTTATTCATTATTAAACCTATTCCTGAATTACCATTATTTGCTTAATTATTCATAAACCTGTATTCGCCTGACCACATGTCTTTTGCCCCTGCTACCTAAATTCACTAATTCCCTCTATATCTAACTTTAACCTATCCCTTTCCCTTTTCAAATGAACCATGGACCTTGCTGTTGGCGTGGAGGCATGCGTGCCTTAGTGATACAGGTAGCCGTACCGTAGGTGCAACCACAACTGAGGGGTATTTGTTGAGAAGCCAGGCACGCATGTGGTTCCTGAAGAGGGGCAGCAGCCTTTTCAGTAGTTGCGCGGCCAACGGTCTGGGGGATTGATTGATCTGGCCTTGTAACATCAATTAAAACGGCCTTGATGTTCTGGTAATGCTAACAGCTAAAATCAAGGGGAAATTACAGCTGTATTTTTCCCAAGGGCTTGCAGCTTTAGTTTGTGGATAAGTAATGATGGCGTCCTCTTGAGTAAAATATTCTGGAGGTAAAACCGTCACCTATTCGAATCTCCGGGCGGGGACTGCTCACGATGAAGTCGCTATCAGGAGAAACAAAACTGGCGTTCTCCAGATCGGAGCGTGGAATGTCATATTCCTTACTCGGGCTGTTAGGTTAGAAAATTTAAAAAAGTTACAGTAGTAATCACTTTATAATATTATTTAATTACGTTTTGTTACGTGAATGTTGGAGACAGATTGAGAGAGTGCATGGATGAACCACTGAAAGTCTGGATTTTTTTAAAATTAAAAACTGTGTGAAATGTGTGATTGGGAGAGTTCTTGTGCAAATGTGAGTCATGTGATGTGCGTGCAATGAACATGTTTTGATATAAAAGCAGCTAGAAGAAAAGTTAATTTTTAAATCAATAAGTATTTTACTTCTGGGGATATTTCGTACTCTGTTTTTGTTTTTTAATTAAATTTGGTTATGTACATTCAAGCTTCTTTTAAAAATTACTTCCTGTAATTATTTGGGCTGACTTAGAAGTTACCAGGAGTACTGGAGGGTTGGAGTTGTTCCGATTGATTTGCCTACATCATCAGTTAATAGGAATTACGTAGTTTTGGCAATTTTTGTAGGGCTTTGTGCTACAGTTCTATGCCCGTAAGGATCGGTCGGGAATCGTCTCATTGTAAAGATCTGTTTCAAACCGTGCCACATAAATTGTTACTGAGATGGAGAAAATTTTACGTTCGGTCGGCTCTTTTACCGTGATTGTGATGCAACTACAGCATCAAGCGTTTTAGTGGAAGTTTGGACCTTTTAAGTAACTAAGTTCGGGAGTTATTTGTGTAAGTAGGCTGTTTAGGTTTTTATGTTGGTAACGCCACGCAGCGCTCTGTATGAAAATCACTGGCTGTGCTGTGAGCAGTCTGCGGCTGGTCGGCATTGTTGCAATAGTCGCTATGGGCAGCTGGATGTTTACAGCGCGTAACGTTGCGCAGTGGTGAGTCACCAGCAGTGGTGGATGTGGGGAGAGAGATGGCAGAGTTTTGAGAGCGGATGATCTGGACGACACTAGTTCATTGTTATTACACATAATGCAACAAATGGGACAAAAGGTTCAAAAGGTAGACACAATGGAACAAAATCTTCAAAAGTTAGACACAATGGAACAAAATCAGAGACAAACACAGCAAAAGTTAGACGCAATGGAACAAAATCAAAAACAGTCACAGCAACAGCTTCAAAAGTTAGACACCACGCTTGAACAAACACGTGAAGGTTTAACTGCTGAGTTACTTAAAATCGAATCTAAATGTCAAAAAGTCTGTAATGACCTAAGAACACAAATTTGTGAACGTTTCCAACCTATTTTTTCGTGTCATGAAAATGCATAAAAGAACTGCAAACTATTGTTCATGAAAATCACGACACCTTGCAAGCTAAAATTGTCTCAGTTGCATCTACCGATTCGCTTACATAACTTGCAAAAACTCAGGAAAACTTAAAGGACACAGTAGATACTTTTTCAACACAAATGGACACTCTGAAACTTGGTTCAGAAAAGCACACTGAAGAAATAAGTTCTCTATCGGAGAAAGTAGCCGAACTTTTGGATCAGTTCACCAACTTATCCACAAAGGTAGGTGATGGTATGAAGGGCACAAGACCCGTAGCCTTCACTGACACAGAAGAGTATGAACAAATTAGAAAATTCAAACAAAATCAAAATTAAATCAATACACAGTGCAAAAGAGAAATCCGGGAAGTACAGGATCAGTTGACACAGGTAATACAAGAACTACATATTTTAGAGGAGACTCGCGCTCCAACACGGGAAGAGGGACTTAGAAATACAGAAAAGTCGCAAAATAATTACACAAGGCGCTTCGGAAATTATAAAAGAAATTTTCAAGGCGCACTGAATTTTGAGATTGAACCGCCGAAACGAAGGAACAATGACCGATATGCGACTCCCCGACATGATGATTTTGACTATAAGTTGTTCATTACTACACGTAAATTCAAAACATTTAAGAATTCTGGCAACGACATTCATCCACAAGCATGGCTTCATCAATTCTCTCATTGTTTTCCTCCCAACTGGTCTTTAGAGCACAGATTACAATTTATGTGTGGCTATTTAGAGAATGAACCAGCTGTACGAATACGATCGGTCATTCACGATTGTCACAGTGAAGGAGAATTTTATCATGCCTTCCTCTCAGCATATTGGTCTCAAGCTACACAAGACGGAGTAAAACATATCATCATAATGATGAAACATTTCGAACAATCTGAATTTTCCAGTCTTGTGAAATATCTTGAAGACATGTTGCACAAGAATCAGTACCTGTCAAACCCATACAGCCCCTCAGAACTCATCCGCATTTGCTTAATCAAATTGCCTGAAAATTCACGACATATTATTTTGGCAAGACGTTGCAAAGACGACATTGAAGCTTTTCAGGGACTCTTACAAGAATTGGAAATTGACACTGACAATCGCGGGACGCGAAAACAAGAACACAATTACAGGTCACATCCGTCACAATTCTGCGATGAAGGAAGTAATAACTGGACACAACAAGGCTATTCCTACAACGCAAATCGTGAACAAAACAGACACCACCCATATGACAACCACTGGCAGAGTAATAGTTACAGAGAAAGATCCCGTTTCCGTAGTAATGAATATGACAGTTATAGAAACAGACAATATGGAACCAGAACTATTATTATCAGCGGAGACAGAATAACTTCAGACGCAACAGTCCACCGTGGAGTGATAATTCAGGGAGAAATTCGCCACCACTTAACTGAAAAGAAAGACTCTACAGGAACTACCGACATGGCAACAGTCGATATAATCATAACGACAGACCTGAATTTCATCAGAACTGGCGGGATTCAAACAGGGCTGGGCCCTCTCGGCTAGGTTAATTTGTAGAAGTTAGGTCTCCTAATCCTAATAACTACGCGCGTCAACAAAGAGACAGACAATGACTCGCACTGTAAGCAGCCACGTGCACCGGCTGGCTCAGAGAAAAATAACATAGACGCTAACCTTGAGAAAAATTTTACCATTCCTTACCGACGTATACAACATGATAATTGCTTTGAAGATTGCACCACATTTCACATGGAGGAGGAGGAGATCAGTGTTTAACGTCCCATCGACAACGAGGTCATTAGAGACGGAGCGCAAGCTCGGTTGAGGGAAGGATGGGGAAGGAAATCGGCCGTGCCCTTTCAAAGGAATCATTCCGGCATTTGCCTGAAGCGATTTAGGGAAATCACGGAAAACCTAAATCACGATGGCCGGAGACGGGATTGAACCGTCATCCTCCCGAATGCGAGTCCAGTGTGCTAACCACTGCGCCACCTCGCTCGGTCATTTCCCATGTAAAGCCGTTTATTGAATGGTAATCTGCTTTTTAATTTAGTCTTTGCCATAAAATTTTTCACTTCGCGTTACTAGTACTCTTTGTCACACTTAGAAACTGTTAACATGCAACGTTTTAAAATTAACTATCCAGTCTAGCACCTAGTGAACATATTTAAACAGTAATTACGAATGCATTGTTATAGTGAACAGACGACATAGTGTTTTTGTGTGTGTGCACATTCTTGCTTCTTAGTTGCATGATTACGTAACAACTATAAGGTTTACACAGTTAGAACATATACCAGTACTGCTAATGAGATTTTACTGCAACATTTTGGTTTACTTGAAGATACATTCTGGATTTAAAGTCCTTTCTGAGAGATACCAGATGACACAGTGGTTAGTTAATTTGACAGCTACATGACTGTATCACGACGCTACTAATGTGTGACACAATTTACATTGTTGCTTTTGCGGTGTATCTGTTTTATATCTGCTCAGTGTTTTTAATTCTTCTGGAAAGGAAACATGTTTTAGTAGTACCTTTTGTCGTATAGCTACAATGAGACAGCCTTTTCTGTAGCACAACAATACGTTATAGTACAGTACTTACTTCATCAAGGCAATAAGCGTAACAACTACGATATCTATACACATAGCAATTCACTTTGTACATTACGAGGTAAGTACATTGACTTCTACAGAACTTTGCTTACAGACGACAATAATTACGAGACTTGGCACATTTTTTACCCTTAAGTAATGACAGAGATTGTCTTACAAGACGCACAGTTTAGCGCTATGGTACACGTATTTGAGTGATTGATTTTGTACTTAAAACATTTATGTTTCAAGATTTTTGATTTACAGTGATACAAAGGTTTTCTGTGATACATTTCATTCCATTGCTGTCATCTGTAACACCTGAGGGTATAATTACATTAATCCTCAGGGGGGTACACGCTTAATTTGTGTACCATGTGTTTGGCAAGCGCAAGGCGCCCTAGCTAATATGGTATTTGCTTATACAACTTTACACATCGGTACCATATTTCTCTAACACAGAATTACACAGCTATCTGATTATTTAACAGAGAAACAAACATTTTTTTACTACGTCAGTGACAGATGTTTACACAAGTACACAGTTGGATAACTTCATACTTATGAAATTGTATTTTGTCTGTACTCTGTGAGCTCCTCATATTTTTTCAGAAGCATTGTGATACTATGAGAGCTTTGAATGATGTATATGGTATGGGATCACGATTTTTAAAGTACATTTGAGGTAGATGACACTATTGAATGAGTAGAGAATTTTTTTTAGGTTTTGAAATTATCGCAGAAAGCTATGACGTTTTTGAGATTTGAATGAGGTGTTATGATGTTATTATTACGACGACGATGTGTATTATGCTGTTGACGTATGTTTATGATCAATGAGATGATGCTATATGAGGAATTTGATTATGCTATGTATTTATTATGAGGAAATATTGAAGATGTGTTGATGAATATGTATATGTGTAATAAGGTAAGGAATAAGGAGCAGTGGTTAGGGACTCTGATTTATGAAAAGGATGTTGGAAACCAAGAATCTTACTTTAAGAGTTGTGAAATGTGTGTACATATGTGAATGTTAATTACCACAATGCTGACAAACCTTTTTGGACACTGTTATATATAAGATTTTGTTTCTACACACTTCTAATGTAAATTTCTAACCTTTGAATTTTTTTATTTTATATGAGACTGTCACTGTAGTGGAAACTGCTGCCATAAATATAGTAAAGAAGGTAGATGACCTTGACATAATGTGCTGTGGAGGCCCATCTGAGCGACAGTCACCTGGAAAAAAAGGTATTAGTGTGTGCCTTTCAGAGTCACAGGAGGAGAAAAAAGGAGGCCATTATCCTCACTATTGTCATTTCTTTGTAGAAAGCATCGCAAATACGATACGCTCAAACTTGAAAACATATGATTACACTGTGGAGCTCTTAATTTATGAAATTTTCTAAAATGCCTAATGAAATGATGAGAAACATTTTACATCTATTGTCTTACTAGTTGGGAGATTTTTTTACTGCCTTTGGAGACGCCATTTACCTAGTGAATGACGTTTTTGTATTATATATATATATATATGCTCATTTCGTTTAATATCTAGTTTCTAGCTGCACTGCAGCATTGGTTAAAATAAAATTTTGTAGATGTACTAATATAGATATTTTATGCCTACAGATCCAGTAAATAATGACTTTATGATCTACTAAAAAAAACGAAGCAGCACAAAAAGACATTTACCTTCACAGGAATTGCATACATAATTTTCTTTTCAAGTACTTCGTAATTTCTTTTGTAGAGAAAGTAGTGGTGCACCATTTAATTACATAGACATTAAGATGTGAATAGACATTTCCCTTATCTGCATTGTTGTCTTTGGTGTACTATTTTTTCTGCTTGAGCTTTGTCGTGTTTAGATATAAGTTATAGTATTTTCTGCTGCTGTTTGCCAGGCATAGTGCTACTGAATTTCACTTTGTATTAATCTGTTAGCCAGTTTTACTACTGATTTATTTTTCTTGTTTGCTGCACAGTGCCTCATGTTAGTTGTAATATTGCAATTGCTCTGCTAATTTATATTTACTGCTGCTTGCTTTGCCAATTTGCATTTTTTTTGTCATTGCTGTTTGTGTTAATTGTTTTGTACTGCTGCATTGCCTCGTCCCTTAGTTTAGCATCTGAACTCAGTAGATTTAAGTTATCTTAAGAGGGGGTAGACTATATAAGAGAGTGAGTTGTGAGGAATTGGAAGAAATGCATTGACAAGGTACTAAAAAACAAAGGGTGAAATAAGATGAAACATCTATGAAACGATTTTTTTGGTTGGACTGCAGTACAAAATGTCACACTGAAAACAAACCCTGTCCTGTCCTTTTGTGTTATTCTACTATGTGTCTGTGTACCTTGTGTATTTGTGTTCTTCCTGTCTTTATGTGTTTATCTGATGAGACTTATGTTGTAGAATTTTTCTAATAATATGTTATTTACTTTGTAAAGATGTTTAGACATTATTTATTCTGTTCTGTTTCAATGCTCATGTGTGAAAGCTTTTCTCATTATTCTATGTATTTACTTCTGTCATAATTACTGTAACACTGATGTATATGTTTATTTCTATTCTTTTGTAAAGCCTGTATTACTACAAATGTTATCTGTATTATTATGTTTTAATGATGCTCTCTGTATCTTTGTAATTGTATTCTCATGTTATAAAATTGTAATGGACACCAGTTCATCAAATTAAGTAACTTGTAAGCATACATTTCACTGCACACATTTCTGTTGGTCATAGTATATGCGCAATATGTGAAAAAATGGGACTGTTAGTGCTTGCACGTGTGTTAATAATTCAGCAAGGGACTGGTTAACGGCATTGCTGGTTCTAAGGACATTTCAAAAAAATGTTTTGTGAGTGCACAAGTGGTGGGTTATGGACTTGCTGCATTGTCCGCCTCACAGATGGTGATTGTGCACTTGCAAAGTCGCAGCACATGGCTGCTGGCCGTCTCTACAAGGACTACAGTGGGTCTGCATCTTTGATGGCCCACCAATACCATTATTTTTACAAGGACTGCAGTGGGTCTGCACCTCTGGTGGCCCACCAATACCATTATCCCTACCAGGACTACAGTGGGTCTGCTCTGTGATGACCTACCTACCAAAATTCTTCAAAACTTCGACTGACTCTGCTGTGGGTTTGCTCTGTTATGGCCCGTTACCTGTCTGCATGTCAAGAGTCAACACTGTCTTTCCGTTGGAAGAACAACACTACTTGTTCAAGACTGCATGGAAATCCACTACTTCTGTGTGCATTTTCTTTTACTGCTCAGACCTTGAAAAAAAAATAAAATAAACACACTGCTATTTTACTGTGATGCAATGATCAGGACTGTCTTTATGGACTGTGAGAAAATTTTAGCTTTTGACGAAGATTGCATCAATAAGTGTGTGCATTTGATTTGTTTGTTATTGTAATAATGAAATTTTTTTTCAAATCTGTATTGGCCACTGCCCAAAACAATTTGTAAAATTTTTTGTGGAGAGCATGGGGGCTATGTAAGTAGGCTGTTTAGGTTTTTATGTTGGTAATTCCACGTGAAAATCACTGGCTGTGCTGTGTGCAGTCCAAGGCTGGTCGGCATTGTTGCAATAGTCGCTATTGTAGCGTTGGGATGTTAACAGCGCGTAGCGTTGCGCAGTTGGAGGTGAGCCGCCAGTAGTGGTGGATGTGGGGAGAGGGATGGCGAAGTTTTGAGAGCGGACGATCTGGACGTGTGTCCATCAGAGACAGTAAACTTGTAAGAGTGGATGTCATGAACTGATATATATTATGATTTTTGAACACTATTAAGGTGAATACATTGTTTGTTCTTTATTAAAATCTTTCATTGCCTAACTATGCCTATCAGTAGTTAGTGCTTTCAGTATCTAGAATCTTTTATTTAGCTGGCTGTAGTGGCGCACGCTGTATTGCAGTAGTTCGAGTAACGAAGATTTTTTGTGAGGTAAGTGATTTGTGAAAGGTATAGGTTAATGTTTATCAGGGCCATTCTTTTGTAGGGATTATTGAAAGTCAGATTGCGTTGCGCTAAAAATATTGTGTGTCAGTTTAGTGTTGATCAGAATAGGTAAAGAACGAAATCTCTGAGTACGTTCAGTTTTGCTCAGCTGTATGAAAAGCAAATAATGTAAGAGGTTTATGGCACAGTAATTCATTAATTTTTGTAAGGGGACGTTTCATTTGCATATGAGCTTTCTTGTCGTACTTAAAACTCCCGCGTGGCCTGTTTCGTGCACATCTCGGGACATTTGAGCGGACAGTTCACTTTTAGCCGTGTGGAGTGGCCGTGCGGTTCTAGGCGCTACAGTCTGGAGCCGAGCGACCGCTACGGTCGCAGGTTCGAATCCTGCTTCGGGCATGGATGTGTGTCATATCCTTAGGTTAGTTAGGTTTAATTAGTTCTAAGTTCTAGACGACTGATGACCTCAGAAGTTAAGTCGCATAGTGCTCAGAGCCATTTGAACAGTTAACTTTTAGAGCCGGCCTTTGTGACCGAGTGGCTCTACGCGCTTCAGTCCCGAACCGCGCTGCTTCTACGGTTGCAGGTTCGAATCCTGCCTCGAGCATGGATGTGTGTGATGTCCTTAGGTTAGTTAGGTTTAAGTAGTTCTGAGTCTAGGAAACTGATGACCTCAGATGTTAAGTCCCATAGTGCTCAGAGCCTTTCACTTTTAGATAACCGCTGGCAATAATAACAGTTATGGTTGTAAATACGGACTTGATAGCCAAAAAAATCCATTTCACAGGCAATAAAGCGTAATTAATTGAACTCTAATCTTTTTCGCACATGTAACTTGCAATCACGCACGCCCAAAATTTTTACGAACTTACAGATGCCGCCTCCAAGCTTGAGTTACGCTGCCTTTGTTTGGTAAGTATTTAGCCGGTGTTTCTTTAAAGCTGCTTTTTATCGACCGACCTAGTATTTACCAACACTGAGTGACGCGATTGGACTTCTCGAACCCTCTCAACGTAGGTGGACTATATTGTTGGAGCTATGAGATACGAACCTGTCCCACCGCGTATAGCGTATTTAGCGCCCAGGAAAAGTAAAGTTCAGGTGAAGGTGAATTTCAAAAGCAGCAGTGTAAACCCCGCAACAGAAAGATTCATGCAGGTGCAGATATACTTTCGTACTGGGGCGACAGAAGATGGACTTCATTCAGACACTGTGTGATAAGAACAATATTAGCAGTGTATCATTGTACAGTTGGCTGAGGGGTCAGTGAACTATGACGGGAGCAACGGAATCAGCTTACAGTGGCGATCCGTAGCGGACTGGGAGCAGGAGCAGTTGGCAGGCATGGGCAGCGCATGGGGTCATATTCCGTACCGACGCTGGCAGTGCTTGGAGGACGGACATGCAGTACCACCTCGCCGTATTTACAACAAGAAGGAAAAGTTAATTAATGTTTTACTCCTTTTGCTATGGGAGTGTGTAAAGAAACTTGTGAACATGGTGCGATAAATAATTCTGTAATAAATGGAGAAAATGGGGAATATGTTTGGCTGAGTCAGTTCTTGCAGATGATAGTGAGAGAGGTTAATTTAGTTCTGAATTGTCTCAAGCCACAGTAATGGCTATCCGGATTCAGTGTCTGCTAATTACGGATCAAATAATGAACAGGATGTAGTGGAGGCTGATGTTAAGTTCGCACCATTTCTTGTGAACTAAACAAAAAGGGAATCAAGGTTCATAGCTGATGTTAAAAATATATCAATTTATTCTGTAAGGAAATAACAAGGAGTAAGTATTTGACCATGACGTGAAACTGGTACCATTTACAGTTATAGAAATGAAAGGAGAGCCAGTATCAGAGACTTGCAAGCAGATAGCCAGAATTGCAGTAATGTTACGAAATGTTCTGAAACAAACTAGGAAAACTGACACTAAAATAAATGAAATGGATTCGAATATAAATGGACTGGGTTCGGAAATGGATACTAAAATGAATACGTTGGTTTCTGAAGTTAACGAAGGGTTTATTAAACAGTTATCAGAATTTGATGCGAAATGTAAGAATTTTAAAATATCAGACTGGGGGAAATGGATCATAGAACTTTAGGTTCAAGAGATTCTACAGAAAATGATATGTCACAAACTAATGATAGTTTGAAGGACAAATTCGTCAAATAATAACCAGGACAGTTGCGAAAAGGACTCGCATTATGAGGCTTCTGTACAAACTTAATTACTTATACAGATCGTAATAATAATTTCTTGTGGCTCAATGGCCTGGTTCAAGTCTTTCTATAGGACACCACTTTGGCAACTTGAGTGTGCCTGGCCAAACCCAGTTATCTAACCAGGTAAAGAGCATTTGCAGATTAATGTGGAATCCGAGCCGCGTGTTAGTTCTCTCGACTCCTTACACCTTTGAGAGGTGAGACAAACTCAAAACGATTCCGCGACCTCTGTATTTCCAGTCGCTCGCTTTGCCGCTAGATCACCAGGCCAGACATGTACTAAAATAGTTAATCTATAAATTTGACGAGTGGGTTTGTGAGCTTCAAATATATCACATACGTGGCAGTTTCTTTTGGCTACATTGACTTATCGGCTTAAATGTTTTACACCGCCAAGGGGTCGTAGAAATTCGTTTGTGATATATCTTTCAATTTCATACCTCTCTTAGCAGTCGGTCAGAAAGACAGAAAGACGGACAACAAAGTACTCCAATAAGGGCTCCGCTTTCATTGGCGGAGATATGGATCCATAAAAATGATTCTAATGATGTTATTTTAACAATAAAATGTGAATTAACAAACCATATAGAGCAAATTCCTGAAGAAGGCAAAGAATACGGGAGACACGTAAATGCTGACCCAAATAAAGTAGGCCTACAGGTAGGAATAAATAATGTTGAAGAACAATCTAACGATGACCTCACAAGTTTGGCAAATAAAATTAAATAAGAGAAAAGTAAGTCTGAACTTAATAGTGTTCATGTGAGTGCAAGAATTACTAACCTTCAAAATAATCTGACACAGTTTAGTACAGCTGTAACTGATAAATTGCCTCAGTATGAATGTAGACTAAGAAGAGTAGTACCAAGTGCAGCTAAAACTAATGGTCATTTAATATCAAACGGTTCTGAAGAATCATCTGAAATTGCATGTGTTACTGACAGACAATTTTTGAGATCTGATCCCAAAAAAGTGTGAACCTTTTTTGAGAGACTTTGAAGATGTGATGCCCAGATAATGAAATGCTAAATATAAAACTAGTTTTGTTGTGCCAAATTCGTTGGCAGAATCTGCTGTGAGAGGAAACTTGGTCTCAGACAAATATAACAGCATGGAAAGTTTTAACAGGCTTCCTTTGAGGAATACTGAGGAAAAACGGAAGTTCTGAATAGCTTTTGACCAAGTGAAAAGTATAACCAAAGAATTCTGTTAAGAGGTTTGTACGAAAGTAAGTAACTACTAAGTTAGAAGCTGAGCAGATTAATATGGGTGTAGAAAAAACCGGCTTTTGTACTGGCGAAATAAAATACTTTCTGCGATCGGAGATGACATTAGTGCATTTATTGTTCATCTGGAGAAAGCGGATCATCTGCTGAACAGGAGGAAAATGCAAATAAGGTATAGAGCCCTTATGTTAGACAAAATGAGAACAGGTAAGAAGTACACATAAACAGAACAGGTACTGAATAATTCAAATAATTACAGACAAAGGCACAGAGGATGAGGAGGATCTACTGGAAAAGTGGATTTTGACAGGGGAAGAAATGACACTAACAGGTATGGTCAGATGAGTAAGCAGAACAGCATCCCAGATTAGTAACAGAACGTAATGTTAGGCTGATGAAAGAGCAGATGATGAAGAAAGCTAAAGCAGTCTGTAAGGGCGCTGACGTTTGCAGACTGCCGAAAAGTAGGTTAAACCCACTAGCAAAACCGTTTGTAAGCCACCAGCACACAAAACGTGAAATAAGAGTGCAGTTAGGACAGTTGTAGAAGAAAAGCGGAATAAAGTGAGAACATATAATTGTCAGAGCCATGTCAGATTAGTGGGAAAGAGACGATATTAACTGTGATTCTAGGAACCAGGTCAATGAGGTGAAGTAATGAATATATAATACAGGATCATAATGTAAATGCGTACTGCCATACTAATGAACGTCATGTAGAGAATTGTGGAGTAAGTGCTATAAATGGGGAAACAGAAGCATAGGAGGAAAGTGTACCGACAGACGCCGAGCCGAGCGGATGCGGCATCAGTGGTAGCAGCAGCAGTTGTATGATGCACAGTAATTTATTTTAGTTTCTTTTTTTTCACTTGCTTATGCAAAGCCGTGAACTATACCTGCGTTCGTTATTGCGTAGACTAGTGGTTAGCAAATTAGTCTAATTTTTTGTTTCTGCGTAGTTCTTGGTGCATAGCCATATGTGGGGTTGCTTCATAGTATAATTTCTCCTATAGGAGAAGCTTCACGACACGCCACTAAGTTTAAATCTCGTGGTGCTACCCAGCATACAGCTTATATCAGTGCATTCTAGTTTGCATACTTATCCCGTGCATTAGTTTCTGATAAACAGAGTTTCTAATAACAGGTAACTGTAGATGCATACACTTCAGTAGAGAAATTTATTTCTGAATTAGAGCATGCCGTCTCAGGGTATAGTGAAAAACCTGTAGAGCAATTTTTAGTGTTTCTTTATTCTCCTCCTTATATATTTTGCATTGATTCCAAACTCACTAGCATGTGAGATCCAAATCTATTTTTTACCTACTACGATACGGTTATGGGCTCTGCTGGTTATGAGCGGCTCAGGGAGAATTGTGTGCTGTCCGTAAACAGTTGGAAGCTACGTTGGCTACCCTCGACTTTCTTCTGGCTAAAGAGGCGACATCGGGGCGCTGGTGACAAGACCTGCGAGCACATTTGATGCCGTTGGAATCCCTTGGTGACTCGGATGTCACTGCATCCTCTGAAACGCAATATCTGGCCGGTCCCTTCTCACTCGAAAGTGGGTGGTTGACAAAATATGGCTCTGAGCACTATGCGACTTAACTTCTGAGGTCATCAGTCGCCTAGAACTTAGAATTAATTAAACCTAATTAACCTAAGGACATCCCACACATGCATGCCCGAGGCAGGATTCGAACCTGCGACAGTAGCGGTCGCTCGGCTCCAGACTGTAGCGCCTAGAACCGCACGGCCACTCCGGCCGGCGGTGGTAGACAGTAGTGAATTCTTGTTTCTGTAGGCGGAAAATGAAAGAAAGAGCAGGTCGCGCAGCGGACTCCCTATGCCTTAGCAATAAGTAACAATGGGAGCTATTTGTAACAACACAAACAGAGCAAAATATATGGGGGGAACCATACAAAATACTGACCGAGAAGATAAAAACCCCACTAGTTCTGGGAACGCTAAGGCAGGATGACGGCACGATGACGAGGGGATGGAGGAATACACCGGATTTTCTGCTGTATAAACTGCTCCCTGACGACGTTATCGATACAGACACACAATATCATGCAACACTAAGAGAAAACCTACACACACCATACAACACTGCAACTGTCACCTGTCCTTTTGCGCTAGAAGAGGTTGCGCTAGCAATCTCAGAGCTCAAAAACAAAAAACACCTGGACCAGATGGTATACACTCGGAAACACTGAAAAAACTAGCACCGCAGATCACCCCGTTCCTAACAACGTTACTGAACGATGCCTTACGGCTGGGCAGGGTACCTACAGTATGGAAAACCTCCAAAGCAATCATTATTCAGATATCAGCGGACACGGATCCTTCAGATCCAAAGACTTACAGGCCAATATGCCTAATAAACACCCTAGCAAAGATTCAGGAGAAGCTACTGTGTAAGCGCCTGCAAACACACAGAGCTCTCAGGGGTATGAGCCAACATCAGTTCGGCTTCAGATCTGGCAGATCAATAGATGATGCCATCAACCAGGCCCTGCACATAGTTAACACCATAAAACATAAATAGGCCATGGCAATAATGATTGACATTGCCGGAGCATTTGATAATCTTTGGTGGCCAGCACTGTTTCAGAGGCTAAGACATCTGGAGGTACCGCAATCACTGTAAAACAGTTTTCTGGACTACTGTAAAGACCGAGTAGTCGAATGGCAGATGGACAACCGGAAAGTAATTAAAAGAATTACCAAAGGCTGTCCACAAGGGTCGATCTGCGGCCCCATCTTCTGGGACATAACAATCGAACCCCTCTACATCTACATCTACATCTATACTCCGCGAGCCACCTTACGGTGTGTGGCGGAGGGTACTTATTGTACCACTATCTGATCCCCCCTTCCCTGTCCCATTCACGAATTGTGCGTGGGAAGAACGACTGCTTTTAAGTCTCCGTATTTGCTCTAATTTCTCGGATCTTTTCGTTGTGATCATTACGCGAGATATATGTGGGCGGTAGTAATATGTTGCCCATCTCTTCCCGGAATGTGCTCTCTCGTAATTTCGATAATAAACCTCTCCGTATTGCGTAACGCCTTTCTTGAAGTGTCCGCCACTGGAGCTTGTTCAGCATCTCCGTAACGCTCTCGCGCTGACTAAATGTCCCCATGACGAATCGCGCTGCTTTTCGCTGGATCATGTCTATCTCTTCTATTAATCAAACCTGGTAAGGGTCCCATACTGATGAGCAATACTCAAGAATCGGACGAACAAGCGTTTTGTAAGCTACTTCTTTCGTCGATGAGTCACATTTTCTTAGAATTCTTCCTATGAATCTCAACCTGGCGCCTGCTTTTCCCACTATTTGTTTTATGTGATCATTCCACTTCAGATCGCTCCGGATAGTAACTCCTAAGTATTTTACGGTCGTTACCGCTTCCAATGATTTACCACCTATGGCATAATCGTACTGGAATGGATTTCTGCCCCTATGTATGCGCATTATATTACATTTATCTACGTTTAGGGAAAGCTGCCAGCTGTCGCACCATGCATTAATCCTCTGCAGGTCCTCCTGGAGTACGTACGAGTCTTCTGATGTTGCTACTTTCTTGTAGACAACCGTGTCATCTGCAAATTGCCTCACGGAGCTACCGATGTTGTCAACTAAGTCATTTATGTATATTGTAAACAATAAAGGTCCTATCACGCTTCCCTGCGGTACTCCCGAAATTACCTCTACATCTGCAGATTTTGAACCGTTAAGAATGACATGTTGTGTTCTTTCTTCTAGGAAATCCTGAATCCAATTACAAACCTGGTCCGATATTCCGTAAGCTCGTATTTTTTTCACTAAACGTAAGTGCGGAACCGTATCAAATGCCTTCCTGAAGTCCAGGAATACGGCATCAATCTGCTCGCCAGTGTCTACGGCACTGTGAATTTCTTGGGCAAATAGGGCGAGCTGAGTTTCACATGATCTCTGTTTGCGGAATCCATGTTGGTTATGATGAAGGAGATTTGTATTATCTAAGAACGTCATAATACGAGAACACAAAACATGTTCCATTATTCTACAACAGATTGACGTAAGCGAAATAGGCCTATAATTATTCGCATCTGATTTATGACCCTTCTTGAAAATGGGAACGACCTGCGCTTTCTTTCAGTCGCTAGGTACTTTACGTTCTTCCAGCGATCTACGATAAATTGCTGATAGAAAGGGGGCAAGTTCTTTAGCATAATCACTGTAGAATCTTAAGGGTATCTCGTCTGGTCCGGATACTTTTCCGCTACTAAGTGATAGCAGTTGTTTTTCAATTCCGATATCGTTTATTTCAATATTTTCCATTTTGGCGTCCGTGCGACGGCTGAAGTCAGGGACCGTGTTACGATTTTCCGCAGTGAAACAGTTTCGGAACACTGAATTCAGTATTTCTGCCTTTCTTCGGTCGTCCTCTGTTTCGGTGCCATCGTGGTCAACGAGTGACTGAATAGGGGATTTAGATCCGCTTACCGATTTTACATATGACCAAAACTTTTTAGGGTTCTTGTTTAGATTGTTTGCCAATGTTTTATGTTCGAATTCGTTGAATGCTTCTCTCATTGCTCTCTTTACGCTCTTTTTCGCTTCGTTCAGCTTTTCCTTATCAGCTATGATTCGACTACTCTTAAACCTATGATGAAGCTTTCTTTGTTTCCGTAGTACCTTTCGTACATGATTGTTATACCACGGTGGATCTTTCCCCTCGCTTTGGACCTTAGTCGGTACGAACTTATCTAAGGCGTACTGGACGATGTTTCTGAATTATTTCCATTTTTGTTCCACATCCTCTTCCTCAGAAATGAACGTTTGATGGTGGTCACTCAGATATTCTGCGATTTGTGCCCTATCACTCTTGTTAAGCAAATATATTTTCCTTCCTTTCTTGGCATTTCTTATTACACTTGTAGTCATTGATGCAACCACTGACTTATGATCACTGATACCCTCTTCTACATTCACGGAGTCGAAAAGTTCCGGTCTATTTGTTGCTATGAGGTCTAAAACGTTAGCTTCACGAGTTGGTTCTCTAACTATCTGCTCGAAGTAATTCTCGGACAAGGCAGTCAGGATAATGTCACAGGAGTCTCTGTCCCTGGCTCCAGTTCCGATTGTGTGACTATCCCATTTTATACCTGGTAGATTGAAGTCTCCCCCTATTACAATAGTATGATCACGAAACTTCTTCACGACGTTCTGCAGGTTCTCTCTGAGGCGCTCAACTACTACGGTTGCTGATGCAGGTGGTCTATAGAAGCATCCGACTATCATATCTGACCCACCTTTGATACTTAACTTAACCCAGATTATTTCACATTCGCATTCGCTAATAACTTCACTGGATATTATTGAATTCTTTACTGCTATAAATACTCCTCCACCATTGGCGTTTATCCTATCCTTGCGGTATATATTCCATTCTGTGTCTAGGATTTCGTTACTGTTCACTTCCGGTTTTAACCAACTTTCCGTTCCTAATACTATATGCGCACTATTTCCTTCAAGAAGAGATACTAATTCAGGAACCTTGCCCTGGATACTCCTGCAGTTTACCAATATTACGTTAACTTTTCCTGTTTTTGGTCTCTGAGGACGGACGTTCTTTATCAACGATGATAATGTCCTCTCTGGTAAGCCGTCAGGTATTTTATCGTTTCGCCCAAGGGGGGGTCCCTCTAACCTAAAAAAACCCCCGTGTGCACGCCACACGTACTCTGCTACCCTAGTAGCTGCTTCCGGTGTGTAGTGCACGCCTGACCTGTCTAGGGGGGCCCTACAGTTCTCCACCCAATAACGGAGGTCGATGAATTTGCAACCATTATAGTCGCAGAGTCGTCTGAGCCTCTGGTTTAGACCCTCCACACGGCTCCAAACCAGAGGACCGCGATCGACTCTGGGCACTATGCTGCAGATATTAAGCTCAGCTTGCACTCCGCGTGCGATGCTGGTTGTCTTCACCAAATCAGCCAGCCGCCGGAAGGAACCAAGGATGGCCTCAGAACCCAAGCGGCAGGCGTCATTCGTTCCGACATGTGCTACTATCTGCAGCCGGTCACACCCAGTGCGTTCAATAGCTGCCGGAAGGGCCTCCTCCACATTACGGACGAGACCCCCCGGCAAGCACACCGAGTGCACACTGGCATTCTTCCCCGACCTACCCGCTATTTTCCTGAGGGGCTCCATAACCCGCCTAACGTTGGAGCTCCCTATAACTAATAGGCCCGCCCTCTGTGACTGTCGGGACCTTGCCGGAGAATCGGCCACTGGCCCAACAGGTGAGGCATCCTGTGGTGGCTCGGAAACGATGTCATCACCACTAGGAAGCACCCCGTACCTGTTGGAAAGGGGTAAGGCAGCTGCCACGCGGCCAGATCCCACCTTCGCCTTTCGCCAGGCACGCGCGAGCCCACCACTGTCCGCCATTCACCCTGGAGTGATGGCTGACCGGTAAGATGCTCACTGCCGGAAGACGCAGCGACATCAGGGGTTCCATGTGATTCCAAGGCCACCGAAGTAGGCATAGGTCTCACCACAGTTGCCCCAACGCCACTACGAGCCGACGCCTGCGCCTCGAGCTCGATGAGCCTAACAGACAAAGCCTCCACCTGCCCCCGAAGAGTGGCCAATTCTCCTTGCGTCCGCTCACAACAACCACAGTCCCTACACATGACTATGTTTACAATACTCTATACGGTGACAAATTCCCAAGATAATCTTCTGATGAGCCACTCTGATAATCAAGAAACACTCACTGAAATACGAGACGCGAAAACTACGCTAGGTTTTCCCAGAAAAACTATTTAAAAGCTAAGCGCAGCAAATAAGTACAAAAACGCTTTATACAAACAGTACTCGCTGCTGCTGGTGCTCTCGCTCTGGCTGTCACAAGACAACTGCTGATTTAAGTGACTAGTGGCTAACGGCCGCGAAACAAACAAAAGACGGTTTTAGGGCGCTTTCTGTTCTAAACGATCAAGAAAACACTAAGAAATCGAACACGAAAACTACGTAAAGTTTTATCAAGAACTGTTAGTTACTATGCAGAGCAGATAAACACACATAGAATCCCTTCCTTAGTGGAAGGTCGTAAACAAAATGCAAAATAAACGCTTTATACAAACAGTACTCGCTGCTGCTGGTGCTCTCGCTCTGGCTGTCACAAGACAACTGCTTCTGGATGGGGATGACAGGTCAGACGGAATTGTCGCCTACGCAGATGACCTATTAGTTGTAGTCACTGCAAAAAACAGAGCCGAGTTAGAAGAGAAAGCCAGTGGATTACTACAAACAATTACTCAGTGGTGTCACAACAACATAGTCAGGATAGCCGAAAACAAAACAACATACACTTTACAAGGATCACTCCAAAGGGCTCCTTCGGTTAAAATTGGGGACACAAACATCAAACAAGCACGCATTACGCGCTATCTTGGTGTACACATAGATGAAAAATTGAATTTCCACGAACACATCAGGCTAACAACAAAGCAGAAAAAATACTCCACAAACTGGTGAGGTTAAATTCAAAACAGTACAGACTACCTCTACCAGTCAGACGTACATACCACTGTGCGCTCTTCGAATCAGTACTCAGCTTTGCAGCTAGCACGTGGGCACATAGACTTAACGTGGTCACCAACAAAGCATCCGTCAGACGAGGGCAGAGAAGTGTCCTACTTAGGTTATCTGGAGCATTCGGTACCACCTCAGCGGATGCACTGTGTGTGGTGCTCGGAATATGTCCCATGGATATCACGATCAAATACAGAGCTGCAAGGTACTGGTTAAAGGTGGGGAGACTAGATAAGGTACACACAATAACCGGTGTGCCCATAGAGACGATACGTCACCTTAAAAGTTGCTGTTTGGATACATGGCAAGGTGAGTGGGATGTAAGTGATAAGGGACGTAGACTGCACAACTTCCTCCCTGACATAAGGGAGCGGTTGAGAATGAGACATATCGATCCCAGCCGCGGTATGGTACATTTCTTAACCGGGCACGGACCTTATCCCACGCACTTAAACCGCGTGAGTCTGAGGCAGACACCTACATGCACATGCGGGGAAGAAGGTTCGCCAGAACACACTGTCTTTTTCTGCGGGCAATACGCGAACACTATACATACACTACACTTAGATAACACAGATACAGACATAGATATATACACAGCAATAAGAGACGAAAAACAATGGGCACAATTAAACGCACTGACAAACAGTATTTCAAAAACAACACATCAAGAGTATATGCGGACACGACATCACAGACATTCCTATGTGCAGCGTAACAGAAATCTCCAGAGGATGGACAGCGATACCCACAGTGACAGAGAAATTAGTGACAATGAGGAGGAACAGGAGGAGGAAGCTGAGATGTGACAGTAAATAAGCAAATTGCTGGCAATCTAGCCAAGAAAACACCAAATGCTGTACAGGGATGCGCACCTAATGTAGTTAATACATAGGATTAGTAACAAATAGGATAAGAAACATTATTTCTCTACTAATAACCATTTGTGTGTGTGTGTGTGTGTGTGACTGGCGGTCAACGGCTCGATGAAACCATTCCGAGTTATTCACTGTCAGTCACACTCGGTGATGGTACTAACAAATCTCTCATCTATCCTATCTTCTTTTTATATTCTTCTTAAAAACAACAAAAATTTATTTATGTTTAAACCTTAAATTATTGTTATTTTGAATCATTCTTTGTAAATGTTGTAGATAAAACAAAAGGAAAGAAAACTGTAGAAAAGTGAAAAACGAAAATTGTAAGATGTACGACCTGTTTTAAACATCGGGTAACAGGTCTATAATTTGGAAATAAATAAATGAATAAGTAAGAGCTGATACCCAGTGTTAATGATAACTGTGAACCAGCACCTAATGTCTCTACTGTTGCGCCAGCAGGCGATTTTCCTGCCCAGTCCGGACAAGCGCCGAGGGTTGATATGCTTGTCACTGAGAGCTCCGACTTTATGAGGATGAGGGAGCCCATCAGGAAAATAGCGGGCAAGTCAGTATACACTCTGTATGTTTGCCGAGGGGTGTCGTCCGTGATATGAAGGAGGCCCTCCCTGAGCCGGCCGGAGTGGCCGTGCGGTTCTAGGCGCTACAGTCTGGAGCCGAGCGACCGCTGCGGTCGCAGGTTCGAATCCTGCCTCGGGCATGGATGTGTGTGATGTCCTTGGGTTAGTTAAGTTTAATTAGTTCTAAGTTCTAGGCGACTGATGACCTCAGAAGTTAAGTCGCATAGTGCTCAGAACCATTTGAACCATTTGAGCCCTCCCTGAGGCTATCGAGCGCACTGTGTGAAACCAGCTGCATATAGTGGCACTTGTCGGCACAAATGACGCCTGCCACTTGGTTTCTGAGGACATCATAGGCCCCTGGCTGATTTGATGAAGGAAAGTAGCATCGCAAGCGGGGTGCGGGAGAAGATATTTGTAACATGGAACCTCGCGGTCCTCTGGTTTGGAGCAGAGTGGAAGGTCTAAACCAGAGGCTTGGACGACTCTGCGAAGGTATCAGATGCGAATTTTGCGACCTCCGCTATCGGATGCAGAACTGTAGGGTTCCCCTTAATACGTCAGGCGTGCACTACTGGCAGGAAGCGGCTACTAGTGTAGCGGAGTACGTGTGGCGTGCATATGGGGCTTCTTTTAGGCTAGAAAAACCTGAGCCGTGCACGGTTTGTGTTCATGACATTTTTTGTTTATCATCTTCTGTTACTGTACTGCCTCGTTTTCTTATTTCATTCACTGGCGTCACTAACTTCCTGCCTTACTTGCTCGTCAGCTGCAGCAGCAGCGCGTATCGATAAGCGCACTGTCATACCATCTCTGGAGCGACCGATAGTATTTACGGGTCGTCGTGTGTCTGATTAGCCAGTTCGGGACGGACCTTCAGGGCAGTCGGGAAGCAGCAGCAGTGATGTCGGGGACGGAGCGCCGGTGAGGCGCCGACAGCCAGGGCTCGCCGACTGCTGGCCACACACATGAACTGTCTGACGGAGGGAGGAGATTGGAGTGGGATGACCGATGGTTGGTCGTATATTTGGTCCTGGGTAGTTGGTCGGTTGGCGTGGAGCAGCGAGGAAATCTCCGTGGCCCGTGTCCAGCCGGGGCCTGGCGGCGTCCACGCGCGGTCGGAGTGTCAGGGGCTGTTCCCATTGCTACGAGGTCCATGGCTCACCGATCCTGGACACGAAGGTTGAATCTTTACTTAATCTACCAGCCAGCCCCAACTGGGCACATTGTGTCGTTTGAATTAGTTATCCTGTCGCTTGGTCCGTTGACTGTCCGTCGGTTGGATTGTCGTCGGATCGTGAATGGTTGGCCCGACTGCCTGTCTCACCTAAGCGAGCGTTAGTGTTTAAATTCTAGGCCGCCCTCTAACATCTAAGCGCCTTAGGTGTACTGTCTTTTTTTAAAATTTGTTCTTGTTGTTTGTACTTGTATGGCTTCTAGCCGATTCTATTTTAAAAATTAGAGTTGTTTTGCTCTTAAGGCCTTCAGCCTAAATTGAAGAACTATTTCACATAAGGCCTTCGGTATTAAAAAAAAATTAATGTTATGTAGTTTTAAGTATTAGGCCATCAGGCTATTTAAATTTAATTCGTTTACTTCAGTCTAACTAAAGAACTGTTGTAAGATGCGGCTTGCCTTTTAAATTTCTGATTGTGCTTGCGTTTTAAGTTATTGGCCTTCAGCCGTTTTTAAATTAACCCTCTCACGTACATGGGACACATTTGTCCCACATATAAATCGCTTTATTAATTGGACTGTAATCACAGTTGATGTGCTGCAGATGCTCTACTTGAAGCAGAGATATTTGTTTTCTTTAATATCGTACATCTTTGGTGGCAACAATTACTATAACTACCACTAGTCGTCGGTTTTTGTTGGTGTTCTCACTTCGAACAGACACACAAATTTATTCACTTATTGTGTGCGTATTGTGTTCTCTGCCTTACTGTCAAAGCTTGAAAGTATATTCAAGTAAGATTCTCTTTTACTTTAGACCATTTATTTAGAAAATAACTGTATTTCGTCAGTGGAAATCTTTATTTTCATTCTTTGGGACATAGTTGTTCCAATGTACCACAATGGTAATTTGTGTACTTGTTGAATATCATGAAATCATTACTATTATGTAAAAAAACGAACAGAATGGTATTTAACATTCGGTTGAAAATATATTATCTTTCATTTTATTAACTAAGCGGAAAAAATTTGTACTGGTATAATTTCAAATCTGCTTTTAGGTCATGTGCTCCAGAAAAAGAGAATTTTTCATCACTGATGAAAGTGTTATGCAGATTTTGAAAGCTTGCAGTAGTGATGACGAAGATAATCTGTTACTGGATGAAGAAGATAAAATTTTTTTTGAAGGAGATAGGAAGATGAAAGAAAACATGTTACTCGCATTATAGAAGATCCTGAAAAAGAAATACGTAGCCCACCTAGCAAAAAAGGGCATACAAACGAATTACCAGAACCAAATGCTGAGGTACCTGATTCCCATCCAGATTTACCAGAATTTAAATGGTCCAGAACTTAGCAACCAAGACAGTTCACTGATAACATGAATCATGAATTTGAGAAAGTGCTTTTGTTTAGTGTCAGTGAAAATTGTGAAATGCCACACCCATTTGAAATTTTTTCTTCCACTATTGGCCTAAAAGATTTTGTGCATGATATATTAATTCTTGAAAGTATGCCCAACAATCAGGTGACGCATTCAGCATAAATGAAGATGAAATCAAGGCCTTTCTTGGTATGAACCTGGTAATGCGGTGCCATATTTTGTCTACATTTAGAAGCTACTGGGCAACTGAACCCGATTTAGGTATTCCTTATATAGCTCAGATTATGCCACTACATCGGTCTGAAGAGATTCGAAAGTACTTACATTTTTCCAACAATGCAGATCAGTCAATAAAGGAAGACCGCACATACAAAGTGAGACCTGTAATTACCCATTTAAACAAAACCTTCCAGGAATCTCTTAGTGCAACTAGGGCTCAATCTGTAGATGAACATATGATCAGATTCAAAGGACATAACATTATGTGAGAGTATGTCAAAAATAAGCCAGTGAAATAGGGTTTCAAAATGTGGTGCAGATGTGATTCGGAAACTGGCTACCTATTTGAGTAACTCAGGTCCTGAATTAGGGCTTGGTGAGTCAGTAGTTCTGCAACTGAGAAAATCACTATCCGAAATGGGATGTGAAATTTACATAGATAAGTTTTTTAACTCTCCAGCTTTGCAGTATTACCTTGGTTTACAAAATATCAGATCATGTGGAAATTGCGCACCAATCATAAAAACACCCCAAAGGTATTCCCTCAAGACAAGGAAATGAAAAGAGGTGATTCATACAGTCTCAGTAGCAATGGTCTGACAATCCTCAAATGGATGGATAACAAGCCAGTTTTTCTACTGACTGGTTTTATTTCCCCAATACCATGTACGACAGTGAAGAGGCGTCAGTCTGGTTCTTCAGAAAAGATAAATGTTCAGTGTCCTCTTATGATAAGAAAGTACAACAAGTCGATGGGAGGGGTGGACCTTTTGGACCAGAAGAGAGTGACATATGAGATCGACAGGAAGGCAAAGATTAAGTATTACCTGAGAATTTTCTTTGATCTTCTTGACATTGGTGTAAACAATGCGTATGTAATATTTTCAAAATTCGCAGAAGAATCAGGACTCAAATCAACACTATCATCCCTAGAGTTCAGACAATGCATTGCGAGAAATCTAATGGAAATTGTTCAAGTCGACAAAGGAATTTATCAACGGTAGTGAAAACATCAAGAAGGTTGCAGACCAGCTGCAATCCAAAGAGTCCAGAGCACTGAATGATAAACTCAGACGTAAGGAACAGGTATGTTCATTGTGCTTCAAAGTGTGTTGAAAATCACACTTACAACATTTGTGAACACTTTGATGTTAATTTATGCTATACTTCAAGCTGTTTTGCTGAATTTCACATCAAATAGACAACATACACACAGCCTCTGTAATTTTTCGATGTATTAAGAGTAATGTGTTCTGCAACTGCCCTTTAAGGACCACAGGGACAAATACGTCCCAGATTTTTTTTTAGTAGTACAAATAAAAATGTTTGAAATAAAAACACATTTTGTTTATAAAACTCCAGTTACCACAGAAATACAAAAATTTTAATCACTAGCACTATAGTTTCGTTATGTACCTGAAAGGGTTAAAATGGCTTTCAGCCGGTAATTAAGTCCCAATGATTACAGCTGTGTGTTAAAATTAATTTTTGGGGCTCTTGTAATGTTTGATCAAATAATAAAGTTGCATGTTCGAGTGTAACTGACAGCCTCTTATTTTGGCCCCTTTCCACAATTTAAACTACCTGTCCTGTCCTGCGGGATTAGCATGGTGTATCAAAACCTTCTCTTCGGATCAAAAACGATTTGCCTGATAAATTGTCGACATTGTCCTCAGAAAATGTTTGGCGTCGCAGATCAGAGATAGAAAAGGTTAATGTGATTTTAGTAAAATGCAGGAGCTTCCGAGGAACGGACCCAGAATTAGTATCGCTTACTGGGGGTTATTATGCCCATATAGTATTAGGAACAGAAAGGTGGTTGAAACCGGCCGTTAATGACCACGAAACCCTAAATTAAGACTACAATATCTGTCGTGAGGGTAGGTTAGTCGCCAATGGTGGCGGCATGTTTATTGCAGTACAGAATTCGATTGAATCTGGCGAGGTTTTCACAGATTCCGATTGTGAATTAATGTGGGATAAGTTAAGTAGGTATCAAAGAGGGGACAAAAATGGTAATCGGATGCTTTTATATACCACCTGGGTCAGAAGCTCTAGTGGTAGAACGCTTCAGACAGAAGTCGCTGAATATCGTTAATAGTTTTCGTGATCATGTCGTTGTAAAAGGGACTGATTTCAACTAGCCAGGTATAGATTGGAAGGGTCATGCCATCAAAACTGGTGAATGAGACAGGGATTAGTGTGGCATTGTTCTGGATGTCTTGCCCGAATATTACTTTCAGCAGATAGTTATAGAACCAACTGTTTTTATGTACTAGTATTTAATGTAAAGAACGTGAGTGAGAAGTAAAATTGCTTACATAATGATAAGAATTTGCTTTTAACATTAACTTGCCAAAGAATTATTTCAGCTTGTAGTACATTTGGTGATTACATATTTTGTGGAAGCTGAGTCAAATAGAATAGTGTCATGTAGCGCATTACTTTCCTTTTATTAACGGCTGAAACACAAGTACATAACAGGAAAAGTAATCCAGAATTACGAGCACACTGTCCTCCTCTACAAAGTGTGGGGAAGGAGGCGTCTTACTCCTGGTTACCAGGGCACATGGATAGAGCAGCGAACGAAATGGTGGATGCAGCAGCCAAGAAGGTGTGTTGTGAGTCTCAGATACCTCAGGGTGCCATTTCAGTACATTCTATGGTCTCGCTGTTGAGGTACAGATTCATGTGTAGATGGGAAGAAGAATAGTTGGAAGCGATAGACAGTAAGCTGCGCTTACTAAAAGTCCACAATCCGGCTGTTACGTACCTTCTTAGAGCCACGCATATGAGATGACAGTAACGAGTATGTGGTACGTCATTTTAGGATTTGTTTAATTTTCGATTCGTTCCCTAAAATTTTAGGGCGACGTTTTTGTTCTGTTATCTGGGTGGCTATCTCATTCACGCATTTCGAAAGTGATCAGCCAGCCACATATCCCTCTGAATTTATTCAATGTTTTATATATTTTGGTACAGATCTCGCCACATTATTTGTTATTTACTAGTAGCGACAGGTAGAGATTGGGAGTGTTATACTACAAAAACTGGTGCCAGAGACAGGTTCTGTGTCATTGTTCTGTGTGTCTAGTCCGAAAAGTAATTACATTGAGCTAATAGTTAGAGAATCAACTACGGGTGACGTCGTAGTCCAGACCTCCTGAAGGGAGGCAAGAGGGACAGGACACAAATTTCAGAGTATCTGAGCATTCGGCGTCAAATATTCGGTGACGAAGACAACAAGTGGAAAGCAAATAGAAAAAAGACAAAGGAATCGTGTAATATGCACTAGAAAAATATGTTTCGAGTAAGATCTTAAGGGTGGGAACGACCTACAATGGTTTAATAGCTACGTTAGAAAAGTGCTACATAAACAAAGAGAACTTTATCTCATTTTTAAGATAAGTAAAACTCTAGCAGAGAAAAAAAAAATACTGAGGGGAGGGGAAATGAGCGTAAGGAAAGTAATGGGAGAAGCGTTCAATGACTTCGAAAGTAGAACTTTGTCAACCGATCTGAACAAAAACACTCAGAGGTTTTGGTCGTATGTGAAGTCAGTAATGGGTCAAAATCCGCTCTTTACTCACTCAGTGTCCATACTGGCATCGAAACGGAAGGTAACAGAGAGAAGACCGAAATATTGAATTCTGTCTACTGAAATTTTTGCACCACGTAGTTTGGAATACGATCCTTCCTTTCTGTTGTCATATGAATGTCGAAATGGCAGAAACTGAGATAACCAATCGCAGAATACAAAAACAACTACAATCGCTTTGTACTGGAAAGGTGTCAGCACCAGATGAGATACCTATAAGATTCTATAAAGATTATGCGAAAGAAGATGCTTCCCTTCTAACAGTAATTTCTCGCAGATCGCTTGAACAACGAAGGTTATCTTGCAATTGCAAGAAAACTCAGGCCATTCCCATTTTTAAGAAGGGTCGTAGTACAGATGCATAAAATTACAGACCCATGTTGTTGTCGATCTGTTGCAGAATTATGGAACATGTTTCATGCTCAAAAATACTGAAGATCTTGGAGAAAAAAATTCTTCTCCATAAAAATCAGTATGGATTCTGTAAACAGAGATCCTGCGAAACTCAGCTCGTTATCTTCCTCCATGATATCCACAGTGCCGTAAAAAATAGCGCTCAGGTTGAGCCGTGTTGCCGGCCGGTGTGGTCGAGCAGTTCTAGGCGCTTCAGTCTGGAACCGCGCAACCGCTACGGTCGCAGGTTCGAATCCTGCCTCGGGCATGGATGTGTGTGATGTCCTTAGGTTAGTTAGGTTTAAGTAGTTCTAAGTTCTAGGGGACTGATGACCTCAGATGTTAAGTCCCATAGTGTTCAGAGCCATTTGAACCATTTTTTTGAGCCGTGTTCCTTGACTTCAGGAAGGCATTTGACACAGTCCCGCACAGCCTTTTAGTGAAAAAATACGGAGGTATACGGAGTTATCGAGTATCGGAGCACTTTTGCGACTGGCTTCAAGACTTCCTTGCATACATAGGAAAAGAAATCCACTACTGTGTAGCTACAGTATCGATGACAAACCGCTGGAAACAATATCTGACGTAAAATATCTAGGGGTACCAACCCAAGAGCGACCTCATAAAACAAATAGTTGGAAGTGCAGATGACAGACTCAGATTCAGAGAAAGAATTTTAAGGAAATGTTAACTCATCCACGAAGGAAGTGGCTCATAAGGCGCTCGTTCGATCGATTCTTGAGTATTACTCATCCATCTGGCCAGAGAGAACTGACAGAGGAGATAATATCCAACGAAAAAAATGGCTCTGAGCTCTATGGGACTTAACTGCTGTGGTCATCAGTCCGCTAGCACTTAGAACTACTTAAACCTAACTAACCTAAGGACATCACACATATCCATGCCCGAGGCAGGATTCGAACCTGCGACCGTAGCGGTCACGCGGCTCCAGACTGTAGCGCCTAGAACCGCACGGCCACTAATATCCAACGAACCGCGACACACTTCATCACGTGATCGTTTAGTCGGCAAGAGAAAGTTACGGATATGCTCAACTGGTAGAAGTTACATGTGAGGCGTTTTGTTGTTCAATGTTCAAATGTGTCTGAATTGCTAAGGGACCAAACTGGTCAGGTCATCGGTCCCTAGACTTGCACACTACTTAAAATAACTTAAAGTAACTTATGCTAAGAACAACAGACACACCCATGCCCGACGGAGTACTCGAACCTTCGGCGGGAGGGTCCACGCAGTCCGAGACATGGCTCTTCAAACCGCGCGGCCACTCCGCTCGGCGGAGGTGTTTTACATAACGGAGAGATTTACTATTGAAATCCCGAGAGAGCACTTTCCGGGAAGAGTCGGACAGCACAATACTTGCCCCGACATATGTCTCGCGTAATGACCATGAGGAGGAAATTCGAGAAATTAGAAATAGTACACAGGCTTAGCTACAACCAGTCTTCGTACGCGTTGGAGGGCTCAGTTAGTGGAGCAAAATGTACCCTCCGCCACACACCAGTTGGTGGCTTGCGTTTTGCAATTATCAAGTGCACCTGTGAAGATGGTGTAATAGGTGAAATATTGTTCCTTCTGTCAATATTAATCTATTTCTATGTATGGCACATTATAATTACGTCTTAGCTGGTTTGACGTGGTCCGTATTACTTCTTGGAGCGTAAATTTCGCGGTTGTCTTTTTAATATGTTATAATCACGTTATTTATACGTAATTGTATTTGTGTGAGCCTGGAAAAATTATTTTTAACAAATTTTTTGACTGTTCTGGCTCCAACGATGCTGCATGTTGGCAATGAAATTTCTGTTTTTCGGAAAGTCAATAATTACTTTAAATTTTTCAGACATTGTGTTTTGTGGTATCTACATTAATGACATACGTTCTATTTCTTTGTGTTTATGATGATGATTCACTATCTTTCTTCTATAATGTCAATAAAATTTTCGAGTTATTTTTATATGTTAATTATCTGCTTTTTTATAGGGATGTCTTCTCGGTAGTTTCTGTACGAACGCTAATTTCTATTTCCACAAAAACTTTCACTGTGTATTCAATAGGTATTTGTTGTACAATTTTTAGAAGATTTTCAAATCTTTTCTGCCTTATAGTTTCCGCTCTTTGAATGCAGGTAAGATGTTGATTAGTTGATTTCGCAATTTCATATATTTTATTGCAATCTAATGCCGAATTTTCTATCTACTTGTCCAATATAAACTTGTCACAGTCATAACAAGAAATTTTCTAGACGCCGGGATTGGAAACATTGGAAGTATTATTTTTTGTTGATAGTTCTTCGGCCTCCAAGTTGCTGTTGGTGACAAATGCTAATTTTATTTTTGTTTTCTTGTACAAGTTGTTAATCTTCTCCTATATTTGGCATATATGTGGTGCTGTAACATATGTAGATTTATTTGTGATTTTTTTTCTTCTCTTTTCAGTATTACCTCTTTACACGTTCCATCTGTTTTGCATGCTGTTAATATAATTTGAGCACTATTTTGTGGTTGAGGTCATTTCATTGTAATATGAACCACGTCATGCATGTTGAGACATAAGCATAATGTGCCATTCGTAGGCACAGACTAACGTACGGAAGAGCATTGTACCAATTATACCATCTTCACAAGTACGCCTGATAGTGGTAATACGTCAAAGGAGCTCTTCGTGGAAATTGTATCACTATAAGCAAATAAACAAATAGTGCAGAGGAAACCTGTATCAAAAAGTAAAACTTCGAGGTTCTTCGACCTCACTTATGCTGCAGGCCTACTAGAACAGAAATTATTCTAGTTTTCCTCTTGTCTTCCTTGTGTTTATTTTATACGATTAGAACATCTGACCGTCTTAACGCTATCTTACTTGACAAATCTGTGGGAATGTGCGACGGTGGTCATAGTTGGTTCTGTGACAGGCGCACGTGCAGTTCCATTTCAGATTGTTTTGGTATCTTTTATGGCATTTTCTACGTTGCAACCACATTCGTTTCTCCTGATTTTCCTATTAGCGTAAATAACCTCGTCGTTGCGCGCACCTCACACACACACACACACACACACACACACACACACACACAATCGATTTCAACGCCAACGGAGAAATACTGATTGAAGGACGAACGTCGAGGATTAGCAAGCCATAAGAAACAGTTCGTACTACGGTATGCTACATTCTTCGCGAGGAAACATAAGAAAAGGGTGTGACAAACGGTTAGTTTGGTATTTAGCACTTTCATTCACTGCCATAATTAAGTACAGTGGTCGTAGGTGACATTAGTATTGGACATCACCCAACGTACAACCAGTTATCTCAACGCTTGCACATATGCTTATGCAACTAATTCAGAAAATTTGTTGTCAATGCACAGTATTACGGAATCGCTCTAAGCTAATTGTGAAGGTCTATACCAGATTGTACAATAAATCTCCTCCACCCCACCCAACCCGGAAAACGGAAACGCTGTTTTTTTTTAAAAAAAATACAGTGTTTTTTTTTCGGGCAGTTTGTTTGTTGTGTGGCTCCGTATGTGGTTACAGTGAAACGGTTCAGTTTGTTTCTCGTTCTCGTTTGCAGTAGGTACCAATAGAGAACTTCTTAAGGCATGCACAGCCAGTGTGTTACTGAAATGCTCCGTGAACTTTAATAGGAATCTCTGAGGGAAAGAGGCGTTCTTTCGGCGAAACACTATTGAGATAGTTCAGAGAACCGGCTTCTACGAAAGACTACAAAACGTTTCTACTGCCACCAACGTTAACTCGCGCTATTACCACGAAGATAAGAGAATTCAGGTCTCTTATGTGAGCATAAGGATTCCTTTCCCTCGCTCCATTTGCTTGTGGAATGCGAGAGGAAATGATAGTAGTGGTGTTCGGTGTCCTGCACCAAGCACTGTATGGTGGTTTGCAAAATTTACATATAAATGTGGATGAACTTTTATTTGGAATAAGGGGTAGAATGTTACTCGATAAATCTAAAAGATCTATATACAAGACATTGCTTTACTACTTCAGAGGAAGTAGTATCGACCCAGAGAACAATGATATGCACTACTGGCCAAAATTGCTACACCATGCAGATGACGTGCTAAAGACGTGAAATTTAACCGACAGGAAGAAGATGCTCTGATACGCAAATAATTAGCTTTTCAGAGCATTCACACAAGGTTGGCGCCAGTGGCGGGACCTACAACGTGCTGACATGAGGAAAGTTTCCAATCGATTTCTCATATACTGACAGCAGTTGAGCGTTGCATGGTGAAACGTTCTTATGATGCCTCGTGTAAAGAGTAGAAATGCGTACCATCACGTTTCCGACTTTGATAAAGGTCGGATTGTAGCCTATCGCGATTGCCGTTTATCATATCGCGATATTGCTGCTCGCGTTGGTCGAGATCCAATGGCTCTTAGCAGAATATGGAATCGGTGGATTCAGGAGGGTAATACGGAACGCCGTGCTGGATCCCAACGGCCTCGTATCAATAGCAGTCGAGATGACAGGCATCTTATTCGCATGGCTGTAACGGATCGTGCAGCCACGTCTCGATCCGTGAGTCAACAGACGGGGACGTTTGCAAGACAACAACCAACATCAGCTCGGAGACCATGGCTGCGGTTATCCTTGACGCTGCATCACAGACAGGAGCGCCTGCGATGGTGTACTCAACGACGAACCTGGGTGCACGAATGGGAAAACGTCATTTATTCGGATTCATCTAGGTTCTGATTACAGCATTATGATGGTCGCATCCGTGTTTGGCGACATCGCGGTGAACGCCCATTTGAAGCGTGTATTCTTCATCGCCCTACTGGCGTATCACCCAGTGCGATGGTATGGGGTGCCATTGGTTACCTCGGTCACCTCTTGCTCGCATTGACGGCGCTTTGAACAGTGGACGTTACATTTCAGATGTGTTATGACCCGTGGCTCTACCCTTCATTCGATCCCTGCAAAACCCTACATTTCAGCAGGATAATTCACGACCGCATGTTGCAGGTCCTGTACGGGCCTTTCTGGATACATAAAATGTTCGATTGCTGCCCTGGCCAGCACATTCTCCAGATCTCTCACCAATTGGAAACATCTGGTCAATGGTGGCCGCGCAACTGGCTCGTCACAATACGCCAGGCACTACTCTGGATGGACTGTGGTATCGTGTTGAAGCTGAATTGGCAGCTGTACCTGTACACGCCATCCAAGCTCTGTTTGACTCAATGCCCAGGCGTATCAAGGCCGTTATTACGGCCAGAGATAGTTGTTCTGGGTACTGATTTCTCAGGATCTATACACCCAAATTGCGTGAAAATGTAATCACATGTCAGTTCTAGTATAATGCATTTGTCCAATGAATACCCATTTATCATCTGCATTTCTTATTGGCGTAGCAATTTTATTGGGCAATAGTGTATATTCGCAGAGAACATCACCGAGAAGAAAACATTGACATGTTGTTTAATGAAAGAGTCCGGAAACGTCTTTGAGATTGTGTAAGAAGATACAATGACAAATCTGTTAAAAAGTAAATAAGTATGGAGAGAACACATCAGAAACGCGTAATGGGTAGAAATCGCATTCCATTATTTAAGATGGCAGACGCCGCAGTAATTAACCACTGGAGAATATTGTAGAAGCATTTGTACACTTCGTGATATATTTGTTTAGCTCAGTTCAAACATGATTCAGAAATGGAGACAGAGAGAGAGAGAGAGAGAGAGAGAGAGAGAGAATTATGAAAACTGTTAGATGAACATTAGATTGTCTGTTGTTGAGGATTACATATGATTTTCTCGCGTTTCCTCGTTAATTATTTTACCAACACACTCTTCCTTTAGTTGACGATAAGTTTCTAAGAGCTTCAGTTTCAGAGCATTCAGAAATTGTACAATATTTCTGACTATAGTGTTGGTGTGACTGTACTCGTGTTATAGAGTTGTTAAACTAGTAGGTAGTGGGAGCGATAAATTGACTGATTAATTCGCGGAATGACCTGTTAGCAGTTATTATGTTAATATTACACATTGTGAAAACCAAAATCTGACAAGATCATGGTATAGAAAGATATTCATGCATCAATTACAGAGCCTACGGCAAAGGATTTCGTTAATAGAATTAGTAATCAGGGTGATCTCGTTGTAATGGCAAAAGCTATCGTTGCTGCTTGTTTATATTGCTGGTTTCTACACATACGTCTATACTGGATGGTCATAAACATTCTAAGGTTGTTTTAATTATTAAGAAAAATATTCTATACCTTGCACCGTTTCCGAGTTTATTAGGATTGAAGTTATCCCACCAGGTCGTTGTGCCCGCCAGTTCAAACGGCCCACCAGATAGAAGTTCTTCTGACAATGTGGATGGTAGCACAATTCTTTAATGCTATCCCACATCCAATTTTTATATCACTCTCCTGTTCAGTTTTAGGAACATGTTATCGGCCAGAGATCGCAGTGCCACACCAAAGTCAGCAAAGGATATCGATACCACAGACATCAACGACATCTCACTGCAGTCCAATGGGAGAGGCAGAAGAAGACAAGCCCTGTTTCTCAACACAGCAACACCTGTGCACTGAGGTCAGTATAGAGCTGAACATGGAAGCGCTCCGCCTAGTTCGTGATGTGAGCTGAAGCAATCAATATCACTGAGCATGACTAAAGTGTTATTCAAGTTTCAGATGGAAACGTACTTTTGTAAATGTTGAACATTGTACTTCAAGAAAATAGTCTGTTAATTAGTGCATCAACTGATGCTTTAATAGTCAAGGACATAAATTATCAAGCACTCCTGCGGCGAAGTATTGTATCAAGTTAAGTAAATATTTTTACTCACACATCTAATAAAGTCAACTAATATTTCATAGTTTGTACTGTGCAGTACAGGAATCCACATTTCCGGCCGAAAGATTGTGGTTTCGTCTGATCATAACAGGGAATCCAAACAAAGAACTTGTTTGACGATGCTGTCTCTTGCACGTAGCTTGAATCTGCTCATGCAATGTCCTGGTTGGCTAACTTCAATGCTAATTATCTGGGAAACGTCGCAACGTATCGAATTTTTCTGTTAGAAATTACTTGTCACCACAGCCTACCCTGCAACAGCCACACAAACTTTTCACATTGTTTAGGATCAGCCTTCGTCTGCAGCTTCCAGCCCATCGGTTACAATCAGACTTAAATATATCTCTTTGGGAATTAGTAAACATAATCAGCAATTTCGATTATCTGAAAAACTGACCGCATTAGCATCAGGGCATTATAACCATAATTATATATATGTAACAACAGAAACCAAATTACTTGCGGGAAAGCGCATTTAAGATACTGAGCAACCATTAAAATTACGTTATATGCTTACTGAAAAAACGCTAGTCAAATAACACAAAATGATAACATTAAGTAAAACTTTAAGGTGTCCCATACAATTTAAGTATGAAAACATTATATAAAACAAAAGCTCTCCCTCGCAAATTGGTCTCTTATAGTTAAGTACCCCCGCCATGGACTTAAGGACTTAACTAAGATTAAAGCAGTAGCTGGCGTAACCTGTAAGTAGTTTTAACACAACCACTTGTAAATGGCCAAAGGACGAAGGGCGTTTGAAGAGTCCGTGCAGAGTCCGAGAGATGGCACCACCAGCGCGTATCGAGATCATGCTTCGTTAGTAGCATCTTTGGAAAGAACGCACACCAAGTTTCAGCCATATTGGTCTATTTCTTTGTGTTTGGCATTCGTGTGAGTCAAGGAAATCGAGTGATTGTCAAAAATGGACGAAAATGAATTTCGTGTGGTGATTAAACATTACTTTATGAAAGGCAAAACGCCTCAGGAGACTAAAGAAAGGCTTTAAAAACATTACGGTGACTCTGAAACTTCGATTAGAACAGTTTATAAGTGGTTTCAAAATTTTCGGAGAGGCCATATGGGCACAAGTGAAGCTAAACGTTCTGGACGCCCTGTGGAGGTTACGACTCTAGATAAAATCCATGATATGGTGATGGATGACCGAAGAGTTAAGGTGCGTGAGATTGCTAATGCTGTTGGCAATTTGAATAAACGGATACATAATATTTTGCATGAAGATTTGGACATGAGAAAGCTATCCGCAAGATGGGTTCCGCGATTGCTCACGCTTGATCACGCTGGCGATTGGACAGCAAAAAAGTCCTTTGCCATCATGACAATGCACCAGCACACATCAGCAGTTGTGGTCGCAAAATTAATGGAAATTGTATTCCAACTCGTTTCACATCCCCCCTATTCCCCAGACTTGGCTCCATCGGACTACAATTTGTTCCCCAATTTGAAGAAATGGCTGGCGGCACAAAGATTTTACTCAAACGAGGAGGTTATTGCAGCAACTAACAGCTATTTTGCAGACTTGGACAATTCCTGTTATCGGAAGGGGTCAATAAATTTGAACACCATTAGACGAAGTGTATAAGTCTAAAAGGAGACTATGTCGAAAATTAAAACAGCTTTACCCCAAACATGTAAGTAGTATTTATTTTCGCACGGACTTTTCAAACGCCCCTCTTATCAGATGGGCCACGCACTGAAAAAATGTTGCGCCTTAAGATCTGACACCTGATGCATATGTTAGCTGCGATAAAATGTGATGAACACAGAAACAGCATATTTTTACGAAATAGACAAATTACCCTTTAATAAACACATATCAAACTTCGATCTTCCATCGAGAACTAACTAACCCGGCGTGTGGTAAGCGAACGCATAGCTGCAGAGTCCCATAAACATAATACCTAAAATTCGAACGAAATCATATACCACGAAACATTGCTGGCTCGTATCCAGTCCCAATGTAAAGTAATTCTCTCGCACACTAGTTTCAGTGCACTGACCGGTTCAGGTACTTGCCAAGAGGGGACATCCAAATTTACTATACCTGATATAAAGACACCATTCTGAGGGTCGATCCAAGAGGATTTTCAAATTTTACGTAATGCACTTAAAGGGCGTCTGTGAAGTACCATTGAAGAAATTCATGCACATTATAGAAAACAGGCATTTATCTTACTAAACGAAAAAACTGGTCTTTAGTGAGAAACATTTCTGCATGCTATATAACGATTTGCTATAGCACTACTATTTTGTTTTATGTTTCTGTTTTAAATATATTAAATGTTTTTATGCTCCATAGCAATCTTATTTTATTGTTATACATTCATATTTCAGGCACAGAGACTGCACATCATATTCCGTTATAGTCCAAGTGTGCCAAAGACACTTTTTGTCACTTTAGTACCTATAGTAATAAGCCATATACTTGCAAATGCTCCTGTAATCCAATATTTCGCTAAAAAGTGTTTCATACGATATTCTTCATCCTAAAAGCGACTGGCGTGATTTATGTGTCACTTATACACTAGTATCGTTGAGTTCTGGACCGACCACTTCTGAAGCCACAGGTACTAGTCGGTTCACTGTTGTTTCTGTCCTAGTGGTGACCGGCTGAGAACCCCACCAGTAGATCTCTGGCACGTCATCTCCCTTACCACAGACGTGATTTATCGTTACGCTTCTCACCACCTGTCTATATAAAAACTACTGGCGTCGTCTACTTGCATCTTTGCTTTGATCGCGCTTCTATGACTTCTTTGTTATTCCACATGCTGACGTTTGGTGTCGGGTGCTTGTCTATATATTTTTAAGACAGAGTTTTATCTAGTTCACGCATAACATTCGTACGCTATTCAACATTCGTCGAATGTGTCGCTTCGCTCGGTGTCTCTGCTCATCACCCAAAGGAATAAATCTTTCTATACGTTTTTGTAATTTCTATCATACATGTTGCGATCACTCATTACTTTTTGTTCTTTATTTCTTCTAAGGAATTCACATATCAGAGATACGTGATGATGATCGTCAAGAATGAGGCAGGTTATCCTTAAGAAAAATAAGTTAAAAATATTTTTTCGATTAAGACTGGATATTTCTTTGAAATTTAGAATACTACAACTAGGAAGTGCATAAGTTGTGAGCAAAACATAACGTTTCAATTTACGGAGGTGTCGATGGAGTTGCATCCCTCGTCATACATGTTGCATCCAGGCAATTATTTACTACCGAACCACACTGGAACTGACGACAAATTGGTTTAATACATGCGCATCGCATACATGAGACACTGGACAGCTGATGACAAACGACGCGTTGTAAGTGGCGAAGCAGCCAATACGGTAGATTACCAGAGGCGCTACAACAAGCAGGCCCCTTCCGTTGCGATACCGAGCACAGTAGACTCGCATTCGGGAGGACGACGGTCCAATACCGCGTCCGGCCATCCGGATTTCGGTTTTCCGTGATTTCCCTAAATCTCTTCAGGCAAATGCCGAGATGGTTCCTTTGAAACTGCACGGCCGACTTCCTTCACATCCTTGCCTAATCCAATGAGACCGATGACCCGACTACCGTTACGATACAATGGCACTGTCGGTGTTTACACGTTCTAGCCAGATGCCGAACGTCTTATCCGTAAGGAGAATGTTCCCTTCCTAACACCAAGATCACATGAAAACCTGACAGACTTCAGCACAGCGGTCACTAGAAGCTCAAAGACAAGGATCCTCTTTAACCAAACCACGGCAGTTGCGACATACACAATAATGTGACAAAGAATGACAAAGAATGTGTCCCATAAGGGTACTAAGTTTATTCCAGATAATGATACTATGCTTAAAAACAACTACTTTAGACTGGTACATACACAGCTCTGAGAAAACACGAGGAAAGCATTCGACCTCGCACAAACAACTGTCAACAATCTGAGGGGCGGTCATCTGTAACAGGTCGTTACTTCATCGATTACACCCCTACATCTTCCGTAATTCCTTGATGTGCATAACCACCGCCAGTTGATGATCCTAGATCGTTTGTAGCCGCAGAAATAAAGAAGTATTTCAATAGAATCTGTGCCAGATGTAACGATGTCCACCCTCCCCCCCCCCCCCCCCCCCCCGCTACTGTAAATAACATTCTAAGAAGACAATGTGGCCTCTACCAGAAAGAAATAATACTTCTAATTGAATTGTTGAAACTGTCAACTCACAAATAGTTCTCCTTAGAGTATTATAGCTAGCACCATAGGACAAGCTCAGGGGGTAATGGCCTAGAAAATTTGGCAAATGTGAAGCTGCTGAATTAAGGAAGCGATTATACAGGTGGTTAATATTGCCTTTAGAGCGAGCATTTCAAGTCAGTTTATTTCATATTTCGGTCGATATTAGCGCATTTATTTTCAAGAGCTGTCTACCACCCGCTATTTCTATCTTTCCTAAACAAATGTGATACATCCTGAATGGAGTCTACTGCGGCACATTTGTATGTGGCACCCGGATATGATAATAATATTAAACGAAAGTAAAATGAAACTAGTATATTATAGACGATGTATCTCCCTGCGGATGTCTGACTGTGCACGACCATAGAGCCAAAGATATTGCTACTGCTTGGAGATTGTAGTGTCCGAGTAACAGAGCGCTTTTTATATATATATATATATATATATATATATATATATATATATATATATATATATATATATACACTCGCCATTATTGAATGTGTTCCGCACAAAGCATAATCTTTTAAAAGTAAGATACAATCCAAAGTCCTCCATTAATTGTGCTATGTACTGCAATTGTGGTTTCAGTTACTATTTTACCATTAGCGCTATAAGATATTTTCTTACTTCACAAGCGCCTATTACTTGCCAAGACCTCCCCACATCTGATAAAAATCTCTTGAGCTCCATCAACTGTTTGTACAAAAACTTATTATGCTAAATATGGCATAGATATATAAAAAACTTCAACATAACTGGTTTCAGCATCTTCAGATGTACTTAATACGCTAAAAAGCTTCCTATAGATAAATAAATATCTGTAGGCATTTTGAACATCATTATATTTAGTATTTAATGACTATTCATCATATCGCCACATGATAATGATTATGTATCTAAGCTATCATTGACATCATAATTTTTATACAAACGTAGCAAATGTCACACACTTCCATGGGGACACGTCAGTGTAAAAAATAAATAAATTAAAAATTAAAAAAGCCTCCGTGCAGATGAAGATGTCTCTGAACTACACACATGAAAAAAAGTTTTCCGTCACCTCGGTTCCGAGAGTTCCGGAACCTGTACAGAAAATTAGAATAGAGATCAACATGGGCGCCGCTCGACCACACAATAAATTTTATATAATGTTCTACTTATTCTAAATTTGTGTTACCAGATCATCTCTAGAATACTGTGTGATTCACCTGGTTTGCTTCTTACAAAAGCGAAATTAATAAGTACATCGAATACAACGTCATTAAAAATAGTGGGCCAGGCATAGAGCAAATAAAGGGCTGGTAGAATGTGCGGCGACACGGGCCATTGTAGGTGGGCGTCGGCGTCATGGGGCGCTGTGGCGCGCCAGCGGCAACCTGTTTGGTTTGCTGGCTGATGGTGCCTCCATGTAGAGCTACCGCTGAAACATCGTTTCCGCCCTTTTTTTGATCATGAAAAGAACACATTTCATGTTGTACCACAGTACAGCGAGACCTTCAGAGGTGAGGGTCCAGATTGCTGTATACACCGGTACCTCTAATACCCAGTAGCACGTCCTCTTACATTGATGCGTGCCTGTATTCGTCGTGGCATATTATCCATAAGTTCATCAAGGCACTGTTGGTCCAGATTGTCCCACTCCTCAACAGCTTTCCGGCGTAGATCCCTCAGAGTGGTTCATGTGTTACGTCGTCCATAAACAGCCCTTTTCAATCTATAGCAGGCATGTTCGATAGGGTTCGTGCCGAGAACATGCTGGCCACTCTAGTCGAGCGATGTCATTACAAGAAGGAAGTAATTCACAAGATGTGCACGATATGGGCACGAATTGTGGTCCATGAAGACGAATGCCTCGCCAATATACTGCCGATATCGTTGCACTGTCGGTCGAGGATGGCATTCACATATAGTACAGCCGTTACGGCGCCTTCCGTGACCGCCAGCGGCGTACGTCTGCCCCACATAATGCCACTCCAAAACAGCAGGGAACATCCACCTTGCTGCACTCGCTGGAAAGTGTGTCTAAGGCGTTCAGCCTGACCAGGTTGCCTCCAGACACGTCTCCGACGATTGTCTGGTTGAAGGCATATGCGACACTCATCGGTGGAGAGAACGAGATATCAATTCTGAGCGGTCCATTCGGTATGTTGTAGGTCAAATATGTTCTGTTCTGCACGGCGTCTTGGTTGCAAAGATGGACCTCGCCATGGACGTCGGGAGTGAAGTTGGGCTTCATGCAGCATATTGCGCACAGTTTGAGTCGTAACATGACGTCCTGCTGCTGCACGAAAAGCGTTATTCACCATGGTGGCACTACTGTCAGGATTCCTCCGAGCCATAATCCGTAGGTAGCGGTCGTCCACTGCAGTAGTAGCCCTTGGGCTGCCTGAGCGAGGCATCTCATCCACAGTTCCTGTCTCTCTATCTCCTACATGTCCCAACAACATCACTTTGGTTCACTCTGAGACACCTGGACGCTTCCTGGCACAAAGTTACAATGCGGACGCGATCGAACCGCGGTATTGACCGTCTAGGCATGGTTAAACTACAGACTACACGAGCTATTGCCCGGTGGAATGACTGGAACTGATCGGCTGTCGGACCCCCTCCGTTTATAATGGTTCAAATGGCTCTGAGCACTATGAGACTTAAAATCTGAGGTCATCAGTCCCCTAGAACTTAGATCTACTTAAACCTAACAAATCTAAGGACATCACACATCATAGCCCCCCCCCTCCCTCCGTCTAATAGGCGCTGCTCTCATGCATGGTTGTTTACATCTATGGGCGGGTTTAGAGACATATCTGAGCAGTCATAGGGACTGTGTCTGTGATACAATAACCACAGTCAACGTCAATCTTCCGGAGTTCTGGCTAACGGGGTGATGCAAAACTTTTTTTGATGAGTGTATGTTCCCAACCAATAATTCCGAACTTTTATATTTTTAGTTAACAAATGACATCTTCTTACTCTAAACAGCTTCTCAATTTCTTTGAAATACCACTGACCACGGGGTATAGTGATAGATTGTGGAACTTCTCAAAAGAGTTAGACATGACCGTTTTGCAAGATGGTTTTTATAAGACTTTAGGAATGAAAGTTTCATTGACCTACTTTTCTTATTTCTCCTCAGTAATGCCTTTAGAAATAGTATCGTGGAGCAACACTGAACTGATGAAGTTCGTTGCACAGAAACGTATAATAATGCTCTGTAGCAAGTGACTCTTATGCAGCTAGTCATACTGACACATGACATTTACCCAATTCTGTTGTAAGCAATCAATCACAATCAAAAGATAATACCACCATTCATAAAAATTCTAATACAGTGAGATACTTTCTTATAAAAAAATCTTTCAGTACTTACATGTCAAAGTGAGGAATCTAACGAACTATAAAATTAACATTAAAATTAAACTATCTCCGAAGAAGCAAGATACGGATGTGAGTGTGTGTGTGTGTGTGTGTGTGTGTGTGTGTGTGTGTGTGTGTGTGTCTGCGCGTGCGTATGAGACTGAGAGAGAGAGAGAGAGAGAGAGAGAGAGAGAGAGAGAATCAAGAGGCTGTTCCTGGAGAGAAAAATTAAGCGAAAAATTTGTCGTCGGAAACTAGAAAAAATTTATTCTTGCAGGGATGTCGTGGGTGCAGGAAGCTTAGCTGGAAATTCTGTCGACAGTTTATGTAAAACCCCTTCGTAGCAGTACTTGCTGCAAAGACATACCTTCTAATGGAAGACGACTACATTTGAATTATAATATGCAAATTATTATATCTAGCCAGATTCAGTGAAGTAGGTGTTTGAAGATTTTGTATTTCTGTTTGAAAACTGGGAGAGCGTATACCGACACGGTTTACCAGTGTAGAAACTCTCTTTTTTTTTAATTCTTAGAACTAAAGTATGCCATAAATTGTGCATAATGCAAGAAAATATAGAGATGTGGATGAGCCCACGGTAAAATTAACAGCAAAAACTGTATTCATCAGATTTTGACAGTGAGGAGCGTCCGATTCATGTATGACGGATACGTTGTGCAGCGTAGTGGAGCGGTTCATGTGTGACCGCTAATAGATGGACCAAGAGCTTAACGCCCTTCACTAACTTCAGGTTGGTTTGTAAGAATCGGTTTCAAGGACATGCAAAGTATTAAGCTTTTGTGTTTTTAATTACACGCGATGAAAGTATTAAATCGAAAGCTTCACACTGTGACGCTCAAATGGTAGAGGGATCTCCTAAACTACAGTGTTGTTTATATCAGTTATTGGCATATTAGAGTGAGAGAAATATTGAATAGTTTAATGGAAAACTAAGGGTAACTAAGCATACAGTTTTCGCAGCACTAGGTTTCTTGGATGATGAATATTGTGATGCCACATGTTGTCTTACAATCCATAAATAGCACTTGAATAAGGAAATTCACAATAGCTGCATATTGGATACCTTACTTGCCGCTGATGGATAGAATCGCGAACTAGGTATCCTGAAATAAAACCGTAAGATACTTCAAATCACGAGAGGCATCTTACAGAATCTGCGCTATAGTGACCGTTTTTAGTTCCCAGTTCAAGCGTTTAGATTCCTCATAACTTAGGTATGGCAGCAAACATCGAACAAACTGAGATAGGCGTTACTAGCATCATTTGCTATCGGTATAGCTCACACAAAAGCCTAAGAGGTGTCTTTAGTGAGAATATTTAGAAGAGAGGCTCAGTTTTACGCTAAAACAACAGGACATGGAGGTCCAACGGTACCGACCGATCGCCGTGTCATCCTCAACCCACAGATGTCACTTGCTGGAGATGTGGAGGTGCATGCTATAGAACACCGCTCTCCGGCCATTGTTTGTTTTCGTAACCGTATCCGCTGCTTCTAAGTCAAGTAGATCCGCAACTGACCTCCCAAATTCTGGGTGCATCCTGCTTGCCAAAATGGTATTTCTACGCTAAGCTTTGGGTACATTTGTAATAGGCTACCTTTTATCGAGGAAGACTGTACAAGTTTCGTGGCTCCATCGTGAATCGCGCATAGGAACCAGAGAATAAAATTACAGGGCTTCGGTGTGTAACGATGTACGCAGATAATCAGTTTTCTTCCGCCCCTACTCGATTGGAAAGAGGCCGAAATTCACTAGTATACTCTCGTATTATAACTATATTCAGTTTTCTAGACCATATACGTAAATGTAAATACTGAAAAATTTCCTCTCTCGTATAGGAAATAGGTTGACGCTCAGCAGTCCTGTGACGGCGAAATCCATGTATCTCCGACGACAGCATACTACATATTTTCAGGTTCTAGCACTCATTTGGTATTCGAGAAACAAGTTAATAGACTAATTTTATTTCTCTAGAAGGAAAGACTGCTGCTGAACGATGTAAATCGTGCGACTTTCGGTGTCTTGCTACAGCAGGGCTTGCTTGGGGGACCTGTAATTATAAGGGACGCGATTTAGCAACAATTTTTGTGCGCTGGAAGGCACTTAGTGTTTGATGTACTTCGATGTAAATGGTGAAGTCATCCATTCATAAGGAGGCTTGTTACTTGTTGGTTGTGAATCTTACACAGATTGAGCACACTTCCGATTTATTAGCAAGTAAATAAATAGGGACCCAGTATGTAAACAATCTGCGAATGACAGTGTCTCAACCTCAGGGAAGGAGGGCTTAAGGTCCCGTTGACATCGAGGTCATCAGAGACGGAGCACAAGCTCGTAATGATGCAGGTTCAAAGGAAGCATCCCGGCAATCGCGTAGAGTGGTTCAGGGGTATCACGGAAAATCTAATTCTAGACTGATGGACGCAGGTTTCAACCGTCGTTCTCCCGAATGCCAGTCCACCGTGTTAACCACTGTGCCACTTTGCTCGGTCACGTTTCCCATTTGCTAAGTACATCAAAGGCCGTTGGAACTGCAGTAGGGCGTAGCAGTGCGGAGCGCATACCTACGCGTTTCAGTGATTGACTGTTTGCGCATCTCCTGGTTACTCTAGCGACTGCATTATGACGACGGGTCAGGAGGTAGGGCTTCGACTGGGTATTGGGATGAGCGGATGACTTATCGACTTTGCCTGTGTTGGGTTAAGGTACATGTCGTTAGAAAAAGCACTAAGAATCGTACAGCCATCCAGGAAGAAGGGCCGATTAAGTCGCACGGGAAATATTCCGTCCTGTATCAGTCAGAGTAAAATATTCTCGGATATGTGTCCGCCCAATGTGGTGACGGGGTAGCCGCACGGTCTGAGGCGGGCGTCTTGTCGTGATCCCCGCGGCTTCCCCCGTCGGAGGTTCGAGTCTTTCCTCGGGCATAGGTGTGTGTGTCATTCTAAGCGTTAATTAGTTTAAGTTACATTAAGAAGTGGGTAACCATACGCAAAGAAAATAATTTGTAGCTGAGCCGCGGTAAAAAATTCCTGTTTTGAAGAGGGCGTCGCAGCGCGTAGTGTGAAGCAGACGCCCTCCGTTTCTGGCGGTGGCGCCGCTGTGGCAATCGCAGCTTTGGTGTCTCCCTCTGGTGGAAAAGGGGAAAGGTTGCTTGTTCACGTGCATTTAAGGGGCGCTATAAGCTCGCCAGTGGCAGGGGTCAGTCGGAGTGTGGCTGGGTCAGTCTCGCGTCACCAGTTGCTGGTCTGTCTCTCGTTCACATTTGTGCAGCAGTCAGTGTCTTGTCTGTCGTCGGCAGTGCTAGTATGTGTTATGCCGCCAGTCTGCTCGAGTTGTTCAGGCAACGGTCATTCGCGGCTGGATCGATCGTTTGTCGGTCGCGCACTGGGACACAAGATGAGTTGTCCGTCTTGAGCGTCGGCGCATGTGAGGTCGCCACGTCAGTCCAGTGGGCCGCGCCGTATAGCGAGGGGTAGTGGCTTCGCGGCCAATACGATTGCAACAGGGGTCAACCCACGACATAGGTCTGGCCGGCGCGAGCTGCGACGCCGTGAGACGGGAGATCGGCGCGCCTTCCTGCGTTCGTTGAAGCGGCTGGCAGCAGACGGTCGGGAGAGCGTTTTGGGGGTACTGCGCCAGATCTTCTCGAGACATCGCAGTGTTTTAGAAGTTAAGTGATTCGTGATATGTTGTTTCATTTACTTGTTAAATTCTACTTGTATTCTTGGTCAGTCTCTCGTCCCCAGCTTGCTCGTCTGTCTCTCGTCCGTATTTGTTAGGCTGTTAGTGTCTGTCTATCTGACTGTCGGTCTGCCGTGCGTTAATAGCTGCCTCTGTCATGTTTGTCGGATTCGGTGTTAACAAATTTATTGCTTAAGGTGTAAAGGCCGAATTCCTTAAATATGTTTTTATCTTGCCTATCATCTTGAGAGGCGGCATATGTGTAATGTAGAGCTTGTTTGTACATTTTATGTAAGACTGCATTTCATGCGTTTTAATTTAAATGATCATTTTAGTATATAAAGTTGCCACCCTTCCACCGTAAGAGTTTTATTTTGAAAACAAGTTGCACTTTCGGTGGCAAGTAATTTTTTTAATGTGAGTGTTTTGTACCATTTCCATCCCTACTACGGGGTGCATAGTTTGTGTTTGTGTGAGTTGTTAAAATTTTTGGTTTAAAGTAATCTCGTGTGTTGCAGATTTGCACCAGTGTAGTCTTTCAGAGGTTGTTGTGAGCGGTCGTGACTACGGCCGTGTTAAAAGGGAGCGGCAAGGTTCTCAGCCCGAAAGCTCATACTGTCAAAAAATGAAAATTTTGTTATTCCTGCCTCTGAATAAATTGTAACTTGATATTTAGAGGGTGCTTTCTGATTATAATTTTAAATCTGTTTCAAAAAAAGCGGGCTTTTAGGAATAAATTTCCATTTATTGAAAAAAAAATTAATTTGTTTTCATTAGTTACCCACTGGCAACTACTTCCAAGCTCACTTAGGGTGATAAAATGTGTTAATGTTCTTGATGAATCGCTAGTAAATAAAGTAAATCCTTAGCAAATGGTTTTGAAAGTAAATTCACGGTTCAGTAGTATTTTAAATTACTTAAATTAATTATAACGAACACATAAAGCAACGCTTACGTAAATACCAGGTTCGATTTCTTCACCATAGATAGTATAAGGCACAAAGGAGCCTGAAATTAATTATTTTCCACCTCAAAATTGTTCTGTGATGACTGCCAAAAGGTAAGCAAAAGGCCAGGGAATCCACCAGGCATCAGCAAGATCGAACTCAAAGACCGTGCGTTTTGCTTGCACCGGCAAGTCTTGTCTTGCTGGCATACACTGCATTAGACTCATGGCTCCGCGCAATACCACACGCGTGCCTCATTGCAAAACGGTCACGGACGCAATTTCTCATCTAACTTACAGCCAAAAGTGAACTTTTTGTGAATAGTTACCCACGTAGACGATGGTACCCCACGTCAATAACTCGTCTCTCACTACTCATTCAGCACTCGCAATTTTACGCGTATTGTAGATGCTGAACTTACTAAGGGAAACAACAGGCAAAAGTCCCCACAGAGATGTAGCTTGTTGGGAATTTCTTTCCTGTCAATGCATTACTATTTAATGCAAGATCATTAAATACAGCAGTATTAGGTCTCCGCGTGTTTCTGACTGAAAACGTTTTGTAATGAGATCTATTGTACCTACTCTGCGTGCATTACGTGCACGAAATCAACTCAGAAGCACTTTTGAGGAGAAGATGAGCGCTAGGAACACAAGTCTGACTTAACGAAATTTAAAAGATTTGAAGATGCTTGGTCTCGAAAAAATGATAATGAAGGGTAAAGCAGTATTCAGCACGGAAAGGTCAGGAACATACGGATCAAGTCTTTGAGTCTTAATACTTCGATTTTGTTACTGTTACTTCGAGATAAATGCAACCCAGAGAGGGTTATACTGAATTTCCAGGCTTAATTGAGAGCCCTCTTGTTGAAGCACTATTTCATGCTTGAGGGGCTATCTATCATGAAATGTAGATGGCCACTTTGACACTTAAATTTCAAATTTTGTCTTATATTCAATTATGATTCTAGACTGCAGTTCTAGAGGTGTAAAGTTTTACTAAGGCCTAAAAGATTATTCTTTTAATTATAACTTTGAACAACTTTGAACATGGCTGACGTTTGCAGCAACCGTATACACAAATTTGAAAAATATGTAAAAATCTGCCAAACGGTTGCATAGTAACACACCGGTGTTATTTATGTTTTAATGTAAGCCTTTTTGAAGAACATCATGTCTTATATTTCAAAGTATGACTTGAGCAACTTAGCTCTTAAATCACTGTACATCATTGACGATATGTTCTTCATGTAATTACCTTGCCTTCTGATGAAGTCACCCTTAGAGGTGACGAAACCTGGTCAAGGTAGATAGAAAATCTATGCAACCGGTTGGCAGATTTTTAAATATTTTTCAAAAAAATATAACTTTGAAGATTAATTAACTTAAGGCCTTAGTATAGTGAGATTAAGGTTGATGTTGAAATCAATCCTACTGTTGAAATTGTTCCAGTTATAGGAAGAATAATTCTTGATTTTCGAGACTTTATCTTTATAGATCATGAATTTTCGTTACATGATATAATTAGGGCCGAGAATCTAATACGTATGTAATAACAAAGTGTAATTGTAGTTAGTACAACTATGATAGCTGCCTACAACGTTCGCCTGTAATGGCGCATTGCAACTTCACCTTCAGTCTCGATGACAGTTCAAACAGCAAGATGTCGACACATGAGGAAAAAGAAGTCAGAGCTCATAAGCTCATGTTACTCGAAGAAGAGGTTAATGATGTCACATCACCAGTAAATTTCTCATCACAATTCTGCCCAGTGCCACCGCGGACGTGTCACACTATGAGAAGGTCCTCACATCCCCTATGACCCTCATTTAACCCCTACTTTTGATGCCCCTGCGATGGAATCAGAATCGCTACGCCCAGCGTTGAAATCATGTGGTTTCCTTATAGGTGGCTGAGGAAAACATTTCACACACACCACAGCTAAGAGTCGAATTGAAAAGGCCTCTGGGGGTGGCATAAAGGGCTTTAATGAAACCAACCCTTTCACTTGAACGTTGATTCTCTCATATTTCGCGTCCGAAAACGACAGTTCGCATTGCGATGAACAGCGACACACGTTCTTGACAACCCTGAACACTATTGATACCTCCCGGACGATTCAACACTTCCCGACGGACATCAGGGCCCTGCAGTCCCATTAAAAGTGACCTCACCCCTCTGGAGTCCAGTGCGTCACTAATCTTGACTCTGGTGTACAGGGTGCAACCACTACGAACCGTTGAAAACCATTCGACGAAATTTGAAGGCGATCCAAAGTAGCAAAGGATATTTATGTTTTTTTAGTGGTCCTGTATCACACCCACTTTTGGCTTGATCATATAGGTGCGACATTGACAGATGCCTGAATAAAATTGCAAAGCGTCCGTCTAAGACCACCCAGAGCAGCAAAACCTTTGGTATCACCTACCCACATTAGACGAGAATTTTAAAAATGTGCCTCTAAAGAGAAAACCAGTAAATGAGCTCAATGTGCAGGTAGACTACCACTTGAAACACCTATGAGGCTAGTTGTATACATGCAGGCGCCTAGGACTATTTTGCAGGTTTTTCCTTTACAGGCACATTTTTAGAATTAAAAATATTTGGGGTTGAGGGATGGCCGCTGAGGATTTTGCAAAATGGGGGGGGGGGGCGGGAAGGGGGGAGAAAGCTTTAATAGAACTTTGCCGTTTTATTCAAGTATATGTCAATGTCACATCCCTTAGCGATCACGTCACAGGAGAGTCAGCCATTGTGGCCGAGCGGTTCTAGGCGCTTCAATCTGGAACCGGGCGACCGCTACGGTTACAGGTTCGAATCCTGCCTCCGGCATGTGTGTGATTTCCTTAGGTTAGTTAGGTTTAAGTCGTTATAAGTTCGAGGGGAATGATGATCTCAGATGTTGAGCCCCGTAGTACTAAGAGCCAAGCCACAGTGTGTGCGAAACAGGAGCGCTGAAAAAGTCTAAGATCATTTTTCTGCTTTGGATCAGCTTCAGATTTTGTCGAATGTTTTTGAATGGTCCTTAGTGGCTCTACCCTGCACACCAGAATGAAAATGGCGGTCGCACTGCACTACAAAGGGGTGAGATGATGTTCAAAAGGGTTAAAGCGCTGTGATGTCCGTCTAGAAGGACTGAATCTCCTAGGAGGTGACAACAGTTCCCAAGGATGTCAAAAATATCTCCCTGATGTTCATCGAACTACGATCTGAAGTGACCACGAAATGTGTGGAAATCAACATCCCAATGAAAGGAGTTGTTTCACTGACTCCCTTTGTAATCGTCCCAATGCCTTATCGTGGTGATTCTGAAGGGTGGTGTGTCTGAAATGTGTTTCTGAGCCATGCATGAATAAACTGTGTAATATCAACGATGAGCTCCATCGCAACATCGTGAAAGGAAAGTATGAAGCAATGGTAAGAGAGGCTGCGATGAGCTTCCAATTGTGCGACACGTCCACTATGGCGTTGAGCAGAACAGTGGTGAAATTTAGTGCCAATGCGACATCATCAACCCACTTTACACGTAACATGAGCTACTGAGCTCTGGCCTTTTTTCTCCCCTGTGTCGACACGTTGCTGTTCGAAGCGTCGCAAGGCGCCACACATTTGCACCAAGTGTGTGTTTGTGTGTGTGTGTGTGTGTGTGTGTGTGTGTGTGTGTGTGTGTGTGTGTGCGTGTTTGTGAATTCTAAAGGGACCGAACTGCTGAGGCCATCGATCCCTAGACTTACTCACTACTTAAACTAACTTACGCTAGGAACAACACACACACACCCATGCCCGAGGGAGGACTCGAACCTCTGGCGGGAGGGTTCGCACAATCCGTGACATGGCGCCTCTAACCGAGAGGCCACTCCGCGCGGCGTATCATTACAGAGTAAGGTTGTAGGCACCTGTGAGTCAAATTTCAAAACCATGCGCCGGAATGGGACACAGTGACGGGTTTTCGAAAAAGTGATCCTTTAATTCTGTTTCGCCACGTAGTTAAAACCGTACGGTCATTAATGAAATGCAGCTAGTGAATTACTAATGTGTAGTTCCCAAAGAAGAGCCTTACTGCAAATACTACGCTACAAAACTTTAAAATGCGAAGTAAGATCAGCTGCTGGTTTACACTCCTGTTGCACGTCATCTTCAACAGATGGCAACACTTATAAATATTCATAATTCCTTTAATGGACCAGGCTTGCTTTAAGGCACAACACTAAATGAAGATCTAGCTACACTGAAAAAGTACTGTGACACATGACATCCAAAAATCAATGTGACAAAGCCAGTAAGTACAGTCGTGCATCTAAACAACAAGGAAGCGAGAAGGGAACTGTGCCTGGTTATAAATGGTAAAGCTGTCAGCCACGAGAATTTCCCAAAATATCTCGGTATTAAGCTAGGTCGCAGCATGACTTTCAGACAACACCTAACTGATACTGCCCAAAAGCTAAAGACGAGACATAACTTGCTCAACAGACTGGCAGGCACCACTTGGGGTTGTGATGCTGCCACGCTACGAATTGCTTCACTGGCACTGGTGTACAGCGCTGCAGAATACTGTGTCCCAGTCTGGAGCAGAAGCCCGCACGCCAAAAAAGTGGATGTACAACTAAATGCCACTCTGAGAACCGTCACCGGCACTCTCAGGCCAACCCTCGTTTAGTGGCTTCCGGTGCTGGCAAACATCGCTCCTGCTTCCATATGTAGAGAGAAAGCAACCCAGGACATAGTAGAAAAAATTGAAGCAAACCCAAGGCTACCCATACATGCCGACGTGGGAGGACCCACGAGACTCATGTCCAGGAAACCTATCGTCTGGAGCAGAACATTGGGCACAGAGGGTCTCGATGCTGAATGGAAGAATGCGTGGCAGGGACTGAGAAGAGGCGTCGTGGAAAACCATCACCTAATCCGCGACCCAATCAAAAGGGTTGAAGGCTTCAATCTCAACAGGAAACACTGGTCGGCTCTAAACAGGTTCCGCACGGGAGTTGGACGTTGCAGACAGCAAACAACCAAATGGGGCTATACAGACGATTCGTGTTGTGACTGTAGCGAGGTACAAACAATGGACCATCTTCTGGTTTGTAGCATTCATGGTTTCAGAGATGGCTCTCTGATGTCGCTCCACAAGTTAACGGACAATGCCAGAAAATGGTTCCATAATCTTAATGTTTGAGTGTAATTAATTGTCTTCAATTTATGTCATTTTTGTTACATTTATGTAATAATGTAGTTTCCCTGACATAATTGTAATGTAATACTTTACTTTACTTTACACGTGGCTAAGGCCTTATCGACCATACACCTGCTCTACGAGCCTCTTCCAATTATTTCTATCCAGGGAAATTGTTGTCCAATCAGAGTTAATGCCCATCCTAGCTGCATCTTCCCGGATATTCTCCATCCACCTAATTCGAGGTCTTCCTCTTCTTCTCTTTCCTTCTAATTTCTTAGTGGATGCTATTTTGGGTAGTCTGTTCTCCGGCATCCTTGCTACATGACCAGCCCAGTTCAGTCTTCTCTTCTTTAACATTTCCACAATGGTACTATGTTTGTACAGCTCCCGTAGTTCTTCATTTTTCCTTATCCTCCACTCCATGACATTTTCATCGAAGATTGGTCCAAATATTTTTCTTAGTATTTTTCTTTCAAATATCAACAGTTTTTCTTCATCTTTTTTCCTGAATGTAATAGCTTCACATCCATATAATGCTACTGGTACAATAGTTGACTGATAAAAACGGATTTTGAATTCATTACTAAGTGATCTCATCCTTAAAATTTTGATACAGCTGTAAAAAGTTCTATTAGCTGCTGCTAGACGGGCGTCTATTTCTATTTCTGCTCTATTGTCTCTGCTAAAAAGACTCCCTAAGTACTTGAAGTGGTCAACTGCCTTGAAAGTGAGACCATTTACGGTCAGTGGTGTATTCTTTTGGAGTTTTTTACTTATGACTAGATATTCTGTCTTTTCTTCATTCACATGAAGTCCAGCTTTCTCAGCTATTTTGTAATAATTTTGCATCATCCTGATTAATTCAGCTTTTGAAGTGCTTATTAAGGCTACATCATCTGCATAAGCAAGTCTAGTAATGTTCTGTCCCTGCAGTTGGATCCCTTGTGGATTAGTTTTGGTGAATTCTCTATCAATCTTCTCTAAGATAATATTAAATAGAATAGGTGAGATGGCATCCCCTTGTCTCAGTCCAGTGTACACCTTAAAATTTTCAGTTTCCCCTGCAGGTGTCTTAACTTTGCATATGGTTTCTTCCAAACACATTTTAACTAATTTGATTAATTTTAATGGTATTTCAAATTCTTTCATGGTGTTTAAGAGTGTCTGTCGGTGTATGCTATCATAGGCCTTCTTGAAGTCTATAAATAGAATATGGATATCTACATTAAATTCCCATGCCTTCTCATTTATTTGTCTCAATGTGAATGAGTGATCCAAAGTGGATCTGTTAGTGCGGAAACCACATTGGTAGTCCCCAATCAGTTCTTCGGTTATGGGAATCAGTCTGTGTAGTATACACATCGACAAAATTTTATACGTGACATCGAGTAGGGAAATTCCTCTGTAATGTAATAGCTGATATAATTTGTTTCCCTATTGTAAGTTCCAAACGTTTATTGTGATTAATATTAATCTTATCTGTTCTCTTTAAAATGTGTATGGTAGACCGAACGAGAAATAATAATAAGGCACAACAAACCCACAAATTAATAATTTCGCACATCTAATTCCTTCTTCGATACTTGCCCCGTGCCACAGTTTTCTTTCCCATGTCTAAAACGTCTGAAAAGTTGCGTCAGCAACAAAAGCGTGAGGTCTCAAAGATCAACGGCCGACCAAAGGATCCCAAGCGAACACGCTGGATCATTTCCCAGTCAAAACCGTGTCCAGAAAATGTCCACTAATCTTCCATTTCCAACTCTGCAACTTGCCCCAGAGATAGAAGAACCGAGGGCACTTACGTGGTCTGCTGATGAAGAAGATCAGAATGCTCAAACAGGAACTGTAGTGACGAAATGTTTAGATTCGGAAGTGATCATAATTTATTTCACTTTCTGTCGGACGTAACAACAATTTGTGTTTACACACGATCGGATCTTCAGAAACTAAACTGGAAAATGGAAAAACCGAATTACAAACACTGATCAGAAAAATCGTATTTCTTGCACTCGGCAAAGCACAATTTAAAATAAATATGAAATAAAATATGATCCACTCTCGTGGATCAGTACGCTCCGTATGTAATACACATAAGAAACGTTGTCATACAAAGTAAAATCGTCTATAAACCGGCCTTTGAGAAAGAATCTTTCGTCTTTTTTCCATTTTTTTCAGTTGTTTGAATTTCCTATGCCATCCTATGATGAGAATAAAGTCCTAAAATTCCACCGGTCGATTCAATCAAGTCAATCGACAACATACCATTGTTTTGCTTGTGTGTAACTGTCTCAAGAGATGGCAAATTCATTCATGGCAAACCACAGAATATAATGGCTAGATAGTAAAGAGTTATATTAATTCCTAGATGAGAACACTTCAATCCCTTATGAACTGAGTATAGCCTCTGTCGATAAGAAACTGCAATGTCTGCTATTTGCTACCGTTTTCAGGTAATTTAGATTCCTTTTTTAACCCGAATAGGGAATTATATTTCACCAAAAAGAAATTCAACCTAATAAGACAAGTGTTTCGAAGACTACATGTTCTGCTGATCGTAAGAAACAATAAGAATCGTAAATACGATATGCTATACAGGCAGTTACACTGAGAGCTCTTGTAATCACCCCTGTTCTGTACATTCTTAGCTATTGAAATGCCTATGTTTATATCCATTTAAACCACTGTACGTACTTTTTGTGTCAGACACAGATTTTAAATGTTTTCATTATGCTATAGTCCGCATGAAAAAGTATCACGGCCCCTGCTAGCGCACCAATTTATCGCCCAACCGACCAAGTTGGGTGCAGTCTTTTTCACTGCCCGACCAACGTCGCTCAGCGATTACAGCGCCGATCAGTTCATATCGCTGGCTGCTTGTTGCTCATGTTAGGTTTATTGAGGTTGTATTGCTGTAAATGCTACATGGTACAACAAAAACTCAAGAGCGTGCTTTTTTCTTATTGATTTTGAGTTAGCAATACAATAAAAGCAGAGAAAAAACTTAAGGCTATGAAATGGCTTCTTCACAGGAAAACATTCACCCGTATGTTTCTACTAAAGGAGCTAGGTTCCGACGATTTCCGAAATTATTTATGAATGAGCGATAAATGCTTCAATGAGATGCTAAAGCTCGTCATGCCACATCCAACGAAAATAGTATCGGTAATCTAATAAGAAGGTCTCTGAGGAGAGGCTGTTAGCTATGTTAACGTTTCTCGTGACGTCACAATTTATCAAGACCTCTAATTCAATGTAGCAGGTGATTCTGAGTTAGTATATACTTCTTTCCTTGAAACATGAAACGCAGTTAATATTCCTGCGGAAATATATAATAAACCAAAACAAATAAATCAATGATGATCATGTAAACGTCATGTATTTTTCCATTTACGTAGCATATAAGGTATCCCCTACAGGTTTCTGAGACGTATTTCAAATTAGAAGTAGTAGAAAAGTTACAAATAGTTGCGGGGCACATCATGTTATAAATACAACGCATACAACAGCACATATTCAAAAAAGTAATCATTTGAACACTGTTATAACCAAAAAATATTTAGTGATTCTTCTGTTCCTCCTGGCGTATTTGTTGCTCGAACAGTCCACGGGTATACTGCCGGTTCATAGAGTCAAACGGGCACAATATTTCTGCGATCAGACATGTCGCCATCGCCAAGTGCGCTGACGAACTGAGCCCCTGATGGCGGGCGGCGGATTTAAATCCCCTCCCCCCGCGGGCCGCTCTCTCAACCGTCCTCGCCCGCGCGCCGGCGGTCGCGAAGACGTGGGTGTCGGAATCTGTCGTAGCGTCGATGTGCTTGCTACGTCTGCCCTAGTCGCCAGTTCGTACTTCTTGCTGAGAGTCTTCTTAATTACGTTCAATGCCGGTTCCCAAGCCTTGCTGAGATTGTAGGCGCAATCTCGGTTGATAAGATCTTCCCTGGTGCGAATTTCGATAGCCTCCCTTATAACACTGTCCCAATATTTAGAGGTCTGAGCCAGGATCTTGGTACTCTTAAATCGGCCCCCTCCCTCAGGAGCTCAGTTCGTCAGCGCACCTGACGATGGCGACATGTCTGATCGCAGAAATATTGTGCCCGTTGGACACTATGAACAGGCAGTATACCCGTGGAGCCGGCCGCTGAGGCCGAGCGGTTCTAGGCGCTTCAGTCCGGAACCGCGCTCCTGCTACGGTCGCAGGTTCGAATCCTGCCTCGGGCATGGATGTGTGTGATGTCCTTACGTTAGCTAGGTTTAAGTAGTTGTAAGTCTAGGGGACTGATGACCTCAGATGTTAAGTCCCATAGCGCCTAGAGCCATTTGAACCATTTTTATACCCGTGGACTGTTCGAGAAAAAAATATTTTATTTACATTTAGCATTTCATAGTAGATGGCGAGCTTTCAGCTGGATTTTTGTTAACACTTCTAATAACGAGGGAAGTACGTTTTGTGACTGTCGACTGTCTGTATTTCGGGTTGTAGATTTTATTTGCGATGCGTATCGGTTCAAATGGTTCAAATGGCCCTGAGGACTATCTTACTTGACATCTTAGGTCATCAGTACCCTAGAACTTAGAACTACTTAAACCTAACTAACCTAAGGACACCACACACATCCATGCCCGAAGCAGGATTCGAACCTGCGACCGTAGCAGTCGCGCGGTTCCAGACTGAAGCTCCTAGAACCGCTCGCCTACCAGCGCCCGGCTATACGTGTCGGAAATAAAATGTAAAAACCGAGGTATAGATGGTAGACATACTTTCATTCATAAAACATGTGTCTTTTGCTGCCCCTCTCTGCCACGTGTAACCACTGAGGTTTCGTTATAAATGAGGCTACTGCCTCATTTCTTGCCTATCTATTGCTGTACAGGTGTGAAATATGAAGTATTCCATATTCTAAGATGTGGTACTATGGACAATGGCAAGAAAAAGTGTCCTGTAAACAAGTACATTAAAATGCGTTACTTGAGAGCTATTGGCACGTGTTCACCTTCTCCACTATGAAACACATTTATTCCACTGCAAGCTCCTTGCTAGTATGAACACCATTCACAATGTAGTAAACAATGAAGCAAATGGGAACATAGAATTTTGTTACTGTGAAAAGGCCGAGCTTCTAATGTAATCTACGTGCTGTTACATGCGACGTCAATTTGTGAGGCATCGCTTTAGGAGGTGATAAATATTGGGTCCATTCATAGTATCTCTTACGGAATCACACCTTCTCTGAAGAAAATCAGTTTGCTAAAGGATGCACTGACAGGCGTTGATGAAGCGTTCCTGTCGTGCCTGTACGTTATTAGTGTTGCTTCCACACGGTAGAGATATCAAGTTTCCCAGCAACGAAAAATTCAAGAGTTTAAGATCGGGGAAACGAGCTGACCAAGTACTGACCATTAAATATCAGTGTGAGGTGTTTTCGGACATTTGGGAGACAATGGGCTGGTGCTCTATCATGCACAAACCACACCTCCAACAGTCGTTGGAATGGTAGTTCTTTTAGCAGGAGAAGCAAATCGTTTGACAGGAACTGAAGGTCAACCAGACAACCTGTCTGCTGTTATGTAAGGTCCCATTATTCTATCGCCAATAATTCCTGCCAGCTTATTACTGAAGATCAACAAATGCTCATAGCTCTTACGGTATGAATTTTAGAGCTCATGCTCACTGGACATTTTTGTCTTGTTTTGCTTCCTACTACAACTTCTCAAAATATGGAATTCTTTTTAACACCCTATATCCTTCATACAACGTATCGGACCAACATTAGAATTCTTCAAACTTCCGTAGAAGATCTGCCGACAAAGTTTCGTTCCATTCGCTCTCCGTGCACGAATATAAATGCTGTTCAAGAACGCTTAACATAACAGTGACATATGACGAACTTACGTCGTCGGTTGGCATGGCAGCGCTACATACGGCTCATTTTGTTGCGTGAGGTGAGGTGTGGTGTCGTGGCTGTGAGGAAAGAGGGAGTCCACGGCGCGCTCAACAGGCCTGCACACGCTGCAGTTTGTTTGTCGGTGGGTCGGTAAGTTGGACATTGTACAGCATGACTAAAGCATGTAGGTATTAGCTTCCCAAATGTTATCCAAAATTGTGGATCATTTTAACTGGGTATGAAAGAGGTGTACTTTAACACTGCAGCCTGCCCAACGCAAGAAGGGGCGGAACAAAAAATCTGTGATGAGCAGAGCACTGAATTTATTTTATTCATTTTTTTTCTTTTTGTCGTTATGCCAATTCCAAGGTCGTTGGCAGAATGAGGCTGACTTCTTATGCCGGAAGTCTTCGGCCGCCAGTGCCGATTATTTATCAAAATTTAGGCAGTGGTGGGGATCGAACCCGGAACCGAAGACGTTCTGATTGTGAATCAAAGACGCTACCCCTAGACCACTGGTACAGGAAAGTCAGAACAACCTTTGGTGACATTAAAAGCAACGGTGGTAACATTAAGAGTGCAACGGGAATTCCACTGTTAAATGCAGAGGAGAGAGCAGATAGGTGGAAAGAATACATTGAAATCCTCTATGAGGGTGAAGATTTGTCTGATGTGATAGAAGAAGAAACAGGAGTCGATTTAGAAGAGATAGGGGATCCAGTATTAGAATCGGAATTTAAAAGAGCTTTGGAGGACTTACGGTCAAATAAGACAGAAAGGATAGATAACATTCCATCAGAATTTCTAAAATCATTGGGGGAAGTGGCAACAAAACGACTATTCACGATGGTGTGTAGAATATATGAGTCTGGCGACATACCATCTGACTTTCGGAAAAGCATCATCTACACAATTCCGAAGACGGCAAGAGCTGACAAGTGCGAGAATTATCGCACAATCAGCTTAACAGCTCATGCATCGAAGCTGCTTACAAGAATAATATTCAGAAGAATGGAAAAGAAAATTGAGAATGCGCTAGGTGACGATCAGTTTGGTTTTAGGAAAAGTAAAGGGACAAGAGAGGCAATTCTGACGTTACGGCTAATAATGTAAGCAAGGGTAAAGAAAAATCAAGACACTTTCATAGGATTTGTCGATCTGGAAAAAGCGTTCGACAATATAAAATGGTGCAAGCTGTTGGAGATTCTGAAAAAAGTAGGGGTAAGCAATAGGGAGAGACGGGTCATACACAATATGTACAACAACCAAGAGGGAATAATAAGAGTGGACGATCAGGAACGAAGTGCTCGTATTAAGAAGGGTGTAAGACAAGGCTGATGCCTTTCGCCCCTACTCTTCAATCTGTACATCGAGGAAGCAATGATGGAAGTAAAAGAAAGGTTCAGGAGTGGAATTAAAATACAAGGTGAAAGGATATCAATGATACGATTCGCTGATGACATTGCTATCCTGAGCGAGAGTAAAGAAGATTTAAATGATCTGCTTAACGGAATGAACAGTCTAATGAGTACACAGTATGGTTTGAGAGTAAATCGGAGAAAAACGAAGGTAATGAGAAGTAGTAGAAATGAGAACAGCGAGAAACTTAACATTAGGATTGATGGTCACGATGTCAATGAAGTTAAGGAATTTTGCTACCTAGGCAGTAAAATAACCAATATCGGACGGAGCAAGGAGGACATCAAAAGCAGACGCGCTATGGCAAAAAAGTCATTTCTGGCCAAGAGAAGTCTACTAATATCAAATATCGGCCATAATTTGAGGAAGAAATTTCTTAGGATGTAGGTCTGGAGTACAGCATTGTATGGTAGTGAAACATGGACTGTGGGAAAACCGGAACAGAAGAGAATCGAAGCATTTGAGATGTGGTGCTATAGACGAATGTTGAAAATTAGGTGGACTGATAAGGTAAGGAATGAGGAGGTTCTACGCAGAATCGAAGAGGAAAGGAATATGTGGAAATCACTGATAACGAGAAGGGACAGGATGATAGGACATCTGCTAAGACGTGAGGGAATGACTTCCATGGTACTAGAGGGAGCTGTAGAGGGCAAAAACTGTAGAGGAAGACAGAGATTGGAATACTTCAAGCAAATAATTGAGGACGTAGGTTGCAAGTGCTACTCTGAGATGAAGAGGTTAGCACAGGAAAGGAATTCGTGGCGGGCCGCATCAAACCAGTCAGTAGACTGATGACCAAAAAAAAAAAAAAAAAAAAAATTCCACTGAATACGTGAAGATGTTTTCATCTGTCTAGTGATACTAGTAATGAAATAAATATTGTGCGACCTGTTGCGGTTTGTCCCTTCATTAGTTATAACTTGTTTTCTGTATCTTGCTACAGAATTTGTGCTTGTGCGCCGTTACTGGTCTGCCGTAATAAAATTTTAAAAATAAATCTTATAAACGAAACATGAAGTTCGTGACATACTGCCAGCACTTCCTACAGTCGGTTGTCGTTTCCATCTGTAAAGCTATTCCGCTACACCAGTGTCAGTGTTATTGATATATTTTCCACATTTTTTTTGTTTGTTTGTTAGAAAAGCGCGAAAGCACTTCTCAGTTCTATCCTGGGACGACAGCTTGTGAGGGACTGAGGTGTTGATTCCCAAGAAGGAGGTTACACCAGGGGTGTATGTACGGGGAGCAATCGTGCTGTGTGAGACGGAGAATGTATCGCAAGCATACTGAAAACTAAGAACCAGGACGTCAAGTTCCCTACTCCGAAGGTACCTACAGAGAGAATCCCGCCTCTTACTAGTTACAGAACCAGGTATTCCTTTGCAGAGAAGACAGGAACAACAAAGTTTCGCCAGAGTATATTAAAAGAAAGTATGGGGACAAATCATTTGAATCGAGAAGAGAAAGCAGCAACTGAGGAATTATTCTTTGCATACAGTGATGTGTTGCATTTACCAGGGATATACACTCTCATATCACACTGGTAAAGCATCAAATTCCGCTGGTGCTGGAAGCGGAAGGCATAATAATAAATCAAAGTGATTACACTAGTATGTCCCTTTCACACGTGAATAGATATCTCTTCCATCCTTTAACTAGTCTAATTATGTTTCAAATTTGTGAAAATATAATCCCACATTCACTCCACTTATCAGTAACGATGATGTGTATGGCTGAAGTTGAGGAAACCTTTCTTTCAAACCTTCACATTACATGCGCTTTTGAAATATTTGTCACTCTATATCTACATATGAAATATTGTGAAATTTAACCTATTTGATGGTAAGCACAACAGATATCTATAAAATAATTGGTTGGTGGAAGTACACTCCTGGAAATGGAAAAAAGAACACATTGACACCGGTGTGTCAGACCCACCATACTTGCTCCGGACACTGCGAGAGGGCTGTACAAGCAATGATCATACGCACGGCACAGCGGACACACCAGGAACCGCGGTGTTGGCCGTCGAATGGCGCTAGCTGCGCAGCATTTGTGCACTGCCGCCGTCAGTGTCAGCCAGTTTGCCGTGGCATACGGAGCTCCATCGCAGTCTTTAACACTGGTAGCATGCCGCGACAGCGTGGACGTGAACCGTATGTGCAGTTGACGGACTTTGAGCGAGGGCGTATAGTAGGCATGCGGGAGGCCGGGTGGACGTACCGCCGAATTGCTCAACACGTGGGGCGTGAGGTCTCCACAGTACATCGATGTTGTCGCCAGTGGTCGGCGGAAGGTGCACGTGCCCGTCGACCTGGGACCGGACCGCAGCGACGCACGGATGCACGCCAAGACCGTAGGATCCTACGCAGTGCCGTAGGGGACCGCACCGCCACTTCCCAGCAAATTAGGGACACTGTTGCTCCTGGGGTATCGGCGAGGACCATTCGCAACCGTCTCCATGAAGCTGGGCTACGGTCCCGCACACCGTTAGGCCGTCTTCCGCTCACGCCCCAACATCGTGCAGCCCGCCTCCAGTGGTGTCGCGACAGGCGTGAATGGAGGGACGAATGGAGACGTGTCGTCTTCAGCGATGAGAGTCGCTTCTGCCTTGGTGCCAATGATGGTCGTATGCGTGTTTGGCGCCGTGCAGGTGAGCTCCACAATCAGGACTGCATACGACCGAGGCACACAGGGCCAACACCCGGCATCATGGTGTGGGGAGCGATCTCCTACAATGGCCGTACACCACTGGTGATCGTCGAGGGGACACTGAATAGTGCACGGTACATCGAAACCGTCATCGAACCCATCGTTCTACCATTCCTAGACGGGCAAGGGAACTTGCTGTTCCAACGGGACAATGCACGTCCGCATGTATCCCGTGCCACCCCAACGTGCTCTAGAAGGTGTAAGTCAACTACCCTGGCCAGCAAGATCTCCGGATCTGTCCCCCATTGAGCATGTTTGGGACTGGATGAAGCGTCGCCTCACGCGGTCTGCACGTCCAGCACGAACGCTGGTCCAACTGAGGCGCCAGGTGGAAATGGCATGGCAAGCCGTTCCACAGGACTACATCCAGCATCTCTACGATCGTCTCCATGGAAGAATAGCAGCCTGCATTGCTGCGAAAGGTGGATATACACTGTACTAGTGCCGACATTGTGCATGCTCTGTTGCCTGTGTCTATTTGCCTGTGGTTCTGTCAGTGTGATCATGTGATGTATCTGACCCCAGGAATGTGTCAATAAAGTTTCCCCTTCCTGGGACAATGAATTCACGGTGTTCTTATTTCAATTTCCAGGAGTGTATATAAATCTTCATAAGACGATTGAATTGACAATAAATTTACATAAAATATTGACGTTTACAGAAGTATACATGTATATAAAATAATTTGAAGTTTACAAGGTATGTATTACATAGGACAATAGATTATACATTGACTTCCAAGTGACATCGAGACAATATTTCTTGACACTTGTAGAGAGCAATTATTTCCTTGTATGACTTGATACTGAAATACACTTTTTCAGTACTACGGTTGCACTCTTACAATTATTTGTGGTCTGCAGTATACAATTCCAATTGAACTCCTACACTTCCTTGTAGACTACGATATACAGCTCCCACCAGGCTCGTACACTTATTTGTGGATATGGCGCACAGTTCCTGTAGACTGAGTTGCTGTGTGGACTACAGTCTGTTGTCACAGATCGCAGTGTCCTGTTTTGATGCGGCAGAGATATACAAAGGACGTTCAAAAGATTTGCACAGTAGCCTCTATTTTTTTTAATTTTTCACAGGAGGAGAATGAATTTTTTTTTAACATAGTTGGAATATTTAGCTATACATTGAGCCTACTCAATGTTGCATCCATCAATTGAGACGCATCTGGCCCAAAGTTCTTTCCATGATGTAAATGCACTTTGGTAAAATTCTGGGGATTGTCTTCTACACCATCGCTTGACATAGGAAATAAGGTCTTTCTATCAAATGTTTTACCTCGCTAGTGGGCCTTCAGATGACCAAAGAGGAAAAAATCAGGCGGAGCCAAGGCCGTACTATAGAAGGGATGAGGAACAATTTTCCAACCCATTTTCCTGATTTTTACTTGCGTCAAAGGGCTGTATAGGGCTTTCATTATCATTGCATAGTCTGATGAGCTGACCCTGAAGCTGTGGGCTCTGGGTCTCGATGGCACGTTGCAGCTTGTCCAATGACAAACAGTAACGGTCCCGGTTAATTGTGGAGCCAGGTTCCAAAAAGTCAATGAAAATGACACCACACTGATTCCAGGAGAAGGAGGCCATCACTTTCGGCCTGCTGTTCGCAAACGTCTTGGTTTCTTCTTACGAGGGACATCCGGATGACGCCAAGCCATGGATTGGATTTTGTTCTCAGTTTCGGACGAAAACAACCATGTTCCATCCTTGGTAATGACGCCGCTAAAACACTGTTTTCACTCTTCAGTAAAGGTATTCATGAGACCCTCGCACAGATTCTTTCTCATCGTTTTCCTTTCTCTTGCCAATAATCTAGGCACCCAATGTCCACAGATTTTTCTGTACACTAGTGACTGTACCAGTGATATCACACTACCCAACGACAAACGAGTCATTTCAGCAAGCTGTCGTATCGTCACAATTCTGTCATTTTGGATGATTTGATTAATGGTCTTCTTATCCACATCATTCACTGCCGTCCATGGTCTACCGCATCGTGGATTGTCCAATAGAGAAAATTCACTTCTTTAAACCTCTGCAACCACTGCTGGACAATGCTGTGATCCACTGTGTCCTCCCCATAAACTGTGAGCAATTTCCTGTGAATAAATGTGGCAGAGTCATCGCCGGTCTTGAAGAGGAACTCCATCACCGACTGATGTCGCAAACGGACATCTACTTCACGGTCCATTATGGCTCACTTGTAAATAAAAGAAAATAATTTTATATACCAACTTATAGCTAAATGTTCCAAGTTTGTTCACAAAAAATTCCATTCTCCTCCTGCAAAAAATAAAAAATTTTGAGACGGCCGTGTAAAACTTTTTGAATGCCTTTTGTATGTAATAATATATGATGATGGCTCTAGTTGTAGTGTAACTGGAGAACATGGTACGAGCTTTGCTGGCTGTGTTTCATGGTAGTTTCATGGTACATTTTTCAATTGTATGAAGACCAGCAGCAGTTCTGTGTTGACGTTCACAATTTGACAATCAGAGTGCTGCGTGTTCATACCATTGGCTGAGCGTAAGTTAATTTATTATGGAGCTTTTGTATGTATTTTGACATACATGGCTTTTGATATCTCAGGAGAGGATTGTGGAATGGGCTCTTGCTTCTTCTAAAACAAGTCTTCTTTCTTCTCCCTCATGGTCTTCTTTTCTTGCAGCAGCTGCTGCTTTTTATACATGTATTTTCAGTGTTCTTTGGCTAGGGTCGTGCGTGATGTCATAATGTGCGAGTTGACGGCAGTGGATAACTTTTCCAGGTTTAATGTGAGATTTTGATATAAATGAACAGACGTTCATGGTGAGATTGGTAGCTCTTTGCTCAACACCATCTGTAGTCCTCCAGCTCCTGTATCTCCTGTATCTGCTGTTACATGGACGGATCGTTTTTCGTCGGTTGACGAAGGCTGTTGTCCTCTGGTGTGGTTCCTACTTAAAGTAAGGTCCCATGCTGCTCGTTCTTCACTTCATTCGCCTTCATGCTGCCCCTTTTTGATCCACTGCTCGTATTTTATTACTCGCAAACTATCATGTCATCTGCTACGCGTCATGAGACATCAGTGTCCCCACATTTATCTACACCGTCCCCTTGATGCTCCATTCTGTCGTCCCATGATCGTTGCGCCCCTGGCTCGACTTTCCAACAATGCTGTCCTCTTGCTTGGTCCATATCATTTGTTTACAATGTTTTGTTCATAGTTTATACTTAATCTGTGTGGTAATCTAATTTTAATTTACATGTCACTTTGAAAAACAAAATCTTGAATGCAAAATTACTAAACCAGTTTAACTCGATAAGGCCTTTTGCACTTCATTTTACACTTCACACATATGGTGATTGTTTCTTCAACTTCTGCATACCATTTAATGATATCAGGTTTCCTCATCTTCCTAATTCATAGCTTATGACTGAAAGCTGTTCTTGATGCATGGGTTTAGGGTTTTAATTTAAATTCTGTTAGTATGCTTCCTGCTTGCACTTAATTATTAGCTGTGCATGCTCTATGCGTTCTTAGTTACTCTTTCATCATGTCTTCTCTCCATCCACGTTGATGATAGTCGACCAGCTCTCCACCTGTACGTTTTTATCTGGAGCAGAGTGCTTGTTGTCGCTCCCTCCTGGCGTATTACTAGATTTTGTTGTTTCTTCCCTTACATAGCTCTAATCGTAAAACTGATTCACGTATCTGTATTTTTACTTACTGCGTTGATTTTATATATTATTTAGTTACCTGCTTCTCATGTTTGTACACACATCCCTTTTTTTGATACTCTGTTTGACTCCTGTCCACCTACAAAATAGAAATCGATTAGATTTGGATGTAATATGTATATTCATTTACAGATTGACTTGTGGCGTCATATATTTTCTCTGGTATCCTTTCTCAACTGGTGTTTCTGATCCCCCTTTAGTCTCCATCTCTCGTAACCTAAGTTTCTTTCGTCGCTGTATTAACCCTACTTTATTTTTCCACTAAGCACAACATTTCATTTGCAGTCTACTCCCTCAACATATCAATAATAATTAACATCCTTGCATCCTGAAAAGTACTTTTAAGTACTAGGAATTCTTATCCTTTGCCATGAGCTCAGAATTCTTTTACACCTTCCCCTGCTACCCTGCATAAAAAATATATCTCACATATTGATACTTGTGGCCTTTTGGTCCACCAATCTTCTTCTATGTTAATTAGACAATCCTTACTACCCTTTCATTCAAAGAGCTCTTGACTTTGATGTCTTAAAATTCGTTTGATTACACGTCCATTAGACCATTGACAATAATCTTAACGTCTGACGGGTTGTTCTTATTCACATCAATTCTCCATTCTGTGTATATAAATATACAGCCCTTAAACAACATTACACATCTTTATGAACCCACTCGTTAACGAATATTGGAGCCTCCAACCTACTTTATCCCGTTATGCTTTTACGATTGCCTGCCTCGCTTTCTTTCAGCTCATTCTTTCACTACTATTTCAAGACACTACATATGGCCTGTTTTTGCAATGGTCGACCGTTTCATTGTCGTCAAGTACATTATGAAATGTTTTACCTTAAACCCATGGCAATAATTGGCTCTTTTACCAGAATTTATTCTGTATTAACTTTTCTACTCATAGCTTACACAACTATTCTTGATACACCTTGAGGCGCCTTATATTACGCCCACACAACGACTTGTTTTGTGCTCGACCAGTTTGTAAGACGTCGTGGTCTCCTGAGCTTTATTGCTTACATATTCCGCCCTCACAATCATATTCCGCACATCAAGACGCTTCATTCGAACCCAAACTCGATAAGATTGAGTCAACGTTGTATGAATTCATGTAAAGGATATACAAGTAACAAGTAAATCGCAAGTGTGCACCGAGATTGAAATACTCGAGGCTGACGTACGCACACACATTCAAGACATGACGGTCGCTGTGGCTTTTAGTTCGGGAGACGCAAATCACACGCCGGGGGGCTGGTCCCTTCAGAGGATGACTCAGCCTATATCTGTTGGCTGGTGGCCGCCCATAGAGAACACAGCGTTTGCCCGAGGGAATGGAAGAACGACCCCGTTTTCGGTTTAAAAGCAAATTCCGCTACATTGTGTGGGAGCGCTCAGCCTACCCATTCTTTACAAATATAGCACGCAGTTTCAGAGATTTTCACAGGGAGACAGCTAACGCCAAACGCTGATGCTACATATTTCCGGATTGGTCGCCTTAAACGAAGCGTCATTCTCCCGTATTAGAAGAGCAATGCTGATTGGCAGATGATATTTCTGACGTCTTGAGCTGAAAGAGTAATGAGAGAGACCAAAAGATATACCCCTTCACGTCTGGCATGGAGAGGGGCCGTTCCATTGTTGCTCTTGGAGCGAGAACACGTAACGAGAGTGTGCACGCTCGTATGTGTACTCAAAGAGCGAGGAACAAGTCTCTCCTCAGTACTTCACTGGGGCAGTACCTCTGTCGAGAGCAAATCGGAGTGCGAATCTATATTGAGTCCTTGCGATTAACTGTTGTTCAGTGTATTGGCCGCCACACTTATTGTGTGGTGTGAATGGACAGAGTTATAGTTAAACGCTTGCGAGCGAATTTTTGAGTGGCATCGCGGTGGACTGGTTATCTGACCGGTGTACCATGCCAGTAGTTAGACTAGGGGCGAATAGGAGTCCTTGACTTCATCAAGGCATAGGGAGAGTTTGATTGGCGAAGGTCAATCCAGATAGAACGAGAGTCATCTTATTTGTCAGCAGCGAGTGGCGCAGACAGCAGTCATCACAGCTTACAGTATTGTGCGCTACAGCTCTTGTGAGCCCCATATTTCCTCCACAACAATAAGCTTCACTGCATTTCACACGCGACAGCCTCGACCGTACCTAGCAACATTCTAACAGATAATTATTCAAGTTGAGTAGGTGCGGCTCTCAGCCATTCTGCCAAGTCAATAACAAACTCAAATTTTGTATAGAAATTTCATTAGTGAATCCTATCCTTAAGAGGTAACTTCACATTTAGAAAAAAGCCCATAAAGAACTTATTCAGTTCATAAATAAAAGTGCCATTGTGATTTCTCAGAATTTTAGCAAAACAAATAATAATTTTCGTTAGCTTCATGTTTTTCTTACACTAACTAGCACTACTCCGGTGCCCAAGTATCCCACTAGTTATGTAAGAAATTTTGTGAATTTTTGTGTCATTTCCTTACAGCGGACGACTCCAGAAGATATTTATTCCTGAAAGTTTTTCAGGCATTTCTCTTTAGAACGTTAGGAGCGTCTGTTTCACTTCTGTAGTAGTGTGGGGGTGGAAATTGCATCTTGCAGGAGCCACAGAGCTAAGGGTACATCTCAGATTAAACCGTTGCGCAGAACGACGGAATAGCACCCACACGTCTTCACAGAAGTTCTACTGCGTTTGCGTAAGCCATGTGGCAGGCTTCAGCTGGTTTTTACATGCAAGAAAAAAATTTATGACACTCTAGTTTTTGCTTATTTGGCAGGCAATGTGTCTTGATTACTACCTTCTCGCCTGTTTTAAATTCTTGTCTACTTACGTTCCTGTCTTATCTCTTTTGCAGACCATACCCACACTGCGAATTTTATGTATTGCTTGTGCTTTGACTTGTCTGTGCTGTTGTCTCAGGCTTCGTGGGAATTTAGTTATTCTCTGGTGGCTGTTGATTCTTTAGAACAGTTTTAGGTGGTAGTTGAGCTGTAATATGAGGCAATTCATTTATTGTGCCTTGGAAGTCTCATAGCTGGATATCCCAAATTTTGTGCATTTTGCTGCAATATAGACGACCCCTAAATCTTTAATCGTGCAATCTGATGGGTCAGGACTATGGTGATGCTTCCAAATATGCGGATCTGATACTATGCCTTTTTAGGGTGGCTCACCATTCAATCAACCAATTGTCCGACAACAGGTAGTTAACCTGTCCCACTTCTTTCAGAAAATCTCATCTCAGGGCTTTACTGACGACCCTTCCTGTCACTTTTTTCAAAGATGTGCGCATTAAATATTTTGAAGTTAGTCATATCACCACAAAAATGTATATGCACCCTTTCCTTGTACAGAGAAGATGCCGCATCAGGTCTGTTGCTTCAGTTTATTAGGTATTAAAGGGTACATGGGTGCCCCCATTTGGCATATAACATGTTTAGCCCATTGAGTCCTTACACTCTGTTAGTACCATTCTAATACTCCTTTCCATGTCACTTAACTGGAATGACCATTTGTTTTGAGAAAGAATTTCATTGGTCCAATATGACCATAGCTTTGATGGATGTACCAGATTTATTTGTTAATTAATTCATTTGATAGACAAACTGTCCATAAGGTATTTCCTACACTTTGTCTATAAGACAAGATGTCAATACGCAATAAATAATGCTGCCTAATCTCTGTTTCATTGTTATCCCTCCATTTTCGTTTTATCCTTAGGATTTCTGAATCCGTGTCTTATTCTCTTTTGACATTTTTGAAAACATTAGAAATAAAATTTCCAAATGGAACTTTTCTCACTTAATAAATTGAGAAATGTTCTCCTGCGAATTTTGTTTTGTAAGCCTCTGCTACACCTTGGCGAACTTGATGAGGTATCTGCTATTACATTTGTTGCCTAGGCACATATATCACAAAGAAAAACAATGTAAATTTCTTAAATTCTCATACTATAGCTAAAGCTTCTAGCTCTGATATGGAGTAGTTTTTTCGCATTTGGGTAAACCCCTGCTTGCAATTGCGATGGTTTTATGAATTGTCTGCTATCATGTTCAAATTGTTGATATATGACCACTACCAGTCCATGCAGAAATCCTGCATTCGGTCTGGATGTGATAGAATTTGCCCTGCTAATAATGCTGCCTTTAACTACATATAATTTTTATTGGCTTGTCTGTCCCACTGCCAGGGCATGTCAGAGCTCATGAGTGCGGTGTGGCCAGGGTGTCTATTGATATCATATTTTTTGTAAAAATTTACAATGCCTAAAACTCTTCGCTGTGTTCTTCGATTGAAGGGTGTTTTATGTGGCCTAATTTCTTCTATTTTGTCTCCGTCAGAGGCAGTTAACTTTTGCTGCAATGACACGTCCCCAAAACTGCAATTGTTTCTTCCTAAAGGTGGACTTCTTTATATTTACCGTTACCCGATGATCTTTTAACTTTTGAAGGAGTTTACGTTATGTTTAGTTGTGTTGATCTTGGTACCACCATATAGTACAGCATTATGTTACAGAAAACAAGTATTTCTCAACTTACATCAAATGATGGACGATGTGGTAATAGAATTATTACAGTCCATGTACAATAGTCAATTACAAATTGTTGATGAACTTACTGAGGACATACATGCCAAGGCTGACAGTAAACTAAATGTCCTAGATGATATCTCTGATCATGAAAGAGGAGAGCTAGAAAGCATGTTGCTTAACAATTCAGAGGCATTGACGAAAAAGATGGAACCATCTGATTGTGCTGGACTCTAGGCACACAAATAGAATAATTATGAGTGAAACAGGGAGACAAGAAAAGTTAAAACTTTTTTGGGGTCAAAGTATTTACTTCATTAGATTTGAGATGCAGTTTCTGGCAAATTGAGTTAGCACCAGCAGATGGTTCCGTCATTTTCTTCAAAAATTTGTAATGGACTATTGTACATGGGCTGCAATAATTCTATCACCACATCGTCCATCATTTGATGTCAGTTGAGAAATAATTGTTTTTGTAATATAATGCTGCAGTATGTGGTGGTACCATGATGGATGTATGATCTTTGACTATGTTAATTCTTAATAACACAGTTTTGGGTGGGAATGCCTCTGAATTGTTAAGCAAAATGTGCTCTACCTCTCTTCTTTCATGATCAGAGATATCGTCTAGGATATTTAATTATTGCCGGTCTCAGCATGTATGTCCTCAATACTGCAAGTATTCCCCTGAAGGGGATTTGTTGGTAAATTTATCTTCAAAGTGAATCCCAAGATTACACATCCATTTCCAGGGTTTAACATTGCCTTCTGATCATTAAGACAATCTGCCCTATAATGACCTAGATGGACAATTTTTTAATGATCACGAAACTGATCACTAAGTAGTGTCCCAGACACATTGCAATTTCAGTTAGAGCTGTGATCTCAGTTGAGCGTCCAATTATGGGTCCCTTGACTTTAGTTTTCCTGATATTTCTGAACTGGCAGTTTTTGTTTAGTATTACAACTATTAAATAAATATTCCGAAATTGCTGGTAGCTCACTCTCATTGTCGAGAATCACTTTTACCTCTAAGTTACGTATATAGATAATTTAATGATTGGATGTGTATTTATTGAGGTCTTTGATTCCATCTCTTTTACTAACGCTTCTTCCAGTGATTTCTACTTCAGCTGCTTTCGGGAATTTGTATGTCTTGTGTATTGTTGTATCAATCTGCATTTTTCTCTTGCATGTGTTGTACAAAATCGTGTGTCTTATGTCTGGTAACTTGCTCCCACTGATACGAAACTGTGGGTTCTATTTCTTCTTCTGGTCACACCTATGTTCTTACGAATCCTGCGCTCTCTTGAGAGATTTCTGTAATTTCCACATTCGGCTAAAACATTTTTACTAGACAATCTAAGCATGCATCATCCTCTATTTGTTCTATTATTAATGGGGGAAAATCATCCTTCTCATTACTAGAGTCCAAGGCTGTATTGTCCCAAAGTGAGATTGTCAAAATAATTGCTGTAGTCATCTAATCACATCTACTAATCAGAAACAACACGTTTCGCCAATCCTGGCATGTTCATGTAATTATAATTTCTCATCATAATTACTACCATTTTCACCATTATGTCAGGTTCATCTAAATATAATTGCTTATCAGAATCACCACCACTTCCTCATAGCCTGGCAGGTGTATAATCCAATTGCGATTGGTTATCAGAATTACTACCAGCTAATCAGAATCACTACTATGTTATTATCTTGGCTGGGTCGCCATTATCTATCATACTGGCGATTCTTACAGTCTGCACCCCACCACTTGACATGCAAGGATATTTCTGAGTGTATGTAGAAGTGTTTATGTTCTGGTCCTACCAGGTATGATGCATGAATGACGGAATTGGTTAGACATCGGAAGAATGATTACTTGTGGATAACTGAATGAGTTTATCAACCAAGAAATTTAATTTAATGAGATTAGGTAGCCTACTTTTAGGACAAACAACATTTTCCCTGTGCCTTTATACTGCTTTTATCATCTTGTTTAGAAAATAATTCAGGATAGGAATGATCTATTGATCATAAAATTTAAAAAGTAACGCACGAATCATGTTACAAGTATGAGATAGTTATAGGCGACAGTGCTTTGTTGTCCGATAAGTTAAAACATATAAGTAAAGCAGAAATGGATTCTCCAATATACTATACTTAAACAACGTTAATTAACATAGTTGGATGACTGTTCCTACCTGAAGATCGGCATTGCAATCTTGCTTGGCGTGTAACACAAAGTAGGGTTTAGTACACTACTCAAAACTAAACACTCGACGAAGAGGCGCCCTTGTTACAACATATGTAACGTACACATTGCTTGATAGCAATGTGTCATTTACCTTTTCTGCACAGTGTGTCGTTGGATGTGTGGGATGCCAGACAACTCCTTGCTTTCTGTGCGGCCTGTGAACCTATAACACTGCTTATTTTTAATGGGAGCGTCAGTTATATAGTCCTACCGATTCTTCTGTTAAGCAGAAGACTCCACAGCTCTCACGAGAACGTGTTAACTAACACGACTCTTCTCAGTCTCTCCATTTACAGAATATATGAGAGTCTCATCTTATTTAAAGCTGATGTATTTAGAGTACACTGTCATCAACTTGGCTACAGAATAAGGTTCTCTCCATGCCCTGTGGAACTTTAAGCACTCCGTGCATCAACACAACGTTTGAGAGAGAAATATCTTTCTTGTCTGCAAATTGCATCTTTAGTGGTATTTCTGCCCTTCCTGTAAAGAGCACTGCCTCCCTCCAGAATTGGAGTCTGTCAACCAAACTACTGCATACAGAAATCATTTCTCGCACTCAGAGAACATTACTTTCATTCGTCCAGATATACAGGGTGTTACAAAAAGGTACGGCCAAACTTTCAGGAAACATTCCTAACACACAAAGAAAGAAAATACGTTATGTGGACATATGTCCGGAAACGCTTACTTTCCATGTTAGAGCTCACTTTATTACTTCTCTTCAAATCACATTAATCATGGAATGGAAACACACAGCAACAGAACGTACCAGCGTGACTTCAAACACTTTGTTACAGGAAATGATCAAAATGTCCTCCGTTAGCGAGGATACATGCATCCACCCTCCGTCGCATGGAATCCGTGATGCGCGGATGCAGTCCTGGAGAATGACGTATTGTATCACAGCGGTCCACAATACGAGCACGAAGAGTCTCTACATTTGGTACAGGGGTTGCGTAGACAAGAGCTTTCAAATGCCCCCATAAATGAAAGTCAAGAGGGTTGAGGTCAGGAGATCGTGGAGGCGGTGGAATTGGTCCGCCTCTACCAATCCATCGGTCACCGAATCTGTTGTTGAGAAGCGTACGAACACTTCGACTGAAATGTGCAGGAGCTCCATCGTGCATGAACCACATGTTGTGTCGTACTTGTAAAGGCACATGTTCTAGCAGCACAGGTAGAGTATCCCGTATGAAATCATGATAACGTGCACCATTGAGCGTAGGTGAAAGAACATAGGGGCCAATCAAGACATCACCAACAATGCCTGCCCAAACGTTCACAGAAAATCTGTGTTGATGACGTGATTCCACAATTGCGTGCGGATTCTCGTCAGCCCACACATGTTGATTGTGAAAATTTACAATTTGATCACGTCGGAATGAAGCCTCATCCGTAAAGAGAACATTTGCACTGAAATAAGGATTGACACATTGTTGGATGAACCATTCGCAGAAGTGTACCCGTGGAGGCCAATCAGCTGCTGATAGTGGCCGGCCGGAGTGGTCGCAGGTTCGAATCATGCCTCGGGCATGGATGTGTGTGATGCCCTTAGGTTAGTTATGTTTAAGTAGTTGTAAGTTCTAGGGTACTGATGACCTCATAAGTTAAGTCCCATAGTGCTCAGAGCCATTTGAACCATTTTGCTGATAGTGCCAGCACACGCTGTACATGGTACGGAAACAACTGGTTCTCCTGTAGCACTCTCCATACAGTGACGTGGTCAACGTTACCTTGTGCAGCAGCAACTCCTCTGACGCTGACATTAGGGTTATCATCAACTGCACGAAGAATTGCCTCGTCCATTACAGGTGTCCTCGTCGTTCTAGGTCTTCCCCAGTCGCGAGTCATAGGCTGGAATGTTCCGTGCTTCCTAAGACGCCGATCAATTGCTTCGAACGTCTTCCTGTCGGGACGCCGTCGTTCTGGAAGTCTGTCTCGATACAAACGTACCGCGCCACGCCTATTGCCCCGTGCTAATCCATACATCAAATGGGCATCTGTCAACTCCGCATTTGTAAACATTGCACTGACTGCAAATCCACGTTCGTGATGAACACTAACCTGTTGATGCTGCGTACTGATGTGCTTGATGCTAGTACTGTAGAGCAATGAGTCACATGTCAACACAAGCACCGAAATCAACATTACCTTCCTTCAATTGGACCAACTGGCGGTGAATCGAGGAAGTACAGTACATATTGACGAAACTAAAATGAGCTCTAACATGGAAAATAAGCGTTTCCGGACACATGTCCGCATAACATCTTTTCTTTATTTGTGTGTGAGGAATGCTTCCTGAAAATTTGGCCGTACCTTTTTGTAACACCCTGTATATCATGCACTGTTCACGTGAGTGGCAAGTGCTGTTTTAGCTATGTATTTCCTTCTCCGCCTCCGAAAATGTGGCCTATCCTATTAGTGAGAACTGCTCTAATCACATCTTCCTTGGAACACGTGAGGCTGTAAACGTCACGTTGCCCCCGGGGAGAAACAATCTATACAACTCTGTCGAGACCTGTGTTGCATCCCTTGCAGTTGCGATATTTATGACCTATCCCTATCCTTAAATACGGGTGTGCAAAGTGGCTTTTAAATAAATATATTACGTCGTGGCTCATCGCCTCCTCTCCATTCCAAGTCTACATTCCTACCGAATCGCATGGACATACAGATGGGAAAAAGGATTACTTATTATTGTATTCCGATCAGCCAAGAACACTTTCATTATCATTTCATATGCATTGCGTGTGACGTGTCATTCGAATCGGCTCGTCGAGGAAATGTTCACGGACAGTTTAAAAATGGACTGCCGCCTTATCTGTTGCTCATGGAAAGTGATAGCAATGGTCTGTTACCTTACAGATATTTCATCTGTATCCAAAGATATTGTGTTCTGATGTATTAATTGTAAAAGTGCTCCTCTATTTGGTATCAACTATCTCAGCAGTATAATTTTAGTATCATGTAAATGTGTAAACTATATCCAAAGCTACTGATTTCTGTTATATTCACTGTAAAAAGAAAGTATCTCTATTATGATATGAATGATTCCAGTGATACGAACTTCGTATTATGTGAAAAACGTAACCCACGTCCACGAATGGTATTTAATGATGTACTATATGGTGTATACTCGAGAAGAAAAATAGTAATTCCGTTGTTATGTGAGACTGAATTTTACAAGGAGCATGATACTGAAAATTATGATTCTATATTGCTCATGTGAATGCAGCAAAACGAAAAGTTTTATAGTGTGAAGATCTGTAATAAAACGCCTGTTATGTGTAATTAAGTGTTTGGAAATAAAGTGATGGTTCAGCAAACCTGGACACACAGTAAGGCAACGAAAATTTTATAACGTCGTAGGTCCGAGCTTAAAAAATTTTCCCATGGGAGAGGGACATGTAGAAAAAGTGAGAAATATTCCAAACAATCCATTAATTCAGTTTAAAAATGGTTCAAATGGCTCTGAGCACTATAAGACTTAACGTCTGAGGTCACCAGTCCCCTAGAACTTAGAACTACTTAAACCTAACTAACGTATCACGCACATCCATGCCCTAGGCAGGATTCGAACCTGCGACCGTAGCAGCCGCGCGGTTATGGACAGAAGCGCCTAGAACTTAGAACTGCTTACACCTAACTAACCTAAGAACATCACACACAACCATGCCCGAGGCAGATTTCGACCGTAGCGGTCGCGTGGTTGCGGACTATAGCGCCTAGAACCGCTCGGACACACCAATTCAGTTTAAAAAGAAGTTCTTGACCGAGAAGCAGCTAAAATTTGTAGTCGATAATGACACTAGGAGGTGCAATAGCGGCACGTGAATAGTCTCTCGGTCGCAGGGTTCAAACATGTAAGGCAGGAGAGTCCCATATGTATCAAATATGGAGAGCGTCTCATGTTAACCACGTGATCAGCCACGCACAGAGCATAGGGAAGAATCTTCGAACCTTATAGTAGTAATGCTGGGTGCAAATGAAACCATGTAAATAGGACCCTCCTCTACTACAGGGGAGAGCACGATGACGCTATCTCCACGACGTTCGTCAGTCCGATTTTGACTTACTTCATTTCGCTAGCCTCGGCTAAACTGGAAATCGTATTGGACTTACAGAATGTCGACTTAGGACGTCGTAGTTGTTGACTTGTATACAGAGAAATGTGCCAGGGGTACTTCCATGTAATGGAATCACATTGGTACTGAGCCGCTTCTACCCTTCTCCCTGAGCACTCCAACTGAGTTCCGTACGCCGCATCACCCAAAGCTTGCATTTCAGCTGAGTTCTGGGAATCAGCAGGCGGCCCGCCAGCAGTTAACTGCAGAGAATTCCACTGCATGAGGTAATCTCTTCTGTGACGCTCACAGCAGTCCCTCGTACTCCCTCTCGGGACACGGCAAGCTGACAGACAACAGAAGGAGCCCTTTACACAACATTCCTTTGCAACGTTGGTGACTTCGTATTATGTCAACGCTGGAACTGCCATCATCTAAACTGTGAATTAATAAAGTTAACTAAGACCAGGCACCGACGCCATGGAAGCTCTTTAGTAGTGGAAGTAATAAACTTTAAACATTGTGTCACTGTTGGTGCTTCTATTATGTAACGAAATGGAAAAAATTTAAAGGGTGATCCAATAAAAGTATAATTACATTAAATGTATTCGAAACTGCGAATATGGACAACCATTAAGCTGTAGAAAGTAATGACGACAATGGAAATTTGTGCCGGTCCGGGACTCAAAACCGGATTTTCCGATTGTCGCGAGCTGTCGCCTTGCCTTTGGATATCCGTGCACGACACACGGACAGACCCAAACTTCCATACGTCTTCAACAATGCATCTACGATCGGTATTCACACATCCATAATACAGAGTGCTCCATTGATAGTGATTGGGCCAAATATCTCACGAAATAAACATCAAACGGAAAAGCTACAAAGAACAAAACTCGTCTAGCTTGAAGGGGGAAACCAGATGACGCTATGGTTGGCCCGCTAGATGGCGCTGCCATAGGTCAAACGGATATCAACTGTGTTTTTTTTTTAATAGGAACCCCCATTTTTTATCACATATTCGTGTAGTACGTAAAGAAATATAAATGTTTTAGTTGGACCACTTTTATCGCTTTGTGATAGATGGATAGATGGCGCTGTAATAGTCACAAACGTATAAGTACGTGATATCACGTAACATTCCGCCAGTGCGGACGGTATTTGCTTCGTGATACATTACCCGTGTTAAAATGGACCGTTTACCAACTGCGCAAAAGGTCGATATCGTGTTGACGTATGGCTATTGTGATCAAAATGCCCAACGGGCGTGTGCTATGCATGCCGCTCGGTATCCTGGACGACATCATCCAAGTGTCCGGACCGTTTGCCGGATAGTTACATTATTTAAGGAAACAGGAAGTGTTGAGCCACGTGTGAAACGTCAACAACGACGTGCAACAAATGATGGTTCCCAAGTAGGTGTTTTAGCTGCTGTCACGGCTAATCTGCACATCAGTAGCAGCCAAATTGCGCGAGAATCGGGAATCTCAAAAACGTCGTTGTTGAGAATGCTACATCAACCTCGACTGCACCCGTACCATATTTCTATGCACCAGGAATTGCATGGCGACGACTTCGAACGTCGTGTACAGTTCTGCCACTGGGCACAAGAGAAATTACGGGACGATGACAGATTTTTTGCATTCGTTCTATTTAGCGACGAAGCGTCAACAGCGGTGACGTAAACCGGCATAATATGCACTATTGGGCAACGGAAAATCCACGATGGCTGCGTGAAGTGTAACATCAGTGACCTTGACGGGTTAATGTATGGTGCGGCATTATGGGAGGAAGGATAATTGGCCACCATTTTACCGATGGCAATCTAAATGGTGCAATGTATGCTGATTGCCTACATAATGTTCTACAGATCTTACTACAAAATGTTTCACTGCATGACAAAATAGCGATGTACTTCCAACATGATGGATGTTCAGCACATAGCTCGTGTGCGGTTGAAGCGGTATTCAATAGCATTTTCATAACAGATGGATTGGTCGTCGAAGTACCATTCCATGGCCCGCACGTTCACCGGATCTGACGTCCCCGGATTTCTTTCTGTGGGGAAAATTGAAGGATATTTGCTATCGTGATCCACCGACAACGCCTCACAATATGCGTCAGCGCATTGTCAATGCATGTGCGAACATCACGGAAGGCGAACTACACGCTGTTGAGAGGAATGTCGTTACACGTGTTGCCAAATGCATTGAGGTTGACGGACATCATTTTGAGGATTTATTTCATTAATGTGATATTTACAGGTAATCACGCTGTAACAGCATGCGTTCTCAGAAATGATAAATTCACAAAGGTGAATGTATCACATTGGAACAACCGAAATAAAATGTTCAAACGTACCTACGTTCTGTATTTTAATTTTAAAAACCAACCTGTTACCAACTGTTCGTCTAAAATTGTGAGCCATATGTTTGTGACTATTACAGCTCCATCTATCACAAAGCGAAAAAAGTGATCCAACTAAAACATTCATATTTCTTTACGTACTACACGAATATGTAATAAAAAATGGGGATTCCTATTTAAAAAAATGCAGTTGATATACGTTTGACCTATGGCAGTGCCATCTAGCGGGCCAACCATAGCGCCATCTGATTTTCCCCTTCAAGCTAGACAAGTTTGTTGTAGTTTTTTCGTTTGACGCTTATTTCGTGAGATATTAGGCTCGGTCACGCTCAATGGACCACCCTGTATATACTACCGTACAGGGAATGTACATAATGGATATATGGAAATATACGTAGTGAATGTACGAGTACGGATCGTAGACGCATGGTGACGACATACGGAAGTTTTGTTGTGGCCATGAGTCGTACACGGATAGCCAAATTGTAGCGCGACCCCTCGCTCTTAGCGGGAAATCCGTATTCGAGTCCCGGTCCGGCACAAATATCCATTGCCGTCATTGCGTTCTGCAGCCTAATGGTTGTCCATATTCGCAATTGCGAGTAGATCTAATGTATTTTATAACGACTGTACTCGCCGCAGTTCTTGTTCCTTTGGACACGCATGCATTTCCAAAGGAACTTTTCATTGTCATGCAAATAATGCACGTAGATAATCCAATATCGTAGCAGCATAATTGTTTTTCGCTGTTAGTTCGGCAGTTTTTCCGAACGAGTGTGCATGGTTCTCTGTCACCTAAGCTGCTATTGCAGTCGGCATGGACGAAAATACTGTCACACGAGAATTGAGTAACTCTGTGGTGTAATGGTCGCCGGCACGGTAGCTCTGCGTGTTCGGTCAGAGGGTTAGCTGCCCACTGTAAAAAAAAGAACTGAGTTAATAGATCGACAACGAACTTAAAAGGGTGTCTTACGAAGTCCGCCCCGATAAGATTCAACGAACAAAATGAATTTAAAAAAAATGGTTATGATGTTGAACTGTTGCATGGAGGGTCCTGAGTTCAAAACTCGCATGGAGTCTACGATTTTATTTCCTATATTCAGTTCGAGCACATTCTAGAAGTATCCACAAATATCAACAATCGTTGTACTGGAATGTTCTGTAGCTGTATATATACTGCATGTGTTCTGGCCGGAGGCAGTTCGCTCCGCGCTCCTGTATGTGCAAGTTCAATGGCTCTGAGCACTATGCGACTTAACTGCTGAGGTCATCAGTCGCCTAGAACTTAGAACTAATTAAACCTAACTCACCTAAGGACCTCACATACATCCATGCCAGAGGCAGGATTCGAACCTGCGACCGTAGCGGTCACGCGGTTCCAAACTGAAGCGCTAGAACCGCAAGGCCACACTGGCCGGCTATGTGCAAGTGCTGAATAAACCTTCCTTAACTGAAGTTAGTGTTCGTCATTCATCAAATTACACCTTTTTCCACGTGACAATATTATTACACTTTTTGAGCACTATAGAGTTATTTGTTATGCAATGTTTGACCCATATCAGCTAATTAAAAATAAGTAGTAACAAATAACACAAACCATCAAATTAACAGATGATCTAGAAAAACTAGTGCTTAATCTTAAAAAAGAAGCAGAAACTCTAGCTCCCTTGAACCCACGAAGGAAACAAGTATGGTGGACATCAGAATGTGACAAATTCCATGAAGAGTCACCAAGCATGGTTAAAGTTTCAAACACATAAAACTGAAGAAAATACCATCAACCTAAAAAACGAAAGAAAAAAATTCACACAAAATATTAGAAGAATCAAGAGAGGATTCCATAAAGGTATTATAAACTCTATAGAAGGTAATTATCATAAACCAACTCCAGCAACTACTATAAAATCTTTGGGAAACAACTACAACAATATGAGGCCCCTACAGTAATACTGAAAGATGAAGATTGAAGAATGACACACAGTAAGAAGTAAAATGCAGAAATCATCGCAAAAGCATTTAACAAACTTCTGAACCTCTACAAATCAACATAAATACCCCAATAAAAACCAAACCTATCAATCTAGACCCTCCAACTTTCCAAGAAGTAGAAAAAATTCTTAAAGAACAAAAAAATTATAAGGCATGTGTAGAAGATCAGGTTTTTGTTGAAACGTGGAAATATGCAAGTGACACAGTCAAGACCCCCTTACACATGGCTCTAACAAAAATTTGGGTAACAGAACGATCCCCCGAACATTGAACCACAGCTATCATCCACCCATTCCACAAAAATAGAGATAAGAGCAACCCAGACAACTACAGAGGAATCTCTCTCCTAGATTGCACATACAAAATTCTATCCAAGATCCTATGTGAAAGATCAAGGAGCAATTAGAACATGAATTAGGGGAATATCAGGAAGGTTTCAGACCATGGAGAAGCTTTGCAGAGCAGATAATTAGTTTAAAATTGATTATGGCATACCACAAGAAACGGAACAAACCTCTGGCAATAACATTTATAGATTTTAAGAATGCATATGACTGTCTCCACAGACCTTCAGTATTACAGATTTTAAGAAATGTAGGACTCCATCCATAACTAATTAAAATAATACAACTCACTCTAACCAACACCAAATCAAAAGTGAAGTTTAGAGGAGAAATTTCGGAAACATTCCTCATAAATTCAGGCTTAAGACAAAGTGACTGCCTATTACCATTACTGTTCAACTGTGCACTTGGATACATAATGAGAGAATGGTACAAGGACAATGCAAGGATGATTAGAATTGGAAGTGCAAAAGATGATATTAGCTTAAACTGCTTAGGATTCGCTGATGATCTTGCTGTTCTAGCCAACACCGTTCAAGAAGCCAGGCAACAAGTGAAATCACTGCAAGAAATAGCAGAGAAAGTTGGACTTAGAATATCATTTGAAAAAACAGAGATTATGCTAACCGATACACCACTTGCAAACAAAATTACAATAGGAGAACAGGAAATCAAAATTGTTGATAAATTTAAATATTTAGGGGAAATAATAACATACAATCTAAATGAGAAGCCGTCATGGCAGAATAGAATAAAAAAGACTGAACTACTCAAATTACATTATCAAAACTACATACAACAAAAAAGCCTATCTATAGATGCAAATTAAAACACTATAAAACAGTTACACAATCAGAAATAATGTATGCAGCTGAAACTATCTTCAGAACAACTAATACAGCAGAAATTGACAGAATACTAAAAATAGAAAGAAGAATAATTAGGACATATATAAATAAACAGTATAAAATAAATGGACATTGGAGAATAGCATCAAATGAAACAGTATATAAGAACATAGAACCAGTCATGAGCACGATCAGGAAGAAACTCATCTCATTCTTTGGACATCTGATGAGAACTCCAGAAAACAGAATTAGTAAAAAAATAATACAGAAATTGTGGAATAGCAAGAGCGACATTAAATGGATCACAGAAATTAAAGAAGATATAAAAGAACTCCAAATTACAGTAGATGACCTAAGAAACAAGACAGAGAAAAACCTGAATATTGCAAGACCCGCAAACCAGACTACAGTTGAAAATCAATAAAAGGAGTACAGGAAGAGCGGTCTCAGATAAAGAAAGAAAATATCTGAAAGAGTGAGGAAATGTTGGGCAGACAGAAGAACAAACCACCTTTCATATAAGAATAGAATCTAATAATTATATTACCAAAATATCATATTAAGTTATTGTTGAGCCAAATTGTATCCCTGTGTAACAACTTGTTTACAACTTTGTATTTTTGACTAGAGTGGTCGAATTAAGGCCATAAAATAAATAATAAAAATATTAATAATAATGTTATGTAATAACATTACCACAAAAAATCTTGACGTTTATTCAATAATTCAGTTGAGTGCCGTTGTTTCATGTCATTTTTTAATATGAATAATTGTAGACCACACTGAATATGATGTAACAGCCATGTATTTCTGTTTTCCTTTATTACTGTCGTGGAAAGAGCAGGAAAGAGATGATATTGAATAGGTATACTGAAAAGTGGGAATCACGATCGAAATATCTGTTAAACATGATGTGATATCAGAAAAGATGGCAGTTTGACATGCTGTTATTCTGACTGCTTCAAACTTCCATTAACATGACTACTGTTACACCAAAGGATGGAGCAGCGTTAACGCGTCAGCGCTTTCCACTGCCATTTACATTTTCTGTGACATTCAAAAATTACTCTTTAGTTTAAACCCCTAAATGATATTTAAGCAATTCTTAAGATTCCAACATCTGTATAACATCGATATAATCCCACTACTGGCAGAGGATATTACTACTAATTAATTTAACTTTAGTAACAATATTGGCACTAATTACTTATTTAAAGGTCACTCAGTAATCTGACTGTTTTAATGTAGCCTGCTTCGGCTCCTGTGGCAAGCTCTCCATCTCAAAGAAGCACTTAACCAAATAATTACTGTGTCCTTCTCCACGGTTTGTTCCTTCTACAGTTCCATGGAAGTTACTCCCTGATGTCTTAACACGTGTCGCATCGCTTCCTCTCTTATTCTAGACACTGTTTTTCTCAGGTTCCCGCCCTCGATAATTCTGCAGAGGACTCCTCGTTCCACCTCTCCCCTTAACTTTGACCTTTCTTCTCTCAAACCGCAACTCTTCTCGTTTTTCGCGTTTTACACAGTCCATCATTTACTTTTACACAGTAGTTGCTCCACAAGCACATTCTCAGAAATTTATTTTCCAAATTAAGCCATATTTTTTAAACTTGTTGACTTCCCTTAACGTGAAATGTTCTCTTTCACTGTGCTCGTATGCTTCTTTCGTCTTTGCTTCTTTCACCGGGCACTATTTTGATATGAAGGTGTAATGATTACATCGGTTCGTCTACTTCATGAAACCCCAACTTTGATTTTAAGCTGATCCCTAACGGGTTGTTTAGTTTGAAACTAGTTTTATTGTGCCGAGCAGTAAATTATTTTACCAGTCTACCACACCTCAGTACTTTCGTCTTTGATTTACTCTGTCTATATTCTCGCTCACTAGACTGTTAGTCTGTGCAAAACGTCATGTATTAATTACTACTTTCGCTGAGAATAGCAATGTTATCAGCAAATGCTATCTTTCATGTCCTGTAGCTCTGAAGCTTAATATCATATGCGAATCATTCTTTTATATCCTTTATTTTCTTCGATATGCAGTTTGAATAGAACGGTGGAAAAACTACGTCACGCCTTACGCCCATTTTCGTCGGGGTACTAATCTCTTGGTTTCCTATTCCAATTTTTCTATGTTGGTTATTGTTCCTGTTGTTTATTACCAGTCTTTCCCTGTATATTACACCTATTTTAACCAATATTACAAATTGGTCTTCAATTTTCTGTTCCATTCTTTGGTGTATTATTCTTGTCGGCAATTCGAAAGCACGACTGTACGACACAGTTCCTGCTTTTATCTTCCGGATAATGTGGGACATTCTCCCGTAACTCCGGTGGTATATGTCCAGTTGCTATATATGTAAACCATATTTAATTATATGTAATTTGTAAAGTTTCAAAAGAAGACTTTGTGAAGACTAGAGAGCATTTCATAGCCATACATCTAAAGGATATCATAATACATCCAATAAATCCTGCATACTTTACAGAGAGATGATGAGCATCTACTACAAATTATCTTCTTTTTTCTTCATCTTCTGCTTCTTCTTCTTGTTCTTCTTTTTCTTCTTCCACTTCCCTACCCTTTTATGTTTCTATGTACGGGTTCCTCGCTGTCATATACGTTTTGGCAAAGTTGGTCAATCAAATTTCCGATAATTTGATTGTATGTTTTAAAATTCGTTTGTTTAACAGTACCGAAATTTCAGCTGTGCGCAGTTGTAATGTGCAAAGGTGAAAGATTGCGAATCTCTGACATCTCTGAATGATATGTCGTTGTCGAGGTGTTGCATCATATGTCTGGTCATATGCATTTCTCACTGACTGTAGGCAGAAGACTAGCACTCGCTTATACTCTAATACCTGCAAACAATGTTGCTTTTATATGTTCACTATATTTGTGTAACAAGAGGAGGGGATTAGTGTTTAATGTCCCGTCAACAACGAGGTCATTAGTGATAGAGCGCCAGCTCGGATTAGGGAAGGATGGGGAAGGGAATCGGCCGTGCCCTTTCAAAGGAACTATCCCGGCATTTGGCTGAAGTGATCTAGGGAAATCACGGAAAACCTAAATCAGGATGGCCGGACGCGGGTTTGAACCGTCGTCCTCCCGAATGAGAGTCCAGTGTGCTGACCACTGCACCACCTCGCTCGGTTTTTATGTAACACATTTTAATTTTGTTGCGAATGTTTAATCATGTAGTCAAACTTTACAGCCAAGGTAAGGTTCGCGAAGGAAACAACTTCACAGTTCTCTATAATCACTGCTAATCTCTGCACCAGCCTGCTCTCCTCTCACGGTGTTTACACAGGATGAATAACAAAAAGTTAACAAAGCAAAGCTTTACGTATTTCTGGGAAGAAGTTAATATTACCACAACAGAATTATTTTAATGAATAGTGCTTTATTGACAGCAAGTTTCGGTAGAAAGTACCATTTTCAAGCCAAAGTAAAAATACGTTAGTGGAATAGATTAATATGTAAATCGTCACATTTTAATTAGCAGTTATCTTGCCCATCAGTTAACACTCATGGTTATTACAGCTGCACGACGAGCAACAATCGATCTAATATTTGCTAATCCCACAAAGATACTTGTATTATATAATGAATTTTGGGTCGACTGAAAAATAGTCTTTCTTACCAAAACCAATCGTCGATAAAACACTGTTGACTGAATTTCTTCAAATGCATTACAGCTGCGAACCACACTTACAAAAAAAGTTTTATTTCTCCAAAAATAAATTAATGTGATTGATCTGGGAAGTTACAAGCGATTTAGGGTCCCACCAAATAAAACCAGAAGAAGTAACAGAAAGACGTCTTCAGAAACAAAATGTTAACTATTTAAGGAATTCAAGGCAGAAAAAGTGAGCTGTGAATTGGTAGAAAGAAAGAAGAAAGAGACACAGCGAAGAGATGAAAGCATATAGGCCGCATATAAGAAGGAATTGAAATTGTTTCGAGGTCCCTGATTAATCTAAGCGGAAGGAATGAAAATTTCACTCAAAATACTGGCAGAAACAGTCGGAAGCTTACACCAACAGCTGACAAGATCGAAAATTTACATCGACTGTAGTAGTGTACATCGAAATAAGTTGAAACTGCCAAAACTCGTAACAACACAAACATATGTCGAACTGTAGATTTAATGTGAAATACTTAGACAGCAAAGCTCCAAAACTTCCGAATATTATCAGAAGTTGTCACAGATCACATAACCATATTACTCTATTAGTGGTGAAAGTTTATCTGAAGCAACATTCTAACTGCAAAAATTGTAGAACGCATAAATGTATGTTTCAACCGTTGATTTCGCATGAACTGAAAGGCACAAATTGCCGCAATGGTAAAAACGCAAGGTATGACATCGTTCACTGCAGCCAGTTAACAACGACAACGATGCAAAACGAGCAGTACGTTTAATACTCACTAAAGATGTTAAATTACAAAACTTTTAAGTTACATTCTGTCACTCATTCCTCATCTTTCGCCTACAAAGACTTTTCTGGAAGAAAGCTAAATTATGTAATGAGTAAAATAGATGAAATTTTAACCACTTTACACGCTCAGCAGGCTTATCTTCTACATTACCGTCACCAAGGTCAAAAGCACTACCTCAGCTAATGCTCCTCGAAGTAACGAAAAACCGAGGGAAATATGCGCATTCTTTTTCATATGAGTCGTTTAACAGAACGTTTAGAGTATGGTCATAACAGCGTGTATCAAGAGCTAGCCCTGTTAAATAGAAGCTGATACCGTGTTCTTTGACTCTCAGAAGGAGTTCTAAACTATTCTGCAGTGTCGTGTGGTGAACAAGTTACGAACTTCGGCAATATGGGACGAGCTTTGTTACTTGACTGAAGACGTCCTAGCCAGTAGAACTCGGCACGTTCCCGTTATGGGGAACAAAATGATGTGGAAACAGTTAACTGAGAGAAGAACTGTGACGCTGTTGCTGCTCGTTAGTGTTAAAATACTGTCGAATATTTTGCGAGGTGGTACTACCCACAGAAACAAGAAAAAAGTCCAATGAACATGGTTCCGGAAATACAAACTTTCTGAGATCTGTGCACTTGTTCATAATAGTTGAAAACGATGTTTATTATTGCATTTGGTGGTAATACACAAAACAACATTAAAAAAGGCCGTTACACGTAGGTCCAAAAAAGGATACTCTCTGGTATCTGTACAGTTATTCATACAGCTAACCCATAGCAGAAAATCATATTTGACATATGTGGATCAGTACGCTTCCATTGCTAACATATTGCAGAGAAAATGAAATATACTTTCACAGCAGATATTCAACCTGACGTCCACTCATGAGATTTATTATAGGAATTGCTGAATGGCAATGAATCCCTCTGCCATCCGGCGTAGGGAGTCACGCTCTGTTTCAAATACGCCCGGTTGCTTTTATAAGTGCCGGCATGCATTGAAAGCGCGATCCTGTTGTTTCTGGACATCATTGATTGGGGTGGCGTAGACTAAATCCATTAAGTCCTCCATATATGCGATTTAGCCGTGGAGAAGAGGAGTCCAAGATGTCGGGCCTCACCGACCAATCCAACGGTCCTGAAATGTCTATCAGATGTTCATGCGGAAGAAATGTGCTGGTCTGCCATCTTGCATAAACCACATGTATAGTCTTTCGTAACTTGGGATATCCTCCAGCAAGGTTGGTAGTAAGTTAACAAGAAACTTATGAAAATTCTCTTTCTTTCTACCTTGGGGCCTTTGTCCCGCTTTAACGTGGTGTCAGTCGCGTTACTTTTGATATGGCAGTGTTAGTTGCAGACGGTGGCTGGATGTCCTTCCTGCCACCGCCCTGTACTCCAGCTGTCTGTGTCCAGTTTAAGCCATGGAATTGTGCGAACGTTTTCAAATGTCTGCGAGTCGTGTAACTGAGGCGGAATGTAGGGACCAGCCGAGTATTTACCTAGTGAGATGTGCAAAACTACCTAGAAACCACATCCAGGCTGCCCGGCATACCGGCCGTCGACGTTAATCCGCCAGGCGGATTGGATCTGGGGCTGGCGTACCTACCTCAGTCCAGGAAGCAGCGCATTAGCACTCTCGGCTACCCTGGCGGGTAAAAAATGTATGAAAATAAGCCCCAGCTAATCTTCGTGGTTGGATGTATGGTCCCAGTAAATTATCGCCAAGAACGGCTGCCCATACGTTGATGCAGAAAGGATGCTGGTGTCTTCTTTCTACACCTGCATAGGGATTTTCATCAGCCCAGACATGCTGGTTATCAAAGTTCACAACGTCAACTTTTACGAAGCATGCCTCGCTGGTAAATAAAATCTTGGATGAAAACAGTGGATTTGCAGCAGACTTCTGCAAGACCCATTGAGAGACCTGCAATATGCTATCGTGGTCTTCTGGTCTTAGTGCCTGGATGCGCTGAAGATGGTATGGATAGAGCAATTGATCATGTGGTGCCACCCAGACAAGAGGGTGATACACGGCTTCTGCAGTTGCCAGTTCTCGCACACTGGTCGTAGGTCTTTCGTCCATTAAAATGTCACACATGCTACTCCGCCTGAAGTGTGCAGACTGACCGAGGCAGTTCACTGCTACCTTTTTGAGGTGCTACAGAACCTGTGTACCTTCGAGACGCCAAAAAGTGGGGCTAACAGCTTATGGGATGGTACTCTGCAACGTGGATATTTTTCAGTTTAGAGGGCACGGTCTCCCAGGCAGTTCTCATTTGCCAGCAAGTAGCAGAAAATCATATTTCCCCGATCACTTGTGAAGCAGTCCGTTTCCATTGCTAGCATGTAAAAGAGGAAAGAAATCGAACTGAACCACTAGTTTACAGGACAATACAAACATCACAATAACAGCAAACATTAAAATTACGTCATTTTTGTATGAAGATACGACACCACGCTACATACCCAGCGTTGTAAGTAATTTACTGCACGGTAACAAACACTAACAGGACTTTAAGCACATTACCTCTACCACAGCGCAATCAACACTATTGTCTGTAGACTACCCTGTCCTCAGACTGATGCGTACACTAGAGTACGTCCATGTAGGAAGACATGTACAGTGCTGAAACCTATTGACGGATCGCGAGGCAACGAATGTGTCCAGACAGTTTTTGTCCTCTTAACGTTTATCTTGTATGCTATTAAGGGTGGACGTATTCACAACCAAGCGTTTTCAGCCACTATGAACAAATGTACAGATCTCAGAAAGTGATATTCGGCAAATCGAATGGGTAATCTCGCCACGGTGGCAAGACACTCTAGAGCATTGAAATTAATGTTGTCATCCCAAGCAGTGATGCAAAGTTAGGATTCCGACACATTCGTGACGAAAAAGAGGCTGTGAGTTTGAATCCCCTCAGATACATTTTCATTTTTAAATCTTCATGAAAATGACTTTATTAATTATTTTTATTTAGTTACTGTAGTTATATTGATGTTACTCTTAATCCTTTGCTATATCACCTTACTCATCATGTTAACTTTTCTATTCGTCCACCAACTTATAGGGATGCTTTCAAAAAGTCGATACCAACCCCTCCCTTTGTGAATTACGGAATCTTTGGCAGCAGCAAGTGACTGCGGACGAGAGCTTTTGCCAATTAAATAAAGTGGGCAAAATGAGTTAAAAATTAGCATAGTACGGAGGATGATACAGTTATCACCAATTAGTTTCGTTCTGTCAGTTTAAAAACTATTTCAGTGTTTGTATATCTTGTTTCGTCAAAGAAAGATAAATGTGTGATTCTCCTCAAATAAATAAAGAAAACTTCATGGTCCATTTCCGAGTGATGGTCCGATGTTTTGATTTTTGAGTCATGTATGTGAAGTGAGGCCTTATTGAAACCCATATCATCACCTATATGCTCAACAATTAAACACTGACTGGAATTATTGTTCGACAATACTCCTCCCACACTATCACTTTGCCTACATTTGTTTTTGGCAGGCTCCGCCACGGCGGGCCAAACTTCGCACTGTGTCACTCGGGTTCGCTCGGTCCTTCTCGCAAGTATCCGGAACAGCACGACATTTCATTTAGCATTGCCATGCGGCATTTTTTGGTCGGCACAACTGTCTAAGTTCGACAGAACTGTTTACTCTTCACTATTTGTTCGTGGCTTGAAGGACGTTCACAGGTCCAGCGGGCATTTGCACAAAAATAGGTAGTCTAGCGATCTATCGTTACAGTCCTTTAATAGGAATGAGAACGACACAAGAGATAGAGATGAAAACTCTCATTACGCATAAGCAACGGGTAATGCTAACTTGCTATAAAACGACACTACACTACCATGCAGAGAGAATTTAAACATTCAAATGATAATGAAAGAGCAAAAAATTACAACGATCGACGGACGGGATTCATTGTTCTGTACATTAAGAAGTACTTTGTGCTGAATTTGCAGGCATGGAGCACATGAAGGAATTGGTAGTACGAATAGTAAAATTCCTGAAGTCACACCCAATATTCCATTGTTACCTGCAACAGTTTTCAATGGAAATGAAAGAAGAGTATGAAGAATTCGTATATTACTACAAAGTATGTTCGTTAAGTCACAGGGCATGCCTGGAACAAGTTTCCGATTTGAAACTCGCTGTTGTTGAATTTATGAAGAAAAATGGAGTGCAGAAACGAAAATTAGATAACCCGAAATTGATTGCAGACGTCATACTTTACATGGACTTCACTGCACATCGCCCGCAGTAAGACACTGCAAGGTTAGAAACAACTTATTTCTAACATGATGGGGATGTATTTAAAAAGAAAATCGCGTTGTAGAAGGGACACATTCTGCTAAAGGCAGTCCAGCTTCCTGAGCTCACTGGCCTTAAAGGAAGTGCCAGGTCTGAAGAATTAAGAGGAAAATTTTGTAAAGGTTCTGGGACACTGTCCATCTTAAATGTCTGTCCGAGCTGTTTTCGAGACCGTTCTCCATTACAGTTGAAATCACCCTGCATATGTGCAAACGTAACTGGCTCTGAGCGCTATGCGACTTAACTTCTGAGGTCATCAGTCGCCTAGAACTTAGAACTAATTAAACCTAACTAACCTATAGACATCACACACATCCATGCCCGAGGCAGGATTCGAACCTGCGACCGTAGCGGTCGCTTGGTTCCAGACTGTAGCGCCTAGAACCGCACGGCCAGCAAACGTAACTGGTTGACATGCAAGGTAATACAGTTTCAATGACAATTCCTTTTACGTTAAAGCTGTCCAAAACGTCTATATTGTTTCCTCAGGTAGAGTTTCCAAGTCTCCATAATGGTATTGCTAAGTCTTATAATATTTCTATTTATATTTTTGTGTGAAAGACCTTTTCTCGATTATGTAACTAAATAAGTCACGATTAGATGACAACTTGAGCGCGAAACTCTGTGAATTTTTCTGCGTTTGTCCGTGGGCCGACAGTTCGTACCAGTTAAAATTTATATTACCTCTACAACGCACCAGAAACAGTTAATACTGAAAACTTGTTTTGTTTGTGATCTGTATTGAGAGAAACGTGAAATATAATACTAAGCTGCGTGCAGTGCGATTGCACTGTCATTTAAATGCGGCGCGCTCCCTGTATTTCTCTCTTCTTCCTCCTCGCGCTCATACAGCTTGGTTTGGCTGTAGCTGAAACGTAAAGCGAGGTTGAGAGCTTTGGCATTCGCGCCTGGGCATGGCTCGCCTGCCGAAATCTTGGCCAACCCTGATTTGTGGTGCAATGTAAGTAAAGCCATGTCTCATCTAAGTAAACCACTGGCTGATTTGACTCTCGTGCTGTACTCTGCCGGAAAAACGTAATTTAATATGCCCTTTTTGCAACTATCCGCACCGAACGAGGTAGCACAGAGGTTTTGGCTCTGAGCATTATGGGACTTAACTTTTGAGGTCATCAGTCCCCTAGAACTTAGAACTACTTAAACCTAACTAACCTGAGGACATCACACACATCCATGCCCGAGGCACGATTCGAACCTGCGACCATAGCGTTCGCGCGGTTCAGCGCAGAGGTTAGCACACGGGACTCGCATTCCGGCGGACTACGGTTATAATTCAGGTTTTCCGTGATTTCCCTAAATCGCTTCAGGCAAATGCAGGGATGGTTCTTTCCATCCTCATCCTTCGTCAATCTGATGGCACAGATGACGTTGCTGTCGCCTCCCCCCAAACCAACCAGCCAACCAAATTTCCCTCTCATTCACACAGTACAACACTTCCATTTTGACACCTTTTAAATCTAAATCTCATAGATCGAATTATTTTTCTAAGAGTTTCCATGCTAGCTTCTAAGTTCACAGTTGTGTGAAAGAAACTGTGAACTTTTCGCAAAGTCTGCAATTCTTTATATTATTCTCAAATGTGTAGAAATTACTGCCAGTTTATGCATTTATCCAATATCGTCAATGGATTGCTTACTGTGAGCACCTTGCTTCTTTCTCAACATAGAAACTTGAATTCAACTCCGTTCAGCTTTTACCCCTCCTTCTGTAATTTTCAAACCACCCCCTTGCTCTGCTTTAACAGTTTGGCTTCACATTCCTTCGCCTTCTCTGCCGCCTCGATAAATCCCTTCTAATCATCGTTTGTATATTTAATAATTTTAACCGCAAGCCGTCGAGCCTACCCGTGAAGACATTCTCCGCGCTCAACTTCCATGCTTCCACTGGGACATAACAACGCACACTGCTTTAATCGACGAGTGACTGTACCCCGACAGGGGACCATGTTAGTTCCTCCTATGGCCACGTTACCATTTCGCTTTAGCGTGTAATATGTGTTCCCGGACCCAATCCGACTTTTTTTTTTTTTTTTTTTGAATGCTGTATACCTATAATAAATAATGAAAAATAGAGTGTGTGGCGTTTAAATATAATGAAGTAATGAGATTATTTTTTCGGCACTCGGACAAGAACAACAAGCTGGGCTGTGCCTGTAAACGGGTAAAGAATTCTTTTAAATTAGTTTCACATAAATGAAATAGTCTTTCTCTTGTGGTGTGTTTATTTTTACCAATTAATAATATTATGTCCGATCGCCGTATCCACCTACAAAATTTTGACGGTGTCCATGTTGCGTTAATTGCATCTTCGTAAATTTTCCGGACCACACAAAAGGGCTTCACTTCTTCTGATTACATTACTAATTGAAATAATAACTCATACAATCTTTCAGTTAATAAAATAATATTACACTACTGGCCATTAAAATTGGTACACGACGAAGACGACGTGCTACACACGCGAAATTTAACCGACAGGAAGAAGATGCTGTGATATGCAAATGATTAGCTTTTCAGAGCATTCAAACAAGGTTGGCGCCGGTCGTGACACCTACTACGTCCTCACATGAGGAAAGTTTCCAACCCATTTCTCATACACAAACAGCAGTTGACCGGCGTTGCCTGGTGAAACGTTGTTGTGATGCCTCGTGTAAGGAGGAGAAATGCGTACCATCACGTTTCCGACTTTGATAAAGGTCGGATTTTAGCCTATCGCGATTGCGGTTTATTGTATCGCAACATTGCTGCTCGCGCTGGTCAAGATCCAATGACTGTTAGCAGAATATGGGTTCCGGAGGGTAATACGGAACCCCTTGCTGGATCCCAACGGCCTCGTATTACTAGCAGTCGAGATGACAGGCATCTTATCCGCATCGCTGTAACGGATCGTGCAGCCACATCTCGATCTCCGAGTCAACAGATCGGGACGTTTGCAAGACAACAACTATCTTCACGAACAGTTCGACGACGTCTGCAGCAGTATAGACTATCAGCTCCGAGACCATGGCTGCGGTTACCCTTGACGCTGCATCACAGACAGGAGCGCCAGCGATGGTGTACTCAACGACGAACCTAAGTGCACGAATGGCAAAACGTCATTTTTTCGGATGAATCCAGGTTCTGTTTACAGCATCATGATGGTCGCATCCGTGTTTGGCGACATCGCGGTGAACGCACATTGGAAACGTGTATTCGTCATGGCCATACTGGCGTATCACCCGGCGTGATGGTATGGGATGCCATTGGTTACACGTCTCGGTCACCTCTTGTTCTCATTGATGTCACTCTGAACAGTGGACGTTACATTACAGATGTGTTACGACCCATGGCTCTACCCTTCATTCGATTCCTGCGAAACCCTGCATTTCAGCAGGTTAATGCACAACCGCATGTTGCAGGTCCTGTAGGGGCTTTTCTGGATACAGAAAACTTTCGACTGCTGCCCTGGCCAGCACATTCCCCAGATCTCTCACCAATTGAAAAGTCTGGTCAATGGTGGCCGAGCAACTAGCTCGTCAGAATACGCCAGACACTACTCTTGATGAACTGTGGTATCGTGTTGAAGGTGCATGGGCAGCTGCATCTGTACACGCCATCCAAACTCTGTTTGACTCAATACCCAGGCGTATCAAGGCCGTTGTTACGGCCAGAGGTGGTTGCTCTGGGTTCTGATTTCTTCCTCGGCATAAAAACTTGAATTCATCTCTATTCAGCTTTTATCCCTCCTTCTGTAATTTTCAAACCATCCCCTTCCTCTGCTTTAACAATTTGGCTTCACATTCCCTCGCCTTCTCTGCCGCCTAGATAAATCCCTTCTCTTCATCATCGTCAGTGTATTTAATAATTTCAACCGCAAGCCGTCGAGCCTGCCCTTGAAGACATACTCCGCGCTCAACTTCCATGCTTCCATTGGGACATAAAAACGCGCACTGCTTTAATCGGCGTGTGACTGTACCCTGCCACGTGACCATGTTAGTTCCTCCTACGGCCACGTTACCACCTCGCTGTAGCAGGTAATATGTGTTCCCGGACCCACCTTCACTGGTAGTTTCTCTTGTTTTGGTGGGTACAAGACTGTTTCAACATCTGACTTTTTAGCACTCTGTATACATGTAATAAGTAATGAAAAATAGAATGAGTGGCTTTTTACGCATATTGAATTAATGAGACTATTTTTTCGGAACTCGGACAAGCACAATAAGCTGGGCTATGCCCGTAAATGGGTAAATAATCCTTTTACATCAGTTTCACATAAATGAAATAGTCTTTCTCTTGTGGTATATATATATATGCTTACCAATTAATAATATTATGTCCGATCGCGGTACCCACCTACCAAATCTTGACCGTGTCCATGTTGCGTTAATCCGACCTTCGTAAGTTTTCCGAAGACCACAAAGAGACTTTAGTTCTTCTTATTACTTTAGTACTTGAAATAATAACTCATACAATCTTTCATTTAGTAAAATAATACTATATTCTTATGTTCGATCTACATAGAAAATACCTACTATTCACATATTCACATCGCCCAAAATGGCTACCTCCGTTCACTAGCAGAGAGAAAGTGCTCCCTGGTACTGAGTAACAGGAAAAATCTTATTTTTTTAACATCTGAAAATCGAAAATACATGACGGTAGGCACAGGCTGAACGCTGGGCTACCTCTTCACCTTTGTCTTTGCCTTTAAAGAAAACGAAAACATAAAGCCAAAAGTTTATCACAAATGCCCCCCTACTGTATACTGTCGGAAATAAGTATCTTTATTTAGGGAGGCAGTATACAGTAGCCTTACTTACCTGGGGCTCATTTCGGTCACTAGGTGCAAGTCAATGGAGTTTTAATACCCTTATGCAACCATAAGGGTATCTACAGAGTTTCATTTCTTTGTTAATTGCAAATTCATACACATAAATTCATTCTCATATACTTCTATTACATAATTGCACGTCCGTGTTGTGCTAACGTCTTAGTCTGTTATTCTCATTACACTTTTTAAGCTGCATGATCAGGGGAAAAATTTTACATTTCTTATTTCTTAAATTGTCCCTTCACCATGGTAATGGCCGCACTGCAGGACTCGGCATTATCTTCCGTTGTGCATTCTAGTTGGGCGGTCCTCACACAACAATTAGTGGTTATACGGATTTACTCTGACTTCTCCGTCGCACACGTATCACACTCACTGTATTCACTTATCTCTTCACACGTGCGAGTGTTTTACTCGTCCATCGCGTTGCACTTCACATACATACATAAATGGTTCTTCTTCGAGAATAAAATTTCACATAAAATTGACAATGGTACATACATTTTACATAGACATAGACATTGTCAATTATAAAGTTGACCTACAAATTTACAATTCACATTCACATTTCACATATGGACTCCATGACACGCACCATCTCACACACTAATTGTAAATCAGAAGGAATCTTGCATTTATATTTGGATATTCTGCGCATTTTTACCTTCACAACTACACACAGAAAACAGTACATATATTTTTCGTAGACATCGACATTGACAATAATATAGTTGACAAATAAATGTCAATTTCACATTCACACTTCATATATGAATTCCATGATAGGTACTATCTTACATACTAATAAGTAAATTAGAAGGAATCTTGATTCATTGTGAATATTTGGATTTTCAGTTCTTGTCTTGCAGGACCGACCTCCTGCGCATTCTACCTCTAATGTAGATATCGACATTGACAATAATGTAGTTGACAAATAAATGTCCATTTGACATTCACATTTCATATATGGATTCCATCTTAGGTACCGTCTTACACACTAATAAGTAAATTAGAAGGAATTTACTCTGAATATTTGCATTTTCTTCTCTTGTCTTGCAGGACCGATCTCCTGCGCGTTTTTGCCTCCACAAATACACATAGAAAATAGTACATATAGTTTTTCGTAGACATCGACATTGACAATAATAAAGGTGACAAATAAATGTACAATTCACATTTCATATATGGGTTCCATGTTAGGTATCGTTTTACACACTAATAAGTAAATTACAAGGAGTATTGCATTCAATCCGAATTTTTGCATTTTCTTCTCTTGTCTTGTAGGACCGACCTCTTGTGCATTTTTACCTTCACAACTACACACAGAAAATACGTTCCAGCACTAGTCACTACATGAAAAAAAGGATTTGCTAGGGTCTGCTTCAGAGATCAACCTGCTTTTAGAATTGCTACCTGAAGTGCGTCGTTAGTGTACTTATTCTATACTTGACATTTGATAAATCTTCATATTATGTACAATATTTACAAGTGCTTGTTTGTGATCGAGTGTGTGGGATGTTTTATCAGTTGACAATCCTCACTTCATCACTGCTTGTTAATCGTCGTAATATTTCACATTCATGTACACATATTTCAAGCCGTATTTCTGCCTTAACGTGCGACGACATATACATGTTTACCTTCGTAACATGTGACCGGTAATTTTAATGTATTTTTGTCATGTGTAATTCCACACATAATTCATTCCCGCTATAGAGGAAGGTTCTTGTGTTAAAGTACTGCTTTCACTTCTGCGTGTGTCAAGAACTCAGTGTAGAAAATATTATTTTACTGCATTTTGTGTTCATTCCTCATGCGAATCGTATATCATATTTTCATTTATATTCACCATATAGTGGCTCAGGCTGTAACAGTTAGTCGCTAAGGAAACATTTTTCGTACTAAGTTGTTTTACATTCTGATGTATGTGTAGCAAATCACTGACTAGTGATGTGCGTTAAATTACCATGAACCTTTGTTACTATTGACTTCACTGTTTCTTTTTTATTCTTCACAGCTTGTTCGAGATGTTCGTTTTCACAATTACTTACCGTACATGCATCATCGTACTTCGTTTTCCACACTCATAGAACCATTCATTCTAAGACTTAAAACTATGTCATCTATTCTTTCTTACGTCACCTTCGAGGCCCTTTCGTAGGTACCCCTGTAATATTCATTTTCATATGCATCGCCATATACCCATATAATTGTCCGTTAACAATCTTTCACATAAATCTCCATGTTTAGCCATGTATTACATACGGGGTTCTCCCACAAATATAAATAAACTCATATTACTCAAATACACTTTCACTCTCTTCCTAGATTCACTCCATGTATGGTATGTCATCACAAACGTAGATTAACTAATTAGTACGTACAACTGAATATAAAATCTTTCACTCTCTCTACTTCCAAGTAATATCCAGCAATGAAATTCCATTTATTTCTCCATATCGCTTTTTAAACATACAGTACTTACCTGAGTTATTTTTTTTACGTTCATGTAATTATGATGTGTGCGTATTGGTTGGTTTTCGTATTTACTTAGCCTATCTCCTGCGTGTTGTACGATTCATGTTCACGGTTTTATTTTGTTCCTTACATTTTTCCTATAAGTTACCATGTAATTAATAGCAACCAACGTAAGTGAATTCTGTAATAGCATATTTGTAGGTATGTGTTATCGCTGTACATTAAGCTAGCTACTTCTAATGTTGTCACCGAGCGAGGCGGCGCAGTGGTTAGCACACTGGGCTCGCATTCGGGAGGACGACGGTTCAATCCCACGTCTGGCCATCCTGAATTGGATTTTCCGTGATTTCCCTAAATTACTGCAGGCAAATGCCGGGATGGTTCCTTTGATAGGGCACGGTCGACTTCCTTCCCCGTCCTTCCCTAATCCGATGAGGCCGATGACCTCGCTGTCTGGTCTCCTCCCGCAAACAACCCAACCAACCCATCTAAAGTTGTCTGCAAAAAAGTGTACTTCTATAAGTACACAGCTGCTCCTCTCTCTAGATCTTGTACGATATGTTATTTTATAGTTTACGTTTCAGTCACACTCATTTTTCTAAGTGTATCTTTCATTGTACCTTTCTCATCATCGTTTACTTACCTGCTGTATGTAAGTCGCTTAGTTCTTAGGTTCTTTGCTAATCGCGTTCTTTTAAGTGTACATGTTATTACTTCTCGTTAAAACTTGTCTTAACTCTGTTGCACATAGTCGGATAGGTCATTACCTGTGTATATTCTCTTCTATTTTGAATACTTATGCTTAATTCTAACTATGTTCATTCAATAGCCTATGTTAAGTTCACAAATGTAGGGTATTCTACACTCCTTATAGATTACTTGCATCAATGCGCTCGTTTTCTTAAAGCTACGTATGCTTAAACTAGTAATATACTCTTAAAATTAGTGCTCTTTACAGTATAGTGCCCAACTTGAGAATAAACGTCTCAATTCGTTTTGTTTGTGTAACTGATTTACGTCATAATAATCAGCTGATAGGCACTCCATTTCGTATCGCTCCTGTTTCGTCCAGTTGGCTGCGTGCCGTGAATGCCTATTCGTTTAAATTCTAAAATGGTTACCGTCACGGTGCGCAATGTGTCTTTGCTCATCTTAAAGGGGACACTGAATCAACCTTGCTTGTTGCATAGCTTGCCCCTACGATCAGCTGTTAGCCGCTTCGCGTGTAGTTGTTACTGTACGCACCGCTTTAAGCGAGGCTGCGCGTCTCAGTACACTTCATCGTTCATGCTTCTCGCTTAAGCCTCACGCGCTGTGAATTCCTTCCTTTTCCATCGTTCTTGTTTAGGTTTTTTCGCCTGATGTAGTATAACTACGTCATTTAATGGTTCTCACTCGTTCAGTATTGTGTATAGTTGTTTCAGTTCTTATGGGATGTTCCGTGTTTCTTTAGGAAATATCAAAAGGTTTCCTTTGCTTCTCTAGATATTTAAGTGTTAAGAAAGTATAATATCAAAATTACAAGGAAAATTTCTGTTCACTAGGTTGTGCAACGTCTCTTAGAGAAACACATATTATATGTGGTAAAAAAGGAGAAAAGAATAATTGAACTGGATGATTGTAATTGCGTGGACAACGATTGTGTGAACTTTATGTAATAAAGAGAAACCATTATGCGTCATGTTTTAACTTGTATAGAATTATGTACCTTTTTTTTTAAAGATAATATCTGTGTCGGCGAGTACTGAAACCCCCACAGACGATATTTATTAAATATCAAACAAAGATGAGAATATGTCACAATGAGTATAAATAGTAGTGACCGAATATTAATTTCTCTGTCATCGTCTTGGAGTTACGTGAGTAGGAAGGGCCTGTGACGTTATATTGTATGCTTGTGCAGCATTCTTTTGCCAAGATTGACAGAACGACGTCATTAGGTACTGATTGTAAAGGTGTGTAATAATTTAATCTGTCTAAATGATTTTAATAGAGTTACTTAGTGAAAACTTGCATTATGATTTGTAATAAGGTTGACTGGTATTTTATCCCATCCTTTCAAGACATTTTCAGCTATATAAATATTATTCGTGGTGCAGAGCTGCGCTACGAACGAACGAGCCGCTGCCGCGGCGCATTCAAACTGCATTAAATGAAACTAATCATACCGCAAAGAAGCGGACAGGTAATAGTGAACTAAAACTATTTCTTTCAGCTTTCGGAATTTCAGGGCAGAGCATCAGATTTTATGATGTGTTTTACAGGTGGACGCGGGCTGCCGATTATATATTATTAACAGTGAAAAAGATAATTTACCTTCATAACTTAAAAGAAATCTTGCTGTGTGTAGTTCTGGTCTGGCAAACATTACAGTAAAAACACATTTTTCTCTGATAATACCGTCATGATTCAAATGGCTCTGAGCACTATGGGACTTAACATCTATGGTCATCAGTCCCCTAGAACTTAGAATTACTTAAAGCTAACTAACCTAAGGACATCACACAACACCCAATAGTGTCATGTTCCCGTGTTAGTCGTGGTACTTATTGGTGTTTTACTGTTAACAAAAATCCACTGCAAAATTTTGATGTTGAACAAATATTGCGTACTGTAACATCAGTATTGATAACGAAATAATTTTCAGTAACCTTTTCAGTAACTAAAGTACGGACGGTATGTTGAACTTTATAATGAGTTACACTAACGAAACAATGTTCCTTTAATAGAAAGCCAGATCCAGAATAATAAGAACATAATATATTTTGTTTTGTTGAAAGCTAACGATCCAAAGAAAGTCACAGCACAGCATACCTAAAAAGAATGTCGGGGCTCCTTTCGTAGCAACATATTTTATCTGATATATTACTTGTTACGCGAGCAATAACAAAGCGGAGAGAGCTAGAGAAAGTTGCATGTTAAATATTAGAAGAAAACTGAACATTCCTTAATGGCTAAACAGGATAGTAGAAGATGGAGAGGATACCGGAAATATAAATATTTTACCCCATAGATGGAGAGTAACCGAGCGCCAGTCGGTTTATTCATCAAAGGGTGACAAACCTCCTACATTCTTGACACATTCATACCAAGTGTGCAGTAAAATAATAATGAACAGTTCACTACAAATCTGTCTACCAACAAGAAAGTGCACTGCAAATTACACCACATATGCTAATGGGTATGTTGATCTGTAATTTTATAACATTAGATTTACTTCCCATCGCCGTTACGGTCTTACAGTTCTCTACCGGTAGCGTGGGTGCATTTACTTCCCGCGATATCTCTTCAAGCAAGCTGTTTGACATCATGCTTCTTAACGCGCCAGTATCCAAAACAACTGGTACATCTGTGTTTCTCACCTTTACCTTTATTGTTGTTTGAATGACTTCACTTACCATGCGTGCTGTTTCTTTCTCTTCAGTGAACAAATCTTCTTTCATTTCTGCTTCCTTATCATACCTTAAAAATAGATTACGGATACGCTGTACGTGTAAGCTTGTTTCAGTGTCTACTTCCTCTTTCCTATTCCTGTTCGTGTTGCTGTTTATGTGGCTCATATTAGTACTGTGGCACACTGACAGTTCATTACCTTCTTTCTCTAGTCGCACTCGATTACTATTTCCTAGGCCGGCCGAGGTGGCCGAGCGGTTCTAGGTGTTACAGTCTGGAACAGCGCGAACGCTACGGTCGCAGGTTCGAATCCTGCCTCGGGCATGGATGTGTGTGATGTCCTTAGGTTAGTTGGTTTAAGTAGTTCTAGGTTGTAGGCGACTGATGACCTCAGAAGTTAAGTCCCATAGTGCTCAGAGCCATTTGAACAATTTGAACTACCTGTCTGACATCCTGTTCTAAGCGATTTAAGATTTCTTCTTGCTTGTCTCCCATTACTTCCTTTACCGCTTCCACATAAGCACGCTATTTGCGCACACATTTTTCCGCGAACGTTGTGTTTTCATCCTTTGTTTTACTCTTTACTGTTTCGTAAAGTTGCTCAATGTCTGAGTTGATTATTTTATGTTCTAACTTAAGTAATCCTATCTCCACTGTGATTTTTTTCTACATTTTCTGGCAAGTCGTCACAGAAAGAATGCAGCTTCGCTACTTCTGATTGTACATTGTGTATGTTAACCTGAGTATTCTTTTGCATTACCTGTAAATTATCCTGAGTTTCTCTGATTTCGGATAGCTCCTGGCTCTTCGTGAGTGTTAGTGTTTCATATTTATCTTCCACAATATCTTTTAATTTCTCACTCACGTCGTGAAGTTTGTACTTGTTCGTTAATTTTCCTATCCACTTCCGTGGAGATTTGCGAAATCTCCTGTGTGAACTTCGTATCCAAATTATTGAGTTCCGTGCGCAAATTTTGTACCTCGCTTGAAATGTGTGTCGTGTTTGTATTTACCTTTCCGGTCTTGGACTTTACTGTGGCCATGTCTACTTTCATATTAATCATGTCTGTTTGTATTATGTCTAAACTCGCCATCTTTGAAATGATTGTGTTCATGTCTGCTTGTATTGTTTCTAAACTTGACATTTTAGAATTTGCTGTGTTCAAATTAGTCTCTAAACCCGACATTTTTGAATTTATGTCTGCTTTCATTGCGTTCATGGCTGTTTGCATTGTTTCTGTTAAAGCTCGAAATAAGGCTTGCATATCTTACCTATTAACTTCCGGCCTACGCCTACCAGCATCTGCGTCTGTATTACACATATTCCTTTTGTTTAAAATATTCTCTTGTCTTGAGGCGTCATTAATTTCGTCTATTGTAATCAATGTATTGCTTGTAATGAAATGTTCTGTACTCGCGGCCGTCGAATGCAACAATGGCATCCAAATAATCATCGCCTAACGGTTCTAAACCACTCATTGTTGCGTTTTGCAAATGCAAGTCAACTATATTGGCATTTTGATTTTGGAATAACATTTCCTTACTGTTTATTTCCCTATTGTTTTGTCCATGCATTATAGAAATCTTTAAGCCTCTGCAGTTATCAAAATTAAAATTTTTTTGTTTTGATTTTAGTTCCGCGCTACTTCGCGAGCAATAAAATGCATATACAGCTATTTGCAATTGTAATCTCAATTATTGTTCACTCAATATGCTTTTCGTATTGATAAAGAAATGTCATTCTCTCCAATTAATTGTACCTGCGTTACCCTCTGAAGCTTTACATTCTGGGTTTTAGAAAATAGGTGCTTGGAATTTCTAATAGGTCTACTGGGAACACATTTTTTATATGAGGTGCTTGGATTTTCTAATAGGTCTACTGGGAACACATTTTTTATATGCATTGCACGGCCGTACCTGATTATTGTCTTGTTACTGGTGCTTCCTCTATTGTGCTTTGTTGTCCACTCTTAGTATTGTTGTCTTCTTCCTTCTAATTTAAATAAATTAATTTTCTTTCAGTTCGTGCTCTTTTCAGTTTTACATAATCGTCTCTGTCATCTCATGAAACATAAAGAAATTTTTAACTTTCTTGTATATTCATTGCCTTAACACAACTAATACTCACGGTTTTACCCACTACGTATCGTGCCTGTCACTTATCACCACTTCATAATGTAATAAAAAATACATAATAAATAATGAAAAATAGAGTGTGTGCCTTTTAGATATATTGAAATAGTGAAATTATTTTTTCGGCACTCAGACAAGTACAATAAGCTGGGCTATGTCTGTAAACGGGTAAAGAATTATCTTACACTACTGGCCATTAACATTGATACACCACGAAGATGACGTGCTACAGACACGAAATGTAACCGACAGGAAGAAGATGCTGTGATATGCAAATGATTAGCTTTTCAAAGCATTCACACAAGGTTGGCGCCGGTGGCGACACCTACAACGTGCCGACATGAGGAACGTTTCCAACCGATTTCTCATATACACTCCTGGAAATGGGAAAAAGAACACATTGACACCGGTGTGTCAGACCCACCATACTTGCTCCGGACACTGCGAGAGGGCTGTACAAGCAATGATCACACGCACGGCACAGCGGACACACCAGGAACCGCGGTGTTGGCCGCCGAATGGCGCTAGCTGCGCAGCATTTGTGCACTGCCGCCGTCAGTGTCAGCCAGTTTGCCGTGGCATACGGAGCTCCATCGCAGTCTTTAACACTGGTAGCATGCCGCGACAGCGTGGACGTGAACCGTATGTGCAGTTGACGGACTTTGAGCGAGGGCGTATAGTGGGCATGCGGGAGGCCGGGTGGACGTACCGCCGAATTGCTCAACACGTGGGGCGTGAGGTCTCCACAGTACATCGATGTTGTCGCCAGTGGTCGGCGGAAGGTGCACGTGCCCGTCGACCTGGGACCGGACCGCAGCGACGCACGGATGCACGCCAAGACCGTAGGATCCTACGCAGTGCCGTAGGGGACCGCACCGCCACTTCCCAGCAAATTAGGGACACTGTTGCTCCTGGGGTATCGGCGAGGACCATTCGCAGTCGTCTCCATGAAGCTGGGCTACGGTCCCGCACACCGTTAGGCCGTCTTCCGCTCACGCCCCAACATCGTGCAGCCCGCCTCCAGTGGTGTCGCGACAGGCGTGAATGGAGGGACGAATGGAGACGTGTCGTCTTCAGCGATGAGAGTCGCTTCTGCCTTGGTGACAATGATGGTCGTATGCGTGTTTGGCGCCGTGCAGGTGAGCGCCACAATCAGGACTGCATACGACCGAGGCACACAGGGCCAACATCCGGCATCATGGTGTGGGGAGCGATCTCCTACACTGGCCGTACACCACTGGTGATCGTCGAGGGGGGACTGAATAGTGCACGGTACATCCAAACCGCCATCGAACCCATCGTTCTACCATTCCTAGACCGGCAAGGGAACTTGCTGTTCCAACAGGACAATGCACGTCCGCATGTATCCCGTGCCACCCAACGTGCTCTAGAAGGTGTAAGTCAACTACCCTGGCCAGCAAGATCTCCGGATCTGTCCCCCATTGAGCATGTTTGGGACTGGATGATGCGTCGTCTCACGCGGTCTGCACGTCCAGCACGAACGCTGGTCCAACTGAGGCGCCAGGTGGAAATGGCATGGCAAGCCGTTCCACAGGACTACATCCAGCATCTCTACGATCGTCTCCATGGGAGAATAGCAGCCTGCATTGCTGCGAAAGGTGGATATACACTGTACTAGTGCCGACATTGTGCATGCTCTGTTGCCTGTGGTTCTGTCAGTGTGATCATGTGATGTATCTGACCCCAGGAATGTGTCAATAAAGTTTCCCCTTCCTGGGACAATGAATTCACGGTGTTCTTATTTCAATTTCCAGGAGTGTACAAACAGCAGTTGACCGGCGTTGCCTGGTGAAACGTTGTTGTGATGCCTCGTGTAAGGAGGAGAAATGTGTACCATCACGTTTCCGACTTTGATGAAGGTCGGATTTTAGTCTATCGCGATTGCGGTTTATCCTATCGCGACATTGCTGCTCGCGTTGGTCGAGATCCAATGACTGTTAGCAGAATATGGAATCGGTGGGTTCAGGAGGGTAATACGGAACGCCGTGCTGCATCCCAACGGCGTCGAGATGACAGGCATCTTATCCGCATGTCTGTAACGGATCGTGCAGCCACGTCCCGATCCCTTTTGTCAACAGATGGGGACGTTTGTAAGACGACAACCATCTGTACCAACAGTCCGACGACGTTTGCAGCAGCATGGACTATCAGCTTGGAGACCATGGCTGGGGTCACCCTTGACGCTGCATCACAGACAGGAGCGCCTGCGATTGTGTACTCAGCGACGAACCAGGGTGCATGAATGGCGGAAAGTCATTTTTTCGGATGAATCCAGGTTATGTTTACAGCATCATGATGGTCGCATCCGTGTTTGGCGACATCGCGGTTGATGCACATTGGAAGCGTGTATTCGTCATCGCCATACTGGAGTATCACCCGGCGTGATGGTATGGGGTGTCATTGGCTACACGTTTCGGTCACCTCTTGTTCGCATTGACGGCACTTTGAACCGTGAATGCTACATTTGAGATGTGTTACGACCCATGCCTCTACCCTTCATTCGATCCCTGCGAAACCCTACATTTGAGCAGGATAATGCACGACCGCATGTTGCAGGTCCTGTACGGACTTTTCTGGATACAGAAAATGTTCGACTGCTGTCCTAGCCAGCACATTCTCCAGATCTCTCACCAATTGAAAACATCTGGTCAATGGTGGCCGAGCAACTCGCTCGTCGCAATACGCCAGTCACTACTCTTGATGAACTGTGGTTCGTGTTGAAGCTACATGGGCAGCTGTACCTGTACACGCCATCCAAGCTCTGTTTGACTCAATGCCGAGGCGTATCAAGGCCGTTAATTACGGCCGGAGGTGGTTGTTCTGACCACTGATTTCTCAGGATCTGTGCACCCAAATCGCGTTAAATTGTTATCACATGTCAGTTCTACTATAATATATTTGTCCAATGAATAAGCGTTTATCATCTGCATTTCCTCTTGGTGTAGCAATTTTAAAGGTCAGTAGTAGATATTAGTTTCACATAAATGAAATAGTCTTTCACTTATGGTGTATTTATGCTTACCAATTAATAATATTGTGTCCGATCGCCGTATCCACCTACAAAATCTTGACCGTGTCCATGTTGGAATAATCGGAGCTTCGTAAATTTTCCAAAGTACACAAGTGGGCTTCAATTCTTTTTATTACATTGCTATTTAAAGTAATAACTCATACAATCTTTCAGTTAATAAAATAATACTATAGTCTTCTGATCGACGCACATACTCTTCACTTATTCACATCGCCCAAAATGGCTACCTCCGTTCACTAGCAGAGTTCAAGTCCTTCCTCGTACTGAGGAACAGGAAAACATCGTACGATTTTTAACATGTGAAAATCAAAAATACATGACGATAGGCACAGGCTCTACGTTGGGTTACCTCTTCACCTTTTCTCTTTGCCTTTAAAGAAAACGAAAACCTAAAGTGATAGTGGGTACAACCCTCTCTCAACATCCAACTTTTTTTTTAGCACCCTGTATACATACGTGACTTGGTCGGCAACGTCGGAAGTTTCTTGAGGCCGCTTATAACTGATGCTTTTTTATACAAGAAAGTCGCAACCGGAGGTGCGCCGAAATAAACATTATGCCGAAATAAACAAAAACCTTCAGGTAATCGGTATTTGGGACAGACACAGAAAACTGTCCGTAAACACAAGCTACTGGGAATTATTGTTTAATTACTAGATTGTCTTTTCAGTTGGTGAATACACTGATTACCGTTAAATATCTAGGAGTAAGGGTCTGGGGTGATCTAAAGCGAAACGGCCGCATTGAAACAAGTGTATCAAAACCTGATGCTCAGTATGAAATGTTGGGAAAATATTGCTCACATATGAGTTTCGTGGATTACTAATTCCTCAGACGACTGACTGCAGTCGGTAGTCGGGTACCATTACTAGGCAGTGTTAGTAAAATGGTAGCGAGGCATCGAATAGGAGCAAACCGTTGTATTGCTAGTTATTTTAGCAAGTACGAAAGTATGACGATGAACTCATCTAACATCAGTGGCAGATGCAACCAAAACACCCTTGATATAGCAGTGGTCCTCACTGCTGAAATTCTGTGAGCGTACGTTCCAAGAGGTTTCAGGCCACATATCAGGTTTTCTTACATCTCCCGGCGCTTGTCATGTGTCAGTTGTGTAATATAGATTTCTAAGGTAGTTGATAATAACAATTCTTGTGTGAATATTGTATATCGATATTTAGCATTGATTTTCTAATTACCAGTTGTTATCTCCCCCTCCTTCCTAATTACAGTTATTGTTCACAATAAGCAAAGTCTTTTATGAAAAATTTGAGAGGAGCGAACATTGCAATAAACTTTCTAGTTTACTTAGCTTTTCGTGTAGAGTTGGCTCCCGTTCTTCTTGTCTATTTGTCTGATTCTTGAAATTCTCACATTTTAGGTCTTCAGGGTAAAATTGATCAAAATAAATTTGAAGATTGTTGTAGCAGAATTTATGTTGTTACGTTAATATATTTCGTCAAATTTTAGTATATCACGCAGTCTTTCGAATTTCAACATTAACAAAGTCGAAATTACATTGTTCGCGGAAAACACAAAAGTACGTACGATCACATCAGAGGCATAGTAAACAGTATTACAGTGCGTAATTAATAACAGAAATTTTAAGTCTGCAAAATATTTGCAATTTCAAATGTTTCTATATAAATAATGTTCACTATACATTCACAGCTAATACTTATCGATTGTAATATCGAAAATCAAGTAATTCATTTTCATAAATTTTAGCTTCAAATATAACATATTGTTCATAAAATTATGTGAAAGTTATCACAAAGCAGCTGAGATAATACTGACCTGTCCCAAATTCGGAAAGTAATACTGGTATCGATAACTACTGTTGAAGAACAGTAATACTAGAGGATAATGTCCCGTTGCACAGCCCATTCTTACTTCTGTTACATAAGACAGAGTTACATACATTGTATATCATCAGTATATGTGCATTCGTGCAGCTGTAACTCTGCAAGGCGGATTCCGCAGCACCATGTGTGTGTATGGTGTGATACGCTACACCCAACATCCGTCAGGAATGTTTCGGTTTGGAACTACAGGGGATTTGTTAGAAGATGTGGGTGTCAAGAGTATTTCTTATGAGAAGTCGGCGAGCAGCTGGGAATATAGTACCAAAATGTTGCTTTCAGAATACGAGAATGTTTTTTAAATGTCATAGAAGTTTCCATAAGGTTTTGCAATGCTCTAGAGTGTTCCCAAAGTTTTCAGATTCCTCGAGGATCTTCTACAATGTTCCAGGATTTTGAGAATTTTCGCAGGCGTTCAGTGATCCTGTTGCAGAGAGGATACGTTCCAGCTCATATAGGTCGACGGGGAGCATAGTTTTGGAAATCGATTAGAGTGGATTAAGAAAAAATGGAAGTGATAGAAATTCGATTCAGTTTCAGTTTCAGTGAAAGTGAATTGCTTAAGTTAGTGGACATCGTATTTAGCGTAATTATTAGTGTGCTAAGCAACAGGATCACGGAAGTTAAAAGAGGAGGACATCTTGCCAGTGGTGAATTAAAAAGAAGGAAACAGAAAGAAAAGCGAAGAAATTACGCAAATGAAGACTGTGGCGCACGCTTAGCTTCACAAAGGAAAAGAATAAGTAACTAAAGAAAACTTAACCAATGAACGATGAGAAGAGATGAGATACTGAGCAAGCAGACTGAGAGAAACTGCTGAAGATACATGTTTTTGAAGCAGAGTTACAATGGCAGAAGTTCTTGAATGACAATGATCGTATTCGTAAAATAATTATCTAGCTTAGCTTTTTTAATATCTGCATTTCAAAGTTCATTTTTTAATTAAAATTTGATAGGAGCTCGTAGATTTTGTCTGAGAAAGTGAAGATATTTCCGGATGTATATAATTTTATGTGGGAGAAGTTTGACCCACCCACCTTTGCTACCTTTGCTTCTCCTGTTACGCACTACAGCGGTTGTGCAGATTTGAGTGAAGTGATCGGTAATGCACTGTGGTGGTCACCATCACATCTCTCCTAAGAGTCTGATGTTTCCACCAGATATTTCATCTCCACGATTTGTAGATGAAGTCGGTCTAAACAATTACCGCTCCTAATATGTTTTATATGACGCCTTGTTTCCCGTTACGAATAAAGCGATTTAGACGTCCCAGATATATGAAGTCTTCACAGGTAGCCATCCGAGTACCGTCGTCGTCTCGTAGCAACGTTTGGATGGAATACGTCTCCATCATCTTCAGGCGAAGTCGAGATATCTCTCGCTCGCTCTCGTTCTCTGTAAATGACAGCCTCACCAGAGGATGCCTAAAACAAGAGGAGTCTTTGTCGTAAGACATTTACTCCAATCAGATGGGGTAAAGGTTAAAAATGGAACAAGGGAAAAGCTTGGTTTTCCAGAGCAAGGCAGGAATATAATAACTGGTATTGCTAGTAAAACTAGTGATGTTTCTTATTGGTCCGCGCGCTCTTGGCATTATATTAATGATGCATTGCCAGTCCCGTGGCGTGAAGATCGGATGGGAATTAATCAGAGCTATATCCCTTTTGGAGACGACATTCAGCAGATTTTCGGCTGCCCAACCAAAGTCATATGGCTGGTGTTTGAGAGCATCAGGAGGGGTAAAGGGGTATGGATGGTAAAGGTTCGGATACGTACCACCTCGCAGCGACTGCGCTAGGATGTCCATCACCAGCTTAGCCGCTCGCGGGTTGTCTGGCAGCGGTAGGTGGTCGTATTTGCCGTGTTTGGCAGCCTCAGCAGCGACTTGTGTTGCCTTTTCGTCGTCCTCTTCTTCCAGCTGCTGTACCACCACCTCCTTTTCCTCAGCAACCTCTCCAGCAGCCCCCCTGGTTTTCTGTATTGCTACAGGTTCCGGAGGGACGTCCGTTTGCGTCGCCACATCCACCCCTGCTTGTCGTCCCACTGTAAAGGTGGAGTCGAGGGCGGGTGTCTTCTTCTGCATCATCCTGTTCTTCCCGCAGCTCTTGAAGCTGAACAGCGATGAGTTCCCTCTGCATGGCTGCCCTCTCTGCCTCCACTGCTTTGACAGCAGCCACTGCGTCTTCGGTGACGGCGCTGGGCGAAACTCCAGCCACGTTGTCTTCTTGGTGGCGCGGTCTGTTTCCCCCTATGGAGAGGGATGGCGTGGCCGCACACTTTCCACCGTGTGCCGTATTCTTCCTAGTGGCTGTGGATATTTGCTGCTTCAAGTATACGCATCTGCGAGAATTTGCAGCGTGCGCACCACCGCAGATCACGCACGTGGGAGCAATGTTTCGCGGTTTGTCACAGTCACGTGTGTCAGGCGCCTTGGCACCCTTCAAACACGCGACTGTGCCCCGCATGTCCTGGCGACGTGCCCGATCTTCTGGCAGCGGTAGACTGCCTCTTGTGCTGCGGTCTGCTTCGCTTCTTCTTATTGCCCCAGCCGTCTCCCGCCAGCGTGAGCAGAAGCTTGGCCACAGCAGCCAGATTGCCTCCCTTTCCGCGTCCGGACATGGCGTTGGGCTAGTGGCGTTGGCGTACGTGAGCGACAGTAACGAAGTGAGCCGCACAGAGTCGAGCACCAGAGTCCATCAGGATATCGTTCACTCTCATCTTATACTCTCCCCTCTTTGGGGAAGTGTATGGGGGAGTCTGTAGCCTACCGGCTTCTACTCCTCTGTGTACTTGTGTTCTAAACATTCTGCGTGGTGTCTGTTTGTTCCATATCGTGTCTCCCTACCACTTTCGCGCAACGACGCTCTGAGCGTGTTTTTTAGGGAATTGACTAATTTGAACCTGGGACCTGTTGCTGGTAAGGAGACGTCAGACCACACATGACATGTAGAATTCAGAAGAGTTCAGTGACACTAGCGATGATATAACCAAATACTTAATGATCTCAGCGTCAGCTCCACTTCACTCCCTGTAAAAGAATCTTAATACTAACTAAATTTAGTGGAAGGGGTTCAAGGATTTCCTATTTTTAGTTAGTCGGTAAAATAACGTCGAAAAAGCAGTTAAGTTTACCATTGGAAATTTTATTCTACTCACAAAACATCGTTTATAAATTGCACTATTGATAAAAGGAAATGTTTTAATACAGGATGGTAAAAACCAACTGCGTTCAACAAAAATGGGAACGAATATTCCCTGAATGGGTTTCCAAGTTCTACAATGGATCGAAGGATGACCTATGCCATATCACTTCTATAATCTAGGTTTAAATTAAGTTTCACAAGAGAGAAAACTAACAAAATGGTCTACAGTGACCCTCAATTATCTTTAGTTACTTATCTAACTTGTCGTAAATTACAGTGGTTGATGTGGCTTCTCAATAACTATATAACAGAATAATCATCGCGTTTCAGATTTTTACTTCAAGTGGCAAATGTGAAGACCATGAGCTTTAATTGACGATCGACACAAGTATTACGCAAAAAGGGGATGTAACAGATGATACTTCTGCAGTTCTGAGAGAAGCTTTATGCGCTGTTATGCGGCATCGCATGCGTTCATTACCTTGTCGGTGTTCGTCAGGGGGCGGCGGGCAGCACAGCTCCGCTCACCTCGCCATCTCGGAAGTAACTCTCTCCTAACTTCTCCTTACTATAATTTACCGAAGATGGCTTAAAAAAACCTATCTGGGTGTGTTTTCATCTGACCAATCAGGGTCTCAATGTTAACCTTAAGCTCCGCCTACAAAAATTCTGTCTATCCAATAAGAAACGTTATCCTTTTCGTGGTGGGGCAATGTTTATAAAGTTTGCAATGTAACAGAGACGCGAAAAAGTCTCACGCTAAAACCTGCAGCGGGCGTGGTCCTTTAGTGTTATCGTAACATCTATACTGTTCTTTTGGAGGGCTCTATCTTTTAACATGGGCTGGGGAGTGGTCCTAACGTAACAGTGACGCGAAAAAGTCTCACGCTAAGACTTGCGGGTGGTGTAGCCCTTTTTGTGTTATCGTAAGATCTATACTGTTCTTCTGGAGGGCTCTAGCTTTTAACATTGGCTGGGGGGGGGGGGGGGGGTCCTAACGTAACAGAGACGCGAAAAAGTCTCACGCTAAAACTCTCGGGTGGTGTCGTCCTAGCGGTTAGCTGGCGACGTGGGTGTCCGTCCGTCCCTTATCGTAGGGCCTTCTAGCTTAACACGGTTCTGCTCTCGGCTTCTGTTCTCGTTTCTCCCCTCGGAACTGCGTCTGTCTTACAGTGGGAAGGTATGACATGAATTTGGGCATTCTTGTGTTAGTGGTGGTGGTGGTGGTTAGTGTTTAACGTCCCGTCGACAACGAGGTCATTAGGGACGGAGCGCAAGCACGGGTTAGGGAAGGATTGGGAAGGAAATCGGCCGTGCCCGTTCAAAGGAACCATCCCGGCATTTGCCTGAAACGATTTAGGGAAATCACGGAAAACCTAAATCAGGATGCCCGGAGATGGGATTGAACCGTCGTCCTCCCGAATGCGAGTCTTGTGTTAGTCTGTGGTATTCCATTTGCTCACTCGTTACTCGTATTACTTTGGTTAATTTAATGTCACGATTTATTCGGAGCTATGTGACATACTACTGGATTTGCTTATCATGTCAGGGTTTTCATGGAAGGTGTTGGATTTGCCTGACACCTTACAGTGTGTGTGATTTTGTCTGTGATTTTTTTTGTATCTGTGAAATATGATGAATGTTCTGTATGTGTCTGGTACTTGCCTCAGGTTGGCGAGATGATTGGTGGTATGTGGAAGTGAGCAGGATTAGGGACTGGGTATTGGGATTTTCTCTTCCATATCGGTATATCGTCGGTCGCGGGCTGATATCTCTGCTGGACCGCTCTCCGCTTGCCGCCGCCGGCCAATCACGCGCCCGCGGAATCGCCCGATGCGCATGGAGCGGCCGGTGGTGGAAGGAGGGGGGGGGGGGGGGGACTCGCGTGCGTGGTTCGAGTACCGGCGTCCGTCTCTGTCTGCTCCGTCCGCGGTCCTTGGTGGAACGGAACGTTCTTCTCTGATTTTCCTGACTGCAGGCTCCCAGGCTGTGCTGAGATGGTAGCCACTGTCGCGGTTGATTAGGTTGCCGTGTAACCATATTTCTATGGACTCTTTGATTACTGAGACCCAAAATCCGTTTGTACAGCATATTTTCTTTGTGTCCTCGAATCGAATGTGTGCTTCTCGTCAGTACTATGTTCCGCCACAGCAGATTTGTTGGTCTGACCCAAGCGAACATGCCTGATGTGTTCATTGCGCCGCTGTTAGATGCAACGCTGCGTCTGTCCTACATATTGCATCCCACATCCGCATCCGATCGTGTACACACCTGGTGCCGTCAGACCTAGTCGATCCTTTTGTGGAACTGAAAAGGTCTTTAATTTTTCCCCACAGGGAGGAAAATGGTCTTCACCTTATGTTTCTTTAGAATTCTCGCGATCTTGGCCGTTGGAGGACCCGCGTATGGCAAGAACGCACTGCCCATTGCTTCGTCTACATTCGGTGTCTCTTCTTGTGGTCGGTCTTCAGAGCTCTCCTTATTTGTGTCTCACTGTATCCATTTTTCTTGTGGGTGTCCTTAATGTGTTGCAATTCTCCTGCCAAACTTGCCTTATCGCAGATGGACCTGGCCCTGTGCATTAAGGTACTGAGTGCAGAATTGCGTTGCGCAGGGTGTTGGCCGCTGTTGGCATTAAGGTATAGGTCCGCGTGTGTTTTCTTTCTGTACACTGCGTTTCCCAGCGTGCCGTCCATGTTTCTTGTATCAGGGTATCCAGAAAGGGTAAGCTTCTATTCTCTTCTATCTCCATGGTAAATTTGATATTTCCATGTATAGCATTGAGGCGTTGATGGAACTCCAGCAGTTTGTCCCTGCCATGGGGCCAAACTACGAAAGTATCATCAACGTACCTTTAGAAGGCTTTTGGCTTGTGCTTAGCAGTGTCCAGTGCTAGCTTTACGAAGTGCTCCATGTATAGGTCGGCTATGCCTGGTGCTAGGGGGTAGCCCATAGCTACGCCATCTATCTGTTCGTAGAACTTCCCACCACATTTGAAATAGCTGGTGGTAAGCATATGGCGAAAGAATTTGATGATATCCTCCTCAAAGTGTTCCTCGAGTAAAGCGAGGGAGTCTTCTATTGGTACTCGTGTAAATAAGGATGTCACATCGAAGCTGACTAGAATGTCTAGGATGTGGGCGCCGCAATGAACATATCAGGCATGTTCGCTTGGGTTAGACGAACAAATCTACTGTGGCGGAACATAGTACTGACGAAAAGCACACCTTAGATTTCGAGGACACAAATAAAATATGCAGTACAAACGGATTTTGGGACTCAGTAATCTAAGAGTCCATAGAAATACGGTTACACGACAACCTAATCAACCGCGACAGTGGCTACCATCTCAGCACAGCCTGGGAGCCTGCAGTCATCGGGCGATTCCGCGGGCGCGTGATTGGCCGGCGGCGGGAAGCGGAGAACGGTCTAGCACAGATATCAGCCAGCGACCGACGATATCCCAATTAAGTCGAAGAGAAAATCCCAATACCCATTCCCTTAATCTCGTTCCCTCCTAATATAACACCAACTCATCTCGCCTAACTCAGGCAAGTACCAGACACAGACAGAACAATCATCACATATCACAGACACCAAAAAACTACAGAAAAATCACACACACATGTACACAGGGAAGTAAAAGCCGAAAGGCTACAACTCCCACTCACACTTCCCCAAAGAGGGGAAAGTAAAAGATGAGAGCACCAGTACGATATCGCGACTGTGAGTGGCAGTCAACGGTTGAATATCTGTTCCTTTAACTCGTGCACTGTCAGCCATAGGCCCCGCTTGCATGAGTAACAAATCAGGAGAACCCTTGGCTTTGCTTTTATTAAAACATCGGCGGGATCTCAGTACAGGTCTGCAGTAAGCAATTAAGGCGGGCAGGATATTTTATTTAGTATCGCCCGACTGCATAATTGTGTTTTTCTTCGTTTTGTGGGATGTCGAGCTCCAGTGGTGCCTTGGGGTCGAAGCGGTCTACCGCTGCTGACAAAAGATGCTTCTTGTATTTGCCACAGGTCGCGTCGCCGGTCGTTTCAAGCACCCCTGCTACCGCAGGGCAAGGCTCTGTCCCCCTCCCCCCTCTAGGTCAAGGAAAATGTAGGCCACGACCTGGAAGCCGGCCGCAGAACCGAAGAGAGAGTTTCCACCGCCTCCGTCCATACCTCCGCGTCCACCAGTGAAACAGGGTCAGGAATGCAGCCAGGCCACCTAACGGTGACAACGACGGCTGTAACTGGCACTCCCTTGGCAGCAGCCCCCCTTTCCGCTGCGGACATGGCGAGAAAAACACCAAATGCTGTAATACACTAAACGCCGACATCAACATACATCGTTAGTACTTGCGATCCCACCCCTCCTCCCCTTGTCCTAAGTCTGCTCCTGCTTGCCAATGCCACCAAGAACCTCCCAAATTACATAGCGTCCCTGAGTAAAGGCAAGCAGAAGACCTGTGAGCAGATCGAACTCCTCCCCAAACCAACCGCCACAACCCAGTTCTCCACCCGATCCTTATTCCTAAAATCCCCCCCCCCCTCAAATTCGTCTCGTCCAAACAGCGGCGTGCAAGTAAGGACCAGGAGGATAGGCACTCTAAGAGTAAGAAAAGGTTAACCACCCCCATCCCAACCACTCCCACACCCCCTGAAAAGCCTGCGCCACCGACAGCATTGGTTGTCGTCCTGGGAGGGAATCAGGAAACCATCGCCCTGGACGGGAAGTGCGTAACCGGGCAGGATTCAGAGGGCTTCGTGCTGGCGAAGAAAACCTTCTGCCAGCTGAGGCTTCTGGCGGCCCGGGAAGTAGAACCCACCCTGAACAAGTCTCTGGCGGTGGCTTATGATCCAGAGACGCCACACAACACAAACACAGAAACACGTCACCCACCACCTCCCTCCGATTGTCGCAGAGTTTCCCCAAAATTACGAGGAGCTCTTCGAGTTATTAAAAATAGAAATCGAGGGAGGCAGTTTCGAGGCAAAACCTGCCGGTGGTCACAAAATAAAAATAAAAGTACACACACTAGAAGACTACACCACAGTCAAAACACTTTTCAACAACAAAAACATACCACACTACAAATTCCCCACAACAAAAACGTGGAAGAAGAATATTGTAATTAGAGATCTCCCAAGACGACTGTCCCCCCAGGCAGTCAAAACAGACTTGACTGCCCAGGGGTACGCTGTCAAGGCAGTCCAGCAGATGGGCAACATAGACAGCAAGTGGCCCCTATTTCAGGCCATGCTGCCAGATATCCCGCAGAACAAACGGGAGATAAAAATGGTCCTGGGTGTTCCTGTCACCATTGATCCACTGCAGCGCAAAAACAAGATGGTGTCAGGGCCTGAATCATGTCACCCCACACTGAAACTTGGTGGTACGATTCAGAAAGTGCGCCGAGGCCAGCGACACGAGGGCCTGTACACTGAAACACATGCACCCACAAATAAGGTGCGCACTGTGTGGCAAAAACCACACAGCGGGTAACCAAGGTTGCGAGGTCAACAAACGACACTCAAGCAGGCAAAGGGCGCAAAAGCCGCTTCCCACGCATGCAAACAAAACACCACCAAGCCATCTGGTCACACAAAGAAACGAAACACAACAACACACGTGGACAAGGCCTGGGTAAAACCAAGACCAGACACACCAAGGGCAACATACAAAGAAGTTGTTTCTCCTTTGAGAAGCCATGAAAACGTAGCCCCATCACCACAACACCAAAAACAGTCACAAGAACAACACTGGGAAACACAACAAAAACTGCCAGGTCCACCAAGACAGAGGAAGCTCTCAGGAACCTCACACTCAGTCCACACCGTCAGATCAATTGTTAGGCATTATGGAGGAAATGATGGAGTTCAGGGAAGCCCAGAAGCAGAACACACATATCATCGTTGCCCTTCAGGCAGCAGTCCAGCAGTCGCTCCCCTCTGCGACTTCCATAGTAGTTTTGAAACCCCATCATCGATCGATGACCAAATATCCAAGGCCTGACAATGTGCGTCTTTACCACAGACAGCATTGTTAATCAAGAGGTCGAGTTCAGAGAACTCATGAAGCAGTTATCCATCGACATATGCATGATGGGGGAAACCCACCTAAAACCGGGAATAAAAGCGACAGTTCCCAACTACGTTAGCTACCGTAAAGACAGGCCAACCCAAGGCGGAGGAATGGCCATATACATAAAGAGGGATCCCCCACAGGGCAAATTGAAGGCAAACTCATAATAGTGGGTGACTTCAATGCCTGATTGGAATTCTAGACCAGGCTCCAAACTGCAACAACTAGCGCGCGTCCACCACCTCGAAGCACAGGGTCTGGTCGAGCCTACACATTTTCCAAAAAATGGAGGCAGGCCCGACATGTTACACATAGCTCTCACTAGGAGCCACAAGGACAATCAACACAATGTCCTTCGACCACAATCCAGTGATTCTAAGAGTCGATGTGGGAGAATGGGTATCACTCCCACGATACCACACTTCTTACAGACGTACGGACTGGGAGAGAAACTGAGAAACTGTCGCCTCTGATATCGACTCGCGCTCCGCCACTTACTGCCAAAACAGTAGAACAAGCGCTACAAGACCTAATAGGGACCATCTTGCAGGCAGCAGAAGAGGCTACCCCCCACAAAGGGTTGGCCCACCGTCGCAATTACCACTCCCGAAACATCTGCTAGCTCAAGTTCGCCACAAGAACAGGGTGGCAAAAGAGTGGAAGATCACCGGAAACCAGCCCACCAGGAGGCTGCTCAATCGTCTACAGAGAGAAATGAAGGTAGCACTCAATGAACAGCCGGCCGAATTGGCCGTGCGGTTAAAGGCGCTGCAGTCTGGAACTGCAAGATCTGGAACCGCAAGACCGCTACGGTCGCAGGTTCGAATCCTGCCTCGGGCATGGATGTTTGTGATGTCCTTAGGTTAGTTAGGTTTAACTAGTTCTAAGTTCTAGGGGACTAATGACCTCAGCAGTTGAGTCCCATAGTGCTCAGAGCCATTTGAACCATTTTTGAACCATCAATGAACACTGAAACCAGCAATGGCAAAATCGGCTCACAGCTCTCAAAGTAGACGATCACACACTATGGCCAGCAACCAAGCAATTCACAAAAAGACGCGCTAGGATACCGCCACTGCATGGTGAGCGGGGACTGACCTACAGCCATGCTGAGAAGGCCAACGCCCTCGCCGACTCCTTCAAAAAGCAGTTTCAAGCTGCAGAACCGCAGGATGAAGAGCATGAAGTAGTAGTCCGTCGTCAAATGGCTGTCTTCCTCAATTCTGAAGAGGACCCACAAGATGAACCCACATTTTTCACCCACGTGACAAGAGTAATTAGGTCCCTCCCACAAAAAGGCGCCAGGACATAAGTGTCACCAATCAGTTAGTCAAAAACCTCCCACCCTCGGCGATCACACACGTCGCAAACGTCTTCAACGAGTTTACTCCATGCTGGAAACATGCGGAAGTGGTCGCGATACACAAACCAGGGAAAGACCCTCTATTCCCGCAGCACTACAGGCGATTAGCCTCTTACCAACTCTCTGTAAGATCTATGAGCGCCTCCTGCTAGGACCCATACAGGAACATTTTACCAGAGAGCAACTTCTGCCGGATATCCAATTCTGATGCCGGCAGAATCACTCTGCCCCACAACAGATAATGAGAGTGTTTGAAGCAGCCACAGAGGGCTTCAACCACAGAGGCAACTGCGAGGTAGTGCTACAAGACATAGCCAAATCCTTCGACTCGTATGGCATAGGGGGCTACTCTACAAGTTATACTCACAATGGTTCCCTGGGAGCATAGTCAAGCAGATTGAAAGCTATCTCACAGCTAGAACTTTCTCTGTCAAAGTAGAAACTGACCCCTCCACCAAAAGGCGTATTCGTGATGGGGTGCCACAGGGATCAATCCTGGAACCCGTTTTGTACAGTCTGCACACTGCAGACACACCAATGGTCCCACTGGTGCACACGGCACAGTACGCAGATGACACAGCCTTCTACACAAGAAATGCGAACAAGGACCTGGTCATCCGTAGGCTACAAAGGGCTTTAGATGTCACAGAAAATTGGGCCCGTCCCTGGCACATCACCATCAACTCTGAAAAGATGCAGGCTATACCGATTACCCAAAGGCTCGGAAGGCGCGAACCTCCTCAATCCCCCCCCCCCACCCTCTACCTTCACCTAAACGGAACCCAACTCCCGTGGTGCAGAACCGCAAAGTACCTTGGTGTAACCTTGGACTCTCGTCTTATGTTGAAACCCCACATAGACGAAGTCCACAGGAAAGTCTGGGCCAGAATGTCCATCCCATATCCAATCCTCAACTCAACTCCCTTCCCTGCTCTGCAGGGGTGAATATGTTTCAGGCCATGATCCTGCCAGTAATGGAATATGCATGCCCAGTCTGGGGATACGTAGCAAAGCAGTACCAGCACAAACTCCAGAGGCTGTAGGACTGCGCCCTCAGGAGGGCACTGCACCTACCCCTCGGATTCCCTACCGATGATCTGCACGCTGGAGCTGAAATTCCACTACTGAAAGAGCGTTTCCAAGATCTGGCAAGGGCCTTCTATGCAGGCTCTTCCAGATCAGGAAACGTCCTCCATCCACTCCATAGGTCAGTATGACATGTCCCGCGATAAGCACAAAAGCCCAATGACGAAATTCGACGATTAAATCGAAGAGAAAATCCCATTACCCAATGCCTAATCCTGCTCCCTCTCACATACTACCAGTTATCACGTCAACCTCAGACAAGTACCAGACACACACACAGGACATTCATCACATTTCACAGGCACCAAAAGAATCACAGATAAATTCACATGCACAAAGAGACAGAGGAGTAAAAGCATAGAGGCTACAAACTCCCCCACACACTTCCCCAAAGAGGGTAAAGTATGACAGTGGCGATATCCCGACACTTCGCCTGAAAATGATGGAGACGTATTCCATCGAAACGTTGCTATGAGACGACGACGCTACTCGGCTGACAACGCGTGAAGACTTCATACATGAAATTCGCCGAGCCTGCACACACATATTGACGTCCCAGACTACTTTTAACATTTTTAAATGTTCGGATAATAAGTTGCCGTCTGTCTAAGAATAGATGATTAATGCAGCTAGCCGCTGTCTCTGTGTAATGTCTTGTCTGTATAGACGTGTATCTGTTGCCTTTAAGATCCCTTCACCTTCACACACAAATCTATACAGTAAAGTAAGGCCCTCCCAGTTCTTGGCTGATAAGTGATAAGACCGGCGAAAAATTAGACTAATGGAGGATTATTAGTATTATCTCTATTTTCATTCGCTCTCTCTCTCTCTCTCTCTCTCTCTCTCTCTCTCTCTCTCTCTCTCCTTTATCTACGTACAGTTTTTAATATAATATTTCATTACGTGAAATCAGCCAAATAGAATCTTTGGTGGAGTCCTTCGTCTTGGTAATCAGCGGCTGGCTTGCTGTAGGAGATCTTTACATTTATTATTACTGTTAAACAGTGCAGTCAGTCGGGAGAACCAATCGTTTGGACAATTTGTTCCGTTTACGAAAGATTGCGAATTCCAGATGTGTACGAAGCCGTTTCGGACGATTTAACACATACTCAGTGATTGCAGGCTCTCTTCGACACATCTGAAACTTCCCCACTAATTACAAGGCCAACGTGATCATCAAATGATTCAGAAAAAACTCATTCGTTAATTCACTCCAGAACAAAAAAGTCACAATCGATATTTATGGAGGAAATTGTGTATTAAATCCATCTCCATTACATGTCCAAATCTCCGGTGATTCTACGCCTTAATTATTTTCCTTTCACAGTCTCTTTCTATTCAAATAAACCGCTAGCGGCACAAATGTTAATTGGCTCGCTTTAGCGAGAAGAAAAGTAGAATATGTATCTCTCAGAAACACGTCAATCCCTCAACAGATACTCCAGAAGCTGTCCTCGTTACCACTCTAACAACCATGGAGAATGCATATATGCATCTCTGTTATTTCAAAGAATAAACGCACTAGAAAACACTTAGGCGTCGTCGAGCTGTCGCCGCATATATTACGAGAAAATCAGATCAGATAACTTTCCCAAAGTGAATGAATGTGGATGGTTTGATTGATAATGATTAATTGGTGAGTGATAGAGGGTATTTTCTGTGGGGACATTACAATGGCCCTCGCAGCGAGCGAAGTTTGTGAGCCTAATTTTGATTTACCGAACACACTTCGCGAGCTATCTATTAGTGTGGGTAACCCGGAAATGACGAGTGTCAGTCCTCCGACTGAAAATAAAAATTATGTTGGAAGACAGACGAAGAAAAGAAACATTGAAAACAGAAGAAATGAAGAGACAGGTACCGCGTCTGTATTGCTTTTACGTGCATCAAGGTGTGCACAACCAAGGAAGATGATCTTTCATGAAACTGTTATCAGGCTCTACCCATTCGGGACTTTCTTAGCAGGGAAACCTTGGAAAACCTCTTACGCCTAGACCCCCAGCCTACGGTACATAGAAGATAGGAAAGCCTACAGAAGAGAAAAAATAATTTTGAAATTGATCTCTAAAGGAAAGATAGGGATCGATTTATATAACGATTTGAAGAAGAGTGATTTGTGCCTCTAGCTAAAAAAAATTTACAATCAATAACTCGAGTTTTTTTTATTACAATCTTGTTCCCAGGACAATATCTTGCGGTGCTGTAACTCCCCCGGATCTTGCATGTCCCCGACGTCCACATTTGTTGTCGGTCTTCTACGCGGCCCACAATGGGAAGAGTAGAAGGGACAGGGATACCAGATTTTACATCCAACATTCATTCCAAAAGAATTAGCAATGACCGAAAGGGTAACTCTTCCTGTAAAAGAACTGGTTAGGTTGCACCGTCCAAGATTCTCCTTTTTGAAAGCAAAACCCCTATGGCTTCATGCATCCTTTTTCTTACGATGTACTGCAAGGAATTTAGCCATTGACTTAAGGTTTCCATTTATCCATTGACTAATGCTGCTGCCGAAAACATCATAATATTTACTCTAGTTTGAATTTTCTTTGGGACTTCGCATCACCACTTGTGCTTGTAAGTCCAAAAATTCTGACACATTTTCTGTCAATGATTTATTCTTCGTAATTTAAAAGATTCATGAAAATTCCAATAGATTTTGGATTCAAATCATCGAATAATGGAAAGTGTGGTTCATTTTATACAAAGACATAATCCATCATTTCCTTGAAAAGTCATATCATTTATCTATACTCATAAAAGTTTGATCCTAAATACATATATTTCTCCACTTGATTGCTGTAATGTAAAGGTTATTAGTAGTGAGGAATGTGGATTCACTTTTTTCATTTATTCTCTGATTCATCCGGCATTCATACATGCACATATATGGAAATGGATTTTCAAACAAAATTCCAAAGTTAACAAGGCCCATTAAACAACTACTAATTCTATGAATATTACTTTCTTTTGACATTGAACAATAAATCAAGAACTCTTAACGTCTAATTATGACACTTTTTTGAAGTTCAACATCAATCAGTTTCCCCTGGCGTTTGATGCGAGTCTCTTACAAAGCATATCTGTGTCGTCTATATCGATTCTAACTCTCGCACCGACGTCAGTTGTTTTGCGCGGGGAATTATCTTTGCGGCGTTAACCTTCACTCATGATTCAGTACTTAACCGCAAAACTTCACTTCACACGTTTACATATCTAAGCGTGCACTTGAAATTATATATGAACATTCCCTGGGAACCTCTTTTGCTTTTGGCACGACTAACAAAGGGGAGCAGTATGGGCTTGTAGAGGGTTCGATCAAACCCCATTTCAACATGCAATCTATTTCCTTTTGAACTTGAGCCTTTAACCTCCAGGGAACAGGATAGAAAGTTCTACAATACGTTTCGTGCGGCTTAACGTAGATATGGCATACGTATCCCTTAATAACTCCTGGCCTTTCATCAAAAACGTTTTCATACGTTAATAATAATTCATTGAGCTGCTTCTTCTGATCTTCGATAATGCAGTCGGATTCATTTAACGTTGCAAACACTAACTGACCGAAATCTTCTTTGACTTGGAACTCATTAATTACTTGCTCTTTAGAATTTTGGGCCGTCCTAATTACTTGCACACTGATCCCACAATTATATTTTTTCGTAAGGCTTTTTTTTTCAACAACTCCAACTCAATTTCTTGTTTATTAACATTCAACCAAATTTTTCCTGTTTTAAAATCTATTCTGCATCCGTATGGACGTAGGCTGTCGACTCCGATAATGCAATCGACCACCAAATTTTTTACAACAAGGAATTTGCTTAATATTGCTACATTTCCGAATTCCACACCAAGTAGAGACTGCATCCTTACATTAGCCGATCGAGGCCCAACGGCGCCTATTATTCTGCAATTTTGAACTGGAAGTACTGGTACTCGTCTTATATTTCTAATCCTGTTGAATAGTGCCTCCGAAATAACATTTGTGGTTGCAGCTGTGTCTAAAACCGCCACTATAGGTACGGTCTCCATAATGACTTGCACTTCGGTTACTGCCACCTGTTTCTTATCCTCATCTTGTGGTTCTAAGTCCTCGGTCAGTTCATCTGCCAGTAATCGTCCATCATTATACGTTAGCATGGGTACACATATCCTGTTGCCCCTCAACCAATTGTTAACCGCTCCTCTGGGGCACGAGTGGGTCTTTACGAGTTTGTTTGATTTTGATTTGTCCGCTGGTTGACATCATCCATCACTTCGGTAATTACCGGTTGATTCGGAGATGTCCGTCCCCACTGATGTTGGCTATTTGAATTCATTCCTCCCGGTTGATTCCTTTTCTATTATTGTTATTATTCCAGGCTTGGGGTCTGAAAGTTCTTTCGTTCCCCCACATGGGGTTGTATCTTTTCCCGTTCCTGTTGTTCCTTGAATAGCCCCTCGCAAGACCATTGCCGGGATTACTATTGAGATTTTGAGAGGTTCCTCCATTAATTAACGATCTCTGTTCATTCCTTCTAAGTGTCGATTGATCGCCATTGGTATAACCCATACTTCCACCTTGCCTACCGTTTGGCGGAGGTTCTATCTCCCTATATTGGAATCTGTTATCACGGGCTTTCTGGTTGTTCTCTTCGATAATATCTATATGGTCTAACGTCGTGAGGAACGACTCCAAGTCTTTGTCGTTGCCGTAAATCAATTGATTCCGGATGCTAGTTGATAGTCTTGCCCTAAGTATGTTTATTATGTCTGGCAAGGACATAGGTCTATCCCAGTATCTCGTTTTATTTATATATTTTTCGAAATACGTTCTAAGGCTTCCTTTCGAAAAGGAGAAAGGCTCTGGGTAGAGCACCACCTGACATAGGCGTTCCTGTACCCCTTCTGACCAGAACTTAGCTAAAAACGCCTTCTCAAAATCGTCATATGTCGGGCAAACAGATGTCATGTCCGAGGCCCAGATCGCCCCCGAACCTTGTATACATCCTGTAACAAAACTGATCTTCTGCCCTCCGACCAATTTCTAGGTAGCACTCCTCTGAAACTTCGAATAAAAACAATTGGATGGACCCGCTTTTGTCAGGGTTAAAAATCTGGAATTGCCGATGCTTTATGATTTTTTCTTCGGCATGGCAAAGGCTTTCGTAATCTCCGTTAGATGAGAATTCACGCAAACAACCAGCTTGTGGCAATTTAATGTTTGAATTACTTGCACAATTCGGTATTGTGTGCGAATGGGGAGTAACTGTCTCTATAGTCGCTGCCAAGTTCTGCTGCTGCCCTGTATTCATTTGTTCTGAGCATTGTTGTGAAGCGCGCGTCGACTCTTCTATCGTTTGTTTCCAATGCTCCAAATCAGCACCTAACTGCTGTCACACCTCCTCAAGTCCTTTCGCAAACAAATTCTCTTCCTGTTTGCCAGATAAACTCTGGAATACTGCCTTAACATTTTGCTCAACGTTTTCACACATTAGACTTTTGTTTTGTAATGTGATTTCGGATACTTTACCCGAAAATACGTTAATTTGGTGGTCTATAATGTCCTGACGCTCTGTCAGATGTTCAACGCTTCCCTTAGGTTAGTCTGTGTACGTGTCAATCCAGGAAGTTGCGCAATTGCACATGACATGGCGTCTCGCTTTTGTACTAATTGCGGAACCATTTCCACTTGTTCCTGTACAGTATCTATCTTAATAGCCACATACTCCTTCATTTCGACACGTACGCGCTGAGTAGATTCCTCACATTGTGCTTTCACCAATTCTATTTGTGCAGTTAATTTTCGTTCCGTCTCTTCGGCCTGATCTTTGAGTTCCTTGGTCTTCGCCTCTATCCGCTGCTCTAATTCGGAAAAACTATCTTGTAACTGCTGCTTAATCTCAGTCTGAACTAATTTCATCTCTTCTTGAGTTTGAGTGACTGTCACTAATTGTGCTTTAATATCGGTTTTCAGATTTTCCTGCCCTTCAGTAACTGAGGCTAATTTCGCGTTAATGTCGGTTTTCAGATTTTCCTGCCCTTCAGTAACTGAGGCTAATTTCGCGTTAATGTCGGTTTTCAGATTTTCCTGCCCTTCACTAACTGAGGCAAATTTCGCACTAATGTCGGTTTTCAAAGTATTCATGCTCTCGCTTATCATCTGCATCTGTCTCATGATAATTCCCAATGGATCTAATCCCTGATGCGTATTCGGGAGGACGACGGTTCAATCCCGTCTCCGGCCAACCTGATTTAGGTTTTCCGTGATTTCCCTAAATCGTTTCAGGCAAATGCCGGGATGGTTCCTTTGAAAGGGGACGGCCGATTTCCTTCCCAATCCTTCCCTCACCCGAGCTTGCGCATCGTCTCTAAAGACCTCGTTGTCGACGGGACGTTAAACATTAACCACCACCACCACCACCCTGATGCGTACTTGCTGTTACACCTCCAGCCGTGTCTACAGGGCGTTCTGCTGCGCTATCTGTAGCCATCGGTCCTACAACATTTCTTACTGCTTCATTATTATCAGTGCTAACAGCTGAAAGCTGATGCTTGCTACTTTGCTCTCTTTGACTCATCCTAAGCATCACCACCACCACCACCACCCTGATGCGTACTTGCTGTTACACCTCCAGCCGTGTCTACAGGGCGTTCTGCTGCGCTATCTGTAGCCATCGGTCCTACCACATTTCTTACTGCTTCATTATTATCAGTGCTAACAGCTGAAAGCTGATGCGTGCTACTTTGCTCTCCTTGACTCATCCTAAACATTGCCCCAGTTAAAACGATATAAATGTTCTACAACATTTCTTACTGCTTCATTATTATCAGTGCTACTTTGCTATTATTATCAGTGCTACTTTGCTCTCCTTGACTCATCCTAAACATTGCCCTGGTTAAAGTCATATGAATGTTCTGACTCATCCTAAACATTGCTCTGGTTAAAACCATATAAATGTTTCTGCCCTTGCTCAAATGTTCTACAACATTTCTTACTGCTTCATTATTATCAGTGCTACTCTGCTATTATTATCAGTGCTACTTTGCTCTCCTTGACTCATCCTAAACATTGTCCTGGTTAAAGTCATATGAATGTTCTGACTCATACTAAACAATGCCCTGGTTAAAACCATATAAATGTTTTAGTCCTTGCTCAGCTGCCAGCGTGCTGTCTTTCGGCTTTATTTGTACATCCAATTATATCACCTGCGAGTCTTTCCTCTCTTTTCCAAGCGTCAGTTAGGTTAGCTCCTCGTAGTTTACATGCAACAGAGAACAAAATTATTTTAGCAACGTCCAAAAACGTGTCCTGTCACGGATTGGCCATTTTAACATTTTAATGTTCGGATAATAAGTTGCCGTCTCTTTATCTAAGAATAGATGAAGAATGCAGCTAGCCTCTATCTCTGTGTAATGTCTTGTCTGTGTAGACGTGTATCTGTTGCCTTTAAGATCCCTTCACCTTCACACATAAATCTATACAGTAAAGTAAGGCCCTCCCAGTTCTTGGCTGATAAGTGATAAGACAGGCTAAAAATTAGACTAGTGGAGGATTATTAGTATTATCTCTATTTTCATTCGCTCTCTCTCTCTCTCTCTCTCTCTCTCTCTCTCTCTCCTTTATCTACGTACAGTTTTTAATATAATATTTCATTACGTGAAATCAGCCAAATAGAATCTTTGGTGGAGTCCTTCGTCTTGGTAATCAGGGGCTGGCTTGCTGTAGGAGATCTTTACATTTATTATTACTGTTAAACAGTGCAGTCAGTTGGGAGAATCAATCGTTTGGACAATTTGTTCCTTTTCCAAAAGATTGCGAATTCCAGATGTGTACGAAGCCTTTTTGGACGATTTAACACACTCAGTGATTGCAGGCTCTCTTCGACACATCTGAAACTTCCCCACTAATTACAAGGCCAACGTGATCATCAAGTGATTCAGAAAAAACTCATTCGTTAATTCACTCCAGAACAAAAAAGTCACAAACGTTATTTATGGAGGAAATTGTGTATTAAATCCATCTCCATTACATGTCCAGATCTCCGGTGATTCCACGCCTTAATTATTTTCCTTTTACAGTCTCTTTCTCTTCAAACAAACCGCTAGCGGCACAAATGTTAATTGGCTCGCTTTAGCGAGAAGAAAAGTAGAATATGCATCTCTCAAAAACATGTCAATCCCTCAACAGATACTCCAGAAGCTGTCCTCGTTACCACTCTAACAACCATGGAGAATGCATATATGCATCTCTGTTATTTCAAAGAATAAACGCACTAGAAAACACTTAGGCGTCGTCGAGCTGTCGCCGCATATATTACGAGAAAATCAGATCAGATAACTTTCCCAAAGTGAATGAATGTGGATGGTTTGATTGAAAATGATTAATTGGTGCGTGGTAGAGGGTATTTTATGTGGGGACATTACATACTCCAGAGTGATATTCGTTTTATCAGTATATATTAACAAGAACAGCTGTGCAGCGAGCCACGTTAATTTAAGTATTAACTGTATTTTTCTTACTTGTCATTTCTTCCATGTGTTTTTGCTTTTAGGAAGCTTTAATTGTCGAGTGCTACTAATAGTGTTCCATAGATTTCGTGTTTGTTTTGAATACAGTCAGAGAGAGTCCCTTTAGTCAGCCTCAGTGCCAGTAGAGCTAGTGTTTGTTTTGAATACAGTCCAGAGACAGGTAGTGCTATTTTCATTGTTTTCGACAAGAAGTGTCTAGTAACCACAGATTAGTCAACTATCAGCCGCCTTTAGTGAATTAGCAGTCTAGTTAAAAGTTGATTAACTCTCTGCAGTAAATTGATTTCTTAGGATGGATAGGATGTGTGACTGCTGTGTACGGACGCAGGAGGAGCTGGCCACTGTTCGCTAACAGCTGAACGTGTTGATGGCCGCGGTCAGCCGTCTTGAGGCTGCTGCCTCGGAGTGTAGCGGCAGTGGGGAGTCTGCTGTGTCCCATGGTACACCCCAGGTGTTACATGCTTCACCCACTGTCCCTGCTGTCGAGACATCTTCGCGGGTACCGGGCGCGGTTGGGCCACCCTCTCCCCAAGGGGAGTGGCGGGTTCAGCGGCATTCTCGGCGCACGAGGCGGAGGGTCAATGTGGAGGCTGGCCGTGTGGCATCGCCCGCTCTGCCTGTGAGTGGACATGTGGCCGCTCCTTCAGCAAGGTCCGAGCAGGCACGCGAGGGGTAGGGGTTTATTAGTGATTGGGAGCTCCAACGTTAGGCGGGTGATGGAGTCCCTAAGGGAAATAGCGGAAAGGTCGAGGAAGAAGGCCAGTGTTCACTCTGTCTGCTTGCCGATGGGTCTCATTCGAGATGTGGAGGAGGCCCTGCCGGCGGCGATAGAGAGCACTGGGTGCACCCGACTGCAAATAGTTGCTCATGTCGGCACCAATGACTCGTGTCGTCTGGGTTCCGAGGTCATCCTCAGTTCATACAGGCGGTTGGCGGAGTTGGTGAAGGCGGAAAGCCTCGCTCGCGGGGTGGAATCTGAGCTAACTATTTGTAGTATCGTTCCCAAAACCGATCGCGGTCCTCTGGTTTGGAGCAGAATGGAAGGCTTAAACCAGAGGCTCAGACGATTCTGCGGAGATCTGGGGTGCAAATTTCTCGACCTCCGCTATCGGGTGGAGAAATGTAGGGTCCCCCTGAATAGGTCAGCCGTGCACTACACGCAGGAAGCGGCTCCAAGGGTAGCGGAGTACGTGAGGAGTGCACATGCGGGTTTTTTAGGTTAGAGAATTACCTCCCTAGGCCCGACAAGACGCCTCCTGAGACGCGGCAAGGCAGGAGTAGGCAAAATGCAACAGGGAATAACAATATTAATCTGCTAATAGTAAACTGCAGGAGCGTCTATAGAAAGGCCCCAGAACTCCTCTCATTAATAATCGGTCACAATGACCACATAGTACTAGGGACAGAAAGTTGGCTGAAACCACATGTAAACAGTAATGAAATTCTAAACTCACAAGGGGAGGCGGCCAATTGTGAAATTCAGATTCGATTCATACTGCACATAATAAAAGCTCATGGCCAGAGGTGTAATGTGGCAAAGCACCAAGATGCACTTCTCAGCCGTTGTCGAGAAAATCGACAGTTAAAAGAAACCGTTGCGGTGAAATACTCTCTACGATTAAAAACTTTCTACAGCGTCGTGGCGCAGCGGTAAGCGCTCGGGTTTGTAATCCGAAAAATCGAAGGCAAATTCGGTGTCAGCAGATGAAACTACTTCCCTATATCATTTAGTGAAGCATACGAAAAACGGGAGAAGGACTTTTATTGAAGAAATTCGAACAAAACACGGCACGATTCTCAGAACCCAGCAGGATATCATGGACGAGATTTATCGCTATTATTGCGAGCTATATTCTGTACATCAAAGTAGTGATGCTTCCTTGGAAGAATTCCTTGACATCCTAGCCCCACAGCTGACAGAAGATGACAACGAAAATTTTCTCGAGGTTGTCAGTGAAGAAGACGTGTATGAGACTCTGTGCGCCTCGCCACCAAAAAAATCCCCAGGACCGGATGGTCTGCCAGCAGAATTTTACATCCGTTACTGGTCAATAGTGGGTGCGAAAATCACGGACATTGTAAATGAGGTTACTCAGGGTAAAATGATTCCGGCTGAGTTTAAGGAGAGTAAAATTGTTCTGGTGCCAAAAAATAATGGAAACAAAGATTTAAATAATTTTCGCCCAATTTCATTGCTGAATTCTGATTATAAATTAATAGCTAGAATAATAAACAATAGAATTTCATGCCTTGCAGATAAAATTATTAGTCAACATCAGAACTATGCGCAAGGCAGAACCATTTTTCCAAATCTAGCGGAATTCAGAGATATCATTGCAATAACTTCTGTAACAAACATAAAGTGTGCTTTATTGTTTTTCGATTTTTATAAGGCGTTCGATGTAGTAAACCATGAATATCTTCTACAGACATAGAAGAAAATAGGTTTCAACGATAGGGTTATACAGTTGATTAAGAACATAGCAACTGGAATAAATGCTAAAATAGCGGTGAATTGTCAACAATCCCGGCCGATGCAAATACAACGAGGTGTTCCTCAAGGAAGTCCTCTGTCCATGTCGCTCTTCGCAATTTCGCTGGAACCTTTCTTCCGACATGTCCATGCTACATTAAAAGGCTTAAGATTATCAGGAAACAAAACAGTTATAAGAGCCTATGCTGACGATATAGGGGTCATTATAAGGAATAATGACTAGGTAACCACGCTAGCAACAGTGATTGATTCGTACTGTAGAGCATCTCGAGCCAATGCAAACGGAAAAAAAAGTAAGATGTTAAATCTCAGAGGTTTTGATAATATCAACGTCGAGTGGGCAAACTTAGTCCGACAACATAAAACACTTGGGATCACCCTGACAGCATGCCCTATGAAAATGACGGCTTTAAATTGGAAAGTTGCAGCAGATAAAGTGCAAGGAGCCATTGTAGAGAATTTAACTCGATATATGAACCAAGTTCAAAGAACACAGTATATCAACTCATGCATCCTTGCTAAGGCTTATTATACTGCCCAGCTGTTTCCAATACCGAGAATGATAGCGAGGAGAATAATGTCCAAAATCACAAAATTTTTGTGGAGAGGTGAAGTGTTCAGAGTACCTGCTAAAGTAGCCACTTTAGATCCTAAAAATGGTGGACTAGGATTAACTGATATAACGGATAAAGCCTCTGCTCTTTTTATCAAAAGGCAAGTTAATTTAATAAGAGACTCGCGAGAAAGCATAACCAGCCAACTTTTCGACATCATTAAACCTCCAAGCCTGCTTCCCCCGATTGACGTGCAGAATATCAACAGTCGCTTACAGCACGTGAGGATTTTCTATGTTGAGTTTAGTTATGTCAGTGTCGAACTCAGGCAGTCCCGACACTTAACATCGAGAGCCATAATGCGGGAACGAAAGAAAAGCGAAGGAAGAAACAAAATAGAACGACAGTTTCCAAACATTGAGTGGACTGAGATTTGGAAAAACATTAGTTCTAATGTGCTCACGTCTAATATAAAAACGTCATGGTACAAGATAGTTAACAACATAGTTAGCACCAATGAAAGACTGCACGCAATCGGACTCTGTGAAACAAATTTATGTCAACAATGTCATCTAGTTGACACAGTAATTCATCGATATACTTGCAGTGGTCACATGAATAGTTGGAAGTGGATCCGGGAGCAAATAGCTCTGATTACAAGAACATCCCCTGAGTATATATCGCTGTCATTGCTACACAGGCCTGAAGCTCGCGATTTCCCAGAAGCAAAAAATAACGCTGTGTACTGGTTGCTGGGAAATTTTGTTAACTACGTCCTTAACAAATTAGGATCCGATAGCATCATAGAGTTCAAGGTACACATGCTGTGTGAGTTCCACAAAATTAGAAGCTATTCGAATCACAAGAAAAAGTTCGGTAATATGCTAAAAATTGTATTTGAAAGAATGGGCATTGGTTAATATAAAAAAGAAGACTGTGTTGACAGTGATTATTGTAGTTACTTTAAGGATACTATTTAAGATTTTACAGTATATTTATGATGTGTGCTTTCTCTACTTCAGAGAGTAGTTTTTTGAAATTTATAATCTAATGTACAGTACTTATGTGACATTGAGATTGTGTGTCTAATAGTGCCAAACACAAATCATGAAAGGTGCATTATTGGCTTATACTAGAAATTTGGAAATAGACAGTTTTTATAGAAATCTCCTTATCGATTGGTTAAAACCATAAGATACTATCCGATAAATGTAATATTCAATGGCTGGCACATTGCCCTGTTCATTTTTGCAGTGAAAGACTGATTATATAGATCTGATCACTTCAAATACTTAGATTCAATTAATGTCCAGAAAGTGTAGTTGGAAGGCTAGTCAACTTTATTATATATCTCCTTTCCGCCATTCTCAAGTATTTATGTTTAATTTAATTCTTTCTGGTGATTTAGTCAGTAACACAATCTTCTGTTCTTTCCTTAATGTCAGCGCAATTGAAATGATCAAACCGCTTTGTTTAAATAACTTCATGTATGTATAACTTAGTATGTATTTGCAATGTGTAACATTGTTTTTTTTTAATAAAGGTTTTATAAAAAAAAAAAAAAAAGAAGGTCGCCGGATCGAATCTCGCACCATGCAACTTTTTTTTTGGTATTTGTTTTTTGTAATTCAAATGTGTATATATATATATATATATATATATATATATATATATATATATATATACACGCACACACACACACATATATATATATATATATATATATATATATATAATTCCCGGCAATCAGTTGCAACAATTATACATATAATAAGTTGTTGAAAGTCGTTTGTCGTTGAAAAACTGGCGACTTCGAACATCATTATGTTTTCCGCAAACAAAGTTGTATTTCACAAATGTTATTAATTGTCTTCATAATGTTAACCACGTATAGTTAACGGAAGACGTAGAAACGGTATTCCGAAACGAATACGTATAGCGTAATCCAAACGTTCGAATTAGAATAGAGACCCCACGAACACAAATTCGCTGTGGCAGGTATGAAATATACTAGCTCGTTACACTTGAAGGCCAGACGTTGAATGGGCCGAAACGAGCCGCCGCATAACAGCGTAGTTGCCTGCTAACTTCGAAAGAAGGTAGATGCGGTCCCTAGCGCAACTTATAACATCGTCGAAAATCAGTGCGGACGGGAGAGCTTTGGTACACCCTGTCAAAAAAACGGAAAAATGGAGGCGGTACAATTGGAGAGCGATCCGCCTTCAACATGCATAAGCAATTCATTAATAGTAATATATATATATATATATATATATATATATATATATATATATATCTGAATTACAAAAACTAATAATAAAAAAAACTGCATGGCGCGAGATTCGATCCAGCGACCTTCGGATTACGAACCCGTGCGCTTACCGCTGCGCCACGACGCTGTAGAAACTTATTAATCGTAGTTTCTTTTAACTGTCGATTTTCTCGACAACGGCTGAGAAGTGCATCTTGGTGCTTTGCCACATTACACCTCTGGCCATGAGCTTTTATAATGCGTAGTATTAATCGAATCTGAATTTCACAATTGGCGGCCTCCCCTTGTCAGATTGGAATGTATACCGCAGAGGCAGGCTGGACAGTGAAGGGGGAAGCTTGTTTATAGCGATAAGAAGTGCAATAGTATCGAAGGAAATTGACGGAGATCCGGAATGTGAAATAATTTGGGTGAAGGTCATGATTAAAGCAAGCTCAGACATGGATGTCTCTATAGGCCCACTGGCTCAGCAGCTGTTGTGGCTGAGCACCTGAAGGATAATTTGGAAAATATTTCCCCACCATGTTATAGTTCTTTGTGGAGATTTTAGTTTGCCGGATATAGACTGGGAGACTCAAACGTTCATAACAGGTGTCAGGGACAAGGATTCCAGTGAAATTTTTTTAAGTGCTTTATCTGAAAACTGCCTTCAGCAGTTAAACAGACAACAGAGTCGTGGCGATAACATATTAGACCTTCTGGTGAAAAACAGACCCAAACTATTTGAAACATTTAACGCAGAACAGGGAATCAGCGATCATAAAGCGGTTACTGCATCGATGATTTCAGCCGTAAATAGAAATATTAAGAAAGGTAGGAAGATTTTTCTGTTTAGCAAAAGTGACAAAAAGCAGATTTCAGAGTACCTGATGCCTCAACACAACAGTTTTGTCTCAAGTACAGATAGTGTTGAGGATCAGTAGACAAAGTTCAAAACCATCGTACAATATGTGTTACATGAGTATGTGCCAAGCAAGATCGTAAGAGATGGAAAAGAGCCACTGTGGTACAACAACCGAGTTGGAAAACTGCTGCGGAAGCAAAGGGAGCTTCACAGCAAACATAAACGTAGCCAAAGCTTGCAGACAAACAAAAATTACGCGAAGCGAAATGTAGTGTGAGGAGGGCTATGCGAGAGGCGTTCAATGAATTCGAAAGTAAAGTTCTATGTACTGACTTGGCAGAAAATCCTAAGAAATTTTGGTCTTACGTCAAAGCGGTAGGTCCAGACACTCTGTGACCAAAATGGTACCGCAACAGAGGATGACAGACTAAAGGCCGAAATACTAAATGTCTTTTTCCAAAGCTGTTTCACAGAGGAAGACTGCACTGTAGTTCCTTCTCTAGAGTGTCGCACAGATGACAAAATGGTAGATATCGAAATAGACGACAGAGGGATAGAGAAACAATTAAAATCGCTCAAAAGAGGGAAGGCCGCTGAACCTGACGGGATACCAGTTCGATTTTACACAGAGTACGCGAGGGAACTTGCCCCCCTTCTTGCAGCGGTGTACCGTAGTTCTCTAGAAGAGCGTAGCGTTCCAATGGATTGGAAAAGGGCACAGGTCATCCCCGTTTTCAAGAAGGGACATCGAACAAATGTTCAGAACTATAGACCTATATCTCTAGCGTATATCAGTTGCAGAATTTTGGAACACGTATTATGTTCGAGTATAACGATTTTTCTGGTGACTAGAAATCTACTCTGTAGGAATCAGCATAGGTTTCGAAACAGACGATCGTGTGAAACCCAGCTCGCGCTATTCGTCCACGAGATTCAGAGGGCCATAGACACGGATTTCCAGGTAGATGCCGTGTTTCTTGACTTCCGCAAGGCGTTCGATACAGTTCCCCACAGTCGTTTAATGTACAAAGTAAGAGCATATGGACTATCAGACCAATTGTGTGATTAGATTGAAGAGTTCCTAGATAACAGAACGTAGCATGTCATTCTCAATGGAGAGAAGTCTTCCGAAGTAATAGTGATTTCAGGTGTGCCGCAGGGGAGTGTCGCAGGACCGTTGCTATTCAGAATATACATAAATGACCTTGTGGATGACATCGCAAGTTCACTGAGGCTTTTTGCGGATGATGCTGTGGTATATCGAGAGGTTGTGACAATGGAAAATTGTACTGAAATGCAGGAGGATCTGCAGCGAATTGACGCATGGTGCAGGTAATGGCAATTGAGTCTCAATACAGACAAGTGTAATGTGCTGCGAATACATAGAAAGAAAGATCCCTTATCATTTAGCTACAATATAGCAGGTCATCAGCTGGAAGCAGTTAATTCCATAAATTATCTGGGAGTACGCATTAGGACTGATTTAAAATGAAATGATGATATAAAGTTTATCGTCGGTAAAGGTGATGGCAGACTGAGATTCATTGGAAGAATCCTAAGGAAATGCAATCCGAAAACAAAGGAAGTAGGTTACAGTACGCTTGTTTGCCCACTGCTTGAATACTGCTCAGCAGTGTAGGATCCGTACCAGATAGGGTTGATAGAAGAGATAGAGAAGATCCAACGGAGAGCAGCGCGCTTCGTTACAGGATCATTTAGTAATCGCCAAAGCGTTACGGAGATGATAGATAAACTCCAGTGGAAGACTCTGCAGGAGAGACGCTCAGTAGCTAGTTACGGGCTTTTGTTGAAGTTTCGAGAACATATCTTCACCGAGGAGTCGAAATGGTTCATATGGCTCTGAGCACTATACGACTAACTTCTGAGCTCATCAGTCGCCTAGAACTTAGAACTAATTAAACCTAACTAACCTAAGGATATCACACACATCCATGCCTGGGGCAGGATTCGAACCTGCGACCGCAGCGGTCGCTCGGCTCCAGACTGTAGCGCTTAGAACCGCACGGCCACTCCGGCCGGCACCGAGGAGTCAAGCAGTATGTTGCTCCCTCCTACGTATATCTCGCGAAGAGACCATGAGGATACTATCAGAGAGATTAGAACCCACACAGAGGCATTTCGACAGTCCTTCTTTCCACGAACAGTACGAGACTGGATTAGAAGCGAGAACCGATAGAGGTACTCAAGGTACCCTCCGCCACACACCGTCAGGTGGCTTGCGGAGTATGGGTGTAGATGTAGATGTAGAGTAAGGTAGGACAAATAACCAGTAATACACCAGTGAATGAGTAGCGCTGTCGCATAGCGTTAGCAAACAGCACGCGCCAGTGTGCCGCGGATTACTCGTTATTTATCCTGTTTTACTGACCCTGTTAATGTATGTTGATAAAACGAATATCCCACTAGACTATGCTGAGACCGCTCTAGCCAAGAGGCATGTAAAATTTCATTAAAAATCATTTTCTTTTTACAGGAAAACAAACTGGAGCTTTCCGCTGGCACGGAGTATCGTATGAAAGACGTTATGAGCAGAAGATGGGTCCAGCTACATATTACAAAAACAAAACTATTAATATCTCCCGAAACACCAAAAAAAATACGCCTTCGACTCTTAGAAGACACACCTGGTACATTTCAAGGCTAAAAATTCGACATTCATCTAGAGCGTTGTGAAGTTTTTCTGATTATTCTTTCACGTTAACGAAAGTTCTAGAATACTCTGAAGTACTCTCCAGTATACAAGATTTTCCTGCAGTGTTGTTCTGTGATTTTTAATGTTTCGGAAGTTTCTGGAATGTTATAAACAATTCCGAAGTTATCGTTAATGTTTAAATTACTTATGATTGTTCTGGATTGTTCTCGAAGATGTTGGCATATTTCTGTGTTCTGCAAAGAAATAAATAAGTGAATGACAGAGTACCTTTTTCAGATTAGCGTATTGTTGGAACCTTAAGTGGTCTTAAGAGCGCTCAGAAATATTTTTGAGAATTCATAGTATTTTTTGAATGGCCATTTTTAAATTGTTGTCGAATGGTCTCGAGCGATCTCGAATATAATCGCAAAACAAAAGGAAACAAAAACCAAGCCAAGCGGTTCTTTGCCAAATAGCGCACAATAATCGTATGAGCCTAATTTGAAACTAAATCTGAACTACCAGCCACATTAGTGAGGTGTGCGTTGTTAGAGCAGCTGTAGTTGATATAACCGAATCCCGTAATAATTATAATCGAAAACACAAAACTGTTGGTGTGATTGCATTCTAATTATTAAGTTGTCCTATCTTGCAATGGGGGAAGAATCAGTTAAAGTAATCGTGTAATGAGATTGATTGCGTGACCATCCTCCGCAGCAAGCGCAGAAATATTCGTTTTGTAAATAAAACCGCATTTTCTTGGTGCACTGTATTTTATTTGTGCCAGATGCGTTTCGCCATCTTCCCTAAAGGCATCATTGGTGTGATAGTTCTACGCGTTTTTGGTTGGCATCTGCGTTTCCCCTCACCTGGTCACGTGCTGGAGGTTACACTATAGCTCTATCTACCAAAGATATGCACGTTTTTATGTTCAGAACTTTTTTCTTCCAACTTTTTATCTTTTTCGCCCGTGCTGTTGTAATGCACTATCAGTCTTCTGTCACCAATGACAGATCTTTGATCGAAAACTGATTTCAATACGTTACCACTGAGTTCACAATATGAGTGAAACAGTATGAGACAGATAGTGAATTCACAGAGGTAACATCTTGAAATCACAGATTTCGATGAAATATCTACATCAAGTGACAGAAGCATGATAGTGCATCATAACTATAAGGGCAAACAAAGTGAAAAGTGGGACGTCAAAAGCTCGGAACATGAAGACATGCTTATCTGTTCGTAAATAGAGCTATCGTGCGACCTCCAGCATGTGACCAGGGGAGAGGAATCGCGGATGCCACCAAAAACGCGAAGAAGTATCCCACTGATGATGCCTTAAACTGAAAATGGCGAAACGCGTGTTGGGAGAAATAAAATAGAGTGCAGCAAGGAAAGGAAGTTTTCATTTACAAATCAAATAATCGTGTAATGGTGAGACTACTGATTCCTCTTCTTTATTGTTGAGTTTTTTCATTTTTTGTTTTTCTTGTCTACATAGTCCGTATTTAAGTGTTTAATTACTCCTTATGTTGTACAATAAACTGGAAATGTTTTATGTAATGATAAATATACAGGGTGGTCCAAAAGTCCGGAAACAGCCTCATAAAATTCAAATGGAGTGGCAAACAAGGAAACAGAGTCCCTACACACGAGGAACGGGGAAGGGGGAATCTTTATAGGCTATGCCGCCAATATGGTGGCTATCTTGAAAGCCGCCATCTTGGATTCAACTCCAAAATTTCAAATGGGAATGTGGTCCTGTGACACATCAAACATATAGAGAATTTCACCAGAAAAACAATGCCGCTGTTATTTTAAACATAGCTTTATTCATTCTCGAGTTACAGCCAGTTACATGTTGCAGCGGTGGGGCACTCGGATGCATGTGTGTTATGTCCCGAAGAGACATTACGCCGATGTTATACAGTCCTGAGAGACCACCAACAGTCATAGGAATGGCTCGATATGTTGTCCATTATGATGGATTGTTAATGCTATCCTCCGAACCCAGTCCTGATGAACTTTGACCAATACATCTGGCTTAATTTGACCACACGCATCAACAATGCGTTGCTTTAGATGATGCAAATCCCGTATTTTCACAGAATAAACCAGTGCTTTGAAATGACCCAAAAGATAAAAATCCAAAGGAGTCAAATCTGTTGAACGTGGTGGCCACTCCACCAACCCACTTTTGAGGGAACTGCACAGCCAGGTATGCTCGCACTTGGTGCCCATAATGTGGTGGGGCTCCATCATGCTGGAAGAATTACGGAAAAGTCCCGTCCTCCGTTAACAACGAGGGAAACACTTCTTCACCCAATAACCTCAGATAACCGTTGGCTGTTAACGTACCATCAGTAAAAAAAAGGTCCAACGACTTTGGTACCCCACACACCACACCAGACCATCATTTTTTGTGAGGCGACCGTTTTGGAAGCATCAGTCCAGTGTGGATTTGTGTCGGACCAGTATCTGTGATTCTCCTTGTTCACTTCACCATTGGCTCTGAGCACTACGGGACTTAACATCTATGGTCATCAGTCCCTAGAACTTAGAACTACTTAAACCTAACTACCCTAAGGACAGCACACAACACCCAGTCATCACGAGGCAGAGACTTCACCATTGATAAAGAAATTGGCTTCATCACTGAACAGCACCTGATAGGGGAAACATGGGTTTATCTGCAGCTACTGTGTCACAAATTCTGCGAACTGTACCGACGGTCTGGGTCATCCTCATTCAGGTGTTGGAGCAGCTGAATTTTGTACGGGTGCCATTTGTGCTACGATAAAATTCGCAGTATGGAGGTACAGCTAACCCCACATTCTTGTGACAGGCGACGAGTACTCCGTTGCGGACTCTTGCTAAATGATGCCTACACGCTCACTGTTATTGCTTCATCGGTGGCGGGTTTTGGTCTTCCAGCCTTAGGTTTATCTGCGACAGAACCTGTTGGTCGCACGCAATTTGGCCAAAAGCTTGGCAACTACGATGTGAATGATGGGCTGTCTGGTTGGGTGATGACTGTTGAAATCCTCAGCAATGACCCGTGTGCATCTTTCTCCTGATATCAAGATGATTTCAATGCGTTCTTCATGTGTTAAGGACATTTTGTGAACTGTAAATAAGGAAACAATGATTAAAACGTTAGCATGAGTAAACGATACCTAACAGTGAAACACATGTAACATATCAGGCATGGGATAGTCACTTTCCACCGTTTCAGACTCCATTTTATGACTTCTCAGTACGTAATACTCACGCTGCCGAACGTCCCACTGCTGCCGTAAGTAATTGGCTATAACCCGAGAATGAATAAAGCTATGTTTAAAATGACAACGGCATTGTTTTTCTGGTGAAATTCTCTATCTGTTTGATATGTCACAGGACCACATTCCCATTTGAAATTTTGGAGTTGAATCCAAGATGGCGGCTTTCAAGATGGCCGCCATATTGGTGGCATAGCCTATAAAGTTGCCCCCTTCCCGTTCCTTGTGTGTAGGGACTCTGTTTCCTTGTTTGCTACTCCATTTGAATTTTATGACGCTGTTTCCGGACTTTTGGACCAACCTGTATATCGCTTTTTTAAATATTTTGAATATAACTGCACTACAGCAACGGCAACAGAACAGCAGGTTAACAGACAGTCAACCAGCTGCAATAAATGGTGGTTTTCAAATAACCTTTGCCATAGTTTCGACAGACTTAAACCCGTCTTCTTCAGAAGGACAAACAAACTTTACATTAACAGTCAGTCAGTAAAGGGAACTTCACGTGACCTGTGTCAGCAGGGTGTGCATGTCCATGTGTACATGTTAATGCCCATAAATCCAAGGGATTGTCACATAGTAAAACCAATCGCTTAAAATAACAGACCATGTTAATAGTTACAAACTACACATCAGTCGGCATGTAGCGATTGACATGGTCTGTTATTTTAGGAGACTGGTTCTATTGATGTGACGAGCCCTTACTTCTAATGGCTTTTATGTATAGGCATACAGACTGTTCCCGACACATGTCATTTGGAATTACCTTGGCAGGCCGGTGTGGTCGAGCGGTTCTAGACGCTTCAGTCTGGAACCGCGCGATCGCTACAGTCGCAGGTTCGAATCCTGCCTCGGGCATGGATGTGTGTGATGTGCTTAGGTTAGTTAGGTTTAAGTAGTTCTAAGTTCTAGGGGACTGATGACCTCAGATGTTAAGTCCCATAGTGTTCAGAGCCATTTGAACCATTTTGAATTAGCTTGACTGACTGACTGCTAATATAAAGAGTGTTTGTCCTTCTGAGGAAGACAGGTTTAAATCTCTTGAAACCACGGTAAAGGTTATTTGAACACCACCATTTATTCAACTGGTTGGCTGTCTATTACATCTATTATATAGTTTTTATCTTCACAAGCCTCTCGATTGGACTTAAATTATACTTCATTTGTATATATTTTTTTTCATTTGTAACAAATCAATGCCGTTTGATAACGTCTTTACTTACAAGAACGTTTCGTCACAGCAGTAACATACGGTAAATTAATTAATTAAGTTAGCTGTTATTCTTTTTAAACAATTGTTAGGCGAATCAGACAAGAAAAGAAATCTCTTTGTAATGTGATATGACTTCTTGGTGGCGTAGATATCTTGGTAAATCAGAACTGGAAGGTTCAGTTTCTTCACAGCGGATAAAAAAATTCAATTAATTATTTCTTATCAATAGTTTCATCAAACATTCCAAAAGCAGAAATGAGGGGAGAGCAGAAATCAAATGAAAGCAGAAGTAATGTGTTTTTGATCTGTACTACCCAGGGTAGTATTTCAATTTCTTCCTCAGTCAATGAAGGGAAGCGTCTATTTATTTTTCATTTTTCACTCCTAAGCCCCTGGAACCTCTCGTTGTATGTGCTGAGTATTTTTCGTCATTTATAATAAATGTTCAGTGTACACAAACAGCTGTCACAGTATGTGAAGGCAATTACATTAACAGACTAGTAACAGCCACAGAACGCGAGATCATCGGAATCTGAATGTAATAATACACTTTGCATTGACCGTGAGGAGGAGGACAGAAAATTTACTACGACAAAGCCGATACCGCCGACTAATTCGTGTGTGGCGGCATGACATGGCATTCGCGTAATTGCGCTGATTGTTCTGCATTCAGTGCGGGTAATGGCGAGCGCCGAAGCGATCACACACGTGTTCCGAATGCGACGGCGCCAATCGGCAATCGGTTTCGCTCGATAACGACCGCCGAATGCCCAAGTCCATAAACCTAATTCAGTTTTACGCTCGAGGAAACGCCCGGCGCTTATTTTGCGAGATTTTCGTAAACACTGCCCCGAAGAATATTAATCCGGTGGTCGGACCCCTGGCCGCTGCCAATAATCGCTGTGATACGGCTGTACCCGTCAGGGAGTGTCCGGTGTATTGAGGGAAACGTTGTGATGGGTGGCGCATTGATGGAAATCGATAATCAAGAGACGTAATATTGGCTGCTTGGCACTGACAACTACGCAGCGTTTATATCTGTGGCTATTCGAAATCAAGCCAGTGAAGCGGATATTTTCTTGGGTAGCCACTGGCGCGAAAAATCTGCAGTATAGTGGACTGCTACCTCACAGACAAGGTTTTTCAGTAAAACTGTGACACCGCTGTGGGATACAGAATTCGATTTTATTTTCCTTGCCATCTCCAATTCAGTGCACCAGGTACCTACACCGGGCCATATTTGTATTCGTAAACAGGAGACAATTCCAATAACCAATTATAACTTAAGAATTGAAAAATGTATTCTTTTCGAAAGATCCTGTTTAGCGTTGAAACTGATAATGCACAACTCAATTATGCCAGTTGTGTGTCACTTATATCATAATTATGCATGGAGATAAAATTATATCTAACAACTTAAAATGAACTAAGTAAGAGGAAAGCATCCAAGTTTTACGAGGTTAAACGTTCCGAACTTTCGAAGACCAGAATGTGATTAATAGAGTAGTATGTTTGGATTAGCAGAAGAATCTTTCGCTTCCTAATACAATGCGTCCATGAAGTCATGGTGTAGTTATGAACACTCATTGTGGCCAACAGAAAGGAAACGAAAGATTGAAACTTGCGGTACAATGGACAGCGCCGCAGAGAGTTTCTGTAGAATGATGTTTAATGACGTGCCCGAGCAGTCGATGACACAAAACAACAAACCGTGTAGCAGCAATGTATTACATCACGTCAGTCGACATATGGAGTGATCTGTGAATTGCTAAATATGAATCCGTGACTTATATTCAACGTCAGTATCGTCGAATCTACAACGAAAAGCCACAAGGCACAAATAAAGTTAACTGGTGGGATAAGCAGCCTACCAGCAGTTCGTTGGATAAACCATTTTCTGGTGAACATTTGGTAAGTGACGAGTCTGTTGAAGCCGTACGGAATACCTAAGGAACCCCAAAAATTGGCCCTGCATGTGTTAGAGAAAAAAAAACGGTTCATAAGGTTTTAAACAAACGTACCCTTTTAAGAGTTACAAATAGACTGAAGAATATGAATTTGTTAGAGACATTCTTAATGACATCTATGTAATGTACTATTTATGAGCAATGGAATCCAGAAAAAATGAACTTGAATTGGCCTTCCAACTATCAACATATAAATACAACAAAAAATCCCTTTCATGGGGGTCCAAAATTACACATTACAAGACAGTGATTAAGCCAGAAGCACTGTATGCAGCAAAAACACTAAACATGAATTTCAAAGGCCAAATAGAGAAACTTGAGCTAAAGGAAAGAAAAATTTTAAGAAAGATAGTAGGAGCAAAATTTCAAGACAATAAGATTATATACATCAAAAATGAAACTTTCTCACGAAAATTGAAAAACTTTCAGGTACTAAGCGAATAAGGAGGATAAATTTTTATGGTTATCCTCTCACAAAGAATTCCAACACATCAACAAAACAAATTTTTGACTTTTTCCGTAACCGGAAAACGAAATCCAACTGGTTTGAGGAAACTGAGGAAAACCTAGTAGAATTAAAGATTTCAGAAAATTCACTTATCGATCGAACAGCGAAATTAATTACTAAAGATGAAAACATAAGTTTCCAAGACAAATCTACGCAGAAGTCCAAGCCCTTCATCTCGGAAGAAAAGAGGAAAAGATGATCAGAAAGAATGAAGAAATGCTGGGCCCTAAGACAAGAACGACGCACAAAGAAATGATTGATCCAGCGTACCCCAAGGTGGGTGAAACGAAAGGAGAAGAAGAACTATTTATGAAGAAGGTTGTGATTAGCGATGAGGCTTATATACAATATCTTCAAAATACGATACGATACATTATTGGAGTGCCTGTGTTACTCAAAATTACGATGCAATGTTCCTTCGGGCATGCATATCCTAAGGAACATTATATCTTAATTCGGAATAACACAGACAATACAATATCGTATTTATACGCCAAGTGACTTTCAAGTAAAATTTATCCCCTGTACGGGAATATACAAAATAGATGTAATATCACAGATGGTAGACACATAGTTGATGACATATCGAAGTTCGCGTGTGGCCGAGAGACGTGCTCACACAGCCAAATGGCAAAGTGAACGCTTGCGACAAGCGGGAAACGTGGGTTCGAATCCCTGTCTGGCACAAATTCTCATTCCGGTCATTCCGTCATATAGCTGATGGCGGTCCCTATTCGCAACTGTGAATGCATTTCGTGTATCATGCTTTTGGTCATGTTCATATCAATGTCAGAATACGGACTTCTCAAAATACTCGTGCCAAACTGAGTACGAACGTAATACTCCTGAGGTGAGCGTGCGGTATGAACTGATGCATGATGAAGTCATAGGCCCATTCTTCTTTGCGGAGCAGACTGCGACATCAAACAACTACCTTGACATGTTGCAGTAGTATTTAGTGCCACAATTTCCAAATGTCATCTTTCAACAAGTCGGAGCTCCTCAACACTAATCTACCAATATTCTGGATACAAAATTGATCCAGCGGTGGATAGGAAGGGCTGATTTTAAGTCATGGCCACCATCATCCATGGGCCTAGCGCCATTAGACTTTTACTTGTGGTATTACGTGAAGCAATGTGTGTACAGTGAAAGTAACAATGGTATTAATCAATTAAATCAGAGAATTAAAGACGCTATTCACTCTGTTACACCAGATGTTCTTACCCGTGTGTGAGAAGGACTAGGGCAACATATGAAAGCTATATCGAACTGAGCTGAAAAGTTATGCATACTTTCAGACTTTTCCTTTCGTTTCCATCTAGTTTCCTATTTCTTATTTCATTGTTTTTCAGTGACCGATTAAAACAGCACCGTGAATTTATGGGCGCACTGTATTTCAGCCAGTGAAGCATTTTATCTAGGCAGCTGCCATTTTATTCATTCATTTGGTTTCGTTTGTGAAATCTGTATTTTACACATTGATTTACATTTTAGGCGACGATCCGAACGGGTAGTCCACCCCTAAACGACACAGGCTGGCATTGTTGATCAAACATCATTCATGATTCGAAACACTTGAATTCAGAGGAGTCATGCACGAAATATCGTTTGTCTGGGTTGACGGATTTTTTGTTTTACCATGCCGAATTTCAGATCTTGCTGATAAAGGCTCTTTACTGGGTATTAATACAGGTACAATAATTTTTGTAGTCCATTCTTGAGCAATTACGCTTTCCGACCACACTGCATTAAAGACCTATAACAATGTTTTGTGCTGCTATCGGTAATTTGGATATCATATGGGAATTTATTTGATCAATTCCTGCAGTCCTAACATTGAAGTACCGTTTCTAATACTTGAACTGTAAGATGTTTTTTAAATAATTCGCTTCATGCTTGCAATGCTATTTTCAATGTAATCACCTTCTGCTGATGGAGGGGCAATAACTGCGAAGTCTTCAATCCAATTGTTTAAAGATTTTGGCAGTCGAGGTTTACTGTCGATTCTTCTTTTCATTTACCATACCCTGAGATAAAGGTATTTGTTGTATTACTTCCACAGTATTTTGACCAGGAAAATTTATTTTGGAGCTTAAGAAATCTTTTAGATTTGCTATCCTCTTTCTTATAGTCATAAAAAATTTTTGCAACTGTTGTTGCGCTTGTGCTGTGTAAACGCTAATTTACGTGGAGTACACTCCACCGTAATACAGATGGAAATTTTAAATTTCTTGGACAGCCTTCTTGTGAGGAATGGAGACCGACGCTGCTTCACTTACCATATTTGCAAATTTACTGTAAGTACTACGGCATACTTCCGACAGGTTAAAAAATGTACTATATTCTATCTTTTAAAGTCTTTGGTAACTACTCCCGTTTGCCTTCCTTGCATTACATTAACTTGGAAGCTATAAACTGAGATTTCAATTGGAAAGTGACTGGAGACTATTGGATGCGAGTTAACTTTTCATTCATGTGTATCTGTAAGTGATTCTGAACGAACAGATAAATCAACAGCCCATTATTTTGGAGTGTGGCATTAGCAATATTGGTTTAATATAAATAAAGTCATCCATACGTTCCAAAATGGATTCTCTGTAGCTATCATTGATGATTTCACAGTGCTATGCAGAATTATGAACATTGAAGTCTCTGCATATTAAAATGGGTGATCTAACTGATTACATGATGACTATCATTTTGTTATGCCCGCCCGGCTTGCTGTGCCATCGAACGCGCTGCTTCCCAAGAGGGAAGGAGTGCCTGTCCTCGGCACGTATCCGCCCGACGGGTTAGTGTCGAGGTCCGGTGTGCCGGCCAGTCTGTGGATGGTTTTTAAGGCGCTTTTGCACCTCCCTCGGCGAATGCGAGCTGGTTCTCCTTATTCTGCCTCAGTTACACTATGTCTCCATGTTACACTGTCTTTACGTACGCATAAACCATAATTACTCTACCACTCAAACATTTGGAGTTACACTCGTCTGCTATGAGACGTTTCCGCGGGGGAGGGGGGGGGTGGCGTGGAGGGGGGGGGGGGGGGTCGGGGTCCACTGAGGGACGAACCGCTCAACCACCCTGGGTTCGCTGTGGGGCGGCGGGGTGGTGGGTGGACTGCTGAGGCCTTTTGTGGGGTTGTGAACCACTGAGGGCCAAGACGGGACGAAGCCTCTCCGTCGTTTTTAGGTCCCCGGTTTAGTACACAATACACTCACACCATTCTCTTATTGTTATTTAATTTGCCGGTGGACAACACACTGAGCTTATAGTTAAAACTTGCGATGATATATGCTTCTACCGCTTGGAAATTACGTATATTGGTAAAACTGTATACTGTATAGCACAAGCAGCAGAGGATCTTATTAACAAAGCTACGTCTCCCTTTCCGTCATTTCTGTCTTGGCGAAGAACATTGTGCTCTTTAAATTTAATATTTCACTCCGTTTTGAATCGCGTTTCACGTACTGCAATGATCTTGACTTTTCAAAAAACGTTCATGCTCTAAAGACCCCATGTTTGAGCTTTCTGAGTAGCCATTCCCCAGCAAAGTTTTCTTTAAATTTACTTATTTCTCTTTATTACTATAAAACACTTGAAACTCCTGTTGTACAGCTAATGAGACCATCCATTCTGTGTCCCATGACTGGGCTTGTCTTACAAGTCCAGGAACAACGTTCACAAGTGTTTGTCTTTCAAGTGTCTTGCTTGGCACGTCTGAAGAAGAAATACTGACTAAGCTTATTTCCTTCTGATGAGGAAATTTACGATATTGTGGGAAATAAGGATTTGCTGTAGTTGGTCGTAATGGTAGTTTTCTTGGAAGACTAACGACTGGGAATCGTGGTACAGTAGAAGTTACTGGAAGTTTTACGTGCTGCTGTAGCTGCTTGTATGTTGTGATCATGTGTTGTGCTTTGTTAGGCTGGGATAAGCTTGCCCGTCTTCTCTTGGCCACTGACCTGTCGCAGCTTTCAAGTAAGGTGTGCGAGTCAGCAGATTCTTAGCCTCCATGTATGGAATTTTGAACTTGGCAGAAGTTTTCTTTATATGTTTCTGCTTCTCATACTCAGGGGATGTCTTATCCACTGATCTGTTATTCCCTTTTGGATTTTAGCACTCATCGGACGGATGGTTATCACCACAATTGTTAAAACATTTCTGACAACGACATTGAGTTATAACATGGTCGGAACCTAGGCAGTTGAAACATGGTCTGAATGATGTTACAAATGCTCTGTCTTGACACCTTATCCCATATACGCTTACCTAATCAGACAAGTTTTGGAAATCAAAGGTCAAAAAGAATGACCAAGAATTCGCCCTTAAAAGATGCTTAGTTATGCTTCTGATGCTGAGCACTTTCATTCGTGATTCTTCATCAGTAATGTTCAGTTCCACATTACGAATTACACTGCGCCGGGATAGTCTGTGAGCTGGAATGCAGGCCAATAACTGAAGCTGCGAAGTGGTTTACAGCTTGCACGAAGTAAGATCTGTTCTGATTCCGTTCTCCCTATAGATTTGATGCTTTTTATATGCCTTCGGCAGTCTGGTTCTGCTTGAAAAAATTATTTTTTCCCATCGGGTGCACGTTTCCAACAATTCCGGCTTTTCACTGTACGTCCGTGTAGATGGATCCGATGAATCGACTTTGTATCAATTGTCCTTGAATTTCATATACACACACCATGGATCTTTCATTCCAACTCAATCAGCGCTACTGACCATAGGAAGCGTTAAGATTGTTTTTACACTGGTTTTGGTTTCGTTAAGCAAAGCGGTATAACCGGTATCTGTTTCCAAAGAGTGTTCCAGGTTATTGTAATGTAATACTTGTAAATGAAGCCATTTCTCCAGTTTTATTCAGTAATTTCTTTGATTTTGCCTGCCGCTTATCTTTTCTTTCCCAGCTCATCATGTAAAAGTTTAGTTTTCAGCTTACAATTTGTGGTGTCGTCATCCACCTGCCAGGACTCGTTGTCTTCATTCTGGTTATTTAAGTCCACAGCCTCACTTCCTGCTGCCTACTACGGCTGCTGTGTTGCCAATTCGTCCCTGTTCAGCCGTAGTTCCGAATGGCCACCTTCACCGTAATGTTCGCTGTCCATCACACCAATGTTCGCTAAGGGGTGTGAAAGATCACAACGAACACTACTGAACACTGCAACGGGCGTTAAAAGTTGAAAACTTATTTTACAAAACGAGAAAATAGAGCGATGTGGACAGTTCTTTCAGTTTACGTTGCTAGATCAGAGATGGACTCCCACAAATATTCTTTACCTAATGTAAGCGTATGAGTTACTTGCATATTGGGAAATAAATTATATCTTAGCTTAGTGATTTTTTTTTCTGAACTCAATAACATTCACTGCCAATTACATGCCTGAAGCTGCAACTTGCGTTGAATAATATATTTTTCGATCTCTGCTTTTCTTGTATATGCGCTATATGTAAACTGAATGTGTTATAGACACCGACAAACGTAACGAGTTGGTTTATGGCAAGGATAATGTTCTGATACAACGTTAATTATGAAACAAAATAAGAAATAATATCATTAGTTTATTAATTCCTGTATCTTCACCATTTCATACATGTATATGGTTTCGGTAAATGGTAGCGTGCGGACGTATGTTTGGGTCAATCGTACCTGCATTGTTAAAATGTGTATATCAACCACACGTTGAAATTGTTATAAAAGGTTAATAGAAAAGAAAACTTTATTTGCGCATTTAATACGTCCCCTCCTATCTGTTCATCATTTCAAAATGGATCAAAAGGCTCTGAGCACTATGCGACTCAACTTCTGAGGTCATCAGTCGCCTAGAACTTAGAACTAATTAAACCGAACTAACCTAAGGACATCACACACATCCATGCCCGAGGCAGGATTCGAACCTGCGACCGTAGCGGTCACGCGGTTCCAGACTGAAGCGCCTTTAACCGCACGGCCACACCGGCCGGCGCTGTTCATCATTTCACTCACCGCCAAGATCCTGCATTCCGAGGTTCGGAGCAAGCAAGAAGAATGTACACGACATCTACATCTACATCTACGTCTACATGGACACTCTGCAAATCACATTTAAGTGCTTGTCAGGGTGTTCATCGAACCACCATCACAGTTCTCTATTATTCCCATCTCGTATAGCGAGCGGAAAGAATGAACACCTATATCTTTCCGTAACAGCTCTGATTTCCCTTATTTTAACTTGGTGATCGTTCCGCCCTATGTAGGTCGGTGTCAACAAAATATTTTCACATTCGGAGGAGAAAGTTGGTGATTGGAATTTCGTGAGAAGATTCCGTCGCAACGTAAAACGCCTTTCTTTTAGTGATTTCCAGCCCAAAGCCTGTATCATTTCTGTGACACTTTCCCCCATATTTCGCGACAATACAAAACGTGCTGCCGTTCTTCGAAGATTTTCGATGTACTCTGTCAGTTATACCTGATAAGGATCCCACACCGCGCAGCAGTATTCTAAAAGAGGACGGACAAGCGTAGTGTAGGCAGTCTCCTTAGTAGGTCTGTTACATTTTGTAAGTGTCCTGCGAATAAAACGCGCCCTTTGGTTAGCCTTCCCCACAACATTTTCTGTGTGTTCTTGCCAATTTAAGTTGTTCGTAATTGTAATACCTAGGTATTTAGTTGAATTTACGGCTTTTAGATTATACTGATTTATCGTGAAACCGATGTTTAATGAGTTCCTTTTAGCACTCGTGTGGATGACCTCACACTTTTCGTTATTTAGGTTCAACTGCCACTTTTCGCACCATTCAGATAGTTTTTTTCTAAGTCGTTTTGCCTTTTGTTTTGATCTTCTGATGACTTTATTAGTCGATAAACGACAGCGTCATCTGCAAACAACCGAAGACGGTGCTCAGGTTGTCTCCCAAATCGTTTATACAGATAAGAAACAGCAAAGGCCCTACAACACTACCTTGGGGAGCGCCTGAAATCGCTTCTGTTTTACTCGATGACTTTCCGTTAGTTACTACGCACTGTGACCTCTCTGACAGGAAATCGCAAATCCAGTCACATTACTGAGACGATATTCCATAAGCACCCAATTTTACTACGAGCCTCTTGTGTGGTACAGTGTCAAAAGCCTTCCGGAAATCCAGGAATACGGATTCGATCTGAAATCCCTTGTCAATACCACTCAGCACTGGAGGAGTGATCCTGCATCGACATTGTCACAATCACGACTAAAGACAATGGAATTAATATGAACTCGTACGTAACACAAATTATGACCTTGAATTTATTGATACTGAAGGTCTGTTGATATTGGTATCAGTTAAAGTTCACCCAGGCTTGTGTACAGATTCATAAATTACCGTCAAATTCCTTTCAACTATTCTTTCCAATGACTTTTTCCAATTATACAAACAATTATTGAACAATTTACATTCCCGCCTGCGACGCCTATTCAATGGCGAACGTTTAAAGGAAAGCGGCGAGCGAATATGACTAGACCTTTCAATTGTTGAGATAAAAATTTTTGAGAGAAATGATTCATGTCATTCTTACAAGAAACTAATGAAACTTTCATTGTATTTGTTACATGTCCACGAGATAGCGAATGACAAAAACACTGAAGGAGCAAATTAAATTTAAATTCTGTGTACAAGGGAGATGAGCCGGGAATGCTGATTTGAGCGGTAAAGGTAGGAAGCTGCTACGCTATGTGCTTCTATTGATGCACTTCGCGCCGTCTCTTCCAGTTAATATCCTTCACAAAAAGTGCATTTCTACAGAAAAGACGAAAATTTGTACAAAGTCTCATTAAAGTGCAAGATAAGTCATTCTAATTCTATAAGACTGTGTCAGATAATAATCCGGTCCATTAGTGAATACGCAACTAAACCTGCTTTGATTGAACAGTACCGAAACATACAAAATTTCATTATAAAAATTATTCACAAATTTTTTAAAAAAACTATTCACAATGGAGTCAACGGAAACGGCCATTGTTGAAAATTCATTACAAAATACAATATGTCAAGATGTCAGAAATCGGAGTTTGGCAACAGATGGATGTAACGCGTCAACTCGTAACTGGCCGATGTCAACCAAATCGACTAGGTAGGCGTTCCACTGTCAAAAAACGATGACACTGCTAATATAACTAATCATGATGTCATTTTTATGACCCTCGATGAGAATTTCTCAGTTCTGACCGGCAAACATTTTTTCAAATAGTGAAACTGAAGGGCGCGACTGCGAAACTTCCTTTGATTACTTGCTAACGACATCGCGAAAGCAAGAACAAGGAACAGGTTGTAAAAGCAACGTAAATACTAGTTAGACACACAGTGTGATACGACTCATTCAACAAATAACACAACGGTTTACAAAACAACAGGAATCTCAGGAAAGTGTAAGACAACAACTTAAGGGTATATGACAATAGTTAACACAACAAAATCATGCATTTAACAACAAAATCATGCATTTAACGATTTCAAGAATATTAGTCAGCAGTTCAGTGAGGTGAGCAAAACTATACACACTGAATTATCTGACGAATATCCGGAAAGTTGACAGAGCTAGGTAAACAACTAAAACCAGATATAGTATCCGACATATTACGCAATATAAATATAACGGAAAAGGTACAGCCGGTGAGTTGCAAAACCTCAGTGAAGCATATTCCCAAATTCAGGAGACGCAATCCCAAGCGGATGCGTTGCTAAAAAATGTGACAAAACCAGTGAGCGAACTGCAAGTTGTGTGCAAAAACTTACCTACAAAAGTACAAAAGTTAAATCTACGAGTAAACCAGTTAAGTTTAGAGTCAAAATTTGACAAAAATCAGAGAGATAAGATACGTGCTGATGTAAAGGAAATAGCTGAAAAAGCTGAAGCCGGGATGCTGGCTGAAGGTAGCACACTTGCTGAAAAGCTAGTGTCAGAGTGCAGAGTGCAAAATTTATGTAGATACAGTAGAAGCTCTAAGAGCGAAAGAAAGTCAATTTCTAGCTAAAATAGATTCATTTTTAAAGGAAGCAGAGGAAAGGTAACGAGGCAGTACTGCTAAAACTACTGGCATTCCAAAACAACATTCGACACAAAACAGACCCAATCTTTCAGAGAAGTTATTATCACTGGTTACCCACAATACGTGACTAGTCCTTAGAAGGGAAACAGCGAAGGTTGCTGAATGCAAAAACACTTGTAGGCAGCTGTACCTGTCGAGCAAGCCCAACTGCTCTGTGCTACGCCACAAGCGAACATAATCACGCCTGTCGCTGACAATACAGCGTGTTTTTCAGCATTACTTGCAGGAGAGGAATTACTTAGTCATACAAAATGTCAAGTATTTACCTCTGAAGGGAAAAGAACAGCCGGCCGCGGTGGCCGGACGGTTCTAGGCGCTTCAGTCCGGAACCGCGCGACTGCTACGGTCGCAGGTTCGAATCCTGCCTCGGGCGTGGATGTGTGTGATGTCCTTAAGTTAGCTAGGTTTAAGTAGTTCTAAGTTCTATGGGACTGGTGACCTCAGACGTTAAGTCCCATAGTGCTCAGAGCCATTTGGAAAAGAACAAACCCCATGTGCTTTATCAGAGCATGGGCCGAAGCCCAGAAAATTAGGTTTGTTGTTGGATGCACACAGAGTGACGTTCTGCTATGGGTTACGGATATGGCGGAACGTTACCATTACTATGAACAGTTTAAAAGAGCCTCACTGGATAAGTATTGGTCTCAGGCCGTATAAGAGGGGCTCAGACGTGAAGTATTCAACCCAGATCCATTCAATAGCAAACATGGAAGATCAAGGGACTATTTTCAAAAATATTTGAATAAAACCAGGTACTGGACGAACCTGGTATCCTAAGCAGACGTGCTGAAAATTTTAAAAAGCTGTCTTCCTTCCTACAGGAAGGAAAAACTCAATACCCTGCCGAAACATGACACCGAATACTTTCTGTCCATAGATTTGATACGAAGAGAGACCAGTGCAACCCAAGCCTCTTAATATGTATATAGTTCCACAGAGATTTACGGCCCAACAACTGAACAACGGATTCATAATACAGCACGGATTGCAACCTTACCGCACACAGACCTATGGAAACAATAATGATAATAACAATGGCAATGGCAAAAGCTGTAAATTAGAGGACTGATATAAAAGAAATGGGCAAAAATTTAACAGAACCAACTATAAGGGGCAGGTAGAGTATGGCCAGCCTGTACAGCACATACGGACAGAAGCTACAGGGAATAATCAGCCGATCGCTTGGCAAACACAAAACAATACCAGACAATCGAATAATCCACATACAGCGGAATTCGGCCAGCAGATTAATGAATAATGCCTAACAAAACGCAAAGGCAAAGAGAATTTGAGTCGAGAGCCTCACAGTATCCTAATTGGCGTAATCAAACACCAACAGTCCATATAGTAGAAGTTACGCCTAACCCAGAGGCCGATGCCACCGCAAAGCCAGAAAACTTGAACTGGTTACAGGAGGCCCCCGTTCTGTGACCTGGGAGGAGAGTGGTGACACGAGCTTGATCGACAATTGCTTTATCAGATACGATCAAGGTAGTGATGTGAAATACGATGTGTATCAAAGTAATGAACGTACACAAGTAAACTTAACACAGGGCGCGGTACAAGCTACTATTAAAGCCAAAATATTTGACCCTGATGTAGGCACTGTGCTTGATGCGGGTGCTACGACTAATTTGATGTCACAGGGATTCTTTAAAGAACTGAAGAAACATTGGTATATACCCACACCGCCAGTACAAAATTGCAAGGTACAAACTGACCAATTAGGACAGTTTTCCGTACAATGCAAGTTTTTGATAGAAGAGAAATTAATAGTTGATTGTTTAATCAGTAAGGATACATTTAGGACATCTCAAGTACAAACTGATATAGGAAAGGGTCAATGTCATTTCACTGTAAATAATCAATTATTTGCAATAGACCTAATCAGGGGAAGTACTGATAGATGTAAAACTGCAGTTACTCACGACTTTGAGATTTACTTGGTTAATCCAATAGTTATCTTTGTCAATACATACAACCATCACTTTCCCCTTATTGTAGTCCTATTTTGGCTGTGAGTAAGCCAGATGGCAAGATGCGCTTGTTTCTCGATGAAGGTAACATTAATCAGATTATTATACTGGTTGAAACGCGTCCAGACAATTTAGAGGAACAGCTTATGTAATTCCATAATGATAAATTTCTTACTACAGTCGACCTCAAGTCCTCATATTAGCAAATAAAACTACGTGAAGAAAGTCAGAAATATACCACCTTTGTAAGTGGCGGCAGGAGTTCCGAATTTCAAGTATTACCATTTGTATTGAATGTAAGTGTAGGTGTATTTATTTCTACTCTGGAAAAAGACCCAGTGTTAGGGTAAAGGTAATTGTGAATGGCCTTTTAGACGCCACACCCTCTTGGGTAGAACACTTAAGATTAATTGAACAAGTATTTAGCCGCTTTCCCGATCATAGAGTTACAGCAAATCTCAAGAAATCTAATTTCAGACAAGAAAAGGTAAAATTTTTAGGACACATAATCTGTTCGGAATGCATACTGCCAGATCATTAAAAACTTGGTGCCATTGGGAACTGTCATGTTCCTCAAAACAAGAGGCAATCATAGGCATACATAGGCCGAATCTCATTTTTCAGAAAAATTCATCCCTAACCATCTTATGAACACTGATGCTTTACTCAATTTTCTCCGGAAAAATGCACCTTGGTTATGGGACAAGCAATGTCAAACTGATTTCTAAGTCATCATGCAAGCCTTATTAAATGCTAATATTTTATCTCAACAAGACATAAATAAGAATTGTTGTTTATGCTTCTCAAGGTCTGGGTGAAAGCCTTTTTCAAATGGTAGAAGAAGAGGGAAAATGCATCCCTAAAGTAATTAGCTTCACCAGCCGCACTTTATCTCAAGCTGAAATTTCTTATTCAGTTACAGAGTTGGAGGGTTTGGCTGTAATTTAGTCCTTCAAAAATTTTGAATATTTTCCTTGGGCTAAACACACAAAGGTATACTGTGACCAATAGTACCTGTCGTTTTTGTTAACTTGTAAATTGCTACACCAACGGATAGACAGGTGGTGTATGTATCTTCAAGAATTAGATTTTGAAATAATGTACAAAAAAGGAAACCAGAACATAATAGCTGATGCTCTTTCTCGATTACCACAAGGCTTAAAGAGATTTAACGATCTTTTAGAGCAGGAAGGTGAAATAAGAGCTACGTTGATGGAAGACAAAATGCTCCGACCATAAAATGTCCACATGTGTAAACACACAGAGTAATTACAGCAGGAAGAGACACATTGGAGTAAGGCAAGAGTTAAACTAATGCAAAACATTGATTAAAAGCTAAAACGGGTTTTCATTATTCAAAGAAGGTGTTCCCGAACGAGAACAAGAGCATGTGTGTTTGCCAGAGGAACATGTGGATAACTTCATCTTATACACACACAATACTTGAGGCCAAAATGTCCTGACAAAATAGATAAATATTATTTCCCCAACCCTAGACGAAGAGTACAATAGGTGGTAAGGAAGTGTATTGTCTGCCAGAAAACAAAACATTCTAATATCACCAAAATGATTGAACTACATCCCACTGTGGCTAAACAAGCTCTAGAAAAGGTATCGCTGGATGTGGCTGGACCCTATCCCAATGGCTAGGGAGGGTGTGGGGGGGGGGGGGGGAGGGTAAAGTATGTAGTAGATCTGTGTGATATTTTCACGTAATACGTGAAACTGTATGGTGTACAGAACATTATTGTCAGATCAATGATAAGACAAATCAAAGAGGATTATTTTGCAAGAGCAGGAAAACCGGAAGTTATGTTAACAGATAATGCCTCATATTTTGTTCGATGTTAATGGAAGGAGTTTGTAGATTCCAACCAAATGAAGTACATTTTAGTATCCAAATTTCCTCTCCCGAAGCATCCCCCATAGAAAGGGTGTTTAAGGTATTCAACATGTTTGTGAGGACCTATATACCTCGTAAACATTTCGAGTGGAATGAATATACCACTCCTTTTTTACAAGTTGTTAACAACCTTACCCATACATCGAATGGATTGAGCTGATGTTCAGTTGAAAAGAAGTAGACGAGTGGGAGAAACCTTTGCCCAAGATACCGATACCGGAATTAGCACTGGAGGACAAATTACGACAAGCATCAATCAACCTTGAAACCTGGGCTAAATATAGGAAAGTAATTTATGAGAGAAAGCTGAAATATACAAGAGTGTTTTATGTGGGTCAAAAGGTGTTGCTTAGAACGCATTCCAAGCCCACAAAAATTTGAAAACTGAACCGCAGATGGCAACTGCTATACATCGGACCATACATAATTACTACAATTCCCCACCGGGAGTATACAAATTGGTACACACAAACACGGGTAAAGACAAGGGCTTTATCCACACCAAGCATTAAGAACATTTATATATTGAAGAAGGGCTATATACCCTCTAATTTGTATAAATGCATCATAACATCAAATTTAGGCTGCTGGAATTTATGATGTTAGTTGTTAATGGAAATTTATGTTTGCGGTCCTTCCTATATGTCAAATGTGTAAACGATAAAAAGAGTGGTTTTAAAAAGGAAGAAATTTACTTTTATGTGTCTAGAGACTACCATAATCTAAATACAATATTTCGCCTTACACGTAGCCCAGCTGTAAACAACTAAACGAACTTGTGAAACGCACGGTAGCGCGCAATACTATACACAACTCGCCGAGACGTCAGTGGCATCAGAGCGATGCAGCGCACGCGCACTGGGGAGCCAGCTAGTCAACAAACCACAAGGTCGTGCGCGCCAGACAGGCACAGCTGGATGTGTTGGAGCACCCCAAAGAAACAAGCCTGATAAGCTACAGCCCGAACTAACATTTGTAAAGCCTAGTTAATAAACAGGGACAAAAAAGAGATCCTATACTATGGCCACGACTATCTACACAATACCCACATATAAAGATAAGCTAAGGGATTATACACACAGGAAAGGGGTGGTAAACTACGAGATATTTACTTATGCTACGCTGCTATAAAATTATATTTATATATGCACATTAATTACAATTTTAAGTATTGAAAGTTCACGCACTAATTATACTTGATGGACGAGAAAAGTCTTGCTGCAGGTAAACAAGCGAGTACAGTATAAGTAGCAAACTGAATAAGGGGTCGCACCACGCCCCTAATACACTTTATCTTATAGATTTATAAGGTGAGTAGAGATGCACACGTAACATTAAATAAGTTTTGTGATAGCGCAACTGAACACTGAAGTGAATGAATACATGGCTGAATATATGAAAAAGGTATTAGTAACCATCAACCACTATAAAATTACCTATGAAGATCTAGTTTTAAGTTCGTATTAATTTTTTTTTTCCATGGAACGATGCATTTACATGTCCTGAAGTGAAGAAAGATAAATGCTTGTAGAGTGGTAGGTACCATATAACCACAAGAAAGAACTGCACCGCCAGTAAAAGTAGTTGTAAATTTATGACGCGTATCTATATGACAGTGTGAAAGTATGTGAAGACGAAAACAGTTGCAGTACGTCACATATCAAGATGTTATACTAAGGTTGAGTGCTACCGGGTCGAAACCTAACTACTGTGAGGGTCGACTACCCATGAAAGGGTGAAACACCTGAACTACATTGAAATTTTTATGCACGTTTGTTATTAATGGAAACACTGTTTTATGGTCATTATACGTAACATATCGTATTGATGATACAACTCTGTAAACCTTAGCACATGAAATAATTATCCTTTATGCAATGAAAATTACAAATAAATGGTGAACTGCACTTTTAAACACTGAATAAGTATTTGATACGATTGGTATTGTCAGATTTACGTTTGTAAACAAGAAGCTATTTTGTTCTTGGGATCACAGTTAAGTCTATTAACAGGACGTAACTGAGCACATAAATGACTTTCCATGGAATTTCCTCAACCCTTCCTATAGAATGCTTGAAAGTCGAGGCCATGCGTAGTTATCTGAGTGGATCGTAGTATATATTGTAGCGACTTTTGTTTGCTTCTTTCATTCTCTTGAATTGATAAATATGCTCTGACAAGAAGCCATTGTAAACTGAAATGAAATGTATATCAATTTATGCCATGAATGAAAACAGAATCCATTATTGTTTGAATGTTATATGAATAATGTATAATCAAACGAGAGTAAAATGTGTACTCATACAACTGAAATCGAATAATGTAGCGGAAAACAAAACCACAAGCAATGACACTATATATAAAAAAGTGGAGAGGATATGTTACAGACTACAATGCATATAAGTGACGATAATGGCGTGTCAGCAAATAACTAGGATAAGTGTATGTTGGAATTATATTTGTATTATATTATGTTACGTGTACAGTATGTGGAATGGACACAACAGAAACTTTATATAATGCAACTGTATGGATGATGCTCAAAAACAAAGCGCAGAAACATACGAAACTTGGCTCCAAAGTGTTAAGTGTTCGTGTGTTAAAAAATACGTGGGTGCGTGTGTGGGAAACTAAAATTTGCAATACTTAATGTAACACGAACTTCCTGTGCTCGACAATGCTGTAAAAGCAACAACGAACGTAAGTTGTCTGCAGATGTCGGATGTACGACTGGTCTCCTCACTGGAAAAGTGAGAGTGACGAGGTGAAATAAATTCCTTGGCCACTGATATGGAAACCAGCTGTCACCGCATCGAAGATTTCACAAAGGATCACGCCGCTGAACACGAGCTTCACGAATTTGTGCAGTGAAAGCTGTTGTAAACGCACGACACGGACACTTTCTCCTCGTACAGAACATGTGAGCACAAACAGATGTTGCACTGCACGCGCTTACTTCGCAAGCTAAACACTGGGCAGATGCTAACTGACGACAGTGGATTTATGCGGATACAGCAAACATTTCGTTAGAAGAAAAAAGTTATATATGTACGTGTTGAAAGAAACTGACATGCCCATATAAATTGATAACCATTCAGGATAACTCCAATAACCGAAAATAAAGGCTATGCCCCTACCGGCCAGGATTGCCAACCCTCAAGGCGAGTATGACGTCAGTTCACAGTGGATGGGGGGGGGGGGTGGTGGAGGGGGGGGGGAACTTAAGTCGAATCATATTATTTTTCGTTACTTTCTTTTGTTGTATATGACCTTTATGTAAACTGAATGGGTCATAGACACCGACAAAGGTAAATTAACGAGTTGTTTTGTGGCAAGCATAATGTTTGATACATCGTTAAATATCTGTATGAAACAAAATAAGAAATACGCTCTTCAGTTTAATTCCTGTATCTTGACCATTTGGTTTCGGAAAGTGGTAGAGTGCGGACGTATACTTGGATCTGTCGTACTAGCATTGTTAGAAACGTGTATATCAACCACACATTAAAAGTGTTATAAAAGGTTATTAGAAAAGCAAAATTCATTCGCACATTTAAGATGTCCACTCCTATCTATTCATCATTGCACTCCCTTCCTAGATCCAGCTTTAAGAGGTTCGGATCAGGCAAGAGGAATGTACACGATATCCGGAGGAGCGATACTGCATCAACATCAAGAGTGAAGACAATGGAATTACTGTGAAGCCTTACGTAACACAAATTATGTTTATTGACCTTGAATTTATTGATACTGAAGGTCTGTTGATATTTGGTATCAGTTAAAGTTCACCTAGGCTTGTGTACAGTTTCATAAATTACCTTCAAACTTCTTTCAATTATTCTTCCAATCAATTTTTCCAATTATTCAAGTAATTTTTAACAATTTACACACCCTTCACACAGTACCTATTCAAACTGACATGACGAATACTAAAATGTGTCAATGTTTATACTAGCACGAAGCTATCAGTTAAATAATTGATTAACTCATAATATAAGAATACTTCTTCCTGATTTTATCTGAATATTTTGCTATCGGGCTCCGTTATAAACCTAGCAACTACAGGTTGCTTAAAATAGATGGGAATTTCTAACGTCGGAAAGAAGTAACTTTGAAGCACTGTATCTATTATTTCTAGTTTGATATTATTAGATCGCTGAAACGGTATTTCATTAAACGCAATTACCTATTAAATTGGCATATTTTCATTATCTAGCGTCTGTATCGTAAAAAATACAAGGTAAGAGTGATTATAAAATTATGAGAGATAATATTCCTTTCCTTTTTTGTTAATCCCACAAGAAAGAAAGAGGGTGAATGCTAGCATGCCTTTCTGGGATCCGTGATATTCTCAGTGCACACGTTCCCTTTCACGACTTACGAGATACTACATACTGCACAGTGGTTTGTTTAGAGTGTTTGTGCTGACTGCAGTGCAACACTGAGCACATCGTTCTGAAACGGCGGAAGGACCACTGGAACGTATGTAAGTGTATTTAAAACTTCTTGATAAGAGGCGGGAACGCAGTTGTGTGATTTGTTTAATTATAAATAACAGAGCCCTTGGGTGCAAGGATAACCTTCAATTTCTTCATTGCTTTATTTATTTCGGGGCTACCACCCGCACGTCAGTTGCAACTTGCACAGATAGCGTATTTCAAAGTCTTCGCTGTGACCCTCTTAGGGTGGCGGACCACGTAATGTGGAACAACTTTCGTTAGAAAAAAATGTTCTATGATGGTTGCCGGCGACGCTATGCGTCCTTTAGTATTCGCTGGCCCTGGGACGACGAGATTTCACCGATCTAGCGGGATCTACTAACCAACTGTTCTGCATACTATCTATCCCTGTTCACTGAGCGATTTTCAAAAAATGTTCAAATGTGTGTGAAATCTTATGGGACTTAACTGCTAAGGTCATCAGTCCCTAAGCTTACACACTACTTAACCTAAATTATCCTAAGGACAAACACACACACACACACACACACGTGTCCGAGGGAGGACTCGAACCTCCGCCGGGACCAACCGCACAGTCCATGACTGCAGCGCCTCATACCACTCGGCTAATCAAGTGCGGAGCGATTTTCAACATGCGTACCTTAAGGAAGGGTGTTTCTAAGCGGCGTAAGGTATTTTAGAGCAAATCAGGAGCTTTAATTTCGCTGGGTCTATTCCCTTTCATGTAGAGGGGACGACTGCAAAGCACCAGTTACAGACGCACCGCAGAGAACCTACACCCTAGAGTCTGTCAAGAGGATAACCAATACAGAAGGACGCCTAGGATCCTTCGGAAGCATCACCGAATATGATGTATCTAATAAAAGTTTTTCTACAGAACATGATTTTTCACCTCCAGATGTTTGACGCGAAGGCTTTGAAACGCACTGATTACAATTAATCAATGTTATCAGAGGCGGTCAAAACGTTTTGGTTTGAGGGAGGTTGCTACCACTCCGATGCGAGTGTATAAGCACCGATATGTAGGTAAGGGATTACTGTGGCATCTGTGTCTTTCCGAAGTGGGTGCGGTAAATGCGGAAACTTGAACCATGGCGACGTTATTACCAAATGCGTCCAAACAGCACTAACGTTATTCTTTTCTGGCTGCCGAAGAACAAATATCCGTAGACATCCAACAGATCCATCAGAGGATGTAGAATGTGTATGGGGCAGCATGTCTACTTAAAACCACCGTGTGGGATGGTGCGCCAGGTGTGGTGCTGCTGCCTGATGTCAACGCACGTCCACTTATCGCAGATGTAATGCAGAAATTAAGCCAACAAATGTTGGAGACACTCGAGCATTCACCCTATAGTCTTGCTCTACCCTTCCTCTTAGCACACCTTAGGTCACTTAAAAAAGGATTTGAATGGTCGATGATTCCAGTCGGACGAGGATGTCCGGCAGGCAGTTACGCACTTGTTCACGCACCAGGTCACAGTGTTTTACCAAACAGATAGCTTCAACCTGGTGTGTGTCTGTGAGGTGATTGCTTCAGTGCTCACAGCAATTTTGCCTGCTTGGCATTTCGATTCTGGACTGTGCAACCTTCGAACTGAATCTTTTTGAACTCTCCTTATAGGTTTAATTTCCACAGGATCCCAATTTGTTGTCTTCACCGATCAGCAGTATGTGCGAAACAATGTGTATACAACGCCAAACACCTCTACGGTCGGAACCAGTCGGGTGGCAACGTTACGGTTAGTTTCCTGTGCGGTTTGTTTGTGAAAGGTGCCGAGTTTCTGTGGGAAAGGATTTGTCATAGAATCTGTGTGGTACTTATCTTCCCCCGATAGAGCATCTGATGAGCTATACCGACATTCACTCGTTATTCTGAAAGTTGCTGTTTTGATGTCAATATTCTTGACGCTGGTATTATGAGAAACCTGAACTCTCGTTCTTCCAAGAAACATCCTTAAATAGCAAGTGCTACAGATGAGGCCATGTTATACCATGGTAAAATGTCTTTCTGTATATTTTCATACATAGTCCTTCTTACACCCTTTCTGCACTAACAACTTTTTTGACAAGAAAAACATCGTATATGTTCCCTGAAGGTTACGACGTCAATAAACAATATCACATGTTGATGTGGGTGATGCTAACCTGTCAAACATCAGGCTGGTACCATAAGACACTGACACATACATGCCCGGTTTGGGATTTGGTGTCGATGTTTTTTCCTTATATTGCGTAATACACTTTTCCTATATTTCAGTACGAACAGGAGAAAAAGTAGTGATACGTCGTTTATCATGGGTTACAGAATATAAGATATAAGAGTTCGCTCTCAAAGGATTCATACTTAAGTGTATTGGGAGTTTGCTCTCCGAAGACATTTCTTCATGGAAACGAACTGTTGGCCTTGCTTTGGTACTTGTTCTAACTAGTAATTAAAGTAACAGAAAAAACATATTCGGATGTAAATGCAACTCTGCACACTTACCTACTGTCTGTGAGTATGTAAATAATTAGCGATCTATTACGATGTGTACCGACCTATATTAAAACGACTGGACGGAAAAGAAATTGTGGTGTGGCGCTGGTGTTATAGCTACGCAGCAAGTCTACAACCAGTCACATCAACCTTTTGTGTGAAATTTAACCAAGACAAATTTCCATAACTTGAATGCAAGGGACACTGACGTTTACAACAATGAACTAGGAGATGTTGACTTTTCCTTATGTTTTCGAATGCTAGAAATAGCTGATAGGTGGGACGGATGTGCACACAATCTTTAAAGTAGTTGAAAATATTTTCTCATAATATTCAAGGTCTTCTGGCTTAAGACATTGAAAATATTAACTGATATTTAATGGTATTTATTCCAGGAAGTGTCGTAAAGCATAAATTCAGCGTTTATAATCCTGAGCCCTTTCTTTTACTTCTTCTCAGTGTTAAGTGTCTTTTTTCTTAAATATTTTGATTATTATTCATTCCTTGTGCAATTTCTATCATATATCTTGAATTATTTCTAAACCTTGTGAATTAAATGTGACAACTGAACCAGCCTGGAAAAAATTGTCAATGTATCTCGTAAATTTAATTTTTATTGTACAGACTAATGGCTGTGTGGTGCAGCAGCGCCCAAACCCAAATAAAATGATCTTTGCTTATCAGTTGTGAGAGACACAGGGCTACAACAGTGTCTTTCATGTTATCTGCCGCGATACAGTATGTAATGGGCATATTGTCAAGGAGCATTGTGAAGGCCTTGGAGAAGTCCAGGTTCATGTATGTACAGAGATACAATCACTTTAGAGACTCTGAAAATGGCGTTATTAAGGGTTCTAATGTGGCCAGACGGTCGAATGATGCAATACTCACGTATGTGGGGCGTTCGGACCTGACTGCGACTCAATTTACGACAGAATGGCGATGTAACGGAAACCATAGAACTGTTGAACTTTCTGTTCGACGCATTCTGGCCCCGCGTATGGAGGTCAGCCTTATTTTGCCCCGGCCGCATTGCAGCCACTCCAAATCCCCACCTGCTATTCCCAGGAACCGCTAATTGACTCAGTACTACACAACGAGTCATCCCGTAACATTGGATGGAGGCTAGATAACCTTCGGCTCCTGAGTCACCATCACAAGCGTGGTCTCCGTTAACTTTAAATCACAGACTGCTGCTTCTAGGTTGGTGTCGTACCTGGGTAGCATTTGAACTGGGTGTAGTTAACCTAAAGCAGCTTAATACGCTGTTGAGTGGTAGGGATGGGCCAGAAGAGTAAGAAAGCACTGTTCACTGTTGAAAACACGCATAATCTTTTATTGAAATAAAAGTCAACAACCTTATGACAAATGTTCAAAAGTGCACATTCCGGGAAGAGATGGGCAACATATTACTACCGCCCACATATATCTCGCGTAATGATCACAACGAAAAGATCCGAGAAATTAGAGCAAATACGGAGACTTACAAGCAGTCGTTCTTCCCACGCACAATTCGTGAATGGAACAGGGAAGGGGGGATCAGATAGTGGTACAATAAATACCCTCCGCCACACACCGTAAGGTGGCTCGCGGAGTATAGATGTAGATGTAGATGTAGATGTGTGAAATCTTATGGGACTTCAACTGATAAGGTCATCAGTCCCTAAGATTACACACTACTTAACCTAAATTCTCCTAAGGACAAACACACACACCCATGCCTGAGGGAGGACTCGAACCTCCGCCGGGACCAGCCGCACAGTCCATGACTGCATCGCCTAGACCGCTTGGCTAATCCCGCGAGGCCAACCTTATGACGTTAGTGAAATAACTTCTAAAAACAAGTAAGAAATTAAACAGCTTGTCGAATATTATGAGGAAATAAGATTAGCACTTGGTGCCAGCAAAGGATCTATTAAGCAATCAAGAAACCAAACAAAGTGTGATAAGGTCATCAGTCCCTAAGATTACACACTACTTAACCTAAATTCTCCTAAGGACAAACACACACACCCATGTTTGAAGTTAGGGAAGCTGCATATTAAAAATCAAAATCTTCAAATTTACAAAATTGTTCAATTGTCTTTTAAGTATAATATCTTAAACGATTGCAGCAAATTTCGTGACAACAGTAACAACTCCAACAATGCATCATGTCTGTTGATAACATAAATTCAGAACCACGATGCAATTCAGTGCCGCCATAGGCGGGATAATCCGACGACAGGGTGGACGGTGTGAATTTGGCACCCACGGGTGTGCTGATGAATGGGACAGGTGTTTTACAACTTGAACAACAGATTAAGAACCAACCTTACCAAAGTAATAACGGTTCACTGCTTTACAAAGGGCGGTACATATTTCGTTATATTGCCATTTAAGAGCCAAGCATAAGTAAATAAAAAATAAACCATCTACCCAATCAGCGAATATGCTGACAGGCAACAAAGAAAGCACTTAACAACTGGGTAACACCCTGATTACAGGAATGAGGAAACCGAAAAAATTTAACTGGCAAGGAGTTACTTGTAGACTAGTAATTAGGCAGCAGGAACAGTCATTACACACTATTTTGAAACGAAAGAAAATTCAGACTCACTTACTTTTAACATGCTTTGTAGTAAGGTACTAGCTATAAGTAGTGAATTGGCCAGCTTTTAACAACGTACACTCCACTATTTCAAATAGCTAAGCCACCGACTCTCAGACGTCAACTTGGTTTAACAATCTGCCCGTAACAACTGCAGGTAGAAAAGTAAATTCATTTTGTAGCAGAATTTACCTCAGAAAATCTCAGGGCTGGCCAACTAACAGCCCCACTAAGATACTTCACAAATACTTAACAAAAATGATTACAGTGAAACACTCTGATTAAATTAGACTCACCTCTCTAAAATGTTTTACAAATGCTTAACTGAAATAATTAGAATGAAAAGGCCCTCTGATTAAATTAGACTGACTACAATAAAACGTTTTGCAAGTGCTCAACTAAAATGATTACAGTGAAAAGGCACTCTGATTACATTAGACTTCACTGTTTCTAAAATGAAGAACAATATACAGCTCAACCCTCTACATGGTGCACGGTAAGCCATTCGAAATGTGACCAATTTAAACAAGTAGTTCTCAATAACGTAACTCCACTAGTTCTGAGACACAGACCATGCAACTTTCATGTATTTCATAAACAGTTGTGATTAATGAAACAGAGTTGCTTTCATTAAGGTAAAATTAAGACCTGTCAGAGGGAACCCCCATAAACAGCAAACACAGAAGACCTTCCAGGATGGAAAAAGTGGTCGCAGTACTATGACTTAAATGGAACAAGGCGGAGAAACCATAGAAAGTCACACCAAAAATATTTGATGAATCGGTAGCGAAGTGGCACTCAAAATCTCCAGAAACTCAGCACAGCCAAATATCTAGAGTCATCATCACCACAGCCAACCAAAAGTCCCATCTTTGCGGGATGAGGTCTGTGCTCAGCAAAAGCCTTTAACTATCGCCTCAGAAAGTGGAGGTAAACTGGCGTCGCAGCCCCACAATAGCTCCTTCCAATTCGACCCAAAAATTCCAACTGTCAACCTTCGTGTCGGTAAAAGCTCCTCTCGTGGAGATCGTGCCCGGCATTGCTCAGCATGCATAGCTGAAGACTTAATTCGCGTCATTTTCAGTGAAGGATCCCTATTCTGATATACCTCGAATGACAGCCTCTGCAAGAATGATTGGGCGCAGCGGAGGCAATTTTTTAATGATACTGTTTGTTTTTTAAATAAAAATCACCTTTCCTTGCTGCACTGCATTTTATTTGTTCCAGACGTATCATGAGTGGTATCTAAAATGAAACAGTTTTGATTTGATATGTATTATTTATTGATTATAAAATTGTTCAAGTCTCGTTTTCATGTAAATAAATGATTACTTACAGATCTTCGCGTTTTTGGTTAGCATATGCCTCTCCTCTCATCGGTTCACATGCTGGAGGTCACACTACACCAATGTTTACGAAACATAAGCATGTTTTCAGGTTCCAAACTTTTTTCTTCCCACTTTTCACTATCAGTCGTCTGTCATTAATTATATAGCTTTAATCGAAAACTAAGATTTGGAGATGTATCTGTTGTCAGTTCACTACGTGTCTTATCCTGTTTGCTTTGTCTGCGTACATGCTGAAAACTAAAGTCTATTCATTTCTGTTAGTTTCTCTCTCTGTCTGATTCTGTGTGTGATAATAATAATAATAGCACCCAATCCCTTTCCAGTCATTTGTCCAAGAACCTGTCCACAAAACATTTAAACCAAAACTCAAATCAGCTGACAGTTATTACATTCATGTTCAACATTCTACAACTCGCACTGAATAACCACGAACAACACAACTCCATACAAAAAAATCAATTCATGTACACTATGTGATCAAAAGTATCCGGACACCCCCACGAACATACGTTTTTCATGATAGGTGCATTGTGCCTTCACCTGCTGTCAGCTACTTCATATCAGCGATCGTAGTAGTCATTAGACATCGTGAAAGAACGGAATGGGGCGCTCCGCGGAACTCATGGACTTCGAACGTAATCAGGTGATTGGGTTTTACTTGTGTCATAGGTCTGTACACGAGATTTCAACACTGCTAAACATCCCTAGGTCCACTGTTCCCGATGTTATAGTGAAGTGGAAACATGAAGGGTCACGTACAGCACGAAAGTGTACAAGCCCATCTCGTCTATTGACTGACAGAGACTGCAGACTGTTGAAGAGGCTCGTAACGTGAAATAAGCAGATATCTATCCAGGCCACCACACAGACATTCCAAACTGCATCAGGATCCATTGCAAGTACAATGACAGTTAGGCGGGTCGTAAGAAAACGGGACTTCATGGTCGAGCGGCTGCTCATTAGCCACACATCACGCCGGTAAATGCCAAACGACGCCTTGCTAAGTGTAAGGAGCAATTGAACAGTGGAAAAACGTTGTATGGAATGACGAATCGCGGTACACAATGAGGCGACCCGATGGCAGGGTGTGGGTATGGCGAATGCCCGGTGAATGTCATCTGTCAGCGTGTGTAGTGCCAACAGTAAAATTCAGAGGCGGTGGTATTATGGTGTGGTGTTTTTCACGGAGGGGACTTGCAATCCTCGTGCGTTTGCGTGGCACTACCACAGCACAGGCCTACATTGATGTTTTAAACATCTTCTTGCTTCCCATTGTTGAAGAGCAATTCGGGGATGGCGATTGCATCTTTCAACACGATCGAGCACCTGTTCATAATGGACGGCCTGTGGCGGACTGGTTACGCGACAATAACATCCCTGTAATGGATTGGTCTGCACAGAGTCCTGACCTGAACCCTATACAACACCTTTGGGATGTTTTGGAACGCCGACTTCGTGCCAGGCCTCGCCGACCGACATCGATACCTCTCCTCAGTGCAACACTGCGTGAAGAACGGGCTGTCATTCCCCAAAAGCCTTCCAGCACCTGATGGAACGTACGCCTGCGACAGTGGAAGCTGTCACTAAGGCTAAAGGTTGGCCAACAAAATATTTAAATCCAGCATTACCGATGGAGAGCGCCATAAACTTGTAAGTCATTTTCAACCAGGTGTCCGGATGCTTTTGATCACCATATATTCTCTCTCTCTCCTTCTCTCTCTCTCTCTCTCTTTCTGCCCCCCCCCCTCTCTCTCTCTCTCTCTCTCTCTCTCACTCACACGCACACACTCACACACACACACACACACACACACACACACACAGAGGAAAAGAGAGAGAGAGAGCGAAACTAAAGGAAATGAATAGACAGTAGTTTTCAGTATACACTTAGTCAGTTTGGCAACATGTACCTAAGTAAACCAAACACGATAAGACACATAGTGAACTCACGATAGATACATCTCGAAATCGCAGTTTTCGATTAAATCTCTATAATTAGGACAGAAGACTGCTAGTGCATCATAACAATAAGGGCAAACAACGTGAAAAGTGGGAAGAAAAAAGTTTGGAACATGAAAACATACTTACGTTTTGCTATCAGAGCTGTAGTACGATCTCAAGCTCGTGACCAAATGAGAGGAAACGCAGACGGCAATTAAAAACGCGAAGAACTATCCCACTGATTAGGCCCTACATTGAAAATGGAGAACGCGCCTAGAGAAATAAAATATAATGCAGCAAGAAACCGCAGTTCTTATTTACAAAACAAATATTTCTGTGCTTGTTGCAGAGGATAGCTAAGGAATTATTTTAATTAGACATACAGGATCATCCTTTGAAGTATGGGGTGGCAGCTATTGAGTAGCGATCCAGAGAATGCTGCCGGGACAGCAGTACGTCACATATGTAAGTAGTCTGTTTAGGTTTTTATATTGGTAACGCCATAGCGCTCTGTATGAAAATCACTGGCTGTGCTGTGTGCAGTCTGTGGCTGGGTGGCATTGTTGTAATATTCGCTATTGTAGTGTTGGGCGGTTGGCTGTTGGCGGCGCGTAGCGTTGCGCAGTTGGAGGTGAGCCGCCAGCAGTGGTGGATGTGGGGACAGAGATGGCAGAGTTTTGAGAGCGGATGATCTGGACGTGTGTCCATCAGAGACAGTAAATTTGTAAGACTGGATGTTATGAACTGATATATATATAATGACTTTTGAACACTATTAAGGTAAATATATTGTTTGTTCTTTATCAAAATCTTTCATTTGCTAACTATACCTATCAGTAGTTAGTGGCTTCAGTAGTTAGAATCTTTTATTTAGCTGGCAGTAGTGGCGCTAGCTGTATTGCAGTAGTTCGAGTAACGCAGATTTTTGTGAGGTAAGTGATTCATGAAAGGTATAGGTTATTGTTAGTCAGGGCCATTCTTTTGTAGGGATTTTTAAAAGTCAGACTGCGTTGCGCTGAAAATATTGTGTGTCAGTTTAAGCACAGTCATTTATAATTTTTCTAAGGGGACGTTTCATATGCCGACCTTTAGCCGAGGATACCTCACTCGAATCTTCTGATTTTTTCTTGCAGTTTCTGTAATTAGTGTAGCTATTGTTTATTGCTAGCGCGTAATTATAGAGAGAATTTCCTTTGTAGTTGTTGATTTTCATTGTTGTACAGTAAAACAGTTGTGGCATGCATGTAGATTTGCACCAAGTATTTCGCAGCTGCGCTTGCAATTAACGAGATATTATTTTCAGTGCTATGTTAATGTGTTTTCTTATTTTGCTCTTCAAATTGTGCTTTCTGTGTTGTAGTGTGAAATACTGTGACAATAATGGCGTGTGAAAAACGTAATACTGGGCTCCAAAGTAAACTGAGAAATGACAGTGAAGACGAAAGCAGTGTGTTGCCGCCACCGTGTAATGAAATAATTAATGTTCAAACTAGTAATTTGGTAATTGTGCATTGGGAAATGGAGTGGGCTGCAAATAATGGTGTAGACAGTGAAACAATTAGTGAACAGGGAAGCATTAGCGATCGATCGGTCGGTTACAGCTCGCCTCAGGAATCCGAAATGACAGGACACAATCTCGCAAATACTGTAGATTCAGGTTTTGCGTCCTCACCGTTTTCTCAAATAAGTCAAGACACATTTTCAGCTTGTTAAAATGTGAATGTTGCCGGTGCAAATTCACTGCCGCAAAGCACTGAAGAACATGTTTCAGACACCAGTACATTGTTATTACAATTAATACAACAAAGGGGACAAAAGCATCAAAAGTTAGACACAATGGAACAAAATCTTCAAAAGTTAGACACAATGGAACAAAATCTTCAAAAGTTAGGCACGATGGAACAAAATCAGAGACAAACACAGCAACAGCTTCAAAAGTTAGACACAAGACTTGAACAAACACGTGAAGATTTAACTACTGAGTTACATAACATCGAATCGAAATGTCAAAGAGTCTGTAATGACGTAAAAACACAAATTTGTGAGCATTTTCAACCTATTTTTTCGCGGCATCAAAATACATTTCAGAATCACGAAGCAGCCATCAAAGAACTGCAAACTATTGTTCATGAAAATCACGAGACCTTGCAGGCTAAAATTGACTCAGTTGCATCTACCGACTCGGTTATGCTACTTGCAAAAACTCAGGAAAACTTAAAGGACATAGTAGATACTCTGAAAATTGGTTCAGAAAGACACATGGAGGAAATTAGTTCATTATCAGAGAAAGTAGTCGAACTTTCGGATCAGCTAAATAATTTATCTACGAAGGTAGATGATAATCTCAATGACACAAGACCGGTAGTCTTTAATAATACAGAAGAGTACGAGAAAATTAGGAAATTCAAACAAAATCAGAATCAAATTAATACGCAACACCAAAGAGAAATCCGGGAAGTACAAGATCAGTTGACACAGGTAATACAAGAATTACATATTTCAGAGGACAGTCGCACTCCAATACAGGAAGAGGGACATAGAAATACGGAACAGCCACAAAATAATAACACAGGGCACTTCGGAAATTATGAATGAAATTGGCAAGGTACACCGAATTTTGAGATGGAACCGCCGAAACGACGTAACAATGACCGACATGCGACTCGCCGACATGATGATTTTGACTATAAGCTGTTCATTACTACACGTAAATTCAAAACATTTAAGAATTCTGGCAACGACATTCATCCACAAGCATGGCTTCATCAATTCTCTCATTGTTTTCCTCCCAACTGGTCATTGGAGCACAGGTTAGAATTTATGTGTGGCTACTTAGAGAATGAACCAGCTGTGAGAATGCGTTCAGTCATTCACGATTGTCACAGTGAAGGAGGATTTTATCATGCATTCCTCTCAGCATATTGGTCTCAAGCTACACAAGACCGAGTAAAACGTAGCATCATAATGATGAAACATTTCGAACAATCTGAATTTTCCAGTCCTGTGAAATATTTTGAAGACATTTTGCACAAGAATCAGTACCTGTCAAACCCATACTGCCCCTCAGAACTCATCCGCATTTGCTTAATCAAATTACCTGAACATTTACGACATATTATTTTGGTAGGGCGTTGCAAAGACGACACTGAAGCTTTTCAGGGACTGTTACAAGAATTGGAAATTGACACTGACAATTGCGGGCCGCGAAAACAGGAACATAACAGTAGTTACAGGTCACATCCGTCACAATTCCGCAATGACAGAAATAATAACTGGACACGACAAGGCTATTCTTACAACGCAAATCGTGACCAAATCAGACACCACCTGTATGAGAACCATTGGCAGAATAATAGTTACAGAGAAAGATCGCATTTCCGTAGTAACGAATATGACAGAGATAACCATAGAAACAGACAATATGGGAACCAAAACAATTATTATCAAGAGAGACAGAATCACTTCAGACACAACGGTCCTCCGCGCAGTTACGACTCAGGGAGAAGTTCTCCACCACGTGACCGACAAGAAATTAATTACAGAAATTACCGACATGACGACAGACGATATAATCGTAACGACAGACCGGAATTTCATCAGAACTGGCGAGATTCAAACAGGGCAGGGCCTTCTCGTCAAGGTGAATTTGTAGAAGTTAGGTCTCCTAATCCTAGTAACGACGCGCGTCAACAAAGAGACAGACAATGACTCGCACTGCAGGCAGCCACGTGCGCCGGCCGGCTCAGAGAAAAATAACATTTACGCTAACCTTGAGAAAAATTCCAGTATTCTTTAGTGATGTATACCACATGATAATTGCGTTCAAGTTGAAACTCGAAGTACTAGGAAGAGTAAAGGATTGCACCACATTTCACACGTAAAACCGTTTATTGAGAGATAATATGTTTTTTAATTTAGTCTTTGCTATAAAATTTTTCACTTCACGTTACTAGTACTCTTTGTCACACTTAGAAACTGTTAACATGCAACTATGTTTTAAAGTTATCCAGTCAAGAACCTAGGGAACTTATTTAGACAAGTAATTACAAATGCATCGTTATAGTGAACAGAGGACACAGTGTTACTGTGTGTGTACATTCTTGCTTGTTAGTTGCACGATTACATAACGACTATAAGTCTTACATACTTAGAACATATACTGCTAATGAGATCTTAATGCAACATTTTGGTTTACTTGAAATGACGTTCCTTATTTGATGTACATTCTGTGAGATTAAAGATGACTTAGCATTTGGTTTCTTTGACAGCTACACGATTATATCACGACGCAACTAATGTGTGACACAATTTACATTGTTGCTTTTATGCTGTATCTGTTTTATATCCGCACAGTTTTTCTGAATTCTTCTGGAAAGTAAAACATGTTTTAGTAGTAACTTTTGTGGTATAGCTACAATGTGACAGCATTTTTCGTAGCACAACAATACGTTACAGTACAGTACTTTCTTGATCACGGTAATGTACGTAATAAGTACGATATCTATACGCATAGCATTTCACTTTTGTTTATCATGAGGTAAGTACATTGACTTCTACAGAGCTTTGCTTACGGACGACTCTGATTACTACACTTAGCACATTTTTACCATTAAGTGGTGACAGAGATGATCTCACAACAAGACGCACAGCTTAGCGCTGCAGTACGCGTATTTGAGTGATTAATTTTGTGCTTAAAACATTTATTTTTAAAGATTTTTGATTTACAATGATACAAAGGTTTTCTGTAACACATTTCATTCCATTGCTGTAATCTGTAACACCTGAGGGTATAATTACATTAATCCTCAGGGGGGTACACGCTTACTTTGTGTACCATGTGTTTCGCAAGCATAATGAGCCCTAGCTAATATGCTATTTGCTTACTCAACTTTACACATCGGTACCATATTTCTCTAAAACATAAAATACACAGCTATCTGATCATTTGACTGAGAGAGACAAACATTTATTTTACTACGTCAGTGACACATTTTTCTGCAATTACACATTTGGATAACTTCACAAATATGAAATTGTATTTTGTCTGTACTTTGTGAACTGTTCATATTTTTTTTGGAACCATTGTGATACTATGAGAGCTTTGAATGATATATTTGGTATGGGATCACGATTTTTGAAGTAGGATTGAGGTAGATGACACTATTGAAATGAACAGAGAGTTTTTTTAGGTTTTGAAATTATTGCAGGAAGCTACGACGTTTTTGAGAATTGGCTGAGTTTTTATGATGTTATTATTATGATGACAATGTGTATTATGCTGTTGACATATGTTTATGATCAATAAGCTGATGCTATATGAGGAATTTGATTATGCTGCATATTTATTATGATGAAATATTCAAGAAGTGTCGACGAATATGTATATGTGTAACAAGGTATGGAATAATGAGTAGTCGTTAAGGACTCTGACTTGTGAAAAAGGATGTTGGAAACCAAGAATCGTACTTTAAGAGTTATGAAATGTGTGTAAATGCATGAACGTATCACAATGCTGATGAACATTTTTTGGACACTGTTATATTTATAAGATTTTGTTTCTACAGATTTGCAACGCAAATATTTCGCCCTGTGAAATTTTATTTGTATCAAACTGTCACTGCAGCGGAAACTGATGTCATAAATATTTCGGTAAGGAAGGTAGGTCACCTTGATGTAATGCACTGTAAGCACCCAGCTGCGCGACGGTCACCTGGAGAAAAGCCATTAGTATGTGCCTTTCAGAGGCACAAGTGGAGAAAAAAAGAGGCCATTATCCCCGCTATTGACATTTCTTTGTAGAAAGCATCGCAAATAGGACACACTCAAACCTGGAAACATATGATTACACTGTGGAGCTCTTAATTTATGATATTTACTAAAATGCCTAATGAAATAATGAGAAACATTTTACATCTATTGTCTTTCTAGTTGAGAGATTGCTCATTTTGTTTAATATCTAGTTTCTAGATGCACTGCAGCACTGGTTAAAATAAAATTTAATAGATGTACTAATATAGTTATTTTATGCCTACAGATCCAGTAAATAATAATTTTATGATCTACTTCCAAAAAAATGAGGAGCACAAAAAAACATTTCCCCTCACAGGAATTGCATACTTAATTTTTGTCAATGACTGCGTAACTTTTGAGTAGTGTAAGTTAAGGTGATGCATCATTCTAGTGTTAAGATCTGACATAGGTATTAGACATTTCATATCTTTACTGTATTATTTTTTCTGCTTGAGCTTTGCCATGTTTAGGTATAAGTTATAGCATTTGCTGCTGCTGTTTGCCAGGCATAGTGCTATTAAATTTCACTTTGTATTACTCTGTTAAGCCAGTTTTACTACTGATTTATTTTTCTTTTTGCTGCACATTGGCTCATATTAGTTGTAATGTTGCATTTGCTCTCCTAATTTAGATATAATGCTGCTTGCTTTGTCAATTTACATTTTTTTGTCATTCCTGTTTGTGTTAATTTGTTGTGTGTTGCTGCATTGTCTCGTCCCTTAGTATATATATCTGAGCTCAATAGATTTAAGTTACCTTAAGAGGGGGTAGACTAAATAAGAAACTAACTATGAAAAATAGGGAAAGAATGCATTGAGAAGTTACACGAAAAAGATTTGGGCAAAAATGAGTATTGTACAATGAGAAATATTTACTTAACAGGGTTAAATAGGATTTTTTTTCAGGAGCAAATGTTGAAATAAGAGGAAAGATCTGTGGAATGAAGTTTTGGGTTGGACTGCAGTACCAAATGTTACACTGAAAACGAACCCTGTCCTTTCCTTTTCTGTTATTCCGCTATGTGTTTGTGTACCCTTGCGAATTTTGTTTTTCCTGTCTTTATGTGTTTAGCTAATAAGATTTATGTTGTAGAATTTTTCTAGTACTAAGCTACGTTCACTATGATGAGGAATACTGTTATCCTCAAATATAATTTGCATTTATAATATGTTATTTACTTTGTGAAGATGTTTGGACATTATTTATTCTGTTTTACTTTAATGCTCACATGTGAAGTTAATGTTTCGAAAGTTATTCTGAACTTTAATGTATTTATTTATGTCATAATTCCTGTAACACTGATGTATGTGCTTATTTCTATTCGTTTGTAAAGCCTGTATTACTGCAAATGTTATCTGTATTATTATGTTTTTTAATAATGTTTTCTGTACCTTTATGATTGTATTCTCATGTTATAAAATTGTAATTGACACCGGTTCATCAAATTAAGCAACTTTTAAGCATTCATTTCAGTGCACACATTTCTGTTGGTCATAGTATTTGCACAATATGTGAGAAGTTGGGACTGTTAGTGTTTGCACGTGTGTTGATAATTCAGCAAGGGACTGGTAAACAGCATTGCTGCTTCTAAGGACAATTCCAAAAACTTTGTGAGTACACATGTGGTGGTTTGTGGACTTGCTATATTGCCTGCAAGACTTTTCGATGGTGCCTACAAGGACTGCAGTTGGTCTGCACCTTTGATGACCCACCAATACCAATATATCTACAAGGACTGCAGTGGGTCTGCACCTCTGGTGGCCCACCAATGCCATACTCTCTACCAGTACTACAGTGGGTCTGCTCTGTGATGACCTACCTACCAATATTCTTAAAAACTTCGACTGACTCAGCGGTGGGTTTGCTCTGTTGTGGCCCATTACCTGTCTGCATGTGAAGAGTCAGCACTGTCTTTCCATTGGAAGGACAACACTGCTTCTTCAAGACTGCATGGAAATCCACTACTTCCGTGTGCATTTTCTTTTACTGCTCAGACTTTGAGAAAAAACTGCAATTTTACTGTGATGAATGATCAGGACTGTCTTTATGGACAAATATTTATTGGCCAGTGCCCAAAACAATTTGTAAAATTTTTTGTGGGGAGCATGGGGGCTATGTAGGTAGGCTGTTTAGGTTTTTATATTGGTAACGCCATAGCGCTCTGTATGAAAATCACTGGCTGTGCTGTGTGCAGTCTGTGGTTGGGTGGCACTGTTGTAATATTCGCTATTGTAGTGTTGGGCGGTTGGCTGTTAGCGGCACGTAGCGTTGCGCAGTTGGAGGTGAGCCGCCAGCAGTGGTGGATGTGGGGAGAGAGATGGAAGAGTTTTGAGAGCGGATGATCTGGAAGTGTGTCCATCAGAGTCAGTAAATTTGTAAGACTGGATCTCATGAACTGAAATATATATTATGACTTTTGAACACTGTTAAGGTAAATGCATTGTTTGTTCTTTATCAAAATCTTTCATTTGCTAACTAGGCCTATCAGTAGTTAGTGACTTCAGTAGTTAGTATCTTTTATTTAACTGGCAGTAGTGGCGCTCGCTGTATTGCAGTAGTTCGAGTAACAAAGATTTTTGTGAGGTAAGTGATTCATGAAAGGTGTAGGTTGTTGTTAGTCAGGGCCATTCTTTTGTAGGGATTTTTGAAAGTCAGACTGCGTTGCGCTGAAAATATTATGTGTCAGTTTAGTGTTGATCAGAAAAGGTAAAGAGCGAAAGGTCTGGGTACGTTCAGTTCTGCTCAGCTGTTTGAAAATAAAATAATGGTAAGAGGTTTATCAGCACAGTAATTCATTAATTTTTCTTAGGGGACGTTTCACATAGATCCCGCATCCTCATGCGATACCAACCATGAGACACTTTCACCATTCCATATTTCAAGAGGATATCGCCCGTCCCTCCTGGATAGGCATTCTGCAATCCATCTATATCATGTTGACCCTTTCAGACCTCAATTTTTTTCTGGAGGAAGTAAATTTTTTCTTTATGTGGCAATGGTCTTAGGTGATATTTTAAAATGATTTTTAGATGCAAGATTTATACAGAAATACGTATCCTTTTTCAAAATATGGCGCATACACTTCACGTAGTTTTATAGACTAAGTTAAGTAATTACAAAATACTCTCTATTGCAAGAAACATTGAAATAATCGTTCAGTAATTACATGCAAAATAACAACAACAATATTCGACTATACAGTGGAATATCGCGAACCGACCACATCCGTGTATTCTGGTGGCAACGAGTTGCTACGCACTGCTACATTTACTTTCTGATATTTTCGTAGATGTGTCTAACAGTTGGCACCACTTGCGCATGATCAAAGGCTGGAGAATCAGAAATATGTACCTCATGTTTCCAAAGGGAAAAAATATTTCTGTTGCAGCAAAGGCATAATTAAAGTTAACGTACATAGCTGTACCCGAGAGAGTCTGAAAGGTTTAAGGCTCTTACTTGATCAGCAATCAGTAACCAACAGAAATTGTGTGCGGTAAGCTCGAACATCCATACCAGCGACAGTGTCCAAAACATCGACAGTTATTTACAACAGTTGTAGTATTGTGCGTTGTATGTCAGCAATCGCTTTAAAATCCCTAGTGTACTTTTGCTGGAAACTGAGACGCCTCTTTGTTTAAAGAATTCATTATACAAACTTTAAAATCATTAGCGACACTAGTCGGATGCCTGTTAATAATCACTTTTATGTCTTGACACTGCAGATGTGGATATTTATTTACCATAGAAGATGAAAAGAGAACGAGGCATTTCGTCGGGCGGAGATCTACGCGTCATTTAAGTGAGTATTTCCAAAACAAAAACAGAAATCTGGTATTGGTGATGCCACTTTATTAATAAATCAAAGGCAATGCCGGAAAACGACAGAATTACAGAGTTCAACGTACATTAAGATCAGCGGGCTATAACAGGAACCAAAACGTAGTTTTTGTGGTTTGTAGATTTACGGCTGTTTATTCAGCCATCAAATGGAACCTGCAAAATTACTACCGCTGACTAGAACAAAACGTCACGTGCCATAACTCGATTTCCCAGAAAATTCGCTCAGTGGAAGAGGAGTCATAATAAGCGAACACGTGTGTCAGCTTATCTATAGATACTCGAGCGTTTCCGAGAAAACGGCGGTCAACATTTTCCAGGTACTTTATCCGCCTTTGTGCAGGCAACTAGTTCAGCAGAAGTGGTGGCACAGTAGCTAATGTCGTCGCTTCACACATTATGCCCCGTGTTCGAAACTCTATCATTACTTTTACTTTTGTTTTTCATTTATCTACCCATTCCCGCATGAGGTTGCTACATTAATGTTTCACATTGAATATCAAAATAGCGTTGTCCTTAAATTTACTAATTGCATGCCTGGTTAATTAATTTAAAAATAAATTAATGAGAAAACTATTTGAAATTATTTTTGATGGAAGTCCTGTAGTGTATCTTGATTCATTATTAATCGCAACCGCCATTTTTCGGTAAACTGAACAGTTATGTGCGGTTTGCCGTAAAATTATTGCCAATGCGTGTAATCTTCACCAATATTAACGACGCATATTTTTCGAGCGAGATTCATTCGAAAAATGTTGTGGCATGCCTGCATTTCCGCGATGCGCGCTGTGCTCGGAATTTCTATGTTTCGAATGTTCCTATGCTCGGTATCATCCAAGTGAATACAGCAAATTTACCAGAAGAATAAACGTAAGAGTAAATTATAGGAGTTAATATGATATTTGATATAAGAATGAAATATAAGAGTTGGAGAACTTAAAAAGATAGGAAAGAATGAAAGCGAAATGCAGACATGTATTACAGTATATAGTAAGTGTAGGACACCTGTTGTCAAACCCAGTCATAATTTCAAAATTAATATAATGACCTTGCTTTTCCTAATTCCATAAAACATTTATTTAGTAACATTCTACGGACAAGGTTAGGGAAATGAAAAATAAATAAAATAAAAACAATATCAGGTTTCCAACACGGGTCCCAGAAAGTGAGAAGCCATGACATTAGAAACTGCGCCACCATTTCGGCTGAGATATCTAAATCAGAAACGGTCGAGAAACTACGGATAAGCCAATACACGTATTCGCCTACTTTTGACTCTTCTTCCACTGAGCGAAGTTCGTGGGAAAGCAGTTTATGGCACTTACCGTGTTCTCCTCATAAGACTTACTGTAGCTTCAGTGAGACACAGATTCCACAGCTGTACTCTGTAATAAAATATGTACTATATTGAATAATTTTGTAATCAAAAGTGATTTTAATGCATTGTAGGGCGCATGACTACTTTTATGTCAAAAGTATCTGCAACCAGGAATTATTGTATAAAGAACATAAGGTTCAAGTACTATGGAAGTTAACATATTAGGTCATCAGTCCCCTGGACTTAGAACTACTTATTCCTAACTAACCTAAGGACATCACACACATCCATGCCCAAGGCAGGATTTGAACCTGCGACTGTAGCAGCAACGCGGCTCCGGACTAAAGGCCCTAGAACCGGTCGGCCACAACGGCCAGCAGAACATATGGGCACCACTTGCAGACGCCTATTACGCTCATGTTTCACTCCTTATGGGTTATTGTTGCTGATACCGTCAGCATCAGATCAACAGTGGTACATGCAAACTAAATATGGATACCGTACCATTTTACATGTGGTCTTTGGTCACTTGACTAGCATTCGGTGTGTGCTCAGATGCAAGCCCTCATCTAACATGCAGCAAGAAATTGTGAATTCTTAAGAATTCAAAATAAAACTAAACACATGTCACATCATGTAGAGTCAAAAGTTGAAAATTCCTGTTAGTTGTACGGTAAATACCAGTTTAATAAGTAATGATGTGTTAAAGTAATAGTTTATAAGAAACTGAACTGTGGTAATATAAATTTAGGTAACCATTTTCCTGGAAAATATGAGTGCAATCAAATCTGAAACTGAGACTATTTGATAACAGTTGTTCGAAGTAACTGAGGAAAGTAGTAGCCTCCTCAGATTAGCAGTTTTTTCCCTAGTTTACTAGTTCATGTTTAGCTGGCGCGATTACAAATTATTTAAAGCATCATAGTGACAATTTATAATACCTTATAATACATAATTTCTCCATTAGAGTATAAAACTGTTTAACCGCAGATAATACGAGAAAAATTAATCAATGGAAAAAGGAAACTCAACGCATGATTGAACAGCCACTGTGATCACTAGAGCACAGACCACGTATCATGCAATGTGTGGTATTCCGAAATTGCTTAAGGTAAACATCAGCAAATTATATCTCTTGAGGGACAAATGTATTCCAGTTCACAGAAGAGAATTGTAACATAAGTGATCCACAAAACTACCGTCTAATATCAGTGACATACATACTGTTGAACAATCGTCGAGTGTACTCAAATAATGAGATATCTCAAACAGTTTCCCAAACAGAATCAAAATGGAATTTGTAAACCAACTTGCAATTTACATATTGGAAGTCGAGGATCACGTGGATGCATTCCAAAAGTATTTGTCACAGAATCATTCTCTCTCTCTCTCTCTCTCTGTCTGTCTCTCTTTAATATGCACCTACGCAAGAGTACGTGGTAAGCCCCTACGACCTGTCTCCACGAAGCTCTCTCCCGCTTGGTGCCTTGCTTGTTGCGAGCCAATCCCTGCCAAGCTCAGTATTTGATCCATCACCGTAATGGTACGCAGCTTGTAGATCTTCCACCGTGGACTTTGTTCCCTCTATCAAAGTTCTTTTCATAGTCTCTTGCCTTCTGGAAATGTGATCAAAATATTTCAGCTGATTTTTATTGGCAAATTTAGACAGTATTTTTCTGATGTCGATCTGGCTCAGGATCGAGTCGCTATTTCGATGTGTTGTTCAAGGTATCCAAAATCATCTCCTGTACTACCAATTTACAGAGCGTCAGTCCTGCGATGATCCGCTGTCTTCATTGTCCAAGTTTCTGCTGCATATGTGGTGATAGGGAAGATTAGAATCTGGACGAGGGTGAGCTTTGTCTTAGAAGTGACGGAGGAGTCCCTCAGATGTGAGCAAGTTTTGTTGTCACAGTCGCAGGGCCTTACGGATTCCAGGCTCGCAATCTTTAGTACCGATGGCACCAGATCCTAAATACTCGAAGTGACTAACGACCTCGTAGCCTGCAATTCTCGTAATATCAGTTCTGTTGTCATTAGGACGATCTAAAAGCATCACTTTGTTCTTTGTATTGTCGACTTAAAGATCATATTCTCTGCTACGTTCGACGAACCTTAGCACCATGACTTCTAGTTGATGATGCTCATCTGTTTCAGTTACATGAGTGTCATCTGCACACGTGAGATTGTTACTTCTTGTGCCACCTACACGGATGCCTTCATACTAGTCTGCAAAAACGTCCGTCGTAATGTGCTCACTATAAGTATCGATCAACAATAGAGAGAGTGTGCAACCTTCTCGTTGGCGTTAGTAGAAAAGATGTCTGAGAAGGTGATACTGCTTCTTACTGTCACTGTGTTCGAAAAGTAGAGTTGCTGGACCAGGTAAACCATGCGTCCTGGCGTACTCTTCTGGATGAGGATACCTTTGACCATTTCACCTTGTTGAATGCTTTCTTATAATCCATGAAGCAATGAACATCTTGATATATTCCATTCCCTTCTCTATGAGCTACAGATCTTTAGGATCTGCTCAATGATTTCCTGGCCTGGAATAAGCCCAGTTTATTCACCTGATATTTCTGGAAGTAAGAGGGTTTCCAACCTCGCATTCAGTATAATGACCATGATTTTATTCGCATGGGATATAATGGCTATCGTTAGATAGTTCTAACAGTCAAGTGGATATTCTTCGTTGTACAGAGTGGCCCTATTGGTCTGGCCTATTTCCAGACATTCAGGTCTTTTGGCGTAGTCTATGCAGGATGTCTGAATCCAAGCTACCTATTTTTTCAGGACTTCAGCAGTAAATCCATCGTGGCCTGGTGTCCTCTCTTTCGGCAACTTTTTCAGTGCATGTTCCACTTCTCTAAGGAACGCTCGTTTAATGTCTCTTGAGTTACTGTTCCTTGACGTTTACTGTGAGCCCTCAGCAAACTGCCTGGAGTAATATACACTCCATATTTTGGGCATGCCTTTCGTGTCTGTGATGATGTTCCTTTGGTCGTCTTTAATAATCTGAGTTAGGATGAAAACTCCCACGCCAAATATTTCACCTTCTATAGTCCCGAGCTGTCGTTCTCGTCGCTTCTGCCTCTAGTAACTATGTCCAAATTTTCTTAACATGGCATGGTCATTCTCGTCTTATCTGTCGGCATGTTTAATTTAATTTTCCTACCCTCATCCTGGCTATTTCGTAATTTAGCCGTAGTTCAAGTGGTCCAGTTCTTTTAAGTACTTCTTGGAAGACAATTGGAACACGTACTGTCAGCCTTTTCTAATTTATTTTAGCCACTGTTTTATTCACTCTAATTTTTAGGCAAGCCCACTGTAGATTGTGATCGGATCCGCATTCGGCATTAGGCTTTGTTCTACAGTTGCAGGAAGATGTTCTCCATCTCTTATCAACAAGGATGTAGTCAGTTTGGTTCTTGGTATGTCCATTTGAGGAGTTCCACGTAAAGAGACTGCGTTTGTGATGCTTAAACATTGTATTTGTCAAGGAAAACTTGTTGTCAGTTGCAGACTGTAGCGAGCGATTGCCTCAGTCATCGCATATTCCAATGCAGTAACACACGAAGGCTTGTAATGAAAGTAAAGTCAAAGTTTTGCAGATGATTCAGCTACCTCCAATGAAATGTGTCCACAGAACAGTTTCTCACATATTCATCATATGATGATAAGATTTACAATTGGTGGAAAGAACTGAGACTTCCCTCAAATTCTCAGAAATTAGAATATTGCACGTAACAGACTGAAAAAATGTATGTTCCTACAGGGCGACTTATTACAGTACATGAAAGAAACGTAAGTTATTTACAAACTACGGTATGCACACACTATATTCAACACGTAAACATCACTACAGATATTCGGATTTAGGTTATGACATGTTCGACATGCCTGGCATCCTTAGCGATGATGTGGCGCACACGAAGAGCGAAACTCTGCATGACACGATGAAGCGTCGGAACATGGATGCTGCCGATGACCTCCTGAATGACTGTTTTTAGCTCAGCATTAGTTTTGGAGTTGTTTCTGTAGAAAAATTAGTCGCTTGTGTTCAGATACGGAGAATATGGCCGCCACTTGTGGCACATGCCAGTGGTCTCTGGGTACCCAGGAGCCAGAATGCGGTTCCCAAAGTGCTCCTCCAGGATATCAAACGCTCTCCTGCTTCGATGGGTTTTCGAGCTCCATCTTGCATGAACCACAAACCACATAACGTCGAAATCACGGTCACTTTGGATAATGTGGATGAAATCGTCTTCCAAAAACTTCATGTACCGATCGGTAGTCACCCTGCCATGAAGGAATACTGCACCGATTACTTCGCGACTGGGCATTGCACACCACAAAGATACCCGTTGAGGGTGAAGAGACTTCTCGATCGCGGAATGCGGATTCTCAGTTCCCCAAATGCCCCAATTTTTCTTATTGACGAATCCATTTAAATGAAAGTGGTCTTCGTCGCTAAATCAAACCAAGCTTGCGCATACTAATTCCCATTATGTCCCGCTGCCAACCGTGCAGTTTGGACGTCCTAACGCAAACCGTTAAGCAATTATAATGATTTTATTTTATAGACCTCAATAATTGTCACCCTGTTTAAGTAAACCAATGAATCACAACTGGAACCAGTCAACTCATACAAATACCTGGGCGTAAATGTATGTGTAAATATGAAATGTTATGACCATAAGGCCTCAATAATAAGTAAATGCTGGTGGCGAACTTCGATTCATTGGTTGGACACAGAGAAGATAGTTAGCCTAAAAACGTGACCGATGCTAGACTCCTCCTCAAGCGAATGGTACCCATACTAAATAGGACTATCTTGGGGAGATGGACCGTAGACAAAGAACGATAACACAAATGAGAATAGATCCGTGTACCCCAATGGGTGAGTAACGACCTGAACTGAGAGACTACTGAAAATAGACGCCATGGTTCATAAAAAGCAGAACTGCAGTCAATCAAGAACCAGGACGTAATGAAGACTCCAGGAATATACTAGAGCCTTCCACGTTTTGCTCTCCGTGAGGAAAGATAAGAGACATTTAGACCACTTAAAGTGAGCAGAGATGCTTTTAGGCAGTTATTTTTGCTGCACTCCTTGCGCGAAAGTAACGCCAAGAAATCCCATTAAGTGGTGCAGTTGGAGGCATTGAATGTTGTACATTTTAATGTAGATGCTGCATCTAGATCTACACACTTTTTATACTAAAGTCAAACGTGGCGAGGAAGAGCTGGACGCGTACATATAATGGTACCTCTGAACTGGCATTTCAAAGAAAGCTCAAACTCAAATTCCCCAAATGCACTACAAAAGAGCACCTGCACTGCTTTCCCCAATTTCCGGACTGATACTCATATCGATGATCGCAAAAATACATCCATCACCGTGTCTGCATTCATACAAGAATGTATGAGGCTATAAATTTATATACGCCGGCGTTGACAGGTAGCAGTATGAGCTGAAACTTAATCGCTGATCTCTCGAGACTGTTCGATCGACAAGATAGGCGAGCGACATCCGATAGCCACTTGTAAATATGCCTCCACTCTCGTCTACATGGTGGAAGTGTACAGTAAAGTATCAGGACTAGGTGGAAACCCCGCGGCCTAAAAATGAATGTGCTCTTAGGTGAAATGTTCAAAAAATGGTTCAAATGGCTCTGTGCACTATGGGACTCAACATCTGAGTTCATCAGTTCCCTAGACTTAGAATTTCTTAAACCATCACACACATCCATGACCGAGACAGGATTCTATCCTGCGACCGTAGCGGTCGCGTGATTCCAGACTGAAGCGCCTAGAACCGCTAGGCCACAGCCGCCAGCTTGAAATCTTCCATTGTGTTCCCCATTCTAGTCAGTGTATTTTTTCCGACGCTGCTACCTAGAACAGAGACTTTTCCTGTAGGGTACTGCAGGAAATATTCATCTCCGAGTACTATAAGATGTTCCTCATAATCAAATATGGCACTGGGTGAGGAAACAGTTAAAAACCAGAGAACGAGGAATCTAATGGTGACGGTGGATGGTCCAAATTAGTACTTTTAGTCGATCAGTCTCTTCATTCCCTTAGATTTATCTATTGTATTTTATTATACCTTTATGATTTCAGTCCTCAATCTTAATTCTGGCTTGATAAATATCTCTTGCCAGCTATCCCCTTCCTTTGAGCAGCAGTGAAGAATCAACTAAGACGGCGTGAACTCCTGGAACCTCCTCATCCAGCATCCCTTCAACAACAGTTTCACTAACAATTCATGTAGAAACGTGTGCGCAACCAGTGTCTCCTATGCATTTTGATCTTTGCCGGAATGAAAAATGCGCCTGTCATAGCACAAAATAGACGAATATGACCTGGGCAGAGATAGGGATGTAAAAGAAGGGAAGTAGCTTTTCTAATAATCTGCCACCTTCGAAGACATGTAAATCAAAACTTCTTGGCATATCCATCATTTTTACTTGTCAGTATTAGTATCCATATCATGTAATACAATCCATTGTGTCAAGTTAAGTAACATGTAGCATGATGTCATATCGTATAACATGACATTTGTCATGTTGTGCAATATGGCACAACGTGTCATTAAAGTGTAGGGTCCATGCTTCCCCTCTTTGGGTACTTCCTGTCATAGATGCGCCCCGCCCCCTCTCAGACGCTTCCTATTCTAGATGTATTCCACTCTCTAGAAGCACATAAACTTGTCTGTTTGCTCTTACACACCTCATCGTACATGTAGACTACAGGGGGCTTGCTTCAGGGACGAATTCTACACTCGGAGGAAAAAAATTAACCTCTAATCCATTCAAAAATCCAAAACTGTGTTCAGCGTCTACCACAGGAGATAATTCAGCAAAGAAATTTAATCCCCCCACCCAAGAAAAATATTTTTAGCTATATGATGTAATGCATAGTTTACCATGGCTGGCCAGTCTTCTGGAAATTTGGGCAAAAGATCACGGACTTTGGCCTATAAATTGTAAGATGCAGGCTTGCCAACATCTCGCTGCGAAGAGAGCTCGCTACCTTGTGGCAGAAGGTTAAGAATAAAATTACTCGAATACGTCAGATTTTTTGGATTTATATGCCTTTGAAGCTGGCATATTAGTCGAAAACCCAGTTCCCTTTTATTACATTCCTTATTCTGCCCAGGACATAGTCGCCTTTTGTGCTGTGATAGGAGCATTTTTCATTCTGGTTCCCAACTTATAGATTTATCATAATTCTGATATTAGACAGCCATAGCCTGGGAATTGACATAGATTTTTGTTGAATCGGGCAACGAGTTACACAGTATCGGTTTTGTTTCTGTCTTTCGAATCATGTAGTTTGAGTTGGTCATCGTTCGTCTGGCTCTTCTACGGTTACCTACCTGGTGTGATTGAAACTGTCCGGTATAGACTACTGTGTCCTCAGAGCATACAGGCCACATCAAGGTCACATGCTCGCAAAATGTTTTACTTTTTATTTTTTATCATATTTCTGTTATTTCTAAAAGTTTGCTATTTTCTTTATATGTTTTAGCTTTGCGTATTTTTTTATTTTTTAGTTTTGTGTTTACACACATTTTATTCATGTAAGAATGTGACATTATACGCAAACATATGAAGAACAACCATAAAAATTTAATAGAGTAATAAAATAACAGGAAACATAAATACGATACCGAAAAAAATATTAAATACTATGCGAAGTTTACGAAAATAAGGACATGTAAACAGTTTATATTACGAAGATAAACTTACTATATGACCATATTACGTAGGATAGGTAAACTCAACTTTCTATATCGGAAGCTGTATATTTTTACTAGCTTTCAGCAGGAGCCACTTATTTATTTACAGATACCTTTGTAGTTACTAGATTATTTTTGTAATTTCTTGCGCTTTCGATTGCCTACTAGAAACAAGCTTTTATTTTAATAACAGTGTACCGCACAGTACCGCCGATGCTGTCGACCCTTATATCGACCTTCGGATAGTACAGGCTTTTGTCTGTTTTGGATAGTGTAGCTCAATGTCGTTTAGACCATCAATGAGAGAGCACTTCGAATTTCTGCTGCTAATAAGACGAGCACAACGTTCGTTTGTTGTATATTTTTACTAGCTTCAAAGGGGAGCGACTACAGTGATGGATAGGAACTGTGATTGATGTGTACAGATGCGAGCTGAGTTGGCGACCCTTCGCTCACAGCTCCAGGCTGATTTTGCTTCCGTCACACACCTTGAGGCTGCTGCCAAGGGGCTAAACTGGGGGTAAGACGCGGGGATGTGAGAGACGTCGAGCACGTCCCACGAGTCCCCCGTTCGGTCCACCGCTGTGGCCGCCCCGGGTACTGCCTGCATTTAGGTTGCCCCCTCATCCGTGGTCGAGTGGGAGGTCATTCCAGAGTCTGACAGGTAGCGAAAACTTTCCGAGGGGCCGATCGTAGGCCCTCCCCAGTTCGTTTGACGAACAGGTTTCGAGCGTTATCTGTGGCTGAAGATGTCTCTGAGCCGGATGCAGTCGTCCACCCTGTTCCAAAGGAAGCTTCTCGGCCCGCAAGGTCTGGGCGTTCACAGAGGGTGGATTTGATGGCAATTGGGAGCTCCAACGTTAGACGCTTAATGGGGCCCCTTAGGAATATCTCTGCCAAGGCGGGGAAGGAAGCCAGTGTGCACTCCGTGTGTATACCGGGGTGGTCATTCTGGTTGTGGAAAGGCTGATTCCGGATGCCATGAAGAGTAGACGGTGCAGCCAACTGCAGGTGATGGCTCAAGTCGGTATCAATGACGTATGTCGCTTTGGATCGAAGGAGATTCTCTCTGGCTTTGGGCGGCTAGCGGAAATGGTAAAGACTGCCCGGTCTTGCTTGCGAGATTAAGGCAGAGTTCACCATCTCCAGCATCGTCGATAGAACCGACTGTGGTCCCTTAGTGCAGAGGCGAATGGAGGGTCTGAATCAGAAGCTCAAGCGGTTCTGTGACCTTGAAGGCTGCAGATTCCTTGACTTGCGCCATCGGGTGGTAGGTTTCCGGGTTCCGCTTAATAGTTCAGGAGTCCACTACACACAGGAAGCGGCTACACGGGTGGCGGGGGCTTTGTGGAATGGACTGGGCGACTTTTTAGGTTCTACGACCTCAGGAGAAACACAGTAAGTTAGTTGTAGAAATGATCAGTATTGTAGTTGTAAATTGTCGTAGCTGTGTTGGCAAAGAACCAGATCTCCAATAGAAAGCACTGAAGCTCAAATAGTTATAGGTACAGAAACCTGGCTAAAGCCGGAAATAAACTTAGCAGAATTTTTTTTCTAACGATCTAACTGTTTGCAGAAAGGATAGATTAAATACAATTGGTGGTGGAGTATTTATTACTGTCAGAAGTAGTTTGCCCTGTAGTGAAATTGAAGTAGATAGTTCCTGCGAAATAGTATGGGTAGGGGCTATACTTGACAATCGGACTAAACTTTTAACTGGGTCGTTTTACCAATCCAGCGACTCAGAAGATATAGTTGCTGAACAGTTCAAAGAAAACTCGACTCTCATTTCAAATAGGTACCCACACTCATACAATTGTAGTCGCTGGTGACTTTAATCTACCCTCGATATGCTGAAAAAATTACACGTTTAAACCCGGCGGCAGGCATAAGACGTCATCCGAAATTGTACTGAATGCTTTCTCAGAAAATTATTTTGCACAATTAGTTCATGAGCCCGCTCGAAGCATAAATGGTTGCTAAAGCATACTTGACCTCTTAGCAACAAATAATCCTGGACAAATAGTGAGTATCGTAATGAATACAGGGATTAGCGACCATAAGGCAGAAGCTGCTAGGCTGAATACCGTACCTCCTATAACCATCAAAAAGAAACGCAAAGAATACATATTTTTAAAAAAGTGATAAAAATGCTCTTAACGCTTTATTAAGAGACAATCTGCACTCCTGCCGATCTGATCATGTAAACCTAGAAAAGTTGTGGAATGATTTCAAAGAGATGGTATCGACAGCAGTTGAGATATATATGGTTCAAATGGCTCTGAGCACTATGGGACTTAACATCTATGGTCATCAGTCCCCTAGAACTTAGAACTACTTAAACCTAACTAACCTAAGGACAGCACACAACACCCAGCCATCACGAGGCAGAGAAAATCCCTGACCCCGCCGGGAATCGAACCCGGGAACCCAGGCGTGGGAAGCGAGAACGCTACCGCACGACCACGAGATGCGGGCTGAGATATATATACCACATAAATTAATAAGTGATGGTACTCATCCCCGATGGTACACAAAACGGGTCAGATCACTGTTGCAGAAGCGCGAAAAAAGCATGCGAAATTTAAAAGAACGAAAATCCCGAAGACTGGCAAAGTTTTGCAGAAATTCGAAATATAGTGCGTACTTCAATGCGAGATGCTTTCAATAAGTTACACAACGAAACTCTGTCTCGAAATGTGGCAGAAAACCCAAAGAGATCCTGTTCATTCATAAAGCACACCAGTGGCAAGACGCAATCAATACCTTCACTGCGCAATAACAACGGAGAAGTCACTAAAGCAGAGTTATTAAACGCGATTTTCCAAAACTCCTTTACCAAAGAAGACGAAGTAAATATTCATGAATTCCAATCAAGATCAACTGCCAAGATTATAAACATAGAAATAGATATCCTCGGTGTCGCAAATCAGCATAAATCACTTAATAAAAGCAAGGTTTCCGGGTCAGGTTGTATACCAGTCAGGTTCCTCTCAGAGTATGCTGATACATACTTAGGAATTATATACAACCGCTAGCTCACAGAAAGATCCGTACCTAACGACTGGAAAATTGCTCAAGTCACACCAATACCCAAAAAGGAAAGTAGGAGTAATCCGTTGAATTACAGTCCCATGACACTAACGACTATTTGCAGTTGGGTTTTGGAACATATATTGTATTCGAACATTATGAAGTACCTCGAAGAAAACGATTTATTGACATGTAGTCAGCACGGATTCAGAAAATATCGTTGTTGCGAAATACAACTAGCTTATTATACTCATGAAGTTAATGAGTGCTATCGACAGGGTATGTCAAATTGATTCCATATTTTTAGGTTTCCAGAAGGCTTCAGACACCGTTCCTCACAAGCGTCTTCTAACCAAACTGCGCGCCTACGGAGTATCGCCTCAGTTGTGCGACTGGATTCGTGATTTACTGTCAGAAAGGTCACAGTTCTTAGTAATAGACGGAAAGTAATCGAGTAAATCAGAAATAGTATCCGCCGCTCCCCAAGGAAGTGTTATAGGACCTCTATTGTTCCTGATCTATATTAATGACGTAGGAGACAATCTCAGTAGCCGTAATAGATTGTTTGCAGATGCTGTCATTTACATAGGGTTTACAATTACAAATACCCTAAATTGGAACAGCCGGCCGAAGTGGCCGTGCGGTTAAAGGCACTGCAGTCTGGAACCGCAAGACCGCTACGGTCGCAGGTTCGAATCCTGCCTCGGGCGTGGATGTTTGTGATGTCCTTAGGTTAGTTGGGTTTAACTAGTTCTAAGTTCTGGGGGACTAATGACCTCAACAGTTGAGTCCCATAGTGCTCAGAGCCATTTGAACCATCTGAACCTAAATTGGAACGATTACATGGATAATGTTGTGGGTAGAGCCAACCGAATACTGCGATTCATTGGCAGAACACTAAGAAGGTGTAACAGATCTACTAAAAGCACTGCTTACAGCACGCTTGTCCATCCTATTCTGGAGTATTGCTGTGCGGTGTGGGATCCGCATCATATGGAACTGACGGACGACATCGAAAAAGTACAAATAAGGTTGGCTCGTTTTGTATTATCGCGAAGTAGGGGAGACAGTGCTACAGACAAAATACGTGAATTGGAATGGCAATCGTCAAAACAAAGGGGTATTGGTTGCTACGGGATCTTCTCATGAAATTTCAATCACCAGTTTTCTCTTCCGATTGCGAAAACGTTCTGTTGGTACCCACCTACATAGGGAAAAATGATCATCACGATAAAATAAGAGAAATCAGGACTGGCAGAGAAAAATTTAAGTGCTCGTTTTTCCGCGTGCCATTTGAGAGTGGAACGGTAGAGAGAGAGCAGGAAGGTGGTTCACTGAACCCTCTGCCAGGCACTTTATTGTGAATAGCAATCACGAAGATGTAGATGTAGATGTAAGATGTAGATGTAGATTCCCGCAACAAAGAATAAATTATTGAAAAGCATACATCTTCATAGTATCTCTTAACTGGGTAAACAGAGAATGTGTTATGGAAGTTCAGTCTAATACCTTCCGCCGCGGAAGTCGAACACGCGGCACAACAAATGGACGTGGTCAGCCTATAGATGGCTCCGCCTCCGCGGCGGCTATTCCGCGCAGCGGCTCTCGCACAGCGAGGGTGCCACCGCTAAGCCACGTTGTGGTTACTACTTTCAGTATTGGCTTTGACTACACATATATTTCACGATTATATTTTTAAAAGGGAAACACATGAAAAAACCTATATTTAACAGAAGAACCTTTACTTACCATGGAGTGTTGGTACTGAATATGGTTGTTACAAAGGACGACATGTACACATGAATAACTCTTATTTGAAATATGGAGTCCCGTGGGAAAGATGGATTACACATTCAGGCTAACCATTCATCACAGAGAAAGCAGTCGTTCAATAATTTAATAAGGGAAACAAGATCGAAACTGGGTTACAGGGAATAGCCTCGATGGTCGAATACTTTAACAGAAAATTATTCCCAAACTTATAAAGAAAAATTACACTGGACTGTAATTAGGGATGACGATAGGAATAACGTCTTTTAATTCTTCCAAAAAGTGGGAGCCACCGAGAATCAATACTAACCATGTGGCTACCCACAACAATAAAAAATCGATAAAATACAACAAAATTCATCACAAGAAATATCACGAAATCGAACAGTAAAACGCGAGAATTTACTTAAGCAGGGAAACTGGTTCTGTTGCTAGCACAGAATACTAAAGCACAACCTCACGCACAAAGAAAGTGGTAACAGCTACCAACCGTGCACAAGGGAAACTCACTCGAATCTGTACAGAACACTGACTTTTTTTAACACGAATACCTGATGTTAAAACCAAACGCCCTGATCAAATCAGTTACACGATTTATTAAGGTGTCTAGTGACACTCATAAATCCAAGTGCCCTTGTGTCCCGCAGTCACAAAGTTATAGATCACGAAATAGACACTGGTATAAATTCAAAAAAATCGCAAAAATATTCCCAATTCCTACCTACGCCAGGTATCTGAAGTTTGTCTAGAATAGCTGCATGTAATAAGTAATGAATTATGGATCCAGTGAAACTGACACTCACACATTCACAAAAGTACGCTACGGACGTAAAACTAGATGTTACCTGCACAACGATTCCAAGAGCAGTGAGACTGCTCATAACTCACCCAGTCCCTACCACGGACCGGAAGCTGGCGCACAGACAGTATGCATGTTTTATGTGCCATCTTAACAAAAGCGACGGGTCACCTCTCACTGGTGTCTCTTCGACCCAGAAATTTTCCCCTTTACTACACACAAAAGCTGGCTATGCTGTTCCTACGTTCAGAGAAACTTACCCGAAGTCTAGTCATATAAAAACCCCAGCAGACGGCGAAAACGCTTCCAAGCGAACAGCCAGAAGGATGGAACAAGGAAAACATATGGTAGCAACACAGATTCATAACGAATGTTTTTCTGTCTCAGATACTTCCAATATGTATCTATCTAATGTGCAAAACGATTTAGACGTGATATACAATTCAGATACAGTAATTTAGTATAGAAATACCACTACGGCTGCAAAATATGTCACTCAAATGACCATCTTTCTCTCAGTTTGAATTTACAAGAGCACCGGCACATAAGTGATGCTGTTTAGAAATGTGAAAGTGGGTATCGATCCTGAAAGTCAATGAAGCGACTTATGCAGAGACACCTCAAAACACCCTGTCTCCCGAGAGAATATTGAGGGAGTGGCCTTGCCATGGAAGTATTTTTCTACCAATGAACAAAGGCATAATCAATGAACCAACAGAAAAAGTAAATTTGTTAAGCCGATTACATCCATCTGTTCAAAACTAATTTATATTATAATTAATCTGTAGCGTACAAATTATGTAGCTGTGGTCTTTTGTAAGTGTGAAAATTAATATGGCCCGTATCGGCCTGCAAAAATTACGCTTGTTACACAAACAGACTGATCTTTCATGATCAGTTAAACAGAAAAATGCTACAGAAACTTAATTAAAATGGTAATAATAAGAATATGTCGACTACAGAGCAACACTAGGTACATCAGAATGAACATCAATACAGTCATAATAATTATGAACTATCTTCGGACCAATAGCCTACAGATAAAATTATTGAAAACAACTCCTCCTCTTTCCTGCTACGGAAAGAAGGAAACCTGATGCCCTTTGGAGTATGGGTAGCTAGGACACAAGAGTCCTGTAGTGAAAGGTACTAGACACAAAAAAAAATTATATTCACTTTATTGACAACATCGTTTTTCTGCACTGAGCAATGCACACATTTATTAAGAAAAACAATATACAATCGGCATTAGTCACATTACATAATAACACGTTCCTGTTTTCAGTTTAATACAACAAAACCCGATCGATCGCGTTTCTTAATTTTAAATTGGCCGAAGCCGCCTTTGAAACAGATGCCACAAGTTAACAGGTAATCCAAATATGACTGGCGTTTCGTTACTGTTTCACCCCATAATCGAAAACACTGACAAAATTCCAAAAAATGTCGCACTTCAGTAATAAACTGACACGAAATTCCATGGGCCACGTAAATTTTTCTCTCCCTAACTTACATCAAACCTTTCCTACAACATGAAACGGGTCCCTCGAAACAGTAGAACAACCATCTTTATTGGGGTCCAGCTCTGGCAGTCGCACATGCTTACTCCACTTTCTAAACCAATCGTAATTAATTATCGACGTTGTGCTACCCGAATCCAGTAATGCACACACTTGTTGTATTCATAAATGTACACAGATAAATGGCAACTGGCTGGCATCTACCTCATACATCTTCCCGCATCCGTGAGCTGGACTCGTCTTCCTATATGCCGGAACGGGCCTGTGGCATCAGCTGTTACAGCCACGCTCCCACGGCAGTGGAGTGTGCCTGACGAGGTGTTATCAACTGCCACACGTAACCATGCGCGCCACGCGCTCTGATCAACTCTTGGCACTGTTGCCTATTCCACTACTAAATTCATATCCCTCCTGATAGCAGCAGCCTCCCCACGAATCTCCACACTTTACATACTCAATAGCCGTTACCAGAGGTCGAGGTCCAAAGATGTCTTGGGTCTCTCAGACAACAAAATGCGCGATCAAAATGTCGCAGCCCCCCTCACCCCCCACCACTCTCACCACCAACATGCTTGTGAACGTCTGGAATATCCAGACACAGGGCGACACTAGCCAACCACGCACGTTCAGTGGGGTCAAATGAATTTTACTCCCTTTCTTTTACATTATAAAGATATTCGTCACTTAGTTCTTAGTACTATCGCTCACGTAAGCAGCTCTCGAGAATTTTCCTACGCAGGGAAATCAAGGTTGCTCCTCCTTCTAACACCTTAGCTACGAGTATCATACGACCCAGACGACATTCTGCCAATGGGTAAAGCATTTGACACACTACCTCATCGACATTGCGACTTGTTCTAGCTTACCGGTTAGCAATAAAGTGACATAAAACAATAAGGGGCCCAGTGGTTCACCAAAGGGATCACAAGCGTGAGTTTCCCTACCAGATGTTCTTCCCACCTTTCGCTTGCTTCACCGTCTTCTTGCCACTTAAGATTACACAGAAGGCGCTGAATTAAAATAATTTCTTGCTGGGAAAACTAGTGCACATGTCATCTCACGATCGTGGTCAGTTTAAGAAATATCATTAACTCTGTTTACTACATGGTCTACCTGAACGTGCTACCCCACTTTTATGCCTATGAGGGTTCAGCACCTTCCAAGAGGGCTACACCTTCCCACACAACACCAAGTAAGGAGGACCTAGAAGCGCAAGCAACACTCACCTCACCAACCGCCTGCGCTGTCATTTCAACTGACTTATCCACTGTCCCACGAAGCCGCTGCCGTAGTTCCGCCACGCTCCATTGGTCGGAAAAAATGGCTCTGATCACTATGGGACTTAACTTCTGAGGTCATCAGTCCTCTAGAAGTTAGAACCACTTAAATCTAACTAACCTAAGGATATCACAAACATCCATGCCCGAGGCAGGATTCGAACCTGGGACCGTAGCGGTCCCGCGGTTGCTGACTGTAGCGCCCAGAACCGCTCGGCCACCCCGGCCGGCCATTGGTCTGACTCTCCTCTAATGCGGAGCCATTGTTGTAGGTCCTCCTTTCTCAGGTAATCGCTTATTAGCCATATTAAAGCGACTCCCTCCTTTTTACTACCACTGAAACAAGGAATGGTGATAGATTTGGAGCAGGGATCGTCCTCTTGACTTAAAAAATATCATAAATGACAAATACTGGGCTACCACTACAGCCACGCTTGAGACAGTTTAACGGACTTTTAGCCATTCATCGGTTTAAATATTTTTAGACATATAATACATTTAAGAACATATCAAGTGGCTAATTGGTGCAGCACAATATTAGTTCCGATTTACAACGACTGTTAATTTTACCCACAATATTTTACTTTCACTTTACATTTACCCTCTAAGCATGCCTCAAGACTGCTACATTTCTAGCCAAACCCGCCCAAGATTCCGCATTACCTAAACCTTTCAGCGCACAACAACGTGAGTTTTATGAGAGATAGCTAACAAATTCTCCAGGAAAGATACTAGATTTTGTTACCGTGAATCTAGGAGCAGCAGTTCGCGTTCCGTACTCCCAAACCTTCGGGACACCAGCTGTAGTGGTTTGTTTGTTCGTCGCTAGACAGCACCGCGCCAGGCCCCGGTACTCTCTACGATGGTTCGCTCGCGCCCTCCACGAGTCCACCACCCTGTTCCGGTTCGGCATGTCACGTGTTTTCTACTGACTTGTCCGCTGCTCGCTGTGCTTCCTCCTCCACCTATCGCGTGCCACTCCACTCATTCAAACCCAGTCCTCAATTATAACAGTAATAAAATCTTAAACTATTCTTTCTTCAAAATACTGGCAAATTCGGGTACCAGCGATGGAGGTGGATAGTGATGATGTATCCTTCACTCCAAATTATACCACAAAGGCTCAATAGCATTTAGATATGGTGACTGTTGTTGACAAGGGACGTGCGCCAGTTTACTCTCGTGCTCACAAAACCAGTCCTGGATGATGTGAGCTAGGTGAACTGAGACCTTGCCGTCTCGGAACACAGTATCACTACTGGGGAACTAACATTCTATCACGGAATGGACTTAATCAGCAGAAATTTTCACACAATCCTTGACAGTATTGACACCTTACAGAGTAACCATGAGGCCCATGGCAGTCCCAATCATGACAATTTTTTAATCTCGCAAAGTAAACTCCGCGAGAACATGGAAGCAAGGTTCATCCGACCAATTGACATTCTTCTATTGCTCCTTAGACCAGGTTTTATGGTTTCGGTACCATGATTTTCTTTTACGGGCATTTGCACCGAGAATGAGTTTTGAAATTCCATCTCGCCTTGGAATTCCGTACTTGCGGAGCTACCGTCATGTTGTTTTGGTACTAATAGCGTTAGCGAGTGTGACAGTTCTGCAGTGATTTTATCAGCTTGCGTCCTCTTATTTTTCGTCACAATCTTCTTCAGTAGCCTGTCCGCCACGATCACTCAACACGCACTTTTGTCCGCGTCCTGACACAACGGATGATGTTTTTCCTCTTTCTCTGTATGCATCATAAATCTCCGATACAGAGCCTCTTGAAACACCTAACACTTCGGCTTCGGCTAACAAATCACCCACGTTCGAATGCACTGAACTCCCAGATAATGCACTCACTGCTACACATAACGCTATTCTGATCACGACTGACACTTGAAACGTATTGAGGACAATCCACAGATGTCGTCTGTGGACAAATACAACATCACGGTGAAGCACCCTGGACTCACATTCGGGAGAACGACGGTTCACACCAGCGTCCTACCATCCTGATTTAGGTTTTCCGTGATATACCCTAATCGCTTCTGGAAAATACCAGGATGGTTCCTTTGAAAGGGCACGGTCGATTTCTTTCCCCATCCTTCTCTATCCTTCCCTTGCCCGATCGGACTGATGACCTCGCTGTTTGCCGGTCGGTGTGGCCGTGCGGTTCTAGGCGCTTCGGTCTGGAACCGCGTGACCGCTACGGTCGCAGGTTCGAATCCTGCCTCGGGCATGGATGTGTGTGATGTCCTTAGGTTAGTTAGGTTTAAGTAGTTCTAAGTTCTAGGGGACTGATGACCACAGATGTTGAGTCCCATAGTGCTCAGAGCCATTTGAACCTCGCTGTTTGGTCTCCTCCCACAGACCAACCAACCAACAACAGTGCAGCCTACAGGCTTAGCTAGCGTCTGCACTTACGTTCAAGCATGCAACTCTCGTGGTGTTTCCATATGTTTGTCCAACACCCGTACATACTCCGCAAGCCATCGTATGTTGCATGGCAGAGAGTACTTTCTACCAACCATAATTTCCTTTTCCTCGTGTTCCACTCGAAAATGGTGCGGTGTGGAAACGACCGCCCGCATGATTCTGTTGAAGCCCTGATTTCTCTTACCTTCGTTTCGCAGTCCTTAGACCAGATGTCTGTTCGTGACACGTTCGTGACCTTAGAGTCATTCTGCATTATTTCGCTAACGCTGGTTCTATAAAATTTCCCCACAGTATTTCGCGAAAAGAATTTGTGGTTCCCTCCATTAATTCCTAAATGAATTAGCGGAGCATACTGGCGTGTTGATGGAACCTACAGGTAACAAATACATCAGATGACTTAAAAAAATAAGTTGCGCTTGTCGTCTCATGCTAAGACCATTGCGCAGCAAACGTGGGACTTTGTCAGGGGTGAGTATATGTTCCGGGTATCCTGCAGACACAGTGCTTCTGGGGTGCCGATAACAAGGGAATTATAGTGTGAGGGTGGAATGGCACTATAACTGGAAACGTACTTAAACGCTCAACTACGCGAGGTAGTAGGTTTCTTGTAGGCAGAGCGTCTGAATATTACAAAGATTCAATGTGGTGGGCCAAGCGCAATGTCGGCTCCAGCCGTAGTGAATCGGTGCCAACAGTCTGACCAAGGCCCCACTGGCGTGGATGATGCTGATCGTGAAGGAAGGCCATCGACATCGCACGCGGACAACAGTGTCTACGAAATGGGGGAACTGATTCGCAGCAGTCGTAGAATTTCGAACATGAGGACTTTCACACAACTGTTTTCGAATGTCTACGTGACCAAGGACCAGGTTTCTACTATCGAAATAGGGAATGTGGTTGGAAGAACGTTCCGATCGTTGTTCACACAGATGTAGTGACTGTGTTGAAAAATAGTGTCATATATCTGCTTCACTCTGAAGTGCAGTGCACCATTCAATATAAGTTAATAGGCCTACAATAATGTGTAACTTTCTTTTTGAATGAATTTTTTCATCGTGAGAGTACTGAAGAGCGATCTGTTTCAATTGTTAAAAACCATTCAAAAGCCAAGATCGCACTAATTATTTTTTGTTCAATACAACCGGTTTGAACAGTCTTATCTGTAATCTTCAGGTCTTAAACATCTTTTTGCAGTAAAACGTGTTCATTTTACGTTGAACCTCATGCACAATACGTCATGTCGGTAAAACTCAACACATTATAAACATCATTCATCTCCAAAAGCCCGCGCGAGGTAGCCGTGCGGTCTGAGGCGCCTTGTTACGCTCCGTGCGGCTCCCCCGCGGTGGAGGTTCGACTCTTCCCTCGGGCATGGGTGTGTGTGTTGTCCTTAGTTTAAGATAGTTTAAGCTACATTAAGTAGTGTGTAAGCTTAGGGACCCCTATGACCTCAGCAGTTTGGTCCCTTAGGATCTTACCACAAATTTCCAAATTTTTCCATCCCTAAAATATTTAAAAACGCACAGCAACTTGTCCAAAATGCCATATCCATAGAAATATTGTTCAAAGATGCTTGTTATATGATACCAATGCGGTACACAATAGCGCATCTGTTTACGTAAGCTGGACACATACTAAACGGTGCGAATCAACTTTAACTGGAACAGCAGTCGTACCTTACACGCAGTTTAAAGTGTATTCGCTCTGTTTAGTACGTGACCAGCATATGTAAACAGATGTGCTATTCTCAACCATATCGGTATCATCTAACATGCATCTGTCAGCAATACGTTTTTGGACATGACCTTTTAGACAAGATGCTGTGTGTTTTTAAATATTTTAACGATGACAGACGTTTATAGTGTGCTTGAGTTTCATCCATGTAACATATTGTACATGAGGTTCAGCGTAAAATGAATATGTTTAACTACAAAAAAAATATTTTGGACCTGAAAAAAGTAGTAGAGATGGTTCAAATCGGTTGTCTTGATCAAAAAATATTTCTTTTTGAATTCCCCTTGCAGTAGCATGCCACTGAATTGCTTCAATGTCTGCCTTTAATCTGACGTTGTGGGGGGCCTAAACACTGAGCTAGTGATCCAAAATAGGAGATCTACCAAGTACCTGGTCTGATTTATAACGAGCTATTCCTTCGCAGAATTTTCCCAGTAAAACTATGTTGGCCATTCATCTTCCCTCCAACCGGCGTAACGTAATATTTGTATTTCATGTCGTTCTGCAGTCGTTATTCGTAGATGTTTCTTCGTCGTCACGGTATTCGAGCAAAACTGATTTTCCGATTCAGCCGCATTAAGTTACATTTTTCCACATTTGGAGTAAGCTGCAGTTCATGTTTTCATGCTCAAGAAATGAGCGTAGCGTAGGAGATGCTGGAATCCACACAGCCATTCCAGGCAAGATCCTAGAGGAGGTGCACTGCCGTTGCCTTCCCCTGATCTGTCATGAAGTGTCAAGTGTGTATTTATGTCGTATAAGTGACTAAAAGATTCTTGTACAGTGTAATGTTGAGTTTGTATTGTTAAATGTGAAAGGAAGGGAGAGGACGCAACTCGGCGCCGACACAAGATCTAATCCACAGAATGGACCGCCAAGCTTAATGCCCCTATCCGGCGGACAGATCCCCATCAACAGTGGGACACCTCCCGCACAGCATAATGCACTGCGGGGAAAAATGGTTCAAACGGCTCTGAGCACTATGGGACTTAACATCTGAGGTCATCAGTCCCCTAGAACTTAGAACTACTTAAACCTAACTGACCTAAGGACATCAACCACATCCATGACCGAGGCAGGATTCGAACCCGCGACCGTAGCAGCAGCGCGGTTAAGGACTGAAGTGCCTAGAGCCACTCGGCCACAGCGGCTGGCCATTGCGTGGAGATTTGGAATTTCATCCAGGGCACTGGCGCAAGAAAAGTTGTCACAGTCTCACGTCCCCTTACCGGCAAACTCTTGCAGTGAAAATTTCATCTGTCTCCATGACTGGATCGGCTTACATTCGCGACGAGCGCCATCGCACAAGCAAGGGCTAGCGACCTTGGCTCCGGAAGCGGTAAGCTGTCGTTGTTACCCCGTAAACTCACGAAGTTGTGTACATTGCTACTGAAGAATCCTTTGGTAGCAGACGATTGATGTTACTGAAATACCTTAGCAAATGAGGAGAAGCGAGTGGCAAGCTGCAAGGACTCTGAAAACATAACACCTAATCCTGAGAAAAGATTTACTAAATGAAAATTTTTGCAACCTATTGTTAGAATTCCTTTTAACACGTTAATTTAACAAGCTAAGGTAAATGCCAGGAGTGACACACAAATATTGAATACTTGAGCCACTGAAACCCATGAGGGCCTAAAGCATAACAATTTTGAGATTGCAGCATGTTTGCATATTTGCATGTTTGCATATTTGCATGTTTGCATGCTCCTGAGTAGGGCACTTGATAAAGAATCAGTAAATCGATGTTTCCCAGAAAATTTTTCAATAAACACACTATGTGACCAAAAGTATTCGGACACCCAAAAACAAATACGTTTTTCATATTAGGTGCATTGTGCTGCCACCTACTGATATGTACTCCATATCGTTTGGCATTTACCGACGTGACTTGTGGCTTATGAGCATCCACTCGACCATGAAATCCAAGTTTTCTCACCTCCCACCTAACTGTCATAGTACTTGCAGTGCATCCTGATGCAGTTTGGAATTCCTGTGTGATGGGTTGAATAGATGTTTGCCTATTACACGTTACGACCCTTTTAAACTGTCGGCGAGCTCTGTCAGTCAAGAGACGAGGTTGTTCTGTACGCTTTTGTTCTGGACGTGTCCCTTCACTTTTCTACTTTACTATCACATCGGAAAGAGTGGACCTAGGGATGATTAGGAGTGTGGAAATCATAATGCACGGCCTGTGGAGGAGCGGTTACACGACAATAACGTCTCTGTAACGGACTGTCCTACACGGGGTCCTGATCTGAATCATATAGAGCACCTTTGGGATGTTTTGGAATGCCGACTTTGTGCCAGGCCTCACCGACCGACATCGATAACCCTCCTCAGTGGAGCACTCCGTGAATAATGGGCTGCCATTCCCCAAGAAACCTTCCAGCACGTAATTGAACATATGCCTGAGAGATTGGAAACTGTCATCAAGACTAAGGTTGGGCCAACACCATATTATATTCCGGCATCACCGATGGAGAGCGTCACGTACTTGTAAAGCGCTTTCAGCCAGGTTTCCGGAAACTTTCGATCACATAGTGTAGGCGGCAAATATCTCCCCGATATATCGATAGTAAAATAGCAATATCGAGTGACCATATTACTATTTTACATTATTTTTTTCATAATTTTCGTTAAATATTTAAAGCTGTTCTTTTGAAATTGTTTTAGAACGTAATTTTAATATCTCTGTGTGATGGAGTCGTACTGCTTGTTGAGCTTTCATCACATCCAATCTTTCGCTTCGAAGGTGTGATGCAAGTATAGGTGGCACAACAGAAGTCAGATTGTATTGGGGCGTGCCGGTGTGAATGGAATAACATTTCCGATGTGAAGAAATAGCGCAACAGTTGCGTTAAAAACAATTTTAAAGGCAATTAGTGTACTACTTCTTCACATCGGCATTTTTCAAAAATGTACAAAAATCTGAATAACATGACTGGTCGTTGCTGTGGGCGGGGACGTGTGAGGGAAAAAGCTGACTCAACCGGCGCAATATCACACAATTTTGACGCATCTGCTACATCGCTGGCTTTTGCACATATGGATAAACTGGGAAGTCAGCATGAAATGTTCCGGACAAATCCGGTATGTGACGAAACCGAACGACGGAGCCATCGGAAACTTTTTACTGTGGCACTTACACGCTGTTACTATTGTTAGCCAACTGGTTATCCTCAAGGGTGAACGTGCGTCGTTTTTCTTCCAGTTCTTGCTCCAAGGAGGATAAGCAGACTGCTAGCTTGTTGATGTACAGAATAAATCAATTCCGGCTGGGGTGACCAAGCGGTACTAGGCGCTACAGTCTGGAACCGGGCGACTGCTACGCTCGCAGGTTCGAATCCTGCCTCGGGCATGCATGTGTGTCATGTCCTTAGGTTAGTTAGATTTCAGTAGTTCTAAGTTCTAGGGGACTGATGACCTCAGAAGTTAAGGCCCATAGTGCTCAGAGCCATTTTTGAATAAATCAGTACTTAAATATACAGCTCTAAAACCTGCAGTGTGTTTACAATGTGTAGCTGATATGTTTAAAGGCCGGTACGTCGGCATTTTACCGTCGATATACTGACACTTTTCTCGATGTACCGAGAGATGATGATGCACACAGGGAAAAACGTTTTGCATCACTTCGGTGCCGAGAGTTCCGGAACCTATACAGAAAACTGGAATAGAGATCAACATAAACGTCATATCCGCCTTTTTTATTGATCAAGAAAACCACACATTGCATGTTTTACCACCATACAGCGAGACCTTCAGATGTGGTGGTCCCTATTGCTGTACACATCGGTACGTCTAATACCCAGTAGCACGTCCTCTTGAACTGATGTATGCCTGTATTCGTCGTAGCGTACTATCCACAAGTTCATCAAGGCACTGTTGGTCCAGGATGTCCCACTCCTCGACGGCGTTTCGGCGTACACCCCTCAGAGTGTTTAGTGGGTCACGTCGTCCATAAAAAGCCCTTTTCAATCTATCCCAGGCATGTTCGATAGAGTTCATGTCTGGAGACCATGCTGGCCATTCTAGTCGAGCGACATCGTTACCCTGAAGGACGTCATTCACAAGATGTGCACGATTGGGGCGCGAATTGTCGTCCACGAAGCAGAATGCCTCGCCAATGTGCTGCCGATATGGTGGCACTATCGGTTGGAGGATGGCTTTCACGTATCGTACAGCCGTTACGGCGCCTTCCATGAGCACCAGCGGCGTACGTCGGCCCCACATAATGCCACCCCAAAACAGAAGGGAACCTCCACGTTGCTTCACTCTCTGGACAGTGTGCCTAAGGCGTTCAGCCTGACCGGGTTGCCTCGAAACAAGTCGTCGGCGATTGTCTGGTTGAAGGCATCGGCGAAGAGAACGTAATGCCAATCCTGAGCGGTTCATTCGGCATGCTGTTGGGCCCATCTGTATCGCGCTGCATGGTGTCGTGGTTGCAAAGATTGACCTCGTCATGGACGTCGGGAATGAAGTTGCGCATGATGCAGCCTGTCGCGCAGCAGTTTGAGACTTAACACGATTTCCTGTGGCTGCACGATAAGCATTTATTCAACATGATGGTCTTGCTGTCAGGGTTCCTCTGAGCAATTATCCGTAGTTAGCGGGTATCCACTGCAGTAGTTGCCTTGGGAGGTCTGGACGAGGCATGTCATCGACAGTTCCTGTCTCTCTGTATCCCCTCCATGTCCGAACAACATCGCTTTGGTTCACTTCGAAACGCCTGGACACTTCCCTTGTTGAAAGCCCATCCTGGCACAAAGTAACAATGCGGACGTATTGAACCGCGGTATTGACCGTTTAGGCATGGTTGAACTACAGACAACACGAGCCGTGTGCAGCCTTCCTGGTGGAATGACTGGAACTGATCAGCTGTCGGCTCCCTCCTTCTAATAGGCGCTGCTCATGCGTGGTTGTTTACATCTATGGGAGGGTTTAGTGACATCTCTGAACAGTCAAAGAGACCGTGTCTGTGATATAGTATCCACAATCTGCATCTATCTTCAGGAGCTTTGGGAACCGGGGTGATGGAAAACTTTTTTTCTGATGTGTGTACTTCAGTTTCCAAATCGATATATCGGTTTTCCGAAGTATTTAAAAGTATCAAAGCCCTACTCGTGGCATCTTTTGGTCTAATGGTGAACTAGCTTTATCTATATCTGTAGCCTCACACCATATATATAGACCCAAAATACAAATCATATTCTGTTGCTCTACGTTGTTCGGTTGTTATCTAGGGCTGACAACATAATTTAGTGTCTACATCATGCACATGGTCATTAAACTTCATTGTCAGTGTATCAGCAGTTTAATATGAACCTCTTGCAATTGGTCTTAATTAAAATGGTTCAAATGGCTCTGAGCACTATGGGACTTAACATCTATGGTCATCAGTCCCCTAGAACTATTTAAACCTAACTAACCTAAGGACAGCACACAACACCCAGTCATCACGAGGCAGAGAAAATCCCTGACCCCGCCGGGAATCGAACCCGGGAACCGGGGCGTGGGAAGCGAGAACGCTACCGCACGACCACGAGCTGCGGACTGGTCTTAATTATGTGTGTGCTGTATTTAGTAACTGTTATTTCTGTTTTGATAAAAGTTTCACATTAATTACTGACTTTACAACTGTCAAATACCAAATTTTGGAATTAAAATGAATAAATATAAATATTCATATTTCATAAAATACAGTGGGTAAATTGTTTCTTCATATGATCTTTAGAATGTTGAAACTTGGGTAAAACACGACCAGTGAGATTTGTGGTTTGGCTAAAGATTAGATTTTCATAAACAGCTGTCTTTCTCAAATTTTGTTTCATACTTTTGGCCCTTACAGTCCTCAGCGCTTCATTTACATTTTTGTACCTATTAGACATGGTAGGATATTGACTCAGATGTTTCTCTCACTATCTAAAACCAACAATACGCAAACAAGAAGCCAATCTCCAGGACTACCTTCCACCAAATCTCACTGACGTGCTCCTCAGGCATGTAAGTTGAGAGGTTAGTAAAACAAACTCACTCAATTTGATATTCAATTCCAGCTGCTGCTCGAAACGTTCATGTCTCACATAACTGCCAGCACTTGTCCTTGGATGGCATTTGACTCTGTTCAAAGCAAAATTCCGGTGCACCAACGTCGATCAAAGTTAAACATGGGAGTTGACCACCATTAAATTTGACCGTGGAACACATCTGATTTTCAGAAGATAACTAGCGAACCAACAATGAGTTGCAATAGTTATGGAAACCGGATATTTGTGCTAATCTCCTTCTCCCCCAGCTCTATCTACTTCCTCCTCCTCCTCACTACATATCTCGCTTCCTCCTTGCTCACTCTTTGTCCATCTCCATCTTCTCCTTTCCCCCTCTCTATGTCCATTTCCCATTCCTTCGCTTCCCTCCACTCCCCCCTCTTGCCTATCACCTCTTTCCCTCTCTCTCGGAGCTTGAAACCTTATTTATTGTTGTTGGCATCGAAACGTTGGTTAAGAATTGAAGCCACTTTAAATGGACATGTAGAACGGTTGGGATCATTGGTATACAGGGTATAGGAGACCTTACTTGTTGCTGGATCTGTGGACCGAGTGAGGTAGCGCAGTGTTTACCACACTGGACTCCCATAGGGAGGAGGAGGGTTCAAATCCACATCCGGCCGTCCTGGTTTAGGTTTGCCTAAATCGCTCCAGACAAATGCTGGGAGGCTTCCTGTGAAAGGGCACAATCGATTTCCTTCCCCCTCATTGAAACATTCCGAACTAGTGTTCCATCTTTAAATACCTTGATGTCCACGGGACGTTAAACCCTGAAATTGCTTGCTTCGATTTGTAGGAATAGTAACTTCAGTGACAGTGTTTTGCGTAGTTTTAATCAGTAAATGGATAGGATTACGAAGTTTCAGACAATGCAGTAGTATTATTCTAATCGTAAGTCATAAGTACAGTTTTTCTGTTTTCTGTTAAAACCGACTGAGAGTAAGAAAATAAAAGAGCACATAGTTATGTATAAACTTTTTGTTTAAAATTATATGTAAGGAGAAAGAATATATATGAGAGAATCCATTTGTCTAATGCTTTAGACACTCTACTATCGTAGTTCAAGGTGACTGTCAGAAAGAAAAGGAAACTACACATTTTCACAGCACAGCATTTTCTTTCTCATCGTCGGTTTTTAACAGAAAACATAATGTTACATTTGAAGAAAATTCTGTATATGGCCTTCGTCCATTTGATTGTTTATTACAGTACTGTGTAAAAATTACAAGTGAGTTGGTCAAGAATTATTCCAAACTATTGACAGAGAATCGTGTAAAAATTTGAAGTATATCAGTGAAGAACTTGGGAGATTTTTGCTGAAAGCCTTTCCCCGCCCAAGTGCATTCCAACGTTTATTACGATGTCGACTAATAATCTGAAGTAATTCGGGTAATAACGTTCCGAGAATTTTGGAAACAACGTTAAAGAACGACTTATCTTTATATAGTGGCACAAATTAAGATGGCGACGCGCTTCGGTGTACTGAGACGGAGTCAAGGCATCGTATGCCGTACCATATACCTAACACGAACCAAGATTTAAATTGTGCCTCCGCATGTGACCACACTGCCTGTTTCCTCTAACAAGGGTACAACACCACAATCGGGTTGTTGTAATTTTATTCAATTTATGGTACGTCAGATTAAAACCTCATATATACCTTCCCCAAAGCAATTCGATCCAACTTTAAAAAATTCTTGAGAAAATCGACTTCTGAGTTCCCGACTATGTTTCACACACATAAAGAAGGCAGACGTTTTGCGGTAAGCAGTGTATTCAGTGATGAAGCAGTGATAAGAACAATGATGAGTAAAATAAAAAGAGAAGTAATGCGTGCTTGCATGCTCTGTGGAGAGGTGTGGATTCGATTTCAGGTAGATTCAAATTTTCAAGCAAAGATGCATGTTCTACGTGCATTTACGTGAAGCGAAAAATAGTAAAACATAGAAACAACTTTAATTTGTAGTTTCTGTAATTATGCAAATTGATTAACAGTATTATACAATAGGTCTATAATGAAGAATTTTTGTTTGCAATGAAAACTGGTTTTTTGTGTATACTATACAGTAAGAAAAAAGTATATTTTTCATAAAAACTACTGTTATATATGTTAACTAGCATATATTTGATGACTTTTTTATTTAAATGACAGGTATTCAAACCCAGTGGAAAGAAACAAAAGAAGATAATCATCGATACGAGACTGTACATTCTTTTATACTGCAGCCGTCAGTTCTATTAATTTCAAGAGCTGATGCATTCCTATCGGCCAATTCGCGAAGCATATCTGTCTCGGATATCGAAAAATATGGTGCTCATCTCTTATTTTCCATTTTTCGAGAACATAAATGAACGAAGTAACAGCGAGATATAAGCACACTTCTGATTGTTGATCACAGTGAGACATGTGACAATGACGTCGTTCACGAGTGATTGTCTAGAAAACTAATATGTATAGGCGGCTGTGTGCGAATTGTGGTAGCTGATGCGAATCGCTTTTAACGTCCGAATGCCCCAAATTCGGTCATAAAGCAAGGTAACCACGGTCCCGAGATCACGGCTGAAAGTAAACCGCCTTTAAAACGTTTCTGCGGTGCACCAACGTTAATCGCCAGTCAGAAGACGGCCGACATCAAATGGTGCATTTGACTACAGTTAACACCCTGTATTGCAATGGAAGACACCCTGGAGATGCAAGTATGTTAATAGAGCTATGAATTTTTACACTGCCTCTTATAAAATTTACTTTTATACACAATTCCTGGTGAGTAACGTCATTTGCAATTGCTCTCACTTTCATCAACAGGCAGAAGTGTGTGTCTCGCTACTAGTCCGTTCACTTGTGTTAATCGGAATGGCAAGCAAAAGAATAGCACCAAACTTTTCGACGTACAAGGTACATATATTCCGCCAATTAGTCGGTGCGGATGCATCACTTCTCGAAACTAAAAGAACTGACGGCTTAAGTATAAAAGAAGAAATCTGCAGTGTTCGTTTCGATCATTATTTGATTTCTTTTTTCGATTCACTTCGAATACCTACAGCATTTAAATACAAAAAACCATGAAATATATGCTAATTAACACATCTAATTGCCATTTTATTGAAAAATGCATGTCTTGTCATCGCTAACTATGTACAGCATAGAAAAGTCCCATTTCATTGCAAATAAATATTCTTGATTATCACTCTTTTATAGATGATTGTTAATCAAGATGGTATAATTAAAACAACTAAATTTTTTTTCTATCGTATCTAGATTTGAATCCACCTGGTATCAAACACACGTCTCCCATGTGGCGAGCAAGCGTGCTATCACTAAGCCATACGGCTTGTTGAAACAAAAAGCTACCTTCCTTATTGTAGAATATTAAACGTGGTTGGACAACTTAGGAGTCGATTTTCTCGGGAATTTTGGGAGCTGCATGGTTCTGCTTTTGGAGAGGTATATTTCAGTTTTGAACATCATTTACCATAAACATAAAAAATTACCAAAACGCATTTCTATTCTGGTTACTTTGGTAGGGATAAAAAGGCACAATCTAATTCTACTCCTGGTAAGTTTGATTCATAAATTAATAACCTTTCTGGGTTCATCGCAAGCATAGGTTAAATTAGATGCAGCTTTTGTTCCGTAGACCCAGAAATGACACGATTTTCGGAGGTGTGGAACACTGTAATATTTCTGGCTTAGTCAGCCATCATATTAGGCTCCAAGAAGCTGTTCCGAGCGCAGTGGAGATTGGTTGGTTGGTTTGTTGGGGGAAGGAGACCAGACAGCGAGGTCATCGGTCTCATCAGATTAGGGAAGGATGGGGAAGGAAGTCGGCCGTGCCCTTTGAAAGGAACCATCCCGGCATTTGCCTGGAGCGATTTAGGGAAATCACGGAAAACCTAAATCAGGATGGCCGGACGCGGGATTGAACCGTCGTCCTCCCGAATTCGAGTCCAGTGTCTAACCACTGCGCCATCTCGCTCGGTAGGCGCTGCAGTCATGGACTGTGCGGCTGGTCCCGGCGTAGGTTCGAGTCCTCCCTCGGGCATGGGTGTGTGTGTTTGTCCTTAGGATTATTTAGGTTAAGTAGTGTGTAAACTTAGGGACTGATGACCTTAGCAGTTAAGTCCATAAAATTTCACACACACACAATGCTACTGCTCTGTGATTGGATGCTGTGTTCGGAGAAAGGGCGCCAAAACGTTAAAGTATAGTTATTATTATTAGTTAAAGTACTCATTCGAATGACTTCACTTTTTAATACAAATATCTGTCAACAGCTGACTATCAATCAGTCGCCCGCATGTCGTGGTCGTGCGGTAGCGTTCTCGCTTCCCACGCCCGGGTTCCCGGGCTCGATTCCCGGCGGGGTCAGGGATTTTCTCTGCCTCGTGATGGCTGGGTGTTGTGTGCTGTCTTTAGGTTAGTTAGGTTTAAGTAGTTTTAAGTTCTAGGGGACTGATGACCATAGATGTTAAGTCCCATAGTGCTCAGAGCCAGTTTGAACCATCAATCAGTCATTTTAGAATTATTAAAAACAATTTAAATCAAAAACAAAAGACTGACGAAATTACAGACGAAGCACTTCAGAAGCGTTCGGGTCACGCCTTTTCTGGTATGGCGCGCGCAGTGTTTCGGGCTGTTCATCACTCTGGATTAGGTAGTTGAGAAGAACAGACATGTTGTCTGTGGCAGGACGTGTTTCCAATTTTTATTTAAGTTCCTGTTCGTTACTCTGGATTAGGCAGTCGAGAAGAACAGTCATGTTGACTGTCGTAGGATGTGTTTACAACTTTTATTTAAGTTCCTGTTCGTGACTCTGGATTAGGCAGTCGAGATGTACAGTCATGTTGTATGTAGCAGGATGTGTTTGTTAGTATTCAGTATTAGAAGATTCTCTCCAGTAGTCATGAGCCACAGACACGTGCCACAAATAGTGTAAAGATACATTTTCGTAAACATTGTGTTTGATCATGTACTTTGCTGTATCATAAGGTGTTATATTAAGATCATGTAGTCTTCTCGTGTGGCTATATTAAAATACGCGAGTGGCATCCCAAAGAAGTGATACATTATTTCAGAACAGAATCTCGCTAAAAGACAGTTTCAGCCTCAAGATACACAACCTACGACCTGCGTGCAGATTTCTGCGCTGGGGACATCAACTCGAAGACAGCAGGTTAGTGAACTATAACAGAAACTTCGTATTCCACACAGTGCAGTGGAAACAACTAGGCGCCTCACGTGTACTGCATGCACAGAACCACTGTGCTCAGTGACACGTCATCTGCAGTAATGCACAGGAGGTAAAGGAGGATGATCGTTATTAACACCAACAATCAATTCATTCTTCCCTTCTTGCCGTAACACGTCAGAAAGTATAACATAAAAAACGTAACTAATCTTGACTTTGGAAACCAAGTACTGTCAAAACTGAAATCCGACAAACGTTTTTACTTAAGCTGGTCTTGTAGGATACGATACACGATGCCATTTCGTAGCCGACCGCGGTGGGCATGGGGTTCTAGGCGCTATAGTCCGGAAACGCGGGACTGCTACGGTCGCAGGTTCGAATCCTGCCTCGGGCATGGATGTGTGTGATGTCCTTAGGTTAGTTAGGTTTAAGTAGTTCTAAGCTCTAGGGGACTGATGACCTAAGATGTTAAGTCCCATAGTGCTCAGAGCCATTTGAACCATTTTTTGCCATTTCATTGCAAATAAAAATTCTGAATTGTCACTGTTTTATAGATGATCGGTAATGAAGATGGTGTAATTTAAAAAATAAAATTATAAACAGCCGACCATTTGCAATGGCTAAAGAATTCTTTACCTAGGTTTCGACTAATGTAAATTTGTCTTCTTCAGAAGGTGGCAATTTTACATTAGTAAGGACTAATGTACCATCGCCGTTTTTACAAATGTCGGCATAGATCCATTTGTGAAAATTAAAATATAGCCCTAGAATTAGAGTTTGTCACGTAAATATAAATTAGTACATGGATCTTGCAGAGCTCACAACCGACTAAGTCGGTTGTGAGCTCTGCAAGATCCATGTACTAATTCTAGGGCTATATTTTAATTTTGACAAATCGATCTATGCCGACATTTGTAAAAAAGGCGATGGTACATTAGTTCTTACTAATGTAAAATTGCCACTTTCTGAAGAAGACATTTGTCGAAACCTAGGTAAAGAATTCTTTATCCATTGCAACTGGTCGGCTGATTATAATTTTATTACGTGGAACCGTTGCTGTTGTGCAGCTATGTTTAAAATACTAATTTTAAAAACTTAAATTCGGTTTTTTCTTATCTTTTCTAGATTTGAATCCACCTGGTATCAAACACACTGCTCCCATGCGGCGAGCAAGCACGCCATCACTAAGCAATACGGCCTGTGAGTCTGAGTCAGTCTATGGAAACGCGCCGTCATTTTAATGCGTACTCTTATAAAAGCCCAGTCATCTCGCGAAAACTGGCCGTGAGCTGCAGTCAAACATAACTGCAGTCGTCTCCTTCGTTTAACTTTAATTGCGATCGGTGCAACAGAATTTTGCGTTGATCGGAGTTAAATGCTGCCTTCGTGCTGTTGACTTTTAATCGAGGTTCGTCGTGCACTCGGCCGTAATTCGGCGCAACACAGATAGCGCCTGGCCTGTGGCGGGACACGAAAGAGACGGTTGCTCGTTTACGGGCAAAGAGGTTACATCGCGATGGAAACACCGCATGGCGAAGTTATAAAACAACATGTCGGCTTTTCGCGATCGTACCATCGCAAGGTGCACAAAATTCTAGATTCTTGAACAACGGGGGATTACAAATTCATCGCCTCATGTTCTCCCAGGACTCCTGGAGCAATGGAGTGCGGTGGTGTACCTGGTGAGGTACTTGTTGCGACATTTGCGGTGGCAGCAGCTGGCCAGCCAGTGGCTGGCGACTCTGCGCGGCAGAGAGTGCGGCGGCCGCATTTGTATGCCGGGAGGAGAGCCGACCTCCGGGGTGGCCCTGCGCGACGCAGTGCGGCCGGCGGGCGACACGTCCCCTGGCGCCGCAGTCTGCCCCCCCCCCCCTCACCCCCACTACATTCTACACTCCCGGCGATCAGCTGCTCGCCGAGATACAAGTCGCCGAATTATGCTATGAGTGGAGAACGTGACCGGAAAGGGAAGCCGCCACCTCTCACCAATTCAGATTATCCCGCGTACAGTGCTGCGTATGGCCTTCGCTAGGCGGCTGCACTGAGTCAACGATCAATAAATAAGACGTCGATGGCTTCCTTGTTGTGGATGATATAATCATGGAGTTCAGAGACTAAAATTTTGTGCTTTGTGTTTTGAGTCATCTCTCTTTTTACTGGTTTGTTGGAGTATGCCCCGAATCCCTCTCCTGTGCCATCTTCTTCATCTGTATTGCCAACGTTTCCTCTACATTGTTTTCCATAGTTGGTAAACTGTATGCCGGACCGAGACTCGAACTCGGGACTTTGCCTTTCGCGGGCAAGTGGTCTGACTTTTTTTTTTTTTATATATATACTTGTGTTTGGTCGTTGCGAACGTCACAAGACATCCTCTTCAAGTTCGGTGGTTGATCCTTCCACTCAGTTTTTTTTATTGCAGAGTCCAACCGGCTGTCTGACCGAACACGCAGAGCTACCGTGCCGGCATCCATCTGAGCAACCAAAGCACGACTCTCGCGCTCTCCTCACAGCTTCACTTCTGCCAGTACCTCGTCTCCTACCTTCCAAACTTTACAGAAGCTCTCCTGCGAACCTTGCAGAACTAGCACTCCTGAAAGAGACATGGCTTAGCCACAGCCTAGGAGATGTTACCAGAACGAGATTTTCACTCTGTTGCAGAGTGAAATCTCATTCTGGATTCCTTAGATCTTATCTTACCAGTCAATCCGATTTTCATCATTGTATTGCGCCGTATGCATAAAACTGCGATTCTCTTTTCTACAAAGTTGCATTCATTACCTCGAGAAAATTAAAAAAAAATTAATATTATGAACTAAACGTTGAAACTGAATATTTCACATAACGTGTTGATACAGAAGGACATGTGGGGCAAATGTTTGTAAAAAGCTTATATTTTGAATGAAAAAAAAGGCCCAATCCAACAATCCCTGGTGGCACTATTTCTCAAAAGATTACACAGTCATCTCTAATATGTCAACACTGGATTTTACAGTTCATTCGTGACTCTTTCTCGAAGACGTTCCTTTTTTTCCTTTTTTTCTTACGTGAATGTATTGGCATGAATGTGTTCTATGTTGAAGATAGCCTTGATGTTAATTCGAATAAATTTATGGCTAGAATCGAAGTTTACGAGGAACAGGCTGGCCGAGGACGTCTTAATAATAATAGGTTGCCGAATGAACATTCTGGGGTGATGCTGGTTCGATTGGGAAAATATTCAGCAGTCAGCAACCACCTGTTCGGTTTATTAGTTTATATTTTAAACTATAGTTTATTTTTCAAACTATTATAAACTATGATGCTGTAAACTCCCAGAACAATTTTAATCGTCTTAACAAAGGTCGTGGAAGACTGTGTACTTTTGACTACGCCTTTGGTTGTAGTTCTTCTGTAAAGTTTGAACCAAAGTGTTTGTGAACTGAAACCAATGGTTTGATCTAGGAAGTTTATGGATATATTGGCTATGTCCATTGTGAACTGAATATTTTTACCTTGACTGTTTAAGTTATGAAAAAAAGGTGTTGAGCTTCCTTGTACTGCCTCACCACAACACAGTACATCACCTACATATTTAAACCAATATTTAATATTTGCAGTCAAAAGTTCTTTATTCGAAAAATTGTTGCTCGTAGTAGACCACGAATATTTCAACTAAAAATAGACCAAGAACGGACCCTATATCCACTTCATTTAGGTGTCTATACAAAGTTCCTTGGAACTGGAAATAGTTCCGCGCTGTGTATTGCAGTTATATCGATATTCTTTCTGTAGAATCTGTCTATACAGTAACGTCTTAGGGTGAGTATCCCGAGAAGGTCAGGCCTATACAAGGCGCTTGCCGCCCTGGTTGGATTCAATTTTCGGCGTCGCATTTCAGCGGTTTGTAATAATGAATCTTGCCGAGCGTGACGCACTGCGGCTGCCGAACTACAAGAGGAAATGGGCGTGCTGGCTGGAGTCTTTCCAAGTGTAGTACGCATTAGGCCAAGTGTCAGGATCAATTAAAAACAGTTGTTGGTTGCACTGGTGCACTGGCTGCGGAAGCGTGCGGGGTCCACCTTGCTTAACACTGGCAGATATAAGAAGCAAGCGAATTTGGTCAGCAAACTTCTGAACATTTGTTCAAGATAGGCTTGTGTACTGAGAAGCACGCCTGTGGCTGCGCGAGTTTACTGGGCTACTTGTTTCGGTAAGTTTAGGCGAGGGTCGTTGCAGATATTTTTTGCTCTCTGTATGTGGCAGCACAAATTGGAGAACTGGAATTTTCTGTAGTTTTCTGAAGGTTTCTTTGCCTCTTAAAGATTTACTAGTTAAAGACTCCTTTTATTTATTCTACCTGATACTGTGAATGCACGAGAGTGAGATTGATGGGTCCCTACCCAAGACATAATTGTCGACGTTAGTAAAATAATGAATCCTGAATATCTATTCTAGTCAATTACTCTGAGTTTAAGTGAACTTCTTTAGGGCTTTCCTAAATTTTGTGGGTCATTACAAACAACTAGTTGCCCTACTTAAACTGTAGGTTGCTATTTTATTCTTTTACTGGCGTGTTTTATGCTCTTACTGGTGTAGTTGTCACATTTTGTAATCCTTTGTGTTCCCAGTGTTTCCGGCTCTATTTTGTAAAAATGGCTCTGAGCACTATGGGACTTAACTTCTGAGGTCATCAGTCCCCTAGAACTTAGAACTACTTAAACCTAATTAACCTAAGGACATCACACAAATCCATGCCCGAGGCAGGATTCGAACCTGCGACCGTAGCGGTCGCGCGGTTCCAGACTGTAGCTCTTAGAATCGCTGGGCCACTCCGGCCGGCTCTATTTTGTACATATGTCTTGCAGCCCATACACAAATACACACACACACACACATAAAAATTTTATGTGAGGACCGCGGGGGGGGGGGGGGGGGGGGGTGTCTCTGCTGATTGAAAATCTGAAAATCTCCAGTCCCAATTTCAAAAGAGAGACAGTCTCCAGCCGCTACCGGGCATGGAAATAATTCAGTGGTGGAAGCTGAAAATTTGTGCCGCACCAGGACTCAAACCTGGACCTCATGATTAACGCGAGCGGTAGCCTTAACCACCTCGACCATCCGTAAATGCTTTCCGCAAGAGACTCCGCCCTTGTTTTGCATATCAAGACAGTTTGTGCAAAACAGGGCCGGAGCACATATTTTCAGCTTTCACCATATGATTATTTCGTTGCCCGATTGCGGCTGGAGTCGATCTCTCCTTTGAAACTTGGACTGGAGAATTGCAATCATGAGACACTCCCCTGGTCCTCACATAGAATTTTTAGGTGTAGTCTAATGAGCGCCTTTCTGGATGTTGTAGTATGGCCTGTGGCCGCGTGTACTTAGCGGAAGTTGTGTGGGGCTCCACCTCCAGTACCGGTGGGCGGCGGCGACTTCTTGCTGTGTGCATTGTCCTTTCAACAGCATTTTTTTAATTGTACACTTTGGCAGTTGTGTTATTTCGTGTTTAATTAAATCAATGCAGTCCAGGCCAAAGTAAATAAAAATTTTCAATCTTTATGTCTATGACGTTTATTTGATCGCCCACCACTTTCGCTCCCACCTCCTCACTCACTACCTTTCAAGCATGTGTGAGTGACTAGTCTCAAATCGTTCGATTCCACGTGGTTCACATTAGACCTATCCATCACCTCTGTTAATATATCAGCATCTTCTCCTACTAGTATGTTGGAAAACAAATTGCAGACTTCAAACGTACTAATTTAGGACCATACGAGATAGATCTTTAACCTTATTTACAAGGTCCTTTCAATAAGGTCAGAGATCTATCATACTGCTAAATTAGTACCTTGATGTCATACCAACACTCATCGTCCTGTAGAAGTCGAACTACCTTTAGCAGACACTCATGGCCACAAATATAACTGGATAACATTCCGAAGTTGAAAGGATAATTTCACAACTAACTGGAAAAAGTGGAATTTATAGTTTTCTACTAGATTCTGACTAGTCCGCCTTGTTATCAAACACTGCTTCCAGCTAGCCGACGTTTCCACGAACTACAGAGAGACCTCTGTCCACCTACTAAAGGCTCTGAGCACTATGGGACTTAACATCTATGGTCATCTAGAACTACTTAAACCTAACTAACCTAAGGACAGCACATAAAACCCAGTCATCACGAGGCAGAGAAAATCCCTGACCCCGCCGGGAATCTAACCAGGGAACCCGGGCGCGGGAAGCGAGAACGCTTCCGCACGACCACGAGCTGCGGACCACCTACTAAATGCTCTAAGTCACTCCCTTTCTCACAGAAGGCCGCAGCTCGTGGTCGTGCGATAGCGGTCTCGCTTCCCGCGCCCGGGTTCCCGGGTTCGGTTCCCGGCGGGGTCAGGGATTTTCTCTGCCTCGTGATGCCTGGGTGTTGTGTGATGTCCTTAGTTAGGTTTAAGTAGTTCTAAATTCTAGGGGACTGATGACCATAGCTGTGAAGTCCCATAGTGCTCAGAGCCCTTTGAACCATATTTTTGTTCTCACAGAAAAACGGAAAACTACTATAGGCCTATTGATCATTGTGAAGTATTCTTCTCTTTCCCCACTTCATAAGCGTAAAACTTAAAACCTCAGCTCCACCCCACAGGGAACATGACTCTCGACCTACATCCGTGAGGTCTGCCGGCTATTTACAATTTGGCGAGTTACCAGCACCAGACCGCGAAATTATTTGAACATGCAAACCTTTCCATCAATCAGCCACTAGTCTCGAATGTAGGCTGTTCAGCTGGGCCTTTCCCGCTCAAAGAACTAGTTACCTGCCAACGCTCTGAGAAATTTCTGTTCCACAGAGTGTTAGAAAACACCGGCAATCCTGTGGAAATCACTCACCTTTGAAGACAGCAGAATAGGGCGACACCAGCATCATTTAACTGGGCTAAGACTAGCTCGTTATCTCCAGGTGGGAGAATAGTGGTTCAAATGGCTCTGAGCACTATGGGACTCAACTGCTGTGGTCATAAGTCCCCTAGAACTTAGAACTACTTAAACCTAACTAACCTAAGGACATCACACACATCCAAACCCGCGGCAGGATTCGAACCTGCGACCGTAGCGGGAGAATAGTGTCCGTCGCAATAACGACCACCACTAGCCAAGTGGCGCAGCCAGCATGTGATATGTTACAAATTCTCCGTGGCGGAAACTTCGTGTGCATGAATTTGTTTAGAACCCTGAACTCTGAAAAGCTTGGAAAGAGGTGAGGTCAATAATGGATTGTTTTGTTTGCTCTGATTTGAAAGCTCCCGAAGGAAATGCGGATGATAAAGAAGTCAGATAGCACTTCTGTCTGTACTGAGAGGTGTTACCAATACATGTTCCAAATTTTGTAGGTGTGAAGGGTTTGGCTGATTATGAAGTGAATGCGAACTGAGCAATTGCGAGCTAACAGGGCATGAAGTGTCATGAAGCAATGCAGAAAATCAGTGAATAATTATAGGTCTTGCATTTATATAGTTGATCACCAAAACAACACACCAACTGAAGACGAAACACTAAAACAGACCCTTTGGGTGCGCGGAAGCTAGCAGATATAGAATATTTTAATTTGAAAAAAACTTCATGAACCTTCATTTCAGTTTTTAATTTAGGCAGCTTCGCAAGTAGTAGCAAAGATTGTTATACTTAAACCTTTTTTTCATTTATTACAATGTTGTTCTGCCAAGAACCGATGGAAGATTCATTTAACGTAAGTTGAGCCTACTTCACCAGGCTCTCCTGAACATTTAAAATCAATAAGCATAACAGGAATACGTCAGTTTCAATGCTTGACTAATTTTGAATTTAACAACTGTAAAAGACTTTCATCATAACAGTTTGGAAGGCAGCCGGGTCAGTACAGTTCAGTCATGCAACTAGAACAGAGAACGCTTTACACTGTAAAATAGTCACAAGATACAACTTGTTAATGCAAGCAAACATGGAGCCAAAACAAGCGTGACATTAAATAACCTGAAAACAGAGAGATTACCAAAGCAGATAGGTGATTTCATTTTAATGTGTCTCCTCCAATCAACATCTGGCTAAACATAAGTTTTTAAAGAAATAGCTTTAAGCATTGAAGTACTAAAATCATTCTTATTCTGTAGCAGAAATGGTAAATGCATTTATAATAACACTGGTAAAGCTTCAAATGTTCAGCTAACTCACATAGTTTAGCGTACAGAACTGCTTTATAAATGTTTCATTAGGATAACAATGAGTGCAACAGGTAGCGTGAGTGCAATACACCGCTTACATAATACTGTAACTCTTTACAACCACTTGCAGGAGCAATCGTGATATTAGGATTGGTGATTGAAAAAAAAAACGAAAAACAAAAGCTTTTAAAAAACTGAATACTATTTTTTCCAGCAGAATCTGGTTCGGCTAAAGAATTAAGCTTTAGTTATACCACAAATATGCCAATGCATTGAACACATGCGATGTTCACCTTTACGAGTGCAACCGAATGTCTTCTTCTTCTAGTTCCGTGGTTCATCATTAGGTAACGTGTGATACTTTACGAGTTATGATTAGAAAACTTTAAGTGCGTTAGTAGTGTGTCAAAACACTATTCTCAATAAAATGATGAATATTGTAATGAGATAGTCAATCTTCAATAGTTATACTTACTCACTACAAGGCAGTATTCTTAGTTTATAATCATTTCCTGCTTTGAATACGTACAAGGACTCCGTCTTCAAGCCACAAGTGGCCCATTGGGACCATCCGACCGCCGTGTCAACCTCAGATGAGGATGCGGATAGGAGGGGCGCGTGGTCAGCACACCGCTCTCCCGGTCGTTATGATGGTTTTCTTTCACCGGATCCGCTACTATTCGGTCGAGTAGCTCCTCAATTGGCATCACGAGGCTGAGTGCACCCCGAAAAATGGCAACAGCGCATGGCGGCTGGATGGTTACCCATCCAAGCGCCGGCCACGCCCGACAGTGCTCAACTTCGGTGATCTCACGGGAACCGGTGTATCAACTGCGGCAAGGCCGTTGCGACTCGAATACCTACAAGGTAGACGGTAATGGCTATAATGCTGTTGTAACATTACTTCGTAGCTTGCAACGTAAACATTATAGTTCCGAATGTGTAATTTCCAATATCATAAAACATAGCTTAAATGTATATGGTAATTTTTTGCTTAATCATTGAATTCTTCGTAGGCCGAACTTCAATACATATTGTACTCAGATTAAAACCACTTTGCGACTGGCAGATTGCAGGGGCGGGAAAACAGCGTTCTCGGCATGTAGCTACCCGTGTTACACAAGGCTGTGCCGGTAGCTACGAAACTGGCAACCTGGCGAGCATGTGGCGCTCAGAAAAAATCTGTGATTGGCTGGCGCCCGGCACCTACCACTCGACCCGCTGAAACGTCAATCACAAAGTAATTTTAATCGGAGTATGGCTTCATGGTAAAATACGGGGGTTGCCCAGAAACTAATGCACCACATTTTCTTCTTCAACAAATCTTTATTGAACACAGTGAGAATTACACACACGAAATAATGGTGTTTTATCTACACACCCTATTTTTCCACGTAATCTCCATCCCATTCTATGGCCGTCCTCCACCGTGAAACAAGAGGGGAAGGGGTGCTGGGTATGCCAATGTCAGTATGAACCTTGTCCTGGTGACGGAGCCAGTGTGAATCACCTCCTCATCGTTCTAAAAATGCCTTCCACGAAGGGCTGTAGGGTGGGTGGGGTAACACTGTCCAACCCTGTTTTGCGATGTATTCAGGAGTCCTCAGAGTTGTGTAGAGCCGAGCGTTATCATATAGCGGCAAAAAATCTCCTGGATTGCTGTGGCGCTGAAGTCGCCGAAAGCGCGTGCTAGGTTTTGTGAATGTGTTGACATATGCTTCTGAATTAATGAGAATCACACCGTCACCATCTCAGAGCACGATGATCACGACTGTGCCCGCGGAAGCAGTTGCTTTGAATTTTTTCTTCTGTTGTGAGTGGGAGGGGTGCCATTACATCGATTGTCGTTTAAATGGTGAACCCAGGTTTCATCATCTGTCACATTCCGGGACAAGGCCTTCGCCTCAGCTTCAAAACGTTGCAACAAATCAAGACGTTTTTTCTGTGCGATTTGTGATCCATCGTTAGACGCCGCGGAACCCGTCTTGCACACACTTTTGAATATCCAAGAGTGACAGATGCAGCGCCAACTGCCGAGTAGTCGTAATGCGTCTGTATTCCTGAATAACGTCATCAGCTCGCTACAACATATCAGGTGTGACAGCCATGGATGGTCTCCCCGATCGCTGCAAATCGTGGAGCTCCACCGATCCGCCTTCTGATGACGTCACCCTCCGTGCCCAGCGACTAACTCTACTTCCGTCGGCAGCAGCTGCTCCATAGGCTTTGCACAAGCGTTTGAGAACATTCCCCACCGTTTCCTTCTCTGCAGTGAGAAACGCAATGACGGCACGTTGCTTGTAACGTATATCTTTTTTTTTTTTTCAGGAGTCTACTGACTGGTTTGATGCGGCCCGCCACGAATTCCTTTCCTGTGCTAACCTCTTCATCTCAGAGTAGCACTTGCAACCTATGACCCCAATTATTTGCTTGACGTATTCCAATCTCTGTCTTCCTCTACAGTTTTTGCCCTCTAAGCTCCCTCTTGTACCATGGAAGTCATTCCCTCATGTCTTAGCTGATGTCCTATCATCCTGTCCCTTCTCCTTATCAGTGTTTTCCACATATTCCTTTCCTCTCCGATTCTGCATAGAACCTTCTCATTCCTTACCTTATCAGTCTACCTAATTTTCAACATTCGTCTATAGCACCACATCTCAAATGCTTAGATTCTCTTCTGTTCCGGTTTTCCAACAGTCCATGTTTCACTACCATACAATGCTGTACTCCAGACGTACATCCTCAGAAATTTCTTCCTCAAATTAAGGCCGGTATTTGATATTAGTAGACTTCTCTTGGCCAGAAATGCCTTTTTTGCCTTAGCGAGTCTGCTTTTGATGTCCTCCTTGCTCCGTCCGTCATTGGTTATTTTACTGCCTAGGTAGCAGAATTCCTTAACTTCATTGACTTCGTGACCATCAATCCTGATGTTAAGTTTCTCGCTGTTCTCATTTCTACTACTTCTCATTACCTTCGTCTTTCTCCGATTTACTCTCAAACCATACTGTGTACTCATTAGACTGTTCATTCCGTTCAGCAGATCATTTAATTCTTCTTCACTTTCACTCAGGATAGCAATGTCATCAGCGAATCGTATCATTGATATCCTTTCACCTTGTATTTTAATTCCACTCCTGAACCTTTCTTTTATTTCCATCATTGCTTCCTCGATGTACAGATTGAAGAGTAGGGGCGAAAGGCTACAGCCTTGTCTTACACCCTTCTTAATACGACCACTTCGTTCTTGATCGTCCACTCTTATTATTCACTCTTGGTTGTTGTACATATTGTACATGACCCGTCTCTCCCTATAGCTTACCCCTACTTTTTTCAGATTCTCGAACAGCTTGCACCATTTTATATTGTCGAACGCTTTTTCCAGGTCGACAAATCCTATGAAAGTGTCTTGATTTTTCTTTAGCCTTGCTTCCATTCTTAGCCGTAACGTCAGAATTGCCTCTCTCGTCCCTTTACTTTTTCTAAAGCCAACCTGATCGTCACCTAGCGCATTCTCAATTTTCTTTTCCATATCTCCTACAGACGCCATTTAGAAACTGTCCTACAGGTACGCTGTCTTAGGAAGTGACGGAAACTTGACGCGCACGCTCAGGATGCTTCAAATAAGACATATGTAACGTTTCACATTCGTAGCATTGTTTTCGGATGAGAAAAAAATAAATGCGTTGCATTACTTTCTGGGCAACCCTCGTACATATGAATTCTTGTTGCTTTTTACTATGTATGAATTGCATAATCCTTAGGTAATTTCCTGAAATTATACACAAGTGGCTCAGTTTATCACATCTGCGAAAGTTGCAAATTGTAAATGACGTCAAAAGGCTGCACGCAGGGTGGAGTACACCCTGCGCTGATGGGAAATCGCTCGCTCCACTACAGTCGAGCACAAAAATCATCAAATGATGTTGAATACGCGTATCTACACTGTAGTTAGACCAGATTAATCCTCCGAGGGTAACATTCTGCAGAAACTAACCACCAGATCTGACACGTTTCTGGCGACTCAAATCGTAATCGTCACTGCGCAACTTGCAGAAATGCAATTTAACTGCGCCACTGCTAAGGGCACGCTGACATAATATCATCTTAAATCATTGAGGCTTAGGTGTCTGTCAGGCTGCCAATCAAAATGTCTTCATAACGCCACCGCCACTCCACGTAGGCAGGGACTGCAACGCATGTTGGTCCTCGATAACGTGCAGAGATGATCACAATCTGTAGCACTGAAACAGTCCGAAATTGGTTCATTAGACATCGATCCAAATTAAGATTATTTTGGTCTTTAATTATCATTGTTAATCATTCCCTTGAATTTTTTAGAAATTTTGGTGATGGAGAAAGACGATCAATTGCACCCACCGAATATACACTCCTGGAAATGGAAAAAAGAACACATTGACACCGGTGTGTGAGACCCACCATACTTGCTCCGGACACTGCGAGAGGGCTGTACAAGCAATGATCACACGCACGGCACAGCGGACACACCAGAAACCGCGGTGTTGGCCGTCGAATGGCGCTAGCTGCGCAGCATTTGTGCACCGCCGCCGTCAGTGTCAGCCAGTTTGCCGTGGCATACGGAGCTCCACCGCAGCGACGCACGGATGCACGCCAAGACCGTAGGATCCTACGCAGTACCGTAGGGGACCGCACCGCCACTTCCCAGCAAATTAGGGACACTGTTGCTCCTGGGGTATCGGCGAGGACCATTCGCAGCCGTCTCCATGAAGCTGGGCTACGGTCAAGCACACCGTTAAGCCGTCTTCCGCTCACGCCCCAACATCGTGCAGCCCGCCTCCAGTGGTGTCGCGACAGGCGTGAGTGGAGGGACGAATGGAGACGTGTCGTCTTCAGCGATGAGAGTCGCTTCTGCCTTGGTGCCAATGATGGTCGTGTGCGTGTTTGGCGCCGTGCAGGTGAGCGCCACAATCAGGACTGCATACGACCGAGGCACACAGGGCCAACACCCGGCATCATGGTGTGGGGAGCGATCTCCTACACTGGCCGTACACCACTGGTGATCGTCGAGGGGACACTGAATAGTGCACGGTACATCCAAACCGTCATCGAACCCATCGTTCTACCATTCCTAGACCGGCAAGGGAACTTGCTTTTCCAACAGGACAATGCACGTCCGCATGTATCCCGTGCCACCCAACGTGCTCTAGAAGGTGTAAGTCAACTACCCTGGCCAGCAAGATCTCCGGATCTGTCCCCCATTGAGCATGTTTGGGACTGGATGAAGCGTCGTCTCACGCGGTCTGCGCGTCCAGCACGAACGCTGGTCCAACTGAGGCGCCAGGTGGAAATGGCATGGCAAGCCGTTCCACAGGACTACATCCAGCATCTCTACGATCGTCTCCATGGGAGAATAGCAGCCTGCATTGCTGCGAAAGGTGGATATACACTGTACTAGTGCCGACATTGTGCATGCTCTGTTGCCTGTGTCTATGTGCCTGTGGTTCTGTCAGTGTGATCATGTGATGTATCTGACCCCAGGAATGTGTCAATAAAGTTTCCCCTTCCCGGGACAATGAAATCACGGTGTTCTTATTTCAATTTCCAGGAGTGTATTTCGTAAGAACATGGCGTTACAAAAACACACGCAAAATGCAAAGGTATTAGCACTTACTTGTGTTATAATCCCACTTTTAATTGTAAATTTTCGGTGATTATCGACGGCTTAACTCATGACTTTCAAGCTGCGTATGCTCTTTTTCGGCGGTAGATGTAAGGATGTATTTGGATTGTGAACAAGAAATGGTGTGTTCACCCTATAAGAAATGATGGAACGTAATGGATATAATAAAGACGGAGAGATCGACATGTAAATCTTAACAGTAGTGACTTAACCGCAGCTTGAACATTACCACTGATAAATTTCCAGTGTGACGGAATCTACGAGTGATCGGCAAAATGCAGCTCGAGAATAACAAAGAACAGACGTACTCTTGTAGTGTCACAGCAACAGACTGAGAATCGACGAACCACAAGCGCTAAAAACGTGGTAGAGACGAGACTTCATTTACAGCTAATTTTAAGGAAAAAAGACTGCCACATTGACGCTGACTGTACACGTATTATTTCAGGAGCTACAAGCAATTAAAACCTAATGATTAATGTAATAAACAGAAATTAAGTAACTGTTATCTGAAAATTTGGACCACAGCCAAACGTATATCATAATATGCGTTACAAAATGTTAACACGTGACCAATCCAACAGCACCGTACAGGTAATTAAGCAGCCAATAGAGGGGCAAAACAATGAAATTAATTAGCTAATCATCCTTACAGCAAATTATCGCAAGCGCACAAAAAAGCAACGTGAGATACATATAACGGGATATTAAACTCATTTGTGTATTTAAGAGTATTTAAGGATGTATTAATTTAACTGAATTAATTAAGCAAACTGTGCACGGACCGTAAATTTAAAAGCACCAAGCAAAAGACGAGGAACAGGCCTTAAAATATCAAATGTCGCAATTAATGAACGAAAGTATTTTGCAATGTTTCCTTTGTAATTCCCTAAAGTAGAATAAATGTAATTAACCAGACTGGAGATACCTCATATCACAGTACAAAAAATGTAATTATTTCCTGGGATGAGCTACGGATATAAACGATGGGAACCAGCTTTTCGACTTACTTGCAATTCAATGAAATTTAAATAGACACGTCTGCCTGTACTCGCTGTTTTTTTTTTTTTACTTGATGATACTAGCACCCGTGTCACGTAGTATATAACGCGTCATGTCAAGTAAATATGATACATGATTTCATGTCGCGAACATGATGCGTGTCATCACGTCATCTACCACGGCATCTGTCATCCCGCACAACCCCTAGAAATTTTAGCCGACCCACAAAAACTTGTTTAGCTGTTACATGTATGCTCTTCAGCTATATGATATTATACAAGAGTTGTTCAGAAACTAAGGTGAGGTCGTGGTCGAAATGTAAACTACAGTGAAAATGTGATGAAATTTTACACATATGTGTTGGACGGTGTCTCTAGTATTCTTTTTGATCGCTTCACGTCACTTTTTTCGCTTCTGACCACACAGTGAGCACGTAAAGAAGTCTAGGAAGAAACGTCTCCGGCCAAGAATGAGAGGCTGGTGAGAGACTTCGCCTGATGTCATGCAGCCCACATGACAACTATCATGCGTTTCCTTTTTCATGGCATTTCCCTACCGAACTCCACAGAAGCGGTGAGGATTCACCTCCAGCATTTTCGACGGGAAGTGACTGATTACGCACTACACTGCCCGTAATTGGCTCCCGATTAGTTTCATCTCTGCTCACATGCACCGCTGGCTAGGAAAATAATATTTGGGACGCACAATGTGCAGTAAACCAGCGTAGAGAATCAGCGGAAAGTACAGGTGGTTGCTTTCAATGACCATCGTATTCGAAAGATGGTACAACGATACGACAGATGTCTAAGAGGTCGAGGCCATTATGCAGAGAAGTAGCTGGAAGATACAGCTAACAGTTGCAAATGAAACATTTTCGATTTTCACAGCGGTTTCCATTTCGCTACCGATCGGAACTTACTTTCCGAATAGCCCTCGTATGTTGTCAACCATGGCTGGGGAATCTCCTGGATTTTGCGCACAGGATCAGGCACTTGAGCCTATAAACTTCAAGATGCAGCTGTGGTAACACCTTGCAGCTAAGAGAGCTCTCTGAGTTGGGGAAGTAGGGTTAACTTGCCAAAGAGCGCGAATATATCAAGATGTTTTGATTTAAAGGCTTTTTAAGCTATCAGAATAGTCGAAGTGCTAGTTCATTTTGTTCGTTCCCAACTTCCAATGTAGCATATTTTTGACATTAAACCGCCACAGCTTGGAAACAGATGACAGTTTTGTTGACTCGGACGACGACGGATTCGGTATAGATTTTTCTTTTTACTGTCTTTCGAACCACGTTGCTTGTATCGTAGCAACGGGTGGAGGTTCCACAAAACAACAAGACGACCATTAATTACAGATATTTGTCTACCTCCTTAGAGCTTTGATCCGATTCGCACAAGTTTGAAACACAGAAGTGTTTTAACTTCATCAGTTTACACACTGTCGTGCGAAGTGTGAACCGATCCGTACACGTCGAAAGTACAGAAGTGGCGCGCTTCAAAAGCGTCCCAGAAAAACAGGTTTTTTGCACATAAAATGCAAACGAAGCAAGATATTTTTCAAACGGTTAAAACATGTCCTAGACCGAGGTACGATACAGCGTTGCAACGAATTTGAACCATCAGTCTCGATCCCATCCGGAGTTACTTAACGGTAACTGGTCAAATATGTAAAATCCGAACAGTGCACATACAAATGGTGTCATTAGCTGAACATTAATTTCAGCCCAATTAAAACGTTTTGCAATATGAACGAAACGATTCGCGCAATGTGCATGATCACCTGCTCCGAGTCATCGTTCAGACCTTGGTTAATATAATGTAACGTAACTGCAGTATGATGTTCGAGTAGCTATACAAATATCCCTGGTTCGTAGCTCTAATAGGAACCGAGCACTAAGATCTCCCCCAAATCGCTTTATAATGATAAATTCTCAAAGTAACATTAATAATGATTTTTTTCGTCAGCAATGGCGGCCGAAGACGTGCGGCATAAGAAGTCACCTTCATTCTGCCAATGGCTTCGTCAACGAAGGCCGAGGAACGGACAGACCTTCAGGGCATTCTCTTGCCCTTGAGTGAGAAACTTCCCGTAAAAGGCGGAAGAATCAGCAGTTATCAACGTCAATGGAATCAGTTCCATTTAAGATACATAACGTGAATCCTCATTTCATACGGTCTGTAACTGAAGAAGTGTCATGAAGACCTCTTTGTTGACAAAAGATTCCGGACTAGTCCGCCATTCGGATCTCCGAGAGGCGCCTGCCGAGAGGGACGTGACCATGAGAATAATTCTGATTCAGCAACTAAAAGATAATGTTCACTGAGTCGGGGAGTGGAAAGTCTGACGAGGGCGCACAGTGTGAGTCAGTAAAGTGAAATGGGAGAAGACAAGCATTTTTGGTCAGATGAGTATAGGATAATATTAACAGCAGCAAAAAATTGTGTAGCGGGTTTAGAATTCACTATGAATAGTATGGTAGAACAGAGAGTAAGTTACTGTGAACAGTTCTGTGATAGGGCTGTTCTCATCATAATGACAGAAAACCAAAAGCGACAACAACAGTGCAGGTACGCATGCAGATATCACAAGCTGAAGATGGAGAGACAGAGGAACTATATGAAGATATTGAACGGATAATTCAGTAGTTGAGGCGAGATGAAAATCTTGCTGCCATTTCCATCGGTCAGTCAATCACGTACTGCGCTATGCCAGTGAGGTGGCGCACTGTCTTGCTGTCAAATAAATTTCTGAGGCTTCGCTTCCTCCAATTGTGGAAACTGATATAGTTCTAGCGCATCATGGTGAGAAACACCAGGAAATTTGGCCAGGACATGGCACAAAAAACATTCAATTTATGGCAGCGTCGTTGCAACCGTGCGATCTCGTGGAGATTTGCTAACCCTCAGACGCGTACGTAATGTATGTTCACATCGCCACTTACGTGAAATGTGGATCATCACTGATGAAGAAACGATACAGAAACTCTTCTTTGTGATACATCAGCACTTCGATTGAAAATTTCTCACGTAAAGTGTTGCCTGTAGGCATTGGAACTTGTAACAACTGCAGGAGATAAGGATCTTAATAGTCTTCACACAGACTTCACAGGAATTACTAGTTCACTACTAGTCTTCTGACTCGATGTTTTGGGTCCACGCGTGAAAAACTCACACTCGTTCAATACGTTCATCAGTCACACCATGTCGTTCCACATACTCTCCTTTACGCACAGATACACAAAACAAAACTATTCGAGTTGCTCTTTCATTTGATGTATTATTTATGACTGCAAGCTGAATGTTATACTAGAGCAAATCAGGAAGTCTTTGCTTCTATTTTTTAGCCGAATTACGGCTATAAATGCGAAGTCAACATCTATTCACAGCGTTGTACCTTCCTTGGTTAGTGTCGGCCTTATCTGCAAGCAGGTCCAACGCACGGTGCTGATGTCAGTTGTTAAAAATGTCCGTTGTGGTTCACACGATCACAGTGTTAGAGCAACGAAGTGTGATTCGTTTTCTAAGGAGCAAGGGACGAACGCCCGTGGAAAACTACAGGGAAACGCAGCCCATATATGGGAAACCTGTCTCGCTTTGAGAACTTATAGAGTATAAATATCAATGGAGAGAGCACACCCTACTGCACATGTTCTCAACATCAAACCACGCTAAAGTGGCCGACACGAAAGCAGATTCCTGCGCGAGCAGGGGCTGCGGGCTGTCATTCGCCTGCCTCTCGGCTTTATTGCCATGTAGGTACCGTTAGCTGTGCGGTAGGTCAGAGCAGGTGAAAGCTCAGTGTTAGCGTTCTATATCGAGTGTTCACGTCTGATCTCGGTGTCTTACTGTCATTAGAAACGTGCTTTGACGTGTGTCCGATGGTGAACAACAATGCAGGTGCAACGCCCAACTTGCAGCACTCCTCCGGTCGGTGTGCTGAAAGAACGGAAAGACATTCGTAAACCATCGAAAATGGTTGTATCGAATGTACTCAAGTTTTTTACTGATCTGGCCATTAGTGAAGAAGTGAGGAATAACTTAAATTTTGCGCAAATTCGTAAACTTACTGCTAAAGCATGTGGCGTCTCCAAGTCAACTATAGGCTGTATTAGCAAATCTGTGTCATTGGCAGACTGTCGAGACATGAATGAGTGTTTCGATTCTACAAGAAAGGTACGAACGTGAACAGAAATCAACCGAATTTGACAATTTTAACAAAGAGCTCGTGCGTAGAACTGTACTTGGATATTACGACAGAGGCGAGTCTCCAACGCTAAAAAAAATACAGGCAGACCTCCGAGAAAAAATTAGTTACTCGGGCTCAGAGACCGCCGTTCTTCGTCTTCTTCGCTCCCTTGGTTTCCGATTTAAGAAGTGTGCTGACGGGCGGAAATTCTTAATGGAACGTAAGGACATTGCAGCAGCAAGAGCGAAGTTTTTGCGTGCAATGCACTTCTTGCGTGCTGAAGACACCAGGCCTGTAGTGTACTTGGATGAAACTTGAGTTTCACAGAACTACATCAGTAAGTATATATGGTACGACTCCAAAGGAAACAGCTTTTTGAAAGTGCCTACTGGTAGAGGGGGCCGATTAATCATCTCCCACCCTGGTTCATTAACCAAGGGCTTCATAACAGAGACCAAACTTGTTTCTCGTGGTGGGAAAAGTTCTTGCCAATCCGATTACGATTCAGAAATGAATGGAGAAGTTTTTAAGAATTGGTTTATTCGACTGTTGTATGCGCTGAAAGAAGGTTCAATTATAGTGATAGATAACGACAGCTACCACTCCATTCAGATAAAAAAGCTGCCAAGTTCAAATTGGCGCAAGGCAAATATTATGGAGTGGTTAAAGAGAAAGAATGTTTCAATTTCAGTCGATGAAACGAAGGCTGAACTCCTGTCTAAGGAAGAAATCGTAGGTGCCAAAAAGATTTACAAATTAGATCAACTGGCAAACGAGATGGGACACGAAGTGGTACATCTACTACCGTATGACACTACATTGAATTGATATGGACCAAGTAAAGCGAGATGCAGCGAAAAGAAATACTACTTTCAAACTTGCTACTGTCGAGATGCTAACACACGAAGCTCTTGACAATGTTACTCAGCAGGACTGGGAGAGGTGCGTAAAACAAGCAGAAGCGTTGCATGAAACTGATTTCTTGAACCAGGGTTTAAGAGACACCATAGTGGAATCTGTGATGATACATGTGTCTGAAACCAGCAGCAGTGAATCTGAAGACACGGAACCAGAAGATCCTTCAGTTTAGGAAAGTGCCGTCTATGTCAAAAGCTGACTTGATTTAAATGTCTCTTCATTTCAGTTATAGAGGACATACTGCGAATGTTTCTTCCTTGCAGTAGACCTCTGATAAATTTATCATAAGTGGTGGCGATTAGTTTACTCCACAGTAACTATCAATTAAATAAAATTGTCAATTCTGCATTAATGAACAATAGTTTATCCTAAAAACCTGTATCAAATGTCTTTACATTCGAATATAATCTTACTGCATTCAGTTTACTTGTACATTCGAAATTTAACTCCTTTTTTTCATAGAAGGATTTACTGGCTGCTTCGTGGTAATGGTAATGCAGCTCATAAAATAAGAAAACGTATTGGTGCTTCTGTATCGACTGTATATATAACTACAACTACTTTTGCGTAACGTATATTGGCGTTTTGAGTGATGGATGCAATGACAAAGGGTTTGTATTAGCAGCCAGTAAAATAATTTCAGGAAGTCGGGAATATTTTCTGTCATATTAAAGCGAGCCGTCCGTGCACGGAATATCGCGGAAGTAATTTGCCTCTGTACGTGATACGATACGACAATGATGTCTGAAATGTTACCAAAATTAATTTCGTAGTTTTCTTAACAACTTTGTTGCGGGAAGTTTCTTCGCAGTCCTACAGAACGAAAATTCATCAGCGACTACATTTTTCGCTACGCAGTCGGCACAATTTCACACCTCTTATAATATTTTATTTCTTATCTCATGATGCTTTTATGTTTCCAAAATAAAAGACGCAGCACATGCACCTGTAATCTTTGAGGATGCTCATATTTTTTCAGTCCAATTACATTGGTGATTCTGTTACTACCACAGGTTGAAGTAAACAATTATTTTCCTCCAGAATTACTTGTAACGTTAGATTTATTTTTTTTTTCCTCTGGAAAGTACTCCATCATATTCTAGACTAAAAATAGAGTTGCCCAATTTTTTTTTTAATGTTTACGGATATATGAAATTGGTGATTCATGGTGTGGGTTCCTGTTGTCATGTACTAGTTCATGAACCACGAGCAACGTATGAGTGGCCAAGTAAGTGGTCCTGACAGTCGGGATACCAGTTACTTTGGAATAAGGCTGGGCATCTCGGACATAATCTGAGTCGTGGTCACCTTTGTGCTCAGACGGCAAAGACTACCAAATCCACCGGTTAGTCCCTCAACCGTAAGGGGTAAAACTCAATGGGACCTGGGGCAAGTAAGGCTAGCAACCTGCTTACCTTGTACTTTAAATATGATGCTGGCAACAATCAGAGCAAAATGCCTCGGACCTTTGGAGGTGACGGAGTCCCATCTCTAATTGACAAACCAGGGACTCCTAAGATACGACTCGGCAAACGAATGGTAGCGAGATGGGGAGCTATTAATATCAATGGGGGCTACACTGGGAAAAAGGTAGAGCGGGCAGAGGCTGCAAGTAAGATGGGGTTGGACGTTTTAGCTGTCAGTGACATTCGGGTAAGTGGTAAGAAAGAAGAGGAAGTGGGAGGATACAAGGTCTACCTGTCAGGAGTCAAAGCAGGAATAGCACAATGGTGTGTAGGGCTTTACATCAGGAAAGAAATGGAACCCAGCGTATTTGCAATAAGTTATGTAAACGAACGACTGATGTGGATAGATTTGACAGCGTCTAGCAAGAAAATTAGGATTGTGTCAGTATATTCGCATTGTGAAGGGACAGATCGAGATAAGATGGATAGTTTTTTATAACACACTCAGTGATGTAGTTGTTAGAGTAAAGAACAAGGACAGTGTTCTGCTCATGGGTGATTTTAATGCCAGGATTGGAAATCGAACAGAAGGGTATGAAAATGTTATGGGTACATTTGGAGAGGATATAGAGGCCAACAGGAACGGGAAAAAACTCTTGGATTTCTGTGCCAGTATGGCCTTAGAAATCACAAACTCCTTTTTTAAACATAAGAACATTCACCGGTATAGTTGGGAAGGCAGGGGAACCAGATCTGTCATTGACTATTTAATAACAAATCAGGAATTCAGGAAAGCTGTGAGGGACACACGTGTATTTAGGGGATTATTGGATGACAATGATCACTATGTAATCTGCGGTGAAATTGGTATTGCGAGGCCGAAAGTGCAGGAGGTCAGGTCCATATGTAGGAGGATAAGAGTGGAGAAACTTCAGGATAAGGAAATCAGACACAAGTACATAACAGTGATCTCAGAAAGGTACCAGTTAGTTGAATGTAGTCAATTACAGTCATTGGAAAAGGAATGGACAAGGTACAGGGACACAGTAATAGAAGTGGCTAAAGAATGTCTTGGAACAGTAGTGTGTAAAGGTAGGATGAAGCAAACAGCGTGGTGGAATGACACAGTCAAGACAGCCTGTAAAAAGAAAAAGAAGGCGTATCAAAAATGGCTACATACTAGAACTCAGATAGACAGAGAAAGTTAAGTTGGAGAATGAAACAAAGCCAAACAGATAATTGCAGCGTCCAAGAAGAAATCTTGGGAAGACTTTTGAAACAGGTTAGAGACTTTGGGTCAAGCTGCTGGAAAACCATTCTGGAGTGTAATTAGCAGTCTTCGAAAGGGAGGTAAGAAGGAAATGACAAGTATTTTGGACAGGTCAGGAAAACTGCTGGTGAATCCTGTTGATACCTTGGGCAGATGGAGGGAATATTTTGAAGAGTTGCTCAATATAGGTGAAAATACGATCAGTAATGTTTCAGATTTCGATGTACAATGGGATAAGAATGATGATGAAAATAGGATCACATTTGAGGAAGTGGAGAAAATGGTCAATAGATTCCAGTGCAATAAAGCGGCTGGGGTGGATGAAATTAAGTCGGAACTCATCAAATACAGTGGAATGTCAGGTCTTAAATGGTTACACAGGGTAATTGAAATGGCGTGGGAGTCGGGACAGGTTCCATCAGACTGGACGAAAGCAGTAATCACACCAATCTTTAAACATGGAAACAGAAAAGATTGCAATAACTACAGAGGTATCTGTTTAATCAGCGTTGTGGGTAAAATCTTCTCAGGTATTGTTGACAGGAAAGTGCGAGTATTAGTTGAGGACAAACTGGATGAAAATCAGTGTGGGTTTAGGCCTCTTAGAGGTTGTCAGGACCAGATCTTCAGCTTATGGCAAATAATGGAGAAGTGTTACGAGTGGAACAGGGAATTGTATCTATGCTTTATAGATCTAGAAAAGGCATATGAGCGGGTTCCTTGGAGGAAGTTATTGTCTGTTCTACGAGATTATGGAATAGGAGACAAACTTTTGCAAGTAATTAAAGATCTTTACATAGATAGTCAGGCAGCAGTTAGAGTTGACGTTAAATTGAGTTCATGGTTCAAAGTAGTTTCAGGGGTAAGACAAGGCTGCAACCTGTCTCCGCTGTTGTTCATATTATTTATGGATCACATGCTGAAAACAATAGACTGCCTGGGTGAGATTAAGATATGTGAGCACAAGCAGTCTCGCATACGCGGATGACATAGTTGTGATGGCAGATTCGATTGAAAGTTTGCAAAGTAATATTTCAGAGCTAGATCAGAAATGTAAAGGACTATGGTATGAAGATTAGCATCTCCAAAACGAAAGTAATGTCAGTGGGAAAGAGATGTAAATGGATTGAGCGCCAAATAGGAGGAACAAAGTTAGAACAGGTTTCAAGTACTTAGGATGCATATTCTCACAGGATGGCAACATAGTGAAAGAACTGGAAGCGAGGTGTAGCAAAGCTAATGCAATGAGCGCTCAACTACGATCTACTACTCTCTTCTGCAAGAAAAAAGTCAGTACATAGACTAAGTTATCTGTGCACCGTTCAATCTTTCGACCAACTTTGTTGTATGGGAGCGAAAGCTGGGTGGATTCAGGTTATCTTATGAAAAAGGTTGAGGTTACGGATACGAAAGTAGCTAGGATGATTGGAGGTACTAGTAGATGGGAACAATCAGGAAATAAAAGGGAAACTGGGAATGAACTCTATAGATGTAGCAGTCAGGGCGAACGGGCTTAGATGGTGGGGTCATGTTACACGCATGGTAGAAGCAAGGTTACCCAAGAGACTCATGGGTTCAGCAGTAGAGGGTAGGAGGAGTCGAGGTAGACCAAGGAGACGGTTCCTGGCTTTGGTTAAGAATGATTTTGAAGTAATAGGCTTAACATCAGAAGAGGCACCAATGTTAGCACTGAATAGGCGTACATGGAGGAATTTTGTAAGGAGGACTATGCTCCAGACTGAACGCTGAAAGGCATAATCAGTCTTAAATGATGGTGATGACGATGATGATGAAATTATCACTATAAAAAAATTGGCAATGTTGTAAGACGGGTGGATGACATTCAAGCCCTATTTTCGTGCCGGCCAGTTTAGTCACGTGGTAAGGGGACGACACTGCTTGTCTGCAAATTGTAGTAACAGCGAAATTTTAATATTACACGTATTTATCTGTTTTTACATATGTTTCTACAAGTTTGAGTAGTATTAACAGCCATCGTGCAGCATTGTTGTTGCTACAGATGTAAAGAGAAGTACGTGAAAGGAGGACCCATTACAGCACTTTCATAGGTAAGTATAACAAATCTCTAATAGTGAATATCATATTGATATGAGGCGCTTTACATATTTAAAAATATCGAGACGTGGTATTATAATGTCTTGTATTGTAGAGCAAATTTCTGTGATTTTTGTGCCATTTTTTATGAGAGAAATGTTAGATAAAATTCCAAGTGCGCTTAAGCTGCATCTGCAGATAAAATGTATGTGAGACAGTGTGATTAATTTCTTCCAGTTTATTCAGGTCCTCAAATCCTTGTGTGTATCTAAGTACTTCTGAATGAGGCAGTTTCCTTCATTATATAATTTTTATATTCTAGTTTCCCGAAAGATGAACAGAGAGTCAAAATACGGCTCCAAAAAAAAAAAGTATATTGTCCCTACAAAACATTGTTGGCTGTCAAATAAATAAAGCAGGTGGTGTAAATTGCTTGATGCATCGGCAGTGTCATTGTGTCGTGTGTCGTAATTAAATAGAACTGAGATTCGACAACATGAATAAGTGCAATAGAAGACCTAAAAAGGCATTGTTGGCTGTCACTTCCCCGCATCCGAAAAAAACTAAGTAAAATGGAACTGAGCTATGATAGTGTGGCGAAAAAGCACAATACCCTTGCTCTTCACAGCTTCAAAACAATTTCAGTTCCAGGTATAAAATTGTTAAGATGCCTATAAAACGCATATACAAAGTTTCAGGATATTTCTGAAGGTGATCTATCTGTTCTAGCGAAGTTATAACACTCAAAATACGCTAAGTACTATACGGACTAATATGCGCCGTCCCAGTACCACGTGACTTGAGCAGCAGGGGATGTTGCGGTGAGATTTCTCGTTTTTCGCGTCGGAATGCTCAAAAATGATTCAAATTGCTGTAAGCTCTGTGGGACTTACAGCTGAGGTCATCAGTCCTCTGGACTTAGAACTACTTAAACTTAACCAACCTAAGGACATCACACACATCCATGCCCGAGGTATGATTCGAACCCGCGACCGTAGCAGGCGCACGGTTCCGGCCGGCTCCGAATGCCTACTCCACAGATATTTACACTCAATGTGAGAACTGTGTGGTGCTGTGAGTTCGACAAAGGCCGTGAAGTCCTGCATGACAGTGAGCGATCGGGTAGGCCGCATTCGTCACTGACTGACGAGAACATTTCCGCGTTGATGCGAAGGTAAAAGCGGATTGGCATGTGTACATCACGGGCATTGGGGGTTTGGCATATCGCATGGGAGTGCAGCGATTCACAACTAACATTTTCAGCCAGACGAGTTCTACCGCTGGGTCATCTCAAATGTAGTGCTGAGATGGAACAAATGTGTGAAGCGGTGTGGGGACTATGTGGAAAAGTAGTGTAAGATGCGTAGAATAGGATCTGTACTTGTCATTATCTGTATCTACCTCGCTTTCACTAATAAAAGCTAGGTGCAAAGACTTTCCGATTTGCCGTCTTAAATGCGACAAAGCTTTACAACCTGTGCAACAATTTTGAAACAACCTGTTTTTAGGCTTAAAGTGGTACGAATGTGAAACGTGATCGATGAACAGTTCGGGTATGAAGAGAACAGAATTTACTGACATATGGCGACACAGAAGAATGCTGAAGATTAGGTATGTAGATTATACAGGGTGGTCAAAAAAGTGTCAAAAGGTTGTAAGGGTATTGCGGGGTGGTTTATGTTAAGAAATAATTCTTAAGGAAAAATTCGATACCTTGTACTGTTTACGAGTTAATTAGCATTGAAATTGGTCAATAAGGTCGTTGATCTCCCAAATTCAAGCGGCCCGCAGGAGACGGTGTCGCTAAACGTGTTCTTCGTTTGCTTAGGAAAAACCGAAAATGAGGCGATACAAAAATTGGACATGGGACAGTAGTGAGGATCGAACTCGAGCCGAATTCTCGTGCTTGTTGTCTACGCTATGAGAACAACTGTCAATAATTTTATCCGGCAGGCCGCTTGGATTTCCGGGTACAACGGTCTGACTGGCTAACTTCAATGCTAATTAACTCGAAAAGGGCGCAAAGTATCGAATTTTCTTAGTTACATTTATTTCTCAGCACAACCTTCTCTACAACACTATTCGAAGCTTTTCAGACTGTTTCTGATCACCCTATATAAGCAATGAGGAGCTACTAATACAACTCTGGAAAAAATAAATTAAATAGGTGACTTTCTGATGCATTACTGTCTCGATATCGTAATGGAGGGAAGTGTGGGGGGCGTAAGTTGTTGTGGAGGATCAAGATGTCATCGCAGTAAGCGGGTTCAAATGGATCTTAGTTGCCATAGAGGAGGAGATGGAGAACAGTGTTTAGCACCCCGTCGACAACGATGTCATTAGAGACGGAGCAGAAGCTCGGATTAGGGAAGGACGGAGAAGAAAAGCGGCCGTACTCTTTCGAAGAAATGATGTTGGCATTTGCCTTAAGAGATTTAGGGAAATCACGAAAAATATAATTCAGGATAGCCTGACGGGGGTTTGAAACGTTGCCCTCGTGAATGCGAGACCAGTGTGCTAACCACTGCGCTAATTCCCTCCGTCAGAGCTGAGGAGGCCTTCACAGGATAAATTAGGACTGAGAACAGCAACAAACCAGTCCTCGCACTGAAAACCACAACGACAACAACAAGACATAAGTTCAGACAACACTCTCCGCGGAGCGCAGTGATGTGGTGCTGTACTTTGCTTAAAACAACAGTGGAGATCGCCATAACATTAACCTATTATGACTGGTTTCGGCTTATGTTGAAGCCATCCTCAGATTTTTTTGGGCCCCGTATGGCTGGTATTGGCGGCTTCTCGGTTTTTCACGTAATACCACGGTCATACACTGTCTACGATCACGGTATCACTTGAAAAACTGAGGAGCCGCAAGCTCCCGCCATAAGTGGAACACAAACTCTGAGGATGGCTTCAACAAAAGCCCAAACCAGTCATAATAAACCAATGTTATAGCGATCTGAACTGTTGTTGACAGTTCCACTTCAGTCATACAAAAATGGTTCAAATGGCTCTGAGCACTATGGAACTTAACATCTGAGGTCATCAGTTCCCTAGAACTTAGAACTACTTAAACCTAAGTAACCTAAGGACGTCAGACACATCCATGCCCGAGGCAGGATTCCAACCTGCGACCGTAGCGATTGCGCGGTTCCAGACTGAAGTGCCTAGAACCACTCGGCCACACGGACCGGCCATCAGTCATACAGAAGCAACTTACTTTCGCTTATTATACAGGTGGTTGTAGCACGTTGTACATCACACAGTTTCGTTAGTGTCATGACGGAAACACCCTGAACAATGTTTAAAACCCGTTGGAAAATTCTAAAAATGCTTGACAGTTCTTTGTTAAATAAATTAGTCAAAAGTTACGGCGTAGCTATGAATGATTCAATAAATATGGAACCATATAAGCTATTTAGTCACTCTCCTATGACTGCATAATGTAACGGTCGTTTTCAGAGCATGAAGAAACTAGAAAATTAAACATACTTCCGTCCATGATTATTTTATGCCACTTTGATGGCACTGTGTCTCATGCGGTTGGATGATAAGTGCGAAGAAGACGTCTTGAGAATTTGACGGCTGAATGGGCTCATAGATGTTCAGTTAGACATAGATGAGAGGAATATGGTACTCATGGAAGCGGTTAGAAAAAGTGATCGGACTTCTCCCATCGTTTTTGAATAATCCTAGGTACAATATCTCAATGGAAGATCCCCAGCACACAGGTATGATGAGTAAGACATAACGGATGGAGGCAGTTGCTAAGTACAACTGTGATAGGCTCATTGTTATTGAAAGAAAAGAGTAATAGCAATAATTGTTTTTAGCTGCAGAGCATTGGGAGGGAATACGGAAAATGAATAACGGAATTAAATTTCCGCTAATTATAGAAAGTGCAGTCTTAAAATGCAGAATGTAATACACGTGTAAAAATAAGAACAAGGAAGAAATTGGTTTGAGAACAAATCTTTGCCTTGCGAAATCTAAGCCTGTGTTACTTATTCATTAGTGATGAAATATATGTTGGAGTTATACAATAAAAATACGAAAGACAAACCTGTGCTGCACACTCCGAAGTCATATGGTGTTCGCTGAGAATAAATAATGTGAGTGATTTATACAATGATAGTAATTTTACTTAGTAGCAGAATCGCTCTCAATCTCTTACTGGCGGAAGTAGGAAATTGACGAAAGTAAGCAAACTGGAAGGCTTTCTCCCTTGCTTTCAGAGCAAGCACGAAAATCTGTGTGAATAAAAATTCAAATATTTGTTCCTATACAATCGTAAATTTCCAAAAGTTCTTCGCCGACACCAATGAAATTTTGACACAACGTTGCATTCGAATAAGCGTATGGAGCATCATATGGTATGAGAAACGTACATGTTCGTTTATGTAAAATCATAAATCTACATCTACATGGATACTCTGCAAATCACATTTAAGTGTCTGGCAGAGGGTCACCGAACCAATTCTCTATTATTCCAATCTCGTATAGCACACGGAAAGAACGAACACCTATATCTTTCCGTACGAGCTCTTATTTTCGTTATTTTATCGTGGTGATCGTTTCTCCCTATGTGGGTCGGTGTCAACAAAATATTTTCGCATTCGGAGGAAAAAGTTGGTGATTGGAAATTCGTGAGAAGATTCCGTCGCAACTAACAATGCCCTTCTTTTAATGACGTCCAGCCCAAATCCTGTATCATTTCTGTGACACTCTCTCCCATATTTTGCAATAATACACAACGTGCAGCCCTTATTTGAACTTTTTCGATGTATTCCGTCAGTCCTATCTTGTAAGGATCCCACACCGCGCAGCAGTATTCTAAAAGAGGACTGACAAGCGTAGTGTAGGCAGTCTCCTCAGTAGATCTGTTACATTTTCTAAGTGTCCTGCCAATAAAACGCAGTCTTTGGTTAGCCTTTCCCACAATATTTTCTATGTGTTCCTGCCAATTTGTCCGTAGTTGTAATTCCTAGGTATTTAGTTGAATTTACGGCCTTTAGACTGATTTATCGTGTAACCGAAGTTTAACGCATTCCTTTAGCACTCATGTGGATGACCTCACACTTTTCGTTATTTAGGGTCAACTGCCAATTTTCGCACCATTCAGATATTTTTTCTAAATCGCTTTGTAATTTTTTTTATCTTCTGATGACTTTATTAGTCGATAAACGACAGCGTCATCTGCAAACAATCTAAGACGGTTGCTCAGATTGTCTCCCAAATCGTTTATATACATAAGGAAAAGCAAAGGGCCTATAACACTACCTTGGCGAAAGCCAGATATCACTTTTGCTTTTCTTGATGAATTTTCGTCAATTACCTCGAACTATGACCTCTCTGACAGGAAATCACAAATCCAGTCACATAATTGAGACGATATTCTAGAAACATGGTATTTCACTGCAAGCCGTTAGTGGGGTACAGTGTCAAAAGCCTTCCGGAAATTCAGAAATACGGAATCGAACTGAAATCCTTCGTCAATAGCACTCAACACTTCATGCGAGTAAAGAGCTAGTTTTGTTTCACAAGAACGATGTTTTGTAGTGCGATGTTGACTGTGTGTCAATAGACCGTTTCCTTCGAGGCAATTCATAATATTCAAACACAATAATTATATGTTCCAAAATCCTGCTGCATTTTGACGTTAATGATGTTGTTGTTGTGGTCTTCACTCCAGAGACTGGTCTGATGCAACTCTCCATGCTACTCTATACTGTACAAGCTTCTTCATCTCCCAGTACCTACTGCAACCTACATCCTTCTGAATCTGTTTAGAGTATTCATCTCTTGGTGTCCCTCTACGATTTTTACCCTCCACGCTGCCCTCCAATACTAAATTGGTGATCCCTTGATGCCTCACAATATTTCATTGTCATCTACATTCTCTTCCATTTCTATATGTAGAGGACAAGGGGTTATTTTTAGGAAATATGGTGCGAAATTGTGATTTAGCGTGTTCAGTGCGCGATGCGCCACCCTCGCAGCAGATGGCGGACGAAGGCTGGCTGGCGCGTTATACAGGTGACACAATTTTGCAACGAGCGTCGGTATGTGTGTACGTGCGCGGCAGCCATCAACAGCCAGAACGCAGTATTAGCAGAATTACGCAGGCGCGGGCCGCGTGTGGCGCAGTTGCGCTAGCCAACTCATTGAGAATGTGCTAATAAACACAGCGCCGCTTAACCTGCGGATTCAGCAGCGGTCTGTACTATTTAAGGGCGTCAGAGGTGGGCGTCGGCATCGGTTCGACCGATTGGGCGTTCAGTCGCTGTTACGTCGTCAGTGACACTGTCCCCAAGGACCGGCCAGCGGAGGGCGTTGCCTGCTGCACCGCCGACTTCCGGCGTCGTCAAGAGGCACAGCGTCAGCAGGAGGCGAGATGGGCCAGGCCTCGTGCTGCTAACTTCCTACTGCCTGTGCAGCCGCTGACTGAGCACGGCGTCGCGTTCCCCGGGCTGCGTGCATCAGCACGTCTCCACCACGACACGAGCGGTGGGGCTGAGCTGCCGGAAAATGTGTTGGAAGAACCAACAATAAATAGGAATATTGCTAGAAACAGCCACCTTCTTCTACCCAGCCATGTCCTACAACCCCGACCACGTCATCTGCTCCGGTCATCCTATTACAAGTGGTGTCAGGCGGGAAACCTGCGCATCACAACTCCTGTTACAATTGGTGACAGTAGTGGTCTTCCCCTTGGATTTGGAGGAAATTGTGGCTGGTAATCGACGAGGATATGTGGCACCTGAGAAGGGCAACAATGGATCAGCAACTCCTGCAACATGACAAGTAAGTGCCAATATTTCGTTTGGTGGTTTGTCTGAACCTGTAGCATGCTCTGTCTTCCCTTCCTGTTCTTCTTTCTGGGCTTACTGTAGTTTTCATTCGATAGCTGGTAGTGATGGAGACGTCTGTGTCAGCCGAGGTGGCTATTCAGCACTTACTTGAGCGGGTGTTGGAATTAGAGATAGAGCTTGCTCACTCTAAAGAAGCGAGCAAGGAGCGGTTTCCTGTTAATGCAGTAATTTTTGACACTAACGCTGCGTCTTTAGTCACCCCTTTCTCGGGAAAAGCTGGGGAGGATGTTATGATTTTTTTTGAGAACCTTAGCACGTCCGCTAAATCGGGAAATTGGGGTGCAGAAACACTATTGCATGTGGCTAAGTTGAAAGTAACTGGGGATACGTCTAGATATTACAGGGAACAACTGAACAGAATGTATCAATGGAATGGGGAATCAATAGAAGCTTTTGTAGATCGAATTCGAAATATTAATGTTAATACCTATGAGCTAACGGATTCCGATAGGGTTAATGAAGCCATTCTGCAGGAAGCTGAGCAGAGGGCACTAGACGCATTTTTTCGGGGAATACAGCCCGAAACGTCCCGCAAAATTAGGATGTAATTCCCTAAGACTCTCAATGAGGCAGTCGGAATCCCTGTGTCGTTAGAGGAAGTTGAAGCAGTAACAAAGACGCGGGACAGGAAAGCAGTGTTTAATGCAGAAATAAAATGTTTCAGATGTGGTCGGATGGGACACATTAGACGCCATTGCAAGGAAGTGCAGTGCAGGAAATGCAGACGTTGGGGTCATTTGGAGCGTAATTGCAATGGGTCCTGGCAGGGACATGATAGGAAACCGCAAGATGGGCCTCCCCCCCTCAGTTATACGGGGAAGGGGGTGGTGTGTCCACTGTGCAACACCCCCGGTAAGGATTAATGCTAGTGCAGAATCAGTGGTAGACTTTTTTCTGGCCGGCTTGGTGAGGGGCAGACCGTGCAAATTTTTATTAGATACTGCGTCTCAAGTATCCATGGCGAGTAGAAATGTACTCGGTAAAGTAGAATTAAAACCACCACGCTGGGCGTTAAGTGGCGTGGGTGGGGGACAGGTGAAGTCACTCGGATCAGCGGTGTTGAACTTCTGAATCGAAATGAGGAAATCCAGGTGAAGGTAGAAGTTCTTGTAGTTGTTTGCAGCAGCTATGATGTCATACTCGGATTGGATTTCCTGGTTGCGCATCACGCTAATGTTAACCTGGAACGGCGTACAGTAGAACTGAACGGAATAAAATTTCGCCTAGGTTCTGCGGTCGAAAAACAATTACTGTCGCAAGGAACCGCCTAGACGTCAGATGGACCACCTAAACTGCATACAAGGTGTGGTGTCACCGCCAGACACCACACTTGCTAGGTGGTACCTTTAAATCGGCCGCGGTCCGGTAGTATACGTCGGACCCGCGTGTCGCCACTGTCAGTGATAGCAGACCGAGCGCCACCACACGGCAGGTCTAGAGAGACGTACTGGCACTCGCCCAGTTGTACAGACGACTTTGCCAGAAGGGGATCACTGACAATTACGCTCTCAATTGTCGAGACGATAGTTAGCCTAGCCTTCAGCTACATTTGCTATGACCTAGCAAGGCGCCGTATTCAATTGCTAATTAATATTGAAGCACGTATCAGCAAGAGCGATGTTCCACAAATGTGGATTAAAGTTAGGTATTCCAGAAGCTACGTACTTTTCTTTATAGCATTCATTACGTATCCTGTTTCAGACCTCACGCCAGCCTGCGTGAGTTTAAGCGCGTGCCTTTCGGCTTCCTCTCATTGTGTCTAGGCTGTCTTGCCTAGACACAACACAAGGTCCCTTAGGGTTTACTCGTGGGATACTATACCGAAGGGTACAGGAAAAATAATCTGGGCAGATGTTGGAGCTAGCGTGCCGGTAAATTCGTTGTGTGTCGTTGAACCTTTGTCTGAGAATGAGCCGCTGGATAAAATGAAGTGTTTTACGCGCCCTAGCGTGTCCTACGTGCCGGAGATAGAAAGAAAAAAGGTTGTGCCTGTCAGTATTGATAATTTTGGCCTTGAAGAGGTGCATTTAGCACGGGGTACCGTAATAGAGAATCTAGATGTAATAGGGGAAGAGGAACTGGATAAGAATTTCGCAGCAGATTACACAATGCCGGTAGAGTCTGTCAGCTGGTACGCACTGAGGGGTAAAGTAGCACATTTAGAAGGGCAAGACAGAGAAGTCATGGAGAACCTTTTGACGGAATATAAAGAGTTACATAACTCTAATGGTCCAGTGCCCACCACGCCGTTAGTTCAGCATTACATCCCCACTGGGACTGAAGCATCGGTGTATAAACGTCCATATCGTGTTCCAAAAAGTATATTGCCTGTCATGGAAGAATTTATTAAACAACAGCCTAGGGATGGGATAATAGAAACCAGTAGTAGTCCCTGGTCCGCTCCTGTTGTAATAGTGGGCAAAGAATCACTTGATGGGGGCAAGGCATATCGTTTTGTTGTTATTATCGTATCCTGAATCAAAAAACTGTATCTGATACATACCCAATGCCTAATATCACTGAAACTCTGGATAATTTGGGTCAGTGTCGGTACTTCACGACCTTGGATCTTCGAAGTGGGTACCACCAGTTGGAGTTCGCCCCAGCAGACCGACCGAAGACAGCTTTTTCAACATCTACAAGTCATTTTCAGTATCGGCGAATGCCTTTCGGACTCAAAAATGCTCCAGCAACCTTCCAACGGTTACTAGATAGCGTGTTACGAGGGCTGAAACCTAATCAGTGTATGGTATATTTTGACGACATAATTGTTTTCTCTAACGACGTACAAGAACGTGTGCGCCGTTTGTGCGAAGTTTTCGATTGTCAGAAAGCAGCGCGGTTAACTCTTCATATGCAAAAATGTCGTTTTTTGTTGCAAGAAGTCCGTTATTTAGGTCATATTATAGGATAGGAGGTTGTCCGCACAGATCCAAAACTTGCAGAGGTGGTAATGAATTTTCCGACACCTGCAACAGTAAAAGAGTTGCAGTCTTATTTAGGTCTCGCCAATTTTTACAGGAGGTATATTCCAAAATTTGCGGAATTTGCAAGGCCCCTCACGCAGTTGTTGAAGAAGGGAGTAAAATTTCACTGGTTAGCTGACTGTGAAGAGGGTTTTCGAAAGTTAAAAAATTTGTTAACGTGTAGCCCGGTTAAGGCTTTTCCAGGTTTTAGTAAACAGTTTACATTATCTTGTGACTCTAGCAATTTAGCCTTGGGTATTTTATTATGTCAAGAAATAGATGGGCAGGAACACCCGATAGCATATGCTTCCAGACAGCTAAACAATGCAGATAAAAATTACTCGACAACCGAGAAGGAATTATTGGCATTAATTTTCGGAATAGCCTATTTCCGGTGTTATTTGTACGGACGACGTTTCAAGGTGATTACTGACCATGCAGCACTGAAGTGGCTGTTAGGACTTAAAGACCCAACGAGTACGGTTCAATACCCCGTCCGGCCATCCTGATTTAGGTTTGCCGTGATTTCCCTGAATCGCTCGAGACAAATGCCGGGATGGTTCCTTTCAAAGGGCACGGACCACTTCCTTCCCCGACCTTGCCTAATCCGATGAGACCGATGACCTCGCTGTCTGGTCTCCTTCCCAAAACAACCCAACCCAACCCAACGAGTAGATTAACTAAGTGGGCGTTGCGTCTTAGTGATTACGATTTTGAAGTTATTCATCGACCGGGTAAATCGCACGGAAACGCGGATTGTCTGAGTCGTAAAGTATGCGCCATGGAATGCACAGGAATAAATGAGAACGAATGGAAGGAGGCACAAACCTCCGACTCAGATTGTCAACGATTTACCTCGCAGCGACAGCTCGTCGTGGAAGACGGGAAATTGTACCGTAAAACTGGGCATGGTCCATGCGTAGTCGTACCAGAAATATTGCGAAGCGAAATTTTAAGGCAAGCACGTGATTCAATGTGTTCTGGCCATTCGGGTCGAAGAGCAACGGAAAGGAGGGTAACACAGAGTTATTGGTGGTCAACACGTAGGCAAGATGTCGATCAGTAGATAAAGAATTGCATTCCGTGTGCTCAACGGGCGGAATTAAGTCATCAGAAAATTGTGTTGCAACGACTACCGGAAGCGGATAGACCTCTTCAATTACTTGGCTTAGACGTCCTGGGAATGTTTGTGCAAACACCAGCAGGTAATCGCTATGTTTTAACAATAATAGATCATTTTTCGCGCTATGTGTCTTGGATAGCTATCCCGGACCAGCGAGCCGAAACAGTGGCTCACGCCGTGGTACATCAGTGGATATTGAAATTCGGAACTCCGGAAACTATAATTACTGATCAGGGGACAAACTTTATGTCCGATTTGATGAAACAGTTACGCAAGTTGCTGCATGTAAAGGAATTGAGATTGAGTGTGCCGGCCGAAGTGGCCGTGCGGTTAAAGGCGCTGCAGTCTGGAACCGCAAGACCGCTACGGTCGCAGGTTCGAATCCTGCCTCGGGCATGGATGTTTGTGATGTCCTTAGGTTAGTTAGGTTTAACTAGTTCTAAGTTCTAGGGGACTAATGACCTCAGCAGTTGAGTCCCATAGTGCTCAGAGCCATTTGAACCATTTTTGAGTGCGTTACACCCGCATGTTAATGGCCGGACCGAGAGAGTTCATCGTACAATAGCTAAGATGTTAAGTTATTATGTAAATTTGCAGCACAAAAACTGGGATACCCTATTGGCGTTTGTAACCGCGGCGTATAACTCAAAAGTGAATGAAAGTACAGGATTGTCTCCTTATGAAGCAATGTTCGGTCGGAAGACGCCATCTCCGTTTGAATTGGTCAAGACCCCACCAGAAACCGATATTTCGGCTGTTAAGGATCTATCCACAAAGTTGAAAACAATCTGGCGGCAGGTGAAAAAACTAACACTACAGCGTTAGAGAGACAGGACAAAGTTGACAATAGAAAGGCGGCTTTACCCAAATATCATGTAGGACAATGGGTGGTGATGACTAATCCGTATGTGCCAAAAGGCGAAACGAAAAACTTTGTATCCCGTTATCAAGGTCCTTTCGAGGTGATCAGGATGACATTGCCAGTGAATGTAAAATTACAGCTTCCAACTCGCCCTACTATTGTGCATGTGAGCCGATTTAGGCCTTTCAAGGGGAATTTTGAGGAACTTCCTTCATTGTGTGCAGTAAATTCTAGTGGAGAGAAAGATGACTCTAAAAAAAAAGAATAAGAAAGGAGTAGATAAACAAGAAAACCAAGTTAATTGTGGAAGCCATCAGACATGCTATTATGCTCTTAGGCCACGCGTAAAAAGGAAGAGCTAATGTGAGTTGCTTTTCTTTTGTTTCTCAGGAGGCGTGACGTTCTGGTAAGAGCAGCAGTTCCAGCGTCATCGGTTGCGCTGAAGAGGGAAGAGGGAAGGTGTGCACTATCTCTCAGCATAGTTATTCTGTTTTGCTGTTGCAACTTAGCTGAAGCCTTGAAGGTACGTCCTATATCAAGTGGTGTGTTGTTCTCGCGGCAAGTGGACGTAATTATGTCCGGACATAAATGGACCATAAGGGTGTACTGTAATACTTGGGCAGTTGAAGACGAAATCTGTAAATTGGAGGATACATTTAATGAACTTCATTCCATAGTGGCTTATCAGTCAAGGTTTAATGATACACAGGGGGAATATCAGCTACTACGATCAGCTTTTGCTCGCTTACAAGCTCAGTTGCGGCAAACTGCAGGGTTAATCCCGCACATCCGTAGGAAAAGAGGATGGTTAGACGCATGTGGCCGTATTCTAAGAACTGTTTTTAGGACCGCTGACGCGGAAGATATTAAAAGTATTAATGAAACGCTACGGCAGGTACAGGATAATGTGGATAGTAATCAGGGAATGCTACATCTTCACACAACCCAATTAGAGAGTTTGAAGAAAGATGTAGTTAATAATACGCACCAATTGCGAGCTTTGGCCGCGACCTTGATGTCCCACATTAAGGCCACAGCCGAAACAACCAATAAAGACTTGGGTATAATCAAGTACCGGTTCGATGACATCGATTCACAGCTGATAATCGCTAAGCTGCTTGCTGATAGTACTACGGAAGCACGCATAGAAGCCACGGCACTACAGGAGGCTTTGTTGCACGCAATGCGCGGGCACCTAACCCCGGTACTGTTACCTTCGGAACAACTTCGGGAAGGATTACGGAAAGTTCAATCGGAATTTCCCGCATCCCTGGAGCTAATGACGACATTAACAGACCAACACCTATCTCTGTACTACAAAATGGCCACTGTAACCAGTACGCGGACAGGTACCCTACCGAGAATTCAAATCATAATACCATTAACATGTAAGGATTGTAGATTTGAATGTTAAGCCATATCCAGTGACGTGGGAAATTTTGCAGAAATTCGTACAATTAACCGTACGGGAAATACTGTTAGTGGCACGTAACAGAGAAGCTCATGCGTTCCTCACTGCACAAGACTTGCTGCATTGTCGAACAGGTCCAGCTACCATATGCCCCGCGAAATTGTTACACACTGTTCCCAAATCTTGTGAGTATACTCTATTCCGCTCTCAAGAACCAGTTGCAGAGTGCCCTAAGGAAATTATACCAGGACGGTGCAGTTCTTTCAGCAAGTGGGTCCACATTGGGTATTTTCAGTAATTGAAAACACAGTCGTTATTTGCGTTTGTTACGAGCAGGGTAAGCAAGGGAGTACGCCAAGAATAGAATTGCAGGGGCAGGGACTGTTAATTAATGGCACACAGTGTGACATTTCAGGGCCAATTTTTCCGTTTACCAGCCGTGATTACTGGAGCTACAATCATGAACATAACACGCACATTGATCTATGTACCCGACCAACCGGTGGAATTGGTCATGAAAGAAAATCTCACTCTTTTGAATAGCACATTAAACCCGACTTTGCTCGCCTCTTTGGACCGAATGCTAGCAGCTGAGAATGGACGTATAACTATGGAACATCTTCTTCAACGAGTGCATGAGTACCGTAATGAGTATAAACAATGCTTACTAGTTATTAAATCATCAGCCACCGCCACCTGTATTTTTATCTTTGTTGTGGGATTAGGAAGGTAGCCCAAATCCCTCCCCTTCCGACCTTTAACATAAGGGTCCAGACCAAATCCCTGAACAGTAGTGAGGGACCGCAGGTAAACACTGAGCAATGTTTATGAACGAGGATTAGACTGAGGATAGAAGTGAATGAAAGTGTAAATAGTGAATCAATCGCATTTTATGGTGTTTGTGGAGTGAACTGTAGTTTTGACTTTTTGGTCGAATTCGAGGATGAATTCTTTTCGTACGAGGCAGGAATTGTTGTGGACAAGGGGTTATTTTTAGGAAATATGGTGCGAAATTGTGATTTAGTGTGTTTCAGTGCGCGATGAGCCAGCCTCACGGCAGACGGGGTATGAAAGCTGGCCGGCGCATTATGCAGGTGACACAATTTTGCAACGAGCGTCGGTATGTGTGAGAGTGTGCAGCAGCCATCAACTGCCAGAACGCAGCATTAGGAGAATTACACAGGTGCAGGCCATGTGTGGAGCAGTTGCATTAGCCAACTCATCGAGAATGTTCTAATAAACATGGCGCAGCATAACCTGTGGATTCAGCAGCGGTCTGCACTATTTATGGGCATCAGAGGTGGGCGTCGGCATCGGTTCGACCGATTGGGCGTTCAGTCGCTGTTACGTCGTCAGTGACGCTGTCCCCGACGACCAGCCGGCAGAGGGCGTTGCCCGCTGCTGCACCGGCGACTCCTGGTGTCGTCACGAGCCACAGCGTCTGCAGGAGGCGAGGTGAGCCCGGCATCATGCTGCTAACCTCCTACCGCCTGCGCAGCCGCTGACCGAACACGGCGTCGCGTTCCCCAGGCTGCGTGCATCAGCATGTCTCCACCACGACACAAGCAGTGGGGCTGAGGTACCAGAAAATGTATTGGAAGAACCTACAATAAAGAGGAATATTGCTAAAAACAGCCACCTTTTTCTACTCAGCCACGTCCTATGAGCCTGACCACGTCACCCGCTCCGGTCATCCTATTACATATAACATTGTCCTCAAGAACATCGCCCTTGTATAGACCCTCTATACACTCCTTCCACCTTTCTGCTTTCCCTTCTTTTCTTAGAACTGGGTTTCCATCTGAGCTCTTGATATTCATGAAAGTGGTTCTCTTTTCTCTGAAGGTCTGGTTAATTTTCTTGTAGGCAATATTTATCTTACCCCTAGTGATATGCGCCTCTACATCTTTACATTTGTCCTCTAGCCATTCCTGCTTAGCCATTTTGTACTTCCTGTCGGTCTCATTTTTGACACGTTTGTATTTCTTTTTGCCTGCTTCATTTACTGCATTTTTATATTTTCTCCTTTCATCAATTAAATTCAATGTCTCTTCTGTTACCTGAGGATTTCTACTAGCCCTCGTCTTTTTACCTACTTGGTTCTCTGCTACCTTCACTATTTCATCTCTCAAAGCTACCCATTCTTCTTCTACTGTATTTCTTTCCCCCATTCTTGTCAATCGTTCCGTAATGCTCTCGCTGAAGCTCTCTACAACCTGTGGTTCTTTCGGTTTGTCAAGGTCCCAGCTCCTTAAATTCCCACCTTTTTGCAATTTCTTCAGTTTTCATCTACAGTTCATTACAAATAGATTGTGGTCAGAGTCCACATCTGTCCCTGGACATGTCTCACGTCAATGATATGGGTCTGTAATTAAGTGGATTACTCCTACTACCTTTCTTGAATATTGGTGTGACCTGTGCAGCTTTCCAGTCTTTGGGTACGGATCTTTCGCCGACCGAACGGTTGTATTTGAAAGTTCTTCACCGATTGCTTCGAAATTTTGACCCACTGTTGCATTCGAATACGTGGGTGTTTTTATACTCTATTTTTTAAATATATATAATACACAAATGAAATTTAATAAAAAACAGGAAACATTATTACCAAAATTCCCGAAAAGTATGTGACCGACTTGCTTCACATTTTTACAAAATGGTTCAAATGGCTCTGAGCACTATGGGACTTAACTTCTGAGGTGATCAGTCCCCTAGACTTAGAACTAATTAAACCTAACTAACCTAAGGACATCACACACATCCATGTCCGAGGCAGGATTCGAACCTGCGACCGTAGCGGTCACGCGGTTCCAGACTGTAACGCCTAGAACCGCTCGGCCAATCCTGCCGGCCACATTTTTACACAATGCTGTAATAAATATTCGGACAGTCAGAGACTATACATTTTAATATATATAATAATAGTGAACCGTGATTAGCAAACGGAAAAATTGGGTTTACGGTTTACCAGCTTGTGATTTATGTACTACTACAGAGTCTGAATTTGCAACAACAGTAAACAAGGGCCAACTTCAGAAAGAAGGACGGGAGTGAAGAGATGGACATAGGGGTGGGAGGAATTGGACATAGAAAGCAAAATGGAGGAGATGGCCAAAGAGAGGGGGCGAGGGGAAAGAAGAGTAGGAGAGAGAGGCGGAGGAGATGATGGACAGAGATCCGGGGAGAGAGAGGGGGCGTCTGAAGTTGGAGAGAGATGTTGAGAGGATGATGCACAGAGAGAGAAAGATGACGTGATTGGCGGAGTGAGGAAGATGGGGGAGGAGAGGGACAAAGAAAGGGCAGGGAGAAGATAAACAGAGGCAGGGGAAGACGGAAATTAGAACGTATATATAATTCCCACACATACAAGAAACGTGAGCTTTTTGTTTTGTTTATTTTCCATTTAACCAGACTGAGCCCCAGAAATGCATGGCTGTGGACAACTAGTCAAAAAAATAATGAAAAAATAATAGAAAAGACAGAATAAAAAATAGTATATTGAAGCGAATAGATATATGAAGACAATACTGCATCTTCGTATTTGAACACAAATTTTGCAAAACATTAAAGCGATTGACAACTTGTAACCACACAGAGCCCACTGTTAACTGCAATGTTAAAATGTTTTATACAAAATAAATGCATAGGAATTTCGAAGGATAGAATATTTTCTCATAAATGGTTACTATATTTGTACACACGATACCCTCTATAATTAAACTTAGCATCAAGATGCAGTAAATTTATCTAGATTGATATACAGGATTACTCATAATACCTCCGACGTTTGAGAAGATGACTTTGTAAAAACTGCAACCCATACAAGAAATATACACTCATTAGTGGATACAGCATCTTTTCATGTTCCTGAGATTCAGATCCTCAATGTAAGCATCCTTTGCAAACCGGCAAATGTCAATATGGGCAGAAGAGCAAGTGCGTAGGATCGTGTAGCCTATGCGCCGGTGACAACTAACTCGATGTGACCATACGGACCGGATGATTTGTTTGCATATTCTGATATACCTACTCCTAAGTGGTGAGCTCTGCAACTACGTCACGACACGTATTCTGAATCTAAAGGTATTGACACTCTACCTACTGGTATTTGCAGTTTTGTCACAGTCGTCCTTGAGGTACTTGTGAATAGCCCTGTATAATGACATTAAATACTGGTGTGTTTTCGCTGATCTCAGACTTGCCATTTTAATAACGTACATGAGACACGTTATCCTTCGCTCATGTAGTTCCTAGTCAAAAACTTTAAAGATGAGTTTGAAATCTGCAGTATCTTAATTCATATAACCTATCATATTCATGTGAATGGATGTAATGTTTTTCTGCGGTGTTTTCCTAAAGACATAATCGATTTTTGAAAGTTTTTTTCATAACGACATTAATGTCGTTTCTGTCTCTCGCGTATGAATTGAAGCGTATTAACACGCAGTATAAATACACTGAAGAGCCAAAGAAAGTGGTACAGCTACCTAATATCGTGTAGGCCCCCACAAGCAAGCAGAAGTGCCGCAACACCACGTGGTAAGGACTCGACTGATGTCTGAAGTAGTGCTGAAGGGAAATGACACCATGAATCTTGCAGGGCTGTCCATAAATCTGTAAGAGTACAAGGGGGCGGAGATCTCTTCTGAACAGTACGTTGCAAGGCATCCCCAAATATGTTCCCTAATGTTCATGTCTGGTGTGTTTGTTGGCCAGCGGAAGTGTTTAAACTCAGAAGAGTGTTCCTGGAGCCACTCTGTAGCTATTCTGGACGTGTGGAGTGTCACATTGTCCTGCTGGAGCTGCCCAAGTCTCTCGGAATGCATAATGGACATGAATGGATGCAGGTGATCAAACAGATGGCCCCCTTTCACAGTCGTATCTGTCAGAGTCATATCACTCCAACTGCTCTCACACTTATTTTTCATTCAGAGATTGAGATTCATGGATAGTCCCGTCTACAGAAAAACAGAAGCTTCATTTACCAAATAAGGACTGCTTGCAACGGAATAAAACTTTGACACCTGGTCTTCTATCATACGTTCTGTGCGGTGTTCTTCGTATTTACCCTTTTTCGAATATGATCTTGACACATTCAGCTGCCAAATTCCAGTCTGTTATAGTAATAAGCTCGCTCAGTGCTAACGGAAATTTCAGATTTAATCGTCTCATTGAAGCTCAGTAGCCTCTTTATATTTGTATAGAAACCACTGGATCTAAAATTCCACGAGAAGAATACACTGGATGTTCCTATCTATGCCCTCAGATCAAAGTCAGTGAAGTCTTCGAACTATCTAAAAGTGTTTCAATTTTTACGACGGAGTTGGTTGGTTGTTTTGGGGAAGGAGACCAGACAGCGAGGTCATCGGTCTCATCGGATTAGGGAAGGACGGGGAAGGAAGTCGGCTGTGCCCTCTGAAAGGAACCATCCCGGCATTTGCCTGGAGTGATTTAGGGAAATCACGGAAAACCTAAATGAGGATGGCCGGACGCGGGATTGAACCGTCGTCCTCCCGAATGCGAGTCCAGTGTCTTTACGACGGAGTCTGTAACTGTAGAAGCCATCAAGTTTCAATCTTCAGCTTCCTTGTTAAAGATGTTAATCAACTGTTAGAGTTTCCTCAAAAACGTAAAACTTCGGAGATGGAATTTAAAAAAGACCGCTTTACATTTGATGTGGTAATGACAGATGTTTGCTGTAACCGTGGAGGGCAGGCTTTCCCACGCTGGCTCCCATTGTAATGGAGAAGTTGACGTCATAGCGAAACAGTCTACATCCATAGAAAATAATATCTATTTGGAATTGACATCTAGTTCCACAGACGACTTACATGAATTCAATAGCCATGAAAAACAGCAATGGCGTGAGATTTGTAATGTGTCCCAACAAACGCATAGTGGCTATTACGCAGTATTACAGCCCCCGGTAGCTGAGTGGTCAGCGCGACAGACTGTCAATCCATAGGGCCCGGGTTCGATTCCTCGCGGGGTCGGAGATTTTCTTCGCTCAGGGACTGGGTGTTGTGTTGTCCTAATCATCATCATTTCATCCCCATCGACGCGCAAGTCGCCGAAGTGGCGTCAGATCGAAAGACTTGCACCAGGCGAACGGTCTACCCGACGGGAGGCCCTCGTCACACGACATTTCATTTCACAGCTTCAAATTTCTGCGAAGGTACTGTGAACGAAGACGCATTTCCAACGTCGTTCAACTCTGTTTTAACCATACAGGATCAATACTTGTGAGTCGTCTGCATGTGAATGCGATTCTGAGTTAGGAAATAGTGCGCATATAGTATTAGGAACGGAAAGTTGGTTAAAACCGGAAGTGAACAGTAACGAAATCCTAGACACAGAATGGAATATATACCGCAAGGATAGGATAAACGCCAATGGTGGAGGAGTATTTATAGCAGTAAAGAATTCAATAATATCCAGTGAAGTTATTAGCGAATGCGAATGTGAAATAATCTGGGTTAAGTTAAGTATCAAAGGTGGGTCAGATATGATAGTCGGATGCTTCTATAGACCACCTGCATCAGCAACCGTAGTAGTTGAGCGCCTCAGAGAGAACCTGCAGAACGTCGTGAAGAAGTTTCGTGATCATACTATTGTAATAGGGGGAGACTTCAATCTACCAGGTATAGAATGGGATAGTCACACAATCAGAACTGGAGCCAGGGACAGAGAGTCTTGTGACATTATCCTGACTGCCTTGTCCGAGAATTACTTCGAGCAGATAGTTAGAGAACCAACTCGTGAAGCTAACGTTTTAGACCTCATAGCAACAAATAGACCGGAACGTTTCGACTCCGTGAATGTAGAAGAGGGTATCAGTGATCATAAGTCAGTGGTTGCATCAATGACTACAAGTGTAATAAGAAATGCCAAGAAAGGAAGGAAAATATATTTGCTTAACAAGAGTGATAGGGCACAAATAGCAGAATATCTGAGTGACCACCATCAAACGTTCATTTCTGAGGAAGAGGATGTGGAACAAAAATGGAAAAAATTCAGAAACATCGTCCAGTACGCCTTAGATAAGTTCGTACCGACTAAGGTCCAAAGCGAGGGGAAAGATCCACCGTGGTATAACAATCATGTACGAAAGGTACTACGGAAACAAAGAAAGCTTCATCATAGGTTTAAGAGTAGTCGAATCATAGCTGATAAGGAAAAGCTGAACGAAGCGAAAAAGAGCGTAAAGAGAGCAATGAGAGAAGCATTCAACGAATTCGAACGTAAAACATTGGCAAACAATCTAAACAAGAACCCTAAAAAGTTTTGGTCATATGTAAAATCGGTAAGCGGATCTAAATCCCCTATTCAGTCACTCGTTGACCACGATGGCACCGAAACAGAGGACGACCGAAGAAAGGCAGAAATACTGAATTCAGTGTTCCGAAACTGTTTCACTGCGGAAAATCGTAACACGGTCCCTGACTTCAGCCGTCGCACGGACGCCAAAATGGAAAATATTGAAATAAACGATATCGTAATTGAAAAACAACTGCTATCACTTAGTAGCGGAAAAGCATCCGGACCAGACGAGATACCCTTAAGATTCTACAGTGATTATGCTAAAGAACTTGCCCCCTTTCTATCAGCAATTTATCGTAGATCGCTGGAAGAACGTAAAGTACCTAGCGACTGGAAGAAAGCGCAGGTCGTTCCCATTTTCAAGAAGGGTCATAAATCAGATGCGAATAATTATAGGCCTATTTCGCTTACGTCAATCTGTTGTAGAATAATGGAACATGTTTTGTGTTCTCGTATCATGACGTTCTTAGATAATACAAATCTCCTTCATCATAACCAACATGGATTCCGCAAACAGAGATCATGTGAAACTCAGCTCGCCCTATTTGCCCAAGAAATTCACAGTGCCGTAGACACTGGCGAGCAGATTGATGCCGTATTCCTGGACTTCAGGAAGGCATTTGATACGGTTCCGCACTTACGTTTAGTGAAAAAAATACGAGCTTACGGAATATCGGACCAGGTTTGTGATTGGATTCAGGATTTCCTAGAAGAAAGAACACAACATGTCATTCTTAACGGTTCAAAATCTGCAGATGTAGAGGTAATTTCGGGAGTACCGCAGGGAAGCGTGATAGGACCTTTATTGTTTACAATATACATAAATGACTTAGTTGACAACATCGGTAGCTCCGTGAGGCTATTTGCAGATGACACGGTTGTCTACAAGAAAGTAGCAACATCAGAAGACTCGTACGTACTCCAGGAGGACCTGCAGAGGATTAATGCATGGTGCGACAGCTGGCAGCTTTCCCTAAACGTAGATAAATGTAATATAATGCGCATACATAGGGGCAGAAATCCATTCCAGTACGATTATGCCATAGGTGGTAAATCATTGGAAGCGGTAACGACCGTAAAATACTTAGGAGTTACTATCCGGAGCGATCTGAAGTGGAATGATCACATAAAACAAATAGTGGGAAAAGCAGGCGCCAGGTTGAGATTCATAGGAAGAATTCTAAGAAAATGTGACTCATCGACGAAAGAAGCAGCTTACAAAACGCTTGTTCGTCCGATTCTTGAGTATTGCTCATCAGTATGGGACCCTTACCAGGTTGGATTAATAGAAGAGATAGACATGATCCAGCGAAAAGCAGCGCGATTCGTCATGGGGACATTTAGTCAGCGCGAGAGCGTTACGGAGATGCTGAACAAGCTCCAGTGACGGACACTTCAAGAAAGGCGTTACGCAATACGGAGAGGTTTATTATCGAAATTACGAGAGAGCACATTCCGGGAAGAGATGGGCAACATATTACTACCGCCCTCATATATCTCGCGTAATGATCACAACGAAAAGATCCGAGAAATTAGAGCAAATACGGAGACTTACAAGCAGTCGTTCTTCCCACGCACAATTCGTGAATGGAACAGGGAAGGGGGGATCAGATAGTGGTACAATAAGTACCCTCCGCCACACACCGTAAGGTGGCTCGCGGAGTATAGATGTAGATGTAGATGTAGATGTAGAGATTGTTGTTAACAACATGCTGGTATCGTGTCTCCTATTTGACTGTGATTAATAGGACTTTTGAAAACTTTGATGAGTATGGGTTACCTCCTCCCTCAAACAGATTCTTCTCTTTGGTTACGGAAGACAATCGCCTTTATAAAGTGATTGGTAATTTCCTTAAGAGTACAGGGCAAAATATTTAAGTTTCAGTAGCATGAACGTCATCATTTTTATGTCTTTTTACGGTTAAATCACAGAGATGATGTGATTTGGTAACGATAAAATTTCTGTTTAAAATGGTTTATCAGAAGAATACTGAAGACTAGATTTGTATACCACGTAACTAACGAGGTTGTACTGAATAGAACAGGGGAGAAAAGAAATTCGTAGCACAACCTGATTACAAGAATAAATCCATTGGTAGCACACAATCTGTGGTGTTAAGGGATCGCCAATATAACATTGGACGGAAATGTGGGAGAAAAATCGTGGAGGAAGTCCAACAACAGGTGAGTTCAGTAAGTAGATTCAGAAGCTCGTAAGTTGCAGTAATTACTCGGAGACACAGAGGCTTGCACAGGATCGGTTAGCATAGAGAGCTGAGTCAAACCAGTCTTCGGATGGAAGACTTAAACAACAATACGTAAATATGTATTTTAGATGGCTAATTAGAGTACAAACTCTGGATGTCAAATAAAACAAGAACACAATAGGTGATCAGGGACACAGTATGTGACGACACGAGGAGATAGAATGGAATAGGAAAATGTTAGGAGCAACGATTCGTCAACGAGAATGTCATTAGCGCTATTACATAAGGACAAGGGGGGGGGGGGGGGCAAACCTAAGGCGTTATTTTCAAATGAACCATTACAAAATTACGTTTATTCAATTTAGCGAGACACTTGAAACAGGAAAGTCCGTTTCTCTCGCGTACAATTTATTAACTCTTGCACTTAACTCAGCTATTGATAAAAAGTACTCTGCATGATGTAATGAAATCTACTGACAGCAAGGTACGCGGGCACGAGTTTTTATTTCCTCGCAACGTCCACTAGCACACTTTCCGCTTCATGTATGGGCAGCGGCGTATTTGAGAACCTGCGCGGTCCCGCGTATATTTTTGCATAAATGCCCGCACTTGGAAACTGCATCAACATACATATGCGCCCAGCCAAATCCGAGTGTTGCCCTTCGGCACACGCGAACGCACAAACGCAGAAATGCGCTGTGGGATCGATCACAACAGCCGGTGGACCACGTATGAGCTTGAACGCGGGCCATGCACCCCACCGCCGTTAGGGTCGCTGAAAAATCCCTCGCTTATCGCCGCTCCGCAGCTCTCTGTTTCAGCGTATCGGCCCCGTTCAGCGCATGGTGTGCGTTGCGTGGGCCATCAGCAGCTTATTTTGCGCGCCATTTTAACTAAATACACAACAGAAATGAAAATTAATAAAAGTCGTTCTGCTAAAGAAAGGAAGAAAGAAAGGGCATTTATTTCATTTATTTCTACTTTTATTTCATCCGTCAGTATTAGAGACTTCATACTTCCTCTTACGTCCGACCAGCGACCCTTTGTGAGTCAAAATTAAAAATTTTATAGAACTTGATCAATTTTTTGTGTTTGTTTGTGTGTGTGTGTGTGTGTGTGTGTGTGTGTGTGTTCTCTTAAACCAGTGGGTTGATTTGCGATTATTTATTTCCTGGAAAGAAGTACAGGTAGTTCCCACAGGGTTGATGAATCCCGACATCTAAACTATTCTACACAGCTGTTACGTTAAAGTAGGCAGGGGGATATGGGTATGGCCGAACAAAGAGGGCAGGAAATGGATAGTGAGGTAGACGAGCATGAGATGGACAGAGAAACGTGGAGGATAAAATAGAGAAATTGAGATGGGAGTAGGAGCTTTTGGAGAGAGGAAGGAGAAGAATATGGACAGACGGTGAATGTGGAAGAGGAAAGGGGATGAAAGGGCAGTGAGGATTTGGGCAGACAGAGATGGGAAGTAGTAGACTGAAAAATAGGGGGAAGAGAAGATGGACGGAGAGGGGGGAGCTGTAGGTGGAAAGAAAGAGAGGCAGAGGAGAGGGACATAAGTAGTGTGATGAGGAGATTGACAGAGAGAGGAGGCGCGAGTAGATGGATGCAGTGTGGAGAACATGAGATTGAGGTGGGGCAGAGGATGAGACGGACAAAGGGCGAGGGAGAGATGAATTGAAACAGGTGGAAGATAGAGAAGGGGATTGACAGAAAGTGGTGAGAGAGAGGAGGGAGAAGGAGATGTGTGCAATACATGCGCCATTACCACACAAAGGCAAAGAGTTAAAAGGCATTGGTTTGATGTGGCTTTCCTTTCCAGTGACAACCTCTTCAACTCAGAGTAGCATTTGCAATCCATGTCAAATCTCTGTTTTCCTCTAAAGATTTCACCATCTATATTGCCCTCCACTAACATGGAATTTATTCCATGATGTCTTAATAGATGTTCCTTTTATCAATATTTTCCATACATTCCTTTCCTCGACGATTCTCCAGACAATCTCTTCATTCCTTAAGTTATTAGTCCACCTAATTCTCAAAATTCTTGTGTAGTGCCACATTTCAAATTCTTCGATTCTCTTCTTTCCCGATTTTCCCACAGTCCAGGTTTCAAAATCATACAAAATATGTGCTACAAACGTACATTCTCAGAAATTTCCTCTTCAAGTTAAGGCCAATGTTTGAGACTGGTAGATTTCTCTTGGTCAGGAAAGCCCTTTTTGCCAGTGCTAGCCCGCTTTTTATGTCGTCCTTTCTCCATCCGTCATGGTTATTTTGCTGCCTAGGTACCAGAACTCTTTAACTTCATCTACTTCATGATCACTAATCCTGATTTCAAGTCTCTCGCTATTCCTTATTTCTGCTACTTCTCATTAATTTCGTCTTTCTTTGATTTACTCTCGTTTCATATTCTGTACTCATTATACTGTTCATTCCATTCAGCATTTCCCATAATTCTTCTTCACTTTCGCAGAGGATAGCAATGTCAGCAACGAAACTTATCACTGACATCCTTTCACCTTAAATTTTAATTTCACTCCAGAACGTTTTATTCCCATCATTGCTTCTTTGAAGTACAGATTGAACAGCTATGGCGAAAGACTCCTTCCCTGTCTTACACACTTTTAATCCCAGAATTTCGTTCTTTGTCTTCCACTCTTACTGTTCCCTCTTGGGTCTTGTACATATTATGTACTTATCATCTCTCCGTATAGCTTATCCCTATTTTTAACAGAATTTCGAACAGCTTGCACCATTTGACTCTGTCGACAGTTTTTTCCACGTAGACAAATCGATTGAACGACTCTTTATTTTTATTTAGTCTTGATTGCATTATCAACCACAATGTCAGAGTTGCCTACCCTGGTGCCTTTACTTCTCCTAAAGTCAAACATATCGTCATCTAATTTTCCTTTCCATTTTTCTGTATATTATTCTTGTCATCAACTTGGATGCACGAGTCGTTAAGCTGACTGTGCAACAGTTCTTGAGTTGCCGATTCTTGGAATCTTTGGAATTGTATGGATGATCTTTTTCCGAAACTCAGATGGTATGTCACTAGACTCATACATTCTACACACTGACGTGAATACTCGTTTTGTTGCCATTTTCTCCAATGAGTTTAGAAATGCTCTCTCATATTCTGATTGTAATACTGCATCTATTCTAAATCAACTACTGTTTCTTCTTCTACCACATAGACAAATCTCCCCCCTCATAGAGGCCTTCAGTATATTCTTTCTACCACCTATTTGCTCTCTCCTCTGTATTTAACAGTTGAATTCCCGTTGCAGTCTTAATGTAACCACCCTTGCATTTAATTTCTATTGATGAGCGATTTCCGACATTCATTTCTTTTCGCTTTCTGCAGATTTTTCATGTATCAGTTTCGCCTTAGACAACCTGCACTTCCTATTTATATGTCTTCTAAGTGACTTGCATTTCTGTATTGCCGAATTTCCCTGAAACATCTGATTTCGGAGTCTCTGTCTGACTATGCTATAATCCAACTAAAATCTTCCGTGTCTCCGGGCCTTTTCCTTGTATACCCACTTTTCTTGTGATTCTTGAACAGAGTATTCTCTAATACCAGCTGAAATTTATTGAGGAATTCAATACAGTCATTCTCCTCTTTCATTTCTAGTACCAAGCCCATAATCTCCCGTAACCTTTTTTCTACTCCTTCCCCTAAAACCGCGTCCCAAACCGCCACGACTATTAGATTTTCATCCCCCTTTGCGTACTAGGTTGTCCGTTCAGTATCATTATATATTTCTCTATGTCTTCATCTGCCGCTTGTGGCGTCGGCACGTATACCTGAACTATTGTTGTCGTTATTGGTAGCTGTCGGTTCTGATGTGAATAATATTATCACTGTAATGTTCGCAGTAACTCACTCCCTGCCGTACCCCGCTGTTCGTAACGAATCCTACTCCTGTTACAGCATTTTCCGTTGCTTTTTGATAGTACCCTATACTCATCTGACCAAAAATCCTAGCCTTCTTTCTATTTGACGTCACTGACGCCCATTGTATCTACACTTAGCTTTAGCATTTCCATTGTCAGAATTCCTAGCTTCCTTGCCTCGTTGAAACATCTGACATTCCACGCCCCGAGTCGCAGAACTTTATCCTTTCGTTGACCATTCTATCTTTTTCTCATGGTCACATGAGCCTTGACATTACTCTCCCGGAGATCGGAATGGGGGACAAGTCCGTAATCTTTTGCCAATGAAGAAATCATTATGTCACCTTTTTAATTACTGGCCACATGTCTTGCGGATACATATTATGTGTCTTTAACGCGGATGTTCCCATTGTCTTCTGCATTTTCATGCCCTTGCTCATTGCTGAAACTTCCACGTTTGGGAGCAGTTTCCCAACTGAAGGGCAGGAGTGTGCCCAGTACCTCTGTTCGTTGCTCCGCCCTCTTTGACAAAGTCGCTGTCTGAAAGAGGGTGACGTCTGACGCTGGAAGTCTTCGGCTGCCAATACTGAAGGTTTTTATTCATTGTTCAAGTGGTAGCGGGTTTCTCTCTCCGGGAGAGTAAAGTCAAGGCGGAGTTGACCATGATGTTTTGATTACTAATCAAAGAGGCTGTACCTTGTGCGCGAGTGAAAGACTTGTAGTAAAAATAAAAATGCCCAACAGTTTTGGAAACTGAGTGTAGCAGTGAAGTTGAAAACTGTGTTAGCTGTAGGGCAATGTACTGGCAGGTTCAGCTTCACTAGAGAAGTCGAAACAGAGGCGACTGGAAAAAAAGGCTTGAAATGTGAGGAAAGGTGAAGGGAGGCATAGCAGCTCTGGCACCTACACCCGCCATACAGATGTATTACTATAATATACTGTGCCACCCCAAAGTTTGCACTTGACATACAGTGATAGATACTTTTTCGTTGGCTACACTGTACTTGTGATGCAACAACTTCCATTACGCAATTTCTGACAGTTTTCCATTACCTCTCTTAAATGTAAATTACTAAAAGTGTCTCTACCACATTATTTTTCAAATAAAGCTATCACATAATTATTTTTATGTAAGCAAACCGAAGGAATTTTCGATATTGGAGCAAAGATACACAGCAAATAATCGATTGACAATGAGTGATACTGCTAAACGCGATTTACAGTTTCATAATCAATGACGATGGATGCTGAAACTTCCTGGCAGATTAAACTGTGAGCCGGGCCGAGACTGGAACTTGGGACCTTTGCCTTTCGCTGCCGAGTGCTCTACCAACTGAACTACCCAAGCACTACCGACACCCAGACCTTACAGCTTCAGTTCCTCCAGTACCTCGTCTCCTACCCCCCACACTTCACAGAAGCTCTCGTGCGGAACTTGCAGATCTAGAACGCCTGGAAGAAAGGATATTGCGGAGACAGGAGTGCTAGTTCTGCAAGATTCGCAGCAGAGCTTCTGTGAAGTTTGGAAGGTTGGAGACGAGGTACTGGCGGAACTGAAGCTGTAAGGATGGAGTGTCAGTCGTGCTTGGGTAGTTCAATTGGTAGAGCACTCGCCAGCGAAAGGCAAAGGTCCCGAGTTCGGGTCTCGGTCCGGCACACAGTTTTAATCTGCCAGGAAGTTTTGTATCAGAACACATTCCGCTGCATAGTGCATATCTCATTCTGTTCACGATGGATGCTAATGGCAGTGTACATATGAACTAAATTTAAAGGAGTTACCATAGTAACTGCGAATACACTGATGAACAGTAATTGCATAAGAAAGAACATCTTCAACAATGGAACACTAAGTACTGATAATATCGTTTTGAAAATGAGTATAAGCTTAAAAAACATTAAACAGGTACTGTAATTTGCGAAGTTAACTGTGAACAAATTTTATACCTTTCCAGCCACTGAAATAGTCATCAACAGAGCACGCCGTCTAACGATAGGACTCCATCCTCAGATTTATGCAGTGAAATACTTCGAATCATAGCCGCATGTGCTTTTTATAACAACTCTTTGCATTCATAAAACGCTTTGCATTGCAAAAATATGTGTTTTAGTAATAGTTTCAGTTGCTTTAGCGTCTCATAAAAAGCTTGTATTCGATTAGTGTGGTCTGCATTCACAGCTGTGCTTTGATGGGTAAACCTACAAATTTTAGCAAAAAAATAGCATTATCTTGCCACCGTTTTATAAGCACCAGAAATTTTAGCTCCACTCCGATTCCTTAACACAATGGAAAGCACTTCCGTATAAATCGCACGCCAAAGTACGTTGTTTATATACTCGGAAGACAGCAACACAATAGCGCCACTACCAGCTGATTTTGATCTGCTGTATTGATTTTGGTTCCGACGGTGTTTATGTTCGTGTTGTTTCTCATTTGTTGTGACTTTGTTATCGTGCAACCATAAAATGTATAAGTGAAGTTTAACAGTTGGGTGGGCCGCTATAAATGAAGTGCAGAAGTAACAATATTTTGAAAAAGTGCGTTGTAGGGACATCCACACTACAGGGTGTTACCAAAAGGTACGGCCAAACTTTCAGGAAACATTCCTCACACACAAAGGAAGAAAATATGTTATGTGGACATGTGTCCGGAAACGCTTACTTTCCATGTTAGAGCTCATTTTATTACTTCTCTTCAAATCACATTAATCATGGAATGGAAACACACAGCAACAGAACGTACCAGCGTGACTTCAAACACTTTGTTACAGGAAATGTTCAAAATGTCCTCCGTTAGCGAGGATACATGCATCCACCCTCCGTCGCATGGAATCCCTGATGCGCTGATGCAGCCCTGGAGAATGGCGTATTGTATCACAGCCGTCCACAATACGAGCACGAAGAGTCTCTACATTTGGTACCGGGGTTGCGTAGACGAGAGCTTTCAAATGCCCCCATAAATGAAAGTCAAGAGGGTTGAGGTCAGGAGAGCGTGGAGGCCATGGAATTGGTCCGCCTCTACCAATCCATCGGTCACCGAATCTGTTGTTGAGAAGCGTACGAACACTTCGTCTGAAATGTGCAGGAGCTCCATCGTGCATGAACCACATGTTGTGTCGTACTTGTAAAGGCACATGTTCTAGCAGCACAAGTAGAGTATCCCGTATGAAATCATTGCGGTGAATCGAGGAAGTACAGTACATACTGACGAAACTAAAATGAGCTCCAACATGGAAATTAAGCGTTTCCGGACACATGTCCACATAACATCTTTTCTTTATTTGTGTGTGAGGAATGTTTCCAGAAAGTTTGGCCGTAGCTTTTTGTAATACCCTGTATAATGTGTTGGTTATGTGTAGTGATGAATATGATAAATTAACCCTGTTGTAACGCTACTATTCAGTGGTTTGCTAAGGTAGGGGGTGTCCGCAAACAGAAGGCAAATAATAAAATCTTCTCGGTTTTCCGCTTATATAGGCACTATTGTGGCTTCTGCCACCAGCCACATAGGACTGAAACGCAGAGATGCCCGGAACGATGCCTGCACACAAGGTTATTTGGCCAGCTCATACACAATGTGGTCAAAGGTATCCGGACACCTGGCTGAAAATGACTTACAAGTTCATGGCACCCTCCATCGGTAATGCCGGAATTCAATTTGGCTCACCCTTAGCCTTGATGACAGCTTCCACTCTCCTAGGCATACGTTCAATCAGGTGCTGAGAGGTTTCTTGGGGAATGGCAGCCCATTCTTCATGGAGTACTGCACTGATGAGAAGTATCGAGACCTCCGCGTTCCAAAACATCCCAAAGGTGTTCGAGAGGATTCAGGTCAGGACACTGCGCAGTCCGGTGCATTACAGGGATGCTACTGTCATGTAACTACTCCGCCACAGGCCTTGCATTATGAACAGGTGCTCGATCGTGTTGAAAGATGCATTCGCCATCCCCGAATTGCTCTTCAACAGTGGGAAGCGAGAAGGTGCTTGAAACATCAGTGTAGCCCTGTGCTGTGATAGTGCCACGCAAAACAACAAGGGGCGCAAGCCCCCTCCATGTGAAACACAACCACGCCCTAGCGCCACCTCCCGTTGGCACTACGCAAGCTGGCAGATGACGTTCACAGGGCATTCGCCATACCCACACCCTGCCTTTGGATCACCACATTGTGTACCGTGATCAGTCACTCCACACAACGTTTTACCACTGTTTAATCATCCAATGTTTACGCTCCTTACACCAAGTGATTCGTCGTTTAGCATTTACGGGCGTGATGTGTGGCTTACTAACTGTCGGTACAGATAAGCCCTCACCACCAGCTCCTCAGTCAAGATCAATTCCGGTGCAAAGTCACACTCAGGACGACTGTCGCGAGTGCAATCCACTCATAACAAGAGTCGAGATCAGCATCCTATCCACATCAGAGTCTGAATCAGAAAACCATTTCTCTGCTCCCCACCTTCCATCAAACCTCCGTTAACTCCACTAAAGCACTCATCCAACCACCCCTAGAATGGTTTCGTGTCAATCACAAGACTCCATGAGTTCCTCTTTTATGGAGAAGCAGCCAGTCTCTGACTCATAAATTCTCGTGCAGAGAGAAGAAGTTGTGCTTCCGGCTCGTTTTTCACACAGCCAAACTAGGCAGCATGTTTTGAATTTATGTTTTTCCTTAAAGTGAACCATTTATCACAGAGATCATTATCTGAATAGGCCGAATGTTACAGCGTATCTGACTGAGGGCCTCAGCTAAACGATGAGACTTGCTTTTGTGCCCGAATATTGACCATTTCAAAGCCACCATAAATGTTGCATTCCAATCTGAAATTCTTTTGAAGGCCTGAGGCTTCCACAAAAACTCAGCAGGCAGAGGGCTGACGTCACCTTATGGCTCTCTCGATAGCGTTGAGTCCATGGTGAACATGGAAACACGAATTTTTACGGTCGCCATGCCTTCCACAAAGACTTGGCCAGGTGACCTATATTTCTCATCTGTCCCTGCCCCTGCCATGGGTCGAGGCGCCTAACAAGTAGATCCAGGTAGGCAGTTTTCTCATCTCTTCAGTGTAAAGTAATGTCTGCACACCAGTGTGAAAAACTCTAGGACCACCGTTTTGTCCCTGCTGTCCCTGGTAAGTGCTTAAAGATGTTCCTTTTCTCAATAGCTACCCGTGGCTTCCATGCCCGAAACGTCTACTGAAAGATTTACTCTTACATGATCGAACTACCTGTTTGTTCTCAACTCCAGAAAATGCTATTCCAAAGAGAGTCACCATTAAGATTCCGCCTTCATTAACAATAACGTGCTCCCATCAGTGTCTGCTCATGTTGATAACTTCCTGTTGCCTCACAAAAATTATGTCTTGGGTGTACATTCAACGTTAAAGAGAAGTCTTGCACATGAAAAATAGTGAGAGAGTGACTCATCCTCTCTAACATGGAACCACGTGACTGCTTTGGTTTTGGTGCACAGGAAATACAGTTCATCAGGGAAAAGTAGAAGCCAAAGTGCGTTATGTTCTGGAACCACCCATGGAAAGGTATGACAAAATTTGTCGCAGCAAATGCCTATCTTCTGCTGAGCCACCTCTGAGATGGTGCTTGTCCATATCTGTTACTCCACATTCTGCACATAGATGCGAGTCCGCCACATGTATCTTGTGCAGGCATGATTATAGGATGTGTTTACCATTAGCCCTGATGTACCGTTTTGATCGGACGTCTGTGTATAGTGTAACTGCAAGTATCGCCGACACACCCAACTAACGTGAGAGTTCTTGGCCTTTCGGTGGATGAATCTGTTGTAGGAAACCATATATCTTCCGAACCTTCGCCTGCTTCATCGGCATTACTGTAATACAGACGTAACTGTGTTTAATATAAAAGTGACTAAGTACAGGGTGATTCAAAAAGAATACCACAACTTTAGGAATTTAAAACTCTGCAACGACAAAAGGCAGAGCTAAGCACTATCTGTCGGCGAATTAAGGGAGCTATAAAGTTTCATTTAGTTGTACATTTGTTCGCCATTTCAGCCAATAAAGTTTTTGGTCCCTTTTTCTTCGAAGGTGCTACTGTAACTGGACTACAGTATCTGGAGATGTTAGAGAATTGGCTGTTCCCTCACCTCGAACAAGAAGCACAACAATTCATATTTCAGCAGGATGGAGCGCCACCACATTGGCACTTATCTGTCCGTAACTACCTGAACGTCAACTACCCGAGGCGATGTATCGGCCGCCAGGCAGCCCGTGACAGAGCACGTCATCACTGGCCTCCAAGAAGCCCTGATCTTACCCCCTGCGATTTTTTCTTATGGGGGTATGTTAACGATATGGTGTTTCGGCCACCTCTCCCAGCCACCATTGATGATTTGAAACGAGAAATAACAGCAGCTATCCAAACTGTTACGCCTGATATGCTACAGAGAGTGTGGAACGAGTTGGAGTATCGGGTCGATATTGCTCGTGTGTCTGGAGGGGGCCATATTGAACATCACTGAACTTGTTTTTGAGTGAAAAAAAACCTTTTTAAATACTCTTTGTAATGATGTATAACAGAAGGTTATATTATGTTTCTTTCATTAAATACACATTTTTAAAGTTGTGGTATTCTTTTTGAATCACCCTGTATTATAAAGGTGGAGCATGTCTTGTATCATCAGTGGATGCAAAAGGAATGGGGGGAGCTAACGACTCCTGCAGCAAACCCATCAGACTTTCCAGGCAGCGGCGCCACATCTTTATGTACGAGCTGACAAACAGAGCCACCGCTCTGTCATGGATGTGGGCTAAACGAAGATCTCCCTTGTCTGGGGGAAGAGTGAGTGATTCATAACTGCCGGCCGCGGTGGTCTAGCGGTTCTAGGCACTCAGTCCGGAACCGCGCGACTGCTACGGTCGCAGGTTCGAATCCTGCCTCGGGCATGGATGTGTGTGATGTCCTTAGGTTAGTTAGGTTTAAGTAGTTCTACACTCCTGGAAATTGAAATAAGAACACCGTGAATTCATTGTCCCAGGAAGGGGAAACTTTATTGACACATTCCTGGGGTCAGATACATCACATGATCACACTGACAGAACCACAGGCACATAGACACAGGCAACAGAGCATGCACAATGTCGGCACTAGTACAGTGTATATCCACCTTTCGCAGCAATGCAGGCTGCTATTCTCCCATGGAGACGATCGTAGAGATGCTGGATGTAGTCCTGTGGAACGGCTTGCCATGCCATTTCCACCTGGCGCCTCAGTTGGACCAGCGTTCGTGCTGGACGTGCAGACCGCGTGAGACGACGCTTCATCCAGTCCCAAACATGCTCAATGGGGGACAGATCCGGAGATCTTGCTGGCCAGGGTAGTTGACTTACACCTTCTAGAGCACGTTGGGTGGCACGGGATACATGCGGACGTGCATTGTCCTGTTGGAACAGCAAGTTCCCTTGCCGGTCTAGGAATGGTAGAACGATGGGTTCGATGACGGTTTGGATGTACCGTGCACTATTCAGTGTCCCCTCGACGATCACCAGTGGTGTACGGCCAGTGTAGGAGATCGCTCCCCACACCATGATGCCGGGTGTTGGCCCTGTGTGCCTCGGTCGTATGCAGTCCTGATTGTGGCGCTCACCTGCACGGCGCCAAACACGCATACGACCATCATTGGCACCAAGGCAGAAGCGACTCTCATCGCTGAAGACGACACATCTCCATTCGTCCCTCCATTCACGCCTGTCGCGACACCACTGGAGGCGGGCTGCACGATGTTGGGGCGTGAGCGGAAGACGGCCTAACGGTGTGCGGGACCGTAGCCCAGCTTCATGGAGACGGTTGCGAATGGTCCTCGCCGATACCCCAGGAGCAACAGTGTCCCTAATTTGCTGGGAAGTGGCGGTGCGGTCCCCTACGGCACTGCGTAGGATCCTACGGTCTTGGCGTGCATCCGTGCGTCGCTGCGGTCCGGTCCCAGGTCGACGGGCACGTGCACCTTCCGCCGACCACTGGCGACAACATCGATGTACTGTGGAGACCTCACGCCCCACGTGTTGAGCAATTCGGCGGTACGTCCACCCGGCCTCCCGCATGCCCACTATACGCCCTCGCTCAAAGTCCGTCAACTGCACATACGGTTCACGTCCACGCTGTCGCGGCATGCTGCCAGTGTTAAAGACTGCGATGGAGCTCCGTATGTCACGGCAAACTGGCTGACACTGACGGCGGCGGTGCACAAATGCTGCGCAGCTAGCGCCATTCGACGGCCAACACCGCGGTTCCTGGTGTGTCCGCTGTGCCGTGCGTGTGATCATTGCTTGTACAGCCCTCTCGCAGTGTCCGGAGCAAGTATGGTGGGTCTGACACACCGGTGTCAATGTGTTCTTTTTTCCATTTCCAGGAGTGTATGTTCTAGGGTACTGATGACCACAGATGTTAATTCCCATAGTGCTCAGAGCCATTTGAACCATTTGATTCATAACTGACTTTGAAGAGCATGCCTGTACTGACGTAGACTCCAAACGCCGCTAGTATATATCGAGCCATCACTAATTGTATTGGAATACATGTGCTACGTGTGGAATTTTCGATGCTAGGAAAATATTGACGAATTGTGTCCTTTGAAGAATCTCGAGAGTCAGCTGACGAAAGCTAGAGATCTGGATCTGAATTTATTGTAATAAGCGGTGTTAAATAAGGGCCGCAGTGCGCCATATGTTGTGAAACTCTAATCAGAGGCATTCGATAGTACCACCAAGCTGTGGGGGTCGACACACGCTGGGGTCATTCCCTCTCCTAGGTTCATTGTGACCAATTTGGTGACGCTTAGACAGCAGCCAGAAGCCACACCATATGTGGCAATCCTTTCTATTGCGTTGGTTGCATCCTCAAGGTTGCGGAGCACAAGAAACAGGTCGTCTGCTTATGCTGTACAGCTAAATGTGAGGCCACGTAAGATTTGTCCAGTGACGCATTGAGGGGGGACACAGAAAAGTGATTCCATTGCCGGAGCATTGAGTAAGATCGCCAGGGGACAACCATGATTTTGTAATCGGGAGGGACTGCGTAGGGTACCTGTTTACGAGCACTTATGAATTGCTGTGGGTACTGCATGTGTTGGAGAAGATACTTCAGACACATGTGATACTCTAGATCAAAACGTTGGCTAAAATCTAGTAGTGCTAGCACTCCCGGGATGCGGCGTGCCGTCGCTAGGGCTGAGTGAATATTATTGATACCCCATAGGGAAGACTCATCTGTTTGGATGACGTGAGGCAAGGTCAATTGTATATGGTTTGCTAATAGTCTGTGACGCAATTGGAGAATGTCAGCGGGCAGTTGTCATGTATTCGAGTTCCACCTGTCAGTTTGTGAACAGGTATATCATTCCTTGCCGCACGGGATTAGCCGAGCGGTCTTAGGCGCTGCAGTCATGGACTGTGCGGCTTGTCCCGGCGGAGGTTCGAGTCCTCCCTCGGGCATGGGTGTGTGTGTTTGTCCTTAGGGTAATTTAGATTAAGTAGCGTGTAAGTGTAGGGACCGATGAGCTTAGCAGTTAAGTCCCATAAGATTTCACACACATTTGAACATTTGATATCATTCCTTCAGCGAAGGATATGGGGAGTGGCACCATGGGAGACACAAGCTTCCGACAGATGTCCATCAACCTGGGGGCCAGTAAGTAGTGAAAAGTTCTATAAAACTACCCAGAGAGCCCGGAGTACCCAGGAGAGTTGTTCGATGCTCCTTTACCTGTGGCACCGAAAACTTCGTCTTCCGTAATTTCGTGCAATAATTCAGTTTGTGAGCCCTGTTGAACAGTACCATAAACCAATCATGAGACTCCCCTCACTGTCGTTGGGTCAGAAAACAAAGCAGAGTGAAGTCTTGCGTAATGGTCGATGAAGGTTGCACCAATATCGCGTTGTGTGGTGAGGCCAGTATCAGCGCAAATCATCACAGTTTACGTTCTCGAATAGTGCATATCATCACAGTTTATGTTCTCGAACGGTGGGCCGTTCCGTTCCAATTCTGTCATGTGTTTACGTTCAGACGATCGTCACTTCGAGCATTCGGCGCATACGGGCTACGATCTGTGCTTTCACATGACGAGCTGTCATCTGTCGCCTGTAAGCAGCGGACTTATGACCATACATAATCAAGGTTTTCCGCAGGGGCGGCTCGGCGCAGTTTAGCCACCAACTGATCGATGTGGGATACGTTGGGAGACGGCGGACGCACGAACTCTTTGTGTCTGCGATGGCGTGCTGACATTGGAGAAGCGAGATGTGCAAGACTTAACTTCCAGGGATATCGGCTCCGCCACACCCGTTGGCGACGAAGGATGACGGCAGATATATAGGCCTCGTGATCAGAAAAGGCTACAGACCACACCACTGTGTCGCTCACTGTTGCCGCGATAGAACGGGAGACGCAAATCCTATCAGTGCGACTAGATGAGTGACCCGTGAAATAAATTAATCCTGGTCGATCTCCTTGGGCACGTTCCCATGTATCTATCAGCTGGAGATTGCTGATGAGTGTCCCAAGTTTGAGTCGTGGTGAATGGCTTGGCAGCCGACTTTTACGTGGCTGGACCCTGTTGAAGTCGCCCTCTAACACCAAGTCGTCGTGCCTGCCCTGAAAAAGCATTGCTACTCTATCCGTGAAAAGGAGTGATCTGTCGCGAACGCAGTTCATTGCGGGAGAGTCATACACATTGATAAACTGGACGCCTAGCACCGTTACGGCCATTCCTCTGTTCCTCTACTGTTGGGGAGATATTGTACTTTGGCCTCCTCGAGGACCTCCCTGAGGAGAACTGCGACAACACTGTTAGTTGGCCGGCCGCTGTGGCCGAGCGGATCTAGGCGCTTCAGTCCGGAACCACGCTGCTGCTACGATCGCAGGTTCGAATCCTGCCTCGGGCAGGTTAGTTAGGTTAAATTAGTTCTAAGTCTAGGTGACTGATGACCTCATATTTTAAGAAGTAGAGCCATTTGAACGATTTTGAACTGTTAGTTGGCGAGGCGTGGGACACATGAGCTGTATAAGCGTACATACCAGGGAAGTCATCGACGAAGATCTCTTGGAGAAAGGCAACGTCAATGTCTGTTGCATTTGGTTGTACTGGAGCAGCGACAACTTCGTATATGTTCCAATGGTGTTAACACTGATGATCGCTAACAGACCTTCTGCAATGAGGGCCGCCGTCAGCGTCGTCGTAAATGTTATGGCTTGTCTCCTGAAAGCTTTACCTGTGCCGTCATGTGCTGCTACTCCAGAGGGACCGAGGTGTGTGAGGAGACAAGCGTTTCCTCATGCACAACACCGGACATAGAAAATTTTTCAGTGTTTTCCACTCAAGATCCGTAAGTTAACTGTGGCTGCAGTAGGACACTTGCGATCTGGGTGCAGAAGGGTGAATCCGCAGCTGTTTCTTAATGTGTGCTAATGGAGGGTTGTGTTCTTGTGATCCGTTTGTGCGAGAGAGGAGAAACAGTTATGTCGAAGTCACGAGAGCAAAAAGTGAGGGCGACCCTGTGCCATCCATTTTTTCCATATCGCTGGCCGTCCGGTCGTCAACCGGAGAAGTCGTCTCAAGAGCATGACGTCGGTTTTTATGTGTCCTCGGTGACCTTTGTTTTCAGACGAGGCTTTCTGTGTCTAAATGAGTGTATAGTTCCTGCACCGCATCCCCCTCAGGGAGAAAAGTGGAGGTCGGTACAATCCTAGTGTCGAGTTCCATTTTTTCGTCCAACTCTCCCTCTGGAGTGTGTTGTCGACCTCCTTCAATTTGTGTCGATTCTGTAATGGTGTCGGTATATCCTGGACGTGCCATAGGTGTGCTGTGTAGCGGTCCCTGTCTTCCAAGCGGTCTTCCGTCTGCCATGACAGTCGACTGTGTCACCCCTCCATAGCTGATGGGGAGGACCGTTATCGTAGAGAATGGCGCCGTTTCACCTGACGGGTTTTGTGTAACCCGTCGTTGAATACCCATCACAAGTATATGGCCCTCTCGGCCGCAACCAGAACAACTACGAGGCTGTCCATCGTACGTCACAATTGCTCGTTAGCCATCTATAACTAGGTAGGACTGCACCTGTTTTGTCGGCCGGAGTGGCCGAGCGGTTCTAGGCGCTACAGTCTGGAACCGCGCGACCGCTATGGTCGAAGGTTCAAATCCTCCCTCGGGCATGGATGTGTGTGATTGTCCTCAGGTTAGTTAGGTTTAAGTAGTTCTAAATTCTAGGAGACTGATTACCTCAGAAGCCAAGTTCCCTAGTGCTCAGAGCCATTTGAGCACCTGTTTTGCGTTAACTAAATTTTAACTAGCACGGCGTTGATGACCGGGTACGTCTCGAAGGTGTTCCATTTTCGGCCGGAGTGGCCGAGCGGTTCTAGGCGCTACAGTCTGGAACCGCGCGACCGCTATGGTCGAAGGTTCAAATCCTCCCTCGGGCATGGATGTGTGTGATTGTCCTCAGGTTAGTTAGGTTTAAGTAGTTCTAAATTCTAGGAGACTGATTACCTCAGAAGCCAAGTTCCCTAGTGCTCAGAGCCATTTGAGCACCTGTTTTGCGTTAACTAAATTTTAACTAGCACGGCGTTGATGACCGGGTACGTCTCGAAGGTGTTCCATTTTTCTGCCATGTGGCTAATTACAGTCCCATATGGTTGGAAAACAGCAGTGACAACGTCCGGGAGCACTTGGATCGGGAGTTCGAAGACTCATAGTGTCCGGAATACTAGTCTTGCATGGTCAACGGTAACCACTCTTATATAACCATCGGTGTGTTTGAACTTGACTGTTTGTACATCTAAGCACAACGGCGTGATATGTCGCGTCATCGACAATCTTTACGCAGAAGACGCTATTTGTGGTGAGGAGGTGGATACCGACGATGCACTGTGCTGCTGTCTGAAGCAGGGATGAAGCATTCGATTTCAAAGGATTGTGGTCTTCTATGGTCTGGGTGGAAGCTGATCTTGATGGTCTTTTCTGTAGGTATGAGCCATAACCACTCAGTGTCAACAGACGCGAGTACTAGTTCCGGTGAGGAGGTAAGCAAACTGCACGCGCTCGCAACTCTGTGGATGGGACACAAACAAGACGACCTCGCCGCTCACTTGCCAAAGGCAGACTTACCATCATTAGTTTATTCGAGCACAGCTCATGCCCAAACTCAAACTTCCATATGTCGTCAAACTCTACCCGCACATCTATTATGTACGGCTCGACATTTTACTTGTACCTTTCCTCCCGGCGTTTGCAGATACATGCGATAATGCAGTGCTTGTGTTATTACGAATTAAGGTGCAATGTTCAAAAAATGGTTCAAATGGCTCTGAGCACTATGGGATTTAACATCTGAAGTCATCAGTCCCCTAAACTTAGAATTACTTAAACTTAACTAACCTAAGGACATCACACACAGCCATGCCCGAGGCAGGATTCGAACCTGTACCGTAGCGGTCGCGCGGTTCCAGACTGTAGCGTCTAGAACCACTCGGCCATCCCGGCCGGCGTGCTATGTTCCTTTGGACATGCATACACCACTAGATCTTAGTCAACAGCATTTGCGTTCGATACTGTAAAAATATTGCACTTACGTGTACGTGCGTGTGTGTGTGTGTGTGTGTGTGTGTGTGTGTGTGTGTGTGTGTGTGTGTGTGTATGTGTGTCAGTAGACGCTAACAGAACCCATGCTTATCACAACCTGGTCCTGTAATTCCCTCAAAACTAATAATAATTTAACACATATAATTTTGTAATATTCTGGCCGGAGAGCTATGACCGTTATAACGAAAAAAACGACCATAGCCAGGCAGTATTCTAATGAAATAGAAAGAGAAAAAGAGATTGGTAACTTAAATAAGCCAAGGTAACTCTTACAATCATTGTTCTGGGAAACACAGAAGTCACTCCGCTGTAGCAAAACAGAAAGCTGAAAGGGGTTTGTTTTAAAATGTTCTCACCAGAGTAATTTTGTTCGGTGCTCCGGTCTCAGCGCACTTAATAAAGTAGACAGCCACTATATTCTCTGTGCAGCTCCCATCAATCTGCCACTAACCCGACCCATTAGACTATAGCAGACTATAGCAGGCCCCCTTAAATGTTGCAGTACGATTTTATCTTTTCCAATGAGCCTGGAGATGGAAACTTAGAATCCCGTGCCTCAACCTGACAGAAATCAGACAAGGATATCAGGCTTCATATACAACGCAACAAAAATCATTACTGTATATCTATAGAGGCACTTACTCTCGTTTGCCAAATGTTTTGCAGCTAATTAAACTTAACACGACTGAGTGAGGATAAAACACATACTCGCCGAGACTGCTCACATAGGGTTCTTATGCAGAATAACTAGGACGAGTCCATGAATAATTAAAATAAAAAAAATGATAAAACAAATCTAAAGACTAAAAAAACTGTCCAGGTGCGAATAGGACTCGCGCTCTGAGAGTTTTGTACAAAATTATGTATATAGACAGTTTATCCACCCTGGGAATCAAGAATCTAGAAGATTTTTTCCTTTTATCCACACTGATTCTATCGAGATATAGGGCCTGAGAATTCTAGAACTTTCGGGAATGTTTTAAGCTGGACGTCGAGTAACGAATAATAAAACAATTTTTTTAGTGTTTTATAAACAAAAGTTATCCTATTTTTGCTTTACTGGTACTGTGAAACTCTGTATCTTCCAATTACAACGATTCTATGTTCACGGTAAGCACCGTATAGGGACAGTAAAAAATGGGATAGTACACATTGAGTGATATAAATAATCATCGTAACAGCTAGAACAATTAATAAGGTAATTAGTAAAACTGCCATCAACCAGGTACACGTTTGAGATAGTCTGCTGTTTCTTGCGCTCAACCGCTCAGCTGCCTTACCCAACCAGTTATAGGAGTACCTACAGCTGAACATGTATCCTGAACCACACAGATATCGGTATTTTTCACAGTTACAAATATTAACACACTTAAAACAACTGTTATATTACATATAATAACGCTAGTGCTGATTGGTGATCGAACTGACACCTTTGGATTCGTAGTCTGGAACCTAACCATCCGTTTTATAAATAAGATGGGTACAACGTCATCTCCAAACTTAAGCGACACCTGACGTTGCCGGTATTTCGATGGGTGACCACCCAGCACGTCACTTGCTGCTGGTAATTTTCCCTTTGCCTTTCTGGCAAATAGCAGGGTTGTGGTGGCGTGAAGTTCCTGACCATCAAACATTTCTCCAATGTCCTGAATTAAATTCCAAAGGTCTCTATAGTGTCTCATGGAGTCAGGGCGTGCGACACCGGCCCCCTTGGTGCTGTTGGAGAGGACTAGGCTGTTTGCCGGCATCCTCTCCTTTCTCTCATTATCACACAATGCAAACATTAGACCACACTACACATATATTTGTTATAACCATCCACACACACCAGATACAGTACACACTGAGATGAAAGAAGTCATAGGACACCTCCTAGTATTGCGTTGGGCCGAGCGGGAAAACACTTTATTAATAATTATAATACAAAGTAATATCACCAGTTACAGTTACATTCTCAGCAAGTACACCACGTCCTTTCATCCATACGTGCATTTTCTCATCATTAGATACTTTTGTACATGAGCGACTATACAGGGTAAAAGGCATATTACTATGAACATAACTGGGTCTACTTTGCGTATTCGGGTCGATTCCACAGTGCCAAGTCTTGTAGGCGATGATTACGTAAGTTGCTGATAACGGACATAGACTCTGCGCGCACCAGCGATGAGAAAATACATGTAGCGGCTAGGTGACGCTACGTGGCAATATGGATCTGCCGAGGGACGCACCGAGATAGTCCGCACAATTGCGATAAACATCGTGTCCTGGTGGTCCAGTGATTAACGCTAGCCACGCAGGATTAGCCGAGCGGTCTCAGGCGCTGGAGTCATGGACTGTGCGGCTGGTCCTGGCGGAGGTTCGAGTCCTCCCTCGGGCATGGGTGTGTGTGTTTGTCCTTAGGATAATTTAGGTTAAGTAGTGTGTAAGCGTAGGGACTGATGACCTTAGCAGTTAAGTCCCATGAGATTTCACACACATTTGAACATTTTATCGTGTTGGATCTCCTTTTTCTCATCGTAGTACAGCAACTCGACGTGGTATGGATTCTAAATGTCGTTTGAAGTTCCCTGCAGAAATATTGAGTAATTATATCTCCTTAACTGTCCTTAACTGAAAAAGTGTTGCCGGTGCAGGGTTTTGTGCACTAATTTACCTCTCCATTATGTCCCATAAATAATCAATGGGATTCATGTTGGGTGACCTGGGTAGCCAGATCATTTGCTTCTATAATGCAGAATGTTCTTCAAACCAATCGCGAAGAATTGTGGTCCTGTGACGTAACAATCACGTTCGACCTCCTGCGGGAACCTCAGACTAGCAAGCAAGGCATGGACGAGGACTGCGGGTAGGTGACGGCATGTGGCAATGTGGGTCGCCCGAGGGACGCACCCACACAGTCCCCGCAACTGCGATGAACATCGTGTCCGGGTGGTCCAATGGTTAACGCAACTGCATAGTAAGCAGGAGAGACAAAACTCGAATTCCGGTCCAGCTCACATTTTCACTCGGTGCAGCTGATACCACTTAAAGTCCTGATGGAGGTTCCTCCCCTTTCCTTTCCTTGCTCCCCTCCCCACCTTCAATTTACATAACATATATGACAGCTGCAGATTTTGCATGGTGGCTGCCAGACATCTCGCATTTACATAATACTCAGACTCATTGTATTTGTAAAAAAAATTATCCAGTATTTCTCTTCCTGGCATCTCACTGAACGTAACAGAATGACTCACAACCTTTACTCCTGACCAAGTGCTATCAAAATTGGTTACAGGGTCACATTCCTGCTGCCCTGTTTTTGTGAAAGACATATAACCGAAAAACCAACACAAGCTGATTTTTTTTGTTATTCTGTGTGTAGTTTCGACGTTAGCACCACCTTCTGGCTAACCTGATGGTCTTTTGCATCCCAACTGGAAGGCGGCGCGTGGGTCTGCTCCTGAGGTCTCCCAATTAGGCCCAAAGAAGGAAGTGAGTAGGAACAGATGAAGTAAAACACTTTGGCACTGCAAGTAAAATTAAAGCACCTTTACTGGTATATAAACATGTACAAACACATTACTTAACTTTTGGTACAGATGAGCACATAGGTGCGAAGCCGTTCATATATCAAAGCTAACAGTTACTAGAAGTTACAAAGGCAAATTCTGTAATAGCAAGACCCCCTACAAGTAGATGCTAAGCTGCTAGGTCGTCTGCTCTTGATGAAATGGGCAGAAAGCAGAGCTGCCCTTGTTGAGGTCCACAGCGTCGGCTAGAGGGCGCTGTGGTCGGCGTAGTTCGTCCGCTCTCGTAGTGCCAACCTACGAGCGTGCACCTAGGCTGCGGCATCGGAACTATCGATACCACAGATGGTGTCTAACACTTGCAAAACTGTTCCCAGAGATAACTTTAATGTTGAATTTAGACACTTAAAAAGAAAAGTTTTATGTTGTATACTAAATTAGCACAGTATAAAGTGCACTGTGCACCTATTGCTAGTCTCAAAAAAGTCATTTGACTTGTTTGAACTTTTAACTTTCCCACTGTAATTCAAGACAGTGGAAGTCGAGCTCGTGATACGTCCAGTACTGAGGTACACGAATAGTTCCCATGCTTTGTCTCTCCCCTTACATAAATATCAGTGAGAACCGCATGTTCTGAATCAAATAAGATGCCTTCATTGTCCATTACATAACAATGCCGAGTGAAAATATTCTCGCAGTTCATGCCTTGGCAGGCGGTATAACCCCGCCATGATAAACTGATTACGTGCTCTGCACGTGGTATGTAGCTGTGGTATAACTCAAATTATCTAATTACATGCATGCAATGTATTTTGCCTGAGTGCGATCTCTAGGAAAGAAGCCCAATAACAATTTCTACAGAAAGTCTTACAATATTTCACTTCGAAACTATTAAAATAGAGAGATACATACGTAGTGGAGTTGTTTGTGTGTGTGTGTGTGTGTGTGTGCGTGTGTGTGTGTGTGTGTGTGTGCGTGTGTGCGCGCGAGCACACAGTTGAAATCGTTTCTTGCAGCATACATTGTCCACGTTAGTAGCGTCATTCGAAAGGCAGACGTTTCACAGGCAGTTAATATGAAAGCATCAAGATAAAAATATGTCAACTTGGAATACCCATAGATTCTGCACAAGTATCGGATATTCGGTAAGCAAATCAAAAATTAGTCAGTCGCCATTACTGTTCAATGCAGCTGTAATTACGATTTGCAATTTACAAACTCGTTAGACGGGATGAATTTTAAATTTCCAGTAATTATCTTTCTCTGAAATAACTTTGCAGAAGGGTTAAAACGCTATAAATGCTACTTTTTAACTACTGCAATGCGGAAATATATCAATGATTCTTCAGTGATTTTAATTTCATAAATAAAAAATTACCCTTCTGTTTATTTTACTGTCTTGCATCTTAAAACATTCCAATCCTCACCTTCAAGTAAATGTTGAATATCACTCTTTCGTCTAACTCACTCCTTCAAATACCTCACTATTTAATTTTTTATCCAAAAATATTTTTAAAAAAACATTGTATTATCTACCTATCAGGACCTATTTAATTAAAATTGATTTTTTTTAGTAATCATGACGAAAAGTGGTATTGTTTTCTATACTACTGAGGGAGATCACATTCAGTATGGCAAGTGGTGATGGGGCATTACAGCTATGTATTACTATTAAGTTGCTATTCTTCTAGGCCTCACAGAACTCCGTTGTGTCGACCGTACGTGAAGTTCGAGGTACACGGATGGTCAAGCTCTTACGTGTAACTTTGAGTGTGATACTAGCTCATAGAGAAAACCCTTAGAAGCTTCCGCCAGAAAGAAAAAACCGGTTGAGATTATTTATACTGTTAATCGAGTTTCGGCTTGCATACTCAGCTTCAGGCAATAAGTATAGTCGTTAAGGATGTAGGATATTGTTAGGATGAAATGCCGTTTTTATGGGGGGGGCAGGTGGAAGTTGGAGACTTTGTGAAAGAGAAGAGCTAGCTTTCCACTTTTAAATATGGATGGTATATACGACACAATATTACAGCCGGAGAAGTGTGCTCAAGAAAATTCTTCAAGCGTAAAAGTAATGTTTTTTTAATATGTTGTTGTTGTGGTCTTCAGTCCTGAGACTGGTTTGATGCAGCTCTCCATGCTAATCTATCCCGTGCAAGCTTCTTCCTCTCCCAGTACCTACTGCAGTCTACATCCTTCTGAATCCGCTAAGTGTATTCATCTCTTGGTCTCCCTCTACGATTTTTACCCTCCACGCTACCCTCCAATACTAAATTGGTGATCCCTCGATGTCTCAGAGTATGTCCTACCAACCGATCCCTTCTTCTAGTCAAGTTGTGCCACAAGCTCCTCTTCTCCCCAATTCTATTCAAAACCTCCTCATTAGTTATGTGATCTACCCACCTAATCTCCAGCATTCTTCTGTAGCACCACATTTCGGAAAGCTTCTATTCTCTTCTTGTCCAAACAATTTATTGTCCATGTTTTACTTCCATACATGGCTACACTCCATACAAATACTTTCAGAAACGACTTCCTGACACTTAAATCTATACTCGATGTTAGCAAATTTCTCTTCTTCCGAAACGCTTTCCTTACCATTGCCAGTCTACACTTTATATCCTCTCTACTTCGACCATCAGGAGTTATTTTGCCCCCCAAATACCAAAACTCCTTTACTACTTTAAGTGTCTCACTCCTAATCTAATTCCCTCAGCATCACCCGACTTAATTCGTCTACATTCCATTATCCTCGTTTTGATTTTGTTGATGTTCGTCTTATATCCTCCATTCAAGACACTGTCCATTACGTTCAACTGCTCTTCCAAGTCCTTTACCGTCTCTGACAGAATTACGATGTCATCGGCGAACCTCAGGGTTTTACTTCTTTTCCATGGATTTTAATACCTACTCCGAACTTTTCTTTTGTTTCCTTTATTGCTTGCTCAATATACAGATTGAATAACATCAGGGATAGGCTACAAGCCTGCCTCACTCCCTTCCCAACCACTGCTTCCCTTTCATACCCCTCGACTCTTATAACTGCCATCTGGTTTCTGTACAAATTGTAAATACCCTTTCGCTTCCTGTATTTTACCTCTGCCACCTTTAGAATTTGAAAGAGAGTATTCCACTCAATATTGTCAAAAGCTTTCTCTAAGTCTACAAATGCAAGAAACGTAGGTTTGCCTTTCCTTAATCTTTCTTCTAAGATATGTCGTAGGGTCAGTATTGCCTCACGTGTTCCAACATATCTACGGAATCCAAACTGATCTTCCCCGAGATCGGCTTCTAACAGGTTTTCCATTCGTCTGTAAAGAATTCGCATTAGTATTTTGCAGCTGTGACTTATTAAACTGATAGTTCGGTAATTTACACATCTGCCATCGTCTGCTTTCTTTGTGATTGGAATTATTATATTCTTCCTGACGTCTGAGGGTATTTAGTCTGTCTCATACATCTTGCTCACCAGATGGTAGAGTTTTGTCAGGACTACTGTCAGTAGTTCGAATGGAATGTTGTCTACTCCGGGAGCCTTGTTTCGACTCAGGTCTTTCAGTGCTCTGTCAAACTCTTCACGCACTATCGTATCTCCCATTTCATCGTCAAATGGTTCAAATGGCTCTGAGCACTATGGGACTCAACTGCTGTGGTAATAAGTGCTCTAGAACTTAGAACTACTTAAACCTAACTAACCTAAGGACATCACACACATCCATGCCCGAGGCAGGATTCGAACCTGCGACCGTAGTGGTCGTGCGGTTCCAGACTGTAGCGCCTTTAACCGCTCGGCATTTCATCATCATCTATAGGGCTATTACAAATGATTGAAGCGATTTCATAAATTCACTGTAGCTCCATTCATTGACATATGGTCACGAAACACTACAGATAAGTAGAAAAACTCATAAAGTTTTGTTCGGCTGTAGCTGCACTTCAGGTTTCTGCCGCCAGAGCGCTCGAGAGCGCAGTGAGACAAAATGGCGACAGGAGCCGAGAAAGCGTATGTCGTGCTTGAAATGCACTCACGTCAGTGAGTCATAACAGTGCAACGACACTTCAGGACGAAGTTCAACAAAGATCCACCAACTGCTAACTCCATTCGGCAATGGTATGCGCAGTTTAAAGCTTCTGGATGCCTCTGTATGGGGAAATCGACGGGTCGGCCTGCAGAGAGCGAAGAAACGGTTGAACGCGTGCGGGCAAATTTCACGCGTAGCCCGCGGAAGTCGACGAATAAAGCAAGCAGGGAGCTACACGTACCACAGGATGGTGCTCCACCGCACTTCCATCATGATGTTCGGCATTTCTTAAACAGGAGATTGGAAAACCGATGGATTGGTCGTGGTGGAGATCATGATCAGCAATTCATGTCATGGCCTCCACGCTCTCCCGACTTCACCCCATGCAATTTCTTTCTGTGGGGTTATGTGAAAGATTCAGTGTTTAAACCTCCTCTACCAAGAAACGTGCCAGAACTGCGAGTTCGCATCAACGATGCTTTCGAACTCATTGACGGGGACATGCTGCGCCGAGTGTGGGAGGAACTTGATTATCGGCTTGATGTCTGCCGAATCACTAAAGGGGTACATATGCCTAAAAAAACTTTTTGAGTTTTTGTATGTGTGTGCAAAGCATTGTGAAAATATCTCAAATAATAAAGTTATTGTAGAGCTGTGAAATCGCTTCAATCATTTGTAATAACCCTGTACATCCTCTTCCATTTCCATAATATTGTCCTCAAGTACATCGCCCTTGTATTGACCCTCTATATACTCCTTCCACCATTCTGCTTTCCTTCTTTGCTTAGAATTGGGTTTCCATAAAAGCTCTTGATATTCGTACAAGTGGTTCTCCTTTCTTCAAAGGTCTCTTTAATTTTCCTGTAGGCAGTACCTATCTTACCCCTAGTGAGATAAGCCTCTACATCCTTACATTTGTCCTCTAGCCATGCCTGCTTAGCCATTTTGCACTTCCTGCCGATCTAATTTTTGAAACGTTTGTATTCCTTTTTGCCTGCTTCATTTACTTAATTTTTATATGTTCTCCTTTCATCAATTAAATTCAATATTTCTTCTGTTACCCAAGGGGCCGGCCGAAGTGGCCGTGCGGTTCTAGGTGCTGCAGTCTGGAACTGCGAGACCGCTACGGTCGCAGGTTCAAATCCTGCCTCGGTCATGGGTATGTGTGATGTCCTTAGGTTAGTTAGGTTTAACTTGTTCTAAGTTCTAGGGGACTAATGACCTCAGACGTTCAGTCCCATAGTGCTCAGAGCCATTTGAATCTTTTTCCTTTACCCATGGGTTTCTACTAGCCCTCGTCTTTTTACCTATTTGATCCTCTGCTGCCTTCACTATTTCATCCCTCAAAGCTACCCATTCATTTTCTGCTTATTTGTTTCCCCCTTTCCTGTCAATTGTTCCCTTATGCTGTCCCTGACACTCTGTACAACCTCTGGTTCTTTCAGTTTATCTAGGTCCCATCTCCTTAAAATCCCACCTTTTTGCAGTTTCTTCAGTTTTAATCTATCGTTCATAACCAATAGATTGTGGTCAGAGTCCACATCTGCCCCTGGAAATGTCTTACAGTTTAAAACCTTGTTCTTAAATCTCTTTCTTACCATTATATAATCTATCTGAAACCTTCTAGTATCTCCATGGTTCTTCCACGTATACAACCTTCTTTCATGATTCTTGAACCAAGTGTTAGCTATGATTAAGTTATGCTCTGTGCAAAATTCTGCCAGGCGGCTTCCTCTTTCATTTCGTAGCCCCAATCCATATTCACCTACTACGTTTCCTTCTCTTCCTTTTCCTACTGTGGAATTCCAGTCACCCATGATTATTAGATTTTCGTCTCCCTTCACTATCTGAATAATTTATTTTATCTCATCATACATTTCATCAGTTTCTTCGTCATCTGCAGAGCTAGTTGGCATATAAACTTGTACTCCTGTAGTAGGCGTGGGCTTCGTGTCTATCTTGGCCACAATAATGCGTTCGCTATGCTGTTTGTAGTAGCTTACCCGCACTCCTATTTTTTTATTCATTATTAATCCTACTCTTGCATTACCCCGATTTGATTTTGTATTTATAAATCTGTATTCACCTGACCAAGATTCTTGTTCCTCCTGCCACCGAACTTCACTAATTCCCACTATATCTAACTTTAACCTATCCATTTCACTTTTTAAATTTTCTAACCTACCTGCCCGATTAAGGGATCTGACATTCCACGCTCCGATCCGTAGAACGCCAGTTTTCTTTCTCCTAATAACAACGTCCTCTTGAGTAGTCCCCGCCTTTAGATGCGAATGGAGGACTATTTTACCTCCGGAATATTTTACCCAAGAGGACGCCATCATCATTTAATCATACAGTAGAGCTACATGCCCTCCGGAATAATTACGGCTGTAGCTTCCACTTGCCTTCAGCCATACGCAGTACCAGAACAGCAATGCCATTTTGGTTAGTGTTACAAGGCCAGATCATTCAATCATCCAGACTGTTGCCCCTGCAACTACTGAAAAGGCTGCTGCCCCTCTTCAGGAACCACACGTTTGTCTGGCCTCTCAACAGATACACCTCCGTTGTGGTTGCACCTACGGTACGGCTATCTGTATCGTTGGGCACGCAAGCCTCTCCACCAACGGCAAGGTCTATGGTTCATTATAAAATCTGTAAAAAGTGTTAAAACTATATAGGGAGTAAATGCAAGGCGCAAAGGATAGAAACACGGAGATGTGGCCGGAGGATTGGTTCAGTTATTTAAGAAAACTTATGTTGCAGATTTTAAACTATGAGTGACATTAGTCGAAATGCACAATTTGGGAAGTGACTACGTATACAGAAAGTGACAAATCACGTTTATATACAAGCCAGAGTAATATGTAACTGTGAAGGAGACATAGCATGACACAAGAAAATTAGAAAACATTGTAATATCGAAATAAAGTACATTCGAAGCAAATCAGAGAGGTGAGAAAAACAGCACAAAACACGAGGCGAAGCGAATAAAGCATTTAGATGAAGCTTGTAAGAGGAGAAGCAGTAACCTGAATCTTTTAACTGAGCATCAAATATAATCACTCTGCCAGTATTTAATGATTATGAGGGATTAAGCCTCCGCTCTTAGTCTACAAATGGATACTACACTTATTTCAACTTAAACGTGCTCAGAAACCATAGACTTCAAGTGACACCAGCTACGTCCATTTCAGTCAATATAGATGTAGCACTATAAAGTAATTCCTCTCCCTCTTCCAACCCCCCCCCCCCCCCCCCCCCCGCTCAGTATTCACTTTATAATGTAATTCCCTCCCACTGCTCGATGTTCTCCTTCTAATGTCCTTCTAATGCCTTGTCTTTGAAGTCCAAAATATACTGGCCGCAAAAGTGTGTGGTAGCATGATACCATTAGCAAGATTTCATTTGAATGTTGGTAAACAGCTTCTAGATCTGGCTTCATAAACGAAAATCGCTAGAACATTCGCAGTCTAAGCTTTTATTTGGAAGCATGAAATATTCCTAGCAAACAGCGATGCAAGAATCCATTAGTATGATTCACAATTTGTATCACCCAAAAAAAACTACCTTTCAGAAATTTGAAATAACGTCAACTACGTTTGTACTCTGCAGCAGAAGAAAAAATCTCGCATCTCTACATACAGTTTAGAGTCCCTATGAAATTGGTAGTGAAGACATAAGAATTTCTGAAAGTTCGTAAGGATCTTAGACTACATAAGGAATGACGAGCAGTTAGATATTTTGAAACCGGAAGAAATTAAATAGAAGGAGATTACGTTATTAGATGGTTACGTCGTCCACAACATGTGTAATACGAAGTGCGTTAAGTACAGAAAACGAAGGAACGCAAGTATGCGATAAAATCTTTGGCGAGGTGGCACCTTATTGCCACTAATTTATAACTTGTAGTTCAAAGAAACTACGAATGAGCTGAAAGACAATTTCAAAACCGGAACATGGGAATGACAAGTTAACAGATGAGGTTATCCTCGAGTCTGGATGTAAGGTAGGCTTAGATGACATGTTAACTGTAGTTAAAAAGTTAGTTGGCTAACAATATCGCTTGAAGAGAAACTAGACAAGGGGGAAATTTTGTGCGAAGTAGAAGAGCGTTACCGGTAATCTTACGAAAGAAGGCGAGGAAAGAAGGCGAGGAAAGAAGGCGAGGAAAACACATGAAGCTGTATGAAGAAAAGATCATACCCAGAAAGCAAGGCAAAAAATAATAGTACTGCAAGGTATCAGAAATGGTGCTCTGTAAGGAATGAGGAACGAAACAATTGCGCTTAGCTCATATTTTCTTCGTGAAAAACCAAAATTCAGTTCTTTGAAAGCTGCTGCAACTGCAGACAAATATGAAACAATAAGTTGTACTGCTTCTTCCCTGCTTCTTTCTTAACGTTTTCACATCGGAGTTGTTAACAAGTACTTCTAAAACAAATCAGTCAGATAAAAAGCTTAGCTAAACAGGGATCAGGCTTACCAGCAGCTTCACAAATTTATGGTTTAATGTAAAGCGGTGGCAATTCACACACACGGTTTAAGATTTGAAATGTTACATATTAATGAGGTGTAAATTGAACGTATCGATTGTCTGGTAAGCCGACATGAGCAAAATGACCCACACAGAGCCACCTGTAATCTAGTGGCTGCCGTACGTGCAACGCACTGAGCTGCTAAAACGCATAGCCATGAAGCGAGGTAAACCTCAAAGCGGAATATCAGCATTCTGTTCCCGCTATCTGGCACTGCTGCAAGACTTGGTGAAGTTTGCTGCTGCGCGCAAACATATATTTTCTGCAATTCTCGTGAACAAGGAACGAAGTCAACAGCTTAAAGTAAAATGTCGCATAGTTCGTATCCCTATCATTTTGATCTCTGTTGTTGCTGGCATTGAACTGGAACTAATATATAACTTTTTTGCGGCTTATCACCACTCCTAAAATTACAGCCAATTCGCAATTACGTCAGCACTGCTAACAATTTTGTAAACCAGGTAGATTGGTGGTGTAAAAAGTAGCAGTTATTTCCAAACGGATTGTTTTCTACGTCATATTCAACGCGAAATGTCGACTCTAGTTAGTATTTAAACTGAACAGCTTATTTCACGCATAACAGTATATGACTCGTAAGGATTCTTGTAGTGGGTACCACTGCAAATAGACGAAATCCTTAAACATAAGTGAAGCCTTGGTGATTTGCGTAATGTTAAGACTCTCAGGTTATTTAAAATGCTAATAAAAACTCCCTTCTGAATTTCTCCCATACCTTCACAGGGGGAATTTTCCTTTCAGTATACAATCATCTCTGTCGATTTCACAGCCTCTGAATATATTTAAATCTGTTATTTTGGCACATTTCTTCTCATTTACCAACAAGTTTCACCTAAAAAAATACATTAAGATTACTTAACATAAAAAGAAAATCTAATACAACTTCAGGAAAGCAGGCTACAGCAACACTGAATATATATACGAACTGAGAATGATTTGGAGCAAGAGTAGCTGAAGTAAGATGTTGAGTTCTGAAATAAGCATTAGCAGCTCTCTGCAAAAGAAAAATTGGACAGTGAAATCAAAAACGCAGTAAAACTACATTAAAGAAACCATGAAAGAGAGTATTACAACGTAAGAGCATCAGACATTACGAGAAAAAAGCTGAAATAGCAAAGGGATTGTATCTGGTGAAACTAATGGGAAATTTCTTTACCACAGAAACGTCATGCTGCAATGGGAACTATTAGGCATCAGTACCAATTTTTACAAAGAAGGAATATTTCACGCTCCAGAAAATCAAGCAGTTATACCCACCCTTTCCCAAATAATTTACGGTTGTTGCCTATATTAAATATTGCTACAGTTAAGTTACAGAGCTGTTGTACTAAGTAAGCTTTATAACGTAGTGAGGAAGCCTTGTATACTTCATCAAGTGAATGTTGTTGTTAAGACTAGCGTCTCTAATATATACCTCTTCATATTATTTTTTATGGCTCGATTCCGGTCAAACTCAGAGCATCAGGTCATGAGAAACGTATTCAACTGTGTATTAAACAATTCCTAGACCTAATCACTCTTGAAATGTTTCTATTCAAGTACATGTGTTGAACATGTCCTCTCTCTTGCAATATGAACACTATTGCACTGGGAACAAACAATGTACCTAGTTTAGGTGCACTGAGTGGATTAAGTACTTTGGTTATTCCAAGCACATTAATGTTTACATTGCAACACACAATATGTGTTTGTTATATTATAGTCAAATAGAACATTTCAAGAATGATTCTGTTTCTCAGTTTGAAACACACAGTGGAATACAGTGGAATACATTTTATGACACAAAGATAGGCTAAACTTGAGCCAAATCCATAGCCAAATTAAATAATAAATAAGCCTGCGTATTATGTAAACGTAATGTATGAAATCGGTTCAAAACTGCCTACACAAAATATTTCTGAATTTTGTTGCCAAATCAGAAGTTAATTCCCCAAATAAGGGAAATGCATACTTTCAAAGATTGTAATACTGGCTGAGATCAGAGTGAACAGGTAGCAAATCAGGCGCTTTAGAGGAAGTGAAGAAAGGGAAGAAATCGAAAAATTAAAAATTAAGTATTATTTGAAATAAACTGATAACTCAAAATAATGTCCAGAAACGAACTTCTAGTTTAACATATCATCCTATTAACAATTCTGCTTGTTACAAAAGTATTGGCGATTCTTGTACTATTGTAGAATTAATAGAAGCTCCATCTGAACAGCAGAGGGAATATTTCAACTTCAATCGATACTGTGAGCTGAATAAAGGATATTAAATCATCTGTTTTAAAGTAACAGTGCCATTTTTATTAATGCAGTACGTAAATTGTCTGTACGATTCATGAAGAACACACTGAAAGCAAATCCAGAACATGTTATTGAAAAGAAAAATAATGAAATTTGATGAATTACAGAATATATGTTGGTTATATAGCAATTAGAGGAAGGAAACGAATTTAATTTAGAAATGAATATAGAAGTTATAGATTTCGTCAGTGCATTTGAGAAATTTAATAAGTTACAGCTGTAGTCAGTAATAGATTACAATGAATATCCAAACAAATTAATGAAGTTGTAAAAAGCAAGTACAAGGACCCAATGGTCATGGTGAACATAGGAAGGAGATATGCAGAGCAAATTACAACAAAAGAAGTGTATTGCAATGCCATCTACTATCAGCTTTTTAAATAGTATCTTATTTAATCACATTAGTAACAAGGTAACGAAACAAAAAGTTTCAAACTTTTGCTGTAGGCTTAGTACTTAAAGAATCAGCGAGCATGTTGTCATTTTAAGTAAGTTATGTAAGAAATATGATATCGAAATTTATAAATGTAAAGCAAAGATATGTTGTTATGCAGCAAATATCAAGTGCAAAGTAAACTTATTTTAGATGCCGTGGCATTACATCATATTTAGGGCATGAAATTTGGATGCAAAGATATAAAAATATGGTTCAAATAGCACTGAGCACTATGGGACTTAACATCTGAGGTCATCAGTTACCTAGAACGTAGAACTACTTAAACCTAACTAACCTAAGGACATCGCACACATCCATGCCCGAGGCAGGATTCGAACCTGCGACCGTAGCGGTCGCGCGGTTCCAGACTGAAGCGCCTAGAACCGCTCGGTCACACCGGCCGGCAGATATAAAAAGCAGCAGGTGCACCAAGAAGACATTCAACTCTTCTTCACCATGAGTTCACACTACAAATGTGTCATCAACATAGCGGTGCCATTTAGCAGGCTTTTTACTGGCAGTCTGCAGCGCTCGCTGTTCGAAGATCTCCAGCTGGGCTGAGAGGGCTTACTATCGCCACCCCGTCGATCTGTTCTTAAAACTCGTTGTTATACTGGAGAGCGTCTATACATTAGTTTCTTTCTACCTCATTTAGCATCACTTCAGACGGCGTATGCTTAGTGGAAGGGTGAAGCAAATGATCAAATATACCTTCAAAAACAGACAAGTACTAAGTCTATTTGGTTTGTTGCTTTGCAGCATATGATCTGATAAACCTATTGAATTCTCTAAAGATACGTCTCATGGGACTGGATTCAGGATTACTTCTGGATATTAACGTGTGCTTAATGTTTTGTTCCCTTACAAATTCCTCCAACCTATGTCCCAAGAAATACAATGCATTATCAGACGGATCTGCACCGGGATTCCCCAGCTGCGGAATACAGTTTTTAATAAATCTTCTACTGATAGAGGTGGCTGTTCCTAATGTTATAGGATACAGTTTTCGATACTCCTCGCAGAGGGTGGCCCGGTTATATCAGAAGATACCATTGGAAATGGTTCAGCGTAAATAACTGGATGTAGATTAATTTTACTGCATCTGTTTATAGGCATAACCTTTTGACATATTAAACAAGTTCATATCAATTTATCAACTCTCATTCTTAAATTAGGGTAATAACAATGTCTAAACATCTTGGATTCAAATTTCACTCCCCGAAATTATCCCGATTCGTAGTGAGTAAACCACCTAAAGTTTAATAGACACTGAGAGAGAGTACACAATATCCACGTATTTACAACGTCATTACCTTTATAAAATAACACGTCAGAATATAGTTCAAACTTTTTCTATACATACTTATCACTACTGCTTAATTTTACCCATTTTGGGATGTTCCTCCCAAACTTGCCATATTGCTACGCAAAGTCATGTACTGTTGCCTAAATGGAGAATTCCTTAAAACAGTAAAGTTAGAGGATTGTTCAACAATCTCATGGATGCTTGTAAAACATTGCGGCCGTCGGGAAAGAGCATCTGCCTCTAGGTTGTTTTTTCCCATTCTCATGACCTCCTTCTGTATCAAAATTTTATAACACTAACGCACAACGCGCGAGCCTTGCATGAGGAAAACTGCAAGATAAAAGAAAACTTTCAGACTGGTGACACCAATATAGTTTTTCGTGCTTTCTGTACATTAAATAATCATATTTTTCCACTGCCCATTTTACGGCACAAACTTCTGATTCTGTTATTGTATAACAGCTCTCGTAGCAGGAAAGAGTTCGGGTGGGAAAACTGGTAACTAATTTCCTGTTGTACGTCCACTGCTACTACCTGAAATAGAAATGCACTGAAATCAGTTATATTATGTATCTTAAGCCAAACAAAAGTCATCATTCATATGGATGATGTATAATATAAAAATTTACTAGAGCAGTGTTTATTGTTCATAACTCTATGCACTCAAAGATTTCCAATGCTGTGGCCTGTTCTTTCTCAACAAACGTAATAACTAAATAGGCAATAATTTTCTAGAAAACGACTCGAGACCAAGAAACGACTTCAATGGTTTTTATTTGTAGGATGTGAATAGTTCTTGATTGCGTCTAACCTCTTGGGGTCAGATTTTATCCCCCAAAATGATAGGATACAGCCCATAAATTTAATTTGATTCTTGCTGAACGTTGACTTTATTACGCTCGCAGTATCAACATATTCTGCGAAATTTTTACACGCCCTGTCAAGCAATTCAACGTACTCATTCCACGTTTTTGTTGCTATTAGTAAATCGCCTAAATAGCAGTTCTGATCCTAACACTCCGTCCAGTGCTGCAATAAATAGACCTTCATTCACATAACTGATCATGTTAAAGTATGGCAAAAGGTGATATGTCCGAATACCAAAGCCTTTTAGTCGATGTGGCCACATCAGCTCAAGTGCACGCCAATATTGAGTTATGTCCTCACTAAGTGAAATATATTCAGTGGGCTTTATTCAGTCCACAGATCAAGTATAGCGGGTCTATGAGATAGATAAAATTGCAGATTATTTACATGCAATGCTCATTTATATGAATTTCAATTAGAAACATTTACTTAAATATTCCACAATATTTCACAGTCCACAAATTGTTTTATTTTATGATATTTACCCTATTTCTTCTTTCTTGGTTCGTGTCAAACGCTTGGACGCCAGTTGTGGCATCTCTTCCGGTGCTGCAGATGAGAAGTCTCACTCAAGTTTTATTAATTGTTGACAATTTCTCAGGTTTCGGATAATTTTGCACGTGAGGTGTCACAAGAATTAACTAATAATCAAGCTCTATCGATGTTTGAGTGTCAGTTCCATGATAAAATCCCTGATGTCAGATAAATACAGTCACTACTAGCTGTTGATCACATTTTAAAAAGTTTCGGTTTGTTTCTCACGTTTCTGTATCGTCGGGAACAATACTGGTCAGCAACATCTCAACAACGCGCGAGTCGACCACAGATATATATTATTAGACCGGAAACACCGCAGGGGTAAAAAAAGAAGGGAGGTGTCATTACGTCACAGACTTGAAGCCGATGTCTACTATCTTAACTAGCCCAAATCATAAGTTTAATCGCATTCACACCGCCATGGTTCACCGCAGTGACATTTCAACGTGATGTCATGCTGATGCACCCGTGTCCAGTTTCGACCGTTTTGGGTGCTTTGTTTATGAGGACTTGTAATTGTTTCATCAAAAATGCCAGCTTGCGTTGTTCACCTGCGTCTTAATCCATCCGATCTAATCTAAAGTGTAAGGGAATCACATTTCATTCGTAAGTGGAGCAATTCAGGCAATATTTTCTTTTGTATACACGAATTATTGCTGCACTGGTTACTTTTATCGTAGTGGTTTTTGTTTTTTCATTTGACTTTAGATTTGCCTTACTTTACTCAGTGTCCGTTTTCCCTCTTATTTGATGTGCTTTTCATTGCCTTCCAAATCGCAAACGCTCCGACATCCGAGCCACATTGTGTCAACGGTCTCGTACGCGCACAACACACGGCTACCTAAGCGCGCTGGCAGTTGGGGCAGCATCTGATTGCCTAAATTCCTCTCGCCGATAATTATTATTCATTTGTCACATTTCCCCCTCTTTGAAAAATATTCTGGCTAGGACAGCCGGAGACAGCGGTCACGTGTGGATGAGTTTCGTGTTTATGATTGTACGAATGTGGATGTGTGCTGTGCTTCCTTTCTGAAGAAGGCGTCCGCAGCTCGTAGTCTAGTGGTTAGCGTTGCTTCCTCTGGATCACGGAGTCCTGGGTTTGATTCCCGGTAGGGTTGGGGATTTTCTCTGCCCGGGGACTGAGTGTTTGTGTTGTCCTCATCATTCCATCATCATTCACAAAAATGGCTAATTGGACTGCGTAGAGAGTATGGAATGTGTGCGGGCGCTGACGACCGCGCAGTTCAGCACCCCACAAACCAAACATCATCATGATCTTCGTTGTGCCTGCCTTGTGCTCTGTGTGTGAGTGACAATCCATCCGTTTTACCGTATAGTTGTTCCCTCATGAAGTTGGTTGTAAATAATCCACTGCACTTCAACAGGAACAATAATGTACATAATTGCTCGTACAATACCAGAAGAAAAAACTGACATTCATTACGCCACAATAAGGTTGTCTATACTACAAACATGGGTTCACAATGCTGCAACCAGAAGTTTTGATCACTTGCTAATTTATGTAAGACTCCTTACACACGACAAAGTAACATTTGAAACTAAGGTGAAAAACGTTTCTCCTTGATAACACCTATTGCGCTAAAGATTATCTATTCTTGTAACGTGTAAATGGTAATGGGGAGGAATTACTGACAAATACCTGTCTGTCATTACTCAAAAAAACATAAAAACTAATACCTCACCAGGTACGACTGACGGAGGACATCGAAAAAGAGCAGCTCGTTTCCTGTTATCGCGCAATAGGGGTGAGAGTGTCAATGATATGGTGCACGAGTTGGGGTGGCAGTCAGTGAAACAAAGGCGGTTTTCTTTGGGGTAAGATCTATTTACGAAATTTCAGTCACCAACTTTCTCTTCCGAATGCGAAAATCTTTTGTTGACGCCCACCTACGCACGGAGAAGTGACCATCATAATAAAATAAGAGAAATCGGAGCTCGAACGGAAAGATTTAGGTGTTCCGTTTTCCCACTCACCATTCGAGAGTGGAATGGTAGAGAAGTAGCATGAAAATGGTTCGGTTCGATGAACCCTCTGCCAGGCACTTAGTGTGAATTGCGGGGTAACCAAGTAGATGTATGTGTAGATGTAGATGTAGAGGCATATTTACAAACGAAGAAAAATTGATGTCAGCATATATTGACTCGTTCCATATAATTACAATTTATCGTGTAAATGAGATTTGAAACATGAAACTAGATAACTAACTATTAGTATGTCACAAAGCATGGTATAGACTTACATAATCTGAACACTTCAAAATGAAATTCAAAAGTAATATCTAGCAGATGATCAAAGTAGACGTACATTCCAAAGACGCTATGTTTGGCTATTCCTCAGAAACTGACAGTGTTAATGGCGAGAAATATTCCGTGAAATGGAGCAAAAAGGCTGCTGTTAGAAAGGTAGACCTACATCTTACACATGTTAGGCTATCATCACTAAAAAATAACTTACATATACAGAAAGCAAAATAACTCGTTTATCGGGTCAATACGTACGTCATGTTTGACGGAAATTTTTCGCACAGCAGGCGGACGACACAAAGAAAGGAACACATCTCATTGCAAGCATAACTAAAATGACGTAGTTTTGTTTCGGTATTGAATGTAAGCCTAAATAAATACGTTACAGTTTGTCTTATCTGAAAAAACGGCAGTGTTTAAATGAAGCGTGTACATTTTAAGGGACTGAGTGAGTGCTGTATTAACAGATTAATAATTTGTTTTTATACAGTTTTAATAAACTTCGGCTTTTCTTGTAATAGTATGTTCATTATGAAACTGCTCTTATAAGTATAATGTTCTATTTCTGGTTGATAACAAGTGCCTTTACCCATTTGAGCGTTTTTTCGAAAAATTTAGTGTGCTTTAAACGCATGTATATGTAACCAAATGTTCTCATAACACGTTCCTAGAGTGTATGTCTTAAACGTAACTTTTTTTTTCTTTTGGGTCGTCACTCTTCTGACTGCTCTGATGCGGCCTGCCACGAACTCCTCTCCTGTGGCAACTTCTTCATCTTAGAGTAGTACTTGCACATACGTCCTCAATAATTTGCTGGATGTATTCGAATCTCTGTCTCCCTCTACACCTTTTGCCCTCTACAGCTCCCTCTATTACCATGGAAGTAGATCCCTGATGTCGTATCATCTTGCTCCTTCTCGTTGTCGGTATGTCCCACATTTTCCTTTCCTCTCCGATTATGCGTAGAATCGCCTTATTCCTTACCTTATCGGTCATCTGATTTTGAAATATTCGAATGTAGCACCACATCTGAAATGCTTCGATTCTCTTCTGTTTGTGTTTTCTCACAATCCATGTTTCACACCCACACATTGCTGTGCTTCAAACGTACATTCTCAGAAATTTCTTCATCAAATTAAGGCCACGATCGATTACAGCATATCGCACCTCACGGGAACTAGTGAGATTCTCCTCAATCCTCGAAGAGGAAACAATTTCCTGAGTCCGACAAAGAAAATAGGCGAATATCAAGCAATTTCGGACCATATAGATCCTTTCCAGGACAAATTGCAGCTTTGAAATAATTCCTCAGACACCAAAAAATTTATAATAACGAAGTGATTTGTACTTCTTTAGATATTTAAAAGAAGCGTACGATTCACTGTAACACAAATCTCTCTTGCGGATTCAGAAATAGCAGGGACCACAACTCAATAACAGTGGATTATAAGTGAAACACCAGATGGTAGAAAATCAAAGGTAGAATTCAGGAGAGAATTTTCGGAACATTTTCAAATAAACAGTACTGAGATAAGATGACGGACTTCCTTACATATTTTTCAGCTATGTCTTAGGAAAAGTAAACCAAAAGTGGCGAAATCTAATATCAGGACCTAAAATTGACAAACTACACGGTTTAGCGGAACCACATGTTAGGAAAGACTGCTTAGCTTTTGCAGACGACCTGGCGGTGTTATGTCAGCACACTTAAACAGTACATAATCAGACAGAAATTATTAAAGGAACAGCAAAAACAGTTGCTCTCCGAACATTAGTTGGAAAAAATTACGTGGCTATCTGTGACTGGTAACCACCGTTGTAAAAATTACATGCAGGAAAAACGAGAGAGTTCCTCAGTTCAGAGTGTAAGTTAAACCGTTCTGGACACTAGAGTGGAAAGTTCTGGTTACGCCACTCATTGTAACAAAACTGTAATAGCTTTCAGATTCGCAAAAGATATCTGTAGCAAAATATACATCCCAAAGCACGAAAAACTGGGACACCGTGGCGCAGTAATCAAACCAGAGCGGCTGGGGCTGATATACTCAGTTTAAATAGAAAGAAAAATATTATGAAAATTCAAAAGAGTGAACGAAAAGTAATCAGGAAAAATTAAGTGCAAATTATACTGAAAAAGAAGCATACAGACCAAGAGCAAGTAAAAACTTAAAAAGTAAGAAATTCCATGCTAATATTCTATGGTTATATTAAAGTAATGAAACAAACCACATCAACAGGCCGTAAAATTCTGTGAGGTAACAGTAAAACTAAAATGCAGACAATAAAACAGATCTGCACAGCAAACGATTTTCTGAAGGAAGCAGGAATAACGCAACTTGACACGACAGACAGAAAAATTTTTACCTAGAACATTCACAACTGTAAAATTTATTATGCTGGGAAACCCAAGAAGACCGCGACAATTTGGCAAGATGTACGGAAAAGAGACCGTTCTGAGAGAGTAAAATGAGCAATACAGATGCTAAAAGAAAACTCTCAAAAATGCTCTTTGTTGTACATCAAGCGCTCCAACGCCGCACAAATGTTAATAACAATAACGAAATTTATAACTCTTTGAAATGTGCTGTACATTTGACATTAAACATTTAATTGTCTGATAAAACATAAAAGGAAGAACTGTTACACGTGGACGAGTATACGAAAATTATGCGTCTTTACGCTAAAAGGCGGAACAAACAAACAGAATAAATTGCTTCTCCTTTAGGTTTAAAATTATGAAATTTCCGTTTGTGGAGTGCACTGTGGTAGGTACCATCCCCATACATACACTACCTTTATGATGCTTAACAACCTTTCTCGGAATAGACACCACGCATAAGTTGTCAACACGTGTTACGCTCAGGGGGCAGAAAAACTCGCTTTAGCCGGCGCTAGTGGATACGCGTCAGACGAGCGCACTGCGCCCTTAAACAGCGGCGTCTGCCGGCGCACGCTGTGGAGCGTCGCTTCACAAAAGCGTCTTTGTTCGTCGGCAGGGGAAAGACGGCGCCTGCCGTGTGGCTTTCAGCGCAACATTACTGTACGTGTGGTTGCCAGCACGTCAGGGGCGCCACCGCTCGTGTGACAATACACACCGCGCGATCGCCTGTGCATGACACTCTGCCCTCTCAAAGCCTGTTGCTGCTTTGTGCGACCCAGAACAAACTCACCTGCGGTATCAACAGCAACTGACTACCTGGATAAAGTCGTTAATCCGGTAAAATTTAATCCCTGCTCAAAGTGCCACGATACTTGCCACAGAGAACTGCAGTGACAAACGTCAAACGATGATGGTATTGCTTGTAGCAAATTTGAAATTTGAACTGAATCTAGATGATGTTGATTCGTATCATTACAAATAAGTAACAGAATCGATTTTCACGTTCGCTTACATCGACGCTGATTACGAAATAACATGGATAATTTTAATTAGGATACACTGGCGAGATGTTTGCAATTAATACGGTGGCGCACACTCTCTTCACTGCCCCCAAGTAAGAGACTGACAGAAAAGAGGATAACTTTAACTTTCTTTTGCACTCCTGACTGACCCTCACTCTCAATCTGCCCCCCCCCCCACCCCCCCCACCCTCCTACTTTCCGCTCTTTCCTTTTAACGCTCCCTATCCACTTATCGCTATCTTCCTCTCTTACATTAGTCCCCTGTACCCTCGAATCACACTCTCCCTCTCCTTCTCCCTCTGCCTGTGCCTCACTCTCAATTCCTCCCTCTCTCTTCCCTCTGCCTCTTCCTGCCTTTCCCATGTCTCTCTCCCACACTAATTCCCACAGCCACTCACTTATCCTTCGTTCTCTGTCTTTAGAATATTACACTAAGGAGAATGCTTACAATGTGACATTGAAATGTATTAAAATTTTACGGGCTACTAAGCCATAATTAACTGTTTCACTTGGAAATCACATCGTTTCGCTCGAGTTGATAATGACACGTTCAACATGGGGACAAGTTGACAATTTCAAGAGAACTTCTAGAAAATCGACGTAATTATGTTGCCTGATATCACTTTTGTGTCACGCTGTATATCTAACGGCAGCAGAGTCCAAACACTCTTTGAGCTCATCATCGCTGTGTGTTCTGATATTAAATCTATAAAACCGTCATGTCTGTATATCGAAAATATTTGCCAAAATTTGATTGCGGGTGACGTAGCGAGTGTAACAGAATATAATGTGACTGGTTTTTTTTTAAACCTTGTTTATTTGTCTAATTGAACACGCTAATCTCTAAAACTACTAGACGAATTTTCATGGCGTTTTCACTGATAACTTGAGGGTATCTCTGAGCAACATATAGCCTTTATTTCATCCATATCGGATCGCGGAAAAAAAATATATTTTAGGTTTTAGGATTTTGCTCAGCTCAGTAGTTCGGATGATTAATTTAGTGACACAATCATCACGGTGTAGTAGACTAAAGATGGCGCTTCTAGTAATAGTGGTGCTGTTAGCTTTGTTTCTCATTATCAGAAGCATTTCCAGAAGTTTACGAAAGTGACAGAATCACATCCCATAGTCTTATCCTCACGAATGCAAACTAACGTTGAATTTATTTGGCTAGGATATATAGATTTACTGATTTCTCTCTGTGTATTGAACAGTAAAATAAATTGCTTATTTCGATGGTTTTCATGTACATTTAATTTTTTGGCTAAGAAAAACGATTTTATTGAGCTTGCTTTGTGGATTGAATGTCTGCTTATTGCATTTTGGTCTTGTTTCGTTTACGAATGAAAGCGCCAAGAAAACGGTCGAGTCCATCTCAATACATTAAAATGGCTAAAGGACTGAGGACTATGCGATCACCAGAGCCCTATGACGATCATGAATGAGACTTGGTGCAGCGCGAAAACATTAGGTTTTAACTCACTATTGTAAACTCTTTACGAAAGTGAGGCACGACGTAATTCTGATCGAGAGCGTCATGCATTATCTCGCTCCTTACTACATACTGTAAACGAGTGCGTATATTTTTAATTCAGGGAAACAGCGATTTTAGCAATTTAATTGTATACCTGTTCAGAGCTGACGAGTTTTGAATTATTTCATATTCAGCTCAAATGGAAGAAAGCGAGAACAGAAAAGAAAAACACGTTACATTCTCGTCCAGCAATCCAGACCAAATTTGGTGTAACATAAGGTGAAAATTCTTCTGTAATTTCTGTTGCGGAAATAAAAGGTGAATTCAGTTGGTCCAGAGCAAAACGTGCTCATTTTCCACACCAGCATGTGCGTTAGAACAAGAAAAATGTTGAGCTAAATAGTAAGCTGAAAGTAATGAATTTGCACAGAGCATGAATATGCGAATACAAGACAGATTTAGTGCACGAAATTGTACTCCTTCATTAAGTACTTTTATTGTTGAGACGCTTAAATGAGAAAAAGGTAAATTATTCGAATGCATGATGTCTGTTCCTTCGAAAGAAAAGACACCACACAGATCCCGCAGCTGTGAAACACTGTATGTAAATTGAAGGGGCATGACAGCTATCAGTTCTAGAGGAACTTTTAGCGGAATCAGCAGCGACGAGCGATAATGCGTACCGCACGGGAACTCGAACCCCGGATCTCTTGCTTACTAGACAGGTGCGGTTGCCACTGCGCTATCCGGGACACATTGTTATCGCAATTGCATGGACTATCTCGGTACGCCTTACGGCCGATACACACTCCCACTGAACGCCACCTGTCCGCAGTCCCTGACCATTATACTGCACTTTTCGCTACTTATAGATTCCCACAGAAGGTCGAAGGTAACTTCTGCATTCGCACTGAAGAAAGTGGATCAATTGACCAGCCAGACTTATAAATTATTTGAATGTATGGTGCGAATGTACAATTTACTTCCGACCTTCTGTGGGAATCTCTTAGTAGAGAACAGAAGTATAATGAAGTTAAAATTTTCTACGCCTACATCCATACTCCGTAAGCCACCTGACGGTGTGTGGCGGAGGGTACCTTGAGTACGTCTATCGGTTCTCCCTTCTATTCCAGTCTCGTATTGTTCGTGGACAGAAGGACTGTCGGTATGCATCTGTGTGGGCTCTAATCTCTCTCATTTTATCCTCATGGTCTCTTCGCGAGATATACGTAGGAAGGAGCAATATACTGCTTGACTCCTCGGTGAAGGTATATTCTCGAAACTTCAACAAAAGCGCGTATTGAGCTACTGAGCGTCTCTCCTGCAGAGTCTTCCACTGGAGTTTATCTATCATCTCCGTAACGCTTTCGCGATTACTAAATGATCCTGTAACGAAGCGCGCTGCTCTCCGTTGGATCTTCTCCATCTCTTCTATCAACCCTATCTGGGTTATTAGGCCGTGTCATGTTCCTTCTAAAATGTTCGACGTTTCGACCCCTCTGCTGGGATCCCCCTCAGGATCTTTTGGTGTCCACTACTGCGAGAACACGTCGAACGTTTTAGAAGAAACATGACGCGACCTAATAACCCAGAAGATTTTAGCTTCAGTGACAACGGCCACAAAAGCCTGCAGACTTACATAGAAGTATAATGAACAGGTACTGCGGACAGTTGGCGCTAGTGGGAGTGTGGTTCGGCAGTGACTCATACCGAGATAGTCTGTGCGGTTGCGATAACGCTTTGTCCCGGCTGGCGGAGTGTTACCGCACTTGCCTAGAAAGCAGAAGATCCCGGGTTTGAATCCCGGTCCGGTACACATTTTCGCTCGACGCCGCTGATTCGGCTGGAAGTCCCGTTGCCGCTGCTGACAGTATTCCCTCTTTTAAAAAAGAAATTAATAATCATCCCTGAGCATTTTAGTATTGTGAACAAATTTAGTGCCTCAGCCTTACTACAGATGCACAGGTCACATCATTACCGCAATGACACTCGGTTATAATTGTGAACACGTGCAGGAGTTTATCCGAGATAAAACTGTCATGGCGATAATGACAGACACTCAGTACAACACTGAAATTACAGTAACACAACTGTATTGTCTCCCCAAAGGAGGTGGCGCAGTGGTTAGCACAATGGACTCGCTTTACGAGTGATGATGGTTCAAACGGATTAATGTTTTCCGTGATTTCCCTAAACCCAACAAGGTGAATGTCTGGGTGTTTCCTTTGAAAGGTCACGGCCGATATTCTTCCCGATCCTTGAATCGGATCGAGCTTTTGTTCTGTCTCTAACGACCTCGTTCTCGACGAAAATTAAACCATAGTCTTAATGACTCTTTTTGTATTGTGAACGTTTAAGTAACGCACTGGAACTGCCTATTAGGTGCAACACTTTGTACGTCAGTGGTCATCGAACTTTTTAGCTCAAGAGCCAATACTGACTTTCGTTCCGTTTTTATTATTAACTGGTAACCTACATAAATAAGTATGCCTCCAATAGACAAACTATAAGTGAGCACGTGATAAGTAGGCCGTCGGCTCCCAAGTGCTGATCGTTAAAACTCTGCACCATTCGTGTCGACTGTACACTTTCAGATTGCTGCCACCAACAGCGATCAGTTGTGACACTGTAATTGCCCGACGAAATGGTATTTTGTTTTCTGTGTCAGCTGACGATTAATTGAATAATGACAGTAACTGTACTTCTATGAAAATTCATTGTGCAATGTGAGACACAGTCACATATATTTCGAATGTCATTTTTCTTTCACTCATCGCGTATTACTGCAACAGTCTTGCTACAAGTGTGTGTCGTATTTGATTATGACCATCCTCATGATGCGTATTCACGAATCCATGTTACTGTCATTTCAAGTTTATACCATGGCAGCTGATCAGTAATGTTCTGCACTGGAATAAAAACATCTAAACATTCCCCCTGTCGTTTCCCTTCTCACAGCTTCAGCCCTGAGGTGACTATCTTACTTTTCGCTCGTCTTCTATAGTTCTGCCTCTATGTTTTTGACTCAACAAAGGAGTCAGACACAGCCAGCAATTTCAAGTAGTAACTATTTATTTTTATCGGTTTTGGATTTACATAAAATATTCTTCTTCAGAAACTATTAAACATTGACACTTATAAATGGAAATGTATATTCGAAGCAGGTAAAGAATAAGAACTTACCATTCACGGCTGTCGTTTGTACCTGACGCCTTCGTCTAATAAAATATTGTGCAGTTGTTGACAATGATCAGTCATGTTTATGATACCGAATTCTCCAATATAGGGAATAAGAGTTTGAATCACCGCACCCCAGTTTGACAAAAATTAGATTTTGATGAATGTATTTATGGGAGTCGAGTGTTGGCGCTAAGTGAAATAATTTTTCTAATAGTATGTGCCAACGATGGCATTCGCCTTTAGCAGAATTTCACAGAATGACTGCCACCATGTTTTCGTGTGCATAAAATAACCTAAACTGATGATCAGTTTTCAATACACTGAAAGGAAGACTACAATGTGCCTGTCTAAGGCCATTCCATCTTGTCACTGTAAAAATAAAGTTAAACTGTAAAGCGTATTCTTACAATGTTCATCCCATTTGACAGCTGTTCTTTAAGGGTGAGGAAACGGAGGGAACTAATTAGTAACTTGATAATTTTTTATCACTAGCAAAGAGTCTAGGATATGCGTAATTTGTCACTGAAGTTGACTTCATAGTATTTTTATGCAAGATCTGGCAGTTCTCTCATTAAAAAAAAAATCTTACTTCATTAAAATGCCCAAATAAACTTTATTCTAATAGCGATACTCTCAAACTTTTAAAATTTTAAAAAACAGACGAGCCCTTTAATATCTCATACCCTTCCTCTGTCAAAGACTATATAAAGAAGCTACAGATTAGTTCTTGAAACTGGATTTTTATTAAAAATAATTGTAAAGTGAACTTAAGTACAGATATACAAATGATACTTAATGCGACTTTTACGAAAATTTTTGTCTATTTCGTCTGTACTTGCGTCGTTTGGACTGCATGCAAACCTCATTGCGTCTTCCAAATTACTGGACAGCCGATTATAACTATTTATTTCTGAAGTAGTTCATTTTTAAAAAAATATAATCTAAAGAAATGTAAATTGAAATAAACAGTGTTAAAGTAAACAATTTATAACCTCCTATATTTTTCACAATTACTAGGCAAGTATCTCCAAATTACATGTATTCCTGCTTTTCATGATGTTCTGTAAATTGTGCTTTAAGTTGTTTGTGGTTTACAATATCGATTATTTCATCACATCGAATGACAAACTGGCAGAATAATTAGAGAATATAATCTTCAACATGCCAGGGATTCTCTAGGAGAATGAAAGACAGTCAAATACATCTAATGTTTACGAATCAGCTTTTTAATTCTTCCAAATCTTATTTCATGTAGGACAACATATCTTGGTAAATATTTGTATTGGTAGTTAAATCTGATCGGAGCATGGCGACAGCGGATATTCAGACAGCCTTTGTTTCTTTAAGTTCGCCGATATGCAAATGCTGTTTGACATTAAATACAAGTATTTTATTTTTCAGTTGCCCAATTATCTTGCTCACTCCTTCCAATTCTAAATTCAGTCTGATAAATTCTTGTGTAATATCGGACAAGTGTAAGTGCCCACCATTCGTCATTAACAAACTCATCAAATATGGCCACTTCGTTGTGAGAATAAAATGATTTCTGATTTGAAATTGACAAATCATTTCAGAACATCTCCTTTCCTTAGCGATCTGACAGCAGTATAAATGACAATAACATCGCTAGAAGCTTGCAATACCTCCCGTAGTTTTTTAAATTTTCGGTGATTAAGTTCACTAGCACGAATGAAATTTATAGGGCTTCCGATAGTGTTCATAACATCCTTCGATTTGCTGCTTGAAATCTGTCATGTCAAACTTTCTTGTCGTAGTTAACAGTAAATAGCAAGTAAATTTCATAAATTCCATTGTCTGTTAATTTAAGCTGCCAAGCCAGTGTTTACGTCCGCCATTGACGGACAGCTGTCTGTACGCACAGATTTTAAATTGTTCATTGGCAATCCATTTTTTCCCGCAAAATCATTACCTGCATCCACAAAACACATCCTTCTGTGTGACATCTAAAAAGTCAAGTAACAAAAAGTGACCCATCGAATCTACAGAGCTATTACAAATGATTGAAGCAATTTCATAAATTCACTGTAGCTCCATTCATTGACATATGGTCACGACACACTACAGATACGTAGAAAAACTCATAAAGTTTTGTTCGGCTGAAGCCGCACTTCAGGTTTCTGCCGTCAGAGCGCTCGAGAGCGCAGTGAGACAAAATGGCGACAGGAGCCGAGAAAGCGTATGTCGTGCTTGAAATGCACTCACATCAGTCAGTCATAACAGTGCAACGACACTTCAGGACGAAGTTCAACAAAGATCCACCAATTGCTAACTCCATTCGGAGATGGTATGCGCAGTTTAAAGCTTCTGGATGCCTCTGTAAGGGGAAATCAACGGGTCGGCTTGCAGTGGGCGAAGAAACGGTTGAACGCGTGTGGGCATGTTTCACGCGTAGCCCGCGGAAAATTAGCTCATGCCACAACTGGAGACCGACAGCGCCGACTTCATCTTTCAACAGGATGGTGCTCCACCGCACATCCATCATGATGTTCGGCATTTCTTAAACAGGAGATTGGAAAACCGATGGATCGGTCGTGGTGGAGATCAAGACCAGCAATTCATGTCATGGCCTCCACGCTCTCCCAACTTAACCCCATGCGATTTCTTTCTGTGGGGTTATGTGAAAGATTCAGTGTTTAAACCTCCTCTACCAAGAAACGTGCCAGAACTGCGAGCTCGCATCAACGATGCTTTCGAACTCATTGATGGGGACATGCTGCGCCGAGTGTGGGAGGAACTTGATTATCGGCTTCATGTCTGCCGAATCACTAAAGGGGCACATATCAAACATTTGTGAATGCCTAAAAAAACTTTTTGAGTTTTTGTATGTGTGTGCAAAGCATTTTGAAAATATCTCAAATAATAAAGTTATTGTAGAGCTGTGAAATCGCTTCAATCATTTGTCATAACCCTGTATATGTGTACTGGAATAACATCCAAGACTAAACTATTTAAATATTTTATTAATTTATTTTATTTTATTAGTTAGTACTTCAAACATACACAGAATATCCCAGAAGTGTTGCGACATAGTTCTAGGGGCGGTGGGGCGCATCAGAAGGATTGAGAATGACATGGCCTCAGGTTTCTAGGGTAAGTGGTGGTGTAGGTTCAAGATAGGGAAGGAAACAAGGGAGTGATTCATATGTTGGAAATGATGAGTACATGTGATGTACGACATAAGTGCTAATGCTAATGGTATAACAGATGCTCGACGTTTGAACCATCGGAGACCACACATGTCTGGCACCGTAAGAGCATTGACTGCCGAACACTCTCGAACTCTCGAACAGATCTTGCGACGAGCACCATTTCAGACTCTACAGGATCGCGATACGTGAGAGATTCCACGGTGCCCCACGGAATGAAATCGAAGTTTGATAAATCTAGTGAGTGTGGGGGCCAGGGAAGCGGAGCAATCAATTGACGCTGGAATGACTGCTCAGATGCTTACGAACAGTCACACCAAAACGAGCAGTTACCTCATCGTATCTGAACAGCATGTTGTGCCTCATGTTTGCTGCAACATCTTCAAGGAAGTCGGGAAAGACCTGTTCCAGAAAGATCTGACGATCTGCGGCGGCCAGGCAGGATGTTAAAACGTACTAAGCAGTCTAAGCGACTAAGCAGTCGCCGATCAAACCTACCCACTCGTTAATTGTGAAGCGAGTTGTGCCGCTTGGTGCCGTACACCGTGAAGATTTTCTGGTGCCCACAAGTGCTCATTGTGGTGACTAAAACGCCATCCCTTTTCAATATGGCAACATCATGGTACAACACATAAACTGGGAAATGCACATCTCGGCCATTTTGTTGTAGTATTCACTGTGCGAAACGCACACGTGCGGGATCCCCATCGCGATACAATAACTGCACCTTTCGGAGATGAAAGACGTGTAACATCTTGGCGTTCAAAATACGCTTCGCACTGCGACGTGACGTTCTCGCCTCCACGGCATTCACACACTTCCTCTCCAAACAACCGAACGCGCCGATCGTGGCCTTCCCTCACTAGCCCCGCCACTTCTTACTGACCCATACTCGCACAAATTTCGATGAACACGTGCGAACAAATTGTCGTTTGGGTGATGTCTGACTGGGAAGCGTTCTCAATCATATTAAAACTGTGTGCCGGACCGAGACTCGAACTCGGGACCTTTGCCTTTGGGGAGCAAGTGCTCTACCAGGTTCGCAGGAGAGCTTCTGTGAAGTTTGTAAGGTAGGAGACGAGGTACTGGCGAAATTAAAGCTCTGAGGACGGGGCGTGAGTCGTGCTTGGGTAGCTCAGTTCGTAGAGCACTTGCCCGCGAAAGGCAAAGGTCCCGAGTTCGAGTCTCGGTCCGGCACACAGTTTTAATCTTCCAGGAAGTTTCATATCAGCACACACTCCGCTGTAGAGTGAAAATTTCATTCTACGTTCTCAATCACTTCGTGCAACAGCTCGTCCATAACACTCAACTATTCCATACATTAAGGGTATGTATGCTCCTCGTATGCTGGCTTGCGCTATAAATGAGGAAATCCTCACACTCCCCTCCACTACTCTTGTGTACAGCACCAACTACCGGCCTACGACGACGTTTGCAGCTGTGGGTTGCAATGAAATTTTCAACCCTTGTGATGTACCCCACCTACCCTAGAAGTTTGTGGCAACATCCCTGGAACACTTTATATTTTGAAATATCTTCCATGTGGCGGCGACAGGTACATTCCAGAAGCATACGGTTTTCTATTTCAGCCCATCTTTGTTTACTGTTTGACAGTCTTTGAAACAAAATTTGAGAGACTCTTATCATACATTGATTCACTAATCTAGGATCAGAAGTGGTTTCATATTTTTGTAAGAATATTACATGTTTCTTATGACTCCTTCATGACAGCCTCATTGTGTCCAACTGCTACTATAATGTTTTGTTGACGACGAATTGCTGAATACATGAGCAATGCATGCCTTTACTTCATGTGAATCTTAAGGAGAAGCTACTTTACATGAATTGTCATTACAAGAACCGTTTCCTGTCAAATTTATCAAATAGAAGTACCTTCACATCCACCTACGAAACAAAACTCTTGTTCTCACTTTTCTTAGAACATCTCTCCGAATAATTATACGGCACTGCATGATTAAGGGATCACTTTTTTGAAGCCTCTGGTTGCCTACCATTGCAAAGCATTAGTCTGAAGTTTGGTTCAAAGGTTATTAAAACCTGCCTCTATAATGCCGCAAAAGCGTGCCGCTCTGCGACGTCATCCTCTTTAAACAGCAGTGTGCCGAACCATGAGAAAAGAAGACCACAGTTAGGACGTTGATGTGAGTTGTAACGATGTTTCATTGCCACCAAATTGCATCATAATTCTGCCCAACGCCAACGTGGACTTGTCACACGATACGAATGTCGTCACAGCCCCTGTTACCCACATTTCACCCCTACTTTCGACTTCTCTGCGATGAATGTAGGAAAAGTGACACCCAGCGTTAAAAATCACGCGGTATTCGTACGGACGACAGATGAAAACATTTCAGACACACCGCCGAACAGAATCGACACGAAAAGGCCCGTGGTGGTGGCATAAAGGGCGTCAAAGGAACCATATCTTTCCCTGTGGAATTGATTCCCACGTTAAACGACAACGTTTGAGTCTGCTAACTCTCTCGGATATTTCAACCTTCCTCTATGTACATTGTGGACCTGTATCCCCACGGAGGGTGATTGCACCCATTTGTCGTGCAGCGTGATCGCAATTTTTCCTATCGCATACTAGCTGGATCCACTAGGGACAGTTCACAACAATTCGACAAATTCTGAAAGTGGTACGATACAGCAAAGGGTACTTACGCTTTTTCAATCCTCCTGTTTTCCACCCTTCTGTGGCGTCATCATGCGAAAGTGTAACATTAACATTTGCGTGAGTAAATCGGCAAAAGTTCCCTCTAAGTCCCCCCCCCCCCCACCTCCCAGTTCGGCAACAGTGTCAGCGCACCCACGAATTTTTGTTGAGCACGTCAGAAATGTAAATGTCGTGTGACTAGGGCTTCCCGTCGGGTAGACCGTTCGCCGGGTGCAAGTCTTTCAATTTGATGCCACTTCGGCGACTTGCGCGTTGATGGGGATGACATGATGATGATTAGGACAACACAGCACCCAGTCCCTGAGCGGAGAAAATCTCCGACCCAGCCGGGTATCGAAACCGGGCCCTGATGATTGACATTCTGTCGCGCTGACCACTCATGTACCGGGGGCGGACACGTCAGAAATGTATCTTCAGAAAAAGCGACAGCATATCAGCCCGGCAGCTGTTGTAGCGCCTTTTAGGCAACCCTTTCGACACCTGTTGGGTGAGGATTGCCTTAGTTTCAGCAGGTAGATAAGTAGGTTACCCAACAAACTTCAAAATCGCATGCGTGGCACCGAGGGTGTTGCAGAACTGCAAGATCACAGAGGGATCATTTGTCTTCTTCTTTTTTTTTCTTTTCATGCTCTTTTTAATGTTGCACTCTTGCATGATCACGCCACAAGAGGGAGGAAAGCAGGTGCGGTTTTCAACTGTCCCTAGTGGTTCCAACCTATATACCAGAGCAAAAATCACGGTCGTACTGCACTCCAAAGAGGTGCGACAACGTTCAGTGGAGGTGCATACCCATAATGTCTTTGAAGGAAGGTTAAAAACCTCCGTTGGTTTCAGCAGTGTTAAAGATTGTCAACAACATTTTCCTGTTGCTCATCACACTGCGATCTGCTGTTTTCAACCTCGAAACATATAGGAATCAATGTCCCAGAGAAAGGAGTGGTTTCATTGACGCCCATTTTACCACCCACTGATGGCTCTCAGTGTCGATTCTGAGCCTGGATGTGTCGTGATATCAACGCTGGGTGTTGCAGTTCTGGCCTCTATCGCAGAGACGTCAAAGCTGTGACGATCTCCTCATCGTGTGACACTTCCACACTGGCGTTGAGCAGAACTGTGATGAAATTTGGTGCCAATGTGACACCATTACCTACATTAAAGCTCACAATAACTTCTGATCTCTTGCTTGTTTTCGGATATGCGCCACCTTGCTGTTTGAAGCGTAGTCGAGTCAGAGGTGGACGTTGCAGGGCCTACACCTCTGAAACATTACAGAGGAATCTTGTAGGCATCTTAGAGCCAAATTTCATACTTATGCGTTGCAGTGGAAATTGTAGTCCTTTAATTTTGTTGCGCAGTTTACATTTGCTGGTACACCAGACGTTATTTATCCTAATGAAGATAAACACAACACGGACAAGTACCAATACGTATGCAAAACGAAGAATGCTCATGAGCACCGATACTTAGTAGGTGACTGACAATGACAGGTATGACACACTTGAGAGAGTGGTGATGCAGACATACGAAACGTTCACCTCCATTTTTGGTGTCTTCCTCCCGCGCTTCTCCCTAGGTTTGTCCGGAATGTCGACTAGTTTTTGTGGTGAGAAATCGAACTCAGATGATGTAAAAGCACTCTTGTAACCTAGATAACTCTACTGCCGTAAGAAAAATCGGAAAACCTACCTTGCAAGCTATTTAGCACTTCGTAAAAATGATACTAGGTTCTTGGTAACAATCATACCTCCAATAAAGCTAGGATTCGTACTCGAGGATTTGGATTAGATATTTCAGATGAACAGTCACCGGAAGAAATGAAAAATGCAAGAATAAAGGAATGTAGCAGTTCAAATACTCATATACTTTAATTTACTTAGATACATTCAAAAAATTTGAAAAGTGCGTTTCGTAACATGAGTGAATCTGAAGTTAAATACAAGCAGAAAAACAAAGGAAAAACGTACAAGGACAAACAACGTCAGCAGTAAGGGAAGTGAGACGTAGTTTTAGCCGCACTGTAGTTGCAATAACTACAACGCACTGGATAAACTTCCTGACCATGCTAAGATGTTTACGTGGCTTATAAAGTAATTGCTCGCTTTTGTTACTGATAATATTATTCTATATTACACACGCGAAAACTTTGGCAGCAATTCCACAGCACTGACTGTCACATGACAGCACGAAACACTTCATACTGATTGTGATTTGTTTCAGACTGCTGCCAACCTCAGCAGTATAATATTTGATAAACAGTTGCTTGTTGATGTGTAGTTGGTTTTACTATTTGTACGAATGACTTTAATTAAAAATAGTATTTGTACTTATATATAAATGCACTACTGAGTACTGCTGTGTGCAGTGGTATCGCTGTCTATGTCTCAGCTACACAGTGTAACGATAATAAGTTTCCACAGGGGGGCGGGTGTAGGTTTGGTCACTTTAGTAATACACGTACTCGTTTAGTAATACACGTACTCGTTAATGACCAGATGCAATTACTCTGATCGTATTATCCAACAATATTTGTATCTAGTCAGCTCAAGTAACCTCTCACGATCTTCTGTACGATTTATGTTTTCGAGGGTAATGGTAGGACGTTAACATTTGGTAAATTATTTACACTTCCTACTCATGGACACAATGTCTGCCGTCTCTCCGCAGAAATTTTCTAATACTGCAGATCCTAACTTTTACGGATCAGAGAACAAACTCTTCTTATTAATGAGCGATATTTAAGTCTAATCTCGTCAAAGAATCGTAATCTACATTCAATGTCTTTTCCATTACCGTGGTTCTCAGACATCACAAACTCTATACCAGATCACTAAAGAGTGCAACTCACACAATAACGGCTCCGTGTTTACGAATGCTAAATTATTTAAAGAAGATTCTCTCCTAATTCTCATAACATTTTAGGCTACTATGACGTAATCTTTCGCTATAATTTTTAGTCAAAATACTCCTCCTTGACCAAGATCCTTCGGTCTGACATAAATTTTCAGGTTTCGTAAGGATGTTACACGTCGTGATAATTTCCTGTAATGAAAATGTCAATCAATTCTTCAGGCTAAATGGTATTGCTTCAGTTGGTTAGGTTAACACTTTGTTTTAAGTAAGTACTTTCTAAATAAAATCATCAATTCTGGTGTAGTATATGAATTTCTAACTATAAATATTTCACAATAATTATATAATGTTACAGAAGACCACTCATTAGGATCCATATTTGTGTGCTGTGTTTGCGGCCGAATACTAACACAGGCTGGCTTCCTTTTTACAAAGAGAACGTGTTTCATGTCGATAATAATACGAGATCACGTTGTTATTATTTAAATGAAACATGCTCTGTTTGTAAAAATGAAGCCAGTATCCGTAATTTCATATTTTATTAATAGGCACAGGAAACGGACGCAGTGAAGATGGCTTCTCCTCCCTTTGCGTGGCTGTCGAGTGCGTGCTTCTTAACTTGCAGCGCCACGATTAACCTCCAAGGATTTGAGATTACTTCGACGCAATATATGGCAATAACAGTTGGAAATGTTTTCGTAAGTGAACTAAAATAATTCCAATATGGCTATGGGGCAAAATGACCCACCTAAACTTGGACACTTCAGCCCATATGCCCAACGTGCCTTCCTGTCTCTTTGTAAGTAATAAATCTTATTAAGCTTAATATGTCCAAAGTATCCGAAAGTACATTTCATCCAATGCAACGTTTACGTTATCAAATTGTGTCCTGTATTGATTTTAAACCAGTAACATCTACGGGAAGTTGGACTCTTTTTCTTTCTTCTTACAAAACTCATAACTTGTTTGTGTTCACGTATTCAACTAAAACAAATGAAGTATAAATTTGAATTGTCTGCGTAAGGGCCGCAGAGAGACATATATTTCCAAGTATCAAATCTAAATTTATTTTCGAATGTAGACGTATTTTTACGGGTCGTTGTTCTCCAGTTTCGTTTTTGGGATGGATCGAAATTATAAAAAGAAAACTGAAATGCAATGTTTCTCAAGTAAATGAGATTGGCAGTGGCAAAGTGCGAACAACAAGGCTCTCGAAACAGAAAGCACGTTAAGGAGAAAACAGTTGCTATGATCAGACAAAATCACATGATAAAGCTTCTTAAATAAAGCGATGAAAGATAGTAGGCATTTCTAACTAAGTGCTTCGAGACGAAGAAGATGAGGATGATGACGATGAAGTCTTTTTTTTTTTTCTTTTTTTTTCCTCATTCGTCTGAATGACTTGAAGCAGCCAGCCACGAATTCCTATCCTCTCCCAACCTTTTCGTCTCTGAGTAGCAATTGCAATCTATGTCCTCAGTTCTTTGTTCAATGTATTCAAATATCTGTCTCCCTCTACAGTTTTTACTGTCTGCATCTTTCTTTAGTACCGTGGAAGTTATTACTGATATTTTAACAGATGTCCTGTCGTCCTGTTCCTTCTTCTCGTCAGTGTTTTCCACATATTCATTTCCTTGCCGATTCCGCAGGGTACCTCCTCACTCCTTACCTTATCAGTCGACCTAATTTTCTCACTTCTGATGATTCTCATTACTTTCATCTTTCGTCGATTTACTTTCACTCCTTATTATGTACTCATCTGACTGTTCGTTACATTCAGCACATTCTATAATTCTTCTTAACTTTCACCCAGGATAGCAATGTCACCACCGAATCTTATCATTGATATCCATTCACCTTGAATTTCAGTCTCATTTTCGAACTTTCGCCGGCAAGTCCTCTACCGACTGAGCTACCCAAGCACAACTCATGGTCCGTCCTCACAGCTTTAATTCGGCCAATACCTCATCTCCTACATTCCACACTCCACAGAAGCTCTCCTGCGACTAATTTTCAACATTCGTCGGTCGCACTACATCTCAAATGCTGCGAGTCTCTTCTGCTCCGGTTTTCCCACAGTCCATGTTTCACTACCATACAGTGCTGTGCGGGGATTAAAGTTTAGTGACTGTCTTGCAACAAATGGTTAGAAATTGACACTGAAAGGGAAAAGAAGGAGATGAATAAACAGAGGGAGAGGAAGCGGTGAAAGCGTAGGAGATGAAAAGGGAGATTGGGTAAGATGAAACTGACAGAGGGAAGAAGGAGGAGAAGATGGACAGATAGGAGGAGGACGATTAGATGGACTGAGAGGGGGAAAGGAGGAGATGGACTAAAAGAAGTTCGGAATAAACACATAATTGGAGAACAACAGATACACAGTTAAGTTATAAAATCATGTGGGTCAGCTTGTCCAAACTGCTGGACCACCTAGCCTCGTGGGTGGGATGGGTCGGTCGAGATGGTACTACTGTACTAAATATTGTTTTACGAATAGACAAATAGTGAGAGACTTCAGTTGCATAATTCTGAAGAAGCTGAAGCAATGTACCAACATTTACACATAAATGGATGCTTTTAAAATACAAGCTGGTGACTTGTTGTCAAACGGATGAATGTTATACTCTTATGTTAGGTGTAAGAAGTCTGTACCACGCGCATATAGAATTACCGATCAATGCCGTTGACGTTCGTATTGTGCAGGATTACAGAGCACATTGAAATCCGCTCCACTTTCGCAGTACAGAGCAGATCAGGATAACGTTGTGGAGAGGGGCCAAGATCAGTTACTTTTAGTTAAACAAGAACACAAAACTTCATTGATCTAAAACACAATGGACAGTTTTCTCTTTAAAAACAATAAGGATCAATTCACGGCTGAGGGCCCAAGTAACTTCTCAATAATAAAGTTTAAATAATTCCTTTTAAGGTACAAGAATTTAGACAAATAGCTGAAGGCCTTACTTAAGTAAAATTAAAATATCTTCTCGGCTGAAGGCCCAAATAATATTCCAGATGACCAAAGGAAATTCTTTAAAAGGCAAGCATTTACAAATTTCGGCTAAAGGCCGTATTAAGAGTAATTTGAAATAATTCCTCGGCTAAAGGTGATAATATTTCAAAATAATAAAAGGCAACCTTTAAAGACAAGCATTTACATAGTACAACAGAAAGCCATCTTAAGAAAAGTTGAAATATCTTCACGGCTGCAGACCCAAACAATTATTCAAAATAGTTAAAGACAAACCTTAAGATAAGCATTTACACAGTACGGCTGAAAGCCATTTTAAGAACTCAAGATAACTAAAGAGAAACCTTAAATATTGGAATTTTGACAGTACAGCTAAAAGCCACAAATTTTAAAACAAACGTGGCTGAAGGCCTAAACACGGAGCAAACAAGAAATTTAAATAAAACACAGCTGAAGGTCTAATTTCAATCAATTAAAACAGCATCATTAACTAGAGAAGGCCAAGCACAGCTCTTACAAAATTACAGAAAAAGGGGGAAAACACAAATTAGAACAACGACAAGTGGTGTCCAGAAAATACTCCAAGATCGGGCCTGAGAAGGTCCCTTAAGGGTGTAGTGAAGTGGGACATGCAGCCGAGGCTTAAGGTCAGATAAGAGAAGGCAGCACGACCGACCGACACTCTGACCGATTTCCAACCGTCAGATCCAACTGCACAAATAATAGAAAATACCGGCCTATAACGAGTAAACCAAGATACCTGCAACTTCGGACATGGCCTCACCAAGACCAAGGCATCAAACACCACTTAAGGCCAGTTAAAAAGAATACAGAAAACACAAGTCACAACTGTCAAATCACTACGGAAGAAGGCTGCGTGTTCCAGGCGACAACACACACCACTGGTTATCACACGCGTCGACGGCTGAGGAAGACGAAAAAACAATCCACAACGAAGAAATCGTAACAGACGAGTTTTAAGAACAGGCAGATAATTACTGAACTTGAGGATCCTGCTTCGGAGGAAAGCGAACAGTCTCTGACATAGTTAGCGCCTGCAAATGCAATAGCGCATGCCCGCCTCCAAACGCCCCGGCCTGGCTTCGCGCTGTGCAGACTACGTCACTGCCCAGTTCCAACGAACCAACAAGATCCAACCACATCCAGACTCGGAAAATGGTGTTCATCCTGAGGATCCAAGACGTCGTCGAGGGAGACGACCGGCCGAGCAAACCAACGGCATCCCACTTTCCGCAACAGCGGCCCCGGTGAATACTAACACCATACGGACCCGACCGTTGCTGGCTGCCAACGCTTCCCCGACTCATACTGGTGTCGGTGCTCAGCATATCACTTGTCGCCATCTGACGACCAGCCGACCGACCGACCACCGGCTCTCCGTCTGCGTCGAGCACGGTCCCGGGGCGTACTTGCATAGTACGGAACTGCCTGCTACTGACTGCCAACTCGTCCAACAGCCGAGTAACGACGGACCCGACTCAGTCCACAACTGAGACTTAGAGCCGACTGACTAACAGGCGACTGTCTGCCTTCCGAGTGACTCTCCGACTCACTGCACCGATCGTTCCTGTCAGAGCAGAACCGGGAAATACTCGCGGTCGCTCCACAGATAGTAACACGAACCTACTATCGCTAATGCTGGTGTTGCCAGTCACGGATAGCGTAGGATAGTGGCGCCAGAAGACACTAACAGAAAATAAATAAAAAAATATTCTCGCCGTTTCAGAATTGCAGGAAGGACAGGTCACGATCGTGAGACACGCACGGCTCACACATCCTAGGCTTAACCGCCATGATGTTCTCAGGAGAAAAGAAATTTCTCTAAAGAAATTAGAAAAAAAAGACTGGTGTGAAGTGCAGCTTCCTTTATACATATGTTCAAAAATGTTCAAATGCGTGTGAAATCTTATGGGACTTAACTGCTGAAGTCATCAGTCCCTAAGCTTACACACTACTTAACCTAAATTATCCTAAGGACAAACACACACACCCATGCCCGAGGGAGGACTCGAACCTCCACCGGGACCAGCCGCACAGTCCATGACTGCAGCGCCTTAGACCACTCAGCTAATCCCGCACAGCTTTACTCGACACCTTGACACCCTGAAAACAACAGGTGCAAAGTGAACAAATAAGTTTCATCTTCTTAGAATTCCACAAAAATAGTTCAAATGGCTCTGAGCACTATGGGACTTAACTTCTGAGGTCATCAGTCCCCTAGAACTTAGAACTACTTAAACCTAACTAACCCAAGGACATCACACACATCCATGTCCAAGGCAGGATTCGAACCTGCGACCGTAGCGGTCGCGCGGTTCCGGAGTGAAGCGCCTAGAACCTCTCGTCCTCTCCAGCTGGCAGAATTCCACACCACTGTACTATATCGCCGACTACTATCCAACAAACGATCATATCACCCACAAGTACTGGCTCGGTGAATGTTTGACTAATAGAATCCACTGTATTGTACTGGACAGTGTATCTTCTGCTAAAACGTCAGTACTATCGTGTGTGTCCTAAGGAAGCTTAATAACTATGTTTCCAGTACACATAAACCGTGTATGATTATCACCATTGTTCGCTGATGATGATGATGCATACTGCGCTGTACCTTCGTTGATTCACCAAAAGAAACTGAAGATAAGAAGATAACAGTTCTACATTGTGTAGTGACTGGTCACTTGCTTCAAACGTGGATTTACGATAGATAGTAGCTACAATAAAGACGAGCAAGAACTAGATAGTATCCGATTCAAGGATCAGTGGTAGACATCCTGTGAATAGCACACCCCGTATATACAACATCTGTATATTTCGTAACAGAACAATTTCCTGATAATGAAAGGTGAATGAACGATGTAGATTTGTATGGAAGGGTTTACGTGAAGGAAATCGCATAGGAGACGCTATTGCCACCAATTCAAGGGTCTTATTCCTGTGTCTGGTGTCGTTATAAATCGAATCGAATTCGGAGATGCTTTATAGATTTGTAGCTAGTCCGTATAGCCAAGGCGAAAGTGTAACACAAATTCCAACGGCGCCTTAATTAGAATCTTTGTTTGAAAATACAACGTATTCTCCCCAAAAGCCTGTTGAGGCACTTTAAATAACTTAAAGTCGCAGAACGCTGTGCTACAATTATACTATCACTGTTATACGAGGGGTGTTCCACACTGGTCTGCATTTTATCTATTCGCATCATCGACCAATTATGTAGTACTGTAGTCTAAGCGTAGATGGCAAAACCTTCACTATTAGTGCAATCCCTCCGCAGAACGGCCCGTTTTCCCAACTGCTGTCATGCAGAGAACAACATGGAGTGTAATCATCAACGACAGCGCTGGACGACGCGTTCTCTATGGAAGGATGGTGTCAACACTGCAGATGTTCACGGACAGTAGTACTCCATCACGAAAAGTGCTTTTGCAACACAATAACAATCCTCCTGATACGGGTCAGAAAACAACGGCTGCCATCGCTGAAACAGGTATCCATTTCCCCTGCCTTGGTCTACAGGTTCTGCAGAACCTCCTAGAACAATTTTTTTGGGATCTGTTGCATCCACTGCAGGACACGTGCCCCCATATCCTCACTCTGAAAAACGATGCCCACGTTTCTTCATAGACCCGTATACGAGGTAATCAGGAGGGGTAAAGTCAGGAGAACACAGTGGTAGCACTTGGAGCCCCATTTTAGCGATGGCAGCCGCGGGTTTCCAACTCATAGGGAGACGGGCTATGTCATGTTCCAAGTGCACCTTTTGTGACGGTCCACTCTTTTCACACATTGCCACTGTTCGCCTGTTAATATCCACAGTGTCCCCCCCCCCCCTCCCACCAGCCACACCATCCAAAATGTGTCATCCAGCACTGTTATCCATGATCACACTCCATGTTTTCTGCACACATAACGACAGCAATCAGAAAATTATTTATACTGTGAGGGGATTAAAGTTTAGTGGTTATCTTACAACAAACGGTTAGACCGAGCTACTATACACTTGTAGCTGTAATAAATCAAACGGCGCACCATGAATGATTGAAAAGAATTACGTGTAAATCAATAGGGAAAGCTCCTCGTGTGTCTCATACAGATCACGAGAATAAGATGAGAGACATCAGAGTCCTTTCAGAGCCATACAGTCAATAAGACATAAAATCGAAAACTTCGGTATGAAGTACTCTCCTCCATACACTGTACAGTACCTTGTGAAGGGATATATGTAGGTGCAGATCTAAATTTTACGTCAATGAAATGGTCACTCGCTATCCGATACTGTCATCGAAATATCGCTTTCAACGTTGATAGCTCCAATTCTGGAGAAGTTCTCTATTTTATGTGATAGCTCGGTATGCATATGCAAAAGTTCCATTTACCACAACATATTCTCATTGGACACCTGTTCCAGTGGACGAATTCTATCAGTAAATCAGCTTTCCTGACAGAATTTCACCAGCCACGTAAATTCCTATACACTCTGATTCGATACTGATAAATTTTGAGGTAATTTTAACACTGTTTGCTCATCTTTTATTTTCATTTGCGTTACTTCTCTCCATTAGATATTTCCTTGAAGGTAAACTCAATTGCTTGGAAAAACATTCCGAAACACTGTTCGTGATACGTGATATAATATTTGCAGTTCAATGACTGCGTTATGGGAGTCACTTTAGGAAATAAACTTTAGCATAAAAAAACAACTCATATGCACTGAAATGTCAGACTTGGATGATCGTCATTATATCACAGAGAATTTTACGTGGGCAGCCAGAGCCACAAGCGAAACACGTAAATGCATAACTGTCTACGCAGTAGCATGCGTCAGTACGCCAGTGACATTTGTGTCAAACGCTGCCCACAGAGCTTTCCACTTTTATGAAATCCTGTACCTAAATAAATATTACTACATTTGTTTTGTTTAATGGCTGGAGGGGAACGCAATTTGCATTACGTCCGTAAATATACAGAACCGTATTATCTAACTGTGATTTAGATAACAGCCAACATGCAGTGAGACACGCAAGCGGTACATTTTCATAGCGGATTCCTAGAAACTTTGCGCCGCGTAGTTGTTAATTGACGTACTGTTGAGTGGTACTTAAGTAAATAAATTAGTGAAATCAAAGTGAAGTAGAAATTAGAATATAAATGAAAAACTTGGTTTAGTTTAGAGAGTTCAGCGGGCAGAACAGCAGAATAGAAGAGACAATGACCGTGAAGTCAGCAAGTTCCACATAAGCGGGCGCTGTCGATTCAGCCGTCAGGGCATCGCCCGACCGGCTCACGTGATTCTCAGTTGTCACATGTGAGCAAAGGCCCTCGCCTACATTCCAAGAGCCAATGGCCGACGTGAAGAAGATTCTTCGAGAAGCTTTTCAATGTGACAGAAGAGGCAACGACCGGCTCACGTGTTTCTCAGTCGTCACATGTGATCAAAGGCCCTCGCCTACATTCCAAGAGCCAACGACCGACATTAAGAAGATTCTTCGAGAAGCTCTTCAACGTGACAGAAGATGCAATGACCGTGAAGTCGTTCACCTCCAGTAAACTGAAGTGAATAAATACGCGAGGCGCAGTGGGCCCGACAGACGGAGACGAGACGGAGACGAAGACGAGGACGGAGACGGAGACGGAGACGAGCGATGAAGAAGACGAAGAAGTGAAGTAGCGTAGCAGTTGTTTTAAGTCAGTTTCGGTGCTGAAGAGACTACATCATGCACAGACGCACCAAGTCCGCCGCTGTAATGGAATAGCAAGTAGCAGCCTCAGCGCCAGAAGACAGAAGTTAAAAGGTATTTGAAGTCTGATTTTACGCCCCCGGGTGACTCGTGAGGACGGGAAGGAGACGGCCTCACATCAGCAGTCACCTGTGAGCTGGGATGAAGACCTGACAGCCGAAGACTGGCAAGCGGGAGTCCGTTGTTCGAGTCCGGGACACTGGCCTTGCCCCGCCGCGCCGCTCCGCTTGTCGACGCACAACACACGCGGCCGCTTAGAGAAGAGAAACACTGGGACGCCACATCCAAGGTATCACCATCCGATGCACGACTTCGCTCGCAATAATTAAACGGGCCACCTCGCGCTGCGCGTCTCCAGTCAACTGGGCGAGACGGCGACACGAGATACACACCGCTACGCGTAATCAGACGCCGCCGCCGCCGCCGCTGCCGCAGCAGAAGAGTTCACAAACGACACAGCTGCCGCTCTCCGAACCAGAACATTCCGTAAGATACAGTTGTACAAATCTTCAATAAAAGTTATCTTATGTAAAAATTATGTTTCATTCGACCTCATACCCGAGCCAAGGAAGAACCCACCCTGCCCACATGTTGTTAAGAGAGAAAAGTTAATTTATTTAATATTTTCACCCTGACAGAATGCTTTAGAATGCTCATCCTGACAATTGACAGCATCAAAAGAGAAAACCCAGTTACGTTTAGTGACAGAAGTGTTACATTTAGTATCACAGCTGTTACAGTACTGACTTCTCACTCTCTATCTCACAGTGTTTTAAAAGGTGTTCTTCTCGAGACTATGGAAAAAAGGCTTTTGTGAGCAAGCAGCTATGAGACCTATCAGTAAAGTTACATCAATAGTGATCCCAAATAAACGTCATATGTACAGTGCCATAAACTAAAGACTCGGAGAACTGGCCGAGTGTACGGTACTACCCACCAGTAAAAATATTTGCCGTTGCCTACAGTCGCACTTTTATTCTACAATACTGAACAAGGCTCTATGCAGCAACTGTGTATATGTTTCCAGTCAACAAAGTACACAGTCATTTAGTTGTTGATTTTATTATTTACTTTTAGACTTAACCCCGGTTTCAATACCACGAAGGTATCTTCTAGAAAGAACAAGAAGTTACTCGGATTGCATTACGTAAAACATGTTGCATTCGTCACGAACTGAGGCACTCTCATCACATACAGACAATATGATTAAAACCCATGGAAACTCTTATTAAACAGACTAACTTCAAAACTTTCGCATATTCAATAGCCAAATGTGTCTCTTACAGTTTTGTGGATTTTTAATCACATTGCCTGTATGTGACGACAGCGCCTCATCTCGTGATGGTGGAAAAAGTTGTAACTCGTTGTTCTTCCGAAAAAGATTCCATTAGCGGTATTGAAAACCAGGGTTAACTCTGAAAAAGAAATAAAATTGGCTGTGCGCTTTGTTAGTTGCAATATTTATTTTGGCTACTGACAGTCAGTTTCGGTGTACAACAAGCCATCCCCTGGTGCGAAGTCGGCTAACTCAGTTCAGCTCTTATACAACCTGGGTAAGCGGGGTTCACGACTGATCACCTGGGTATGGCCTGATGATAGTATCTGCTATGGAAACCAGTAGTCATTAGACAAAAAATGTGCGACTCTCGGCAGAAGTATTTTTTTTTTTTTTCATTGTGTTGGTCGTTGTTCTGGTTCAAATGGTTCAAATGGCTCTGAGCACTATGGGACTTAACATCTGAGGTCATCAGTCCCGTAGAACTTAGAACTACTTAAACCTAACTAACCTAAGGACATCACACACATCCATGCCCGAGACAGGATTCGAACCTGCGACCGCAGCATTCGCGCGGTTCCGGACTGAAGCGCCTAGAGCCGCTCGGCCACCACGGCCGGCTGTCGTTGTTCTAATCGACGGTATATCGGAAATATGCACACATATCAAAAAAGGTTTAGCATCACCTCAGTTCCGAGAGTTTCAGAACCAGTACTGAAAATTCGAATAAAGATCAACATAAACATCATTTCCGCCCCTTTTATTGATCATGAAAGCCAAATATTGGATGTTGTACCACCATATAGCGAGACCTTCAGGGTGGTGGTCCAGATTGCTATACACAAAGGTACGTCTAATACCCAGTAACACGTCCTCTTGCATTGATGCATGCCTGTATTCATCGTGGCATACTATCCACAAGTCACCAAGGCACTGTTGGTCCAGATTGTCCCACTCCTCAACGGCGATTCGACATAGATCCCTCAGAGTGATTGATGTGTCACGTCGTCCATAAAGAACCCTTTTCAATCTATCCCAGGCATGTCTGATGGGGTTCCTGTCCGGAGAACATGCTGGTCACTCTAGTCGAGCGATGTCGTTAACCTGAAGGAAGTTATTCACAATATTAGCACGATGGGCGCGAATCGTCGCCCATGAAAACGAATGCCTCGCCAATATGCTGCCAATATGCTTGCACTATCAGTCCGAGGATGACATTCAGGTATCGTACAGCAACTACGGTGCGTTCTATGACCACCAGTGGCGTACGTCGGCCTCACGAACGCCACCTCAAAACAGCAGAGAACCTCCACCTTGCTGCACTCGCTCGACAGTGTGCCTAAGGCGTTCAGCCTGATCAGGTTGCCTCCAAACACGACTCCGACGATTGTCTGGTTGCAGGCATATGCGACACTCATCGGTGAAGAGAACGTGATGCGAATTCTTAGCGTTCGATTCGCCGTGTTGTTGGGTCTATCTGTAAAGCACTGCATGGTGTCGTGGTTGCAAAGATGGACCTCTCCATGAACGTCGGGAGTGAAGTTGCGCATCATGTGCACAGTTTGAGTCGTAACATGACGTCCTGTGGCTGCACGAAAAGCATTATGCAACATGGTGGCGTAGCTGTCAGGGTTCCTCCGAACCATAATCGGTAGGTAGCGATCATACACTGCAGTAGTAGCAGTTGGGCGGCCTGAGCGAGGCATGTCATCGACAGTTCCTGTCTCTCTGTATCTCCTCCATGTCCGAACAACATCGCTTTGTTTCACTCCGAGATGCCTGGACACTTCCGTTGTTGAGAGACCTTCCTGGCACAAAGTAAAAATGCGAACGCGATCGAACCACGGTATTGACAATCTAGGCATGGTAGAACTAAGACAACACGAGCCGTGTACCTCCATCCTGGTGGAAAGACTGGAAGTGATCGGCTGTTGGAATCCTCCGTCTAGTAGGTGCTGGCTATGCATGGTTGTTTACATCTTTGGAGGGAGGGGGGTTTAGTGACATCTCAGCACAGTTAAACGGACTGTGTCTGTGATACAATATCGACAGTCGACGTCTATCTTCAGGAGTTCCTAGAATCGGGATGATGCAAAACTTTTTTTGATGTGAGTAATTTGCTGTACATCCTAATGAAAGACGTTACGCAAGAGGAATACCTGATAGAGAAAGACCTAATTATGAAGTCATTTTCGTTTGTAGAATCCGCTGCCGTTGCCGGGTCCTCAGTGTAGCTGAACCTCGGGTGGAGGACTATGGTTAAATTCCCATTACTGTCAGAGATTATTCCGTGGTGAGAAGAGTGGGACGCTGTGAACTCAGTCTCCTCGAGCCAGCTGAGGAGCTGCTTGAATGAGAAGTAGCATCTCCCAAGTTCCGAAAAAGCTTGCGAGAACGGCGTGCTGACCCCATGTCCTTACATACAGCATCCGCAAGACATCATACGGCAGAGAATGACCACCACCAAATGTTCAAATGTGTGTGAATTTCTAAGGGACCAAACTACTGAGGTCATCGGTCCATAGACGTACACACTACTTAAACCAACTTATGCTAAGAACAACGCACACACTCCCATGCCCGAGGGAGGACTCGAACCTCCGGTGGGAGGGGTCGCGCAATCCGCGACGTGACCCCCAGACCGCGCGGCCACACCGCGCGGCTGACCACAACCGCCCCAAGAGAAGGTCGAGGCACGTTCGTTGTGACGCAACCCGAGCGGCGCAGGCCTGGCGAGGCACCACAATGACACACTCGATCCACACCCTGCAGTCTTTCTCAGATGATTTTACAAAATATATTCGGTAGAAATAAAAATTAAATTTCTACTTTACTTGTAGTTTTATATACCAGCTCCATGGTGAAATGACCATAATTCCGTTAGTTGTTATGCACTCAAGAGCCAAAGAAACTGGTACATCTGCCTGATATCATGTAGGGCCCCGGTGAGCTCGCAGAAGTGCAGCAACACGGTGTGACCTGGACTAGACTAATTTCTGAAGTAGTGCTGGACGGAATTGAATCCATGAATCCTGCGGACCTCTCCATAAACCCGTAAGAGTACGAGGGGGTGGATATCTCTTCTGGGTAACACGTTGCAAGAGGCATCCCAGATATGCTCCAAAATGGTCGTGTTTGGGAGGTTTAGTATCCATCAGAAGAGTTTAAACTCAGAGGAGTGATCCTGGAGCCACTCTGTAGCAATTCTGGACGTATCGGGTATCGCATTACCCTGCTGGAATTGGCCAAGTCCGTCGGAATGCGCAATGGACATGAATGGATGCAGGTGATCAGACAGGATGCTTACGTAAGTGACTCTTGTCAGAGTCGTATCTAGACGTATCAGGGGTCCCATATCACTCCAACTGCACACTCCTCACACCATTATAGAGTCTTGACCAGCTTGAACAGTTTCCTGCTGACATACAGGTTCGATGGATTCATGGGGCTGTCTCCATATCCGTACACGTCCGCCCGCTCGATACAACTGAAACGAGACTCGTCCGACTAGGCAACATGGTTCCAGTCGCCAACAGCCCAATGTCGGTGCTGATCCGTGAAGGCGAGGGGTAAAGCTTTGTGTCGCGCATCATCAAGGATACACGAGTATCCTCCGAAAGCCCATATCGATGATGTTTCGTTGAATGGTTCGCCCTCGGTGACACTTGTAGATGGCCCGACATTGAAATCTGCGGCAATTTGCGGAAGGGTGACACATCTGTCACGTTGAAAGATTGTCTTCAGTCGTCGTTGGTCCCGTTCTTGCCGAATCTTTTTCCGGCCGCAGCGATGTCGGAGATTTGATGTTTTACCGGATTCCTGATATTCACGGTACACTCGTGAAATGGCCGTACGGGAAAATCCCCACTTCATCGCCATCTCGGAGATGCTGTGTCCTATTCGTCATGCGCCGGCTATAGCACCGCGTTCAAACTCGCTAAAAATCTTGATAACGTGCCATTGTAGCAGCAATAACCGATCTAACAACTCTGGCAGACACTTGTCCTATATAGGCACTGCCGACCGCAGCGCCGTATTCTGCCTGCTTACACATCTCTGTATTTGAATACGTACGCCAATACCAGCGACCACTACGGTCACAGGTTCGAATCCTGCCTCGGGCATGGATATGTGTGATGTCATTAGGTTAGTTAGGTTTAAGTAGTTCTAAGTTCTAGGGCTCTGATGACCTCAGATGTTGAGTCCCATAATGCTCAGAGCCATTTGAACCAGCCAATACCAGTTCCTTTGCCGCTTCAGTGTAGGTATTGTGATATTTAGTAAGTAACTAAATATTTAGAAACGTTGCAATGAAAAATAGGGATCGCAACGATTTTTATTTTAGTGAATTTTACACGATATGTTGCTATGAATGAAATTTGGCTAAGATATTGAAATTTTATTTTAGACTGTTGGCTTTTTCCTTAGGTTTTACGGGTGGTTGGTTTGGAAAATTCGCATTAGATAGGCAATAAGTATGTACAGGGTGGTCACAAACAGTCTGATAAGCTTGTAAGGGTGTTGCAGAGTTTCTGAGTTAATTAGCATCGAAGTTAGCCAGTCACACTGTTCGGTGTGCAAAATTCAAGTAGCACGTCTAACAAAATTATCGTCAGTTCTTCCCATAACGAAGATGATAACGCATGAGACTGCTCAGCCTTTGTCTCGGGCTCGATCTCACTAATGTCCCATGTCCAATTTTTGTATCAGTCTGTTGTTCTGATTTAGGAAACCAAACGAAGGACACATCGGGCTGCTTAAATTTGCCTGCACATTATCCTGACTGGCTGACTTCAAAGATAAATAACTCAGAACAGGGGCAGTAGGCCTATACTGATTTTTTTCCTAACAATTAAGCCTCAATACAATCTACCTGCAACATTCTCACAAACTTTTAAATATTTTTCCGTCTACACTGTATAGAGGGTAACACTTTTTCAGTATGGATTAATCTTTTGAGTATGTGTATGGAATAGAATCATTATCAAGATTTTAATTCAGTTATTATCTTCACCTGTTTAAAGTCCTTGTTATTCTGCACCCATTGAAGTATAGTTAACCCCTACGTAGTAATATAAAACTGTAGTAAAGAGGCATGAATCGATTTGGATATATAGGTGGTAATATTTCTATGAATAAAGCATTCTCATGTGAACAAAATGCAACATCCCGCACTTCCTGTACACACATTGTATCAGTTTTTTTTAATGCCAACACATATTAGGATCTCTCAAATTAATCTTGTTGTTGATATGGCTTTCTGCTTAATGTACCTTCGTGCCTGGATAAGCGTCGTGCGGCGCCTGGAGTATCCCATCCACTCTGCTAGAGTGTGGTGAGCTCTCAGACAACAAACTCCAAACACATAAAGTGGAACTCGCAAGTGAGTTCCCCGCATGTGGAGGCTAATGAAGCTGTTACGCGAGCGAGACTGGCGACCCACTCAGTACACGAGCGGAGGGAGCTCTGCAGGGGACATCACGTAATGGGAAACCACGACAGTCCATAACGACTACTACTTACTACGTACGGCCTGTACTAAAAAGGGTGTACACAAATTCGTCCGATAGTTTATAGGGTTAGATTCTTTATCATCAATTTCGTGAATATGTTAAGGTTCGCCTCATTTGGCGAAGAATGTGGCGAAGAAGCGTAATTATTTTCTATGTTTCCTGAAATGTCATCAAGTTAAGATACTGACTTTCTTCGTTGCATGCTGTTTAAACAGGCGCTCAACAAAATTGGAGAATCAGTGGTATCTGGCAAGCAGGTGCTGCTATATTTGGAATTAATATTTCCCAGCATAAATATACCATAGGAGTATTTACCAAGTAAAAAAAATTCTGTGCTTTTCGTCAGCATATTGATTAAAGTTCTTCACGATCCTTGAACCGTCACAATACTCTTTTGTAAATACTTCATACCATGTAGGGCCCCCGCGAGCACGTAGAAGTGCCGCAGCACGACGTGGCATGGACTCCATTTACGTCTGAAGTAGTGCTGGAGGGAACTGACACCATGAATCCTGCAGGACTGCCCATAAATCCGTAAGAGTGCTAGGGGGGTGGAGCTGTCTTTTGAACAGCTCTTTGCAAGGCATCCCAGGTATGCTCGACAATGTTCATGTCTTGGGAGTTTGGTGGCCGCCGTCCGCTGTGGTCGAGCGGTTCTAGGCACTTCAGTCTGTAACAGCGCTGCTGCTACGGCTGCCGGTTCGAATCCTGTCTCGGGCTTGGATGTGTGTGATGTCTTCAGGTTAAAGTAGTTCTAAGTCTAGGGGACTGATGTCCTTAGATCTTAAGTCCCATAGTACTTAGAGCCATTTTTTTCTTTTGTGGCCAGCGGAAGTTTCTAAACTCAAAAGAGTGTACCTGGAGCCACTCTGTAGCAATTCTGGACGTCTGGGGTGTCACATTGTACTGTTGGAATTTCCCAAGACGGTCGGAATACACGACGTGAATGGATGCAGGTGATTGGACAGGATGCTTACGTGCGTGATTCCTGTCAGTGTCGTGTCTAGACGTATCAGGGGTCCCATATTACTCCAACTGGACCCCCTCCACCCCTCCTGTACCCGCACATATAGTCTTACAGCTTGAACAGTCCCCTGCTGACATGAAGGGTCCGTAAGTTCATTAGGTTGTCTCTACACCCGAACACATTCCTCCGCTCGATAGAATTTGAAACGAGACCCGGCCGACCAATTAATATGTTTCCACTCATTAACAATCCAGTGTCGGTGACGCCGGGCCTAGGTGAGGCGTAAAGCTTTGTCTTGTGCAGTCATCAAGGGTACACGAATGGGCCTTCGGCTCCAAAGGCCCATTGCAGCACCTCCTTTTCTTTTCTCCCAGTAACTCACCGAAAAATCTTAACACAGGCTTTAAATAAAAATGTAATTCTAGCATTACTGAGGATGAGGAACCGGGAAATATGGATCACCCACAAGCTTTACCTTAAGTTTGCATTTATTGCAACACAACCAGTTAAAACACCGACATCGGAGTGAAAACAAGACTCCCTAAGAAATTACAAAATTTTCATAGCCAAACGAAAAATCTAGCCCACTAGTTTCAGATCCGTTCTAAATCCACATACCTCACAAAAACACAATGGCATGTCTGCTCTAAAACCACAAACCTCACAAAACCTCAGTGGCACGTAGATGATTCATACACATTATAAAAATGTGTGTATGTAGGTACGTGTGTGAGTGTATGTATGTATTTATGTGTATGTGTGTGTGTCTGTGTGTGTGTGTGTGTGTGTGTGTTTGTGTGTGTGTGTCAGTGTGAGCATGTACGTTCCACTTCTCCTCCTAAACCACTGGACCGATTTCAACGAAACTTAGTAAATGTATACTTTATTGTCAGTCAAGAGTGGCTGCCGGGGTAAGAACCACCTATCTTTCAAAGGGCTGAGGAAGGTGACGAAGAAGGAACGTAGCCCATGACGCGTAGATTCCCATATTTCATTCATTCAGTATTTAAGAATAAGAGCATTTAGCGAATTGTAATAAACTTTACACATAACTTCAAACCTTTATGAAACTTTTTCTCACTGGCAACCGCTACAAATCATGAAACCAAAATTGTTTATCGCTTACTGTTTTTACACTGTACATGTAGTAAAAGTACCGCATGACATTTTGACTTATTACGTCTCTACTACCAACTGTTTCCGCGTTACCTTTTACAGACAAGTTGCACATATAGCCTATCATTTAATGTAAGTGCAAAATTATACAATTTTTCGACACATAGTTCACGAGATTCGACGTAATAAGAGTAAGATACCTGAAAACTGCCGCATCATACACGACGTTAAAATTTATTACTTCTCTGCTAACAACTCTATTCGAAATAAATTTCGTAGATAGTATCCACATGTGCCGCTCAATGTGCCTCAATATTGTATAATTTCCTGAAGGAAATACTTGACATAAGCAGTGAGATGGATGAATAACTGCTGCATCAAGTATGACGTTTAAACTTATTGCTTCGTTGCTACTAACTCCTTTTGCAATGCATTTTGCAGACAGTATCTATACATGCCGCTGAATGTACCTACAAAATTATATCGTTCTACGAAACAAATTTCAGCAGATATGACGTCATAAACCTTAAGCACGAGGCCAGACGCGGTTTGGTGAGGGTGTTGACGTACAGCTAAAGGTGATGAAGTTAAAACTGGCCCGCCTCTCCTCTGAACGTGAATGCAGTAAAGAAATAAACAGCTACAACAATGGGTGGTTTTATGAAATTATCGGCTGTCAGCAGTCTTCATCAGTGAATAACCTCTTTGCGGTCTGCTGAATGACTTTGTCGATAGAAGAAAGAATTTAAATTGTTGAAATTGTAGAAGCATATGCGAAAACACGTTCGATTAAGGAAACTCGCAAAGTTTTCGGGGTCAGATATCCGGATAGAGGACTGCCAGTAAAGAGAGCAATACGGAGTCTGTATTAAAATTGGCTCATCTATGGATCTGTGAAAAATGTGAAACGAGGAAGAATTCCTTCACTTCGCACACCAGAAGTTATTGGAGACATTCGCCGAAGGAATATTCAGCGCCCAAGGAGGTCTGCACTTAAACTGGCCCAACAGGTGCATATAAGTAGGAGAAATTGCCATCAGATACTGAGAAGTCTTAATCTGAAGCCATATCACGTCACAGTTGTGCAGTGGTTACGGGAGGGTGACAGATAGAAGCTTGGAGATTGCTGCACTAGGCTTTTGAATACATAGTGAGCGATTAGCATGGTTTCATCTTTCCTGCCATGTGAATTCACAGAACACGAGAAACTGGGCAACGGAGAGTCCTAACATTATGCGTCAGCGACCACTCCATGATTAAGAAATCGGCATTTGGTGCGGTGTAACAGGAACATGTATCATTGGACCGATATGTTCTGACAATATCATCAACACGGTTGATGGAAATTTGTCGTATAGGTTTGCCCAATTCACTGAATATGAAAGACAATACTGCTTCTTCCAGCAACGTGGGGCAACATGACTCGCGTCTAAGGCATCCATGGAATGAGTCCAGGACGTCTTCACTGAGAAACGAACTGCCAGCAAACATTTATGACCATCATTTTCGTCGGGTCTAACAACTTCTGATTTTTCCTGAGGTAGCTCTTGAAGAGCAAGGTCTAAGAAACATATCCACACACAATACAAGAACTGAAAGACATCAGCAGTGAAGTTGCCACCATCGATTTCTGAACTGCCGGGCTTACACGTGCACAGCTGTGTACTGATGTTGCAAGAGGTCACGTACAAAATTTATAAATGTATTTTTCCTTGTAAATAAATGGTAGGTCCACTTCAGCTCTTCGTTTCTGTAATTTCTCTGCATTTCCTTTATACTTACAGGGCCTACTTTTATCTGGGCCACCCATACTTGGGCAACGCCGGGTTTCTCCGCTGGGTGATATTACATCCAGGACACCTCTTTCACAATCACGAAGCCGCATTCTATTACTAAAAAACTACCCCCGCTCCCCTTTGAAAACGTCTTGCAATCCCGTAAATTACTGGCTGATAATTTAGGGCTGCTGAGCTGGAGTCCGATAGCATCCAAGATGTGTTCCATTTGGTTGAGATCAGGTGAATCTCGTGGTAAAGACGTCAGAGTGGGTTCGCTGTCGTGCTCCTCAAACCACTGACAATGTCGTTCGTACATGAGTACATGCAGACGTCGTCTGCTGCGAAGTCCTAAGTTCAACAGTGTGGGCAAAACGGCGTACTTCGGAACACTTGTGCTTGCACCAACACTGTATTCTGTCCTTAGATTTGCTACTTGCAACCCATCCAGCATCCATCTTCTGTAGAGACCAACAGCTTCTCCCCTACTCTGGTTTCATTGTGCTTCATCCGCTTTTCGTAGATGCTCACGAGTGAATCACGCGGATACCCAATCAGTTTCGCAGTTTCCTAAGTGCTCATTTCCAGACATCGAGCCGTAGCACTCTTCCCTTTTTCAAAGTCGTTTATGTCAGAGGACGTCCCCATCTGCGGCCCATATTGTCGTTTGAAGTGGCCGAGCGGTTCTAGGCGCTACAGTCTGGAACCGCGCGACCGCTACGGCGCAGGTTAAAATCCTGCCTCGGGCATGGATGTGTGTGATTTCCTTAGGTTAGTTAGGTTTAAATAGTTCTAAGTTCTAGGGGACTGATGACTCAGCAGTTAAGTCCCATAGTGTTCAGAGCCATTTTTTGTCGCTAGAATGGTTCGCTATACGTCCCTCTTTCGCTACTTGACAGGGCCGCATGACTAACCAGCGAACGTAGGATCGTCTAAATATTTTTAAAGACGTGCGTAAGAGACGTAACGAGTAAACCATTGAAAGAAATACTTTTTGTGACGTTTGCTAATTGCATACGATATTTACCTTCCAAGTAACAAACATTGTTCAGTGTAATGGCCATCGCTATTCACTCCAGCTTGGATCCATATCCACATCTACATCTACATAGATACGTCGCAAGTCACCGTATGGTGCGTGGCGGAGGGTACATGTATCGTTACTAGTCATTTCATATCCTGTTTCACTCGCAAATAGAGCGAGGGAAAAACAACATCTATATGCCTCCAGATGAGTCCTAGTTTCTCGCATCTTATCTACGTGGCCCTTACGCGCAATGTATGTTGGTGGCTGTAGAAACATGTGGCAGTTAGTTTCAAATTCCGATTCTCCAAATTTTCTCAATAGAGCTTCTCCAAAAGAACTTCGCATTCCCTCCAGGGATTCCCATGAAGAGATCCCGAAGCATCTACGTAACACTTATGTGTTGTTCGAACCTACCGGTAATAAATCTAGCAGTTCTCTTCTGAATTACTTCGATGTCTTCCTTCATTCCGACCTGGTACAGATCCCAAACACTCGAGTCGTACTCAAGAATACGCCGCAAAAGCGTCCTATATGCGGTCTCCATAACAGACGAACCACTCTTTTCCAAAACTCTCCCAATAACCGGTTTTGAATATTCGCCTTCCCTAACACAGTTCTGACATGCTCGTTCCATTTCATATTACCTCACAACGATAGGCCCAGATATTTGAAAGAATTGACTGTGCCAAAGGGGACACTAGTAATACAGTAACCGAGAATTACAGGTTTTGTGGGTCTGCTTCTGAAATCCGACAAAGAGGCCGAATGAATGGAAGTGAGTAGGAGCAGGGGAGGTAAATCACGTCGGTACTGCAAGTAAAGCAAAAGAGGTTTTTACTGGTGCATGAATATATATAAAGGAATACGTATCTTTGGTACAGGTGAGCACATAGGTGCGAAGCCAAAGTCCAGACAAGAGAGTCTCAATAGCAAGCTAAACTAAAGCGACGGTCCTCGGCCGTCTGCTCTTCATGAACTGGGCGAAACTGCAGCGGCGCTCGTAGAGCTGCACAGCGACGGCTAGAGGGCGCTGTCGTCGGTTTAGATCGTCCGCTCTCGTAGTGCCAACCTACGCTGTGGCATCGGAACTATCGATACCACAACAGGCTTGTTGCTCCTACTCATCCGCAGACTTATATTTTTCCAGAATTAGAGATAGCTGCCATTAGTTACTGTATACCACAGCATCGTCATCAAACAGCCGCAGATTGCTGCGCACACTGTCCGCCAGATGATCTATGTATATAGAGAACAACAGCTGTCCGATCACACTTCCCTGGGGCACTCCTTACAAAACTCCTGTCTCTGATGAGCACTTGCCGGTTATTACTTAAAAAGCCTTCGAGCCATTTATTTCACAATCTTACACCTTCGTTAAAAGCATGCAATGGGGCAGCATTCAAATGCTTTCCGGAAATTTAGAAATATGGACTCCACCTGATGGAATCTGACGTTGCTCTATTACTGCCCGAAACATTTCAGGTATGATTTTGGCTACGTCCCTCGCTATGCTAATCTTCGACTTAAAGATCGCACATTGCTCCCAGCGTTCTCTTCCATGGCAACAGAAACGTCTTCAGGAGCTTGTGGTGCAATTGGCCGCCGGCCTCGTCCAGAGTCTCTTCCCCAGTCGCCAATTAATTCTAACTCCAGAACATGTTCTTCAACCGCAGTACGGAATGAAAAGCTCACTGTATTCCTTTAATGCGTTGGTGGTCGGGAAGAACAACAGCATCTTTGCTGTTGTTTTGATAAAACATATTTACGAGTAAAGCCCTCATTACCTTTTCCAAACAGAGTTGAATGTCTGCAATAGTAATACACACTGGTGCTTGAGTGTCAACCCAACGTCACTGTACCACTACCGGCACCTAACGACGAGTCATGACACTAACACTACTAACACATAACACAAGGCCTGCAGCGCAATGTCTGAACGTCACTCCTGTAAAACTGAGTGCCCTTTAGCTAAAGAGTTTTCTGTGTATGCTGGTTCAAGTAGCAAGAGTTTAATTAAACCCACCTTGTACTTTCCTCGCCAAGTCACGTGGGCGAAACTACACCCATTCAATCTCCCTGTGGGCACAAGTCATTGTATTGGTTTCGCATCGGTGAAAATACGCCGCCCTCGACATCGCCTTGCCGATTCGAGGGTTGGATTCCCTCACTTCTTCGTCGAAGACTTTCACTGCCTGGGCTACTCTCAGGGTGCATCTTCGACATGGAAGATCCCCGCCATTTCCTTGCCGTGTCGTCTGCTCGCCGTCACTACTGCTCGCCGTCCGGTCCTCCTCGCCGCCGCCGCCGCCGCCTGCCGGTGCTCGCCGCCGCCGCCGTTTGGTCGCTGCCTGCCGTCGCTGCCGCCGCCGGCTGGTCGCCGCCGCCGTCGCCGCCTGCCGCCGCGCCGCCGCCGCCGCCGCCGCCGCCTGGTCGCCGCCTGCCGGTGCTCGCCGCCGCCGCCGTTCGGTCGCTGCCTGCAGCCGCCTGGTCGCCGCCGCCGCCGCCTGGTCGCCGCCTGCCGGTGCTCGCCGTCGCCGCCGCCCTTCTCGCGCGCCGCCACCATGTCCCAACCCACCACCACTATCATTTTCACCTCTCTCTCCGCTGCTCCAACCACCATCACATGGAGCTCATCCTCCACCCCACTTCCCGTCCTTCCTTCTCTCCCTGTCCACCCCACCCCTGCACCACTTTCGGCTGTAACCACCCCCAACCCCTCCTCCCCTATCACTGCCGCCCCATCGACAGCTACTGACTTTCCGCCGCTCCCTGCACAGCCTCCGACGGGCTCCAAGCCAGCACGGATTTCGGCTCAACATTCCACAGTCTCTGTGACACCCACGCCCGCTCCGTCTGCGTCATCTGCTGCTCAGGATGATCCTGCCCCCCGCCATCTCCCCCTGCAACCCGTCCCCCTGCCCCCTCTACACCCGGACGTGACCACGAAACCTTCAAAGCGCCTGAATGTTGACCCTTCCCCCGAAGTCTCCTCCAAAAAAACCCCCAATCCCCGTGACCCACCCACCCCCATGGACGCGGCCCCGACCCCCGCCCCCGCCACGTCTGCCACCCACACCTTTGTCCTCTCCAATCCTGACCCTCAATTCCTTGATGCCCGATCCCTCACGCTCGCCATCCGGAAGTACTACCCCAATGCCCCTATCTCCCTTCTGATTCCTCGCAAGGACTCGGTCCTCATTAAATCCCCCAATGCTTCCTTCCACACTGATCCCCTCTCCCGCATCCCCCGTATCCAATTTGGCCAACGTGCAACCCTCACCCCCTACCACACCCCGTCCTCTCCCCGTCAGCCTCAACCTCCCCGATGTCTGCCAACCTTCACCACTGTGATCACTAAGCTTAGCCCCATGATCACGGAGGTTGAGGTGTTGGCGGAACTCAACTCCCGGCCCGACATTGAAATCTGCTCGGCCCGTCGCATCTTCAATGATGCCAGGCCGACTTTTCTCATAAGGATATTCACCGAATCCTCCTCCTCCATTGACCGCCTCCTCACCGAGGGAGCCCTCATCTACAATCGCCGTCATAAGGTGAACCCCTCCTGTTCCCCAGTCCAATCCTTCCGCTGCCAACGCTGTCTCACCTACAATGACCACGTTACCTCTGCCTGCAAGAACCCCCCTACTTGTCCCCACTGCAAAGCTTCACACTTTCACAAGAATTGCCCCAACCTCACCTCTCCCCCCTCCTGCAACACTTGCAATGAACCACATCCTTCCTACTCCTCGAAGCGTAAAGCGAAACCTCCACCAGTCACCCCTGAGCTCATCGTTCCTGTCCGTCCTGTTGATGACCCCATCCACCCCAACAACTCGTTCCGCCCTCCCCCTACTGCCGAGGACATCATCCGTTTCACCACCATTGTGCTCCAAAACATCCACCCCTTCCAGCACTCACACACTCTTTCCCAAATCGCCCTCGCTGCCCGTTCCATCTTTCATCTTACCACCTATGCCACATACTCCCACAACCTGGCCCACTTCACCTTCACCCCCCTCACCACCCTTGTCTAACTCTCCCCTCCCACTGTGCACGAACCCTACCGTCTCCTGTACCACAACATTCGCTCCCTGCCCACCCATAAACTCCTCTTCCTCCACACCCTCCGTCAGCACTGCGTGGATGCCTCCGTCCTAAATGAAACCATCCTTCAACCCCGTATCTCTGTCTCCACAGCTCCTTACACCCTACACCGCACCGATAATCCGTACCCTCTGGCGCATGGCGGAGTTGCTATAGGCCACCTCAAGCACTTCCCTGTCCGGCCCCAACCTCTCCTTAACAATCCAGCCGAGCGTCTCACCCTCAGCCTCGTCTTCCCCACCCTTACCATCACCTGTGCCACCATTTATGTCTGCCCTCGCACCCCCATCCCGTATGATTTGCTGGCCCACATTGACCGCACTTTCTCCACCTATGTGATTGCCACCGACCTCAATATCCACAGCCGTGATCCTGCCGACCTCCAGCAGTGGCATCAGCTTCTCACCACTCTCCATGGAGACCTGGTTCCCCTGCCTCAGCACACCTGACCCAAATCCAACACCAATCCTGATGTGGTCCTTGCCTCTCCCAACCTCCTTGGTCGCATCACCGCAGAAGTCCTTGAACTCATTGGCAGTGACCATGCTCCTGTTCTCCTCACTATCTCTAATGGTCGCCATCCCCTTGCCATCCCCTTGCCATCCCCTTGCCATCCCCTTGCCCTGACGTCCCTCCTAAACTTGTCCATGATTACTCCCATGCCAACTGGGATGCCTACCGGGACTCCACTCACACCCAGGTTGACGGCCACGCCCTTACCCTCCAATCTCCTGATGACATCTCACGCACTGCTGCCTTCCTGCACCAGACCTTGTCCGACGCCGTCGCCACCCATATCCCCACCAAATCCATCCACCCTCACCACCCCACCCTGCCTCCACAGGCTGTCCTTCTCCTTCGAGAGTCCCGCCGCCTCTACCGCTCTTTTCTCTGCACTCGTGACCAGGATACACTTAACCGCCACCGGCAATTACAACGACACATTCGCAACCTGCTTACTGCAAAGAAACGCCGTGCCTGGCGCCAGACATGTACACAATTCAACACCACGCTCCCCATAAACTCTTCCAAGTATTGGTCTGCTTTCCACCGCCTTACTGAGAATCACCCCACCCCCCAGTACCCTATCCTCCTTAATGACCGTCCCTTTCCTGACAACCTCAGTAAGGCCAACCACTTTGCCTCTCACCTCTCTGATGTTTTTTCCATCCCAGATGATCCCCACTTTGATTATTCCCTCTTCCCTGGCGTCATGGACCATACGAATACCTCTGTTCCTTCCCTTGCTCCTAGCTTCCAGTACTTGGGCCACACACCACCATCTGAACTTAACACTCCCATCACTACACAGGACATCAGCCTCACACTCCGCACTAAACACAACACTGCTCCCGGCCACGACTGCGTTACCTACTGCCACCTACTGCCCTCCCTCCTTCCTTTCAATCCTTGCCACCCTCTACAATGTCATCCTTGCCACTGGCTTCTATCCCGACCTGTGGAAAACCTCCCATATCCTGATGTTCTCCAAACCCAACAAGCCTCCATCTGATGCCTCTTCCTATCGTCCTATCTGTCTCACATCGGTGTTCAGCAAGCTCTTGGAATCCATCCTTTCCCGGCGCATCCATCACCACCTCCACCAAAACCACCTCCTCCAAACACCAAATTTGGCTTTCGACCTTCCTTCTCTGCTGATGACCAACTCCTCCGCCTCACTCATCTCCTCTCCCTCCAGCTTAACTCCCGTCGCTCCGCCATTTTAGTCTCCCTTGACCTCGAAAAGGCCTATGACCGAGTCTGGCATCCCGGTCTCCTGTTTAAACTCCAAACCTACGCCCTTCCTATCAACTACATCCATCTGGTGGCCTCCTTCCTCTCCCACCGCCCCTCCTATGTTACCATCCATAATGCCAATTCCCACACCTTCTACCCCTCTGCAGGTGTGCCCCAGGGCTCTGTTCTCTCCCCTCTCCTCTACCTCCTGTAGATGGCAGATATGCCCCAACCCCCTCCTCCAGTACACCTCTTGCAATATGCTGATGACACAGCATTCCTCGCCCTCGCTCCTACCCTCCAACGGTCCCAACGCCTTCTCCAGAATCACCTTGACCTTTTTGCTGCATGGTGTAACCAGTGGCTCCTGAAACTCAACCCTTCCAAGACCCAGGCAATCATCGTAGGTCGTACCACTTGCTCCTTCTGGCTCCTGGATTTCTTCCTTACTGTCTGCACTGGTCCTGTCTGCCTCACCCCCACCCTCACCTACCTTGGCCTCACCATTGACCGTCACCTCACCTGGATCCCTCATCTCTGCTCCATCCAATCCAAAGCCCACAACCGCCTCCAACTCCTCAAACTCCTCTCTGGCTGGACATGGGGGTTGCACCCCTCTATCATCCTCCACACCTACAAATCCTTAACCCGTCCTATCCTCTGTTATGCCAGTCCTGCCTGGATATCTGCCCCCACCAAATTCTATAATTCCCTCCAGATCCTTGAGTGTCATGCATTTCGCCTCACCTTCCGTATATGCCTCCCGTCCCCCACGCGGATCCTCTATGATCTCATTCCTTTCCCTCATCTGCTCCTATTCCTCGAACATATCCGCATCCTCTGCACCTCCCGCCGTCTTGAACCCCCTCACCCCCTGGTTGCTCCTCTCCTCTCCCATCCCCGCCCCCTGCCACGTCTTCACCGTTGTGTCCCCACTACCCTCCATCTCTACACGCTACATCTCCTTTCCCAAGGTTGCTTCCATCAATTCCACTCTCCCGGATGATGCCCTCTCTCCCTCCATTTATCCCTCCTATCAACTCTGATCCTCACTCCCCCCTCCTTTCCTCTGTCCTTTCCCTGGGCTCCCTCTTCCCCCCTGCTGTCCTCTTTTCCCCCCACTAAACCACTCCCTACCTCCCTTCTCCCCCCCCCCCCCCCCGAATCCTTTTGTAGTCCCCTCCTCTGCCTACCCCACTACTTGTCGCCCACCACCCCTCTTATGGGTCTTCATCCTCCATCAGCTCCTTTCCCGGCTCTCCCCCTTTTTTGTTTTCCCATCAACTGTCCAGTTTCCCCCCACCTGCTCTCAGCTGTGGTATGTCACATTTGCCAACTCTTTAGTGCGGTGTTCCAGTGACTGTTCAGTGTTGTTTGTCTTTCTCATGTTGCAAACAGAAACCATGCTGTCGCTGGGTGTGAATTTTATGTCTTTTGCGAACAGAAACCAGACTGTCACCGTGTTTTTTTTTTTTTTTTATTGTCTGTCTATTGTTTTACCTGTCTGCTTTGTATGTATTTTCTTAGCGTCATCATCCCTCTGTTCTTTGTTTTAAGTTCCACGATTTCTTTTCGCCATGTTACTCTTTAAGTCTCCGATTTTATCGCCTGTTTTTATTATTTATTCTCTTCATCTTTCTAACTAAGTCTGTAGGCGGAAGAGCGGCATACTAAGCTGCTGCCAGCCCGCCCCCTTCGGGGGGAATTGAAATTCAATAAAGGAAAAAAAAAACATCGCCTTGCGAATATACTCGTACAAATTGTCGTATCCGTACATTATGATTTCTCCCGTGTGGCTCAAAAACCTGTTCATACACCCTTCGTATTACTGTACAGTTGGCCAATTCCATAGTTGGCATAAAAGTCTTCTGAGTATGGTACCGGGTCATAATGTAAACAATTATTCTGGAGAAACCAAAGTTTCGCACAAAATAACAGAGGGTTTATCTGTGTCTACTGAGCAGTATACGCAGAAGAAGGCCACTAGAATCTTGGATGGAACACTGGTTTCTCCAGTGCAGTTGTTTACATTATGATGCGATGCGCTACTCAGGAAATTTTTATTTCAAATGACTCTGGCAGCGGAGGCCTACGCAGTTATATGATTCCCTAATTTCTTACTACGAGATGGTAACCAGATATTGGCAACTCCTGATAAATTCGCTACTTTAACATTTAGTGGAATGAAGTGAGCTCGATGCTCCGAATCAGACAGTGTCAATGAACCAGTAGGACCCTGTGCAAATTATAGTCTTCAGCCATTTGACGCTGCCATGAAAACCATCGTCATCTTCTTCAACACTATCAGCGTAACAACAGTATGTAGAAGTGTCTGAAAGTAGCAAAGTGTGATTTTTCTCATATTAATACAGCTGATTTTTACAACTGTACTCTGGCAGCTTTGTCATTTTGCTAATCCACTGTCACCTGGCATTGGGCGCTATTGATGTTTCCTGAATATTTTCCGTGAATCACTGAAAGACTATACTGACAATAATGAATGCATGAAGCGAATATTTTGTTTCCCTGCCAGTTTGAATTGTACCAAGTTGTAAATGTCCTCTTCGTATAACCCGACTTCTTAAACATTTCTTTCTTTGTTTACTATTTCACATACAAAACAAGTACTTTGAAAATATATGATCTACAAATTCTTGCCCATGCTGTCAGGGTATAATATTTAGACTGTTTATGATAGTAGCATAAATAGTTCATGTAGAAACGATTTTCTTAATGCAGTCTCAAAATTTGCAAGTCACTAAGGCGTCATGCACTTCGATATCCGACCCCGCTAATTTTCCTTCCGAAAATTTAGTATTTCAAAAGTTATTGATATTCAAAACAATCATGTCGTAAAATGTTCCAATTTTGAAATGTAACCATTTCTAAAATGCAGTGTTATTACATTGCACCTCCAATTTCTCTGACTCCGGAAACGTATAACATGTTATCTGGTGACATACTTCAACTAAAAAATTAGAGTTCCCAGAAAATTGGAATTCAAGAAAAACTGGATATCATAAAATTAAATCGTTATTTGTACCTATTTAAAGACATTCAGCTATTTGTTGGTGCAACGACTTTGCCGCAGTAGATACACCGATTCTCGTCAGATCACCGACGTTAAGCGCTGCCGTGCGTGGCCTCCACTTGGATGGGTGACCATCTGAGCCACAATGTGTTTTTGCCATTTTTCGGGGTGCACTGAGCCTCGTAATGCAAATAGAGGAACTATTCAACCGAATAGTAGCGGCTCCGGCGAAAGAAAACCATCATAACGACCGAGAGAGTGGTGTGCTGACCACACGCCCCTCCATCCGCGTCCTCAGTTGAGGATGACACAGCGGTCGGATGGCCCCGATGGGCCACTTCTGACCTGAGGCCGGAGTGCCGCTACTTGTTACTAGAATAATGTGCTTAATGTGAATCTATATTTTAGCCGTTTCTATCTTTTTGTGGTTAAATAAAATGTGATATTTTTTAACATCCTCTTATTTCTGACGTCGACGGGTCTTTAAAACAGCGCAAAGAGCCGGTTACATTAAAAGAGCGAAGTTCCTTTCCTTGTCAATCTGAGTAGATAAAACTGCAACAAAAGTTAAAGTCCCTTGGACCAGCCCAGTGTCAGTGGCACGCGAGTGCGTTTAGCATGGGCGGAATAGTAGGTTTATAGTTCCTGGCACACCGGTAACGCTGCGGGTAGTACAGTACAGTAGATTTAAGTAGTAAAACAAAGTAGTTACAGTAGAGTCAATAACGAAAGGTAGAAGTAGCTTGCCCATTAGTTATCCGTTACATCAGTACTTGTAACAGCTGCATGTTAAATGATAATTGTACAACGTAGGACCCAACAATCACTTAGGTGGCGACTTGTGTTGAGATGTTAAGAATAAAAATTTCAAAAAATATATTAATAATCAGACTATGACCTTATGCTTTTCCGTATTGGTTACTTATCTCTGTAAGTATGAAGTGTACTTTTGTTAGGCTGCTCGAAGTCTATGGAGTCACCGGCCTGTGTTGTCAAATCTATATAATTCACTGGGAGTAGGCTCATCTTCGTGAGTGTGTTTGTTAGTAAAAAATATGAAAAAAAGGGAAGTAAATTTGACAGTGTTATGCAAAATTATTTGCTGTTTGAAGCACCTAATGGTCATCAGGAGATTAGATGTAGTAGAAGGTCAAGGTGACTTATGAGTCATCGAAATAGATCGGTAGAGCTCCAAGTTTCCGTTAAATACTTAAAGTAACTCATATTGAAAGATCTGGTCCAATAATAATAGGCCTTCAGACATACGAGTATTCGATTGTTTTACTGCCGTATTATTAAAATAAAAAAAGTTAAATTTTCCTTGCATGTTTAAGAAGAATACTGAATTAATAATTTTTATTTTGTGCTGTTGTATTGTATGTATCTGAGTGCCTTTTTGTTACAGTATTCGAACGTTGTCTCATCTATTGTGTATCTTCGTGTATGAATATTGATATAAAACACGTACTTGAATCAGTGTTAATCAAAATATGGCAGTTCAATACGTAAAAGCAAACGTTGGTGTGTTGATATGTTATTCCATTTTCGTGTGTAATTTCAGTAAATATCACGCAGCTGTTGTTGCAGTACCGGTATTTCTCTTCTTGCTAGGTTTAGTGTGAAATTTCAAATTAACCACACATGGAGAAATTTGTATCTTATGAGCGGGTCATTACTACCGTGTCGTTACACAAGTTCATCTGAACATTATGTAATTCACAGTTTAGTTCGTCCATATGGAGTACGATTTCTCTTCCTTTTTTTTAGCATTTTGATACCATTTATCAGTTTCGTAGTACTTAGGTAACTGTTTAAAAATTTCCGAAAACATCAGGTACACAATAACTAATTCGGTTAGGGGGTACATTACATCGGAACACTTGTTCTGGGGAATATTCAAGCGGGACGTAATCGAGAGGTCAGTTTGTGCACGAAATCCTGCACCGGTAACACTTTCGCAGTTATGGTCGGGTGTAGACGCAGCATTACTCATTATTTCTCCAGGAGACTTCCAGGAGTTGAGTCCATGACAAGTCGAGTTGTAGCACTTCCTTTTTTTTCCTGAGTCATCAGTCTTCTGACAAGTTTGATGCAGCCCGCCACGAATTCATCTCCTGTGCCAACCTCTTCATCTCAGAGAAGCACTTACAACCTACGGCCTCAATTATTTTCTGGATGTATTCCAGTCTCCTTTTCTCAACAGTTTCTAAACTCTATAGCTCCCTCTAGTACCATGGAAGTTAATCCGTCGCGTCTTAACTGATATACTACCATCCTGTCCCTTCTTCTTGTCAGCGTTTTCCTTGTATATCCTTCCTCGCCGATTCTTCAGAGAACCTCCTCCCTCCTTTCCTTATCAGTCCACCTTATTTTCAACATTCTTCTGTAGCAAGACATCTCAAATGCTTCGATTCCCTTCCGTTCTGGTTTTTTCACAGTCCATGTTTCAATACCATATAATGCTATGCTCCAAACATACATTCTCGGCCGGCCGGTGTGGCCGAGCGGTTCTACGCGCTTCAGTCCGGAACCGCGCGACCGCTACGGTCGCAGGTTCGAATCCTGCCTCGGGCATGCATGTGTGTGATGCCCTTAGGTTAGTTAGGTTTAAGTTCTAGGGGACTGATGACCTCAGACGTTGAGTCCCATAGTGCTCAAAGTCATTTGAACCATACATTCTCAGAAATGTCTTCCTCAAACTAAGGCCTATGTTTCATGCGAGTAGATTTCTCTTAGTCAGGAATGCCTTATGTCCTCTCTGCTCAGTCCTTCAGGGGTTATTTTGCTGCCTATCTAACAGAAAGCCTTAATTTCATTCATTTCGGTATCACTAGTTCAAACGTTAAGGTTCATGTCGTTCTTATTTCTGCTACTTCTGATTACTTTCATCTTTCTTCAGTTTAGTCCCAATTCATATTCTGTACTCATTAGAGCGTTCACTCCATTCTTCTATCACATCATTAGACAAGTCTCCACCCTCATAGGAGCCTTGAATGTACTCTTTCCACGAACCAGCTCTCTTCTCTGCATTTGACAGTGGAATTCCCATGGCACTCTTAATGTTACCGCCCTTGTTTTTAATTTCACCTAAGTTTGTTTTGACTTCTTTATATGCTGAATGAGTCCTTCCGACAATTATTTATTTTGCGATTTCTTCACATTTTTCATTTAGCCATTTCGCTTTACGTTTCCCGCACTGCCTATTTATTTCATTCCTATGTGGCGTGCATTTCTGTATTCCTGAATTTCCCTGAACATTTTTGTACTTCCTTCTTTCATCGAACAAGTGCAGTCTTTCTTCTGATACCCATGATTTCTTCGTAGTTATCTTCTTTGCATCTATTCTTTCTCATCCTTTTTTAGAGATGTCCATTCTCGTTCAACGGAAATGCCTACTGAGCTATACCTTATCGCAGTATCTGTATCTTCAGGGAACTTCAAGCGTATCTCTTGATTCCTTAGTATTCCTGAATCCCGCTTCATTATGCATTGATTGTTCCCGACTAACCTGTTAAACGGCCACCTAGTCTTCATCACTACTAAATTGTGATCTCCAGGGTACACCTTACAATACGGTATTTGATTTGCCTGACCATGATGTGACCTAGCCGGCCGCGGTGGTCTAGCGGTTCTAGGCGCGCAATCCGGAACCGCGCGACTGCTACGGTCGCAGGTTCGAATCCTGCCTCGGGCATGGATGTGTGTGATGTCCTTAGGTTAGTTAGGTTTAAGTAGTTCTAAGTTCTAGGGGACTGATGACCACAGTAGTTAAGTCCCATAGTGCTCAGAGCCATTTGAACCATTTGATGTGACCTAACTGGAATATTTCCGTATCTGCCGGTTTTTTCCTGGTATACCGCATCCTACTGTGATTCCTGAACAGAGTATTCGCTATTACTAGCTGAAATTTATTCACAAATGTTCAAATGTGTTTGAAATCTTGTGGGACTTAACTGCTAAGGTCATCAGTCCCTAAGCTTACACACTACTTAACCTAAATTATCCTAAGGACAAACACGCAAACCCATGCCCGAAGGAGGACTCGAACCTCCGCTGGGATCAGCCGCACAGTTCACGACTGCAGCGCCTAAGACCGCTCGGCTAATCCCGCGCGGCTGAAATTTACTCCAGAACTCAAATATTATTTCTTATCCCTCATTCTTGGTACAAGGTGCATATTCTTCTGTAACTGTTTCTTCTACTCCTTCCCCTACGATTTCATTCCAGTTCCCTTTACGTACTGAATTACCGGTTCAATATCCTCGTATACCACTTCTGTATCTTAATCTTCGGTTTTCCGATGTTGGTATGTATAAATGAACTATTATCGTCGGCTTTGCTTTGCTGCCGATTTTGATGAGAACAAACCTAACACTGAGCTACTGACAGTAACTCACTCTCTGGTCTATCTTTCTATCCATAACGAATCCTACTCCCGTTTAACATTCTGTACTGCTGTTGGTATTACCCTGCACTCAACTGACCAGTAGTACTTTTCTTCTTTCCACTTCACTTCACTGAGGCCCACTATACCTAGTGTAAGCCTTTGCGTTTTCCTTTTCACATTATCTAGGTTTCCTGCCACGTTAAAACTTCTGTCAGTCCGCAGGAGATACCATAAACGTTATTCAATCGTTGGTTATTCAGCCCTTTTCTCGTAGTCATCTCCACCTCGGCGCTCACCTCCCGGAGGTTCGACTAGAAGACTAGTACAAAATCATATGCCAATGGAGAGATCGTCATGACACTTTTTCATTTGGAGTCCACTCTTTCTCTGGAGATACACATTACGTGTCTTTAATGCAGTGGTTTTCATTGATTTCTGCATCCTCAGTCCGTTGATCGTTGCTGATACTTCCGCCTTCATGGGCAGTCTCCCACCCTTCTTCCGAGGGGCAGAGTGTGCTCTGAACGTCTGACCGCTTCTCCTCCCTGTTTCACAAGGCCGTTGGCAGAATGAGGGTGACTTTTTTATACCGGAAGTCCTCGGCCATCATTGCTGAATATTCATGTTCAAAATGTAAGCGGTGGCTTGGTTTGAACCCGATATGGAGGCGGTTGATTAGCAACTAGCAGCAAGAAAGTAGCCTCAATTAAGACTGGTGCCCAGTTGCCCGCCGCTTGTAACATCGTCCTCACGGTCTTCATTAGTCGGCGGCCTGGACGTCCTCATTGGTGTCGACGTTCAAAGCACTGGTCACGGCGCCTGCAGGAACCTCCGAGGCAGTAGCTCCGGTAGTATAGGTAAGTTGCGATACTACACTCCCCTTCGAGTCTTCTAATTCTCTAGCAGTACCTATTGCATTCTACGACGTCCAAGTTCATTTTGGTAACCCAGCAGTGCCTCCTCGCACTCTCCAACGTACGCATGTAAGACTTCATCCGTACACAGTCACATAGAGTGACATAGAGTCACGAACTGTAGCTACGTCAAAGTAGTAGTAGTTTCGACCACTGAGCCCGGATGTCAGAGAAGGAAATGAGCGCCCGACGGTCGCAATAATTCATCCGTCGACGGAGCGGCAGCATTCCGTGGATTAAAACGAGGCCATCGCTGCGGGGGACAGCAGTCTCCAATTTATGGCGCGACCCCGGAGAGCGGCATAAATTGCGCGTGGGCGGGAAGGGCGCGACGCCGTCCCGGTTTGGCGCCGGGTGGCGTCGCCCGGCGTCGCTGGATTTAGTGCTGGCCTGATGCACCGGCCGCAGTTAGGCGACGCCAGCGATTTGGCCGATGAAGCCGCTTACGGCGCTCTCTGAGCGCCGTTCCCGCGTTGTTGGCCCGCACACAGGTGCGGGCTTGTCCACGTCCACCATGAGCAGCCTTTCTTATGATTACATTGCCAAATCCGCAGTATCACCTGCGATGGAACATACACTGCGTGAAAAATATTCAATGTACCTGGAAAGACGTTGATTTTGACCCGATGACGGAATACACCAACTGGGGGGGGGGGGGGGGGGGGGGAGGTAGTAGATCAACTGATAAATGTTTCAAAGCCGTTCGCCAACAGATAGCGTATCGGCATGGTTACCAGAGCGCCATTCCTGTCTACCCTTTACCCTTTAATAGCAAACTCTCCCAGCCAGAAAGCTCAATGTAGTGCAAACATGTGAAACAAGCAGACAACCATTCCATGCAGACGAACTCGTGCTTCCTACAGCCAACTGTGCGAGTTTGAATCGGGTGAAATTGTGGTCTTCTGAGTGCGGGGATGCTCCTTTCGGGGAACTGCCACACAAGTAGGACGCGCTGTGTCAGTTGTGCAACGATGCTGGTATCTGTGGTCTCATGAAGCTCCTCACACTGGTACGCGAAGTTCTGGTCGTCCACACAGCGCAGACACACACCAGGGTCGTCGTATTTTCAGGGCATCAGTGGCAACGTACAACCTTCTCAGACGTGTCAACACCAATGGCGAGCCTTTGTGAAAACAGATTCTGCCTTCACGCGAGCGATTGTCGTTTGTGCATACGACACAGCCCTAGTAAACGCTGTCTGGTAGGGCTCAGTCGTCCAAGACACGCTGCTCCTCTCCCAAGCCTAACCGTCTGCGGTGCAATAAGCTGCAACTCCCGTTCACCTTCGGTGTTTCTGGAGGAGACACTAACCAGCGCTCGGTACGTTTAGAAAGTTGTTATATCCCTTACTTTGCCGTTTTTGCAACTGGAAGTTGATATGTTATTCCAACATACTCTCCAAAAGACGCAACTACCTCTGCTAGATGTGCAGTAACTTCCCTGGCCAGCACTACTTCTGGACTTGCCTCCAATCGAGCAGATGCGATATGATGGGACGCGAAGTGACTCGTGCGACTCGTCAACCAGCACATCTTACAGAACTACGTGAAACGATGGAGCATGCGTGGCGAAACCTATCCCAGGATAGTATTCGCCGTATGTGCGATGGAGTGGACGCCAGAGTCAGCACCCAAATGGCCACCCACGGAGGCTACAACGGGTGCTGACGTTAGTGTTTCAGCACTGGTCGATACATGGTACCTGAGTACCGCTTGTGCTGTTGATACATAAATGTAATCATTTCATGTACTCCATACCGACTACTGTAACAATAAATCTTCAGTGAATTGGAAACCTCTAAAAAGGTGTACTATTTTTTTTCCGGTGGTATGTTTCCAGTCACATCTTCCGACAGTAGAAAAAATAGTGAACAAGAAGGACGAGTGAGCCTCGGCGCTCGTTACTGGCGCGCCAGTCTCTTGGATGTCCATTATCGATCCTTCGATGTTTCTTATCTTTGCTTGACTTGTTGTTTTCCGCATTCGCGGGGCGAGTGGCAGTTGACGTTCGCTCCGGCTACCTGCTGAGACGCCGCGAGGTACGAGGTGGGAAGCAACCACGCATATGTGGAGTTGGTTGTACGCAGTCTGCCGATTCAGGATGGAGGATATGTGTTGGCTGCCTGCCTGTATGCTCTCCTGATTTTGCTCTCCGTGCCTTGCGACCGCCTAGCTTGGGTTGCTGCCTGGTGTATCCTACACGAGCCATACCGGATGTCCAGCAGAAGTCAAGCAGCCTTGTGTTTCTTTTAAAGAAAAGGAGAAAATGTACAATACTTATTGAAACCAATCTCGGTGGCCTCTTAAGTGTGGCCTTAGCCTTTACACTGTCTTTGGGGAGAGCTAATTGTTTTAATTTTAAATAGTTTGGGTTCCCCGTCCTTTATAATCATTTAGGGGTTTTATTTGAATTTTCTCTTTGGGGTTCCTTCCTTGTGCTTGGTTAAATGTTTACTTGTATAGCGGGAAGTGACTCCTTGTTAAAACTCGGAGAAGGTGTTTGATGTTATTGCCGCCTCCGACATACGTCTTTTCAATTAAGTGTTGTCATCCCTTCGAACGACCTTGTGTCACTCCTCGTTAATTAATGCTGGTTAATGTGTACTTAATTTTGAATTGGCCATTGGAATTAATATTTCGGAGCGTAGTATAGCACTAAGGCAACCTCATTGTATACCACCTTGTGCCCCGGTCTAGTACCTTAATTTTCAGTGGCACGAGTTAGCTCCACTAACAGTTTTACTGATGTGCTTCCTCCAAAATCTTGTCTTGTATACGTTTGCCCCATGTGTGTCTGGGAAAACAGAGATGAGCCATAGTGTGACTTCAGTGCTCATCAGTTAATGGAATCTTCATTTTGGCTTGGCTTCCACTGAAGAGTTTGAGTGGAGCGTAGTAGGTTTGATTTGTTATTCTTTTAATTACTGTAAGTTTGTTAATTTAATGAGGAGCAAGACATTTAAAGACTGTTGGTATTAACGCCGCTAGTTGCTGGGTGTTGTTAATTCGTTCCAAATGGCCTACTACTTATTCAGTGGCAAGGCTGTTGATTAGTTGGTTACTGTGAGTACAAATTCACGCTACTTATTTGTTGCCGAAATTGTTAAAGTGTCTGTGTCGTGATTCAATCACTAGCTACGTGTTTGAGCTGAATTGATATAAACCTTACATTGCTTCCTTAAAATTTGTTGCCAGCAGAAACCCTTACGAGAACTAAGTTTTGTCACTGCTTATGTTAACTTTTACTGGGAGTAATATTTCACGTAGTTAAATTTTGTCTTATAATGTGTATTTCTCTGATATAATAAACGAGTGATAAAAGAAAAAAGCAAAGGGGCCTGGTCCTTCCTTTTGTGTCCGGTTTGTAACACGTATCAACGAGATTATCGTGATCTTAATAGAGCGTAAAACTATAACAAACCCTTGCAACAGCTGTGCTTTGCAGTGGGTACGAAATCTTTATAATGTAAGATATTTTATTTTTAGTTGTTACCCAGTGTATTGTCCAAATGACTAATACACTGAAAAAAATTCTGTCACGCCATGTAGCACTGGTCCAATATTGACGAAACTTCTTGAAGGTGTCCACCAATGACGTGTTGATGATTAAGGGAGGTGGACCAGGGAAGAATTAGTTTCCGAGACAATTCTTTTATTGGCTTATAATATCCCTTAGAGAGTCCATTTTTAAGATTCTTTCGCAAAAATTGTGCCATAAGTGCCAGAACATGCTAAAGCCTCGATTTACTGCATGTGCTCGAGTGCTACCGGTGTAATACTATAATAGTTAACAACGGAATGGATTTCCTGTTAGTTTCGGATAGTATCACAGAATGTATTATTATCAACTAAAGTACTTTTCTCAACAATATTTCTCTTCGTAATACCATTTGTTTGAGATAAACACTATGAAAGCACGTGCCTCTCTCGCGTCTCCTTAACTTGCCAATTTGCTTGATATTTATACGAAGTAAATGGCTCTTGCTTGAAGACGACAAACAAACATATTTCTACGGATAGAAGAGGTCCGAAAAGTAATGCCAGTCGTGGAAAAGTGTTGCGATTGTTAAGCGGAAACCAGTTAATAGATGTAATTCGTCAAATCGATAGTGTTTTGACATTGCCGAAAAAAAGAACAACTGTACAGTTGTCAATTAAAGGTTTGTTCAATTTCAGTATTGAATAATACAAGTTGAAACTTTAAATGCTTGTTTTTTTTTTCAGAACGAAGGTTTTCAAGTTGACGGGAGCTATAATTCAAGGCATATACATGCAGTAACATTATACGTTATTTCTAACTTATGAGTCGGCGTTTTCCTGTTTTAGTACGTAGGATTTTTGCGAAATACCTTAATTTACATTTTTGGTGCACGTTTTTATAACGATTTCTTGTCAAAAAAATCAACTTTTACTTCAGATGCCGCCATTTTTTTTCAAAAACTTTCTTTTCCAACTCTCTAGGTACTACGTTACGTAATATCATCAGTTTCAAACCAATTTTTGAAATTTTCTTGTTAGTTGAAATTGTCGCATTCAGAGCTCCCGCCAACCGTCCTCGCACTCCGAGAAGCCTTTTGTTGATGTCGTGTAGTGCCGTCTGGGTGCAAGTTTCTCACTTAAAGAAATACAAAATACAATCTGAAGTGTGCACATTAAAGGTTTAAAGTCAGTTTTGTAATTAATTATTTTGTTGAGGAAAAACTCATGAACATCGGTTCCAAAATAGTGCATGAACCTCGTTTATGCCCTTATACGTTCATTTAATTCGGAAATGATGTAAATCATCGTCTGCATCAGGAATATGTAGTTCACGGCACTGTCGAATTATCGCCCCAGCTGGTAATGGGCAGCAGTGCTGGTCACGTGTTCCATGCCTTGTCGGTGGGTCTGAGAGTCTGCTAGTTTGAGACACGCAATGCCACGCCATGACTGGAGCGATGGTGTGTGACAACAGCGAGTGATTCGGCACTGAGTGAAGGAAGTGACATCAGCCTGCGAGTTGCATCAGAGGCCGTGGACAGCAGCTGACAACATTTAGCATATGGCGCCAGGCGATGCATGGCGCGCCGATTGGTCTTTTTTCTGACACAGTGGAACTGACTCAACAAATGGTTGGTGCTAGTGACCCCATGTATCTTGCGGACAGGGTGTCTACTGTCTTCGTCAGGACGTGGAGCCTCAGTGGAAAGGAAGTAGTATCAGTCGAGACGAGGGCACTATAGCGATGAGCGTATTAAATTAGAATCTGTATTTTAGTCTTTATTGAGTTAAGTAAAAATTTTATCTATCCTTAGTGATGAAGTATACTGATTTGATGTCTTCATTTATTGTGGCTAAGGTCAGCAGTGGGTAACCGTGGCAAGTGTGTTCTGTTATTTATTTTATGTTCTCTTTTTATCTGTATCGTATTAGTTCACGATGTCGACTTCTGGAGGAACATATACTGGGGTATTGTATTTCGGGCTAAAATTTGATCATTGCTTGCTCTTGTTCGTCATCCTTTTGTCTTTGAATTATTGCTTCTAGTGTATTGTTTTGTGTACCACCCTACTGTAAAGTTGAAGGAATTAAATGTGACAAATAATTTTACTGTGTGCTCTCCTGCGTTAGGTACTATGTTTGACACTTTGGTAGTTACAGTATTTATTCCTTCATTTATGTCGTCTTGCGCATGCGCTCCAAGTTGTTAAATTTTATTAATAAGTAAATAAAAAATTGTCAGGGATTTACGCCCACACCACCCCCAGGCACTGTCTACTCATACCGTGTCAGGCGTGATTCATACGAGAGCTTACGTTTTCTTCACAATCGGGCGAGCATTCAGCCTCCCTTCGACAATTACCAAATCAGTGGTATCCAGCATCCACCCACAGCATTATTCCATGAGTTAAATAGTTATGAGTCTAGAGAATCGCTATTTCCCCTGACTTTCAGCGTCGGTCTCACTGTCACAAACATAAGGGACGCTCATTGATGAATATTACAGAACGCCACTCATTATACCATCAGAGTCTGGTTCAACACAGTGCTAGTCTCTGTAAATGGTATGGCGTAAACGGCAAACGACGCGTGGTAGCTCAAAATCTCAACCCAGCTTTCCCTTAATTCTTCGCGACGGTTCGTAGTGCCCTCTGCACAAATTTCAGCTATTATCACATCTGTTCTTCATTGCCAGCCGAGCAACCATCTCGAGCCATATACATTGTGCAAGGACCAACGCCTACTCTTCTTGTCGCAGTGTTGCTATGAATCCACCTAGACAGCACTTGGTCTGTAGTCTCTGCACTACTGCATACTGTGTGTGTCGTCTGCAGGTAAGATGCTTCTTGTCTCACTCCAGCGATTCGACTTTACCAAAGACCGAAAGATGGCGCTAATGTTGCACGTGCATGCCTGTTGCGCTCTCCACGTGAACAGATGTGGTACGGTACACACACACAATAGTCATCATATCTTCTTCTGTTAAGACGGGTTTATTTCTGTACTGAAAATAACTTACATATTAATGAAATTTTAATCAATGTATCATATGAGCACAGATATGCTTTAGTGCCAGTTAAGGTTTCCGTGGTGTAGCACCTAACACTTTTGTCAGTGTATATTTTCCACTCGCATTAATGTGACTACCACCTGTGTTCAACGGCAAAGTGCAATAAGCACTCACAGACAGCAGGCGGCAGCATTAGCAGTGGAGGGTATTTAAAACTGTTGGGGGACGCAGAAAACAGTACATTTGCTGTAATTCGGAAATGGAGAGATTAATCGGACCTCCAAAAGGGCATGATCACTGGCTTTCAGGCCAGGGGTGGAAGTTTGTAAACTCTTCGACCGCCGCTGTGGTTACAGTACACCGTACACGGCAAAATTCCGCTATCCAAAACAGGCACGGAGGCAACTGTGGCGCACCAGAGGCCGTGTGTGACAGTGGTGAACGAATGCTGTGAAGAAGTGTACAGGCGAACTGACGCGCAACCGTTGAGCAACTGTCCGCCCAGATGAACCAAGGGGCTACTAGCGGCGTTTCCTCAGCCAGCGTTCAATGAAAACTACTGCGTATGTGCCTCCGCAGCAGGCGCCAGGTTCATTCATCCATGATTAGTCTTGTTCATCAGCGACGAAGGCTGGAATTTTCACGCCAGTACAGCAAAGCGAAGTCTATTGAGTGGCGATAAGTGCCCTTTTCAGATGAATCACGTTTTATGCTCCACTGAACAGATGACTATTGTCTTGTACAGGGGACTGATGACCATAGATGTTAAGTCCCATAGTGCTCAGAGCCATTTTTTTGTCTTGTACAGTGTGAAGTGTCTGTTTCAGTTACATCTACGTCTACCTATCTACGTATATACTCCGCTAGCCACCAAACGGTATGTGGCGGAGAGCACTATTCGCGCCAAAGTCATATTTCCCGCCCATAGTTCCACTCACGGATCTTGCGAGGGAAAAACGACTGCCTGAACGCCTCAGTACGAGCTCTAATTTCCCTTATCTTTGTATGGTGATCATTGCGCGATATGAAAATTGGTGGTAATAATAAATGCTCTACATCCTCGGCGAAGATCGGATTTTGGAATTTAGTGAGCAGCCCCTTCCGTTTAGCCCGTCGTCTATCTGCAAGTGTGTCCTAACTCAAACTTTCTATGTGATTTGCAACGCTCTGGCGATGGCTAAATGTACCAGTCACGAATATTGTCGCTCTTCTTTGGACCTTCTCAATCTCTTGAATCAGACCCAACTGGTAAGGGTCCCATACAGACGAACAATACTCCAAGACTAAAGTATTCTAAGCAATTTCCTTTGTTGGAGGACTGCATCGCTTCAGGATTCTACTTGGTTCAAATGGCTCTGAGCACTATGCGACTTAACTTCTGAGGTCATCAATCGCCTAGAACTTAGAACTAATTGAACCTAACTAACCTAAGGACATCACACACATGCATGTCCGAGGCAGGATTCGAACCTGCGACCGTAGCGGTCACGCGGTTCCAGACTGAAGCGTCTAGAACCGCACGGCCACACCGGCCGGCAGGATTCTACTACTAAACCGCAATCTAGAGTTCGCCTTACCCGTTACTTGTGTAATCTCATCATTCCATTTGATATTGTTTCGAATAGTCACACTCAGGTACTTCATCGATGGTACAGCTTCCAGAGACTGGGCATTTATTTTGCACTCGTACATTCATGGCGATTTTCGCTTTGTTATACGCAGTAGGTTACACTTACTAGTATTGAGAGATAACTGCCAGTCATTATAATACGCATTTATTTTCTACAAATCCTCATTGTTTGTTCACAACTTTCGTGTGATACTACTTTCCTGTTGACTACAGCATCATCGGCAAACAGTCTAATGCCACTCTCAGTACCATCAACCAGATCGTTTATGCAAATCGTAAAAAGCAGTGGACCTATTAGGCTGCCCTGGGAGACACCTGATGTTACACTTGTTTCTGTTGAAGTCTCCCCATTTAGGACGACGTACTGCCCTCTGTCTGTTAGAAAACTTTCTATCCAACCGCATATGTCATCGGATAGACTGTAAGCGCAAACTTTATGGCCCGGAAAAGATTTCGTGGCATTGCCTGAGTGACCGCATCATTCCGGAAGCATAGTGGATGAACACCACTATCTATCAATCTTCGGGAGCTACATTCACCCCTGCATGCAGTTTGTTTTCCTTCTGAACGATGGCATCTACCAGCAGGACAATGCAAACGCATCACACAGCTTGCAGTCTAAGTGAGTGGTTCAACGAGCATCAGGATCAGTTTACTGTACTCCCTTCGATACCAGACTCCCCGTATTTAAATCCAATCGAGATTTTGTGGGATCACCTCGATCGAACTCTCCGCGCCATGGATCCTCAACCGAGAAGCCTAGCCTAGATGGCGACAGCAATGGAGTTGTGATGGCAGCACATCCCTATTGACACCTTCCCTAACTTCAATGAATCTCATTCTCAAAGCCTCGCAGTGGAACACACTGCAAAAGGTGATCGTTTAAGCTTTTAAAGGTGGTCACATTAACGTAACTGGACAATATATTATTAAGCAGTCAGTTCAACTATGATCAGTCTGCTAGCCCATACCTCTCTGCCTTTCGTTACGTCCACCTATCATGCATTTAGAGTCAGACAAAAGGTCAAGGGCGGAATTTCTGTCCAGTACATTTACATCACTACAGCTTGCGTGGAGTGCTGAAAGTAACTGATACGGGTGTGACATATCCGTTACCGCGCCAAGAAAGCGGTAGTAGTAGTACTCACCCTGGATATCATGGACAGCTACTAGCCATCCAACAGTTAGTTCACAACCGAATAGAACTACCAACCGGCCACCCATACGGACTGCATTCCCAAACTGTTCTCCACACTTGCAAAACCTTGATCAGACCCGCGATCTTCTATGCCAAGGTACCATTGTGATGCCGGACCCTCAAGGAGTAGTAATAGAACTTTATTAGTTCTTAAACTCAACAACATGAACGTTGTTTTGTACTATCACGAAATAGTGGAGAGGGTGTTGTGGATATGTTACTGAAGTTGGGCTGGCAGTAATTAAAACAGTCATTTTTACAATAGCACATTGTCTGAATTTTATAGCATCTGCATAGTTCGGTGCAATGTTCCTTTGCACATGGATGCATTCTGAGGAACAGACACTGCTCACGATTGACAGCCGTATTCAATTCACAAACTGCAAATACTATTGTACACAAGCTCTACGATTTGCCAGTAACATATGAAAATTTGGGTCGAACTTGTCTCGAACCCGGATCTCACACTTTCGGCAAACAGTCGCCCTAACCGTTTTGGCTATCTGAGCATACTCACGACCATATCCAAATATCTATATGTCCTAGGTCTACATCCCATTGTATTCACACACACAGGGAGAGACGTCATTTGTGCTCATCAGATTGCCTTACTTCGGCATGAAATACAGTATGGTATTGTCTGTATTTTACAGTGTTTGTATATATATCTTACAATGTCTGTGTGGTTCGATGCAATGCTATATAAATATCCAACTCCTCCGCTCCCTCTAACCATATCTTCCTCTTCCTCCCCTTTGTCCTACCCATCCACTGTCCATTTTCACCTCCTTTTACACCTGCTCACTCTCTCTCTCTGTCCAACTCATTGTGTCTCTATCGCTCTGGCCAGTCCCTCCTTCCCAACACACCCAACACATCATCCACACATTATCCATCTGTTGCCTCCCCCCCACCCCCCCGCCCCCATTTATCTGCTCAGCTATACCCATCCACCCAACTGTCCTCTGCAAGACATGTCGATACTACCCACACTACACAACTTTTATCTCAGTCCTTAAAGAGCTCCTGCTCTCTGTGACCCTCCTCAACTGCCTCTCTCTCCGCATACATCGCCTTCTGCTGCCCCTTAACTTAACAAACAAAACCCGTTTAATGGTCTTCAGTGTAATCACTATTAGCTTCAACACACTTCTGAAATAGGTTGTAAAGCTGTTGGAGAGTGTCAGCAATGTTTCTTGAGAAGTCACTCAAAGAACCGTGGTCACATGTTGTTGAGTGTCTGCATCATTACAGATGAAACATCGCGATCCAGAGACCACGCGATAGTCAACGGTATTGTGTTGTTCGTCGTATCCGCCTCCAAAACAAAGTAGAGCGCAAAATTTAAGAATGAGACGAAGTTGATTGCCTTTTTTGACAAAAGCTGCTTAATCCATCATGAATTTCCATGCGACAGATGAACCTTGTATTTTCACGGTATTTAAGTTCCCCCATCATCTTCATTTTCAGACAGGACGTGTAATAATGACATGGTAATTAATGTAAATTGTGGTTGTTGTTGTGGTCTTCAGACCTGAGACTGGTTTGATGCAGCTCTCCATGCTACTCTATCCTGTGCAAGCTTCTTCATCTCCCAGTACATACTGCAACCTATGTCCTTCTGAATCTGCTTAGTGTATTCATCTCTTGGCCTCCCTCTATGATTTTTACCCTCCACAGTGCCCTCCAATGCTAAATTTGTGATCCCTTGATGCCTCAGAACATGTCCTACCAACCGGTCCCATCTTCTTGTCAAGTTGTGCCACAAACTTCTCTTCTCCCCAATTCTATTCAATACTTCCTCATTAGTTATGTGATCTACCCATCTAATCTTCAGTATTCTTCTGTAGCACCACATTTCGAAAGCTTCGATTCTCTTCTTGTCCAAACTATATACCGTCCATGTTTCACTTCTATACATGGCTACACTCCATTCAAATACTTTCAGAATCGACTTCCTGACACAAATCTATACTCGATAACAAATTCCTCTTCTTCAGAAACGCTTTTCTGGCCATTACCTGTCTACATTTTATATCCTCTCTACTTCGACCATTATCAGTTATTTTGCTCCCCAAATAGCAAAACTCCTTTGCTACTTTTAAGTGTTTCATTTCCTAATCTAATTCTCTGAGCATCACCTGACTTAATTCGACTACATTCCATTATCCTCGTTTTGCTTTTGTTGATGTTCATATTATATCCTCCTTTCAAGACACTGCCCATTCCATTCAACTGCTCTTCCAAGTCCTTTGCTGTCTCTGACAGAATTACAATGTCATCGGCGAACCGCAAAATTTTATTTCTCCTTCCCAGGATTTTAATTCCTACTCCGAATTTTTCTTTTGTTTCCTTCACTGCTTGCTCAATATACAGATTGAATAACGTCGGGGAGAGGCTACAACCCTGTCTCACTCCCATCCCAACCACTGCTACCCCATTCATGTCCCTCGACTGTTATAACTGCCATCTGCTTTCTGTACAAATTGTAAATAGCCTTTCGCTCCCTATATTTTACCCCTGCCACCTTCAGAATTTGGAAGAGAGTATTCCAGTCAACATTGTCAAAAGCTTTCTCTAAGTCTACAAATGCTAGAAACGTAGGTTTGGCTTTCCTTAATCTTTCTTCTAAGATAAGTCGTAAGGTCAGTATTGCCTCACTTGTTCCAATATTTTTAAGGAATCCAAAGCTGTGGCTTATTAAACTGATTGTTCGGTAATTTTCATATCTGACAACACCTGATTTCTTCGGGAGTGGAATTATTATATTCTTCTTGAAGTCTGAGGCTATTTCGCCTGTCTCATACATCTTGCTCACCAGATGGTAGAGTGTTGTCAGGACTGGCTCTCCCAAGGCCGTCAGTAGTTCTAATGGAATGTTGTCTACTCCCGAGGCCTTGTTTCGACTCAGGTCTTTCAGTGCTGTGTCAAACTCTTCACGCAGTATTGTATCTCCCATTTCGTCTTCACCTGCATTCTCTTCCATTTCTAGAATATTGTCCTCAAGAACGTCGCCCTTGTATTGACCCTCTATATACTCCTTCCACCTTTCTGCTTTCCCTTCTTTGCTTAGAACAGGGTTTCCATCTGAGCTCTTTATATTCATACAAGTGGTTCTCTTTTCTCCAAAGGTCTCTTTAGTTTTCCTGTAGGCAGTATCTATCTGAACCCTAGTGAGATAAGCCTCTACGTCCTTACATTTGTCCTCTAGCCATGCCTGCTTAGCCATTTTGCACTCCCTGTCGATCTCATTTTTGAGACGTTTGTATTCCTTTTTGTCTGCTTCATTTAGTGCATTTTTATATTTTCTCATTTCATCAATTAAATTAAATATTTCTTCTGTTACCCAAGGATTTCTACTAGCCCTCGTCCTTTTACCTACTTGATCCTCTGCTGCCTTCACTACTTCATCTCTCAGAGCTACCCATTCTTCTTCTACTGTATTTCTATCCCCCATTTGTGACAATTGTTCCCTTATGCTCTCCCTGAAACTCTGTACAACCTCTGGTTTAATCGGTTTGTGCAGAGCCCATCTCCTTAAATTCCCACCTTTTTGCAGTTTCTTCAGTTTTAATCTACAGCTCATAACCAATAGATTGTGGTCAGAGTCCACATCTGCCCCTGGAAATGTCTTACAATTTAATACCTGGTTCCTAAATCTCTGTCTTACCATTATACAGGGTGAGTTACCTAACATTACCGTAATTGAAAACAGAAACCACGTGTGTACGTTTAACTCACCCCTCATGGTAATGTACATGTGCGTCAGTGAAAAAGACCAATAAAAAGGAGTTAGCATGTGGACGTAACGTGCTGTTCCAGTCTCTTCGGTACCTAAGGTCCATCACCGTTCCCTTTGGATCCCCACGTAATTCGATGCTCTCCGATATACACGATCGAACAGCGGAGGCGTGGTACTCAAGCGTCAACTTTAGCTTACAATATCTCCGGATATAATTAACATTTTACAATGCAAACGGCACTGATTACGTATTTGTTTATGTTTTCAGATGTGCTAGCAAAACTAACGGAGTTCCATTTTAAAAAACGTAGGTTTGTGTTAAAAAACATACTTCCGTGCCTTTTTTTATGGTTTGTATTAACCAATTACACTAGCCCCTCTCCTCGCGTTCGATCTGTGGAATCGATTCGTCAGTATTTGATGTGGTTTACGAAATATATCCAGCGGTAACGTTAGGTGACTCATCCTGTATAATCTATCTGATACCTTCTAGTATTTATGATTGTTGAACCAAGCGCTAGCTATGATTAATTTATGCTCTATGCAAAATTCTACCAGACGGCTTCCTCTTTCATTTCTTAGCCCCAATCCATATTCACTTACTATGTTTCCTTCTCTCCCTTTTCCTGCGTCTATATCTGTTTCTCCCTGGGTCGACTTCAACGGCGTAAGGGGTCGCTTGTGGCGAGGAGGCGCGGACCGCGGTTTTGGGCGAGCTTTTAAGCAACGCGCAAGCGCTAAGCTGGGCCTCGCTTGTGGGAGGAGGACAAGAGGAGAAGGCCGGTGCTCAGAGTTAGAGACCGGCTGTTTCAGGTTTGCCACGGTCTACAAGATACACAAAGGAGAGAGAGAAGCAGAATGTTACTGCGTTAACTGGCCGTGGTGTTGGATGTGCAAACCGCACGGCTCTGAAAGCTAAAGTTTCGATCTCAGCGCGACGCATTGTTTTGAACGCTAAAGTCAAGTTAAGTTTCTTCATGTCTTCTGAATTCTTAAATTCACTTGGTGAATATTACGCCGGGTTCCAATGGCGAACGGCTGGCCGTCATATTGAACCTCTGATTAAAGTTCGATCTTGCAAGTTGGTCTCGGCGAAGACTTATGTTCCAGCGTGCGCTCCGTCACCATTAACCGCGTTGTCTTTGCTGTCGAACTGTTGATTTGATCGTCACTATTTAAATTTCTTTATTTATTTTCATTTTTTTTAAATCGTTACTGTCAGTTGCAGCCATTTGCTCGAGTGGGCGGGGCAGTGGTGTTAATCATTGCGTAATTAAATTTTTTATTATGTGTGCGGTAATGAAGCGCCTCTCTGTTCCAGAAGCCCTCTAGTATTTATGAAGCATTTAATTAATTTGGCACGCGCCATGACTTGCTGCTAGACGACACAAGTAGTTGTCGAAAGCTGTGCTTCGACCAGATGTGACAGAGCAGACGCCAGTTTAGTGAAAATGTGCCCCCGAATGGTTATTTGTACAACTGGGATCAAGCGCTATGATGGATGTCCAGTCAGTAAACGATTGTATTTATAAATATTGTTATTCTTGTGGATACGTCATTTTTCAAATTAATACTTTTCAAGCCAAGCTATGGATCACTAATTCGTCAACTGGCAAAGTTCATCCATTAGCACAATGGTAAAATTTGGCTGAGTGCCGCATATTATTGGCTAACGTTTGTAGTGAGGGGCGAGTTTATTTAAAAAATTGGTGTTTTGATTACAAGTACTGAATGCTGCTTGAGGTGCTGGTTAAATTATCGAACTTTTACTTAATGTAGCTAAGAACTTTCTGATTGTGTACCTGATTTGTTCAGTTTATTTTGAATACATTTTGCTAGTTGTTTAAATTCTTAACTGCTATGGGCTTCAGTCTAGTGGCCTTCCTAACATTCAAAATGCCGAATCAAAAAACCGTCAGCCGTCTAAATTTCCAGTTGATATTTTACTAAGTAACCAGTTTCAGCGCTACATTGCGCCATCTTCAGACATCCTGACCGATACGTAGAGAGAATCCCACCTCTGGCCCAATCAAACTAGGGTTCAGCATTTAGTGATTGGTGCCACTTTGACTGGATCAGAGGTCCGATTCATGCTACAAGTCGATTAGTTGGTCTGAAGGTGGTGTAATGAAGCGCTGAAACTGGTTACTCAAAAAAATAGAAACTGGACACTTAGACTGCCGCATGCGTTTTGATTCGACATTTTATACTGAATAACCGAAGTCCCGCTGCCACCTGTATAAAGATGGACTTAGAGTAACTTCTTAATACCTGCATTAAAAGTTGTGCACAACTACTCATTTATTGCTTGAGTGCCATAAGCCGGTAACGCTGTTGGGGTGTGTGTTTTGAGCGTCCAATGCGAAAGCCGTTTCCGTACCAATCTTGCAAAGGAATACTTTAGCATTTTGTGTTTAACAGTGGCTCAAACATCTCTTTGATTAACCGGTGGTATCCCATTTCAGTAAATAGATAATGATACAAGTTTTGTGACTTGACATAGGAATTTATAATAAAAATATTTTAATTCAGGGATGGTGCGTCATATTGAACTTGAGGAATAGAAGTGGAAAATAAGATATTATAGTTCCGTGGAAAATGAGGTTTAGGAACCTTCTACGGTGTGTCGTGAACTGCAAGAGTCTTTCATTTGTAATGTGACAGTTGTCTTATTCTACATCCTTACGTTCTTCGGGAATTGTTTAATCTTTTAATATTGTACTGAATCTACAACTAGTTAAGGATTTTAAGTGGCGCATAAAAGTATCCGTTACAAGAAAATATAAAAATGTTAATTTTGAATTTTGATGAAGTGCTTACTAGTTTCGACGTGGGGTTCTGTTGTATGGTTACGAAGTTTGCTGTTCTGATTTGGACTTTAGCTGAATTATATACATTCTTGAAATAGGACTAAGAGCATTTTACGCTACTGACAGTTCATTTACTCGGTGAAGTGAAATTACTCTTTGCCTTTGGATAATTTTTCGTGTAATATCACAGTTACGAAGTTTTCCCCTCGACTTCTGATGTCAGTGAGACAATTCAGGGTTTACTAAGGATCAGCAGAACCGTATTAATTACGGAAATATCTACTGAAATCCTATTTTGTGTGGCTTCTGTCTGTGTTGGTGACTACACCTCAATGCACACAGGTGTGCTCGAGACAGTCGGTTGGTCGAATACCTGCACCCGAAGAATATAAGCGTGTAGGATAAGAGAACCGCCACAGTGAGAGGTGGTAAATAACGAGTGTAGTCGGCGACAGGTGGCGACGCGGATGGAGGGCGGACGCGGGCTAAACAGCGCCGTGTGTTTCGGCGGCGCGGGTGGTGAAGCGAAGGTCCGAGCGCCGCAACAGCAAAGTTGACGAGCCGAAAGCGGTCCAGGGACGCCGTCGCTAAGCCGGCGAGAACAGCTGTGATTGCATGGTGACTCCCGGTGGGTTGTCGAACCTTAAACAGACTGGCACCTAACCAAGCATACTGGGGCTATCTTAAACCACAACAGGTCCAGTCACTGGCCACCATCGCGGACGTCACAGGCGGGAGATGCCGTTGCGGGCAGCTGTGGTCAGCAGAAGCGTAAGGAGCATCGTGTCGCGCCGAGGGACGACGGCGAACAGGCACCGAGGAGCTGGTGGCAGTTCGGTCCTCTGTGAGCCCGTCAGCAGCCCCAGAAACCAAGCCGGCAGCTGTCATCACCATCGACACGGCACGCTGTACAGCTTTCTACGTTGACATATTCCTTGGCAATAAAGTAGGTCACCATGGACAAAGACATAGAGTATGGAACCGCACCGAGGTAAGAAATGAGCTTTACAGGGAAGGGCTAAGCGATGAATGTGCCGGAGATCTTGAAATTGCGAAGACTTTATTCAAGACTTGTGGATACTAAACGGTCCGGTAATGACCAAAGAATTATACAGGATTGGTAGTGATCCCATTCTTTGGGAGACTCTACTGGAAGGTACTAACAAATCTGGTAGAAAAAGAAACAAGTCTCAAGCGACAAGAAGAGCAAGCAAGCCTCTAATGGGCATCTTCTATATATACACAGGGTGGTCCATTTCTAGTGACTGGGACAAACATTTCACGAAATAAGCGTCAAACGAAAAAACTACAAAGAACAAAACTCGTCTAGCTTGAAGGGGGAAACCAGATGGCGCTATGGTTGGCCCGCTAGATGGCATTGCCATAGGTCAAACGGATATCAACTGCGTTTTCTAAATAGGAACCCCCATTTTTTATTACATATTCCCTTACTACGTAAAAAAATATGAATGTTTTAGTTGGACCACTTTTTTCGCTTTGTGATAGATGGCGCTGTAATTATCACAAACGTGGTATCACGTAACATTCCGCCAGTGCGGACGGTATTTGCTTCGTGATACATTACCCGTGTTTAAATGGACCGTTTACCAATTGTGGAAAAGGTCAATATCGTGTTAATGTATGGCTATTGTGATCAAAATGCCCAACGGGTGAGTGCTATGTATGCTGCTCGGTATCCTGGACGACATCATCCAAGTGTCCGGACCGTTCGCCGGATAGTTACGCTATTTAAGGAAACAGGAAGTCTTCAGCCACATGTGAAACGTCAACCACGACCTGCAACAAATGACGATGCCCAAGTAGGTGTTTTAGCTGCTGTCGCGGCTAATCCGGACATCAGTAGCAGACAAATTACGCGAGAACCGCGAATCTCCAATACGTCGGTGTAGAGAATACTACATCAACATCGATTGGACCCGTACCATACTTCTATGCACCACGAATTGCATGGCGACGACTTTGATCGTCGTGTACGGTTCTGCCACTGGACACAAGATAAATTACGGGACGATGACAGAAATTTTTTGCACGCGTTCTATTTAGCGACGAAGCGTCATTCACCAACAGCGCTAACGTAAACCGGCATAATATGCACTATTGGCCAACGGAAAATCCACGATGGCTGCGACAAGTGGAACGTCAGCGACCTTGGCGGGTTAATGTATGGTGCGGCATCATGGGAGGAAGGATAATTGGCCCCCATTTTATCGATGGCAATCTAAATGGTGCAATGTATGCTGGTTTCCTACATAATGTTCTACCGATGTTACTACAAGATGTTTCACTGCATGACAGAATGGCAATGTACTTCCAACATGATGGATGTCTGGCACATAGCTCGCGTGCGGTTGAAGCGGTATTGAATAGCATATTTCATGACAGGTGGACTGGTCGTCGAAGCACCATACCATGGCCCGCACGTTTACCAGATCTGACGTCCCTGGATTTCTTTCTGTGGGGAATGTTGAAGGATATTTGCTATCGTGCTCCACCGACAACGCCTGACAACATGCGTACGCGCATTGTTAATGCATGTGCGAACATTACGGAAGGCGAACTACTGGCTGCTGAGAGGAATGTCGTTACACATATTGCCAAATGCATTGAGGTTGACGGACATCATTTTGAGCATTCATTGCATTAATGTGGCATTTACAGGTAATCACGCTGTAACAGTATGCGTTGACAAAGGTACATGTATCACATTGGAACAACCGAAATAATATTTTCAAACGTACCTACGTTCTGTATTTTAATTTAAAAAACCTATCTGTTACCAACTGTTCGTCTAAAATTGTGAGCCATATGTATGTGACTGTTACAGCGCCATCTATCACAAAGCGACAAAAGGGGTCCAACTAAAACATTCATATTTCTTTACGTACTACACGAATATGTAATAAAAATGGGGGTTCCTATTTTAAAAAATGCAGTTGATATCCGTTTGACCTATGGCAGCGCCATCTAGCGGGCCAATTGTAGCCCCATCTGGTTTCCCGTTTCAAGCTAGACACGTTTCGTTCTTTGTAGGTTTTCCGTTTGACGCTTATTTCGTGAGATATTTGGCCCGGTCACGATCAATGGACCACCCAATATATAAATACTATGTGAATAACACAATGCTTGGACTGGAGACATAGAGAAGGTGCACGGTAATGTGGGAAAAGATTAAAGAAATACATTTGGTTCAATGACTGATAAAGGCTGCTATCAAATTATATCAAAATAAAACAGCGAGAGTAAGGACTGGGAATAGTCGGACTGTAGAATTGGAGGTGACTAACAGTCTGCGGCAGGGATGTGAGCTGCAACAGATCCTCTCTAAGCTGTATCTACGAGTACTCCTACAGATTTGACATGGAAGATGCCAGGTTAAAGGACTGGAGTAAGAGAACAGCAAAATATTTAGCACGTACTGTGCAAATGACCGGATTATACAAGATGAAGATGAAGTTGATCTAAGACTTATGGTAATAAAAGGTAAAAAGTAACGTAATTAAAGTGGGCTGAAGCTGATTATGAAGAAGTGTGAGTACCTGGCCATTGGAGCGAAACAGTAAATAATTTGGAGGTAGATAGAAAAGTGATTGTAGATACGGGAAGCCAAAATACCTTAGGGGTGTTATTTAACAAATAGCGCACAAGTAATAATGAAATCACAAGCAATAAAATACGTGCTCTAACAGAGGCAATGAACTGTGATCTCTGGAACAAATAGATAAGGACAACAATGAAGAAGTAGTAGTGTAGCTTTGTATGGAGCAAAAGCCTGGGACGTAAGCATAAAATAAATGAACTGGTTGCCACTGCAATAGGTTACTTAATATTGCTGTACTACAGTGGATACAATAAGAAATGACATAATCCGACAATGGACATAAGTGGGCAGGGACGTTTCTGACTACATCCAACAAAAACGGTTAACATGAATGCCCATGAATGAAGACAAAACACCATATAGGATACGACGATGGATACCATCCTAGTGGAAGAAAAGGGGTCGCCGAAGGCAGAACTGACAAAATGATGTGAAGAAGCCAATGTAAACGAGGAAAATGATCGTTGAGGAATGTCAGGACAGAAGAAGGAGACCGAGAGCGAAGAAGCGGTGGTGGCCTTAGATAATCCGCAAGAATAGGAGAGGTTTACGAGGGCAGAAGTAGATTATAAATGGTAGTTAATGTAACGTCATATGGTGACAGTTGTGAGACCCCAGGGGAGACTGTGGAGAGCAGAAGTGGAGTAGAGTTAACGAGTGAGGATTCAGTTGGCTCCAGAAATGAAGTATCGGCAATCAATAAGTCAAGTGAGTCATATGAAGGGGCTACGAGTATGCCCTGAGGAGTCCACACAGTTAGCTGTGCAGTCTAACGAACAACTTTCCGGGCAGTAAGGCGTGCCGGTTCCCGGCACGATTTCGCCCGGCGGATTAGTATCGAGGTCCGTTATGCCGGCCAGTCTGTGGATGGTATTTAGGGGGGTTTTCCATCTGCCTCGGCGAATGCCGGCTGGTTCCCCTAATTCTACCCCAGTTACACTATGTCGGCGATTGCTGCGCAAACACTTTCTCCACGTACACGTACACCATAATTACTCTACCACGCAAACATTGGGGTCGCACTCGTCTGGTGTGAGACGTTCCCGGGGTGGTCCACTGGGGGCCAAACCGCACAATAACCCTGGGTTCGTTGTGGGGCGACGGTGGGGTGAGTGGAATGCTGTAGCCTATTTTGGGGTTGTGAACCACTCAGGGCTACTGCGGGGACGGAGCCTCTGCGTCGTTTCTAGGTCCCCAGTTCCATACAATATAATACAATGCCCTGAGAAATATGTCCACAGGATCAGAAAGTAAGCTAAAATGTAAGTTAAACTGAAACCATGTGGAAATGAGATGTCATCCAAACTCGAATCTAGTATCAATGCACAAGGCTCAAAGTTAGAGTCTACGATTATGACCTGAACCTTCATAATAAGGATTTAATAAGTAAACTGGAATATAATATTTGTAAATTAGAAGATCAAAAACGAAGTAATTTTAAAACCTGACGCAACGATCGAGATTCGGGAAATTGAAGAAGAGGTCATGATCGAATTAAATTCGGTACAACCTATGACTGAAGCAAATCAATCAGAAGTATTCAGTAGATGTCACGAGGAACTGACCGAACTTTTTTAGAAGAAAAAGTAAAGAAAAGTTAATAGATTATAATTTTATCAATGCAGTGGAAGTCCCGTAGTTCGATCTGTAATAACTAAACAGAAACGGATATTTTACAACCTTGGATAAATTTAAGCTAACTTTGATAAAAAAAAATTATTTATCCAAGTGGGTATACGAAGATACATGGCAGTGAAAAATTTAAGTCATGAGAAGTTTGCCATTAACACGAGGGTGAAATTGTAAGTACTGACTTTTGTGAATGTAGAGGAAGGTTATGTTGATATGGAGACCCTATTGTGTGTTCAGGTGTCAAGTTTTGTGGTAGTAAGCATGTGAGCCACAAAGATTATGTGAGAGGTAGCTTAAATAATGATCAAAGGGCGTATAATTTAGTAGCCCTATTGTTGTCTGTTAAGGGAATAAAGTTTGGTTTTGGAGGAATAAATATGATAACACTCAATAGTGTTCAAATGGTTCAAATGGCTCTGAGCACTATGGGACTCAACTTCTGAGGTCATTAGTCCCCTAGAACTTAGAACTAGCTAAACCTAACTAACCTAAGGACATCATAAACATCCATGCCCGAGGCAGTATTCGAACCTGCGACCGTAGCGGTCTTGCGGTTCCAGACTGCAGCGCCTTTAACCGCACGGCCACTTCGGCTGGCCTCAATAGTGTCAGTGAGAATTGGTTAGTAGGGTGAGTTGAGTCTTTATTTGTACTTGTCTTGAAAGTGAGATTTAATTTTCAATGTCAGTTGACTCTTTAATTATATCAATACTGTCGTCAGACTTGATTATCAAAGTGAGATAAATGTTTATTTCTTTTTATTTAGAATAAAGTTAGTGTGTAGTAAATGTAATAATATCAACGACGTGTATATGAGGTAATGTAGAAGTACATCGTCAGCGATTCAGCGAGGTTTACCCCGTCTGAAGAATACTTGTAAAAGTATTTCGGCTTACAGTCTGAAAAAAGTCACTACTTGTGGGAGGGCCCACTAAGTTCAATCGTCCTTAGTTGGGAATAATTTAGTAACTAATTAAGATGAAAAAGAATTGCTGGTGACAACCACGTGCTGCGACGACTTAAGAGACTAAGTTACTAATGAATAAAAGGTGGTGTTACAAATAAACTTATCTCGCTGGTGTGCATAAACTTGTCATGCTATTTATACTTAATTATAATCTAATTGAGCAAGACTACGTTCTCACGTTATGTATGAATTGCTGTTGATTCAAAGTAAGGAATGTGGTGGAATGATTTTTGAAAGTGACTAATTCCAATAAACGCAAGATAACCACTGACTGTTGGGATCTTGAACATGCAATGTTACAAATATCTATAGCAACCAATGAATGCGTGTCACCTCGCTGAACGCTTTTTATTGACTGGAGATGTGTGAACTGGGCAATATGTATGTTCCTGTTCGAGGCTAATGGATCGAGGTATGGAAAAGAAGTAGTTAAAAGGCTAGGATAAAACATTTAATACTAGGAGTGGAAAAATGAGGGGGCTTACTACTTTACTCTGCTATTCAGAGATGATTGACTACTTCGTGTGGATACGTTACGGTGGACACTATTCTTACATGTGGATTTGAAAACTGAAGAAATATGCACTAAATGTCATTTATGGGAATAGTTGTGAAGTAAAGAAGTTTTTTCGTGTTGGAGAAGTAAATGTTAAGTGACATGCTGATGTTTGATGTTGTTCGGTTTGTGGTGTGTTCAACTGCGCGGTCATCAGCCCCGTACAAAGTCCCAATTTTTTTCAAAGTCCAATGTATTACACAGTCCAATGTAGCCACGGTCACGAATGATGAAGATGATGATGAAATGATGACAACACCAACATCCAGTTCCAGAACAGAGTGATGCAGAAGCCGCAACGCTAGCCACAGGACCACGAGCTGCGGACTAAGTGACATGATGTTATTATATTTATGTACTGGTTAAGCCTCATTGGGAAGTGTGTCCTGACAAAAAAGAGATTATGGATGTAAATGTAAAGAAGATTGTGGGGCAAAAACCGAAAATGATCTGCCTCTGTTGCAGAGACTAGGCTGTCACCCTGAGTTAAACCTCGTCTAGGCGTCAAGGGATGTAAGGGATCGACTATTGTGACTGCGATAATTTACTCTGTAAGCCAACTCCACGACCTTCTCGCCTGGTGGTGATGTCTGATAAAAATCCAGCTGACGGTGCAACCACAGTCCAACATGGAGGGGAGCTGGGGAATTGTACGGTTAATCCTTGTGAAAAACATAATGAAGAAAGCACGACATCCATCATTGGACACCGCTTTCAGGCTTGCGACCGCTAACTGCCGACCAACAGCAGACAGCCGGGCGAGAATGTAGCAGGCATCAAAGAGGTCGTAATCACGACAGCCGAAGAATGAACTTATATTAAAAAATAGAAAGGAGTCCTGTAATTTGTATGATTTTATCTGGCATTATTCTTTACAGTGCCAAGTCAGGGCCGGCCTCTGTGCTCGAGCGGTTCTAGGCACTTCAGTCCGGCGTCGCGCGGCTGCTACGGGTGCAGGTTCGAGTCCTGCCTCGGGCACGGATGTGTGTGATGTCCTTAGGTTAGTTACGTTTAAGTAGTTCTGAGTCTAAGGGGCTGATGACCTGAGATGTTAAGCCTCATAGTGCTTAGAGCCATTTGAACCATTAGAGCCAAGCCAGGTTGTGTATTTATTCTTGAATACTGTATTGATAACTAGTTAGGGATTTTAACTGGCGTATTAATGTATTCTTTATAAGAACATATAACGATGTTGATTTTGAATTTTGATGGAAATGTGATCTATTTCTGTTGAATGGTTACGAAGTATCCTGCTGTGATCTTGAGCTGAACTTACTTAGAAACAATCTTGAATCAGGATTGTGAGCAGTTTACGGAATGGTAGTATACTGGCTCGATAGCAGTGAAATTACTCTTTGATTGGTCAGAGTTCAGTGAAACAAGTCGGGGCTTTTTAACGATTAATAGAATGGTATTAATTACGGGGATGTCTATCAAAGCCCTATTTTGTATTACTTCTCCCTGAGGCTACATATCGAAGCACTCAAATTTCCTTATGCCAGTCGGTTGACCGAACACCTCCCCTAGAAATAAAAGCCTCTAAAACAGGAGAACCGCCTCAGGGGCTAAAGGTGACAGACATGTATAGAAGCCAAACAGCGGGAATCAGATGACAGCCGCCTCCGGAATATAACAGCTCCGCACCTGAGGCTAGTGACCCACCTCGTCTGAATACAGGTATTGTGTTTGCTCACTGAGCCGGAGGTGGACAAAGGACACGGTCGGTAGCGTCTGCAGCAGCAGCGTTCCTCAGGCATTCCAAGCCACGTAAGGCAATCCCCTATTCCCGACCTAGTTCAAGCGTCCCCAAGAATATCATCCGTTATTAACTTGAGTCAATAGCTGTTTATGAAGTTTATTTTTCAATGTTATGAAGGTTCTATGTGGACCATCACGAATTCCTCTCCCATGCCACCCTCTTCATCTCAATGTAGCACTTGCGCACTACGTCCTCAATTATTTCTTCGATTTGTTCCAATCTCAGTCTGCCCCTCTAGTATCATGGTAGTTTCCCTGATATCTTAACACATATCATGCCATCCTGTCACTCCTTCTTGGCCTTGTTTTCCATGCGTATCTATCTTCTGCAGCGACCCAAGCCATTTCTTATATGTCTGTCACCTAACTTTCAACATTCTTCTGTAGCACCACATCATAAACTCTCCGTTTATCATCTGTTCCAATTTCCCCATAGTCCACAATTTACTACCATGCAATGCTTCTTCATATTAAGATCTATGTTTGATACCAGTAGAATTCTTTTGGCTAGGAATACCCTCTTTGCCTGTGCTAGTCTGCCTCTTACGTTGGATTTCCTTCGCCTATCATAGGTTATTTTGCTTCATCTACTTCAAGACCACCAATTAAGTTGTTAAGTTTCTCCCTAACCTCACTTCTGCAACTTCCCGGTTTACTCTCAGTCCAGATTCTGCACTCATGGGACTATTCATTTCATTCAACAGATCCTGTCATTCTTCTTCATTTTCACTAAAGATAGCAATGCCATTAGCGAATCTTATCTTTGATACCTTTTCATATGCATTTTAATCACACTCTTGAGCCTTTAATTGTATCGTTGTTTTTTTTTTCGATGAGTAGATTAAATAGTGGGGTCGAGAGACCGTATCTCTTACACTCTTTTTGGTCCTCCATTGTTATCCTGCTGTGATCTTGAGCTGAACTTACTTAGAAACAATCTTGAATCAGGATTGTGAGCAGTTTACGGATTGGTAGTATACTGGCTCGATCAGATGACAGCCGCCTCCGGAACATAACAGCTCCGCACCTGAGGCTAGTGACCCACCTCGTCTGAATACAGGTATTGTGTTTGCTCACTGAGCCGGAGGTGGACAAAGGACACGGTCGGTAGCGTCTGCAGCAGCAGCGTTCCTCAGGCATTCCAAGCCACGTAAGGCAATCCCCTATTCCCGACCTAGTTCAAGCGTCCCCAAGAATATCATCCGTTATTAACTTGAGTCAATAGCTGTTTATGAAGTTTATTTTTCAATGTTATGAAGGTTCTATGTGGACCATCACGAATTCCTCTCCCATGCCACCCTCTTCATCTCAATGTAGCACTTGCGCACTACGTCCTCAATCATTTCTTCGATTTGTTCCAATCTCAGTCTCCCCCTCTAGTATCATGGTAGTTTCCCTGATATCTTAACACATATCATGCCATCCTGTCACTTCTTCTTGGCCTTGTTTTCCATGCGTATCTATCTTCTGCAGCGACCCAAGCCATTTCTTATATGTCTGTCACCTAACTTTCAACATTCTTCTGTAGCACCACATCATAAACTCTCCGTTTATCATCTGTTCCAATTTCCCCATAGTCCACAATTTACTACCATGCAATGCTTCTTCATATTAAGATCTATGTTTGATACCAGTAGAATTCTTTTGGCTAGGAATACCCTCTTTGCCTGTGCTAGTCTGCCTCTTACGTTGGATTTCCTTCGCCTATCATAGGTTATTTTGCTTCATCTACTTCAAGACCACCAATTAAGTTGTTAAGTTTCTCCCTAACCTCACTTCTGCAACTTCCCGGTTTACTCTCAGTCCAGATTCTGCACTCATGGGACTATTCATTTCATTCAACAGATCCTGTCATTCTTCTTCATTTTCACTAAAGATAGCAATGCCATTAGCGAATCTTATCTTTGATACCTTTTCATATGCATTTTAATCACACTCTTGAGCCTTTAATTGTATCGTTGTTTTTTTTCGATGAGTAGATTAAATAGTGGGGTCGAGAGACCGTATCTCTTACACTCTTTTTGGTCCTCCATTGTTATTTTTCCCTCTTGGCTCTTACACGTATCGTCTTATCAAGCATCATCAGAACTGCCTCTGTGGTGCAATTACCTTCCTAAAGCCAAACTGATCGTCAAACAAGAGATCCTCAAGTTTCTTTTCCATTATTCTGCACAAATGTTCTTGTTAGCAACTTGGATGCGTGAGATCTTAAGCTGATTGTGCTATAATTCTCGCTTTTTTTCTGTTTTTGCTGTGTTCGGAACTGTCTCGATGATTTTTGTCAAGGTGTGATGGTTGGTCGCCAGTTCCATAAACATCAACTTAACTAGCCGTTTGGCTGCCATTCAATACAATTTTAGAATTCTCTATGGAATTTTATCTATCTCTTTTGTCTTTTTTGAGCTCAAGTCTTCCAAATATCTTTTTAACTCTGACTCTAATACGGGATTCCCTAGCGAAAAATGGTTCATATGGCTCTGAGCACTATGGGACTTAACATCCGAGGTCATCAGTCTCCTAGAACTTAGAACTACTTAAACCCAACTAACCTAAGGACATTACACACATCCATGCCCGAGGCAGGATTCGAACCTGCGACCGTAGCATCAGCGCGGTTCCGGACTGAAGCGCCTAGACCGCTCCGCCTCAACGGCCGGCTATTCCCTATCTCTTCCAAATCCACTCCAATTTCTTCTTCTATCATGTCATCAGACAAGAGGCCTTCAGTCTACCATGTTACTGTTCTCTCCTTTCATTTTAACAATAGTATTCACATTGCACTCTTAATGTTACCGCCCTTGCTTTTAATTTCATCGAAAGTGGTTCTGACTTTTCAATTTCCTTCACAATTTTCCCTTGTCTTTCCGCCATGGCTGCCCTGCACTTCCTATGTATTTCATTCCTCTTTATTTTCTTCATTAGTTTAGATGATTCCTGTCTTTCCCTAAACATTTATGTGCTTCTTTCGTCGATAAATTGAAGACGTTTCTCCATTAGAAAACGTTTCTTTGCAGTTACCTTCCATTTACCTCTGCTTGAGTGTCTAATATCGGTGATTGTCCTCTTTAGAAACGTTCACTCCTCTTCAACGGAACTGCTTGCTGCCATATTCCTTATCGCAGTTCGTACATCCTTAGAGAACTTAAAGGCGCCCCATCACTCCTCAGTATTTCAATATTCCACTTCCGTCCACATTGATTCTCCCCGACGATTCTCTTAAACATAAGTCTGTTTATCATTACTAAATTGTAATATGAGTCTATATCGGCTCCTGAGTACGCCTTAGGTTCCATTTCGGAATCTCTGCCAGACCATCATGTAATTTTACTGAAATATTCCCTTATCTTCCTGCCTTTTCCAAATATATCTCCTTCTCTTGAGATTTTTGAAAAGAGTATTCGCTAGTACTAGCTGAAATTTATTGCAGAATTCAATTAACCTTTCTCCTCTCCTCTCATTCTCCCTTAACAGTTTCTTCTACTCCTTCCCCTACAGCCGCAATCCAGTTCCCCATGACGTTTACATTTTCATCTCCCTTTACGTACTGTATTATCCTTTCACTATTCTCATATACATTCTCTATCTCTTCATCTTCAGCTTGCGACATCGGCATATATACCTGCGCTGTCACTGTCCGTCTAGGTTTGCTGTCGATTCTGACGATAACAATCCTATCACTGAACCATTCACAGTAACCCACTCTCTGCCCAGTCTCCCTACTGATAACGAATCCTACTTGCGTTAGACCATTTACTGCTGCTTTGGTATTACCTAGCACTCAGCGGACCAGATGGCCTTGTCTTCTTACCATTTCATTTCACTGACGCTCATTTTATCAAGTTTGAGCCTTAGCATTTCCCTTTTCAGAGCTCTCTTCCACGTTCAAACTCCACGCTCCGTCACATACAATTTTCGTGACAAGTAAATAAAAGCACCTCCTTCCATAAGGATGGACATACAAAAGACATCCGTTGGTTATTCCATCATTTTCGAACGGTCACCTGGTCCCCGGTAATCCTCTCCCAGAGATGCGAAAATTCAGAATCTTTGAGTGTGGAGAGTCCCTCATGGCCAATTTGTTTTTCAATTACCGGCCACAAATTTTGTGAATACACATTATTGACCTTAATGCAGTGACTTCTAGTGCCTTCTTCATCCTCACGTCTTGAGCCATTGCTTTCTCTTCCGCCTTTTAGGGGAGTTTCCCACCCCAAGTACAGCAGAGTGACTTGAGCCCCCTCCGGCGTCTCTCATAGAACCGTTGGCAGACCGTAAGAGACTTCTTATGCCAGAAGCCTTCAGTCGCACAAAGCGAGGTGGCGCAGTGATTAGCAGAGCGGACTAGCATTCAGGAGGCCGACGGTTCAAACCCGCGTCCGGCCATCCAGATTTACGTTTTCCGTTATTTCAATGAGTCGCTCCAGGCAAAATGCCGGGATGGTTACTTTGAAAGGGCACGGCTGATTTCCTTCCCCATCCTTGACACCATCTAAGTGTGTGTTGCCTCTCTAAATGGTTCAAATGGCTTTGAGCACTATGGGACTCAACTGCTGAGGTCATTAGTCCCCTAGAACTTAGAACTAGTTAAAACTAACTAACCTAAGGACATCACAAACATCCATGCCCGAGGCAGGATTCGAACCTGCGACCGTAGCGGTCTTGCGGTTCCAGACTGCAGCGTCTTTAACCGCACGGCCACTTCGGCCGGCCGTTGCCTCTCTAATGACCTCTATGTCGACGGGACGTAAGCCAAATCTCCCTTCTTTCTTTCCTTCCTTAGTCGCCATTAGTGAGGACATTTTTTTTTCAAAGTTTCTGCAGTGAATATGTTTCAGTAGTAGTCAAAAGCGCTACCTTACACCACGGGGTCAACAAGATGTTATGTCGTTCATGAATCCGTTAAAATTTTCTGTATAGCTCCCTCCAGGTCACTAAAGTGCGCGTCATTTATGTTGGAGGCCGAGTTGAGGTTCGTTCTGCGCATCTGACGTCAAAAAATACAGTCAGCCAATGAACAGAGAACGACGTTGCTAGATCTCGACTGCAGAGCAGAGCACGGACGAGTGTCTTCAGTTTTAGAAATGTTCAGTCATAAATAAAGTAATAGAAGAAAAGCAATGTCTTGATAGCAGACTTTGTTTTTTGAAAGTTTGGAAAAACCATTATTTATACCAATTGCTTCATTTTCTATTAATTAATTAAACCAAACAAGCAATAAGACTCTTAATTCAGGCGATAGCAAGGAAAGATGTTTGTATCAATTTAACGAACCGCTTTTTCGCAATAAAGAACAGCGGTAATTGTTTATTTCTTATTGTACTTCGACGAAGTGCGAGTAATTCATAGGCATACCAACAGTGTTTGTCAGAATTTTGCGTGACCTATTACAGTCCTTATGGAGAAATATTGCAGTACGAGCTGCGCTAGCGTAATGCTTAAGGCGTTGGGTTAGTAAGTGAAAGGTAAGGAGTTCAAACCTTGTGCGATGCCAAATATTTTCTTTATTTAAAAACAATATCGAAGTGTCTTACTTCACAATATTTATTCGTTTGAATGCAATTTTTTGAAATTTCTGGTGTTTTGTCTCTTCATTAACCCTTTCGCTGCTGCAGTCACGTGCTCCCCGCATTCCGCGCTGTGCGCGATTTTGTCATCACTGCACTGCTCGCCTGTGCAGACACATGGTGTTCCCACTGCTTTGACACACCTATCATTCGATTTCACAAAAACTATTTGGCCCAAAAATTAGATTTTCACACATCTTCTTGACTGATACCTTCCCCCATAAATGACTTAATTTTGTTTCGATGTTCAACTCAGTTATTGTGCAGCATTAAATGTAGTAAACCATTGCACGAAATTTTGAAGAGTTTGCGGAGGTAAAAGTCCATAGCGTATACTTTCCGTATGGTTGATTTTAGTTGCCACAATGTTGAGAATGAAATGTGGACAAGGTACCTAAATTTCATATAAAATTTACTGTATAACAATATCCCATTTAATTTAAGTACCACATAGGTGTCGTATGTAATATTGAGAAATATTCCGTCTTTCGCGACTGTAATAGAAGTTTTATTTACACCTGGCGCGTTTGGCTTTATTTTAAAGCACTTCAATCAGTCAAAGGAAGTGGGGCGAAGGTATCAGTCAAGAAGATGTGAAAAAATCTAATTTTTGGGCAAATAGTTTTTGTGGAATCGAATGATAAGTGTGTCAAAGCAGTCAGAAACACCATGTGTCAGCACAGGCGAGCAGTGTAGTGACAAAATCGCGCACAGCGCGGAATGCGGGGAGCACGTATCTGTAGCAGCGAAAGGGTTAATGCGGCCGTGGTGGCTTTACTTCATAAATTGCGCGCTCCCCCCTAAAATGTAAGCTTGCGAACTATACTATACTATGGCGCTGCTTCTCTTGGCGCGTGCGTCGTGTGCAACTGGCAACGCAGCAATCTCCCGCGCCTGGGCGGGCATGCGCGAGCCGCCAAGATAAAAGAATTCAACTATAGTAAAAACCTTGATTTGTAGTGAAAACTAGCTTTGGTGCAGCACGGGAGTAGATGGTACGAGGGGACGGAGAGATCATGGTAAGGGTAAGGCAACATCACAGTTCAGAAAATAAGGAAATTTGAGGTGCTAAATGAAAGAATAGTAATAAGTATAGAGAGGAAAGAAGCCCCCAAAAGAAGAAGAAACATCAAGGACGACAATTAATGTGGAAAAATAAGAGCGCCAGACAATCAGTACAGAGAGAGAGCGAGAAGCAGTAGCTATCCAGTAAACATCGATCTAAGAAAACGAGACATATTCGACATACACTGAGATGACATAAACCTTCTAACATAGAGTCGGAACTACTTTTGCCAGGCGTAGTGCAGCAATTCGATGTGTCATGGGCTCAAAAAGTCGTTCGAAGAAATATTGAGCCCTGCTGCCGCTGCAGATGTCATAATTACGAAAGTGTTGCTGCTGCAGGAATTTGCGCACCAACTGACCTCTCAATTATACCCCATAAATGTTCGATAGGATTCATGTCGAGAGATCTGGGTACCCAAACCAGTCGCGAACCAATTGCGAACAATTGCGGCCTTGTGACAGTGTGCGTTGCCATCTACAAAAATTCCATCCTTATTTGGGAACAAGAAGTCCCTGAATGTCTACAAACGCTCTCGAAGTATACAAACATAACCGCCTCCAGTGAATGATTGAGTCAGTTGAACCTGACGACCCAGCCCGTTCCATGTAAACACAGACCACACCATTTTGAAATCACCACCTTCTTTCACAGTGCCTTGCTGACAACACGGGTCCATGACTTCGTGGGGTCGGCGCCAGACTCGAATCCTTCCATCAGCCCTTATCAACTGAAATCGGGAATCATCTAACCAGGCGACGGTTTTCCAGTCGTTTAGGGTCCAATATGGTCACAAGCCTAGGAGAGGAACCGCAGACAATGTCGTGCTATTAGCAACGGCACTTGTCTGTCGTCTGCTGATATAACCCATCAACGCCAAATTTCGCCGTTCTGTGATGACAGATATGTCCGTCTGCGTCCCAGTTGTTTTCTGTAGTTATTTCAGAGTTTGCTTGTCTGTACGCAAACGACGCTGATCGCGGTCGTAAAGTAAATGCTATCGGCCACTGCGTGATCCATGGTGATACGTAAAACCTGAAATTTGTATTCGCGGCACACTATTGACGCTGTGGATCTTGGAATATTGAATTCCCTAACGATTTCAGAAGTGGAATGTCCCACGCGCTTAGCTCCAACCACCATTCCGTGTTCGTAGCCCTTCTGTTGTGCGGCCACAATCACTTCGGACACTGCAGCGGTGGCTAAGTAATCAAACGTTCGATACTTTGTTTATGTCGTTACGAAAATACACCGTCTGTGCGTACTTTATACTTAATACCTACCTTAGCATTTTTCAAATTCACATTAGTCGTTGTACTGACTGATAATTGTTCCTACATGCTATTTACTCACCAGGATCAAGAAATATGCGCATAAATTAAAGCTTTGAGTTCAACTGTTTGATGTATTCAGTATCAGCTCACATGCACAAAATGTCGGAAACAGTACTATTAGTAGTTCAGAGGCGATCTCCACAGAAGTAAACTGGTCTATCACCCAGACTTCTAATCAGAAAAGTTAATTGCTCGTCTTAAAAGTAAAAATTATCTCGCCCCTTGCCAAGCGCATTTGTCAACATTGCAGGTGGCACATAGACAGTTATATCCGCGAAATCTAAGCAATCCAGGATGGAGTGCAGTCCTCGTGAGTTCAGAAGTCTGCCCAGCTCTGACTCATCCGAGATACACGGCACCCAGGCATTTGACTGAGATGAACAGATTGATATCTCAGTGTGAAGCGGCTCTCCCAACTGCCTTTCTGACCTTGTTTACGGGTGCAGTGGACCGCCAGACGGAACATCTGCTATCAATCTTCCAGCATCTGTTGTTGTTGTGGTCTTCAGTCCAGAGACTGGTTTGATGCAGCTGTCCATGCTACCCTATCCTGTGCAAGCTTCTTCATCTCCCAGTACTTACGGCAACCCACATCCTTCTGAATCTGCTTAGTGTATTCATCTCTTGGTCTCCCTTTACGATTTTTAACCTCCATGCTGCGCTCCAATGCTAAATTTCTGATCCCTTGATACCTCAGAACATGTCCTACCAACCGGTCCCTTCTCCTTGTCAAGTTGTCCCACAAACTCCTCTTCTCCACAATTCTATTCAATACCACATCATTAGTTATGTGATCTACCCATCTAATCTTCAGCATTCTTCTGTAGCACCACATTTCGAAAGCTTCTATTCTCTTCTTTTCTAAACTATTTATCATCCAAGCTTCACTTCCATACATGGCTACACTTCATACAAATACTTTCAGAAACGACATCCTGACATTTAAATCTATACTCGATGTTAACAAATTTTTCTTCTTCAGAAACGCTTTCCCTGCCATTGCTAGTCTACATTTTATATCTTCTCCACTTCGACCATCATCAGTTATTTTGCTCCCCAAATAGCAAAACTCCTTTACTACTTTAAGCGTTTCATTTCCTAATCTAATTCCCTCAGCATCACCCGATTTAATTCGACTACATTCCATTATTCTCGTTGTGCTTCTGTTGTTGTCTATCTTATATCCTCCTTTCAAAACACTGTCCATTCCGTTCAACTGGTCTTCCAAGTCCTTTGCTGTCTCTGACAGAATTACAATGTTATCGGCGAACCTCAAAGTTTTTATTTCTTCTCCATGGATTTTAATACCTATTTCGAATTTTTCTTTTGTTTTCTTTACTGCTTGCTCAATATACAGATGAATAACATCGGGGATAGGCAACAACCCTGTCTCACTCCCTTCCCAACCACTGCTTCCCTTTCGTGCCCCTCGACTCTTATAACTGCCATCTGGTTTCTGTACAAATTGTAAATAGCCTTTCGCTCCCTGTATTTTACCCCTGCCACCTTTAGAATTTGAAAGAGAGTATTCCAGTCAACATTGTCAAAAGCTTTCTCTAAGTCTACAAATGCTAGAAACGTAGGTTTGCCTTTCCTTAATCTTTCTTCTAAGATAAGTCGTAGGGTCAGTATTGCCTCACGAGTTCCAACATTTCTACGGAATCCAAACTGATCTTCCCCGAGGTCGGCTTCTATCAGTGTTTCCATTCGTCTGTAAGGAATTCGCGTCAGTATTTTGCAGCTGTGACTTATTAAACTGATTGTTCGGTAATTTTCACATCTGTCAACACCTGCTTTTTTTGGAATTGGAAGCAGCATCTTAATGACCCATTTCTTTGACATATATTAATTAATAGCTCAGTCGTTTAATAAATTACAAACTTCCTAATTTTGTATGAATAGAGTTACGATTACTTTAGTTACTGAAAACGTTGTAGCTTGACTAGATGTAAACTTTGTTTGCAGAATTTTTGTAAAGGAATCGACAAGAGAATTTGTCCTCTTAACAGCCACCCAAAACATAAAAGAGGGGTGATTAAAACTTTAATAGAAAGGGCGCACAAAATATGTGAAGCAGCTCACTTAGATGATGAGATTGAACACCTTAGAGCGACCTTCAAGAAGAATGGGTATTCCAACAGAGAGATAGATCGCGCACTGCGCCCTAGACTAACCAGGACGGACGAGGATCGACACCAACCCAAGGAGAAAGTGTTCGTACCATTAATCAGTAAGGTCACTCATGGCATTGGAATAATTTTAAGCAAGTACGATGTGGAAACTGTTTTCAGACCCACCACGAAAATAATAGAATGTTTAAGATCCGCAAAAGGTAAACGACAACCTGTATCTACACCAGCTGTCTATATAATTCCGTGCAGTTGTGGAAAGGTCTATACAGGCACAACAAAAAGAAGCGTCAACACCCGTCTGGGTGAGTATAAACGAACTGCCGCCTCGGACATATTGATAGATCGGCTGTAGCGGAACCTGTGTTTCAGGAAGGTGATCATGAAATAAAGTTTAGTGAGACGACCGTCATAGCAAAGACATCGAATTATTATGCGCGAATGTACAGAGAGGCCATTGAGATTGCCAAACACTGCAATAATTTTAATAGAAAATATGAAGGCATTAAGCTGGATGAGATATGGATGTCAACATTGCAGCAACAGCGTGACAATCCATTAATTTAAATTGAGAAAGTTAGCAATATCAGAGATCATAGCACAGCCGACGTCACGTGATTGATAGCCGCGCCCTCTGGATGGCTTATATATACGGCGCTCAATCGTGCTCTCGAAGTAGTTCGCCGATTTTCCTCGGAGGATGCCTTCCTCGGTCAAAGGCGAAACGTCAGGGGAGAGTTTTATGCATGGACCACGGGATCTCAGCCCGGAAGTGTTAAGTGATGGCGACTTTAAGATTTCTTGTCATTATTATTATTTACAATTCAGTTCAAATGTGTGTGAATTCCTAAGGGACCAAACTGCTGAGGTCATCGGTCCCTAGACTTACACACTACTTCAACTAGCTTAACGCTGAGGACAACACTCACACCAATGCCCGAGGGAGGATTAGATCCTCCGGCGGGACGGGCCGCACGATTAGTGACATGGCGCCTCCAACCGAGCGGCCACTCCGCGCGGTTACAATTCAGTCTTGAAACCTGGTACAGCTGTATTATTACAGGAATGTAGCAGATATTAGCAGAACTTTCTATTGCAAATACAAATGATACTTGAACTACTATGAATGAGGACTTTTCGTTCCAATTTTGATTTAGTAAGTAACTTGAAAACCAATAGCGATAGGTTGTTAGTGTCATATATATAAAATTTTTACGTATAACAGAGGTTTCACACGAATTTTCATCTTTCTTAGTCTAATACTTAGCGCCTTAAATTTTTCGTAAAAACGCCGATTTCGAAAATATTTCTCTGATCTCGTCGAGACTTGTAACATTTAATTGTAACATACTTTTCATATTCCGACCAACCTTTGCTTTCTGCTTTTATTATTTGCAGCCACTAATCTTTTTTTTAAGATCGTATATTTTGCCTGACATTCATTTTATCATCTGAGACTTAAAAATTTTAACATTAAGATACTTAAGCATACAAGACGAAGTTCAGAAAAGTTCTTTAATTTTTAATTTCGTTGTTACATTATGGTGCAATACTTCTTATGTCAAGCACGGGCGTATTGTAGTGACGGCGCTGGCAGTAGTGAACTGGGGTCAGCCCCGGCACGCTCGCTCGCCTCTGTACCTCTTACGCCGGCCGGTGTGGTCGAGCGATTCTAGGCGCTACAGTCTGGAATTTCGCGACCGCTACGGTCGCAGGTTCGAATCCTGCCTCGGGCATAGATGTGTGTGATGTCCTTAGGTTAGTTAGGTTCAAGTAGTTCTAAGTTCTAGGGGACTGATGACCACAGATGCGGCTTTTCGCGGATGATGCTGTAGTATACAGAGAAGTTGCAGCATTAGAAAATTGTAGCGAAATGCAGGAAGATCTGCAGCGGATAGGCACTTGGTGCAGGGAGTGGCAACTGACCCTTAACATAGACAAATGTAATGTATTGCGAATACATAGAAAGAAGGATCCTTTATTGTATGATTATATGATAGCGGAACAAACACTGGTAGCAGTTACTTCTGTAAAATATCTGGGAGTATGCGTGCGGAACGATTTGAAGTGGAATGATCATATAAAATTAATTGTTGGTAAGGCGGGTACCAGGTTGAGATTCATTGGGAGAGTGCTTAGAAAATGTAGTCCATCAACAAAGGAGGTGGCTTACAAAACACTCGTTCGACCTATACTTGAGTATTGCTCATCAGTGTGGGATCCGTACCAGATCGGTCTGACGGAGGAGATAGAGAAGATCCAAAGAAGAGCGGCGCGTTTCGTCACAGGGTTATTTGGTAACCGTGATAGCGTTACCGAGATGTTTAATAAACTCAAGTGGCAGACTCTGCAAGAGAGGCGCTCTGCATCGCGGTGTAGCTTGCTCGCCAGGTTTCGAGAAGGTGCGTTTCTGGATGAGGTATCGAATATATTGCTTCCCCCTACTTATACCTCCCGAGGAGATCACGAATGTAAAATTAGAGAGATTAGAGCGCGCACGGAGGCTTTCAGACAGTCGTTCTTCCCGCGAACCATACGCGACTGGAACAGGAAAGGGAGGTAATGACAGTGGCACGTAAAGTGCCCTCCGCCACACACCGTTGGGTGGCTTGCGGAGTATCAATGTAGATGTAAATGTAGATGTAAGTTCCATAGTCCTCAGAGCCATTTTAACCATTTTTTTGATACAGCGCTTGTTTCGCCTCACCAGCGTTTCACCTGAGTACAAATGACAGCTCCGCCAATGCACTGCCCTTTTACACCTTATACACGCGATATTACCGCCATCTGTGTACGCGTCTATCTCTGTTTCATGACTTCTGCCACCTCAGTGTAATTGCCAATGTGTGGTATCAAGACGCCACTGAATTAAGTATCGGGTATTGTCCCATTTGATACAAATAACTGGAAATGTAGACGTGATGTATTGTCCTACTTATCAGAAGTAATTGAAACTGTGGACATTTCATTTAAGTATCAATGAAATTGAGCTCGAATTTAATTCATAAACTGCCGTAGCAAAAATGCCAGTTCTGCTTTATCTAGTTATGTGTTACTGTTTACTGAGCCGGCCGCTGTGGCCGAGCGGTTCTAGTCGCTTCAGTCCGGAACCACGCTGCTGCTGCGATCACAGGTTCGAATCCTGCCTCGAGCATGGATGTGTGTGATGTCCTTAGGTTGGTTAGGTTTAAGTACTTCTAGGTCTAGAGGACTGATGACCTGAGGAGTTAAGTCACATAGAGCTTAGAGCCATTTGATTTGAACTGTTTACTGTACACTCCTACTTATTAAAGTAGGTGTAAACATTGTCAAGACTGCAACTCGCTGTTTCCTTTTTTCAACGGTATTAACGTGAGTGGTGTACACTTTGCTTTTGTGATGACTCCAGGCATAAAAATCCAGATAACTGAGATCAGGGAATTGTAGAGGCCAAGGTACAAGTCCTACTGGAACAATGCATCTTGGATGATATGGGCGCGTTATATGTTGCCTTATATCAGATGCAAAACTTGCCCTATTCCGCAACCTGATTTGCAGGTAAAATTTGACACAATTAAACTGGGACTTAATAGTAAAATTTACATTCTAAATGCATCTATATTATCTACGATAATATTTTCTGTTGAAGTCAGTGGCAGATCGTAATCACACATTCGAAACTATTTCGCAAGATGTTCATTTTTGGACCCATTTATCTGGAACGTTTCTTCTTGTTTTATAAAATTGTTTTATCCCAGTGAGTTTTTATTATTTTTTTATGTGCACTCCGAGTAGGCTTCTGATTTTTTTCTACACATAGTCATAGAACACGCTTTTAATCGTGATCGATTTCGACCTTACATTGGACATCATCAGAAACTCTTAGGCGGTATGTGGCAGTCAAACTGTTTATATATTGAAATTGGATGCGATCTTGGTCGGTGAACCAGCCAGGGCCTGTGTAAATAACGTGTTTGAAATGTGTGCCAAGTGAAAGGCCACACACTCTGCTACGATGTACTCGGGACCTAAGAATCTGCAATGTGATTACTGTGTCGGCACATCCGTGTACAGAATAGATACAGTCGTGAAACATTTCACCGCATAGGAGAATACAGAAAGACTGAGATACAGCTTATTAAGTGATGCCACAGACGGAAAATTCGCACACAACGACAAAAGTTCATCAGATGCAGATGTTTACCATATCTTCTGTAGCATATACACGTATACTGTCTGACAAAAAGCTGAAGCGCAAAGGAGAGATGGTCGGCTGTCAATATAACTTCGCATACTGACGCACCAGTGGCGAGTGTATAAGTGATTAGGCCAGCAATTCTCTGTGATAGGTAGAACGGCCACCAGGGTGCGTTAATGTTTTCATGTTTAGTGTTGCTATCAGTCCTGGTAAGGTATATAGGGAGCCTCAGTAGCGTCAGATGTTAAATGATCACTATGAGGGACTCGAGAATAAGGCCCACCCATGTGAAACAGCGTTATTAGCAACTTACAGAGCTAGAAGAGGATCTGACTGTGGGCCTGTAGCAGTCGAAATTGGGAATTACTGTTCCATACGCGAGCTGTACTGATGACGTGAACGGGAAGCATGGACTGCTGTCTAATAGCGGTGCACTGGGTTTTACTTTTACAACTGCATCTACATGATCACTCTAATTCAGAATTAAATACCTGGCAGAGAGCTCATCAGAACTCATGCAGGCTATTTCTCTACCGTTCCACTATCGAAGCGTCCGAGGAAAAACTGATTTCTCTTATTTTATTATGATTTTAATTTCTCCTTATGTAAGTGGGCGCCAATAACAAACACCCTGAGGACAAAGTTGATGAATAAAATTTCACGATAAGATCCTGCCCCAACAAAAATAGACTTTGCTTAAATAATTGTCATACCAAATCTCGTATCAAATCCGTGGCACACTCTACCCTATTTCGCGGTAATACGAAACGAGCTGCATTTCTTCGAAGTTTTTAGATGTCCCCCGTCAATCTCATCTCAAGCGGATCACACACTACATACCAATACTCATCCCGAGGGCGGACAAGCGTTGTGTAAGCAGTCTCCTAAATAGTCCTGTTGCATTTTCTAAATGTTCTCCCAATAAATTGGAGACTTTGGTTTGCTTTCACACAAGATTGGCTAGGCATAAGTTCAATTTCAGTAACCCGTGGTCTAGGGGTAGTGTCTTTGATAAGTCTCTGTCTCGGGTTCGAAACTCACCACGGCTTTAATTTTCATCAATAATCACAATTGGTGGCCGAATACTTCAGTATAAGAATTCTCCCTCAATCTGCCAACGTCCTGTTCAAAGGCGACGGAGGAGCGGACTGAGGTTCAGGGCACTCTTGTCCATAGGGTGGGAAATTGCCCCGGAAGCGACGATCAACGAAAGGATAACGTTCTATTAGTCTAGGCGTGGAATGTCAGAAGCTTGAACGTGGTAGAGAAGCTAGAAAATCTCTGAAGAGAAAGCAAAGGTTCTATCTAGACATAATAGGGATCAGTGCAGGGAAATGGAAGGAAGGCAAGGATTTCTGGTCGGATGAGTATAGGGTAATATCAACAGCAAAATGGTATAACGGGAGTAGGATTCGTTATGAATAGAAAGGTAGGGCAGAGAGTGTGTTACTGTGAACATTTAGTTGGATGTTTGATTTGTAGAGAAAGGGACTAAACTACAGGGTCATAAATCCCTTGTTAACACTCCAGTGCCTCAGCGATACAGATAGCCGTACCTTAGGTGCAACCACAACGGAGGGGTATCTGTTGAAAGGCCAGGTTCACCAGCCTTTCCAGTAGTTGCACAGGCAACAGACTAGATGATTGACTGATCTGGCCTTGTAACATTAACCAAAACAGCCTTGTTGTGCTGGTACTGTGAATGCCTGAAAGCATTATTTTCCCCGATGACATACAGCTTTGTTGTATGGTTAAAGGATGATGGCGTCCTCTTGGATAAAATATTCCGGGGGTAAAATAGTCCCCCATTCGGATCTCCGGGTGGGGACTACTCAGGAGGACGTCGTTATCAGGAGACAGAAAACTGGCGTTCTACGGATCGGAGCGTGGAATGTCACATCTCTTAAAAGGGCAGGTAGTCTGGAAAATTTTTGCCGTTGTGACCAAGCGGTTCTAGGTGCTTCGGTCTGGAACCACGTGACCGCTATGGACGCAGGTTCGAATCCTGCCTTGGGCATGGATGCGTGTGATGTCCTTAGGCTAGTTAGGTTTAAGTAGTTCTAAGTTCTATGGGACTGATAATCTCAGATGTTATGTCCCGTGGTGCTTAGGGCCATTAGAAAATTTAAAAAGGGAAATGGATAGGTCATAACTAGATATAGTGGGAATTAGTGAAGTTCCTTGGCAGGAGCAACAAGGCTTCTGTCAGGTGAATTCAGGGTTATAAATACAAACTCAATCGCGGGTAATGCATGAGTAGCTTTAATAATGAATAAAAAATAGGTGCGCGAGTAGGCTACTACGAATAGCATAGTCAACACATTATTGCAGCGAAGATAGAAACGAAGCCCACGCCTACCACAGTAGCACAAGTTTATATGCCAACTAACTCCTCAGATGACGAAGAGTTTGAAGAAATGAATGATTAGATAAAAGAAAATGTTCAGATAATGAAGGGAGTCGAATATTTAATAGTCATGGGGGACTGGAATTCGGTAGTAGGAAAAGGAAGAGAAGGAAAAGGTGAATATGGAATGGTGGCAAAGAATGAAAGATAACGCCGCCTGGTAGATTATTGCAGAGAGCATAACTTAACCATAGCTAACACTAGGTTTAAGAATCATGAAAGAAGGTTGTGTGCGTGGAAGAGGTCTGCAGACACCATAAGGTTTCAGATAGATTATATAATGGTAACACAGAGGTTTTAAATTGTAAGACATTTCAAGGGGCAGATGTGGACTCTGTCCACAATGTATTAGTTACGAACTGTAGATTAAAACTGAAGAAACTGCACGAAGGTGGGAATTTAAGGAGATGGGACCTGGATAAACTGAAAGAACCAGAGGTTGTAGAGAGTTTCAGAGAGAATGTTAGTGAACAATTGAAACAATTGACAAGAACAGGGGAAATAAATACATCAGAAGAGAAATGGGTAGCCTTGAGAGATGAAGTAGTGAAGGCAGCAGGGGATCAATAGGTAAAAATACGAAGGCTAGTAGAAATTCTTGGGCAAGAGATGAGATATTACATTTAATTGATGAAAGGAGAAAATACAAAAATGTAGTAAATGAAGCAGGCAGAAAGGAATACAAATGTCTCAAAAATGAAATCGACAGGAAGTGGGAAATGGCTAAGCAGAGATGGCTACAGAACAAATGTAAGAATGCAGAGGCGTATTCCACTAGGGATAAAATAAATATTGACTACAGGAAAATTAAAGAGAGCTTTGGAGAAAAAAGAACCACTTGTATGAGTGTCAAGAGCTCAGATGGAAAACCAGTTCTAAGCAAAGAAGGGAAGGCAGAAGGGTGGAAGGAGTATATAGAAGGTCTATACAAGGGCTATGTACTTGAGGGCAATATTATGGAAATGGAAGAGGACGTAGATGAAGATGAAACGGGAGGTAAGATACTGCGTGAAGAGTTTGACAGAGCACTGAAAGACCTAAGTCGAAACAAGGCCCCGGGAGTAGACAACATTCCATTAGAACTGCTGATAACCATGGGAGGGCCAGCCCTGACAGAACTCTACCATACAGTGAGCAAGATGTATGAGACAGGCGAAATACTCTCAGACTTCAAGAAGAATATAATAAGTCCAATCCCAAAGAAAGCAAGTGTTGAGAGGTGTGAAAATTACCGAACTATCTGTTTAATATCTCACGGCTGCAAAATACTAGCACGAATTCGTTAGAGACGGATGGAGAAACTGGTAGAAGGCTGTCTCGGGGAAGATCAGTTTGGATTCCGTAGAAATATTGCAACGCATGAGGCAATGCTGACCCGACGACTTATCTTAGAAAATGGATTAAGGGAAGGCAAACCTACGTTCCTATCATTTGTAGACTTAGAGCAGGATTTTGACAATGTTGACTGGAATATTCTCTTTCAAATTCTGGAGGTGCCAGGCGCAAAATACAGGGAGCGAAAGGCTACTTCCAATTGGTACAGAAACCAGATGGCAGTTATATGAGTCGAGGGGGATGAAATGGAAGCAGTGGTACGGACGGGAGTGAGACAAGTTTGTAGCCTATTTCCGATGTTATTCAATCTGTGTATAGAGCAAGCAGTAAAGGAAACGAAAGAAAAATTTGGAGATGGAATTAAAATCCATGGAGAAGGAATAAAAACTTTGAGGTTCGCCGAAGAAATTGTAATTCTGTCAGAGACAGCAAAGTACGTGGAAGAGCAGCTGAGTGGAATGGACAGGCTCTTGAAAGGAGAATATAAGATGAACATCAACAAAAGCAAAACTAGGATAATGTAATGTAGTCGAATTAAGTCAGGTGATGCTGAGGGAATGAGATTAGGAAATGAGACACTTAAAGTAGCAGGTGAGTCCTATGAGTCCTGCTATTTGGGGAGCAAAATAGTTGATGATTGTCGAAGTACAGAGGATATAAAATGTAGATTGGCAATGGCAACGAAAATGTTTCTAAGGAAGAGAAATTTGTTAACATCGAGTATAGATTCGTCAGGAAGTCTTTTCTGAATGTATTTGTATGGAGTGTAGCCATGTATGGAAGTGTAACACGGACGATAAGTAGTTTAGATAAGAAAAGAATAGAAACTTTCAAAATGTGGTGCTATAGAAGAATGCTGAACATTAGATGCTTAGATCACATAAATAATGAGGAGGAACTGAGTAGAATTCGGAGAAGAGGAATTTGTGGCACAACTTAACTAAAAGAAGCGGTCGGTTGGTAGTACACGTTCTGAGGCATCAAGGGATTATCAGTTTAATATTGGAGGAAAGAGTGGGGGGTAAAAATCATAGAGGGAGACCAAGGCGTGAATATACTAAACAGATTCAGAAGGATGTAGGTTGCAGTAGTTACTTGGAGATGAAGAAGATTGCGCATGATAGAGTAAGGTGGAGAGCTGCATCAAACCACAACAACAGTAGGCAGTACGGTTGAAGAGCAATGGACATCTCTAAAAAGGCCAAGCACAGAAGTTGGAAAGAAAATCATAGGTACAATGAAGGTAATTGCGAAGGAACCACGGGTAACAGGAGAAATACTTCAGTTGATCGATGAAAGAAGGAAACAGGAATACAAAAATACAACTCACTGAAGAATGAATCAAGTGGAAAGTGCAGGGAGGCGAAGACGAAATGGCTCATGAAAATATGTGAAGAAATCTGAGAAGAAATAATTGTCAGAAGGACTGTCTCAGCATGTAGGAAAGTCAAAACAGCTTTCGGTGAAATTAAAAGCAAGGTTGGTAACATTACGAGTGCAACGGGAATTCCACTGTTTGATGCAGATGAGAGAGGGGATAGGTGGAAAGAGTACACTGAAGGCCTCTGTGCGAGGGAGGATTTTTTTATGTTATATTAGAAATAACACGAGTCGATTTAGAAGAGATAGCGGATCCAGTATTAAAATCACAATTTAAGGGATCTTTGGAGGACTTTAGTTCAAATAAGGCAGAAGAGATAGCTATCATTCCATCAGAGTTTCTAAAATCATGGGGGAAAGTAGCAACATACTGACTATTCACGTTGGTGTGTAGAATGTATGAATCTGGTGGCATACCATCTGACTTTCGGAAAAATATGCTTGACACATTTCCGAAGACTTCAAGAGCTGCCAATTTGGAGAATTACACGATATTGCAGTGCCTGTGTTATTCTGATTACGATGCAAAGATCTGCCTGTGTTATTCTTCGTACATGCACCGTAATCAGAATTACATAGGCTCTGCAGTATCGTGTTTATCTGGCAATACGGGGGAAGCGACTTTCAAGTACAACGTCTGACCTGTACGGGAATACACATAATGGATACACGAGGACAGGTCGCAGACACATGGTTGACATCATATGAAACTTTGGCTCTGGCCGTGAGTCGTGCACGAATAGCCAAATGGTAAGGCAACCGATCGCTGTAAGTGGGAAATCCGGGTTCGAGTCCCGGTCCGGCACTAATTTTCATTGTCGTCATTCCATCCTACAGCTGATGGTTGTCCTCACTCGCAATTGCATATTCATTTAATGTAGTTCAAGAATTAACACACTATCAGCTTAACAGCTGATGCATCCAATTTGCTGACAAGAACATACAGAAGAATGGAAAAGAAAATTGAGGCTGCGTTAGATGTTTAGCTTTAGAAAAGGGTAAAGGAACGAGAGAGGCAATTCTGACGTTACGGATAATAGTGGAAGCGATATTAAAGAAAAATCAGGACACATTCAGAGGATTTGTCGACCAGCAAAAAGCGTTCGACAGTGTCAGTTGGTGCAGGATGTTGGAAATTCTGAGAAAAATAGCGGTAATCTATAGAAGAACTGATTAATACATAATATCTACAAGAGCCAAGAGCCTGCCGTGGTGGCCGAGCGGTTCTACGCGCTTCACTCCGGAACCGCGTGACTGCTATGGTCGCAAGTTCGAATCCTGCCTCGGGCATGGATGTGTGTGATGTCCTCAGGTTAATTAGGTTTAAGCAGTTCTAAATTCTAGGGGACTAATGACCTCAGATGTTAAGTCCAATAGTGCTTGGAGCCATTTGATCCAAGAGCCAAGAGTGAATAATAAGAGTGGACGACCAAGAACGAAGTGCTCGAATTAAAAAAGGATGTAAGACAGGTATGTAATCTTTCGCCCTACTGTTACATCTGTACTTCGAAGAAGCAATAACTGAAATAAAATAAAGTTTCAGGATTGGGATTAGAATTCAAGGTGAAAGGTTATCAATGGTGCGATTCGCTGAAGGCATTGCTATCCTGAGTGAACGTGAAAAAGTATTACATGATCTGCTGAATGGAATGAAAAGAAGTATAATCTGCTGAATGCAATGAACAGTCTGATGAGGACATAATATGGATTGAGATTAAAGACGAAAGTAATGAGAAGTAGCAGAAATGAAAACAGCGAGAAACTTAACATCAGGATTGATGCTAACGAAGAAGATGAAGTTAAGGAATTCTGCTACTTAGGCGACAAAATAACCAGTGGCGGATGGAGCAAGGAGGACATCAGCAGCAGACTAGCACAAGCAAAAAAGATATTCAAAGCTAAGAGAAGTTTACTAGTATCAAACATAGGCCTTAATTTGAGTAAGAATTTTCTGAGAATGTGCGTTTGGAGGACAGCGTTGTATGATAGTGAAACATGGCCTGTGGGAAAGCCGCAACCGAAGAGAATCGGAGTATTTGAGATGTGGTGCTACAGACGAATGTTGAAAATTCGGTGGACTGATAAGATAAAGAATTAGGAGGTCCTGCGCAGAATCTGAAAGGAATATGTTGAAACCACTGATAAGTAGAAAGGGCAGGATAATAGGACACCTGTTAAGACATCAAGGAATGACTTCCTTGGTACCAGAGGGAACTGTACAGGGCAAAAACTCTAGAGGACAGCAGAGATTGGAATACATCCATCAAATAATTGAGGACATAGGTTGCAAGTGCTTCTCTGAGATGAAGAGATCGCCACAGGAAAGGCATTCTCAGTCATCAGAAGACTGACGACTGAAATAAAAAGTTACTCGTAATTGTAATCCCTAGGTATTTAGTTAAATTTACAGCCTTTAGATTTTTGTGTTTAGCCTGTAATGGTAATATAACTGATTCCTTTTAGTACTACTAATTTGGATGACTATACGCTTTTCATTATTTAGAGTCAATTTCCACTTTTCGTATCAATACAGACATCTTGTCTAAACCGTTTTGCAATTTTTTGTTCATCTGATGACTTTATAAGACGGTAAATGACAGCATCATCTTCAAACAATCTATGAGGGAGGGCAGCTCAGATTGTCTCCTAAACCGTTTACGTACATCAGGAACTTCAGAGGGCCTATAACACTTCTTTGGGAACACCAGATACTACTTGTGTTTTACTCGATGACTTCCCGTCATTTACCAGGAACTAAGATCCTTCTGACAGGAAAAAAAAACTAATCCAGTCGCAAAACTGAGACGATACTCCATAGGTACCTAAATGGATTAGAAGTCGCTTGTGAGGAACGGTGTCGAAAGCCGTCTGTAAATCTAAAAATATGGATCTATTTGACGTCCCATGTCTATTGCACTCATTACTTCGTGAGGATAAAGAGGCAGTTGACTTTCACGAGAATGATAATTTCTGAATACGTGTTGTCTGTTTGTCAATAAATCGTTTTCTTCGACGTAGCTCATAATGTTCGAAAACAATATATGTTTCAAAATCCTACTGCAACTCGACGACAACGATATGGATCTATTTCTTTTCTTGGCTACTGGTGTGATCTGTGAAACTTTCCAGTCCTTAGCTACGGACCTTCCGACGAGCGAGATGTCGTACATGATTGCTAAACACGTAACTACAGTATCAGTACGCTCTGAAAGGAACCTCACTGATACAGGTTCTACACCGGAGGCCTTGTGTTCATTGATTTAAGTTGATTCGCTACACCTGGGATATCTACTTCAAGTTACTCATATTGGCAGTTATTGTTACCCGTAACATTTCCATTGCTATCGCGTTCTAGAGGTACTGCTTTCGTCTTGCCACTGGTGTACTTTACATATGACGAGAATCTCTTTGGGTTCTCTGCGTGACTTCGAGACAAAGTTTCATTGTAGAAGCTATTAAAAGCATCTCGCATTGAAGTTCACGCTAAATTTAACATCTTCTGTAAATCTTCGCCAGTCTTGGGGATTTTTCGATTCTTTTAAATTTGGCATGCTCTTTTACGTTTCTTCTGCAACAGTGTTCTTAATTGTTTTGTGTACCACGGTGGATCAATACCATCTCTTATTAATTTATCTGATATATATCTTTCAATTGCGTCGATACTGTTTCTCTAAACTCAAACCACAGCTAGTCTACACTTACACAGAGGGTGTGGAGACTGTCTCTTAGGAAAGCGTCAAGCGAATTTTTATTTGCTTTTGTAAATAGGCGTATTTTGGGTTTATTTTTGGTGGGTTTGGATGTTACAGTTTTAATCTCTCTGCAACAACCTTGTGGTCATTCATCCTTGTACCCCTCATGATGCTCCAAATCTGCTGAGGCTTATTTGTTGCAAAGAGATCAAGTGTGTTTTCACAACCATTTACACCTCGAGTAGGCTCCTGAACTAAATACTGAAAATAGTTTTCTGAAAAAGCATTCAGAACGATTTCGGACGACGTTTTATGCCTACCACCGACTTTGTTTTCACTGATATATTGAGGTTAGATTGAAGTCATCACCAACTGTAATTATATGAATCTGGTACCTATTTAAAATGAGACTCAAGTTTTATTCGAACTTTTTTTATGTGAAGACAAGAAACACCGCTATGGCTGGAGAAAGTTTATTAAAAGCACGAACGGTTGCTTTTAGGCACATCCTTATACGATAAAAACTGTGTCTAGAATGGAAGTATTTTACATTTTTTTTTCGTTTTATAGGGACTTCGTGAAAAATGTTACGTGGAGCAGAATAGACCCACACATTAGGTACTGCATCTATAATATTATATATTGCTTTTCTTGAAGCCTATCCCTGTCCTTCACGCCACTGATAAACACAAAACCCCCTTGCAATATTTGTCAACAAGATAAGACGTGTACCGCAAAAAAAAAAAAAAAAAAAAAAAAAAAAAATTAGTGCGGGGAGAGAGAGTAAAATAATCCCTTCAAAGCGTGCAAAATTTTATATAAGCACCAATAAAAGCATACCACAATGTCAGGTGGAGGCGATTTGAACTCGGCCATAAGGAACTACGAACTAGCCTAAGCCCTATGCAAGCAGCCACGAGGAAAACACCCCGCCGCTCTTTGTGGCCGAGCGGTTCTAGGCGCATCAGTCTGGAACCACGCAACCACTACGGTCGCAGGTTCGAATCCTGCCTCGGGCATGGATGTGTGTGATGTCCTTAGGTAAGTTAGGTTTAAGTAGTTCTAAGTTCTAGGGGACTGATGACCTCAGATGTTAAGTCCCATAGTGCCCAGAGCCATGTGTGTGTGTGGAAACACCCCAGTGAGATGGGGCTAGACAAAGTGAAGCTACTGCAGCGACTGGCCAAACGTGAAAGAGGGAGAGATTCTGTACATGAAACAAATTACATTTTAATTCTGAAATCGATATAAAACATGGACGATGCGTGGATAGAAAACTAATGCTTTTAATCCCATACGATATAGACGACCAATATTTAAATGTATTGTATTCCCCGTGATGTGAGAACCAATGGAGAATTTATAAACAGTAAAAGTTTTTACTCGCAGCAAAATACGTTGTCGGAAATTGGAACAATAGGCTACCTGGAAAGGCAGTGTTTGATTCTACAAGTGTACCATCTGAGTCGAGGGTGGGGAGGTTCGGTAAAAGGAACCAGTTATTAATTTATTCCTGTTGTCAAATATAACGTCTACCCATACTAAATCGCAGAGTTCAAGAATGAATCGCGGTTCTGCACTATCCACAAAGAACAACACTTGTGTATGAGATAGCGAACTAGAGAGAGGTCCAATGTTACAATGATCTGTGGAGGCACAGCGGTGTTATTCCCAACGTCACTGTGTGGGGAGGCATAAGATATGACTTCAGGTCTCGCCTGGTGATGACTGAGGGAGCTCTGACAGCATTATGGTACATCTTGCGTCCTCAGCTGTTACGTCCCGTCCTGCAATTTTTCAGCTGGACGACGCTCTTCCACATATGGGATGTATCTTTATGAACAGTCTGTGTGACTTTGAGGTAATCCCACTGCCATTAACATTCCACAGGCCTTGTGTGGGACAAGCTCGGACGTCAACTGCCACCTCGTGCCGTATCCCCGGATACCAAGGACACCTTGCCTCAGGAGAGAATACGACAGCTTTATGATGACCTTCCCAATTGAATCAGTGCATGCATCCAGGCCATACGTAGGTGCAACGCCATACTGTCAAAAGGCTTGTTTCTACGTCTGAAAGAAGATGTCTTTACAAATTATGTGGCAGTCGCTCTAAACACACGCTGTATCGGTCGCGAGAGTCAATTACGTTTGAGAATGGACTTGGTAAATTGAAATAGATCAAGAACGTCTTTAATGCTATAAAGATGTAATTATGGACACCTCACTCAGTTTGAACGAGGTTGTGTAATATGGCTACGAGAAGTTGGATGTCCCTTCTGCTATACTCGAGGAAGACTTCGCAGGAATGTGACTGCTGCACATGATTGCTGGCAGCGGTGGTCACGAGAATATACTGTTACAAGAAGAACGGTCTCCGGACTGTTACGTGGCATTGCCGAGAGGAAAGACCATCGTGTTGAGTGTACGACTTTTGCGCACCATACTGCATCTGTAGTAGCAATTTGAGCAGCAGTTGGTACCACAGTGGTACAACGAACGGTTTCAAATCGGTTACTTCAAGGACAGCTCCGTGGCAGACACTGTGGCGTGCATTCCACTGACCGCAGACCACCACCACTTACGACTTCAGTGGTGTCAAGCGAGAGCTCATTGAATGGTTCAAATGGCTCTGAGCACTATGGGACTCAACTGCTGTGGTCATAAGTCCCCTAGAACTTAGAACTACTTAAACCTAACTAACCTAAAGACATCACACACATCCATGCCCGAGGCAGGATTCGAACCTGCGACCGTAGCGGTCGTGCGGTTCCAGACTGTAGCGCCTTTAACCGCTCGGCCACTCCGGCCGGCGAGAGCTCATTGGACGGCAGGGTAGAGATCTGTTGTGTTTTCTCATACAAGCTATTTTTGTCTCGGTACTAATGATGGCCGTGTGTTGGTTAGAAGGTCAACACCTGAGGACCTGCACCTAACTTGCCTGAATGCTGGACACACTTGACCTACACCTGGAGATACGGTTTGGATCGTCATTATGTATGGTAGCAGGAACACTCCCGTGTTCATACCACGCGGCCTGACTGTAAAATTGTACGTCAACGTGGTGATCCACCTGATGTGCTACCATTAAAGAACACCATTTCATGAGGTGTTTTCCAGCAATAAAACTATCGCCCACTTGTCGCAGTTGTAACCCAACATGCTCTACGGAATGTCGACATATTACGTTGTCCTGAACGGTCACCAAATCTGTCTCCAGTCGCGCACATATGGGGCGTACTCGGATGACAACTCCAGTGTCACTCACAAACATCATTCATTAACCATCCCTCTATTTAACGACCAAATACAACAGGCATGGAATTCCGTCCCAAAAACTGACACCTCGCGCCGTACAGCACTATGCCTACAAGTTTGTATATTTGCATTCAACATTGTGGCGGCTACAAAAGTTATTAATGTGCCAGCGTTACACATTTTCAATGGTTTTTCTCACGCTTACATGACCTTATGGTATTTCAGTGTTAATCGCTTAATTATGTTGCCTAGACGAATGTCTCCCCAAAATCTCATTGTTGTTGTTGTTTTGGTCTTCAGTCCTGAGACTGGTTTGATGCAGCTCTCCATGCTACTCTATCCTGTGCAAGCTTCTTCATCTCCCAGTACCTACTGCAACCTACATCCTTCTGAATCTGCTGAGTGTATTCATCTCTTGGTCTCCCTCTACGATTTTTACCCTCCACGCTGCCTTCCAATACTAAATTGGTGATCCCTCGATGCCTCAGAACAAGTCCTACCAACCGATCCCTTCTTCTAGTCAAGTTGTGCCACGAGGTCCTCTTCTCCCCAATTCTATTCAATACCTCCTCATTAGTTATGTGATCAGCCCATCTAATCCAAAGCATTCTTCTGTAGCACCACATTTCGAAAGCTTCTATTCTCTTCTTGTCTAAGCTGTTTGTTATCCACTTTTCACTTCCATACATGGCTACACTCCATACAAATACTTTCAGAAACGACTTCCTGACATTTAAATCTATACTCGATGTTAACAAATTTTTCTTCTTCAGAAACGTTTTCCTTGCCATTACCAGTCTACATTTTATATCTTCTCTACTTCGACCATCATCAGTTATTTTGCTCCCCAAATAGCAAAATTCCTTTACTACTTAAAGCGTCTCATTTCCTAATCTAATTCCCTCAGCATCACCCGATTTAATTCGACTACATTCCATTATCCTCGCTTTGCTTTTGTTGATGTTCATCATCCTTTCAAGACACTGTCCATTCCGTTCAGCTGCTCTTCCAAGACCTTTCCTGTCTCTGACAGAATTACAATGTCATCGGCGAACCTCAAAGTTTTTATTTCTTCTCCATGGATTTTAATACCTACTCCGAACTTTTCTTTTGTTTCCTTTATTGCTTGCTCAATATACAGATTGAATAACATCGGGGATAGGTTACAACCCTGTATCACTCTCTTCCCAACCACTGCTTCCCTTTCATACCCCTCGACTCTTATAACTGCCATCTGGTTTCTGTACAAATTGTAAATAGCCTTTCGCTCTCTGTATTTTACCCCTGCCACCTTCAGAATTTGAAACAGTGTTCCAATCTACATTGTCAAAAGCTTTCTCTAAGTCTAAAAATGCTAGAAACGTAGGTTTGCCTTTCCTTACTCTTTCTTCTAAGATAAGTCGTAGGGTCAGTATTGCCTCACGTGTTCCAACATTTCTACGGAATCCAAACTGATCTTCCCCGTGGTCGGCTTCTATCAGTGTTTCCATTCGTCTGCAAAGAATTCGCGCTAGTATTTTGCAGCTGTGACTTATGAAACTGATTGTTACGTAATTTTCACATCTGTCAACACCTGCTTTCTTTGGGATTGGGGTTATTATATTCTTCTTGAAGTCTGAGGGTATTTCACCTGTCTTATACATCTTGCTCACCAGATGGTAGAGTTTTGTCAGGACTGGCTCTCCCAAGGTTGTTAGTAGTTCTAATGGAATGTTGTCTACTTAGGTCTTTCAGTGCTCTGTCAAATTCTTCACGCAATATCATAAGTCCCATTTCATCTTCATCTACATCATCTGCCATTTCCATAATATTGTCCTCAAGTACATCGCCCTTGTATAGGCCCTCTATATACTCCTTCCACCTTTCTGCTCTCCCTTCTTTGCTTAGAACTGGGTTTCCATCTGAGTTCTTGATATTCATACAAGTGGTTCTCCTTTCTCCAAAGGTCTCTATAATTTTCCTGTAGGCAGTATCTATCTTACCCCTAGTGAGATAAGCCTCTACATCCTTACATTTGTCCTGTAGCCATACCTGCTTAGCCGCTTTGCACTTCCTGTCGATCTCATTTTTAAGACGTTTGTAATCCTTTTTGCCTGCTTCATTTAGTGCATTTTTATATTTTCTCATTTCATCAATTAAATTCAATATTTCTTCTGTTAGCCAAGGGTTTCTACTAGCCCTCGTCTTTTTACCTATTTGATCCTCTGCTGCCTTCACTATTTCATCCCTCAATGCTACCCATTTTTCTTCTACTGTATTTCTTTCCCCCATTCCTGTCAATTGTTCCCTTATGCTCTCCCTGAAACTCGGTACAATCTCTGGTTCTTTCAGTTTATCCAGGTCCCATCTCCTTAAACTCCCACCTTTTTGCAGTTTCCACAGTTTTAATCTACAGTTCATAACCAATAGATTGTGATCAGGGTCCACATCTGCCCCTGGAAATGTCTTACAATTTAAAACCTGGTTCCTAAATCTCTGTCTTACCATTATATAATCTATCTGATACCTTTTAGTATCTCCAGGGTTCTCCCATGTACACATCCTTCTTTCATGACTCTTAAACCAAGTATTAGCTATGATTAAGTTATGCTCTGCGCAAAATTCTACCAGACGGCTTCCTCTTTCATTTCTCTCACCCAATCCATATTCACCTACTATGTTGCCTTCTCTCCCTTTTCCTAATGTCGAATTCCAGTCACCCATGACTATTAAATTTTCGTTTCCCTTCACTACCTGAATAATTTCTTTTATCTCATCATACATTTCAATAATTTCTTCGTCAACTGCGGAGCTTGTTGGCACATAAACTTGTACTACTGTAGTAGGCGTGGGCTTCGTGTCTATCTTGGCCACAATAATGCGTTCACTATGCTGTTTGTAGTAGCTTACCCGTACACCTATTTTTTTATTCATTATTAAACCTACTCCTGCATTACCCCTATTTGATTGTGTATTTATAACCCTGTATTTACCTGACCAGAAGTCTTGTTCCTCCTGCCACCGAACTTCACTAATTCCCACTATATCTAACTTTAACCTATCCATTACCCTTTTTAAATTTTATGACCTACCTGCCCCATTAAGCGATCTGATATTCCACGCTCCGATCCGTAGAACGCCAGTTTTCTTTCTCCTGATAACAACGTCCTCTTGAGTAGTCCCCGCCCGGAGATCCGAATGGGGGACTATTTTACCTCGGGATGCTTTACCCAAGAGAACGCCATCATCATTTAACCATATAGTAAAGCTGCATGCCCTCGGGAAACATTACGGCTGTAGTTTCCCCTTTCTTTCAGCCGTTCGCAGTACCAGCACAGCAAGGCCGTTTTGGTTAGTGTTACAAGGCCAGACCAGTCAATCATCCAGACTGTTGCCCCTGAAACTACTGAAAAGGCTGCTGCCCCTCTTCAGGAACCACACGTTTGTCTGGCCTCTCAACAGATACCCCTCCATTGTGGCTGCACCTACGGTACGGCTACCTGTGTCGCTGAGGCACGCAAGCCTCCCCACCAACGGCAAGGTCCATGGTTCGTGGGGAGAGGAAAATATCTCATTACTGTACATTATTTTCTGCTATTGCGATTTTTTATTTCGTCAGTGTAGGTAGAGAGTTTATGTAAAGAGGAGACTAAGCACTAATATCTGTATACCAGAAAGCCACTATCTGTACGCGCACCTGAAATGGAGCCCTGAAACTACGATAATTACTTAACTGTTTATTTTCAAATAAAATACATCGTACGCAGTATGAATGATACAAAAAGACCATTCCATTTCCCACCTTGGCTATAGTAAATTCAATGCGGTATATATATATATATGTATCACATGTTCGAGTGATTTCGGTGACGTTCCGTTTGCCACCCCTATCGTCATAATTTACACCGTAGGTGTACCCAGATATGGGCCTATCATTTAAATGTGTAACAGGGTGGCGATGTAAAATTGCGGGTACCTGAAAATGGCGCATTACTAAATTCATCTGTTTGTGTGTTTCAAATAACAGCAACTGTATGACAGCCAAGTTAGATCTTAGAGTGGTCTATTAATAAATCTATAGCTGTAGCACCCGATGATGAAAAACACACGTTACGAGAACAGCATTAACACAATATGTAGTGCCTGTACAAGCTATAACTCACGAACTGGCATTTGAGAATGAACATTTTCTTAATGAAACGTAGTAATTATCAATGGTCATAAAAAATAATTGTTATCTGAAAAATCCCAACGAAAATAAATGTAATAAGAAGATTATGTATCAAATGTAATATAGCGATACGTTTTAGAGCAATTACAGGGCGCAATTCGTATCAGTGCAGACATTTTCATTAGTGACTGAGGACTGTCTACTGAACAGCATTACATCTGTATTAACTTCGTTTCCAAACGAATAATTATTTTTATTAGGTTGGCTGTTGCCTCCAGGTAAATATGGAAAGAGGGAGCTTTTAATGCTTGTTTTCTCCTAGGCAGCACGTCAGGTGTTAAAATGCGGACACGTGGACGCAAAATGTTTGGCCTAGATTGACACTTCTGGTCCACTTCGTGATGCTGCTACAACCTTGCAGAAAACGCCGTAAATTTGATGTCTTGTTGGTGGGAAGACTATTCAACCCAGAGAAAAAACAATCAATTCAGTGACATGTGTAGCTGTTTAGGTACCACATACAGCAATACCTGCACTTATTTCCGTACAACCCGTAATCTGGAAAATTTTCCTAATTTCGAGCCTTAGTAGACTTACTAATTAATTATAAATCCCCTATGACTAGTGAACAAAGTCTAACCATTAAGACTAGTTGAAATTACGTTAAAGATTTTTTAAATCAGTAAGCAATTATTGTATTCCACTGAAATACTTGGAGTAGCAGATTGACTATACTGAGTATCACAAGAGGAATAGTTAATATTCCGGGTAGGACACGAACGATCTTTGGAAACAAAAAAGTCTAGCAAACATGGGGCTAAAATACGTACCTTAAGAGAGCACTTCATGACCTTCGGTACTCTGAAACCTCTTCTACTGCATGTTCTTTGTTTTCCGTATTTTGGGAAGAGGTATAATGGAGTAAAACGAGAAAAATGGTGTCTAGTAAACATATGTTACAAAATGCATACCCAAAGAGCTATGAGCAGTTGTTCAGTAGAATAGATGTGTGTAGGGCAGGCGCTAAGGTCATTGGTCTTCGTTGGTCCTGGCAGGTATCCTTCAAAGATAAAAGTCATGAGGTAATTCCATTTCCTTGGTGGTTCCGTTTATTAATTATTATTGACTTCTCGACCATTTCGAAGTCTGGCATATTAAAAATATAATTATCGAGTTGAACTTTGTAATACTCGATCTGTTTCATGACAATTGCGTTAATGATTTTCGATAACTATGGCCTGCACGAGTAATTTTCCTATTTTCACCTCGGAGAACGTGTTTGTTTCGAAAATGAACTCAAATACCTTAAAGATAAATTGGCTCGACGAACATTTTTTCATTCTGTTATTTTCTAATGTGTGACAGCCTGCTGAACTATTTTCATATTGTAAACTATTAAAAAGCTTTATTCTGTTTAGTTTTGTGGTGTATGTGGCCACCCTTACGCTAATATCAGATGTTTGTTATTTACATCTCTATCTGGACAAACTTGAGGAGATGAATGTAGCAAGCGTAGTGTCCTCAAGAGGGACAATCGGGTCAGCCTTGTCAGAACTTTTTTAGTGTCCGTTCCACTTCTCTCCACAAGGGTCAGCATCAGATTAGACTGACGCTCTGCACATATCGCTGACTTCTCCTCCTCTCCAACGCCGACAATAAACTTTCAGCGGACTACGAGAAACTTGCGTGATGCGGGACAATTTTTTGCCAGCTCTGCGAATCTCAGACAAGCATTTAGGTTGTCTTACATTATTTGCACTGTAGGTAGTCTATTGGCACGCCAGAGACAGACGTGTAGACTCTGCTCATGCAGAACCTACGCTCCCCCTTCAAACGCAGTTATGGTTTTTGAAAACTTATCTGTATGAAATCATCTCGCTTTTCTGTCAGTAAGATCATCTCATTCGTGTGGCTCAGTTACAGTATTACCACGCTCACTTTCCTCATTTTCCTTGATAAAATGTCTATAGGTGGACATTGCGATAAGATCTATTAGTTCTAATCTCTTTCATCTGTGTACTTTCTTTCTATTATATTGGAGGGAAAGCGATACTGACGGACCGAAGGCCACATTATCGTTTAGAACCATCACTTATGGAATGCTCTTTTTAACACAAAATTTTAACGGTAAGGTATGTAATATTTAAAGTGCTAAAGTAAGCTACGCTTGAGTCGTGTAAGCAGCAGCGGTCTTCAGCGTTACGAGAGAGAAAAGGGATATGTGGCAGACTCTTTGTGGATTACACTGCTTGCTGGTAATTGGTAATTCATAGGGAATCAGTGACAAGCTTTTGAGGGTCGTGTATTTCCGCTGATGGTTCTGGGAAAGGACGCCAGTCGTGCGTGTTTTGATTGTTTGATCGGTCGCAGCAGTATGTGATGTGGTCGCTGCACTCTGGTCACTCTTTGCCCGTCGGACTGGGATTTCTGACAGCCGGTACGCCGGGACCCTGCAGCCGCCTTCTGTCTATTAATGTGTTCAGGCTGCTTATGGATTTCACCTGGCTCTCTACATTTCACATACACGCATTCACGACTCCTTTCTCTCAACGATATCTGTTCAGCAGCCTCTCAGATGGTTTACAATCCTGAAGGAAAACAACTCACCAGACGCAGAGGGTATTCAAATTAATAGATAGATATTTACGAATTTTACTGGGTGCTTATAATTAAAGTGCAGCTACTCACAGAGATCCAGTATGGTATGTAACTATCGAATGGCAACGAGACTTGGCATGTATGCCAATGTGTTAATGCAGAACCGGTCTACACTGAAAAAAATTAGTCCCAGTTTTAGCCCGAGGTGCAAATCTGACACCTTACCTTGTTTGTATCACAATGTGACAAGCCGTAACCGGAATGAACAATATGGCTATAGAAAAGAGAGACCGTGGCGCTGTACACTATTTTTATGACGGTATAACAGCAACGCTTTCATTTGACTTGTTGTAAGATGAGTGAACGGTATGGCTTTCGAGAAGAGAGATTGTGAACTGCTAGTGAAACTGTTTCATGTGCATGGTAGCGATTACAGAGTTGCACTGAGAGAATATCGGTGACTGAAAGGACAGAGGACAGGCCCGATATCATTAAATAGTTCAAAAAAAGATGATACTGAAATTCGAAAATACAGGTTTGCTTTGTGTGGCACCTCGAAGAGGAGGGCGTCCTGTCACGGTGGAAGTTGTTGACGAGGTTTCTGTTGCTATAACTGCCATGCTGCACGTGCACAGCCGGCTGCGGTGGCCGAGCGGTTCTAGGCGCTTCAGTCCGGAACCGCGCGACTGCTACGATCGCACGTTCGAATCCTGCCTCGGGCATGGATGTGCGTGATGTCCTTAGGTTAGTTAGGTTTATGTAGTTCTAAGTTCTAGGGGACTGATGACCTCAGATGTTAAGTCCCATAGTGCTCAGAGCCATTTGAACCATTTTTTTTTTACACGTGCGCCAGGTAATGCTAGTGCTCGTGTAGTGTCATGAGAACTGTACATCCATTGGAAAGTTTTGCAGTCTGTTTCACACTGGTACCCGTACAAGATCCAGACAATGTAGTAACTGAAACCTCATGATCCACGCAACGTTCTGAATTTGCCCTTCTGTTTCTGGGATGGATCGAAGTTGATGACATGTGGCCAAGCAATATTCTATGGAATAATGAGGCACATTTTACACTACGGGGTGCAGCGAATGCACAGAACTACCGAATTTAGGGTGCTTCTAAAAGGCTTGTTACGCACAAAGAACCATTACATTCAGCGTATGACTGTGTGGTGTCCATTCAGAAACACCTTTATTCTCGGTCCGTTCTTCTTTGAAGAGAATACAACCAGAGGGCCTGACAAGTGTAGCGTGACGTCTACACGTTATCGAGACTTCCTTGCACAGCATTTACTCCCTATTTGGACGTGGAAAACAATGTTTTCATACACGATGGGGCAAAATCTCTCGTGACAATCGCCCAGTGACTTTATGCAACTTTCCACGAACGTGTCATCTTCAGAGGTTTTCAGATACATGGCCTACAGGATCATTTAGTTTCAATCCATGTGACCTTTTGGGAGTGGGAATATCAAAAAGAATACGTTTACCAGGAAAACGTTCTGTCCTTGCCTGATCTGTAGGCCAGTGTGCAGGAACTCTTGCCTCACATTCCACCGGAACTGCCGTGAACAATTGTTGGTCACTTCGTTTTACGGATGCAGCGTCTCTTCGACGTCTCCGGAGTTTATATTGAATAAATTATGTGAGGGCCTAATAATAAAATCAACATTATGCTTTATTCTTTCATGTTTGGCCTTTTCTGCCGTAGTCGATTTCCTAGGAAAATATTTCTCTACGCCTTTCTCGCATTCACAGCGCCAGATTCGCATCTGGTGGCCAAAAGCGAAACTAAATTTTTTTCCAGAGTATCGCTTTCTACATTTTCACTTTTCACGAAATAAAACTACTAACTGTATTCGAGATACATTTTTCAAGCAGTATTCAATTATACCACTGAATGTACAATTAAATCTTTGACTTTGTACAACACACATTTAGGAGATGTGACATCATAAACTCTGAAATGCCTGAAACACTGCCGCATTATGGGCGATGTTGTAATCTATTACTCCTTTACTATTAACTCTATTTGCAACAGATTTGGCAAACATTATCCACATATACCACTCGATGTAGGAACAAAATAATATCATTGTACGACACATAGTTCAGAAGATATGACGTCATAAACATTGAGCTGCAATTACTAGGGACACAAAGCTGAAGGGCGAAATTCGCTAGAGATACAGGTCAGATATGCATACAATTATGTATTAATTATGTTAAAAATGTGTGACATGTGCGTATGCGGGCAAAGCCACGGGTAGGAAACTTATACTAAACCTCTTGGAAGGATTTCAACCAAACTTGGTGAATATCTCACTTACATTCTGGAAAGAGAAACAGCGGCGCTAAAAACTAGCAACCTACTGTTGGGATGGAGAGAGAAGGAGGAGGATTAGTTGGACAGAGAAAGGGTAGGACATGGACACAGAAAGGACAGATGATGGACAGAAGATGGACAGAGAGAGGGGAGGAGGGGGTGGAAGAGATTGCTGGAGAGGAGGAAACGGAGGAAGAAATGGAAACTCAGGAAGTGTTAATAATCTCGGAACAGAGGGAGTCTTACGTTCTCATGTCCCTGGAATACTTGCAAGAGTGTTTCAGAGAAAACGTAACGATATGTCCAGCCAGAGTCATATAGACTAACGCACAGTCCTATGAATTACAGCTGTTGTTAGGGAATTCAGAAACGACAGAGTGCAAGACAGAAGTTCTGGCCTCACAAACGCTTCTCCAGACATTGGGAGCGTTCTGAATTTACTCAGTTTCTTTACCGAAAGTGTTAGTTATGAAATGTTACGATGCTTGAATTGACATGAGAGGAGCAGGTGCACAAAGTGAGTGCAGAAGGAGATTGACTGATAGTGATTGGAATAAATACATAAGCGGGCAAGGCCGGGCCCTCAGCTAGTTTTGAAATAAAATAATCTGCAGAAATACCTTTTTTATTTAAATTTCTATAGAATCAGCCGTGCAATGTATAGTGACGCTTCATTATAAAAATATTCATTTCAGTTTATACGAAGGACAAAATTAAGAGTTGTACAGGATTACAGACCGATACTTTAATGTCTCCCTAAGTAACGCGACATTCTGCTCGAGGAATACTATTCACAAAATTTAAAGGACAGCCATTTAAAAGTGACTGCAGAACGATTCTATTGTGGTCAGCATAAATTTCGGGTAATGCTCATGAAGACAGAACTAAGATACCTAAATTATGGCTCATACGGAGGCATATTGACAGTCGTTTCTTCCTCGCTCTGTTTGCAAGTGTAAAGGGAAAGGGAAGGAGAGTGCCCTCCTCTACAAACCGTATAGTGGCTTGCGGAGTATGTACGTACATGTAGAAGTAGATTATAGGCTCCTACAACATCCTATAAGCTCAAACATCATAAGGTTGCTGAACAATAAAAAAGAAATCGTCTCCAAAGAGATAAAAAGAGAGTGATAAACAAGATGCAACCACACACTGAATAATGAAAACCGTGTGATATGCTCCAAGATATTTTCATTGAAAGAACCCAATAAATTACGCTAGGTGGTGAATTTTTAACGAAAGCGAATGTACTGTCAGGTGTACACAATATACAGTACACAAACGATTTGGTAGAACGACCAACACTAAAAGATTGTCGCCACATGTTAGTGAGTACAAGCAGAAAGACTCAGAATGCAATTCCTGTCGATCTAATGAATGCGTTTAGCTGTAATTGTGAATAAATATTGGGTACTGTATATAAGAAAGAGAAGGAGCGCGATAATGTCCCATTACAAGTTTTAGTGGGAAACGCTCAGAGCCTGTCATATCGTTTCGATATCTAGGGGATGTGCTAAGAAATGGTGAGCTCAATAGTAAGAAAGTGGTACTTACATCTGTTGCGGGATTCTGAAAACACACCATTCATTTGTAAAGCAAATTAGTATAGCAGCAGTTACGCCTAATTTTAGAGTGTTTCCAAATAGGCAAAACTGTGTCGCACAGAGAAGTGTCTTTAGTTTCATAGTAAGATCTGGTAAGACCAGAAGGAAGTTGGTATAGCACCTCAGTACCACCTAGCAAACAAAGTACAAGCAGGAGGAATACCACACTAGGTTGTGAGTGAAGAGTTTGTAGCAAATGGAACACAGTATGCCATTCTCAACAGAAACAAATTTCGGACTTAAAAATAATGTGAGATGTTCATCAAGGGTGTTTTACAGTACCATTACAGTCAATGTACAGGGTAGGCAACTAAGACAGGTCACCTCAAATACGGTCAGAATGAATAAATATATCGAGTTCTGATGTTTCCCAAGTTGTAGCAGGTAATATGGTGAATCTCCTGGAATTCCCAAGTAATTTTTGTTTCTTATAGTCGCCGAATTACCGTACGACTCCGACCATTTTTTTCTAAAGGAACATTTACTTTTTCTGTGGCATTTGAAAGAAGTCTAGAAGAAAACTTCAGTGACACAACATGCACGGGACTTTATCAAATAGTATCTAGTAAACAGTCCCGTAAACCAGGAGGAGGGGTTTCAGGAACGTCTGCGCTATTAAATCAGATGTAAGCAAATAGAAAACTCAGGTATGGATCTTGTGTTTGTCTGTGTGCTTGAAGCCCGTCAGTCTGTGTTCTGCTGGTGTAACATTCATACAACTTACTCGTAAAGCTATTGAGACGTTAGAGCTGTATACGACAGGCGAAATAGTGAATATCGTATGTGGCGAATGTCGCCAAACTATAGGAGCAGCGGTGTGGCTATAACTTGCAGAGCAGCCTTATTGTGCCAAGCACTCACAATCTGTTCTTGCGAACATTATGAAAAAAAAAAAACGTTCTAGGAACTGGAAGTGTGGAGAATAAAATACGACACGGAAAAAGAATAGCAACTGATGAAAGAAATGAAAAGAAGAGCAACAGATAAAAGAAGTGAAAACACTTTAGTAGCAGTAACACGCAATACAGATGTCACTAAGAGGCATCTTTCCCTAAATTGCCCCAGGGAAACGCCTGAATGGTTCCTTTGAAAGGGCCGACCGACTTTCTTCCCTAATCCGATGAGACCAATGAACTCGCTGTCTGGTCTCCTTCCCCAATACAACCCTACCCATTCCTGTCAGAAACAACTAAGAGGCATCTTGAAAGTGCGATAGGGCTCAAACAAACGAAAGCTCTGTGAGCACTGCACTGCATAGCATTTCACCCTCTTCGCGTTTCGCTGAGTCTGCAGCTTCATGGCAATTACTTCCAAAATTGATTACAGTCCTCCGAATGTTATCTACATAAAGTGAGAAATGATGCAACACATCTATGGAAAATTTTGTTTAAGGAAGAAGCGTCGTCTACAAACCATGAGGAAGTCATTCTTCGCAATGAGGACGTTATCCGCAGAAGTGACGAGAAAAAGAATATGTGGAAATTTCTGACAAGGGAGTGGATAATAGGGCGTATAGTTGGGCATCATGGAACAAATTCCATGGAGCTTCAAGGAGTTTTAAAGGGTAAAAGGTCCAGTAAAAGACAGGCATTGGAATATGTACCGTCCGTCCAAAATATTCCGAGACTGATTTTAATCCTGGAATATAAGCGACGTCACTCAGTAACTACTGTGGCAGCGTAAACTAACAACTGTAAAAAACAGACGCATGTTCGACCAGTCAGCTGCGAACAGGCAGTGTTAAGTAATGAACGTGTGGCCATGTTGTGTCAATACTGTTGTGTTGCAAGTCACAGTTGAGTAACATCTCTAAATCAAATATTCAGTACATTCTCTAGAATCTTTCGAAGAAGAGAAAAGTGTGTGCAGAATGTGTACTGCATGTCCTGACTTCTGACCAAAAACAACAACGTTTTGATACCTGGCGTGACTTGGGTGTAACGCAAAGCCAGGGCAGTTCTTTTCTGGAAAAAATTAGCGTGCGTAATGAGTCATGGTATTATCAATATGAAACTACTACAAACCGGCAAAACACCTAAATTCATATGAAGGTTCAATGTTTTGACGACGTAAAGAATTCAAGCCAATAAGCCGCGCAATTTGAAGTACATCCCAAGGATGAAGAGTTTCACATATTTGTATGAATGTTCTGTGCGTTGTACTCAAGTGGAACGAGTGAATTCGAGCAAATAATTGAGAAGACTTGGTGAAACGGCTAGTATGAGATGGAGAGGTTGGCACAGTGGAGTTTCGTAACGGGCAGCGTCAGAATGACGACCCAAAAGTAAGGGTTAGAGGCTCTGAGCACTATGGGACTTAACATCTATGGTCATCAGTCCCCTAGAACTTAGAACTACTTAAACCTAACTAACCTAAGGACAGCAGACAACACCCAGCCATCACGAGGCAGAGAAAATCCCTGACCCCGTCGGGAATCGAACCCGGAAACCCGGGCGTGGGAAGCGAGAACGCTACCGCACGACCACGAGATGCGGGCAAAGGTTAGAGGAAGGGGGTAGGAGGTAGGGGGCAAATATTGCAATCGTATGACGTTCTACATAAAACTACGCACAAAGCTTTCAGCTAACAGAGCCCCCGAGTGACAAGTGCCCAGTTTAGGGTCAACCCTACACTCCATTGATCGCTTACTTCTAGGTCATGCAGTAAGTACAGTAGAAGTTCTGCAGTAGTAATGATTGTGCATCTAGCCAGACGGAAATTTCCAGTTTGGTAATTCCTTGTCTTAATTGAGTCGAGACATTTGTTTACGCAAGGATTGTGCAAATAAGTGTACAGCTCTATCACAGAGGGGACGGATAATTTCTTCAACGTGTAACGCTAAACGCTGCTCGCAGCAGAACCGCGGTACACAGACGTTAGCACTGTCCAGAGGCGCTACGTCGATTAGTGGCGGAGATCGATAGTCGGCGGCAGTAATTTGTTTCTGGCGGCCCCGTGTCGCTGTCATCGGTAAACGGGGCGGACGCAAACACAAACACATTTGGCCAAATTGGTGGGCGGTTGCTAATTCCTGGCGGAATACGAATTAAATGCGGGGAGGTGCGGGGTGCGTGCAACAACACCACCGCCAGAGCCGGCCGAAGACAATCGATTGCGAGTCGCGGTTGAAACATGGCCCCCATCAGCCCCGTGCGATCCTCCAGGGCCTGTTCGAATCCGATACTGGTGGTGCGGAAGGAGGGGCTACATCGCCATTACAGCTGCGCTAGGGTGAGCGCATGCTGTAGGAGAAACTATTTCCTATAGTTCGAGAATAGAGAATGTTCAGAGTAGCGGCGTGCAAGAGAGACGATTTTAGCAGCAGTCTGTCCCTGACAATTATTTTTTTTTAATTTAGGGAAGCTGAATGACATCTGCAACATCATTTTAATCCTATGCTGACTTTCTAGCCTAAGCAGCATGCATGAAGATAAGTCAAAAATTATCCGCAGTGTTGACATACCCCTTCTTCATACTGACCTCTGTCCTCGCTTATTTTATTTTTATGATATTGTGGCCCTACTATGAAAATTTGGTCCTATTTCCTCCACATGTCTATCTTTTATTGCACGTAGGTCATTCTCATTGCACGAAAGAGAAACAACGCGCGGTGGTCCGGTTTTTGTGTTCCTAAGGTGTATCAAGTGCCGCAGTCCATCAAAGACGTTCGGAACATACAAAACGGGTGACTACGAATGGACTGCAAAATTCAAAAATGGTCGTACAGTTGTTGTGTATGTTGAAGGGGCTGGACGACGCTCCACTGCCACAAATGATGACAACATTTAGCGTGTCACATGACGTAGTTCTGATAGCCAGACGAGTGACTATTGATGTGGCACGTCATTTGCGAATCAGCCGTTTCTGTGCCCACAGAATCATCCAAAACGCGCCTGGATTTCTAACAGTGTTGCATACGTAAACCTCTTGGACAGCTGCCAAAAACATTTGGATCGCTATTGTAACGAATGTGGGAAACACAATTGCACACCATGAAAACTGATGCTTACCTTTTTTGGGGGGAGAGGGGTGGGGGAGGGGGCGGGGAGGGAGGGAGGGTGTCGCACGAGGCCCAATAATGGAAAGTGTCACCAAAATAAATGCGCGTGTTACACTGAGATTCTTACTAACAGGCTGAAGCCTGCAATTCGAAGAAAACGCCGAGGACTACTGTCGAAAGTTGTTGCGTAGCTTCACGACAATACCCGCCCACATACCGCTGCCCCACTGTTGAAACGCTCCGGTGTGAGATCATATGGGACTTAACTGCTAAGGTCATCAGTCCCTAAGCTTACACACTACTTAACCTAAATTATCCTAAGGACAAACACACACACACACACACACACACACACACACACACACACACACACATGCCCGAGGGAGGACTCGAACCTCCGCCGGGACCAGCCGCACAGTCCATGACTGCAGCGCTTTAGACCGCTCGGCTAATCCCGCGCGGCTTGAAACGCTCCGGAAACCCAAGTTTAAAATAATGGCTCATCCTCAGTATAATCCTCATCTTGCCCTTTCGGACTACTGTCTGTCTGGCCCACTCACAGAGGCATTAAGGGATAGTTGTTCACCTCGGATCAGAACGACTCCGTGCATGCGTGACACGTTGCTCAGCCCAAAAGCCTTTTTCTTTCTAAGGTCACCAGGAAGCTTTTTCAGAGGTAATGAGGAAGATTGTTCAATGATGGACCAAGCGGGCCGTAAAGCAAGGGGAATATAATAAAAAATGATGTTAACGAACTTCTCCTATTTGTATTGCAATAAAAAGTATAGCTACAACGCGGAAAATTTTTGACTTATCCTTGTATGATTGCCTTCCTATTATTATGACAACCAACCACTTGTTAAGGAGTGTTATGTTTTCTTTTGCTTGTGGATGATCGGATGGCTCTACCATTTCCGGATCCGCAAACTGTTCCACAGTACTGACAGATGTTAACATCAACCACTGCATGCCATCGAGTGTTCATACGTTCATTCATGCTTGGCACTTATCCACTTCATGTTATCGACGTGCTTGTTCGAAGTGCCATGAGCCTTCACGAACAAGTCAACGCCAAGCTTGTCTATTAGACTCTATGACCTCCACTTTTCGATGGCGAGAAGGACGTAGCCGAAAGGAGGCTCCAGGAGGTTCGGATCCGCCTATAACGTAAATGAGATTACACATGACCTAGTTTCTATGTAGTGAAAGAGAAAGATATTTTGATTTACAGTCATGCGACAAAAACTTATACACCTTATCGATATCGTCTTTCGTTCATCCATACTTTAGTCAAGATCAATTACCGCACATTGTTGGGCCTACTTAAGCTCAGTTGTTTTGTTAATCACTTCATTTCTTCGTTGTAGTCGAGTTTCATGTAAGTGTTGCCGTTTACTGCTGTTCCGCTATGTAATGCTGTGACATTAATTTAAAATCAGTGTATAAAAACACACCTGGATTTGGCTACGTCGCCCAGAAATTCCGTTAATAAATAAAAATATCACCCAGACGTTTATCGTTGCATTTGTTTGTAACAGTACTTATCTTGATTCGGGGAATATTTATTTCTCCGGCTGACAGTATTTAATTTTAATGCTGGTTTGCATAAGATTTCGACAGAATGCGCAGTTACGCGATATCTTCATTAGAAGGCGGCTAGCGATCGAAATTTTGTACTATGTTTCTGCGCACAAAGGTGACTCACTTACGGAATGGCGATATATCACTTCTTCAAGTTTTACCCAAGAACGATCTCTACTGTGAAGTGTCTTATTCGTAATATCCTTGAAACAGTGAGTCCAACAGTCACAACTCTCTGTATTTGTAAGTAAACGTCATATGAACTACAACGTTAGCACCGCGGACTCTATAACCATATGATGATGGATAAATACAAACTATTTTATGTAGTCTCATACATTAGAAGTATACCTAAAGTCAACACGTGAATAGTGTTAAGATCCCCCAAAACTATAACTCATGATATTTCTGTATTGCGTTTTGCTTCATCAAAAAATTTGGTTGCTATCGTTTCAAGTTGATTATAAAAACAATAATTTATAATTATGTTGGTCACTTAAGGAAGTTGAAGAATTTTATTGAAATGAAAGATTCCTTAATAAAATTTTAGACAGAACTGAGCAACTTGGGATGCTTTGACGTACTGAAGGATTTAGGTCTCACATAAGTCGTAATTTTAAATACAAGACTGGAGTAGGAGAAAGATAGCTTTTGTCAAAAGAGGTTCGAACCCATTAAACTTTATAAGATTTCAACCGAACATTAACATTCTTCTGCTCTGTGATAGAACAGTGACCTGAGTTTTCATAGCAAAGACGTAATACATAATTCGTTTGGCAATATATATATATATATATATATATATCTGTGTGTGTGTGTGTGTGTGTGTGTGTGTGTGTGTGTGTGTGTGTGTGTGAGGATATATATTATACCTTTAAAAAGAGAAGTTTTTCTTGTTGAATTTTAAAGACCAAATAATTATTTTTCCGAATAAATGAAGAACATCGGTCTTTACGAGGCTCTTTTCAATAAATCAGCCCCCCCCCCCCCCCAACCCTTTGGAAATAAACCTGGTTATGTCCTAGATAGTGATTAATCATTTCTGTATGTTGCGCTTCGCGCTGTCTTTCTAAGTACGTTGTACACCCCCCGTTGAGTACTTGGTTTGCTTAGGGAGATAAAACTCTGGACCACACGGCCAGTTCATCGACGTTAATGACTGCTTGTTGTAGCATCACTTTTCATAGCATTTCATTTTCCGAGAGCAGTGTTTTTGTATCCGGGTATTACCACTGTATGTGAAGGAATCTCGTCATACAGCGTCGATGATAGTTCTCCAAGCAAATTACAGGCCTCCTGTACGTGTTCTAGGTATTTCAAAATCAAACATTCAGTTGATGAGCAATTTATTAGTGTATGTACTGCTTAGTGACAGTACTGAGATAATGAATAGAAAACAGTTTTCTGTATGCGTCCAAACTTTGTGCTGGTACATTTGACCTACAATGAATTTCAACATCAACGTTTGTACATTCCATTAAGTTTCAAATCAGCGCACGATCAAATCCAATAGGCTGTGGCTAAGCCATTTCCCTACAGTATCATTGTGCCCAAGAGTGCTTCTGCAAAGGACGTACGAGAATTTCTGTGAACCAGAATGAATTTTGACTCCGCAGCCGAGTGGACAGTGATCCGAAACTTTCCGGCAGATTAAAACTGCGTGCCGAACCAGTGCTCGAACCTGGGACGATTTGGAAGGTAGGCGATAAGGTACTGGAGCAAGTACGAGTAAAACTGTGAGGACGGGCCGTTAAGTCACGTTTAGATAGCTCAGCTGGTAGAGCACTCGTCCACGATAGGCACAACTCTCAGTTTCGAGTCCTGGTCCGGCACACAGTTTTAATATGCCAGGGAGTTACAATGTCTGCGAAGTTGAGAAGGTAGCAGATGAAGTACTGGCGGAAGTCAAGCTGTGGATCGGGTCGTGGGTCGTTTCTGGATAGCTGAGTTTGTATATAAAAAGATGTTTAGAGTGCATCGAAAAATATCCAGACGCTGTCACAGCAGCCTTGCTGAAAGTGACAGAATATACGGGCCTCGATTCAATGTCTAATGTAACGATCGGCCCTCAACTAAGACATTTAAGGCAGTTTCACATGGAACTAAGTTACATGAGACTCAAGCGAAGAAACCCTTCAGATGAAAACCATCGTTTGATTGTGGCTGCGATGATGCAGAATATGAGACGAATCAAAATAAAAATGGAGAACAAATACCCAGACAAATACTGGAAGGTCAGTTTGGAAAAATCCTAGACAGATATATCTCGTCAAGTCTAATAAAGGAATCCGACTACAGAGTGGTGAACAACATAATATGCACGAATGACGAACTCAACTGGTTTATACAAACAAGTCAAAAATGCTTCTGCGTGGACAAGTTATCTCAAAGATTCACATGTGATGGCTGACTATTAATATATAACAATATTGACAGAAAAATGGATGTAATTAAAAGAGCTGATTGTATATACTTACAAATCTCCGAACTGCTTAATCCCAAGAGGCAGCTTAACCAAATGTGATAATGTCATTGTGTAGCTTTATGGGAATCGCGTCACCTGTATTATCAACAAAGGCAATGACAGCTTGGAGGAATTCCAAACGTACGGTGGTTAGAATAGAAGTGAAGCTACTTACAGCCGTCACCGACCAAGGTGGCGCTATGGTTAGCACACTGGACTCGCATTCAGGAGGACGACGGTTCAAGCCAGCGTCCAGCCATCTCGATTTAGATTTTTCACGATTTTCATAAATCACTTCAGGTAATGCCGGAATGGTTCCTTTGAAAAGGACACAGCCGAATTCCTTCCCCATCCTTCCCTAATCTGATGAGATCGAACCTCTCGCTGTTTGGTCCCCTCCCCCCCCCCCCCCCAATCAAACAATCGACCAATTCATGGAGGCCCAGTTTAAGCCTTAATTATCGCTTGGTAGCAGAACTTGATAGATATGTCAATATGTTAATGCGGAACCGATTTACCTGGAAAAAATTTAGTTCCAATTTTCATCGGCAGGTGCAAATCTGCTGCTGTACAGCATCTCGTCAACGACTCCGGTGGTCACACTGAACAAACTGTGTAAGCGGCAGTTGATAATAAATTCAAAATTATGCCTTACTCACTTGTTTGACCTTTTCTGCCCACGTCCACTTTCCTATCCAATACATGAAGAAACAATTCTTTAAGTCTCTATTGTATTCACAGCGCCAGACTTGTTCCTGGTAGCCATGATTGGAACTAAATATCCTCCAACATAAATCGGTTTCGCATTAACGCATTAGAACATCTACCAAGCCGGCCGGTGTGGCCGTGCGGTTCTAGACGCTTCAGTCTGGAACCGCATGACCACTACGTTGGCAGGTTCGAATCCTGCCTCGGGTATGGATGTGTGTGATGTCCTTAGGTTACTTAGGTTTAAGTAGTTCTAAGTTCTAGGGGACTGATGGCCACAGATGTTAAGTCCCATAGTGCTCGGAGCCATTTGAACCATTTTTATCTACCAAGTTTCGCTGCCGTACGGTAATTACAGGTTACCCTGGACATCTGCGAGTAGCTGCACTTTACTTATAACCACCTTGTATATTGAAAAGGAAGAGTACAGAGCTTAATCACTGAAAGCTCCTAAAAGAGCAGTTTCGAAATATATTGAACAGCCTCTTCCAAAAGTAAAGTACAGGATGAGTGCCAGAGTTTTTGCTAGGAAACGAAGGAACTATGGAGATGCTGGCAACAAATAAGACGCAGCTGCTGTGGGCCACATATGAAGGGGATTTCGTAGTCTGAAGCCACTATAGTAGCCATAAAAGCCTCAACAGAATCTTGAATGTCAACCCCCTTGCTGTCCCCCCCCCCTCAGCCGCCCCCACTGCCCCAGCTTTTTATTTATTTATTATTTTATTTTGTTTTCGTCCTAAGTCTTCCGACTTGTTTCATGTGACCCGCCACGAATTGCCTCCTGTGTCAGCCTTTTCCTAACAGACTATCGTTTGTAGTATTCGCTACGTCTCCAGTTATTTTCTGAATGTACTCCAATGTCTATCTAACTCTACCGTTTTTACGCTCTACAACTCCTTCTAGTACCATGAAGTGATTCAGTGATGTCTTAACAAATATTCTATCATTGTGTCCCTTCTTCTTTTCAGTGTTTCCCATATATTTCTTTCCTCTTGTATTCGCGGACAATCTCCTCATCCCACCTTATTTTCAACGTTCTTCTGTAGCACCACATCTCAGACGCTTCTATTCTTTTCTGTTCCGTCACCCACAGTCCACGTCTCATTACCATACAATGCTCTATTCCAGACGTACATTATCAGAAATTTCTTCCTTAAATTAAGGCCTACGTTCGACACTAACAGATTTCTCTTGGCCAGGAATGCTCTTTTTACCAGTGCTAGTCTGCTTTTTCTATCATCGTTGCTCAGCCCATCACAGGTTTTTTTGCTGCCTATGTAGCAGAATTCTTCGTCTACTTCGTGATCCCCAATTCTTATGTTAAGTATCTCGCTATTCTCATTTCTACTGCTTCTTGCTGCTTTCGTCTTTCGTCAATTTACTCTTTATCCGTAATTTGCACTCATTACATTGTTCATTCCAACAGACCCTGAAATTTTTCTTCACTTTCACTGAGGATAGCAATGTCACAGCGAATCTCATCATTCTGAATTTTATTTATAATATTGAAACCTTTTTTTTTATTTCCGTCATTACTTCTCCGATGTATATAGTGAACAGTAGGGGCGAAAAACTTCATACCTGTCATACACCATTTACAATCTTGGTCTTCCATTCTTACTGCTCCCCCCTGGTTCTCGTACAGGCTGCATGTTACCCGGCTTTCACGGTCGTGTATCCCTATTTTTCTCAGAATTTCGAACATCTAGCACCATTTTACATCATCGAACGCTTTCTCCAGGTCGACAAACCCTATCATGCGGCTCGATTTTCTTCAGTCTTGTTGCCATTATCACTTGCAACGTCCGAGCAGCCTCCCTCGTGTCTTTACCTCCACTAAAGCCAAGCTGATCGTCCTCTAACAGATCCTCTATTTTTTACATAGTTCTACATACTATTCTTGTCAGCGAATTGGATGCATGAGCTGTTAAGCTCATTATGCGATAATTTTCGCTCTTGTCGGCTCTTGCTATCTTCGGAATTGTGTAGGTGGTGTTTTTACAGAAGTCTGATGGTATGTAACCAGTCTTAGACACCAATGTGAACAGTTGTTTTGTTGCGACTTCTCCCAATGATTTTACAAATTCCGATATAATGTTATCCATCCCTTCTGCCTTATTTGATGTTAAGTCGTCGAAAGCTCTTTTAAATTCTATTTCTAACACTGGATCCTCTATGTCTTCCCTGTCGATTCTGTCTCTTCTTCTATCACGACAAAAAACTTGTTTCTCCCTCGTAGCGGATTAGAATGTACTCGTTCCATCTATCCGCTCTCTCATCTGCATTTAACAGTAGAATTCAGGTTGCACTCGTAATGTTAGAGTCTTTGCTTTTAATTTTACAGAAGGTGAACTTTTCTGTATGCTGAGTCAGTCCTTCCGAGAATCGTTCCTTTTTGCTTCACGTTTTTTATGCAGCCATTTCGCTTGGATTCGCCGCAACTTCCTATTTATTTCATGCCAAGTGACTTGTATGTATGTATTCCTGAATCTCTCTGAATAGTTTTGTGGTTCCTTCTTTCCTTGATCAACTGAAGTACATCTTCCGTTGCCAATAGTTTCTTCTCACTTACCATCCTGGTAACTACGTTTCTCTTTCCAACTTCCGTGATTGCCGTCCTTAGAGATATCCATTCCTCTTCAGCTGAACTGCCTGCTGAGGTATTCAATATCGCAGTATCTGTAGTCTCAGAGCACTTCAAGCATGTCTGTGTCTTCAATCTTTAGTACTTCTCTATCCCACTTCGTTGAGTGTTGATTCTTCCTGAGTACTCTCTTTAACTTCAGCGTACTCTTCATCATTAGAAAATTGTGTTCTGAGTCCATATCTGCTGATAGTTATGATCCAGTATCTGATTTTGGAATGTCTGACTGACAGTGATGTAATGTCACCTCAGTCTTCCCGTATCTCCTGGCCTTTTCCACATATACCTCTTCGTCTTGTGATTTTCGAACAGAGTACTCGGTATTCCTATTTGTAATTTACTGAGGAAGTCCTATCTCCTTCCTCATTCTTACTACTGAGCCCAGTTTCCCCAGTAACCCTTTCTTCTACTCATTTCCATACAACCATAATCCCCTACGGCTATTAGATCTTCATGATCCTTTATGTATGAATTACTCATTCAGTATTTTCACATATTTTGTCTATCTTTGGCTTCCGACGTCGGCAAGTATACCTGGACTATCGTTGTCGGTGTTGGTTTGCTGTCGTTCTGATGTGAACAACGCTATCAGTGCAATGTTCACAGAAACTCATTCTCTTCCTCAGCTTCCTAACGAATTCTGCTGTTCAGATGTTTTTTTTTGGTACAAATCTTCGATATTATGCCTCTTGAAACACCAAAGTTTCCGTCTCTCTTGGTAATGGAAGCTTCCATCATAGGAGCACTCTGATATACCAGTCCGACAATTGGGACAGCCCTCCAGAAGGCATGGACGTATACGACAGCCACTAGGCGGCGCCCGTGTAACCTGCGAATGCTGCTGTCGCCACCACAGCACTGTGCACAGGACACACCTGCCACGCCAGCCTATTGGCGCTCACGAGGGCCCTATAAAGCTGGCAGCTTGGGGTTTCAGAAGTCATCTAGTTCACCCCCACCCTGAGATAACTTGTCTTGGTCCTCGACCGTCGCCTCACCTGGACCCCTCCTCTCCTGACCATCCAGCAGAAAGCCCTTTCCCGTCTCTGTCTCCTGAAACTTCTGTCTGACCAGACAATGGGGGTTGCATCCTTCCACCATCCTCATCCGTCCTATCCTCTGTTATGCCAGCGTTACAGCGTTACCTGGAGCTCCGTCAACCCCCCTCCCCCCCCCCCCCCCGCTTTTATAAGGCCCTCCAAATCAAATCCTAGAACGCCTTGCCTTCCAAATCCGCCTTTCTTCCCCCACACGACTTCTGTATGACCTTATCCTCTTCCCCCAACTCCCCCTTTTCCTCCAATATATCTGAATCCTTTATACTGTCCACAGGCTCCTCTGGTTTCCTCCATCCTCTCCACCCCCTACCCACTGCCGCACCTCTATTCCTCCACCTCCACAACCTCTATCTCCTTCATATGGTCAATTTCCAGCATCTTCCCCTCCTCGATGTTGAACTTTGCTGTGACATCTATCCTTCCTATCAACTGTAGCCTGCCCTTGCTCCCCCCCCCCCCCCCTCCACTGACCCCCTGTCCCATTTCTCTTCCTTCTCCCAGAGCAGATTTTCCTCCTTCCCCCCATGAATCTCTGCACCCCCTCCTCGACTGCTTCCCTCCCACGCCCTCCCCTCACTGGCTCCCTTCGGCGCGGCCCCTGCCTGTCTCCCCCCTCTTCCCCCCTCTAGCACTGCCCTCCCTCTCTTTCTTCCCTTCTCCATCGTCTCCATCTCCATGGCCGATATTGTGAGTTTGTGCATCGTCGTCGGTGTGCTATGTCAGTGTTGTGTTTCTTGCTGTTCTCTGTGACGTCAAGAGCTTTGATTTTAATCATGTGCAGGACTTGTACATAGTGTTGCTGTCAGTGATTGTTATGTGCTACGCTGCCCATCGCTACTTTTATGCTCTGGCCGTACATCGACTTGTGTTTCTCTTAATCCTCACAGTGTGTGGTTTTTAGATTTTTATCAACATTTTTACAGTCACCCTCTTTTTATGCTATCTTACATTTTTCCCATTTTTATATGTCTGTTTCGTCATATTTCCTCCTTTATGTTGTTTTAAAGGTTTCCATGTTCTCTGCTTACTGTTTGTCTCTCGTCTGAAGAGCGGCGCCTATGGTGCTCCGAGCCTGTCCCATCTGAGACATTGAAATACAATGAAAAAAAAGTTTCAGAAGCCTGTCATGTTCCGACTGCGATCTTGTACTGTTTGTCTTACCCATCGTTGTTCGGTTCTTCATCTTGCTACGTCTAGGCTCTCGATTTGTTTCACTTTTCGGACTTGACGTTGTGCCGTACCCGTCTACAGGCGTGTCGTCTTTGTTGTTGTCCATAGCTGTTGTCTTTCTGTGGCGACTCACCGTCGACGCCCTCGGCCGGTCGGCCTGCGTCTCATGGTAGTGTCCGATTCCGGTCAATAGAAGTACCAACAGTTTGCTCTGGCATCTGCAGTTATGATCAAGGATGCATTTCTCACGGTGTTTCCATATTTTCTTCCAACCTCCGCGTGCCTATTATAGTAATGGAAATCCCAGGGTCATTTAACTGTGTTCTAGTTACTGGGCTGAAACAAATGGATCAGTGGTAGAGAGACTGTGGTGGGAGTGATTCAGTGTATGTTACATTGAGCTAATCGTCATTGGGGTAGCAGCGTCGGACAGCTTAGTTATGTGCAAGGGGACAGGAATGGCTTGCCGAGGTAGTGGGTCTGAAGATAGAAGAGGGGATTTCTGGTTTCCAGGTTGGTCAGGACTGGACATTCAGCGTTAGTTGTAATGACTATGGAGCCACTGAACTCCGAAGTGTGTGTTTGGAGAACTCTGAAGCGGAGGACAAGTTTCTAGATGAGCGCGGCACTGAAGAGTCCCTCATAAAGTTTAGCACTGAAGTCTCTCACATTACAATTCATCCCTAAGTTTCTCTAAAGTTTTTCTTGGCTATGCTTGCAAATTTGATTAACCAACTTAGGTTTTGCATTCCGCCCATCGAATTATTTGGTAAAAACTTGTGTTCTTGTTTCGAAACATATTAATTTGCCAGTTTGGAAATAAATTGTGTGGTATCTTGGCATGCAAGTCTATCTCCAATTCCTTTCTCGTCCGTAACAGAATGAAACAAAGAAACGTATGAAGAACATCTTCACCTTCTATCAATCGATTAAAAAATTTACCTCGGTTCATGTTGTGACTTGGCAAGACAGCCAAGTCACTATGAGAGGAAGCCGAAAGGCAGGCGTTAAGCTCACGCAGACTGGCGTGAGGTCTGGAACAGTTAAGGGAATTTTTAGTAGCAAATAAAGTACGTAGTTGATGTAATACTTAACTTTAATCCATAAGTGGTGTACATCGGTCTGACGGTACAGGCATCACAAGTTAAATATCTATTGATAATGGCGCCTTGCTAGGTCGTAGCAAATGACGTAGCTGAAGGCTATGCTAACTATCGTCTCGGCAAATGAGAGCGTATTTGTCAGTGAACCATTGCTATTAACGTTGGCTGTACAACTGGGGCGAGTGCTAGGACGTCGCTCTAGACCGGCCGTGTGGCGGCGCTCGGTCTGCAATCACTGACAGTGGCGACACGCGGGTCCGACGTATACTAACGGACCGCGGCCTATTTAAAGGCTACCACCTAGCAAGTGTGGTGTCTAGCGGTGACACCACAGTTCACATGATCGATATAGCTGTTTATTTTACTTACTAAACGAAAGGCTTGCTGTAAATTGTTAATTACTTATTTGTTACTTCAAAAGTGATTCACCAATAGAAAAACATTCCATTCACTTAATTCAGATGCATCTGTATTTTGCAGACAGAACAGAATGAGACGATAGGAAGGGACCGTCCTTCCACCCACTTCACATCACGCGTCCATCGGACTGGCAAAACGAACCTTGAGCGAGACAATAACTCCGTCGAACCAGCGTACTTTCCGTGTTAAGCAAGCGACCAGTTGCTTTAACTTTTATTGTCGTTTTAAGAAATTATTGATTGCATTCATATTGTAGAGGATGAACCAGAAATCAACCTACAAACTTTCAGATGATGTTCTCGGATACCTTCTTACTTTGGTGTAAGGGACTCGCGGTGTCTGACGGCTCATTACAGAGATATTTCATTTCGTTTGGTTTCTTACATCGATCAGTTTCATATCTGTGCTACTCTGAAAATAGTGCGAAACCGTTCAAATGTCGACGGTATGCGCTCTGTGTGTTGTTTCCATTCGCCATAGCAGCTGCTGTTGACAACAGTAATACTCTACTTACCTCGTTGCCCTCAAGTATACATTCAGTACTCCTCTGTTCTGTCTACGGCTTTGTTTTCCAGCAATGTTAGTTGGGCTTTAACAGTGCTACACAGAGGTGCTATGGATAGTTTTACTGTTGAAGAGTTGGTGGAGATCCATCTTGTATACAAGTTCATTGAATGCAGTGAAAGACTGGTACAACGACGCTATGATGGGCTATTCCCGCACCGACGTCAGTCACATCACACAACTCTTGCATCTTACGTAGGCGCCTATGAGAAACTGGATCCTCCCGTGCGAGGCTGGAAGGTGCTAACTGTGTGAGATATGGTAGAACACACGACATGGAAGAGATGGTGTTAAACCGAATTTATTACAATCCTAACTTTAGTAGTCGGCTATTCTGAGGGTCTCATATGAACAACATCGGTCCCTTATCATCCACAGAACATGCAGTCATTAAAGTTAGCGGGCTTCCCACGTCATGTTATTTTTGCTATTTGCAAACTGGTTCCTCGTGTGCCGTGCGGATACATAGTTGCGCGATTCAATATCAGTAGATCTCTCTCTCTTTGGCTGGATCAGTCGCGTTAGAGTGAGGGTAATTTTCCGCTGCCATAAGGAAGCGCACTGATGATAAGGCCGATTTAAGCGCGACCGCTGGAGCAGTTGCTCTCTCTGTGATCGGTTGTCTGGCAGTTTGTGTGGCGCAGGTGGAAAGAAAGCATATGAATGCGTGGTGTCTGTTCTTTCGGACATGTCCGAAAGAACAAATACGACGCATTCATATACTTTGATTGGCCTGGCTGGAAATAGATTCACCTTCTTCAGTGCGGATACACAGGCACGTCCGACTTCCTGTGAGAATCTCAGAGAGCGAACATGGAAGAAACATACAGGCACTGCCGATGGATGGCGCTTCATGGGGACGTGGATCGGACATGGTGGTGATTAGTTGCTAACGGACCAAACTGCTGAGGTCACCGGTGCCTAGGCTTGCACACCACTTAATCTAACTTAAACTAACTTATGCTAAGGACAAAACACACATACACCCATTCCCGAGAGATAACTTGAACGTCCGACGGTGGCAGTCCCTTCGGGAAACCAGCTTCGCTTAGTTTGCCTATAAGGCCATTGTCCCAAGTACGGTCGAAACCTTTTCGATTTCCAGGAACACGACCGCCGCGACTTTGTTCATGTTGCCGTGTATTATATGTTCGACTACGCGGAGAAGTAGTTGTGTTGTCGAGTGGTGGCATTGGCGATATTGGTGATGCAGTGCCTGTGGTGTTGTAATGGTTAGTATTTCTGCCTATCAAATCTTCTCCTAACTGCTAACCCTCATTTATTCTGGGCTCGAGATACTACCAGTTTCGCGATAATGAATCGTGCCTTCAGTTTCATTTGACTGGATTACATTAAGCCAATACAATCTCCGCAGAAATGAATACCGGTCCAAACTAGAATGTCATTCAGTGATAACCTGTTAACTAAGACTATTGATAGATCTTTCAACATCCATTGCGTTTGATGTAGCCAGGATATATGTCTTATACAGGGTGTTACAAAAATGTACGGCCAAACTTTCAGGAAACATTCCTCACACACAAATAAAGAAAAGATGTTATGTGGATATGTGTTCGGAAACGCTTAATTTCCATGTTAGAGCTCATTTTAGTTTCGTCAGTATGTACTGTACTTCCTCGATTCACCGCCAGTTGGATCAATTGAAGGAAGGTAATGTTGACTTCAGTGCTTGTGTTGACATGCGACTCATTGCTCTACAGTACTAGCATCAAGCACATCAGTACGTAGCATCAACAGGTTAGTGTTAATCACGAACGTGGTTTTGCAGTCAGTGCAATATTTACAAATGCGGAGTCGGCAGATGCCCATTTGATTTATGGATTAGCACGGGGCAATAGCCGTGGCGCGGTACGTTTGTATCGAGACAGATTTCCAGAACGAAGGTGTCCCGACAGGAAGACGTTCGAAGCAATTGATCGGCGTCTTAGGGAGCACGCAACATTCCAGCCTATGCGACTGAGGAAGACCTAGAACGACGAGGACACCTGCAATGGACGAGGCAATTTTTCGTGCAGTTGACGATAACCCTAATGTCAGCGTCAGAGAAGTTGCTGCTGTACAAGGTAACGTTGACCACGTCACCGTATGGACTGTATGGGCAGGAGAACCAGTTGTTTCCGTACCATGTACAGCGTGTGCAGGCACTATCAGCAGCTGATTGGCCTCCACGGGTACACTTCTGCGAATGGTTCATCCAACAATGTGTCAATCCTCATTTCAGTGCAAATGTTCTCTTTACGGATCAAATTGTAAATTTTCACAATCAACATGAGTGGGCTGACGAGAATCCATACGCAATTGTGCAATCACGTCATCAACACAGGTTTTCTGTGAACGTTTGGGCAGGCATTGTTGGTGATGTCTTGATTGCGCCCCATGTGCTTCCACTTATGCTCAATGGAGCACGTTATCATGATTTCATACGGGATACTCTACCTGTGCTGCTAGAACATGTGCCTTTACAAGTACAACACAACATGTGGTTCATGCACGATGGAGCTCCTGCACATTTCAGTCGAAGTGTTCGTACGCTTCTCAACAACAGATTCGGTGACCGATGGATTGGTAGAGGCGGACCATGTCAATGGCCTCCACGCTCTGACCTCAACCCTCTTGAGTTTCATTTATGGGGGCATTTGAAAGCTCTTGTCTACGCAACCCCGGTACCAAATGTAGAGACTCTTCGTGCTTCTATTGTGGACGGCTGTGATACAATACGCCATTCTCCAGGGCTGCATCAGCGCATCAGGGATTCCATGCGACGGAGGGTGGATGCATGTATCCTCGCTAACGGAGGACATTTTGAACATTTCCTGTAACAATGTGTTTGAAGTCACGCTGGTACGTTCTGTTGCTGTGTATTTCCATTCCATGATTAATGTGATTTGAAGAGAAGTAATAAAATGAGCTCTGACATGGAAAGTAAGCGTTTCCGGACACATGTCCACATAACATATTTCCTTTCTTTGTGTGTGAGGAATGTTTCCTGAAAGTTTGACCGTACCTTTTTGTAACACCCTGTATAACGTTGGGAGAAAATGATTGGGAGTGTCGTAAAAGGTGGCCACTCAATAACGAGGGCCCTTTTAGTTCTTCGTGGATCTCCAAAATACGAGAACAGTGTGTTTGCCGCTTGTTTGGTCAGGCTGTCGATCAGTGTGCTGATTGCAAAATGCGGGAAAAATTCATCTTTGACAGTGTGAGAATGCTGTGGTGTCTTCTTAGATGCTACTGTATTTGAAACCTCATCTTCGAATAGGAACACGGGGCGGCAGATTTGATTTGTACCAGTCACAGAGGCATTTTACTGTTCTTCTTGGCTGGTCTTCGTTCGGTATGCCAAGTGCACTGACCTTTTGCCATTTCCAGCATCAACTGAACCAGTTACTCAAACCTTTGTGTAATGAAGCTTTCTAACGGCACACCTCCACGTAACATGTTGAGATGCATTTAGTTTCGTTTCAAATGAGCTTCACAGAGTTATCAGGTTTTTAATTTCTTGTGCTGAATAACAGGACTTTGTTCGATTTAGTATTTATTCTACATCTCATTACAGGCGTCCTAAGCGTCAAGTTATTGACATACGTCTTATCTAATCTTAAATGAGGTACTTATTACATATGGAATAATATTTTTCTAATAAGGTTTGGGCATACTATACAGATAACATTATAGCATTTACTCATTAAGTTAGTTTATTCCACTGTGTGCCTTTGTAATTGATTCCGTATTCAATTACAGTTTCAGTCAATTTAATCTGCCCACAAACATTCATTAATTTATTTCGCATTTTTCTGGATCTATAACTTCACATGTGGTACAGCATCCATATTACAATTTAGAATGAAACCGCTAGTCAATCTCATCTAACCTGTACACCCTGAACTCATCTTTGGTAAGCTGACTTGTCGTAAGATAAGTCAGATGCTGGTGCATCTTTCTCACGGATCTTCAGTCGGCGGAGACGAACAGCCTGGTCTCATTGGTATTAGCAACACAGAGATTAGTAGGTTGTTAAGCAATGATGAGCAACCGATATTAAGGTAGATTTCCTGGATTAACAGAATTCATCAGATGCTCTCTGTTCCGCTACGAAGTTCACGTTTCATGTAGTGATTTTTCCCCTGTTTCTATGGTTTTGCCTAAGCATACTCCCTTAAAATTGCTTCTTCTATTCGGGGATATGTTTCAGGGCATAAGAAATTACTGTATTTTAAACTTTCCAGAATACACAGTTTCTACTTCACGAGATGGGGGCACCTTACAAGAAAAAAACCGCAATGATTGGAAAGAAAAAAGACTTGTTAGAAAAACAAGAATGAGATACCTTTAGGTGGGTGCTTTACAGAGCAACCAAAAGAGAACGCCAAGAAAACCAAAAGTGAAGAGGAAACACCATAATCATCAGGGTTATTGGATGTTTCCGTTATTTTTCATGCTGTCGCTAACGATAATAACGAATTCCAGTTTACTGATGCATTTGAAGTTACTCCCCACAAGCCGTGAAGAACCTAATGAGAGATACGTCCGTGAAAAAGTTAAGGCAAACAGTTATGGGACACGTGCGTCATGTGTTCTACTTGAAATCATGCCACATCTACTGGAGAAGATACCCCATGACTATGTTTGTGATGACTGCTTGTCCAAAAAAGAATCAAAAATTGGCCATTTGCGAGTAAGACTCCCACAGTGAGACCTCCATGCAACGCACATTACGTATATAGGTACTTCGAAACGCGCCATATGAGCACAAAATTTATTTCTTGCCAATGCTTGACTTTTACCATTGCGACCCAGTCAGCATAAACGCAGAGAACTATTGTTTGTTTTAATGTCAAGTTTAACGGTGGATAACAGATGACAAAAGAAATATTTTTTCGTGTGATGTAAAGACAGATTTACAATTTTCGTAATTTTTCCTTTGGTTGTATTGTTGAATCTTTCTTTTTGCCAAATTTCAAGAATGTAGGCCAAAGGAAAGCATCTATAGGTTTTGACGAGTGAGAGTTTGCATATTAAAACATCTAACATAGATGGCCATATCTTTTGATCGCATTGACTTAGAAGATATGGTGTTTTTCGCCACCGAAGGACCATAGACATCAGTATGCGACATAAATTTCAACTTGAGACGTCAACCTGTTCATGAGAAAAGGGTTTCTAACCGTCGAACAGACAGACCGACAGACGGGCAGACAAACAGCCGGACAACAAAGTTATACCATAAGGGTTCCGTTTTTACCGATTGAGATACGGAACCCTGATGAACTTTCTTTGCAATAAGAAAATACAACTGATAACACATTCTATTTTATTGTTTAGGTACATTGCAATTTTCTAATTTCGTAACAGGAACTGGCAGAAAATGTAAGTAGTGATTGTTTTCACTCCTTTGTGTGTTAAAAGTTTCCTTCTCAAGTGAACAATTGCGCGACTACTGCGGATAATAACCCCGCCGAGTAGGACATCGTGCGCAGTCTAATTTTTGTGATATTTGCAGTTAACTTCGTTCTACTGTCTTTTGACATACATGTAAACTGATTTAGTACAGTAACAGCAGAGAAACTACAACAATCTTACGTGCAGTGGGTTGTAGGTTACTTATTACGAATGTGCCGAAATCATTTTTGCTTAAGTTTGCACTCTCCACCACCTTCAATTTTTATAAGGTCTAAATCAACTACCACATTTTAAGTAGATTCATATACAGGTACGAACGTCCATGGTAACACCCGAACAAAATAAGTATGTAAACGGGAAAAATTTTAGTCTCTTGTTTGGTCGTATTTGTGTATTTCAATCGTCTAATGCAACATGAATTAATTAATCTGGTAGAATAAATATCACGCGAATAAGCCGTTCCATGAGGATCAAATGTGTTTCACTGATAACTTCCTTGGAAATCTACTAACGTTAATCGTCAAACGACTTTAGAGTCAGCTTCATTAATTACCGGGCATTCCAATGAAAGAAAACTGATCACAAAAAACAATAAATAAGAGTTACACGATGATCAGTATTTACGATCCCTGTCCACAGTGTTTAATGCCACTGTGGCATCTGTAGGCCTATTACACACACAAAAAAAATCCCTTTTATCCTTTAAATAGGCCTAACTGCAAACGCTACCATTTAATTTGGGCGGACGTAATTTCAAAGGCTCGGTTTTATCGCATTCAGGGTGGTTGATGCAGAGTTATGTGATACAGTGCGGGGCAATATTATTTAGTCTCGAAATAGGAAAATGTTCAAAGTTAAAAACGAAATGGAAAAGCGGGAATCGTGTAACCGCTCCGGGCCTCGAGGCTAAAGTTGCCTAATGAATATTCAATGTAGCTGACGTCCGAGCCAAGTTTCGCTGTGGATATTACAGTCATGCCGAATGCCACCCGTAGAATGGGAACGAAATGGAAACGTTTCCCGGAGAATTCATGTTACGGCGGCCGTAACTCTCAAGCGCCGGTGACCGGAATTAATGATATTCTTGTGAAGAAGAGGAACAACACCGTGAATCACTTCCTACTCCGGTCTAACCACGCACTGATTCCTCGGTCAACAACAAAACATATGCTGGCCCACCGAAAATAATTTCACAATGACTGGCTTTAACCCTGTGATGGTGACTTTCGTGTCGTTAATTTACCCCAGTTATCCACCTGGGTAAATCCGAACCACATGTCGTTCGTGGCAGCTCCCCATGTTGTTAACCACACTAAAGTCGGACCGAAAATAACTGTGGCCCCACCGGGATTCGATCCTGTGCCCGCTTATTTTCCAGGCTCACGTTTTACCGCTTTTTTTATCTCATTTGTTCGTTATCGTTCACTGAATTTGTTCGGGGCAGACGTCCTAGACACTCGTTCAAGCTCATCATTGATCAGTTCACTCAGGTTTTTTTGTTTTTTTTCCCTAAGGGCAGCTAACCCTCTGAGCGGACACGCTCAGCTGCCGTGCCGGCACTGCGGGATCTAGGGACGTGTTAACTTGCATTTAGGTAATATAAAGATCATTTGCAAGAAAACACCACCAACTCGATCCCTTGGAGTTAGGGGGAAGAAAGCAACTTGCAAGATATCAGTCCCAGCAGTCGATCCCGCTCAAAGATGTTGGTCATAATTCTAATAGGACGCACTTAAGACCTTCCGGATCTACACCTTTTTAATTTCGCTCGCGTAGATTGTTTGTCAATCGCACTGCCCTACTACAGCTTCTTAATATCCGAGCGCGGTGCCCTATACGGTTGAATGAGTAAGAGGTTTGTCAAATACTGCAGTTCCATTGGGAACATGCTTTGTTCTTTGTTCATTATATCAAACTGGACTGTTTCTAATTGTAGCTTATCTAAAGATCTCTTTGCTATGAATATTTTTATGTTGCAATTCTCAAGTGCTGTGTAAATGAATGACACGAATGAGTGTGTCATTAGCACAACTCCGTTGTGTTCTTTGAATTTCAAAACTGACAACGTTAAAGTGAAGTGCATATGTAAGAAATGCGCAACTCTTTAACGTGAGTGGCACTATTACAGTGTGCTTCTAAAATAATAAACATTTCATAATAATTCTTCAGTTACTTTTTTTCTCCTTTTGATTTTGAGGTGTGTTCGAGTATATAGCTGCAGTGTATCAATGAGACAATATTATTAAATTGTACTGAATGTATATAATCTTGGTAGTGAAATATTATGTACTGTAGTCGCATTACTTATAGAGGGTGGTCGGAAATTCCCGTTACAGACTTCTAGGACTTGTAGAAGGGAGTGAGTACATCGTATTTTGAATAGGAACCCATGACCGTAAATGTCACCCAACGAGTTATAGACACGGGTGTCTGTAAATGTGCGCATACACGGGATCATTCCGTGATGATGTTACAGTCTTTCTAGGATGATGGAGAACGATAAATGTATTAATTTGAAGTAAGGATCCCTTTACCGGCAATGAACGAGTCGAAAACCGTTCTGATACCTCTGTACATGTACCGATTCTTGTATTGCGAAGAGTGTAGGGCTGTTAACTTCCAGTGGTGGTAGTATGGATAAAAGCAAAAAATTCCAATAAACGTGGGCTGTAAAATGCATACCAGAGGAGCTATGTCCATACGTTCATCTTGACTAACGTGAAACACATCTCCTCTATTGAGCAAGTGTTCATAGATGTTAACGTACACGCTTTAGAGCCCACGTTTATTGAACATTGTCTCTCGTTTTTGTCCACACTACCACCACTGAAAGTGACGAGCCCCACACTCTTCGCAACATAGGAACCGGTACATGTATTCAACTGTCAGAGGTATCAGAACGGTTTTCGTTTATGACTTTCCAGTCTTTTGTTTCCGGTACAGGGATCCTTACTTCAAATTAATACATTTATCGTTCTCCATCATCCCAGAAAGTCTGTAACACCATCACGGAATCACCCCGTGTATACGTACATTTAGAGACACCCGCGCCTATAACTTTGACGCTCTGTAGTCTCGTAGGGTGACGTTTCTGGTCATGGGTTCCTATTCAAAATACGATGCACTCACTCCCCTCTACAAGCTCTAGATGTCTGTAATGGGAATTTCCGACCATCCTGTATATTATGTACTGTATTCACAATTCTTTCGCCTATAATATATACGCAATAGGTTTGGCTAGGGTTTCTACTATATTTTGTAGGGCTCATTCTTACTTTTCTGTATTTTTCCCGTGTCTCTACATGGGTATGACATGAGAATGCACATAGAGGTGACGAAAGTCATGGGACAGCGATATCCACATATAAAGATGGCGGTAGTATCGCGTACACAAGGTATAAAAGGACGATGCATTGGTGGAGGTGTCAGTTGTACTTAGCTGATTCGTGTGAAAAAGTTTCGACGTGATTATGGCCGCAAAACGGGAACTAACCGAGTTTCTAAGCGGAATGGTAGTTGGAGCTAGACGCATGGCACATTTCATTTTGGTAATCTTAAGGAATTCAGTATTCCGAGACCCACGGTGTCAAGAGGGCCCCGAGAATACCAAATTTCAGACATTACCTCTCACCACGGACAACGCAGAGGTCGACGGCCTTCATTTAACGGCCGAAAGCAGCTACGTTTGCAAGCAGTCGTCAGTGTTAACATACAAGCACCACTGCGTGAAATAACTGCAGAAATTAACGTGGCACCTACGACGAACGTATCCGTTAGGACAGTGCGACGAAATTTGATTTTAATGGGCAATGGTAGCAGACGATCGATGCGAATGCCTTTGCTAACATCACGACATCGCCCACAGAACCTCTCCAGGACTTGTGACCATATCGGTTGGACTCTGGAGAAACGTGGCCAGGTCAGATATCTTGTTGTCAACAAGGCACTGTCAATCTGGTGGTGACTTTATAACGGTGTGATAATGGACTGGATCCTCTTTTACAGCTGAACCAAATGAGACCATCTGTAGCCGTTCATGGACTTTATGTTCGCGAAGCACGATGAAATCTTTAAGGATCACAATGCGCTCTTTCAACGGCCACAACTGTTCGTCATTTGTCTGAAGAACATTGTGGACAGTCCGAGCAAATGATATGGCTAACCAGATCGCCAAAGATGAAACCCATCGAACATTTATAGGACATAATATGGAGTTCAGTTCGTGCACAAAATCCTGCACCAACAACACTTCCGCAGTTGTGGACGGCTGTGGAGGCAAAAAGGGCTCAATGTTTCTGCAGGGGACTTCCAGCGACTTACTGAGTCAATGTCCGCCACTGGTAGCTGAATGGTCGGCGCAAAGGAGTGTCATACCCAACGGCCCGGGTTTGATTCCAAGCTGGGTCGGAGATTTTCTCCGCTCAGGGACTGGGTGTTGTGTTGTCCTTATCATAATTTCATCCCCATCGACACGCAAGTGGCCGAACTGGCGTCAACTGGAAACACTTGCACCGGGCGAACGGTCTACCCGACGGTAGGCTCTAGCCACACAGCATTTCTAATTCTATTGAGTCCATGCCATGTCGAGCTGCTGCACTGGCAGTCCACCATTTTCGACCGATCTTTGATGCTTAGCTTCACCGAGGTTAATTCACATTCGGAAACAGCAATAACTTTGCTAGATATTATGAATTCTTTAATGCATTAACAGACTGCCACCATTCGCGGCTGAACTATCCTTACGATAATTATCACAATCTGAAATTAGTATGTAGGTGCAGTTCACCTATAGTTTCAGTCAGCTTTCTGTTCTTAATGCTATCGGGGCTTTGTAAACTTCAATGAATGATACTATTCTCGGACGTTTCCTTTTATGGACCTGCAGTTTACATACAGGATGTTTTCATAATAGCGCGCAAAAATATAACAGGACGTAGTGAATGCTCCACTGAAGAACTTGAGGTAGGGTACCTGGGGTCGAAAGCCATGTTAAGGAGATGAAGGAAGTAAGCTTGTCTACCGCTTTGTCCAGCATTATTGTTTTCAAGCTTATTTATAACTAACATGCGTACAAGCTTACACGTTCAAAAAATGGTTCAAATGGCTCTGAGCACTATGGGACTTAACATCTGTGGTCATCAGTCCCCTAGAACTTAGAACTACTTAAACCTAACTAAACTAACGACATCACACACATCCATGCCCGAGGCAGGATTCGAACATGCGACCGTAGCAGTCGCGCGGTTCCGGACTGCGCGCCTAAAACCGCTAGACCACAGTTTACACGTACTGTGGTGTTTATTTGCATGTACATTCTTTATTTCCTGCAAGGAAACAAGGAGGACGAGCGTGATTACTAGGAAGTCATGATGCAGGTTTTGCTTACTTTACTTGTCCATAAGGTAGCTGTATTGTATCGTATTTACATTGTCCCGTGACACAGCGTGCTTCGAATGAACGACGGATCCATTCATTCGTCAGTGCTGTTCAGAGACGTACAATACAGTACGATGGAGCAGTACCGGTACAGTTTCGCCGAACTCACTGACATGCACCTTGTGTGTGTGGGTCGAACTCACTGACATGCACCTTGTGTGTGGGGAAGTACATTGCAATGCTCTCGCTGCTGAAAGGCTGTACAAGGAACGATTTCATAACAGGCATCATTCGTCACGACGTCTGTTTCTCTCGATCGTCGAATGTGTGGTCAGTGGTTCATTGGAGAGAAGAAACGAGGGACCTAGCAACGTGAGGAGCACGACAGGGATATTTGTCAGGGTGCGTCAGAATCTTGTTCACCGATGTCATGCCTGCATTGAGATTGATGGTCATCAGTTTCAGCACGTTTTGTAAAATGCAGTAGAAACGGTGTATTCATTGTGCCAATGATGGCATTTTCAGTTAACTGTAACTAACTTAAATAAAAAAAGTACACAGTAATGTGATTTTATTCCTATTATCTCCTTAATGTTCAAATGTGTGTGAAATCTTATGGGACTTAACTGCTAAGGTCATCAGTCCCTAAGCTTACACACCACTTAACCTAAATTATCCTAAGGACAAACACACACACCCATGCCCGAGGGAGGACTCGAACCTCCGCCAAGACCAGCCACACAGCCCAGCACTGCAGCGCCATTGACCGCTCGGCTAATCCCGCGCGGCTATCTCCTTAAGCTGGCTTCTCCGACACAGGTTCCTTACTTCAAATTATTCAGTGGAGCATACTCTACGTCCAGTTAAATTTTTGCATGTTCTTACGGAAACGCTCTGTGTATTATACTAATCGTTTCTATAACTGATCTGTGAGGGGGCATTCTCTGAAAACATTGTGGGTGATGTAAACTTTTGGGAGGTCATTCGCCTGTGATCCAAAGGGCGTTCCTCTAAACTAAAAAGTCTCCATGTTCACGACATGTGCTGCTTCCTGCAAGTAGTACACACATGTCCTATTAAGGGGACTGCTACAATTCTCCAACTGATAACCGAGGTGGAGAAATTCGCATGTGATATCGTCGCAGTGTCGTGTGAGCCTCTGGTGTAGACCATCCACCCTGGTCCAAACCAGAGAACCGCGATCGACACTGGGTGCAATGCTACAAATAGTTTAGGCCGCATTCTGAGTGCAACGCTAGTTGCCTTCACCAAACCTGCCAACGGCCGAAAGCAACCGAGGATGACTCAGAACCCAAGCAGTGCGTCATTGATGCTGACATGAGCCACAATTTGCAGACAGTTGAGAGTGTGATAGTGCCGCTGCCAGAGCTTCCTCCACGACACGGACGATAAGACACCCCTCCCCCCCCCCCCCCCCCGCAAGTTACCTCTGCCCACTCTACTTGCTTGTATTGAGCAGAAAAATTGTATGGTGACCAAAAAGGAAGGATATCATGTGCGGTATATCAGAAGTATCGTCAACTCATCGACATGGTACCACCTCGTACCTGTTGCTACGATGTAAGACGCCAGTCACGTGGCCGTTTCTGCCATCTGCCCAGTGATACATGAACCAACCACTGTCCGTCCCTCACTCACTCTTGTGTGAGAACAACTCGGTCGTTTTTCTGGAAACTCTGCTTACATAAAGGCTACTGCAGGCCCGGGCTCATGTGCATTCGGATTACCATCACCGAGGTATGTGAAAATTCAAATACTGCCCGATTATTCATTTAGATCACGATGCGGTTTTCGTTAAGAATCAGTCTAATAAAATTTTACATTTATCTATATTACTTCTCATTTTCATTATTTTACTGTACCAACTTATTAACACTGGGATGATCGTACACGATGGCTTTATATACCGTTGTCAGCTTCAAATTCGAATAGTTAAATATGAGACAACAGTTTAAAAAAATTCTATCTACTGACCTCTATTACTTAATTTCTGGATAATAATCGAAACGAAATTATTCCATTACTATAAAATGTTGAGAGCAAGAAGCTTCGAGTGGAAGTTGCTAGGCCAAGGAAATATTTATCCCAAAAAAGCTAATTAACTTATTTCCTGAATTCAATATTGCACAAAACCACAAAAACAATGAAACCGCACAATATAATTGGAATGAGACTTAATAATAATTGCAAGAAATTCATCATATGCCAAACGGACACATAAAACAATTTACAGCATTAGTTTTAGCATAGGCGATCTATGACCGGGAGTTGCTGTCCTAGGCCTGGACATCTAGCACACTTTACAGCTTCACAGTAAACTGGCCACACACGGTACCTACAATGATTACAAAGCAATTATCATTAAATATCAGATTGAATAAACGTGTACGATAATACGAATATGATACCAGAAAACTTCAGATTACATACAAAATACACAGAACGATAGAAACTCTGAATAAATACGAGGTTTGTGCAAAATTAGTTCAAATGGTTCTGAGCGCTATGGGACTAAACTTCTGAGGTCATCAGTCCGCTAGAACTTAGAACTACTTAAACCTAACTAACCTAAGGACATCACACACATCCATGCCCGAGGCAGGATTCGAACCTGCGTCCGTAGCGGTCGCGAGGTTCCAGACTGTAGCGCCTAGAACCGCTCGGCCACCCCGGCCGGCTATGAGGGTTGGAGCTTAAATAGTGGCAACTATTTATTCACAACCGATACAAAAGAAAGTGTCGCTGCTTGTTTCGCAAAGCATTATGGGTCGCCGCTAAAGTCGAAAGTGCGTCAGAGGCCCAACATGGTGAAAGTTATGGTGATTCTCGTGTACGACTGTGATGGTGTTATCCTAACGCATTACGTTTCTTCACGGCAGACCGTCAATGCACAGTATTACTGTTCGTTTTTGGACCATCCCCTGCCACCAGCTTTGCGTAGGAAGCGGCGACACTTTCTGCGCAACCCACCCATCATTTTGCACGACAATGCGCGGGCGCATACAGTACAAGCTGTGGCTGCTCTATTCGGTCGATGGGACTGGAAACTACTGTATCATCCACCATACTGCCCGGGCTTAAGTCCTTGTGACATTGATTTGATTCCGAAGATGAAGGAACTACTTTGTGGCATTCGTTTCAGAACTGTTTCAGAGATTCGACAAGCAGTAGACCGCTCCATTCGCACCATAAGCAGAACAGGCTTTGCTAACGATATACTACGCCTTCCACATCGCTGGCAACGGGTTCTACACAACGCTGGTGACTACTTTGAAGGACAGTAACAGGTGAAAACATGTAGCTCTTTTGTATCGGTTGTGAATAAATAGTTGCCACTAATTGTGTTCCAACTCTCGTACCTATGAAAGTCCATAATTATTCAAAAATTACAGCAGTCTAAAGGCCGATAGGTAGGAAAAGTTTCACAATTTAGCAGCTCACCATACTACCTATTTCTAGTTTACCAAGTCAAAGATATGATAGAGGGATACTATCGATAGGAGTCGGGTCGTAGCTCACATCGTTTCGCCTGTGCCACTCTCTGTAATAAATGCCAAGGGCTCCTAAAACTAGATACCATTTGCACTCAGTTCTTCCCATAAATATTCATGTGGACTAACCATGCCACAGGGGAACATTGTCCTTCACGTAACTGACCTACATTACCAAATCATTGAGTTAATATAATTGTGCTCGGTAATGACAAAAAAATAGTGAAATACATTGTTTGTTTAATTGGCGACGGCAAAATATCTACAGGATAAACCCGGGAGCATTAAATAAAGAAAGTATTTCAACCAAGATAGAGTTGAAGTTTTTTCTCCGATGTTAAATTTGTTTAGAACAAAATCATGGTAGTAATTTGAGAATTTGCCAATGAATTATACGATGAAAATTTCGGATTCTATTAAATTTTCGAAAATTAGCGCTCTAGATAGCACTTTAGGAGGATTCAGAATTCGAAGAGGTTGCCCATAAATGAGGAAATCTCTGTAGATTAGATCAACAGAAGGTAGGAGTATAATTAGATGAAACTACCAGACGTCACAAACCGTAGTAACAAGAAGGACGATAGTAGGGCTGTTTACGCTCCATCGTCTCTATAAAGCGAAAGGTACTCGTTGATTAAATATGACCACTGTTGCTATCAATCCGGGGTATATCATTGATAAGAGCTTGCATCTTAGTAACAGATGATTGTTCCTGTACCACAAGAACACAACAGCAACTTCTCGCACCAGGTATCCAGCATTCTTTCAGTTTTCATTTGTCCTCACCATAAGTGCAGTAGCCATAAGCCTGAATTTAAGATAGAGAATTCTCATTCTAATGCGGTGCACTGTAACGCTAACTCGCTACAGTCTTATGAAGATTACTACATGATCATTGAATGTAGTTTGTACCTTTCTGATTTGTGCTACAGTTTATGATTATGTTGGGACCAGGAAACTGATAATCCAAAAAGTATCGTTGCAACATTGACATTCGTTAATATTCTCTAGAAAGATTTACATTGGACTGGACTACAGAATTAAGGAAAATTACTAAGCGTGATTTTCCTGTACGAATTCATTTCTGAGTGAAAGCTGAGGGGAAGACAGATCAGCATGGGTCAGACTCTGTTCCATGAGGAAATAGACACCACATTTGAGTGGAATATTAACTATACAAGCATGAGTCGTACTCAGTGAAATGAGGTACGGAAACTGACAGAGAGCATCGATATTACTCCATAGAATTAAAACAGACAAAAATTTATGTGATTGTTAGTTAAGTTAAAGGATTCTGTTACTGATAATGGAAAGAGAAACAAAAAACAACGCACCTCTTTCAACAGTACTACCAGAATGCGGTTCAATGGTCTAGTAATCAGGCAAAAAGTTTCTGTGGATTTATACTAGATTCAGAGTTGTTTATGTCTGTTTATAAACCTTGTGCCAATGATTGTAACTGGTTTATCCAGGGATTTGTCAGATCAGAACAAGGTTATATTACTTCACCAGAAGACATGCATATACCTTGAATATTTACTTCGTACGCATAAGCTTCAAGTGCTACATTTAATGGCAATGGTAAAAGAAAGTTAAACGGGTCTGGAATTTTACGTAGGTTATGTATATTTGCTGCGTGTATGCTGCAGCATATTGATAAGCACTTGCAACACTAATCTTGAAATCAATTATCTGTCACATTCTACACGCGCCTCTGTGGACAAAATAGACCACATTTAGCCTGAGGTGCAGATAATCTTCCTGAAAACCTGGTATCCAATGTCCAGTAGAGAGAAATACGTAACATGTTCTCAATAACAAGTCTCATATTTCTACATCTCAGTTGTAAATTTTCTTCAACGTGAGACTAGTTTGTGTTACACTTGATCATCCTGAGATACTTTGCTAAAAATGTTGCTGAATGGTCTCACGACGTATATGTCTCCTATAGTGAAAATACAAGAGGGCACCCACAGACAGACGCAGGGTGGCGTAGCGCTTAGCATCGCTCGGTGCTGGCTTGCTGTGGATTGTCAGTTCACACTCAACTACCACCAATTAATAGCCCGGACGGTAAGTCAGCGTGGTCTGTCAGGGGAGTGACCACCTCTGTAACAAAAAAACAAAACAAAAAAGACCAAGTTAAGCTTTCATCGGAGGTGAAGTGTCATGCGACATCCGCACTCAACTTTTGTCGAATAATGACAAAGAAACCGTGACCAGAACGAAAAGAAGAAGGGAACAAAGTGGGATAGAGGTAGCGCCGTTTGCTTAGTAAACAAAACGTTCTGGACTCCACGTTCAGTCGCAGCAACAGTTTAAATTTAGAGTAAAATTCATCAGCAAAAACGGCTTAAGACTTAAGACAGAAGGAGTAATCTTTGTGCCAGCGCCCTTGTCAATGACGGCGGAGGAGTGGAGAAAGGTGCAGAGTACCCTCTTTCCCTAAGGGCGACAAACAGCCCCTAAAAGGGAGAAGAAGCAACTACATAAGGATGCAAAAGGCAATGGTAACCTCTGCGTTAAAGAGACAAAATATGTATCCACAGAACATGAGGCCAATAACTGCAAACAGCTAGTGACCTCTCCTTTGGCAAAACATTCCAAGATACTCCCCTGTACGAATATACGGAAGGGGACTGCCAAGGGGTAGGTAACCATGAGAGAAAGACTGAATAATGAACGAATGAGTAACTTCAGTAACATTATATGCGTCTGAGAATGTTAGAAATTCGAACGTGACAGGAAAGGAAGAAAACCTGAAAATGAAAATGCAGAGCTCGATGTAGATATAGTAGGGTCAGTGAAAGAAAATGGAAAGAAAATATGGATTTCTGATCAGACGAAATTAAGGGAATCTAAAGAGCAACAGATAATGGTATAACGGGAGAATGTCGTTATGAATAGTATGGTAGGGCAGAAAGTGACCGACTGTAAGTAGTTAAGTGGTGGTGGTGGTGGTTGTTGGGATGTTTAAGGGGGACTAAACAGCGAAGGTCATCAGTCCCCGTAGTTAAGTGGTGGGGTTTTTCTCATCATAGTCGACAGCAAACTAACGCCAACAACAGAGAAGCTGTAAATGCAACGTCACAGGCAGTAAATTATGTGGTAGAGAAAAGTGTATAGGAAATGATAATCGTGACGAACTGGAACGCGATTTTAGGTGAAGGAATAGAAGAACGCGTTACGGGAGAATATGGACTTAGTAACAGAAATTAAAGAAGAAAAAGACTAACTGAGTTCAGCAATAAAATCCATGTCGTGATAGTAAACAGTGAATTCAAAAATCACAAGAGGAGAAGGTACACATCGGAATGGCTGGAGAGACAGGAAGATTCCACCTCGATTACAGCGCCATCAGACAGAGATCCCGAAATGACATATTGGATTGTCAGGTACACACAGGAGAAGATACACACTCAAATCACAATTTAGTAATGAAGAAGAGCAGATTGATATTTAAGACATAGCTTCTGATAGGTCATTCTGGAAGGGGCATATCATACATTTAAGTTGCTCATTTTTGTACACAATAATGGAGGAGAAAATTTAGTATCTGTTAGGTAACTCTTAGTTTGGCATTCGGAGAGGCAAAAGCGTCAGAGAAGCAGTACTTGCCGTTGTGCTTGATAATGGAAGCATTTCTTGTGAAAGGTCAAGACACTTCCATGCGATTTTTCGACCTAGAAAAAGCTTGTGACAAGTTAAATCGTACACGATGTACGAAGATTTGAGCAAAATAAGAGTGAGCTATGGGGAAGCGTTTTAACAGCGTGGATGGGGGGGGGGGGGTGAGGGGCTTGGTACTCGGTTCCAAAACTGAGCCAATAACATGGGGTTTACTGTGGACCAGTGACTACTAGACTACTAGTATATTCATTCGTTCATTCGGACAGCTGTCTTACTGTAGCTATTTTACAGTCAATTAAGCAAGGTTGTAAGACCCACCAGGGCAGGCGCCCAGGCAAATAGTGAGAATTGATTAATTCCATTTGCAAAAGATTTTAATGGGGCCGAATTTAAAGCTCAGCTAATGGCTCCATTTGTGCGTGCACCGTCAGGATTTTAAGCGCAAAAGAACATTTTTCTGGGAGGTTTCTTAAGCGCACCACTTCTATACTTTCAACTTGAACGAATCGGTTCAAACTTTTCACAAATGTATATAAAATCAAGATGAATTGTTGTTGATCCAATTATATTCAGCCGCTATAGAGATACCAAGGTTTAATGTCAAGATAAATGTAGCCCGTAAAATTCTTTCTTACGTGAACTGAGTGTGTGGAAACCTGTTTAGAGTTAATCAACTAAATAAAATCTCACTCTTACAATAAAACTGAAAACTTACTTTCAAAATTGCAGTTTCATTCTGATTTTACATACAAAAACACGTTTTTATGAGCTTTTTAACGTGCGTTACCTCTGTGTTTGGAATTTCTGCGAATCAGTTCAAATTTTGCAAGGAGTGATGTGTTATTCCTTTCGGCACATCGAAATTAAACACATAACCAGTTTGTAGTTGTCATACACTTCTTTATTACAAACACATGCTCTTAATTAAATTAACAGTAACAACGATTATAATAAAAGCATCTGCCCTACCGAACCACAACCAGGACTCAGATTAAAACATTAATGCATTTAAGTCCGATAGACATAGATCTTACAAAATTTACTGAACCAATTTTCACTAATTAAAACAATATTCATAAAACCACCATTAATCAAATGTAACTTACATAACTGTATCACACAAACCTCCTAAACATGCTTCATGACTTACATAGAAACTGGCTTTCACATAACTCATTTCTAATTCTGAAACTACTTCCAACAACTAAGACATCTTCCATGGACTGATCTTAAGCAGTTCTAACAAATTACAAGTTTTATCAGATTAATAGACTCAACTAGACTTCTATTTAGTATTACTTACAGGTGCAAGGTTCACATGCATTTCATCCCCACAATATAATAATAGCATATTAAATAGTCTTAAAATGGGGACGTTACAATTATACGTTGAAAATTAGTGATGGAATCTAGCAGACCGAAAGGTTCTAACAGATGCAGGAGATTCACAGACCAGAAGGTGAGCTAGAACTATACTCAACTTTGAGCTACATTAAGCTTCCAAAAATCCACAACGCTCCGCTGGAAAGACGGAATTGCAGGACACTAACAACGTAACCATAGACACCGATCCAGGTCCTTAAATTTCCCTCTTCCATCGTGATATTACGATGGGAGTTTGCTCGCGTCGACCACTGCAAATTATCTGAAACATAAACACGTCTGCAACATTCTAGCGCATACACGTCTGCAACAGACAACATTCTAGCGCATCAGATACACAACTGCTCAACTGGTTGCCGGCCGCGGTGGCCGTGCGGTTCTAGGCGCTGCAGTCCGGAACCGCGGGGCTGCTACGGTCGCAGGTTCGAATCCTGCCTCGGGCATGGATGTGTGTGATGTCCTTAGGTTAGTTGGGTTTAAGTAGTTCTAAGTTCTAGGGGACTGATGACCTAAGATGTTAAGTCCCATAGTGCTCAGAGCCATTTGAACCATTATTTTGCTCAGCTGGTTATAAATAAACCTTTTATTATACACGGCACAAAATGAACCCAAGCAGAACTAACCTACGTGGCCACTTGCCCAGTAATGGCTCTTAAAATCTGATTAGCCAGATCTCTAGAACAAACAAATAAAATAATAACATAGAAAAAGGAAATAGCAAAACTTATTTCGGCCCACTCTCGAACGTCAGGCACAGACTAACGCACTACTTGGGTACGACCTCTAGCTACGCATTAAGCACGGCTTCATGTGTATTTGTTGTGCTTAGCTAGCACTTCCTTAAATCCCGTCAACATATCAGGCGGCCAGACCAAATACAGTGACAAGTAGCTGAAACAATCAAGATAAGTTTTCAGTGCCCTCGGGTACTCAGTTAACGTGAACAGAACCCACCAAGGTACAATTCGACGGCTGCAGTTCGTTCACTTTGAGTAACATGCAACAGCTGCGAAGGAAATCTGTCCTTCAAATCTCAAGGAAATCCCAATCACCGTCGGCACCGGATCTGCATTCCAACGGCTAAACACGCCGCAGCAGCTGGCCCCGCTCCTCCGTCGTATCGACTCGGCCACTCGCCACCCTGCATACATCCACAGCGCCACACGCCACTGCCGCTCACACAGGTGATACCCGAACTCCAGCCCCTGCAGAGCGCGCGCGCCGCAGTTAAATAGCCATCCGCCAAAGATGCGAAGAAGACAAGCAGGCAACGAAAATCGACTCACAACGATCGGGATGACAATCGATGGAGACTGGAGTCAGCAACGCAGCAGCTCAAGGAGGTAGACAAACACATGTAACTAATGGTCGTGTCGTCGTTTTATGAATGCTTTGTTCGTTGCCACCATATAAGCAACATGGTTCGAAAGACAACAAATTACATCGTTTACAAGCTGCGGCAGCCTAAAGTCAAAATTATTGCAGAGTAAAAGCTGGGAACAAGGATAAAAGTTCTCTGTCGTTGCACGACAAAAGGCGGATATGTCCTGGGCAGAGTAGGGAATGTAAAAGAATGGAACTTCTTTTCGATTTATCTCCCAGCTTCAAAAACAATCAAATCAAAACATCTCGCCATATTCGCGCTTTTTTACGAGTTAACCCTAAGTCCTCATCTCAATAAGCTCTCTTAGCTGCAGTGTGGCAATGTCCCTTACCCTGTTTCCAAAATCCAGAACGTTCCCCAGCCATAGTAAACAACACATAATATCATAAGACTTAAAAGCATACATGTAAGACCGAGCGAGGTGGCGCAGTGGTTAGCACACTGGACTCGCATTCGGGAGGACGACGGTTCAATCCCGTCTCCGGCCATCCTGATTTAGGTTTTCCGTGATTTGCCTAAATCGCTTCAGGCAAATGCCGGGATGGTTCCTTTGAAAGGGCACGACCGATTTCCTTCGCCATCCTTCCCTCAACCGAGCTTGCGCTCCGTCTCTAATGACCTCGTTGTCGACGGGACGTTAAACACTAATATCCTCCTCCTCCATACATGTAAGAGCTAAAATGCTCTTTCTGGGGGATAAAATTTCTGAGGGTGGCTTCGTTCCTGGGGGGCATCATGTATCGCTTTACTTGAGACAATTTAATATACACCGAGGTGACAAAAGTCATGCGATACCTCCTAATATCGTGCCGGAACTCCTTTCGCCCGGCGTACTGCAGTAACCCGACGTGCCGTCGCCTAAACCGTTCGAAGTCCTCTGCAGAAATATTGAGTAATACTGCGTCTACAGCCGTACATAATTGCGAAAGCATTGTCGGTGCAGGATTTGGTGCACGAACTGACCTCTCGATTATGTCCCACATACGTTCGATGGGATTCGTGGCGGGTGATGTGGGTGGCCACATCGTCGGCTCGAACTATCCAGAATGTTCGTCTCTTGATCGCAAGCACTGAGTGAAGCAAACTGCAAAAATAATGTCCACCTACCTCAGTATGGCGTTCGTTCTCCACCCGTTGCTCTGCATTCGATGGTACTATGTAGACGATATTAAAAGCAGCGTTGAAGAAAACCATCGTCCATACTTATGATTGCAAAGTCCGCGTAACTCCGGTAACAAAATAAACCTGTACATCTCTAGTACTAAGGGGCAAAAGTGGATGCTTCATTCCTTCATTGAAAGTGTCCGCTTATCGATACTAATGTTTTTATTGTCTTTCAGTTATGTTGTCAACAAGCCCACATTTACGTCGATAGCACATCCACTATTAGGTCATGCAGCTTATATCAGACGCTAGACAGCCAGAAAAGCGCTAAGTGCAACCCGAAATGTTACGAGATTAATACAGTCAATACGCTGCTACGAAATGAGTTACACACTCGGTCCTTTTCAGTGGATTCTTCAAAAGAAGATGCTCGCTAAAAATGTTCTGTAAATGCATACTGAACACACCACGCAGAAATCCTTACAAAGGCCGATAGTTTCACACGCGGTTTTCTCTACAACAAACACTGCAAAGTCTCCCAATCTTCACAGAACTGTCCGTAAATGCATCTGCTTGCCCCGCGATATGAAACGAACGCGATATATAACAGTCATTTCTTCATCTTAAAAATAATTTTTTCGGACACGTCTAACATGACCTTCTCGCCCGGCAGCTAGTCCAAGACTGACTGAATACCTTTGCTTTCAGTGAATATAACTCATCCCAATGCACGGAAAAGACTTTACTCTCACTGGTTGATCAAAACGAACAGCCAATCAATTAATCTTTCATGATCATATTCGCGCTCAAACTGCTTTACTCCAGTTAACATTCGCAGATTCATCTACGTCATTTCATGCTGCAAGTTTAGCAAAAATGTTCCACCCAACCAAGCGAAACGAAAACTAAGAGAAAACTATGCTTTAAATATACTTTAGAACTGATTATCCTCTTACTTCCTTTCTAGCTGCCTTATTACAAAAGCAAACGCTCATAGACATACTTCATCCGCCAGTTAGGGGGATTCACAATTTTTCATGACATCCTGGTGGCGTAAGACTTGTTAGTTAGGTAACGTGTAATGCAATACAGAATTGAAATTTGACGTATGTTCCACATACACACTTACATTCATTTACTTTCACCCTAACACAAAATATAAATATTAACTTTTAAACTGTTATTTCGATTACGAATGAAAAATTATCGAAAGTTTAGAATTGAAAATCTTTATAAAATAAATCGGCTCACTAAACGTGCTATTACTGTTTTCAAATAACAAAAGAAATATAAACTGTTATTGTTACTATCTGAACTGACTTTCTTAAGCGTCAGTTAAGTACTTTTAGGAGGTTTTTTATATCTCCGAAACTATTACAGGTAGCGATAACAAATTTTGACACAAAGTTCGACTGAACAATAAAAGGTAATGTACCAAATTTGGAATAAAACAGCTTTAGTTTCTTAGGTGAGGTTAATAAGTGATTTTAGTACGCGCCACAGTGAGCATTCTCACGGTCCGATTTAGCGACACTTGTGGCTATGACGCATATGAAGGCCACATGCCGGCCGCCACCGAACGCTACTATACTGCAGGCTTCCCAAACAGCTTGCCATATCGTAACAAACTTACTACGAATATCTGCAGTCGCGTAATAGCTGCGACGCTACATGTTCTTCAAGCCAATCAGGAAGAATTGTGGTGCATTGACATGGTGCATCGCTGTTTGCGAACTACCCATGAATCCAGAATGAGATTTTCGCTCTGCAGCGGAGTGTGCGCTGATATGAAACTTCCTGGCAGATTAAAACTGTGTGCCGGACCGAGACTCGAACTCGGGACCTTTGCCTTTCGCGGGCAAGTGCTCTACTAACTGAGTTACCCAAGCACGACTCACGCTCCGTCCTCACAGCTTTACTTCTGCCAGTACCTCGCCTCCTACCTTCCAAACTTTACAGAAGCTCTCCTGCGAACCTTGCAAAGGCGAAGGTCCCGAGTTCGAGTCTCGGTCCGGCACACAGTTTTAATCTGCCAGGAAGTTTTTACCCATCAATGGTTGACAATGGTCTCCAAGTTGCTGAACATAACCATTTTCAGTTAATGATCGGTTGAGCTGAACCAGAAGATCCAGTCCATTCCATGTAAACGCAGCTCACCCAATTATCGTGTTCGCGGTACACTCGAACCCTATCATCTGCACTTACCTACTGTAAGAGGGCCACGCTTTTCCAGCCGTCTAGGGTCCAACCGATATGGTGACGAGCCTAGGAGAGGCGCTGCAGTCGAAATTGTGCTGTTAGCAAAGCCACTCGGGTCGGTCGTCTGCCGCCGTAGCCCATTCTCGACGAACTTCGCTGCACTGTCCTAACGGACACGTTCGTCGTACGCCAAACATTGATTTCTACGATTATTTCACGCAGTGTTGCTTGTATGTTAGCACTGACAACTCTACGCAAACGCCGCTGTTGTCGGTCTATAAGGGAAGGCCATCGGCCACTGAATTGTCCTTGGTGAGAGGTAATGACTGAAATTTGGCATTCTCGGCACACTTTGACACTGTGGATCTTGGAATTTTGAATATTTAGAAATGGAATGTCCCATTCATCTTGCTCCAGCTACCATTCCGCGTTCAGAGTCTCTTAATTACCGGCCATAATCAAGACGTAAATCTTTTCACAAGAATCACCTGAGTACAAATGGCAGCTGCGCCAATGCACTGCCCTTTTACACCTTTTATACGACGTTTCACCGCCTTCTGTACCTGTGGATATCGCTAATCCGTGACTTGACCTCAGTTTATGACATGACATGGTTGCTTATACTAACAAGTAAATGAGCGCGAATATGTCAAGATGTTTTGGTAATATGTTTCAAATTGGCAGGTAAGTCAAAAAGCTAATTTCCTTCTTTTACATACATTACTATCGCACAATACACACTCATTTTTTTGTGCTATGATAGCATCACTTTTTCATTCTGGTGTACTATACATGTGAAAACCAAAATGGAGCAGTAGGACTGGAAGATCAAGAACGAACTTCTCTGATTATAAAGGATGTAAGACAGGTATGCAGACTTTCGATCCTACTGTACTATCTGTACACGAAGCAATGACGGTAACAAAAAAAAATATGGTTCATGAAAGTGATCAAAATTCAGCGTGAAAGAATATCAATGAAATTAACTAATCACATCGATCCTGTGAAGCATAACTAGCTCTTTACTCACATGAAATGTTGAGTGCTACTGACGAGGGATCTCAGATCTATTCCGTATTTCTGGATTTCCGGAATGCTTTTGACATTATACCACACAAGCTGCCCGTAGGGGAATTGCGTGCTTATGAAATATCGTCTTAGTTATGTGACTGGATTTGTGATTTCCTGTCAGAGAGGTCACAGTTCGTAGTAATTGACGGAAAGTCATCGAGTAAAACAGAAGTGATTTCTGGCGTTCCCTAAGGTAGTGTTATAGGCCCTTTGCTGTTCCATATCTATATAAACGATTTGGGAGACAATCTGAGCAGCCGTCTTCGGTTGTTTGCAGATGACGCTGTCATTTGTCGACTACTAAAGTCATCAGAAGATCAAAACAAATTGTAAAACGATTTAGAAAAAATATCTGAATGGTGCGAAAAGTGGCAGTTGACCCTAAATAACGAAACGTGTGAGGTCATCCACATGAGCACTAAAAGGAACTAGTTAAATTTCGGTTACACGATAAATCAGTCTAATCTAAAAGCCATAAATTCAACTAAATACCTAGGTATTACAATTACGACCAACTTAAATTGGGATGGAACACATAGAAAATGTTGTGGGGAAGGCTAACCAAAGACTGCCTTTTATTGGCAGGACACTTAGAAAATGTAGCAGACCTACTAAGGAGACTGCCTACACTACGCTTGTCCGTCCTCTTTTAGAATACTGATGCGTGGTGTGGTATCCTTACCAGAGAGGACTGATGGAGTACATTGAAACACTTCAAAGAAGGGCAGCACGTTTTGTATTATCACAAAATATGGGATAGAGTGCCTCAGAAATGATACAGGATTTGGACTGGACATCATTAAAAGAAAGGCGTTTTTCGTTGCGACGGAATCTTCTCAAGAAATTCCTATCAAAAACTTTCTCCTCCGAATGCGAAAATATTTTGTTGACACCGACCTACATAGGGAGGAACGATCGCCGCAATAAAATAGAGGAAATCAGAGCTCGTACGGAAAGATATAGGTGTTCATTCTTTACGCGCGCTATACGAGATTGGAATAATAGAGAATTGTGAAGGTGGTACGATGAACCCTCTGCCAGGCACTTGAATGTGATTTGCAGAGTATCCATGTAAATGTAGATGTAGACTGGTATCCCCGATGAATGTGGATGGAATGAACAGTATGACGAGCACACTATGAGTTACTAGTAAATCAAAGTAATACGAAATTAATGCTCAGAAGCAGAAAAACGGATTAGCCACAAACTTGGCATCAAAATTGGAGACATCGGACGTAGTGAAGAAAGTACGCTATGTTGGCAGCTAAATAACGTGTGACGGACCAATCACAGGGATGTAGAAAGCCGACTAGCACACGCAAAGAGGGAATTTCTGGCCAAAACTATTAGTATCAAACATTGCCCTTAATCTGAGGAAGAAGGTTCTAAGAACGTACATTTGGAGCACTGAATTGAATGGTAGTGAATCATAGATTGGGAGAACAAGAAAAGAGGAGAATGGAAACACCAAAACAAGACGACGTGAATCTCATAAGCTTGGAATTAGAGGGTGAGCTGGAATTCAAAAAACCACACATTAGTGATGCAAATACCCGTAACGAAAATATGGTGCCAAAGTCATTAAATCTCGACTATGGAGAAATGGAATGGTTGATCGGATGAATCTTGTTTCACAGATTCTCCAACATCTGGCGGAGCTTACGTCTGGCGTATCCCGTCCCAAACCTACAATGCAGAATACTTGCTGCGAAGAGTGAAACATGGCGGTGATTCGGTAGCGATCTGGGCAGCCATATCGTGCTATTCCATGGTCCCAATGGGCACTCTGCTAAGTCGCATTATTGCAAAGGATGATATCATTTCGACTGATCAGGTCAAACCAATGGTACAACACTTGTTTTTCAATGGTGATGCAGTGTTTCAAACCGACACGGCCCATGTTCACACATCTCGCATCGTCCAGGTCTCGTTTTGTGTGCACGAAGATTAATTGTCGCACCACCCTAGCTATCGCAATCACCAGACGTCAATATTATTGAGCCTTTCTGGTCTACTTTGGAAGAAGGGTGCGTCATCGCTATCTACCTCCATAAACGTTACCTTAACTCGTCACTATTTAGCAAATATAGAAGTACAAGATTGCCAGACAGGACATGTGTTTAGCCAGTCCGAGACGATCTGAAGCTGTTTTCCTACTCAATAGTACGCTTGGTAATGTGTTAAGTTTCCGTGGTTTCCTTATTTTTATCCATTCCCCTTATTTCTCCTATCATTCTTACCTGGACAGGACCACTGATTGAGAAGAAGCACTCAATTATCGGTCGGACGAATGGTTCCTAGGTTATCTCCTTCGTGCGTGGAGTTCCCTTGTGGCCGAACGGTTCTAGGCGCTTCAGTCCGGCCCCGCTCTGCTGCTATATTCGCAGCTTCGAATCCTACCTCGGGCATGGATGTGTGTGATGCCCTTAGGTTAGTTACGTTTAAGTATTTCTAAGTCTAGGGGACTGATGACCTCAGATGTTGAGTCACATGTGCTTAGAGCCATTTGAACCATTTTGAACCAGTTCACTTCCTGGAGATTTATCAGTTCAGTCCCATGTTGACGTCTTCCGTTTCTACGAATACTTCCATGTCATCTTTCTACTTCAAATCGCTCCGTGCACGTACTCGCAGACATTCGTGATCCACTAACTGCGACATATTCGGGAATAAAACACTGATCCAGGAAGTATAGAATAAATTTCTTTTCTTTCGGTCTGTGATCGTAAAACATTTGGTCTTTAGACTACCGGTTTCGGTTTGCAATGACTATCTTCAGACCTGCAGCAACACAAGGGAAAATGAAATAAAACTAGCGAATAGTGTACATCTTAACAACATGTGCCATAATGCAAAGTAGTACTTACATAAATGTGGAAACCTCTGCATTAAAATATGACGTTGTATATCTGTTTAAAAACATGTTTTATTGTAATGAAGTCACAATGACATCGTGAAACACTACGCACACAACCAGTTCATCGTCGCATATATTTAAAATAGGGTGTAAACCAGGTCATAGTACCGGCAGAGAAATCCTAATAACAGCACTACGTAGTTTACGAGCCCACTACAATGTTTACCTGTTGTACTGTTTCACCTTTTTACATTTTGTGCAATTGTAAAATTGGCGAGTATGAGTAAGTTTACAGTAGCCACAGATTACGAGCTCACGACCCAAACGTATTTTGTGACTACTGTATCTCAGTTTATTATCAACTATATTGCTGTTATCGGGATGTCTCTGCCGGCGCTGTGGCCTAGTTTATACCGTATTTTAAATATGTGCGACGATGATATGCTGATCACACGCGTCTTTTTTTAAAATGCCGCTATGGTTTCATTATATTACTATATTCTTAAAACAGGCATGCCTCGTCATATTTTAATGCACATGCTTCCCACACGTATGAAAGTTTAGCACAGCTTCATGAAGCATCAAATGTTATCTACCTGATCATTTATGCAGTGACTAATGATTAATCTCAAGTTTTACAAAACAGGAACGAAACGAAGGAACAATTTTCCTCCAAAAGTTATCATATCCACTTCAGTCTCCTGCACATATGTATGACCCTTAAACCAGTTTTCAAATCCTGACTGCCATGCAGTATCGTTATTCCTGTTGCTGTGTATTTGTTACTTATTATATTCTCGCAATAATTGGTGTTGTAGTATGTTCTGACTTTTCTTTTAGTAGTGCTTAATATTTGTTAGTGTAAGATAACGTAAGATGTGTAGCTGAATTTATTTTGTCCTACTAGCTGTATTAGTTTCTTGATGCTTCTCATAATACAATTCAATCATCTAACATGAACATCCTCTGAGTTATACATTCGTTGCGAATGGAGCGGAAGTGTACCTAGGTTTGTAAGCGGACTGGGGATTAAAACTTCGGGGTTTACCCTTTTTCCGTCAGTTTTCCTTTAGACATTGAGCTCTCGCTCACTGTTAAACGTAAAGAAACGTGGAAAGGACTATATAATGAGTGTGTGTCTTGATCACGTGTATCTGTTTTCCATCGGTACTTACCTTCTCTTTGTTACAACCACCAACAGCAGTAGTCGCCTGTATTTATCATATTTAATTTGCTGCTGGTTGTAGACGCGCACACATGATTTTTACGTGTACACCGATCTGACGAAAGTGATTGGATGGCGAAATGCACCCACACAGGTGACGATAGTATTGCACACACAAGGTATGGAAGGGAAGTGAGTTGGTGGAGCTGTCAGTTTTACTCAGGTGACTCAGGTGGAAAGGTTTCTGACTTTGATTATGATTGCAATTAACAGACTGGAGCGTGAAGTGTTTGCTGGAGCTAGACGCATGGGATATTACATTTCGCAAATCGTTAGCGAATTCGATATTCCGACATCCACAGCGTCAATAGTGAGCTGAGAATATCTAATTTCAAGCCTTTCCTTTCACCACAGACAACAAAGAGACCGGTCAGTCAGGCAGCATTTAATGGGACACCCTCCACTAATAGTACCTTTTTTTCATATAAAGTAACCCATACCTTGTATACTATCGATTCTTGTATAGGTGCACATCCACGGCTGTTTCACTGAAAGAATATCATTTGATTTGGTATACGATGTATTATATTTTAGCCTAAAACGTATAAAAAGAAATTTTGTTGTTGCAATCGATACAGTTAAAATCATTTTTCTTTTAGAAATATGTGGCATATTTCAAATTCATATTATTAATTGCACAATCTAAAGCTAATTACTAAATGTATTTCTGGATTCATTTATAAAATAATGTTATAACTTGGTGATGATTCTTCTTTTGTCAAGAAAGTATGTAATCTCTTTGGAATATTGTCAATGGCTGTGATGTGGGGTCTGAGTGGGGTACAGTCAAGGGGGGTGCCCCAGGGATCAGTGTTGGTGCCACTCCTGTTCCATATTTATATAAATAATATGCCCTCTAGTATTACAGGTACCTCTAAAATATTTCGGTTTTCTAATGACACTAGCTTGGTAGTAAAGAATGTTGTGTGCAACTTTGGCCCGCTTTCAAATAGTGAAGTTTATAACCTAAGTTCATGGCTTGTCGAAAATAAACTAACAATAAATCACAGTAAGACTCGGTTTTTGAAGTTTCTAACACACAATTCAACGAAACCTGACGTTTTAATTTCACAGAATGGGCGCATGATTAATGAAACTGAACAGTTCAAATTTCTAGCTGTTCAGATAGACAGTAACTATCATGGAATGTCCACGTTGGGGATCTTGTTCAGACTTCGTGCTGCCATTTTTTCTATTCGAACAGTATTTGAAGTGAGTGACCGTTCGACAAGAAAATTAGTCTACTTTGCTTATTTTCATTCGCTTATGTTGTATGGCATTATATTTTGGGGTAACTCTTCCCATTTTAAAAGCATATTTTTGGGTCAGAAACGGGCGGTTTAGGAAATAAGTGGTGTAAATTCAGGAAACTCTTGTCGACCCCGTTCACGAGTCTGGGTATTTTGACATTGGCCGCTCAATATATATATATACCTTACTGTCATTTCTTGTTACCAACGTTAGCTTATTCCCAACAATAAGCAGCTTTCACTTGGTTATTATTCGTCAGAAATCAAACCTGCATTTGGATCGGACTTCCTTAACTCTTGTGCAGAAAAATGTGCAGTATACTGCTGCATCCATTTCCAATAAGCTACCTCACGAATTCAAAAATCCTAGCATTAACCCATGCGCTTTCAAATCTAAACGGAAGAGTTTCCTCATAGGTCACTCCTTCTACGCTGTGGAGGATTTCCTTAAAAAATTAAGCTGATTCTTGTTGTATTGTTGACTGCGTTTACTTAAACTTGTGGACTGACTTTTTTCGGGTTCATAAACATTTTATTTTTACCTGTTATTACTTTTATGTTGTAATTTCATGTAATGACATGTTCCATGACCTAGGAAATTTGCTTCTCAATTTGGTCCTGTGGAACTTGACGGGCAAATAAATAAAACAGCACAATGTTAGTAGTAGTGGGCATGCTTTGATGGAGACAGACGTATTTATGTGATTGACATTAACAAACGGTTCAAATGGCTCTGAGCACTATGGGACTCAACTGCGGAGGTCTTTAGTCCCCTAGAACTTAGAACTAGTTAAACCTAACTAACCTAAGGACATCACAAACATCCATGCCCGAGGCAGGATTCGAACCTGCGACCGTAGCGGTCTTGCAGTTCCAGACTGCAGCGCCTTTAACCGCACGGCCACTTCGGCCGGCTGACATTAACAATGTAATTTGGAATATGAAGTGGAAATTGTGGAAACAGTGTGATATTTAATAATGTGACAAAGAATGAACTTCAAGAAATATACAGGCAAATCTTCATCAGTTATCTATTAATCATGATACAACAACGTTAAATCAAAATATCATCCACAAGAATGTACCCCTAGACGCAAGACTTGGAGCCAACAACAAGAAAATTAAGATAAGTAAAAACCTTTTCTGCTGTACATCTTATTCCTCTCGAAGTCCGTTCCCTGTGGCTGAGTTGTCACCGCGATAGAATGTTAATCCTAAGGGCCCAGGTTCGATTCCTGGCGGGGTCGGAGATTTTCTCCGCTCAGGGATTGGGTGCTGTGTTCTCCTAATCATCATAATTTCATCCCCACCGTCGCACAAGTCGCCGAAGTGGCGTCAAATCGAAAAACTTGCGCCCGGCGAGCGGTCTACCCGACGAGAGGCCCTAGTCACACGACATTTATATTTATTTTTCCTCTCGAAGCTTTCGAAAGTAATGAAGGCACTAAGAAAAATTTAATAGTGATGTGTGGGAGGGTACGATTACAAGCAGCCGCCAGCTGATCAACACCTGCAACAGGGAAGTAACCGATTTTGTGACATTTTACTAGTTTCTAACCAGAAGCGAATTATATAGTTTGATCTGTGTCCTTTGGTAATAGAGGTATTGAATTGTTGTGTGTTGATATTTACTAGACTCAGTACTAGCGGTTTAGTTTGTGTCGGAAAATAAGCCGCGCGGGATTAGCCGAGCGGTCAATGGCGCTGCAGTGCTGGACTGTGTGGCTGGTCTTGGCGGAGGTTCGAGTCCTCCCTCGGGCATGGGTGTGTGTGTTTGTCCTTAGGATAATTTAGGTTAAGTAGCGTGTAAGCTTAGGGACTGATAACCTTAGCAGTTAAGTGCCATAAGATTTCACATACATTTGATCATTTTTTTCGGAAAGTAACCGATGTTGCGACATTTCACCAATTCCTAATCAGGAGCGACTTAATTTAGCCTCGCCGTAGTGCTTCAGTAGTTTAGTGTTTGCTTCTCGGCTTGTTGCTCTAATTTACTAGACACAGTCCTTGGATTTCCTTCAGTGTCCACAGTAGAGTTCCAAAGCAAGTTTTTATTGTTGTTTGTTTGTGCAGGGTATTTTTCCACCGTCTTTAGAATGGATAGGGACTGTGATTGGTGTGTACGGATGCGATCTGAGTTGGTGACACTTCGCTCTCAGTTCCAAGCTATGTTGGTTTCCTGGATGCGTTCTGGGTTCGTGACGCTTCGCTCTCAGCCCCAGTCCGTGTTGGCTTCGGCTGTACACTTGAGGCAGCGATGGATGGGCATCACTGTTTTGGAGACACGTGGGGCCCAACGGACGTCCGGCATAACCCACGAGTCCGCCGATCGGTCGTCACCGGAGGCATGTCCAGTCTCTGCAAAAAAAAAAAAAAAAAGAATGATTCAAATGGCTCTGAGCATCAGTCCCCTAGAACTTAGAACTACTTAAACCTAACTAACCTAAGGACAGCACACAACACCCAGCCATCACGAGGCAGAGAAAATCCCTGACCCCGCCGGGAATCGAACCCGGAAACCCGGGCGTGGGAAGCGAGAACGCTACCACACTACCACGAGATGCGGGACAGTCTCTGCCCACACTAAGGTTGATGTCTCACCCGTTGGCGAGTGGGAGGTCGCCTCCAGGCGTGGTAGCCTGAGAAAACTTTCCAGGGGAGCCGAACTTCCCGGGTCCAGTCTGACAAACAGGTTCCAGGTGCTACCTGTGGCTGACAATATTCCTCAGCCAGACGCCGTCGGTCATCATGTTTCCGGGAAAACCTCTCAGCCCTCAAGATATGAGCAGACACAGAGGATGGGATTATTCATAATTCGGAGATGCAATGTTAGATGCAGTATGGGGTCCTTTGGGGACATGGCAGCGAAGGAGGGGAAGAAAGCCGATGTTCACTTTATGCGCAAAATGGTTGTAGTCTTTCCAGACGTGTAACGGATCCTTCCAGATGCCATGAAGAGCACAAGGTGCAGCCAACTGCAGTGGTGGCTCACGTGTAACGGATCCTTCCAGATGCCATGAAGATCACAAGGTGCAGCCAACTGCAGTGGTGGCTCACATCAGTACCAACGACGTGTGCCTCAGTGATATCGGAACAGATTCTCTCTGCTTTTGAGTGGCTACCTGAAGTGGTAAAGGCTGACAGCTTGGTTCACAGATGAAAGTAGAGCTCACCATTTGCAGCATAGAGAGGATTAATCGCGGACCTCCAGTATGCAAACATGTGGAGGTTCTGAAGCAGAGACTCAGACAGGTCGGTGACATTGCATGCTCCAGATTCCTCGACTTGCACCATAGAATGGTGGAGTTTCGTGTTTACTAAATAGGTCAGGAGTTCATTACGCACAGGAGGTTGCTACATTAGTAGTGGGGGCTGTGTTTCGTGGACTGGGCGGTTTTTTAGGTTAGAGTGTCTCAGGGAAACACAAAACTGATATCATTCTCAGAGGGTGCAGGCCTCAACGCAGGAAGAACGTAAATCTAGGAATCATCCGTCTAACGGTTGTAAATTTTCGTAGCTGTGCAAGTGTTAATAGAGACTAAAGATGCTCCATTTCTTATAGGCTGTGAAAGCTGGCTAAGGCCAGACATAAATTCAAGCGAAATTTTTGCGAAGAACCTAACGGTATTCAGAAAGTATAGGCTCAATATAGATGGTGATGGCGTGTTTGTTGCTGTTAGACATATTTTATCTTGTAGCGAAATTGAAGTACGTATTCCCTGTGAGTTAGTGTGGGTAGATATCTTTCTTGGTAACTGGACTAAAATAATAATTTGATTTTTTTACTGACGTTCCAACTCAGACTATACAATTGCTGACAGTTTCAAAAAAGATTGAGTCAAATTTCAAACACGTACACGACTCATACAATTACAGGTTCTGGTGACTTCAGTTTATCTCCGGTATGTTGGCGAAAAGGCACATTTAAATTCCTAGGTATGCGTAAAACATCATCCGAAATTGTGCTCAACACATTCTCTGATTGATTAGTGAACGATTGCGAAAAGACACTTGACATCTTAGCAGCTAATAATCTTGCGTGAATAAAGAGCATCAAAACGGATACGGGGATTTGTGAGCACACGGTTGTCGTATTTAACAAAACGCTTGACGCCTTCTTAACAGTGTAGGAATAGACCAGATGTGGCTTGAAATCAAAGAAATAATATCGACGGCAATTAAGAGATTTATACCAAATAAATTAACAAAACGACGGAGCTGATGTTCCATTGTACGTAAAACAGGTCAGAACACTGTTGCAGAAGCAAAGAAAAAACATGCCAAACTTAAACGAACGCAAAATTGGTGATATTTTAGAGAAGCTCGAAATTTAGCGCGGTCTTCAACGAGAGATGCTTACAATAGTTTCCACAACGAAACCTTGTCTCGAAAACTGGCACAGAGTCCAAAGAGATTCTGATCGTAAGTAAAATACGCTGGCAATCAATGCTTTCTCTGCACGACAACATTGGAAATACTATCTATAACAGTGCTACTGAAGCAGAGATACTAAACACAGTCTTCCGAAACTCTTTCATCAAACATGACGAAGTAAATATTCCACAATGCCAATCAAGAACAGCTGAAGACATGAGTAACTCATAAGTAGATATCCCGAGAGTAGTGAGTCCACTTAAATCACTTAGTAAAAGTGTTGTGACGTGGCAAGACAGCCAAGCCACTAGGAGAGGAAGCCGAAAGGCACGCGTTTAAGCTCACGCAGGCTGGCGTGAGGTCTGGAACAGTTAAAGGAATAGAGACTAGCAAAAAAGGAACGTAGCTTCTGGAATATTTAACTTTAATCCATAATTGGTGAATATCGGTCTGACGGTACATGCATCACAAGATAAATAGCAAAAGATAATGGCGCCTTGCTAGGTCGTAGCAAATGACATAGCTGAAGGCTATGCTAACTATCGTCTCGGCAAATGAGAGCGTAATTTGTCAGTGAACCATCGCTAGCAAAGTCGGCTGTACAACTGGAACAAGTGCTAGAAAGTCTCTCTAGACCTGCCGTGTGGCGGCGCTCGGTCTGCAATCACTGATAGTGGCGACACGCGGGTCCGACGTATACTAGCGTACCGCGGCCGATTTAAAGGCTACCACCTAGCAAGTGATGTGTCTGGCGGTGACACCACATTCCTCCCCCGCAAATCGGCGAACGGTTGTGTTATAAGGCTTCCGCCCGCCGTGGGGAGGACCCCATTTTGACGTATGCGACGAGGTGGGGAGCCTAACAACAGGCGAGGCTGTGCCACCCGCACCCTGCCATCCGGTCCGAGGGGAGCTAGGAAACGCCTGAAAACCTAGTCCAGGGTGCACGCCAACATGCGGTGTATGCGCCCACAGAGAGACAGGAAGGGCCGAAGGGTCGACCTCCATTGGGTCGGGGCACCCGACGGGCGAAGACGCCATGTGGTCCGGAGCGGGCAAGAGTTCCATGGCGGAGGACAACTGGTCACGGGAAGCGATCGGCGGCGCGGGACCCAGGGAGGCGCCCGGCGGTTGCAGCGACGCGTCCACTTCGGGCGTCGCCGGCGGGAGAACAGGCGGCGGCGGCGGCGGCGCGTCACCATGGGGCAAAATGGAAGGCAGCGTCGGTAACACCTGGGGCTGAGGCGAGCCAGTAGATGGGTCCCCAGGGCGCTGACCGGACGGCACCGTCGCTGAAAGCAGACGGCGAGCGGCAGATTCCATGCGACGACAGAGGCGCAGCTGATTGAGATGCCGACGCATCTCACCAGAGGCCCCCAAAACCAGATACATAGCGCGGCCGAGGCAGCGAAGAATGCGCCCTTCGAGCCAACGCCGTGAACCGCAATAGTTGCGATAGAATACAACGTCGCCTGGGGCAAAAGCAGGTGTCTGCCGCTGCACAGGAACCTGATGCGGCGCAAGTAGCAAAGACATCAAGGTTCGATGAGGACGAACGTGGACAAACTCAGCCGGCGAGCGACCATCTCGGGGCTGAGAGCGATACAGGGACAAAAAGAGCAATAACGCGTCCTCCCGAGAATGCGACTCTTTCAACTTCAACATCTGGGACTCGAAAGTCCGGACTAATCGTTCAGCGGCACCGTTTGACTGAGGCGAAAACGGCGCGGATGTCAGATGTTGAATACCATTGGCCTTGCAGAATGACTGAAATTCTGCGGACATAAATTGTGGGCCATTGTCGGAAACAATAGTCTGTGGAAGACCTCCAATGCAAAAGATAGCAGATAACGCTTGGATGGTGGCATATGACGTCGTGGAAGACATCCGGACAACAAAAGGAAAATTACTGAATGAATCTACCACAACCAACCATCGAGCATTCCCGAATGGACCAGAAAATTCGATGCGTAAGCGTTGCCAAGGGGTAGTGGCTTTCGACCATGCAAAGAATTTCCGTGGTGGTGCGGATTGTTGTTCGGCACACGCCATGCAAGAAGAACACATAGACGTAATCGCAGCATCGATTCCGAACCAAGTACAGTGCTGACGAGCAAGTTGTTTCGTTCTCACTATACCCCAATGTCCTTGGTGGAGAAGCCGTAAGACAGAGGACTGTAACGAACGTGGGACCACGACCCTGGACTGATCATTAGAAGAACGCAACAGCAAAACACCACGTCGTACAAAAAGTCTCTCCTTGTGAGCAAAAAAACGGCGAACCAACGGATCCTCGATCCGTGACTTTGACAAGGGCCATTGCGTAGCAACAAAACGCAGAACGGTAGCAAGGACAGGGTCAGCAGCCGTGGCTGTAGCTACACGACGAAAATCAATCGGAAACGATTCGACCACGTCATCGGTTTCCGCTTCAATGAACATGCAAGCAAGTTCGGAAGAATCGAATGCTCTATCCACAGCAACAGGCAAACGGGACAACGCATCGGCGTTTCCGTGCTTAGCAGTGGACCGATACAAGATATCGTAGCGGTACTGCGAGAGGAAAATGGACCAGCGAATGAATTTCTGCGCTGTACGTGGAGGTACAGGCTGGTTCGGATGAAAAAGCGATGTCAAAGGTTTGTGGTCTGTGATGATGGTAAAGTGACGACCATACAAGAAATCGTGAAACTTAGTAACACCAAATACGAGAACCATTGCTTCTTTCTCGATCTGAGAATTTCTTTGCACAGACGAGAGCAATTTGGACGCAAAAGCAATAGGGCGATCGTGCGATCCATCTTTGTGCGCAAGCACAGCACCGATCCCGAAATCCGATGCATCTACCATCAACAAAAGGGGTTTCTGGGGATCGAATGGCGTAAGGCAAGTATTTGAAAGCAACGCCGATTTCAACTGGCGAAAGGCGCGTTCGCATTCCGTCGTCCAGACGAACGGAACACCTTCACGGCGTAAGCGATGAAGCGGAGCTAAAATGGAAGAAGCACGGCGCACATAGCGATGATAATAATTGATTTTTCCCAGCACACTCTGTAGCTGCTTCAAATTCTGCGGCGAAGGCAAGTCTTGTATGGCACGGAGGTGCTCTGGACTGGGATGTATGCCTTGGGCATTGAGTACATGGCCCAGATAGGGTAAGTCACGAGCAAAAAACACACATTTGTTCTTTCGTAAGCGAAGACCATTTTGTCGCAAGACCTGAAATAATGTTCTGAGATTGGCTAAATGTTCTTCTTCCGTCTTTCCGGAGATCACAATATCGTCCAGATAGTTTGCTTCAGTAGGGACCGACACACAAACAGTTTGTAGATACTGCTGAAACAATGCAGGGGCGGATGCACACCTGAATGGCAGTCGTTTGAATTGACACAAACCAAGATGCGTGTTAACCACCAAGACACGCTGGGATTCTTCGTCCACCGGTATTTGCAAGTACGCTTCTGCTAGGTCCAACTTCGAAAAAGATTTACCCGGGCACAGTTTGTCCAAAAGATCTTCCGGGCGGGGTAATGGAAAAGTTGCAATCACTAGTTGTGGATTCACTGTTGCCTTGAAGTCCACACAAAGTCTCAATTTTCCGGAAGGTTTTTGCAAAATTACCAAGCGTGATGCCCAGAGAGAAGCCTGCACACGTTCAATCACACCTTGTGATTCCAAATCGTGTAATGTTCTTGCGACCTCATCACGCAATGCGTGGGGAACATTGCGCACTCTGAAAAATTTCGGTTGCGTGTTTACTTTCAGTTCCAAATGTGCTTATAGTTCTTAGCGCAACCAAGACCCGGTGCAAAAATGTCGGCAAACTCTTCACATAGACGAGAAACACTGTCTGAAGGCACAGTCTGGTCCACTGATAGGACCTGATTGACTATGGACAAGTTAAACAACTGAAATAAATCTAAACCAAACAAGTTCACTGCAGAAGAAGAACGAAGGACGTACAATGACACAAGTTTTGTTTGTCCCTTGTATGTTGCAAGAAGGCTGCACTGTCCTAACACAGGGATCGCTTGTCCTGAATAACTACTGAGCTTAACATTTGCGGCACCCAACGAAGGTGTGCCCAGCTGTTTGTACGTGTCCTGATTGATCAGTGAAACTGCAGCTCCGGTATCGAGCTGGAATGGTATCACGTTGCCATTAATGTCCAAGTCTACAAAATGTTTATTGTCCTGCTGACGACAAGAGCGACTGTCTCGTGCAACGTGAACTGACACTGGTACAGAATCACTTGCGACTTGACAGGATTTCCGGCGATGTCGACGCACACTATTTGTGGGACGAACACAGTCACTGTTAGAGAGAGTGGCACTGGGCGGAGTGGAATGAACGGCGTGAATTTCCATGGGCGAAGGTTCACGAGCCTGAGTATTCTGGGTTCGATTCCGATTCCGGCGCGAAGCAAATGGTTGTGAGTGTCCGATCAGAGCTTTTTCTGGCAAACACTTTGAACATGTCCTCTTTTATTACAGAAAAAGCAAATAGCTTGGCGGTACGGGCAATTTCCACGCGAATGTCTAGTAGCACACCGCGGGCATGATTTTAGCACTGCATTTGCTTGCTTGCGTGGCACACGTGGCGGAGAGCTTGGCGGCAGCTGCGCGGACGTGCCCGAGGGCTGTTTACCGTTCCGTACAGCTCGCCCGGCGGGCCGGTTAATGTGACACACGGGTGGCGAAGTTTCAAATGATTCCTGAGCAAAGTCAAGGGTGTCCTGCTGATCCAATATGCCTATCACTTGTTGAAGGGAGGGATTGACTAGTTTCAAAATCTATTCCCGTATACGAACATCAGCAACGTTCTGTGCAATTGCATCATGTACCATAGTATCTGAATAAGGGAGGTCACATTGACACTCAAAAGCACAATCCCTAGTAAGGCCTTGCAAGGTTGCAACCCACTCTCTATTAGTCTGACCGGCCGTACGTTTTGTACGAAAGAACGTTTACCGTTTGGCAACTACATTGACTGATTCTTTGAAATATGCATCTAATGCAGACAACATTTCTTCGTAGGACAGAGTTGCTACGTCACGTCGGGGAAATAATTTCACTATCACACGGTACGTTTGGACGCCTACGGCGGAAAGGAGGAAAGGCTGCCGCTCATTACCTTGAATTCTGTAGGCGGCGAGATGGAATCCAAACTGGCGCGACCACTCCGTCCAGCTTTCCAGTGCCGCATCAAAAGGACGAAAAGGTGGTGCAACTGCTTGTTGTGGCTGCGGTAGCGGTGCAGCGGCGGCTGCCGCATCGTTTTGCATTGTACGTTGACCCTGGACGAGCTGTCCAAGGGCATCCAGTAAGGCCTGCGTCTGCTGATTCTGTAAGCGATAAAATTCGGACAGTACATCTGGAGATTGTGGCGAAGCTATTACACAAGCAAATCAGTCTGTAGAGATACGAACGCGATTTAGCTCGTCGTCAAACTGTTGTGACTTGGCAAGACAGCCAAGCCACTAGGAGAGGAAGCTGAAAGGCACGTGTTTAAGCTCACGCAGGCTGGCGTGAGGTCTGGAACAGTTAAAGGAATAGAGACTAGCAAAAAAGGAACGTAGCTTCTGGAATACTTAACTTTAATCCATAATTGGTGAACATCGGTCTGACGGTACATGCATCACAAGATAAATAGCAAAAGATAATGGCGCCTTGCTAGGTCGTAGCAAATGACATAGCTGAAGGCTATGCTAACTATCGTCTCGGCAAATGAGAGCGTAATTTGTCAGTGAACCATCGCTAGCAAAGTCGGCTGTACAACTGGAACAAGTGCTAGGAAGTCTCTCTAGACCTGCCGTGTGGCGGCGCTCGGTCTTCAATCACTGACAGTGGCGACATGCGGGTACGACGTATACTAGCGGACCGCGGCCGATTTAAAGGCTACCACCTAGCAAGTGTGGTGTCTGGCGGTGACACCACAAAAAGCAAGTCTCCTGGTCCAGTTTGTATACCAATTAGATTCCTTTCAGAGTATGCTGATGCAATAACTCCATCCTTAACAATCATATACAACATTTCATTCTACGAAAGTTCCATACCCAACGACTGAAAAGGTGCACAGGTCACACCAATATTCAAGAAAGCAAAGAGAGTGACCCACTAAATTAAAGGCCCCTATCATTAACGTTTGGGAACATATATTGTGTTTCAACATAATGAATTACCTAGAAAGCAATGGTCTACTAAATAGCATATTGCCACGTAGTCAACACGGATTTACAAAAATTCAGTCTTGTGAAAAACAGCTATCTCTTTACTCACTAGAGGTGTTGAGTGCTATCAACAAGCGATTTCAGATTGATTCCGTATCCAGACGGCTCCTAACTCAGTACCTCCTGATTCAGTACCTTCCAACACTACAATGGTCTTGCACTTTGATTTTAAAGACTAAAACTGACTGTATGTTTACACCCTGACAGCAGTTGCTTAAATTTCTAAGCCTTCCACCTGTTTCCATGGCCATATGTCTGCTAAACTGACTTTGCTCTCTGACAGTGGTTATTACTGGTAGCCAGCATTGGAGGTTATCACGTTTATCAGAATCTTAAGTAAAACTTGGATGCAGACAAAAATATTGAAATGGTGGCCCTGTCATTATTGCAGTCAATTAGTGATGGCTGATTAAAATATCAACATCAAATAATCTTTTATAAAAATGGCAAGAGTTTATTAATAATAAAATAGGATAAACAATACAAGTTAATCCAGATTACAAATAAATCATGAACTGTTGGTGACACAAACAGAAGCAACAAATAATTAGTAGTCTGGTTCTCAAAGTCTGTTTAATCTACCTACCCTGGCTAAAAATATGGAAAAAGCAATTTGAAATTATCTGACGCTGAATAGACTTTTGCGGATTTACTCTACACATGCGTTGCACTACTTTGCTGCAGCTAGGAACAAGTGGTGAAGCTGCCATTCTGTTTGCCCTAACAAGCCAGAGAAGCTATACTACACCCCTTTCTCGATGCGCAGCACTGTCTCCAGTGATGGTCGTGGCGCAAGCATCTGTGTAGTAGCAGTGCGCGGCGCCCATAAATTATTATCGTGCCCTCGAAATATGCAGAGTCACGGGGAGGCCATATGTCAGATGGCTAGCAATTTCTCTCTAATAGAGCCCAGAAATCTAGGCATAGTTCAGCGAGTGACACTCCTGTTCGCCGGTTATACCGTGGACCAATTTGATTCATTTATAACGCAGTGGGCACAAGGAGTTGGAACGTCAAGGCAGCAGATCTGATACGAATAAGACTGTCCTTGGCACATTGAATTGCCCGAGACGATTGAAGTCTTAACTGCTGGGACAGATAAGACTTCACCACAGGCTCCCCAGTCAAGACCAGTGCCAGTGCAAAGTCACGCTCAAGATGAGTGTCCTAAGTGCAGCCCACTTATAACAACAGTCAAGACCAAAACCTTCTCTCCAAACAGGAGTCTGAATATGAAGAACCTCCTTCTCTCCTCGTTCCGTTGCATTAAAATTCCATAAACTCCAAAAGTGAAACAATCCAACTGCCCCCCCCCCCCCCCACACACACACAAGGGTTTTGTGCCAATCACAAGACACCAAGAGCACCACGTCTCCTCTATAGCCCATCTCCTCTACCTCCTGGCAAATCCTAACCTAAGTTAATAATATTTAAAATTTCAACACAGGGAGAAGAAGAACGTCAGGCGCCCGAACTATACTTCAAATGGCCACTTTAGGTAACATGTTTTGAGAGTTTTCGTCTACGTCTAAAGCGGACAATGTATTTATAAAAGAGATCATTATCTTGACGTTCTGAACAATACAGAATGTGCGACCAGGGATTCCTACTAAACTAAGAGAAGTGCATTTGTGTCCCATCCTAAACCATTTCTTCCTAAAATTCTCCCGAAGGCCCGAGGCTTCCCAAAAAAAATCGGCAAGCAGAGGGACGACAGACCTGATGGCTCTGTCTAAAGCGTCTGGTCCAAGGTGAAAATGGAAACACGCAGATTTTTATGCCCGCCAACTCTTTACAATGGGCGTATACGACAATGCCGAAATGCCTTGACAGGGCGATCTACTTTTCTGCTCCTCTGTCGTTGCCATGGCCATAAACGCTAGCAGGTAGGTCCAGGTACCCAGTTTCTTCAGCTGAAAGAATTGTTTGCACGCTGGTGCAAGAAATTCTCAGGTCCCTGCTCTTAACAGAGCTTTGAAATGTTCATCTCCCTTTTGTTGCACGTGACTTCCAATGCCTGAATGTCCACTGCAAGACAAATGACCAAATCACCTGCTTGTTCTCAACTCCAGAAAATACTATTCCAAGGAGGGTTAGCTGAGCGGTCTAACGTTCGGCTTTCCAGGGTGGGAAGGAACGCCTGGTCCCCGGCACGAATCCGCCCGGCGGACTTGTGTCAAGGTCCGGTGAGCTGGCCAGTCTGTGGATGGTTTTTAAGCGGTTTTCTAACTGCCTTCGCGAATGCAGGCTGGTTCCCCTTATTCCACCTCAGCTAAACTATGTCGGCGATTTCTGAGCAAACAAGTTCTCCATATACGCGGACGCCACCATTACCACGCATAGGGGTTACACTCGTCTGGTGGGAGACGTTCCCTGAGAGGGGGGGGGGGGGGGCGGGGTAGCGTCCACCGGGGGCCGAACCGCACAATAACCCTGGCAGAAGGGTGGACTGCGGTAGTTGTCGTGGGGTTGTGTACCACTGCGGCTGCGGCGGGGACGGAGCCTCTCCGTCGTTTCTAGATCCCCGGTTACCATACAATACAATACAATTCCAAGGAGAGTTACCATAAAGATCCCTCATGTCTTAACAATACACAAACTCCTATCAAAGCCTGTGCAAGTTGATAATTTCCTGTCGTTTCACAGAAATTGATGTTGTCTGGGTTTGCAATAAAAACATTAAAGAACAGCCCTGAATATGAAAGTAAGTGAGAGAGTGACTTGCCCTCTCTCACTCAGAAGCCGCTTGTAATGAAATTGCGTACTTATGGAATATCGTCTCAATTATGCGACTATTTTCGGATTTCATGTCAGAGAGGTCAAAGTGCATACTAACTCACGGAAAGTCGTCGAGTAAAACTGAAGTGATTTCTAGCGTCCCCCAAGGTAGTGTTATAGGCTCTCTGCTGTTCCTTATCTTTGTAAATGGTTTAGGAAACACTCTGAAGAGCCTTCTTATTTGCAGGTGATGCTGTCGTTTATCGTCTAGTAAAGACAGCAGAAGATCAAATAAATTGTAAAACGGTTTAGATTGAATTGGCAATTGACCATCAATAAGGGAAGTGTGAGGTCATGCACTTGAGTGTCAAAAGGAGTCCGTTAAACATTGGTTACACGACAAATCAGTCAAATCTAATAGCCATAAATTCAACAAAATATCTAGGAATTATAGTTAGAAACTACTTAAATTGGAAATCACATCTATAAAATGTTGTGGGGAAGACGAACCAAAGACTTTGTTTTATTGGCAGAACACTTAGATGTTGTCACAGATCTACTAAAGAGACTTCGTACACTACGCTTTTCCGTCCACTTTCGGCATACTACTGTGCGATGTGGGATACTAATCAGATGGAGTTAACCAAGTACAATCAGCACAGAAAGTGCAACAAAAGGTGGCACGTTACGTTTATTGAGAAACAGGGGAGAGAATATGTTACAGGATATGTAGTGGAAATCGTCAAAACACAGACGTTGTTCGTTGTGAGGGATCTTCTCGCAAAATTTCAGTAGCCAGCTTTCTTCTCCGAATACGAAAATATTTTTATTTGTCTACCTACATTGGGAGAAACAATTAACCAAATAAAATATGAGAATTCAGAGCTCGCACTGAAAGGTATACAGTGGGGGTATACAGAGGGGGTCCTTTTCCTCTTCGCACTGTTCTAGAGTGGTATAATAGAGAATTATTGTGAAAATGGTTCGATGAACCCTCTCTTGGGCACTTAAATGTGATTTTCAGATTCACCTATGTAGATGTAGATACAGATGCAGATGCATTAGGAGGTATCCCATGACTTTTGTCACTTCGGTGTATTCCACGAGAGAAACACGTCCATGTAGACTGCACTGTTCATACTCTGCTTTAGTCATAGGGTAGTCGTATGTTGTAATAAGCGCTTGAGCCACAGTGACAGATGATATAGATAAGATATCTGTATGGTGCGAAAAGTGTCAATTGACCCTGAATAAAGAAAAGTCTGAAGTTATTCACATGAGTACTAAAACAAATCAGCTAAATTTCGATCACACGATAAGTCACACAAATCTGAAGCTTCTAAATTCAGCTAAATCCTTAGGGATTATGTTTACGAATTACCTAAACTGGAACGATCACATAGATAATATTGTGAGTAGAGCAAACCAAAGACTGCGATTCATTGGCAGAACACTTAGAAGGTGCAAAAGGTCTACTAAAGAGACTTCTTACACCACGATTGTCCGCCTATTCTGGAGTACTGTGATGCGGTGTGGGATCCGCATCCGGTGGGACTGACGGATGACATCGAAAAAGTACAAAGAAGGGCAGCTCGTTTTGTATTGTCGCGAAATAGGGGAGATAGTGTCACAGCCATGATACGTGAATTGGAGTGACAATCATTAATACAAAAGCGTTTTTCGTTGCGACTGGATCTTCTCATGAAATTTCGATCACCAGTGTTCTCCTCCGATTGCGAAAACATTCTGTTGGCACCCACCTAAATACTGATAAATGGTCATCACGATAAAATAAGAGAAATCAGGGCTGGCACAGAAAAATTTAAGTGCTCGTTTTTCCCACGTGCCGTTCGAGAGTGGAACGGTAGAGAGACAGCTTGAAGGTGGTTCACTGAACACTCTGCCAGGCACTTTATTGTGAATAGTAGAGGAATCACGTAGATGTAGATGTTAATGTAGATCTGCAATGCATTACAACCTAATACCGTGCTCCTAAAATGGATTCACAGTTGCGAATAATGACTACCACCAGCTGTACAATGGAATGACGACAATGAAAATTTGTGCCAGACCGGTACTTGAAAACGGAATTCCCGCTTTTCGCGAGCTTTCTCCTTACCATTTGGCTATCCGTGCACCACTGATAGCCGTAATGGTGTGAGTGTTATCATAAGTTAATATCGAAACAATAGAATGAACTACTAATACTTTGAGTTACATATTGAAAGTATTCGTGAATAAACATCGACTATATTCATAGTGGACGTACTTAATCAAAACAAAACACTGAAAGAGTGTTGAATTAAAGTATACTACGCCAGTAGTAGCTCCCCTATGAAGATGGTTCTTGTTTTGGTTTATTTTCGTAGATAGTTGCATATTGTAAATCCTCACAACGTCATTTCTCATAGGCACACGTTCACCTGGATACCTCCTAAAATGAGAATTTTCTCAAAAAAAAAACAATGGCTTAAAGTAAATTTAGTTGTAGAATGGATACATATTTACGATAAAATTAATTTGATTTCAGTAATAAACTTTACAATCGAATTACGAAATTATAAGACTATACCCTTGGCAAAACGTCATACTTTGTATGAGCCACAAGTACAATCGCATTCCGACGCTCATCTGTTAGCGACAAGTGGACGTGTAAAGTGGTGGTCTGCGTAACTGATTCGGCGAGCAAACAGCTAAGCTAATTTGAACACCATAAATCACTTCCCGCAATTGGCGCGTGGGCGATCAGGGCCAATCGAATGATTAGTCAGGGTTATCAGTCACGTGCTGGTGTGAGCGGTACACTTCTTTTTGTTTATATGCCCCACTAAGAACACTGCAGCAGCTCCGCACATTTTTGACAACCATGCTCTATCACTCTTTCGTTATTATCACAGATTTTTCAGAGCTGAAAGGGGAACAGTCGTGTAAAGATCACCATAGCTTCAAACATATCTTCTTTGTTTTCAAGCAGCGTAGTGTTTGAAATACTGACTCTCATTTATTACCGACAATCTTTGTGATTATACAACCGTACACAGTCATGTTTTGATTAGTATTGCCTTTGCATTGCCCTGAAAAAAAAGTGCAATTACAAATAATAATATTCCTTCAGAATGAAGGAAAGGTATGCAATTTTAATAACTGTAGACAAGTTTAAGTCATGCAGGCATACATACAATACAGGGGGAACAGAATCTAGGAACGAAAAAAAATCGGCAGTCTCGGAATGGATAAACTTAAACAAACAATTATTCATAAGAAACGAAATAAAAATTATGGCAGATATACCGCCAGAACATCTTATATGTGCTGGAGGCATTAAATTTTGCATCTACGAAAGAAAATTACGTAAAGAAAAAGAAAGTTTGTGAGGTAGATGCTGGGAAATAGAACTGAAGTAGGCAAGTTTAAACCAGTAAAAGACACAAAGGTACACGACGCCAAAAACATGGAAGTTGGAATTAGGAAAACCAAAATTAAATATCTAGGCACATTCAGAGATCGAGTTCGGTGACTGGGTAGGGAAATTATGTAACATTACTAGCAGTTATTCAAAGTGGTTGTTACGCCATTCCAGCAAAGGAATGTCGAGTTTGGGCCGCAGGGTGAGAGCAACAGGCATTATGTACCAACATGGAGCTTTGGCATCTGACTCTCACTTCCCCTTCCCACCCTCGTACCCCAACACATCCCAATTCCTGCTCTCGCACCCCCCCCCCCCTCCCCCCAATTTACACACTCTCTATTTAATTCCTTGCATATAGGTTGAGAACTAAATATCCAGTCAGGGAGCTTCCGAGAGATTTGTTTTCTCCAAAATACCATGGCTGTATTTCGATCTCTATACGTGCTCGATGCAAGGTGCAATGAACCCTGAGATTTAGAGCCACAGTGTTATTTCCAAGTCTTAATGTTCTGTATTGTTGTTCAAGAAGGCGAACTGTCAAATGACAATATCATTGAAGATGCAGGCATCGGAGTCTCCCTCCACGGTGTTGCAACCCGTACAACACCAGATGCAGTACTTGTGTACCATCTGTAGAACACTACTAGTTGAGAGCATTCGGGTATTTTAATTGAGGCTTTGATTTCCTGCATAGTAGTATTCTTAAGACGTTACAGACACTCTTCGGTTTATCACTTTAGCAGACTTAGGTGGATAAATGTGTGTTTTAGCTATCCAGCCAGATTTTAAACGATCAAAATAGCTTCTGTGTTGCTAGATGGATAATGTGAAGATAACCACATCTGGACAGAATGAAATTATCCCTTTTAATCAGATGCGTGTATACTCATTATAGAACCGTTTCGTTACAGCGTTAATGCAGTGTGCATCTGTGATCAAGCGGACTGCCAACAACAATTAAAAAAGGGAGGGTCTATAATGTTAAAGGAGGTAGTGTGTGGTGTATTTATCAGTTATCTGTATGCTAAATACTCCAAGTTTGTGTTTAGAAGACATGGTGTCAAGCTGAAAATACCATTTCTCCTACACAGAATGGCAATGTGACGCAAGAGATATCTTGGATAGAAATCAGCAAGGTAGCACTGGAAATCATTTTGAGGAAATGTAAAATTTCTGAGGTTATACCACATAAAGTGGATTTGGATCATGCTAAAATCGTTGTATTAATGGATGATTTGCCTGATGCATCACAGCAGCTGAGAGTAGATGACTATTATCCTATGGACCTGGAATAACTCAACATTTTGTCTGCATTTTTAACTAAATGGGGATGTTTGACTATCTAACATCAAACCAAGACTTCTGTACACCAAGTAGACAGCAACGTGATTGTGAATAATTATAAGAGAGTCGGAACAGACTGCTTATTGTAGATGGGCTCCAGTCCTAGAATAAAGATATAAAATAACTTTATTAATTATAGAAGTTCAAGAGCGAATAAAAATATTGGTAACAAGTTCATCAATTTTATAAAGTTCCTTGCTATGCATCTGTGAGAATTTCGTCTTTGATAGCTGACGAACATAGTATTAAATGGCTGTAAGATTCGATTTATAAATACAGAATGGACGCTGTGTTACACCCTGTGGAAGACTGTCGCTTCTACGTATTATAAACTTCCAGCAAGAGTGCAGATCCGTTTCTGTGTTGTGTTTAATAGTGTCCTATAGTTTGTCTACTAGAGTATTCTCTATATACGGTGTTGTCATAAATAGTCTGACAGGCTGGTAACGTTGGTCATAAACAGGCTAAAATCTTATAAGGATGCTGAGAAACAATTGTTAAGAAAAAATTCGATACATTGCCTCGATTCCCAGTCATTTAGCATTGAAGTTAGCCAATCAGGCCGTTGCTAATTCAAGTGGTCCGCCAGAGACGGTGTCGCCAAATGTGCACTTCTTTTGACTCGTAAGACCGAACAAGACAGCTACAGAAACATCGGACTTGGGGTGGTAGTAAGGATGGAAGCTGATCCAAAGGCTGAGCTGACTCGTGCGCCATCGCCTACACGATGAGGACAATAATTGTACCTAGCGCGCTGCTGGAATTCGCACGCGCCAGGGCCTGATTGGCTAACTTCAGTTCTTATTATCTCGGAAACTGCACAACGCATAGTGTTTTTAACAACCATTTCTTAGCATAATCTATGCTGCAACACTCCTACAAGCTATTCAGACTGTTCCTGACCACGCTGTATACAAGGAATGCACCAGAAGATAAATTGTGGGACACTATTAAACACAACACAGCAACAGATGTGCACGTTTTCAGGTAGTTTATACCACGTACAAGCGATTGCCACAGAGTAATGAAAAGCAGATTATAAGCACTGTTTGTCGAAAAGCAAATGTCCAAACTGATTCACTGACTCATTGTTTGCCCAACCAAAACCGCTAAGGATAGTAACTTGAAATTTAGACAGGGTGTTGATCTTATACTATGTTGTTGTTGTTGTTGTGGTCTTCAGTCCTGAGACTGGTCTGATGCAGCTCTCCATGCTACTCTATCCTGTGCAAGCTTCTTCATCTTCCATTACTTACTGCAACCTACATCCTTCTCAATCTGCTTAATGTATTCATCTCTTGGTCTCCCTATACGATTTTTACCCTCCACGCTGCCCTCCAATGATCCCTTGACACCTCAGAACATGCCCAACCAACCGGTCCCTAGTTCTTGTCAAGTTGTGCCACAAACTCCTCTTCTCCCCTATTCTATTCAATACCTCCTCGTTAGTTACGTGATGTAACCATCTAATCTCCAGCATTCTTCTGTAGCACCACATTTCGAAAGCTTCTATTCTCTTCCTGTCCAAACTATTTATCGTCCATGTTTTACTTCCATATATGGCTACACTCCATTCAAATACCTTCAGAAACGACTTCCTGACACAAATCTATACTCGATAACAAATTCCTCTTCTTCAGAAACGCCTTCCTTGCCATTGACAGGCTACATTTTATATCCTCTCTACTTCGACCATCATCAGTTATTTTGCTCCCCAAATAGCAAAACTGCTTTACTACTTTAAGCGTTTCATTTCCTAATCTAATTCCCGCAGCATCACCCGATTTAATTCGACTACATTCCATTATCCTCGTTGTGCTTCTGTTGATGTTCACCTTATATCCTCCTTTCAAGACACTGTCCATTCCGTTCAACTGCTCTTCCAAGTCCTTTGCTGCCTCTGACAGAATTACAATGTCATCGGCGAACCTCAAAGTTTTTATTTCTTCTCCATGTATTTCAATACCTACTCAGAATTTTTCTTTTGTTTCCTTTACTGCTTGTTCAATATACAGATTGAATAACATCAGGGAAAGGCTACAACCCTGTCTCACTCCCTTCCCAACCACTGCTTCCCTTTCGTGCCCCTCGACTCTTATAACTGCCATCCGGTTTCTGTACTAATTGTAAATAGCCTTTCGCTCCGGGTATTTTACCCCTGACACCTTTAGAATTTGAAAGAGAGTATTCCAGTCAACATTGTCAAAAGCTTTATCTAAGTCTAAAAATGCTAGAAACGTAGGTTTCCCATTCCTTAATCTTTCTTCTAAGATAAGGCGTAAGGTCAGTATTGCCTCACGTGTTCCAACATTTCTACGGAATCCAAACTGATCTTCCCCAAGGTCGATTTCTACCAGTTTTTCCATTCGTCTATAAGGAATTCGCGTAAGTATTTTCCACCTGTGACTTGTTAAACTGATAGTTCGGTAATTTTCACATCTGTCAACACCTGCTTTCTATGGGATTGGAATTATTATATTCTTCTTGAAGTCTGAAGGTATTTCGCTTGTCTCATACATCTTGCTCACCAGATGGTAGAGTTTTGTGATGACTAGCTCTTTTTATACTATAGACATCATCTAAAAAGGAATTTCTCGAAATTCATCCCTAAGGGGGTAAATGAGGAATGAAAATTTTTAACAAATATGTTGCTATTAGGCAACTTTGCAACTAGTAAGACGAAAATAGCTATTTAGTTTCTCAATCAGAAATAAGAAACATTCTTTTCACCATTTTTGGAGATTCAACCTCCTAAGGGAGTGAAATAGTGGAGGAAATCTTCTTTTTTTAAAAAGTAAATCATTATGTTAGTAGAGAATTAATCAAGCGTTTTTAATGCTACATCTACGACAATCGGCATTTCTCAGTCAGAAACAAAAAAGAAGAATGGTTTCAGTGATTTTAGAAGTTCAACCCCTAAGAGGCTGGAACAGGTGATGAAATGTTTCTTGAAAATATGTCATTACGGAAGCAGAATCGCTTGTTTGGTCAGAAGTACATGCGGAAAAGGCCATGCTTCTGTGGTTTTATAGTGAACATTTTAGGTGTTGCAATTTGTGAAGAAAATAGACGTTTAATACATTAATTTTTGAATATATGCTTATAAAATTATTTTTGTTGTAATGACCAAAGAGACTAGTTATTACAAAAAATGGCTCTGAGGACTATGGGACTTAACTGCTTAAGTCATCAGTCCGCTAGAACTTAGAACTACTTAAACCTAACTAACCTAAGGACATCACACAAATCCATGCCCGAGGCAGGATTCGAACCTGCGACCGTAGCGGTCTCGCGGTTCCAGACTGTAGCGCCTAGAACCGCTCGGCCACCCCAGCCGGCCTAGTCATTACATTTAAATGTGATTCCATGTACAGAATATCTTTTGAGACAAGAGCAGATGCTTCAAAAATTATTTTTTGACAATTGATACCACATTTAAGCACAATTCGATGAACGGAATATCTGTTTGAGATAATACAGCTACACCGATAATACAGTATACCGGGTGTAGGACTGGCGCTAATATCTATAGAACCATCTATACGATTTGATTCTTTAATTTTTAAGTCACTACATGAAATTAAATCAAACACACTGGAACAATAATTATACGAAGATTGGTAGCCACGTGAGGGTCACTAACATTTTTGTAGTGTGTAGATCTATGCTTGAGCACTCGGTGTAACAACATATAAATTCGATTCAAGAAAAAATCTGTGCAGACCATACAGTAAATGTGAGCGAAGCAGCAGGTGCTAGTAAGGATATGTAAATGTGGAGCGGTATACAAGTAAACTTTCCAGACAATCAAGACTGAGGAAGATTAGAAACCAACTTCACCCCTCCCCTCCCTTTAGTTTTAATTATTTATCTGTTAACACAACACCAAGAAAGATCACATATGTACTCATTAGTTTTAATTATTTATCTGTAAACACGACACCACCAAAGATCACATATATATTGCACAGGAACGTAATGTTAAAGTTATTGAAACATTTTCCCCTCAATCTAGGTTACTGTTATCCAGAGTACCAACAGTTCTGGATGTTGCCAAATTATGGTTGGTTCGTATGGATAATGTTGTTGCTGACGTCTCACGAAAAAGTACAAATATATCGTATAAACTTAGAGCGTTCGCTGTTAAAGAAATTACTGCTTTAAGTGTAGTTAATTAGTTAAACATACCAAAAATGAAAACTGGAAGTGGGAAAGACCGAAGTCAAAAAATGCAGACTGGAGTATTTGATGAAAACAGTTGCCATGAAGGAAGAATAGAAACAAGCCATTGCAATTATTGAAGCATGGCTTAAAATAATTCGAAATACAGTAAATGGATAAATATGGATTGCGGAGTACGAGATATCACCACTCACTGTAAATACCAATGAAAAGTGGCCATACATTGGAGTATTCGCAGAAAATGATGGCTTCAGTGATGTTTACCACGTTAAAGGGTACACGAAAAATCTGTTTATGAGCACCCATTGCCATTCGAATGTGCTTAAAAGGATAACTACGTTGTATCTAAATGTGGTATGTTGGACGTTGTGCGTCTAGCAACAGAAAAGCCGTTCGCAGAATTTAAAACCGAGAAATTACTATATTTAAGTGCCATTCATTAGCTAAAGTTGTTAGCTGAAAGTACTATACAAAAATTCGATAAGAATGACTGGGTGAAGAGTTGGAAACACACACACACGCAATAAAAAATGGAATGCGTGAACAATTGTGTAATGCATGAAATAAAATGCAGAATGGAAATCCCCAGAATACTGTTAGCTGGAATAATTCCGAGAGGGAATAGAGCAAATTTTTCCGGGGATAAGAGAGATAGTGTATAGAAAAACAATAGATATGAATTACAATTCAAGAAAACATTTACATATTTCTACGATGTTACATTGCACCTTGCACCAAGTGAGTAAAAATGTTGAACAACTGAGTCGTGTATTGGAATATAAAAATCTTTTACCAAATTTTTGATAAATAATACAGACAATTTAGATATGGGTATTAATTTTAGTGTCAGTTGTATCTTATTTTCTGTATTTATTAGTGCTGCGATTTCGACATCCACCACCTGGAGACCGAAGTGAGTCGTATTTTCACATAGCTACAGAAATTTGAATACAATTGTTATTAACATTCACTTGAAGATTTGTAATTCAAGTAAACAGTGAAATTAATTGTAAAGTAAATAAAAATTATAAGATATTAAATGATGAAGGCAAACTTGAAAACCCTTAAACCATGATATTATATTTTTTAAATTATTTACAATATCATCAGAGTAGATGGCGTATTAACCACTGACAAACAACAGTGCTAAGGAAGATAGATTCTTCAGAAAGACCCCGCTGTGGAATTCTACATCGAAGACCCATACTAGGTTTACTTGCTTCTATGTTCGTGAGTCCCCAGTTGCTGGGGACAGTATGCTAAATATCTAGAACCGTATTTCCAGCAAGCCCATGCCATCCCTGAACAAGCCCACACACACCGTCATGAGTATGAGTATGAGAAATAGTGCTTCACAGGTGTTCCTGTTAACCTCAGCAACTGTTTTTGCATTTGGACCACCTACAGTTAATACATTAACTGGAAACTGGGGAATCTTACAATGCTTTGCATATGACTTTTGAATCATACTTCTATCTCCCGATCTTCTACTAATTTAAGTACTTGAGTCATTTATCCCAGACAGTGCACAGCATTTATATATATATATATATATATATATATATATATATATATATATATATATATATATATATATGAAAGAAATCTAGTAAACGCATAAAAATTATGTTAACGCCAATAGAATCTGAAATAGATTCGGTCATGTGCTTTCACAAAGTCTTTGTGAATTCGTTACAGGTCAGGAACCTCTTGTCTCCTCGTGAATACTCGCTTCAGGAAGTCGCTGATTTCTCTTACGTTTGTTGGTATGTTTCTGGCCTTCAGCTGAATTAGATTAATAACTTCAGTAGTCATCTCTAGATCGTACCTAGCGAGTAACATAGTTCAGGAATACTTGACGTTGATTGAGGTTCTCTTCCCAAATTAGGCGAATATTATTTTCAAGATTTTATGCACTTTTCCTAGTTTCATTTGCAAGTCTATTGCTGATGTAATGTCTTTTGTGTGACATTTCAGATTTTTGATGGACTGTGGATAATCAATATGAGTAACGTTACTGTTCGTCCCACAAGACAAGGACTGTGTGAGCGTTTGAGTCTCCAAAAGTGGAACACAACCTCTTTCTCCCTGCCTTCTATCGTTCTTATTTCTCACAGTACTGATTTTATTACCTTTTACGTGCTTGCCACAGGAAAGAGTTGTTCTCTAGGTAAACTGTGTAAAAGGTTAGACTTATGCCTAAATTGCCTATTTCGACAGTGTCTCATTTAACAATGGGAACTTTGATTTGCATGGCATGTGGCTCGATGCAGTATAATTTGAAAGGACCCAACCAGTTATGGAAAACTCATGTACTCCATATTAAATTCGGGGTTCGCACTTGTCCGTAATCATGTAGTGTTCAGAGAATGTTGAAAGATAGCTGGTGATGCCCGCAGCGGGTAGTATTACCTACGGCATGTGACAGTTCTCTGACAACCTCTTTGGTCTTCTCCGCCTCGGAAGCCTCAGTGGCAGCTTGGGCATTCAGTGTTCGGCAGTCGGTGTGGTGACGGCCGGAGGACAGGCTGATCTGCTTCGTGGCCAGCTTGTTTACTCCGTGTCCTGTCTGCCGAGGGAGGGCCTATTCGTTGGGATGCTATATGCCACAGTCTACGTCTCCACTGGGGCTGCAATATACGAGTGATAATTTGCTTGCGCGTTGACTCCTGATGTTGTTTCTAGCTAGGCACACATGTCAAAGTACGGAATGTGTTTTACTTTATTTTTTATTTGAGCAGAGCTGCCATAAAATCTGACCATTGCAATGTAATTCTACGGTTTCTCAAAATTTCATTCTGATGAAGACACCCTTAGTAGATGTAGAAACCTAGGTCAGTGTACCAAACAGTTATTTGCCACCGGTTGGCTGAACAATCCTATGTTGAAACTAGTATACAGCTGTTGAGGAACAGCCATGTTTAAAATTGTAATGTCTTTGCATGCTGAATTCAGTAGACAGAGCCAATTTGCTAAACAAAATTTTTTGACACTAATGAGTTTTCGATTATTCAAAAAATCTATTTTTTTTTCAGTTTCATAAGTGGAGTTTTTAGTTATCACGGGATGTACTCACGAAAGTATTCTGAGCCAAAAATTTTTAAAAGTGAGGCATGAGTAGCGTGGTTTCGTTACGACCATTTTGATTTTTTCAAATAAACTGACTTAAAGTGACACAAAAGTTTAGATAAATTAAAAAATTTCTATTTTTATAATACGTGACAAGAATTTTGCGTAAAATGGAATTATTACGACATTGCACGATGTTCGGCCCAGTATAACGGAAAAATAAATAACAGTGTACTTGATATATTTGAAAATTGTATTCTTTATTTCCATTTTACATATTACATCACATGCCCGCCGTATGTATGTTAATAATACGCAGTTATATCAAACAACCCGCAGCGTAACTTACATCATCACATTCGAGTACAGCTTCTTCTCTCTGATTTTTGTAAAAATTAATTTTTTGGTGAACTTCTTCGTATTTTTTCGAACTTTTCACTTCCGATTGATACAATGCTACTTTCTTCGTTTTTTGCTAACGCCTTTGCTGTTCGATAAGAATATTTGAGAGCCAGCTTTGTCATTATTTCTGAAATAACTTCCTTAGAGGCAACATTATGTTCATAAACACTGATAGAAGCTGCTACTTTTACTCTCTTTGCAGACACATATGCGTCTCTTTCGGACACCTATTCCGTATAGTGCTCTGTCAACTCTCATCAGCATTTTCTCTTAAGACACCGAGCACATCGTGTTAGTAGTCATTCATCAGTCAAGCAAGTACACACAAGTAAACATAGCCGATTTATTAGTGTTTTTACTCTAGAAGCGTGAGATCCAGATTCAGTTTCTTTTGCTAATGCTGAGTAATGAAAACACTATGACTCCCCTTCTGGACAATAAGAATGTTCAGGAATTTTGGCAGCAGAAGCGCAATGATATATTGATGCATACTTTGCACGTTTCATATTCTGTAAATAATAACTTAGTTGATTCTATTCTAGCCGTAAAATGTCTGTGATGTCGGAAAGTATGTCCACAAGCTGTTTTACCCCACCTTTATTTCTATATATTCCTTTTTTGTAATGCTATGCAAGTTTTTTTTATCGTAGTGTCCTTCAGTTGTCCACGATCCCTGTCACTCCCGACGTAACTTTGCTGCTTCTTTCTTCTTTTACACGGTGTGTTATACTTGCAATGTGCTCAAAAAGTATGAACTGTAAATGTCCTGTCCGAATTTTGCGATATAAATATTGAAAATAGAATGGATGTGAAGTAGACATTTGTACACATCCATGGGTATACAAGAGATTTTGTATGGACATATTGACATACAATACACTTTTTCAAACGTGATTCACCCATTCTGCCTTCGGTATTTCATGATTATCTCCATACACATCCAATTAGGCTGAATGATTAAAATCTTTTGAATGACCATCTGAAAGCATTTTGGTATATCTAAATCCACAGATTTCGGATAGTTTCCATATATTTTCATCAGTCGTAGGATCCATTACACCAGAGGATCTCGAATGATTCATGGAACAGTGTTTGGCGTGTCCTTCCTACAAAAAATTTAATTCCAGTGAATCTTCACGTAACTGAGTTGCTGTAGCCACGCAAATTTGACAAAATGTTGTTACATGTCAAAATCGACAATGCATCCTGTGATCAAAGCAAAATCCCTGCCAAAACCAACTTTTGACCGGAAACTTATAGTTGATCATAAACCCTCGTAATTGACTCCTAAATCTATTTTGTCATCTACAATGCAATATTATATCATCGTTGCTAATATTGTCATCACGAAGCCCATAACCAGAATCCTCTTGGGAATTGTCCTCTCAATCATTATCAATAAGCCCATTATCAAATTTATCCAATTTTTACTCTTTGTCAGAATCATTTTCGGTAAGCTCGCAATTATTATCCAATTACTGTCACCCGACATGCATAAAAAATGACTTTCGGAGATTCATCAACAACAATTTCTATAAGACGCACATTTCTTGAAAAGTATCACAGGAGAAAGATAGCATATTCATAACCATCACGAATTGTTGAATGCTCGAATATCCTCTTCCTTCATATACTGGGTGATTCAAAAGCATCTGTACACACTTAGTACCTGTAATGAATGCATCAAAATAAGGGTACAATGTTAAATAAAGTTCTGTCTTGAGTTAATTTGTTTCAGAGTCATGCAGCAGAGTATATATCACAAGTGCAACACTAACAGCACAAAATTAATTCCCTCAGAAAACAACGACACGAAAGGACCCAAAATTCAGCAGAACTGCATACTGTACATTTACCCCACAACGTACGCAAAATGGTGTCCATGTAGACGAAGACAGTGACGTGCTCGACGTCTCGGAATGTTTCAGGCTCTGTTCATCTTACTCTGCACAGTTGCACAGCCATTTTCAGTTCGCTACTGTAGGTGTGCAACATTCTTAGTTGCTGATTGATAATGCCCCAAAAGTAGAAGCCCAGGGGCTTAAGATCAGGAGATCGAGCAGGCCAAGCAACTTTTCCCGCAAGACCTCCCCCACTTATCAGGATAAAACGTGCAAATTCACCGTCGTGCATAAACCATAAGTTAATACCTGTTACGAGTAGAACGTCATGATGCAGACCACCCAACTCATGTTCCAAAAACTATCGATACCTGTCAGGTACTATGAAATAACAATCGGTCCGACTTCGTGATTGTCCACTATGCCACAACAAATGTTCACTACAAAACGGTGTTAATATCCTTGTGCTGTAGTTACATGAGGATTGTCATACGTACACGTGCATGTTATGATCCTTCATGATACCTGTACCAGTAAAGAGGTCTCATTTATAAACAGTATACGACAACTGAATAGTGGGTCGGCAGCATGTCGCTCGAGTACCTACCGAAAAATTTCCGAATTTACAGGTGCCTTCGGCAGGCTAAATGGGTGGACTTGCTGCCTCCGAATCAAGTACCATACAGTTGATTGAAGAAGCCCTACAGCAGTGTTGTGGGGTGTACAAACGAACATCAGTCGATATACAGGCGAACACACTACGCCAACAAATATGTACTGCTCCCTAATGTAATTCCTACCACACAAGACGGAAATAAATCAATTTCAAACAAATCTTTATTTATCTTTTTATTCGTATTTTGATGCATACATTACATCCACGAAGTGAGGGCAGTAACTTAAGAATCACTCTGTATAAATGCCAAGCAAAGACGAGTATCTGCATCAAAAGCAGCTAACTTTTATTTTGTTTGAAGCATCGTCTCGACGAATAAATATGTGATTTGGAGGATTCATTTCCATTAAGTTCGCAAAAAGAACGTTTTACCGTGATTCTAAGCACGTTGGAAATCTAACCCGAAATTCAAGGTAGTTTGATACCAATCAGCACATTTAGTTTTTCAGAATAATGATGATAACAGTGAAAAATCAAGTAGAATGCACTGCCTTTCCATCAGTGTTTTTTCAACGCTAGTACATTGTTTTCCTCAACGTTATCGCTTCATTGACACTTTTACTACTGTCACTAACACTTTCGTTTTCTTCGCTTTTCGTATTTTCCCATGTCACTAAGGTTTACGCACGTATCTTACGACGAGGCATGTTTGATTCTATTAGTTACTGTATGGGAACTATGACATGGCATACGTGCCCCCTTGTTCCGGATCGGAAACTATCGCCGGCAGTCGGGATATTTCGTGGCGTGGTGATTTGTAGATGTTGCCAACTGTGCGGCGTAGACTGCATTTGCATATTTACATATAAAAATAGCGGTAACAATTTAGACGTGGAAATAGTATTGTGACATTTAATTTTATGGTCCGCACTGTCTTGCACCAAGAGTGACCTGCAGCCGCCACTAAGTGTACCTTAACCAGTAAGTTACAGCAGTAGTGTCAATAAACTGGGCAACGCGTGGTTTTACTGTTGTAGAACGATAACACCAACAACTTAGACGTGAAAATAACCTTACGACACTTAACATGTTCGTCCACAGTCGCATCTTAGGCGCCAAGTATACCTTAACCTATAAGCTGCACCAGTAGTGACAATAAAGAGGGGCACGCGTGTTTCGTACTGTTACATAACAATAAAACAGACAGTTTAAATGGGAATTACATTGTTAGACTTAATTTGAGAGTTCATGTGTCTTGCAGCAAGTGGTGTGCAAAGATGTAATTGCAATCATCGCTGAGTGCAACTTCACCAGTGAGTTACTTTAGTAGTGTCAATAAAGTGAGTCATATGTGATTTCTGTTGTTATAAATGGATAATAAAATAGTGGCACGTAATTTGAGGGTCTCTTATGCCTTGTAGAAAGTGCGTACATTCGTGTTTAAACTGTGTGTCGGTGTAGAGAAAGAGAAAGACGGCTGTAGGAGGTTGATTGGCTGTTTTGTTTCTAATGGCCAGCAAGATATTTGGTTGTGATTGCTAAAGGAAGGAAGATGTGTGGTTGTGTGTGTGTGTGTGTGTGTGTGTGTGTGTGTGTGTGTGTGTGTGTGTGTTTACGTGTGTGTGCAGACAAAGTTGTGTGACTTATGCAAATTCTACAGGAACAAGATGGTGGTTCTGGCCTACATACTTATTGGCCTTTTTTGTGGCGAAAAATGATAGGCTGTTATTGGTAAAAGAAAATGTGTGCTGATGAAACTGCGCCGATTCCGTGCGCGAAACATCCTGCCGTCACTATCTTAGACACCATATTTTGTCCCTGGATGTAGGCAGCTATGGTGAACGACACCAAAGGTATATACACACCAGGCCATAAACTTCATCTGTTACTATCCTTTGTATGTCACCTTAAATACCGTAAAATATATTGGCTAGCGACACGATATAATTTTTTTATCCGTTTGTGTACAACACATTTTAACTTCTGTTTCTCAAATCTCTTCACTACATATGTAAATAATAAAAACTACAAGAAGAATCCTAGAAATGTCACTGCCGTTTATATAGTTATGAATTTGTCAAATACGATGTTAAGTCTTTTCATTCCACAGCAACAAAATGTTCATTAAATACCACAGTGCACTTGATATTTCATCATCGGATCATAGCAGCATCTTCATATCAACTTTTCCTACTTGTTATTAGCATCAAGTACTTCGTTTTTCGTACATTCTGCATTCTTTCGCCAAAAACACTTATTCATTAGTTTCAATTTTTTCTCGAAATCGATTTTTGTACTCGTATGTTTGTCAGAATTAACATCGGTATGTTTTCATCCAAGGAGCTTCGCAAAAGGTAATACCTGGGGAATTTTTTTATACTAAGAATCTTGTTCACAGACTGCTTTCAGTTACTGTAATGAATTGCATATATTTTATAATATAATGTGGGAATCAACTTCTTTGGAAATTCTGGCTTGTTAATGATTGGCAGTGCTACCGTTTTCTGGAAGAATGATAGTGAACCAGAAATTCAAGGTCTACCCCTTAAAATGTGAACTATGTCTGAATCACGCATTATGTTCATTAATCTGATCTGTCCGCAGACAACCACGCAGAATCAGTGCGTTGAAGTTGTTGCATCACTGCCCACCTATACAGACTGTTAACACTGAGTTAAATATAAAACTCACCGCCTTTTTCATTATAATTAGCAATCAACCTATTGTTTGCTACAGGATGTCGTCATGAATAGTGGAAATACCACTTCTGACAACAAACTCAAGAAGGTGTAATTGTTTTATGTCTGTAATAAGCCGGAATTTTACATTTGTATTTTCAGAATATCATCCCACGCTAAACCAAGAGATATCACATAATGGGCTGGGTGTAGTTCGTATGTTCTTAGACAGAGTGATCGAAAATAATAGGATACAGGTTTTTCACGTATAAGTCAGAGTAATCTCCTAATCTCGTACATTTACATAATCGTCACACGCTGCAAATTTTGGGATTCAACTTCTTTAATTTCTGTGAAGGTGGAGGATGCTCATCAGCTGAGACATTAATCATTGATGATTATTGAGAATTTGTATTAAAAGCTGATGTTAAATCGATTGTTCAACACCTAACTCCAGCATAAAGAAATGCAGATCGTAACCATTGACCAAAGATGACAAACGCTTCATGCTCTATAAGAAAGTGAGCCTATAGAATGGGGTCACTTTCTAGAAGACACGGTTAGTCAGCACCTGCGTATGCAACAGAGGGAGATTTAAAACTGCGATTTAAAATTTAGATGCAACCTACTCGATGTAAATATACTGTAGAGTAAAACTGAGACCTACACGCTATAGATGTAGAAAACATGTAAACTTAAACTGTAATCTACAATGATAATGACATAATGTACTGAAATGGTAACCTCCACGTTTTAGTTGCCTTTAAATGTAACATACTGTCATTGTAGCGCAGTGGTTGTAGATGTACCAAGAAAATATAAATGTAGCACGCTTCTTATAGATGTAGAACAAATTAAATAACTGTGTTATGAAAATGTAGCGAATGTCCCATAATTCATTATAGCTACACATCTCAGTGTTCATATGATCTCTACCTGGCATGCCTCTTTGCACCTGCGCTGCAGACACAATACTCCATTTCATTATACATTGCCTTGATTATATCACGTCATAGCTTTAATGAAATGGATTACTTTTTAAGAAAGTATATGTGAGGGGACTTGACTGTGTGCAGACAAATAAAGTATACACCTGGCGAACAGTACATTCACCGATATTGCATACCGTATTTACCTAGTAGCATCCTTCGCCATTGTATATGTATGACTTCATCTTGTGACACAGATGGCTTATTTTCTTCATTTTCTCCCCACATCCTTGCAGTAGGAAGACCTCAGAGTGTTTCCCTTTTCAGATAATTAAACAGAAAAGGGGGAGGAGAGTTAGAAGCGGGTAGGGGAATGGGGAGGGATGGGGGTGGTGAAGGTCAAAGTTAAAGATCAAAGATCAGATTTGGTACATATTGTCTGTTGCTTTCATCCCACGAATCAAGATCAGCATTTTTTTCCTCCATGGCCAAAATCGGTGTCGAATAACTCCTGTTACAAAAAATTGAAAATTAAAATTCTAAAAGAAACTAGGTTCAGTAAGAATTAGATTGAAATGAGATCAAATATAGGAAACGTTTAATAAGAGGAAAGATCATGGCAAAATAGTTCTAGGAATGCAGAGATGAAATTCCTCAGCAGAAAAGGAAAATGAAAAGAGATGAAGTAGCACTTGAGAAAGCACTTCGCTAACTTTGCGGCTGAAGCGCGGCCTTTAAGTGGCCTGCAACACCAGAAGAGGAAAACTACGGAATAAGAAATATTAGTCTGATGGTTACCAAAGGTACCTAGGTACCAGATATTTTTCTGAAGCTGCACAGAGTTCACTGTTTATAATAGCATTCATTTCAGGAGGCCTTATGTGACACTTGCTAGAGTCATTATCTTACCATGCCTGCGTGTTATTATTACTTGGTAACATGTACTCCATTGACCCTAGGTTTTCTTTTTTTTTAAAAAAAAGAAAAAATGTTAGTAACAGTACAGCCACGGCATATTGCAAACTAGTAGACGACCCGTAACATGTGGGTGCTGATGAACAGCCGTGTTAACTGCAGCTGTAAATCTGCCTGGGATGAATACGCCGAATACAACACGACGTCATAGAATCAGGAGCCTTTGCGCTGTGGACGAGACACAGCTAGAACGTCTGGCAAGAGAGAGTACTGGGTTACTAGCCCCATCTGGTCTACGGCTTCCTAATCTCGCAGACCATTCATCCAGTACTGCTGTCCGATTGCTCACCGACTGAGACTGTTAAGTTTTCCTATTGTTTGGGAGAATGAAGGTCCCACTGAATGGCGTCAGTTTGAAGGTCGAGAGACATCATTAGTTTAAATGGGTAGTAGCCAACCACTGCAGGTCGGGAGAGAGGACTGTATTGTCAGCCCCTATAAAGGAGCTGCTACTGCTTGCGACCAAACTAGCTAGAAGGGATAGATAAACGTCACTTCGGAATTACAGATTAGCGACAAACTCACAGCGGTAGACAGAGTGAAAGAATCTGTTGTGTTTCCCTAAGACAGTTTGGCTTGTCTGCGAAGGAAATCTGCTACTTTCGGAGTAGAACAGCGCATGATGGAAGAAGCAGAAGACATAAATTGACTATTACGGCCAAAGCGTGCACTTCTCAGTACAAGTGGTCTAAAAGTATCAGTCACTGGTTTTAATTTCAGGGAAGAATTTCTTATGAAAATACATGTGGATCGTGGACTGTGGGAAAAGCCAGAAAAGTATTGAAGCGTTTGAGAGATGGCGTTACAGAAGGAAGCTGAAAATTTATTGGACGATTAAGACAGGAAATGATTCAGCACAGAATCGGCGATGAAGAGAACGTTCATGAAGAGAGATGGGACAGGATGGGAGGGCTTGTCTGAAGACATCCAGGAATAGCACCCACAGCACTTCAGGAAGACGAAGAAGGAAAAACCTGTATAGTAAGATAAATACAGTTTTTTTTTTTCTATATCCAGTGTTCTGAGTCGTTCAATGCAGCGCCACCAATTCGTCTCCTGTGACCACCGCTTTACCTCGTAGTAGCACTTGCACACAATTACTCGTTGAATTTTTCCAGTCTCTGCTTTCCCATGCAATTTTTATCCTCCACGCCGCACTCAAGTACAGTGGAAGTTATCTTCGGTGTCCTAGCCACCTGTCCCCATGGTACAACTGAATATAGCCAAGTGTGGTTAATATCAGTTTTACGACAAACTTTCGTCCGCTATTCCGAATTTGTACACATAATATCTCAGCTGCGTAAAGGTGGTGCGACCCACGACTAGAACCACCTGTTCCGTACGATAACATGAACTTCCGCTTAATACAGCAAAAGGGTTCATATTCAATACAGATAAATCCTAAGTTCTAATTACACCGTGGTTACCATTACGTGACAGATTTGTTAGATACGTAATACATTTCTTGATCGTGGGTCTTGGAACTTTGGCATTAAGGATTTCATCAGGTCATTACATCTACACTCTATCCTCTGCCATTAGAACGTGTTTTAGCACCTTAGCGCGCGTATGAGTCATTTTGAGTACAAAAGGCGCGAATTACATAGATTTTCTCCCGTTAATCGAACTTCCGTATGGCTACGAATAACACTCAAGAGTCGGCAAACAAGACTCTTCGAAACGGTCTCCAGACATTTCACATCTCTAGTTGTCCATCGAGAAATGTGTGTTTGCCAACTGCTATTTCTAGATTTATATTAATGCAGTCATTCCATGCAAATTCAACAGTGATTGATGTTCCCATAGCCTTGACAATTCAGACAGATTCCAGTGAAATCAAACTGTATCCACTTCTCCCTACTATTTACGCGAATTACGTTACATTTATTCATGTTGTGGAATTGCCGCCAGTCAGCCGACCAAATGCTGATCATTTCTAAGCCTGTACAACTCTTTACCCTCTGAAAATAGCCTCAAAGAGCTAAGAACATTATCTACCGGATCATGTACGAGTACACATCTTTCATTTACTACGCTGTATACTATCTTCTTAAGACACAAAGGAATTCAAGACAATGGCTGCCGGTGGGCACTGATTTATAGCACTATCAAAAGTTGAAAATTTGTGCCAGACCAGGATTCGAACCCAGTTCTCCTGCTTACCAGCAGATGCACTGACCATCCAGACACAGTGGCACCAGAACCGCACAGACTAGCCTAGTAGCCCTGCAGTCAGATCACAATTCTCAACTTATACCACACACTACTGATGTAGTGTCCCTGCTCGTTAGCCTCGCCAGTTCACGTAAGACTTCAAAGATGGTGTACACCTGCGCTGGAGGTATCATTGGTCGTCATCGCTGTAATTATATATGTGTGGTGTCTGCAATTTCGGACATGTCCGAAATAACAGACACCATATATATGCAATGTTCTTAATTTTGTTTTCAAATGGAGCAAACGTCGTTACAGATAACTGTTTCTTCCATAAACTGCCTCGAGGCCTTCGAAAACGACATCATACACGATGAAAAAGTTTCTCAATTACACAATAGAAATGAGCGTTTGGCGTAATTGGCCCGGAGGCCCCTTACGGGGCAGGTCCGGCCACCTTGGTGGGGGTCTTATTACATTCAACGCCACATTGCGCGACCTGCGCACCGGATGAGGATGAAATGATGATAAAAACAACACGACACCCAATCCCTGATCGGAGAAAATCCCCAACGCAGCTGGGAATCGAACCCGGGCCCGTAGGACGACAATCCGTCACGCTAAGCACTTTTTTTTTTATTTTATTTTTTTTTACATGGCAGACGCTCTATCCATCTTTTTTTTTCTTTTTTTTCTTTTTTTTTACTTTTTTTTTTTTTTTTTTTTTTTTTTGGGTAGGTCAGGGGGCAGAGTGGGCAGGGGTCGTACTTGGAGGCCTGGCCACGGTGTCCCCGTCCCCTGACAGGATAAGGGAGAGGCAGCAGGAAGGAAACATTGATATTGTAATTTTTTTTTTGTTTTTTGTTTTTTTTTGTAGTAACAATAATATTTTATTTATTCATTTAATTTTAATGTCCCAAAAGAAAAATCATATATAAAAAAGAAGGGAAATAAATATAGGGCCGAAGTGACATCCTCGTCACCTCACTGGGAGTAAATCCTATCCCTCGATCCAACGTAAACCTGGGACTCCCCACCGCTTCGGGGGGTTATGAAACATGCTGCCTAGAAAGTTCGCAAAATGCGTTTTATATTTAGAGTGGCGTCTGATGATTTCGTGTTGTTCTAGTAGATAATGCCAATAGTCCATGACCGATATCAAGGTCCGCGAGAGCACGTAGTGTGATGCGTGTCCTCCAATCCATCGGATTGCCGATGTTTTGTGTGAGGGGAAAAAGACAGGGTCAGGGAAAAATAAAGCGTCCGTCGTGATCGTGGATTCGTCGGTGCGTCGGAGGAGGGCCATGATGCGTTGCGTCAGCCGCCAAACATCCTTTGCCTCACCGCACTGCAGAGAATGTTCGTCAGTGTCCTGCATGCCACATATAAGGCAGAGCGGGGAATCTACCATGCGAATGTCGTACAATCGTTGGCGGTTGACTGTCTTGCGGTTGATTAGTGTATACCATGACGATCGCGCTGCTGTGGTGAGGAGAGGTGTGTGGACAGCTCGCCAAATCTGTCGCCAGTTTCGTGTTGGGTATTTAAGTTCGACAACATTGCTGCCATGATGACGCCGCAAGTATCGATATATCTCACGGGTAGTGGGGATTCTGGTAGAAGGTATCTGTAACTGAACATAACTAAAATCAACAAAAAATCGCGCGACGTGAGAAAACGAGGGCGAGATGGTGCCTACTGCTACCGGTGGTTCAAAGGACGTGGGAAGAAGCACATCCAGGATGGCCGACGTGATGGCGTGTTGCCGCTGGTTCCAAGTTCGTAGCGTCGCTCGCAGGTATAGAGCTAGAGCCTTGTTCCGCACATCCGTGAGGTTAAGTCCTCCAGAGTGGTATGGGAGAGTTAAAGTCTCGTATTTGATCTTAAACAACATTCCTTGGCTGACATAGTATCCAAAGGCCGCCATTAATCTGTCAGCGAGACCATGTGGCATTGGCAGTACCTGTGCCAAGTGCGGCAGTCGCGAGGCCAGGTGAACATTAGTGTAGTCCACCCTTTGGAGCAGGTCGTGCGTTCGGAGTGAATTGTTGCGTATGTGCAGTCGGACGTTCTGGAGGAGACGTCGATAGCTCGCCGCCGCTGATTGCCGTAGCGATCGGGTGAACAAGACACCTAAGCATCGCAAGATGTCCACCGTCGTAAACGGACTTCGCAGAGCGTCCAGCCCTCGACCGATGTGCATGACCTTGGTTTTATTCATGTTGACCCTGCTTCCCGCAGCTACCCCGTACGTAGTAAGAAGGGTAACCACCTGACTTACTTCGTTCTCCGACCGGACGAGTATCATCAAGTCGTCGGCATATGCACGACACGTGAAGGAGCTCGCACGGAGTCGGACGCCTGTTAGAGTCCGTCTAAGAGTCTGCATCAATGGTTCGAGCGCAATTGTAAACAGTATCATCGACAAGGGACATCCTTGCCTAACTGAGCTGCGAACAGGAATCGTTCCTACCTCCCTGCCATTGACTCTCACCGTCGAAGAAGCGCCGCGAAGGAGGCGCATGAGGACGGTAATAAAATCCTGTGGTATCGCCATGCGTCGCATGGTCGAGTCAAGGAAATCATGGTTGATCCTGTCAAAGGCACGATCAAAATCCACCGATACGAACGCCGCTCGCATACGACAAGCGTCCGTCAGGGAAATTACGTCACGGTATTCGCCGAGGATAGAATGTATGTTGCTCCGAACCCCTAGACAAGCCTGGTCTGGTGGTATTGTTTTGGATATTATAATCTTGAGCCTTGCCGCCAACATTCGCGCAAAGATCTTATAGTCAGTATTGAGCATCGTGAGCGGTCTAAATTGATGGGCGCTGTCACTCGCTGTCGATTTCGGTATTGGTATAAGCAGTCCCGCCATGAACTGCGACGGAACATCCGTGTCAGGGCTCAATAACTCGTTATACATCAATACCAACTGAGACATCATTAAATCCGCAAATGCGCGGTAAAATTCGAGTGTCAACCCATCTGGCCCAGGGGATTTATGCACCGCACCCTTCGCGAGTGCGCCCCGGATGTCATCTTCCGTTAGGGGTGCCAATAGCACCTCTGCATCCGGACCATCCACCTCCGTTTGCATCTGTCGCAAAAGTTCTTCTTCTGTCCGATTGTCCGTCGGCGTCCCAGTGAAAAGGAGGCGGTAATGCTCCAGAAACTCAGCAGCAATGGCCTGTTGTGACGTCAAGGGCCGACCATCGTCATCATGGAGGACTGTGATTAGGGATCGGCGATTACGCGCATGTCCCTTGGACACATGATGCATGCCAATACGTTCTCCATCGACGTTGTCCAAGCACCGAGCACGGATCGAAAGTCCCTCCAGTCGACGTCTCGTGATTGATAAAATGCAGGCCTGAATGCGATGGACTTCCGCTTGACGTTCGGGCGATGGGGCCCTGGAGGACAGGTCGCGGAGCACCATGTAGTAATAGTCAAGTGTATCTCGGAGCCATTTTGCTTTTTCCTTGCCATACGTTATGAGAGCTCTTCGTATCGCCGGTTTTGCGCACTGCAGCCACCACGAAAGAACCGTACGGTGCAGCGGCAGACGGCGAGTGCAAGTCTGCCATGTTTCTTCGATCCGCTGGCGACATTCGAGATCCACCAATAAGGAGGAATTAAGTTTCCAGGAACTACGACTCCGCCAGACCCGCTGCCGTGGAAGGGTTAACGTGCATAAATACGCAAGGTGATCCGTAAAAGCTGTGGGCCAACGTTCAGCAGCCAACACGTGACCTCTTAGTCCGTCAGAAACGTAAATCCGATCCAGCCTGCTCGCCGAGTGGCTAGTAAAATACGTGTAGCCCTCTCGCTGCCCATGGATCTTTTCCCACGTGTCCATAAGGGCCATGTCCCGGCAGATCGTGTTCAATGCGTGGCAGGAGCTGAAATTAGGAGTTTGATCCTTCGGTGTGAGTACACAGTTAAAATCCCCCCCTACCAAGATGTGGTCATACCTCCCATGGAATAGGGGGGCAATCTCCTCCGAGTAGAATCGTGCACGCGCCTGTCTATTGTCAGATCCGGAGGGTGCATAGATGTTGACGATACGAATGCCGTTCACGGTCATAGCCAAACCCCGAGCCGAAGGAAGGTAATCGAGGTCACACATCGGAATCCCTTCCCGGACTAGTATCGCTGTGCCACGTCCTCCATCTGGAGTCGGCGCTAGATAAGTGTTGTATCCATGCACGTCGGGAAAAGCAGCATTGAAGGTTTCCTGCATCAGCAAAATATCAACGTCTGTGGCGTAAATCAAGTCCCGGAGAAGTTGCATCTTTGCAAGCGAACGTGCGGTGTTAATGTTCACTGTGCCCACCTTATATGCTTGGTTCGTTGTCGTTGTCATGCTCGTGTCATGTCATTGAGAACTCCAAGGGCTTTAGTCCACTATTCGTGCTCAGAGGGGTGCCCGCCAACGGGCTGCCCTCCTTCGTTGTCGTTCCGTGGTGTGCATCCTGTAGGTGAGTGGTCATCATTTGGGGGTGGCAACTCCTGTAGGTCTTCGACTGGTTCCGCCCAGTCGCAGTGGTCATCCATCCGAGAAACGTCCTCTGATGTAGTTCGACGTGGCTGCCGGGACATTGGTGTCCCTGACTCTTTCGTCGGCAGCGCTGGGTCAGTCGGTGTCAATGAAGAGGGACCATCTAAAAGGCAGGACATCCGGTCACCATCGGACGGAATCCTGTCAGCGTCCTCTGAAGACACGTGTTCTGTGTCAGACAGTTCTTCGGCTAGGATACCTTCCGTGTCCCCTAGGCTAGGGGGGGACGTGTCACCCGAACTATGGCGACGCTTTTTGCGACGCTTCGGCGATCGCTGTTTGCGTGCCCTGCCCTCTGCTGCCTCACTGTGTTCGTCGGTCGTTCGCTGGTCCGTGGCCGGCGCCACCGTCTGGACATCCACTTCCACGTCTCTTGCTACATGTGAGTTTTCGGAAGGTTCCTTCCTCAACTGTCGTGACATGGGTGCAGGGACATTCTCCGAGTCACCTCCATGCTCCCGTAACTCGGTCTGCTCTTGCATAAACACGTCCTTGTCACGCTCCGAACTTGGCAACACCTCCCGGCGGGCCACCGACACGTACGTCATCGGCAGTTGCGTGGGAACTTCTCGCTGTGACGCTTCTCCACGTGGCAGTTGCACGACGCGGCGTTGTATGCACTCCGAGCGGATATGTCCTTCTCCACCACAGCCAGAACAGGTGCGTGGCTGGCCATCGTAGATCACAATAGCTCTACATCCGCCAATGTATAAATAAGACGGGATATGTTTAGTAAGGACGATCCGCACTTGTCGCACGCCGTTTAGCACAGGATAGGTATTAAAACTAGCCCAGCGTTCAGGCGTATGACTAAGTACCGTTCCATATGGTCGCAGCGATTCAGTAACCATCGATTCTGGCACCTCAAACGGCAACTCAAAGATCCGAATGACCCTCACACCCAATCCTGAAGGAGCTACTGTTACATCGCTGATATGGCCATCAGAGTGTCGAAATTTAAAGCCTCTTTGTGCAGCGGAGAGAGTTCTTTCACACGCAGCTTCATCGGTCATCTTTACGTACATTGTACTGCTTACAATGGACAGGTGTATTCCAATTATGTCTGCAGCAGGTAAACGAACTTCTTCCCTCAAAAAACGCTCTATTTCGAAAGCTTTCGGTCTGGCAAATTCGTTGTCGAACGTAAATTGGAGCGTAGTCTTTCGAAAATTGTGTGCCATGGCGATCGAGTCAGACAACAACACGCGCGAGTACCGGCGGTGTAAACACTTCCTCGTTCACGCGCGCCCGCGGCCGGGACAGCAGGTCCGTGCCGCGCCACTGCCTAAAGCAGACTGTGCACTCAGCTACCGGTGCAGACATTTACAGATTAATAGACAGCGAGTGATTTCACCTCTTCTTACTCGTTGGATTCGTACGAGTAAAATGTAAATAATCAAAACGTAACAGAGAACGTTAGCATGATAGACTGATACTCGAACTCGGGATCTTTGTCTCTCTGTGCAAGTGCTCTCCCGCCTGAGCTACCTAAGCGTGATTTACGACCCATTCTCGTAGCTTCCAAGAGTGCCAGTTTTGTACGTTGCGCAGGAGAGCTTCTGTGAAATTTGGAAGGTAGGAGATGTACTGGCGGAAGTAAGGCTGTGAAAACGGGTCCTTAATCGTGCTTGTGTACTCCAGTGGATCGAGCATTTGTCTGCGGAAGACAGTCTCGAGTTCGAGTCTCGGTCCGGCATGCAGTACAAACCTGCCAGTAAGTTTTATATCAGCGAAGACGGTGCAGAGGGAAAATTTTAGTCTGGAAACATCCCTCAGGCTGCGGCCAAGCCATATCCTTTCCTCCAGGTGTGCTAGTCTTGCAAGTTTCTCAGGTCAACTTTTGTGAAGTCTGGCTACATAACAATGGCGCGCAGAATACAGTGTAAACACATCCTACGCAGCTAGTGTTGGTGCATTGTAAGCAGAGTTCGTTCCGTTATTTGCAATTCTTTCATCGGCTCTGCCACATCTTTAAAAATTGTGCAAGGCTTGAATCACCACCATGCATGGTTACGTTTTCAGAGCCAGCCTGAGGCTGGAAAGAAGATCAGGATTTTTGGTCAGGCGAGTATAGGGTAACATCAAAAGGACCTTAAAATGGTATAACGGCAGTAGGACTTTTCATGGATAGGAAGGTAGGGGGTTGCTATGTACAGTTGAGTGATAGGGTTGTTCTTATCACAATTGACAGCTAACTAACACCGAAAACTATATTTCAGGTATACATAACGGCATTGCAGTCTGAAGAAGAAGAGACAGAGAAAATATATGACGATATTGAAAAGCTAATAAGGGAAGATGAAAACCTAATAGTCATGGGAGACTGGAATGCCGTTGTAGGGGAGGAGTAGAAGAAAAGGTTGAAGCGAAAATGGGCTTCGGACAAGTAATGAGAGAGGAGGAAGACTAATCGCGTTCTATAATAAATGTCAGCTAGCAATAGCGAAAACTATGCACGAGAATAACAAGAAGAGTAGATATACGTGGAAGAGGCCGAGAGATTTCACTTAGATTACATCATGGTCAGGCAAATATTCCGAAATCAGATACTGTATTGTAAGACGCACTCAGCAACAGAAAATGACTCAGATCATAATGTAGTAGTGATGAAGAGTACGTTAATGTTTAAGACGCTAGTCAGGAAGAATCAATACGCAAAGAACTGGGATATAGAAGCTGTGGTGTCACCGCCAGACACCACACTATCGAGGTGGTAGTCTTTAAATCGACCGCGGTCCGTTAGTATACGTCGGACCCGCGTGTCGCCACTATCAGTGATTGCAGACCGAGCGCCGCCACACGGCAGGTCTAGTCTAGAGAGACTTCCTAGCACTCGTCCCAGTTGTACAGCCGACTTTGCTAGCGATGGTTCGCTGTCTGCATACGCTCTCATTTGCAGAGACGACAGTTTAGCATAGCCTTCGGCTACGTCACTTTGCTACGACCTAGCAAGGCGCCATACTCAGTTACTATACATCCTGAACAGATAATATTGTGAATCATGTACCGACAAGAGCGACGTTCATCATTAATGGATTAAAGTTAAGTATCAAACTAATTACGTCCACTTTCTGAATTCTAATTCCTTGTCATGTTCCAGACCTCACGTCAGTATAGTTCTTCCCTCTTCATGCCAGCCTGCGTGAGCTAAAACGCGTGCATTTCGGCCTCCTCTAGTTACACGGCACTTCTGCCAACTACAACAGAAGTACTAAGGAATGACGAGATGCGATTGAAGTTCTCTAAAGCTATGGGTGCAGCAATAAGGAATAACTCGGTAGACAGTACAGCTGAAGAGTAATGGAGATATAGAAAAAGGACAGTCTCAGAAGTTGGAAAGAAGGCAACGTCTATTAAACCATGGCAAACAGAAGTAATATTTCAGTTCATTGATGAAAGACGGAACACAAAAAGGTTCAGGAAAATTCGGGAATACAAAAATACAAGTGCTGAGGGATGAAATAAATAGGAAGTGCAGGGAAGATAAGATGAAACGGCTACATGAAAAATGTGAAGAAATCGAATAGGGAAACGATTGTCGGAAGCACTGACTCAGCATGTAGAAAAATCGAAAAAACCTTCGGTGAAATTAAAAGCAAGGGTGATAACATTAAGAGTGCAACGGGGATCCCACTGAGAGGAGAGAGCGGATAGGAGGAAAGACGGCACTGAAGGCCTCTAAGAGGGGGAAGATTTGTTGTGCAGCCGACTTTGCTAGCGATGGTTCACTGACTAAATATGCTCTCATTTGCAGAGACGACAGTTTAGCATAGCCTTCAGCTACGTCATTTGCTACGACCTAGTAAGGCGCCATATTCAGTAATTGGAATGAATTCTGAACAGATAATATTGTGAATCATGTACTGTCAAGAGCGACGTTCATCATTAATGGTTTAAAGTTAAGTATGAAACTAATTACGACCGCTTTCTGAATTCTAATTCCTTGTCATGTTCCTGACCTCACGTCAGTATAGTTCTTCCCTCCTCACGCCAGAATGCGTGAGTTAAAACGGGTGCATTTCGGCCTCCTCTAGTAATACGGTGGTGGCTCTTCTGCCAACACTACATTGGCGACGAGTGTAAAATCGGTGTTATTATCTATACTACCCTGATTTAATTGTGTCATGGCTTTGCCACAATCTCCAGATGTACTGTCCGAATTTTATCGCTTACAGAATCAGCAGATGCTGGCTTTACTGGATGCCCTTGGACAGTTCGTCCAGGGTCAACGTGCATTGCAAAACAATGCGACAGCCACTGCTCCAACGCTAACGCAGCCACAACACGCCGTTGCACCGACTTTCAGACCCTTTGATGCTGCACTGGATAGCTGGACGGAGTGGTCCTGCCAAATTGGATTCCATCTCGCCGCCCACAGAATTCAAGGTAATGAGCGGCAGCCTTTTCTTTTGTCATCCGTCAGAGTGCAAACCTACCGTGTGATAGTGATATTATTTCCCCGACGCGACGTGGCAACTCTGTCCTACGATGAAATTTGGCCTGCTTTAGATGCATATTTCAAACAATCAGTCAACGTAGTTGCGAAACAGTATACCTTCTTTCGTACAAAATGTACAGCAGGTCAGACTAATCAAGAGTGGGTTGCAACCTTGCGTATAAGGGAACAGATTTTGAAACTAGTCAATACCTCCCTTCAACAAGTGGTGGACATATTGGATCGGCAGCACACACTTGACTTTGCTCAGGAATCATTTGAAACTTCGCCAGCCGAGTGTCGGGTTAACCGGCCCGCAGGGCGAGCTGCACGGGGCAGTAAACAGCCCTCGCGCCTGGCCACGCTGCTGCTGCCAGGCTCTCAGCAACGTGTGCCACCCCGGCAAGCAAATGCAGTGCTCAAATCATGCCCGCGGTGGGCTACTAAACATTTGCATGAGAACTGCCCGTCACGCCAAGCTATTTGCTTTTACTGTAATAATAAAGGACATGTTCAGAGTGTTTGCCAGAAAAAGCTCATATCGGAAACCAAAAACCATTCCAGTCCCTTTGCTTCGCGCTGGAATAGGAATCGAACCATGGATACTCAGGCTCACGAAACTTCGCCCATGGACATTCATGCCGTTGATTCCACTCCGCCTAGTGCCACTCTCTCTAACAGTGACTGTGTTCATCCCACAAATAGTGTGTGTCGACATTGCCGGAAGTCCCATCAAGTCACAAGTGACTTTGTACCAGTGTCAGTTCACGTTGCACGGGACAGTCGCTCTTGTCGTCAGCAGGACAATAAACTTTTTGTAGACTTGGACAATAACAGCAAAGTGATACCATTCCAGCTCGATACCGGAGCTGCAGTATCACTGATGAATCAAGACACTTACAAACAGGTGGGCACACCTCCGTTGCGTGCCACAAATGTTATGTTAACTAGCTATTCCGGTCAGAATATCCCTGTGTTTGGACAGCGCAGCCTTCTTGCAACATACAAGGGACAAACAAAACTTGTGTCATTTTACGTACTTCGTTCTTCTTCGGCAGTGAACTTGTATGGTTTCGATTTATTTCAGTTGTTTAACTTGTCTATAGTTAATTAGGTCCTATCAGTGAACCAGACTGTGCCTTCAGACAGTATTTCTCGTCTATGTGAAGAATTTGTAGACATTTTTGCACCGGACCTCGGTTGCGTTAAGAACTATAAAGCACATTTGGAACTGAAAGTAAACGCGTAACCGAAATTTTTCAGAGCGCGCAATGTTCCCCACGCATTCCGTGATGTCGCAGAAACATTACACGATTTGGAACCACAAGGTGTAATTGAACGCATGCAGGCTTCTCTCTGGGTATCACCCTTAGTAATTTTGCCAAAACCTTTGGGAAAATTGAGACTTTGTGTGGACTTCAAGGCAATAGTGAATCCACAACTAGTGATTGCAACTTTTCCTTTACCCTGCCCGGAAGATCTTTTTGACAAACTGTGCCAGGGCAAACATTTTTTGAAGTTGGAACTAGCAGATGCGTACTTGCAAATACCGGTGGACGAAGAATCCCAGCGCGTTTTGGTGGTTAAGATGCATCTTGGTCTGTGTCAATTCAAACGACTGCCATTCAGGTGTGCATCCGCCCCTGCATTGTTTCAGCAATATCTACAAACTGTTTGTGCGTCGGTCCCTACTGCAGCAAACTATCTGGACGATATTGTGATCTCCGTAAAGACGGAAGAAGAACATTTAGCCAATCTCAGAACATTATTTCAGGTCTTGCAACAACATGGTCTTCGCTTATGGAAGGAGAAATGTGTGTTTTTTGCTCGTGACTTGCCATACCTGGGCCATGTACTCAATGCCCAAGGCATACATCCCAGTCCCACGCACCTCCATGCCATACAAGACTAGCCTTCGCCGCAGAATTTGAAGCAGCTACAGAGTGTGCTGGGAAAAATCAACTATTATCACCGATATGTGCCGCATGCCTCTTCCATTTCAGCTCCGCTTCATCGATTACGCCGTGAAGGTGTTCCGTTCGTCTGGACGACGGAATGCGAACGCGCCTTTCGTCGGTTGAAATCGGCGTTGCTTTCCAATACTTGCCTTACGCCATTCGATCCCCAGAAGCCCCTTTTGTCGATGGTGGATGCATCGGATTTCGGGATCGGTGCTGTGCTTGAGCACAAAGATGGCTCGCACGACCGCCCAATTGCCTTTGCGTCCAAATTGCTATCGTCTGCGCAAAGAAATTATTCCCAGATAGAGAAGGAAGCATTGGCTCTCGTGTTTGGTGTTACGAAGTTTCATGACTTCTTGTATGGTCGTCCCTTTACCAAAATCACAGACCACAGACCTTTGACATCGCTTTTTCATCCGAACAAGCCTGTACCTCCACGTACAGCGCAGAAATACATTCGCTGGTCTATTTTCCTCTCGCAGTACCGCTACGATATCTTGTATCGAACCACTGCTAAGCACGGAAACGCCGATGCGTTGCCCCGTTTGGCTGTTGCTGAGGATAGGGCATTCGATTCCTCCGAACTTGCTTGCATGTTCATTGATTCGGAAACTGATCACGTGGTCGAATCGTTTCCGATTGATTTTCGTCGTGTAGCTACAGCCACAACTGCCGACCCTGTCCCTGCTACCGTTCTGCGCTTTGTTGCTACGCAATGGCCCTTGTCAAAGTCAGGGATCGGGGATCCGTTGGTTCGGCGAATTTTTGCTCACAAGGAAAGACTTTTTGTTCGACGTGGTGTTTTGCTGTTGCGTTCTGATAATGATCTGTCCAGGGTCGTGGTCCCACGTTCGTTACAGTGCTCTGTCTTAAGGCTTCTCCACCAAGGGCATTGGGGTATAGTGAGAACGAAACAACTTGCTCGTCAGCACTGTAGTTGGTTCGGAATCGATGCCGCGATTACGACTATGTGCTCTTCTTGCATGGTGTGTGCCGAACAACAATCAGCGCCACCGCGGAGATTCTTTGCATGGCCAAAAGGCACTTTCCCTTGGCAACGCTTACACATCGATTTTGCTTGTCCATTCTGGAATGCTCGATGGTTGGTTATGATAGATTCGTTCAGTAATTTTCCTTTGGGTTGTCCGGATGTCTTCCACGACATCATCTGCCACCATCCAAGCGTTATCTGCTACCTCTTGCATTGAAGGTCTTCCACAGACAATTGTTTCCGACAATGGCCCACAATTCATGTCCGCAGAATTTCAGTCATTCTGCAAGGCCAATGATATTCAACATCTGCTCAGCGGCTTTTACGCCACAGTCAAACGGTGCCGCTGAACGATTGGCCAGGACTTTCAAGTCACAGATGTTGAAGTTGAAAGAGTCGCATTCTCGGGAGGACGCGTTATTGCTCTTTTTGTCCTCGTATCGCTCTCAGCCCCGAGATGGTCGCTCTCCGGCTGAGTTGTTCTACGGTCGTCCTCATCGAACCTTATGATACATCCGCCGCATCCGGTTCCTGTGCAGCGGCAGACACCTGCTTTTGCCCCAGGCGACGTCGCCACTATCGAGGTTCACGGCGTTGGCTCGAAGGGCGCATTCTTCGCTGCCTCGGACGCTCTATGTATCTGGTTTTGGGGGCCTCTGGTGAGGTGCGCCGGCATCTCAATCAGCTGCGCCTCTGTCGTCGCACGGGGCCTGCCGCTCTCTGTCTGCTTTCAGCGACGGTGCCGTCCGGTCAGCGCCCTGGGGACCCATCTACTGGCTCGCCTCAGCCCCAGGTGTTACCGACGCTGCCTTCCATTTTGCCCCATGGCGACGCGCCGCCGCCGCCGCTGCCTGTTCTCCCGTCGGCAACGCCCACAGTGGACGCGTCGCTGCAGCCGCCGGGTGCCTCCCTGGGTCAGGCGCCGCCGATCGCTTCCCGCGACCAGTTGTCCTACGACATGGAACTCTTGCCCGCTCCGGACCATATGTCGTCTTCGCCCGTCGGGTGCCCCAGCCCGATGGAGGTCGACCCTTCGGCCCCTCCTGTCTCTCTACCGGCGCATACACCGCATGTTGGCAGGTTTTCAGGCGTTTCCTAGCTCCCCGCGGTCCGAATGGCAGGGTGCGGGTGGCACAGTCTCGCCTGTTGTTAGGCTCCCCACCTCGTCGCATACGTCAACATGGGGTCAAACCCGCGGCGGGTGGAGGCCTTATACCACAACCATCCGTCGATTTGCGGGGAAGGAATGTGGTGTCACCGCCAGACACCACACTTACTAGGTGGTAGCCTTTAAATCGGCCGCGGTCCGTTAGTATACGTCGGACCCGCGTGTCGTCACTATCAGTGATTGCAGACAGAGCGCCGCCACACGGCATGTCTAGTCTAGAAAGACTTCATATCACTCGTCCCAGTTGTACAATCGACTTTGCTAGCGATGGTTCACTGTCTGCATACGCTCTCATTTGCAGAGACGACAGTTTAGCATAGCCTTCGGCTACGTCACTTTGCTACGACCTAGCAAGGCGCCATATTCAGTTACTATGTATCCTGAACGGATAATATTGTTAATCATGTACCGACAAGAGCGACGTTCATCATTAATGGATTAAAGTTAAGTATCAAACTAATTACGTCCACTTTCTGAATTCTAATTCCTTGTCATGTTCCAGACCTCACGTCAGTCTTCCCTCCTCACGTCAGCCTGCGTGAGCTAAAACGCGTGCATTTCGGCCTCCTCTAGTAACACGGCACTTCTGCCCATTACAACAGAAGTACTAAGGAATGACGAGATGCGATTGAAGTTCTCTAAAGCTATAGTTACAGCAATAAGGAATAACTCGGTAGACAGTTCAGGTGAAGAGTAATGGATATATATATAAAGGACAATCTCAGAAGTTGGAAAGAAAAACACTGGTACAAAGAAGACAACGTCTGTTAAACCATGGCAAACAAAAGGAATATTTCAGTTGATTGATGAAAGACGGAAGCACAAAAAGGTTTAGGAAAATTCAGGAATACAGAAATACAAGTGCTGAGTGATGAAATAAATAGGAAGTGCAGGGAAGATAAGATGAAGCGGCTACATGAAAAATGTGAAGAAATCGAATAAGGGAACGATTGTCGGAAGCACTGACTCAGCATGTAGAAAAATCGAAAAAACCTTCGGCGAAATTAAAAGCAAGGGTGATAACATTAAGAGTGCAACGGGGATCCCACTGCGAGGAGAAAGCGGATAGGAGGAAAGACGGCACTGAAGGCCTCTAAGAAGGGGAAGATTTGTTGGATATGGTAGAAGAAGGAACAGGAGTCGATAGAGAATAGACGATCCAGCATTAGAATCAGAATTCAGGAGAGGGTTGGAGGACTTATGGTCAAATAGAGCTGAAGGAATAGATAATATTCCATTAGAATTTCTAAAATCATTGGGAGAAATGGCAACAGAACGACTATTCACGTTTGTGTGTAAAATGTATGAGTCTGGCGACATACCATCTGACTTTCGGTAAAATACCATCCACACTATCCTGAATGCTGTAATACTTGACAAGTGCAAGAATTATAGAGCAATCAGCTTAACAGCTCAAGCATCCAATTTGCTGACAATACACAGAATAATGGAGAAGAAAAATGTAGGTGTGTTAGATGTTGAGTTTGGCTTTAAGAAAGGTAAAGGCGCCACAGAGGTAATTCTGACGTCGGGGATGATAATGGAAACAAGACTAAAGAAATATCAAGACACATTCGTATGATTTGTCAACCTGGAAAAGGCATTTGACAGTGTAAAATGGTGGAAGATGTTCGGAATTCTGAGAAAAATACAGATAAACAATAAGGAGCGCTGGATTATATAAAATATGCATAAGAACCAAGAGGGAAAAATAAGAGTGAACGACCAAGAACGAAGTGCTTGGATTAAAAAGGTCATAAGACAGGGATGTAATCTCTTGCCCCTACTGTTCAGTATGTACTTCGAAGGAGCATTGATGGAAACAGAAGGAAGGTTCAGGACTGGAACTAAAATTCAGGGTTAAAGGACGTCAATGATACAATAGTAGTGAGACAAGGGAGGCATTACCCCACATTGCATTGTTGCAAAATTTATTCAAGATGGCGGATCCAAGATGGAGGTGATTGATGTGGCAATGTTGCAATTTCATCATGGCATGAAGTTCTAATTCTGATGGAAAATTGGTCAATTGGGTTACCACCACTAGCCTAACCCCCTCCTCTCGGAAAAAATAGCAGGAAAAAAGGTTCAAATGGTTCAAATGGCTCTGAGCACTATGGGACTTAACTTCTCAGGTCATCAGTCCCCTTCAACTTAGAACTACTTAAACCTAACTAACCTAAGGACATCACACACATCCATGCCCGAGCAAGGATTCGAACCTGCGACCGTAGCGGTCGCGTGGTTCCAGACTGTAGCGCCTAGAAACGGTCGGCCACTCCGGCCGGCGGGAGAAAAGGTCACTTAGGCTACTCCACTAACCAAAGAAAGTGGTGGGGCTACCTCCATTAACCTAAGTCTTCCAAACACCATCTCTTCCTTGAAAATGGTGGGGGAAGGGCTCAGTCTGTGTCCAGCTGCTGGAGAGGAAGAAGTATACTTCATTTATTTTCAGTGGGAAGTTGAAACAATTTATTTAGGGCGGATTTAATATAGTTCATTCATTTCGCTGATACAAAACACTCAACCTGAGGTGCTTGGGGTTACAATAAATAGCCTACAGATCTGTAAACTACTCGTAAATTACCGAAATAATGCAATACACTGATTTACAGACATGTAGATAACTCGTAAATTCTGAAAATAATGCACGTAAAACGCCCTCCAAACACGCTCACAATGCTGAAACAGCGGAAATAATGAAGTACACAAATACTCGTTGCGTGTAAAAGCGCTTTCGAACTACTTTTAAGAAATTCGACCACAACATATCAGCGAACTGTTCCCTGCAGAGGTCCAAGGGGAAATGATGACCAGATGTGTGGGATGTACACGGTGGTCTGGCTAGTCCCACATGCGAGACGCCTCTGGCGGTGCATATGTTTACCTAGCCACCATGGCTAATGAATCGCCTTTGTACCTGTGGATGCAGTGCCTTCCTAATGACCAAGCGAGATGTTTGCCCATCGAGCCACCCTTGCAGGTGTAGCTAAAAGGCTGTCAACGTTAAACTGACGTCTCATATCTATGTAAATAACAGCCAAGTTTCCTTATGTATGTGCTATAGATATCACTCGCAATACTTTCAGAAACAGTTTACAAAAATATCCCAGAATAACACGGGATGAATTCTATCTAGCGATCCTAATGGTACAGCGTATCCATCACATACCAACTCTTCCCAGAAATCTTAAAGTGCTGCAGGAATAGTTAACAGTCGCTTTTGTTCTAGGAGTTTTAGTGTTGTCTCAGCTTGTCTTAATGGAAATTCTTGTCCTAACAGGACCTGTTTACGAAAATATCCTAGAATAACACTGAATGCACTCTTCCTGATAGTCCTAACCTGACATCCCATCCATCATGTGTTACCTTTCCCAGAAACCGTAACGTCCTGCTTACAACATATGTCTCAAATGGTAAATGTTAGCTCATGTTCTCACTGGTAAAAGCCTTCATCATGTCTGTGCATGCTAGCAAAAACACCGCTAATCATAAAAGCATTCTTGTTGTTTGAAAAGAGAGCACTGTCTAAGCACAGACGGGAAGATCAGAACAATTAAGGAAACAGAATTCGATAGTCAATCGTACAGGAGAAATAAATAGCAGGAATTTTCGGTGTCCTACAGCTGCTGGCCTGGAGGCGTTCTAATGCCAAAATGGCGGATGAGGGACAGCATCCCACCAGGAATAGATGGTCAGCTTCAACTTGTCATGAACACTTGAACAAAGAAGTTCGATGGCGGGTCATGGCCCATCGAACATAGGCCGATGTGAGGTGGAGCGTACACCATTAAGTTAAGTAGTGGTTTTGACTTTGTACATATGTACTGTTTGTGTTTTCCTTTCTTTTTCGTTTTATAAATGTATAGCTATAATGTTCTTTTAATCATTGACAACGGTCTTCTTAGGCACTTGTGGGTTTTATTGTTGTTCTGAAGAAGGTGTAGTTATCTACGCCGAAACCTGGGTTAACACGTAACACTAGGTGCTTTTTCGCAATCGAGGCGGGTTTTTAGTTTTTTAATATATTAACCAACGATTGCTGACGCGCTGCGATGTTGAAGGTTCTTAGTACTAAAATCATTTATTCGTATAGATTAGCAGTTTCGGCAATTCTCTGTTGTCCTCTACGGATCTAAATTGTGTATTGATGTAGACACAGATGCGAAAATGGCAGCAGAGAATTGTCGAATAAATTATTGTACAAATCTTGGAAGTTGGGAAAAAACTATGCAGTGTTCATAAAATCATTTTTTTTTTCTTTTTTTTTCCATCAGTCTACTGACTGGCTTGATGCGGCCCCCCACGAATTCCTTTTCTGTGCTAACCTCTTCATCTCAGAGTAGCACTTGCAACCTACGTCCTCAATTATTTGCTTGACGTATTCCAATCTCTGTCTTCCTCTCCATTTTCCCCCTCTACAGCTCCCTCTAGTACCATGGAAGTCATTCCCTCATGTCTTATCAGATGTCCTATCATCCTGTCCCTTCTCCGTATCAGTGTTTTCCAAATATTCCTTTCCTCTCCGACTCTGCGTAGAACCTCCTCACTCCTTACCTTATCAGTCCACCTAATTTTCGACATTCGTCTATAGCACCACATCTCAAATGCTTCGATTCTCTTCTGTTCCGGTTTTCCCACAGTCCATGTTTCACTACCATACAATGCTGTACACCAGACGTACATCCTCAGAAATTTCTTCCTCAAATTAAGGCCGCTATTTGATATTAGTAGACTTCTCTTGGCCAGAAATGCCTTTTTTGCCATAGCGACTCTGCTTTTGATGTCCTCCTTGCTCCGTCCCTCATTGGTTATTTTACTGCCTAGGTAGCAGAATTCCTTAACTTCATTGACTTCGTGACCATCAATCCTGATGTTAAGTTTCTCGCTGTTCGCATTTCTACTACTTCTCATTACCTTCGTCTTTCTCCGATTTACTCTCAAACCATACTTTGTACTCATTAGACTGTTCATTCCGTTCAGCAGATCATTTAATTCTTATTCACTTTCACTCAGGAAAGCAATGTCATCAGCGAATCGTATCATTGATATCCTTTCACCTTGTATTTTAATTCCACTCCTGAACCTTTCTTTTATTTCCATCATTGCTTCCTCGATGTACAGATTGAAGAGTAGGGGCGAAAGGCTACAGCCTTGTCTAACACCCTTCTTAATACGAGCACTTCGTTCTTGATCTTCCACTCTTATTATTCACTCTTGGTTGTTGTACATATTGTGTATGACCCGTCTCTCCCTATAGCTTACCCCTACTTTTTTCAGAATCTCGAACAGCTTGCACAATTTTATATTGTCGAACGGTTTTTCCAGGTCGACAAATCCTATGAAAGTGTCTTGATTTTTCTTTAGCCTTGCTTCCATTATTAGCCGTAAAGTCAGAATTGCCTCTCTCGTCCCTTTACTTTTCCTAAAGCCAAACTGATCGTCACCTAGCGAATTCTCAATTTTCTTTTCTGTATATTATTCTTGTAAGCAGCTTCGATGCATGAGCTGTTAAGCTGATTGTGCGGTAATTCTCGCACTTGTCAGCTCTTGCCGTCTTCGGAATTGTGTGGATGATGCTTTTCCGAAAGTCAGATGGTATATCGCCACTCATTTATTCTACACACCAACGTGAATAGTCGTTTTGTTGCCACTTCCCCCACCGATTTTAGAAATTCTGATGGAATGTTATCAATCCCTTCTGCCTTATTTGACCGTAAGTCCTCCAAAGCTCTTTTAAATTCCGATTCTGATACCGGATCCCCTATCACTTGTAAATCGACTCCTGTTTCTTCTTCCATCACATCAGACAAATCTTCACCCTCATAGAGGCTTTCAATGTATTCTTTCCACCTATCTGCTCTCTCCTCTGCATTTAACAGTGGAATTCCCGTTGCACTCTTAATGTTACCACCGTTGCTTTTAATGTCACCAAAGGTTGTTTTGACTTTCCTGTATGCTGAGTCTGTTCTTCCGACAATCATATCTTTTTCGATGTCTTCATATTTTTCCTGCAGCCATTTTATCTTAGCTTCCCTGCACTTCCTATTTATTTCATTCCTCAGCGACTTGTATTTCTGTATTCCTGATTTTCCCGGAACCTGTTTGTACTTCCTCCTTTCATCAATCAACTGTAGTATTTCTTTTGTTACCCATGGTTTCTTAGCAGTTACCTTCTTTGTACCTATGTTTTCCTTCCCAACTTCTGTGATGGCCCTTTTTAGAGATGTCCATTCCTCTTCAACTGTACTACCTACTGCGCTATTCCTTATTGCTGTATCTATAGCGTTAGAGAACTTCAAACGTATCTCGTCATTCCTTAGTACTTCCGTATCCCACTTCTTTGCGTATTGATTCTTCCTGACTAATGTCTTGAACTTCAGTCTACTCTTCATCACTACTGTATTGTGATCTGAGTCTATATCTGCTCCTGGGTACGCCTTACAATCCAGTATTTGATTTCGGAATCTCTGTCTGACCATGATGTAATCTAATTGAAATCTTCCCGTATCTCCCGGCCTTTTCCAAGTATACCTCCTCCTCTTGTTATTCTTGAACAGGGTATTCGCTATTACTAGCTGAAACTTGTTAAAGAGCTCAATTAGTCTTTCTCCTCTTTCATTCCTTGTCCCAAGTCCATATTCTCCTGCAACCTTTTCTTCTACTCCTTCCCCTACAACTGCATTCCAGTCGCCCATGACTATTAGATTTTCGTCCCCCTTTACATACTGCGTTACCCATTAAATATCCTCATACACTTTCTCTATCTGTTCATCTTCAGCTTGCGACGTCGGCATGTATACCTGAACTATCGTTGTCGGTGTTGGTCTGCTGCCGATTCTGATTAGAACAACCCGGTCACTGAACTGTTCACAGTAACACACCCTCTGCCCTACCTTCCTATTCATAAATAATCCTATACCTGTTATACCATTTTCTGCTGCTGTTGATATTACCCGATACTCATCTGCCAGGAATCCTTGTCTTCCTTCCACTTCACTTCACTGACCCCTACTATATCTAGATTGAGCCTTTGCATTTCCCTTTTCAGATTTTCTAGTTTCCCTAACACGTTCAAGCTTCTGACATTCCACGCCCCGACTCGTAGAACATTATCCTTTCGTTGATTATTCATTCTTTTTCTCATGGTAACCTCCCCCTTGGCAGTCCCCTCCCGGAGATCCGAATGGGGGACTATTCCGGAATCTTTTGCCAATGGAGAGATCATCATGACACTTCTTCAATTACAGGCCACATGTCCTGTGGATACACGTTACGTGTCTTTCATGCAGTGGTTTCCATTGCCTTCTGCATCCTCATGTCGTTGATCATCGCTGATTCTTCCGCCTTTAGGGGCAATTTCCCACCCCTAGGTCAAGAGAGTGCCCTGAACTTCTATCCGCTCCTCCGCCCTCTTTGACAAGGCCGTTGGCAGAATGAGGCTGACTTCTTATGCCGAAAGTCATCGGCCGCCAATGCTGATTATTTATTGAACCCGGGACCGAAGACGTTTTGATTATGAATCAAAGACGCTACCCCTAGACCACGGGTACCAAACCATATAATCATAACTGTGATGAATAATATAATGTACCATTAGGCTACTAATGGATTCACTCCATTACTGCAAACAGATTCGATACGGATGTCAATCCAAAATACTCTGATCCCTCTCCTGCACCCGCAAAATGGTCTATTAAATACTCCAATGGAACATAAGATCGCTCAAGGCAAATAAAGACAGCCTTTAATACACTCCTGGAAATTGAAATAAGAAAACCGTGAATTCATTGTCCCAGGAAGGGGAAACTTTATTGACACATTCCTGGGGTCAGATACATCACATGATCACACTGACAGAACCACAGGCACATAGACACAGGCAACAGAGCATGCACAATGTCGGCACTAGTACAGTGTATATCCACCTTTCGCAGCAATGCAGGCTGCTATTCTCCCATGGAGACGATCGTAGAGATGCTGGATGTAGTCCTGTGGAACGGCTTGCCATGCCATTTCCACCTGGCGCCTCAGTTGGACCAGCGTTCGTGCTGGACGTGCAGACCGCGTGAGACGACGCTTCATCCAGTCCCAAACATGCTCAATGGGGGACAGATCCGGAGATCTTGCTGGCCAGGGTAGTTGACTTACACCTTCTAGAGCACGTTGGGTGGCACGGGATACATGCGGACGTGCATTGTCCTGTTGGAACAGCAAGTTCCCTTGCCGGTCTAGGAATGGTAGAACGATGGGTTCGATGACGGTTTGGATGTACCGTGCACTATTCAGTGTCCCCTCGACGATCACCAGTGGTGTACGGCCAGTGTAGGAGATCGCTCCCCACACCATGATGCCGGGTGTTGGCCCTGTGTGCCTCGGTCGTATGCAGTCCTGATTGTGGCGCTCACCTGCACGGCGCCAAACACGCATACGACCATCATTGGCACCAAGGCAGAAGCGACTCTCATCGCTGAAGACAACACGTCTCCATTCGTCCCTCCATTCACGCCTGTCGCGACACCACTGGAGGCGGGCTGCACGATGTTGGGGCGTGAGCGGAAGACGGCCTAACGGTGTGCGGGACCGTAGCCCAGCTTCATGGAGACGGTTGCGAATGGTCCTCGCCGATACCCCAGGAGCAACAGCGTCCCTAATTTGCTGGGAAGTGGCGGTGCGGTCCCCTACGGCACTGCGTAGGATCCTACGGTCTTGGCGTGCATCCGTGCGTCGCTGCGGTCCGGTCCCAGGTCGACGGGCACGTGCACCTTCCGCCGACCACTGGCGACAACATCGATGTACTGTGGAGACCTCACGCCCCACGTGTTGAGCAATTCGGCGGTACGTCCACCCGGCCTCTCGCATGCCCACTATATGCCCTCGCTCAAAGTCCGTCAACTGCACATACGGTTCACGTCCACGCTGTCGCGGCATGCTACCAGTGTTAAAGACTGCGATGGAGCTCCGTATGCCACGGCAATCTGGCTGACACTGACGGCGGCGGTGCACAAATGCTGCGCAGCTAGCGCCATTCGTCGGCCAACACCGCAGTTCCTGGTGTGTCCGCTGTGCCGTGCGTGTGATCATTGCTTGTACAGCCCTCTCGCAGTGTCCGGAGCAAGTATGGTGGGTCTGACACACCGGTGTCAATGTGTTCTTTTTTCCATTTCCAGGAGTGTATTTTCTGCTCGAAACTGACGTAAACGACTGTTCCATCACCGAAACATTGCTAAAACCTAACAACACGTTTGCCTTCCTGGGCTACTTTGTCATTAGAGATGATGGCTACGGCGGTGCAGCGTTATTTGTAAAAGAAATAGGTAAAACAATATATCCACTTTTGCCGTTGTCAATATTGGCACTCAGCTCGATCCATTCTAAACAGTGGGCAACCGCCTGCGGATCAAGAATCTCAATTTCAATTTGGTTTCAGTATACAAAGCACCTAACGACCGACTTTGCAAACAACAATAATTAAATTCAGGTAGAAACCCCTAGGCCCACCTTACACTGTGGGTCTGCAGAGCGGCCAATACAATGGGAAAAATGCTAGGTGGATGTACTAAATTCGGAATACCTCACAGTACTAAATGATGGCTCACCAACACAAATAGCCCGATCAAATGAAGTTCCAACAGCGGTACACTTGAGCATACCATTCGCTGCACTGTCTACCTGATCAGTATTCCAGATATTTTAGGTTTAGAGCACTTGGCAATTCAAATTACAACAGACGATCATCATAGAGAGACTGTGAAATGCTCTTTTAGCCCGAAGCAGAACACAAACAGAGTCAATTGGTACCTTCACGAAAAACTATCGAAGTGGTTCCTCGAAAGAGACTACTTGTTGGTATCGCTTATCAGTCAAGCAACGAACTTCTGAATACCTCAAACAGATCATATACGGACACTTTGTAGGCAATCTTCCTGTTGGTGGGATTCAGAATGTGACTCAGGCCTCAAGGAACACAAGGAGTAATTAAGGAAAATAAAAAAGTCTCTCTAATGGCACAATCTTCATTGCTCTTAAGAAGATACAAATTCCAGCCAAGAAAATTTTCAAGTACAAAAAACGAAAACCGAGACAATATTTCTGCATAGCGCTCAGCGAAGAAATACGATTAACCAGGAGTTTTAATGCAATATGTATTTTGTCGGCTGCTGTGGGTTTCAGCACCAACACGAACAATGAAAGTGAGAAGTTGCAATGGCCGGTAGCAGGAATCCAAAATGATCCGTACATAAGACCATCAGATTAATAGAACACTTTATTTCTAAAAAGTAAAGAAATGTAACTTAACTTCTCATTATGAGGTGACTTGATGTTCTCCTGTGCCTCCTACATGCAATTACATTTATACACTATTACTACTCGCAGAACGCAGGCCAAGTATCGTCGTCCTATTACTCAGTACTGATGCTCTCTAAGTCAATGACCGAACTGGCCCGAACAGCGATGGGTACCGGAAAAAACGTGGATTTCCCAAAGGAAAAGGAACAACTGCAATCCTTCCACGGTTAGTTACTGACATACAGCAAAATTTGTCTCGAAATAACTGCACGATAGCTGCGTTCATAGACTATGACAATGCTGTCTTGACAGTCTTAGGACAAAATATGGAGGATCTTCAGATTCCAAAACCACTCGTCCGTAATATTGTAGGCATCCTGAGGAACAGGAATACAATAATTTCGCTACACAGAACAACACTGGTACCCAGAGAAAATTAGGAGAGGATCCCCGTATGGCTCGGTCTTGGTGCTCTTACTACTTAGTCTCCATATGGCAGACTTTCATGAACTCTTTGCCAGTGGTATACAAATATTTGGTAAGGCAGACGATAAATGCATTTGTTCAGAAGACAGTACTCTTCAGTCCTGTTGACTGAAAGTGCACACCGCTCTCATACGTCTGCATCAATGGTGTACAGAAATTGGCCTCAAAATCCCTTATAGTAAGGCGGCAAGTCTATTCTAATGATTTTTACTCGCCACAGGACCACACTTCACCAAACGCTGCACCTGGGACAGCATAAATTTCCAGTTGCCAAAACAGCAGAATATCTTCGTATAATTATCGATTATGAAATAAGATGGGCTCATCATATCCAACATATCATAACCAGATTTGAAAACGCATGCAATGTCATCAAGCTATAACTGGAGTATGGAGGGGCCCTGATCGGCGGAAAGCGATGCCTTCACACCGGACACACTTTGACTACGGACATGTGAGCTATGAATCAGCGTCAGACAGCACTCTGCAAGGACTCGACACTATGCAGTACAAACCCTAACGTACAGTTACGGGGGCGTTCATGTCATCCTCAAACAACACACTAATGGTTGAAGCGAATGACCCGCCGTTAAAGCTGTGACCAATATTCCTCCCCAAGAAATTTATCTTGCGTCTCGGTCTCTACGAATATCGTCCCCTTGACGAAAAAACTGGGAACTAACATCCTTCCTTATCGGCGGATGATATTGGATTTTAAAAAAAGCAACTTCCACCCGTCGTGGCTGAATAAGTGGATATTAATCCATTGGGGCACAAGGTGTGGAAAAGTCCTCTTATACCGCACTACAGCAATGCCATACGAAACGCCGACTGTGCAGTTTGACTCAAAGCCAGGACCCAACTAACGCAACGGTAATGAAATTCCTTTCTCACTGTCACGTTTCGTGCATGGTGTATACAGATAGGTCCAAGTCTAATAGTGCCTCTTGGGTGCCCCGAAGCTAGCGACGAGACCGATCAAGCTGGATCCACACTTCACTATCCTGGCAGCCGAGCTGATTGCCGTTTTAGAGACCGACCGAGGTGGCGCAGTTGTTACTACACTGGACTCGCATTCGGAAGGCCGGCCGTTCAGACCTGCGTCCAGCCATCCAGATTGGGTTTTCCCCAAATCACTCCAGGCAAATGCCGGGATGGTTCCTTTGAAACGTCACGGCCGATTTCATTCCGCATCCCTCACGTAATCCGAGCATGTGCTTCGTCTCTAATGACCTCGATATCGACAGGACGTTAAACCCAGTCTTCCCTCCTTCGTTCCGTCCTTCCTTCCTTCCTTCCTTCCTTCCTTCCTTCCTTCCCCTGCCATTTTAGAATCCTTGCTGTTCGTACAGGCGACTACATCAGACATAATATTTCTCGTCTCTGACAGTATGTCAGCCCAACAACTGATTACAAACCATATTAATAGTTGTACCATCCCCATAGTTGCAGCAATTGTCGACGTTGCGATTCAGTATGGACGAAAGGCCACTCTGGGATAATTGAAAATGAACAAGAAGATGCATAGCAAAGCAATCATCTATACATGGAGCTATTAGGTATGACACACCGTATCACAGATATGGTACCCGTGCTCAGTAATTGATTGTTATTGGACTGGCAAGAGGTATAATGGAGGACATTTAAAACTAAAGGTAGTCACTTTGCATTAATTCATCCCACGTTTCCAAGAGTAGCACGGTATAATAAGAAACAAACATCAAGATAGTTATACTCTAGAACGGCTGAAATTGGAGGTATTGGAAATTCAACAAACACCTCTGTCAGCTCAATCCAAACGTCATCCCTCTATATGTTTACTGAGACGAAAAAGATTCAAACCACATGTTCCTACAATGTCCTCGGAACATGTTTCATATCTACTTCCTTAAAAGCTTGGCCATCAGCTCCTAAGCAGCCTCCAACGTATAAAATTCTGTAACAGTTGGTTAACACTGCCAACATCCTGATATAGCTCCGTGCCCTACTAATCTAATGCTCATGGTAATCAGAATGCAGGCCACGTGCCATTCAGCAGAAGTTGGATCGTTCAGCCTACAAATGTATGTCACTATGTTCCTCTTGTATGTATGTGTCTTAATGCTGGTATGACTAATACCCTAATCGCTTTATTCTATACTGTTCTCCTCTTCTGTGTAGTTGACACTTACAGACCTGCAGAAAAATCCAATTATTTATCCGCAGCTTTCGTATACGGCATTCAGATTGTAGATTCGAAATGGCTTCGGAACAAGATAGCTCTCATAACACGAACGACCTCAAATAATTCAGGCTTGCCTTCTTTTATGAAATGAAACTGGATTTCTTTACTGCGTGCTAGTGGCATGATTGTGATGCACTGAACCTTTTATTTTCATCTCATTAGATACAAAGCGTACAGATATACGTTGACTCCTACACTGTTTAACAGACCAGATTTGAAAGCGTGTTCAACTAATGAACATCTTTCGTCGTTTTATTTTACACTTATGGTAAAGTTTGCAAAGGAATCAAGATGATAACCAAACCATTTCCACGAGGGAACTATTCCACTGGCCCCAGACTTGAACCGATGAAGGTCATAAAAGCGCGAGTTGTGAGGGAAGTAAGGCTGCCCCTGTATAAAAAAGATAAAGACACTAACATCAAAATACCAAGCTCTGAGTTTCAAAACCGCAAGTTCAATCTCATAAAGAGTTGCACGAGAGGACAGGTTTCACAGCAGAATGAGTTATTCACTGTTGAAGAGCCATACAGTTGCGAGGCACATACGCTCTACTGATCTTAACGTCGCAGGTAAGAAATGTAATTATTTATTTTTTTAATGATACTCTCCTGCGAACCTTGCACTCATTTAAGAAAGGTTATTGCGGAGACAGGTCTTAGCCAAACAGTGGAGGATGTTTCCAGAACAAAATTTTCATTCTGTAGCGGAGTGTGCACTGATACTGCACTTCCTGTGTGCCAAACCGAGACTCGAAGTCTGGATATTTGCCTTTCGCGGGAAAGTGATCTACCGACTGGGCTACTGAAGCGCAACTCACGACCCGTTCTCACACCTTTACTTCCGGCAGTACCTTAACTCATACGTTCCAAATTTTTTGTAAAATTTATTAAGTTTCGATATGCCCCCATTTTGCTATCTCAGATCTAGGAACAGTTCGTTTTGACAATGCAGAGTATACGTTAGTTTAAGTTGTACCCAGGTACGAAGGTATATAGACTCAACAAAGGACAGATCACGATCAACTACGAATTTTAAGTCCTCTGTATACTGAAACGAGCAAACAAGAAGAAAATATAACACACGCCAGTCAGAGGTAGCAAGTTATAGTAATAAACGCCGTTGGTACACATTGGACATTTTCCACACGAAACCCATACCAATGGCTGTGCTCCTAAATTAGTGATAAAGTGTTCTTTTGTGTTTCCTGAAGAATTGTTTCGAACGCTGCCGACAGTTACTTAAATATTTCTGCAGATCTGTTAGTACCCTGTAGACAGAATATGAGAACAGGATACAATAAAGAGATTTGTGTATTATAGCCTTGCATATGGTCATACCAGTATTCAGACACCTACATACAAGAGGAACATTCTGAAATACATTTATAGGCTGAACGTTCCACATCCTGCTGAGTGGCACGTAAGAACATTGTCAGTTAATTGTGCATTGGTCTTCTCGTGGCATTCTAATCACCAAGAGCGCTTATAGTACAGCAAGGAGCTATATCAGAATGTTGATGCTGTTAATTACTGGATTTGTAGTCTGTTCAAGTCCGAACTCAAAGCGTTTCCAACCAGAAACTCAAAGATATTATACGCCATTCACTTTTAAATTTTGCCTTAACTATCAAATTGTAGCAGTCTACAACATTTTAGTTGTGTACAAGATATACGTCAGCACTCTAAAGTGAGACAGCACAGCCTGTCAGAAGCCCAAACGCTAATGAGTTTTCCGTGGTTGCGTACACTTTTGCCCTCGAGGATATCTCACGCAGGAAATCCTCTACTCTAGATTAAGAGATTTCGTTCTACTAACAAGAGTTGACTACGGTCACCCATTCTCTCTGCATTACCCTTTCTCCAGGACGCTAATCCCACAGCGTGGGCAGGGAGGTCGGAATGGAGATTGGAGTGGAAGAGGAGCAGCGGCAGTGGCGCCGAGCGGGTGCGCCCTGCGCCCGGCACGAAGCGGTATTTCAGCTGGATCGAGAACAAAAGGACAGGCACGAAAAAACCATCTCAAGTAGTCTAATGTCAACGTTTAGCTTTCCGTGGTTAATCGAACCTCTTATACACTACTGGCCGTTACAACTGCTACATCACGAAGATGACGTTCTACAGACGCGAAATTTAACCGACAGGAAGAAGATGCTGTGATATGCAAATGATTAGTTTTTCAGAGCATTCACACAAGATTGGCGCCGGTGGCCACACCTACAACGTGCTGACATGAGGAAAGTTTCCAACCGATATCTCATACACAAACAGCAGTTGACCGGCGTTGCCTGGTGCAACGTTGTTGTGATGCCTCGTGTAAGGTAGAGAAATGCGTACCATCACGTTTGCGACTTTGATAAACGTCGGATTGCAGCCTATCGCGATTGCGGTTTATCGTATCGCGACATTGCTGCTCGTGTTGGTCGAGATCCAATGACTGTTAGCAGAATATGGAATCGGCGGGTTCAGGATGGTAATACGGAACGCCGTATACACAAACAGGAGTTGACCGGCGTTGCCTGGTGCAACGTTGTTGTGATGACTCGTGTAAGCAAGAGAAATGCGTACCATCACGTTTCCGACTTTGATAAAGGTCGGATCGCAGCCTATCGCGATTGCGGTTTATCGTACCGTGACATTGCTGCTCGCGTTGGTCGAGATCCAATGACTGTTAGCAGAATATGAAATCGGTGGGTTCATGAGGGTAATACGGAACGTCGTGCTGGATCCCAACGGCCTCGTACCACTAGCACTCGAGATGACAGGCATGTTATCCGCATGGCTGTAACGGATCGTGCAGCCACGTCTCGATCCCTGAATCAGCAGATGGGGACGTTTGCAAGACAACAACCATCTGCACGAAGAGTTCGACGACGTTTGCAGCAGCATGGACTATCAGCTCGGAGACCATGGCTGTGGTTGCCCTTGACGGTGCATCACGTACAGGAGCGCCTGCGATGGTGTACTCAACGACGAACCTGGGTGCACGAATGACAAAACGTCATTTTTTCGGATGAATCCAGGTTATGTTTACAGCATCATGATGGTCGCGTCTGTGTTTGGCGACATCGCGGTGAACGCACATTGGAAGCGTCTATTCGTCATCGCCATACTGGCGTGTCACCCGGCTTGATGGTATGGGATGCCATTGGTTACACGTTTCGGTCGCCTCTTGTTCGCATTGACGGCACCTTGAACAGTGGACGTTGCATTTCAGATGTGTTACGACCCGTGGCTCTACCCTTCATTCGATCCCTGCGAAACCCTACATTTCAGCAGGATAATGCACGAACACATGTTGCATGTCCTGTACAGATCTTTCTGGACAGAGAATATGTTCGACTGCTGCCCTGGCCAGCACATTCTCCAGATCTCTCACCAATTGAAAACATATGGTCAATGGTGGCCGAGCAACTGGCTCGTCACAATACGCCAGTCACTACTCTTGATGAACTGTGGTATCGTGTTGAAGCTGCATGGGCAGCTGTACCTGTACACGCCATCCAAGCTCTGTTTGACTGAATGCCCAGGCGTATCAAGGCCGTTATTACGGCCAGAGGTGGTTGTTCTGGGTACTGATTTCTCAAGATCTATGCACCCAAATTCCGTGAAAATGTAATCACATGTCAGTTCTAGTATAATATATTTGTCCAACGAATACCCGCTATCATCTGCATTTCTTCTTGGTGTAGCAATTTTAATGGCCAGTAGTGTACGTGAAGTAATAAAATGGTGTCACACAGAGGGCACGGGCTGATGACAATGTAACAAGTACACATCATCGATAGTTAGACTGAGGTGAAAAAGTCGCTAGAAAGTCATATACAGATTGCAGTATATCGCTGACACAAGGTATTAAAGAGGAGTGCACTGATTGAGCTGTCATTCGTACTCAGGTGATACATGTGCAAAGGTTTATTGATGTGATTATGGTCGAATGATGGGAAGTAGCACTGCTTTGAACGCAGCGTGGTAGTTGGAGCTAGACCCATGGGACATTCTACTTCGGAAATCCTTACGGAACTCAATCTTCTGAGGTCCATAGTGTCAAGAGTATACCAAGAATCTCAAACTTCAGGCATAACCTTTCACCACAGTGGTCGACGGTTTTCAGTTAACATCCGAGAGCAGCGCCGTTTGCATGAGGTTACCAGCGCTAACAGACTAGCAACACTGAGTGAAATAATCCCAATGTGGGACGTATGACGAACGTATCGCTAAGGCACGGTGTTAATGGGCTGTGGCAGCAGACGACCGACGCGAGTGCCGTTACTGACAGCTCGACTCAACCTGGAGCACTTCTCTTGGTCTCGTGACCGTATCGGTTGAACCTTAGACGACTGGGAAAAAAGTGACCTGGTCCGATTAATATTGATTTCAGATGGTAAGAGCTGATGGTAGAGTTCGAGTGTGGTGCAGACGACGCGAAGCCACGGATCCAAGTTCCAACAAAGCAATTTGCAAGCCATCGGTGGCTCCATAATGTTGTGGAATGGGTCCTCCACTACAAACCAACCGATCATTGATTGAATGTGGTTAAGTCCGGCTACTTGGAGACCATTTGCAGCCATGTAACACTAACGTAATTATGGACGGCTGTAGGAGCAGCATGCCTCACTATTTCTGCAGGATCCTAACGACTTGTTGAGTCCTTGCCCTGTCGAGTTGCTGCAGTATGACGGGCAGAAGGAGGTCCGACACGATATTAGGTGTTAATGGACTTCTCCTGTCTGGTTTGAGAATATCAGACAAAAGACAAATACTAATACATAATGATAATAGTATGTGATCAGTGTATAAATTTCTTATGGTGCTTAATACTAACTTTGGCCTCTTGACAATGAATTTTTGCGCAAGGTTCGTTCTTTGTAATTTTGACGGTGAGTGACTCCTCTGAAAATATTTCTTTATCGGACTTCGTAGAATGAATAATACCAAAGCACTGGCTCGTGCTGGACTATTCATAGGATTTGTAATACAGAATCTTTAGCCATGCCAAGACTCCTTTTAATTGGAACAGTAGCTTGCAACATTTATGAAACACAAGATTAAATATTATCACTATATTCGCAAAATATTACACTAAATTAAATTACATAGACACATTAATTCTCTAGCTGTGTGTAACTATGATACGCCTAGTGAGACGGCGTGTCAATAAAATAATAGTAATGAGTCTCACCTGCAGCGATGGCAGATTGCCGCCTTTTCGGCAGGGCAACTGAACTGCGTAGTTATTCTAATGTTCTAGCGGTTTCACACCACAATCGATACAACTTCTTATACTAATTAATATCATAAGCAATTATTTATTTACATTCTCAACCTATATCTACGTTTTTGCAATATATCAAAGCCCATCTTGAAAATGTGTCTCTAACGGAGGTATACCACGACTTCTGTCACCTCACTGTACCTACGTCATTAGAGTTGCTATTCCTGTGATAGGTAAAAGGCTGTCAGAATGTATTAGCGTTGTTAGCGTTACTATCAGGCCTGGTAGTCTATCTAAGGTATGCGAACAGCGTCAGGAGATGGAGTCGGATACTTGTATTGAAAAGCATTATCAGCACATGACAGAGCTTGAAGAGGGTCTCTATGTCGGGTTGAATTTCGCAGGCTGGTCAAATCGTGTAATATCCATATTTGTTGGGCATTCAGATGTGGCGCGGGTACGAGGTTCTACATCTACATCTACTTCTACATCTACATGGATACTCTGGAAAACACATGTAAGTGCCTGGCGGAGGGTTCAGCGAACCACCTTCACAATTCTCTATTATTCCAATCTCGTATAGCCCGCGGAAAGAATAAACGCCTATATCTTTCCATACGAGCTCTGATTTCCCTTATTTTATCGTGGTGATCGTTCCTCCCTACGTAGATCTGTGTCAACAAAACATTTTCGCATTCGGAGGAGGAAGTTGGTGACTGGAATATCGTGAGAAGATTCCATCGCAACGAAAAACGCCTTTCTTTTAATGATGTCCAGCCGTAATCCTGTATCATTTCTGTGACTCTCTCTCCCATATTTCGCGGTAATACAAAACGTGCTGCCTTTCTTTGTACCTTTTCGATGTACTCCGTCATTCCTATCTGATAAGGATCCCACACAGCGCAGCAGTATTCTAAAAGTGGAAGGACATGCGTAATATAGGTCTGTTACATTTTCTAAGTGTCCTGGTAATAAAACGCTGTCTTTGATTAGCCTTCCCCACAACATTTTCTAAGTGTTCCTTCAAATGGCTCTCAGCACTATGGGACTTAACATCTCAGGTCATCAGTCCCCTAGAACCTACAACTACTTAAACTAACCTAAAGACATCATACATATCCATGCCCTAGGCAAGATTCGAACCTGTGACCGTAGCAGTCGCGCGGTTCCAGACTGAAGCCCCTAGAACCGCTCGGCCACCGGGGTCGGCCTATGTGTTCCTTCCAATTTAAACTAATAGTAATTGTAATACCTAGGTATTTAGTTGAACTTACGGCTTTTAGATTAGACTGATTTATCGTATAACCGAAGTTTAACGGATTCCTTGTAGCACTCATGTGGATTACCTCACACTTTTCGTTATTTAGGGTCAACTGCCACTTTTCGCACCATTCAGATATCTCTTCTTAATTCTTTTGCAGTTTGTTTTGACCTTCTGATGACTTTATTAGTCGATTAACGACAGCGTCATCTGCAAGCAACTGAACACGGCTGCTTAAATTGACTCCCAAATCGTTTATATAGATAAGGAACAGCAAAGGGCCTATAACACTGCCTTGGGGAACGCCAGAAATCACTTCTGTTTTACTCGGTGACCTTCCGTCAATTACTAAGAACTGTGACCGCTCTGACATGAAATCACAAACCCAGTCACATAACTGAGACGATATTCCATAAGCACGCAGTTTCACTATGAGTCGCTTGTGTGGTACAGTGTCAAAAGCCTTCCGAAGTCCAGAAATACGGAATCGATCTGGAATCCCTTGTCAATAGCACTCAACACTTCATGTGAATAAAGAGCTAGTTGTGTTTCACAGGAACGATGTTTTTTAAATCCATGTTGACTGTGTGTCAATAGACCGTTTTCTTCGAGGTAATTCATAATGTTCGAACATAATATATATCCCAAAATCTTGCTGCATATAGACGGGCCGGTAATTTAGTAGATTACTCCTACTACCCTTCTTGTTTGATCTGTGTAACTTTCCAGTCTTTGGGTACCGAGCTTTCGTCGAGCGAACGGTTGGTCTGCTTGGGAACATGGGAGAGATATATTCATCGTCAAAGTTGCAGTCTACCACGTCTGACCATCACAAGGAAGGACCTTTGTATTGTGCACCAAGGAAATCGTAACCTCTTCACTCATGCGCCTGCCACCCGAGGAAAAGTTATGGACTGTCTGCAATTTGTGTGTCATCCCGAACGATTGGTCGGAGGATTGTAGCACCCATACTAGAGAATTACAGTGCTGTCGTTAACACCACAACACAGGCGGCTAATTTTACAGTGGTGCCGTGATAGGGAAGCATGGATTCCTGATGTATAGGAAAAGTGACGTTCATCCATTGTACTGGATAGCGTAGCGGTGTTACTCTTGGCAGCATGGTGTGGGGGTGATTGAGGAAACTGACTACACAGCAGTAGGTCATGGATATACTACTTCCTTACGCGTTACCTTTCATGTGACAGTATTCTTCAACAGGACACATATGGTACACAGCGTACGTGTTTCTATGAACTGTCTGAGTGATGCTGAGGTACTCACGTGGCCAGCTATATCGTAAGATCCCAACAGAACTTCTCTGGCTCCATCTCAGATGTCAGTTCTGTCCCAGTAACACTACCCACAATATCAAGAAACAGTTACAACAGTTGTGGGCCATCTTGTGTAAGGAGAGGATATTACGACTTTATGACGCCCTTCCCAATCGAACCAGAGCATGTATCCAACCCACAAGGGACGCAGTGTCATACTGATAAGCGTTGTAATACTGCCATATTCTTTGTAAATACGACTCGATTTTGTAATCGCTGGATTAACATCAAATGCCCTCTCAAACCATGAAGTTTCATTTCGATTCCTCTTACCCTACTGAGCGCTTTACTTATTTGTCAGGCAGTGTATGTGATATAATTCCTCTGGCGAGCAGTTGGATCTTCTCGATAAACCTCTATCAGCCAGATGAACGGAAGGTGGTACATCCAGCCGGCAACAGGTTGTTAGTGGCAGAGCCGAAGCTCCGACTGAAGAAGGATGGGGCAAGGAAATCAGTTGCGTCTTCTTCAAAGACAGCGTACCAGGGTTTAAGGAAACCATGGAAACTACCAGTCGATAAGGCTAGACGGAAACCTGAACCATTGTCTTCCGCGTCCAATGTCATACAGGTGAGTCGATATCAAGCACAGGTTTCGTCATTGGTTCCTGAGTCCACAACAATCTGTCTGTCCTTTCATGTGTGGAATGTTACCTTCAGTACCTCTTAGTGTGACGGTATACCTGGTCAATGGTAATTGTTGGCTGCCATTAAACTGGCATTACATCTTCGAAAGTCATCTGTAAACTGTATTATCAACACCTTGTTTGCCAGAGATGCAAGTATTTATATTCGAATGGAGATAGGATCTTGGATCTTGAGACATACACTGTTTTCTGTCATTTGCAATACCTCGAAGGAAACGATTTATTGACATATAACCAGACAGATTCATAAAATATCGATCTCGTGAAGAGCAACTAACACATAATTCACACGAAGCAATGAGTGCTATCTACAGACGACCCCAGAAGGCTTCTGACAGCGAAATTCACGTTTTTACTCACATGTCCATCAAGAATCGTACTAGTTGTGCTAATCGCCATAGTTGTGCTACTCTATTTCCTACCAGGAAGGCCACAGTTCGTAGCATTTGACGGGGAGTCTCACAGTGAAATCGCAATATCTGGGTTGCGCTATGGAAGCATTGTAGCCCATCAGTCGTTGCTGATCTATATAAATTGTTTGGGAGACAAACTGAGCTTTTAGACTGCTTGAAAATGACACCGACGTTTTCCATCAATTAAAGGTGCCAGAAAATCAAAATGAATTACAAAATTGTCTAGAAAATGTACGTGCGTAAACCGAAACGTGGCAGTTCATTCTGTAATAAAAAAATGCGAGGTCCTTCACTAGAATATTAAGCAAAATATCCATTAAATTTCGGTTACACGCTAAATCACGCAAACTTGAGGGGTGTAGATTCACCTAAATATCTAGGGACGGCACTTAAGAACAATTTAAATTTTAACCTTCACATAGATGTTGTAGGAAGCTGAACGAAAGACTGCATTTATTGGAATAATATTTACGTGTTACGAACCTACTAAAGATACTACCTACATTAAGCAAATATGCCCAAATCTTGAGTATTGCTGCGCAGTATGTAATCCTTTCCAGATGTGACTGACGGAGAACATCGAAAACGTACAAAGAAGGACTGCTCGTTTTGTACTGTTGCGAAATAGGGGCTAGCATTTCGCGGATATAATAAGGGAATTGTGGCTGGGAGGGGTGGAGGGGGAGAGCAATCTTTAAATGTAAGGCGTTTTTCGTTCTCAGACATTATCATGAAACTGTAATTACCAATTTCCTCCTGCGAAAGCGAAACTGTTTTGATGAGTTCAACCTACATAATGAGAAGTGACCTTCGTGGTAAATCAGAGATCGAATGGGAAGCGTTAGGTACTCATTTTTCGTATGCGTGGAATTGTAGAGGAATACCCCGAAACTGAGTCTATGTACTTTCTGTCATACATTTCAGCGCAGATTGCAATCATGGTTCGCGAAACAGCCGCGACATGTTGGATGGAAAATCCCTGTGTCCTAAACGACGAAGGAGATAGAGCGTTACGTGCGTCGGGGAACAACGATGTGGACAGGATCAAACACTCTAGCATGGCATGTCCTGCTCATCACGTACTTTGACGTTAACAGCTAGCGCAGGGAAGAACGACATTGCTGGGGGCCAGAAGGATATTTTTCTCGCCATATGTGAACTGAGTGATGTAACCGAAAGAAAACTCAAAAGAGCTGCCGTGCATCTTTTACAGATGGTACGGACTCAAGATGCTGAATGTTCTCACCTAAAAATAATTTTTAAATAAACTTAAATTGCATTTTACCTAGTTTACATTCGGATCATATTGTTTGCAATTTAAACTGCAACTCAATGAAAGGTTGCAAATAAAGATATTTTGCTTATTGTGCGTATACGGTCTAGGAGGATGAATACATTACTAAATGTGTACGTTGTTTGGGCCTATTTCTGCTTCTTCTTCTTCTTCTTCTTTAGTGTATCTGTCATATGACGGGTTTCAGCTGTAGGCCCTTCGTCGTGTGCTGTTCCAAGCATCTTCCTTCATCTGTATGTTCGTCCTCTTTTAATGTATCCATGTTTCCAATTCTCTTCCCATCCCTTCCTCTCCTTCTTTCAACTTCACAATTCTTTTTTGCAAACAGTTTGTTGCAACTAAGATTTTTTTTTTTTATCTTTCTGATCATTTCAAATAATCTCCTTTCTTCCCCCATTTTCTTCATAGCTTTCTATGTTCTCTAATCTGTCAGTCCGATTGTGCTTAAGCGTTCATCTCCACAGCCACGTTTCCTAAATATCTTTCTTCTTCCTCCTTAATTGTCCGTAATTCATTGCTGTATAACCAGTTCTAGATATAAAATTTAGCGAATCTTTTCCTCAGCTCCATTGGAATTCTTCTAGATATTAGCAACTGCCTCACCCTTTCAAATTCTCTCTTTCCAAAAGATATTCTCCTCCTAATTTCTTTTGTACAGCTACCGTTCCATTACTTGCTATAACTTTTTTATCCTTCTTGCTTATTCTCATCACCTTTGTCTTTCATAAATTTATGTTTATTCCACACTCTTCATCTCTTCTTGCGATACTGTTGGACATGTTCTGACTCCATTATCACTGCTTCGTAATACGCGTATTTTATAGTCTTTATCCATTAACGCCAATTACAATGTCTCTTGCTTCCTCTGTGGCCTTACATTTCAGTTCTCCATATATGCCGAATAGCTTCTGTGAGAGCGAACATCTTGCCGTACACCTCTTCCAATGCTCCTCTCTTCCGTCTCCTCAATCTCTACTGTGCCATTTTCTGCTTTAATACATATCCTATATTAACCCTTGATCTTCATAGTACGTACCAACATCTTTCACATTTTCAGCAGTCTACTCCATCAGACTATCGAAAACTTCTCCCAGTCTATAAAACAAATATACGCCTCCTTCTTCAGTTCTAACATTATTTTTTCAGTCATCCACAGACAACATGCTTTGCCCCAAAGTATTTTCGAGTACACAGCGTGTAAAATTTATTAGATATAGCTAGCACATCTAATAGCAACGATAGCTATAACCCGGTTGGTCATCGATTCGGAATGGCCTTGCCTGATATGAGTACGTATTGGTGTTAATTACACGCTGCTTCCTCTCACTGCCATAGTTTGTTAGTTGTAGAAGTTGGCGAGTGGTGGACCATCAGTTCATGACAAATGTGACCAAATGTCTGGTACCCTCTGTGTCAAGCACAGGCAACTTGCGGTCTTACGTTATCTTGTTGAATGACAGCAGTACCGAGACCTCTACCACCTGCTTTAATGTGTCAGAAATGTAACGTCTCATTTCTATGTTATCCGCCTCGTTAACAGACACGATCGCCATATATACCCTGTGAGACTCCATATCATCTCTCCCTGTGACACTACGACAGTGACAAACAGCTGGTATAATAGACAGCTAACCAGCTGAAATAAATGGTTGTTTCCAAAGAACCTTTACCATGGTTTCGACGGATTTCAACTTGTCCTTCGCAGAAGGACAAATGCACTTCTCAATCAGTCAGTAAAGCTGACTCCACACGACCTGCATTGGCAACGGTCTATAAAAATTAAGAACCCTAAAATCAAGGGCTTGTACATCAGCAAAACCAGTCTCTTAAAGTAACAGACCATGTTAGTAGCTGCATGCTGACTGACATGCTGATATGAAGTTTTGTTTGTCCTTCTGAGGAAGACAGTGTAAGGTGGCAGATTAAACGAAGATCAATTTCGCACCTTACATGACAGATTTTGTACATCGTAACAGGAAGGTGATATGATACCGAACTTACTTAAGAGAAAATGAGCTTATTTGCCTATAAGTATGTAATGCAAAGGGATGAAACTCAATTGACGGTGTTAACACACCGATCCTGTATACTTCATGTCAATGAGCAAAAGGTGAAACAAGCAACTAGAGGAAACGTTTTGTTTCGAAGCAGGTGCGAGCAGGCACGAATGGCGCACGACGAGCAGTACGAAGGAAAGCTCTTAGGGGGTGTCCCACAGCGAGAGTGAATGAACGGGTGCCAGGTGACTCACGCAGGAGAGTAAGTAGTGGGCCACCAGAGTAGGACAGAAAGAAGATTTAGAAAACTTCGTTTCGGAAATTCCAAACGGATACGAACAAACCAGTGATGCAGTTGATCACGTTAACAGCACGTGGTGCCCTCATGCTGAACACATGTATCTTTTAGGCATCTGGAGCGGGCACAAAATATCTGACTGGTTGAAACGAACTAGGAAAGAGTAAAGTGCCGAGATTTCCACGTAGTTTAATGGTAGGGCCTTTGCGATTGGCAGAGAGTTTCCAAAAAATAAGAGGAACGCTTCTATTGGTCTGAAAAAGCCGTGATGTGGAGCGCAAAAGGATCCAGTTGGGGGACATTTTTGCTACGAGAAAGACAAGACCAAAATTTTCGTGAACACTCACCTCTGAACTGGCATCAAGTGCAGAATGGGGCGCATAACTCTTTGTATGATGCAGAGGAGTAATTTGTGTGAACACTGCATTCACTGCAGCTGACATTCAGCTAGATATTAGCTGTAGCATCGTTGAGCTCCAACTGTGGAGAAACGAAACAGCCACTTAGTCAATTGTTCTTGCGAGAACTGAGAGGGCATTCTAATATGAATGCTGCTCCAGCCATGCATATGCATATCGCCCTATTCCAAGACTAGGGATGAGTGCATGTTTTCTCGCCTCACGAGAAACGTAGGAGAGTTTCGGCTGATAAAAGCAGCAAAGGTTTTGATTAGGTTTTATAGGCATTTCAGAGGACGAGAGCAGCCATGCAGACGACAGCTCATCACAGCTAAGGTAAAGACCACGAGCAGAGGCATAACGTGTTGGTTCACCAGTTTTCAAATGCTGTAAATCCCCAGCAACCTTGGGTAATAATTTACTCAAGTTGTCACAAAACTAACCATCCTCCATAGACTTGATTGTCATCCTAAATAATACTGAACTTAGATATGATTGTATTTAGAGTTATTTCACTTACTCAGGACGAGATGAGTTATCTTGTCAACTGTCCTAACATTGTCACATTGCACATTGTGTAACTTTGTGTATTTCTGTGAAGAAATTTCAGCATTAAAAAACCAATTTGTTTACAGCTTATACACTGTTACGCTCTGTCATAAAATAAGGGTACACTACTTACCCCAATCTTTTATTCTATAGATGTTTACACACTCAAATAGTGTTTGCACCTACGTCTGACATAAGAGATAAGGAGTGAAGTGCTGGGCTGGTCCCCATGTTCCGCCTCAGTTACACGGCTAGCAGACATCTGAACACATTTGCACTATTCCATGGATTACACTAGATGCAGAGAGTTGGGATACACTAACTCTGTCCAGGGTGGTACAGGGTGGTGGCAGGAAGGGCATCCGTCCACCCCTTAAACTTGACATGCCAAATTCGACTAACTATGGCCGACCCTGTGTAACCACAGGACAAGGCACAAGCGATAGATAGGCGACAGGTGACGATGGCGAAGAATCAGATAGTGTGTTTGCAATATTGTAGCATCTCACTATTGTTGTAAAGCAGATAAATGCATTGTTAGCAGACTTTAAAACTGAAACGGCGAATTTAAAGACCGAAATGGTGAATTTAAAAACAGAAAGTAGTGCAGGGTTACCAGATTTAAAAACAGAGACAAATGCTGCCTTAAATAATCTCCAACTTGAAACCAATGCTGGGTTTGAAAAAAATCGCAGAAATCAGCAAAAATTGAGAACGGAAGTTAATGAACAGTTTACTGAAATCTGGAAACAGGCGAGAGACTCGCGCGAGCTTATATAATCGCTAATGGCTCACGAGAAAAAGATGAGTTCTGACATTGATCAGGGGCAGGATGCAGTGTCTAATGTTAACCAAAGAGTTAATAATTTAGCACATAAGACGTCTGGTAAGGCAGAACAGATCGTGGAAGAGCTCAATGTCAGAAGACGTATCACGTGAGCCGCATTATAAAGATTCGATACACGCATTGAAAACATCGTCTCGAAATATCAGCCACAGTATGAACAGCTTCGTACAGAACTGAAACAATATATCGAGAACCACACAGAAGGCAGTAGTGAGGCAACGGAATCGGTAGTGTCATCCGACATAGCGGTGAAAAGAAATCCAGAAGTAAATAAGTCAGTTATGCAATTTTCCGAGGCCGTAGCGGAAACACAAAAAAGGCATGAGATTCCACTTGCATATCCACAAGAGATGGCGTCAGTAATTTCAGATACGGAACAGACGCAAATGGGAGGAGGGCAGTTAAGACAGGTGGCCGACGCAGGTAATGTGCGTTCGCAGCAGACAATGATGCGAGAAACGGTAATTGCGCGCATTCCAACGGAGCGCCAACCGACCCTCCGAACGCACGCGAGTGACGCAAGAACAGAGCAAGTTACAGCGACACATGTATCAAATTCTCAATTTCCAAGTTACAGTACAACAGGTTGTGTACCGCAAGTCAATATGAATAAAATACAAAGACAAAACACTGATCCAGTAACGGGAAATGTAAACGTATCTTTCAGTCCGATACACGACGAGCGGTACGGTTTAGATAAGTGCACACAACTTCGAAGATGGTACTCAAATATGTCATCTCAGGATCCAAATGTGGCACAACGAATAAAGGAAAACATAACGCAGTTGAAGGGAACGGAGCAGGTTGCGAAAACACATACACCATATAGTGGAATAGAAAAATTTGACAATGATCGCTTTTTGACAGTCAGAAAATTCAAACATTACAAAGAAAGAGCGAACGGCTTACACCCCCGCACGTGCATAAACCAATTCCAGATTAGTTTACCAGAGCAATGGCCACTTAGACATACTCTTGACTTCGTTTATGGGCATATGGACGGCACAATAGCGGAAACCATGCAAAGATTAGCTGCGAATTGTCAGTTGTATGAGCAATTTAAATCTCCGTTCTTGAAGCGATACTGGTCCACGGCAACCCAAAATAGAATAAATTATGAATTGTTACAGAAGGAGTCATTCGAAAATTCAGGTGGAAAGAAACCAGTCAGATTTTTTGAAGAAATGACAGAAAAGAATCAGTGTTTAGATAATCCATACAATGATGGGAAAGTGATACGTATGTGCGCAATTAAATTACCGTTCCGTTATCAGCAATCGTTGGTTGGCAGAGCACAAGATAATATACAGACGTTTAAAGGGATGTTGAGAGAACCTGAATTCCTCTTCAGTGAAGATGACGCGAAGAAACAGCGTGCACTGAGCGAAAACAATGCAGGGGGAATAATAGCAACCGATTGGCCTTTAATCATGCTTACAATGGGAATAATAACGTAGGAAAAGGTAATCGTTTTGGAAAGAGTAGTAATCACCCGTGGGATAACAATAATAGCTATTTATTTTGGAAACTCACAGAGATCAAATAATAATAATGGTTTTGGTGGTCCACGGAATTACAATAATGGATTTGGTCCCAGAAACTACGGTGGTAGCTATGATCCGAGATATAATCACCGTGCAAATAAGGCAGGCAGGTTTAGACGTTTTCAAAAGCAAAATCCAAGTTATTCAGGTGGAGCTGGAGTGGCTAGGACACAGAAAGGTTGGAAAATCAGACTTCAGCAGGACAAAATACACGAAATGAACCGGTACAGAAAGTCGAGTTGAGGCCACCAAACCCAGGTAAAATACAGAATTGACGAGATGAACGGTACGAAGACAAGTCACAAGTGATTCAATCGCCAAATGAAATTAATTTTATACTTAAACATGTAAATAGAATTAGTTTTGATCAGCAAGATTCTGAAGTAGGTTTAGGGGGTGATCGCATACAAGTACCAGCATGCTGGTACTCAATTGACTGGGAATCGGCGGATGATAAGGAACAGGAGTTGTTAACAGTTAATATCGACAGTAGCACAAAGATTGATGGTGACCTAATTGTGAACGATGCTGTTCATTTATACCAAACAGAGAGAAATTGTATGCCAGGAGGATAAAGCACCATTGATAAGACCAATAGTGATACCTAAGGCAGATGACGTGTATAGGAAAGGAACGTATGAAGGAGTAATAGAGGCGTTTGATAAAGATTATGGGCAAACAACTTCAGCCCAAAGCATTCAGATAACAGAGGTTAAAAGTAATGAGGAGAATAAAGTTACGGTAATAAACCAATGGGAAAATCAGGCCGAATACATTGACAGGTTAACATATGACTCGATAGAGGAGGCATTAAACCGTGAAAATGAAACTAAAGATCCTTTTGAGGCGCAACCGGTCGTTCGGGTTGAGGTAGGTGGCATGCTTGTGGACGCCATTCTGGATACGAGAAGCGATATGACGGCGATTTCGGAAGAACATTTTGAGAAATGTAAAGCTGAACAGGCGCTACCAGTGTTACGGACAAAACGGGTTAAAGGACCGATCATGGATTACTAGACAAGCGCGTGTAACTTTTTCATGTCAGAGACATGAAATAGAAGCGAACATAGTAACTGTGCCGAAGCTCTCTGTACCCACTATCATTGGAGCCGATTTCAGGGGTCAAAAGCGTGTTACACTTAATATGGACGAAGGATATATGATTCCCGGGAAGTTACCTCTTAATTTTGAAGAGAAACTCAGACATGAAGAGATACCAGGGGCTTACAAACAGTTGACTTTGCAGCTAGATCTGTGTCAATCGGAGGAGGGGCATCCACGGGCGGAAGAACCAATAACTGCAGATGACGAGGTAATGATGGAAATTCATCAACAGGTAGACAATAAGCTGCGATAAGTAAGGGATATTTCAGATATAGACAAAGCCGAATTAGGAAGAGTATTACGACAAAATGCCCAGGTGTTTCTACCAAAACCCGGTGCCATTAAGAATTTTCAATACGAATTCCAGGTTAAAGAATACAAGCCATTTAGAATATCGCCTTACACTATTCCACTCTGTTACCGAAGACAAGTATTTTTAGAATTACATAAGATGCTAGAAGATGATATTATTGAAACTTCAACCTCAACATATAACAGTCCCTTGCAAATTGTAGAAAGAAGGGTGGAACTATTAGATTAGTCATTGATGCAAGACAGATAAATTGCATTATCATTCCTGAGAACGATCGCCCAGAAAAATTGGAACAGCTGATAAAAGAAGTTCTTTCGAGTTTAGATTTTCTCTTCCCTTGATTAGAGAGATAGTTTTTGACAAATAGAACTAACACCTGAATGTAGGAAGTATACGGCTTTTATCGCATTTGGATGAATTTATCAATTCAAAAGGCTCTATTTCAGGTTGAACATATCCTCTGCTGCTTTTTAAGAGCTTTTGGGACTGTGTTGGATAAAGAACTCCAACAGCGTCTCACCTGTTATGTCGATGATATAGTAATAGCTGAGCCATCATGGAACTTCATAATCAGGTGCTTGATAAACTGCTAGGGACACTGAATGAATATTGAGTAACAGTAAACATAATAAAAACTAGTTTTGGGAATAAAAAGGTTGAGTTTTTAGGTCATATTATCTCTGAACAGGGAATTGAACGTAACCCTAGCAAACTACAAGCCATACAGAACTTTGGCACTCAGTATAAAGATGTTGCGTGGCTTCTTGGGACTCATTAACTTCTACAGAAGATTCATTTGGACAGAATCCCTTGCTACACCATGTTCATGTGCGATAACTAACAAAAACGATGCCCTGGGTGTGGAATGCCCAAGCAGAACAGGAGTTCCAACAACTAAAAAGATCACTGTTAAAGGCACCACTTTTAGCGCATCGCGATTTAACGAAGGAATTCTGTATGGCAACCGGCAGCGCGAAAGCAGGCTTGCGTGTGGTACTATTTCAACAATATGAGGAAGACGGACAGCAGATAAGAAAGACAATAGCTTTCGCTAGTCGAGTCCTTACTAGATGTAAAAAAAATGTTCCATCACAGAGTTAGAAGCCTTGGTAATAGTATGGGGGTTTCGTAGATTCAGATACCTTTTGTTTGGTCGACAAACCAATGTGTTTACGGACCATGAGGCACTAGAATATATGTTAAATGCAGAACTATTGCCAGGAAGATTAGCTCGATGGATGTTAAAGCTGCAGGAATGTGACTTTCGAATCGCTTACGTGCCTGTACCATCAAATATCATAGCTGACATTCTCTCCCGATTGCCGGAAGGAGTTAACAAAATCAGTGAGCAATACGGAAGAAGTGCAAGTAGTTATGTACTACCTGAAAAACGTGCCAATTGAAAATTACGTCACGAATACCTTAAAACAGCTAGGCAGGGATAAAGACAAAGACACAGACCTCGCCGGGATTAAAATTAAGTGTAAAAACCGGGAATCAAGGAACATTAGACAATCCTTTTTCATAAAGGACAATGTCTTATTCTACAGACATAACACAAATACAAGATTATGGGTCGCATGTACACCACAGGAACTGTTAAATAAGTTCCTTTGGTACACTCACTTGAGTAACAGCCATTTTGGTTCTAAGAAACGTTTTTTTTTTTTTTTAATTAAAGATGTCTTGTCACTTTGCAAGTATGGAGCAAAGAATGAGACAGGTTCTAGCTAAATGTAAGAGATACCAGAGAGCTATAAATGTAACCTTTCAAGCGAGACCATCAACATTCGCTATCATTCCGGAGAAATTAAGACACATAGCACCAACAGGTCTAATGAGCACGTTACCTTGTACACAGAGAGCTCATGTATTCAATTTCGTGGACCTAGAATTATCGTCAAAATACGTGACGATTACACCATTGAAGAAAGTAACAGGGAGGAGCAAAAGTAAAGTGCTGACACATGATCTCCTTTGACAAGTTGGTTGGCTTGATAAATGCTGTGAGACAATGAACCACAATGTCGTTCAACACAATGACAAAACACGCTGTGGCGACATAAAATCAAACCTATTTATATTTCCAAATACAAGCCAAGCGCCAACCCAGCTAAATGAACGATGAAAGGCTCTGGAACCCTCTGCCGGTTGTATTGTAGCAAGCAGCATAATACGTGAGACAGACATTTGTCTGACTTCCAGGGCGCTATAAACGAAATGCTACATTGCAGTACGTTATTACCTCCAATCACTGTTCTGAAAAATAAACCAGCACCAGATAAAATCAGAGAAATAATTAAATTCCCAGCAGTCCCCTGAGTACAACATCAATATCTATTACAATTAGCACTGAGCAATTTAAAAACTACGGCATTAAAGAGAAAGAACCGAGCAGACAAATCAGCAAACTCACGAGTATTTTCATTAGGACAAAACGAACTAGTCAAAACCCATCATCTCTCTAGCTGGAGAAAACACCAAAGCCATATGTTCTTTTCAATATATAAAGGGCCCATGGAAGTGAGTAAAGTAGTCCATGATAATGCAGTTGAATTGATTAATCCAAACACATGAAAATCATTGGGTTTGTACCATGTGAGTCATTTGAAATTGCATAAAGAGTAAAAAATAGGAAAAATAATAATTCCACAAGGAAATGTAGTCCAGAAATCGAAGAGTAGGGAAGATGGCAAAATGAACACAACCAATTTTTTTTAATTTGTACTTATCTCATTTGAATAAATAAAACAAATTTCGTACTAAGGTACAAGGATAATTGTGAAGGAAAAACAGTAAAGTAAGAACGAAAGTAACTCTTCTGCTAACGAAATATGTTCTGGGGAATGAGTAGAAAAGAAGAAGAAAGACAGAGATGAGCATGGGGATTGTTTGGTGGAACAGCAGTAGATTCTCTCTTAAAAACGTTGTCTAAATGAGAAGGAAGTTGATTTTTGTGGACAAAAGGAAGTCAATGAGTAAGAAGGAAGCAAAGAATTAGGTAAGAAGGAAATATTCATTTCTAATTTGTTCCATCAAGGACAGTGAACGTATAGTTAAGGAGATATTTTAGGGGAATATGAGAAACATATATGATTTGTTGAAGGTGCTACAAGTATATACCACAAAATATCTAAAATAAATATACAAGGTCGTTATTAAGTAAGGATTGAGAGAGAAAGAGAGAGAGAGAGAACTGAATTATTAACCTAAGCAAGAAACTTGTTATTTCATGAAAGGAGGTAAATAGAGGGAGGTAAGTTTAACACAGAAAGAATTTCAATAAGGAAGAGTATGATGGGGGAAGAAAGAAATATAAAAGTTTACAATCTAGAAAAAGGAGAAAGGGATAAGTGCAAATGAAAAAAAAGCTCTAAAACAGTAGAACAATAGAGAAAATTTTTGAGAAGGAAAACAAAAGGGGAGAAATATATATTGTATTTTGGAGTTCTGTTACACCTAATGCCGAAAGAAAAGAGACTGCAGAGAAAAAGGCGCTGGAGTCGGAGTCAAGGTGCGAAGTTTTCATGATGATATGATGTACCTGTAGTTAGAAGAAAAAGAGGCTCGAAGGAACTCACTAACTCACTCACCAACCTTCATCACCATCAGTTTCACTCTTACTATCCATCGTGATGAAGATAAGGAAACCATGAGCTTTACATATCAAGAAAATGTTAAGTAGAATGGGGATAAGAGATGACTAATATAAACAGTGATAAGAAATAGATTTTGTATAGTATAAATAATAACTTTTGCAAAATTTATCGAGACTTTTATGTTTGTAAGGTTTGTAACGTAATTTAAGGGAGTGAGGGTTATAATAAAATAGATAATAATGATGCCACGTAAATTAGAGAATAGCTGAGGATGTAGGAAAAGTAAGATAAACAAAAATTTAGGACTAATATTGTATTAGATACGACAACATCAAACATGATGCAGCATCACTGCGGCCAGGTCGACAGCAGAACTGAGGAGAGAGGTTAGGCGTGAGAGGAAGGGACACTGAGTGTGAGTGCCTGGTACATCAGCTTACGAGATGACAAAAGAAGAGGCCTTGGTGGAAGCAAAGATCCAAGAGGATAACACCTCTTTGGAAAAGTTTGGAGATCTCCGACGCATCCTGGATACAATCAACATGTACCACGACGTGAGCTTTATTCATACAAAAGCCACATACGAGCGTTATAACAACGGTTTTGTGGATGTGTTAGATACTTGGCACTTGTATCATGAACTATTGAGAGCTGCATAAGGAGAGATGATGAATGTTCACCGAACCGGACTGGAGGCGGACATATTACATAAAGGACGAGCGTTTGTTTAAGTTCACCAGAAGAGAAGAGACGCATTTAACTAAGTGTTCAAAATAGCTGAAACTGTTGTCAGACCATACGGAATTCAACCACTGCGAAACAATCCCTGAACACTCATGGAGGTAAGCAAGAAAACAATGGATGGCTGTCCAATCTATCTAGATGAATAACTTGATACAATAAAGGGGACACAACAATTTTAAAGAAAACACCATAAGAAGAGATTAAATGCTAATGAGGTTAAACAGGTCTTCAATCCCAGGTTCCCCAGAAAGATGCAACAAGAACAGACGATGCAATGCAGAAGAATTGGTGAGAAAGAAGAGCCTGGACCAGAGGAGATCAAGAAACTCTTCCAAATCCCTTCCCATACAAGACTGTTACGGCATTTAACTACCAACAAAAAATCCGATTTTAACTGTTCTAGCAGCACAAATACCCGATATTCCTTAAGGCAGATTGCAACACTATTGGATGCCATACCAAAAGATGAGAGATGACTACTCGTATGGACACCTAGAGACGAATTGGCCAACGATGAACCGGTATAAAGATTCGACGAATGAAGAAGATAACTTTTTATGCTGCCAAGAATAGATCTCAATACAACGTCGCCATGGGCACATGCGAAATGGAACAAAGGCAACCATGCATTCACGACACGTTCAGACCTTCAGCAACTTTTCCCTCTGGCGACCGCCATTCCATGCTCAGCGGAGACACGCCAAGGCACAAAGCCGACAGTCATTCCATGTTCGAAGGAGACACGTCGAAATGTATGAAAAAGGGAGTGACGCTTTGAAGGAACTATGTTAAAGATATAGGAGAGAAAACTGTGACAGACAAGTATCCCATTACACTCAAAAAAGGTAATTCTTACGATTGTTTTTTAAAATATTTAATTTGTAAAGACTTTCGTGTGTCAGCAAAAGATCTTTAATAACGATGGTTTTAAAATTTTTATCTTGACATGTCAACAATATTTCCTTATATTTCATATTCTTCAACATGTCTAAGTTAAGAAGACCTAACGTTAACCTTTCCTTGGGAGGTTAACATTCTAATATGTGATGTGTTTGTTAGAAATATAGGGTATATAAATGTGAATGGGGAAGCCAAGACAGAGTACCTCGTTATGACGCGTGGTCATTTTCAGACTGCTGATCATCTACAATCACTGCAGGATGGGGACCAGTCCTACAAGAGAGTGCAAGAATTCAAATACCTAGGAGCACTTTTCACTGAGAACTCGTCATGTGCAGCAGAGATCAATGCCAGAATACAAGCAGAAAACCGATCTTACCACAGCCTAGCACAACTGCTTCGGTCCAGATATCTCTCCAGACAGTTCAAGATTCGACTGCACGAAACCCTGATCCAGCCTGTTGTTCTATATGGCTGTGGTACATGGAGTATCCGGAAACAGGACTTCCATAAGCTCCTTGTTTTTGAGAGAAAAGTGCTTCGGAAGATCTTCGGTTCGGTTATGGATGCAGATACAGGGGAATGGAGGATCAGATACAACGAAGACCTTGAGGAACTATACCAGCAGCCCAACATAGCAGGAACTGTCAAAGCCAAACGAATGCAGTGGGCCGGCCATGTGGCCTGGATGGAGGATAACACATGGCCTCGGAAACTCCTGGACTTCACACCTACAGGAAAGAGACTGCCAGGGAGACCCAAGAAGCGTTGGAGGGATGGACTCCATTAAGATTTAAACCAAGTGTCAATAGATGTGAACGGATGGCGGATAGCAGCAATGGACAGAATAAGTGGAGGAGGAAACTTGTAGATGCGTGCGGTCCACTGGGCCTGATCACGTGGTAGTAGTAGTAGTTGTTGTTGTAGTTAGCTATTCCATGATGTCAAACATTTACGAAGTAGTTCGAAGAATTAGAATTTTAATACGTTTGTAAAAGTAAAATTTAAAAATTTTTGTAAAGTTATAATGCATAAATTTAAGATTTTTGGGGGATATAAATATGTTTATGAATAGGATTATGCCTGTAACGTCATGGGAACGATGCGGTTAAGTTTATCATAAATTTAAAAAAAATTATTGTAAGAAACGAAGCTTTCTTAGATTATAACTGATATGACCGCTTCAGAAAACGCTAAAAATATTGTACAAGGGGAGGAGAATGTTAAATGAAGGTTCCATCAACTTCAGTACACATCTATCATCATTTAACATACGTCGCGTAGTAAAAAAAAAAGAAAAAAAGGAAAAGAAAAGAAAAAAAGAAAAAAAGCGGATCAGTCTCAAATAAGAAAAAAATTGAAATGAATGATACAAATTTATAGATAAGCTCAGATGTGTTTAAATTTAAATTAAATGTATACAACCATATAAAAAGGAAAGGACCTTAGATAAGTTAAATAATTGTATTGAATCAGGAAATTAGAAAGAATATGTTAAATTTTGGAAAAACATTACTTTAGAGCTCAAATCAGTAACGATCAAGTGCAATGTAAAATATAACGATAAGGAGACTAGATCGAACCACTGTTTAGTTATACCACATATTAAAATAAGAAGTTGGCCAGTAAATATGTCAATTGCTACAGTCAGCAGTTGCAAACAATTTTTCACTGACTTCAATCAATTTCTCAACTATTGATTGACCCAGCGCAAAATTGAACACGAAAGGAGGAATATACGTAAGGTGGCAGCTTAAATGAAGGTCAATTTCGCACGTTATATGATAGTTTTTATGCAGTGTAATGGGAAGGTGAATATGACATCTAACTTACTTTGGATAAAATGAGCAGATTTGCCTATAAGTATGGAATGCAAAGGGATGAATCTCAATCGACGATATTTATACACTGATCCTATGTACCGCATTTCAATGAGCAAGAAGTGACACAAGCAGCTAGAGCAAACGTTTCGTTTCGAAGCAGGCGCGAGCAGGCACGAAGGGCGCACCACGAGCAGTACAAAGGAAAGCTCTCAGGGGGTGTCCCACAGCGAGAGTCAACGAACGGGTGCCAGGTGACTCATGCAGGAGAGTAAGTAGTGGGCCACCAGAGTAGGACAGAAAGAAGATTTAGAAAACTGCGTTTCAGAATTTCCAAATGGATACGAACAAACCAGTGATGCAGTTGATCATGTGAACAGTGTGTGGTAACCTCATATTGTATGCACGTAACTTTTGGCCACCTGGAGTGGGCACAAAATGTCCGATTGGCGGAAACGAACTAGGAAAGAGTAAAGTGCCGTGATTTCCACACAGTTTAATGGTAGGGCCTTTGCGATTGGCAGTGAGCGTTTCCACAAAATAAGAGGAACGCTTCTATTGGTCTGAAAAAGCTGTGATGTGGTGCATTGAAGGATCCAGGTGGGGGACATTTTTGCTACGAGAAAGACAAGACCAAAATTTTCGTGAACACTCACCTCTGAACTGGCGTCAAGTGCAGAATGGGGTTCATAACTCTCTGTACGATGAGGAGGAGAAATTTGCGTGAACACTGCATTCACTGCAGCTGACATTCAGCTATATATTAGCTGTAGCATCGTTGACATCCAACTGTGGAGAAACGAACCAGCCACTTAGTTCATTGTTCTTGCACGAACTGATAGGTCATTGTAAGATGCACTCTGCTCCAGCCATGCGCGTGCATATCGCCATATTACAAGACTAGGGATGAGTGCATGTTGTCTCGCATAACAAGAAACATAGGAGAGTTTCTGTTTATAAAATCAGCAAAGGTTTTGATTACGTTTTATAGGAATTTCAGAGGACGAGAGCAGCCATGCAGACGACAGCTCATCACAGCTAAGATAAATACCGCGAGCAGAGGTATAACTTGTTGGTTCAACAGCTTGCAACCACTGTAAACCCGCAGCAACCTTGGGTAATATTTTGCTCGGCTTGTCACAAAACTAACCATCCTCCGTAGACTTGATTTTCATCCTAAATAGTACCACACTTAGAACCAGTATCAGATGCTTTATCGCAATATTGGCCAACTTCATAACGTAGTAGTAAGAATAATGTTGTAAAGAAACTTCTAGTTGCAATTTGATATTGTTATGTTTAGAGTTATTTCACTTACCAGGACGAGATGATTTACCTTGACAACTGTCCTAACATTGTGTATTTCTGTAATAAATTGTCAGTATTAAAAAACCATCAAAAAAGGTTAACGCACTCAAAGTGTGTTTATGCTGACCTTTGATTTAAGAGAAAAGGAGTGAACTGTCAGAATGGATTTAAGTCCGTGAATACAATGGTAAAGGTTATTTGGAAACCACCACTTATTGTAACTGATTGGTTGTCTATTATATCCGTTGTCCCGTTGCTATTGTGCAACCATGTTCAAAAATTATAGTGACACACGCAATTTGGTAACTGTATATCTCATTTCTCCTCAGAGCAACCAATAGTGGATGCGTAAATAATGATACTGTCTGTGGGGCCTGCACTTCTCCGGAAAGACGATGTGAACCCACAGCCATTTACAGTGTAGTCGTTGGCAACAGCATGCGGCGCGCGTCTCTCTCTGCTGACCCACCATTCACAATAATGGCTGCCGTGCTGACAGTCCGTCATGCTCCAGATATCATGGATGTGTGGATGCCACAAACATGTCCACTTCCTGATGGAGGGTACATGTGGCGGATATTCTCAGAGCAACCAATAATGGATGCGTAAATAATGATACTGTCTGTGGGGCCTGCACTTCTCCGGAAAGACGACGTGAACCCACAGCCATTTACAGTGTAGTCGTTGGCAACAGCATGCGGCGCGCGTCTCTCTCTGCTGACCCACCATTCACAATAATGGCTGCCGTGCTGACAGTCCGTCATGCTCCAGATATCATGGATGTGTGGATGCCACAAACATGTCCACTTCCTGATGGAGGGTACATGTGGCGGATATTCTCGTACAAGGCCGAGCTGGTAGCGCGGCGACCAGCATGGCAGCGAAGATGGTTGTCCTAAACCCATCGATTCGACATATGCTGAACAATTGTGGTACCTCAAAAAATGCGAGCAGCAGTATCGCTGGACGACAGACAGCTGTCTCGAAAAGTCACAGATCCACCGGTATCAAATTTCGCTATGTGGTGCTAAGCGTCTATCCTTATACCACGAAGCATAACACGAGATTCATTACTATCCAACACTCTTATACATCCGTGATGGTGAGCAGGAAATCCTATCGGACGAATCACCCAGGGCTTTCTTGTATGCGTTTCGAGCAGCCTCTAGAAGCCAACAATAAACGTCAAAAATGTAGTATGATGAGAAATTTTTGGAGGAAAGTGTACTTAGATATCTGTAACCATAACAGGTATCGTTCCGGGTAGACGTTTTCGAACACTGAACACAAAATAACGATTCTGGCTTTGTACTGTGGCAAATGGTGAACCATAGCTGCATCTGTGGGGTCCTTCCCACTTGTCTTGTATAGGGCGTCTAAAGGATGCTAAGTTCTCAGAATGCTATACAACAATTCAAGCAAGTCACATTATTAGTTTTTATTACAATAAAGAAGATATATTTAACTTTGTATTACAAGAACAAGTCGCAAGCAATAGGTGACAGGCAACCAGTCAGTGTCCTTGTCTATATACTAGGTCCATACAAGCAATGGATATGGATCATTAACAACTGCTGTCGTAGTTCTCTCCTAGTACCGTTGAGATGGTCGAGAGTGCCAGGAGGGGCGCTTATGTTCCTTTCTGGTAGAGGCCGCTCGTATTGTGGCACGGTCCTTGTCAGCGCCCTATTGGCTGATGTTGTCTCACAGCCTTCCGTGCAGTTGCGTTCTTCATCTTCATGCCGGTGCTTTTCATTACGCCGGAACATACCTCCTCCCCAAAGCGACGGATCGTCGTGGTATACGGATACGGAGTGCGACCACAGCAGGGTCAGCAGGAGGGTGGGCGCATAGCGGGAGAAGAAGCTGTGCCTGCAGGGGAGTCAAGCTTCAGGTCGTATCCCACCATCCGCCCTTTGCTCTGGCGGACACGCCCTCTGGAAAACGACCAAAAGAGTACGCGTTCACCTCCTGATGCCATGAATCAGAGGAAGGCGACGATTGCTGCTGTGTGGGTGGGTCCAGCTCCATCGGTAGGATGAGAGGAGGCGGAGGAGGTGAAGGCTCCATCTCCATGTGGTCGTCGGGCAGTGTCGTGTTGACACTCTCTGGCGGCTGGTGTGGTCGCGCTGTCCTCTGTATCGGCGAATCTGGTTGAAGAGACGCTGAAAGATCATTGTTCACATGACAGAGGCGAAGTTGATTTTGATGGCGGTGCTGCATGTCATCTGGACGTGAAATAATATACTTTCAAGCGCAAAGTCGACGCACGACCTCGCCCCGCGGCCACCCGTCTGCTGCTGCTAAAATGCCTGTAAAAGACAACATCATGTGGCGAGAAGCGATACTTGCGGCCGTCCTTCGGCGTCGGATGCTGAGGAGGGTGGAGCAGGTGCAGCAGCATTTGATGACGCGCGGCCCTGAAGCAGTTCCGCTGGCGATAGTCCATCTCCTGGGTGCGAACGGTATGAGGCGAGAAACATTTGCAATGCTTGATCCCTGTTGTGTGCGGATGTGGCGCTGTTCTCTCTCAGCTCGATGGTGATAGGTGTCCCAGTCGAGATGAAGTGGAACGGCGTCCGTCGATCACGACAACGCCAATCTGTAACTATTAGAAAAAAAAAGCTCCTCATGTGGTTAGGTTATTTTCAGATATTGTATCTCGGAAATGATATCACTGAGCAGCACGCCGGAGTGTGTGCGCTGCCCTTGCTTGTAACGAAAGCAATTTGGTTCGTTGTCTGTCGATCTTATAAATGTAGCGACTGCACCATCTATAACGCGATGTCTCCATTGATCTGAAATAACCAAAAGTCCTTTGCGTGTTCGCGACAGATCCTTCAGTTTACGCGAACTTGCTGACTATAGGTCTTATCCACGGTTTGAGAATGGTCATTCAAACGTTAGAAAAATAGTGTCTTGAATCATCATTCCATCACCCAAGCCGAGGCCACATTATGAATTTGTCGAAGATATTAAGTTGTTAATTATTATTCGGTCGTCAAGGCGTCGCTACGTCGCATATTCAACGACTGCACGACGTAATTCCAGAGATAACATACCCTTGAGCAATGTTCAGAATGCGTCGTAATTTTGGTATAAAATTATTGTGGTTCACATGTAAATTATCACTAATTCACTTGGCTCTTTTGTGTTATACGAAGACTCAGTCAATTTCACAAATACACTTTACATGTCCATTAAATGATGTAGGCGACACGAAGAACTAGCGTTGAATTAAGGTTTAGTGTCTTTCGTAATTATTGTTTGTCCCTATGCTAAGCACACACCGAATTGGCATTGACAGAAATATGTGCGCTAACATCAGTAATCCCGACTTTGACAATAACTTCTGACGATACGCGAAATTGTAATCTCTTCGTGACTGCGTTTAGTTCTGGCCTACTCAAGTCTAATAATCAAGTTTATGTCGGCGATCAGTCTCTTTCTGTGTCCTTTTATGTTAATGACTATTAAGTATCACGAAGGCTAACTCCCATCACAAATCGGTAATCAAACGATTCACTTTTCTGTCACATGCATCAAAATCTCTTTTTTGTCCAGACGGTAAAGAAGATCCTACTTTAGTCCCACTTCTGACTGATACTTCCAGCCTATATCGTAAAACTTTAAACTTCAAATCGGTTTTAAACAATCTAGTAGTGCTTAACATGCGTACTACTGTTGCAGAATACAAGAGAGAAGTGAAGTTAACATTTCCATTGCCGAGTTACATTGTAGTCACAGCGAACTTACAGCTCGATGCGGCTACAACTCTCTTCTAGGATAAGCGTTGGTCAATTTATGGTCTGGGCTTTAACCTTCGTAAATAACAATTTTTGAATTCTTTCTTTCAATTTTCTGTTTTGTATCACGTGGTATTCTTTCATTCAGTCCTTTCTTTATGATAATCATTAGTATTTATATAACATCCCAGTTAATCAAACTGACAAGAGTTTAAATTTTGTTGTCAGAAGCTGCCGTCACAGTTAGGATGACTAATTTTGCTATTTATTTTGCAAAAAGAGGGTCGTCATTATGGGTTCTATATTTGGGTGTTACACGGAGCAAAGTTTGGCCATCTGCTGCTTGAAGGTTCTGACGAAACGTTCCGCTACGCCGATGGACTGTGCATGGAACGGTGCACTAGTTAGATTCTTTATTCCATTGCGTCCACAGATTCATTTGACGTAAACAGAGGTCCGTTGTCTGACACTATTATTTCAGGTAAACTCTCGAGACAAAAAAATTGGACAACACCTGAATTGTGCTACGTGACGTTGTCGAGTTCATTGGCACAGCAAAAGGAAACTTGCTATACGTGTCAACCACAACCAAAGGTCCCGCAAACTCTACGTGCACACGTTGCATGGCAATTTCGGCTTAAGCCAAGCAGAGAATTTTTGTGGCGGAGCGGACTGATTTTCCGCAAATGCGTGACACTGACACGTCATCTGTTCTATTTGGGCGTCCACGTCCTGCCAAGTACAGTGTAGACGCGCTAACTGTTTCGTACGAGCAATCCCCCAGTTTCCTTGGTGATATAACTGCAACACTTATTTCTGCAAAGCTACAGGGATCAACACACTTGACTGTCCACTGTCATTTTGAACAAGAATCACAGCTTTCTGTACAGCGAGGCTATACCGACATGCATAGTATCGGCACACTACAGAGTTCTTTATGCTATGTAAGAAATGAGGCCAAGATATGCTAATGTGTGTTAGCAAAATTTTCAAACCTGGACCAGCTTCCGTGGCCTGTGCAAGTTCCCTATAGTTGAGCGGAAAAGTCTGAAGAGATTCAGAACCTGAGCAATGATGTGACAACAAGATGCAGCAGAAGCGTCAAAATCTGTGTCAGGAGTAATCGGAAGAGTCCATCTTTGCAATTTTTGGGCACTTCATACAGGAAACAGTTTCGTCTGATGAAACGACTGCATTGGCTTCCGATCCGTTACTAAGTAGAATTTTCCGCCATACGAATAGTGTTGGAATTTGGTGGCACCATACACAATAGCCAATGCCTCTTTCTCAATTTGTGAATAGTTACACTGAGCTTTGCACAACACTTTTGATGCGAAAAAAATAGACATGTATTTATCACCAGTTCTGTGCGAAAGCACTGCACCGATTCCGCTAGAGAAACCGTCAACTTGCTACTCAACTGGTTTGTCAGGATCAGAGTGAACTAACTATCGATCACTGGGCAATCGATCTTTAAGTTTTTGAAAAGCTTCTTGGCACTCCATCTGTCCAAACAAAGAGGACATTCATGCGACGCAAGCGATGCAATGGAGCTGCGATTTGTGCAACATTCGGTAGGAACCCAGTATACTAGTTCATTGCCTAAGACTGACTGCAGTTCTGTGACATTGCAAGGAACCGGCAGGTCACGTAAAGGCAAATGCGGCTGAAGAGGATGTACACCTTGACTGTTTATGATATGACCAAGATACTGCAACACAGGTTTTAAAAAATTACACTTGTTCAGTCTATACTTTAGTCCTGCCTCAGACAACACGCGAAACAAAGCACACAAATTTGCGATATGTTCTTCAGGTGTATGACCTACTATTACAATATCATCCAAATAGTTGAACAGTTTGGTACTTGCGCAGTCAGCTGTTCCAAATACCGTTTGAAAATGGCGGGTGCGGAAGCACTGCCGAAAGGCAAACGCAAATATTTAAACAAACTAAAGCGAGTATTTACTACACACTTTTTGAGATTCTTCATCGAGTGGTATTTGAAGATATGCGTCGCACGAAACAATTCTTGAAAAGTAGCTCCCAGCGCCTAATTATCCATGAGATCCTCTGGGCAAGGCAATGGATAACTATCAATGACAGTTTGTGGGTTGACTGTAGACTTAAAGTCAATACAGAGGCGTATGCGGCCTGAAGGTTTGGGGAGCAAAACCAGTGGACTTGCCCATTGAGTAGCTGATATTGGTGCAATAACTCCATTATCATGCAATTCTTTAAGTTCAGCGCCGACTTTGTCCCATAATGCAATGGGAACAGTTCTGTCACGGCAAAATTTCGTCTGAGCATTGTCTTTCAGCGTAATATGTGCAACGAAATTGTTAGCTTTGCCTAAACCTTCAGAAAAGAGTTCTGGGAATTCTTTTACCAAGTTAGCTACACTGTATTTTACATTGAAGATAGACACTGACAACACATTGTCCTTAATGTTAAAGCCAAACAAATCAAAGGAATCAAGACCAAATATGTTCTCACCATCGCTTGATTGTAGCATTATAAAAGTCACTCTTCGCGTATGCGAGCGATAGATAGCAGGCAAAGTACATGTTCCGAGAATGGGGATGTCTTGTCCTTTAGAAGCCGTTAGTTGCGTGCTAGTTTTAGACAGGCGTGGGGAGCCTAACTGTTCATAAGAGTGACGATTTAGCAATGTGACTGAGCACCCGTGTCCAACTGAAATTTCACACGTTTCCCACAAAGAAGTGATTGAACAAGACGTTTGTTCGAATGGCGTATCACTGAAAAAACTGCTAGCGTGCCTGTTTTGCGAATTCCTGATACAGACTTCGAGTATGCTGCATTAATGACTTGGGCCCTGTGACTACAGTTTTGTGAGTCGGACGAATTCTTATGTTTGTTCCGTTGCAAACATACGGATAGTACATGTTCTCTCTTACCACAAGGGCAACACTGAGTCTGTCGGAAGGGGCAGTCTTGGCGTTTGTTTCGTGAATAACACCGAGGGCAAGACTTAATTACGTTCGCCCGTGTAGCTGCCTGAGTACCGAAATGTTTGTGCAGCGTTGAAGGTTGTTTACTCGGCGTAGTGTGCTGCTGCCGCCGCCGAGTCGGCCGGTCGCAACTAAGGCATACAACCCAACAAATAGCTGGCCGCTCATAATTATGAACCGACAAGGCACCTAAATCGTACTGATCTAGTATTTGCACTACCTGCTGATGTGATGGATCGAACTGTTTCAAGTTTTTTCTCTCTAAGTTTGACATCAGGTACATTGTACATGATCGCATCTCACAACGTAACATCTGAATACTAAGCACCGCAAGCACATCTGAATTTTCATTTCCTTGTCATACCCTGCAAAACTGTTACCCACTTGTGATAAGTTTGTTCTGACAGTTTTTTTGCAAGTAAAGAATCGATACCAAGCTGCTACCACATTCACTTTAGGGTCATATTAGTTTGTTAGCGAGGCGATCACTTGGTCTGAAACAAGTTCACTTGGAGTGGTAATAGGGAAAAGTTTTTTGATTAGGCGGAAAAAATGGAAATGAGCGTTTGGTGTCATTGGCCGGGAGGCCCCTGACGGTCCACGTCCGGCCGCCTTGGTGCAGGTCCTATTACATTCGACGCCACATTGGGCGACCTGTGGGCCGGATGGGGATGAAATGATAATGAAGACAACACAACGACTAGACCCTGAACGGAGAAAATCCCCGACCCACCCGGGAATTGAATCCAGAGCCCTTAGGACGGCAGTCCGTCACGCTCGCCCTTCAGGTATCGGGGCGGACCAATCAGGCGGAGTACTGCACTGCCTACCGTGGATAGGAAATAATGGCTTTTCACACCACCTTGTACGCTATGAGCGAGGAGGTGAGCCTCGAATTGGGATAAACATTCGAGCCATTCCTCGTCTTCTTCACGAAACTGTCGAAAAAGTTATATAGCAGCTGCAGTAGGTGGTGCTTGGTCCTGTTGGGCGTGCAGAATTGGCCAGTAGCTGCTCCACGATGCTGGGTAGAGTACATATCTGTTGCGTCTGGAATTTAAACATCTGCATTAGCTGTCTGGCATCTAACGCTTGCGGCTGTGACGCCTAAGTAGGGGGCGGAATGGGCATTTTGGGAGACACAAATGCAACAAACAGACGCAGCAAGCAAGCAAAATATGTACAAAAGCAAAGAAATGTTCTGCAATGCCCACCTGGAAATACTGACTACCAAAAACGACAAGAAACTATTACAGCAAATAAGCGCCCCTGCAAAGGAAAGGGAAGGGAGAATTAAGCAAAAAAAAAAAAAAAAAAAAAAGAACTCACTACTCCGTAGGGTCCTGCCCACTAATCTCGTATAGGGTGCCTAAAGGATACTGCGTTTTCAGAATGCTATACAGTTCAAGCAAATCACATTAACAGTTTTTATTACAATAAAGAAGACAGACAATACTTAATTTCGTAGCACAAGGACGTGTTGCATGCGATGGGTTACAGGCAATCAGGTAGTGTCTTTCTCTATATACTATGACCATACAAGCAATGGATATGGATCACTAATAACTGCCAGCGTAGTGCTCTCCTAGTGCCGGTCTAGTACCGTGGCGGTCGAGGCTGGCTGGAGCGGCGTTTATGTTCTCTTCTTGCAGAGGCCGCTCCTGTCGGAGCACCTTTCTTGTCAGCACGCTATTGGCTGATGTCGTCTCACAGCCTCCTCTGCGGTTGCGTTGTTCATCTTCATGTCGCCGCTTTTCGTTACTGCGGAACAGCATCGACGTTCAGTGTTGAATGATGGATAATTTGCGATTACAGGCTCTCTAGGCGTATTTGAGCTATGAAATCTTCACAGGTTATCAGCCGAGTGGTGTCATCTTCTAGTCGCAATATTTCAGTGGATTGCGTATCCATCTAGATGAATACGCAGTCTATTCAAACGTTGCGACTAGAAGACGACGCCACTCGGCTAATAACCCGTGAAGATTTCAAAGCTCATGGATAATTTACCCATTTTGTTGAGCTGAGTGACTCTGGATTACATTAATTTAAGAAATACAGCAACCACCAAACTTTTCATGTATTTTTATTTATAACAACACGCTTTTCGGGCTTTCACACATCTTCAGTACATGTAATACGTATTCGAATCTTCAGTAGCTACATTCAAATATGTATTACACTAACTGAAGATAGATGATAGCCCTAACTCTAACATTATGTGTGGTGTCTGTTTGTTCTAAGTCATGTCTCCCTACCACTTTCGCGCAACGACGCTCTGAGCGTGTTTTTTAGGGAATTGACTAGTTTGAACCTGGGACCTGTTGCTGGTAAGGAGACGCCAGACCACACATGACATATAGAGTTCAGAAGAGTTCAGTGAGACTAGCGATGATATAATCAAATACTTAATGATTTCAGAGTCAGCTCCACTGCACTCCCTGTAAAAGAATCTTAATACTAACTAAATTTAGTGGAAGGGGTTCAAGGCTTTCCTATTTTTAGTTAGCTGGTAAAATAACGTCGAAAAAGCAGTTACGTTTACCATTGGAAATTTTATTCTACTCACTAAACATTGTTTATAAATTGCACTATTGATAAAAGGAAATGTTTTAATACAGGATGATAAAAACCAACTGCGTTCAACAAAAATGTGAACGAATATTCCCTGAATGGGTTTCCAAGTTCTACAATGGATCGAAGGATGACCTATGCCATATCACATCTATAATCTAGGTTTAAGTTAAGTTTCATAAGAGAGAAAACTATTAAAATGGTCTACAGTGACCCTCAATTATCTTTAATTATTTATTTAACTTGTTGTAAATTACAGTGGCTGATGGGGCTTCTCAATAATTATATAACAGAAAAATCATCGCGTTTCAGATTTTAACTTACGTAGCAAATGTGAATACCATGAGCTTTAATTGACGATCGACACTAGCATTACGCAAAAAGGGGGTGTAACAGATGAGACTTCTGTAGTTCTGAGAGAAGCCTTATACACTGTTATGCGGCATCGCGTGCGTTCATTACCTTGTCGGTGGTTAGTCAGCGTCAGGGGGCGGCGGGCGGCGCAGCTGCACACCTCGCCGTCTCGGAAGCAACTCTCTCCTAACTTCTCCTTACTACAATTTACCGAAGTTGGTTTAAAAAAAAGCTATCTGGCTTTGTTTTCAACTGACCAATCAGGGTCTCAATGTTAACCTTAAGCTCCGCCTACAAAATTCTGTCCATCCAATGAGAAACGTTATAATTTTCGTGGTGGGGCCATGTTTTTAACGTTTGCAACGTAACAGAGACGCGAAAAAGTCTCACGCTAATACTTGCAGCTGGTGTGGCTCTTTTAGTGTTATCGTAAGATCTATACTGTTCTTCTGGAGGGCTCTGTCTTTTAACGTGGGCTGAGGGGTGGTTTTGGCGGTCAGCTGGCGACGTGGGTTTCCGCCTCTTATCGTAGGGCCTCCTACCCTACACGATTCTGCTCTCGGCTTCTGTTCTCGTGTCTCCCCTCGGAACTGCGTCTGTTTCACGGTGGGAAGGTATGACATGCATTTAGGCGTTCTTGTGTTAGTCTGTGGTATTCCATTTGCTCACTCGTTGATAGTATTACTTTGGTTAATTTAATGTCAGGATTTATTTGGAGCTATGTGACATACTGCCAGATTTGCTATCATGTCAGGGTTTTCATGGAAGGTGTTGGATTTGCCTGACACACTACAAAACTTTATACTGCCTGGTTTCTATATTCGTTAAAATAATTAATGACGGATGTTGCCTCAATCCTGGAATACACTGAGGTGACAAAAGACAAAGAATAGCGATATGCACATATGCACAAGGTATAAAATGACAGTGCACTGGCTGAGCTGTCGTTTGTATTTCGGTGATACATGTGAGAAGGTTTCCAACGGTGTTATGGCCTCACAACAATGCTTAACAGAGTTTGAACGCAGAATGGTAGTTGGATCTAGACATGTGGGGCATTCCATTTCGGAAATGTCCGCCCCCGGTAGCTGAGTCGTCAGCGCCACAGAATATCAATCCTAAGGGCCCGTATTCGATTCCCGGCTGGGTCGGAGATTTTCTCCGCTCAGAGACTGGGTGTTGTGTTGTCCTAACCGTCATCATTTCATCCCTCTCGACGCGCAAGTCGCCGAAGTGGCGTCAAATCCCAAGGCTTGCACCCGGCGAACAGTCTAGCCGACGGGGGGCCCTAGCCACGCGACATATACACTTTTAGTTCGGAAATCATTTTACAGTTCAGTATTCCCCAATCCACAGCGTAAAAAGTGTTCCCGACCGAGATCAACGACGGTTGGGTAGAGTTGTCTGTGCTAACAGACAAGCAACGCCACGTGAAATACCTGCAGAAGTTAATGTGGGTTAGGGCCATGCGGTGAAATTTGGCGTTAATGGGCCAAGGCAGCAGACGACTTAGTGCCTTAGCTGACAGTACGATATTGCCTGCAGCGCATCTACATTTACATCTGCATCTACACCTACATTGATACACCATAAGCCACCGCACGGCTCGTGGCGGAGGGTACCCTGTACCACTACTTGTCATTCCCTTTTCTGTTCCACTCCCAAATTGAGCGACGGAAAAACGACTATCTGTATGGCTCCGTATGCGCCCTAATTTCTCGTATCTAATCTTCGTGGTCCTTATGCGCAATATATGTTGGCGGCAATAGAATCTTGTGGCAGACAGCTTTCTCTAATAGTGTTCCTCAAAGAGATGGTCGCCACCCTTCCAGGGATTCCCATCTGAGTTCCCGAAACATCTTCGTGACACTTACCTGTGTTCGAACCCAGCGCTATCAAATTCAGCAGCCCACCTCTGAATTGTTTCGAGTTCTTCCTATATGCGATCTGCTTATTAACTAAATCACACTTTCGTAATAAACCGAACTCGACCATTCACCTACCCTACCACACTGCTCACATCCTTGTTCCATTTCATACCGTTTTGCAACGTTACGCTCAGATCTTTAAAGGACGTGATTGTGTCAAAAGGACCACTTGTAATACTGTACGCGAATATTATGGCTTTGTGTTTCCTACTTATCCGCATTAACTTAACACTTATATACATTTAGAGGTAGCTGTCATTCATTAAACCAACTAGAAATGTCTTCTAAATCATCTTGTATCTTCCTACAGTCACTCCGACTCCTTACCGTACACCACAGCGTCATTATCAAACTACTGCAGGTTGCTGTCCACCCTGTTCGCCAAATCATTTACGTACACAGAGAACGGAAGCGGTCCTATCACACTTCCCTAGGACACTCCTGACGATACCCTTGTGCCAGATGAACACTGGCCGTCGAGGACAACATACTGGGCTCTATTACATTAGTCTTCGAGCCACTCACACATCTGTGAACCTATTCCATATGCTCTTACCTTCGTTAACAATCTGTAATGGGGCACTTTCCGCTCATCTAGAAATATGGGATCTGCCTTTTGCCCTTCATCAATAGTTCGGAGTATATCATGTGACAAGAGGATACGCTAAGCTTCACACCAGCAATGCTTTCTAAAACAGTTGTGACTTGTGCACATAAGCTTCTCGGTCTCGAGAAAATTTACTATATCCGAACTGAATGTTGAACGATTCTACAGGAAACCGAAGTTAGGGATATTGCTCTGTAATTTTGCGGGTTTGTTCTTTTTCCCTTCTTACATACAGGACTCACCTCAACTTTTTTCCAGTCGCTTGGGACTGCGCCGGCAATTCTTTCGCAGTTATGGGCGGCTGTAGAGGCATGCAGGGGACTTCCAACGACTTGTAGATTCCATACCACGTCGAGCTTCTGCACTACTCCAGACAAAAGGAGATCCGACAAGATGTTAGAAGATATTTGTGACTTTTGCCACCGCAGTGTATTAACTGTTTGCCTTAGCCAGTACGTGTTGAATTTGACGCCAACTTCTAGAAGTGAGTTATCGAAGATTGTAGGGTCTCCAGATATTACATATCACTATGATGAAAGACAACTGGCCTTGTTGGCCAAGGTAGGGTTTGGGAAGCACTAAGACAAGCAGAAGAAACTGTCGCCATATCGGGGTGAAATGTAAGCCCGGGTTGGCTTGCCATGAAGAACTACAAAACGCGGCGTCGACGTACCGATGAGCTAGAAGTACGTAACAAGCATTATGGGCAGGGCCCTCCAATCACCTCGGGATTTTGTCGATCTGACGCACCAGTTCGACAGAATTTGGCACGATATCCTTCAGGAGGGCGTCAAACAATTCGATCAAGCAGTACTTAGCCTAATAACTGCTTTCATAAGGGGCATAGGTGAACCACCGCGTTATTGACTTGCTCAATTTGTGAAGCTCTTTCTCTTGAATAAATTTTCTTTTTGTGTGTGAAATCTGGTTTTGCAGTATAGAGCGGATCAGGTTATGGTTGTGGAAGGGGGCCATAATCAGTTACTGTCAGTTGCACAAAAAACACTAACATTTATTTTCCTAAGAACCACTTAATTACACACTGATTTAAAAAGATCAAGATAAAACAATATAGCTGAAGGCCCAGTTAAGAAAGCTTGAGATACCTCATGGGCTGGAGGCCCAAAACCACACCCAGAACAAGAACTGCTGCCGGCCTGAACGCGTTATAAAAAATTGCTTTAAAGAATACACGCTTCTGAAGGCCTTACTTAAAAAAATGTTTCACGTAAATATTCGGCTGACATTGAACAACTCTGGGCTTAGGACGTGGATAACAAGATTTTGAGATAGATCAAATTTTAAAAAAAATTCGTTTTAAACAAATGAATCTTCAAATTTAAATTTAAGACGTCAGAAGGCTTTATCTTAAAAATATTTCACGTAAAAACTCGGGTGATGGCCACATACTGGACATTGAACAACTCAGGGCTTAAGGGCTGGATAACAAGAATTTCAGATAGAACAAACTTTCAAAATTTAGTTTTTAAACAAATCAATCTCCAAATATTAAGTCGGCCTGAGGAGGTAGCTCTAGCGTACGGTGAGGTGAGACAGGCAGCCAAGAGTAACGTCGAATAATCGGACGGAAACCCGACCCAGGGACGGCTGAAGGACCGACAAACAAACTAATCAGTTCCCTTCCGCCCGACCAACGGCAAGACAACGGAGCGTATCAGCCGAGGACAAAGATACCAGCAGCAGTACGTCTTCAAATTGGCATCTAAAAACAGCCAAGGCACAATAGCCACTCAAAGAAAAAGACATGAACGAACAACTAAAAGGCCGTCAACTACATTCTGTACCGGACAGCATCAACACGGCGAGCAAAAACACACTGCCGGAAGACTACGCTAATGACCAGGGCAGGTAACGGGGGCGTTAACGACCACAAGGAAGAAAATACAGCCTCGGCTCAGTGTGTGTTTTGCTTTGCCATTCATCTCTGAGCTCTACAGACATCTTCACGTCTCTAGCTCATCGGGACGTTAGTTTAAGATCAATTACAAAATTTTTAGAGAGCAGACAAGAAAGCGATTTGCAAAAACGTGCTAAAAACACTGCTCGCTAGTGCTGTCGTCGCATCTGACGATGTCGGTCTGCGCCGTTAATATACTGTGGGTATTTAATAACGACACCTTACATCTCGCCCGAGAACCATTCTTATACGTACAGAGTTGCAGTGTACGTATTGACAGTAGTACGCATCGACACCTGTGCAGGCCGGCCGTGGCACAGCGGGTTGTAATAGCAGCGCGGCACAGCTTGGCGCGCCCGCCACGTCACGGCGCGGGCCGCCGCTGGTGATGTACGAGCGGCGCGCGGCTGCCGCGGCGGCTGTGCACCCTTTGTGCGCCTCCCGCCGCCTCCCCCCCACCGCCAGCCCCGCCACCTTGATCGATGTGCGCCGCGCTGCGGGCTCAGCCGCTGCCGCTGCCGGCGTGATTGCGTCTCCGCGCTGGCCAACAGCCGGCTGCCGGCGTGACGAGACGTGACCGCGGGCCGTGTTTCCCCACCTCGTGCGGTGTCCCTGCCCCACGGCATCACGCACAGCACACCGTATATTTCCGTACGGACAGGAAACAAATTGAGGATTTGTGCGATGTCGACCAGTGTGGCTGTAGGAAAAAGAAATGGCGCCACAGAAACATGTCTGATTTTGCTCTTGCTGACGGAAATAAAACATAAATCAATACACCTTCTGAATCGGGAAATGATATTTGAGAGTGTAAAACACAATTGGTCACTTTTTCGAAGCCTCGTTATTGTCTCCCATTGCATTGCAGAACTTTGAAATTTGGCTCAAAAGTGTCGTCGACCTTCCTCTGCCATGGTGCAAAAGCCTTCGGTCCTGCGACGTTACTCTCAGGGTTGACATAAGGGGTCGGAACTTGGGGAAAAAAGGCCAGAACTCAGAAGTTGATACACAGCGCAAGGTGCGTTAATCATGTCACGCTGCCACGAAATTTCACTCCATTTCTGCCCAAAGCCACTGTGGACCTGTCACGCGACGCAAGGGTCGTCACATCCGCTCCTACCCACAATTCACTCCTCTTTTCCCACCCCTTGTCTTACAAGTAGGCGAGGAAAACGTTTCACACTGCTGCTTAGGATCGAAACGGATAGGCCTCAGTGGGGTCATAGAATGGCAGCCAATGAGACAGCCTCTTTCTGTGGGGTATTGATTCCCACAGGTACAACTGTATACGTGTTTGTGTGGCCACTTTATCACAGGATAATTATATATTTTTGTTGTGGACTGGCAAGACAGCCAATCCACAGTGACGGGTAGCCGAAAGGCACGCGTTTAAGCTCACGCAAACTGGAGTGAGGTCTGGAACAGTTAAGGGAATTAATAGTAGCAAATAAAGTACGTAGTTGATGTAATACTTAACTTTAATCCATAATTGGTGTACATCGCTCTTGTTTATACATGTTTTATAATCTCAATATAAACTGGTAATGGCGCCTTGCTAGGTCGTAGCAATTGACGTAGCTGAAGGCTAAGCTAAATATCGTCTCGGCAAATGAGAGCGTATTTGTCAGTGTAGCATCGCTAGCAAAGTCTGCTGTACAACTGGGGCGAGTGCTAGTAAGTCTCTCTAGACCTGCCGTGTGGCGGCGCTCGGTCTGCAATCACTGACAGTGGCGACACGCGGGTCCGACGTATACTAATGGACCGCGGACGATTTAAAGGCTACCACCTAGCAAGTGTGGTGTCTGGCGGTGACACCACAATTTTTATTTTTATAATTATATATTTTATGATTTTTGTTGGGTGGCTTGAAACATTGTGGGCTCGCATGAGACTTTTAATTAACTTATACCGCGATAACACTCCTATGGACATCGGCTGCGCCGAAGTACGTACGATATAATATTTTTTAAACACAGCTCGCGACTCACCGCCTTCCAACAAATAGTTTGCGTGGGCTCTGCTACTTAGAAAAGAAAATATGCGTATCCTTACGCAAACTGTAATTATCAATATGGGTCTCATGGGCTACTGGTAATTTATGCACCAAACTACACAAAGATTAAGTGAGATATTGCGGAATGTAATGGTTTTCAATATTTCTCGTTCATTATTTGAAAGGCAAAACAGCAAAGAATCTCGTCCGCCGTTAGGCGGCCAAAATGAAACATACCGAACTCATTCAGTGCTCTGAATTTTGATAAATCAAATCTATTTTTACTCTGTTTAGCCTTGAAATTAATGAAAGATCAAATTTGAGAAGTCTCTTGCATTTACATTTAATAACATGAATCGTCAGCGTAATGGCCGACCAAATCCTGCTACGGGAGATGAGCTCCCTACACTACGAAGTTCTGTAAAAACTTTCTTAATTGTAATTAATGGTTGCGCTCATGAGAGGTGACAACTATGCCAATAACACACACTTTCTAATAATAATTTCTATTATTTTCAAAAATACAGGTAAAACTTACGTTAATTATCAGACAGCACCACAATGGCGGCCTACCGCTAGACGAAACAAAAACAGGAGAGATAGTTCAATCAAAGCATTATCTCTGATCTTCATGGGCTATGTTACACAGAGATTATACCAAAAAAACAGTGTTTTGTTAATTACATCGATATTTGTGTTTTGATAATAATAACTTACGTTCTTTACTATTTGTTATACATCGCGCACACGTAAACAGTCTTGAAATAATTTATAATTCACACGTCTCATGACAAAAACTTCCTTTCCCTTTCTCCAAATGTCCATTTACGTGACATACCGTCACCATTACACGGTCGAAAATGACAGTTCACAGTGCTGTGAGATAACATGATGAAGTTCATGACAATCTTTGACAACGCTGACACCCCACATAATGCAATCCTTATCTGAAGACACTGTGGGACACCAACCCAACTGAAAGTGACCACACACTGTTGGAGATCAGCACAACAGCAATTTTTGCTCTGGTGTACAGAGTGGAACTACTAGCAGTCATTCGAAACAGTTCAAAGGAATCTGAACACGATCCAAAGCAGCCAAGAGTGCTTGTGTTTTTACAGCCTTCCCGTTTCACGCCCTCCTGTAGCGTGATGTTAGATTGTTTGACATTGATACATTCAAGAAAAAATGGCGAAGTGTCCCCCTATGATCTCCCACTCTAAACTTGGCAACACACACTGTGCCACCCACCCATCCATTCAGACAACTCTAAAAATGACAGACACCTGGGCGCCTGTACACAGGCACACTCATGCCCTCATGACTGCTAAAAGGCATCCAGAGTCAGAGGGGTGTCAGGGGATTGCCTGCCTGCAGGCGCCTATGACTCTCATCACAGACAGGTGCACTTTTAAAGTGCTCAACGAAGATGAACAGTTGACAACGAAGCTGTTACGTTGTTGCCGAGCTAGTAGTTTCAGAAGAGCCATTCACCTATTGTTCAGGCATGTGTCAAAGTAGCACACTTCCACATCGCCCCTCCCCATATCCCCCCCCCCCCCCCCCCCGACACACACACACAAATACACACCCAATTATCACGCCCCAGGAGACAGCGAAACATGAGGACTGATAAAGCATAAACACATTTTGCTGCGTTCGATCACTTTCAAATTTTGTCTAATATATTGAAGAGTCCCTAATGGTTTCACCATGTACACCAGATCGAAGGGATACTTTCAATGGAGTTATAGCCCCATGATGTCCTTAGAGAGAGATTCAATCGTCTGACGGTTTCACCAGTGTCCATGATTTCCAGAAGAGTCGTCCAATTGCTTATATCACTGTGAATTGTCGTTTCCAACTTGATACACGTGGGAATCAACTCCGCAAGGAACGAGGTCGTTTCATTTACACCCTTAATGGGTTTTTATAATGATGTGATAGAAGTAGAAACAGAAGTGGACAGGGCAGAGATAGAGAATCCAGTATTAGAGTCATAATTTAAAAGAGCTTTGGATGACTTAAGATCAAACTATGAAAAAACTGGCAGATTAAAACTGTGTGCCGGACCGAGACTCGAACTCGGGACCTTTGCCTTTCGCGGGCAAGTGCTTTATCAACTGAGCTACCCAAGCACGACTCACGCCCCGTCCTCACAGCTCTACTTTTGCCAGTACCTCGTCTCCTACCTTCCAAACTTTACAGAAGCTCTCCTGTAAAGTTTGGAAGGTAGGAAACGAGATACTGGCAGAAGTAGAGCTGTGAGGACGGGGCGTGTGTCGTGCTTGGGTAGCTCAGTTGATAGAGCACGTGCCCGCGAAAGCCAAAGGTCCCGAGTTCGAGTCTCGGTCCGGCACACAGTTTTAATCTGCCAGGAAGTTTCATATTAGCGCAAACTCCACTGCAGAGTGAAAATCTCATTCTGGTAAGATCAAACAAGGCAGAAGAGATACATAATATTCCATCGGAATTTCTAAAATCATATAAAAGTGACACCAAAACGACTATTCGCGCTGGTGTGTAGAATGTAGGAGACTGGCGATGTACCATCAGACTTTCGGAAAAACATCACCCACACAATTCCGAAGATGGCAAGAGCCGGCGAGTGCGAGAATTATCGCACAATAGACTTCACAGCTCATGCATCCAAGTTGCTAATTAGAATAGTATACGAAGAATGAAAAATAAAATCGAGGATGACGGGGAAAGACGGGCAGTATACAATATGTACAATAACCAAGAGGGAATGATAAAAGTGGAACGACAAAAATGAAGTGGTCGGATTAGAAAGTGTGTAAGAAAGGGATGTGAATTTCACCCCCGTTGTTCAATCTATACGTCGAAGAAATAATGATGGAAATAAATGTAAGGTTCGTGAGTGAGATTAAAATTCATGGTGAAAGTATATGAAGATAAGATTCGCTGACGACACATCTATCCTCTGTGAAAGAGAAGGTGAATTACATGATCCGTCCAATTGAACGAATACTGTAATGAGTACAGAATACGGGTTGAGAATAAATCGATGAAAGACGAAAGTAAAGTAGAAGAAATGAGAACTTCGAGAAACTTATCATGAAGTAGGTGAAGTAAGGAATTCTACTACCCAGGCAACGAAACGACGCACGATGGACGGAGCAGGGAGGACATGAAAAGCTGACTAGAGTTGGCCAAAAAGAACTTTCCTGGCCATAGAGAAGTCTACTAGTATCAAACATACGGCTCAAGACTGATAAGGTAAGCAATGAGGAAATTCTCCGTAGTATCGGCGAGGAGAGAAAAGAAGGGACAAGATGGTAGGACATCTGTTGAGACATCAGGGTAACTTCCATGGTATTAGAGGAAGTTGTAAATGTTGAAAGTTACAGGGGTCGACAGATATTGGATTACACACATCAAATAATTGGGGAAGCAGAGTGTAAGTGCGTCTCTGAGATGCAGAGATTTCTACACTTCACGGCGGGGCACATCGAACCAGTCAGACAACTGATGACAAAAAATAAAAAAAGAAGTACTAACACTAAAACTGAAGTAGAAGTAAAGTCAATCAATATACTCGTCAGACTTTGTCATGACTATCCCAAATTCAGTTCCGACATTGATTTGCTCCAGAACGCTGTGTATAAAGCAGCTTTGCGACATGGCAGCGATAAAGAATTTTTTTTAATCGTTATTTCAACCACCTCGTCCTACACGATTATGCACCAAGGGTGGGCTGCCAGCGGTACAGTATGTCGCTTTTCAGGCAAAAGCTATAAAAACATATATAAACAAGAAATAAGTGTGATTGAAAGGTGAATAATTCTGCTGGTGACATTGAAACCTATAAGAAGAAAATTCTTGTTGGTATTTACATGAAGATGATTGTTGTTGATGTTTATATGACGTTAAATTAGTTTCCTTAATGTTCTTTAATTAAAATATACAGATTAAAAGGTGAAGATGAAAAGAAAAGTATGGAGATTAAGGTCGGTGTTGAGGTGGCTAATGGAAAGACAAAAAATGAAGTGGAGTTTGGTGTATTTTTGCGTAGAGCAGCTGGTCGCCATACCAGGAGTAGAAGTGTCGAGGAAAGACGGAAAACAGAGAGGGAAGGGGGAGCCCTGATGTGAAGTGGGAGAAATGACGAAGAGTTATTGTCGATAGAATGGATAAGTCAGAGGTTGGATTTGCTTCTCTGGGTCGGGGAGTCAACTGAAGACGCATTAGGATAGTACAGGGTGACTGTTATTGAATTATGTGAAATAAAATCGTCATAACTTCTGAACGGTTTGCATTAGGACGTTCAAACTGCACGGTTGGCGGCGGGGCATGAGTCAGTGCTGAGCTGGAAAAGCCATTCAGGAGGTCATCGACAGTATAGCTGTTCCGACGCTTAAGCAGATTATGTAGAAATTGGCGATTCGTCTGCGCCACATCATCGCCAAAGATGACAGGCATATCAAACATGTCATGGCCCAAATCCGAATTCTGTAGTGGCGTCTACATTTTGAATAAATTGTGTGCACACCGTAGTTTGTAACCAATTTACGTTTTTTTCATATAGTTCAATAATTATCACCCTGTACGTTAGAGAAGATAAACGTTTTGGCCGAGATCGCTAATAGTATCCTTAATTCACGATAACCAGCTTCGGTAATCGATGTTACTATCTTCAGATGTGCAAATCATTTATATAGTGTGACTATATGAAAAACAATTGTAACATACAATATCAGGTACAATACTAAAGAAAAAACCAGAAATGCAGTAGACCTCGACGGACAGTTTATTACATATTTCTTAAAACAACAGTAAAAGTGCTCTTTCTCATGCATTGGCAGGTATGTAAGAGACTAGAAGACTGATGCATCCGCACGCCAAAATTTAAACAACTATAGACAGTTATTTACCACACACCTGTTTTATTTACAACAGAGCATCACTGCAGCCAGGACACCGCTAGACTGGCAGGTGGTGACCAGTAAAAGATAGACGTTGACAACTGGACCTACAGGTATCGCTACTGTAACATGTATATTCTTTCTTAGACTAACTCATGTAATTACAGTAAAGTGAGATAGCTAAAACGTGGGCGAAAAGAAATCTAATGATATGTTTGCAAGATTATTGTCAATAATTATTGAAGGCAGACCCTAAAAATTTATTTATATAGGGTTATTTACGCAATGTGCCCATGTAAAAGTGTACTGTATATATAGAACAGTTACCGCAAACTGATATACAATAGATTAGTTAACAAGGATTTGACAGTTAACAAAAATTACTGATATATGGACAAAGCCATTAAAGTATTTAAATTATGGTTTTAAAAAATTTACAAACCTTAAAAAAGCAGAGGTAAAAATTACAATCTGGGCTTCAACAATGTCATTAAAGAAGTAGTGTAAGTTATGGTTACAACAAAAGAAATGATAAAGAACACAAATTCTTAGTAAAAAGTTTTGTTACAAAATGCGGACTTGGTATCAGCAAGGCCGGCACAAAGTCAATTTTGTATTCTAGGCTTCGCAAATGTCATTTAAGGAGCTGTGATTTCGTCTGAGGTAAGAGCAATGTAGTCAATAGTAACATAGTAAAATGAGAATAATTTCCCGAAAAACATTTTAATGTACGGAGATTTAGTTATCAACAAGGCTTAAATATTCTTTTGGATAACCATACATGCTGCAGAAAAAACTGAGTGAAAAACATGTGAGCCAGAAAGAAATAATGGCAATACGCTTACTTCAGCGTGACAGCATTAGGTCAATAATGAGATCCCCCTGCTTCAGAGACACAGTTGATCCATACACAGATTACATTATAGCGTGAATGCTAATAAAGCGGAAGAGCTTTAAAGGTAGGTTTTTAAAAATTATTGCCATATAACCATTGTTTGAAGAAGCTAAAGAATTATTCTTATAACGCCCATGACGTAATGTACCTAAATAGATTCGGCGTTAATATTTGACGTTGTTAGCCGAAACGGTACCCAATTAATTACTCAGTACATGTTTAGTAATTTATAAAATCCACAGGCTGTTACACAATCATCAAAAACTAATAAAATTTTTATAAATTTCTTTCACACTCCGAAAATTACAGAGAAAATGTCAGAAACCGAACAGCCACAAAGTCATTTGTGCTACAATCTATGCTGCTGTTTGAGTCTGAGACAGTCCTTTGTAATCACATACTAAACGAAAAAAAAATTGCACAATTTTTTTAACAAAAGACAGAAGCTTACTTACATTCTGTACTCACTGAAAGTCATTGAAATAACAATCAACGTTGTCGTTATATTTAAGTGAAAACAACGATAACAGAAATTGCAATAGCAGTGGTAGCACACTTAATGCAATGTGGTAGCAGTAATAGACGATGTAAGGGATCAGTTCAGACTCACAATCTGTGCTTACAAAGTATTCCCTTGGGTGCACCACTTAAAAATAAAATAACCACTGTATTAAGGAATGAAAACTTGAATTACAGGCGGTGAACACAAATACAGTGCATGTTGACCTAATCATAACATGTTGAATGAACATCATACGAGGTCTGATACACTTTATGAGTGATTTATTTCTACCCTCAAAACCTAAAGATGTGCTTGGGTTGGCCTTAATTTCCCAGTGGAGCAGGTTCGCGTATCTCAACTGGAGTACATATTTGCAGGTAACCTCTGTATTTATTGTAGTCGACTTGCGGTCTACTGTCATAGACGTAGACGTCGGGTCGCGACATTATTACTTCATTACACCGATATAATGACAGTAAATATTCTCCACTACTTATCATAGCTAGTCTATTATCGAATTAGGTCAAGAGTTTCTCGGTTCAGCTACATAATGCACACAGTAGTAACCACTGGACCACTGATTCAGTGTCCAGTGGGGCTATTTGTTATTTTGATTATCCCTTGAATCATCCACCCCGTTGTACACTTAATCCAGTACATATTTTATATGGGCACACTAAAATAATGCGTGTGATAATATTCGTCATTCGTGAACCGGATAATAACAAGACTCTAAATTTTGCTTTGGAACTGCCTCATTTGCATTGAACCAATGCTACAAGACTTGATTAGTACCTTTAGGTTACATTTTCCTTGCCACACACGCTATGTCTGTGAAATCCTGTTTAGATAGCGTGCTCTAATAATTTGCCATTATACCGCTACACACGTTGAGCTGAAGCTCCACATTATTCCACTCTTATTATTCCTGACATTTGTTCTGTAAAAACGAATGAAACCATGAGTTCCGTGCAGTGAGCAATTATAATGTTAACAGAACACAGTAATCCAGCGTTACATGAAGTCTCATACACTTAGCAAATGGCTTTATTTTTTTCTACCTAGAATTGTGCTCTGTGTGTTAGTGTGCTGTTATTGAGTGCCTTGATCCCAGCCGGCCTGGGTGGCCGAGCGGTTCTAGGCGCTATAGTCTGGATCCGCGCGACAGCTACGGTCGCAGGTTCGAATCCTGCCTCGGGCATGGATGTGTGTGATGTCCTTAGGTTAGTAAGGTTTAAGTAGTTCTAAGTTCTGGGGGACTGATGACCTCAGCAGTTAAGTCCTATAGTGCTCAGAGCCATTTGTACCTTGATCCCATCATTTAATTATCGTGGTAATTTTAAGTAGTGTGCCCAATGGAATACTTTGTAAGCACAGATTGTAACTCTGATGTGGGCCATAATTTCGTCCACCTGCTGCTACCACATTGAATTAAGTGTGCTATCACTGTTACTGTAGTTTCCATTCACTTGCTTCTTAGATGTAAATTGTACCTAAGAAAATTTGGAAATTTGTCGTAAGGTCTTATGGGACCAAGCTGTTGAGGTCATCGGTCCCTAAGCTTACGCACTACTTAATCTAACTTAAACTAACTTACACTAAGGACAACACACACCCTCATGCCCGAGGGAGTACTCGAACCTCCGACGGGGAGAGCCGCGTAGACCGTGCATGGCGCTACAGAGCGCTCGGCTACCCCGCGCGGCAAATTGTACCTAAATGACTTTGAGATTATTGCCTAAATGACTTTGAGTAAGTTCAGCTTGTAACTGTACCTCTGCCTTTTGTTGAAAAGTGTTTAGAAATTTGTCTATTTTCATTTTAGTATGCGACTGCATAGGATTGTCTCAGGCTAAAACCGCAATGTACGCTGATGCTCAAATGACTTTGTAGCTGTTCGGTTTGTGACAATCCCTCTGCAATTTTTCGGAGTGTAGAAGAAATTTACAGAATGATATTTTCACTCTGCAGCGGAGTGTGCGCTGATATGAAACTTCCTGGCAGTTTAAAACTGTGCACCGGAGCGAGAGTTGAACTCTGGACCTTTGCCTTTTGCGGGAAAGTGCTCTAGCATCTTAGCTGCCCAAGCACGACTCACGCCCCGTCCGCACAGCCTTACTTCTGCCAGTACCTCGTCTCCTACATTCCAAGCTTCACAGAAGCTCTCCTGCGAACCAAGTTTCATATTAGCGAACACTGCGGTGCAGAGTGAAAATCTCATTCTGGTAACATACTCAGGCTGTGGCTAAGCCATGTCTCCGCAATATCCTTTCTTCCAGGAATGCTAGTTCTGTAAGGTTCGCAGGAGAGCTTCTGCGAAGTTTGGAAGGTAAGAGACGAGGTACTGGCAGAAGTAAAGCTATGAGGACGGGCCTTGAGTCGTGCTCGGGTAGCTCAGATGATCAGTCGGCTGTCAGCCGTGTTGTGAAGCGGACGTGCGCGGAGCTCTGAGGCGCTCCGCGAGCGGGCCGCTGTTTACTGGTGCGGGTAGTGGTATTGAAGTGTAAACAGATCACCTCGAAAGACGATGGCTTTCTTATAGAAAGGCCACGATTAAAGTAACGTTCGATGCTCAGATCGCACGACCTAAGGCATACGAGGCAGACCGTTTCCTGCGTGAAGTAATGTACGCCGATCCGCTGGAACTTATCGGTATTCATCTTTCGATCGTCTCCAGCACAGTTTACCTGAAACATGTCGATAAAGCAGCGTGTGAACGAATTCTTAGACGTTCCACCGACGGATATCGTTCCCACCACTCGGACGGCAACGTGGGTGTTGTGACTGTTGACCATGCAGCACCCGTAGTTCGGAACATACGAATCTTCGAGCTGCCGTTTGAAGTTCCGGCCACGCTTATCGTGAACGCGCTGCGGCCTTACGGAAAAGTATTAAGTCACGTGGAGGGAAAGTGGCGTACGTTCGAGACGTATCCTGTACTGAATGGAGTGCTTCAGGTGCGAATCGAACTGCGTAAACATATCCCATCGTACGTGACCGTTGGTGGCTGTCGACTGATCGTCATTTATGACGGTGAATCGTGGACTTGTACAGGGTGCGGGCAGGAAGGGCATGTACGCTCTGAATGCCTGCAGCGACGCCTCGTCCAGGTACCACGTGCAGACACGACGCCTACATCGCAACCGACAACGCTGCCTATTACATGCGTTGAGACAGCGAGGAACATGTCGGACGCGGACGTTGTCCGTTCCAGTTGCCGACACCCGCGGGCCCGGTTTCCGCGCCCACAACAACGCGGCCTACATCGCAACCGTCGCCGTGCTCGACAGCAGCGACCACGTCTGCGTCCCAGCCATTTGAGGAAGCAGAGCATCATCAAATCGATTCGAGCCCGGACACGGAGATGCGGGAGTTGCCTACTGTTTGTCGTGATCAACAGGACGCGGTCTTTCGTTCCCGCAAGCAGAAGTCGCCCAAGCGACGAAAGAAGAGGAGGCTGTCTGCAGGAAATGATTCGCGAGATGGTAACACGTTGCAGGAGGATGAGGAAAATCCATCTGTGGCCATGTCTGTGGACCTCAAACCAACGGTTCCTGGTTCGCTGCTGGCAACGTCCGCCCAAGGACAAAGCCAAGTTGACGATGCTCAGATCACCGACTAGACCCGTGGTAATTTTGCAGCTAAGACATTGGATGAATGTCATGCGTCGCCTACCGTACCACACCTCCAACTTGGTGATTGGGCGTCCGACATGGAAATGGAATGAATGATGTCAGACTCGAGCGACAACCACATGCCCGCGGCTGGTGGATGGTCGGACGGACATCTTGTCTCAGCCGATCAATAATATATACGGTTCGAGTGACGGTAACGGTCTGACTGACGACGTGGCGCATACTGGCTTAAACGACTGCAGGATACGTCATAGTACTATCAAGTGACCCAGGTATATCGGATAGGTACATTCAACGTCAATGGCATTAGCTCCACGATCAAAACTCAATTGTTAAAGGACTTGATTCGGGAGGCGGACATTGATATCATGTTTCTTCAAGAGATACGGCTTAATCCTGCGCCTGGATATTTATGGATACGTGTCTTACGTCAACCCAACTTCCGACGGTTGTCCATAGTACTACGCGATGGCATCGAACCAACGGATATTCAGTATTTTGCAGGGTTGTTAGATTACTGGCATTATCTAACGAGTAACTACACGATTTTACGGTGTAAAGCGTGGTATGGTACGCTCTTTGCGAATTACTTGGGGTAGTTTTTTACGCGCACTCCACACCGTTGGGGTGTACCGGGTGTGAGAAGAGAGTGAGATATCGCACATGATGGACTGATGAGAGACGTAAACGGAAATTATAGGGTGTTTCAACCTCGTTGAACGAGAAAACGACCAGGACCTCCAGCTGTCTGGCTGCTGAGGACACGCCTGAGAGAAAAAAAGATAGAAAAATAAAGAATTACAAATAAAAACATAAGAACAAAATGTACAACAAATAACATATAATAAAGTATTGTATCCCTTCCTTTATCCTTTTATTCCTTTTTTAATAAAATGTTCAGAGGCATATTTAATTTTTGTTCGTGAGCGGAGCCTGAAGTGGTGGTGCACGACCGTCCTACTTAGCTTTAGCGTGAAAGTGGCGGTGGTACTAGCTTTATTTTTCTTTTTAGGTTAGAGTGGTTTGTGGGGGTAGTATGGATGATAGGGGCCAACGCCTGAAGTGGAAAAAGTATTAAAGTGCTACTTAAATGACGTGGGCGGAACCCAGAGTACCAAAGTGACTTTGTGTCAGCCCTGCTAATAATTATATTTCCATATTTTATAACAATTTTTTTTAATTGTGTTATCGTTTGAGTTTTTTTTTTTTTTTGTCATCAGTGTACTGACTGGTTTGATGCGGCCCGCCACGAATTACTTTCCTGTGCTAACCTCTTCATGTCAGAGTAGCACTTGCAACCTACGTCCTCAATTATTTGCTTGACGTATTCCAATCTCTGTCTTCCTCTACAGTTTTTGCCCTCTACAGCTCCCTCTAGTACCATGGAAGTCATTCCCTCATGTCTTAGCAGACGTCCTATCATCCTGTCCCTTCTCCTTATCAGTGTTTTCCACATATTCCTTTCCCCTCCGATTCTGCATAGAACCTCCTCATTCCTTACCTTATCAGTCCACCTAATTTTCAACATTCGTCTATAGCACCACATCTCAAATGATTCGATTCTCTTCTGTTCCGGTTTTCCCACAGTCCATGTTTCACTTCCATACAATGCTGTACTCCAGACGTACATCCTCAGAAATTTCTTCCTCAAATTATGGCCGGTATTTGATATTAGTAGACTTCTCTTGGCCAGAAATGCCTTTTTTGCCATAGCGAGTCTGCTTTTGATGTCCTCCTTGCTCCGTCCGTCATTGGTTATTTTACTGCCTATGTAGCAGAATTCCTTAACTTCATTGACTTCGTGACCATCAATCCTGATGTTAAGTTTCTCGCTGTTCTCATTTCTACTACTTCTCATTACCTTCGTCTTTCTCCGATTTACTCTCAAACCATACTGTGTACTCATTAGACTGTTCATTCCGTTCAGCAGATCATTTAATTCTTCTTCACTTTCACTCAGGATAGCAATGTCATCAGCGAATCGTATCATTGATATCCTTTCACCTTGTATTTTAATTCCACTCCTGAACCTTTCATTTATTTCCATCATTGCTTCCTCGATGTACAGATTGAAGAGTAGGGCCGAAAGGCTACAGCCTTGTCTTACACCCTTCTTAATACGAGCACTTCGTTCCTGATCGTCCACTCTTATTATTCCCTCTTGGTTGTTGTACATATTGTATATGACCCGTCTCTCCCTATAGCTTACCCCTACTTTTTTCAGAATCTCGAACAGCTTGCACCATTTTATATTGTCGAACGTTTTTTCCAGGTCGACAAATCGTATGAAAGTGTCTTGATTTTTCATTAGCCTTGCTTCCATTATTAGCCGTAACGTCAGAATTGCCTCTCTCGTCCCTTTACTTTTCCTAAAGCCAAACTGATCGTCACCTAGCGCATTCTCAATTTTCTTTTCCATTTTTCTGTACATTATTCTTGTAAGCAGCTTCGATGCATGAGCTGTTAAACTGATTGTGCAATAATTCTCGCACTTGTCAGCTCTTGCCGTCTTCGGAATTGTGTGGATGATGCTTTTCCGAAAGTCAGATGGTATGTCGCCAGACTCATATATTCTACACACCAACGTGAATAGTCGTTTTGTTGCCACTTCCCCCAATGATTTTAGAAATTCTGATGGAATGTTATCTATCCCTTCTGCCTTATTTGACCGTAAGTCCTCCAAAGCTCTTTGAAATTCCGATTCTAATACTGGATCCCCTATCTCATCTAAATCGACTCCTGTTTCTTCTTCTATCACATCAGACAAATCTTCACCCTCACAGAGGCTTTCAATGTATTCTTCCCACCTATCTGCTCTCTCCTCTGCATTTAACAGTGGAGTTCCCGTTGTACTCTTAATGTTACCACCGTTGCTTTTAATGTCACCAAAGGTTGTTTTGACTTTCCTGTATGCTGAGTCTGTCCTTCCGACAGTCATATCTTTTTCGAAGTCGTCACATTTTTCCTGCAGCCATTTCTTCTTAACTTCCCTGCACTTCCTATTTATTTCATTCCCCAGCGACTTGTATTTCTGTATTCCTGATTTTCCCGGAACATGTTTGTACTTCCTCCTTTCATCAATCAACTGAAGTATTTCTTCTGTTACCCATGGTTTCTTCGCAGCTACCTTCTTTGTACCTATGTTTTCCTTCCCAACTTCTGTGATGGCCCTTTTTAGAGATGTCCATTCCTCTTCAACTGTACTGCCTACTGCGCTATTCCTTATTGCTGTATCTATAGCGTTAGAGAACTTCAAACGTATCTCGTCATTCCTTACTACTTCCGTATCCCACTTCTTTGCGTATTGATTCTTCCTGACTAATGTCTTGAACTTCAGCCTACTCTTCATCACTACTATATTGTGATCTGAGTCTATATCTGCTCCTGGGTACGCCTTACAAAACCAGTATCTGATTTCGGAATCTCTGTCTGACCATGATGTAATCTAATTGAAATCTTCCCGTATCTCCCGGCCTTTTCCAAGTATACCTCCTCCTCTTGTGATTGTTGAACAGGGTATTCGCTATTACTAGCTGAAACTTGTTACAGAACTCAATTAGCCTTTCTCCTCTTTCATTCCTTGTCCAAAGCCCATATTCTCCTGTAACCTTTTCTTCTACTCCTTCCCCTACAACTGCAATCCAGTCGCCCATGACTATTACATTTTCGTCTCCCTTTACATACTGCATTACCCTTTCAATATCCTCATACGCTTTCTCTATCTGTTCATCTTCAGCTTGCGACGTCGGCATGTATACCTGAACTATCGTTGTCGGTGTTGGTCTGCTGTCGATTCTGATTAGAACAACTCGGTCACTGAACTGTTCACAGTAACACACCCCACGCCCTACCTTCCTATTCATAACGAATCCTACACCTGTTATATCATTTTCTGCTGCTGTTGATATTACCCGATACTCATCTGACCAGGAATCCTTGTCTTCCTTCCACTTCACTTCACTGACCCCTACTATATCTACAGTGAGCCTTTGCATTTCCCTTTTTAGATTTTCTAGTTTCCCTACCACGTTCAAGCTTCTGACATTCCACGCCCCGACTCGTAGAACGCTATCCTTTCGTTGATTATTCAATCTTTTTCTCATGGTAACGTCCCCCTTGGCAGTCCCCTCCCGGAGATCCGAATGGGGGAATATTCCGGAATATTTTGCCAATGGAGAGATCATCATGACACTTCTTCAATTACAGGCCACATGTCCTGTGGATACACGTTACGTGTCTTTAATGCAGTGGTTTCCATTGCCTTCTGCATCCTCATGTCGTTGATCATTGTTGATTCTTCCGCCTTTAGGGGCAATTTCCCACCCCTAGGACAAGAGAGTGCCCTGAACCTCTATCCGCTCCTCCGCCCTCTTTGACAAGGCCGTTGGCAGAATGATGCTGACTTCTTATGCCGGAAGTCATCGGCCGCCAATGCTGATTATTTATCAAAATTTAGGCAGTGTCGGGTAGCGAACCCGGCACCGAAGGCGTTTTGATTATGAATCAAAGACGCTACCCCTAGACCACGGGTTTGAGTACAACGTCATTACTTTGGATGTAACCACAGTATACACTGCTTATTTAATGAAACTGTTGAAGCTCAGATTGTAAATTTTACAGCTACCTTTTGTAAAACTTTTAAATTGTTTCCAATATTTTAATGGCTTCGTATACATGTCTGTAATTTTTGTGAACTGTTAAATCCTCGTTTAAGTAAACTATTGTATCTTAATTTGTAATAATTGCACCAAATATATAGTCAGCTTTTAAATAGGTACATTGCTTAATTAACGCTATAGGAATAAATTTTTAGAGTATCCCTTAAATACTTATTGCCAATAATTATGTATATTTATTTCCGTTCATGTTTTAGCTAGCACACTGTAATGTAATCACATAAGTAATTTTGGGAAAGAATACATGTTACACTAGCGACACGAGTTTATCCAATCGCCAATGTCTATCTTTTACTTGTCACCACCTGCCAGTCTAGTGGAGCCCTAGCTGCAGTGATGTATCCTGCTGTGAATGACATGTGGCAGGTATATGTGGTGAACAGACGTGTATATAGTTGTCTTAATTTTGGCATGGTGATGCATCAGTCCTTTGTTACGTACCTACTAATTTTTGAGAAAGAGCACTTTTACTCTTGTTTTAGGAAACATGCAATAACCTGTCCGTCAAGCTATGTTGCACTTCTGGTTTTTTCTTTTATATTTTACCTGATACTGTGTATTACAATAGTTTTGCATGAAGTCACACTACATAAATGCTGAAGAAGCGCCTCAGTCTGGAAACGCGCGACCGCTACGGTCGCAGGTTCGAATCCTGCATCGGGCATGGATGTGTGTGATGTCCTTAGGTTAGATAGGTTTAAGTAGTTCTAAGTTCTAGGGGACTGATGATCTCAGATGTCAAGTCCCATCCATGCAAGATTCGAACCTGCGACCGTGGCGGTCGCGCGGTTCCAGACTGAAGCGCCTAAAACGGCTCGGCCACAAGGGCCGGCTTAGTTTAAGACATTTTGGTTCAAAATGTTGTTCAAATGTGTGTGAAATTTTATGGGACTTAACTACTAAGGTCAATAGTCTCTAAGCGTACACACTACTTAACCTAAATTATCCTAACTACAAAACACACACACCCATGCCCAAGGGAGGACTCGAACCTCCGCCGGGACCAGCCGCATAGTCCATGACTGCAGCGCCTTAGTTCGCTCAGCCAATCCCGCGCAGCAGACATATTGGTATATTACATAACTGATAGCCAGTGGAATTATCATTTGCATATTCATTTAGTATGCAGTATTACTGTATTGTATTTCTATGGTGAAAACATTATTGTTTTCTTATCCTCTGCATCTCTTTCCGATCGTTTACCCGTTCACATGATGTCCGCTGTTCTAAAGATACGCAAATTTACTTATTTTACCACTTGTTGCCCTTCTCGCTAGCGCAGTCATCATTTAACTTAAGTGAGGGGGATCGTGTGCGCCGTGTACCTGTGAACCGTGTAAATTTCGTTTTGTGTCTCTTCGTATTTAAAGTGTTTGTGTATCGCAGGTTCTGAGGCGTGTGAATATGGACAGTAAAAAGAATTTTGAAAAAAAAAATCATGTCAGCATAAGAAAAACTGGAAACAAACTTGCAGCAAGCATTAATGTTGCTCCCAAACAAAACTTTTGTTAGTTAAGTTCACCGACGTCTCAGCTATCAGGTTGGATTATAAAAGCGGACTCGAAGTTGTTTAAGCTCTCCGTCCTTGAAAACGCAGCTACACGGTTAATCAGAAAAAAATGAGAGCATTTAGGAATGCAGTTAAGTAGCGTTCATTTTATTACAGCGATTCGAAACCTGTAGCCTCTTCATCAGATGTATCTGATACTCACACATTTACGTCGAATCGATGTACAGTATGTTAGTATCGTGTCTTACTAAAATCGGTTCTCCTTAACGTGCACTGTGGAACCAGGGACGCACAGAATCATCCACAGCGGGTTATCGCTAGCGGTGACCGTGAGTAGACGGTGGTTTAGCGATAGAACGGTTCTGACAGACTTTTTATTGACCGTACAATGTTGGCTATCGCATCACAGAGTTTTTAAATCCTCAACCGAAACGCGTGTGTAGTTCCGTTCCAAACGATCGTAAAAAGAACCTAGTAAAAGTTTCCAATTTAATTATCGGATAAGGGTGGCTTCAAACTCTGGCCAGGCTACTGAGAGTGTTATGTGACACAGGAGTTTCAAACCGAAACACTCGCTGTTAAAATATCTTTCACATAAAGAAATTAGAAATATAAATTCGAAAAGTGACAACGCTGCATCATGGAAAGTCACATATAGCAGGGACAAATTATGTTACTACCCCAGAAATACACTCCTGGAAATTGAAATAAGAACACGGTGAATTCATTGTCCCAGGAAGGGGAAACTTTATTGACACATTCCTGGGGTCAGATACATCACATGATCACACTGACAGAACCACAGGCACATAGACACAGGCAACAGAGCATGCACAATGTCGGCACTAGTACAGTGTATATCCACCTTTCGCAGCAATGCAGGCTGCTATTCTCCCATGGAGACGATCGTAGAGATGCTGGATGTAGTCCTGTGGAACGGCTTGCCATGCCATTTCCACCTGGCGCCTCAGTTGGACCAGCGTTCGTGCTGGACGTGCAGACCGCGTGAGACGACGCTTCATCCAGTCCCAAACATGCTCAATGGGGGACAGATCCGGAGATCTTGCTGGCCAGGGTAGTTGACTTACACCTTCTAGAGCACGTTGGGTGGCACGGGATACATGCGGACGTGCATTGTCCTGTTGGAACAGCAAGTTCCCTTGCCGGTCTAGGAATGGTAGAACGATGGGTTCGATGACGGTTTGGATGTACCGTGCACTATTCAGTGTCCCCTCGACGATCACCAGTGGTGTACGGCCAGTGTAGGAGATCGCTCCCCACACCATGATGCCGGGTGTTGACCCTGTGTGCCTCGGTCGTATGCAGTCCTGATTGTGGCGCTCACCTGCACGGCGCCAAACACGCATACGACCATCATTGGCACCAAGGCAGAAGCGACTCTCATCGCTGAAGACGACACGTCTCCATTCGTCCCTCCATTCACGCCTGTCGCGACACCACTGGAGGCGGGCTGCACGATGTTGGGGCGTGAGCGGAAGACGGCCTAACGGTGTGCGGGACCGTAGCCCAGCTTCATGGAGACGGTTGCGAATGGTCCTCGCCGATACCCCAGGAGCAACAGTGTCCCTAATTTGCTGGGAAGTGGCGGTGCGGTCCCCTACGGCACTGCGTAGGATCCTACGGTCTTGGCGTGCATCCGTGCGTCGCTGCGGTCCGGTCCCAGGTCGACGGGCACGTGCACCTTCCGCCGACCACTGGCGACAACATCGATGTACTGTGGAGACCTCACGCCCCACGTGTTGAGCAATTCGGCGGTACGTCCACCCAGCCTCCCGCATGCCCACTATACGCCCTCGCTCAAAGTCCGCCAACTGCACATACGGTTCACGTCCACGCTGTCGCGGCATGCTACCAGTGTTAAAGACTGCGATGGAGCTCCGTATGCCACGGAAAACTGGCTGACACTGACGGCGGCGGTGCACAAATGCTGCGCAGCTAGCGCCATTCGACGGCCAACACCGCGGTTCCTGGTGTGTCCGCTGTGCCGTGCATGTGATCATTGCTTGTACAGCCCTCTCGCAGTGTCCGGAGCAAGTATGGTGGGTCTGACACACCGGTGTCAATGTGTTCTTTTTTCCATTTCCAGGAGTGTAGTACTAATCTGATATTGTATGCCTAGTGTTGTTTTCGAAGCTGGAACAGGAACCGTTCAACCTCCATGAGTACGCAGCCTGCGTTCACAAAGGTTGAATCCGTGTCGGCACTGGGTTTCAGATTTTTCATGAATCACTTACACCATTTTAGGTGAAAACTAGGACGGCGTATTTGACAAGATACGGTCGATTACTGGCCCTATCCCTCCAGAATCCTGAAAGCACACGCCTTAATGTCCTCGCAGTCAATGGGACGCTAAACCTTAATTCTCCTTCCACTTGCTTCCAAGCAGTAATGACTGCGGCTGATGCTGACACAAGGCGAAATTTCCACAAACATAATTCACCATTCAGAGGAAAGGTTCGCCAACATGGTACCTACCACGAGGTCCACTACGAAGGACTCTGCCTATGCAGGCGCTACATGTTGACTTCTTCAGGGCATCGCCGCCTCCAGGGAATTTGTCGTCCCATGCGGAATTTTCAACCGTCGCTTCCCCCTTTCCTTCATAAACTTTCAGACAAAGTCAGCTTTTCCCACAAATAATTCACCTACTACTTCTTATTTTGACATATTACAATTACTCATATGTCTTTTTGATGTGAAACGCGCCTCTTTAAGATCAGAACTAGGTATGAAACTGAGTCAGTTAAATTGAATGGAAAGTACACTGATGAGGCAAAACATTGTGACCACCTTCTTAATCGCTTATTTGGCCGTCTTTGGACGAGATACATCACTGAATCTGCTGATCAGGAATCCGATTGGTTGATTTCGGGGAGGGGACCAAACAGCGAGGTCATCAGTCCCATGAGATTAGGGAAGGGTGGAGAAGAAAGCCAGCAGTGCCCTTTCGAAGGAACCACCCCTGCATTTCCCTGCAGCGATTTTGGGAAATGACGGAAAACCTAAATCAGGATGGCCGGTCGCGGGTTTGACCCATCGTCCTCCCGAATGCGAGTCCAGTATTCTAACCACTGCTGCGCCACCTCGCTCGGTCAGGGATCCGACAATTTGTTTGTAGGTTTGTGGAGGTATGTTCCATTAGATGTCTTCGCACATGTCATGTAATTCGCGTAAATAAAGGGCACCTGATCTGCGTACGTAGCGATGGCGCTCGATAGCGACCTAGGTAGGTTCCATAGGATTTGCATCAATCGAATTTGATCGACGAGACTCAGCGTGAGATCGTATAACGCTCCTCGAACATCTCCAGCCGGTCCTGGCTCCGAGACACAGATACTGCTGAAAGATGACATCGCCGCCGGGGAAGACATAAAGCATGAAGTGATGCTGGTAGTTCAAAGCTGTCAGCTTGCAGGTCCCATGCAAGTGCTGGAGAATGCCTGCCACATCATAATGTTACTCTCACCAGTCTGCTTCCGTAATGCGCTTGTACGTTTCGAGCCGGCGTTCACCTCGTTTGTGGAGACGAACATCGACCCGGTATAGTAAAAATGTGGTTCACGCGATGAGCCGACACGTTTCCATAGATCGACGGTTGAATACCGATGGTCCCGTGCCTCTGCAGTAGTAACTGACGATGTCGTTGGGTCAAATGTCGTTGGGTCAAATGTCGTTGGGTCAAATGTCGTTGGGTCAAATGTCGTTGGCTCAACATGTGAACACGTAGGGGTAGTCTTTAGCGGAGATTGATGTTCAACAATGTACGATTAACACTGTGCTCCGAAACACTTGTGGGTGCACCAGCATTGTGCTCTTTGGGCACAGATGCCACAGATCCTACTTTACAGAGCAGACAATCCTCCGAAGACCACTCCCTCTGGAGAGTCTAGGACGTCCAACCGTTTAGCGCCTAATGGTAATTTCACCGTCCTTCTATCTCTTTCCGTAGATACCCAAGAGAGCAGCACGTGAACATTTGACCAGTTTCGCCGTCTTCGAGATACTTGTTCAGAGGCTCTACCCTTTATCTCAATGGATTTCCAATTTGCAGCCCATATCTTCGTCGTGGTGATCCGTCGGCTGTGTCTGCTCCGATTACATACTTTTCGTACTCCGTCACGTGCCCCCAACGCCGGCAGGCAGCATGCAACGTCGCGGTGGAAGTAGTCATAATGTTTTGGCTTATTAATGTATTTCAGTGTAACAAATTTTGAGTATAAAATTAACTATGCAGCCAAAATTAAGTTATGTCATTCGCAGACAATATAACCGTAATCAGTTCAGTTTCTCTCGCTCCCTGCCCAGAGGGCAGCGTGCGGCACGGGACCTGTAGCAACCAGCGCAGCTCAGTTCTGCACTGTCCGCGGTACGCCGTCGCGTCTGCTGTACGACATGGAGAGTTGTAGGATAGCGAGTCACTTACATCTAAATGCTTTATTTGTAGACAAAAGTGTATAAATTGCTAGCGACTATTTACAGTGTCCTTAGTACTAAAGGGGAAACGGCTGTGGTCGAATATCGAGAAGACGTGCTTTGCCACATGCCACGACCGGCTCGAAACAAGCACCTCTTTTTTTTTTTTAATTCAAAACAAGCAGTTATTGAAAGAACTTTCATTTACTATAGCGAAAAGTGGCAGTTATGGCCTAAATAAAGTTTTTGTAACGCAAACGTTGTAAAATACAACGAAACCGATAAACTGTTAGTGCAGCGCAGTTTTATCGCGTCAGCTTCAAAACAAGGTTTGATAGCTTTTTTCCGCGTTGTCTTAAACTTAAAGATTTTGACGTACCCAAAACCCTGCTGCCCTGGACAGTGGAACGGTTCACCCCTCCCAAGAGCCGATCCTGCCCCAGAGTACCGAGAAAACCGAGACTGAGTGTCCCTGCCGTGTCCTATTTATATCTCGGTGCCAGCGAGAAGGAAATAAACCGTCAGAGCTGGCATTATTTTCTACAGCCGCCCTAAACAGCAGTTCCTGCGAAAAGCTACGTCCGTCTTACAAGCTAGGTTTTTTTTTTCATTATTGTTATTTTCAAACCCGTACAAACAGGCAGGCTGTCAGCAGCATGTTACACCACTCTTCAGCCGTAGATTAGATAAATAAAGAACAGAAAGAATACACAGATGTGACATAACGGTGGGTAATAAAACTGTAGACACATAAAGACAAACACGGAGCCGTTCACACTCGACGATAATCCACACTACAAACTGTTGTCACGACGCACTGACACTGAAGATGGCGATGGCACAGGTGAATGATGGAGTGTGACGGTGAAGACTGAACACTAAACACGACGGCACACACGAGACACTGACGGCGAGGATCTCCGGCGCGCGAATGTCCACTTAGCGTGTGCGAGTTCTGGGACCTGCCAAGAGGGGAAGAAGGGTGAGGTGGGGGAGAGGGGAGAAAAAAGATGCCAATGGCTGGGGAGATGGGGGAGGAGGAGAGGGACAGCGGAGGGGAAGCCCGAGGGAGGAGTGGGGAGAAATGGAGAAGGGAGGGAAGAGGGAGAGAAGGGTGGGAGGGTGCCCAAAGGAGCAAAAACAGGAAGAAGGAGGGCAGATCAAAGTTGGTAGGAGGGGTAGATGGTGGGGAGGAGGGCATTATCAGGGAGAGGGAGCTGGCAGAAGCCACCTTGGTAAGGAGGGTGGACAGATGGAGACCGGGTGGGACATGGGAAAACAGGCGTGGCAGTGGGCGGGGGCGGGAGAGGATGGGCAACACAAGCAGGTGAGGAGGATCGAGTTTGTGGAAGGTGTACAGCATCCATATCCTTTCAAGGTAAAGGAGTAGGTGGGGGAACGGAATGAGATTGTACAGGATCCGCGTGGGGGAGGGGAGACAGATGCGATAGGCGAGGTGGAGAGCATGGCGTTCAAGGATTTGAAGGGATTTATAAAAGGTAGGGGGGGTGGAGATCCAGGCCGGATGAGCGTAACAAAGGATAGGGCGGATGAGGGATTTATAGGTGTGGAGTATGGTGGAGGGGTCCAGACCCCACGTACGGCCAGAAAGGAGCTTGAGGAGACCCACAAGCCACCTGACAGTGGGTGGCAGAGGGTACCCTGACTACCTCTATCAGTTCTTCCTTCTATTCCAGTCCCGTATTGTTCGTGGAAAGAAGGATTGTCGGTATGCTTCTGTGTGGGCTCTAATCTCTCTGATTTTATCCTCATGGTCTCTTCGCGAGATATACGTAGGAGGGAGCAATATACTGCTTGACTCTTCGGTGAAGGTATGTTCTCGAAACTTTAACAAAAGCCCGTACCGAGCTACTGAGCGTTTCTCCTGCGGAGTCTTCCACTGGAGTTTATCTATCATCTCTGTAACGCTTTCGCGATTACTAAATGATCCCGTAATGAAGCGCGCTGCTCTCCATTGAATCTTCTCTATCTCTTCGATCAACCCTATCTGGTATGGATCCCACACTGCTGAGCAGTGTTCAAGCAGTGGGCGAACAAGCGTACTTTAACCTACTTCCTTTGTTTTCGGATAGCATTTCCTTAGGATTCTTCCAATGAATCTCAGTCTGGCACCTGCTTTACCGACGATCAACTTTATATGATCATTCCATTTTAAATCACTCCTAATGCGTACTCCCAGATAATTTATGGAATTAACTGCTTCCAGTTGCTGACCTGCTATTTTGTAGCTAAATGATAAGGGATCTATCTTTCTATGTATTCGCAGCACATTACACTTGTCTACAATGAGATTCAATTGCCATTCCCTGCACCATGCATCAACTCGCTGCAGATTCTCCTGCATTTCTGTACAATTTTCCGTTGTTACAACCTCTCGATACACCACAGCATCATCTGCAAAAAGCCTCAGTGAACTTCCTATGTCATCCACCAGGTCATTTATGTATATTGTGAATAGCAACGGTCCTATGACACTCCCCTGCGGCACACCTGAAATCACTCTTACTTCGGAAGACTTCTCTCCATTGAGAATGACATGCTGTGTTCTGTTATCTAGGAACGGTACACCGCTGCAAGAAGGGGGGCAAGTTCCTTCGCGTACTCTGTAAAATCGAACTGGTATCCCATCAGGTCCAGCGGCCTTTCCTCTTTTGACCGATTTTCATTGTTTCTCTATCCCTCTGTCGTCTATTTCGATATCTACCATTATATATCATCTGTGCAACAATCTAGAGAAGGAACTAGAGTGCAGTCTTCCTCTGTGAAACATCTTTGGAAAAAGACATTTAGTATTTCGGCCTTTAGTCTTTCATCCTCTGTTTCAGTACCATTTTGGTCACAGAGTGTCTGGACATTTTGTTTTGATCCATCTACCACTTTGACATAAGACCAAAATTTCTGGGTTTTGGAGGGATTGACCTTGACCAACCACTGGTTGCACCAAGCAGTGAACCGGTGAAGATGGGATTGGAGAAGGTGTTGGGAGCGCTGCCGCGTGGGGGCAAGGGCAAGGAAGGCGGTGTCATCGGCAAACTGGAGAAGGTGGACGGGGGGTGACGGCGGCGACATGTCCGCCGTATATATAATGTACAGAAGGGGAGAGAGGATGGAGCTTTGGGGCACACCGGCGGCGGGAAAAAAGGTGTAGGAATCCGTGTTATGGATGGAGACGTCGGAAGAACGGTGAGAGAGAAAGGAGCCGCTCAGACGGACGTAGTTAATGGGAAGGGCGAAGGTTTGGAGCTTGAAGAGGAGACCGGAATGCTATACGCGGTAATAAGCATGTTCGAGGTCCAGGGAGAGGAAGATTGTGGAGAGACGGGAATTAAGCTGTTTGGAAAGGAGATGAGTGAGGTGAAGGAGAAGGTCGTCGGAAGAGAAAGACGACCGAAAGCCACATTGGGTAGTGGGAAGGAGGCAGTGCTGGCGGAGATGTTGGTGGATGCGGCGGGTGAGGATAGATTCCAGGACCTTGCTGAAGACTGAGGTAAGGCTGATGGGATGGCAGGAGGAGACAGAGGACAGCGGTTTACCAGGTTTAAGGAACATCAGGGTATGGGATTTTTTCCACAGGTTGGGGTAGTAACCGGTGGACAGGACTACATTGTAGAGCCTGGCCAGGGTGGAGAGGAGCTTCATGAAGGTGACGATAGGTGACACGATCGTGACCAGGAGTGGTGTTGCGTTTCGTGCGGAGTGTAGCAATGAGATCCTGTGTAGTGACAGGGGCATTGAGTTCCGTGTGTGCAATGTTGTCCAAGTACTGGAAACCTGGTGCGAGGGGAGGGACAGAGGTCTCAGTTCGATCGTGGACATCCGGGAAGAGGGAGTAATCGAACTGGGGATCATCGGGGATGGAAAAGCCATCGGAGAGGTAAGAGGCAATGTGATTGGCCTTACTAAGGGTGTCAGGGAAGGGGTGATCATCATGGAGAAGGGGATAGTAGGGGGAGGGTTTAGTTCCGCTAAGGCGACGGAAGGCTGACCAGAACTTGGACGAGTTTATAGGTAGGGTAGCATTTAAATGGGTGCATGTCTGTCGCCAGTCCCAGCATTTCTTAGCCGCGAGCAAATTTCGAATGTGTCGCTAGACTTGCTGGTGGCATCAGAGTGTGTCCGGGTCACGTGTGTGGAGGAAGGCACGGTAGAGACGGCAGGATTCGCGGAGGAGGAGGATGGCCTGTGGGGGTAAGGTAGGATGGTGTGGGTGGATGGCGACAGTAGGGACGTGGGCCTCTATGGCCTCAGACAAGGTCTGCTGGAGAAAGGAGGCGGCATGGGTTACATCGTCAGGGTGGCGGTAGGTGAAGGGGTGGCTATCGACCTGGGTGGAGAGGGTATCCCGGTAGGCATTCCAGTTGTCATGGGAATAGTCATGGACGTACTTTGGGGGAGGGTCATTACAAGGGTCGGGGTGGGGGCGACGACCATCTGAAATGGTGAGGAGGACAGGAAGATGGTCGCTACCAATAGGCTCCAGGACATCCACCGTTATGTGGCCAAGGAGGTTAGGGGAGGAAAGGATAACATCAGGAGTGGAGTTGGATTCGGGACAGGTGTGCGGGGGATGGGGATGAGGTCGCCTTGAAGGGAGGAGAGGAACCGATGCCACCGCCGTAACTGGGCGGCAGAACGATTATGGATGTTGAGGTCGGCGGCGATCACGTAGGAGGAGGAGGTACAGTCAATGTGGGAGAGGAAGTCGAAGGGAATAGGGATGTTAGGGCGGACATAGATGGTGGCGCAGGTGACGGTAAGGCCGGGGAAGAAGAGACTAAGGATCAGGTGTTTGGTGGGGTCGGGAAGGAGAGGTTGGAGCCGATCTGGGATCTGGCGGTGGTGACCAATGGCAACTCCGCCACCTGCACTCGGGAGGGAATTATCGGAGCGGTGAAGGAGGTAGGGCGATGTGTGGACCGTGTGGTGGGGTTGGAGGAAAGTTTCATTGAGGAGGAAGGCATCCACGCAGTGGGTGGCAAGGGTGTGCAGGAAGAGGTTCTTGTTGGCAGGAAGGGAGCGGATGTTGAAAAGGATACGGTGCTGTGCCATGACAGGGAATTAGCCAAGGGTGTCAAGAAGGGAGAAGGTGAAATGGGCCTGGTTGTTGGAGTAGGTGGCATACAATTTTAAGTGGAAAACGGAATGGGCGGCGAGGGAGACCTGTTGGAGGGTGTGAGGGCGCTGGAAAGGGTGGACGTTTTGTAGGACAATGGTGAGGAACCTGATGATGTCCTCAGAGGTGGGGGGGGGGGGGGACGAATGGAATTGCCAGGAGACGTGGGGGAGTTCAGAGGACGGACAGGGACGGTGAGTTCAGGAGTGGTCGAAGGGGGTTGGGCTTTACACTTTTGGGAGTAGGTGGGATGGTGGAGATTGCAGGTATTGCAGGAGGGAGGGGATTGAAGGTTAGGGCACTGCCGGAGGAAGTGCACTTGCCTACAATGCGGGCAGGTGGGTGCCTTGCGGCACTCGGCTGTTGGGTGTGCGTTATAGTGCAGACACCTCTGGCAGCGCAGGAACTGAGGAGGGGAACGGGAGGGGTCGACCTTATAGCGCTGGTTGAAGAGGAGGGCACCCTCCTTCAGGAGATGGTCAATGGAGGGGGCATCCTTGGAGAAAACCCGCATAAGGCAGGTGGGGCCAGCCGAGTTGAAAATTCGGCAGACCGCCCGCACCTCCAGCGTGGGATGCGCCTTGAGCTCCGCCAACACCTCCTCCTCCATGATCAACAGACTGAGCCGAGTGATCATGGCGGTGAGGGTCGGTGGGCGATGCGGGGGTTGGGGTTGGCGGGTAGGAGATGGAGAAGGAGCAGGGGTGAGGGAGGCGTTGGGGCCAAAACGGGTGATGGGGAGGTGGGAGAGGATGTCAGTATGGAGGGCTGGGCTGGGGGAGGAGACGAGAATGGGATCCCGTCTGGGAGTGAGGAGAGAGATGGGGGCACCAGGGAAGTGTTGGCGGAGGAGGAGGGAGAGATTCTGGGCCTCGAGAAGGGAAGGATCGGGACGGGAGAGGAGGTATTTGTATAAAGAGGGGTGGAGGAGGAGGAGGAGGTGATCAGGGCCAGGTGGGGAGACATCCATGGCATCCAGGGGGGGGGCCTTTTTGGGACCGGAGGAGGTGGTGGTGCCACTAGGGCGTTTAACGGCGGCAGAAGGGTGGGTGGTGACATGAGGGATGGGAGCTATAGGGAGGTGGCAGGAAGGGGCAGGTCTCGGCGTGGGCACAGCAGTCGGCGCCGGAGATGGTGACGGTGAAGGCGACGGCGATGGCGACGTTGGCGGTGATGGCGAAGGTGATGGGGAGAGGTGGGCATGGGCAGTGGCCCGACGGGCCACCACCCTAGCTGGAGCTGCAGTGACAGGCTGGGGGAGGGGGGAAAAGGATCAGAGGGAGAGGAGCGGGAGGAAGAAGCTGGAGAGGGGGCGACAAAGAGCGAGGGCGAAGGGAGAGTGAGAAGAGGAGGGATGGAAAGAAGGGGGTGAGACTGGGCACTTCATGTAATGGTGGCGGTGGCGGCGGAGGGGGAAGAATAAACTATGGCTCTGGTGGTAGTGGTGGTAGTGGGGGTGGGGGCTGACATGACGACAGGGATAAACAAAAATGCACAGGACGAAAAGGAAAGGAAAAAACTGGTGACAGACTAAGACGAAGACGAAGACGGATGAAGACGAAGACAGACGAAGATCAGAGTCCCACGCTGCTGGCGCTGGCGCTGACGCCGACGACAGCTGGCAGGAACGCCGCAGCTGCTGCTGCTGCCGCGGACGGAGCCGGGGCCGCTGCTGCTGCTGCTGGAGGGCTGGCGGGCTGGCTGGACTGCTGCTGCTGCTGCTGGAGTGCTGGCTGGCTGGACCGCTGCTGCTGGAGGGCTGGCTGGCTGCTGCCGGCTGGACCGCTGCTGCTGGCCGGGACCGCTGCTGCTGGCCGGGACCGCTGCTGCTGGCCAGGACTGCTGCTGCTGCTGCACGGCTGGACCACTGCTGCTCGGCTGGATCGCTGCTGCTCAGCTGGACCGCTGCTGCTCGGCTGGCTAGCTGGTTGGTTGGCTGGCTGGCTGGGACCTGAAAACTTCTACTCTTACTTGGCCGCCATGGTCTCACTCAGCTATTTTGTGCGCTACCAGTGCTTCTTGCGTTCCGAAATACAAGCTAGTTCTAGGGAACTGTCCAAATATGGCTGGTCTCAACCGCCGGCTGGTGAGGTCATATTTTACCCTGGTATCTGTGAATACTACGTTCTTTAATTTTGCTTTTCTTTCTCGGAAATCGAGCGACGAACGTGTGCCAGGTTGCAATTAAGACTCTAAAGATTACTTGTTCTCTGTTCCTCTTCATGTTACAGTGTCTCCAGAGTAAAATATTTCTACCAGACGGAGTAGGCGTGAACTGTGAGCGCCACAGCATAGCAGAGTGTAGTGAGCAGCTGCTAAGTTGCTGTATTACCAACAGTGGGCAGCGTGGTGGCCGAAGACATGAGGTACAGATATCTTCAAATGAATTCCGTGGAACAAAATTAAGGAAATGTTTGAATATGAGAAACCCGGAGTTGCCGAGGTATTTATTTGCAGCTGTGTCTCCACGCCCGTATCATGCAGCGTCTGGCCTTGTGCTTAATTTTCACGACGTCATATCTCCTGAACTATGTGTCGTGCAGTGATATAGTTTTGTAGGCATATTTAGCAGCACATTTGGATACTGTCTGCAACATGACTTGCGAATGTATTCAGTAGCAACGAACTACACTACTGGCCATTAAAATTGCTACACTACCAAAATGACGTGCTACAGACGCGGAATTTAACCTACAGGAAGAAGATGCTGTGATATGCAAATGATTAGCTTTTCAGAGCATTCACACAAGGTTGGCGCCGGTGGCGACACCTACAACGTGCTGACATGAGGAAAGTTTCCAACCGATTTCTCATACACAAACACCAGTTGACCGGCGTTGCCTGGTGAAACGTTGTTGTGAGACTCGTGTAAGGAGGAGAAATGCGTACCATCACGTTTCCGACTTTGATAAAGGTCGGATTGTAGCCTATCGCGATTGTGGTTTATCGCATCGCGACGATGCTGCTCGCGTTGGTCGAGATCCAATGACTGTTAGCAGAATATGGAATCGGTGGGTTCAAGAGGGTAATAGGGAACGCCGTGCTGGATCCCAACGGCCTCGTATCACTAGCAGTCTAGATGACAGGCATCTTATCCGCATGTTTGTAACGGATCGTGCAGCCACGTCACGATTCCTGAGTCAACAGATGGGGACGTTTTCAAGACAACAACAATCTGCACGAACAGTTCCACGACGTTTGCAGCAGCATGGACTATCAGCCCGGAGACCATGGCTGCGGTTGCCCTTGACGCTGCATCACAGACAGGAGCGCCTGCAATGGTGGACTCAACGACGAACGTGGGTGCACGAATGGCAATACGTCATTTTTTCGGATGAATCCAAGTTCTGTTTACAGCATCATGATGGTTGCATCCATGTTTGGCGACATCGCGGTGAACGCACATTGAAAGCGTGTATTCGTCATCGCCATACTGGCGTATCACCCAGCATGATGGTTTGGAGTGTCACTGGCTACACGTCTCGGTCACCTCGTGTTCGCATTGACAGCACTTTGAACAGTGGACGTTACATTTCAGATGTGTTACGACCCGTGGCTCTACCCCTCATTCGATCCCTGCGAAACCCTACATTTCAGCAGGATAATGCACGACCGCATGTTGCAGGTCCTGTAGGGGCCTTTCTGAATACAGAAAATGTTCAACTGCTGCCCTGGCCAGCACATTCTCCAGATCTCTCAGCAACTGAAAACGTCTGGTCAATGGTAGCCGAGCAACTGGCTCGTCACAATACGCCAGTCACTACTCTTGATGAACTGTGGTATTGTGTTGAAGCTGCATGGCCAGCTGTACCTGTACACGCCATCCAAGCTCTGTTTGACCTAATGCCCAGACGTATCAAGGCCGTTATTACTCCCAGAGGTGGTTGTTCTCAGGATTTCTCAGGATCTATGCACCCAAATTGCGTGAAAATGTAATCACATGTCAGTTCTGGGTATAATACATTTTTCCAATGAATACCCGTTTATCATTTGCATTTCTTCTTGGTGTAGCAATTTTAATGGCTAGTAGTGTAATAAACTTAAACGTAGTGCACAATGCAGCAGTTTTTCATCCTACTTGCTAGCCGTGATCACTTCTTGCTGGCCGTCTTCATGCTCTCCCCGACACAAAGGAGGTTCCTCTTTGCCCACGAGAAATGCGAGCCTCCCAAAAAACTTGTGGGCCACACTACTCGTCTCTTCCGCCACACTTCGCGAACGCTCGGCACTCTGCAGGGCCCACGGGAAATCAATATATAATTGAAAAGGTACCCACCAAAGGTCTTAACTTCGTCATGTTGTATCGAGATCTTGCATATATTTAAACACACAGTCAAAAATTGTTAAAATTGTCCGCAGTTACTCACTCCACGCCGGATACGGCTGCTGGCTCTCGCAAGATCTGCTGTGTTGCGGTTGTGACGTACGCGCCACAGCTTGTCTTTCTCGTGGGGCTCGGGCTTCTTGTGGTGAAGGAAGCCGGTAACCCGTCCTCCATCACCGGGAAACACACTGGACAGCCACGCCAGGAGGGAAAGAAGTCTGGCCAGTGTGCCATTTACGGCCAGGCATCGTTCAAGAAGCTTCGTCCGCCAGTGCCCACGCTCCCCGGTGTTGGTCGCTAGTTAATGTCTCTTCGTTCACTTAACAGTGACTCGTTCACTACGGTCAACACGGCTACACTTAACCTTGGACTGGCGCTGCATTCGGCGACTAGCAAATACGCGCACCATCTTGCATGACAGTAATGTATGAGCGCCAGCTGTTAGGCAGGACGGGAAACAACAGTTTCTGAATTGATAATTCATGTCACAGAAATGGTACCAGGTGGTAATATCACTACTAACGTACGTTATGGCAATGAAACGATAACTACACTCCTGGAAATTGAAATAAGAACACCGTGAATTCATTGTCCCAGGAAGGGGAAACTTTATTGACACATTCCTGGGGTCAGATACATCACATGATCACACTGACAGAACCACAGGCACATAGACACAGGCAACAGAGCATGCACAATGTCGGCACTAGTACAGTGTATATCCACCTTTCGCAGCAATGCAGGCTGCTATTCTCCCATGGAGACGATCGTAGAGATGCTGGATGTAGTTCTGTGGAACGGCTTGCCATGCCATTTCCACCTGGCGCCTCAGTTGGACCAGCGTTCGTGCTGGACGTGCAGACCGCGTGAGACGACGCTTCATCCAGTCCCAAACATGCTCAACGGGGGACAGATCCGGAGATCTTGCTGGCCAGGGTAGTTGACTTACACCTTCTAGAGCACGTTGGGTGGCACGGGATACATGCGGACGCGCATTGTCCTGTTGGAACAGCAAGTTCCCTTGCCGGTCTAGGAATGGTAGAACGATGGGTTCGATGACGGTTTGGATGTACCGTGCACTATTCAGTGTCCCCTCGACGATCACCAGTGGTGTACGGCCAGTGTAGGAGATCGCTCCCCACACCATGATGCCGGGTGTTGGCCCTGTGTGCCTCGGTCGTATGCAGTCCTGATTGTGGCGCTCACTTGCACGGCGCCAAACACGCATACGACCATCATTGGCACCAAGGCAGAAGCGACTCTCATCGCTGAAGAAGACACGTCTCCATTCGTCCCTCCATTCACGCCTGTCGCGACACCACTGGAGGCGGGCTGCACGATGTTGGGGCGTGAGCGGAAGACGGCCTAACGGTGTGCGGGACCGTAGCCCAGCTTCATGGAGACGGTTGCGAATGGTCCTCGCCGATACCCCAGTAGCAACAGTGTCCCTAATTTGCTGGGAAGTGGCGGTGCGGTCCCCTACGGCACTGCGTAGGATCCTACGGTCTTGGCGTGCATCCGTGCATCGCTGCGGTCCGGTCCCAGGTCGACGGGCACGTGCACCTTCCGCCGACCACTGGCGACAACATCGATTTACTGTGGAGACCTCACGCCCCACGTGTTGAGCAATTCGGCGGTACGTCCACCCGGCCTCCCGCATGCCCACTATACGCCCTCGCTCAAAGTCCGTCAACTGCACATACGGTTCACGTCCACGCTGTCGCGGCATGCTACCAGTGTTAAAGACTGCGATGGAGCTCCGTATGCCACGGCAAACTGGCTGACACTGACGGCGGCGGTGCACAAATGCTGCGCCACTAGCGCCATTCGACGGCCAACACCGCGGTTCCTGGTGTGTCCGCTGTGCCGTGCGTGTGATCATTGCTTGTACAGCCCTCTCGCAGTGTCCGGAGCAAGTATGGTGGGTCTGACACACCGGTGTCAATGTGTTCTTTTTTCCATTTCCAGGAGTGTATATGCTAGTTGGTGATATGGAATCAATACAGGAAGATGGGTCAACATAGAAGCTTAACAATGACAGAAATAAACTATTACGTTTGGATATGTCCATGACTACATCATAAATGAGGTTACCAGATATGCTGGAATACCAACGGTGACTGTCCAACATGTCTCCAAAGAATGATGTATCTGTTGCCGCCAGATTTTTTATTTCCATTGTAAACTGGATTTGTCTGTAGAACAAATGCAGAGAGTTTAAAAATTCTTGTAATTTACCTTCACCATTGGGCCACGCTACAAACGTGTTGACTGTCATCCTCGTCGAATTAAGGCCATTAATTTAGTGCCATATTATGTTTATGCCTGCTTTCTATTAGTTGGAGTAATACGAATGTCCAGAGATTTTGAGTGTTAGGGTGGATTGCTGGGATCTGCGCTGGTGAGGGAGGACAGGGATGTTCCGCTGGCTTCCGTGGCGTAATAGCAGCACGGACACGCTAAAAATCTGTAGGAGGGCCCAAGACCACATTCATGTGCAGCCTACGTGACTCGTAGATAGTGCGCCGATGGAGAAACAGATCATTCCACCAAATTTTTAAAAGAGGAATTTCATTGGCTCCTCAGATTCCTAGGGAGAGGCTTCTAGAAGATTCTTGTAGTTTTCTAAAGTGTATTCCAAAGCGCTATTCTCGGAATCTCATTGACCGTCGCGAAGAAAAGTGTGACGCAGGATTGATCTCAGAGGAATGCTAAGACACGCGGGCAAAGTGCTCTCTTGGTCGTTGGAATGTGGACAGGTAGTCTTGTAGGCGGAGGAAGACAGTCGTGAAAGCTTTGTGGGCGCTGAAAGTGCAGTCAGATATTTGTGTAATTGTATGAAGTTCAGTCAAATTGCGTTAGGAAGTTATAGAGATTATGAAGAATAGTTTCTCTGCTGCGTATGGGCAAGTAAAAGCTGGGAGTAAATTCGGTGTTGAGGTTCTCAGATAAACTTTCGGTGCTGCACTTATAATATTCTTGTGAGATGCGGTAGATCAGAGATGGAAGACCGCAGATGTTGCTGCCGTGCGGAGCTGCTCCCACCTGCACGCTGAAATTGTAAGAAGCAGGTAAATGTAAACGTGGTTAGCGATGAATTGCGGCCCCTGCAGTTGTTGATAGCTTCATCAGTATTTCGTCTTTCCTCTTTTGGACAATAGCTAAATTATGAGGCTATCACTTAACACTTCCGGGCTGAGAAGCCGCGGTCCATACATAAGACTCTCCCCTGACGTTTCGCATTCGACTGCGGAAGGCATCCTCCGAGGACAATCGGCGAACTGCCTCTGAGGATGCCTTCCGCATTCGAAGACGAAACGTCAGGGGAGAGTCTTATCTAAGGACCACGGCATCTCAGCCCGGAAGTGTTAAGAGATGACAACACCTGCCGTGAAACCCTTCATTCTATGATCAAATTCTGAGGCTATTTAGTATCATTGTATCAGTTCACGTGAGTGTCCGGTTTGTTCTTTTACAATGACTGGGTTCGGAAATGGTCCATCCTGTTATTAACTATCTAAGTTTATATCAACAGCACTTTTAAGCTACCTCTCTCCATTTGTCTTGTACGTGCTCTGTGGCTATCTTTGCTAAAGTTTCAGTGTCTGCTATGTTTACCATAGATTTCTTTTATGGAAAATGTCTTGTACTTGGATGATTGACATCCCCTCAAGTGTAGTATTCGTTTCGCCATTGCACAGAGCACTCCCCACTCTGATCTTCCTCCCACTTAGGTTTCACTCAGTTGCGAATGCGTATGGGATAATTAGATAAACTAGGTTTCTATTCTTTTGCTTTAAAATTCTATGTGATTTGGTGAAGACAGTGCTAATAAATGTTGCAGTATTTTGCAATGCTTCTTTATGATTACCCGTTTCCCTCTTTGACATGTAGCTGTGCTGGGTAGTGTAATTCGCCCCGCGGAGTGGCCGCGTGGTTTGAGACGCCGTGCACGGATTGCGCGGCCCCTCCCGCCGGAGGTTCGAGTCCTCCCTCGGGCATGGGCGCGTGTGTTGTTCTTAGCATAAGTTAGGGTAAGTTAGTTTAAGTAGTGTGTAAGACTAGGGACCGATGACCTCGGCAGTTTAGTCCCTTAGGAATTCACACTCATTTCAACATTTTTGGTAGTACAAATCAGAAAGGTACCAGCTGCTTGCAAAGATCTAATAGTCGACATCCTAAAGATGTACCTTGTTATTAGTACCTTGGGTCGTGTTAGATATGATCTCTCTCTTCAATTCATAGCTTAAATGATTAGTTTCTCTGTGGATATTGCACTTATGGTTGACGAACGATTCAAAGTTATATCAGAACGGTTGGGGTATCTGGTATGGGAAGACACAGATAGACTCGTATAGGCCAGGAACGATCAGTTATTAATTGTTCACACGTGTTGTCGTTTATAATCGCCGGACATCTCCAACGAACTGCACTATTATTAACGATAATAAATCAACAAGTACCTTTCACAAGGCTAGAGTCGATGTTAGACGGTGCTAGGGTGATGTCTGGTGAGGGTGACATTTCGTCCACTGAGCTAACTCGTTGGCCTGTGGCTGGTTCAGGAATGGCTAGGATATCGATCAGGCAGCAACTAGACTACTGATGCGGAATATTTTTAAATCCACCGGGAACCGTTTCCGATCGTTGATTCTTGCGACTCTGTTCAGAATCGTGTAATGCAGGCACAATTCCTCGCCTACATTTGTAGGAGTACTAAAATTCACTACTGTCTTCGCTCCACTAAGAGAGTAATAATACTTCCGTGATCTTCCCACACAGCTTGAGTACCGACGTAGGCGGAAGCTCTGTTTCGGGAATTTTCGGCAATCAGATCTGTGAATATTATAGCTCGTTGGGAATATTAAAGAATATATTGTTCCGGAATTATCGTTTTCGGGTATTAATTTTGGATGATACCCGTTGACTGCATCCTGTCGGCTGCATAATACATTGCTCGGCGTCGGGCGAACAAATCCGGCAGGACGAGCTCGTGTCGACGTCATGTCCGGCGCGTTGTTAATCTGGGAGAGTATTTTCAGTCTGCGAGCGCCGCCTGTCGGCGCTGCGGACGGGCACTCAACTGCGAAACGCACCAGAAAAAACGTGCGCTGTCGGACTAAACAGCGACGCGCGAGCTGACGGGCTCGGATTGCGCCGAGATGCGACAGCAGCCACGAACGATTGCACGCGGTTTTGTGAGTTTCCACCGGCTGCTAATTAAGTTGCGTCGCAGCATTCTGCCGTACGAGAACGGTCAAAAATCCTTCAAATACTAGTGGCAATAAGAACTGTGAGGAGATGAATTTACTGCGTGACTGATACAAACAACTGGCTGCTGTATTCGTTCGTTGTTTTGTCGTTGTCCGGGAGAATATTAACGATTCTCAAAGAAAGACTTCAGGATATTATGTTAATTTTAAAATTCTCGTATTGAAGGAAATTGTTATTGTTACGGTCTTTTGAACTCTTGAAATATATTATTTTACATCAAATACTCAGCTAGATACTTGGTAGATATTATTCCATAAAACGATTCACAGAAAGAGATGAAGTAGAGGTCTTGGATGAGGTGACTTCTACGGTGACTGTCGGAGGAGTCATTCTTCAGGTCTGTGAGGATGGTATCCGGTTCTCCCACCCGGGCGGTGTGGGTTCAGTAAATTAGCAGGGGACTGTACATAGCAGTCGGAGGTGGAGGTGGCTACAACACGACAGACAACTTTGGGGAAAACTATTGTTCCAACAAGGTACAGCAGATACAAAACGCGCTCTAATCCGCTGCCGTAGCTTGGCTTCGACCCACGTGTCTTAGTATCGGTGTAACGACGGTAAATGTCCCTGATGGTTACGCACGCTGCTGGTAGCCAGCTGGCGCGTGGACTCTTTGCAAAAACTGAAGCGTGCCATCGAGTCTAAGCGCCCAGGAATGTTGACGGATGGGATCATTATGTTGCAGGATAACGCCCGTCTACAAGTTTCTACCACGTAGAAATTTCGCAGGAAAGCCCTTACACATCCCCCATATAGGCCAGATTTCTCTCCATTCTATTTCCCTATTCTCGGAGTCGTGGCCGTTGATTTGTTTCGGATGAAGAGGTGCGCGCCTGGATACAATCGTGGTTCCATAGGCAACCACAAACGTTTGACTTTTTGTCAACAGTAACGCAGCGTTTGACGACACTGTTCATTATACACGATAAAGACACGAAGTCGTCTTTCCTAATTTCAACCACAATGAATGGGTTCTTTTGCATGATCCCATTCCTGGGCGTTTAGACTCGATGGCACGCTTCAGTTTTTGCACTCCAGCAACCCATTTTGCTGGAGTGTACATACCCTGTGTCTTTCTTTTCAGTTTCTCAAGTACTCTCTCATCAGTTACACTGCCAGAAGCAGAGTTCATTTTGTTTGCAGATGACACAAGTATTTCAATAAATGGTATGTCGAGTGTAGTTCTAGAAAGATCTGCTAAAGATATTTTCATGGATATTAATAAATGGTTTAAATCCAACTCACTGACTTTAAACTTCGAAAAGAGTCACTATATGCAATTCAGAACCTGTAAGAGGCTTCCATCCAGGATATGCATAAAGTATGAAGAAGAGCAGATAGAAGAGGTCGACAGTCTTAAATTCCTGGGATTACAACTTGATAATAAATTCAGTTGGGAGGAGCGCACCACAGAACTGCAGAAACGCCTTAACAAATCTGTATTTGCAATTCGAGTGTTAGCAGACATAGGCGACATAAAAATGAAAAAGCTTGCATACTTTGCCTACTTTCATTCTATAATGTCATATGGTATAATATTTTGGGGTAACTCTTCAAGTCAAACAAAAGTTTTCAGAGTCCAAAGCCGTGTAACACGTATTATTTGTGGAGTAAATTCACGGACGTCCTGCAGAAACCTGTTCAAAGAACTCGGTATACTAACTACTGCCTCTCAGTATATTTACTCCTTAATGAAATTTGTCCTAAATAATATATCTCTTTTTCCAACAAACAGCTCCGTTCATACATACAATATCAGGAACAAAAATGATCTGCACAAGGACTTAAAAGCACTTACTTTAGTTCAAAAAGGGGTCCACTACTCAGGAACACTCATCTTCAATAATTTGCCAGCAAACATAAAAAATTTAGTACAAATAAGGATCAGTTTAAAAGGAGCCTGAAAGACTTACTAGTGGCCAACTCCTTCTACTCCATTGACGAATTTTTTAATAGAAACAAATGATGTATTGTATACATTCATACTATTAGTATTGTTATTTCAGCTTTAAAAAAATTGACATGTTCCACATCCACGAGGATCTCCTCATCACGGATCTATGGAACGAAAAACTAATCTAATCTAATCTAATCTTCGTGAAAGCTTTATGACATGGTTCGAAAGACAATAAAAAAGCTATACCGAATCATTCGTCGCCCGAGACAGGAAAAATCTACATCAGTTGCCAGCCTGTGGCGGTGTAATGTCAAAATTATGGTCGGGTAAAAGGTGGGAGCGAGAATGAAAAATTCTCCTGTAATAGCACAAAAAAGATGAGTATGTCCTGAGCAAAGTCAGGGATGTAAAAAAGGCAACTAGCTTTTCCACTCATCTGGCAGCTTCAGAGATATTTAAGTCAAAACTTCCTGACATATTAGCGCTTTTTCACTAGTTAACCCTACTTCCTCACTAAAGTGAGCTCTCTTAGCTCCAAGGTTTTGGCGCACCTGGATCTCGTACCCAAAATCCAGAAGATTCTCCGGCCGCTGCAAGAAATATGTTAAATCATATGACTGAATAGCATACGTTTTTCTGGCGAGATAAAATTTCTGGGGGTGGTCAGGAACTTGCGTGGGACGCTGAAACATTTTTTTTTTCTTTCGGGGGGGGGGGGGGTATATTTTCCCCGAGGAGGTCATTTCTGTAGTGACTTGGGAAGACAGCCAAACCACTCGGAGGTAGCCGAAAGGCACGCGTTTAGCTCACGCAGACTGGCGTGAGGTCTGGAACAGTTAATGGAATTAATAGTAGCAAATAAAGTACGTAGTTGATGTAATACTTAACTTTAATCCATAATTGGAGAACATCGCTCTTGTTTAGACATTATTACAGTCTGAATATAAACTGGTAATGGCGCCTTGCTAGGTCGTAGCAAATGACGTAGCTGAAGGCTAAGCTAACTATCGTCTCGGCAAATGAGAGCGTATGTGTCAGTGTAGCATCGCTAGCAAAGTCTGCTGTACAACTGGGGCGAGTGCTAGTAAGTCTCTCTAGACCTGCCGTGTGGTGGCGCTCGGTCTGCAATCACTGACAGTGGCGACACGCGGGTCCGACGTATACTACCGGACCGCGGCCGATTTAAAGGCTACCACCTAGCAAGTGTGGTGTCTGGCGGTGACACCACAATTTCTCTCCCAAACTCACCCTCTGTAACATGTAAGGTGAGGGTGTAAGAACAGATAGACACAAACGTATGTCCTCCTGGACATTGGGATGCATCTACAATAGGAAGAATGCTAGAGTAGTGAAGCGTGTATGCTAAACCTTAGTGACACATTCTGTCATGTTACATGACATGACAAATGCCATGTTGGATGCCACAACGGCATGTGTCATGTTATACGACATCATATCATACACCATGTTACTTCACTTGACAGCGTGCATTAAATTACATGGCGTGGGTACTAATACTAGCAAGTTAAAAAGCAGAAATGCTTTAATCCGAATGTCTTTTAAGATCCCAGACAAGTCGAAAAGTTAGTTCCCTTCTTTTACATCCCTAACTGTATCCAGGACACATTCGCCTTTTTTGTGCTATCATAGGAACATTTTTCATGTAAACATGAATTTTGTCGAGTTAAACGTCGCTACATTCGTCTCTTTTAGAATTTCGATAACAGCAACAGAAATTACTGTAGTCCCATTTGAAATAATGAAGCTGATACCCATATCTCTGTAATTAACATAGCTATGAAAGGAGATTGCACATAATTTAGTGAGGTTTTTTCAAAATCCATTTGGATGAAAACAGTATTATGACGTCTTACCGTTCAGGAAACCGCGTACGTACTTGTTTGGTGTGACACTTCTTACACGAAAATCAATTTGCGTGTTCTGTTGCGAGGTAAAACGAAAGAAAGGAAGAAGCTATAACTACCTGAGCTTGGATTCCCTAATTAATATCAATAGGCTGGTGAACAATACTGTGAAACACAAGGAAAATATCCCAAACTCTTCAAATGGATTTAAAATTATTTTAAAACACGGAGATGCGTGTGCTCTACAATCCTTCAAAGTCAGTTATCCATACGACTCTGCACATGTGAGGAATCAATGTTCGAAGGTTGACGAACTACAGAGCACAGAAACGCCAACAACTGAAGCAGCAGCAACATGTAACAGACAATTATGTGCAACAGACGGATATGACCAGCAGGTTCACACAAGAGATTGTTAAAGGCGGTGCTACATGGCAATGAGATAAACTTTTGCTTGAGACAGTGTATGTTAGCAATTTTAGTTTCTGCGTTTCCATACGTTCATATCTTATTCGTCTTCAAAGTGTAAATATGGAGTTTCAGTATACGCGTTAAAGGTAAGCGGAACGGAACAGTATCCACTCTTGACAAGACCACACATTTTCAGCTGGCCCCATCGAGGTATATCAACAACACCTGTCGGCAGCTGAGGGTTTCAAGTAATTATCATTCGTAAATTCTGCAAACACACATAGGGTCGCCCGCCAGATGCCCTAGCTTCGCTTAAGAATGGCCACGTTGTGAAGAGCCTGGAACATAACACTAAACGTGCAGGTAACTGAGGGACCCGTGCAGACAGAGGAGTGCAGCGTAGACAGAAAGCGCCAAGAATCCGCACAGGGATGCGTGTGAAACTAAAGAACAGTCTAAGAAGTGAACTTGCTTAGAAAGGTGTTTGTTCTTCAGTAACGAGGTAGCTTATAAATCACAATCACCGGCATATTCTTAGACAAAACAGAAACATAGCACCGTCCAGGCCTCATGCATAGATAGCCGTTACAAAGATGTTTTGTGCGGCTGCTGTCCAGACCTCACGCATAGGTAACCGTTACAAAGAAGTGTTGCGAGGCTGCTTTCACAGCATCTAAGAAATGCAGAAAAACGTCGGAATAATATGCGACCAACGCTGGGAACAGCCTTGGCCGTGAAATCCTGAGAAAGACGCCGACTCGCGAGTCGCACGCACGAGCCCATGCAAGATAGAATATTTCAATCCTGCACTATGAAGCGTGGTCATGGCGCGGCGATCAGTCAATTTGCGGCGCTGCAGATTTAGTCCGCCATTGACGACGCCGAGGGGAGAAAAAAAATCAACGAGTTGGTGAACTTGGATATTGATGAGGAGTTAGGAAGGCACCGGGAAAGCAAAAAGACAAGGACGTTCTTCCATCCACCGCTTACATCCGCCTCTCGACACCAGCGCAGAGCGCGACCTGTGACTCGCCGTATGGCCACGCGCTACCGACGACTACTGCCGACTCACGACCGCTGCTACGAGGCGACAACCCGTACCGACCCAGCGTCTGCCGCCACCGTTACCGCACGACGGATGACTGAGAAGAATGATCAGATGATGCATTCCCCTTCTCCTCTCTCTTAATAACTGCGTCACGTCCGCGCCCAGTCAAATCGACCATGAGATTTTTATTTTTTATTTTATTTTATTTATTTATTTATTTATTTATTTTGTCTTCTCTTTTTATTCACCTAAACAATCTGTTCCGTTCGCTTATCAATCTCTTAATCACGTGACCTTTTGCTTTTTGATTACACTTTTTTATTGATGTCACTTAATTATTGGCGCCCAATGTGGGGGCCCAGCGTAAATCTGTCTCATTAGAAATTTGTATCCTATGTGATATCACAGAGAATTTTGAACGATTCGTCATATTTTGGCGTTCCAGATAGAGCTTCGATTTGATTTCATTCTTACGTTTTTGGTAGTGTGAGAACTTTTAACTCTTCAGATACGACTCAGGAAGGACTGACTTCCCATTCATTTATTAGAATGTGCTTTCCTCTTTGTGTCTGAAGCCAGGAGCCTAGATAGTGTTTTTGTGTGGGCTGAATGTGATACAAATGCGCTGAATAAAGTAGACAGAGCCATAGCTAGTGTGTTTAGTTTTAGTTCCCGCAGTCTTCTCCGTATTTCGTGCACTTTCAGAACGTGTAGTCCATTGTTGCGATTATTTTATTTTACGTTTCCACTGCTCTGTTTGCTGCTACCAGCGTTGCTGTCAACGTCGAATTGTCTGTGCCAATTTGTCCTGCGTAATACTTTTTGTCTGTGGTCATGCATTCTATGCAGCTGAGGTTGGGAGATTGAATGATACTGAAACTGAAAGGCAAATGGAGGAGATTTCGGAAGCGAGTGACGAAACGGTAGGCACATTGTGGGGAGCACCCAAAATCTGAACACGCTAGAAACCGACAGGCCAATTGAGGAAAGTTTGGGGGTGAGCGAGAAAACATAAGAAACGTCTGTGAGGGATACGTATAGTCCAGTGGATCGAATTCTCGCGATATTAGACACCCACATATCTCAGTTAACCGGCGTGAGGGAGGAGCATAAAACGCAATATGAAAAACTGGAAGCTGGGTCAAAACTTTGTAATACGAAGATTGATGGCAGATCGCTGAAGATACGCGCAAATTACTTACCGAAACAAAAAACATACGAACGGTGCACAGCACAGCCTGAACGAGGTGAGACCAGCATCCGAAACTAGGGATGAGAACCTAGAAACGTGAGTAAGCACGAAGATGATTGATGTCTCCGTGCGTATAGATGAGAAAAGTAAATAGCCCAAGGAAACAGAAGCAAGAGCGTCAGTTTCCGTGCAAGAAATGCCTTCAATACGACAGGGTAATGCCCTCGTACGCAAGTCATAACCAACTAATATGCAAGCCGCATATCCAATGCACGGGGTGGACGTTCCACTGCCCAAGTTCGGCCGAACGTCCAGTATCCAGTCAATCGTATACCTAAGGAATTTAGACTCATTCTCCGTGCTAAAGGAGTAGCGGAATGTAATGCTTTACTTCTTGCGCGGCATAGTCTCGAGCAGGAGGAGGTTGCCTGGTTTGACGTAATAATTTGCGAGAACAGTAGTTACAAGGATTTCTGCACCAGGTTTCTGGAACGTACTGGAACCTGACCGCATAGGCATTTGCAGAGATGAGCTCATTTCTGGGACCGTATGCACCACAGTTACGCCTCTCCCTGGCAACATAGGCGGCTCATTTCGTCATTACTAGGACCACAAAACGGCACTTACGGAATTGTTTAGCGTGATGCGCTCAAATTTTTCTATTCATATACAATAGACACTCGTCGGGGCACTGTCGAGAGAACATTTCCTCGCTATTTTTAGGTATTTGGACGACGTCGAAGAGTACGAGAAACAAAGGATGATACACGCTAGAGCAATGAGGACAGAAAACAAATGCGTGTTTCTGCAGCGCAATGACAGACGGATGAAGGAGAGAATAAGGAAATAAATGAGAATGTTATAGACGCGGTGGTTCACACAATGGAGAACAAAGAAGGATCGAAGCGTCGGACACGAAGGCAACGTGAATTACGTGCTAACGACGCATAATGCATGGGACGTCTCACAAGGGAGCCTCCCCATCGCAACCCCCTCAGATTTAGTTATAAGTTGGCACAGTGGATAGGCCTTGAAAAACTGAACACAGATCAATCGAGAAAACAGGAGGAAGTTGTGTGGAACTAGGAGAAAAATAAGCGAAATATATAAACTGAGTAGTCCATCTGCAAAATAGGCAACATCAATGACAGTGCGAGTGCAGGTGCGCCGTGGTCCTGTGGTTAGCGTGAGCAGCTGCGGACCAAGAAGTCATTGGTTCAAGTCTTCCCTCGAGTGAAAATTTTACTTTCTTTATTTTCGCAAAGTTATGATCTGTCCGTTCGTTCATTGACGTCTGTGTTCACTGTAATAAGTTTGGTGTCTGCGTTTTGCGACCGCACCGCAAAACCGTGCGATTAGTAGACGAAAGGACGTGCCTCTCCAATGCCTCTCTACTAATCGCACGTTTTTGCGGTGCGGTTGCAAAACACAGACACTAAACTTATTACGGTGAACACAGACGTCAATGAACGAACGGACAGATCATTGCTTTGCGAAAATAAAAAAGGTAAAATTTTCACTCGAGAGAAGGGTTGAACCAATGACCTCTTGGTCCGCAGCCGCTCACGCTAACCACGGGACCACGGCGCACCTGCGCTCACATTCTCTGTCATTGATGTTGCCTATCTTGCGCATGGACTACTCAGTTTGTATATTTCGCTTTTTTTTCATAGTTCCACACAACTTCTTCCTGTTTCTCGATTGATCTGTGTTCAGTTTTTCAACGCCTATCCACTGTGCCAACTTATAACTATATCTGAGGGGGGGTGCGACGGGGAGGCTCCCTTGTCAGTTGGGAAGGGACATATATGCAATGTGCGGTACTGGCAATAATAGGCGCAAGACGATATTGACGAGTACCGTGATGACTCAGAGATGCTGGAAAGGAGCAGAACCAGTGCCTCTCGCTGTGATAACCACATGGAAGGAAGAGAGCATGTTTAGATTCTGGCTAGGCATCGTCCCATCGATCTTCGTATTTCAAAGTTTTGGCTCAGCTTCCAGTTTTTCATATTGTGTTTTATGCTCCTCCCTCATGTCGATTAACTGAGATATGTGGGTTTCTAATATCGCGAGAATTCGATCCAGTGGACTATACGGCGTCTTTCAATGCAAAACTGATGGAAGGGGCTGTAAATTAGCTGAGATACCCGTAAAAGGAATCTCACTAATTCCCGCTTTTGGGGTAAGAAGGAAGAAAGTAGAAAAGCAGGTCTTGATGTCGCTGGGCGACGGAAGATGTGCCTTCCAGGTGAATCCAATTGTCATCTGTGGTCTGTCACTGGATTTTAAAATCGGTTGTGAAATACTGTCGAGTAGAGCGGTGATCATGGACTGAACCACTAAAACTGTGGTCAATCTGTTTAAAGATCTGATCGTATGGGGTGTAGAGAACACTGACGGCACAATTAATTTAGTAACGTCTAAGGAGAACAAGGAAATTTTCATAAATGGGACAAGGGAGCTAAAAGGTGATTTATTAGAGGGAACACGGGTTTCAGAGAAGTCAGTTTGCCGTCCTCAAGTAGTGACGATAACTCCACGCACAAAGCCGACGAAAGAGAATCTGACGGACTTGAAGCGACTGGTCTGGAGTTACAGCCCCTCGCATATGTACTCTCACAATTTAGAGGGCCAGAGGCCGTTAACGAATACGCTTCGTGACACCACACGCCGCGCATGAGACTACGGAAGACATTCTCCTAAAGGAATATACTAATATGCAAGGAGAGACCACAACTAGATGCCGTGGCAAGCACGCCGAGACAATGGCAGGGGTTGAAGGTGACGCCACAACAGCACCTGAGAAGCTCATGTGAAGCGGAGAATGCGACGGAAATTGCAGGGTGGCTGTGAAGCACTGTCAGGTGCGCCATGAAAGTGCAGTACAATACACGCCCACTCGCCAGCAGTAGAATATAGTGTTTCGTCCGCGGTCAAAAATATGCGAAAGTCAGACGGTCTTCGGAGGACCACAGGTGTTTCCATGCGGTAAAGAGGCGAGAAAAACTGATTACGTTTCATTCGGAAGTACGGAGACTGCAGACAACATCGATGCGTATGCTACATATGGCGACGAAAGCGATGCTGCTGTATTTACCGCGTACAACCTGAGAACATAATGTGGCTCGACGATAGAGCTGCGGATGCCGGTAATGGTGTAGACAGTTGTAGACATCATTTGACAACAACTTGTATTCTGTGAACATACACTCCTGGAAATGGAAAAAAGAACACATTGACACCGGTGTGTCAGACCCACCATACTTGCTCCGGACACTGCGAGAGGGCTGTACAAGCAATGATCACACGCACGGCACAGCGGACACACCAGGAACCGCGGTGTTGGCCGTCGAATGGCGCTAGCTGCGCAGCATTTGTGCACCGCCGCCGTCAGTGTCAGCCAGTTTGCCGTGGCATACGGAGCTCCATCGCAGTCTTTAACACTGGTAGCATGCCGCGACAGCGTGGACGTGAACCGTATGTGCAGTTGACGGACTTTGAGCGAGGGCGTATAGTGGGCATGCAGGAGGCCGGGTGGACGTACCGCCGAATTGCTCAACACGTGGGGCGTGAGGTCTCCACAGTACATCGATGTTGTCGCCAGTGGTCGGCGGAAGGTGCACGTGCCCGTCGACCTGGGACCGGACCGCAGCGACGCACGGATGCACGCCAAGACCGTAGGATCCTACGCAGTGCCGTAGGGGACCGCACCGCCACTTCCCAGCAAATGAAGGACACTGTTGCTCCTGGGGTATCGGCGAGGACCATTCGCAACCGTCTCCATGAAGCTGGGCTACGGTCCCGCACACCGTTAGGCCGTCTTCCGCTCACGCCCCAACGTCGTGCAGCCCGCCTCCAGTGGTGTCGCGACAGGCGTGAATGGAGGGACGAATGGAGACGTGTCGTCTTCAGCGATGAGAGTCGCTTCTGCCTTGGTGCCAATGGTGGTAGTATGCGTGTTTGGCGCCGTGCAGGTGAGCGCCACAATCAGGACTGCATACGACCGAGGCACACAGGGCCAACACCCGGCATCATGGTGTGGGGAGCGATCTCCTACACTGGCTGTACACCACTGGTGATCGTCGAGGGGACACTGAATAGTGCACGATACATCCAAACTGTCATCGAACCCATCGTTCTACCATTCCTAGACCGGCAAGGGAACTTGCTGTTCCAACAGGACAATGCACGTCCGCATGTATCCCGTGCCACCCAACGTGCTCTAGAAGGTGTAAGTGATTTACCCTGGCCAGCAAGATCTCCGGATCTGTCCCCCATTGAGCATGTTTGGGACTGGATAAAGCGTCGTCTCACGCGGTCTGCACGTCCAGCACGAACGCTGGTCCAACTGAGGCGCCAGGTGGAAATGGCATGGCAAGCCGTTCCACAGGACTACATCCAGCATCTCTACGATCGTCTCCATGGGAGAATAGCAGCCTGCATTTCTGCGAAAGGTGGATATACACTGCACTAGTGCCGACATTGTGCATGCTCTGTTGCCTGTGTCTATGTGCCTGTGGTTCTGTCAGTGTGATCATGTGATGTATCTGACCCCAGGAATGTGTCAATAAAGTTTCCCCTTCCTGGGACAATGAATTCACGGTGTTCTTATTTCAATTTCCAGGAGTGTATTTTCTATCACGGTAATTAGTATGTATTTATCTTGCTTAGAAATCATTTTTGTGTGTGCGTGGACTGTGGGATTGTTGCAAGGAACCCCATGAGTGCGAAGTCGCAAGTCCGATCTTCAGTAAGACTCATTTGAAGCCCTTGTATTAAAAATTACAACAGGAAAAATGTTAGCTGCTAATGAGTCACTATGTGCATCAGGAGGGCGGCAGAAAATGAGTGTCTCGGAGGTGCAGAGATCAACATTCTATGGGATGTATGTACTACACTTCACAAAAGGGTCATTGTCGGCAGTCAACAAATATCAAAACAAAACATTAACTTCCACCATGAACACCGAATGAAAACTGGCTCCAAAGCGATCACAATGTTTCGCACCGTCAAGATCGAAGGCGAAATCCTTGGGAGCTACAAAATGTGCAAGGCGTTCAGCTAAGTACTCACATTTAAAGTACGCATGTAGAATGATATTGGTGTAACAAGTTTATGAGAAGTGATGGAATGGGATTGTAAGCAGTCTGTGGTGGGGTTTGTCGTGAAACGGGCTGTCCTTTAAGTCTTGGCTGCAGATAGTGTAATAATGTGTTTTATAGGGACAGAAAAAACAAACATCCAGAGACTGAATTTGTCCAACAGTTTCATGTGGTATGAAGTGCAATGTCACACACATTTCAGAAGGGATAGTTTGCTCTAAAGGAGCACGATTTTAACAGCACAGGAATTTGACCAGCTACTGGCCAAAAGCAGTGCTCACACCGTTGTTGTAGTTCTCTTACGCCTATTTTCCTCCTCTTGCCAACAGTGACTTAAATAATCCCTACAGCATTTGAAGATCATGCACACGAGAAAGAAGCATAGGGAATAGAGCACCTCCAACATCTCGCTCCAAAATAAATGACTTTCCAGCCAGTTTTCCATCCAAATTAACAGTCGTAACAATTGTACACGAATGCGTTAAGGCGTTGATGTTAGTTGATACTGATATAGCTCTATTGGTACCTCTAATTCCCAAGGTTCCTTACATACGCATTTCCTCTTCAAATCCAGACTGACCAAAATGGAAAACTAATTCCTTATTGAACAATGGGATAAGTCTGATTACATCATCAAAGCATATTCGGGCCGATTCCGGAGTTTTCTGTACATCGTTAAGTTGACGCTTTGTTTCGTATTTCGTTATCATACGTCTTCAAAATTCTGTAGCACTGTTTGAAGTTACGCACAGTAGGCAAGAGTTGGAAAGTAGGCGTAAGAGAACTACGACTACGGTGTGAGCACTGCTTTTCGCCAATAGCTGGTAAAATTCCTTCCCTTGAAATCACTGTAATCCAAGTCGTGCGGAGTCTGATGTGCATAACACACTACGTCACTATCATGCAAACCGTGTAAACTATACCGAGCATCCTTGAAACATGCAAACACCAGTTTCTGTAACAAGTGTACTTTGTCTTCCCTTGAATATGCGTAGTTTTTTTACGCACTACTGCGGATTCATTCGAAATCTGTCCACGCCGTGAATGATCTTCCATGTATGTAATTATGTTTGATACCCGCTTCTTGGACAATGATTGACCTTTATTACGTTTCGCAGGAGACGGGATTTGTGGCTCCCTGTCCAACAAGGATGATGAACTACTTGGCTCGACACCTGTTTTACTATCTCTCTCAGTTGTTACGTACGTATCGTCATCGTTGTACTCCCTATGAACATTGTCTGCTCGCATCCTCTGATTCATCTTGCAGAAACGCTAATATTTGAGCTACCATTTCCATCTCACTCTGCGAAATTCCTTAGGTTCCTTTATGACGAAATGTCATCTTCAGCAGCTGTTGTAGATATAACGCAATGTTTGCTTTGTTTATGTTTGCTGTTGCTCTGTTTTGTATCAACATCACCAGCACTGTAGCACTATTGTGAGTTACTCGTTGACTAAGCAGTTCAACCGCGCTCCGTAGCCTCAAGGTGTGTTCGCCATAGGATACCTTTAGTCTAGCACCATTAGCAACCAATATTGTGGATGCAAAATGAAATTTCAGTCTGCATCGGAGTGTGCGCTGATATGAAACTTCAAAATGTTCAGATCTGTGTGAAATCTTATGGGACTTGACTGCTAAGGTCATCAGTCCCTAAGCTTACACACTACTTAACCTAAATTATCTTAAGGACAAACACACACACCCATGCCCGAGGGATGACTCGAACCTCCGCCGGGACCAGCCGCACAGTACACGACTGCAGCGCCTTAGACCGCTCGGATATGAAACTTCAAAAAATGGTTCAAATGCCTCTGAGCACTATGGGACTTAACATCTGAGGTCATCAGTCCCCTAGAACTTAGAACTACTTAAACCTAACTAACCTAAGGACATCACACACATCCATTCCCGAGGCAGGATTCAAACCTGAGACCGTAGCGGTCGCGCGGTTCCAGACTGAAGCGCCGGCCGGATATGAAACTTACTGGCAGATTAAAACAGTGTGCCGGACCGAGACTGGAACCCAGTATTAATCTGCCAGGAAGTTTAATATTGTTGTCGCACGGCAGACATACGCGGAGCGTCAAAAGCCGTAAACATCATTGACCTTTTGTGAGCTCGCGCTCAACGGGTTCCTTGATAGTGTGAATGAGTAAAAGTGATATGCTGCAAGTGTGTGAGCATGGGATTCCTCCGTGTGTCGAAATAACGCGCAGTGCGAAGCTGAGAGGAGCAGCCTGCATGTGATAACGTAACGCCTGCCGTTACGGAGTTGTACGGTGGTTGTTCGGAAGGTAAGGTCCAATCGGTCGCGAAATGGAAACCACAGGGAAAATCAAAAAATTTTTATTCGCAACAGTTAGCCACACCTTCCAGCTACCTCACTAAATAGTCGCCGCTCCGACTTAGACATTTGTCTTGGCGTTGTATAAGCCTCCCAATACCGTCATCACAGAAAGCAGCCGCCTGTGCTTTCCGCCAATTCTCTACGCTGGTCTGGCTTTCGTTGTTTGTGCCAAAATGTTGTCTTCGTAGCCTGCGGTTCATGTGAGCAGGGACGAACGTCAGAGGGAGCCAATTAAGGTCTATATTGTGTGATCAAACACTTCCCATCGAAAAACGCAGCAGGAACGTCTTCATTGCCCTGCAGAATGCAGCTGAGAATTGTCTTTAAGAAGGAAACGCATGACATTTATGTTATATGAGCTGCATAGCTTCGGGTGAAATCTCTCACCAGATCCACATACATGGTGGGAGACACTGTTGTTTTAGGAATTTCTGCGTGATCACTTTGCGCTCTAAACTGGAAAGAGTGACGTGAAGCAATCGACAGGCACACTACAGACACTGACCAATACATCTATGCAAAGTTCCATCGGATTTTGACAGTGGTTTCCATTTGGCGCCTAATCGGACCTTACTTTCTGAATACCCCCTGTAATGTAACTAACGCTAGTGCATTATTTCCATGCATGTTTTTTTCCATGTATCCTCAATACTAATATTATGTGTTCATTTTTTCATCATGTCGTACTCTTAAGAAAGAAATGACACAAGTGTGAATGGCGGGAATTCCACATGCACCAATATCTGATGAGATTTCTCTGACAGCACACAGAGACACGCTAAGAGCAGCTCACGGTCGGCGAGGAAGAAATTTTGTCATTGCAAAGTATTGCATGATACATGGTACAAACATGTTAAGAATACTGTGTGTGCTAAAACTGAAGGGTAGGTGAAAATTACTCGAGTATTCAAAGTTACGTACAAGCTAGAGCCTTTAACGTGGCTCGCACAACTTACACAATTAAACATAGTCAATAGGAAGGAGGTCTCCCAAAGACAGGTGAAATGTACGTTTTACATAATAACTATAGGTTTTGTGGCAGAAAAGAAAGCACCAGTCTGATCATTACATTTGTTGTCTGAGGGCAATCAAATTCACCGAAGAAGAACGTACTGCACTGTTGGTAAAAATATTGAGGTGTTATCCATCCCACTCTTGGCTCATGGCAGTCCAATAAAGTATGTTATCAAAAACGTATTGTTTTGAATGACCAGGTGTCAGAACTGACACCCATTTTGTGACAATTTGTAGAGTTCGTTAACGAACATAACTACCGTTAAGGTTAACTTTTGTTTCACATGTCTTAAACATATGTTACTCGCATGTGTATAGCATTTTTATTTTCTGAGCTATATATTCGTGATGAACAAGATTACTGTGCATGGTTTATTTTTATTTTCACACGTTTTGGTTCTATGTTTATGTTGTACATGGTTTACGTATGTCTTTGACGTTACCACCACGTGCAATGTGATATTTTGTTGCTCATGTACGGTTTATTTTTTTTTATCTTCATGTATTTGCACGTTTCTTGTATCTGTTTATCAAAGGCAAAAGTTTGTGTAAATAGCTGACTTGGTATGACAACTTAGGACACAACTGACTACGCAATATCCTCACAAAGCCAACATTAGCGAGTCAAACGTTTGTGTTGCTATTGGTGAGTAAGGATTTTTGTTTTCTTTCTGAAGTGTGTGTGCGACGGGCCAAGTGAACGTATATGGCCACTCTGACGTGACTCGCGAACTTCCATATCAAAAGCTTAACACTCATCCCAAGGATCTGCGTAATATTTCTGCTAGTGGCCACTCTCGTCGACTCACAGCGCCACCAGCTCCGCACGACGGGAAAGTCGGGCACTATACAGCAAGCGGCTGAGGCGTATTCTGCAGACACACGCGGGATAGCCCGGCAGGTACCTTAGCATTGCTTAAGGAAGGACGTATTGCGAAGGGTCTGGTTCGAAATGCAAAATGCATAGATAACTGAGGAACTCCAGCGGACACTGGAAGGGAGCGTAGACTCAAAGCGCCAAAAATATGCACAGGAAGGTGCTTGAAACTACAGGTCGGTGGAAGCAGCCAGCATGCTTAAGAAAAATGTTTGCTGAACAGTAAGGAGGTTGTTTACAAATCACGAACACCAGCATATTCTCAGACGAAAGACAAACATGAGACTGGCCAGGCCTCACGCAGAGATAGCAGTTGCAAAGAAGTGGTGTGTGGCTCCTCTCACAGCAACTAAATAATGCAGAGAAACATCGGAACAATCTGTGAACAACGCTGGGAACAGACTTGACAGTAAAAACATGAGAAAGACGCCCGTTCCCGAATCACACACCAGCCCACGCAAGATAGGAAATTAGTACCTTTCACTGGGAAGCGTGATCAAGGAACGGCGATTGAGCGGCATTGCAAATTTAGTCCGAGAGTGATAACGCCGAGTGGAAGAAAAATTCAACGATTTGGTGAGCTTAGAGAGTGAGGAGAAGGGAAGAGGACAGTCGAGGAGACAGCACGGAAGAAAGAGGACACCCGTCGCCCATCACCGTGGTATCACTGCGTCGGCTGCGGCAACGCACGGCGACAACGGCCGTAAAGCAGTGGGTCTCTGGTGACGGCTGCCGACTCGCCGACGCCGCTCAAGGCAACGCGCCGTACCGACCCGGTGTGACCGGCGTCGTCACCGCACGACGAATGACTGAGAAGAATGGTGCGATGATTCATTCCTCCACCACCCCCTCTCCTACCCCTTAATAAATGACTTATGTCCGCTGCCAGTCAAATCGGTCCTGATAATAGTAATTCTTTTTTCTCTTCTCTAGTTTCGTCTTGGGCGTAAAAGGTACTGACATAAATGGAGTTATTTATGTTTCATTCACGTAAACAATCTGTTCCACTCGCTTATCAGTCCCTTAATCTCTTTACCTTTTGCTTTTCGGTTTCAACTAATTATTGATGTCACTTAATTACTGTTTCCCTACGTGGAGCAATATAATTAGTAATGGCATGTCATTTAATCCGAGAGATCAAAGAATTCTCCACTTAGTACATATTTGGCGCCCAAGGTCGGGTGATAAATTTGGACGCTATGTGGTATTGTAATTAGGCTGTATATGTGTTTGTATGTAGGCAGTGCTATATAGCGCTCTGCATTAATAACTCTGACAGCGCTATGTGTACTCTGTAAGAGACTCTGTGGCTGGTCGGACTAGCAGTTGGAGGTGTACAGCAAGCAGTGATGGAAGTTTGGGAGTGAGTAGTCAGCACTGATGGAGGTTAGAGGTTAATAATTAGCAGTGTTGGAGGTTTGCAGTATAGCGCGACTAGACGGTCTGAATGTGTATCCGTCATGGAGATTTGTTACTGATGATTATATTATTTTTTTGAACTGTTTGTCACTTGATTAAGGTAAAATCTGGTAAATATATTGCTTGCTCTGCAACAAAATCTTTCCTTTGCTAACCACATGCCTATTACTAGTTAGAGCCTTCAGTAGTTAGAATCTTTTATTTATTGGTGTTTTCTGCATTCCTGTAGTTCGTGTAATGAAGATTTTCTGTGAGGTAATTGATTTATGATATGTATGCCTTATCGTTAGGATTTCTTCTAATTCAGGGCCATTCTTTTGTATTAATTATTTAAAGTCAGGCTATCATTTTTGAGCAGTCAAATTGCGTTGCTCTAGAATATTGTGGGTCAGTGTTGAGATGATAAGAATAAGTAAAGTGAAAGCATGTTCAGTACGTTCAGTTTCACTCGGCAGTTTCAGAATCAAATAATGTAGAAGAATGAGATTTTCACTCGGCAGCGAAGTGTGTGTTGATATGAAACTTCCTGGCAGATTGAAACTGAGTGCCGGACCGAGCCTCGAAGTCGGCAGTTCGAGACTCGGTCCGGCACGCAGTTTCACTCTGCCAGGAAGTTTCATATCAGCACACACTTCGCTGCAGAGTGCAAATCTCATTCTGGAAACATCCCTCAGATTGTGGCTAAGCCATGTCTCCGTAATATCCTTTCTTTCAGGAGTGCTAGTTCTGCAAGGTTCGCAGGAGAGCTTCTGTAAAGTTCGGAAGGTAGGAGACGAGGTACTGGCAGAAGTACAGCTGTGAGGAGGGGGCGTGAGTCGTGCTTGAGTAGCTCAGTTGGTAGAGCTCTTGCCCGCAAAAGGCAAGGGTCCCGAGTTCGAGTCTCGGTCCAACACACAGTTTTAATCTGCCAGGGAGTTTGAAATAATGTAGAAGTTTCACCCTCTCCCAGTAATTGCAATTTAAGTAAAAAATTCATTTAATAAAGAAGTTTCAGTATCCCAGAGACTTTTGAAAGATTCACTGCGCTTGGTTTGTAAATGATGAATCTTCCATAAACAAAATGCTGCGTACATCGGCTGCAAAATTTTTCAATTTTCGTAAGACCAGTAACTAGTTTTGTAAGTCATTATCACGAAGCTGTATGTGCAGTGAAATGTGAAGAAGATGAAATGGGAGAGAATATAGTGCTCGCACCGGCCGCGGTGGTCGAGCGGTTCTAAACGCTCCAGCCTGGAACTGCGCGACCGCTACGGTGGCAGGTTCGAATCCTGCCTCGGGCATAGATGTGTGTGATGTCCTTAGATTAGTTTAGTTCTAAGTCCTAGGGGACTGATGACCTCAGATGTTAAGTCACATAGTGCTCAGAGCCATTTGAACCATTATAGTGCTCGCAGAACACTCGTTTGGTGAATCCCTCTCGTACTTCCGAAATGCCTCTGTCACCTATGCATTGTGTATTAATGTGGCTGAAATGTTTGTTTCATTTCTTTCATCAGTTGCTCTGCTTCTTCCTTGGCGTATTTTATTCTCCACACTCCGAGATGCTACATTTTTTTACGTTGCAAGGACACATCGTGAGTCCCTGGCACGATCTGGATACTCTTCGGAATATAACAGCAGCGCTCTACAGTGTATACGACAACCAAAAAAGTGAAAACTGTTAGTTTTCACTTTTTTGGTTGTCGTATACACTGAAGAGCCAAAGAAACTGATACACCTGTCTAGTACCGTATGGGGCCCTTGCGAGCATGCAGAAGTGCTACAGCACGACGTGTCATGGACTCGACTAATGTCTGATGTAGTGCTGGAAGGAACTGACACCATGAATCTTGCACGGCTGTCCATAAATCTGTAAGAGTACGAGGACTTCTCTTCTGAACAGCACATTGAAAGGCATCCCAGATATGCTCAATAATGTTCACCTCTGGGGAATTTGGTGACAAGCGTAAGTGTTTAAACTCAGAAGAGTGTTCCTTGTAGCAATTATGAGGTGTGGGGTGTCGCATTGTACTTCTGGAATTGCCCAAGTCCGTCTGAATGCACAATGGACATGAATGGATGCAGGTGATCAGACAGGATCCTTACGTACGTGTCACCTGTCGGCTTAGTATCAAGACGTGTCAGGGGTCGCATATCACTCCAATTGCACACCTCCCCACACCATTACAGAGTCTCCACCACTTGAACAGTCCCCTGCTGGCATGCAGGGTCCACGGATTCATGAGGCTGTCTCCATACCCGTACACGTCCAACCACTCTATAAAATTTGAAACGAGACTCGTCCGACCAGGCAACGTGTTTCCTGTCGTCAACAGTCCAATGTCGGTGTTGTTGGACCCAGGCGAACCGCAAAGCTGTGTGTCGTGCAGTCATCAAAGGTACACGAGTGAGCCTTCGGTACCGAAAGCCGATATCGATGATGTTTTGTTAAATCGTTCGCACGCTGACACTTGTCGATGGCCCAACACTGAAATCTGCAGCCATTTGCGAAACGGTGGCACTTCTGTCACGTTGAACGATTCTCTTCAGTCGTCTTTGGCCCTGTTCTTGCAGGACCTTCATCGTAGCTGTGTCCCATTGGTCGTGCGCCAACTATAACACCACGTTCAAACTCACTTAAATTTTTATAACCTCTCGTTGTAGCAACCGTAACCGATCTAACAACTGAGCCAGACACTTGTTGTCTTATATAGGTGTTGGGACTGCAGTGCTGTATTCTGCCTGTTTGCCTATCTCTGTATCTGAATACGCATGCCTATGCCAGTTTCTTTGGCGCTTCAGTGTATATGGGTTTTAAGTACACAGGTAAACACAAGAACCATCCCTGAGTTACATGTTTGCTTACATCTGGTATTAAAGGCAGACCTTTGTGGAACACCTACTGACAACGGGGCTGTAGTGTGTGGTGCTATTATCTTGATGCTATTTAAGCAAATTGCAGCGCAGTAGGTTATAGCTCCTCATCCGCCACAGTTCAAACCATCTACCTCGATAGGTTTCTTTGTCCCTTCGCTCTGCATTGGTAGATGCCGACAAAAGCAACGCTGAAGAAAACTCGACTGATTACCTGCCAAACAAAGACCAAATAACTCAAGCTTGCAGGCAGCGTCTGAAAGTTCGTAAAAATATCGGGCGTCTGAGATACTACAATAAACTTGCTTTAAATTGTTTCAAAGTTCACTTAATTAGGCTTTATTGCCTCCAAAACAAGTAGTAAAATTGCTGCCAGACTGTTATTGGTGAAAGTTTGTTTCTGTTTTAAGTACATAGTTTCTCACTAAAGCAGTCAAAAGTTTGTCAGTTCGACCAGAATAATTTGCTCGTCCTATAAATTCATTGATTCACAGATGGTCGCAAGGTACTTCTATCAAGTCGTTAAGTGGGCTTCTTAGAAAGAAGTGCCCACCATTATGTCTCGTGCTATTTAAAAAAGACGATAGGGGAGTTGAAGTTCAAACAGAAGATCACACGTAAATAAATTCATTAAAAATTTTGCAGACTTTCACCACGATGTTTCTAAACTAAAACTGCTTTACAGTTCTGATAACGGGAGCGATAGAACGTAAGATTTCTTTCATCTTAACAAAAATTAGCGAGCAGCGGTTTCACATTGATCTGTACAATATGATGGTTCACGAGCTACTCCTCGACAAACAGAACTGTATCACTGACCACTACATAAAGTGCGGGAAATACTTGATTCCTTTCGGTTGATGATTTAGGCAGCCAATCGGGACAGTTCCATTCCTCAAATACTCGCGGTAATCCGAAAGTCATCCAATAGAATAACACAACACATTTTATAAAATAAATTTTGTAGTTACGAAACCAAATGTAATTTTAATAAAACAGACTACGGATTGTTCACAGAAATGAAACTCTAATTGATTTGACATCTAACTTTTCTTCTGGCTGCCTTTATACAAAAGCATGTACGCTAGAACTCTCGTTACATACTCCACATGATTCCAGATTGCACAAGGATTTTCCCACGCGTATATTTTACATAGTTCTGGATACAATAAAACATTCAAACTTTACGTATGTCCTATATGTACCGTCTCATTCTGTCCACAGAACTCACCCAATAAGACATCGTTAATTAACAATTTTTAAGTGGTTACCATTGCATCAGAAATCTGTTGTAATTGAAATAAAGAAATTCTGGAAAAATAACTGAATCCTTTCGATTGTAGTTTCAATTGATATTATAAATGAAAGCAATCCATAACTCAGTTTCGTAGAAGTAACAAGTTAATCTCAGATTCTAAGTAAAAATTTGTGTTTCGAAAAGTACTGGAGATACTGAACTGAGATTTTTACGGTATAATTGTAGACTATTATCGGTACAAGTCTGTATTCGGAGTATGAAGAAGATAGAAAAATATTTCATAGTGCTTCATTAGAAAAAAGGACACACTTCAGGATCACTTACTCCGCTACAAGGTTTAAAGACTCGGATTAATTTGCTACGTTACACAGTCCCATACGTCTTATGTCGAAGTTCTATTAGAAGCTTCTTTCAACTGAAACAGAAAATAATATAAATTTCCACTGGAAAAAATATTCGGCGACTATAAATGACAAAAATTGCTTGCGAACCTCAGGAAATTCGCCATATTGTCCACTATAACTTCTTTAAAACCGCACCTCGGTATATATATTCATTCTGCGTATATTCGAAGCGGACTGTCTTAGCTACCTCACCTTGTATACCTCCAGAAATTTCCAGTACCGTATTTTATTTTCTTTGCTGTCAGTATTTATAATCATATACTCGTTGCGAAACCATTGCAATATCGATTGTATGCAATCGTGTTTTGCAGATGAGGGAAATTAATGGGTTGTAGAGAAAACATGCCTCCTTATTTTAAAACCATTTATATTCGCTGTTAGCCTTCGAGCTGAAACACTTCCCTCGGTAATTTGTGTGCGCGTGTGTTTGTGTGTGTGTTTGCTGTTACAAAACTTCTGCGGTATGTTGGACTGTTGTCCAAATATGTAAATATTTTACTCCTATGTCATTTTTAAAAGAATGTTCTGCAGCTCCAATTGTAGTTTCCGTACAGCTTCTTCGGTCATTCATTCATGTAAAGCTGATGCATGATTTAGATTGCTTTGTTTCGTAAATAACGCTGACAGCTGTACTAACATATCCTGACATTTAACTCAATAAATACAAATCTCGTGGTCAATTGTGTATTTGAAGCTCCCATGGAGCAAATATATCTCCTCACATGTGGTTACATCAGACTGAATTACTTGTGATGAGATACTATGTGTAGGATCTTCACTAGTGTGTGATGTGTAAACTATCTAAATCTACATGGATACTCTGCAAATCACATTTAAGTGCCTGGCAGAGGGTTCATCGAACCATCTTCACAATTCTCTATTATTCCAATCTCGTATAGCGTGCGGAAAGAATGAACACCTATATCTTTCCGTACGAGCTCTGATTTCCCTTATTTTATCGTGGTGATCGTTCCTCACTATGTAAGTCGGTGTCAACAAAATATTTTCGCATTCGGTGGAGAAAGTTGGTGATTGGAATTTCGTAAGAAGATTCCGTCGCAACGAAAAACGCCTTTCTTTTAATGACGTCCATCCCAAATCCTGTATCATTTCTGTGACACTCTCTCCCATATTTCGCGATAATACAAAACGTGCTGCCTTTCTTTGAACTTTTTCAATGTACTCAGTCAGTCCTATCTGGTAAGGATCCCACACAGCGCAACGTTATTCTAAAAGAGGACGGACAAGCGTAGTGTAGGCAGTCTCCTTAGTAGGTCTGTTACATTTTCTGAGAGTCCTGCTAATGGAACGCAGTCTTTCGTTAGCCTTCCCCACAACATTTCCTATGTGTTCCTTGCAATTTAAATTGTTTGTAATTGTAATACCTAAGTATTTAATTGAATTTACGGCTTTTAGATTAGACTGATTTATCGTGTAACCGAAGCTTAACGCGTTCCTTTTAGCACTCATGAGGATGACCTCACACTTTTCATTATTTAAGGTCAACTGCCACTTTTCGCACCATTCAGATATTTCTTCTAAATCGTTTTGCAGTTTGCTTTGATCTTCTGATGACTTTATTAGTCAATAAACGAAGTCATCTGCAGACAACCGAAGACGGCTGCCTAAATTGTCTCCCAAATCCTTTTTATAGATAAGGAACAGCAAAGGGCCTACAACACTACCTCGGGGAACGCCAGAAATCACTTCTGTTTTACTTGATGACTTTCCGTCAATTACAACGAACTGTGACCTCTCTGACAGGAAATCACACATCCAGTCACATAACTGAGACGATATTCCGTAAGCACGCAATTTCACTACGAGCCGCTTGTGTGGTACAGTGTCAAAAGCCTTCTGGAAATCCAGAAATACGGAATCGATCTGAAATACCTTGTCAATAGCACTCAGCACTGCATGTGAATAAAGAGCTAGTTGTGTTTCACAGGAACGATGTTTTCTAAACCCATGTTGACTGTGGATCAATAGACCGTTTTCTTCGACGTAATTCATTACGTTCGAACACAATATATGTTCTAAAATCCTGCTGCATATCGACGTTAACGATATGGGTCTGTAATTTAGTGGGTTACTCCTACTACCTTTCTTGAATGTTGGTGTGACCTGTGTAACTTTCCAGTCTTTTGGTACGGGTCTTTCGTCGAGCGAACGGTTATATATGATTGTTAAGTATGGAGCTAATGCATCAGCATACTCCGAAAGGAACCAAACTGGTGTACAGTCTGGACCAGAAGACTTGCTTTTATTAAGTGATTTAAGTTTCTTCACTACTCCGAGGATATTTACTTCTACGTTACTCATTTTGACAGCTGTTCTCGGTTCGAATTCTGGAATATTTACTTCGTCTTCCTTTCTGAAGGCATTTCGCAAAGCTGTGTTTAGTAACTCTGCTTCGGCAGCACTGTCTTCGATAGTATCTTCATTGCTATCGTGCAGAGAAGGCATTGATTGTTTTTTGCCGCTAACGTACTTCACATACGACCAGAAGCGCTTTGAATTTTCTGCCAGGTATAAACAAAATTATGATGAAAAGTGAACTCATTACTAAAAAGTGCCAATATGATGGCTGTCTTTTGCCGATAGTAAATGTTTCTTCCAGTGAATGTATCATTGGCAGCATACTAATGGAAAATGAGAGAGTAAATATGTGCCATTTTAAATTTTTGGATGTGACATAGCTAAGACAAGATGTAATTGCCATACCCTCCTGAAAATTGGTAGTTTGTTACCAACGGTTACTGACGGCTCAAAATTTCTCGAGAGCAGTTGATAACACGTGTCATCCTATACGAAGTCTTTCGTAAAATATCAAGCTGTTCTCCATGGTGTCAAATATGGCGAAATGGGAAGTAATTCCTGGGGAACACGTCACTGTTGAATTCATCAATTACCTTTTGTTTAATCCGACCAATTCGATTTCTGCTCCTCCAAAATTTCCCTCTTATCTTCGAACGCCTACCACACTTCGTCTTACGTATTTGTCCACAATCCTTCTAAATTTATAATTTCCGCTCTCTTTTCTCCGACACTGTACACCTTCGAAATTTCTACACTTCCTAAAAACATGACACCAACCACCCTGTCGTTTCGCTTCAACACTTGTACTCTGTCGCGCCTGACCAACGCAACCCCTGAGTAATACGCCTACACACGCTCCGTATCGTATCCCAACGCAACTTTAGCCCCCTCCCCTTACCTAACCAATAAATCCGTGCAGATATTTACCCATCCATCCACCTTTAACATAGTACCCCTCTTACTCTCTTCTCAGGGCTCTGCATCACCCCAGCACCTCCTCTTGGTTCGGTATTCTCCTCCGAAACCTTTATTTTGCCATTTTACATAATTCGAAAACATTCTCATTTCAACAAAACAACTCCCCTGTTGGTTATCTATACATATTATAAATGAAAATCTCTTGCCGCGTTTTTTTGGTCTGTATGTGAAGGCTAATCTCAGGAGCTACTCTACGGAACTACTGCAGCGATTTGCATGCAATAATAATAGAATTATTTACGAGGAAGGTTTGCGTATACCATGATAAATCGTAAGGGTCATAAGTATTTAGCACTACGCGAGAGAATCAGGTGCTGGTCGCTGATTTCCTGCAGTTTCAATAAAGGGAAGTGCTCCATTTTACTAATACTATCGCCAATTGACTGTATTTTAAGGATAGACAATCAAATTTTATCTAAAACTTCCAATGTACCACCGCCCACTTCATTGCTCTTAAAAACATGTACATATTGCAAAGTTTTAACTGTAATTTGTCTCTGTATATTTTGCAGAAGCTATCGGATGGAGAGCAGCAACTTGCCGTTAATTGGCCCACTCTAGCCCTCGAGTTGAGGGAAGGAAATAACAATAAAGGGAGAGAACATACGCCTTGCTTTATTTAACAAGATTTGCAACCACAATGAAACCACTTTCCCCCAGATATGACGAGAATAGCTGTCAAAAATTTTCTCGCAGTAGCCCGCAATAAAGGATAAGTAACAGGTATGCGTCTCCGAAGCCAGAATTGCTGATATCCTTTTCAAAGACATACCTCAAGTTCTCCATCAGTGCTTATTCCCACCTGTTCTTGTAATACGTATCCATTTCTTTAACATCGCTGTGTGGGCCGATAATCCAGTGCGATATCTCCACAAACCTAGTTTCAAAGTCTGACTAAAGGATATTTAAATATTGAATGTAGGTTGAATCGTCATCATCCTGCCACAACCTCGACGATTATGCGTAACAAATTGGGAAATTGAAAAAATTCGCGGCCATTTCCTTCACTAATGTAATTATTGATAAGGGATCACGTTTTCCAGGAAATGATCTTTCAAAACGTTAAATACTGATTCACATTTATTGTCTCTCGTCATAATTCTTCGCGTATTTCTTGGTCCATAATAAAATGAATATATCCCCGTAATAATGCTTCATTACCTGATAAAGTTGACTCGTCTTGTTGTATGGAGGAATGGATCGTTTGGAGATAATTACACAAGATGCTCTCAACATCTTAACTTATTTCATCAATATATCTTTTAATTCTATTGTTAATAAAAGGAATTCTTTTGAGTATATCATAGTCAGGTCTGTGTAGATACTACTTACGTTTAAGGAAGTCTTCACTCTTCAGCAGTTATCCTGTATTCCCAGTGCCGGCTTTCACGATCGTGGCGGTCTTCTTCTTTCATATCTCTCTTCCTCATCATTAGAGGTACTTCCGTTCTGCACGTTAAACTCGGCCGTCTACGCTTCCTCCTTCCCGGCGGCGACCATTTGAGGACTACTTTTAACCATCATTCTTGCCGCAATCGCCGTTTATTGCCAGACAAGTGAAGAGTTGTAGTCTCAGTTCATTGCACGACTTGTTGTTCCACATACATTATCTCCCTAATTTCTTCATTTCTTCTCCTTTCTGTTCTGGATACCCTGACTGCCTTACTTGTTCCATCCATCTCTACTGCCTGTACTCTGCTGCTTCCCCAGGGTCCATCCTTCTGCACCGTCTGTTAGCATACACTCCTGGAAATGGAAAAAAGAACACATTGACACCGGTGTGTCAGACCCACCATACTTGCTCCGGACACTGCGAGAGGGCTGTACAAGCAATGATCACACGCACGGCACAGCGGACACACCAGGAACCGCGGTGTTGGCCGTTGAATGGCGCTAGCTGCGCACCATTTGTGCACCGCCGCCGTCAGTGTCAGCCAGTTTGCCGTAGCATACGGAGCTCCATCGCAGTCTTTAACACTGGTAGCATGCCGCGACAGCGTGGACGTGAACCGTATGTGCAGTTGACGGACTTTGAGCGAGGGCGTATAGTGGGCATGCGGGAGGCCGGATAGACGTACCGCCGAATTGCTCAACACGTGGGGCGTGAGGTCTCCACAGTACATCGATGTTGTCGCCAGTGGTCGGCGGAAGGTGCACGTGCCCGTCGACCTGGGACTGGACCGCAGCGACGCACGGATGCACGCCAAGACCTTAGGATCCTACGCAGTGCCGTAGGGGACCACACCGCCACTTCCCAGCAAATTAGGGACACTGTTGCTCCTGGGGTATCGGCGAGGACCATTCGCAACCGTCTCCATGAAGCTTGGGTACGGTCCCGCACACCGTTAGGCCGTCTTCCGCTCACGCCCCAACATCGTGCAGCCCGCCTCCAGTGGTGTCGCGACAGGCGTGAATGGAGGGACGAATGGAGACGTGTCGTCTTCAGCGATGAGAGTCGCTTCTGCCTTGGTGCCAATGATGGTCGTATGCGTGTTTGGCGCCGTGTAGGTGAGCGCCACAATCAGGACTGCATACGACCGAGGCACACAGGCCCAACACCCGGCATCATGGTGTGGGGAGCGATCTCCTACACTGGCCGTACACCACTGGTGATCGTCGAGGGGATACTGAATAGTGCACGGTACATCCAAACCGTCATCGAACCCATCGTTCTACCATTCCTAGACCGGCAAGGGAACTTGCTGTTCCAACAGGACAATGCACGTCCGCATGTATCCCGTGCCACCCAACGTGCTCTAGAAGGTGTAAGTCAACTACCCTGGCCAGCAAGATCTCCGGATCTGTCCCCCATTGAGCATGTTTGGGACTGGATGAAGCGTCGTCTCACGAGGTCTGCACGTCCAGCACGAACGCTGGTCCAACTGAGGCGCCAAGTGGAAATGGCATGGCAAGCCGTTCCACAGGACTACATCCAGCATCTCTACGATCGTCTCCATGGGAGAATAGCAGCCTGCATTGCTGCGAAAGGTGGATATACACTGTACTAGTGCCGACATTGTGCATGCTCTGTTGACTGTGTCTATGTGCCTGTGGTTCTGTCAGTGTGATCATGTGATGTATCTGACCCCAGGAATGTGTCAATAAAGTTTCCCTTTCCTGGGACAATGAATTCACGGTGTTCTTATTTCAATTTCCAGGAGTGTATTTTCAACCACCGTTTATGGCATCCTCTTACGTATTTCTTCTGATATTGCCCAGCTCCACAGAAATCCATTTGGCGTTTTAATTGCTTCTCTTGCCTACTGAATCCTGCAATCCATAGCTGCTTCACAGCTTCCTGAGGAATACATAAACTATCCTAAGTATTTAAACTTATTGCATAGATCAGTTTTTAAATTTTCTTCGAAGGCTTGAAAAATTAACTAGTCTCCGATGGTACGCGGTTTTCCATATTTTGATATAAGTAGCGAATGTTGTGAGACGCCTCCAAACTATCATCATTTCTCTGTGACGTTGAAACAAAAATAATTTCCACTGTGGGTCTCTATTGAATGTTTTCTTTAATTAATTGAAAGTATTTCAAGTCTTTACCGATTTTCAGGGCAGATGTGGACTCTGACCACAATCTATTGGTTATGAACTGTAGATTAAAACTGAAGAAACTGCAAAGGGTGGGAATTTAAGGAGATGGGACCTGGACAAACTGATTAAACCAGAGGTTGTACAGAGTTTCAGGGAGAGCATAGGAGAACAATTGACAAAAATGGGGGGGGGGGGGGGCGGGGGGAGGGAAATACAGTAGAAGAAGGCAGCAGAGGATCAAGTAGGTAAAAAGACGAGGGCTAGTAGAATTCCTTGGCTAACAGAAGAGATATTGAATTTAACTGATGAAAGGAGAAAATACAAAAATGCGGTAAATGAAACAGGCGAACAGGAATACAAACGTCGCAAAAATCAGATCGACGGGAAGTGCAAAATGGCTAAGCAGGGATGGCTAGAGGACAAATGTAAGGATGTGGAGGCATATCTCACTAGGGGTAAGATAGATACTGCCTACATGAAAATTAAAAAAATTTGGAGAAAAAAGAACCACTTGCATGAATATCAAGAGCTCAGATGGAAACTCAGTTCTAAGCAAAGAAGCGAAAGCAGAAAGGTGGAAGGAGTATATAGAGGGTCTATACAAGGGCAATGTTCTTGAGGACAATACTATGAAAATGGAAGAGGATGTAGATGAAGATGAATTGGGAGATACGATACTGCGTGAAGAGTTTGACAGAGCACTGAAAGACCTAATTCGAAAAAAGGCCCCAGGAGTAGACAACATTCCATTAGAACTACTGACAGCCTTGGGAGAGCCAGCCCTGACAAAACTCTACCATCTGGTGAGCAAGATGTATGAGACAGGCGAAATTCCCTCAGACTTCAAGAAGAATATAATAATTCCAATCCTAAAGAAAGCAGGGGTTGACAGTTGTGAAAATTACCGAACTATCAGTTTAATAAGTCACGGCTGCAAAATACTAACACGAATTCTTTGCAGACGAATTGAAAAACTGGTAGTAGCCAACCTCGGGAAAGATGAGTTTGGATTCCGTAGAAATATTGGAACACTTGAGGCAATACTGACCCTACGACTTATCTTAAGAAAATAGATTAAGGAAAGGCAAACCTACGTTTCTAGCATTTGTAGACTTAGAGAAAGCTTTTGACAATGTTGACTGGAATACTCTCTTTCAAATCCTGAAGGTGGCAGGGGTAAAACACAGGGAGCGAAACGCTATTTACAATTTGTACAGACATCAGATGACGGTTATAAGAGTCGAGAGGTATGAAAGGGAAGCAGTCGTTGGGAAAGGAGTGAGACAGGGTTTTAGCCTCTCTCCGACGTTATTCAATCTGTATATTGAACAAGCAGTAAAGGAAACAAAAGAAAAATTCGGAGTAGGAATTAAAATCCATGGAGAAGAAATAGAAACTTTGAGGTTCGCCGATGACATTGTAATTCTGTCAGAGACAGCAAAGAACCAGGAAGAGCAGCCGAACGGAATGGACAGTGTCGTGAAAGGAGGATATAAGATGAACATCAACAAAAGCAAAACGAGGATAATGGAATGTTGTCGAATTAAATCGGGTGATGCTGAGGGAATTAGATTACGAAATGAGACGCTTAAAGTAGTAAATGAGTTTTGCTATTTGGGGAGCAAAATACATGACGTAGGTCGAAGTAGAGAGGATATAAAATGTAGACTGGCAATGGCAGGGAAAGCGTTTCAGAAGAAGAGAAATTTGTTACATCAAGTATAGATTTAAGTGTCAGGAAGTCGTTTCTGAAAGTATTTTTGTATGGAGTGTAGCCATGTATGGAAGTGAAACGTGGACGATAAATAGTTTGGACAAGAAGAGAATAGAAGCTTTCGAAATGTGGTACTACAGAAGAATGCTGAAGATTATATGGGTAAATTACATAATTAATGAGGAGGTACTGAACAGAATTGGGGAGAGGAGACATTTGTGGCACAACTTGACTAGAAGAAGGAATCGCTCGGTAGGACATATTCTGAGGCATCAATGGATCATCAGTTTAGTATTGGAGGGCAGCGTGGAGGGTAAAAATCGTAGAGAGAGACCAAGAGAAGGATAGACTAAACAGAGTGAGATGGATGTAGGTTTTAGTAGGTACTGGGAAATGAAGAAGCTTGCACAGGATAGAATATGTGGTGTGCGTACTGTAAGACCTTCGGTACACACACCATCAGATAATTTGACTTGTCACTCTAACGAAGTAGGCGAGCGTCAGCAATATGTCTCGTGGTCTTATCGTGGAATGTTTATCTTCTGCCGTTAGGTCAGATGATAGAAATGTCACTTGCACGCTTAGAGTAGCAGCTTGACGGTGACCAACTTTAAACAGAACTTGATTAATTTTCACACACATTTATTAAAATAATAAAAAGCATAGACCTTACGTAACTTGATTCTGGGTGCTGTTTACAATTGACAATCTGAAGTTCCTTTGGTGTTGGTACGTTAATCTTTTTCTCATATATCTCTGACACTTGACAAAGTGTCTATACATTTATCTTCATGGCTATGTACAGGAATATGATAATCTTATTAGGTGCAGACTGAAACTTGACTATAGACTGGTACAGACAAATGCAGACTAATGCAGACTGGCTAATCGGAGGTCTGTACACTCGTTATAATACCTTGTGCGTTCAGGTATCACTGTGCGAGTGTGATCCGCGACGAGAAATGGTTCTACGTTAGCAGTAATCTCATTGGCTGCATTACATATTAATACGCGGATCGGTGGAAGCAGAATTTGGTCCGTCTCTAAGACAGCGCCATCTCGTAGTGCGGAGACGGACGAGCGCTGCGCCTGCGCTGTTGTGCTTAGCGGGGCGCGCTCTAGTGGGAAAGTTGTGTACGTGCTGACTGCGCGGAACTATGTACACAACAGAGTAGCATGGAAAGCTACATCAAACCAGTCTCTGGACTGAAGACGACAACAACAAACAACCTATTTTATGACGGTGACACATTACGAGATGATTTCCCAGCTTGGATTATTTCATAACGTCATAGCTTAAAACTTCATATCATAAAAGAGACATAGATAATCATTTGTCCAACAGTGCTGGAATGAAGCCGAACTTCAAATAGTCAACACTATATTGTACATATTACTTTTTAGAATCTGATATGTTAGTATCAGTTGTCTGTAAACAAAAGTTAAGCTCTTCATGTGCATATGAAAAGACATCGCAGTCAGAACTAACCGTCTCAATATGAAGTTATGACCGGTGCATCTCTGCACAGATGAAATTTGATAAAAAAAAATAATTTGCTAACTTCTCTCCGGCACTACCAAACAAAATGACAGCCGTTCACTTTCATTTTGTATGTTACCTAACTATAATCTGTTCTGAAAGAGATGAACGAGGGCTTCCTCGCTCTGTACCGATAGAAGTTAGTAGAGGTCAGTCTACTTCAGCCCACACATGTATCGTGTCTGCCCGCTGCCAACCTAAGCCATTTAACACAGAACCTTGCGCACGGAGCCTCTACGAAATGATTCTTTTGTCGCAAAGTAATACATCTCGCTTTCCACTCCTCAGAGAAGGAGAAGGCGTAGTACTTTACAGAGCGGAGGTAGAAAGATAAATAATAATGCCACTGAATTTTGAGAGCAGGTGTGTGAAAATAAACAGTTACTCCACCGTCTCTCTTAGCCAATGAGACGAACAGGAACGTACACAGCTCTGCGAGAAGAATTCGGAATTTTGGCTGCGAGCTGCCAAAATGGGATTCACTATCATGAATCACTATTTACACCTAACGTACCCCTAATTTTTTCGCTAACATGCGCCCCTTGCAAGATGGAGTCGATATAGACCACTTTGCCAATCACTGGTTTACATGAATGCTTTATTTGGCACTACTGGACTGTTTCAAGCATATTTTCATATTCAATTGTGTCATCAAAGACAACTGCACGTCAAGATATAAAAAGATATAAAGTGGAATTGGTTTTAGCTCTTCTCAAAAACGTAGTGCATTAGTAATTTGTAGCATCATTCCCTGTTGGAAATCCCTCCTCTCCACTACGAAGTAACCTGATATTTCAGAAAAGACGTTGACTCTAAAATGGGACAGAATTCATAGAGACTGTTCTACCTACAGAAGACAAAGCAACAATAAAAAGTCGAACATTGAGTCAGCTGCCTCTTGTCAACAGCTAGGGACAATGCGGACGAAACTTCCTGGAGGTATAGCAGGGGTGGCCAAGATTTCTGCTCACGGGCCACGCCCGAACCTGAGTGCCAAAGCACTCAGCGGCATTTCATATTCCCCCCCCCCCCCCCCCCCCCCCCCACCATACTGCGAGGAGAGGAAAGAGGGGAAACCAGTTAATTCCCCGCATTTAAATGTCAGTACAGTCTCGTACGGCACACTACTTCCTTACATTTCACATTTCACAACAACGTAGACTACAAGAAAAACACGTTTCCAGTATTAATTAATTATTTTTAGCGCGCTGAAGACATAACACAATTTTTATCTGGTACAAACTATCGGCACACTAACAGGTACTACGTTTCCACGCACTCGTGACTTCGTTAGTTTTATAATCGGAGAAAGGTCTTTCGCACAAATACGTCGATCGCAATATTGTAGCAATTTTGCAATCTTATTAAGGAGATTTGGAAAATCTGTCTGAGAAAAGCAATGTAGACGTCCTCTATAGTTTTAACGCAACTAGTTTTGTTGCTAAAACTGGAATTAGCTTGCAGGTCATGAGCTACACCTGCACGTGCACAGAGACACTGTCAAGTGAAATGGCAAACGATCTCGAAAACAGATGTAAGATTGAAAGTGTCCTCGTCGTAATTCTTGCAAGGCGAAAATTCAAACCACGCGCTTTCCTTAACGCCAGTGATCTTAGAGAACTGGATTGTTTTGTCAAAAGGTATTTCTTCTACAGTGTGATTTTCTTTTTAAATGCATCCACATCCAATCAGAAAGAAGTTATCTTCCAATCTCTTACTGTGGATAGGTGCAGTCAAGTCCACTTAAAATGCAAAATCTGCAATCCATTTATGATGTTCTAGTTTTCGTTCCTCTACTATTTTTTCTTTCATAAACTCAACAATAGCTCCATTTAAATAGAAAAATCTCTCCAGGCATGCACCTGGACTTAACCAACGTACTTTGCACTGATATATGAAGTCTTCGTACACTTCGTTCAATTGTATTGAAAACTGTTGCAGCTGAAAATGGAGTAATGGATGCAACTTTATAAATCTTACCAATGGTTAGTTTCTTCATTTGCTCCATGCCTGCAAGTTGCGCACAACGTGCTTCTTGATGTACAGGACAATGAATCCCATCTGTCTATCGTTGAAATTCTTTGCTCTCTAAGGTTTAAATTATTTCTACGGTAATGTCGTAGCAGTACCTGTCGCCAATGCGAACTGAGAATTCTCGTCCTTTTGTCATACACATTTATTTTAAAGGATTGTGACGACAGATGGCTAGAGTACCTCATTGGAACGTCCTTCTACATCTACATCTACATCCATACTCCGCAAGCCAACTGACGGTGTGTGGCGGAGGGTACCTTGAGTACCTCTATCGGTTCTCCCTTGTATTCCAGTCTCGTATTGTTCGTGGAAAGAAGGATTGTCAGTATGCCTCTGTGTGGGCTTTAATCTCTCTGATTTTATCCTCATGGTCTCTTCGCGAGATATACGTAGAAGGGAGCAATATACTGCTTGACTCCTCGGTGAAGGTATGTTCTCGAAACTTCAAGAAAAGCCCGTACCGAGCTACTGAGCGTCTCTCCTGCAGAGTCTTCCACTGGAGTTTATGTCATCTCCGTAACTCTTTCGCGATTACTAAATGATCCTGTAACGAAGCTGTCCGTTGGATCCTCTATCAACCCTGTCTGGTACGGATCCCACACAAACCGGCCGGGGTGGCCGAGCGGCTTTTTCGAAACCCATGCTGATTCCTACAGAGTAGATTTATAGTCTCCAGAAAAGTCATTATACTCGAACATAATACGTGTTCCAAAAGTCTACAACTGATCGACGTTAGAGATATAGGTCATACCACGAACAAATAGCGAAGGGTAAACAGCGCTGACACCACGATTCTACCGAACTCAGAGAGTTGTGTCGGCCGCAGAATTTCGCCGTACAATGCTAAATCAGATGTCGTGTTGTTTCGGTACTTCCGAGAAAGACCGAGAAAAGCCGTGTGACAGGCCGAGCCTCGGCCCGCCGGCCGCCCGCACACTCTTTTTGTTTGTCACGCTGAAGATTGTCAGGCCGTGGCAAGCCCTAATGTATAGCTGCCTGATGCGGATGAAAGCCCGAGATTTCATCCATGTGTGCTTGTCTTTGTCATACGGGTAGCAAAAACAACTGTCTTTGGTATTAGGGTCACTTATATTTTCACAACACAAGAACTAAAAGAGCTCGATTTCCATACTGAAAGTCGAATCGAGCAAGATGTGGACATAATAGACAGCAAATGCGCTATTGTGAAGCCAAGGATATATAATGGTAGAATATCAGCGACATAAATTGTATTTTATAATTTTTTCAGAGCAAAATATGTTCTTAAGGTTGAATTGCCCTTTCATAAATTTATCCTGTTACAGCTGTCGATTCACAATGGCACAATAGGCCTGAATCGCGGTTGCAAATGAATACATTTAATAACAGTCAAGGCGGAATATGTTGAAATTTCTAAATTACTACAAGCTGTGGCTATAAATGACCAGAAAATCATGAAAAGTGCTTAAATCTGATCAGCGATAATGTGGAAGAGTGGTTGCCAGAAAACTAAAACCATCAATAAAAACTTTTAATAAAGAATATCTAATTTTTAGGGACTAACTACCCTAAATTTCCGAACACGCTCTGTGTACTAGTTTTCAACTTCAAAGCTATAATTTTTTTTTTTGTACAACATAAGGAACAGAAGAAGAATGAGACAAAAAAAGTGTAATGAAACGTAGTAGTCTGCTTCGGCGAGGAGAGAGACTTTTTTGATAGTTATGTTCTGAGGAACAACGTGTTCGGCAGCGGTTGTGAAATAACCATTAAATGATTCCCTGAATAGCCGTATGAGTTTTTAGAACAGATGAAAGCGAGAGGGAGGAATGAAGACGTCATGTATCCAGTTGTCACATACGCTGCAACTGTATTCATTGAATGGCATCGTTTTACTCAATAAATTTACGATTTGCAGACAAAATATCAAAGAATTACTTAGCGGCAGACGTTGTATCGTCGCTTCTGACGTGACTGCCAAGGGACTGCTATGAGAAAGACAGATGCGTCACGGAAAACGATATTTGATTTCATTTTCCCCAAAAACAAACAAAATGCCTTCCATCTTCGATGGAAGGTTTATTAACACCTATTTTTTTGTTATTCATGTTGAAGCATCAAACTTCAGCATACAGGATATAAATATACAAATACATAATAACATTATACGTGATAAACAAGGGTCAGGATAAGTTTCAGGGAAAACACATGGAAGGTGGAACCACACATTTCGCCATTTGTCATTTCACGGAATACACTTTATTGCTTAGCATTATTATGATTACAAATTGAAAACTTCGTCAAAAAATGAATAGCAACGTTCACAATAATTTAAAGAACATGAACAGGATCAATTCATTAACAAAAACAATTATACCATTAAGAACAGGACTTAAAACCAGTAATACATTTAAGTCCCCAAATACAAGTAGTGAGTCACACTAGCTATGTGTGACCGCAAGCCGGTTCAACAAACGAAGTTTTATCGGTAAAATGAATTACAAATGACTGCCACTAAAAGTACTAACAAATCCCAAGGACGGGAAAAACTTTAAACAAATAGGCGACACCCACCCAACATACAGAAAGGGTAACAAGTCACACCACTGATTGTGGCTGTTGGAAAAGCCCTTAACAATTTATAAATCTTAATAAAATCCCTTGAGCAATACAATAAACAATATTCCAAAATACAATAAAAGCTGCGAAGGTGTACAATTTAAATGTGACTCCCAGGTGGTACACACCAGCAGAAACATTAATAATGACCTTTAAACAAATACAAAAATCCCCCAAAATACAAGGAAAGCTGGGAATGCACACAATTTAAATGTGACTCTCAGCCAGTACAGACCAGCGCAAACATTAATAACGACCCTTACATAAATATACAATCCCTCTAAGTACAAGAAACGTGGCAAACTACAGCAACCAGTTATCACAGCAAACCGGCTGCAACCACGCAAGTTTGACAATTAGTGGAGTCAGCTAATGACTGTCGATAAAAACTCAACAGTTCGTACTCATTAAAACTTAACACACTCCAGAACTAGTAAAATAGGACCTGCAAGATGTAACAAGTAGCTAAAGGGTAAATATACCCATAAGGAACTTCGGACTTACAAATCACACATTAAGGCTTGTGTGCTGGCTCAGCTTTCAATATTTGAGTAGATCAAGGGTTTCGGAATTAATTGGACGGCACTCCATCGTAGCAAGTACAAAACGATATAATTTGCTGAACTTGAGCTAGCACGAGGCAACTGGAAGAGGCGCCTTGCTGCGGGCATACCTAAACGTCGTGTGAAGACGGAAGCGTCGCCGCAGGGTGGGGGGGGGGGGGGGGATAAAACACGACTCTGCTCCGGACCAAGGGAACAGGAACGCGTCGTCAGCTGCCAGAACTATCTTGCCAACATGCATCAGAAAGGAACCAGTAATCTGCTCAAATAACGACAATATCTGAGATGTAGGAAATATTAACGTATTGCGGAAGTGGCTACACATGCAACTCACGAACTTGACGCTCCTTAATATTACATGAATTCTGACGACCTGAACTACAACCACCTGCAAATCCAAATACCAGGGAACACCTTCTTTCAACAGTACATTGCCTTTAACTCAGACTATACTGCAGTGCCAATTACAACAGAGAGTTTTGACACGCTTGCAGAGAATATGATCTGGAAGAAACAGATTAAAATCCGTTACACTCTCTGATGAGCATCCACACAGTGACTCGGAGGCGTAATGAACATGAGTCTAATTCAACATTAACACAGATGTGGGCTTACGATAACAAGTACTAATAAAAGATCAACACATAACTTCACTCAGGTGCGAAGGAGCCATGACTTCCAGGATTCCAAGCAGGAGCGTTATTGCCCTCAATCAACCCATGTGATCTACAGGTGCGCTAATGGTTTGGCCTCCAGAGTTGGCACAATGCTTGCTGACCAGGTTGCACACGGAGCAACGCGCCGCTATCAACATTTAATCCAGGTGGAAAACTTTGGGTGCGACCGACTTAACAACTCGCGGCTTCACGAGGTCCACAGCTGGGCAGCAGGAGCGCCGCAAAAACCAACTCGCCAGTCGCATCGCCTCCGTTAACCGCCGATACCACGGCCCGCCATACCCAATAATACACTCCTCGACCAAAGATCCTATCCCTGGCAGATGACCAGGTTCGATATCGGCTGTAGAAGGAGTTAGTGACATGCCCGCCAAAATTAAAGCCGTCACGGTTCAATAAATTAACTGCTATTTAAAAAAATGTTAAGACCTCGTTACGTCTCTACATTGGTATACATTAAGACAGTGGTACAGAAAAGGAAATAATACAAATATGACAATCTAAGCGGTTTCAGAGCCTGACATCGATGGCACATGCTGCACGAGATGTTGTACATTGATATGTGATCTGTAGCTTGCTGAAGGCGACAGCCACAAGTGTGTGGTAAGACCATTTCTGCAAATTTTAAGGATTTTCCACATGGGCCGTTAACACCGATGAAACCTCAGGCCTGATGAGCGTATCAAAATCTGAACTATCAGTGTCAGCTGTTATTACAGTTCACGTGTTACAGAGGGTGGCCTAATTTTCTAGAATCCGCAATAAAAATAACGCAGTGGGATGATAAACCCCCTATTGTGTAGCTTGGAAAATCAGTCACTGCATAGAGAAACTGGGAAACTGGAAATTGGTGGTAAGGTCTTGTGGGACCAAACTGCTGAGGTCATCAGTCCCTAAGCTTACACACTACTTAATCTAATTTAAACTAACGTACGCTATGGACAACACACACACCAATGCCCGAGGGAGGACTCGCACCTCCGACGGTGGGAGCCACATGAACCGTGACAAGACACCCTAGGCCGCGCGGCTATCCCTCGCAGCTATAGAGAAATTTATTGCTGTAATTCATAGGTAAGTATACGCAAATTGGATGCGCGGAAATTTTAATTGTAGAAATTTTAGAGGAAATTCTTCGGTCCACGTGTATTTAAAACAATTACGTCGATATTGGCGGATGTCAGGCCAGAAGCGCTAAAGAAATTTTGCAGAAAAAATCGACTTAAAATTACGGTTTTGACAAGGTCATGGAGGGAAAATTGTGATTGCGCGATAATGGAAAGAGTATCGTATGTATCAGACAGTGAGATATTGAATACTACAGAGTAGAGATGCTCGAGGCGCTGTAATCGCTTTGGTTCTTCGCAATGCATGCAGTGTTTCAGAGATGGCGTATTCCCTTTTTCATCTGCAGTATCGTAGGTTCAGTTACGCGGGGATGGCGATTGCAAGGTGCTTTGCTCTCGAATGCTTCACACCTCTGGGCGTGAAGAGAATCAATACTAATCCCTGCATAAAAGCAGGAGATAGATTTCTGAATCTATATCGAAAACTCAGTATTCCAAAATCAATTGATGCGCACCACAGTCGACGACGTTTTCGCAAAGGCAGATCGAAGCATGATCTGACCTAGAAGACTCATATGTCACAGATGAAAACAACACAATTCCTGTGTGGTGACGTCAAGTTGTGGTATTTCCATCGCCGTACTGTGCGGAAAATACCAGATCAAAGCCTTGCAACTCTCCTCTAAAACAAGACCGGACCAGTTGTTGTCACCAGTCTTTCTACCTGTCCTTTATGGTCCTTCATTTTTGTCGTCTGCAAAACTCTTTATCACTAGAAACCCAACCGTCCCGTTCCATTGTGATGTATGACATTTTTCCTGACTAAAGTATCTCGTGTGCCTGAAGCGGTTCTTACATCAGAATAAATCAACTGAATACCAACAGGGACACCTGGAGGCTAATGACATGTACCAAGTATTCAAACAACTTACGGGAATTCAGCCAGGTAATATTTACAGCAACCGCCGATATTTCGGCGGGAGTGCACCCCGCCATTTTCAAGGCACACTTTGTGCCTTGAAAATGGAGAGGTGTACTTCCGCCAAAATATCGGCGGATGCTGTAAATATTACCTGACTGAATTCCCATAAGTTGTTTGAAAATTGTATACCTGAGGAGAAACTCAGGTCTCACATGTACCAACTAGTTCTTCTCAAAAGGAAATTATGTTAATACAGTTAAATAACTTCTGTAGGATTGCTGCAGTTATTTCGACGATTTATATATTTGTGAAAATATAATGTGGAGGACTTAGTTTTGTGTAAACATTTCAGGCATTTCTGCCATGATAAATTACTAGACATCTTATCTTGTTACGTGATAGTTCTGAAACCCTAATGCCGGTTACCATGTTTTCATTATAACGATATTTCCATTATAATGGCGACCACACCCAGTAAATATCACTCGTCCGAAGATATTGGAATTACCTAGTTACGCATGTTACTGATTTACTCCCATTGTTTTTCGAGGTAACCGCTATTTGCAGGTAGAAAACCACTTAAGTTAGTTTTAAAGCTCATTGACATAAAATAATTCCTTTTTAGTGAGGTGTTAGGCATACAGTACTACCAAGGAGAACAAACACACACACTTCTTCGGGTAATACATCGTTTAATGAAGTCCAGTTTGTTTCAGTGGAACGGATCTGGTTGTTAACAGATTCGACAACAAACCTTACTCGAAATAATATTCTAAAACATCATTAACGCGATCTTATCGTCGGTTCGTGAGAGAGGAAACACCGTCAATTTCTTCTTCTTCAGAGATTTTCACAGGTTCCCAATTCTGCGAAAAATTTCCTTGTCTTATCAGTTCATCTAATTTTCAGTTTCTTTCTATAGCATCACATTTCAAACGCTTCGATGCTCTTCTTTCTCTGGCTTACCACAGTGTCCATGTTTCATTTCCATACAATGCTGTATTCCAAATGCACATCCTAACACGAATTTATTCCTCAAATTAAGGCCTATGTTCGATACTAGTAGACCTTTTGTCGTGAAATGCCATCTTTGCCTTTGATGGTCTGCTTTGTCTGTTCTCTTGCGTTTTTAGTCATGTGCTATTTTGTGTCCAACGTAACAGAATTCCTTCAGTGTCTTTAACTCTTGCTCACAAATTTCGATAAATTTCTCGCTGTTATCTTTTCTGATACTACCCACTACTTTTATCTTTTTTCCATTTAACTCACAGACCATATTCTGTGCTCATTACATTGTTCATTCTTATTGAATGTTCTGCGATTATTTCTCGCTTTCACTAGGATAGCACTGTCCTCAGCGAATCTTATTACTGACATCTTTTCAACCCTAATTTTAATCCAGTCTCAAACCTTTCATTTATTTCCGACATTGCTTGTTCGATGTACATATTCAGCAATACGAAAGAAAGACTGCAATCCCGCCTTGCATCCCTTTTAATACTAGAATTTGTTCTTGGTCTTCCATTCTTATTGTCCCCTGTTGGTGCTTATACATATTGTACATTGCCCGTCTTAACCCGCAGCGTACTCCTATTTTTCTCAGAGTGCAATACATCTAACACCATTTTACAAGTTCAAACGCCTTTCCTAATTCGCCAGATCGTATGAATATGTCTTGATTTACCTGAAGTCATGCTTTCATTTCCGATCACAACTTTGGAACTGCCACTTTTGTAAATCGAAACATCGACTCCTAACTGATCTTCAGTCTTCTTTTACTTTATCTTACGTTGTGGAAGACTGAACGTTGAACGTTTCCACCAAGAACAAGCTAGCAGCGTCTGTGATGGGGATCTTCTGATTAGCCCCACAGTCACATGGACAGTAAGAATAGGAAACGAATACGTTTTACAGTAATTACATGAAAATCGGAAGAGATTAATTACAATATAAATAAAAAATTGTCTCATTCCGTATGAAATCCAAAACGGCAGATATTGCAAACGGTCACAGAAGATAAAAAAAAGTGAAGTACCAAGTGACGGAAGCAGACTTCATGCTTTTAGATTACAACGCAGAACTGTGGATTGTCAATAATCTCCTAATTAGACTCCTCGGACTACTTACAGCACGCAGAGAAGCCTTTCAGAAATCATTCTTCCCACGCTGCACAGGTTAATCCATTAATGTAACGGGAACAACCCTAAATACATAGTATATTGGGAAGTACTCTCTGTCACGCGTTTCAAATTGGTTTGCAGAATTTACATGAAGATTTAATGGTCTCCAGAAAGTTACACTTGAACTTTTACCGTCCTAAATAAGTAGGACAAAAACGAGTGTCTCGTTCACCATTCAAGGGTCCGAGGTTCGAGTCGCAAAGTAGATATTTTTCTAAATTTTGTGACTTAGTGCCTCGACCTACCACGAATAATATAAAAGCCTATAGTGGTAGACCTATTAACTTCTATAAATTGAAAATTTATTTTCGTAGGTTAAAGCACAATGTATGTTTCTTACTGAATTTATATCATCACCAACAGTTATTTTCTTGCAATCTGTTTGCATTTATAATAACTACTGGTGTACAGAATTCTGTATCCAGTGTTCAGTACTATGTAACTACTAAAACTGCTTGTTGATGGAGGTTAAATACCTTTTTAAGTGGAATATATCCTCAGAGTGAAGCGATTTAATTCTTCAACGCAGTAACGTGGAATAATTTTTGCTGTATTACTCGACTATGTTTTAACGAAGTCAGTTTGCGCTAATAAACTTAGAAATTCATCGTACCAGTGAATTTCATTTCATAGTTAGTCATCCTAGCCTATAAGTGAAGGGAAGTTTAGGATTATACCCCCTCCCCCCGCCCCCCAAATTGATCCATTTCTTGGCCTACGAATCGAATTTAGTAACTCCATTGTGCACAGTTGTGGTTCCTAGGGGTACAGATCTAGATAGATAGATAGCAACACTATTTCTCACACTGTTTAAAAGCGAGGGGGTTTGGCAGCCTCAGTAACGATAATTTAAAGCCAACCTACATACGTTGCTAAAGGTTTCTGCCGGCCAGTATCACAGATGTTGCTATGTATCGTAATTTATCAGTATTACTTCTGTTGGGTTTGGTACCCAGCGTTAACTCACCACTTGCTGTTGAAGCCAGCTGGGCGTTGTTCGTTAGATTTTTTTTGTACGTATATCTTTTTTTGTGGGTCATTTACCGTTCTCGTGTGATTACTGTCGCTAATGTTGATTCGTGCTGGATTTATTATTATGGAAAACTTGTTGATAAGAATGTTTTTCTCTTTGTTATAGTATGTGCTTTATTTAATCTACATTGGAACAAGCCACTGGAGGGGGTGAAATACAATAGTTTCATATCTTAAGTTAAATTTTTCATTTTCTAATTCGAAAACAGCACTGTCCGTTTCCTTGCATTCATTTGAGTTTCGCAAACCTCATTTGTTAAAGAAATGTATAACTATCTGGAGTACCCTTTTAAAAATGAGCTCGCCAGAGCCTGTCGAGGGAGCTTTAAAAATAAAAGTGTCGTTTCTTGCTCAAATATTAAGCTTTTGAAACCTGTTAAAGCATTTCAATTTCATTTATTTACAGTTTGAAGTATGGCATATAGGAGTGTTCCATTTCTGTCAAGGAGTCATAATAATGAATTTTTAATATGCTTTACAAAACATTAATTTCTGAAAAATAGAGGAATTTTCAAAATGATTGATTCAGAGAAAGTGACAGGGGATAATACCTGATGGTTTTCTTGCGAATCTACACTGTCAGATGAGTAAATCTGGTAGATCACGATATGAGTGGAGTGGTTTTTGGGCTGAGGATTTTCTGAGCTTGGGCTTATTTCTAGATAACTTTCATTTAACACCCTTTGTTATAGGAAGGGTACATTTACCAACTTCATCAAGATCCTCTCTCCTGCTTAAAACCTGAAATAAACGATTTTCTGGCCAGGAATACTACTTGCTTAAAACGGGCACAGCCAAATCATAGCAACTTATTCTACACAGATCCAAATATTTCTGAACCATAATGTTATTTTAACCAGTTGGCATTGTAAAGGAGCACCAGTACAGAAACAAATATAGCAGTACCAGTTGGTAATTATTTTACAAGTGGCCATCATAAAATACTTGTAACTAGGCTGTTTAGGTTCTTATATTGGTAACGCCACCGCCATGTAGCGCTCTGTATGAAAATCACTGGCTGTGCTGTGTGCAGTCTGTGGCTAGGTGGCATTGTTAGAGTATATGCTATTGTGTGTTGGGCAGTTGGCTGTTAACAGCGCGTAGCGTTGCGCAATTGGAGGTGAGCCGCTAGCAGTGGTGGATGTGGGGAGAGAGATGGCGGAATTTCGAGAGCGGACGATCTGGACGTGTGTCCATCAGAAAGAGTAAATTTGTAATATTGGATGTCATGAACTGCTATGTATATTATAACTTTTGAACACTATTAAGGTAAATACATTGCTTGTTCTCTATCAAAATCTTTCATTTGCTAACTATGCCTATCAGTAGTTAGTGCCTTCAGTAGTTAGAATCTTTTATTTATTTAGCTGGCAGTAGTGGCGCTACTTTTATTGCAGTAGTTCGAGTAACAATGATTTTTGTGAGGTAAGTGATTCATCAAAGGTAAAGGTTAATGTTAGTCAGGGCCATTCTTTTGAAGGGATTATTGAAACTTAGATTGCGTTGCGCCAAAAATATTGTGTGTCAGTTTAGTGTTGATCAGAATAGGTAAAGAGCGAAATGTCTGAGTACGTTCAGTTCTGTTCAGCTGTTTGAAAATCAAATAATGTAAGAGGTTTATGAACACAGTCATTCATAAATTTTTCTAAGGGGACGTTTCACACTGTATAACCCAGAAGAGTAGCTGCCACAGAAAACAGATACATTCTGGCAATATCAACCTCTACAACAATCACAGTGCTATAAAATTTCACACTTTAAAGCACCATGTCACCACTGTGCCATACAGAATTTCACTTCACACAATTTATAACAGGTTCGTCATGTTTGAAACCGCCACGCCACCCACGAGGAGACTGCATCACCTTCGGCACCTGCCACATGATAATTAACTCTCGCAAAACCTTTCAGTTTCCCTCTAATAAATGTGTGACACAATAGAGCAACATTTGGTGCTCCACACAATTCTGCAGAGCTGAACTCTCCAACAATCTTAGTCTCTGGTGTGGGTTGGTGGGTTGCCCCCCCCCCCCGCCTCGCCCCCCCCCCCCCCCCCCCGTCGGAGGTTCGAGTCCTCCCTCGGGCATGTGTGTATGTGTCGTCCTTAACGTCACTAAGTTATATTAAGTAGTGTGTAAGCTTAGAGACCGATGCTCTCAGCAGTTTGGTCCCATAAGGCCTTACCACAAATTTCCAATTTTTGTGGACTGTCGTCATCTTCTAGACACACGGAAAAAGACGCTGTATACATCCCAAGAAGAAGATGCTGTCCACCTACAGCATAGTCTTGCCCTGTGCAGACCATGCGACTTGGCAAACACGCTGTCCAGCTCCACAGCGCTCTGAGTTCCAGCCTCTCTTGCCCGCTTGCTGGCCGTTAGGGGAAACTCGCCCGCCCCCTCTCCCCATGCCTACAACAGCTCCTGGCCAGCTACTAGACTGGCCTGGGTGACGTGTTCGACCAGGCCATGACGCCGCCCTGTCCTGCTCCTTGCTGCTGCCTGCATACCACACAGCAACTGTTTGGCCAGCTATGCCGACACCAAGTGTGGTCAGAGCACGATCGAGTTGCCAACTCAACCGTAAAACTTGTAAGCCGCTGCCACAGCGACGACCGCATAAATAAAATACAGAGAATGACATGAACTGCAAAATAAAAGATGTTTCATTCGTATTTTTTTAACTATACAGGGTGTATCATAGTAGCGAAATTGACGTGGATGGAAGTATATGATAACAGAAGCAAAAACGTTCGTAAACACGGGATCGCAAAGGAGCCATTTGCACGGTTACTGCAAATGTGTTGTTACAAGCTGACATTTACATCAGCATGAAGTATTCGTCCTAGATAGTAGGCAGTTAGCAGCGTTGGGGGTTAAATATAGTGGTGGTGGCGGGTTATGAGGTGCGCATCAACATTTGGGTTACATCTTTATTAAATACTTCATAACTGATGCGTCAAAACCAAGAGGCGGACACCCAGTTCACATTTACAATTCAGGAAAAAGCAATCCCAATATATGGCAGTTAAAAAAGAAAACGCGGAAAGCATCACTTCTACAGAATTTTACAAAATTTATCTCTGACAATACCCAGCTGTTTATGCCACAAATTAAAAAAATACCCTGTACATCTCAGGCCTATGTTGTCATTCTATTTCTTTTAAGAAAATCACAAAACACGTGTTTGGGCAACTGCATAACCATCTATCTACTCATAGTTGTTAATACAGCACAAAATTTTTCTTACTATACTGCAAATTATTATTATGATTTAAAACTACAGGTTGGCCCTTTCATTAAAATAAACCCAAATAAACGTTACCAGAGTTTTGGAAAACACTGTTTGGTCTTAATGGGGCCCTCCCAAAATCCGCTGTCGCCAAAATATTGGCAGTAAACTCGACTAGCAATTATCACAGATGTCATTGGCGAAAACCAACTACCATTCAATCGGCTACGTGAGCTAATATGGAGTCTGTGACTATTAGTCAACAATAAGCAGAAAAATTATTGCATAAACTATAAAATTACACAGACCCATCCACGTGGGTATGTGTATTGTCTGGATCAGTCACAGTACAGCTTACTACAACCACCTTTCAACTACCTGCCACCCAACAGGTTCCTAGCGACCCAACAATACAATTTCGATTTCATAAAAGCCGTACTGAGCCGATACCTGCCCAAGGTAATACGCCTTGGCGAATCCAGTTGATGAGACCAGTATCTCGCCAGGTCGAGGCACATGGCAGCGTACACCAGTAGTGGCGATGTGATGGATACTGACGCTTCCTCGCTAATGGCTCGACAAGCAAGACCACACTAGGAAAGTTTCACCCCCGAAGAGATCCCGGGGCTCCCGCCACCATTTATACACCTGCGGCTGCGCACACAGGATGCGGCGGGATCGTTTGGCAGGTGTTCAAACGGTGTTGAAGTAACGGAATTGAATGGCCACAGCAATATGTTTGAAATGCACCCGTTTAGATTCTCACCTAATTTGGCCCAAAATTTCTCCCGTGGTCTCCTTTAACAACAGACACATTACTGCTTCTGCACCTTGCATTATACAACTTACTGTCGCTCGTACTTGCTAAAAGAGGTGTTGCGCATCTCGTCCTCGTATTTGGCTGTAGTACTGCACTCGTCACTGCAGTATGTTCTGAATTCTCTAAAACACTCCCATATGGTTCAAATGGTTCAAATGGCTATGAGCACTATAGGACTTAACATCTGAGGTCATCATCCCACTAGAACTTAGAACTACTTAAACTTAACTAACCTAAGAACATCATACACATCCATGCCTGAAGCACGATTCGAACCTGAAACCATAGTGGTCGCGCGGTTCCAGACTGAAGCGTCTAGAACCGCTCGACCACAACGGCCCGCCACTCCCAGATCACCCCGAAAACTTTGACAAGACTGAATAATTCACTGCTTGTTTTTCAACCCTGTCAAAAATATCCACCTTTAAAATGATCCTAGACAGACAGATCCAGAGGACTGAGGTGAGGTTATTTCGGAGACTGATGTACGGGCCCTGCTTTACCTAATGATTTTGGACCTTTTTGGCACTTTACATGTCGTCTTATATGGGTAGCAAACTGTGCCGTTATACGTCACGCCTTGCCTCGTTCCCCAGACATGGCCACGGGTGAAATTGCAGACTAGTACTTGGTGACTTCTTCAAATACCGTAGAATTCAAATATGTATGTACTAAATAGTACAATGCTTCATACTATTGTGAGCGCCTGGTAGAAACCGCAAATTTGGAATTACCTCACACACTCCTCATTTGCACACCTATGGTTATATAAACTGGTACACCTGCCTAACATCTTGTAGGTCCCCCGCGGGCACGCAAGACTGCCGCAGTACGACGTGGCATGTACTCGACTAACATCTGAAGCAGTGCTGGAGGGAACTGACACCATGAATCCAACACCGCTTCCATAAATCAGTGAGAGTACGGGAGGGTGGGGATCCCTCCTGAACAGCTCTTTGCAAGGCATCCCATATAAGCTCAATAATGTTCATGTCTGGGGAGTTCACTGGCCAGCGGAAGTGTTTAGTCACAGAAGAGTCCTCCTGGAGCCACTCTGTAGCAATTCTGGACATGTGGGGTGTCGCACTGCCCTGCTTGAATTGCCCAAGCCCTTCGGAACGCTTAATGAACATGAATGGATGCAGGTGATCAGACAGGATGTTTACGTACGTGTCACTTGTCAGACGCGTATCTAGGCGTGCCAGGAATTCCGTATTTCTCCAACTGCACACACCCCATACCATTACAGAGTCCCCACCAGCTTGAACAGTCCCCTGCTGACATGCAAGGTCAGTGGATTCATGAGGTTGTCTCCATACCCGTACACGTCCATCCGTTCTAAACAATTTGAAACGAGACTCGTTCGACCAGGCAACATGCTTCCAGTAATCAATAGTTCAATGTCGAGGCACGCCTAGGCGAGGCGTAAAGCTTTGTGTAGTGCAGTCATTAAGGGTACACGAGTGGGCCTTCAGCTCCGAATGCCCAAATCGATGATGTTTCGTTGAATGGTTCGCACAGTGACACTGGTCGATAGCCCAGCATTGAAATCTGCAGCCATTTGCGGAAGGGTTGCGCTTCTGTCACGTTGAACGGTTCTCTTCATTCGCCGTCGGTCCCGTTCTTGCACGATCTTTTTGCAGACGCAGCGATATCTGAGATTTGATGTTTTACCGGATTCCTGATAGTTACAAAATAGTTCAAATGGCTCTGCGCACTATGGGACTTAACATCTATGGTCATCAGTCCCCTAGAACTTAGAACTACTTAAACCTAACTGACCTAAGGACATCACACAACACCCAGTCATCACGAGGCAGAGAAAATCCCTGATCCCGCCGGGAACCGAACCCGGGAACCCGGGCGCGGGAAGCGAGAACGCTGCCGCACGACCAGCAGCTGCAGACCCTGATACTTGCAGTACACTCGTAAAATGGTCGTACAAGAAAATCCTCACTTGATCACCACCTTGGAGATGTTGTGTCCCATCGCTCGTGCGCCGACTGTAACACCACGTTCAGACTCGTTTAAATCGAGATAACCTGCCATTGTAGCAGTAGTAAACGATCTAACAACTGCGCCAGACACTTGTCTTATATAGGCGTTGCCGGCCGCAGTGCCGTATTCTGCCTGTTTACATTTCTCCGTACTTGAATACGCTTGGCTAAGCAGTTTCTTTGGCACTTCAGTGTATATTGATATACTTCCACACGTGTTACTCTACAATATCAGTTATGATGTACCCTGTATACTAGACTTTATTTTCTTTCCGATAGTTTATGACACTAAGAATGAGGAACATGATGAATGTAAATTACAGCATAGCACAGATTGCAAAGAAATAAACTGACATAACTGGAAACACGTTTTTTTCTATGAATATGTTTACAGTTATATCTGCTCATATGTTTTGTAGTCTCAGATGAGCCGTTTCTTTTCCATCAGTACCTACTTTGAATGTTATACGACGACCTGAAACTTATTTTCACTTTGGAACATAGGTTTTGTATTAATTTTGTCCAGTCTTATAATGTACGTAAGAGATGGTGTACATTTTTCAATAGTTTTTCTTGAAATTTTGTCCGAGAGATTTCACTTTAAAAAATGAGATATCGGAAGGAAAGAGTATTAAGTTTTAATGTTCCATGGACGTTGAAATCATCAGCGATGCAACAGAACAACAAGTTTTTTAAGAATGGATCACCATGCTCTACAGGTATCATCTTAGATTCTCAATAAAAAGAGCGCCACGGTCGCGGATTCGATGCCAATAACTGCTTAAATTATGAATAAACGTCTTTAGGAACGGCTGCCGAGGACTTCCGGTGTGAGGAATCACACTGCCAGCGACCTCATCAGAGAGGACGGAGGTGTGGGAGAGAGGTTCGGCGCACCCTCTTGTTCTTGGGATGCGGAAATAAAGTAAAAGGGTTCCAGGTTCTGGCCTTAGACGGGCCAAACGGCCCTACCGACCGCCGTGTCATACTCTGCCAGAGGCTTCATGGGTTTCAGTATGGAGGTCGTGTCAGTTTTCTTGATCATTGAACCGCTACTAATCTGTCGAGTAGCTCGTCAGTGGCCTCCGAGGTTTAGGAATCTTTGGTGGGACATCATAAGCGCGTGACAGCGTGTGAGATCGCTCTCTAAGTTTTCATATATTTTTAGGTTTCAGATATATATTTTATCGGTTTTGTGATCATATTTACTATGTAAGTGACTTAATAGTGGTTTCTTCAACCACCTCTGCCTTTCTTGTTTTGTGACCCGATATTTGTGAGTGTTTCGTATCGACCAACTTAACCTCTTACCCGTGTTTACATTCCGCGCTGACCAGTTGCAGTTGTAGCGGCGCATCGAAAGCTAAGTACTAATTAATTATTTGTGTATGGTAGTTTATTTAGGAACTTTAGTAGTCTTCAACAGGTGTTCTTGGTGTTTTCTGGTGAAATAATTTCAGAAGAAATTTTTGCGAAGTGCTTTCAGTTTCGTTACTGTGTCATTAGACGTTTGATTTTCTTTCTGTGTTAGTATTTTGTTATATTCTCATTTGTTGTTTATTAATACTGTCAATAATAGTAGTTACTTCCCTTGTAGAGAAAGTTCGTGATTATTGTAGTCAGTTTTAACATCTTCTTATTGTAGTAGCGGAACTTAGGTAAAGTTGTTTTCTTGTTTCAATAACTGTAAATTTTACCATGAGTGAGAAGTGTGAGCTTTGCCGTAGGTTCGTGAGTAGTGGATTGTGGTGTGAGACTTGTTCGAAGTATTTTCACTGGGGGGAATGCAGTGGGGAAGCCAGTGGGCATTCTGGTGAGATCCTCTCCTGGAACTGCAGGTTACGTAGCAAGAGTAAGTTGATAGAGGAGCAGGAGCGTAAGATCTGTGCCCTTCAGGTGCAGTTGAAAAACACACAGGAGGAGTTAGTTAGGATGATGAAGGAGAAGGGGGTTGGGAAATGGGAGCTGGCTGTTGGCAAGAGATCTGCTAGGAGAAGGAGATTTTCAGATAGTTTTACTATTGGTGTTTGCAATAGATATGACCAACTGTCAGAGTCTAGTGGAGAGGTATCCCTAGTAGCTGTAGATGTAGAAAGTATGAAGCAGACCTCAGCAGTTACGGTGGCCAGGACAGTTACAGAGTCTAAGAGAAAGAAGAAGGTTCTGCTGTTAGGTAGTTCTCGTAGTAGAGATGTAGGCCAGCAGTTGCGGGAAGTGTTGGGGAGTGAGTACCAGGTCACCAGCATTGTGAAGCCTACTGCAGGATTGGCTCAGATGACTGTTAACATAGGGGGGTTATGTAGGGATTTTACTAAAGAGGATCAGGTAGTGATTGTGGGTGGGGCTGGTAATAGTACTGACAGCGATGGGGAGTATGACATAGATGGTGACCTGGAAAAGATAGCCACTCAGACTGGCAACACGAATGTGCATTTCGTGGAACTGTTTCAGCGTCACGATCGGCCGCATCTTAATACAGCTGTCAGGCGTAATAACATGAGACTTGGGGGTGCGCTGGCATGAGTCACATTTCAGTGGTGTCGGTGGAGTCTATCAGCAGGACGGGTTTCACTAGACATGGCCTGCACCTCAACAGGTATGGAAAGGGGAGGTTGGCAAAGCTTATAGGTGACAGCATAGGTGGGAGTGGTGGGATCACTCATGGGAAAATTCCGGTAGTTGTGGGTGTTAGAGCTGTACCTTTTTTAGACTGAAGTCAGCTGATAGGTATTCCTGCTTAAGGCAAGTCTCTCTAACAAAGAAACCACTTTCGACAAAGCTTCGGTATCCGATTAATGAGGGAATTAGTATATTTCATCAAAATATACAAGGTATTAGAGATAAAGTTAGTGAACTGCTTATAGATGTTGATTCTGAAATTATTGGTATATCTGAACACTTCTTAAATAAGGAGATAATTCAGAGGCTTCCTTTACCAGGATACAGGTTGGCTGGCAGCTTTTCTAGGAGCTCTTTGCGGTGTGGGGGAGTAGCCATGTATGTGAAAAACGGTATCCCATTTGAGTCAATTTATGTTTCTTAGTACTGCACTGAAAAGGTGTTTGAATGTTGTGCAGGTGTGGTTAAATTTAGTGGAGCTAAAATTCTAACTGTTGTTATTTATAGATCCCCAGACTCCGATTTCACAACATTTTTGCTAAAGCTAGAGGAGGTTCTTGGTTCACTTTATAGGAAATACAAAAAGTTTGTTGTATGTGGTGACTTCAATATTAATTGCATAGGTGATTGTGTAAGGAAAAGGATGCTGGTAAACCTCCTTAATTCATATAATTCTATGCAAACCGTAGTCTTTCCAACGAGAGTGCAAGGGAACAGTAGAACAACCATAGACAATATTTTTGTTCATTCCTCATTGCTAGAAGGGCATTATGTTAGCAAAAAGGTGAATGGCCTTTCAGATCATGATCACAAGTTTTAACTCTAAAAGGTTTTTGTGCTGCAACGTATGTTAAATATAGTTATCAACTTTTTAGGAAAGCTGATCCAGTTGCTGTAGAGACCTTTGTAAACCTTATCAAGGAACAAGAGTGGCAAGATGTTTATAGTGCTGATACAGTAGACGATAAATATAATGCTTTCCTCAAGACTTTCCTCGTGCTCTTAGAAAGTTGCTTTCCGTTAGAACGTTCAAAACAGGGTACTAGCACAAACAGGCAGCCTGGGTAGCTGACTAGAGGGATAAGAATATCCTGTAGAACAAAGTGGCAATTATATCAAAACGTTAGAAACAGTCAAAATCTAAAAGCAGCAGCCCATTACAGACAGTATTGTAAGGTGTTTAAAAAAGTTATTAGGAAGGCAAAAAGTATCTGGTATTCAGATAGAATAGCTAAGTCTCAGGATAAAATTAAAACCATGTGGTCAGTCGTAAAGGAAGTGGCTGGTCTGCAGAGACAGGTCGAGGATATAGAATCAGGACGTTGTGGGAATGTCCGTGTTACTGATAAGTCGCATATATGTACAGTATTTAATAATCACTTTCTGAATATAGCAGGTGAACTAAATAGAAACCTAGTCCCAACAGGGAATCATATAGCGCTCGTAGAAAAAAGTGTTCTGAGACTGTTACCTGAAATGCTCCTCCATGATACTGACAAGAGGGAGATTGAGTTAATAATTAAATCACTAAAGACAAAGAACTCTCATGGATATGACGGGTTATCTAGCAGAATACTGAAGTATTGTTCTATGTACGTTAGCCCAGTACTTAGCCATATCTGTAACTTTTCCTTTAGGAGTGGTCGGTTTCCTGACCGATTAAAGTACTCGGTAGTGAATCCACTTTATAAAAAGGGAGACAGGGATAATGTTGACAATTATAGACCTATTTCTATGCCATCGGTGTTTGCTAAAGTTATCGAGAGGGTTGTATATACAAGGTTACTGGAGCATTTAAATTCACATAATTTGCTGTCAAATGTACAGTTTGGTTTTAGAAATGGCTTAACAACTGAAAATGCTATATTCTCTTTTCTCTGTGAGGTTTTCGACTGATTAAATAAAAGGTTGCGAACGTTAGGTGTTTTCTTAGATTTAAAGAAGGCTTTTGACTGTGTTGACCACAAAATATTACTGCAGAAGTTGGACCATTATGGAGTAAGGGGAGTAGCTTACAATTGGTTCGCCTCTTACTTTAAGAACAGAAAGCAGAAGGTAATTCTCCGCAATATTGAGAGTGGTAGTGATGTTCTGTCCAATGGGGCACTGTTAAGTGGGGCGTTCCCCAAGGGTCGGTGCTGGGGCCACTGCTGTTTCTTATTTATATAAATGGTATGCCTTCTAGTATTATAGGTGATTCAAAAATATTTCTGTTTGCTGATGACACCAGCTTGGTAGTGAAGGATCTTGTGTGTAATATTGAAACATTATCAAATAATGTAGTTCATGAAATAAGTTCGTGGCTTGTGGAAAATAATTTGATGCTAAATCACAGTAAGACTCAGTTTAACAGTTTCTAACTCACAATTCAACAAGAACCGATATTTTGATCAGACAGAACGGGCATATTATAAGCGAGACGGAACAGTTCAAGTTCCTAGGTGTTCAGATAGATAGTAAGCTGTTGTGGAAAGCCCATGTTCAGGATCTTGTTCAGAAACTAAATGCTGCTTTATTTACCATTAGAACAGTATCTGAAATAAGTGACATTTCAACACAAAAAGTAGTCTAGTTCGCATATTTTCACACCCTTATGTCATATGGTATTATTTTTTGGGGTAATTCTTCTGATTCAAAAAGTGTATTTTTGGCTCAAAAACGGGCTGTTCGAACTATATGTGGTATAAGTTCGAGAACCTCTTGTCGACCCCTATTCAATAGTCTGAGAATTTTGACATTGCCCTCACAGTATATATTTTCTTTAATGTCGTTTGTTGTTAGCAACATTAGCTTATTCCCAAGAGTTAGCAGCTTTCACTCTGTTTATACTAGGCAGAAATCAAATCTTCATGTGGAATGCACTTCCTTGACTCTTGTGCAGAAAGGAGTGCAGTATTCTGCTGCATCCATTTTCAATAAGCTACCACAAGAACTCAAAAATCTTAGCAGTAGCCCGAACACTTTTAAGTCCAAACTGAAGAGTTTCCTCATGGCTCACTCTTTCTATTCTGTCGAGGAGCTCCTGGAAGAGTTAAAAAATTAAGCAAATTCCAGTGTTACATTGTTCGTTTTCTTTATTTAAACTTACGACTTGTCGCCTGAATATGTTTCTTATATTTCATTTTATCTGTTTCTACAATCGTGTTATAATTTCATGTATTGACTCGTTCCATGACCATGGAGACTACTCCTTAATGTGGTCCCACGGAACAATAAATAAATAAATAAATAAATAAATAAAGGACACCCCATACTCAGCCTTCCACCATGGAAAAATTCCTGGGTACCTGGAATCGAACACGGATCCCCCACATGGAAATCATCTGCACTGACCACTCTGTTATGGAGGCGGACCTTGGAGTGGGAATTTTTCCTAAAAAAAGATGAGAAAGTGAAAAATGATCGATGGTATGATACTATATTTAGAAGGCAATGGAAACCACTGCAATAAGGACATACACAGCCTGGTAAGTTAGTACATCCTTTTAGATGTGTCCAATTCAGTCAAGATTTATTGCTGCAAGAGTGCGTATGGAGCACATGAAATAATTACACAAACAGATCAATACCACAACACCTTCCGAGGTACCAGGTATCGACCCATGCCCATATTAGTACTTGGCGTAGCATGCAGGCAGCAATACTGATGCTGACACTGACATTCAATCGATCGCACAGACTGCGAATACTGCTCGACCTGTTCACATAGTTCTACAAGAGTTGTTGGTTTGCGAGTCGCATGAGTCACTTCTCGTCCTATCATTTCTCACATGTGCTCGATTAGACACAAGACGGGAGATTTCCTGTACTGGCCATTGAAGTTGCTGCACGTCTTGCAGAACACGTTGAGTTTCACGGTCAGCGAATTGGCGAGCATTATCCTGTTGCTACAACACATCACCTGCCTGTTGCAAGAAGAGCAAGAGGACGAGTCTAACAACATTCTACGCATACCGAGGACTGGTTAGCGTCCCTCCAGAAACACCAAAGGTGAACGAAAGTCGTAGCTTATCGCACCCCGCAGCTTGCTTGTGGCCAGTGTCTCTGGTATGAATGCACTGCACGAGACAGCGCAAACGACCATTACTTGCGTGCAGGAAGAATTTTCTTTCATCGGTGAAAAGCACGGCGCGCTACTGCATCTTCCAGTGATGCTCTGACGTCGAGTCGTGTCCGGCGATACCGAGGCATGAGTCGAAGACGGGCTGGCGGTGTACGTGCCCTTAGTCCCATTGCTCATAAGCGGTTCGCAACAGTTCGTGGTGACACTTCTGGACTCTCAAGCACTCTTAGCTGTGCTGTGATAACAGTACTGTCTGACACTGCTGCCCCTAAAATACGACGATACTGGCGGGTGTCTGTGCTGCGCGGACATCCAGAACCTCGTCTAGAAGAGTGAGAATATACACGTGACGGCTCATATCACCATCATCGCACAACTGAGGCAGCACGCCCAACTTCCGTGACAATTCTCAGAAAGCACCATCCCGCCATTCCGAAGGTTACAGTTTGACCCCTTCAAAACTCGCTCAGTTGGCTGTAGGAAGGAAGAGTGCGTCTCAGGCATTGTTGCCTGCTTGCTTTACACAACGAGCGTTCTGGCTGTGAGCATTCCCTATTAAATGGTAGACACAGATGGTGCTCTGGCAGCTATGCCACTACGCTATATGTTGGCAGACAACGTTGAATGCATTATCAGTACATCTACTAGCCCTCAGGTAGCATATACCATAATTCGATCAAAATCGACGTTGTCTTTCCTAGTGTACTATTTTTTTTTTTTCCTGCGGTGTATGATGTGTATTTACAAGACATGTGACCTCTAATTGAAATAATGACATGATGATTTCTCCATTTATAAAAGATTCCGCATTAGTACTCCATTTGGTTTTCTGGGAGGGGACTGCTAAAAAGATGGTGAATGGTGACCTTGAAGAAATGAATAAACAAAGAAAAGATAACATTCTAGAGTTGGCGTTTGGAATATCAAAAGTATGAATGTGGTACGGCAACTAGAAAATTTGAAAAAGGAAATGCAGAAGTTCAGTGTAGACGTAATGGTGGTAAAAAGAAGTGAAATGCAGAGATGATAAGTATTACTAGCAGGACAAATGTGGGATAATATCAACCGCAGTAATGGTGTAACGAGTAGGAAAGTAAGGCAGAGAGTGAGTTACTGTGAATAGTTCAGTAATACGGTTATCACCATCGTAATCAACAAGAAACGAATAATAATTCTTCCTATATAAATGTCGACGTCACAAGCGGAAGACGAAATAATAGAGGATGATTGTAGAGACACTGAATGGATACCCTATAACGTCAAGGAGTTACAAACCTTATAATCAAGGAGAACTAGGACGCAGTAGTAAAGGATGAAAAAGAAAACAGAAGTTTGAGGAAATATGGGTTTGGTAGTAGGAATGAGAGAGCAGAAACAGTCAGCTCTCCGATGCATTTCAGCTTGTAACAAAGAACACGCAGTTCAGAGATCACAAGAGCAGGAGGTGTATTTGGAAGAGGCCTGGAGACACGAGAAGATTCCAAATGGGTTGCGACATGATTCCTCAGGGATGAAATCAGATACTGTACTGCAGGGAGTACCCAGGAACAGATACAGACTCCGGTTTCGCCGAAGTATATGAGAATCGTCAGGAAGAATCAGTACACAAAGAAGTGGAGACATCTGCATTTGAAGTTCTCTGAGGCTGGTTAAAAGTACAGTCTGTGGACAGAGCTATAGGCCTCACTGCAGCTGGAGCTCAGCCTCTCTTCGCCACGGCACTAGGAAGCGGAGAGTGGAGGTCCCATCGACGCAGCTGCCTTTTACCACTGGGAAATACCCCAAGTACTTATTTGATAACGGGCTGGGTGGACCTGGGACAGTCCTGTTCTGAGACAGGTCATCTCTAAAAAGAGAAATCTCCGACGTTGTACAGAGAAATATACGTACAAATCAGGTAACTACGAAGATACTCTCGGTAACAAATGAAATATTGACCGAAGAAAGAAGTAAATACAGAAAGGATAAAGGACAGACAGGAATAAAGCAATGTAAGACACTTAGGGATGAAATCAATACGACGTGGAGGGACGCTAAAGCGAAAAGGCTGCAAGAAAAACGTGAAGAGATCGAAACGAAAATGGTTGGTAGAAGTAAGACATTAGGATAACCAAAGCCACATTCATTGTAAATAAAAGTAAACATGTCAACATTACAAGTGTTAAAAGCATTGCAGTCTCGAACCCAAGGATATTTTGAAGGCCTCTACGCGGTAGAGCAACAAATGTTAGCCGCTTTGGAAGACGTTGGGGAGCCAATGTTATAGTTTGATTGAGCTATCAAATAAGGTAAAGGGCATAGATAATACACTTCTGGCATTCTGCAGTAGATTGAGGAAGTAATAACCAAAAACGTATTCAGCATAGTGTGTAATACTGTATACATACAAACTCATTGAGTGAAGAATATCATCCATTCAGCCCCGAGAAAAAGAGACGCAGACACGTGGAGGAAACCGTGTATCGTTAGCGTAACAGTTGTTGACAAAAATAGTATCCAGAGGAATGCAAAAGAAAATTTTGCGTCAGTTAGACAACGATGAGTATGGCTTCAGGAAAGATAAAGGCACCAGAGAGGTAATTTGACATAGCGCTTGATAACTGAGGGAAGACTGAAAGAAAATCAGGATACCTTCATTGGATTTGTTGATACACAAAATGCGATCGACTACGCATAATAGTGCGAGATATTTGTATTTTGCTATGACTTATATATAATATGTAAAACAGCCAAGAAAGTACAATGAGAATGAAATATGAAGAGAATTGTGTTCTATTAAGAAGGTGGCGATTGTCTCTCAGCTACATTTCAAACCACTGATTACTGGATGAACATCGAAGAAGCAGCAATATAAATAAAAGAAAGGTGCAGGATTTTGATTAAAATTAAGTGTGAAAGGGTGTTAGCGATAAGATTCGCTGATGTCGTTGCTATCGTAAATCAATTACAGCACCTGCTCAAGGGAATAAACAGTCAAAGGAGCACAGAATATGAACTGAGAGTAAACCAAAAAATGATGAAACTAAGGAGGCATATCAGAAATCATACTATCGACAAAGGGACATAAAAATTTGGCACATAAAAGGGGACAAAGTGAAGAAAATCTTCAATATCTGAAGTAAAATAGCACGTGTCTGACGAAACAAGAAGTATGTAAAAAACTAACACAGGAAAAGAAGACGTTCCTCACTAAAAGAGCTCAGCGGTTATTAAACTGAGCCTTCATTTGAGGAACTCATTTTGAAGAATATGCGTCTGTAGCACAGCATTCTATGGAAGTGAAATATGACTGTTGTATACCCGGAAAAGAACTGTATTGAAGCGTTTGAGATGTTGTACTGCAGGAGGAAGCTGAAGCCCTTTTTGGTCCCATCAGATAGAAAAAGATATAGATTGTCAGCTAAAACGGCGAGGTGAGGAAAGTTTGGCTTACACAGATAAGATGAAAGGACAAAAATGATTGGATGAGTTAAAAGAGCATGGGATTACTTCTGTGGTACTAGAGGGAGCATTAGATGGTAAAAGCTGTACATAAAGCCGGAGACTGGAATATATCAACCAAATAGTTGAGGACGTCGTGTGTAATTACTATCCTGAGATGAAGAGTTTTACACAGCATAAAATGCCAAGGCGGTTTGCTTCAAACTAGTCAGAAGATCGAACAATTAAAGGTTCAAAATGGTTCAAATGGCTCCGAGCACTATGAGACTTAACTTCTCAGGTCATCAGTCCCCTAGAACTTAGAACTACTTAAACATAACTAACTTAAGGACATCACACACATCCATGCCCGAGGCAGGATTCGAACCTGCGACCGTAGCGGTCGCGTGGTTCCAGACTGTAGCGCCTAGAACCGCTTGGCCACTTCGGCCGGCGAACAATAAAAGGCAGGGGGAGGATGGCGGGAGGGATTCAATGGTGATCTTCTCAAAGGAACCATCATGGGAGCTTTCTCAAATGCCGTACAGTCGAATGCGTGTCCAGCTTGTTGATGCTGTGATACACCGTCAGATGTCAGAAGAACAATCCTTTTAAAGGTAAATTACTGCTGCTGTTTATAGATAAACCTACGTAATCTTATTCACAATAGCAAATTACAATGTAAGTTTTACAAGTAATCTCATTTAAACTACTTCGATTTAATGAGTCTATGTTAAGAAAATATTCACAAACCAGTAGCATAAAAAGAAAAGAAGTTGCTCCAGTCTGGCAATCAGCGTAATGAGCTCTTCGCTCGATGGCGCCATCGAGTTTCGTAATCAAGAAAGCGTGACGGAAATAATCAGGCACACTGATATTTTAGCGATGTCTATTCACCCACCTAACCCAGCAAGTGGCAAGATAATGATCACTTGTTTTAACAGAATAAGTAACACCTAGGAACAGTGAATTTTGAAATTTGACTCTTAAAGTTTCGCCACATACTTGCTGCTTCTGTGAGCAAAACTGGTGTGCCCACAAATAATGTTATATACGATTAGTGAGAATAGTTAATAACTCCGACAATAACTCAGTTTGAATCTCATTAGTATTCCGACTAGTTTGATGGTTTCTTCTTTCTTCACCTATTCTATTCAAAATTCAATTAAACATGAAACCGTTTTCGTAATCTAAAATACGAGTAGCATACTCCCTTTTACTTTCCCTGAGGTGACACATTTACAGTACCTGTGTCCTGTAGAATATGTCACATCGATCTGTCCCTCCTTCTGGTAAACAAGCGGTAGATTTCTTTCCTACCCTTTCACTTAAATAATACACCATTTCGTTCTCTAAAAACTTCATTTTTAACATCCTTACACAGCAACGAATTTTATATGCATGTCGTTTCCTACTTTGAACACACTCATAACAATGTACTCCAGAAGTAGAACTTTAGAAAAAATTTCTCAAGATAATGTCTCTGTTTTATACCAGTTGGGTCCTTTTATTTGGCAAAGATTTCTTCAACTGTGTCATTTTACTTGCACTTACTGTCGCAATATTGTGCTACCTTCCTTCCTATAAAAGGTTTCTTTTTTCAGTCGCTCTAAATTGTGTCTTCCTAAATGCTGCCCTAATCTTCTGTCCTCTATTTGCCATTCACTTTCGACCTCACTTTTTTACGCTTGACCTAATCTGTGCTAAATCCGCTGAACATTGTAATGAATGATTCTCAAAATTGTTTCTTTCTTTTGTCAATCAGCTGTGTTGTCTGGGAACCATAGCATTAGCATCTGTTTCCATCGCTCTTTCTTCTCTCTATCTCTGTTTATTTTCGGACATATGACTTAAACAATAACCATAATAAGCTAGAATCTACCTGATTGCATTTCTAACAATAAATTGTTTACATTTCTCTTCTGTTCCGTTCATTTAACATTTGTAAATGTTATAAATTACTCACTTTTCTCTGAACTTCATTCTCAGTCCTTCAGGATTTCGGAGATATTATTCCACCTTCATTGTCGATGGCTTTTTATGGGTATATAAATGTAATGAATATATAGTGAAATTTCTGTACACTTCTTCCCACGCTGAATGTAGCTTCGGACACGTATATTTTGTGAACATTTCTACCATTCTCTTCTCTGTATAATAACTCGCCAATTTTTATTTTTGGTTTACCGGTGTGCTTTCACAGATCAAGACGGCTAAGGTTATTCCCGAACGCTTTCGTTGATTTTGCCATTGCACACCGAAGGCGTCATCATAACGAAATGTTTGGGAACCGCTCATTTTTACTCGTTCACCGTTCATTGTTGCTTGCTATATGGATCTTATGAAAAATTGAAAATTAGTGGCATAGGTGCGCCGAGAGGGCGCCCTTGCCTCCCCCCTGTAGTAAAGAGTTTTTATTCATAACAGAATTCTCACACAGTTGTAATTTTCGTGATTCTGTAAAACACATCGTTTAGACAACAGTAGCAATATGTGGCTGATAGCAGTGAAATAATATAAGGCGGCGCACGAAAAACCGGCCCCGAGTACAGACTACTCGTCAACTACGCACGATTTGTTGACCGCTACAAGAAGGAATAGATAAACATGTAATAATTAGACAATTAATTAACAAATAAGCTAATGCAAACTGCTTCGAAACAATAGATGATGATCGGCAAGCGAAAATGCGCAGTCTAGTACTCGGGGCCGATTTTTCGTGCGCCATCCTGTACCACTGGAATAATATAGTATGAGTTATCATATTCTCTTTACAGAATGTGACACCATATACTCAACGACAAAGCGCGGGCTTCATTCGGTTGTAAGTCGGTCTGCCTTCCATAGCAATAAACATGCTCTTTTACCTTGGATCAAAATAAGACGGAAAATGGCCACTCATGTCTGCCGTGCCGACGACCTTTGCATGTCTAATAACAAGGAGTCTTGCCCTTTTACAAATATTTCTTGTGTTGTTCATCGAAATACACTCCTGGAAATGGAAAAAAGAACACATTGACACCGGTGTGTCAGACCCACCATACTTGCTCCGGACACTGCGAGAGGGCTGTACAAGCAATGATCACACGCACGGCACAGCGGACACACCAGGAACCGCGGTGTTGGCCGTCGAATGGCGCTAGCTGCGCAGCATTTGTGCACCGCCGCCGTCAGTGTCAGCCAGTTTGCCGTGGCATACGGAGCTCCATCGCAGTCTTTAACACTGGTAGCATGCCGCGACAGCGTGAACGTGAACCGTATGTGCAGTTGACGGACTTTGAGCGAGGGCGTATAGTGGGCATGCGGGAGGCCGGGTGGACGTACCGCCGAATTGCTCAACACGTGGGGCGTGAGGTCTCCACAGTACATCGATGTTGTCGCCAGTGGTCGGCGGAAGGTGCACGTGCCCGTCGACCTGGGACCGGACCGCAGCGACGCACGGATGCACGCCAAGACCGTAGGATCCTACGCAGTGCCATAGGGGACCGCACCGCCACTTCCCAGCAAATTAGGGACACTGTTGCTCCTGGGGTATCGGCGAGGACCATTCGCAACCGTCTCCATGAAGCTGGGCTACGGTCCCCCACACCGTTAGGCCGTCTTCCGCTCACGCCCCAACATCGTGCAGCCCGCCTCCAGTGGTGTCGCGACAGGCGTGAATGGAGGGACGAATGGAGACGTGTCGTCTTCAGCGATGAGAGTCGCTACTGCCTTGGTGCCAATGATGGTCGTATGCGTGTTTGGCGCCGTGCAGGTGAGCGCCACAATCAGGACTGCATACGACCGAGGCACACAGGGCCAACACCCGGCATCATGGTGTGGGGAGCGATCTCCTACACTGGCCGTACACCACTGGTGATCGTCGAGGGGACACTGAATAGTGCACGGTACATCCAAACCGTCATCGAACCCATCGTTCTACCATTCCTAAACCGGCAAGGGAACTTGCTGTTCCAACAGGACAATGCACGTCCGCATGTATCCCGTGCCACCCAACGTGCTCTAGAAGGTGTAAGTCAACTACCCTGGCCAGCAAGATCTCCGGATGTGTCCCCCATTGAGCATGTTTGGGACTGGATGAAGCGTCGTCTCACGCGGTCTGCACGTCCAGCACGAACGCTGGTCCAACTGAGGCGCCAGGTGGAAATGGCATGGCAAGCCGTTCCACAGTACTACATCCAGCATCTCTACGATCGTCTCCATGGGAGAATAGCAGCCTGCATTGCTGCGAAAGGTGGATATACACTGTACTAGTGCCGGCATTGTGCATGCTCTGTTGCCTGTGTCTATGTGCCTGTGGATCTGTCAGCGTGATCATGTGATGTATCTGACCCCAGGAATGTGTCAATAAAGTTTCCCCTTCCTGGGACAATGAATTCACGGTGTTCTTATTTCAATTTCCAGGAGTGTATGACTCTGTTTCGGCGGGATAGCAATCAGAGTTCTTACCTTAAGATGGCTCACTGCTGAAATATTGTGTCTGGATGAGTGTACGACTCGGTTGCGGATCCGACAGTATTACCATCAGTTAATACTCTGGAAAAGTTTACGTACGTACATTACATTTACTTTCCGTAAAGTGTATGTCGCTGTAGATGTAACTGCACCCTCGCTTTTATTTTGCGAGAAGTGCTGTTGTTACATGTATACAATGGGACACAATGTGAATATCGTTTGTGTGGAATCAAAACACTCTGCGTTCGAACAGGTCTTGAAGATCGGAAGGTACTGTCCAACCGCCGTGTCATCCTCAGCCCATAGGCGTCACTGAATGTGGCTGTGCAGAGGCATGCGGTGTGTGTTACGACAGTCTGAAGAGGGTACAATGAAAAAGAGTGATTTACAACGTAATGAGAACTAATATTTTCACCAAGATACAAGTAAGAAAAACCAGAACAAAGCAATATTTCCGTGAAAGCGTTGTATGCATTGTACGAGATCAGAAAAACAAGAGTCTAATCTAATGAAGTCTACTTTTAACATTTCTGTTACACGAAACAGCGTAGGGAAAGGTTTCTCGAAAGTACATTCTCACATCTCCCATGTAAATAAGCGAACGAAATGGGCTACAAGCAGAAGCGACTGCTCTGCGAGGTGGCATTTATCGTTGTGTCAGGCGAAACCATGCTTAACCTCTACGACTGTTAAGACGAGAATGGCTGCATACTTTAGGCTACTTAAGCTCCAGCGTATTTGCCGTTCCGCTAGTCTGCGAGTGCTTGTGTAATTGAGTTCGGAGTACGAATTCTGCGCTGTAATTAGATCATCCTGCTACGCGACGGTTCCATTTTCTTCAGTGCTTCTCATGTCTGTATAACGCCATTAAAATAACTGAACAACAAGTCCTCAAAAAATATTAATAAAAGAGAGCAAAATTTCATTGTGATAGAACAGAAAGTCATACGGAGCAATTTCTATTGTAAGAAAATAAAGTACTCATCCGCTGTCTCCTTTCCTCTCCGTTCAAGAGAAAATACATTTATACACGGAACAAAATTAAGGTTTTCGTATATTCTTACAAGGAAAGAAATCCCAGCGAACCGAAAACACTAATGCCGTCTCGCAGCAGAGTAGTTAACACAGAGTAATGAGGTACGATATGTTTCAGTGGCAGGACGTCGCAATAGGCCTGCACTGACACTCCTGATAAGTTGCTGTTGTATTCACAAAAATGAAACGGCTGCGGAATAGTGGTCGGAAAGACTAATATTACATAACGAATTGTGGTCTTGAAAAATGTAAGAATTTCTCATCTTTAACTCCACAGAGCTGAATTTATTTCGTCCAGGAAGTTTCCAGTCCCTTAACTCCTTCCAAATCTGCATCATTGTCGTCTGTAGCACAGAAAACTTCACCATTAGAGGAAAATCTGTTGCCCTTGAATTACGTCGTGTTAGGAAATCGATTTCGGGGAACTAGTTAACTAGGTACTACACTACTGGCCATTACAATTGCTACACAACGAAGATGATGTGCTACAGACGCGAAATTTAACCGACAGGAGGAAGATGCTGTGATATGTAAATGATTAGGTTTTCTGACGATCCACACAAGGTTGGCGCCGGTGGCGACAGCTACAACGTGCTCACATGAGGAAAGTTTTCAACCGATTTCTCATAACACAAACAGCAGTTGACCAGCGTTGCCTGGTGAAACGTTGTTGAGATGCCTCATGTAAGGAGGAGAAATGCGTACCATCACGATTCTGACTTTGATAAAGGTCGGATTGTAGCCTATCCCGATTGCGGTTTATCGTATCGCGACACTGCTGCTCGCGTTGATCGAGAGCCAATGACTGTTAGCAGAATATGGAATCGGTGGGTTCAGGAAAGTAATACGGAACGCAGTGCTGGATTCCAACGGCCTCGTATCACTAGCAGTCGAGATGACAGGCATCTTATCCGCACGGCTGTAACGGATCGTGCAGCCACGTCTCGATCCCTAAGTCAACAGATGGGGACGTTTGCAAGACAACAACAATCTGCACGAACAGTTCGACGACGTTTGCAGCAGCATGGACCATCTGCTCGGAAACCATGGCTGCGGTTACCATTGACGCTGCATCAGAGACAGGAGAGCCTGCGATGGTGTACTCAACGACGAACCTGGGTGCACGAATGGCAAAACATCATTTTTTCGGATGAGTCCAGGTTCTGTTTACAGCATCATGATGGTCGCATCCGTGTTTGGCGACATCACGGTGAACACACATTGCAAGTGTGTATTCGTCATCGCCATACTGGCGTATCACCCGGCAGTAGTATGTGGTGCCATTAGTTACACGTCTCGGTCAGCTCTTGTTCGCATTGACGGCACTTTGAACAGTGGACGTTACATTTCAGATGTTTTACGACCTGTGGATCTACCCTTCATTCGATCCCTGCAAAACCCTACACTTCAGCAGGATAATGCACGACTGCAAGTTGCAGGTCCTGTAGGGGCCTTTCTGGATACAGAAAATGTTCGACTTCTGGCCTGGCCAGCACATTCTCCAGATCTCTCACCAGCTGAATACGTCTGGTCAATGGTGGCCGAGCAACTGACTCGTCACAATACGCCAGTCACTACTCTTGATGAACTGTGGTATCGTGTTGAAGCTGCTAGGGCAGCAGTACCTGTACACGCCATAATGTGTTATTGCCAAGTAACACAGCGCGATGAAACCTGGATCATACATGGAAAGAACTACGCAACACGCAATGAGACGAACAGAAATTACACTCTTATTCAAAAACAATAATTACTCTGAAGTCACCACGATTCGTGACGGTCCCCCTGGACATTGCAAAAGACGAGGCTTCGCGTGTGATCACCACGGACAGCAACGCATGCTCTGCAACTTTCTCTCATACCAGCCACAGGGTTGGTAAGGAGTTCTTGTGGCAGAACGTTCCTCCACCAAGCGGGTGATAAGTGATGCATAGTGGTTAGTGGGCGTTGACGGGCTGCAGTACGCCTCCCCACCGCAGTACACATCTGCTCGATGGTGGGCAAGTCGGGAGAACTAGCAGCCTACCCTGTTGCTCGAATATCCTCTAGTTACAGGAGCTGCTCCACTCGCTCTGTTCGCTGCAGTCGCACATTGCTTTCCATAAAAACGAAGTCAGGGCCGAACGCTCTCTGAGAAGACGCACAGGGGAAGGAGTAGAGTGTACCGTATTCAAGGATTTGAAAGTCAGTATGCCCATTTAACTCTGTGCTTCACCACCTCCATAATACCTGGGCCTGCAAAACGATCATGCTAGAGAGTGTTCCTAAGAGGTTTCGTTCAGCATTGTCGAACGTGATCGCTTTTGTGTTACCGGTAATATGGTGTAGGGAGGGGTGATATATGGGCGTCCTGACCTCCAAATCCTATGAACACAGTATAATCGTCGATCATCGTTATTGTGACATAGTACTGCTTCTTTCATGTGGCTTCTTTTCAGGGGTGCATTCTGCCCTGATGAAAGAACACTCCCCCTAATATCAATTACCAGTTTGTCTCAAATGAGAAACAGCCCACAGTTTCACTAAATTATGTTTATTTTAAATCTTGACTAAGCTTTCTGCTATAATAGTATAGTCTTCTTCAGAAGTCCTAAAAAATGATCAACATAACATCTAGACCAGTGATACAATCTACTCATAAACTTAAAAATTAATTAAGTGATATATTACTTACAAACACAATAATAAATGAAAAATGTCTTAGCCCAGCGGCTGCGTCAAGACCAGTAAAATAACTTCAACAGACATAAGCCTATTTAGAACATATGCAAAATTACATATGGCACCGTACGTCCTCCACGACTACCTCTGTTACATTGGGCGCACGGTCGTTAAGTGTGCTGCACCCCGCGCACCGTGGGTGGCGCTCACCACAGTGAGCTACGTCACGTCGTTTATCAGGCAACTAGTCAATATGTACGACAATAAATTAATAACTAGCCTACATGTACAAGTGCAGGGCCTTATACTATTAATACGAATGTCCAACAGATGAAATACTGTTTCATACGATCATTAGAGTGGTAGAACATCAACCATTTCGTATAACAAAGTTTGTCGTATCACTATTTGATGCATGATTCAAAAATCATATGCAATTATAACTTCAGCTTACATTATACGCATTATATGGTCCTTCATTTGCACACGTAGGCTTGTTATTAATTTATTGTCGTACATATTGACTAGCTGCCTCATAAACGGTGCTACGTAGCTCACCATGGTGAGCGCCACCTATGGTGCGCGGGGTGCAGCACACTTGACGACGGTGCGCCCAGTACAGGGTGTTACAACAAGGTACGGCCAAACTTTCAGGAAACATTCCTCACACACAAAGAAAGAAAATATGTTCTGTGGACATGTGTCCGGAAACGCTTACTTTCCATGTTAGAGCTCATTTTATTACTTCTCTTCAAATCACATTAATCACGGGATGGAAACACACAGCAACAGAACGTACCAGCGTGACTTCAAACACTTTGTTACAGGAAATGTTCAAAATGTCCTCCGTTAGCGAGGATACATGCATCCACCCTCCGTCGCATGGAATCCCTAATGAGCTGATGCAGCCCTGGAGAATGGCGTATTGTATCACAGCCGTCCACAATACCAGCACGAAGAGTCTCTACATTTGGTACCGGGGTTGCGTAGACAAGAGCTTTCAAATGCCCCCATAAATGAAAGTCAAGAGGGTTAAGGTCAGGAGAGCGTGGAGGCCATGGAATTGGTCCGCCTCTACCAATCCATCGGTCACCGAATCTGTTGTTGAGAAGCGTACGAACACGTCGACTGAAATGTGCAGAAGCTCCATCGTGCATGAACCACATGTTGTGTCGTACTTGTAAAGCCACATATTCTAGCAGCACAGGTAGAGTATCCCGTATGAAATCATGATAACGTGCACCATTGAGCGTAGGTGGAAGAACATGGGACCCAATCAAGACATCACCAACAATGCCTGCCCTAACGTTCACAGAAAATCTGTGTTGATGACGTGATTGCACAATTGCGTGCGGATTCTCGTCAGCCCACACATGTTGATTGTGAAAATTTACAATAGGATCACGTTGGAATGAAGCCTCATCCGTAAAGAGAACATTTGCACTGAAATGAGGATTGACACATTGTTGGATGAACCATTCGCAGAAGTGTATCCGTGGAGGCCAACCAGCTGCTGATAGTGCCTGCACACGCTGTACATGGTACGGAAACTACTGGTTCTCCCGTAGCACTCTCCATACAGTGACGTGGTCAACGTTACCTTGTACAGCAGCAACTTCTCTGACGCTGACATTAGGGTTATCGTCAACTGCACGAAGAATTGCCTCGTCCATTGCAGGTGTCCTCGTCGTTCTAGGTCTTCCCCAGTCGCGAGTCATAGGCTGCAATGTTCCGTGCTCCCTAAGACGCCGATCAATTGCTTCGAACGTCTTCCTGTCGGGACACCTTCGTTCTGAAAATCTGTCTCGATACAAACGTACCGAGCCACGGCTATTGCCCCGTGCTAATCCATACAGCAAATGAGCATCTGCCAAATCCGCATTTGTAGACATTGCACTGACTGCAAAACCACGTTCGTGATGAACACTAACCTGTTGATGCTACTTACTGATGTGCTTGATGCTAGTACTGTAGAGCAATGAGTCGCATGTCAACACAAGCACCGAAGTCAACATTACCTTCCTTCAATTGGGCCATCTAGAAGTGAATCGAGGAAGTACAGTACATACTGACGAAACCAAAATGAGCTCTAACATGAAAATTAAGCGTTTCCGGACACATGTCCACATAACATCTTTTCTTTATTTGTGTGTGAGGAATGTTTCCTGAAAGTTTGGCCGTACCTTTTTGTAACACCCTGTATAACAGAGAGAGTCGCAGAGGACATACGGTGCCATATGTAATTTTACTTATGTTCGAGATAGGCTTATGTCTGTTTAAGTTATTTTATTGGTCTTGACGCAGCCGCTGGGCTAAGACATTGTTCATTTATTAATGTGTATGTAACTAATATGTTATCAGTTAACTAATTTTTAAGTTTATGTGTTCATTGTATCACTGGTCTAGATGTTATTTTGATCATTTTTAGGACTTCTGAAGAAAGCTATCTTTTTATAGCAGAAACCATGGTCAAGATTTTAAAATAAACATAATTTAGTGCAACTGTGGGCTCTTTTTCATTCGAGACAATTTCGTAACGGTTACTGTTGTCGCTGCCATGATGAAAATAATGAATTACCAGCTTACTGACAGTTACGATGTTTTCGACTCCAGCACCTTTCTCCTTATTGTAATGTTTCGTTCAGACTCACGTAACGACCAGAGAAGTTCTTCGTGTCTCAAATGAACTTTTCAAACACTTTTCGGTTGCTTCGTCTGGAACTTTTGCAGTGACGCCAAGAAACACTGCACGAACCCTACAATCTTTCATAAACAGAATTATATTCAGAATCTTATGTACCTTTTCATGTAAGACGTCTAATCTTACGAATCATAGTCGCACAGTCTCTAAGTACCCACTATTTCGTCGATGAAGTCTTGATAATGAATATTATGTCAAACTATCCAAAATAGCAGTACTCGAAAGACAAGGTTTAAACCTTTTTTAAGTAGGAAAGATCTTCCCTGTATCAAGGTCATAGACCTTGTACTTAAATTAAAAACAAACTTCTATAATCGTAACAACGAAAGCGAATGTATCTGTCATTTAAAATGTCTGTCAAGAAACAAATGTGAATTTGGCATCTTAGAATGTTTGAACAAAGTAGATGCAAGAATCGCCGTTAAAGCCAATTAAAAGAATCAGATGACATTGTTGTCGGGGAACCCCGAGGAATAGGGACAAATTTGCAATTGGAAGGTTTTATATTCCTTCGCATACAGTGAGAGAGGGTTGTGGTGTGATGGTTATGTGTGTACTGTATCCGTGGACTGTAGGTGACTGTTGTAACGGTCCGACTATACAGGGTGGTCCATTGATCGTGACCGGGCCAAATATCTCAGGAACTAAGCGTCAAACGAAAAACTACAAAGAACGAAACTTGTCTAGCTTGAAGGGGGAAACCAGATGACGCTATGGTTGGCCCGCTAGATGGCGCTGCCATAGGTCAAACGGATATCAACTGCGTTTTATTTTTAAATAGGAACTCCCATTTTGTATTACATATTCGTGTAGTACGTAAAGAAATATGAATGGTTTAGTTGGACCACTTTTTTCGCTTTGTGATAGATGGCGCTGTAATAGTCACAAACATACATCTCACAAATTTTGGACTAACTGTTGGTAACAGGTAGGTTCTTTAAAGTAAAATACTGAATGTAGGTACGTTTGAACATTTTATTTCGGTTGTTCCAATGTGATATATCTACCTTTGTGAACTTATCATTTCTGAGAACACATGCTGCTACAGCTTCATTGCCTGTAAATACAACATTAATGCAATAAATACTCAAAATGATGTCCGTCAACCTCAATGCATTTGGCAATACCTGTAACGACATTCCTCTCAGCAGCGAGTAGTTCGCCTTCCGTAATGTTCGCACATGCATTGACAATGCGCTGACGCATGTTGTCAGGCGTTGTCGGTGGATCACGATAGCAAATATCCTTCAACTTTTCCCACAGAAAAAAATCCGGGAACGTCAGATCCGGTGCGAGCCATGGTGCTTCGACGACCAATCCACCTGCAATGAAATATGCTATTCAATACCGCTTCAACCGCACGCGAGCTATGTGCCGGACATCCACCATGTTGGAAGTACATCGCCATTCTGTCATGCAGTGAAACATCTTGTAGTAACATCGGTAGAACATTACGTAGGAACTCAGCATACATTGCACCATTTAGATTGCCATCGATAAAATGGGGGCCAATTATCCTTCCTCCCATAATGCCGCACCATACATTAACCGGCCAAGGTCGCTGATGTTCCACTAGTCGCAGCCATCGTGGATTTTCCGTTGCCCAATAGTGCATATTATGCCGGTTTACGTTATCGCTGTTGGTGAATGACGCTTCGACGCTAAATAGAACGCGTGCAACAAATCTGTCATCGTCCCGTAATTGCTCTTGTCCCCAGTCGCAGAACTGTACACGACGTTCAAAGTTGTCGCCATGCAATTCCCGGTGCATAGAAATATGGTACGGGTGCAATCGATGTTGACGTAGCATTCTCAACACCGACGTTTTTGAGATTCCCGATTCTCGCGCAATTTGTCTGCTACTGATGTGCGGTTTAGCCGCGACAGCAGGTAAAACACCTACTTGGGCATCATCATGTGTTGCAGGCCGTGGTTGTTTTTTCACATGTGGCTGAACACTTCATGTTTCCTTAAATAAAGTAACTGTCCGGCGAACGGTCCGGACACTTGGATGATGTCGTCCAGGATACCGGGCAGCATACGTAGCACACGCCCATTGGGCATTTTGATCACAATAGCCATACATCAACACGATATCGACCTTTTCCGCAATTGGTAAACGATCCATTTTAACACGGGTAATGTATCACGTCGCAAATACCGTCCGCACTGGCGGAATTTTACGTGAAACCGCGTACTTATACGTTTGTGACTATTACAGCGCCACCTATCACAAAGTGAAACAAGCGGTCCAACTAAAACATTCATATTTCTTTACGTACTACACGAATATGTAATAAAAAATGGGGGTTCCCATTAAAAAAGAAGAAAACGCATTTGATATCCGTTTGACCCATGGCAGCGCCATCTAGCGGGCCAGCCATAGCGCCATCTGGTTTCCCCCTTCAAGCTAGACGAGTTTCGTTCTTTGTAGTTTTTTCGTTTGATGTTTATTTCGTGAGATATTTGGCTCGGTCACTATCAATGGACCACCCTGTATAGGCCACCTGTGCGCTTTTTTCTTATTTCCTCCTGTGAAGTAGTAAATCCAGAGCGATGTTGGAAAAGTATTTACTACGCAACACAATTAAAGCTATACGTGGGTGACAGTCCTTGTATTAACATGATTGAAAAAATTTCTAGTGAACTGCGGGCCGCCACACATTAATTTGACTTCGTAAGCAGCTTGAGCGATGTCGGCGACCTATCAATGGACCGGCCGCCAAGCAGCATCCGGAGGCCATGACAATTTTAAAGATGATTTGAACTGAAACTATATACACGTCAGACAATGAATTTTATTCTTTAAGACTGACGTAATGTTTTTTAAACGTCAGACCAGATTATTTGACTGAAGAAGCTGTTAATCCTGTATACTAAATTTTTCAGAATATATGTTACAATTTTCTTCCAAGAAAGACCCATTATTTTATGAGGCTGCTTGGGGGATACTGTTCAAGAGTGCTGATTAATTTACGAATACAAAGTGCAATGCAGCGTTTACGTCGTTTAATGAACAGTAATTGGTATAGAGAAACATTTACTTATTGAAAAAATGTACGTTCTTTGTTTTTAAACGTTTACGATAGGAACAGTTTCGAGCTGTACACTGTTAGATGAGCATTTAAGGCCACTAATGGAGTTTTTAACAACTATCCGTGGTGCATAGTCGGAGATTTTATGAGTCAGGATACTTCGTGATGGACGTTTCACCTGAGCCGCAACTACTGCATATTATCAATCAAGCGCTCAGGAACGGGCGGTTGGGACGGTTAGCATCAAAATCCAACGTATTCCTGCCACCATTAAATGAGAGAAACGCCACTCTGTTCATAATAGGTGTGAAATTTTAGTAACGTGTTTGTGATTTTTATGACAATTGGAGAAAGAGAGAGAAACTCAATTGGCTGAAATTTCTTTCGGTAGATTTTGTTTTTCCGTAACACCAAGTTGTGCACCGACTTAAAATTAGCTATCCAAAGGAAGGACCTGCGCCGGCATCACTTGTTCTCACTACGTGAGAGATGAAATTAAATCCACGAGATTGCCCCAGTACTTGTTAACCAAAATTTTTTCTTCTCCAGTTCCCTTCCAAACACTAGCGACGAAAATTCCTTCAACCTCCAGGGTTCTAACCAGCTATCACAATACAGCTCTATTTTGTGAGAAATTATAAATAATTTCATGGATGTTTTACTGTCGTTATAGTGTACTATGTTTTTCTATTGCGGAACGCTAATGTGTTTTCGCTTTGTTTTTATGGTCGCCGACATATGTGTTAATCAAGTACATTTAACGCATTTTGAATTTATTGGTCATCATATATTATTCCACTCAGTGGGTGGTCGAGACACCTGACAATTATTTATACACAGGAATGTTGTAAGCGTTGCTTTGATGTATTTAGTGAAGCAACGATCCGGCATTTCACTTAACGTGTTATCCACCACACTCAGAATTTGCACATTACTTAGCCTCTGTACTTCGTTCAAAGGGACGTTAATACTCTCATAATTAATACTTAAACTATATACACACATTACTATCCACGACGTGCTTCCTGTTGTAAAGGTTTGGTTTCGTACCACTAACTGTTCCACACTCAGGAAAAGGTCAAAAAAAATGATTCAAATGGCTCTGAGCACTATGGGACTTAACATCTAGAACTTAGAATTACTCAAACCTAACTAACCTAAGGACATCACACAGATCTATGCCCGAGGCACGATTCGAACCTGCGACCGTAGCAGTCCCGCGGGTCCGGACTGAAGCGCCTAGAACCGCACGGCCACCGCGGTCGGCTAGAAATGGTCATCATACTATAAACATTACGGCCGTTAGTGTACTTTCTTACTACACGTTATTTCTCTCACAAAATTACGTATTTAACGTTTAGTTCAGCACACAAGTTCTGGATAAGAAGCCAATACTCTTATCGTTAGTTATTCAATCTGAAAATCATATTTTTCCAGATTACTAACATTTACAAACTATACCCTATGTAATGGGCTCTAAGGTGCATACCTTAAGAGCTATGAGCACTTGTTCATCTTTGGTAGTGTGCAACACATCCCTTCCTCTGCAAACTCATTGCTTTGCATGTATTTGGAAGAGTAGTATGGACAAAAAAGTGTCCAGTAAAAATGGGCAGTAAAATACGTACCTTAACATCTATGGTCACTTCTTCCTCTTCACTATTGTGAAACACATGCCTCCTACTGAACAAGTTTCCATAGTATCACTTCAAAAATATGGAAAGAAAAGAGCTTGAAGTAAAAGAGGTCCACTGTCGGAGGTGTCAGAACAGTAATCAATTATAACTTTCCACTAGGTCGTTTCAGGATTAGGGCCCCTTACCTCACACTGATACGTTTGCCATTATGTATCATCCACAAAAGTACGTAACATTTTATTACCCTAAATATAGTTCTAAATTAACTTGCTGGATGTTCTTACTGTCCACTCAATTCATGTGACTGTGGGTTTCTAAAATTTACTCATTCACACCAGAATTTTTTGTACGCAATCTACTGATTCTCTGTCGACAACTATTGTCATTCAGCTCCAGCATCGTTTTTCACGCACTCTCCCGTCTACATCAGATACCAGCTTGTCATTACATCGTCAAAAAGAATTCACGATGTCTGAATTGCATTTATAAATCTGAGATTAAGGAGTCATTCTTGAATGGTTCTAGAGAATCAAAACTCTAGTATGTAACCCCATTTAACATTAATACTGAAGCTGCATCTACCGACGTTATTCCAAAGAGTTATCGCTCATCGAGTGGTTAGTACAGCTGTTGTAACACATTCAGAATAAAAGAAAGCCAAGATGGAGCTTTTGAAGAACACACGAAAAAGACAAGTAAGCGAAAGATGCGAAAAAATCTGCCACTTAGGAAGTAAGATTACACAGGATTGTGGAAACACAAATGATATCAGATGTAGACCGACACAGATTTCAACACAAGAGCTCTATTGATTTTAGTAGATAATAAAACTCAGGAAAACTACCTGAAAAAAATGTAAGCAGCCTAGCATTGTATGGGAGTAAAACATGAACCATCAGAAAATACCTTAAAGAAGTAATTGGAAACACTTGATTTTTATACTTTTGGAGAATGTTAAAAAGTAAGTGGTCAGATAACGTACAAAATCAAAAACTGCTGAAAAAACAGCGTAAAAATAGAGCATATGAAAGACGTTACCAAAAGATGTGAAACGTTAGTGGGATGCCTGGAATACAAGTACCTATCCTACCGCTGGAAGGATCAGCAAGTGGGACAAATAATCGGGGCATATAAACGGGTTATAGTGGACGTTAAGCGTAACAGTTACGTACCTCCCGAAAAGTTAGAATAAAACAGGAGAAGATGGAAAGCAGGATCAACCTGATCGCGAGACTAATGACTAAAGAGGAAAAAGTTTCAGGAGACTTCTTGGACCCTGAGGAACACAATATTAGCATGCGAGTAAGAACAAGCAGAATAATTGGTATATTTAGTTCTCATGCTGCGACAATTCAGGCCGTTCAGAGGTGGTTCTGCTACAGGGACTCCTATAAGGAACCAGTCCATGGAAGGTGATTGTTCACAGCGAAAAGGTGCTTTCGATGCACAGTACGGGTTGCGGTGCATGTGATCATAAAGCCAGAACAAATTGTATAGTTTGGTCCAAAAGCTAGTTTTTCCGTCGATTTCACGTGCAGGCCTGTGCCTCTTTCCATTGTCCAGAAACCAAGAGGCTTCAGATTGCAATGGATACCTGAAAGGGAGAGCCTGCTGGGGTAGCTGAGTACATGTGGCATGGACATGGGTACTTTCTTGGTATAAGAGAAAGCCCTTCTTGGGATGAGTGATGAACAGTCGGCCGAAATCGAAGACAGATCAAAAATCGAAGACAGATCAACTACATTAACCTCAGAGGACTTTCACTCTCCGATATACAAACACATTAGTTCTGTGAAAGAGAAAATGTTAATGTGATATTAGCAAACTGCAAGGAGCTTCTATGGCAAAGTTCCAGAATTATCATCGTTTATTAAGGGCAATGCTTAGATACTTTTAGCATCAGAAAGTTGGTTGAAATCCGAAGTGAACTGCAGCGAAATCTTAGAATAAACTCTGAGGTGGCAAAAGTCATGAGATATCTCCTAATATCGTGTCGGGCCTCCTTTTGTCGGCGTGTTGCAGCAGCCAAACGTGGCATGGATTCAACATGTCATTGGAATTCCATGCAGAAAAACTCAGCCATGCTTCCTCTTCAGCCGTCCATAACTGCGAAAGTGTTACGGTGCAGAGTTTTGTGCACGAACTGACCTCTCGATTATGCTTCGTAAAAGTAGAATGATATTCATGTCAGGCGATCTGAGTGACCAAACCATTCGCTCGAATCGTCCAGAACGTTCTTCAAACCGATCACGAACAATCGTGGCCCGGTGACTTGGCGCATTATCATTGATAAAAAATCTATCTTTGTTTGGGAACATAAAGTCGATGAATGGCTGCAAATGGTCTCCAAATGGACGAACATGACCGTTTCCAGTCAATAACCCAGTCCACTCCATGTAAACACAGCCTACACGAATATGGAGCCAACACCAGCTTGCAGAGTGCCTTGCGCCACAGCCGATTCCTACCATAAGCTCTTACAAACTGAAATCACGACTTATGATCAGGCCACAGTTTTCCAGTCGTCGAGGATCCAATCGACATGGTCACAAGAACAGGAGAGATGCTGCAGGCGATGTTGTGCTGTTAGCAAAGGCACTCGCGTCGGTCGGTCCCTGCACAGTTGTTAACACTGTATAATAGAAGAATCATTCCGCTACTGGAGATTTAGAAAAGTAGTCGCTGTATACCGCGGTTTGGTATTTGTACAGTTGAATTACATAAATGAATTGTCAGCCATAAAAATTGTCCTCTCCGAAATGAATTCCGAAAGCATTTTGTCATTGTCATAGATCCTTCGAAAGTTGAAAATTATGACAAGAAACGGCCATTCCGATCTTACATAGAAATGTTCTGAAAAAGACTGTAAAAATGTTGTATTTTATGGAATATTATATATTATCTGATCCTACTTTCCATGATGGAGAAAGGAGAGTTTTTAAACGTAAACTGTGTTATATAATGTCATAATTAGAGAAACGATAGCTTGCTTGAAAGTATCTTCTTAAAAAATAACAAAAATATGTGAAAAGTTCCTTTAAAATTCCATGTTGCAGAATGCGAGTTGGCAGGCCATCAAAGTCTTTCGTTGACTTCTGCCAACGCAGTAAACTGAGAAAACACAGCTATTGCGAAACAGTTTTGGAGCTACAGAATTGAAATATGTCAGTGAAATGAAGCTTCGAGAATCTGGGAATGTGGAGGATTCCAAAGTGGTTAAAAACATTAGTTCATCTCTTACACCAGGAGTTAAATACAGACAAACATTAGGTCGGAGTCGTAGAGACTTACAAGCAAAAAAATTACTTTAAGATATATAAGACTCGTTCGTCTTTGCAGAAGCCTCGATGAGAAATAGTACGAAATATCAGAACAGCTGATAAGGAGTTCTATCCCTATTACAATATTCTTCAGGAGGTTAAAAAGCATAGCTACCGTGCGACTGAATCTTATCAGGTGACTGCCAGATGTGCAGAGATTTAGTTTCAAGCATTGCTTAGTCACACGTTTGAGCGATTGATATTGTAGTTGGAAGAAGTTTCAAATGATCTTCCAAATGATGACATAAATGCATTGAAACTTATCTATAAACGGGGTTGTGACGGTTCAAACAAAAATTTGTCTTTAGGGTCTCTCCAACATATTTGTCGCATCAATAACGACCTAACTGTTTGCCGAAATCCTTCGCCATCTTCTCCCCACTACTTCAGACCTGTTAGATTTAGATTTATTCATGAAACGGTTGATGTTACTAATGAAATTATCAACTGGCAAATTGAAACTTTACAAGAATACAAAATTTCAAGAACAGAGGGTGAGTTTCCTTTAAATACACGTTGCTGATGACTATGCTAGATGCAAAGGTCCGCAGTGCACTAACAGGGGCAGCATCGACAATGAGATCCTGCATTTGCAAGGCCACCTCGAAGGACTTCATTGACTTTTCAAAAACGGAAGTAGTAAATACAGAAGCTCTTCCGTTCAGTCTGTCTATACTCCATTCTTGAATTAGAATTTTCGATTTTTTTTCCATTTGTCCTATAAAATAAACATCAAGAAGAGGCAGTAAAGTCTAAAAGAGGAAAAGAAACTTGTTCGAGAGAAGAAAGGATTTCAAATGGTTCAAATGGCTCTGAGCACTATGGGACTCAACTGCTGTGGTCATAAGTCCCCTAGAACTTAGAACTACTTAAACCTAACTAACCTAAGGACATCACACACATCCATGCCCGAGGCAGGATTCGAACCTGCGAGCGTAGCGGCCGTGCGGTTCCAGACTGTAGCGCCTTTAACCGCTCGGCCACTCCGGCCGGCGAGAAGAAAGGAGTCACACAAGATATGTTTAGATATCGAGTAGGATTAATTGCAGATGTTCACAAGGAAAGTTATGGAAACAACAAAGATGGAAATACCAGCAGAAGATTTTTTGCAAACCCTGAAACATCAGCAGAAATAAGAGCTGTAGATCTGCAGCTCATCTATTGATTCAGGATTATTCCAGAAGCTACTTTCAGTGGAAATAAACATAGACATTTTTTCTGCTTGTACAGTTGAAAAAGCAAGACTGTGTGTGGATTTATATCCATAGTATCCTGTGTCTCTCAAGTGTGCACAAGAATTTGGTGCCTGACCCAACTGTCAAAGAACACGAACTCTTACCCATATGCAGTTTATCAGAAGAAGCAGCCGAGACCCGCAATAAGCACTTCATCTGTACAGATGAACGTTTGCCAAGAAACTCTCACGAGAAGAATGCGATCTGGACACAATATAAAGACTGCTACTGATATCGGATCAATTAATAACAGGTATGAGACCGAGGCAAAGAAAACGAACAAAGCTTTGTGAAAAGAAACGTTACGTTTACTGCTCTCAAGCGAAGGATGGATTAGCCAGATCCCTCAGGCCGAAAATGATGATGAAGGGGAATTACCAGTAGAAACAGACTTCTCAGATGAACAGGACTGAAAGGCATCATCTGAATAATAATAGTGTAGTCGCTAAGGAATAAATAATATAAGGAAATATCAAAATTTTGTTTTATTTCATGTTATAAATTGTGTATTCTACAGATATGGTCTCTAGGGTCTCAGAGTACAGAGATTATCAAACACTAATTTGCATGAAATACCCATATGTGTGTCACTTGAGGATGGACGCAACTAAACTGAATAATTCTACTTTCAATGTTCGGAGAACCAGTGTTAAGTAAGTAATCTAGGAACATATAAGAGCTCACTCTTTGCGCTTTTGTAGGTACCGTGTAGACCACAGTGGACTAATTAAAGGGTTCATAGAGGCATTTAAACAATTATTTCTTCCGTGCAGCATAAGTTTAAAGGATGAGAGGAACCATAATATGTGCAATGAGAAGTGCCCGGTGCACAGTGGTTTGCAGAGTATAGATGCTTTATTTAGATGTAGGTGTAGTGGTGACACATACGCGCGAGCGCCCTGTACTCCTGCAAGCCGGTCTGTGATTGCGAGCCACACGGTCGCCCCGCTCTCGTGGTAGCACCAGACTTGCCGGGTACGGCTGCGCCCCGTGGGCATTAAGTGCTGCCGGCTTAGCGAGCATTAACCGCCGCTCTGCCCCCCAACCTGCCGCCTGCCGCTATACTCAGAGCGAATCTCTGCGCCAGCACTTTCTGCACTTACACATTCATTAGTCCTTGTCAGCTTGTGTGCAGTGCATGGCGAAGGGAGCTTCGTGCCAGAACTAGCCATTCATTCTCTGTGAAGTAGTGCTCATCTTTTGAGAGAAACACACACTACTGGCCATTAAAATTGCTACAGCAACAAGAAATGCAGATGATAAACGGGTATTAATTGGACAAATATATTACACTAGAACTGACATGTGATTACATTTTCACGCAATTTGGGTGCATAGATCCTGAGAAATCAGTACCCAGAACAATCATCTCTGGCCGTAATAACGGCCTTGATACGCCTGGGCATTGAGTCAAACAGAGCTTGTATGGCGTGTACGGGTACAGCTACCCATGCAGCTTCAACACGATACCACAGTTCATCAAGAGTAGTGACTGGCGTATTATGACGAGCCAGTTGCTCGGCCACCGTTCACCAGACGTTTTCAGTTGGTGAGAGATCTGGAGAATGTGCTGGCCAGGGCAGCAGTCGAACATTTTCTGTGTGCAGAATGGCCCGTACAGGACCTGCAACATGCGGTCGTGCGTTATCCTGCTGAAATGTAGGGTTTCGCAGGGATCGAATGAACGGTAGAGCCACGGGTCGTAACACACCTGAAATATAACGACCACTGTTCAAAGTGCCGTGAATGCAAACAAGAGGTGACCGAGACGTGTAACCAATAGCACCCCATACCATCACGCCGAGTGATACGCCAGTATGGCGATGACGAATACACGCTTCCAATGTGCGTTCACCGCGATGTCGCCAAACACGGATGCGACCATCATGATGCTGGATTCATCCGAAAAAAATGCGTTTTGCCATTCGTGCAACCAGTTTCGTCGTTGAATACACCATCGCAGGCTCTCCTGTCTGTGATGCAGCGTCAAGGGTAACCGCAGCCATGGTCTCCGAGCTGATAGTCCATGCTGCTGCAAACGTCATCGAACTGTTCGTGCAGATGGTTGTTGTCTTGAAAACGTCCCCATCTGTTGACTCATGGATGGAGACGTGGCTGCACGATCCGTTACAGCCATGCGGATAAGATGCCTGTCATCTCGACTGCTAGTGATACGAGGCCGTTGGAATCCAGCACGGCGTTCCGTATTACCCTCCTGAACCCACCGATTCCATATTCTGCTAACAATCATTGGATCTCGACCGACGCGAGCAGAAATGTCGCGATACGATAAACTGCAATTGCAATAGGCTGCAATCCGACCTTTATCAAAGTCGGAAACGTGATTGTACGCATTTCTCCTCCTTACACGAGGCATCATAACGACGTTTCACCAGGCAAGGCCGGTCAACTGCTGTTTGCGTATGAGAAATCGGTTGAAAACGTTCCCCATGTCAGCACGTTGTAGGTGTCGCCACAGGCGCCAACGTTGTCTGGATGCTCAGAATAGCTAATCATTTGCATATCAGAGCATCTTCTAGGTGTCGGTTAAATTTCGCGTCTGTAGCACGTCATCTTCGTGGTGTAGCAATTTTAATGGTCAGTAGTGTATGTTCTGTGTTTGACGGCGTCATGCCATACACTTCACTCACTGTCCTAAACAGACAAACTGATGAACCAAAAAATTATGACAGCATGTTTGTCCACCGTGGAACGCAATACACTACGGACTGTGATTGGTACGGGTCCGACAAATGCTTGGTTACTGCAAAATCACCCCTGTCCCCCATTTTTACTAAACTTCCAGAAGTGTATCAGTTTAGTCAGTGAGTACATGGAGGATGGCCTATGGAGCGTACAGTACGAATGACCATAATTTACCACCCGGGAGATACAGAGATAATCTTAGTAAGTCACCGTGTAGGATATCCACCTATTGTTCTGCCACAAGACTATCGTTGTTATCAATCGGAGAAGAAGTATCAGTGCCATCGGATTCTCTGTAACGTGCGCCGGCCTCTGTGGCCGAGAGGTTCTAGGCGCTTCAGTCCGGAACCGCGCTGCTGCTACGGTCGCAGGTTCGAATCCTGCCTCGGGCGTGGATGCGTGCGATGTCCTTAGATTAGTTAGGTTTAAGTAGTTCAAAATTCTAGGGGACTGATGTCAGATGTTAAGTCCCATAGTGCTTGGAGCCATTTGAACCATTTCTCTGGAACGTGCAGTTCTGTATTCCTTAATTTGTAAGCGCTGAAAGGGGGATGCTATATTAACCGAAATAATGTTCTTGGACGCACTTATGAGGCATTTATTTGTGAAAACACCGTTATCTGACAATAAATACTTTTAGCTCAAAAGTAGCAATTTGCTGGGAACGCCGTCTTACGACAGAACGACATCGAAAGGCATCCTATTGGTGACTGACGCCTACGGCGTCCAGTTTAGACCTTGTACTTGAAAAAGAGAAGCAAGTGAGTGAGGGTGATATGTATACGTGCGTGTGATAAACCCTTTCCCGAAAAATATTGCTCTTCTTCATACCTTCTCTGTGTTACCAGAGCTGACGTGTCACTGATCTCATTTGAACTAAGACTGCAGTACACGCGAGGTGCCTATTTGCTTACACCGCCCTCAGTGGAATGTATAAGTGCTAATAAATATTCATCAACTTGAAGTCTTCTATAGTTGTTGTCCTCTGCGCATAAAACAGCACTTAGGTCGTGAATCCGTTATCTTGAGTCTGTAAGTAACGATTAGCGAGGAACTGATATGTTAGAAATGATTAAATTTCCAATCAGTTTGTTTACATGCGATGCCACTAGCATTTTATTAGCGGAACACTAGTAACTGCAAAATTTCATTCCATTCTAGAGTCACAAATAATTTCTGTTCTTCAAGAAATTAATGAACTGCGTATTTCTGCCATTACAATCACACTGTTCTCAGATACACGTCCGTATAACCATACTTGCTAATAAAGTCTTAACCTGACACCGACCGCTACAGACAACATGTCTGTCCTCCGAAGCTTCCGAACGAGCACTACTAAGTCTTAATGCATACAGCGGCGGACAACATGTCTGTCTTCCGTCACCGCCAAACTAGCTGTGATCTTACAGCTGAACCACTCCGCCCGCCATCCAAGTTGGGTGCGATCCGAAGATCACCGTAGTGCTTCGACTGCCTTTTCGTTTAGCACGTGCTTATTTTTCTGCTGATTATTAATATTTGTGAAATTATAGAATGATAGCACGCTATTGAGAGATGCCTTAATTTGAAATGCAAGTAAATACGCTGTTTAATTTTTCAAATATTAATAACAGAAGATTACCATTTTGGCGCGCAACGCAGCGGCCAATCACGGAGAAAGAGCACAGTTTAGGCGGTCTTTCTCACGATACCCGTACCGAACAAACCATCCGTCACCGGTGCCTAACATCACGTTACGTCATCTTGCAACTGCTGCCTTCTGAACTGCTGTAAGAAGAGCTTCTCGTACCTGAATATGATGGCTGCAAAGCCAGAAATATTACAACTTACAATCGTGTTCGCACGTCTTATTTATCTTAAACATTATTCATCTGCTCATTGAAATGACAGCTTTCTTGCTTCGTGTTGAAGGATGATATCGAAGAAACTTGGAGGCACGCTGTTAGTTTGTTACCAGTAGGTTCGAACAACACGCAAGTGATACGGAGGTGCTTCGGGAACTCAACCGAGAATCCTTGGAGGGAATGCGATGCTGTTTTCGAAGAACTTAGAGAGCTGGTAGCTGAAGCTGACAGCAAGACGATTCTACTGCTGCCAACATACATTTCGCCTAAGTACCAGGAAGATAAGATACAAGAAATCAGGGCCGATACGAAGACATATAGACAGTCGTTCTTCCCACGCTCATTTTGCGAGTGGAACAGGAAAGGAAGTGACAAGTAGTGGAACATGGTACTTCCGCCACGCACCGTACATGCTCTGCAAACCATCGCACGGTGACCAGCCAGCCAGCGTGGAAACTGAAATCATACTCCCTGCTATGCGTTCCACAGTGTTGCCTGGGCTTATTCAGTGCTGTTGACGTCTGCAAGTGCGATACAAAATTTAAAACTGAAAAATAAGGAAATAAACCTTAATCTAAAAATAAGCTGTTACAGCACGTTTCCAGGACTGTGTGGCACCAGAAGATTACACACAGATCACCTAATTCCCATTAACAACAGTCTGTTGGTTTTTGGCGTGATGTTTTCCACCGGATTCAGATAAGGCGAACTCTGTGACCAAGACATCAACGTGTTTTAACTATCATGATCTTCAAGCGCCAGCGGCATGATTCTGGCCTTCTGACAAGTACAGTTATCCTGCAGGAAGATTCCGAACACGTCAAGCATGAAGTGGTGCAGTTGGTCCGCAATACTTTTCACACAGTCCACAGTGCCTTCGATCGCTGCCACAGGTCCCATGGAAGGCCTTGTGAATGTGGTCTGGTTGGACGAAACAGATGAGTTCCATGGAAGCTCTCGTGAATGTAGAATAGTCGGGCGCAACAGACGAAGACAGCACTCCATATATCTTGAATTCGACGGATGAAGCCCCGTCGCCGTCGAGTATAACGACGTAAATGAAATAGTCGTAATCGTAATGTTCCGTCTGTACCGAGATTTTGTCCCATAGAAAAAATGGATAACGTAGTTTACTAATACGTTTGATATTAATTTCACGTGCGGCTGTAAATAAAAGTTCGACCGTAACACCATTAATTCTCCGACATGGTCACATTATAGTTCGGATGACAAAATGCACCTTTTTAGGAATGTATTGAAGAAGGAAACAGTCTTGGCTGCAAAACAGGCTTCATTATTTTATATTTGGCCGATAACACGTTTCGCCTTGTTTAAGGTATCTTCTGATTGTCTGGCACAGCAGGTGTTCAACACATAGACTGCAGTCCATGCAAATTTCTTAGCAGCCAAAGACTGTTGTCAGCATTTTAAGAACATTGTGTGATGCTCCGATATATTACTGCATGGACGACAGTTTATGATTTAACACTTGTTGTGTCAGTAAATCCGAAAATACTTTAAACAAAGCGAAAGGCGTTATTCACAAAATATAAAATACTAAACACTACTTGCGGCCAAGAGTATTTACCTCTTCAAAACACTTATCACTGGTAACTGTTTCATCCCGCCATGAGTTTGAAAAAGTTCTTTTAAGGTGTATGCACGAAAATGTTATAATTAATGAAATTAATGTGTATCTATATCTCATACATAAATCCGCGTGTACAACCGGTTACGAACGAGAATCAAGCAAATAAAAAGTTGTTTGTTGTGCAGGGATCAACCGAAAAACTGTCAATTGCTTTTTCGAACGGATTAGGAAAGTTTTCATTCTAAAGGTTTGATTCAACAGATGTTCCATAGCGAAAGTATGCCGGTAAAAGTCGCTACAAACAATGAATTCGAAACCGAAGATGTCTGTTGATTCGACCAAAGTGACAAGTTGGCCTCATTTAGAGAATTTATGTGAACCGCAGAATACAGTGTTCCGTCCGCCTGCTTAGCTGGGTGGTAACGTGCTCGCCTCCCATGCAAGCGGGCCCGGGTTCGATTCCCTGCCACGTTGAAGATTTTCTCCCCTCGGGGACTGGGTGTTGTGTTGACCTCCTCATCATTTCATCCTCATCACCGGCGCGCAAGTGGACCAATGTGGCGTCGACTGAAATAAGACTTATACTCGGTAGCCGAACTTCCCAGAATAGGGGTCTCCCGGCCAACGATGTCATAAGCTCATCTCCATTTTTCTTTACAATGTTCCAAGATACTAATCCCTTTGCGTTATGGTGTTCAGATATCATGCTTAGAACCTAATCAGAATGAAGATACGTCCTCTGGAGTTAAATATTTATCATTTATCCGCACTACCCAGTTCACATGACATGTAGAGAGGAACCGAAAATAATATTTTAAGTAAGAGCTTTTATATTGCAGCTAATGTCTCCGTTGTCTTCCTTTTATTCAAACTGGGATCATCTCCGCTATTTTCCACCACATCATTATATTGCCTCCACCGTCCTGAAACTCAAGGGCTCGGTCTAGATACAGAGAGTAAAGTGAAACGAAAAGCGATATGGATTTCTGGTCAGACGAATATAGGGTTATCTCAACAGCAGCTGGAAATGGTGTAACGGGAGTAGAACTCTTGATGATTATGAGGTTAAGGCGGACGGTGGGTTACTGCTAACAGTACGGTAGCTGGGTTGTCCACATCAGAATCGATATCAAAGCAACGCTGTCGCATTAGTATGGCTTATTTAGAATCACTCAAAGAAAGTCCACTAGCGACAAAATACCATGATCATGCAACAGCAGTTGGAGGCGGTTTAACCTACTGAGTATAGACTGGGATGTCTATGGATTCATTGCAGGTGTTGTAGAGAGGGAGTCCTGTGAAGTGTTTCGAAAACAGTTCACTGACGGCAAATTCCTTGACATCAGCTACATTAGGTACAGATCTACTGCCCAATAGTGACACACACTGGAGTGACAAAAGTCATGGGATACATCCTAATGCCTTGTCGGACCTCCTTTTGCCAGGAATCGTGCAGCATCTCCACTTGGCATGGGCTCAACAACTCATTGGAAGCTCCTGCCAAAATAATGAGTCATGTTGCCTCTATAGGCGTCCATAATTGCAAAACTCTTGCCGATGGAGCATTTTTTCCACGAACTGACCCCTCGATTATATCCGATAAACTTTGAATGGGATACATGCTGAGATATGTGGATGGCCAAATTATTCGCTCTAATTGTCCAGAATGTTCTTCAATCGCGAAATATTGAACCCCAGTGACAGGGAACATTGTCGTCCATAAAAATTCAATCGTTGTTTGGGAACATGAAGTCCATGACTGGCTGAAAAAGTCTCCTAGTACCCGGGGGATAGCCATTTGCATTCAAAATTTCATATAAACACTGCCCACACCGTCATGGAGCTACCATCACCTTGCACACTGCCTTCTTGACAACTTGGGTTCAAATGGTTCACATGGCTCTGAGCACTATGGGACTTAACATCTGAGGTCATCAGTCCCCTAGACTACTTAAACCTAATTAACCTAAGGACATCACACACATCCATTCCCGAGGCAGGATTCGAACCTGCAACCGTAGCAGCCGCGTGGTTCCAGACTGAAGCGCCTAGAACTGCTTGGCCACAGCGGCCGGCCATGATAACTTGGATACATTGCAACTTGGGGTCTGCGTCACACTCGAACCATACGAGCAGTCCTTTTAACTGAAATCGGACTCATCTGACCAGTCCACGGGTAAAAGTGATTGGTCACGAGCACAGAAGAGGCGATGCAGGCGATGTGGTCGGTCGTATGCTGCCACAGCCCATTGACGACATCGCCGCATCGTACTAACGGATACGTTCGTCGTACGTCCCACACTGCTTTCTGTGGTTATTTCACGCAGTGTTGCTTGTCTGTTAGCATTGATAATTCGACCAAATTCTGCTCATCCCGGTTGTTTCGTAAAGACCGTCAACTACTGCATTGTCCATGGTGAGACGGCGCAATCTTAACAGTATCGTTGAATTCCCTAATGATTTCCGAAATGGAATGCACCAATTATCATTCCGCGATAAAAGTTTGTTAATTAGCGTCTTCTTGCAATAATCCTGTCGGGAACCTTTTCACATGAACCATGTGAATAATAATGAAAGCTTTGTCAAAGTACTACCCTTTTGTACCTAGTGTACGCGAGACTCCCGCTATCTGTGTAAGTGCATATCGCTATTCCATGACTTATGCCACCTCAGTGTACTACTGTGAAGTACTTGTACTGTTGTGAAGTACTCTCGAGTACATTTTCCGAAAATAGCCGTGAGAACCTGTACGGCAGCTCACAAGTAACGGAAATATTTTCGACCTTGTAGCTTCAAACAGGCCTGACATCACCGGCGTTGTCAGTATGGATACAGGGATTAGTGATCATGATGTTATCATAGCGACAATGGTTAATAAAGCTTATAAATCCATCAGGCAGGCTAGGAGAGTATTTTTGCTGGAAGGAGCAGATAAGCAGTTGCTAGCATTCCACTATGTTGGTCGTAGAGGAATTATGGGCCGAGTAAGTGTCTTATCAACAACGAAATTCGGAAAATTCTAAGAAAGCAGAGACTTTTTGCACTCACGGTTCAAAAACGAACGTGAAAATGAGGATAGTCAAAAGTTAGCAGAAATTCATGCGTCTGTAAAAAGATCCGTTCACGTAGCATACAATTTCCACCGGCATCCCTTAGTAAAAGATCTGTCAGAGAATCAGAGAAAATTTTGGTCTTACGTAAAAAACGGCAAGCTGCTCGAATGCTACTATCCAGTCATTCGTCAACAAGTGGCAATAGGATACTGCAAAGAGAAAATCTCGCTTTTAAGAAATCATTTACGCAGGAGGATCCTACAAATATACCGTCGTTGACGATCGTACAGAGTCGTGTATGAACGCCATAATAATACGCATCCATAGCGTAGGAAAGCAGCTAGAAACAAATAAGTTACCAGTCCACACGGGATCCCAATTCGGTTGCATTTATCTCCAATCTCTCGCCCAGCGCAAAGTCCTAAGCGGCTGGAGATTTAAGCAGGCGGCCCCTAAGGGCCTATATCAGAAGGATAAAAGATGGAAGAGCATTGTTTATCTGGACTTACAATTCGCACGAAGGCCCATTAAACAGACAAAGAAACCGAGATTGACAGTGAATTTAATGGCAATAAAAGAATGATAAAATCTCCTGAAAAATACCACTCCTATACCAAGACGCATGTGGTAGTTCAACGTCACGCTTATTAACACAGCTAGATTTAAATGGTTTAATAAATGATGTAGGAGTAAGTAAACAAAAGGCAGAACTGTTTGGTTCGAGGTTTCAGGAATATACTCTCCTCCACTAGAGTGTCGACATCAGTGAATTTAGACACAGAAAATGTATTTTTATTTTCTGCTTTGAAAGCGACAGGGAACTGACGTTGTGGAAAGATGTTGCAGGCTTAATGAAAGCAATAGATTTCAAATACAACATATGGGAGTGGAAATTCATTAAAAACGCGTCCCAGGTACGATTTGTTGCGCAACAGAAAAAAATACCCTCTGTTCCAACTGCATATGTTAGTCTGGCTAAAGACAGTTATGAAATTTTAAAAAATATTCTCTAATTAATTGCAGCCTAGAAGATTTGTAGCAATTTCACGGAAACTGCATTGTCATTGGGAATGCAACAAGGCTATACAAAAATCACTGGTTTTCTGTGCGATTGGGATAGTCGAGATAGAGAACTCCACTACATAAAAAGCAATGGCATGAACAAAATTAAAGAAGTAAGTGTATGTCAAAGTCCGGCAGCCCGTGAAGATATCCTTCCTCTACCTAGTTACATCAAACGCGTCTAAATTAAACAATTTGTGAAATGATAGATCAGACTGTCAGAGGGTTTGCGTATCTCTAAAAAATTTCCTCGTCTGCCAGCAGAAAAAATAAAAGGAAGAGTATTTGTGGGCCTTCAGATCAGGGAGTTTCTGCTAGATCAAAATTTTGGAAGATGACTCTGGAGAGAGAAGTGTGAGCATGGCAGTGCTTCAAGAAATATCAGAAAGTCTCCTTGCAAGAAAAAGAGCTGCAACTCATAAGGAAGCAGTGAATCAAATGGTCAGTTCTTATCGAGATCTTGCCTGTAACATCCTTGAAAGTACATTTCCTGGCCTTTTACATTTACTTCTGCCCAGAAAGGTGCAGTCGTGTATCGGACCAACATGGAGAAAGATTCTGTAAAGACATGTCTACCATGGAAAATGGTACGAAGAGATGTGGATGTTCACAGTGTTAGCCGATTATTGCTAGTGTATCATTCGAGACAAGAAAGACACGCCATACAAGAGAAAAAAGTGGTACGTGTAATATTTTATGATATATAGGTGCAGACTGAAATGACAGGCGAAAATTTGTACCAAGCCCGCGATTAGAACCCAGATCTCCTGCTCATTAGGCAGATGAAGTACCAAGTGGGCTGAGGCATGAATGGGAATCTGGATTGAGGAGTGAAGCATGTTAGGGTGGCCCGTGGAGTTGAGCAAATCTACTGCGCCAGGGTGGCGTAGTGGTTAGTGCGTATGCCTAATGAGCAAGAGACCTACATTCGAATACCGGCCTTGATACAAATTTTAGTTTGTCACTTCAGTCTGCATATACCGTATACAGATCTTGCAGATTTCCGTAGAAAAGATTGAAATGTGAATTTGTTGTAAGGTATGTATTTTTAAAACGAGTTTGTTTTCTGTTATTATGTCAAGCTGTTAAATACCAAGTAAATATCTTTAAAAAGATAGATGCTTGAGACCTGAAAACGTCTCTGGAACCATATAGTTCCAATTTGTGTTATAATCTGTTGCAATATTTTTATCATTTTATCTTTTCATGCGTATCTTACTTTAAAATACATGTCAAGAAGTGAACGTTTTTGCGAATACAGTCTCAGACATCACCGTCCTAGGCTTCCCTAATTCGATAGACTTAGATTGCTTAACTGAAATACACTCCTGGAAATGGAAAAAAGAACACATTGACACCGGTGTGTCAGACCCACCATACTTGCTCCGGACACTGCGAGAGGGCTGTAAAAGCAATGATCACACGCACGGCACAGCGGACACACCAGGAACCGCGGTGTTGGCCGTCGAATGGCGCTAGCTGCGCAGCATTTGTGCACCGCCGCCGTCAGTGTCAGCCAGTTTGCCGTGGCATACGGAGCTCCATCGCAGTCTTTAACACTGGTAGCATGCCGCGACAGCGTGGACGTGAACCGTATGTGCAGTTGACGAACTTTGAGCGAGGGCCTATAGTGGGCATGCGGGAGGCCGGGTGGACGTACCGCCGAATTGCTCAACACGTGGGGCGTGAGGTCTCCACAGTACATCGATGTTGTCGCCAGTGGTCGGCGGAAGGTGCACGTGCCCGTCGACCTGGGACCGGACCGCAGCGACGCACGGATGCGCGCCAAGACCGTAGGATCCGACGCAGTGCCGTAGGGGACCGCACCGCCACTTCCCAGCAAATAAGGGACACTGTTGCTCCTGGGGTATCGGCGAGGACCATTCGCAACCGTCTCCATGAAGCTGGGCTACGGTCCCGCACACCGTTAGGCCGTCTTCCGCTCACGCCCCAACATCGTGCAGCCCGCCTCCAGTGGTGTCACGACAGGCGTGAATGGAGGGACGAATGGAGACGTGTCATCTTCAGCGATGAGAGTCGCTGCTGCCTTGGTGCCAATGATGGTCGTATGCGTGTTTGGCGCCGTGCAGGTGAGCGCCACAATCAGGACTGCATACGACCGAGGCACACAGGGCCAACACCCGGCATCATGGTGTGGGGAGCGATCTCCTACACTGGCCGTACACCACTGGTGATCGTCGAGGGGACACTGAATAGTGCACGGTACATCCAAACCGTCATCGAACCCATCGTTCTACCATTCCTAGACCGGCAAGGGAACTTGCTGTTCCAACAGGACAATGCACGTCCGCATGTATCCCGTGCCACCCAACGTGCTCTAGAAGGTGTAAGTCAACTACCCTGGCCAGCAAGATCTCCGGATCTGTCCCCCATTGAGCATGTTTGGGACTGGATGAAGCGGCGTCTCACGCGGTCTGCACGTCCAGCACGAACGCTGGTCCAACTGAGGCGCCAGGTGGAAATGGCATGGCAAGCCGTTCCACAGGACTACATCCAGCATCTCTACGATCGTCTCCATGGGAGAATAGCAGCCTGCATTGCTGCGAAAGGTGGATATACACTGTACTAGTGCCGACATTGTGCATGCTCTGTTGCCTGTGTCTATGTGCCTGTGGTTCTGTCAGTGTGATCATGTGATGTATCTGACCCCAGGAATGTGTCAATAAAGTTTCCCCTTCCTGGGACAAAGAATTCACGGTGTTCTTATTTCAATTTCCAGGAGTGTATATGATCTTATCATTTCCTGATTTCTGAAAAATAAGTTGATATGTATATAGTAATATCACACAAAAATGTACATTCCGGGTAAACTATCAGTGACAGGAAAAACCTGGAACCCGTTTTAGACTGACTTTTGAAATTGCTACAACACAAAATAAAATTCCGATAATTTAATTAGTTTGTCCAGAAAAGAACAGTTTCAATTATAGTGGAAAGGGGAGAAGTTCGGAAGATTTCACCAACAGTGTCACGAAGAAAATCATGAAATGAAGAAAACTGAAAGTTTACTAGGAGAGGTGAGTAGAACATTGAACATTCTGGAAGACGATCTCTGTACAACTGTTGCTACAATTGCTAATATTTTAAGGGTAAGATTTATTTCGAATATCTATGCCGAAGCGGAAGCTCAAGTGATGAATACGACAGGAAGAAGAAGAAGTCAAAACACATCAGTCAATAACCCGCAACAGTTACATTAGGAGGGCGCTGTTATGTCAGCAAACAGAACTATTTTCCGTCACAGTTAAAACTACATAGAGACTGCGAATTTTACTGTACCGCAGAATTAAGAGTGTGAATTGAACCATATGTTTCTGTGCATCGAACTGTGAATTGTTTCAAAAGTTAGACTAAGCAACATGATACACAATGCTTTAGACAATTTGGTTTTCAGTTTATTAATCAATGGACGATCTGCCAGTTAAACTGACTTAGACAAACATAACTGTTGACAACCTGGCGTATACCGTCTCGCCTCCTATTTGGAAAGAGATGTTTCGTCTGCAGTGCCGTTTGCTACTAAACAGTGGGCAGAAGCAGCCTCGAGGTATTGTTTCAGTTTTGGTGATTATTTTTTTAATTAACGAAATATCCATCGCCATCTTGCTGAAAGTCAACGATCTTCAAGAATAACAGACTGCCAGATTCAGAGAACTTTCTTCATGGCGGCATCAGGTTTGACAAGTGAATATATCATTGACTTCAAACCCAGCTCGAGTTTTTACATTGTGAAACAAACATTCAACAAGGATTTTAGTTAAAGTGTACTAAATAAAAAAACAAACAGTGTTGACTTACCTCTGAAAGAAAATTACCAGTGTTGCACCAAATATTAGTCCTATTTGCAGCACATAAAGCTCTCTTACAGTGAGAATCTTGCAATCATATTACGCAACAAAACTGCATTAGCATTAGAGTTTGTACATATACTACCATCTTTTTCCGTCTTTTAACGCAGCTTGTCCTTACTAAAATAATTTTGTTAAATACATTCGAGAATGTGGTAAATGAGATTGAAGTAATAGTAACTTTTGCTCAAACGTATAAGATTAAAAATAGGACTTATTGTAAAATATAACCGAAGCCTACGTTTAGTTCACAGTAACGCTGAATTTAGAACTCATACAGAAGTGACAATCTCATTCCCTGCATTTAAGTGCTAATCCATATTACAATAAATTAACTCTGGCTAGAAATCACATGGTTGTATGCACCCAGCTTTTACAATAGTCATCACTTTGTTATTGCATTCGGCTTGTACACATATTACTTTACACCCATGTAGTAACACACATCATAAAAACACTTTCGTTCACTAACTCTTCGCACAACAGTCGCATAAAGACGTCGTTGAGATACTTGTACACATACTCAATTAAAATAAAAAGAAGATAGCATCTCGATAATTATTGTCACAGCAAACCTTCCTAGCGTTTATGTATTTATATGTATATATTTAAGAGTGAATGCAAATGTATGAATGTCCTACATTGCTCATCTCAGTCAGACATAAAAGTAAAGATAACTATAAAAAGATTTCAGATGTTTATCTATGTGTTTGTCAAATATCCTGTGTTAAGACGAATCTGCAGAAGAGCACTGTACTAGTTGATTTCTGTTAGTACGGTGTTGTGGAGATGGTGGCATATACTAAAATATTTAGTATCAGTCACATTATACTGAATTCTTGTTTTCAGGGCATTCATACAGCATGGTACGTATATGGCTTTCGCTTATTTGTTTATTATAGTCAGAGCTATTGGAGAGCACGGCAATTACTTACAAGATCTACAACCTTTTGTACAAAACAGTAACAGTGATTATAATTATTTAGATAGATTGTTAAACCAGTTACAAACATTTTAACATTATTTACGTATTTTGACGGACATTTTAGATACGAAAATAAGATTGGGACATTTGACATAAGCGGTGTGCTGATGGTGAAATTTACGTAGTTTTGATTAATAATAAAGATATGGTAATAGTGCCAGCTACATCTTTTGAATATTTTTGACCTGAAATCGTGACACTTTTCATAAATATGGTGTGTGTTGCTCATTCGTTTTCAACATTATTTTAGTTGAGAAAATACACCTTTTGCATACTTCTGATGTATTTTTTGACATACATTTTAGAGATGGGAATACTCTAAGTTGAGCCCTTTAGGTATTTTGAAAGACATTTTACATGTGGCAACGACATTCAGATAACCATTGTGTCTACGCTTACGTATTTTTGTTAAATAGTACATCCTTCTTCTCCTACAAATAATATAGTTTCATTTAGGCCTAGGATAAAGTGCCAGATACTTTTGTTTAGATGTGATAATGACCTTGACATAGCCATCGTGTGTGCTTATTTATGTTGATAAATAAATAATACAGACAATTTACAAATGCGGATATTTAATAAGAGGGTCCTTTGTGCCTTACACCACGTATGGTCCAATAATGAGGCTGCTTTACATGTGGCAGTTAACATTAATGTAGACGTCGCATATGTTTGTGTGTGTGTGTGTGGGGGGGGGGGGGGGTATGTTTACATATTTTTTAAACTGAAATAATGTAGGTTACAGTTTGAATTTTTTTTGGCAAATAATGGAGATTATTCAAATACATCTGAACATGGCACAAAATTCAGATCGTTCAGATAACTGGATTGTGCTATCAGAGGAATTAGAAAGCACAACTCAGCTAGTTCCACCATCTTATCTTGGAGCTTTTAAAATTTTCCTCCATTTTAAACTCAGGGCAAATTAAATAGTCCCACCATCTTGCATTTTTAAAAATTTCCTGCCACTGTCATCTTGGATATTTTTAAACTTCCTGCAACCGTTATCTAGGATTTTTGAAGTTTTGACGCAGCAACCTTGGATTTCAGCAAGTGCAGTGTCAACAAGCGGTAGCCACTTCAACAGCGTGAGAAAGTTGCCTATCGCCACACTATTTGTAAGCTTAGTTGGAAGTCGTTAAGTGCTCTCATTCTCAAGTATAGGGTGAATATAGTCTACGTGATTTTTGCTTGCCCTGAGTTACTTGCCACGAGACATATACGCAGCTTCTAACATCAGTACTTGATTTATTGTGTTAAACTTCTAGCGTAAGAGTACATGTCTTAATGAGTAGATTTCAACAGCATTTTCAATATTTAAATTCGGTCAATTATTAGGTGAAATGCTGTAAATCAATTTTTTATTGGACGTGTGTACATAGGCAATCTGCAAATAGGAATGGTTCCCAAAGCGATTGATTAAAATAGATTTTAATCATATCTCCTCCTCGAATACGATGGAGACACGACCTGTATAGTTGTCCCGTTGTCCCAACAAGATGTATCGCTGGATCACGGATTTATGTGGCCGGGGAGAGAGCTGAGCAGCGGACGTGCCGACCTCGTGGAACGTGCCGTCTGGCCGCATCCCCCCAGGGAGACCCGCCTCCCCCACAGTTAGTGATTCCATCGCGGCTCTCGTTGGGCCCACGTCCGGCGCCATCCCCCCGCCGACTCCAGACCTGAGGTGGGGGACAATTAACCGACACGATCCGAGCCGTGCTCTGTACAAAGCAGCTCAAAGCTGGTGGCAGTGAAATCACGCATGTGCACTGTAGCCATTAAAAGTGCAATAAACACTGTGAAGTCAACAGGCAAACAATGCCAAATTGGGCAGTATACTTAGTTTCCTTAAATTGTTAACATGCATGGCATAATCATGTCTGTAGCCGCGCGGGATTAGCCGAGCGGTCTGAGGCGCTGCAGTCATGGACTGTGAAGCCGGTCCGGGTGGAGGATCGACTCCTCCCTCGGGCATGGGTGTGCGTGTTTCTCTTGAGGATAATTTAGGTTAAGAAGTGTGTAAGCTTAGGGACTGATGACCTTAGCAGTTAAGTCCCATAAGATTTCACACACATTTGAACATTTATGTCTGTAGTACCCACAATTTATAGATTTTGACGAAGTTTGTATTGAGAATTACTGTGACTATACCATTAAAATAGCCACTGACACGATTTGTTTACGATACTGTATTTACTCAGATCTAAAGATTGTCATTCTTCACCGAAAGTAATAATCTGATTAAGAAACATCTGTGTTCCTTGACTAGATTTGTAGTACAAAAATAATTTCTGGGTCGCCGGAGAACCTCACTGAGCCTATGTCACAAATCGTGAATAACAATAATGAAATGTGGAGCAACTTCCACTGATAACAGTAACCAACACCATGTAGCGACTTAAACTGACATAGTAACAAATTCGATGGTTACCTCTGACGTCGACGGAGAGAAATCGTACGTTATGAAAGACAGTGTGAAAGACACCGTTCACACTTTTTGTTCTATATATTCCTGTCTGTCTTCTGTTGCAGTTTTCGCCCTCCTGCCATTTGTGGCATTGTGCAAATTGTTCTACCTACAAGGAAAACCTTGAATGTGAAGTAGCCGTAAGTCAATGATCTTTACGGAATTCGACACCTCACATATTACCTACCATGCAACCACAATATTGGCTGCTAATGGCAACAGGTTGCGGGACGAAACTATCTAGTGATGAGAGCAGCATAAGGCATCGGAGCATCGTTGAACAGCTTAGTCGACGAGTGACTCACAGCAGTGCTGCTGTGGTAGTGGCGTTGAAACAAAGCAGAACAATGGCAACGATAAACAAAGCAAACTTTGCATAATACACTAAAGAGCCAAAGAAATTGCTACACTTGCCTAATATCGTGTAGACCCCTGGCGAGCACGCCAAAGTGCCGCAGCACAACGTGACATGGACTCGACTAATGTCTGAAGTAATGCCGGAGCGAACTGACACCATGAATCCTGCAGCGCTGCCCATATACCCGTAAGAGTACGAGGGGGAGCAGATCTCTTCCGAACAGCACGTTCCAAGGCATCCCAGATATGCTCAATAATGTTCATGTGTGGGGAGTTTGAAGGCCATAGGAAGTGTTTAAACTAAGAAGAGTATTCCTGGAGCCACTCTGTAGCAATTCTGGACGTGTGGTGTATCGCATTGTCCTGCTGGAATTGTCCAAGTCCGTCGAAATGCCCAATGGACATGAATGGATGCAGGTGATCAAACGGATGCTCACGTAATTGTCACCTATCGAAGTCGTACCTAGACGTATCAGGGGTCCCACATCACTCCAACCCCACCCGCCCCACACCATTACAGAGCCTCTACCTCCTTGAACAGTCCCCTGCTGACGTGCAGGTTCCATGGATTCATGAGGTTGTATCCTTACACGTACACGTCCATCCACTCGATACAACTTGAAACGAAACTCGACCGACCAGGCAACATGTTTCCAGTCATCAACAGTCCAATGTTGAAGTTGACGGGGCCAGGCGAGGCGTAAAGCTTTGTCTCTTGCAGTCATCAATGGTACACGAGTGGGCATTCGGCTCCGAAAGCCCATATCGATGATGTCTCGTTGAATGGTTCGCACGCTGACACTTGTTAATGGCCAAGCACTGACATCTGCAGCAATTTGTGGAAGGGTTGCGCTTCTGTCGCTTTGATGGATTCTCTTCGACAGTTGTTGGTCCAGTTCTTGCAGGATCTTTTTCCAGACGCAGCGATGTCGGAGATTTGATGTTTTACCTGACTCGAGATATTCACGCTACACTCGCGAAATGATCGTACGGGGAATTCCCCACTTCATCACTACCTTGGAGATGTTGTGTTCCATCGCTCGTGCGCGGACTATGTCACCACATTCCAAACCACTTAAATCTTGATTACGTGCCATTGTAGCAGCAGTAACCGATCTAAGAACAGCGTCAGACACTGTTGATTCATATAGGCGTTGCCGACCGCAGCGTCGTATTCTGCCTATTTATATATCTCTGTATTTGAACACGCATGCCTACACTAGTTTCTTTGGCGCTTCATTGTCGAACCATGTAGTTCATCATCCTTGCCGGACAGGGAGCCACAAGTCCTGTCTCCAGTGAAACGTAGTAAAGGACAGTCGTTGTACAAGGAACCGGTACAAAACATAATTACGTACCTGGAAAATCATCTGCTTCGTAGTAAAAAAAACAAATATGAACAGATTTCTAACGAGTCCACAGCAATATGACCGTGTAGCGCATAAGAAAAAGTATGGATATTGAAGGGAGGACTAGGAGTGCTTATCACAACCTCTGATACACTATATCAGTGGATATTCAACGTTTCAAAGATGTTCGATACAATTTACAGGATGGGCATGTTAGTGACCTGCTATTTATGCGTATCAAATTGTCGACGACGCAGATTACAGTGATTTCGAGGGAATCAGTGGATGGCTGCATAACTTCATACAGTGGTACAGAATTGGAAGACGGAAGATAACGAAATTTCTAAGAAAGCATCAACTCGACGGTGCACAGAAATTTGCGGAATCGGCCCTAAAATATATAGATGAGATAAATAACCTTATTGTTCAGTACGAAATTTGTTTTCAACTCTGACCAGTCGAGATTTCAAGAGGAAATGCGTATGAAAGAAACTCTGGAAATCAGAGGTACTAAGAGAGTTGTATAAAGATCAACTAACACCAACGCCTTAACGCATTCATATATAATTATAGCGACTGTTAATCGCACGGTAAATTGCCTGGGAAGTTATTTACTGTGTTGCGAAAAGATGAAGGTACTCTGGCCCCTACGACCCTTTCTCGTGTGCTTAATCTTACAAGTGCAGTAGGGAATATTTACGTGGTAGCAAGCAAGAGTGGGCAAACCTATGGCACGAGCACAGCTTTTGGCCATTATAGTCAAAATAACTTGCTTTTGGTTGATTCGTGGTCTGTGTAAAAAATCACACGCCTTTAGATTAAACTATTCTTCCTGAAACGTGTGTGACACTGCAGTTCATACCGCCCGGAACCAGTGGAAAATGGTTCAAATGGCTCTGAGCACTATGGGACTTAACATCTGTGGCCATCAGTCCGCTCTGAGCACTATGGGACTTAACATCTGTGGTCATCAGTCCCCTAGAACTTAGAACTACTTAAACCTAACTAACCTAAGGACATCACACACATCCATGCCCGAGGCAGGATTCGATCCTGCGACCGTAGCAGTCGCGCGGTTCCGGACTGAGCGCCTTAACCGCGAGACCACCGCGGCCGGCCGGAACCAGTGGACAAATTCAGCCTCTGGATGGTTGTATTTTCCGTTCCTATAAAATTTGTCACACTATCTACAGCTACGTCTTAAGGGATAGCAAATTCTACAATAAACTCCACCACAGATTGTTTCCAGCAGCGCGAGATAGCCGCGCGGTCTTGGGCGCCTTCCCACGGTTCGCGTTGTTCACCACGTCGGAGGTTCAAGTCCTCCCTCTGGAATGGGTGTGTGTGTTATCCTTAGCGTAAGTTAGTCTAAGTTAGATTAAGTAGTGTGTAAGCCTATGGACCGATGACTTCAGCAGATTGGTCTGATAGGAGCTTACCACCAATTACCAATCACCCCTGTTTCGCATTCGGTTGCATGCCGTCACATACTATTAGTTCTCATCACCCCGTTACAACCATATGATACTACACGTATGCCTCAAAAGCGGATGTTCTGAACGATTTATAACTCCCAAGGTGTTCGCCTAGGATCTTGATGGTGCGAACCTTTGTGATCACTGTAATGAGTCGTTTTTTCATTCGGTGTTCATGGTGCAAGTTAATAGTTTGTTCTGAACATTTCTTGAATGTCGATGATGTCGGTTATGAGAAGTGAATTACGTACACCCCATAGAAGCTTGTTTTCTGCACCTCCCGGACATTTTTTCCGTCGCCCTCCTGATGCACATGGCGATTTGCTAGCAATTAATATATATTTCCTAGCATAATTGTCAACACAACACTTTCAAATGAGCCTTAATAAGGACTAAACATGCGACCTCGCATTCAAGGGTTTTCAATACACTCATTTCCCCATCGATTCTCTGGAGCCCTCCTCACGTCTCTATTCATCAGTCCACTTCAACTTCAGCACCCTTGTTTAACACCACGTTTCAATGCTTCGATTCTCTTCTCTTCCGGTTTGTCCACAGTCCATGGTTCACTTCCGTACAATGCTGTGCCCCACTCCAAAAATACGTTGTCTGAAATTACTTCTCCAAATTAAGACCTACTTTTGTCACTAACAAGCCTCTTTCTGCAACTAATATTCTCTTTGATTATCACTGTTTCGTATATCCTCCTCTCCACGAACGCCATGCATTAATTTGCTTCCAAGGTAGCAAGATTCATTCACCATATCTGTGTCCCAGCCACCAACCATTTCTTTTTAATTTCTACTATTGCTTCTTCCACGTGCAGGGACAACCATACAGTGATTCCTAATTTTATCAAATTTGCATGTATAGTCAAAGACACGAGGAGAAAACGAGGGACAAATATATGTACTTTGTTTCCAAAATTTTACAATAACGTCGACCAGACATTTAAGAAGCACCTTCTCAGTTAATTGCTTCCAGAAACGGTCACTGAAATACGAGGATGTGCTCAAAAATAATGCCCCCAAATTTTCCACTCGGTTCTCAATATCGGTTCAAATGGTTCAAATGGCTCTGAGCACTATGGGACTCAACTGCTGAGGTCATTAGTCCCCTAGAACTTAGAACTAGTTAAACCTAACTAACCTAAGGACATCACAAACATCCATGCCCGAGGCAGGATTCGAACCTGCGACCGTAGCGGTCTTGCGGTTCCAGACTGCAGCGCCTTTAACCGCACGGCCACTTCGCCCGGCCTCAATATCGGTAAAAGTATAGAATGTCATGCGTATTATTCGGTCGAATTTCCCGCTTCGCTGACGTAGGTTGCAAACCTCTGCTGCTAGATGGCGCCGAATTGTACCGTGTAACTTGACGGTGTGTAACACAGCTAAATCGGTGCGTGAGAAACAGCTTGCTGTAATCAGGTTTCGAGTTTATCTACACATGGAGCACCCTGTACTTCGGAACAACAATGCTAGACCACACACGAGCGCCACGACATCTGCAACAATCCAACGCCTTTGGTTGTCATAAACCATCCTCCATACAGGCCGGACTGGGACCCAGCCGATTTTCATCTGCTCCATAGTTTACACAATTCCTTCGAAGACTTCGCTTTGATAGTGATGAAGAGGTGGATGTAGCAGCGAGGTTGGGGCTCTGTCAAAAACGTCAAACGTTCTACCATGACAGAATTCACAAACTGGTCTCTCCCTTGGAGAAATTTATTCATCGCCAGAATGACTATACTGAGAAATAAATATATAGACATGAAGAATAAAGATGGAGAATGTTACTAACGTTTGATTTATTTAAAAATTTTAGAGTTTCACATAAAACATTCGGAGACATTACTTTACAGCACACCCTTGTAACTTTTTCTTCTTATAAAGTATCACAATGAAAATTGCTGCATCATAACGCATGAAATGGCGAATATGCCCTCGACAGGGTTATGGATGTAAAATAAGGAAAGTAGCTTTTCGACTTATCTGGCAGCTTAAAAGACATATTTATCAAAACTTGACATATTCGTGGTTTTTTACTTGTTAAAATTAGCACCCATTTTATGTAACATGATGTGTCGTACAAAGTAAAGTAACATGGTACATGATGTCATGTCGTGTAACATGACACATGTCGTCATATCATCCAACAAGTCATTATCCCGATGTGCAATATGACACAACGTGTCAAAAATTTAGGAGGCGTGCCTCCTCATTCCGGGATATTTCCTAATACAGATGTGCACTCCCCCCTGCCCCCCACTCTCGAATACTTCCTATTATAGATGCATCAAACTTTCTAGAAGCACTTCAGTTTGTGTCTATTTGTTCTTACACACTTCACCTTACTTGTAACAGCGATGAACTTGGGGGAGAAATGGTCGCTTCTGGAAAAATCAACATTCCTACCCCCAGAAATCAAAAAGTTGTGTTAGCGTCCTCCTCAGGAATAAATCGACTCCCAGAAATTTTATCAACTCAGAAACCCTCTTTTAGCCATTACATGTAGGGTGAGCATTAATAAAACGACAAACTGCAGGGACAGATTCCTCACTGTAAAAGGAGGGAAAAGATCCTAAGAACATGTCTACGGAAATTCATCGATGCCACGGCAGATGACGCTGGCGAATGGAAGTTCCTCTCACCACGTGTCGTGTATTCCATCTGTGTTGCAGGCTGTGTGACTGACGGTGTACTGTAAGCAGCATAATGGTCCGATATTCATGTCGGGACCAAGACGAGGTGGTGTCTGCGTACGGCCAAGCAGATGGAAAAGTACCTCCACGGACACCAACCACATCACGCAACATTTCAAGACCTGTTTCGGCGAACGTGTGATCCTGGGTCCCTTCAGACAGAGGAAAGTGCAGGGAGGCGGCTGACTGTGCATACAACGGATTTAGAGGACCGGGTTCTGCCTCCCGATCGTTCCCATCTGCTTGTCCGTACACAAATACCATGAAGGTTTGTTCCCGACAGGAATACCAAACAATTCTGCTACTTATAGTACGCTGCTTCAATCACACGACATGCAACACACGAGGAGCACACGGCGCGTGGTCTAAAGTTATGGTGATTCTCGTGTACGACTATGATGGTGTTATCTTGACACATTGCGTTCCTCTACGGCAGACCGTCAACGCATAGTATTACTGTTCGTTTTTGGACCCTGTGGCTGCTCTGTTCGGCCGATGGGACTGGGAAGTTGTGTATCATCCACCACACTTCCCGGACTTAAGTCCCTGTGACTCTGATTTTATTCCGAAGATGAAGGAACCACTTCGTGGCATCCGCTTCAGAACTGTTCCTGAGATTCGACAGGCAGTAGACCGCTCAATTCGCTCCATCATTGGAATAGGCTTTGATAACGGCATACTACGCCTTCCACATCGCTGACAACGGGTTGTACACACGCTGGTGACTACTCTGAAGGACAGTAACAGGTGCCAACTCTTTTGTATCGGTTGTGAATAAATTGTTGCCACTATTTAAGTTCCAACCCTCGTATACTGTTTACAATGGCTGGAGAATCGTCTGGACTTTCGGTACAGGACCAGGAACTTCTGTCTATAAATTGCAAGATGCAGGTGTACCAGTTCCATGCAGCTAAGAAAGCTCACTGTGCTGGGAAAGTATGGTTGGCTTGGAAAGAAGAGCACGGATATGTCAAGATGTTTTGATAAAAATGTTGAAAACCTACCTCCCTTCTTTTACATCCATAACTATGCCAATAATTTAGTCGCCTGTTTTCTGCTATGATTGAGCCACTTTTCATTCTGGTTTTGACGTTAGTTTGCCATAGCTGATGCAGATTTTTGTTGGCTCAAACGACCCAGTATTAGATTCTTTTATTGTCTTTCGAACTACACTGCTTGAACTGGGAATCGTTAGCCTCGCTCTTCTGAGATTACCTTCCTGGTATGGTTGAAGCTGTCCATCCAGTATAGTCTACTGTGCCCTCACACCAAACAGGCCTCACCACCAAGTCAAGGCGACATACCCATAAGAGACTTTTTGCTTTATTTTTTATTTTTTCATTTTTATTATTTTCATATTTTTATTATTTATTTTTGTATTATTTAATGTTTTGAAAAATTTGTTTTAATTTTCTGTTGTTTACCTATTTTTTTTGTAATTACACACATTCCATTGGTGTACGCGTGATACTGTATACTCAAACATGTGAAAAATAGCTATAAATGCTTAATAAAGTACACAAAATAACATAAATACGATACCGAACAAATATTAAATACTGTGCGAAGTTTATAATACTGTATGTAACTGATTCATACTAAACGACCATATTACTTAAATAAACTTATTTAAGTGTTTGCTATATAGCATGCAGTACGTTTCGCGCAACAAATAATAAACTGTTGAAAAGCATTATCTTACAATTCTTATCATTGTTTAAAATATGCAATAATAAAAACATAAAACTAAGAAACCACCGCTAGAAAAGCTCAAGTGAATTATTTTGGCGTGAAATGTTGCAACAACCAATCCAAATTATATATTAGCATGACTGGCTGAAATAATCAGAGGAACTGTGAAACAGTGTATTGTAATGGTACTTTAATTACGTGACCATTACGGCAACTCAACACGACCACTCGATACCAGCAATATTCTACTATGTTTCTGTAAAGTAGTTAACATGTTTCTGAGACAACATTCAGATTTGATTTCATTAATGTAGAAGTACTTTGATTCATCGATATGTTTATATTGCAATGATATTATTCTTATGTGTATTCTTTCTTTTGTTTCTATGATCTTTGACGTACTTGAAACTCTGATTTTTGGGCGCGTAAGCGATTATTAGTTAGTTAGAGAGTTAGAGACTGAAAAGTCAAGTCTCGGACGTCATGTTGGAAAGACGCATATTGTAGCCAGTTTATAAAATGTGAACTTTAACAGTGAGGAAGATGTTTTCAAGTATGTTTTGTATTGTGAAGTGATGTTTTGTGTGTTACGTGATAGTCCAACAAAAGCAATAAAAAGGAAGTGTAACCTAAATTCGGAGTGTTGATTATTTTTTTACATCACCATTGTGCTAACTTCGAAAGGTTTGATCTTCAAGAATGGTTTGTGAAGCGCATCTACAAAACTTTTAAATATAGCAGAATAAAACCTAGGCCTCTTTGCATCCGAGCTTGGAATCATCACCACCTATATTTCCGACGATTGAGCCATGATTTTACAACGAGACCAGCGTGGGAAACACGAAAAGATGAGTGCGTAGTTTATTCATTATTACATGAAATGACTTTATTAACTGTGCTCTAATGACACCTGCCACATAATAACATTGTTATTGCCCGAAAATGCAGTATTTAGCAGCGTGAGCAACAACACAATCATTTTTAAATTTTGACCTTTCTTGTGGTAGGGTTTTTAGAGTATGCACGACAAAACACTATCAACTGTTCAGTCCTGTGCAAAAAATTGAGGAACTTAAGCTTGATTTGTCCGAAGGTGCTGATAATGACGTGTTTCTCGCCTTAAAGGCATTATTGACTAACACAAACTCACCATGTCCAACTTCAAAGGTAACTAACGCTCACGATCGTTAAAGGACGTATTTAAATTAAACCTGATCCGTATCCTCATAGTGGAGCTACTAGCGCCACTCTTATGCAACTGGCACGAAATGTGAACAGACATCATCTTTCAGATGTAGAAACACGCCTACCAACTTTCGTTAATGTCCGACAAGTCCTTCTGGGTTCAAATGGCTCTGAACACTATGGGACTTAACTTCTGAGGTCATCAGTCCCCTAGAACTTAGAACTACTTAAACACAACTAACCTAAGGACATCCACACACGGCCATGCCCGATGCAGAATTCGAACCTGAGACCGTAGCGGTCGCGCGGTTCCAGACTGTAGCGCCTAGAACCGCTCGACACTCTGGCCGGCAACTCCGTCTTGGTGTTGCGTATTTTTGCCCGTCAGTGTACACGTCTACAGCATAGTGCAGTCCGCAGCCGCTGCAAGCCACACCAGCTGCGCACAGGCTCGTTTAACGGCCGAGTAGAGCCCGCTGTATTTCGCTGCGCGCTGACGCCGCAACCCTCCAGCCGGCAAGTTGCCGGCCTGCAGAATGCAGAGCGCGCGCGCCGCGCCTCTTAATCGCGGCAACGCCTTGCCTCGCCCCTCCGGCCTCGCTTGGCCGTTGGCAGCTGCAGTAACCGTGATGCATAGCTGCCTGCCGTGCTTATTGCCCGCGCAGGGCCGGCGGCGGTAAGAAGTTTGCTCATTTTAAACTTGCGGATAAACGCGCTCGAATTTATTGTAAAGTTTCCGCCCGGACTCTACAGATAAATAACGGGAAACATGAGCCGGAAATTGATCGCGTAAAAACGGGCGCTTTTATTTGCCCTTTCCATTGCCTTAATGAGACACGTTTCCCAGCTTTCCACGAGAAATACTACGTTTCCGTTGTTTGTATAAATGGGGGTCGGAGAGGTTCACTGTGGACCTACTCTAAACCCGTTTTCCTAGGCTTAATGTCACATAGTCTTCCTTATAACAATGTTGTTGGCTCGCAACATCTGACTGATACTTATATGAAACTATAATGTCGTTGATGGTGCCAGCTCTGCCACCTAGCCGTGGATATTAACCTCTAACTCACGAGGAATGGTCTCTCAGACCGCGCGAGAATTTCCTAAAATTCTCTCTCCAAGGCCAGTTCTGGCGGAATACTTCTACATCCCCCCACCCAGTTCTCCTTAAACTGCCAATCCTACAATGTTTTGGCAAGTATCATTAGCAGCTCCTTTTCTTATTGTTCACTAGTGTTTCTGATACGCATTTGCTTTCCTACACCGTGCCTAACGCCGTGTATAACTGTTTTCTTCAGTATAGTTCGTAATGTGTGCCCAGGAATGTGTTCATTTTAACGATCCCAAGTTTCATTAAACTGTTAGTCTGTGGGATCAGGTTGATGCCAGTGATAGAGATCAAGAAATAGACGAAACTGACAATGATTTTGCAATAGCCAGTCATTATAGTTCTGCTAAGCAACAAGAGGACTATTTAGAGGAAGAACTTTAGGACAATGGTGATGAGTACCTTTCTCTTTCGCCAATATAATACTTAAAGTATGAGTTAAATTAAACGTTATCAGTGTGATGGTAAAGAGAAATGTGGACTCCAGCCTTGAACGTCCATTTTGCAGACTTTTTGTGTGTTCGTATCAAATGCAATGTGCATGTGCGCTTTTAAACCTTGGAATTTATATTTGTGTGAAAATTTACTTGCTCTCTAAATACTATTATTTTTCATCGTGTAAAGTTCAGTTCCACAACAGTTCGTTTGTGTGTACTATTTAAAAAAACTGCACAACAGAGTGCGATTCTGCGTGACGAAGCCGGCCGGAGTGGCCGTGCGGTTCTAGGCGCTACAGTCTGGAGCCCAGCGACCGCTCCGGTCGCAGGTTCGAATCTTGCCTCCGGCATGCACGTGCGTGATGTCCTTAGGTTAGTTAGGTTTAATTAGTTCTAAGTTCTAGGCGACTGATGACCTCAGAAGTTAAGTCGCATAGTGCTCAGAGCCATTTGAACCATTTTTTTGCGCGACGAAAAGTCATCTCTCGAGTTAGGGTTAAAATGGTATTAAGATAGCTATTTTACTGGAACCAGCTACCACGAATCAATAGATGATAACTTGAAGTGTTTTAATCAAAATTAATGACTATTTACCATCCAGGAAGTCCTGTGTAAAGTCATCATCTTTTTGTGACATCTGCCTCCATTATCATCGAATATTATAAAGAGTGAGCTAAAAGTTTCCATTCGAATGCCGCACAGCCTAGAATCATTCTGCCAATCAGGCAAACTCGCTGTGAGCACTTAGCCAATCATCCCACTGACGCACCATGTTGAAGATGCCCATTCGGCAGACCAGCGTGTCCCACTGCTTGAGGAAGTCCCTAACTGTCGGCTGCACATCCCCGTCCGACAGTAATCATCGACACTTCAACGCCTTTTTTTAAGTGGCCGAAGGCGTGATAATAGACTGAGGACAGATCAGAACTATAGGGCGGGTGCTCGAGTATCTCCATCTTGAGTTGGCGTAACCTGTGTGTTACAGCATCGACCGGCATCTTGAGTCGAATCGCGACCATCGAGGAACTTGGTGCGCCATTCTACGACGTTGGTTATCGTGAGCGTGCTGCACCTCAACCCGCCGTCACACGGACCGCACATACGAACGTTGAACGTGCCAAGTTTCTGACGCCAAAGCGTGTAATAGCACGTTGGGGACTCTTTCCGAACCTGCAGAGCAATATCGAGCATGTCAGATATTCTGAACGTGCGTATGAACGTTGACCAATGAGGTGGCAGAACGCCACGTACGTCACATGCACACCATCTCCCTTCTGTGCAGAGTTGTGCGGCGCCACATTAGGTTCTATTTGAAGCCCGTATGTATGTATATCGTTTCTGAGCACCATAAACTGTGGTGCTCTCGAAAACCCGCTGTTAGCTGTATGGTTCGTTGTAATAAAATGACGAGAAACGTCATATTCGTGGTAAAAGAATTATTGTAACTTGGCGTATTATGTGAGTATGCCATTTGAAAGCAGTGACTTGTTGAGGATCCATTAGAAACGCGTTGTTCTGGGTACAGTTTCTTCAGATGAATTTCAATTAGTAATATAGTTACAATTAAAGCTTCCAGAACATGGTAAGAAGCTAGGTACGGCCATGCAAGATTTGTGAATGATTTATCGCAACCAGTAGAGGTTTACGTAGTTTCGAGGGATAGGATATTACTCCCAGTTAAGAGACGAGGATGTCACTTCGGCCCTATATTTCTTTCCTTTCTTTTTCATATATGATTTTTCTTCTGGGACATTAAAATTAAATAAATTAAAAAATAATGATAATAATAAAAATTTACATAAATGTACAATATTGCCTTCCCGCTGCCTCTCCCTTGTCCTGTCAGGAGACGGGGACACCGTGGCCAGGCCTCCAAGTACCACCCCTGCCCACTCTGGCCCCTGGTCTACTATACCTTTAAAAAAAATTTAAAAAAAAAAGAAAAAAACGTAGCAACATTGTATTCTGGTGATATTTTAAAGTGTCGGTGGTTCGCGACCCACAACATCCATAATCTTTGTGTTTTCAACAGGTTTTGGAACTTTCCTATTAGTTGAATATAAGTATACACTATAATACTAGATGTTATGTAAATATAAGTGCGCTATTTTTGAAGAGCGAGTCTGTTCGATTGGTTTAATCTATAGGACACCCTGCACTGCATTCAGTGAAATATTTTTCCATTTTTTTCTTTTTAGTTTTGTAGTTCACATGTAGAGATTCTGCTGCAGAGTAGAAACATTGATCAAGTAAGAATGACCTTAGGGTTTTACTAAACGATGAAATAATGTTTATCTCGTGTGGAGAACTATTGTAAATTTGTATCGCACTATCTGTAATGGAACTCTTAAAATCCGATGTCCTTAATGCCTGGAAATGGTACTTTCCTTTTTGCCTTGTAATATTTTCACGGATACCGGTGTTGAAGTTTTTATTTATGTATACAACAGACAGAAAAAAAATGGTTCAAATGGCTCTAAACACTATAGGACTTAACATCTGAGTTCATCAGTCCCCTAGACTTAGAACTACTTAAAGCTAACTAACCCAAAAACATCGCACACATCCATTCCCGAGGCAGGATTCGAACCTGGGCCATCACAGAAGTTGGGAAGGAAAACATAAGTACAAAGAAGGTAGCTGGGAAGAAACCATGGGTAACAGAAGAAATACCTCAGTTGATTGATGAAAGGAGGAAGTACAAACATGTTCCGGGAAAATCAGGAATACAGAAATACAAGTCGCTGAGGAATGAAATAAATAGGAAGTGCAGGGAAGCTAAGACGAAATGGCTGCAGGAAAAATGTGAAGACATCGAAAAAGATATGATTGTCGGAAGGACAGACTCAGCATACAGGAAAGTCAAAACAACCTTTGGTGACATTAAAAGCAACGGTGGTAACATTAAGAGTGCAACGGGAATTCCACTGTTAAATGCAGAGGAGAGAGCAGATAGGTGGAAAGAATACATTGAAAGCCTCTATGAGGGTCAAGATTTGTCTGATGTGATAGAAGAAGAAACAGGAGTCGATTTAGAAGAGATAGGGGACCCAGTATTAGAATCGGAATTTAAAAGAGCTTTGGAGGACGTCGGTCAAATAAGGCAGAAGGAATAGATAACATTCCATCAGAATTTATAAAATCATTGGGGGAAGTGGCAACAAAACGACTATTCACGTTGGTGTGTAGAATATATGAGTCTGGCGACATACCATCTGACTTTCGGAAAAGCATCATCCACACAATTCCGAAGACGGCAAGAGCTGACAAGTGCGAGAATTATCGCACAATCAGCTTAACAGCTCATGCATCGAAGCTGCTTACAAAAATAATATACAGAAGAATGGAAAAGAAAATTGAGAATGCGCTTGGTGACGATCAGTTTGGCTTTAGGAAAAGTAAAGGGACGAGAGAGGCAATTCTGACGTTACGGCTAATAATGGAAGCAAGGCTAAAGAAAAATCAAGACCCTTCCATAGGATTTGTCGACCTGGAAAAAGCGTTCGACAATATAAAATGGTGCAAGCTGTTCGAAATTCTGAAAAAAGCAGGGGTAAGCTATAGGGAGAGACGGGTCATATACAATATGTACAACAACCAAGAGAGAATAATAAGTGTGGACGATCAAGAGCGAAGTGCTCGTATGAAGAAAGTTGTAAGACAAGGCTGTAGCCTTTCGCCCCTACTCTTCAATCTGTACATCGAGGAAGCAATGATGGAAATAAAAGAAAGGTTCAGGAGTGGAATTAAAATACAAGGTGAAAGGATATCAATGATACTATTCGCTGATGACATTGCTATCCTGAGTGAAAGTGAATAAGAATTAAATGATCTGCTGAACGGAATGAACAGTCTAATGAGTACACAGTATGGTTTGAGAGTAAATCGGAGAAATACGAAGGTAATGAGAAGTAGTAGAGAGGAACTTAACATCAGGATTGATGGTCACGAAGTCAATGAAGTTAAGGAATTCAGCTACCTAGGCAGTAAAATAACCGATGACGGACGGAGCAAGGAGGACATCAAAAGCAGACTCGCTATGGCAAAAAGGCATTTCTGGCCAAGAGAAGTCTACTAATATCAAATACCGGCCTTAATTTGAGGAAGAAATTTCTGAGGATGTACGTCTGGAGTACAGCATTGTATGGTAGTGAAACATGGACTGTGGGAAAACCGGAACAGAAGAGAATCGAAGCACTTGAGATGTGGTGCTATAGCCGAATGTTGAAAATTAGGTGGACTGATAAGGTAAGGAATGAGGAGGTTCTACGCAGAATCGGAGAGGAAAGGAAATGTGGAAAACACTGATATGGAGAAGGGACAGGATGATAGAACATTTGCTAAGACATGAGGGAATGACTTCCACGGTATTAGAGGGAGCTGTAGAGGGCAAAAACTGTAGAGGAAGACAGAGATTGGAATACGTCAAGCAAATAATTGAGGACGTAGGTTGCAAGTGCTACTCTGAGATGAAGAGGTTAGCACAGGAAAGGAATTCGTGGCGGGCCGCATCAAACCAGTCAGTAGACTGATGACAAAAAAAAAAGACGCACTGGACCTATACCTGGAGTTGTGGTCTGGGGTGCCCTCTCGTGATTCTCCCATGCAGCCTGACTGCAAATTTATGTGAGATTCTGCTGATTTGGCCTGCTGTACTGCCAACCATGAACAGCATTCCAGTGGCTGTTTTCCAGCAGGATAAGGCCTTTTTCACTTCTATTCACGAACACCTTACCAGGGAATACTTTCCAATAGGATAACGCTCGGCCACAACAAAATATGATCTACCGGATGCCGTCTTGTTGCCTTGGCCTGCTCGAACACCAGATATGTCTCTACTCGGACACATATGGAACAATATCAGACGACAACTCCAGCGTCATCCACAACTAGCATTAACTGTCCCTGTATTGATCGACCAAGTGAAACAACCATGGAACTCCATCCCGGAAACTGACATTCGGCACCTGTGCAACATAATTCATGCACGTTTGCATGCTTGCATTCGACATTCTGTCGGTTACGCCGGTTATTTGTGTACCAGCATTGCACATTTTGAATGGCTATGTCACTCTTAAGTTAACCAGTGGACTTGCAATGTTAATGACTTGAATATGTTACCTAGATATTGGTATTCCTAAAATTCCATTTCTCTACATTACTTTTTTTTTGGGGGGGGGGGGGGGGGAGTGACATTTTTCCGTCAGTGTATTTCAGTTGGAAATACAGTGTGTGCATTAATTCCCGCTATCACTTCAAGAACCCATTCCTCGGAAACTATTGTGGATAAGAGCATCGTGGTTTGTCCTAAAATATTTAGCAGCTCTTAAAATTTTCGTTCTGCTGAGCCAGAATTTCGATGTGTGCCCCACACGTCGCTCGTAGAACACCAAGACGATATTTAAGTTCCGGCCATGCATAGGTCAGCATTGCAGCAGGTCTGATTGCTTCACTGATGCGCGCGAAGTGCGCCAATGTCGCTGACTTGTGCTTTCTACACGCAACCTGTTATGGAACCTCCGAAAAAGAAATCTAATGGCGTGACATCGGGAAAGTTCGAGTGGTATGTGATGGAACTGTCACGCCAGTCCTCCTCTCAGGAAATATGTCTTTCACCACACCCGCACGATCACACTCTGATTTGGAGGTGCATCACAGAATAAACAGAATACAAAAAGGAAAGCAGAGGGTGACTCCTTTGATGTGTATGAAGTCAAGCGTTGCTCTCAAAGCCACACTGAAACCGAATAAAAACGAAACGATGGTGCTTACTACTATGGTTTTTTTTTCTCATTACTTCTTTATGTTGGCACAGGATTATGGCAACCACACAGCCAACAACGGTTATAAGACTCCTAAGAAACATAATCGCAAGAAAGCAGAACAGCACTGAAGTAAGAAGCTAGCATGCAAAGACACTGTTAAAGTAAAATAGCAGCGCGGGGTAGCCGCGCGGTCTCGGGCGCCTTACCACGATTCGAGCGTTCCCCACGTCGGAAGATCGAGTTCTCCGTCGGGCAGGGGCTGTGTGTGTTGTCCTTCGCGTAAGTTAGTTTCAGTTAGATTAAGCAGTGTGTAAGCCTATGGACCGATGACCTCAGCAGCTTGGTCCCATAGCTACTTACCGCAAATTTCCAAAAATTTTCAAAAGTAAAATAAAATTAGACAAACATCAGACAGCCGGCGACAGTGATGACAGTGACATTGGAGTAGAACTACAAATAGCACTTTACAGCAACATTATGAGAAACATGCATATGCTCTTAAAGTGAAAGACAAAACATAGAAGGACAAACACCATAGATCATAAGGTAAGTACAACATTAGATGTAGAACAAAATTGGAAATAACATCACATAAGAATATGAGAAATTTAACGTACAGACAGATGTACTTAAAGTAAAATAAAAGCCCAAAGTGACAAACACAATACAACCAAAGGTATTTACTATAGTGCCATTGTAACAGTGACATAAAATGCACAAGAGAGCAATAATGAAAATTTAATGTACAAATAGAGATACGTACGCAAATTAAAACATAAAATACGCACCCCATGTGAAAATGAAGACCTTGTAACTCATAAATTAAGTCTGAATACCATGGCTTTCAAACAGTTTTTGGACAAGTTATAATTTTAAAAGCAATAGAGTGAAATTGGAACACTGGTGCGGAGGGGGTAACCACCCTCAGCCAATATCTTATACAAGACTGATTGTGCAGTTGTGTACTTGGAACATGCCAGTATGATGTGGTTAAGATCCGCTACTGCGGTTGGGTCTTTATCGTATTCTCCAGAAGTGGTAATCATCAACAGTCATAGGAACAAGGGGTAAAACACGTGTCCCAGCCTCATGCAAATGATAGAAGTCGCATGGCGTCTACGAAGCTGCACCGGGGAGAACCATGGTCGAAAAGAGATGCTCGGTTGTATGAGCGCCATGTGGCCGTCCTTAGAGTGCTGAGAGACATGCCATTCACAGTTCGAAACATGATAAGCAGGCTCCCGTATAGTCGTTGTGAGATCCGTTTAAGGGATCGGCGTTGGGCGTAAGTGGCCTTTTGTGATACTCCTATTGTCAAGGCGGTAAACCCTTTCATTGTAGAGAATGTCATAAGGTCCTTTAATCCAGAGTAATTGGATGGCAACGCCCAAGTTCTATGCATCTCTTATGGCAGCCGAGACTTCCAGAACATACCTGTTGGTTTGTTTATCAAACGCGGGATGTTGCAATTTTTGCAACACACTTTGAGGGTCCGTAAATATGAGGACGAACTTGAATGTGCGGGAACAATAATGAATAGCTGCTCTGATGGCCAGTAGCTCCGCAGTGGAGATAGAAGATTCAGGCGGACGAGCAAACATTTGGAAGGTGCCACTACAAGGGCTAAAGAAGGCGTTGAAGATATTTCCTAGTAGAATCTGAAATGTGTGCTGTGATCAAGCAAACCTAAATAACCGTATTGAAAGATGACCGTTTCGCAGAGAGCACGTTTTGTGGAGGAACCGCGGTCTGCGTAAGACTTGATTCATCGACAGTCACGAGTCGACCCTGTCCGCAAGTGCGACGCAGCTTTGCCAAAGCAAGGGACGTCAGGTATCCTCCTACAGCGCGTCCAAAGCTTTGACCGGAGTCGAGCAATGAGAGCGCTCGGTGCGCAACGTTCGTTTAGTACCATTTCGCACGTGAAAAGGAAAGACGCCTTCGTCTCGCTCTCCGCGATGAACTGCATGCGTCACTCAGACATTTGTGTTGTGTTTAAGAAAGGGCGAAAGTATTAAAATCCTAGTGGTTGACTGTCGAAGTATTTGCAAGAAAGTACAAGACACTGAAGCGCTCCCTAAAAACAGTGAATCTCACATCATGCTAAGTATAGAAAGCTGGATAAAACCTGAAATTGACAACAATGACATTTTCAGAGAAAATTTAAGCATATATCGAAAGGATATGCTACTGGGAAGTGGTGGTGTATTTGTGGCAGTAGAGAAATAACCTCAAATCCACCGAGACATAAACTGAAATTGCATTCGAGACTGTTTGGACAAGACACTATTAGCGTTCGACGTAAAATTATAAATGAATCCTTCTATAGACCTCCAAACTCACCTTCTGATGTGACCGAAAACCTTAGTAAAACCGTCAGTTAGATTGTACGTATGTTCGCGTATCATACCGTAATCGTCAGAGATGACTTTAATCATTCAAAAAGCAAATGTTATAATTACAGTTTTGTTTGCAGTGGGTGTGACAAGACATCATGTGAAAAATTATTAAACGTCTTCTCTGAATATTTCCAACTCTTTCCCACAAATAGTTGAGCACTCCACTCATGATGGAAATATATTAGTTCCAACATCAACAAAAAATCAGACCTCAGTGGAGACGTCCACATCGAAAGTGACATCAGTGCCCATGAAGAACCTGTATCAACATTATTATCAAAGAACAAAGGGTAACTAATACAAACAGAAAGATTTATGTGTTCAGTAGTTTCAGTAGTTTCATGTCTCAATTAGGAACTTGTAATCTGAGGCAGGAGCATGTAGATGAACTATGGCTCAAGTTGATAGGTGATCATCCACTGGCTAGATATGTCCTCGTTTGAACGGTTTATGCTTGAAGGGACCCTCCTACGCCCCCTTCAATCACAAGAAGCTTCAAAGAAACAGAGGCTACTGCATAACAGGTGTAAAACAAAGCCTAGGTCTGTATATAGAGAGATGTTAAGAGAAACAACCCTTTTTATATATCAGTGGGTGAAGTCTTCAGTGACTAACGAAGCAGAATACTGCCATAAGAATTCTCACTAAACCCAAGGAAATTCTGGTCGTATGTAAAGGCTGTTAGAGGCACCAAAGTTAGTGCCCAGTCATTCAATGACGAGAGAGTAACTGAAACCGAGAACAACAAAACAAAAACATAAATTTTTAACTCCGTTTTCAAATGTTCGTTCACAAAGTAAAAGCCAGGAATATTACCCCAATTTCACCCTCGTACCACCGAAAAGCTGAGTGAGACAGATATTACTGTCATTGATTGTTGTTTGTAGCAACTGAAATCCTTTAAACTGCACAAAGCTCCAGGGCCCAGTAGAATCCCTATCAGAGTCTATACTAAATTAGCCAACGAGTTAGCCTCTCTTATAACTACAGTCTAACGTAGACCCCTCGTACAAAAAAAAACATTGTCCAATAGTTGGAAGAAAGCTCAGTTCACATCTTCCTACAAGGAGGGTGGTGGAAGCGATCCAGCCGGCCGAAGTGGCCGTGCGGTTAAAGGCGCTGCAGTCTGGAACCGCAAGACCGCGACGGTCGCAGGTTCGAATCCTGCCTCGGGCATGGATGTTTGTGATGTCCTTAGGTTAGTTAGGTTTAACTAGTTCTAAGTTCTAGGGGACTAATGACCTCAGCAGTTGAGTCCCATAGTGCTCAGAGCCATTTGAACCATTTTTTTTGGAAGCGATCCACAAAACTACTGTACAGTATCCTCATCACCCATTTTTTTTATAGGACCATAGAACACATTCTGATGTCATAAGTCTTGAGAAAAAGGATAACTCCGACCTGTCGGGCTTGGTCTTCAATCGCTTTCGCCCCTCGCTGACGATCTTTGTCTGGATAACTTTGGAGGTACCCCGGTGGTGCGAGCTTTGGGAACCAAAGCCGCAAAGCAGGAAGGCTTTGGGAAGTGATTGTGTGGTGCTCGGAGGGAGTTGGACGTAGGCGTGAGAGGTTTGGAGTTCTGGATGGTACACGAGAGAACGAGTCAGCTCGTGTAAAGGCGCCGAACCAGGTTTTGACCGTCAGTTATCGCCTGTCCAGCGAAGTGTTTTCCGTGAATGGGCATGATGTTTTGGAAAACACACCAGCGGCTTGCAGCTTATTTGGCCGGTTCGACGCTAGTGAATTCAAAATTAGAATTATATTAATACCTTCAGTTGTCGACGGGCGTTGATATATATCAACGGGGACAGGTGAAAATGTCTGCTCCGACCGGGACTCGAACCCGGGATCTCCTGCTTACATGGCAGACGCTGTACCCATCTGAGCCACCGAGGCTCCGAAAGAACAGACACCATATCCATATAAGTATCTAGTGAATTCGGTCTGGTCTCTTGCTGGCTTAAGGAGTGGAAGGACGGCAGCCTTGCTGTCCAAGTTCCCTACATACCCTTACCTATGATCTTCCACTCCCCCACCTCCCACCCTTACCCCTGCTCTCCACGGTGGAGTTTATGCACTACAACACATAATTAATGCCAGCTGTTTAGAACTCATTTGGTAAGAAACTGATCAGTGAATTTCGGCTAACTCTAGCTGTTTATTCAGTGATCGTTAACTGCGATTTTTTTAAAGTGTGTATTTTGCTTTCTACTGAATGACACTGGGTTCAAAACTAATAGCAGCGGTTTAAAGAATCGTTTCCTTAAAATATAATCAGCAAATTTTGGCTAATTGTAGTTACTTGTTCAGCGACTGTTAATTGTTTTTTAAATTCTGTATTATACGGTCTACTGAATGACAGTGGGTTCATAATTAACAGCAGCTGTTTAAACACTTCTGCTTAAAATTTGATCGGTGAATTTTGGCTAACTGTAACTGCTTATTCAGAAACTATTAATTTTATTTTATTTTTTTAATTCTTTATTTTGCTGCCTACTGAATATCAGTGAGTTTATAATTTAAAAATAATAATGTTTAATAATGTTTAAAAATTATTTGCTTAAAATCTGATCAGGGAATTTTTTTAACTGTTGTTAACTATTAATTTCTTTTTTTTAATTCTGTATCTTTGGTTCAGTGAGAGTGGTTTCAGAATTAATCGCAGTTGTTTAAAGGTCATTTAGTTAAAAAACTCTGCTCAGTAAATATTGGTAACTGCAGTTAATTGTTTTTAAAATTCTTTACTTTTGGTGTATAGTTAATGACTGGTGGCTAATTGTTAATGGTAGCTGTTTAAAAGTGATTTTTCTAAGGTCTGCTCAGTCAATTTTTCTATTGATCATTTGACTCTAATAAAGGCAAGTTGTGTATTAAAGATGATGAATGCTTAAGAAGTTATGTGGGGACCCTAGTCCTTCCACTAGGGTGACCTGATCCCAAATCTTCCCACCCGAATTCCTAGCTATCGCTCTCCTCCATGCCAACCAGTACGGATTTCGGAAACTTCGATCATGACCCAACTCGCATTTTTCTCATGTGATGTACTGAAAGCCGTAGATCAAGTCATCTGGTAGATGCAGCATTTCTCAATTTCCGAAAACCATTTGACTCAGTGCCTCATCTATGACCATTATCAAAAGTACTATCGCTTGGTGTATCAAGCGAAATATGTGACTGAATTGAGGATTTCTTGGTGCAAAGGACACACCATGTTACCTTGGATGGAGAGCCATCAGTAGATATAAAAGTAACTTTGGGAGCGCCCCAGAGAACTGTGTTGCAATTCTTGTTGTTCACATTGTCAGTGACTTTGGAAACAGTCTTAATAGTAACCTCAGACTTTTCGTGGAAGATGGAGTCATCTATAACGAAGCAAGTCAAAAAGAAGCTGCACAAATACCAAGTAAAATCTTAGCAAGATTTTAAAGTGGTGGAAAGATTGACAACTTGCTTTAAAAATTTATAAATGTGAAAATGTTCACTTCACTAAACGAAAGAACATACAATCCTCTGACTATAATATCAGTGAGTAACAGGTCGAATCGCTCAGTTCATACAAATACGGAAAGCCTACATACAAAATTTCAACAACTATCTGTAAGTGATGGCTAGGAGCATAGTGCAGCGCCCTACTCATCGCTCTCACAAGAATCGTGAGGACAAGATTAGACTGATTTCAACGCTAGCAGAGGCAATCAGACAGTCATTCTTCCAACGCTCCGTATGTGAATGCAGATGGATAAGAAGAATGGAAAAGAAGATTGAGGATACGTTAGATGACGATGTTTTTTAATTTAGGAAAGGTAAAGGCAGCAACGAGACAATTCTGACGTTGCAGTTGATAATGAAAACAAGACTAAAGAAAAGTCAAACATGTTCATAAAATCTGTCGACCTGGAAATAGCGTTAGACAATGTAAAATGGTGCAAGATGTTCGAAATTCTAAGAAATATAGTGTTAAGCTTTAGGGAGAGGCGAATAATATACAATATGTACAAGAGCCAAGAAGGAATAATAAGAGTGGACAACCAAGAACGAAGTGCTCTATTCAAAAAGGGTGCAAGACAGGAATGTAGTCTTTCGCCCCTACATCGGACAAAGAATCATGAAAATGAAAGAAGAGTGGAATTAAAATGATACGATTCGCTGACAATATTGCTATCCTGAGTGAAAGTGAAGATGAATTACATGATCAGCTGAATGGAGTCAACAGTTTAATGAGAAAAGAAGAGTAAATCGAAGAACGTCAAAAGTAGTGAGAAGTAGCAGAAATGAGAACAGCGGAAAACTTAACATCGGGATTGATGGCCACAAGGGAGATGAAGTGAAGGTACTCTACTATCTAGGCAGCGAAATAAACAATGGCGGACGGAGCAAGGAGGACATCAATAGGAGATTAGCACTGGCAAAAAGGGCATTCCTGGCCAAGACAAGTCTACTGGTGTCAAACATAGGCCTTGATTTGAGGAAGAAATTTCCGAGAATGTACATTTGGAGCAAAGCATTGCAAGATAGTGAAACACGGACTTCGAGAAAACCGGAACAGAAGAGAATCGAAGAACTTGAGATGTGGTGCTACAGACGAATATTGAAAATTAGGTGGACTGATAAGGTAAGGAATGTGGATGTTCTGCTCAGAATCGGAGAGGAAAGGAATATGTGTAAAACACTGACAAGGAGAAGGAACAGAATGATAGGACATTTGTTAAGACACGAGGAAATTACTTACATGGTACTGGAGGGAGCTGTAGAGGGCAAAAACTATAGAGGAAGACAGAGATTGAAATTCATCCAGCAAATACTTGAGGACATAGGTTGCTATTGTTCCTCTCAGATGAAGAAGTTGGTACAGGAGAGGAATTCGTGGGGTGCCGCATCAAACCAATCAGAAGAGTGATGACCAAAACAAAACAAAAAATACTTCATGGAGCTGATAAAAGCCCTAATAACTGATACAATGGAACGTATCCTCTGCCGTGCATTTGACAGTGGTTTGCCGAGTATAAATATTCAGGATGGAATATTTTAATCGGTGACGGGGAATAACTCGGGTAGAGATGAGATACAGCAAAATGTTTCAGATGAAGTTGCAGGTGAAAAAGCTGGTTCACGTATTGCTACTAATGGGCGTGATCTTGAACACGATTTTCAAGGTGATTTGAAGGTTAAAGTGATTTTTTGAAATAGGAATCCTAACATTTGATTTGAGATTTGAAAAGAGCGGCGCATTTTACGTATGAAATGATGTTTTCTGAACAAAGATAACTATTTCTTGTAGGCAATGCTCAGTTTGAGAAGGCAATAGAAACGGATGAGTTGCCGGCGTGATATTGTTACACAATTCAGAAGTTAGAAGAACGCATTGCATCTTTCCTCTCAACCGTACATCGTCTAGAAGTGCTCACATCAGTAACGTAATCAGATGAAGCCACATTTACAAGTATTGGTGAATTAAACAGTCACAACTGTGATTACCGCTCGAATGTCCATCCTTACTGGTACACAGCCGCTGAGAACCAGCTTCATTGGAACCTTAACGTTCGGTGAGAAATCGTCAATAGCTATATGATAGGTCCCTGTTTTTAATGGTAATGTAAATCACCATATTTTTTTACAGTTGTTGAGAGACCATTTACCTAACTTACTTGAAGATGCTGATTTAGAGACCAGACAAACACTGTGGGTGCCATTGGATGGAGTACCGTCACACTACTCATGGATCGTATGGACATTTTTAAATAAACAGTATCCTCACCAATGGATTGGAAGTGGTGGTCCCATTCCGTGACCATTTTGTTCACCCGGCTTAACTTCCCTAATTTTTCTCTTTGGGGATATTTAAAAAATATTTGTTAAGAGCAGAAGCCAACGACAAGAGCTTGTGAAGCCATTCGACGAGATGTCTTACTTTCCACAGTCAGACACTTCTTAAGGAGGATTAATTTGTGCACTGAAGCAAATTTTGGTCACTTTAAGTATATATTCAATGGTTAATTTCAAGATACAAAAAATGAAAGACACAGGAACTCTTTAAATCAAGAAAGCAGAGGAATGAGAAGTGAAGGGACTCGCTCAACGACATGTAAATCAATGATCTATGTTTTATTTATGTTTGTTGTTCTTGAGAGAATAACATTTACACGTTTTTATTAACTGAAACTTAAAATTGAAATCTCTCTTCGCCCTTTCCAAATACGAAATCACAGATATAGGTTTCCATGAAATAAAGCTCTACTTTCGAATGACCTTCAATGATTACCTTTAAGATGGAGTTGTTGGTAATGATACGTCACCCCTAATGGCCCTGCCAGTTTGTATCGAACACTGTGTTTTGCTGTATCCCTCCTTTATTTCGAGTTAATCGCTACTGGAAGCAGAAACATATTTGCTTATTTGACCTTCATTTACCCTTGCCATGATTTTGAATAATTTATCATTTTATAGGTAAAATTTGCCGCCCTTCTCAAATCTTAAGTCAAGTAGTAAGATTCCCATTAAAAAAAAAAAATCACTTTAACCTCTAAATCACCTTGAGAACGACATTTAAGGTCATTAGTAGCAATGTGTGAACCTGCTTGCCATTTACAACTTTTATCTAAAACATTTTATTGTACGTTACCTCTGTTCGGAGTTATTCCCCATTATGGATTAAAATGGTCCACCCTGTAGATGTAGATGTACTTGTGGACTTATTCGATTAGAGTCCTTCGATGTAATCGTGAGATTTTAGCAAGTACCGATCATTTTAACGGCGTTCATACGATTAGGATCAATGACAACGTTCAAGTTAGGTAAAATCGCCTCTGTGTCACTCTGCCTTTTTCATGTGGACTGCCGTGCATAATGCTGGATTTTTCTCTCATTTTCACTTCCTTAAGAGTGTTCATTATTCTGTGATATGATGTTAGAAATTCTGACTCGACTTCTTTCTTTGCCACGATGACTAAACTGTATGTTTTATCTGCTCGTACATCGTATTGGGTTTCTGATACTTTATTACCTCGTGAATTTAGTATCTTACACCATTTTTCTTGATATAGCAATCCTGTCACATCCTGTTGCTTCCATGTTTTCATCTTTAAGCTTGGTGTAATGAACGACGTGTTTTGTACACTTTTTGTTCAGGATCTTCATTCCACATGCGAGTCACGCTAGCATAAATTTTTCCTTTCAAATTTTGAGCAGTCCAGATAAGTTAACGTTTATGCAGTTCTCCGCTTTATCAGACGGCAGAGATAACGGAACTGAGTGACATCTCATTAACTATACAGGCTCTACGTTTACAGGTTAATAGGCACTATAGACGAACTCCCGTGGTCATGGGATAGCTTGTCTGACTAGAAATCAAAACGTCTTGGATACTGGTTGAGAACCACGCCGCTGCTTAAATTTTGAGTAAAAATCATCAAAAATGGCAGTCAAAGATTTCCGGGAAGATAAGTCACCCTCATTCTGCCAACAGCCTTGTCAAAGAGGGTGGAAGAACGGGCACATGTTCAGAGCACTCTCTTGTCCTTGGGGTGGGAAATAACCCCTAAAAGACGGAAGAATCGGCAGTGGTCAGTGGCATGAGGATGAAGAAGGCAATAGAAACCACTGCATTAGAGACACATAATGTGTATCCACAAGACATGTGGCCTGTAATTGAAAATGTGTTGTGATGATTCGTCCATTGGCAAAAGATTCCGAACTAGTCCCTGAGAGGGAAGTGATCAAGAGGGAATGATCTAACAACCAACGAAAGGATAACATACGAGTCGGGGTGTCAGAAGTCTGCTTGAGGTAGGTGAGCCGTGTAGCCAATTGACCTATCGTTTCAGGCTTTCGCGTGCGCTTATCTCTGCCTAGAGGCGTCTAAGAGGTCTCTGGCGAGCTCGCTGTCTCTCAGACGAGAGGCGCACGTCGTTCAGCTCGTGGGGTGTGCAGAGCACCTGGCGGTTTGGGGTTGATGGCTGTGCTTTCGACGGCGGGTCGCTTTCTGCCGTAGTTAGTGGTACCCGGGAACAGGGGCCTTTTCCATCGCAGTGTAAGAGCTGGGGTTGCAAACCGCCGTCTATGCCAGAACTCAGCGTGCCGTTACTCGAGCGCACGCTTCCTGTTTAAGTCTCTCCTCTAATACCCTGTGAGGAGCTTGAGGTTGTTGCTTATATTTAGCAGTGCAGCAGCGCTGTTGTAACAGCAATTACTACACTTTATACCAGCCGAGTGTCTCGCAAGGTGCGGTGCGCTGGCTTGGGCAATGTTAGTTAAATGGGCGAAGCTGGTACCCGCTAATTATCATCTTTCTATTCAAATCATATGATTCCTTTGACAAGGTTCAACCTCCCATGGTAAACCTACCTTTTAATTACAATCTCGCAGTCTGTTGCGTTGGTCCTTTGGTGAGACAAACTGACGTTCAGTAAATTTTGCCATTGTGAACAGTGTAAAATTTGGCGTGGCTTTTACCGCTCCATCTGTATCCTTGCGGCCAGCCTTATGGGACCGGCCCAGTCTGAGCTCTCGTAGTATTAATGGAATTGTCTATTTAAGACCGGTAGTGTGAGTTTTGCAACCAAAAAAATTTCTTGTGGCTGAAGAAAAATTATATTAGCTTATTTTAGCTCTCTGTAATATCAGCTGATATCGGCATTTTTTTTTTTACTTGTACTTTCATTTTAAAACAGAGTGGTATTGAAGGACGGGGTGCAACTAATCCCTAAATCTAATCCCAGGACTGTGTGTTTCAGGTATTTCCTCAAATTGCCCTCCATTACAAAAGTGGAATGCGCTAAACGGCTGTGATATGTCTTTCAAAATGTTAGAGGATAGCAATCAGGCGCCGTTTCCGTTCTAGGTTTATTAAAGCAGACCCAGTTTTCGGCTAGTAACTAGTCGTTATCAGTGTAGTATTTCAGAGTTTTTAAAGATGCCCTAGTACGTCTACACCTGTTGTTCGGGCTCCTGTCGCAGTCCATCAAGTCTTTAACAAGCTGTGACAGGAGCCCGAAAAACAGATGTAGACGTACTAGGGAATCTACAACTCTGAAATACTGCGTTTATAATGCTAGTTACAAGCCGAAAATTGGGTCTGCTTTAATAAACCTAGAACGGAAATGATTGATTGCTACTCTGTATCATTTTGGAATTTAGCTATTTATTGCCACCCTGTATTGCGCGTGTTGATTTTATTGTGTTTGTAATAACAGTCTTGTGTATGTTTTAGAACCATTTAATTTGGGATACTAGACTGAGTTCTTGTGGGGTGTCACAGTTTCTACCACCATAGCTTGCAATACCAAAGGGTTAATCCGACTATTTTGGAAAAATTTCGCCTTCAAATTTCTAATTACAGTTGTCGTACATGCTAAAGTTTCATCTTAAGATTTATTATTGCAGTTGTTGTATACGTAGAAGTTTCACCTTCAAATTCTTTATTACGCTTATTGTACACGTCTTTTCTTTAAACATTCTTATATTTTTTAAATGTCACTGGATGTGCCAGTTAACCTCTGATTACCAGAATTAAATTGACATTAAGATTCACTATTTTTTTACTTCTACGTGTGGCTTTTCTTCTTATTGAAAATTTGCGCAGGTTCCACAGACAATATCAGAATGTTTCAAGCATACAGGTTTGGTGCACTTATCATATGTGATTTGACTTTTTCTATATTCTCTACACAATGTGTACATCTTCCCCTTTTTCTTTGCTGGTGGTTTCACTGCTCTTCCTGGATCAGTTGCTGCCTAATGAATTCACTGCTATTTGCTTTCCCGAATTGATGATAAATGTCAGACGTCTCATTCTGTATGTATGTATTCATTAGCATTACATCGATCATGTTGAAAAGAACCACCAATGACCAGCGCCTTCCTTTTGTTTTCGCACTGTAGCATCACATCTTGTGTTCGATGTCAACGCCGCATTTTGTGACATTGTATATTACAACTTCAGGCTTCTTTACTTGTGATGATGACACCGTTGGTTTGTCATGACGAGAGTTAAGGACGGTAAAAACTTCGTTTTTATTAGAAACATAACACGCTAACATCACATCTGGTTGAAAACAAAATAATGTAGTATACTTCGCGTCTTTTACATAGCATAGCACCCCGTCTTCAGGCCACAAGTGGCCCATCGGGACCATCCTACCGCCGTGTTATCCTCAGTCAAGGATGCGGATAGCAGGGGCGTTTGGTCAGCACACCGCTCTCCTGGTCGTTATGATGGTTTTCTGTGACCGGAGCCGATACTATTCGGTCGAGTAGCTCCTCAATTGGCATCATGAGACTGAGTGCACCCCGAAAAACGGCAACAGTGCATGGCGGCCCGGATCGTCACCCATCCAATAACCAGCCACACCCGACAGCGCTTAACTTCGGTGATCTGAACCGAACCGGTGTATCTACTGCGACAAGGCCGTTGCCCACTAGCGTCCGTTAGGTGTAATAAAATCGACAGGCAGTTCGCATTTGTTTTCTGGACAGCACCGAGTAGTGTCAGATCTTTTGTCAGCAAATAGTGAGCTAAATCGAGAGATACAAGTAAATAACACGGGTGATATTATGTCCAGACTTTTCATGTTCAGTCACCAGGGTTTTCACAACATTCTCTCCAAGTCGCACGGCTATGGTTTCTTATTCCTTCCCCAAATACACTTTCATCTTCCAGCAATAGCTTGTTACACTATCCTAAATTGTCCAGAACTTTATTCTGTATCTACCAGGTTTTGATGGGATGTACTGTCGAAATGGAAAGCGACTTCGAAATTTCGCCAAGTGAATGTAGGCATCCCTAAGAGTAATTTTCCGCATCTCAAAAACTTCTCTGATTGTTCACAATCTGTCACTTGAGTACATCTCCTACCTTCCAAACTTTACAGAAGCCCTCCTGCGAACCTTGCAGGACTAGCAGTCCTGGAAGAAAGGATGTTGCGGAGACATGGCTTAGACACAGCCGGAGGATGTTTCCAGAATGAGATTTTCACTCTGCAGCGGAGTGTGTGCTGATATGAAACTTCCTGGCAGATGAAAACTGTGTGCCGGACCGAGACTCGAACTCGGGACCTTTGCCTTTCGCGGGCAAGTGCTCTACCATCTGAGCTGCCGCGAAAGCCAAAGGTCCTGAGTTCGATTCTCGGTCCAGCACACAGTTTTAACCTGCCAGGAAGTTTCGATTCAATCTTCCTTGTTGGTCCACACACACACTTTGTCAGTGATCGGTACACGAAAATACAACACAAAACATGATTCTTCATTAACACAGTTCCTAATCGTATTACTTGTAGGTCCCTGGTCTTTCAGTACATAGTTTTTGCTCTGCCTACCGAAAATTCCAGCTTGAGGAGCTGTACCCCATTTCTCACTCCCATTACGAGAAAACAATAAGTCACACTCAACACAATTTGTACTAAGTTGTTCTCCATCTTCGTAAAAGGGTCCTTCATGAACATCATCTTCGTGTACTTCTGAGTTTTCAGTGACGTCTATCTCATTATCATCACCATCATCATTGGAAAATTCGCATTCACTAGGTGGGTTTTCAGAATCAGAAGACTGCAACTCCGCTGTCTCGTCCTTTGGCCAGGCCTTCCTTGCCTTCCTTGTCGAGTCATATTGAAGCGTCTCAGTAGGGAAGCTAGAAAATCGGAAAAGGAAAACACTAAGATTCAATCTAGATATGGCGGAGGTTAATGAAGTGAAATGGAAATAAGACAAGCATTTCTGGTCAGACGATCATAGGGTAATATCAACAGAAGCAGAAAATGATACAATGGGCCTAGGATTCGTTATGAGTGGGTAAGTAGAGCATAGTCAATTACTGTGAACGATACAGTGATAGGGTTGTTCTCTTCACAATCAACAACAATAGTTCAGGAACACATGTCGACGTCGTAAGCAAAAGATAAAGAGACAGAGAAACTAAAAGAGGCTTCTGAAATGGTAATTCTGTACGCAAAGGGGGGCGAAAATCTAATAGCCATGGGAGACTGGAATGCGGTTGTACGCCAGGAGTAGAAAGAAGGGTTACGGGAGGATATGAGTTTGGCTGTTGGAACGAGAGAGGAGAATAATTGACTTCTGCAACAAATTGCAGCGAGTAATAACGTTCACTCTGTTCAAGATTCACAAGAGGAAATGGTATAGGCCGTACTTGAAAAAGACCGAGAGATATAGAACGATTTCCCGGGTTCGATTCCCGGCGGGGTCAGGGATTTTCTCTGCCTCGTGATGAATGGGTGTTGTGTGATGTCCTTAGGTTAGTTAGGTGCAAGTAGTTCTAAGTTCTAGGGGACTGATGACCATAGCTGTTAAGTCTCATAGTGCTCAGAGCCATTTGAACCATTTTTATAGAACGATTCTTGGTAAGGCAGAGAGTCCGAAATCAGTCATTCGATTGTAAGGCGTACACATGAGTGGATGTAGTCTATCACAATTGAGTAATGATGAAGATTAGGCTGAATCTGAAAACGCTAGTAGGAAATAATCAGTGTCCAAAGAAGTGGGATGCGGAAATACTAAGGAATGAAGAGATACGCTTAAAGTTCTCTGAGTCTATAGATAACACGGCAATGAATAGCTCAGTATACTGGACAGCAAAAACAAGCGCAGTCACAAAAGTTGAAAAAAATATAGCCACAAGAAAGGTAACTGCGAAGAAACCATGAGTAACGGAGAAAGTACGCAGTTGACAGACGAAAGAAGGAAGTTCAGGGAAATTCAGGAATACAGAGATACATGTTACTTAGGAATAATTTTTTTAGTTTATGAATTTGGTCAGCTATGGACAGCAAACAACTTAAGACTTACGGTGTTTCTTTTTCTTCCTTTCTTCCCAGTACTTCTTCATTCTCTCTCCAACTGCTCGTCTCTGCTCATCTGTCCACACTCTTTTGGGTCGAGGTTTTGGCTCATTTTCTTCATAGTTTGCGTTTTCTATCAGTAACCTGAACTGATTCCTGTCACGCATTCACTTCTTCTGGAACACCTGTTTTGTTGGCGTCTTTTTTTACTGCTGCTATACATTCTATACTTTTTTCAGCTACCTAACGGAATTAAAAATTTTCTTTGTAATCCGTGTTTCTTCCATTCCTTTTAAATGTCCATAACATTTTAGCCGTCTCTTTCCTTACTGTATCTGTGATCTTTTCTGTATTTTTGTATAAATCTTCATTTCTCCTTTTAATCCACTTATTTTCATTGTTGTTCTCAGGACCTAGAATTTTTCGTCATATTTTACTCTCTCTTTTTCCTAGTTCTCTTAATTCGCCTTTCTTATTCAATGTTAGGCACTCTTATCCATATGTTGCTTATGTCCTAAAAACTGATTTATAATGTCTAATCTTCGCTTGTATGGATATTGATTTTTTGTTGTAGTAGTTTAGTGTTAATTTATATGCCAATTCTAACTTTTTTATTCTTTCTTTATTTGTTGTGTTAGCCATTGTATTGGCTTGGATCCACTCCCCAAGGTATTTGAATAATCAACTAGTTTAATTTTTCCATACTTTGTTTCCATAGAATTTCTGTATTATGTTTGTGTTTTTTATTAGAAAATTTTTAGCCCAATCTTTTCAGCAACTTCGTGTAAGAGATTAAGCATAACTGTTACATTTGTTCGGTTTTCAGTTATCATTGCTATATTATCTGCAAACGCTAAACATTTCACTTCAAATTTGTTCTTTCCTTGGCCCATGCTTATACCCTTTGTGCCTCTGTTTTTTGATGTGCTTTCCCATGTTTTTACTATTTCGTCTAAAACCAAGTTAAAGAGAATTGGGGACAGTCCATTTCCTTGTCGAGTTCCTGTTTTGATTTTGAATGGTTCAGAAATTTCGCTTTGAAACTTAATCCTTGAGGTTGTAGCTGTGAGCGTTTGTTCAATAAGTCTTCTGGTGTTTTCGTCTATCCCTGATTCATAAAGTATCTGGAATAGTGTTTGTCTGTTAACTGAGTCGTAGGCCTCCTTGAAATCTATGAAAGTAACTACGTTATTTTTATTTTGTATAGTTCTCACTCTCAAAATTGTTTTTAAATTAAGAATCTGTTCTGCACATGATCAACCTTTTCTAAATCCTGCTTGATAATCTCCTATATTAGATCCTGCTTGTTCCTCTGTTCTATTTAAAAGTGCTTTAGACAGAATTTTGTATGTTACTAGTAACAAAGATATACCCCTGTAGTTGTTGGTGTCTGTTTTATCTCCTTTTTATGGAGAGGATGGATCAATGCTCGTTTCCACTCACTGGGTATGATTACTTTTGTCCAAATATCTTTAATTACTTTGTGAATTTTCTGCCATGCGGATTAAGAACCCTAGTTTCCACATTTCTGCTACCATCCCATCCTCTAGTGGTCCTTTGTTATTCTGTAATGCTTTGATAATCTTTTCTATTTCTTCTACTGTAGGTGGTTCCGGTGGTGGATTTTCACGTTGTGGTTTTTGAAATTGTAATCCGTCATTAGGCTCTTCATAATTTAATAGATTTTGAAAGTATTCAGCTAAAATTTGGCAGTTCTCTTTACTGCTTAAAACCAGTTCTCAATTTTTATCTTTAAAATGTAAACTTGGTGACTGGAACCCTGGAAACGTCTTTGAAAGTCTTGTAGAAGTCTTTAGTGTTTTCCTTTTAAAGTCTGAATCCATTTCTTCTAATCTGTCTTTGTCATATTTTCTTTACACTGATCTGCTGATTTTTGCCGTATTTGCCTTTCTTCTTTAAAAGCTTCCCAGTGTTCATGTTTCTTATTACTGTTTCATTCTTTCCGTGCCTTTAGTCGGTTGTCAATTGCTTCATCACACAGCTCGTTCCACCATCTGTGTCTTGGTAGTCTTCATGTTTGCCCCATTCCTTTAACTTACTTTAGCATTGTTTGTTTAATTTCTTCCCAATCATCCATTTTTCTTGTGTTTAATGTATCACAGAATTTTTCCTGGTGTTGCGTGAGAAACTTAGTGTTTACTGTTGGAGATCTTTATGGTTTTGGTTTAGGTTTGTTCGGTTGGAACATGGTCTTTATTTCAGTCTGATAATAGTCTGTGTCTATGTTTAGGCCCTTTGACATCCAAGATTTTCTTGTTGTTACGAGTCGTTATTGCCACATGGTCTAACTGGTATTCACCTTGATTTGGATTAGGTGATACCTACGTTTCTTTCTTTCTTGCAAGTTTCCTGAAAAATGTCGACATTAGTTATAGGTTAAATTGTTTACAAAAATTTATGAATATTTCCCCATTTTTGTTGATTCTTTTATATGCTGGATAATCTCCAGCTACTGATTTAAAATTATTTCTTTGCGAACTTGTGCATTAAAGTAGCCCACTAAAATTTTGATATGTTCTTTCGGTAATTTGGATGTTTCGTGTTCTAGCATTTCTCAAAAATCTTCCACTTTTCCAACATTTGTTCTGTTATCTTGGTTAATAGGTGCATGAGCATTTATAATAGTGAAACGTTTATTGCCTGCGGTATATTGATAATTTTCACTTATGGACCGTCTGACAGCAACTGAATAAAACACAATAATAGTGCCATACGCGTTTCGCCTTTATTTTCTGCAAGGCATCATCAGTGGCCTGGAATATGTACATATGTTAGCTATTTTATTTACATTTTTGTCACTGTGCCTATAGGTTATAAACACACACACACACAAATGCATACACGAACAGACCACAGATACTTCAATAGTTACACTCATAAGTTTGGCAGTAATATTCGATCTTTGGCAAAAACATTTGACAGTCGGCAACAGAAACCAAAACATTGCATTAAAACAAGCATTCAGTGCATAGTGCGGTGGAATGCGGAAAAAACAGCAAATTGGCGCTCATAGGAAGAAGAACAACACCAAAAATGCAACAGGAGCGTAATATGTAAGAAACTGTCTACGCAACCTGTAAGTACAGTTCAAAACATTACCACTTAATAGGAAATACCAACCACCAGAACTGTAACAGCAAATTGGCGCTCATAGGAAGAAGAACAACACCAAAAATGCAACAGGAGCGTAATATGTAAGAAACTGTCTACGCAACCTGTAAGTACAGTTCAAAACATTACCACTTAATAGGAAATACCAACCACCAGAACTGTTTATAACCTATAGGCACAGTGACAAAAATGTAAATAAAATAGCTAACATATGTACATATTCCAGGCCACTGATGATGCCTTGCAGAAAATAAAGGCGAAACGCGTATGGCACTAAAATTGTGTTTTATTCAGTTGCTGTCAGACGGTCCATAAGTGAAAATTATCAATATACCGTAGTATTACGCGCAACTGAGGAGGACAGGACCACAAAAGTTGAAGATGTTTATTGCCTGACATGAACGACAGAAATGAGCTAAAATTAGTTATTGATTTCGTAATTTGCTGTTTGACCATAATTTCTGTCCCTAATATAGCCGTATTATGGGAATTTTAATGGTTGTTTTTCTTTTGTATATCCTGTATCCACCTGACTCAAATGCATTTTCATCCGGATACCTTGTTTCTTGAAGTGCTAATATAAGTATGTTGCGTTGATTGATAGTGTCTGTTAGGTGCTTTAGTTTTCCAACTTTCATAAGTGTGTTGATCTTCAGAGTCCCCAGTATGTATTTTTCTTGGGCCTTATCTTTGAAGAAGTTCTATGAAGCTCCGACTCTTCCTTACGTGATGTTCTAGGCTCTCCAGAATCCAAAGGCCTACTTGCACCCTTATGAATAGAGATGGAAGATTGGTTGCTTTCTGGAGTAGTTTTCCTTTTTGAAATTTACCACCACGTATTACGTTAAAGTTTAGTTTGGGGAAAGGTAGTTGAACCTATCCATGATAACAACTCAAGCAATTAGCTTAGAAATACAAGTGAGGCCGCCACTAACATGTGGGACAGACGCCTTTTGTAACCGCCCACTGTGGAAACAGACGCCACAGTCTGGTGATTTTGTACAAAAGCCTGCCTCTTCCGCCAGTTACGCCGTTCTGATTATCTTCATCGCCGCCTTTACTGCCATTGAGGACTTCACCGTTTCCCGTGCAAGGGACCATCACGAGGTACTATCACCCGGGTAGGTGAACCAAGGTTTTTTAACGAGCTGTTACTTCTCACCCTCCTCCTTTTTCAACCGGGATTGGGACCGGCTTTGGCGGAGTTACTTAGGAATGATATCAATAGGAAGTGTAGCAAAGCTAAGGGGAAATGAGTGAAAAAAAATCGAAAAAGAAATTATTGTCAGAAGGACTGACTCAGCATACAGAGAAGTCATAACAACCTTCGACTAAATTATAAGCAAGAGCCGTAACATTAAAAGAGAACGGGAATTCCACTTTAAATATAGAGGAAAGAGCGGACAGGTGAAAATGTGCATTGAAGTCCTCTCTGCGGGGAAGGTCTTCACTGATGACGCGATAGAACAAGAAACAGGAATCGATAGGGAAGAGTCGGGTATTTATTATTAAAATCAAAATTTAAAGAGTAGACTTCAAGACCAAAGGCAGATATATTCCATCAGTCATTGGTCATTCCATGGTCATTGGAAGAAGTGGTAACAAAACGACTACACACGTTAGTGTGTAGAATGTATCAGACTGACGATACAACATCAAACTTTCTGGAAAAAACATCATCCACTCAATTCCGAAAACTGCAACAGGCGACAAATGTAAGAATTATCGCATAATCAACTTCAAAGCTCATGCATCCACTTTGATGACAAGAATAAAACACAGAAGAATGGAAAAGAAAACTTAAAAAATATTATATGAGGATCCCTTTGGTTTTAGAAAAGGTAAAGGCACCAGAGAGGCAGTTCTTACGTTGAGGTTGATAATAGAAGCAAACTGAAGAAAAATCAAGACACCTTCATAGCGAACGTCGACACGGAAAAACCGTTTGACAATGTAATATGGTGCAAGATGCTCGATACTATGACACAAATAGAAGTAAGCTATAGGGAAACATGGATAGTATGTAATACGTACAAGAACAAAAAGGGAACAATAAGAGCGAGAGACCAAGAACGAAGAGCTCGGATTGAGAACGATGTAAGGCAGGGATGTAGTCTTTCGCCTCTACTGCTCAATCTATTCATCGAAAAATCAATGGCGGTAATAAAAGGTTCAAGAGCGGGCTTAAAATTCAAGGTGATGGGATATCAATGACAAGATCCACTAAAGACATTGCCATCCTCAATAAAACTGAGAAAATGAAGAATAATTACACGATTGGTTGAATGCAATGAAGATTCTAATGAGTACAGAATATGGATAGAGAGTAAATCGAAGAATTCGAAATTATTTAGAAGTAGCAGAGTTGAGAATACGAAGAACCTTAACATCAGTACTGATTATCACGAATTGGATGAACTGACCTAAGGAGCAAAAGAACCCATTAAAAGAGGAGCAAGGAGGACTTAAAAAGCAGGCTACCATTTGCAAAAAGGGCATTCCTGGCCAAGACAAGTCTATGAGTATCAAACATAGGTCTTAAATTGAGGAAGAAATTTCTGAGAACGCACGTTTGGAGCAAAGCATTGTATGGTAGTGAAACATGGACATTGGGAAAGCAGGAACAGAAGAGATTCGAAACATCGGAGTGTGGTGCTACAGAAGAATGTTGAAAATTGGGTGGACTAATAATGCAGGAAACGAGAAAGATCTCCCCAGAATTGGAGAGGAAAGGGATATATCGAAAACACTGACAACAAGAAATGACAGTATGATAGGACATCCGTTCAGACATCAGGGAATAGCTTCCATGGTAGAGGGTGAAACCTGTAGAGATTGGAATACGTCCATATCAGAGGAAGTAGGTTATAACTGCTATTCAGTCAAGGGGACCATCCGCCATGTTAGTCACGTATTTTTATCAGTCTTAGGTATATTGTAGAAGGATCCGTCCTGATCACCTGGCTAAGGCATTTCATATGCCTGCCTCTAGTTTCCGAGAAAATCGTAGTTGAAGTTTAATGTACACCTCTTACATCTATAACTTTAGTGATTAGACCAGCTGGTCGTGGCGCAGCGGCTAAGCTTAGAAGAACCACGGTGGCGGCACAGGTTCAACTCCCGCCTGTATACTTCCCTTTTTTCCAACTTCATAGTAAAGAAGATCATTAAATAGTGTATGTCATGCAAAATTATCGAAAACAGCCATTTTCGCCTTAGTAATTTCATTAATAGACTAATAATTACAGGAAAAGTTCTGCAAATGTTTGTTTTATTTGTCACAGAGCGGATTACAGAATCGTCTTACTCGTTATCACTTGCTGTGCTAGAACCGGACTCCGGATGATATTCGTCACAGAAGCCACCGAAATATACTTTCGTATAGTATCACGCACATGTAATGAAAGTTACTGCCTTAAAGGCACACGGAATTTTCAGAAGCTATGCCAGAAATCTCGTTTTGTTTAAATTCAAAAAGAATGTTTTTCTTTCAATCTACTTCGATACCAACCACGCGTATTTGACCATTCTTGCGAAAGTAGGTTCACTAAATGGATGCAGAATTACAGAATGTATAATTGTGGAATCTTCCCTCTAAGCGATTTCTATATTAGTCTTCAGTAAGGCGAGAGCATTTTGAATTTTTTTGTGAAGATTTTAACCTTCCTGCAGAAATAAACGTCACAGCTTTGGCAAAATAGAGTATCTTTGGATAGAATAATTTTTACGGTGCATGTGCATGCTGGTCTTTAATTCACAAAGATTTGATCTTTAAGTCGTTGATAAGTCTCCCTTCCCAACGAATCAATGTAAAGAAATTTTTCTTGTCCCACGTAAGGAGTAATGAAAATTTCAAAAACTCTTAGTGCAATACTTTGGGGAACTTCCCGGATTTCGTGCACGTCACAATTACATTTTTTAATTTGAGTCAATTCGTGTACTGTTTTCTTGAACGGCACGACCGAATTTCCCGGATGTTTCTTCCAAACATAAAAAACGTAAAGGAATATCTTTCTCGACGCAGTTATAGTATACTGTGCTGTGAAAAAAGGACTAATGTTGCTCGTATCGGTTTTCGCCCTAGTTCCGCAAGGGATCTGTTGTACTTCGAAGATGGCAACGGGTTTCATCGGCATTCATTCCATCATCGACGTCAGAATTAGGGATGAGTACTTTCGCTTGCATCTGGGATCCTTCCGCAGCTGCTAGTAATTCGTCCACCGTTAAGAAACCTTTGGATCTGTCCAAACATATGGTATTATAGCTACGAACCATAAACGGAATACACATTTGAAGAAAGTTTGTTGCAATGATTGATTTATTAGTGAATTACTACGAGTAAAATGATTATTTTTGAATAATTTTGCAGAATGTATATTATTTATTGATGTACTGTACGATGAGTCTGAAAAATAAGGCACACCGATAGTGTTTGAACATATACCGCCAGCTTGGTAGCTGTGAACCTTAGCTCCTTAGCTACAGTCGCACTGTCAAGACATCTTTGACGTTACAGGTATAAGAAGTAGAGGTAAAACTTCACAATCGATTTTCTCGCACACTAGGAGCCGTCGCATGAAAATTCGCTGGCCAGGTAGTCACGGCAGGTCCCTCTACAACATACCTAAGACTCATCAAAAGCCGGCCGCGGCGGCCGTGCGGTTCTAGGCACTTCAGTCCGGAACCGCGTGACTGCTACGGTCGCAGTTTCGAATCCTGCCTCGGGCATGGATGTGTGTGATGTTCTTAGGTTGGTTAGGTTTAAGTAGTTCTAAGTCTAGGGGACTGATGACCTCAGTCCCATAGTGCTCAGAGCCATTTGAACCATTTCTGAACTAATCAAAATACGCGATTAACTGATATGTTGGTCCCCTTGCGAAAAGATTGGCACGGTGGAAGAATTCGTGGCTAGCCGCATCAACCCAGTCAGAAGACTGGTGAATGAAAAAAAAGAAAAAAAATGATCCAGGCAGAATAGCGGTTCGATTTTACAGAGGCGACTCTACTACGGAATAGTCCCCTTACTTAGCTTGCATTTATCGCGAATCTCTCGCCCAGCGCTAAGTTCCAAGAGACTGTAAAAAAGCGCTGGTTGACCCGTCTGCTCATTCAAGATGCAGGATTACCAAAATTTTGTTTTTAAGTAGAAACTGAAATAAATCATTGGAAAGAACACTGTTAAATTAACTGGAGCATACGGTCATTGTAGATGGTGGATGCATTTTTTTTAATGGCCAGATTCACTTATAGAAAAATGCTGTTAAAGTTAGAGAAGATTACATCTCTTAATGCCACCACCAACTTTCCGGGGTCGGTCTCTGTTATTTACGAAGGAATTTGAATAGTAGCTTGGAGACTATTGGCCAGACCATTTCAGGTTCCGCGCTTGCATTCAAGTTTGCAAAACGCTTCGTGATGCTGTAATAAGATGCAAATGAATAAATGGCAGAATACTAATTGTATTCGGCCACTGGGACTCCACGCCACTATCCGTTAAGTTCGTACTGGTCGTTGGCTGTAAGAGTAAACATTTCATGTATGTGTTACATATAAGAACTGTTAAAATGAGAACTCATGAGCCTCAACTAATTTACATTTATATAATTAAAATGGGTCTGAAGCTAATACATAATTCAGCAGATTTGTCTACACAAAAGAAACATTAGTTACTGATACTCAAGGAACCCAGCTATAGTGCGTCCCACCAATACAAAGGCCAACAGACAAGAGAGAGATACGAGGAAGAACGCTCTTCACTTATTTTCTAAAACAATAAAAAAGTAGTATAATCGGAAATGTGGATCTAGGTCAAATCTCTTTGTTCAAAAATCGAATGACATCTGTTGCGCTACTACTCATAGTAATAAACTCCGCACAATCAAGGACTCTACTGCAGACTGGCGCTCTTCCTTACGCTCTTCTTGGAAGGAGTCCACAGTTTATGCCGTCTACGCATTGGTCATACCAGGCTCACCCACTGTTTCCTCCTACGTAACGACTCACCCCCACACGGCATTCCACATAGAAGTGGAATGTCCCCTTCTTTTGGCCCTTCGTGCTAAATATAGTCTTCCCGCTTCCTTAAATTTAGTATTAGCACACGATTAATGGATGGTTGAACTGTACCTCAGTTTCCTTCTTGAAATTGGTTTTTATTTCCAGTTATAACATTCTACTTTAGTCTTGGAGCAGGGGCAAAATGGTTGTGGTTAGGACCTCTTTTTCCTGTCTTTTCGGTCTGGGACCCCATGACTACTCCCCCATGGAAAGACCGCCCCTTTTTTCCAGTTTTTAGATTTGGTCTTACGTTTTATAACTTTTTCCGTGTGTGCTAAATATTCATTATTTTATAATTACATTCCCCTGACTGAATCCGTCCACTTTCAGCGGACCCCCTTTCTTCCGTGACTAACTTCGCCGTTTGGTCCCGTAACCCCTCTCAGTTAATCAACGCATTAAAATCGATTGCAGTCAGCAACAGGCTGACTGTCGCTACATCTTTGAATGTTATTTATGACATTACAATTACATTTCACAAAATTAATGTACGCAAGTTTTTTAGATGTCAAGTTATTTCGATAAAAAGAATGCATTAGTGCGCATTTTGTGCTTTCCGACGTTTTTGCGACGTTACGTTTACATACAGCTACGTGAGTCTGTCCATGTAATGCTTCAAGGTGACTTCTCTATATCTATAAGAAGGATAAAAGATATAAAAGAATGGACCCGCAAAATTTCAGATTAATGTCCTCAATATTGGTCTGCTCCTCGTGGTTAAGGTGTGGTTCGCTTATTGCTCTCCAGTAAATATTAAATGCGGAAATATATGAAAACACGTTACAGCGTTGCGTAATATGTATAAGAGAGCAACAGATACACGATGAAAGTTTGTATTGGCATCCGTGAGGCAATGATTTCTTGACAATAACGTTCCTGAAATGGACTGGCCAGCACAGAGTTCCGACCTTATCCCAGTGGGACAAATGACTTAGAACGTTGACTTCGCTCGAGATCCCAGCATCACTGCCTCCTCTGGTTTCGGCTCTTAAGGACGTATAGGCTGCCGGTCCTCCTCAGACATTGACACCTCACTGCCTGCAGCCCGGTTCAAGACGCCATATGGACTGTGAGTGGACACACCCCATATTAACGTCCACTAAGAGGTGTCAGGACACTTACTATCGGATAGTGTACGTCTACAGCAGCTACAGAAAGTGTCGGCTGATCATCAGTGCGCGTGCAGAACAATGTAATCCATTAACTCGAACTCAGGACCTTTGCCTTTGCCGGGCAAGTGCTCTACCATCTGAGATACCCAAGCACGACTCACGCCCCGTCCTCACACAATGGTGACTTTATGCTAACGTAAGGAAAATAAAGGAATGGCATCAACTTCACGTACAAAGACCTGCGCGCATTCACATAAGACAGAGTTAAGCATCGGATGGCACAGTGACGGTGTTGTCTGCTACGAATTGCTTCCTCAAGGTGTGACAGTCACTGCTGACATTTCTCAACAACTGAGACGTCTTGCAGACGCAATCCAAGAACAACGACCAGGAAGGCTGTGTGAAATGATGCTGGCCCACCATAACGCCCGTCTCCATCCTGTTAGGCTGACAAAAAACGCTATACAGGAGTTGTCTTGTGATGTCATTCCACCCCCACCTTATTCACCTGACCTTGCGCCACCAGATTTTTATCCTTTCCGGTCTCTATCGAACAGTCTTCAAGGCACTTCCTTTCCGGATGAAAATACGTTCCAAACATGGCTTTGCCTCAAAACCACGTGACTTCTACAGTCGCTGGGTTGAAAAGTTACCCCAGCGTTGGTAGACCGTTCTAAATAGCGAAGGAGAATATATTTTTGATGACTAACGTCTCTGTTGTGTGTATCTGTTGTATTTATTAAAGTTATCGAAAAACGCTGCAGACTTATAAAGCAACGCGAAATATAACTATGTGAATAAACGTGTAACAGGTGAAACATGCAGTACGTCGTACAAAGATACGACAGAAAGCAGCTCATAATGCAATAACAGCTCTCTTATCGACTCCACACACGCGCAACATTACTCATCCTCTCACTAGGTCTGTATTGAAAGTTGTGCCGCGAGACGCACACTCTGGACATCGTTATTGTAATTTGATGTTAATGAGGAGTCTTCCATCTCATCATTCGCCCAGAACCACCTGAAACAACTGCTATCGTGAGTGTCAACATTCGCCTATCGGACTCGAGAAAAGCCTAATAAATATGTATGTGTATTGGTTGACCAACGCTGAAGCGAGGCGTTACACTATATTGTACCGAATGACCGGTATTGTTCAAGAGATATTAATGTCATGCAGCAAGTCCATATACGTAAAACAGAAATCAGTGTATTGTTTTCAGTGCGCTTTGAGAGTACTAAATTGTGCAGTTGAATGGAAGCTATCAAATAATTGCTGGTCCGCTTTATATCGTACGAAGTGTGAGCATCCGGCAAAATTAATTCAATCGGCATTCTCTCTCATGACCGGCGTGATGAATGCGGTCGTGGGTAATCTTTTATTCCCTGTCTCACGATACGTCACTTGGCTTAAAACTCAGATTAATACTGGGGTTATTTCCGATGTATTTATGAATACTGAAATACCTTTCCAGAAGGTAAGGACAGTACCAATAATGGTTATGGCTTATTTCCTTAGTACTCTTACCACGGAACTGTGTGCTGAGTAGTTTAAAAGTGATGATCTAACTTTGGTCTCCGTTTCTAATTACTCGATTCTAGGACCACTCGCTGAAATACATTACTCTTTTTACGTCATTAATCATTACAAACAGGAAACAATCAGAATAGCGTACCACACGGATCTATACGTCATCTTCTACTTTGATTGCCGGCCGTGGTGGCCGAACGGTTCTAGGCGCTACAATCTGGAACCGCGCTACCGCTACGGTCGCAGGTTCGAATCCTGCCTCGGGCATGGATGTGTGTGATGTCCTTAGGTTAGTTAGGTTTAAGTAGTTCTAAGTTCTAGGGGACTGATGATCTCAGAAGTTAAGTTTCATAGTGCTCAGGGCCATTTTTGAACCAACCACTTTGATTGTCGGATGACGAAAATTTTGTTATTTCTGCTGATAATACAAATATCGGAAGGAAACCAGCACCAGCTGTCTTACTGAAAGTGCAGCGTATCAAGTATATAAAACCATCTCCAATTACGCCAGAAACATAACATACCCAGAGTGCAAGAAGTAGAGTTGCTAGTCTGCAAAAGTTCATAAACAGCAACTGTATTGGAAAATTCATGTCCTACATTTTAAGAGAAGCAACTTACATTAGCTACATTTGCTGTTTGCTCATCTCCACAGATGTATGAGATCCAAAAAAGAAATAAGAAAATTTATAATTATACTTATTTCCTCTCACTAGTTAGAGAATGAATAGGAAAAGACATGATGTTTTTAAAGAATGCTATCATTTATCAGGTGCAGAACGCTCATTGACAAGTCTATCTTTCTTTGCAGTACAGAACACAGGGTGTTTCAAAATGATCTTGTTTTGGACGGTAATAATTACGAAACACGGAACGTGCTGACAAGGAAATGTATTTTGTTCGAATGTCCGTGGCCTAGAGCTTCAGAAAATCATCATTAGATGCCAGTCAACGAGTCTTATCAGTTTTCAGTTGGTCAGGAGTAACACAGTGTCCACTCAACAGAAGGCGTTTTGTGTGCTGCAGTTTCCAAAGAGTGAGTCAGTGATTTCGATCCAGCTTGCTTTTCGTCGGCGTTTTGGCACTGATCCACTGGCACCCATAAACATTCGTCGTCGGTTTCGGCAATTGGAAGAGGCAGGATGCTTGTGCAAAGGTAAGAGTCCAGGTCCACCTCACATCCTTATGGCATGGTGGAACGAAATCGGCTAACGTGTGAACTGGGTCCACCAAAGTCTACTCGGCGCGTAAGCAGAGAACAGTCAGTGCCTCATATGACTCTCTGGCGAGTGCTAGCGTCGTTTGGTCTCTCTACAATCAGTGCGAGCTCTTCGGGTTGGCCGGAAAGTGTGACCGAGCGGTTCTAGTCGCTTCAAAAAAATGGTTCAAATGGCTCTGAGCACTACGCGACTTAACTTCTGAGGTCATCAGTCGCCTAGAACTGAGAACTAATTAAACCTAACTAACCTAAAGACATCACACACATCCATGCCCGAGGCAGGATTCGAACCTGCGACCGTAGCGGTCACGCGGTTCCAGACTGAAGCGCCTTTAACCGCACGGCCACACCGGCCGGCTAGTCGCTTCATTCTGGAACCGCGAGACCGCTATGGTCGCAGGTTCGAATCCTGCCTCGGGCATGGATGTGTGTGATGTCTTTATGTTAGTTAGGTTTAAGTAGCTTTAAGTTCAAGGGGACTGATGACCTCAGATGTTAAGTCCCATAGTGCTCAGAGCCATTTGAACCATTTCTTCGGGTTGATGATAAAGGGGACGGGTTGACTTCAGCAATGCTCTGCTAGAGGACATGGAAGACGATATATTTCTACCGAGATTAATACTCAATGATGAAGCAACATTTCATGTTAGCGGTAAAGTTAAACGACATAACGTGTGCGTAGGGGATCTCCAGGAACCTCATGACATTACTGAGCATGAAAGAGACTAATCTAAAGTGAACGTTTCCTGTGTCATTTCTCGTGAAAATGTGAATAGTCCATTCATTTTTGAGGAAAACAGTGACTGGTATGACTGTATTCAAATGCTGCAAAGTTGGCTTTTTCTACTACTTCAGGACAACTCCGATGACTTCATTTTCCAACGGAATGGAAGTCAACCAGAATGGCACGAGATATGTTAAGGAAGGTGTGTGCATCTCCCCTTTACCTCGTGACATAGAACTGAAGAACAGAATAACAGCCGCCATAACTTCTGTGAAAGCAGATCCATTGTGTGAAGTGTATGTCGAATTTAGCCGTCTTCTAGATGTTGTTTGTGCTGCTGCTGGTGGTCACGTATGGCATTTGAAACAGCACAACTAAGATTTTAAGAGTTCGTGAGTATTTTGCAACCAATCCCACGTTTGCAGCACGTTTTTATCAATAAATATGGAGTTCTGAACTAAAGTCATTCTTTTTGAAACACCCTGTGCTATTACTGTCGTTGCTTAACTTCATTTCCATTAATAATATTCAATAATACTCTGTCTTCCACAATACTTCTTTTCTTTTAAAAAATATAAACTATAATCGCGATCGCGGTCCAATTTCGACAACTACATCGAGAGCTGATTATTACCGAAGGAGAGGAGTCATACATGCTTTCAGCACTGCATATTAAATGCCGCTTCGATAAGATTGTGGCATTTACAAGAAAATCCAGGAAGCTTTTTAGCCAGCCCCATCTATTCCACTGAAGAATTTGTATAGATACAGTTAATATATTTGCTTATATTTTTAATCACTTAGTCCCAAATTGTAATATTCTGAAACATTCAAGTATCGTGCTGTCCTAACTTCCACGTGACTTTGACTGTCTTCGACTGTAACAAACCTTTCCGTTCGAACGATGGAAAGTTATTTAATTCAAAACAGAAAACCATCAGGACGATATCTGCTTACTGTACTAATACAGATGAAATATTCACCACATATCTGATTTCGCTTTAATATTTCGTTGCTACGGGCATTGCTGATACAGGAAGTTTTGGCTGTTTCTCCAAAAATTATTGTCGAATAGCATGCAGTAAGCATAAGGTTTCCTTGAAACGTGGGTATGTAGTGGAATAAAAATAAAGGAGACTTAAAACATAAAAGGGTATTTCTAAATCGGTCTGAGAAGGCTTGATTTACTGGAAGCTACCTTTTTTTAAATCAGTCTTCTGACGAGTTTGATATTCCTAGGTTTCCAAGAATTTCGAACGTCTTGCACCATTTGACAGTGCCTAACGCTGTTACTGCTAGCGGAAATTAAGCGGACGATTTGTCGTCGGAAACTTGAAGGAAATTATTTCCGCAGAGATGTCGTCGAAGCGGGAAGCTTAGCTGGTAATACCGTCGACCGTTCATCCGAAACTCCTTCGTCACATCAGCTTCGGTGATCTCACAGACGAGGACAAATCGTCTGCCTCATTTCCGCCTCCAGTAACAGCTTTCGATAACGTAAAATAGTGCAAGATGTTCGTTGTGTTATCGCCGATGCAGTTTCTTCCTCTTTCCAGTTTTCAAGTAGAGTTAACTTACTCTCCGTCAGTTTGTCATGGTAGCCACAGGATTTGGAAGAAGACACTTTGGAAATAATTCAGGTAGTGTGAAGTATCACTATTTTGTAAAGTTGTGACCATGATGAGTAAAGAAGTGCTGTAGCACAAAACGTAAATGGTAAAAGTAGTAGCTGTTCTCCTTAATATTAGTTTCTGTCGTTCCCGTTTCAATTAAATAAAACAAGCAGACAATTCGTATGATATGGAACACTCGCACAGTTTATTTTCAGACTTCTTTAAAACTTTTTGATGGATATTAACATAAATTGTCACTGCAGGTCCTTGAGATTACTGTACTTAACCGCCACCCCCAAGCCAGTTTATCTACAGGAATGTGAACCTCCCGTACTGTCAGGAATAATGTTTCTGTTTATCATAACTTAGAAATAAATTAACAAAACCAGTAAACATTGTGGGAAGAGCAGCAATTGTAACACTTTTTTTCATAAGTGGTGACCGATTTCCAACCGATGTGGATGATCTTCGGACGTGTGGAGACGATGCTACGGAACAGCAACTGTGGATACGACCCACTGCTGGGCCGGCCGAAGTGGCCGTGCGGTTAAAGGCGCTGCAGTCTGGAACCGCAAGACCGCTACGGTCGCAGGTTCGAATCCTGCCTCGGGCATGGCTGTTTGTGATGTCCTTAGGTTAGTTAGGTTTAACTAGTTCTAAGTTCTAGGGGACTAATGACCTCAGCAGTTGAGTCCCATAGTGCTCAGAGCCATTTGAACCATTTTTGAACCCACTGCTGGCGAAATCAGTGGTTGATATCCACAGCTACTGCTCTGAGCCATAGTCTCCACGCGTCATCAATGGCGTATGGCCCGAAGATGATCCACATTTTCTCAACAGTGGTCATGATTTACAAATAAAGGTATTTTTATGTGATCAAGACTGTTGTGTATAATATTTTGTAACATAAATTAGCATACCTATGTCAGTAAGTAGCTTTCAGGTACATCTTTGTGAAAAATAATTTATTCTGTCTGCTGTTCCACGAATGGGAAGATCATCCTTTCAGTTATTAAATGTACACTATCCGCAAGTCTTTAAAGTTATAAGACTGATTTTAGCCTGTCGTGGAAATGACGTCAAGCAGTAACTTCATGGCAGTTAGCACTACAATTTGAACTAACAACAAAAACTAGGGCATCATTCGATCAATCAGATGCGAGCAGCCAGTGTTAAGTAGTGGACGTGCGGCCATACTATGCCAGAGTTTTTATGTCACAAATCGCAACGGAGCAACGAACTCAACTTCTCTAAACCAAATGTTAAAGAGGTTGTCCGGAATGTTTTGAAGAAGAGAAAACTGTGTGTAAAGTTAGCCCCGCACACCTTGACTCCCGAACAAAAACAGTGACACATGGACAGTTGCCGTGACTATTGACATGCAGACCATGGAAAATCATCACGTGTGAGGAGACGGTTGCGAAAGAACAAAGTGTAGAAACTCACACAGAGGGTCAACGGTTTGATGCCGTAACCGCCCTTAAAGCCAATGTGATGCACGAATTGAACAACATCCCAAAGAAGAACTTTTCTGACAGTCTGTGAGTTGTAATCAAGTGTGGGGAGGCCATCTCGTGCACATGAGTCATTAAAACCACAATCGTAACTTCTCTCTATATTTTTATTAATTTAGTCTCGAAAATTTTTGGGCTGACTGAGTATATTTACTGATGTACAGTAAATTGTCAGTCGTTTCCAAACTGTTTTGTCGTAAAAGAAACTCCCAACTGCTAACCACTAACTGTCGTAACAAAAAAATGGCTCTGAGCACTATGGGACTTAACAGCTGTGGTCATCAGTCCCCTAGAACTTAGAACTACTTAAACCTAACTAACCTAAGGACATCACACACATCCATGCCCGGGGCAGGATTCGAACCTGCGACCGTAGCAGTCGCGCGGTTCCGGACTGCGCGCCTAGAACCGCGAGACCACCGCGGCCGGCAATTGTCGTAACAACTTCAATACGTGGCATTTTGGATGAGGTATGAGTGTAAATGAATTTTTCAATTCCACCATAGATCATTGACGTCTTCAAAGTGGTTAGTGTTACATGTATGTTCTGCCAGAGCTACAAAATTGTTAACCGTGTGTCATTCTCGACTTGGTAAGTGATTTGAAACTTTTCAACATGTAGTTCTTTGTAGAGGTCTGTAAATTTTGGCAGACATCGCAGTTGCATGTCAGGAGGTCACGTCGCTATGAGGAAGAGTTTTAAGATTTCCTCACTCTTTTCAGTGACTAGTAGCTGTTAGTCTCAATTAATGCGTTGTCATACTCACAAATAGAAGGAAAGACCTAATATTGTTTGAATTTACGATCGTTTGTCAGTCATTGTAAAGGATCACAAAAGCCAGAAATCTGGAAGTATACTTGTTGAGTGCTTTAACGTGCAACTTCGACATAAGTTGTCGGGAAGTCAGAGATTTGTTGGAAGTACAAATCGTCTGTGGACAATAGCGTGTGCAGAATTGCCATTTGACATAATCATGAGTTTGATTAAGTAATAGCTAAAGTTCCTTAAAGACGATTTTATATTCATGACTGGTATCAAGTAATCAATTACTCATTAGAGAATGAGTCATACTGCGATAAGTAACTGAAAGCATCATAATAACCTAGGTGTCGAAATTGTTCGTGTTAATAAATACCTCTTTATGCAACTGGAGTAACTATTTAATCAAATTGATTGCTTCAGTTAAGGGTGACCTGTGTCCGAAATGGAGAACATCTTGGTCAACATTATACTCGTATTTTTCAGTACTGTTCATCGATATAGCGTCTTTATTGAGCGAGTTTCATGGAGAGTATAATCTTCAAAGAAGAGTTCACATTTAATCACTGGTTTGTTTAACTGGAATAAAAGTATCACAGACCTGCCAGCAAACTTCTATGTTGGAGACGCTACTTCGTGGAGGAGTTTACCACCCATTTTGAGAGCTTTTTTGTAATACTAACCAAGAAACCAATTACTTGGTTCTTCTTACAAGTCATATACAGGGTGTTACAAAAAGGTACGGCCAAACTTTCAGGAAACATTCCTCACACACAAATAATGAAAAGGTGTTATGTGGACATGTGTCCGGAAACGCTTAATTTCCATGTTAGATCTCATTTTAGTTTCGTCAGTATGTACTGTACTTCCTCGATTCACCACCAGTTGGCCCAATTGAAGGAAGGTAAGGAAGGTAATGTTGACTTCGGTGCTTGTGTTGACATGCGACTCATTGTTCTACAGTACTAGCACCAAGCACAGCAGTACGTAGCATCAACAGGTTAGTGTTCATCACGAACGTGGTTTTGCAGTCAGTGCAATGTTTACAAATGCGGAGTTGGCAGATGCCCATTTGATGTATGGATTAGCACGGAGCAATAGCCGTGGCGCGGTACGTTTGTATCGAGACAGATTTCCAGAACAGAGGCGTCCCGACAGGAAGACGTTCGAAGCAATTGATCGGCGTCTTAGGGAGCACGGAACATTCCAGCCTATGACTCGCGACTGGGGAAGACCTAGAACGACGAGGACACCTGCAATGGACGAGGCAATTCTTCGTGGACGATAACCCTAATGTCAGCGTCAGAGAAGTTGCTGCTGTACAAGGTAACGTTGACCACGTCACTGTATGGAGAGTGCTACGGGAGAAACAGTTGTTTCTGTACCATGTACAGCGTGTGCAGGCACTATCAGCAGCTGATTGGCCTCCACGGGTACACTTCTGCGAATGGTTCATCCAACAATGTGTCAATCCTCATTTCAGTGCAAATGTTCCCTTTACGGATGAGGCTTCATTCCATCGTAATCAAATTGTAAATTTTCACAATCAACACGTGTGGGCTGACGAGAATCCGCACGCAATTGTGCAATCACGTCATCAACACAGATTTTCTGTGAACGTTTGGGCAGGCATTGTTGGTGATGTCTTGATTGGGCCCCATGTTCTTCCACCTACGCTCAATGGAGCACGTTATCATGATTTCATACGGGATACTCTACCTGTGCTGCTAGAACATGTGCCTTTACAAGTACGACACAACATGTGGTTCATGCACGATGGAGCTCCTGCACATTTCAGTCAAAGTGTTCGTACGCTTCTAACAACAGATTCGGTGACCGATGGATTGGTAGAGGCGGACCAATTCCATGGCCTCCACGCTCTCCTGACCTCAACCCTCTTTACTTTCATTTATGGGGGCATTTGAAAGCTCTTGTCTACGCAACCCCGGTACCAAATGTAGAGACTCTTCGTGCTCGTATTGTGGACGGCTGTGATACAATACGCCATTCTCCAGGGCTGCATCAGCGCATCGGGGATTCCATGCGACGGAAGGTGGATGCATGTATCCTCGCTAACGGAGGACATTTTGAACATTTCCTTTAACAAAGTGTTTGAAGTCAGGCTGGTGCGTTCTGTTGCTGTGTGTTTCCATTCCATGATTAATGTGATTTGAAGATAAGTAATAAAATGAGCTCTAACATGGAAAGTAAGCGTTTCCGGACACATGTCCACATAACATATTTTCTTTCTTTGTGTGTGAGGAATGTTTCCTGAAAGTTTGGCCGTACCTTTTTGTAACACCCTGTATATTACAAGCGAAAAGTTACAGAAATTCTAGTCCTTACTATAAATATTTGTGATCGAAAGGTTAATGCTCGTATGCAGGGAAGAAGGATTTAAGAAAAGATATTGTTCAAATATTTAGGGAATTGAGAATAAGTAACAAAAACCTCTTCCGTTTACATCGTAAACTCTAGACCGGGGCTGATATCGCCAAGTAGTTCATCTACTTTTTGAGTGCTGTGGCGTTAACCGTGTTCGGGCATCATGAAAATGCCACACCGCAAGCTTAAAGAGCTCTGTATTAAATGTCATTCTCTGTTACCACAAGAGAAGCGTTCGTGCCGCAAGGCGTGTGTAAATAATTAGATGTAATGGAAAAATAAACTTTCATATAACTCTTCCTTTGAGAAGAGCAAACTGCTTATCAAGACGGAAGGGTCAGCTCGAACTTCCCGCATTAAAGACGTGAAGCGCGTCCACGAGACGTGCAAGTCGCAGAACTTCCTGAGAGATTCCTCGTTAGCATTAATTCGTAAAGTAAACTAATTTTGCAGTCGGACCTCTCTGTGGCTACAACTCTGAGAAATACTTAAAGAAAACATTCGCCGCTGTTTCAACCGGAGCAGAGAACTCCATAAATTTGAGAATAATTCAGGAGGAGAGAGTCTCGGTAATATAGACTGGGTAGCTCTCGTTTTCAGCTTTGTCATGTAACCATACTGAAAGAAGAACTGTTTTTGCTAAGCTGTGCTGTCTTGGAGCATTGTCTATGTCTTAATTATTTGCAAATGTAAGAACAGTCAATTGGACGCTTAGCACACTTGCATCAAGCAGTGAAATACGCAAACATGTAAAGAATGCGATGTATCATTCTACATTGACTGAGACTGTGGAACAAAGCAAGGTTTTGAGGCGTCTCTGCTCACAATTCTGGTCATTTTACTCATGAGGAGGATTTTTGCAGGACATCTAAGGTGCATTTTAATCGTCCTTGTGATATCCCTTTTTCTAAATTAATTAATTAAGCTGCCGCTCCACAGATATAACGATGCAACTTACTTAAAAACAGTTCGTGAAAGAAGTGATTCTAGCTTCTTTAGCGAGAGATCTTGTCTCCCTCTTTCATTCATTCTGCTTCTGTCTTAGCCTCCGGCATAGACGCCCACTTTGAGAGAGATAGTATGAGATTTTCTCATCTTTTGTGAAAATATATACGTTAAACTTGGAAATATTCTTATTTAAAATAAGGGTATCATATCTACCTTGTCCTAACCCGCATTTCTCTGTTTCACAATTTATCAGACGAGACAACGTGGAAGTCTTGGTAAGGTTATGCAATTGATCGGCCACCCTTGTAGCAGCCTATATGCAAATCTGCATGATCAGTCATTTAATTTGCCTTCATTAATCTTTCATGATTTACGAAGTAAAATTTGCTGCACGTATTTTTAAGTACGCCGGAAATGACGACACCAATCTTTATTAGCGATACACGGTCTACCGTCACCCTATTAATGACTGACCACGAAAACCGGCCACGCCGATCATTTAATTCCCTTCGTCAGAACGTCTCGTCTGCCTTACAGTAATAATAATAATAATAATTCTGCTCTCATTAATCCTATGGCCGAACCACTTAAGATATTATTGTTATTATATTCTTCACTAATACATAATCACAGTTTTGATTTTAGCTCACTTGTCTGCTCAGCACCTACGTGTTATGTATATAAACAAAAGTCATAGATAGACTATCGCAATGTTTGTGTGCAAAGCATTGTATTGGAAATAATGATTTCTTTGTATCGAAAGATGGCAGCTGACAACGAATTACAGTACTCATAGAAAACTTGTAACTAAGGAATCTACCTGACCACATAGGCTGCTCAAGTTCTTTACCTCTTTCTAACGACTAACTGTCTCTCAGAATTCTTGGCCATTTCGAGAGTGGCTTTTAAAATAGAACAATGTACGGATATCTAGCCTGTAATTCCTCACCTTTTCCAAGCTGAAAATTACAGTGGACAATAGTGTGATGAGACTGTTCCGTACGCATATTAAACAGCAGTATACAAATATACAGGATGTTAAATAAAATGGCATGTATTTCTTGATGCAATAATTTACCAACAGCGGTATGTATTGTAGGAATTTATTTTATGAACTTCTTATGTGCTACCAGTTTCGGCATTACATTGATGCCATTTTCAAGCCGCACACGTCATAGTCGTAAAATCGCTATACACAGAGGGAGTCGTGAATCAAATTGTTATGCAACAGCTCTTGGTGGCCAGGCGACACAGACTGAGACGGTATGCAAACATCGATGTTTGCACACCAAACAACCATGCAGTTAACACAAGACAGTAGAAAACAGCAAAAAAAAATGTTGCACTACCTTTCTTAGGGAGCATACCCTGCAAAATAAGCAATCTATTTAAAAATACAAACAACAAACTTCAGGAGATAGCAATTCACAACTTAAAAAATAATAACTCATACAAAAAAATCTGGCATAAGCAAACTCAGCTGCCAAATGTGCCCCTCCTACTTTCCTGCTATATAGGACAAACTAGGAGGAGCATTGAGACTCGGTTCAAAGAGCATATAGATGACATACTTTTGAACAACGTATCAAAATCCATATTCGCCATGCAAACAACTACTGATAGCCATGGAATAAAGAGCACTGAAAACCACATACAAGTGTTGCACCGTGCTGAGAAAGGTAGCTTTGTGAATTTGCTTGGAAAGATTGAAATATATGTACATAAAAGCAAATCACCACAAAATCTCCTCAGTGAACATATCGAGCTAGCCAATGCATTCATCCTTCAAACTTTCATCCACCTGCTCTCCAGTGGAAAGTAAATACTACTCCCATTCCCTCTAACAATGACAACATGCAGACACTAACCCAACGTGAAACAGTCAATAATATATAACAGCTTGCTTTGTCATACAATACCTTCAACTAGCTATAGCTTAAAGAAAAAGTGATGTCCAGTGTTATAATATTTATTCCTGTACATCCACTTCAAATCATATAGATTGCTTCCGATGTATGCAATAATATTTACATAATGTGTGCACAGTTTTAATATTTATTTACATACATCTATCCTTATTACTTACTTTGGTTCCAATGTATAGAATAATATTTACAAAATATCACTACGGTATCACTTTATAACAAACTGGCTGCTTTAACTGTTTATCATAATTATAATCAGTTTCTTTTAATACACACAGTAATTAAGGGAACATAATTAATTTGGAAATTCCTACTGTCACGCACTTGTATACATGCAAATACCTCTGAGAGCGGAAGTCTTTGGCATTGTTATGGTTACGATATCACCATTTTTGTGTACATACGTCCATGTTGTGAAACTTGTTGGTGTTTCAGTGGTGCTTCAGATCATGTGTATACATATATTTAAAAAAAATGCATCATAAAATGGCGCGTTTTTCTCCAACGTAAGTAACCAAGACATCTCCGAAAGAATAATTTGTTTACGTCATTTAAAATCGCTGTGGGGAACAATTACAGTTAAAAAGACATTGTCTCACATCTTGTTATGGTCGCAGGACACCATTACCCTAAGGAAATTTTATCATTTGGAAAACAAAAAGTGAAAGGTAATGTAAAAAAAGTGAAAGCTAATGTAAAATGTACCTTGACTTCAACTAGCCGTCTGAAAATGAACTTTCGGTTCGAAACTGGTGATGGTGCTGTTTAAGTACATAAATAGCTTTGTAAAAAGTGGCTGGTTGCTGTTGTCTTCTCCGTAAGAGTCAACCTATAAATTAAACACTGTTTTCTTCGTTAAGACCAGTAGCGGAAAATTGCTCCAGTCAGAATACAGAATAGGCTAACATCAATAATGACTCGGTCTTTCAAAGACAGGAAAGCACAACTTAGTACAACAGGTACAGTATTTCAGATTATCTCAAATGCAATTACAACTAAAGAATTGAACCGATTAACATCTGATTATTACAGTCTACTGAAAAATGAGATAGCAGCTGCCTCAGGACGTTTCCGCCTCTCGCTGTTTCCGTGCGTGTTTTATGTTTTCAAGTAGGGTAGCTTCGAACCTCTGATGATGATATCACTAAAAATTTCAGCAGTTGTCTAGATCTTGATCTTAGGAACATATCGTTAAAATTTCAGAGTTTTGCTGTGCATAGCCGGCTTCGAATCCGCGGCTCGGTTTCGGTACGGAAAACTTGTAAAAAAATTAGATTTATTTGGCATTCTCTAAGGAACCGCTTGTGAGCTAATAATCTTAAACCACTGTATTTTGTAAAAGGATAAAGATAACAAGAAAATTTTGAAGTCTGTTTGAGATCGGAATCTTAGAAATATATCGCAAAAATTTCAGACATTTATTATGTATAGCTGGTAATAGGCGTTTCCAAGAAGATACCCACGAACTAATGAAGATTTTGGAAAACAGCAAATGGCATTTTTAGGTAAATACCTAAAGAATAGACCGTAAAAATTTGAGCAATTTGCTGCGTTTGTTCATTACTGAGATTTCATCTCATGCAGGATTTTAGGTGGGTATTTTACGTGTAGAAGTGGGATAAATTTGAACCTCTGTATCTCGGAAATGGCTAAATATATCGCGAAAATTTTAGGATGTTGGAGATATGGTTCTTAGGAACACACCATAAAATCTTCAGCCATTACCTGTACATAGCCGTCTTGGATTCACGACTCAGTTTTCGCACGAAAGAATGGCAAAACACACTTGGGTTTGCTAAGGAACCGTGCTGTAGTGGTAGTGTCTTTGATTAATAATCAAAACATCCTCGGTCTCGGGTTCAAAACCCGCCACTGCTTAAATTTTGATTAATAATCAGCATTTGTGGCCAAAGACTTCCAGCATAAGAAGTTACCGTCATTCTGCCAACGGCCTTGTCAAAGAGGTCGAAGGAGCGGACAGAAGTTCAGCGCACTCTCTTGTCCTAGGTGTGGGAAATTGCCCCTAAAGGCGGAAGAATCATCAATGATAAAAGGCATCAGGGTGCAGAAGGCAATGAAAACCACTGCATTAAAGACATATATCGTGTATCCACAGGACATGTCGCCCGTCATTTAAAAAGTTTCATCGTGATCTCTCCATTGGGAAAAGATTCCGGCATAGTCCCCCATTCGGATATCCGGGAGGGGGCTACCAAGGAGGAGGTGACAGTGAGAACAAAACTGAATAACCAACGAACGGATAACGGTCTACGAGTCGGGGTGTGGAATGACAGAAACTTGAACGTGGTAGGGAAGCTAAAAAATCTGAAGAGGGAAATGGTGAAGCTCAATCTAGACTTAGTAGGGTTCAGTGAAATGAAATCGGAAAAAGACAAAGATTTCTGGTTAGATGAGTATAGGGTATTATCAACAGCATCAGAAAACTGTGTAACGGGAGTACGATTCATTATGAATAGGAAGGTATGGTAGAGAATATGTTGTGTTGTGAATAGTTCAGTGAGAGGGTTGTTATCAGAATCCACAGCAAACCAACACCGACAGCGATAGTTCAGGTATACATGGCGATGACGCAAGCTGAACATAAGATACAGAAAGTATATGAGCCTATTGAAAGGGTAATACAGAACGTACAGGAAGATGAAAACCTAACTGTCATGGTGGACTGGAATGCAGTTGTAGGGGAAGGAGTAGAAGAAAAGATTACGGGAGAATATGGGCTTGGGAGAAAGAATGAGAGAGGAGAATAATTGAATTCTGTAATAAATTTCAGTTAGTAATAGCGAATACTCTGTTCAACAATTACAAGAGGAGGAAGTATACTTTGAGAAGGGAGGGCGATACGGAAAGACTTCAGTTAGATTACTTCATGGCCAGGCAGAGTTTCCAAAGTCAGATACTGGACTGTAAGGCATGTCCAGCAGCAGGTATAGACTCAGATCACAATGTACTAGCGATGAAGAGTTGGCTGAAGCTTAAGAGAAAAGTCAGGAAGAATCAATAAGCAAAGAAGTGGGATACGGAAGTACTAAGGAATGACGAGATACGCTTTTAAGTTCTCTAAGGCTATAGACACTGCGATAAGGAATGCCTCAATAGGCAGTGCAGTAGTGGAGGAACGGACGTTTCTAAAAAAGGCAATCACAGAAGTTGGAAAGAAAACCAAGTACAAAGAAGGTAATTGCAAAGAAACCATGGATAATAGAAGAAATACTTCAATTAATCGATGAAAGGAGGAAGTACAAAAGTGTTCAGGGAAATTCAGGTCTACATGAATACAAGTCGCTGAGAAGTAGGAGGTGCAGGGAAGTTATGGAGAAATGGCTGCATAAAAAATGTGTAGAAATCGAAAAGAAATGATTGTCGGAAGGACTGACTCAGCATATACGACAGTCAAAATAACCTTCCATGAAATCAAAACCAACGGTCGTAGCGTAAAAGAGTGCAACGGGAATTCCACTGTTAAATGCGGACGAGAGAGGGGATAGATGAACAGGGTACGTTCAAGGTCTCTATGATGAGGAAGATTTGCCTGATGTGGTAGAAGAAGAAACAGGAGTCAATTTGGAAGAGATAGGGGATCCAGCACTAGAATCAGAATTAAAGAAAGCATGGGAGGACTTTAGATCAGATAAGGCAAAAAGGATAGATAACATTCCATCAAAATTTCTAAAATCATTAGGGGAACTGGCAACAAAACGACTATTCACTTTGGTGTGTAGGAAGTATGAGCCTGGCGGCATACGTCTGACTTTCGGAAAAATATTATCAATACAATTCCGAAGACTGCAAGTGTTGACGAGAATTATCACCTTAACTTACGTATCAAAGTTACTTACAAGAATAATATACAGAAAAATAGAAAAGAAAATCTAGGATGTGTTAGATGGGAACCAGTTTGGCTTTCCGATGACCACAGCTCTGCCCGAGAGTAAATCACTGCCGTTTATGTGATCATGCGGTAACCCGATAACCCACCGATAACTATTCCATTCACTTGATAGGTACTTCGTGCGTTGTAGATCTGTTTTTCCACATGCTTCTCATTCACGCCAAATACAGAAATCACTGAGTTCACGTCTACAGGTGTCTTCACTTATTTGTTACCAATCTCCACTATTAGGAATACACAGTCGTCGAAATGCCGTCGGTTCCGAACCAGAATTCATTCATTCCCTGATCTTAATTCCTTCCATGGTTATGGTATCCATGGGACTTCGCTTGCCTGCATTTTCAGGCACCTGTTGGTCATGCTGATCAATGTCGTCTTGCATTTGTGACCGCATGCTGCGTGTGTGACACTCCCTTTCTAATGATGTATCGCCTGGGAGACCTCGTTGTCTTTGGTCACGTATTGCAACCAACTTGTGCACCTTAGCCTCAGGCGATGTCAGTGGTGGTGACAATACTGAGGCGTGGAGATTTACTGGTATTAAGGAAGACGTGGAAGGGAGGACCCACCAATGTAAGTTTCTTTTCACACAATCTGTTTATTTAACAATATATAATCATAAATTTGTATACTTTACAAATTAACAAAATTGTGAAATGAATAAGGTTTTACAAGACAATAAAAACAAGAACAACTTGACAATAATTATAAGGGTACCGACCTGCAGCCCACCCGTTATCGGGGGAAACAGCGGTCTTTACTACCGCATTGGACACAGTTTCTCCTGTGAAATGCCCTTCTGCAACACATGAAAACATACAACTAATATTGATGATAAGAGTATTTCAATTATTCAAACAGATGACGTATTTTTTTTTATTTGTAATCTGTATGTCGAAAATGTTCGGTCTTAAGATGCGCACCTTTGCTTAAAGGTTAAACAAATTAGGAAACACTTATGACAATGATAAGGCTTGCTTGAAAGTGAGCAACCTTTTCATTTCAATCAGCAACCACGGTGCGATTGGATCCCAACCCGTCCCTTGTGACAATGTTATTGTCACTACAGCCGTGGTGACAGTTGGCTGTTACTATGTCAAAAGTTAAAGACCTTGTCAGTTATAAGGCCCGCTCTGAAGGAACGTTTTAAAACATTACGCATGAGCACTTATTACAAGAGAACTCGCTCGACGGAACCACAAGTTCCATTTAAAAATACATCAATAATGATTCGGTCTTTCAAAGACAGGAACGCACAGCTTAGTACAACAGGTAGTTCAGATTATCTCAAATGCAATTACAACTAAGGAACTGAACCGATTACCATCTAAATCTAACCACAAGATCCCTGTTTGTTTAACGCCAACCTGTGCTTTGGTACAACTGTTCCGACTGTATTTCCAACCAGTAGCTAATTTATTAAAACATTAATGATCGTGTATAAACTAGAAATGAAGGGAAATATAATATCAGAACAAATTTTCAAACGACAACTAGTGTCTAGGACAATTCTACGGTCCATATTTACGACCAAAGAGCAGACTGAGTAAAACTCTGAGGGTCGGGTACAAAACAGAAAAACTTAGAAAGTCGGGTAGACAATGGCACTAATCACCATTAGGATTACCGAATGCTACTCCCCTTTATCAGCAAGCCTTTCTATGGATCCACGGTGCATCGCGGCTGTTGCTGAGAGGTGCCGGTGACAGCTAGGTAGAAGGGGGCAGCCAGGCCACGAGCGGTCGACCGACACTAATGTTGCCAACCAACCGACGGGATGTCGGCCTGCTGCTTTGTAGTTAACCCCGGAGAAGTACTCCGGTATCTTTACACTGCGCAGGCCCTCCTTGCGCAGCTTGTGGTTTCGGCCGCTCGGACCTCGTGACCACCTCTTGTCGCGACGCTATCGCCAATCCCCAAACTTGGTGCCTCCACCGTCGGGTCACCGAACCCCGTATATACAGGGTGGTCCATTGATAGTGACCGGGCCAAATATCTCACGAAATAAGCATCAATAGAAAAAAACTACAAAGAACAAGACTCGTCTAGCTTGAAGGGGGGAACCAGATGGCGCTATGATTTGCCCGCTAGATGGCGCTGCCATAGGTCAAAATGATATCAACTGCGTTTTTTAAATAAGAACCCCCATTTTTATTACGTATTCGTGTAGTACGTAAAGAAATATGAATGTTTTAGTTCGACCACTTTTTTCGCTTCGTGATAGATGGCGCTGTAATAGTCACAAACGTAAATGCCCAACGGGCGTGTGCTATGAATGCTGCTCGGTATCCTGGACGACATCATCCAAGTGTCCGGACCGTTCGCCAGATAGTTACGTTATTTAAGGAAACAGGAAGTGTTCAGCCACATATGAAACGTCAACCACGACCTGCAACAAATGATGATGCCCAAGTAGGTGTTCTAGCTGCTGTCGCGGCTAATGCGCATATCAGTAGCAGACAAACTGCGTGAGAATCAGGAATCTCAAAAACGTCGGTGTTGAGAATGCTACATCAACATCGATTGCACCCGTACCATATTTCTATGCACCAGGAATTGCATTGCGACGACTTTGAACGTCGTGTACAGTTCTGTCACTGGGCACAAGAGAAACTACGGGCCGATGACAGATTTTTTGATCGCGTTCTAATTAGCGACGAAACGTCATTCACCAACAGCGGTAACGTAAACCGGCCTAATATGCACTATTGGGCAACGGAAAATCCACGATGGCTAAGACAAGTGGAACATCAGCGACCTTGGCGGGTTAATGTATGGTGCGGCATTATAGCAGGAAGGATAATTGGCCCCCATTTTATCGATGGCAATCTAAATGGTGCAACGTATGCTGATTTACTACGTAATGTTCTACCGATGTTACTATAAGATGTTTCACTGCATGACAGAATGGCGACGTACTTCCAACACAATGGATGTCTGGCACATAGCTCGCGTGCAGTTCAAGCGGTATTGAATAGCATGTTTCATGACAGATAGATTGGTCGTCTAAGCACGTTCACCGGATCTGACGTCCCCGGATTTTTTTCTGCGGGGAAAGTTGAACGATATTTACTATCGTGATCCATCAACAACGCCTGACAACATGCGTCAGCGCATTGTCAATGCATGTGCGAACATTACGGAAGGCGAACCACTGGCTGTTGAGAGGAATGTCGTTACACGTATTGCCAAATGCATTGAGGTTGCGGACATCATTTTGAGCATTTATTGCATTAATGTGGCATTTACAGGTAATCACGCTGTAACAGCATGCGTGGTTGAACACTTCCTGTTTCCTTAAATAACGTAACTATCCGGCGAACGGTCCGGACACTTGGATCATGTCATCCAGGATACCGAGCAGCGTACATAGCACACGCCCGTTGGGCATTTTGATCACAATACCCATACATCAACACGATATCGGCCTTTTCCGCAATTCGTAAACGATCCATTTTAACACGGCTAATGTATCACGAAGCAAATACCGTCCGCACTGGCGGAATGTTACGTGATACCACGTACTTATACGTTTGTGACCATACAAAGCGAGGAAAGTGGTCCCACTATAACATCACATTTCATTACGTACTACACGAATATGTAATAAAAAATGGGGGTTGCTATTTAAAAAAACGCAGTTGATATCCGTTTGACCTAGCGGGCCAACCATAGCGCCATCTAGTTTCCCCCATTCAAGCTAGACAAGTTTCGTTCTTTGTAGTTTTTTCGTTTGACGCTTATTTCGTGAGATGTTTGGCCCGGTCACGATCAATGGACCACCCTGTACGTCGGCAAGCAAAGAGCTTCTGAGGACACAAGCCACAGACACCAACTCTTCCTCATAGAAATGGGCAACGGGGTCGCAAGACGGATAGTAAATATTACCTTGAGCTAACTTATTGGCGCCACGGCTCAAATACATTGCTCTTGCGACTCCCATCTGCAACTTATTCTATGGTCCGTTGTTTCGTAACGGCCTTGCTCTCTCTGGTCCGGCCCTGCCTCACCTATACCTTCACCGTGAAACGCTATCTCTTGTTTCCCCAGTCCTGTGCAACAATGGCCTTTCATTGCGCTGCACAAATGGTTGTAGAGCTACATTTTCCAACCTCTGTGCACTAGCGTACTCCCTCCTCTGTCTCGCTTGCCCCTCGTGTCGCCTAAGGACATTAAGATATCGAGGAACTGTTCCTCCTCATTTTCACAACGAGTGCACCCTGTACGTGAGCTGTGAAGTGTGTTCGCTCTGCACTACACCATCTCCATCTGTCGTTTTGTTATCCAACTAATCTGCCAGCACGATAAAATGGCGCTCCTGCTTCACATACTGCCCCCGATATGCAGAGTGTAATGGGCGTACATGCAGATTTTTCGAATGTGATACCATATTAATATGTACACACATCAGTTTGTTTGTTATTTTTTTCCCCTGTGTAGAGCAGTCCCTTCTTGGAAACACTTTACATACTTTGCGACCTGATGTTTTGTACATCATCATATCTGCACCACTAAGTGGATTACGCCTGCAATACACACCAACCGTTCTGTGTCCACACAGCAGCACTTCAACACCTGACCTGTTGCCCAGGGGAAAGTAAGCACTAATTGCTTGATCTTGCCACTTGTATTTGGAGGAACTGTCCAAGCTATAAACACATCACTTATAATAGATATAATTATTACTCTGCAAATGTCTTAAATACTGACTCAATCTTGTTCCGGAGTGGCTGAGCTGTTCTAGGCGCTACAGTCTGGAACCTCGCGACCGCTACGGTCGCAGGTTCGAATCCTACCTCGGGCGTGGATGTGTGTGATGTCCTTAGGTTAGTTAGGTTTAAGTAGTTCTAAGTTCTAGGGACTGATGACCTTAGAAGTTAAGTCCCATAGTGCTCAGTCCCATTTGAAGCCCAATCTTGTTCAGTACACCGTCCTCACTCACCAAAATAAATGTCTACACTTATACCCGTTACATGCTGTACGTTCACTTTCATACTTGCCTGTGCGGCCAGTTTCCAGAAAGTCGATAGAAACTTAGTGCAGAAATCTTTGTAAACTGCTGCCCTCTCAAATCGTGGCATTCGACCAGGCAGTTTGCCCCTCATGACGTGTCTGCTGCACTGCAAGTAACATACTGCAATCTGCCTTTCCTCTTATCACAGATGAACATCTAAATTCCATAGTTGTGCCCTCGCGTGAACGCTACATGGTCGATCTAATCTAATAGTTGTATGTGTTTAAAACTGCCTAGTTATTTAGAAATTGATCGCCCAATATAAATTAATGTCATTCACTTTAAACTTTTAGCCAGACCCGCGACGCACTCCCTTCGTACCTACGTATCGCTCACTCGCTTCTCTTCAGCACATCGTATGTCAAAAGAGAGAATGTACGTCAAACATTTGGTAACAACGGACCAATGAATTATTCATAAAAGAGATTCATTTCTGATGGGCAAGGAATAACGACTCTAGGATTCAAGTGAATTTTCGAGAGATATACAGCAAAAAGAGAAGATAACGCTGCAAGCAGTGCAATCGGCGAACTAAATTCCAAGAACGCTAAGACTGTTTTTAACACACAGTATTTTTACAGCTCAAGTGACTGGAAAAAGGAGTTGAGATGACGCGTGTGATTATCCATATCAAAGTACATTGTACAAGACTGACTTATTAAGTAACTTTTTAAGCGTAGCTAGCATAAAATCCCACGAAATAAAATTCAAAAATAAAATGGTGTTTGGTATTCGAAAACTGGTCACTTAACTAGCGGACTCTACTGGGCAAGAGTGAAATTAGATAGGTAAAAATTAGGTGCAGCCCACATTATGAGGATCTGAGGGGCAAGTTGGATACTAGAACCATTAAAATATTCATCTATTCAAGGCTAATTAGCAGAATGTTTGGTAGAAAATAGAGGTCACTGGCTAGAATGAGGGAGATTCGCCTAGGTTGGTTGTCGGAATCAACGACCAACAAATGCACGGTCTCAAAAATATAAAAATCGTTAACTGGTAGAAAATGTCCAGAGATGTATATGACCATTTTACTTAGGCATGAATGAGCTGTTTGGACAACGTTCTAAGAGCACACGTGCTCACAACACGACCCTGGACAGTAACCGAAAAAACTTTACCAATTTTCCAAAATTCTGAGGTCTTCATGAACCTTCATTCCATACCATGCCATTACCGCATGTGAGAGGAGAGGGGAACATCGACATCTACATCTATACGCTGCAAGCCACTTTCTGGTTGGTTGTGTATGGTACATTTCTGTACCAGTGTCACTTACCCATTTCTCCTATTCCATTTGCGTACTGTTCGCAGATAGAATGTTGACTGGTAAGCCTCCATGTGGCCTCGAATCTCGAATTTTATCTTCAAGATCTTTTTGCGAAGTTTACAAAGTAGGAAGACATACACTCCTGGAAATTGAAATAAGAACACCGTGAATTCATTGTCCCAGGAAGGGGAAACTTTATTGACACATTCCTGGGGTCAGATACATCACATGATCACACTGACAGAACCACAGGCACATAGACACAGGCAACAGAGCATGCACAATGTCGGCACTAGTACAGTGTATATCCACTTTTCGCAGCAATGCAGGCTGCTATTCTCCCATGGAGACGATCGTAGAGATGCTGGATGTAGTCCTGTGGAACGGCTTGCCATGCCATTTCCACCTGGCGCCTCAGTTGGACCAGCGTTCGTGCTGGACGTGCAGACCGCGTGAGACGACGCTTCATCCAGTCCCAAACATGCTCAATGGGGGACAGATCCGGAGATCTTGCTGGCCAGGGTAGTTGACTTACACCTTCTAGAGCACGTTGGGTGGCACGGGATACATGCGGACGTGCATTGTCCTGTTGGAACAGCAAGTTCCCTTGCCGGTCTAGGAATGGTAGAACGATGGGTTCGATGACGGTTTGGATGTACCGTGCACTATTCAGTGTCCCCTCGACGATCACCAGTGGTGTACGGCCAGTGTAGGAGATCGCTCCCCACACCATGATGCCGGGTGTTGGCCCTGTGTGCCTCGGTCGTATGCAGTCCTGATTGTGGCGCTCACCTGCACGGCGCCAAACACGCATACGACCATCATTGGCACCAAGGCAGAAGCGACTCTCATCGCTGAAGACGACACGTCTCCATTCGTCCCTCCATTCACGCTTGTCGCGACACCACTGGAGGCGGGCTGCACGATGTTGGGGCGTGAGCGGAAGACGACCTAACGGTGTGCGGGACCGTAGCCCAGCTTCATGGAGACGGTTGCGAATGGTCCACGCCGATACCCCAGGAGCAACAGTGTCCCTAATTTGCTGGGAAGTGGCGGTGCGATCCCCTACGGCACTGCGTAGGATCCTACGGTCTTGGCGTGCATCCGTGCGTCGCTGCGGTCCGGTCCCAGGTCGACGGGCACGTGCACCTTCCGCCGACCACTGGCGACAACATCGATGTACTGTGGAGACCTCACGCCCCACGTGTTGAGCAATTCGGCGGTACGTCCACCCGGCCTCCCGCATGCCCACTATACGCCCTCGCTCAAAGTCCGTCAACTGCACATACGGTTCACGTCCACGCTGTCGCGGCATGCTGCCAGTGTTAAAGACTGCGATGGAGCTCCGTATGCCACGGCAAACTGGCTGACACTGACGGCGGCGGTGAACAAATGCTGCGCAGCTAGCGCCAATCGACGGCCAACACCGCGGTTCCTGGTGTGTCCGCTGTGCCGTGCGTGTGATCATTGCTTGTACAGCTCTCTCGCAGTGTCCGGAGCAAGTATGGTGGGTCTGACACACCGGTGTCAATGTGTTCTTTTTTCCATTTCCAGGAGTGTATTTTGGTTGGCTCTTGTAGGAACCTACCCTCTTCGGACTAGGACAGTGGACCATACTGTGGTGCAGAACACCTGTCCTGCAGCGTCTGTCACTGGAGTTAACTGAGCATCTGTGTGACGCTTTCGTGTTTACTAAATGAATCTGTAACGAAATGTGCTGCTCTTCTTTCGATCTTTTCTATTGCTTCTATCAGTCCTGTATGGTATGGGTCCCAGACGGACGAGCAATATTCAAGAACTGGTCGAACGAGTATTTCGTAAGCTACTTCCTTTATGGATGGACTGCATTTTCTGAGGATTCTTCCAATGAATCTGTGCATCACTTGCCTTACCGGCGATTAATTTTGTGCGGTAGTTCCACCTCAAATCGCTTCGTATATATACTCCTAGCTATAACGGAAGTTACCGCTCCCAGTGCATGTTTTGCAATCGTGTAGTCATACATTAATTAATATGTATTCGCACTATGTTACATTGATTTTGAGGGTCAGTTGCCACTCCCTCCACCAATTGTCGATGCTCTTCGGGTTTTCCTGAGTTTCTAGCGTTGTGACTTCTCCGTACACAACAGCATCATCCACGAAAAGCCTGATAGAACTTACAACGTTATGTGTTGAGTCATTTACATATATTGTGAAAAGTAATGCTCCTATAACATTCCCAAAATTACATTTACGTCTTAAGAGTTCTCTCCGTTGAGAATAACATGCCGTGTTTTGTTTCCCAGAAATTTTCAAATAGAGTCGCACTATTGGTCTAATTCCATATTCTCATATTTTGTTGACAATTTGTGTATCTGCAGTCAGCAGAATGGTGCATCTGCGCTTTCTGACTGGTCAGTGTCCCTGATTGCACCTGACGCGGTCAAAAGGTTAGGTTGGCACTACGGGGATATAAACTAATTGCTATCAACAAGTTAAGGCACAAGTTTCTCTAAACTTTCATGAACTCACTGACCTGTTTGAGAATATACGCTGTATTGGGAACACAGCAGGCAATTTTACGTCGTGACCTGAGTTACAGGGACATTTCCTTGTTGTATTGCAGCCATCTACTGGTCGAGGACAGACCCTTGATCGTATGTGACTTAATTGCCTACTACTTGTTTATTAAATAAAAAAATGTAAAGTAAAAACTTTCAACGTCTAGACTGCAATCGCAATAAAGTTCGATAACTAGTTTGCTATAGCAACGGATACTAGTTATCGACCTTTAATTGTGATAGAAAAATTGCGATCTAGACATGAAAAGTTTTTACTATAAAATGTTTTTTATTTAATTAACCACATAAAGACCGCCGTCTGTCGCCTGCCCCCCCACCCCCCCCCCACCCCGACCATGTCAGGTCAGGCTTCACTGACCTACTAGTCACATATAGCGTGTAAATGGATGACTTCTTCTCATTAGCCATGCTTGTTGCAACATCCACCATTCTTAAAGTTACTCGTGTTTTCGTACTCGCTACTGTTTTATCACACACGGTTTTCTCCTCGCCCAGAGTATTGTTGACCTTATGGCGTTTCTCCTGTCGAGAGGTATGTGGGAGATAAAGTTAAAACTGTCTGTCTGTTGACACGCTCCCCACCATAAGTGTTCATGAACTTACTAAATTCTTTGGCTCATGCGAAGTGACGTAACGTTTAAATCTCCATAATATGTGAAGCGGTTTATTAAATTGCAATGCTAATACTTTGGTCCTGGGTTTTCATCCGACTGTGTTGTGTTCACTTTTCCCTTCGCGAATCTAAAGCTCCTTGGAGATTCTAGCTTTTCTAGGGATAAATGTTTTTCACAATTTTACGAAAGTATTTTCGTATAAAATTATGTATAACACTAATTAACGATCATCATTTAGACTCACTGCTCTTGAATAACACACACAATATCTCCAAATACAATTCAGAAGAGCTGAATTTCTGTAACACATTTTAATTATATTTTTAACTTCAGAGTAGACGGACTACGGGAGGGTTCGGAGAAGGAACAGGAAAGGCTCTTGGACGTGGTGAAGTCAACTTTCCTAGGCAAAATAACCACGAAAACCATGAACAGTTGTAGATGTCATTTCAATCTTTAAAAAAGGTATACAAAATGAATGCAATATTTATCGTGGTATAACGTTAGCGGACGCAGCGTGTAAGACTTACGCCAAGATAATAAATCAACATCTACAAATTATTGCCCAAAATCTGTTATCTAAAGAACAAAATAGTTTCAGAAAAGCAAGATCCTGTATTTGTTATGTTTCAGACTTAAACAAATTATAGAAAATCAAAGAGAGTTTAACAGGGAAACACATGGCGCATTCATAGACTTAGAGAAAGCCTAGACCATGTGAGTAGGAAAATCTTACACAACATATTACACAGCAAATAACAGAGGTGACAGGAAGGCAATATAAAGGTACAAAAACAAGAACAAAGACTAACCACTCTGTATCGGAAGACATTCCGAAAATCCAAGGGGTTCGACAAGGGTGTAGCTTATCAACTACACTTTTTTATACATATACATGGGGGATACGATTTAAAAACGGAAACAACTTGGTCTGGTCTTGAGATTATCACATAACATGTCTTTTAAAATAATCCTTTTCGCAGACGACCTCGCAGTTGTACAGGATAGCGAGACTTCTCTACAAAGATCCATCTACAGACTGAACCAAATTTCTAAAGAATATAATACGAAAAGATCCATCCCAAAAACAAAAATAATGGTTTTCAAAGGTAGAAGACCGCTGAAAACTGAGACCATAATAGGAAACAAAACCGGTGAACAAATTAGGCACTTCAGTTACCTTGGTAATATTATAAGCTACCAGAGTGAACTCGATATTGACAACAAACTACCGAAATATCAGATGATATGCGGAACAATCAATAGAACATTGCGAAATAAAGTGAGAAAAAATACACAAAAATCAAGTTTAATAAGATAATGGCCACACCTACATTGCTCTGTGGAAGGGAAACCTTGACGCCTACTGAAAAGCAAGAATGTAGAATCCAAGCGGCAGAAATGAAATTCCTAAGAGGAGTTAAGGCTTGCACAAGATTAGACTAATAATCGAAGAAATAAGAGCAGGGCTTGTACTATACGATATAAATGAGAAGATTAATCGACAAATCAGGCTAGCCCTTCCCGCCGGAGGTTCGAATCATCCCTTGGGCATGATTGTGTGTGTTGTTCTTAGCGTAAGTTAGTTTAAGTAGTGTGTGAGTCTAGGGATCGATGACCTCTGCAGTTTGGACCCTTAGGAGTTCACAAACATTTGAACATTTGCAATCTGGCTAGAACATCTACAAAGAAAGCCAGATTCAAGACTGACAAAACAACCCTTAAATTTTAAACCCTGATTTACCAGATACGTAGGAAGACCAAGAAAAAGATGGATGAATACTTATGAGACGGAACAGGCCTCTGGCCCAGACGATGACGATAGAAGAAGAATTTTGTACAACACAGGTACTACGCCATATGCTCCCCGACTATCCTTAGTTATTTCAGTTAATATAATAATAACCTTGACCTGGTGCAACATATGACATTATGTGAGCAAGTTACACAGCGCAAAAACTGACCAGAACAACAGCTTCTTTTCCTTTAATTTCTTGACAGCACCATTGGCGTCTTGTTCACCTGGCTGGGTACTATATCTCGGCGGGCACTTACGGATACTGTATGACGTCGCAATAATACCTTTTTCTTTACACAAATTAACATATTATAATCCTCATACTTGTAGCTTCATCCAACGACTCAGCAACGTTTTTCAGTACATTATCCTGTCTTAATTATTTATAAGACGAATAAAATTAACGCACTGACGGTCGTCATATGTGAACTGTTACAACCTTCACCCGTATCTTCTCAATTTCCGTACTCAATTAACGCCTGACTTCTGCGATCTAAAAATATTGTCTTTGTAGAGTTTCAGTTCAGCTTCTAGCCTAGCTAGTTGTGTCTAATTCTCCTGCCTCATCTGAGAGAATAGTTCCACGACCATTGCAATCACTTGTGTTATCTCGGCTAGCTGCGTCGTGGTGGTAGCTTTGCCTTGTTTTACTTCAGCTAAATAGCCCGTAGTTGTAGCATTTCTGTGTTTCAGTTCGGCAAACTGTTCTGCTGTGGTGGCACTACCTTGTTTCGTGCCGGCCGTAGTGACCGAGCGGTTCTAGAACTTCAATCGGGAACCGCGAGACCAATACGGTCGCAGGTTTGAATCCTGCCTCGGGCATGGATGTGTGTGATGCCGTTAGGTTCGTTAGGTTTATGTAGTTCTACGTTCTAGGAGACTGATGACCTCCGATGTTAAGTCCCATAGTCATCAGAGCCATTTGAGCCTTGTTTCGTTTTTTGTGATATTTCTTAACATCGCAGGTATATGATTCAATAGACTATGACGTTGTTCACCATCTTCAGATGCGCCCTCTCCTTTCACACTTTTCCGAACTTCGTACATTAAGTTTTCAATTTCCGTGTCTAACAACATTTCACATACCAGGTGAATAGAAACCGCTACCCTGGAACAAAAGTGCTCACAGAATCAAGTGATATAGACAAAATAACACCGGTGTTAGTGCTAGTAGTTGCATTCCAGAACCATAGAGATACAAACAAAAACACTAACATAACAACGGACTTCACATTCTAAATACACTGTTACATCACAAGATGCAGTGGATGATGTGACAATAGATACTAAATACGCTGCATCTACATCTACTGCATACCGACCATTTACGACCCACACAGACACACACACACACACACACACACACACACACACACACACACACACACACAAAACACGCGCGCGCAAACACTTAAGTATTTGCCTGACATCGCGTGTAGAAAGGTTAGCGTATTCCACAGATCTACAGTAGGTTAATTTTCCCTGTGTTGCGTCTAATTTGGAAGTCCTCACAGTGACAGTTAACAGAGGATGAAATAAAATCGAAGCTCCACGTTGGGCAACAAAATGTAGTAAACTGAAGCGAGAAATAATGAATAAAATCACCCACAACTGTGAATCAAAATGTAGAAGACAAATAAAATGGTTCAAATGGCACTGAGCACTATGGGACTTAACATCTGAGGTCACCAGTCCCCTAGATCTTAGAACTAGTTAAACCTAACCAACCTAAGGACATCACACATATCCATGCCCGAGGCAGGATTCGAACCTGCGACCGTAGAAGTCGCGTGGTTCCGGACTGAAGCGTATAGAACCGCTCGGCCAAAACGGCTGGCCAATGTAGAAGACTGGGAGTCAAAAATGATAAATACAGTGAAACATGTCCATTTATTATTGTAGTCATTTTCAAATCAGCAATAGATATTAAATTATATGTTCGATTTGTCTGGGTACAGATATGACTCAATAATTAGACAAGTAGCACGGGAACGAGTCGAGGGTGTCAGTGTTACATATTGATGTGTGTGGCTGACGGAACGTCGATGCGACATGTCGATTACTTCTCAAGGTGTTTGTAGCTGTGGGTAGTGAGCCAGTGGCTTCATCTTACGTGCTCTGCCGGTTTGGGGCGATACCTTGGGCAATTAAACTCGTCAGTCCCCCCGCTCTCTCGGCCTAATCCCTTCAGGCGGAGAGTGGTTTGGTGCTGACACGTTTTCACTGTCTTTGCACTCAGCAACCAACATCTGCAGTGATAACCTCGCAGAGGCAGTGTCAGCATGATATTTGGAAGAGGAAGTCAAGAAAAACGTTGCTGAGTCGCTGGGTGAAGCCACAAGTATGGGGATTATCATGTATTAATTTCTGTAAAAGTAAAATTACATAAGGAATTATTGCGACGTCATGTAGTAAATGGAAATGCCCGGGGAGATATCGTACCCGGCCAGGACTGCGTGTGCGGTGACCGCAGGTGAACAAGACGCCAATGGTGCTGTCCAGAATTTAAAAGAGAAAAAAACTGTTGCTCTGGTCAGTCTTTGCATCAGAAATCCATTCGACGTCGAATGGAATGTGAGTATGTCAGAAAGGAACGATAGACATCTGAATGAGTGCAGGGGCCGGCTGCTGTGGCCGAGCGGTTCTAGGTGCTTCAGTCCGGAACCGCGCTGCTGTTAGGGTAGCAGGTTCGAATCCTGCCTCGGGCATGGATGTGTGTGATGTACTTAGGTTAGTTAGGTTTAAGTAGTTCTAAGCCTAGGGGACTGATGACCTCAGATGTTTAGTCCCATAGTGCCTAGAGCCATTTGAACCATTATTGAGTGCAGTGATCCGACTTAAAGTCTGAAAACTAAGTCGACTATAGGCTGACATACCTCCCGAAGGCAAAGTTAGCAAGTTTTTTATGAAGCAGCATGAAAATAGCATTTTATGAAGCAGCAAGAAAATAGCTTCTTCTAAAACACCTCTCTGTCCTTCTCTCACTTATCGACTGACATTATCTTCACTCACTGTCTGTCCGATTTCTCACTGCCCTTTCCATCTCGTCTCTTCTCTTCACTCACCTCTGTATGTCTACTTGGTTTATTCATCCAGTGCTGCCCTTGATTCGTGCTTTTGAATCTGTTCGTCCACTCTGTCCGCAAAAGAGCGGAATTTCCCGTTGTATTGTCTTTGAACCGTGAATTTACTTTCAAAACCTTTTCTTAAGAATTTACTTTATTTACTAGCGATTCATCAAGAACATTAACACATTCAATCACACTATGTGAGCGTGGAAGTAGTTGCCAGTGGATAACTGATGAAAACAAATTTCTTTCAACAAATGGAAACTTTATGCCGGCCGAGTGGCCAAGCGGTTCTAGGCGCTGCAGTCTGGAACCGCGCGACCACTACGGTCGCAGGTTCGAATCCTGCCTCGGGCATGGATGTGTGTGATGTCCTTAGGTTAGTTAGGTTTAAGTAGTTCTAAGTTCTAGTGGACAGATGACCTCAGAAGTTAAATCCCTTAGTGCCGCAGAGCCATTTTGGATATTTTATTCCTAAAACCCCTTTTTTTAAACCAGATTTAAAATTATAATCAGAAAGCACCCTCAAAATATCAATTTACAATTTTATTCAGAGGCAGAAAGAACAAATATTGACAATATGAGCTTTCGGGCTGAGAACCTTGCCGCTGCCTTTTCACACGGCCGTAGTCACGACCGCTCACAACAACCTCTGAAAGACTACACTGGTGCAAATCTGCAACATACCAGATCACTTTAAACTAAAAATTTTAACAACTCACACAAGCACATAAACTATGCACCCCGTAGGAGGGATGGAAATGGTACAAAACAACTAACATTAAAAAAATTAACTTGCCACCGAAGGTGCAACTTGATTTTTAAAAAAAAAAAACTCTTAGGATGGAAGGGTGGCAACTTTATATACTAAAACGACCGTTTAAATAAAAACCCATGAAATGCAGCCTTACACAAAAATTACAAACATGCTCTACATTACACATATACCGCCTCTCAAGATGATAGGCAAGATAAAAACATATTTCAGGAATTCGACCGTTACACTTCAAGTAATAAATTCGTTCACACCGAATCCGACAAACATGACAGAGACAGCCATTAACGTACGGCAGACCGACAGACAGACACTAACTGCCTAACAAATGCGGGCGAGAGACAGACGAGCAAGCTGGGGCGAGGGACTAACCAAGAAAACAAGTAGAATTTAACAAGTAAATGAAACAACATATCACGAATCACTTAACTTCTAATAAACTGCGATGTCTTGTGAAGACCTGGCGCAGCACCCCCAAAACATGCTCCCGAACCGTCCGCTGCCAGCCGCTTCAACGGACGCAGGAAGGCGCGCCGATCTCCCGTCTCACGGCGTCGCAGCTCGCGCTGGCCAGACCGATGTCGTGGGTTGACTCCTGTTGCTCTCGTGTCGGTCGCGATGCCACTACCCCTCGCTATACGGCGCAGCCCACTGGACTGACGTGGCAACCTCACATGCGCCGACGCTCAAGACGGACAAGTCATCTCGTGTCCCAGTGCGCGACCGACCAACCGATCGATCCAACTGCCAATGACCATTGCCTGAACAACTCGAGCAAACTGGCGGCCTAACACGTACTAGCACTCCGGACGACAGACAGACACTGACTGCCCCACACTGACCCGGTTGACCAACTGACCGGACTCGCCCAGACTGCCCCGACTCAGACTGACAAACTGCTGAGCTAATTGCGCCCCTTACATGCACGTGAACAGGCAACCTATCCACTTTCCCACCAGAGGGAGACACCAAAGCTGCGATTGCCACAGCGGCGCCACCGCCAGGAGCGGAGGGCGACTGCTTCACGCTACACGCTGCGGCGCGCTCTTCAAAACAGCAATTTTTACCACGGCTCAGACTTCGTCATTGACGGACTCAGTTTGCAGCCTTGCCCAATTGCCGACCGACATTGTGTAGTCACCCAGTCCAGTTTTACTGAGTGTCCGAAAATAACCGGTATTGTGCTTGGTGGCTTATAACCCGAAGACGAACATGTCACTGTCAGATGTTCATCGCAGCACTATCCAGCACTGGCTGCTGTGTCCCTAGTGAACTGTACACTGCTAGAAATGGCTTCAAGTGTTTCTCTGCATGACTACACGGCAGCTTCGTCGGAAAAGAAGTCTTTGGAACGTCGTATCTAGCAGAAGAGACACACTCTTCCTTGAGACTAACAAAGAGAGAACCTGCTGCCTCGTAGTTGATTGGGTTAGTTCTCCAAACACTAACAGAAGAAAATGTTCAAATGGCTCTGAGCACTATGGGACTTAACTACTGTGGTCATCAGTCCCCTAGAACTTAGAACTACTTAAACCTAACTAACCTAAGGACATCACACACATCCACGCCCGAGGCAGGATTCGAACTTGCGACCGTAGCAGTCGCGCGGTTCCGGACTGCGCGCCTAGAACCGCTAGACCACCGCGGCTGGCCACTAACAGAAGGAAACCTTGACAGAAATCACCAGTTCTCCGGCAGATATGGGACTTAAAGCTGGCAACCCGCTCCATAAAAATACGTCTGTTGCAAAACTTCAACAAAGGAAGGCGGGTTTCATTAATGAAGATGCACTTGTCACAGGAAGGGCTGACGGTAATAGACAAACAAATAGGGAGACGAAAAAAAGGAAAGAAAATGTGTAAGTCGGAGCATTAACCAAATTTATGTATTGGGACCTGGACTGTGAGGTCTATGTACCGCCCAGGAGCCTTGAGATTGCTGCTGGATCAAACAACGAAACTGAAACAGAAAATCATAGCACAGCAGTGAGAGGAAGCACGAGTCTGGCACTAAAACATTTGGTAAGGTGGACTCAGTGTGGGATTTTAGAAGAGACAGGAGTTATATATTGTGCATAAGTTCGTAGTGTTTTTCTCTAATTTTATAATAAACACAACACAGACGCATAAGAGACCTTAGTCACCAATAATTCATTCTCATTCACTATTTACAACAGACGGCCTCCGCGTGGATAACTTCTCGATTCCGCGAGTGTAGATATCACGTGATTGTTTTGAGATGAAGGACTCGTCGAGACATGTTCAGAAAATCATTTTCATCCAGAGGAGTATGTCTTGAAGGTTGTTCGATAGAGAGCGTGAAACCTGAAAATGTGAAGGTGCAAGATATGGAGAATATGATGGGTGCAGAATGATTTCCGCGCCGCTGTGGCCTTGCGGTTCTAGGCGCTTCAGTCCGGAACCGCGAGACTGCTACGGTCGCAGGTTCGAATCCTGCCTCGGGCATGGATGTGTGTAATGTCCTTAGGTTAGTTAGGTTTAAGTAGTTCTAAGTTCTAGGGGACTGATGGCCTCAGATGTTAAGTCCCATAGTGCACAGAGCCATTTTTAGAATGATTTCCCAACCCAGCTCCTGTGTAATGTTTTTTGCCAGTATATCAGAATGAGAAGAATGAGAGCCGATGTTATAATCGAGCAGCATCACTTCACGCAGTCTTCATTGTTCATATGGTTCAAATGCCTCTAAGCACTATGGGACTTAACATCTGAGGTCATCAGTCCCCTAGACTCATATCTACTTAAACCTAACTAACCTAAAGACATTACACATATCCATGCCCGAGGCAGGATCCGAACCTGCGACCGTAGCAGCAGCGCGGTTCCGGACTGAAGCGCCTATAACCGCACGGCCACAGCGGTCGGCTGGTCTTCCTGGTCGTTGTTCTTTGATTTAGAGCATGTGGTACCTGTACACACGGTTATGAATTACCCATTACATGAAGCTGTCACACAGTAGTGGAATGCTCGCATTTGCGAGTTCTCGTGTACACTGATGTGGATCTTTGTGGATTAATGCGTTTAAACGATCTGCATCAAACCCCGAAGATCTTCCTGACAGTGGACAGTCAATAATGCCAAAAAGACTCTCCTTAAAACGAGAAAAATATTTTCTTGCCGTGGTCTGTCCAATGGCATTATCCTCATACACGGCGCAAATATTTCTTGCGCCTCCGCTGCTGTTGCTCCTTTAATGAACACAAACAGAAGAATATGTCGGAAATGTTCCGATTTCTCCAATTGGCACCCCACTTTCTAGCATCCACAACTCTACTCACTATCTCCAAATGAGAAAATGATAATATGTAAACTCAAATACATCTACATCTATATGGTTACTCTGCGATTCACACTTAAGTGCCTGGCAGAGGGTTCATCGAACCATCTTCATACTACTTCTCTACCATTCCACTCTCGAATGGCGCGTGGGGAAAAGGAACAACTAAACCTTTTCTTATTTTATTATGGTGATCACATCTCCCTACGTAGGTGGGTGTCAACAAAATATTTTTGCATTCGGAAGAGGAAGTTGGTGATTGAAATTTCGTAAATAGATCTCGCAGCAAAGAAAACCGCCTTTTTTTCAGTGACTGCCACCCCAACTCGCGTATCATATCAGTGACACTCTCACCCCTATTGCGCGATAACACGAGCTGCCCTTCTTTGCACTTTTTCCAAGTCCTCCGTCAATCCTACCTGGTAAGGATCCCACAGAGCGCAGCAATATTCCAGCAGAGGACGGACAAATGTAATGTAGGCTGTCTCTTTAGTGGGTTTGTAGCATCTTCTAAGTGTTCTGCCAACAACGCGCAGTCTTTGTTTCGCCTTCCCCACAATATTGTCTATGTGACCTCTCCAATTTAAGTTGCTCCTAATTGTAATTCCTAGGTATTTAGTCGAATTGACAGCCCTTAGATTTGTGTGATTTATCCTATACCCAAAATTTATCGGATTTCTTTTAGTACCCATTTGGATGACCCCGCACTTTTCTTTTTTTAGTGCCAATTCCCACTTTTCACACCATACAGAAATTCTCTTTAGATCATTTTGTATTTGGAATTGACCGTCTGATAATTTTACTAGACGGTAAATTATTACACCATCATCTGCAAACAGGGGGCTGCTCAGATTATCACCTAGATCATTTATGTAAATCAGGAACAGCAGAGGGCCTATGACACTACCTTGCGGAACGCCAGATATCACTTCTATTCTACTCGATGATTTACCGTCTATCACTACGAACTGTGATCTCTCTGAGAGGAAATCATTAATCTAGTCACACAACTTTGACGATACTCCATATGCACGCAATTTGATAAATAGTCGCTTGTGAGGAACGGTATCAAAAGCCTTCTGGAAATCTAGCAATATGGAATCGATCTGAGATCCCTTGTCGACAGCACTCATTACTTCATGAGAATAAAGAGTTAGCTGTGTTGCAAAAGAGTGATAGTTTCTGAATCCGTGTTGCTTATGTATCAATAAATCATTTTCGTCAAGGTGATTCATAATGTTCGACTACAGTATACGTTCCAAAATCCTACTGCAAATTAAGGTCAGTGATATGGGTCTGTAATTCAATGGTTTACTCCTATTTCCTTTCTTGAATATTGGTGTGACCTGTGCTACTTTCCAGTCTTTAGGAACAGACCTCTCGTCAAGTGAGCGGTTGTACACGATTGCTAAGAAAGGCGCTATTGTGTCTGCATAGTCTGACAGGAACCTGATTGGTATACCATCTGGACCGGAAGACTTGCCTTTCTTAAGTGATTTGAGTTGTTTCGCAACACCTAAGATATCTAATTTTATGACACTCATGCTAACAGCTGTTCTGGTTTCGAATTCTGGAATATTTATAGCAACAGTGAACTACGTATGAAAAATTACAATCGATAAATAAGCTCATAGCAACCTGAATACCAACATGCAAAACAAGAACTACGAGCTTATGCACCAACCTAATATTTTACAGTTGCAGTGAGAGGAAGCACGACTTTGGCACTGCGTACGTCGTACCTCACCAACTAAACATTTACTAACGGGGTTTACACTTATCAGCCCAAGATTATCAACACTCAGTGTTAAGGGGAAATGCTTTGATTACACTATATCAACGCCTACGTAGCAACGATAGAATTCAAGGAGGAGAAGAAAGATGTACTCTATGAACTTCTGCAAAGAACATACGATGGCTGTCCAGAACACGACGTTGAAATAACAGCTAGTGACCTAAATACTCAAGGGGGGAAAGAAACAATCATTACACCAATAGCTGGATTTCACAACGGAAGTATCGTAAGCAATGCTAACGAAGCAAGACTCACGTTCTTTCCAGTCTCTAGATGTATAGTGGTGCTCCTCATTACGGCGCTACCACGTAAAGACATACACAAAAGACCGAGAAAATCAGCAGGTAAAAAACATCATAAATCAAATTGACCTTGTGCTGATAGATGAAAGGTATAAATCAGATCTATTGTATATGAGAAGCCTTAGAGGCCCAAATATAGATCCGCATCATTTTCCGGTCTAGGCTGGAGTGAGGGCTGGGATCTCCAATTTAGTGCTATTAACACGACCCAGTATGCCTAAATATGATACAAAAGCTTTAGTCAGCTGAAAATAGTGACCAGTACACAGAGAGGATAGCACGAATACTTTAAACCGCTGGAAAAAGCTATGACATCGATGCCGAATGAGATAGAAACGAAAGAAAAGAATAGGATATATAAAAGAACAGCACGATCACAGTGTACAAGAATGATGGTGGAAGATTATAAGTAAAAAGGGACGTTCAAATGGCTCTGACCACTATGGGACTTAACATCTGAGGTCATCAGTCCCCTAGAACTTAGAATTACTTAAACCTAACTAACATAACGACATCACACACATCCATGCCCGAGGCAGGATTCGAATCTGCGACCGTAGCGGTAACGCGGTTCCAGACTGAAGCGCCTAGAACCGCTGCAAGGGGGCTTAATTAAAAAGAAAAGACTAATATTAATGAATAAATGTAATAATTTTGCTAGCTGTGTGACCGGTTACGAGACTTCGTAACCGGTTGGCCCACGCAATCTGACTGCATAAAATAAAAATAAAGAATGATAAGGAATTTCCATTAACACAATTGATTAATTAAGTCCCCTGCAACTATAAAAGCTACGAAACAACAAAGCAAAAGAGTAACTGTTCTGTGTGTGGTAGTGTGTCTCAACGTACATGTATCTGGCTCGGTTCTTTCTCAATACGACAAAATATTTTAAACACCATTTACAATGAACTAAGTGAAAAACCGTAAATACTATAATTGCATATAGAAACCACAATTACGAGTATAATAAATAAACACGAGCCAGGTGCTTTGTTGACTGTACCTGTGAGCAAGAGGGATTGTTATTAAAGGAAACTGTAATACCTTTTTACCTCATTTTATATTGACGAAAATATTCCATTACACCAGCATCATAAATCAAAAGCCCATCTCCTTTCTCAAATATATTCTGACAATTACATCTTCTTCCATCTATACATTACACCAACCGAACAGTACAACATTTCAGTCAACACTCAGATCGTCTACTCTCTCGCTCAACGGAACAACGACTGCTCTCGACATCCTCTGAACTACTACTGCGCCCATTGAGGCGGCGGAATAGTAATCTTTGGCGCAATCTCTGGCGCTGTGACTCAGTGTAGCCACCGGTCACCACTCGGCCACACCAGCCGGCAAAAAGTGACATTGAAAAGAGGAGCCATCAAAGAAGAATGAGACAATGGGTGACAGCAAACATAGAAGAAATGGAGCTTATGGGGAGTAAGAACTTCTGCAGAAACTCTGCAGAGTAGTAGATCCAGTACGGAAACAGTTCGATGATAAAAGAAGCCTGATAAAGATGAAACTATCTAAATTTTAAGTCAGAGGAAGACGGTGTGAAAGATGATGTCGACACGTTTACAAACTCCTCAAACTCAGAATAATAAGATCAAGACCAGACAGAGGTTCACGGAGAAAACTACTGATATCATAGATCCACCAAATCTACAAAAATAAAAGTCGCCGTAAAGAAACTGAAAACCAACAGTGCAGCGGGTACAGCCAGTATCCATAAAAGTTGCTTAAATACGAATGTAGCGAATATGAAAAGATCTTCTTAAATATGGTTACTTCAGTATCGTATGGGAAAAGGAGTAAAATGGATTCCAGTTAGAATGTAATAACTATAGAGGTAGTAATTATTTCGGGTGTAAAGCATTCTCCAGCGTATTATTCGACTGTCTTCTCCCAGAGAAACTGGATCATATCAATATGTCTTTCTCCCAGGAAAGTCTTCTGTAGCTCTCAGACCTATACTCTGTGACAAATCCTTAAGAAAATATAATTCAGCATTGGCACGCATCACCTCTTTAAAGACTTTGAAGCAGTATATGACAGTACAGAGAGCAATTATGTCATGCCCTGGCTGAATAGGGAAATCCCAGGAAATTGGTAAGGCTAATGGGAATGACAATGAGCGAGACGGAAGTAGCATAATAACGGGAAGATATTATATAATAGATAGCGAATACTGAGTACAGCGAGAGGAGGTACTGACCTATCTTCTTTTTAATGCTGCATGTGATGAGAAATGCAAACTCTTCAGCCAGGGGACAATCTTCCATAAATCAGTGCATATACTGTTTATGTGGATGACACAGATATAATGACAAGAACTCGAAAGGCGATGGGCCTTGAGCAGGCTAGCAGGAGTACAGGATTAAACATCATTCAGTGAAAACAAAATACTTGTTTGCCAGAAAGGCATGCAAGTTAAGCATGGCAGCCTCAGTACAGTGGGAAACTACAGCTTTGAGAGAACTGAGCAATTGAAGCAACTGGGACCTACTCGAACGACTATATTTATGAAACCAAACAGAGACTAGCAGAAACCAGTGGTCTATTTTGCTCCAGGAATAATTCTGCTCTAACAGTCTTCTGACTCATACCACCAAGCTACAAAACGCTTGTAAGAGCAGTGCTCACATATTCATTAGAAACTTGTACTTCACATCAAAATGATGGACACATTTTAACGAAATATTTTTCGGTGAATCATCGACCCAATTCGTGGAACAGCAGTATGGGGAGGAAAGAAAAATCATGAGTTGCACATAATTCACAAAGACTCACTTATCAAAAGAACAGTAAAATCATCCAGATTGAGGTGGGCTGGGCAATGCAAGCAATGCATCCGATGTGCTGCGAAGGTATCCAGAAATGTCTTACAAGGAAATCCAGGAGGCCAGAGAGGACGTGGTCGGCAGCGAATTATGCGATAGCATGAAGTCATTGAGAATCTACCGAAGATGGGTTATAGGAATTGGAGAAGTCTAGCAATGGACTGAGATAAATGGCAGAAAACTGTTCAAGAGGCAAAGCGTCAGCGCTCACAGTGAGCTGTAGAGCCACAAGAAAAAGGTGTTTCTCTGCGTTCCTGCATGTTTCTCTGCGTTCTTGCTACCAAGAAGGTAGAAACCCAACAACAAACCTGCTTCTTTGTAATGAGAATGTCTGCTTTTCGCTCAGGTGTCCCCAGGCGTTTGAGACTTGGTGGGGTCCCTCTCCTGAGAGTCAGAGTTTTAAATGGGTCAACTTTTTCAGAGCGAAACTGAAATGAGCCAACCCTTTCAGAGCGAATTAAACACTCCACTGAACGATACCTGTCTAGTCCCTGGGAAAGATTGATAAGCAGGTGGGGCCTATGCCCAGCCCATTCCCTGAGTGCCTGGCAGCGAAGAATTACTCTACCGAAGAAATCCAAGCAATTGAAACCAACATTCATATTTACGGTAGGACTCTGAGATGTAAATGACTCAACTTCGAGATTGTGATGTGTCCAGTACCGACTGTTATTGAAACACCCAATACACGCACACACATCCATGTCATAAACATTTCATTTACTGGAGTAAAAATTTAATATAATATCTAAAGAACCGATTGCTTGATGTAAGTAAATAACATACAAACATGGGCAAGTCCTAAAACCCAACGTGGAAAAGAAGTGTATAACGTGACTGATTAAAAAACCGTATCTAAGTCAAAAGACTATTAATTTCATGAATGATTTTAGTATTACGTATTGAAAATAGAAAACTTACTACGTGTGAAGGTAGCCGGATTTAATGAGGTTCATTGCGAATCCCTTTATGATAATGTGATGGAAAGTGTTGATTGATATCAACTTAAATAAGGGTTTGTGGTAGATGTCGCATACTATGCCTTTCCCTAACTGTATCGACTTCTTTTTCTTTCTTTCCCTCTCTCTCTTTAATTTTTTAAATTGTGTTGCGTTCCTTTTTTAACAAAGTTGAACGTGACTTTTCAAGTTGTATAACCCTGAACCATCAACTCATGTTACTGATATAAATACATATTGTGAAAAACAATATTTTAACTGCTCTCTTCCCTCGTTAGCATGAGGTACTGTGAAGGTGGTAAGATATCGTAGATATGCGTCAGCTGATTGTACGGATATAAGTATTTTTCAGTAATTAACATGAGAGGCAAACGTCAAAACTCCACTCTGCAATCTCTGCTGTAAGCTGTTGCAACCCCTTTACTTCAGGCCGATGAAGGACGCCATCAACGACTACTGTAACAGAGTATTATCGAAAAATCTTTCACAAAACCCAAAGGCATTCTAGTCACATGTTAAGGCTGGTAGCAGAACCAAAGTTAGAGTCTAGATACTCATATGCGATATAAGGACTGAAACTGAACGTATCAAAGCAAATGCAGAAACGTTGAACTTCGTTTTCAAATGTACCTTTACAATGAAAAAACTAGAAGTATTGCCGCTATTTAATCATTGCACCACTACAAACAAGACAAAGGTGTTAGTGTCACTGTTGTTGAGAAACAACAGAAATAGAAAAGTTTGGACAAAGCTCCAGGACCCGTTTGGAATGTATCAGAGTCTGCGCCGACGTAACGCCTATGGACGTTTATTATGGCGAACGCCAAAGTACATCGTTTATCGATAGAAGCCATGTGTACTGAATGAAATTTGAGATTACACCGAATATTTTTATACGGATTTCCAAATTGACACTTTACATTTTCAGCTTTCTGCAGCAAAAAATGTTCAAATGTGTGTGAAATCTTTATGGGACTTAACAGCTAAGGTCATCAGTCCCCAAGCTTACACACTACTTAAATTATCCTAAGGACAAACACGCACATCCATGCCCGAGGGAGGACTCGAACCTCCGCCGGGACCAGCCGCACAGTCCATGGCTGCAGCGCTTAAGACCGCTCGGCTAATTCCGCGTGGCTTTCTGCAGCAATTCAGCGGTATCACATGTACATGAACATTACTTGTAACCAGTTGGGACACCTACACTGACTTCAGTAACTTGAACCTTGACTGAAAATGAGACGTTTCCGTCGAAAATGAGACGTTTCGAACTTAGTGCAGTTAAACAGAGCATACATTTTTTGGGTACCCTGTAAACTGCATATCCATGGAACACAGTTATGTGTCCAGTAGCCTAAAGTAAACAGGTCGCTTCCAACTCCAAGCAGGGTACCAGAAGCGATCCACTTAACCATCGTTCAATATCGTTGTCATCTATTTCTTGTATGGTCTTATCAAATATTCTGGACTCGAACCTAACGAGGAATCTTGAACAAAACAACATCCTTCATATAAACCAGCATAGATTCCGAATACATCGATCATGTAAATCCTACTCGCACTTATTTCACATAATATTCTGAAAACCATGGGTCAACACGGTCAGTATTTCTTCACCTCCCAAAATCATTTGATTCAGTGTCACACTGACGCTTATTACTAAAATTACGATGATACGGGATTTCAAGAGAAGTTTGTGATTGGTTTGAGATTTCTTGATAGCGGTAACGCAGGAAGTTACCTTGGATGGAGAGTCATTAACGGATGTTGAAGTAATTTCAGGTGTGCCCCAGCGCAGTTTGTTGGCACCCAGGCTGTTCTTGCTGTATATTAAACGCCTTGCAGGCTACATTAATAGTAATCTGAGAATTCTTGCAGTACTGTCCGAGAAAAAAACTGCTCAGATAGTTAGATCCTGATAAGATTTGGAGATGGTACAAAGAATTACTGCTAGCTTTAAGTGTTCAGGAATGTGAAAGCAAACGAGGCTTTGACGATCGAGTACTGGCGGTATAACTGTAACATCGAGTATAGAGGAAATACTGTAACATACTCAGTTACGTGAGTTACGAGCTGTGGCTGGTAAAGCTCAGAGATGACAGTTCCATCAGCAGTCTTACCGGCAGGGGACAAGTAACCCGTTCAGGGACTCAGTAACAGTACTTGCAGTACTCAATCTAGCCTCAAAACACTATGGATTACCGGGATACGACATGGACGAGACATAGGAACAAGGGAAAGTAGTTTAATGGGGCTTGGAAAGTTGCCACCTGGCACGTTAGGGGAATTACTTTCAAGGAAATGGAATGAGCCAAACATTTGAAAGAAAGGAAAGAGAATTTTCAGCAATTACGTAGAAAAGAAGAAAACATTTGGAACTAAATATGTAGGCGAATGTAATATGATCTACAGTCGAATAAAACAGGAACAAAGAGCAAGTAAAGGTGTTGTCATCTACATTCATACATCGCGGGAAGATAAAATACTTGACTATGAATATGTAAAGGAACGCATTGCACTAGTAGGAATTAAAGGTCCAGAGGAATCTGAAGCATAATGGCAACTTATGTCCTAAAAGAAGGAAAAATTGACGAGCCCACTGTCTTTTACAAACAGTTACAAGTGATCTTAAACAGATACAATAAAAGACAAATTTATTTATGGGAGACCTCAATGCTACAATTGTAAATATACCAATTCCAAAAATAATAGTCTCATTTGGAGAAAACGTATGTAATGAAAACGGGAAAATACTCAGAGATTTTGCGACCTTTAATCACTTATAAATTAAGTTGCTTCAGGATGAAAGACAATTACAAATTTACCTGGTTAACAAAAGTTTATAGATCTGTTATAGATTATATAATAGCAAATGAGGGATTTCCTGGACGGATTAGAGATACCGGAGTTTAACGAGGAGTGGGTATTGGATCAGATCCCTTCTTACTTGTGTCAATAATTGACGTCTATACAAAATGGAGAAAACCAACGAAACCCATTAAGGATCAAAAGGAAGAACAAGTTCGTAATGTTTACCTTTTACAAGATAACAGCGTAAGACATCCCTACAAAAAGCGGAAGACAAAAACATTAGCAAATTTAGAAACGGTAGAAGACTTTGGAAGAAGAATGGAAAAACATAAAAACAACCGCATCGAACATAGCTAATGATGTTCTGGGAAAGAAAAGGAAATATAGGAAACCCAGAGGACTAAGGATTTGGACACCAGAGAAGGAAACAGCAGTTACAAAAAAAACAAGAATCTTTCAAGAAAAGTTTAATGAATAGAAAGAAAGGGAAATAATGCAAAATACATCACTCGGAAAGTGCACGCAGAATCATAGGAACGCTTTATTATCAATATAGAACATGATTTACATGACAGACAAACTTTCGCTTATAAAGACATGAAATCACTCAAAAGGCAACAATATAATTGTATACGTGGTAGTAACATAGGGGAGAAGTAATGGATAAGTTATTATAAAAAATTTAGTCTGATGATACTTTAATTCTGACGCTATCTGAACTGAATGACACAAAAAGCCAGGACGATACTGATATGAGAGGACTGAAGGAAGCTCTAAAAGCTACAAAAAGCAGCAAAGCCACTGGTTTAGTTGGTATTAATGTGGAACTCTGGAAATATGGAGGTTTATTCTTCACATATTTCATCAATGTTGGAGAAATAAGAAGGCAACAAAAGACTGGCTGAGAAGAAAACAAAATCTGTCTTCAAAGGGCCACTAAAAGAAATGTAGTAACTATTGAGGAATAAGCTTATGAATTCAGCCTAAAAATTCTATCCCAAAATACTTAATGCAAGACTTAAAATATCATGGAGAAGCTAATATCTGGAGAACAATCAGGATTTAGAAAAGTACAATCAGCTATTGACAATGTTTTTACACTGCAACGAATTACAGAGAAGGGACGAGAGTTCAGTAGGAAAACCCATCTTGCTTTTTTTTGATTTTGAGAAAGCATTCGATAATGTGAATAGAGAAATGCTACAGAATGTCATGGCTGAAGGAGGATCTCCATCTCACCTCGTAAATGGTATTAAGAATCCAATTAAGATAACCTTCAGATGGGAGTTTATAAATGACAGCAGATAGCCTTAGATTAAATCCTACCATTGTCGGTAGACACAAAGAAAGTGATGACATTTCAGGACAGACTACTAGTAAGATCTGAAACAGTCTTGAACAACAAAATCTTGGAGCAAATAAAACACTTTAAATATCTAGTATGCGACATCGCTTACGAATATAACAATGACGTGGATCAAAATTTAAATAAATTTACTTCGTGTAAAGTTTGCAGAATAAACGCAGGAAAGAAATCCAGCTGATGTTTTATAAAGCAACAGGAGTACCAAACCTTACTTATGAAAGTGAGGCACGGGCAACAACAAGACATAAAAAAGTAGAATACAGGCTCAGGAATGAGATTTCTAAGAAGAGTAGAAGGATGTTCAAGGGAACGCCGAAAAAGAAATAAAGATATAAGGACTGGTTTAGAAATATATAACCTAAACGTATAAATAAATGAAAATAAGAGAAAATGGATGGAATATGTAGACCGTGTGGGTGTTAAAAGATTTCGAGTAACACCTCTCAGTTATAAATGCACTGGAAGAAGAAATGTAGGAACACAAGAAAAGAATTTACAGGCACATTTGCAGACTGGGCGTGGATATCTTGCAAAAACGTAGATATAAGGTCAAAATTTTGAAACTAAGATATTAATTAGTATAAGCCCCCCATGAACCATGGACTTTGCCGTTGGTGCAACCACAATGGAGGGGTATCTGTTGAGAGGCCAGACAAACATGAGGTTCCTGAAGAGGGGCAGCAGCCTTTTTAGTAGTTGCAGGGGCAACAGTCTGGATGATTGACTGATCTGGCCTTGTAACATTAACCAAAACGGCCTTGCTGTGCTGGTACTGCGAACGGCTGAAAGCAAGGGGAAACTACAGCCGTAATTTTTCCCGAGGACATGCAGCTTTACTGTATGATTAAATGATGATGGCGTCTTCTTGGGTAAAATATTCCGGAGGTAAAATAGTCCACCATTCGGATCTCCGGGCGGGGACTACTCTAGAGGACGTCGTTATCAGGAGAAAGAAAACTGGCGTTCTACGGATCGGAGCGTGGAATGTCAGATCCCTTAATCGGGCAGGTAGGTTAGAAAATTTAAAAAGGGAAATGGATAGGTTAAAGTTAGATATAGTGGGAATTAGTGAAGTTCGGTGGCAGGAGGAACAAGACTTTTGGTCAGGTGATTACAGGGTTATAAATACAAAATCAAATAGGGGTAATGCAGGAGTAGGTTTAATAATGAATAAAATGATAGGAGTGCGGGTTAGCTACTACAAACAGCATAGTGAACGCATTATTGTGGCCAAGATAGACACAAATCCCATGCCTACTACAGTAGTACAAGTTTATATGCCAACTAGCTCTGCAGATGATGAAGAAATAGATGAAATGTATGATGAGATAAAAGAAATTATTCAGGCAGTGAAGGGAGACGAAAATTTAATAGACATGGGTGACTGGAATTCGTCAGTAGGAAAAGGTAGAGAAGGAAACATAGTAGGTGAATATGGATTGGGGGGAAGAAATGAAAGAGGAAGCCGCCTTGTAGAGTTTTGCACAGAGCGTAACTTAATCATAGCTAACACTTGGTTCAAGAATCATAAAAGCAGGTTGTATACCTGGAAGAATCCTGGAGATACTAAAAGGTATCAGATAGATTATACAATGGTAAGACAGAGATTTAGGAACCAGGTTTTAAATTGTAAGACATTTCCAGGGGCAGATGTGGATTCTGACCACAATCTATTGGTATGAACTGCAGATTGAAACTGAAGAAACTGCAAAAACGTGGGAATGTAAGGAGATGGGACCTGGATAAACTGAAAGAACCAGAGGTTGTAGAGAGTGTCAGGGAGAGCATAAGGGAACGATTGACAGGAATGGGGGAAAGAAATACAGTAGAAGAAGAATGGGTAGCTCTGAGGGATGAAGTAGTGAAGGCAGCAGACGATCAAGTAGGTAAAAAGACGAGGGCTAATAGAAATCCTTGGGTAACAGAAGAAATATTGAATTTAATTGATGAAAGGAGAAAATATAAAAATGCAGTAAATGAAGCAGGCAAAAAGCAATACAAGCGTCTCAAAAATGATATCGACAGGAAGTGCAAAATGGATAAGCAGGGATGGCTAGAGAACAAATGTAAGGATGTAGAGGCTTGTCCCACTAGGGGTAAGATGGATACTGCCTACAGGAAAATTAAAGAGACCTTTGGAGATAAGAGAACCACTTGTATGAATATCAAGAGCTCAGATGGAAACCCAGTTCTAAGCAAAGAAGGGAAGGCAGAAAGGTGGAAGGAGTACATAGAGGGTTTATACAAGGGCGATGTACTTGAGGACAATATTATGGAAATGCTACGTTTGTAGCATTTGTAGACTTAGAGAAAGCTTTTGACAATGTTAACTCGAATACTCTCTTTCAAATTCTGAAGGTGGCAGGGGTAAAATACAGGGAGCGAAAGGCTATTTACAATTTGTACAGAAACCAGATGGCAGTTATAAGAGTCGAGGGGCATGAAAGGGAAACAGTGGTTGGGAAAGGAGTGAGACAGGGTTGTAGCCTCTCCCCGATGTTATTCAATCTGTATATTGAGCAAGCAGTAAAGGAAACAAAAGAAAAATTCGGAGTAGGTATTAAAATTCATGGAGAAGAAATAAAAACTTTGAGGTTCGCCGATGACATTGTAATTCTGTCAGAGACAGCAAAGGACTTGGAAGAGTAGTTGAACGGAATGGACAGTGTCTTGAAAGGAGGATATAAGATGAACATCAACAAAAGCAAAACGAGGATAATGGAATGTAGTCAAATTAAGTCGGGAGATGCTGAGGGAATTAGATTAGGAAATGAGACACTTAAAGTAGTAAAGGTGTTTTGCTATTTAGGGAGTAAAATAACTGATGATGGTCGAAATAGAGAGGATATAAAATGTACACTCGCAATGGCAAGGAAAGCGTTTCTCAAGAAGAGAAATTTGTTAACATCGAGTATAGATTTAAGTGTCAGGAAGTCGTTTCTGAAAATATTTGTATGGAGTGTAGCCATGTATGGAAATGAAACATGGACGATAACTAGTTTGGACAAGAAGAGAATAGAAGCTTTCGAAATGTGGTGCTACAGAAGAATGCTGAAGATAAGGTGGGTAGATCACGTAACTAATGAGGAGGTATTCAATAGGATTGCGGAGAAGAGAAGTTTTTGGCACAACTTGACAAGAAGAAGGGATCGGTTGGTAGGACATGTTTTGAGGCATCAAGGGATCACAAATTTAGCATTGGAGGGCAACGTGGAGGATAAAAATCGTAGAGGGAGACCAAGAGATGAATACACTAAGCAGATTCAGAAGGATGTAGGTTGCAGTAGGTACTGGGAGATGAAGAAGCTTGCACAGGATAGAGTAGCATGGAGAGCTGCATCAAACCAGTCTAAGGACTGAAGATCACAACAACAACAACAAGCGGTTCTATCGATTGTGGATTGCAACGGCTGAAACATTAGAATAATTACGCAGTACAGTTGTCTTGCCAAGAGGAGGCCACCTTTTTTGTTCTTGAAGCCGTCCTAATCGGACGCATATTTCCTATCGCTGCAGGTAATTATTAGGCGCACCGTCATTATTCTACTTTATTGAGACTAAATCTCAGTAGGCGTACTCATAGTTGCACACAGAAACAGAATTTATGTAAGCGTCTATGTAATTTAATTCGTATAATTTTTTGTGAATATAGTGATATTATTTAATCTTGTGTTTCATTTATGTTGCAGGCTATTGTTCCAATTAAACGGCGTCCTGGCATGACCTAATGTTCCGTGTTACAAACTTTACAAAGGTTCAGCACGAACCAAAACACTGGAATGATTCGGTCTACGAAGCCTGATAAAGAAATATTTCAGAAAAATCACTCAAGGTCAAATTTACAATGAACGGACCTTAAGAAAAAAGCCATTGTCGGGTGCCCAAAGTTTGTAAAAACTGATCATATGCTATTATTATTACCTATAATTATTTGTCTGTTCTCTGATATTACCAAACCAGACGATAAATCAAAAGTAGTATCGTGACAGGCACTTTTTCTAATAAGTGAAGTGAAGAAGAAGACTATAAAATTTTGCACCTCACCGAACGAAAAAAATGTAGTATCAATAACTGAAACGTTAACGAGGCACAATTGGAATGATTCAACTCAAAAATAACTGGTTGTAACAGTTTTTAGCGATATGAAATGGAACGATCACATAGGGCCAGTAATAGGTAAAGCTTACAAAACAATAGTGGCCCATTCTAGAATAGTGTCCCAGCATGTGAAACCCCTAACGGATGGAAAAAAAACATGGGAGCACATGAAGGGGAGCACACATGGTCACAGAGATGCTGAAGAAATTGAACTACCATACGCTTGAAGACAAATTCTAATTGTACCGGAAAAGCCTACTTAAAAATTTCAAAGAATAAGATTTAAATGATGACCCTACTTTAACGCCAAACGTACGACTCACACAGGGCTCGCGAGGGCAATATTAGACTAATTACAGCGCCCACAGTGGTGTTTAAGCAATCATTCTTCCCGCACTTCATTAGTGAGTTGAACGGGAGGCAGACCGAATAACTGGTACAGCTGGAAGTACACTCTGCCACGCACTTCACAGTGATTTGCAGAATATGGATGTAGATGTATTCCACAAAGGCTACAGACAGGTAAAACACACACACACAAATTATCGCGAGGGTAAAGTTTGCAGTTCCACCGTCCTCGTTGTTTGTCGGGCAGTCGCTGAACAAAACGTAAACAGTGACTTCCGTACTGACTACAAAGTAATACGACTGTGCCAGCGGTAGCTGAGGCAGAGCAGTTCCCGCGGGGCGACCTATTGCGAACAGTTTGCGGAGCGCCGACACGGTCCAATTCGAGCGCACAACCGACCGGACTTCCCGTTGTTTGCAGCTCCACCTGTACCCGGTATCGACGCAGCGTGCCGTAACACGCGGGCTTTGCAGCGCTCCACAGCCGACAACTGAGATACAGGATGACCAACACTCCAGACCGCGCTGTGCAAGTCCACTCCAGGGCTGTGCCGGCGGGGAATGAACACCGTCGCGTGAGAGACAGCCGTTTGCCAGCCTGTCTCGCTACACCACTCTCACCCCACATCCATCCTCCTCTCTCCCTCTGCTCAACCTCCTCCACCCATCGCACCTGTGAATACCTCTTCCTACCTGCTCCGACAATAGCAGGTCCGATAGAAAATCCCAGAAGTATTTATTTTTGAAAACATTATTGGAGAAATCATCCATCACAGTATAATAGTTGAATTTAATTATAACAGTCTAGAGCGGAAGGCACCCTTATGAAAAAAGACCTGTTTCGATCATCTACATCTACATCTACATTTAACCCCGCAAGCCACCCAACGGTGTGTGGCGGAGGGCACTTTACGTGCCACTGTCATTACCTCTCTTCCAGTCGCGTATGGTTCGCGGGAAGAACGACTGCGGGAAAGCCTCCGTGCGCGCTCGAATCTCTCTAATTTTACATTCGTGATCTCCTCGGGAGGTACAGGTAGGGGCAAGCAATATGCTCGATACCTCATCCAGAAACGCACGCTCTAGAAACCTGACGATCAAGCTACACCGCGATGCATGGCGCTTCTCTTGTAGAGTCTGCCACTAGAGTTTGCTAAACATCCCCGTAACGCTATCACGCTTACCAAATAACCCTGTGACGAAACGCGCCGCTCTTCTCTGGATCCTCTCTATCCCCTCCGTCAACCCAACATGGTACGGATCCCACACTGATGAGCAATACTCAAGTAGATGTCGAACGAGTGTTTTGTAAGCCACCTCCTTTGTTGATAGACTACATTTTCTGAGGACTCTGCCAATGAATCTCAACTCGGCACCCGCCTTACCAACAATTAATTTTATATGATCATTCCACTTCAAATCGTTCCGCACGCATACTCCCAGATATTTTACAGAAGTAACTGCTACCAGTGTTCGTTCCGCTATCATATAATCATAGAATAAAGGATCTTTCTTTCTATGTATTCGCAATACGTTACATTTGTCTATGTTAAGGGTCGGTTACCACTCCCTGCACCAAGTGCCTATCCGCTGCAGATCTTCCTGCATTTCGCTACAATTTTCTAATGCTGCAACTTCTCTGTATACTACAGCATCATCCGCGAAAAGCCGCATGGAACTTCCGACACTATCTACTAGGTCATTTATATATATTGTGAAAAGCACCTGTGGCACGCCAGAGGTTACTTTAACGTCTGTAGACGTCTCTCCATTGAGAACAACATGCTGTGTTCCGTTTGCTAAAAACTCTTCAACACAGCCACGCAGCTGGTCTGATATTCCGTAGGCTCTTACTTTGTTTATCAGGCGACAGTGCGGAACTGTATCGTACGCCTTCCGGAAGTAAAGGAAAATAGCATCCATCTGGGAGCCTGTATCTAATATTTCCTGGGTCTCATGAACAAATAAAGCGAGTTGGGTCTCACACGATCGCTGTTTCCGGAATCCATGTTGATTCCTGCAGAGTAGATTCTGGGTTTCCAGAAACGATCACCGTCATATTTACAACCACAATGATGAATAATTGCAGTGCATGGAGCAGGAAGCGCTGAATGACGATTGTCAAGTGCTCAAAAGGGTGTAGCCCTCCTCCATTCTACCGAAAAAATTGTGTTGGAGGAAGCCTGTCTCCTTACCAAGTTCAGACCGGATGATAACACATCAACTGCTGTTCAAGATTCGAAAGCGTTCACCACCCCATTCAAATATCTCCAGAGACCGAGACCGCCTCTTCGGGGTCACATGAGGAAGGACCTGTTCCGGAGCTCTGTACTAAATCGACGGACTTCCCGGGCATCCCTGAGTCTGCAGCCTATTCTTCTGCACCCCTACGTGGCTGCCGATCAGACCCATACCGACGCAAGTCTGCCAATGGAACACGTGGTGGTGGTAAAAGACATACCGTCAGTTTTCGTTTTCCCTGATTCTCACTGTCCGCACTACCGCCCACCTGTGGAGGAGTGGAGGGCATCCTCTGCGCCTGATATTGAATTTCCGCAGGATCCCTACACGTTGCCTCGTGCAGCAGCTGCTTTCCGTAAAGCCGCAATAAACAGTAAACGGCGTTTCTAACCTCAGCATGTGGCGTTGCAAAAATAAATACCTAAATAAATAAAAAGTAAGGAGGGTGGGAACGAGAATTCCAGCACTTTACATTCAGATTCATCCGTTGACTCTCCATGGACTGTGATACATGACGGTAAATGTCACTTGCAAGTGATAATCTGAATTTTTCTGGTAATAACTGGATGCAGGCCTATATCTTTCTTACTGTGAATGTGAACAGAATTAGTCTCTATCTTATACTAGCGGCGAGGTGAAAATTTATTTGCGGTTCAAGTGCCGATGTGATATTTTTGCAGGAAGTGTTATTTAATCATTTTTTTATTCCCGGCTTTTTTACTTTCTATAATGTGGCTCCTGAACTATCTACTAGTAGTGCTATAACAGTCGCTACATATTATGTCATGGAATCAAAGAGCACCTGAATATACTGCTGGAGAATACTCTGCCACGCGGTTCATAGGATAGGCCACAAAGCGTCAACTTTGGCTACAGGTAGGCTTGAATGAACAAGTTGTCGATCGACCATATCCCAGACATGGTCGATGGGTTGCATGTCAGACGAACGGACAAGCCAGAGAAGCAGTGGTATCCATCGTTCTTCGAAGAAAGTTTGCACATTCCTCGCTACATGCGGCTGGACGATGTCCTGCTGAAATACGACATGTGGAACGGCCTGCAGGAGGGACAGTATCTCGGGCTGTAAAACCTCCATAATTTAGTGGTAACTATTCAGATTGCCCTTAAGACGTGGGATGTGAGATGCTTGTTATAGGCAATTGTCCCCCGAACCATCACTTTCGGCATTTGTCCGCTATGCCATTGAACAACTAAGTCTGCCGATTGCTTTACCCTGGCGGCATCGAATGCGTGTGCAGTCATTACTGTAGGATATGTTGAAGCGGGACTCATCCGAAAACACTGTATTTTGCCGCTCAGTAAGCCAGTGTCGGCGTTCACGTGCCCGTTGCAGTCTGCAGTGTTGTTGCGTTCTGATCAATGAAAGCCGACGCAATGGCATGCTTGCCAGTAGTCCAGCCTACACAGGATGTAGTCGAACCGTTGACGTAGACATGTCCAACCCTTTGCAGTGCTCCAACGTCTCACCAATCCTGTGGACGAAGCAGTTCAGTCCGTTACAGCCAAGCGGACAAGAAGGAAGTCATCGCTCTGCGCTCTGTGTTAGTTTGTGAGGTCCAGTGCCCCGTCAGCACTGTGTACGGCCCTATTCTCTCCACTGTTTCTCAATACGTCCCACTATTAAAGCTGCGTACCCTCTACGAGCCGCTGTGTCTTTTTCCAAAGCTGTTTCACAGAGGAAGACTGCGCTGTAGTTTCTTCTCTAGATTGTCGCACAGATGACAAAATGGTAGATATCGAAATAGATGACAGAGGGATAGAAAAACAATTAAAATTGCTCAAAAGAGGAAAGGCCGCTGGACCTGATGGTATACCAGTTCGATTTTACACAGAGTACGTGAAGGAACTTGCACCCCTTCTTGCAGAGCTGTACCGTAGGTCTATAGAAGAGCGTAGCGTTCCAAAACATTGGAAAAGGCACAGGTCATCGCCGTTCCCAAGAAGGGACGTCAAACAGATGTGCAGAACTACAGACCTATATCTCTAGCGTCAATCAGTTGAAGAATTTTGGAACACATTTTATGTTCCTGTATAATGACTTTTCTGGAGACTAGAATTCTACTCTGTAAGAATCAGCAAGGGTGTCGGAAAAGACGACCGTGTGAAACCCAGCTCGCGCTATACCTCCACGAGGCTCAGAGGGCCATAGACACGGGTTCCCAGGTAGATGCCGTGTTTCTTGAATTCCGCAAGGCGTTTGATACAGTTCCGGACAGTCGTTTAATGAACAAAGTAAGAGCATATGGACTATCAGACCAATTGTGTGATTGGATTGAAGAGTTCCTAGATAACAGAACGCAGCATGTCATTCTCAATGGAGAAAAGTCTTCCGAAGTAAGAGTGATTTCAGGTATACTGCAGGGGAGTGTCGTAGGACCGTTGCTATTCACAATATATATAAATGACCTTGTGGATAACATCGGAAGTTCACTGAGGCATTTTGCGGATGATGCTGCAGTATATCGAGAGGTTGTAACAATGGAAAATTGTACTGAAACGAAATGATGCATGGTGCAGGGAATGGCAATTGAATCTCAATGTAGACATGTGTAACGTGCTGCGAATATATAGAAACAAAGATCCTTTATCATTTAACTACAATATAGCAGGCCAGCAAATGGAAACAGTTGATTCCATAAATTATCTTGGAGTATGCATTAGGAGTGATTTAAAATGGAATTACCATATAAAATTAATTGTTGGTAAAGCAGATGCCTGACTGAGATTCATTGGAAGAGTCATAAGGAAATGCAGTCTGAAAACAAAGGAAGTAGGTTACAGTACACTTGTTCGCCCACTGCTTGAATACTGCTCACCGGTGTGGGATCCGTACCAGATAGGGTTGATAGAAGAGAGAGAGAGAAGATCCAACGGAGAGCAGCACGCTTCGTTACAGGATCATTTAGTAATCGTGAAAGCGTTACGGAGATGATAGATAGATTCCAGTGGAAGACTCTGCAAGAGAGACGCCCAGTAGCTCGGTACGGGCTTTTGTTGAAGTTTCGAGAACATACCTTCACCGAAGAGTCAAGCAGTATATTGCTCCCTCCTACGTATATCTCGCGAAGAGACCATGAGGATAAAATCAGAGAGATTAGAGCCCACGCAGAGCCATACCGACACTCTTTCTTTCCACGAACAATACGAGACTAGAATAGAAGGGAGAACCGATAGTGGTACTCAAGGCACCCTCCACCACACACCGTCAGGGGGCTTGCGGAGTATGAATGTAGATGTAGATGTAGACATGTCCGCCTCCCGGAGACCAATCATTCTACCCCATTCCCGCTCACTCACATGCCTAGCCTGTGATGTCGGCGAGGAATACTGGCACCTGGTTAAGTGAATTTTATATTATAATCAGTTTTGTGGGAGCCGACATTTAATCAACAGACATTTGCTTTTCCTTTGGGGAGTACTATCATCCCTCTCGCCTGTTGAAAAGACGGCGCCATTGGTACACTGGAAAACAATGTCGTGTCACGTTAGTCTTCCTCTCCTCCAGAAGAGAGTCGCCTCATCTGGGATCATTCACAACCTGATACGAACCAACGAACACCTCGATCATGTTGATCTTCGTCCGTCTGGCCTTTTCGATACATGTCATCTACCTGATACGTTACCACAAAGGCTTGTCTCTTGTGACCGAGAAGATTCGCGACAGTAGCTTTTCCTTACTCAAACAGTTTATGCTGCCTTCTCGGTCGAAATTGTTCTCTGTCCTGACTTTTCTATTTTCTCTCGGACGAAGACTAATACGATCGTATGGCTACTCAGACACTACGCCCACCATGTAGCCGGGTGTGACAAAGATCCTGTCGCACATGTTTATGGTGAACGCGCATTGGAAATGGCAGAGGCTTCCACGTTATCGTGCTTTATTTGCAAATATGTAGCACCTTGTGTTTAATTGTCAAGGTATTGGAGCGCTTTTGTGTTCTTTCCGCTTATTCTGGAGCTTTCTCTCACTGCCTTCTCCCTAAACAAAAAATTGTTTTCTTTCAGGTCCCAGGATTATGGAATTTGTGTCCATCAAGTTGCATTTAAAAAAAAAAAAGGGAAAACACTCTGGTACTATATGGGGTATATGGGGGACCAGCACAGAAATGGAGGGGCCGGTTCTAGCTGCTTCAGTCTGGAACCGCGAGACCGCTACGGTCGCAGGTTCGAATCCTGCCTCGAACATGGATGTGTGTGATGTTCTTAGGTTAGTTAGGTTTAAGTAGTTCTAAGTTCTAGGGGACTGATGACCTCAGAAATTAAGTCCCATAGTGCCCAGAGCCAGAGCCAGAAGCGGAGGCATCGTGACCAGACCTCGGTATTTGATTCCTGCCCACCTTGTCTGCACCCAACCTGTAGCTCAGTGTGTCCGTTCTTTCGTGTAATGAAAAATAAAGAAATCACAAGAAATAAATGACATCACAGGAGAGCAGAAAATGACAAGATACGGCGGATCTGTCAAAATTCATGGTTTAGTCCTTAACTAGTTGTCCACGCCTGTCTTTCAAGTTAAGCTTTTATACGCATGGTACTTCCAAACTGACTTCTGATAGATATGTTTTTAACAATTTGAATTAGACATGTCTCGGATGAACAATGTAACGGAAAACATGTTATTGGGGCAAGATTTCGTTTGTGCTTTGCGCAGGGTGTGAGATATGTTTACAATTTGTCTGTTTCTATGATAAGAATCACCCCACTGATTGCGAGAACGCTCACGTAATTGATCAGTTACGATTACGCAATAACATACATTAGGCGAATTTTTGAACTACGTATCACAATGAATATAACTATTAACACATTTTAATGTATTTTTATTTGGTTATTAATCGCATCTCACGATGTTTTACCTCAAAAAATAGCAAAGAAAATTATTCCAATTATCAGAATATTATCAGGCAGACGGAAAGAAACGTCGTATGGACAAATGACACGACAGAGAACCGAAGACGGACCAGTAGTTTGGAAGTTTAATGCGTTGGCCTCTCGACCACCAACCTCGCTGTGCTAGACATACTGAATGATCAATATCCAAGCTACGGCATGAAAACAACGGAACGTTAATAAGTCTAACATTAAAACTTCCTGGCAGATTAAAACTGTGTACCGAATCGAGACTCGAACTCGGGGCCTTTGCCTTTCATGGGCAAGCGCTCTACCAGCTGAGCTACCCAAGCACGACTCAGGGTCCGTCCTCACAGATTTACTTCCACCAGTACCTCGTCTCCTACCTTCCAAACTTTACAGAAGCTCTATTGCCAACCAAGCAGGACTAGCACTCCTGAAACAAAGGATATTGCGGAGACATGGCTTAGCCACAGCCTAGGGATGTTTCCAGAATGAGATTTTCACTCTGCAGTGGAGTACGCATTGATGTGAAACTTCCTGGCAGATTAAAATTGTGTGCCGAACCGAGACTCGAACTCAGGACCTTTGCCTTTCGCGGACAAGTGCTCTACCAACGGAGCTACCCAAGCACGCGAAAGGCAAAGGTCCCGAGCTCGAGTCTCGATCCGGCACACAATTTTAATCTGCCCGAAAGTATCACATCAGCGCACACGCCGCTTCAGAGTGAAAATCTCATTCTGTGAACTCGAACGTTAACAACTATGGACCGCGTATAATACTTATAATTTTTTTTGTTTTTAGCCGCTATTTTGATGTATAGAACTGAAACTACAATTTTCCGTTATGAACTTCGACCTCAAGTTATTCAAGAACTAGAGATTGCCTAACAAAAAGCCGAAATACGTGTTCCTTTATTTTCAATATTGGTTGTCCTCGCAAAATCTGATCAAACTCGGTGACCCTCATGTTGCATCCTCCACTTGTGAGCAGGCAGTAACGAACGACTGGGGTGTTCTGGGGGAGGGGGGGGGGGGTCAGCATTTGTGGCATGTGTGGAGTGCCTGCGGGCAGCTCCTGACCTGAGCAGTGTATTCAGCGTGTCCTTTATTAATTGGTACGGTAATTGTGTAGGGTGACAAATACTGATATTCGCACAGTACTGCTATAATTGGATTGCGCTTTTCTTTTAATGTCATCGTTTGTGTTGCTCTTTAAAGATTCTCTGTGGCTGCAGTACATTTTATCGCATCCAAAGCGTTATTAATTTAAAATTTGGCAGACGTTATTGAAGCCCACTAGTTCTTAGATGATCACAGTTTAATTTATCGGTTTTATGATGTCAGTTTTAGATTCATTGTGTTCCTAAATCGTTAAAGTTTTATGTGCAAGTTTTGTCTTGTAGGCTAAATAAAGCTGGTTAACGGTTGACCCAAAAGCACTTCATCACAACCGAACGCAGTCTTCCACTCCCCTACCTAACTAGCTGGTCTGTTAAGTGCTGGTAAATATTTTGTATAAGCTTTTAGGTCCGTGTAAAGAATTTAGGTCCGTGTAAAGAATTTAAAATAATATGACCGTCAGTTTAGATAGTTAAAATGACTTCATTTACTATCTCCACGATTGCAATTTCAGCCTTTCAGCCGTTCTATGAGGAGAAATTTCAAGTTTTAATATTCTCAAAATTGAAAAGTGTCACACATTGTAACGATGGCATGCAATTCACTGTCTAATACTTTTTGACATAAAAGTACGGTCTTGTTCTACTGGAATGTGGCCGAAAGGCTGAGAATTAAATCGTGTCGTTTTTAAGTAAAAGAAAATTAACAGTTACAGGCGATAGGGAAATTTTTTAAAATCTTTGTTATACTCGTAGATTCAAAACCGTAATGAATACATGTGTTACCTTCACATGTTTGCTGTTTACGATACTCAACCGTTTTAACCAAAACGCTGACAAGAGCTGTATTAGAGAGGCAGATAAGCTAAATATATTAAGGAGATCAATGTAGATGGGTACCGACACTGTAGCTTTGCCTAAAAAAGAAATTTAAATCATATCTGCAGTCAGGTGTTAAATAAGCTTGTATGTCAAAACCTGCTACGAAAAGGACTTTGAGTGTTCCGCTGTCAAGGGCTATTTAGAAAATACAGGAGTGAGAAAGGGAAGTGCCTCTTCTTCTCTGGACTACTCTTCGTTTCTTCTCTGCAAAGAACGCGTGCCAACCGAGTGAGGTGTATCACATGAATTCAGTGCAAATCTCTCTGGTATCCACTTTCATTTTCGGTTCACGCGCGATACATTCGCACTGGTATGAGAAATATTTAATCGTTTTACGTTAGTGGCGTACCACTACACAGAGCCACAGTAAAGCAGCGAGTGTCTGTTAAGTGGGATGAATGTTAACTTCGAATGCGACCATTACAGACGTGCTGTGTTTTTGACTTGTGAGCTCCTCAACCTAGACGCTATTTAGAGCCCAGCAGTTTGTAAACGACTCTAATGGTACAGCTAGTGAATAAGGAAAGAAGATCACAGCGAAACAAAAGCCAGAAAATGCAGCAGCTTGCACTCGGAGGTAATTATTAACGCGGTGCGGGAGTGCAGTCAACATGAGAGCGCGCCTTTACGAAAACGCACCTGCATGCATTCACATTCCCTCCCCCCCCCCCCCCCCCCCCCCTCTCTCTCACTCACTCTCTCTCTCTCTCTCTCTCTCTCTCTCTCTCTCTCTCTCTCTCTCTCAACAGACGCACACACACACACACACACACACACACACACACACACACACACACACACGAGCATAGAAGAGGCGCAAGATACGGTATTTCGATGAAGCCGCCTGCTCTCTTCCTCTGTGGCTTGCTGTTACATATTGTTGGCGTTAAGCGTGTTTATGAGTGTATGATGAAGAGAGAGAGAGAGAGAGAGACTGAGACTGTTGACCATTAGAATTTCAACACGAGGAAGGAGAGAAAATTGCAAAATTTTACTTTATTCTGTGTGCACAGTACTGTGGGCAGAAAGCGTGCTTAACTTTGTAGCAGACTTGCGGGTGTACAGTGTGTGGAATTTAGAACACAGTCGTGTCATCTCTGGAACAACTGCCGTAACCGTGTTGGACATGGAGTCGAATTGAACTTGGATGACGTGACAGATATGAGTACGTCGTGCCATGCTACTTTAATTCCAAGTCAGAATTCTTCAATCATACTAGTCGGCGAATAGCGGCGTACTACCCTCTCCGCAACCCGTTACCAGATCTTCTAATTGTGTGGGAGATTTGGAGTACAGTGAAACACACTCTGTATTAATACAGGTCAGCACGTCACGAGTAGTAAATGTTCTTCCGTTGTCTTGTTGAAAGAGAACATCGCGAAGATCATTTCTACAAACAAACACTATTCAGATACGATTTCTGATAGAGAAAGCAACTGAATAATCTTCTTTTACGTACAGAATGGCGATGAAGTTGCTCCGGACTGCCTTGTGTGGTTCTGATGAAATGCTAGTCGTTTGTACACTCCTGGAAATGGAAAAAAGAACACATTGACACCGGTGTGTCAGACCCACCATACTTGCTCCGGACACTGCGAGAGGGCTGTACAAGCAATGATCACACGCACGGCACAGCGGATACACCAGGAACCGCGGTGTTGGCCGTCGAGTGGCGCTAGCTGCGCAGCATTTGTGCACCGCCGCCGTCAGTGTCAGCCAGTTTGCCGTGGCTTACGGAGCTCCATCGCAGTCTTTAACACTGGTAGCATGCCGCGACAGCGTGGACGTGAACCGTATGTGCAGTTGACGGACTTTGAGCGAGGGCGTATAGTGGGCATGCGGGAGGCCGGGTGGACGTACCGCCGAATTGCTCAACACGTGGGGCGTGAGGTCTCCACAGTACATCGATGTTGTCGCCAGTGGTCGGCGGAAGGTGCACGTGCCCGTCGACCTGGGACCGGACCGCAGCGACGCACGGATGCACGCCAAGACCGTAGGATCCTACGCAGTGCCGTAGGGGACCGCACCGCCACTTCCCAGCAAATTAGGGACACTGTTGCTCCTGGGGTATCGGCGAGGACCATTCGCAACCGTCTCCATGAAGCTGGGCTACGGTCCCGCACACCGTTAGGCCATCTTCCTCTCACGCCCCAACATCGTGCAGCCCGCCTCCAGTGGTGTCGCGACAGGCGTGAATGGAGGGACGAATGGAGACGTGTCGTCTTCAGCGATGAGTCGCTTCTGCCTTGGTGCCAATGATGGTCGTATGCGTGTTTGGCGCCGTGCAGGTGAGCGCCACAATCAGGACTGCACACGACCGAGGCACACAGGGCCAACACCCGGCATCTTGGTGTGGGGAGCGATCTCCTACACTGGCCGTACACCACTGGTGATCGTCGAGGGGACACTGAATAGTGCACGGTACATCCAAACCGTCATCGAACCCATCGTTCTACCATTCCTAGACCGGCAAGGGAACTTGCTGTTCCAACAGGACAATGCACGTCCGCATGTATCCCGTGCCACCCAACGTGCTCTAGAAGGTGTAAGTCAACTACCCTGGCCAGCAAGATCTCCGGATCTGTCCCCCATTGAGCATGTTTGGGACTGGATGAAGCGTCGTCTCACGCGGTCTGCACGTCCAGCACGAACGCTGGTCCAACTGAGGCGCCAGGTGGAAATGGCATGGCAAGCCGTTCCACAGGACTACATCCAGCATCTCTACGATCGTCTCCATGGGAGAATAGCAGCCTGCATTGCTGCGAAAGGTGGATATACATTGTACTAGTACCGACATTGTGCATGCTCTGTTGCCTGTGTCTATGTGCCTGTGGTTCTGTCAGTGTGATCATGTGATGTATCTGACCCCAGGAATGTGTCAATAAAGTTTCCCCTTCCTGGGACAATGAATTCACGGTGTTCTTATTTCAATTTCCAGGAGTGTATATCCAAGCATGTACTACACTTCATATCAATTTGATGTTTGTTGCTTGCCACCATCACTTCATCATGGTATGGCAGAAGGATTGAGCCTGATGATTGCGGGATAAACCCCGATATACCAATTTCATCACTCTTCTCACATGTTAAAAGACCGGTTTTGACTTAGACTTAAGATTATAGGCAAGAGACTATGTCAGAAGCTCAGAATTTTATCTCAACTTTCCCTCCTTTTTCTACCAAAATGTATACAGTCTTGTAGCCGATATAGCACTTATAATGCGGTGACACATGATGGTACTTCATTCACTATGGTATCTTATGTTATTAGTAGCGTTATGACGCGCTCGACAATTTCATAGCGTCATAAGAAACATCACAGCACTGGATGTATCGAATAGTGTGGAGAACAATATTGGTTTCCACCACTAGTTTTTTGATAGTTAAATGTATGCGGCTTCTGTTTATTATAAAAAGCAAAAACTACGTATCATGCGCAGAGTATAGTGATCTTACCAAATTTCAGCCACATTTACGAAGTTACATATGTTCACATTAAATTTAGAAAGTGGTCGCTTAAAAATATTCGCATTAATTTTAAAAAGTGATCCGAGGATTCAAATCTATGTGAACTGAGTACAGTAATTGAAGCACATCATGCGTAATAAATTGTATTTTTCAAAGAAGTTTCCTGTTCTGGGTTGTTAAAATACTGGTGATCGAGAAATTCCCGTACTATGTGCAGCAGCTGGAGGAATTCATTCTTCACTTGCTATCCATGGCAGCTCATCTTAAGCGAGTCCTAGCGTGCAAAAAATTCTCTCTAGTTGCATTGGCGTAACTGGGAAGAGATGTGGTGGTACAATTGTAGTCTTACAAACCTCTTTCCCTATCTAGTTCTAAGCATATGAATAATTATAAGATCTAAACTAACCGCGTTCTGTACGACGGTATTGGAATTGAACTTACAGTTAGGTTTACGGTACCCTAACTTTTTGAGCAAGTTCCTGGTCCAGTGCAGCTTCGGAAAGAGACCGAAGTATACTAAAAGCTAATATTTGTTTTTCTGAGAAGCCAAAGTTTAATTCCTCAGATTGTATTTCATAAGCGACTGGTGTTTCAGCAGCGGCTTCACCAGCCTACGCGTACATGACATGCATTTCACATATATATTTACCTGATTCTCTGCTGTTTTATACCATGCGACCCCAGTGGGGATGTTAACTCCCTCTGTTGTATTTAGCCAGGTGGCATATCTTCGATCCCTAAATACACCGAACAATGAACTGGCTCTGTCTCGCGATCTGGTTGACACACTACGCAGTACAAATAATAGCCAAACTGCATTGCATGCTATATTCCAACTCAACTAAACACACGAATTAAAGACCAAAGAGTCATATTCGCATTTGTACATCTCTCCTCATTCTCACCCAAATCCCCATCCCTAAGGTAAGCGGATAGCTTATGTTACTTCCTCCTGCTTCCCCACACCTTCTTCATTTGCCACCTGCCCATTATCCTACTCCTTCTTAATACTACCTCTTTGCCCCTTCTAAGCCTCCATTTCCTCCTGCCCCCCCCCCCCCTCTCTCTGTCCACCTCTTCGTGATCATCTTCTCTTCCCACATCTCTACATCTCCTCATACCCCTCTCTCCGTCCATCTTCTCCTCACCCTCTCCCTACCTCTTCCATCTCTCTCTCTCTCTATCTCTCTCTCTCTCTTTTTCTCTGTTCTTATCCCCCTGCCATGCTCTTCTCCATCTCTTTGTTCGTATCCTCCTCCCACCTCTGTCCACCTCCACCTTTCCCCTCTCTCTGCCCATCTTGTCCTTCTCGTCACAATCCATTTCCTGTGTCATCCCGTTTTCAACCACAACACGTCCCAACGAAGGTGGGTGGTGGTCCCACAGTAGTTCTTTCCAGCCAATGAAACTTGGCATGAGAAGACAAAGACAAACATACACACACACACACACACACACACACACACATATATATATATATATATATATATATATATATATGTGTGTGTGTGTGTGTGTGTGTGTGTGTGTGTGTGTGTGTGTGTGTGGGTGGGTGGGTGGGTGGGTGGGTATGTGGGTGAGTGTGTGTGTGTGTGTGTGTGTGTGTGTGTGTGTTCCCATGCCTCCTCATACATCACTGGATCGATATCGGGCAAGTTTCATTGTCTGGAAAGAAGTTCCGTACAATTATATATATCAGCCGTGGTAAAAATTGCTGTTTTGAAGAGCGCGCCGCAGTGCGTTGTGTGGAGCAGCCGCCCTCCGTTTCTGACGGTGGCGCCGCTGTGGCAATAGCAGCTTTGGTGTCTCCCTCTGGTGGGAAAGGGGAATGGTTGCCTGTTCACGTGCATTTAAGGCTCGCTATGAGCTCGCCAGTTGGTCAGTGTGGGTGAGTCTGGTGTCAGTTTGGGGTCAGTCTCTCGTCCCCAGCTTGCTAGCCTGTCTCTCGTCCGAATTTGTGGGGCAGTTAGTGTCCCTTTGTCGTCCGGAGTGATAGTATGCCTTCCGTTCGAATCAATCTTTAAGGCCGGATAAACGAGTCTTTCCACTCCGCCAGTAAGAGAACTCAGCAAGTGTTCACCCGGTCAGGGCTTAGTTCCTGCATCTGAGTCTGCGCATTAGGTCGCCAGTCTGCTCGATTTGCTCACAAGGGAACCTCCCCATCACACCCCTCTCAGATTTAGTTATAAGTTGGCACTGAACACAGATCAATCGAGAAAACAGAAAGAAATTGTGTGGAACTATGAAAAAAATAAGAAAAATATACAAACTGAGTAGTCCATGTGCAAGATAGGCAATATCAAGGAGCATGTGATCTCAGGAGCGTCATGGTCCCATGGTTAGCGTGAGCAACTACGGAACGAGAGATCCTTGGTTCAAGTCTTCTCTCGAGTGAAAAGTTTAATTTTTTATTTTCAGACAATTATTATTGTCCGTATGATGCGATCGCTTTTTTGGGAGTGATTATCACATCCACAGGAAAACCTAAATCGGGCAAGGTAGAAGAATCTTTTTACCCATTCGCCAAGTGTACAAGTTAGGTGGGTCGACAACATATTCCTGTCATGTGACGCACATGCCGTCACCAGTGTCGTATAGAATATATCAGAATTGTTTTCCTGTGGAAGAATCGGTTCACCTATGACCTTGAGATCTACGGTTTTCGGTTCCCATTGGAGGGGCACGTCCTTTCGTCTACTAATCGCACGGTTTTGCGGTGCGGTCGCAAAACACAGCCACTAAACTTATTACAGTGAACAGAGACGTCACTGAACGAACGGACAGATCATAACTTTGCGAAAATAAAGAAAGTAAACTTTTCACTCGAGGGAAAACTTGAACCAAGGTCCTCTGGTTCCGCAGCTGCTCACGCTAACCACGGGACCACGGCGCTTCTGAACTCAGACTATTCTTGATGTTGCCTATCTTTCGCATGGACTACTCAGTTTGTATATATTACTTATTTTTTTCATAGTTCCACACAACTTCTTCCTGTTTTCTCAATTGATCTGTGTTCAGTTTTTCAAGGCCTATCCACTGTGCCAACTCATAACTAAATCTTAGGGGGGTGCGATGGGGAGGTTCCCTTGTCAGGAAATGGTCATTGGCGGTTGGATCGATCGGCTGGTCGGTCGCGCACTGAGACACAAGATGACTTGTCCGCTTTGAGCGTTGGCGCATGTGAGGTCGCCACGTGAGTCCAGTGGGCCGCGCGGTATAGCGAGGGGTAGTAGCTTCGCGGCCGACACGAGAGCAACAGGAGTCAACCCATGACATCGGTCTGGCGGGTGCGAGCTGCGACGCCGTAAGACGGGAGATCGGCGCGCCTTCCTGCGTTCGTTGAAGCGGCTGGCAGCGGACGGTTCGGGAGAGCGATTTGGGGGTTCTGCAACAGGTATTCTTCAGAAATCTCTCAGAAACTTAAAATCTGGTTCCGATATCTCTGTTTTACCATTTTATAATCTATCTTAAATCTTACAGTGTCTCCAGGTGTCTTCCATGTACACGAAGTTTCTTAAACTAAGTGATAGCTATGATTAAATTATGCTCTGCGCAAAACTGTACCAGTTAGCTCCCTCTCTTATTCCTTTCCCCCAGACCATATTCACTTACTATTTTTCCTTCTGTTCGTCTTCCCACTGTCGAATTCCAGTCCCCATTCACAATTAAATTTTCGCTCCCTTAACTACAAGAATTGTTTCTTTTATGTCATTATACATTTCTTCAATATCTTCATCATCTATGGAGCTAGTTGGCGTATAAACATGTACTAATATGGTTGATGTTGGCTTTGTGTTTGTCTTGGCTGCAATAATGTTTCCACTGTCCTGTTCGTAGTAGCTTGTCACATTCTATTTTCCTATTCATTATTTAACCTGCTCCAGAATTACCCGTATTTGATTTTGTATTTATAACCCTGTATTCACATGCCCAGAAATTGTAAGTAGGCTGCTTCTGTGTTGGCAGTGCTGTGTAGCGCTTTGCATTGGATCTCTGACTGCGCTTTCTGTGTAAGAGACTCTGTGGCTCGTTGGACTCGTCGTTGGAAGTTAATCGCCAGTAGTGTTCGGCAGTTGGATGTTAGTCGCCAGCAGTGATTGGCAGTTGGAGGTGAACAGCCAGCAGTGATGGATGTTAGATGTGAGAAGTTAGCATTGATGAAGGGTAGAGTTCTGAAATGTTAGCGAAGGCTAACGATTTGGAAGTATCCGACTTGGAGATTGAAAATTATTCAAGGTTATATATCTTTGTACTGGATGTAAGTGACATTTATATTCATGTTTGAACTGGATGTCACATTATTGAGGTAAAAAATACATTATTAAGTTTGCAAAAAAATCTTTCCTTTGCTGAGCACGTGCCTATTAGTAGTTAGTGGCTTTAGTAGTTAGAATCTTCTATTTAGCTGGCAGTATTGACGCTCGCTATATTGCAGTAGTTCGCGTAATGAAGATTTTTTTGAGATAAGTACTTAATGAAATGTATAGGTTATTGTTAAGATTTCATTTTAGTCAGGGACATTCTTTTGAATTAATTATTGGAAGTCAGGCTGTAATTTCTTTGACCAGTCAGATTGCGTTGCGCTAGAATACTGTGGGTCAGTGTTGACATGATAAGAAAAAGTAAAGAGAAAGTAGGCTCAGTACATTCAATTTTACTCAGCTGTTTCGCTATCAAACAACGTAGAAGTTTCATCCTCTCAGTCATTCAGCAATTTAAGTGCAGATACACACATGTAAATAAAGAAGTTTCAAAGTTCTGTTCCTCCTGCCACCGAACTTCACTAATTCCCACTATATCTAACTCAGCCGATCCATTATCGTTTTTCATTTTCCTAACTTGCCTGTGTACTAAGGCACCTAACATTGCACGCTCCGAAGCGTTGGACACCAGTTTTGTTTCTTCTGATGAGGACATTCTCCTGAGTAGGCTTCACCCGGAGACCTCAAAGGAGACTATTTTCCCTCCGTAATATTTTACTCAAGAGGATGTCATCATCATTTAAGCATAGAACAGAGCTACATGCCCTCGAAAAAAAAATATTATTGTAGTCTCCCCTTCCTTTCAGATGTTCGCAGTACCAGCACAGCAAAGCCTCTTTGGTTGATGCTACAAGGCCAGATGAGTCAGTCATTCAGACTGTTCCCACTCCAACTACTAAAAAAGCTGCTGTCTCTCTTCAGGAACAAGTGTGACCGACATCTTAACAAATACGCCTCATTCTGGTTGCACTTACGGTGCGGCTATCTGTACCGCAGAGGCACCCCACCGATGGTAAGGTCCGTAGTTCATGGAAGGTGTAAGCGAATGCTATAAATTCAAAATGAAATAAGGAAATGTATTAAATTTTTATTAGAGAGCGGTAGTCTAAAATTTGATCCAAGGTACAACACTCTCCCCTATTAAACACATCAAAAAAGTTTTGCATCACCTCAGTTCCCAGAACTCCTGAGGACAGACGTTGGCTGTGGATATTGTATCACAGACACAGTCCCTTTGATTCTTCAGAGATGTCACTAAACCCACCCAAAGATGTAAACAACAATGCATGAGCAGTGCCTATTAGACGGAGGGGGTCCGACAGCCGATCAGTTCCAGTCATTCCACCAGGAAGGAGGTACACGGCAAGTGTTGAAACTTCCTGCAGATTAAAACTATGTGCCGGACCGAGACTCGAACTCGGTACCTTTGCCTTCCGCAGCCAAGTGCTCTACCATCTGGGCTACCGAAGCACGACTCACGCCCCGTCCTCACAGCTTTACTTCTGCCAGTACCTCGTCTCCTCCCTTACAAACTTTACAGAAGTTCTCCTGCGAACCTTGCGGAACCAGCACTCCTGAAAGAAAGGATATTGCGGAGACATGGCTTAGCCACAGCCTGGGGGATGTTTCCAGAATGAGATTTTCACTCTGCATCGGAATGTGCGCTGATATGAAATTTCCTGTCAGATTAAAAGTGTGTGCCGGACAGAGATTCGAACTCGGGACCTTTGCCTTTCTCGAGCAAGTGCTCTACAAAATGAGCTACCCAAGCACGACTCACGCCCCGTCCTCATAGCTTTACTTCTGCCAATACTTCGTCTCCTACCCTCCAAACTTCACAAAAGCTCTCCTGGCTCTGGACCACCACCTCTGGAGGTCTCGCTGTATGGTGGTACAACATACAATGTATGCTTTTCATGACCAATAAAAAGGGCGGATATGATTTTTACGTTCATTTCTATTCCAATTTTCTGTACAGTTTCCGGAACTCTCGGAACCGAGGTGACGCAAAACTTTTTTTTGATGTGTGTGTATATATCACAACAAAGACGTGATAATTCAAAGGATGCAGCTGATATTAAACTTCTTCCAAATCGTCAAGAAACTATAATGGCCGATAACCCAATAGCAGCAAGTACTTAGTCATATGAACAGCAAGTGACTGTGAGGGCTATCAACTATATTGGCCAACGTAAAATTTCTTTCCAAGAGGAGATGGGAGTGCTATTCATTCCATGTAGAAAAATTGCTGATCCTTGAATTTTGCCCCGTGTATTCTATGACATTTCAGGAATGAAGCCGAATCCTGTTGATATCTTGCCACAATATTTCGGCTGGCAACCACTCAGCCATCTTCAGGTGTCCGCCGCTGAGGAGTGCTAGCCTTTTTTTCCCTTTATTGTTATTTCATCCCCTCACGCTCATTATGGACGGGGGGATGACAGTTAGCTAAAAGGACGAAGAATATTTACGATTTAAAAACACAGTTGTGATAAGGTGAAATTCTTCAGTTAAAAAGCATTGGAGCGCTGCACTTTCATTGAACATCTGAAGGACCTGCACAGGGTGAAAAAGTATTCTGGCAGGAAAGAATATGTTCCATAGATGTTCCGTGATGGGGAGGGGTGTAAGAAGGTAGGGGTCTGTTTCGCAGGGAAACAATGGAGATGAGAGGTAGAAGGCAAAGCAGAGAGTAGGAATACAGACATCGGGAAGGACAGAGAGTTAGGAGGAGTAATGGTGTGTGGGAAGAGTAGTGGCACAGGAAGAAAGGGGTACGGGTGAGTGTAGAGAGAAAAAGAGAGAGGACCCCTCATGTGGAGTGGGATAGGTGGAGGAGGGTTAAAGTTAGTAGGAGGGATAAATATCAGGGGGGGATCTGATTGTCTGGGAGAGGGAGTTGGTTGAAGTTGTGTTAGCATAGAATATGAAGTGTGTGGAGGTGCAGGGACGGAGGGAGTTGTTGGTAAAGGCGTGGTAGCATACCAGGGTTGGTGATCAGAGGGGAGGCAATGGAATTATTGGTGCCTAGTTTGTGGGCAGTATAGGAGACGTTAAGGTGTTCGATATAGTGAGGAGGATGGAAATTTGATGGTAGAGTATCCAGATGGGGGGAAGGTTAACGAATGCGGAAAGTGAGACGGAATGCATGGCTTTAGAAGATCTGGAGGGGCTTATAGAATTTAGGTGGGGCGGAGATCCATGCAATATTTGCATACCAAAGGTTGGATCGGATGAGACTGCTAGTTCTCGTTATCGGCTTTATAATAAAAGAAACTGGCGCGGAGACGAATGTACTGGGTGATCAAACAGTCAGTATAAATTGGAAAACTTAATAAACCACGAAATAATGTAGATAGAGAGGTAAAAATTGTCACACATACTTGGAATGACATAGGGTTTTATTCGAACCAAAAAAAACTAAGTTCACAAAATGTCCGACGGATGGCGCTGGACAGCAAAACGTCAGTGACTGCGCATGACAATCGTGTATAAAAGGATCTGTAATGAGAGAGAGAATCAGATGCGCCAGCAGTCGCAGCTGTTGACGTTACCTGAAAAGATGCTTTTAGTGAAGCTGTATTATCAGAATGGGGAATGTGCTAGTTCAGCGTTACGATCCTATCGCCATAGGAAGGGGATTCGAACGGGTAAAGGTCCGTTGACAAATGCAGCTGTGGCGAGAATGATTTAGAAGTTCGAAGCCACGGGTTGTTTAGACGATAGACCCCGTAGTGGCCGACCGAGCACAAGGCGTAATGCTACTGAGACGGATCAGGAAGAAGTGGAGACTGTAGCGGGTTCGTCTGTGCACGGGGAAGTCAGCGCTCGTGCAGTCGCACGTCGCACCGGCATTCCATACACTACTGTTTGGTTGGCACTTAGGCGTACCCTCCGATGCTATCGGTACAAAATCCATCGGCACCGCGATTTAGTGAAGCGGAGGGCATTTGCGTGTGGGGATTTCAAAAGATGGCGGAAGATGACGATTGGTTGAGTAAAGTGTTGTGGACCGACGAAGCGCCTTTCACGCTCCGAGGGTCTATCAACGCTCACAACTGCAGAATTTGGGCTACCGAAAATCCTAGAACTGTCATGGAAACTCCATTGCAAGACGAGAAAGTCACGGAATGGGTTGTATTTACTACATCTACCGTTATCGGTCCTTTTTTCCTCGAGGATATGCGTGATTCTGGTTTTGTAAGTGCTGCCGTGACGAGTGAGGGGTACGCCGATATGTTACAGAATCGCATCATCCCCAGCCTGGCTGATAAACACCTGCTGGAACGTACGATGTTTATGCAGGATGGCGCTCCACCCCATATTGCTAGACGCGTGATAGATCTCTCGCGCACGTCGTTTGGTGATGATCGTGTGCTCAGCCGCCACTTTCGTCATGCTTGGCCTCCCAGGTCCCCAGACCTCAGTCCGTGCGATTATTGGCTAAGGGGTTACCTGAAGTCGCAAGTGTATCGTGATCAACCGACATCTCTAGGGATGCTGAAAGACAACATCCGACGCCAATGCCTCACCATAACTCCGGACATGCTTTACAGTGCTGTTCACAACATTACTCCTAGACTACAGCTATTGTTGATGAATGATGGTGGACATATTGAGCATTTCCTGTAAACATCATCATCTTTGCTTTGTCTTACTTTGTTATTCAAATTTTTGCTATTCTGATCAGATGAAGCGCCAGCTATCGGACATTTTTTGAACTTTTGTATTGTTTTGGTTCTAATAAAACCCCATGTGATTCCAAGCATGTGTGTCAATTTGTACCTCTCTATCTACATTATTCCATGATTTATTCAGTTTTCAAATTTATACTGACTTTTTGATCACCCGGATCATTGGCGGCCGTCACAGGAGCGTCCTCTATCGAAGTCCGCACCCTCTGCAAATAATGTCCCATCTCTGGCACGCAGATGCATGTGTTAAGCTGAGACTACATGTCCGCCTTCTGCTGGAACGTGCTGCAACGCGCTCTCGCGGTAATAAAAACAAAATCAAATGTCACCAGACATGTCATTATAAATGAAATTTTTTCTCTCAGAAGAAATCAAAGAGATCAACGGGTCCCAGGTCTTGTCCATCACTATTTCTAAGATTTTGTGCTAGACGTTGTAAGTAGTCTGTACGTATGTTTGCATTCTGACAGCGCGATAGACTGCATTAATATCACTGACAGCGCTGTGCGCCCTCTGTAAGAGACTCTGTGGCTGATCGGACTGGCAGTTAGGAGTGAATAGCCGGCAGTGATGGAGGTTGGAAGATAATAGTTAACAGTGATGGAGGTTAGTGGTCTGAAGTGTTAGCTCAAGCTGACGACATGGACTTGTGTCCGTCATGGAAATGTAGTACTGTTGACGATTACAAAATTTTTGGAACTGGATGTTACGGATGATTATATATTTTTTTTAACTGGACGTCAAATTATTAAGGTCAAATTTGCTAAATACAGTGTTTGCTCTGCAACAAAATCTTTCCTTTGCTAACCACATGTCTGTTAGAAGTTAGAGCCTACAGTAGTTAGAATCTTTTATTTAGCTGGCTGTATTGCTGCTTGCTGAATCGCTGTAGTTCGTGTAATGAAGATTTTCTCTGAGGTAAGTGACTTATGAAATTTATAGGTTATTGTTAGGATTTCTTCTAATTCAGGGCCATTCCTTCGTGTTAATTATTTGCAGTCAGATTCCGTTGCGCTAGGATATTGTGGGACATTAGTGAGTAGTATAAGTTCGAGCTGTATTTGTCAGGGCAAATTCTGTAGGTTAGTGTTCAAACGGTAAAGACAAGCAAAGTGTCAGTACGTCAGTTTCACCTAGCAGTTTCAGAATTAAATAAATAAAGAAATTTCACCTTCTCGGTTATTCCAGTTCAAGTAAAAATATATTAAGAAGTTTCACTTCCGACCCTTAGTCGAGGATACCTCACTGGAATCTTCTGATTTTCTTGTAATTTGAATAATTAGTGCATGATTAGAAATTATTTATTGTTAATGCTACCGCGTAATTGTATATGGAATACCCTTTGTAGTTGTAGTCTCTTATTGTTGTACTGTATTGTAATGAGCAAAGCAGTTGTGGCAAGCATGTGGATTTGCACCAAGTATCTCACAGTCGTTTTTGCAATTAATTAAATATTATTTATTTTCAGTGGTATTTAGTGCGACTTCTTATTTTTACTTCTTAAATTGATTTCTATGTGTTCTCTTAGGAAATTCTGTTATAATCATGGCGAGTGACAATCGTAACGCTAGGCTGAAAGTAAAGGGAGTAATGACAGTGACGACGAGCGTAGCTTGTTAGCACCACTTAGTAATGAATTCATAAAGGTTCAGGACAGTAATTTGGTAGTAGTGCATAGGGACATGAACTAGATAGCAAGTAACGGGGTAGAAATGGAGACTATCAGTGAACAGTGAAGTATTGTCGATCGATCGGTCGGTAACCGTTCGGCTCAGGATTGCGAAACAACAGAACCACAGTTTGCAAATACTGTAGATTTAGGTTTTGCGTCATCACCCTTTTCTCAGTTAAGTCAAGACACACTCTCTGCGTTTCAAAATACAAATATTGCCGATGCAAATGCACTGCTGAAAAGTACAAAGGAACATGTTTCAAACACGAATGCTTTGTTATTGCAATTAATTCAAAAATTTGATCGAATAGATCCAAAGCTAGACACAATACACCAAAAGCTTCAAAAGCTAGACACAGTGGAACAATATCAGGAACGAATACTGCAACGGCTCCAAAAATTTAACACAACTGAACAACCACTTGAACAAACACGTGAAGATTTAACCGCTTTGCTGGCCGGTGTGGCCGTGCGGTTCTAGGCGCTTCAGTCTGGAACCGCGTGACCGCTACGGTCCCAGGTTCGAATCATACCTCGGGCATGGTTGTGTGTGATATCCTTAGGTTAGTTAGGTTTAAGTAGTTCTAAGTTCTAGGGGACTGATGACCACAGATGTTAAGTCCCATAGTGCTAAGAGCCATCTTGAACCATTTAACCGCTCAGACACCCGAAATCGAATCGGAGACACCCGAATCGAAATATCAAAAAGTTTCTGAAGATGTGAAAACACAAATTTGTGAACATTCTCAACCTATTTTTTCGCGACCTGAAGACACATTATAGAATCATGAAGCTGACATAGAAGAACTACAGATTATTGTACATGAAAATCACGACACCTTGCAGGCTAAAACTGACGGAGTTGCATCTACCGAAACGGTCACGCAACAGATAAAAAATCGGGAAAACCTTAAGGAAACAGTAGATACAAGTACGACACAAAAGTCATACGCAATAATATATGGTATTACGGAGATCATTAAAGGAGTCTGCAAGGTGCAGCGAGCCTTGGGAAGGAATCGCCGACACGACGTAAGAACGACAAATGTGCAACTCGGCGACACGATGACTTTGACTATAAGCTGTTCATCACTACGCGTAAATTCAGAACATTCAACAATTCTAGTAATTATTTACATCCACAAACTTGGCTTTATCAATGTTCTTTCTGTTTTCCTCCTAATTGGTCATCACAGAAAAAAGTAACAAAAGATTACATCACGTTTCTCTTGTAAACCCGTATATTGAGAAATAGTTTGCTTTCTGGCTTAGTCTTTCAATTAAATCTTCTACTTGAAATTACTGCCACGCTTTGCAGCAATATTTTGAAGTTAACCATCTAATCAAGAACCTATGTACCATATTATGACAGTAATTTTAAGAGTCCTCTTTTATAGGGAACAGACGACACAGTCTTACTGTGTGTACAGTTCTGCTTGTTGGTTGCACGATTACGTAACGACTATAAGGTTTACATTCTTGGAACATACACTGCTAGTGAGGTTTTACTGCAACGTTTTGGTTTACTTGAAAAGTCATTTTTAATTTATGTTCTTTCTGAGAGGTACCAGAAGACGCAATATTTGGTTTGTTTGACAGCTGCACGATTATATTACGACGCTACTAATGAGCGACAAGATTTGCCTTATGACTTTTACGCTGTATCTGTTTATGTCTGCACAGTTTTATGCGTTCTTCTGAAAAGTAAAACATGTTTTAGTAGTGACTTTTGTGGCATAGCTACAGTGAGACAGGTATTTTTCGTAACACAACAATACGTTACAGTATAGCACTTTCAAGGTCTCAGCAACGAACGTATGATACGCAAAGCGCTTTGCTTTTCTGTATGACTAGGTAAGTACATCGATTTTTTTGAGAACTTGGACCACGATAATTACGGCCCTTTGTACATTTTTACCGTTAAGCAATGACAGAAATTATCTTACAGCAAGAAGCGCAGTTTAGCGCTGCATGACTCGCATTTGAGTGATTAATTTTGTACTTGGAGTATTTTTAGAAATATTTTTGAATTACAATTATACAGAGAAAGTTTTCGCTGATACGTTTCATTCCACAGTCTAATCTGCAACATCTGAGGTATAAATCAAGCAATGGAAAATCCAGCATGGAATGTAACAGTATTAGAGCAAGAAAGTTGCTACTCACCATGTAGCGGAGATGATGAGTCGCGATACGCACAACAAAGAGATTAACACAATTATAGCTTTCGGCCGTTAAGGCCTTTGTCAGCAATAGACACACATATACACACACACATTCACGCAAATGCGCTACTTACCCCATTCACCCCCTTCCCCACCTTCTCTCTGTCTAAACTGCAGCACTTCATTGTCCGACACCCCCACTATACCATCTCTCCCCCTCCCTGACCCAGCCTCCTCCTTACCCCCACCCAGTTGCCACTTCCATCATGTAACGGTGCTGTTAGTTGCAGTATGCTTTCATTTGTCTGAGACTGCAGACGTGTGTGCAAGTTGTGTTTGCGTGAGTGTGTGTGTGTGTGGGTGTGTGTGTGTGTGTGTGTGTGTGTGTGTGTGTGTGTGTGTATGTCTGTATGGTGTCTATTGCTGATAAAGGTCTTAATGGCCAAAAGCTATAACTGTGTGAATCTTTTTGTTGTGCCTATTGCGAATCAGCATCTCTGCTATATGGTGAGTAGCAACTTTCCTTCTCTAATATTGTTACATCTGAGGTATAATTACATTATCCCTCATGGGGGTTCACCTGCTTTGTGTACAATGCATGTGGCAAGTGCAAGGAGCCCTAGCTAATATGGTATTTACTTATACAATTTTACACAATGGTACCATACTTCTCTAACACAGAATTACACAGCTATCTGGCTATTCGATAGAGAGAAATAAACATTTTTACTACATTTTTGATACATATTTACATAATTACACGGTTCAGTTAGTTCGCATTTATGAAATTGTACTTTGCTTGTACTTTGTAAACTGCTCACATATTTTCGGAACCATTGTAATACTGTAAGAGATTTGAGTGATGTATATTGTATGGGATCATAATTTTTGAAGCACGTTTGAGGTAGATGACACTACTGAAACGAGCATGAGAGCGTTCTTTATTTTTTTTTTTTTAGAGGTTTTGAGATTATTGGAGGATGCTATGACGATATTGAGATTTGATTGATGTATTATGATGATATTATTACAGCGACGATATGTATTATGATGTTGAAATATGTTTATGATCAAAAAGGCAATGCTACAGCAGAAATGTGATTATGCTATGTGTTTATTATGATGAAGTATCGAAGAAGTATCAACAAATATGTATATATGTTTTTGTGGACTGGCAAGACAGCCAATCCACTTTAACAGGAAGCCGAAAGGCACGCGTTTAAGCTCACGCAGGCTGGCATGAGGTCTGGAACAGGACAAGGTCTTGAGACTAGCAAAAAAGGTACGTAGCTTCTGGAATACTTAACTTTAATCCATAATTGGTGAACATCGGTCTGACGGTACGTGCATCACAATATAAATAGCAAATGATAATGGCGCCTTGCTAGGTCGTAGCAAATGACGTAGCTGAAGGCTATGCTAACTATCGTCTCGGCAAATGAGAGCGTAATTTGTCAGTGAACCATCGCTAGCAAAGTCGGCTGTACAACTGGGGCGAGTGCTAGGAAGTCTCTCTAGACCTGCCGTGCGGCGGCGCTCGGTCTGCAATCACTGATAGTGGCGACACGCGGGTCCGACGTATACTACCGGACCGCGGCAAGTGTGGTGTCTGGCGGTCACACCACATATGTAATGAGGCGATGAATAATGAGTAGGGTTTAGGGACTCTGGTTTGTGGTAAAGAATGTTGGAGACCAAGAATGGTACTTTAAGAGTTATGAGATGTGAACACATATGTGAATGTGAGTACCACAATGCTGACAGAAATTTTTAGGTACTGTTATTGATGAGATTTCGTTTCTAAACTCTTCTCCTGTAATTTTTCAATCTGTGAAATTTTTTTGTTGGCATGAAACTGTTCTTGTAGCTCAAATTGCTGTCGTAAATAATTTGGCAAAGTGTGTATGTGAACTTGATGTAACACTAAGCCCAGCTGCATGCTAGCCACTTTGAAATATGTCCATTGTTGTGTGGACTTTTCAACTTCACTTGTTCCACTCTGAAGTTTATCACACTCCCGCAAGCGCTCGTATAGCTGTAGGAAAGACAAGCCGTTGACCTCACTATTGACATTTCTCTGCAGAACGCACCACAAACACGACACACTATTACTTGGAAATATATGATTACACTTTGGATCGCGTACTTTTTGCTACTTACTGAAATGCTTATGAAGTGATGAGAAATATTCTTACGTCTACACACCTGATTATGACAAGTATCTCTCCATGAGAGTTGTGAGAATTTTTACTGCCTTATGAAATGATGTTTTCATGCTTTACTTTGTGCATATTTGCTTATTTTATTTTATTTGTAGTTTCTAGTTGCCCTGCAGCATTGGTTTTACAAAATAAAATTTAATACATATGCTAATGTTCACACTTTCTATCAACAGATCTATTAAATAATAATTCTATGATCCACATTCTTAAAATTGGAGCACCTGGAAAGGAAAGCACAATAAGAAAGAGAAGGGACTAGTAACAGGAATTGCAACATAATTTTCTTTTCAAGGAGTTGGTAATTTTTTGGTGGAATAAGTTGTTGTGGTGCACCACATTAGTGATAAGATGTGACATAGACTTTAAGATGTGAATAGACATTTCCCTTATCCACATTGCTGTCTTTACCATAATATTTTTTCTGCTTGTGCTTTCTCATATCCTAGTATAAGTTATTGCATTTGCTGCTAATATTTGTCAGGCATTGTCCTGCTGAATTTTACTTTGTATAACTCTGATAAGCCAGTTTTACTACTGATTTATTTTTCTTTTTTGCTGCATACTGCCTCATATTACTTGTAATGTTGCATTTGCTTTGCTAATTTAGGTATACTGCTGCTTGCTTTGCCAATTTGCATTTTTTATTGTTCTTGTTTATGTTAATTGTTTTGTGCTGCTGCATTGCCTCGTTCTTTAGTTGATGTATCTGAACTCAGTAGATTTAAGATAGTTTAAGAGGGGGTATTCCATATTAGAAAACGAGGTGTGATGAGTTGGGAAGAAGAACATTGAGAAGCTATAAGAAAAAGTTTTGACCAAAGAGTATTGTACAATGAGAAATAATTATTTTGAAAGAGGAAATGAACAGATAAGTAGGGTATAGTGACAACAGATTTAGGTAGGATTTTATTGGAAACATATGATGAGGTAAGGAATATGTAAAAGTTTATGGTTCCAATGGCTCTGAGCACTATGGGACATAACTTTTGAGGTCATCAGTCCCCTAGAACTTAGAAATATTTAAACTTTACTAACCTAAGGACATCACACACATCCATGCCCAAGGCAGGATTAGAACCTGTGACTGTAGCGGTCCCGCTGTTCCAGACTGTACGCCTAGAACCGCTCTGTCACCCAGGCCGGCTAAAAGTTTATACTTTGAAACTTCCTGGCAGATTAAAACTGTGTGCCCGACCGAGACTCGAACTCGGGACCTTTGCCTTTCGCGGGCAAGTGCTCTACCATCTGAGCTACCGAAGCACGACTCACGCCCGGTACTCACAGCTTTACTTCTGCCAGTACCTCGTCTCCTACCTTCCAAACTTTACAGAAGCTCTCCTGCGAACCTTGCAGAACTAGCACTCCTGAAAGAAAGGATATTGCGGAGACATGGCTTAGCCACAGCCTGGGGGATGTTTCCAGAATGAGATGAGCCGGCAGTGATGGAGGTTGAAAGTTAATGGTTGGCAGTGATGGAGGTTATAGGTCTGAAGTGTTAGCACAAGCAGATGACATGGACGTGTGTCCATCATGGAATGTAATATTGTCGACGATTATATAATTTTTGGAATTGGATGTCACGGACGATTATATATATATATATAGCAAATTTTAACTTAATAATGTGACATCCAGTTCTATATATATATATATATATATATATATATATATATATATATATATATATATATATATATATATTGAACTGGATGTCACATTATTAAGTTAAAATTTGCTAAATACATTGTTTGCTCTGCAACAAAATCTTTCCTTTGCTAACCACATGCATGCCTATTAGTAGTTAGAGCCTACAGTAGTTAGAATCTTTTATTCAGTTGGCTGTATTGGTGCTTGCTGTATCGCTGTAGTTCGTGTAATGAAGATTTTCTGTGAGCTAAGTGACTTATGAAATGTATGGGTTATTGTTAGGATTTCTTCTAATTCAAGGCCATTCTTTTGTGTTAATTATTTGCAGTCAGATTCCGTTGCGCTATAACATTGTGGGACATTAATGAATAGTATAAGGTTGAGCTGTATTTGTCAGGGTAAACTCTGTTATATCAGTGTTGAAACGATAAAGACAAGCAAAGTGGCAGTACGTCACTTTCACTCAACAGTTTCATAATTAAGTAAATAAAGAAGTTTCACCTTCTCAGTTATTCCAGTCCAAATAAAAATATATTAAGAAATTTCAACGTATTTGCACAGGTTATTTAATTATAGAATCCTATTTATTTAACCAGACATGTGTTTGAAGATCACGAGTAGGAGTGCTTCTTTCTGAATGAAAATTTTAAATGTGTTACGAATTCAAGGGAAAGTGCTATTTAATCTCTGACTTAGCGAGATGAAGAATACTTGTTATAAACTGTCAATACTGATTTATTTGGAAAGCAAAGGGACATGACGTGGTGTATCAGCGGAAAGCAGTCAAACCCAAGTTTAAAATTAATTTTTTAGTTAAGTAAAGTTCATATTAAGTAGCAAGCCTGTAGCTAGTATTTTTACTCTTTCTATACAACTACAAAAATTAAAAAAATTTTCTCAATCAGTTTCTTGATGTTCACAAGTTGAAAAAGAATCAGGAAGTTCCGACTCTGCTTCACATTCTCCTAAATCTAATCCCTCGCTGACTACTTTCTTAACAGTTATCGATTGCTTAATGTACTACAGTCTTTGGCCAGTCGACTGAAGGCATGTCTCCTAGCTCACGTTTAGGAGGCAGCCCGTGCAGGGTGTGTTGCATGTCTGTAAGTGCGTTTGAATTAGGGACAAAGCTTTCTGGTTATTTCTTCTGTTTCTGTCACTGTTCTTAGGCTTGTCTTGTCACTTTCACACTTTTGCGACAGACGACTGGTGTGGTAGCTCGTTTTGAGACAACTTCTTGACGGGAATTCTACTACAGCGAACTGAGAGAAGTTCGGTGAAGTTTCAGCACGAATTCTTCAGCTTTGTGTAATATTTCTCAGCAGCATTTGTGTTTGGACTCTATAATTTGAGCGCGAGCTTTACTGAGAAACTTGAAAATTCACTTCTCTTAGCTACATTTTTATTTGATGAAAATTGCCTTATCCATTTTGATGTTACATCATTTCGAAGGCTACAGAGAAGGATGTACGCGGTATCATACATAGGTAATGGTTACATAAATGTTATAATGGAACTTCTAAAGTTTATGGAGAAATCTTACCACATTTTAAATATATAAATAATACTCTTGGTAAAATCCTGTTAACAGAACTGAGATATGGTTCATTGTGTGTCATTGTAAGTTGTGTAACACAGCCAAGTGCTATCTGATCGTAATGCTATGTGGTCTTAATTCAAGTCACTAACAACAAGGCGTTAGTGCACGGTAGCAATACATCTGCCAATTACCTGTAGACGTACGTATAGAAATATTATAAAAATTTAAAATACAAATAAGTTAACAAATAACCTTAAAACTAATAAATTGCCTAATACAAACTTTCTACAAGTGGCTACATTGTAAAAGAATAAAGTGCAGTTACAACACAAAGCGATAGTGGGCTTTGCTTATCGATTCATTGTGCTTGATCTACCTACATGGATGATCAATTACACATCCACAGGATCAGGTTTTGAAACTTCTAGAGGTAACTGTGATCATAAATTCATTCACATATTAATAGACGCACCCATTTATTTTCGCTGGAAAATGTAAGCGTTTCCTCCTCTTGCATATATATTTCTTTGGTAAATAGCTTGTAAAAGAAAGGCACATGTTCAGAGAATTCCACTGAAGGTACATGTTCTCAAGCACAAATTACATCTGGCTTACCCTGACAGGATTTTCGACACTTCCGATTATGCATGTGCGGGCAAATTTTTCAATTAATTCATGCTCTGTAGTTATTTCATGTTTTGTCCTGTCATTCAGTCTCTGTAAATGTGTAAAGCGAAAATTTAATTTCTCCTTTTCACATATCCCTACAGCTCTTAATTTTGTCTTTCCCTAAATCAAACACGCATAAAATTAAATTAAATCGGCAATTGGGGATGAATAACTCCTGAGATGAAAGTATCTTTTGCTAAGGCGAAATAACATCAAATTCAGAGGACAAGAGTTTGAATTCGACTCCAAGCAGTCTGTTGAAAAAGTGGAACTTAAGTACTATTGGCAAAATATCAACTAAATCCCGAAAAGATAAAAGGAATTTGGCATATTGTCACGTAGAAGAAGGTGTAATTAGATGAATGTCGAACACTAACTCCACATAAAGAAGGTTTATTCAGCACTTATACATACAAGAGCGCGGAGCGAACTGCCTCCAGCCAGAACACATACAATGTATATACAGCTACAGATCATTCCAGTACAATGATTCTTGACATTTGTAGATACTTCTAGAATGTGCAATGATTCTTGACATTTGTAGATACTTCTAGAAGGTACAATGATTCTTGACATTTGTAGATACTTCTAAAATGTACTCGAACCGAATATAGAAATTAAAATTGTACACTCCAAGTGAGTTTTGAACTCACGACCCTCCATGCAACAGTTTAATATCATAACCACTACACCACAGTGCTACTCAGCTGCTTCTGCGACAATATTGTTAATAAAAAACAACAAAAGTACCGATGTGAATGCAACTGTATGTCCAGAAACAAAATCCATAACAGAAGTAATGAAGCAGTTATATAATCGTCCACTCCATTCAATGATTATTTTCTCACATTGGCGGAAAATATTGCAAGCACTGATAAAAAACATAATGTAGAAGCATTAAATTTAATATAGAAGGCTCTACATATACTACCAGTTTCGCAAATATAAACTGTAAAGCGATTATGAAATTCATTTGGTTCCTAGACCTCACCTAGGCATTGATGTTCCAGTGAGTGGTTTTCCATCACCTAATTCCATTGTAAGCTCTTGGCACGTCCTTCAAATGCTATGTAAAATTTAAGATCTCTGAGTCCGCACTAAAAGACATCCATCGTGTTCAGCTTATTGCTCTGGAGCGTCATACTACATCTGCAGCACCAATTTCATCATCAGTTGGCACCACATTGACACAACGAATAATTACAAATTGGTTACTTCAAGGTCAACTCCGAGTCAGACGACCTATAGCGGGAATTGCACTGACCTCAAACCACCACCATTTGTGACTTCAGTGGTGTCAATCGAGAGCTCATTTGAGGGTGGGGTGGAAGACCATTGTGTTTTCTGATGAAAGCTGGTTCTGTCTCGGTGCCAGTAATGGCCGTGTGTTGGTTAGGAGGAGGCCAGTTCAGAGACTGCAACCATCCTGTCTGCGAGCTAGGCACACCGGACGTACACCTGTAGTTATGGTCTGTGGTGCTGTTTCGCATGACTATCCACGCTCCCTGACTGCAAATTTGTACGTTACTCTGGTGATTCTAACGGTTATGGTGACATTCATGAATAGCATTTCACGGGGGTTTTCCAACAGGACAAAGCTCGCCCACATACCGCTGTTGTAACTCGACACGCCTTGTATTGTGACGACATGTTTCCTTGGCCTGCACGATCACTAGATCCGTCTCCAGTCGACCACATATGGGACATCATGGGACGACTACTCCAACGACATACACGAAGAGCAATAAGCAAGCCGGTATTGACCGACCAAGTGCATGGAACTCCATCCCACAAACTGACATCCGGTACCTGTAAAAACAATGTATGCACGTATTCATATCTGTATTCAACATTCTGGCCGTTACATCGCTTATTAATGTACTAGCAGTTCACCTTTCCAATGGCTTCTCTAGCGTTTACATTAACCTAGGATCTTGCAAAGTTAATGACTGAAATATGTTACCTAGACAAATGTATTCCCGAAATTTATTTACTCTATATTAGTTATTTTTGTGTAACCATTTTTTCCGCCAGTGTACTAATGCAGGCAATAGAACCCACCTAAAACAACTCGAATTACGAGAAAAGTGGTGGGCATGTGACAAGGCCAGAATACGACTCTAAGGTTGCTTCTCCTTTCTGTTTCAGCGAAACATTCGATGATCATCAGTTAGACAACTGCCGACAACCTACTGCTCGTTTTATCTAACGGGTAGTTTGAGTAAAAATCTTACAAGCTTCACACTTACGAAGTATGACGACTAAGAAGTTTTTTCCTGCTATTTCGTTGAATACACTACACTTCCCATTCCATCATTGCCTAGTGACAAAACGAGCAGCCAGCAGGCGTAAAGAAAACGTCTCGCTTCGAAATTCATCAACTGTGGGGCGCAAAAAATACTAGAGGGCCCCAGTTTCTATACACCTGAAGTGCAAAGGCTCTGCTCGCCGCAAAAGAACTAATCGGACCCGCCGGCTGTTTTGAAACGAGGCGGACTCAATATTGGTGCGGCTCAACACCCGCGGCTGGAACAAGCCCTTCAGATGAATTGCCGGCTCTTTCGCCTCCTTAATTACTGCCCCAGCTGCTCAGCCCATTAATTGTGCTTTTCGTCGGGCGAGATCTAGACTTTTCATGGTTTCGTCGAGTAATTAATCTCCTCTACTTACGTTCCGTAAATGTGTGTGGAAACGTATTGTCACTCACCGATATTTCATTTATTTGTCCAACCACAAGTTTTTTAATAGAGTCTGACATCATTCAGTATTCTTATTCTCGGAAAGCTGCAAACTACTGGCATAGCGTCTACATACGTAATTCTTTGTCATCTGTGGTGTATGTCCTGAAATTCCCGTAACAAACTTATAGATCTTGTACGGGGGAGTGATGACATAATATTTTAAGTAGGAACCCATGTCCAGAAACCTGCCGTTTCCATTCTACGATGATTTTAATTCAGATGTTCAACTCACCCACATCTACTTGAGGAATTGAATTAGGCTTGACACAGTACGATTATTAGGTAACATTTCGAAAGGAAAAGTAATGAAATCATCCCTTTATCACTAAAGCACATTTCTTTGTATTAACACTTAAACATTACATATTTAAATTATTCCAAAACTAAAAAGAATCCAGCATACTGTCCGTACGGAACAGTACTGATACATTACAACAGCAGCTCGACGTGGCGACCACCAACTTTGTTAAAGACTTTGTACCTACGAAGCTTGTTCTGGTGCTCACCCTCCATCTCACCTTGTCTCTTCGGTTTCTAGTACAGCGGCTAGAACTCGCGCCAGCAGATCTGCCTCTGTCTCTACAGGAGTCTCGTAAATTAAACTTTGCATACGACCCCTCAAGAAATAGTCCATGAGAGTTAAGCCCGGCGATCGCGGCGGCCACGCGGTTTGACCACCTCGGCATATCTCTCTTTTTGTACCATACTGTCTGCTGAGATATCTGTGAACAGCACTTTAAATGTGATGTGGTGCACTATCGTGCTAAAATCACATATCCGATGAACATTCCGTGCGCAACTTCCAAGAACAGGTCCAATACTTTTTGTAGGAAGACCAAGTATGCAGGACCAGTAAGCTTGAGTAGAAGAAGGTATGGCTCAATCAGATGATCGTCAAGAATACTGCCCACACGTTAATACCAAACCTGTTCTGAACTCCCTGAACATGCGTGGCGTGAGGGTTTTCATCTGCCGAGACATGACCCTTTCGAAAATTCAGAGAACAGCCCCAAGTGAACTTACATTCATCTGTGAAAAGAGCTCGACGTGGGAACAGGAATATATCGGTGCAGTAGTGCAGGAACCTCGTGCAGTAGGCAACGTGTTGTGTATAATCGCCGTCACCTAAAGCGTGTACCCTTTACAAGTGATACGGAAGTAATTGTTGTTCACGCAGAAAGTCCCAGACGGCACTGTGACTCACACCCACTCTACGCGCAATTGTTCGAGTACTCCTTGACGGGTTCTCTAAAGCGCAATGTAGTACTTCTTCCTCCAAGTCAGTTGTATGGCTTTGGCGTGGAGCACCATAGTCCTGCCTCCTCACGATGAAGCTACCTGTTTCTCGAAGCAGCTGCGTATCTTTGGCAAAGAGTTTGTGCGATGTCGTGCTACAATGCAGAGATCGTTCTTGTACACTCGACTAGCGGTTCTCCCTTTACCTCGAGCTTCGCCATATATAAGGAGCTTGTCTGTGTACTCCGAAAACGTGTACCGAACTACACTACTGGCCATTAAAATTCCTACACCAAGAAGAAATGTAGATGATAAACGGGTATTCATTGGACAAATATATTATACTAGAACTGACATGTGATTACATTTCCACGCAATTTGGCTGCATAGATCCTGAGAAATCAGTACCCAGAACAACCACCTCTGGCCGTAATAACGGCCTTGATACGCCTGGGCATTGAGTTAAACACAGCTTGGATGGCGTGTACAGGTACAGCTGCCCATGCAACTTCAACACGATACCACAGTTCGTCAAGAGTAATGACTGGTGTATTGTGACGAGCCAGTTGCTCGGCCACCATTGACCATACGTTTTCAATTGGTGAGAGATACGGAGAATGTGCTGGCCAGGGCAGCACTCGAATATTTTCTGTATCCAGAAAGGCCCGTACAGGACCTGCAACATGCGCTCGTGCATTATCCTGCTGAAATGTAGGGTTTTGCAGAGATCGAATGAACGGTAAAGCCACTGGTCGTAACACATCTGAAATGTAACTTCCACTGTTCAAATTGCCGTCAATGCGAACAAGAGGTGACAGAGACGTGTAACCAATGGCACCCCATACCATCAAGCCGGGTGATACGCCAGTATGGCGATGACGAATACACGCTTCCAATGTGCGTTCACCGCGATGTCGCCAAAAATGGATGCGACCATCACGATTCTGTAAACAGAACTTGGATTCATCCGAAAAAATGACATTTCGCCATTCGTACACCCAGGTTCGTCGTTGAGTACACCATCTCAGGTGCTCCTGTCTGTGATGCAGCGTCAAGGGTAACCGATGCCATGGTCTCCGAGCTGATAGTCCATGCTGCTGCAAACGTCGTTGAAATGTTCGTGCAGATGGTTGTTGTCTTTCAAACGTCCCCATCTGTTGACTCAGGGATCGAGACGTGACTGCACGATAAGTTACAGCCATGCGGATAAGATGCCTGTCATCTCGACTGCTAGTGATACGAGGCCGTTGGGATCCAGCACGGCGTTCCGTATTACCCTCCTGAACCCACCGGTTCCATATTCCGCTATCAGTCATTGGATCTCCACCAACGCGAGCAGAATGTCGCGATACGATAAGCCGCAATCGCGATAGGCTACAATCCGATCTTTATCAAAGTCGGAAACGTGATGGTACGCATTTCTCCTCCTTACAAGAGGCATCACAACAACGTCTCACCAGGCAACGCCGGTCAACTGCTGTTTGTGCATGAGAAATCGGTTGGAAATTTTCCTCATGTCAGCACGTTGTAGGTGTCACCACCGGCGCCAACCTTGTGTGCATGCTCTGAAAAACTAATCATTTGCATATCACAGCATCTTCTTCCTATCGGTTAAATTTCGCGTCTGTAGCACGTCATCTTCGTGGTGTAGCAATTTTAATGGCCAGTAGTGTATGTTTACTGTATCGGAGAGGCACAGGCATTGAATAGGTCTAGCAGCAAGGCAGACGTTGAGTGACACCAGGTGACCGTCCCACGTAGTACACGTCATCCTGACAGACTTGTTACATACCGGAACAAGCAACCCTCAGACATTTCTCTTTCTCTCAGCAGACGTCGACGCGTTACACAACTGAATTGATATTCCGTAGAAAGGAAACGTAAAATATTACGTACGCACTCTCCTCTACAACTACGTGAAGTTTGTAATAAAAATTTCGGAACACCTGTATTTTGGGTCCAAACATTGGTCATAACTTCACCGAAACCACTGATAATGCGAGCCCATACTCACATTCTTCTCTCATGTTACACTAAGAGATGTGAATAAATTGAACTAGACAATTTCGCGTTTCTCGACACTCGAAGAACTTTAGTATGGGAGGGATGATGACGCAAAGCATTGTTAATGGATGCGTGGTCAGTGTTCAGCTGGACAGAGAATTTCTTAACAAGCGGAGTGTAAAATTTATTCGTGTAAGTATTGGGACAGGTCAACGTGAATCAATTTCAGCAATTTACGTTTTCCTCAAGTGTATAGTACACTGAAGTGACAAAAGTTATGGGTTACCTCCTAATATCGTGTCGGAAACTCTTTTACCGTGCGTGGTGCAAAAACTTGACATGGCATGGACTCAACATGTCTTTGGAGGTCCCCTAGAAGAACGCTGAACCATGCTGCCTCTGTAGCCGTCCATTGTTGTGAAAGTGTTGCCGGTGAAGGATTTTGTGTACGAACTGACCTCTCGATTATGTAACATAAATTTTAGATGGGGTCATGTCCGGCGATCTGGGTGGCTAAATCATTCGCTCGAATTCTCCAGAATGTTCTTCAATCCAGTCGCAAACCGCTGCGGCCCAGTAACTTGGTGCATCGTCATCCATAAAAATGCCATCGTTGTCTGGGAACATGACGTTCATAAGTGGCTGCAGATGGTCTCCAGGTAGCCAGACATAACCATATCCTGTCAATGATGGGTTCCGTTGGAGCAGAGCAACTGGTCCATTCCACACCAATACAGCCCACACCATGTGGAGCCACCACCAACCTGCACAGTGCCTTGTTGACAAACTGGGTACATGGCTTCGTGGGGTCTGCACCCCACCGAAATTTACCATCAGCTCTTACCAACTGACATCAGGCCACGGTTTTCCAGTCGTCTATCCGATATGGTAACGAGACCAGGGCAGGCTATGCAGGCGACGTCGTGCTGTTAGCAAAGGCACTCAAGTCTTTCGTCTGCTGCCACAGCTCATTAACGCTAAATTTCGCCGCACCGCCCGTTCATCGTACGTCGCACATCGATTTCTGCGGTTATTTCACGCAGTACTGACAGCTCTACGGAAACCCCTCTGCTTTTGGCGGGTAAGTGCAGGCAGTCGAGCACTGCGTTGACCGTGCTGAGAGGCAGGGCGTGAAATGTGGTTTTCTCGGAACACTCTTGACGCTGTGTATAACGAAAAATTGAATTCCCTAACTATTTTCGAAACGGCATGGCCCATTCGTCTATCTTCAACCACAATTTTGTGTTCAAAGTCTGTTAATTCCCGGCGTGCGGCCCTAATCACGTCGGAAACCTTTCCACACGAATCGCCTCAGTACAAAAGACAGCTCAACCAACGCACTGCACTTTTATACCTCGTGTACGCGATACTACAGCGATCTGCATCAGTTCACAAAATTCGTATAATCATCACTGTTTTGCCCACAAGGACGCTAGCGACCCTAAAATTAATTTGGTACTAAAGCCAGTGTAATTTAGCAAAGCTTTCCCACAACAAACATCTCCCGAACCGTTTAAGGCATCATAATTCTATCTTCATCAAAACGAGTACTAAGAAAATCCTCGTCAAACTGCATATATAGGGTGTAAATTTTAAGTGACAAACCACAATAACTCGAAAAGTAAGCTTCACACGAAGAAATGTGTAGAATCCAAAGCTGATTATTTTCGAAGGGAACATCTGCTGGTGCTAAAATTAGGTCGCCACCCCAGCCACTTGGGGGTGGGGCGGGAGGCAACTTTAAAATTTCAAATGTAAACCCCCATTTTTTATTGCAGAATCAGCTTCTACATAAAAAATTACATAGCCCTTTTTTCTTAAACATTTGTTTTGATTCTTGGTAGTTGGCGCTGTAATTCAAGAAAATCCATGTTCTCTTTTTTACGTGGAAAATGGTTACGGATAGATAAAAAATACTATTTACTTTGTAAATTTTGATTCGCCAAAACTAAAACTCTCCCTCTCTCCCCGTAGGGTGAGGTCTGAGAGAGAGGAATTAGAGTTTTACAAATGTTGAATCTGCGGAAAAAATTAATATTTGGGTCAACATTTGTGAAACTCTAATTCCTCTCTCTCAAACCCAACCGTATGGGGAGAGAGGAAGAGTTTTAGTTTGAGCAAATCAAAATTTACGAAATAAGTATTTTTTATTTATTCGTAACCATTTTCCACGTAAAAATGAGAACATGGATTTTCTTGAATTACAGCGCCAACTACCAAGAATCAAAACAAATTTTAAGACAAAATGTACGTAGTTTTTTATGTAGAATCTGATTCTGCAATAAAAAAATGGGGGTTCCCACTTGAAATTTTAAAGTTGCCTCCCGCCCCATCCCCCAGGGGGCTGGGGGTGGTGGGCTAATTTTAACACCAGCAGATGTCCCCCTCGAAAATAATCAACTCTGAATGTAGCACATTTTTTGAAGATTATTTTTCGAGTTATTCTGGTTTGTCAACTTAAAATTCACACCGTGTAGTTGCATTTCATACACATATTAAGTATATTAGGTACTGATACATCTGTATCAACTTCCCTCTTTGAAATATGATTGCAGTAATTACAGTATTTGGAACTTATGATTTATTTGTTTTGAACATGAAACCGAATGCTGTCCTACGCTGAAGATGTTGATTTCATACTGAAAAAGGAAATACTTCTAGTCGGATAAGGACGAAACAGTATTGCTTTGCCGTGCTGTAGGTATCGAAGGGACACAGAGAGATTGTAGCTTTAATTCTCTGTGCCTCGTTCAAGTGTGTCGAGTGCTACTTAGCTCGGCAAAAATAATTGTTTCACAATCCAAGAGAAACGATACACGCGTATCCGGAAAATGCAAAGTAAAGCGAAGAGAACAGCTGGATTGTATCCGCAAAGCTATCCCAAAATACGGTTTCCAACAAGAACAGTTCAACGAATGTACAAAAATTGTTGTTGAAGGGGCACTGCAATACTACACAGGTAGTAAGGAAACAGCCTGCAACGATAAGAGTGAAAGAAATAGATGTTCTACCAGCTGTTGCTCGTTATCCACATGTTAGCTCCAGAGAAATCGTGAGTGCCTCTGGAATAAGTCAGCCCAGTGTTTTCGTCTCTGAAATCCCTGCCTTTTCTTAATGTCCTTCTGAATCGTTAAGCCTTCATTCTATTATGTATTCGTCTGCTCAATCACAGAGTTAATTGTTGACATCAACGGTGGCAGTACAATAGAGCAGTGGCCATACCCTTTGCTTTCAGCCCACACCAAACGCTACATGTCACACTTACGATGTTAGTGTTTACGTTTCCGAAGAACTTTCGCCTGGTGATGAAAATAACAATCGAGTGTATGTATGGGTGCGTGTGTGTGTGTGTGTGTGTGTGTGTGTGTGTGTGTGTGTGTGTGCGTGCGTGCAGTTCTTTGGAAAAGTAGTAATCGTCTCGCGGTCGAAAATCCTAACTGCAAATTACTTTTGGGCTGTATATAATTCACTTATAAGTAATTTCAACGTTAATATTGGTTCACATACACTCCTGGAAATTGAAATAAGAACACCGTGAATTCATTGTCCCAGGAAGGGGAAACTTTATTGACACATTCCTGGGGTCAGATACATCACATGATCACACTGACAGAACCACAGGCACATAGACACAGGCAACAGAGCATGCACAATGTCGGCACTAGTACAGTGTATATCCACCTTTCGCAGCAATGCAGGCTGCTATTCTCCCATGGAGACGATCGTAGAGATGCTGGATGTAGTCCTGTGGAACGGCTTGCCATGCCATTTCCACCTGGCGCCTCAGTTGGACCACGTTCGTGCTGGACGTGCAGACCGCGTGAGACGACGCTTCATCCAGTCCCAAACATGCTCAATGGGGGACAGATCCGGAGATCTTGCTGGCCAGGGTAGTTGACTTACACCTTCTAGAGCACGTTGGGTGGCACGGGATACATGCGGACGTACATTGTCCTGTTGGAACAGCAAGTTCCCTTGCCGGTCTAGGAATGGTAGAACGATGGGTTCGATGACGGTTTGGATGTACCGTGCACTATTCAGTGTCCCCTCGACGATCACCAGTGGTGTACGGCCAGTGTAGGAGATCGCTCCCCACACCATGATGCCGGGTGTTGGCCCTGTGTGCCTCGGTCGTTTGCAGTCCTGATTGTGGCGCTCACATGCACGGCGCCAAACACGCATACGACCATCATTGGCACCAAGGCAGAAGCGACTCTCATCGCTGAAGACGACACGTCTCCATTCGTCCCTCCATTCACGCCTGTCGCGACACCACTGGAGGCGGGCTGCACGATGTTGGGGCGTGAGCGGAAGACGGCCTAACGGTATGCGGGACCGTAGCCCAGCTTCATGGAGACGGTTGCGAATGGTCCTCGCCGATACCCCAGGAGCAAGAGTGTCCCTAATTTGCTGGGAAGTGGCGGTGCGGTCCCCTACGGCACTGCGTAGGATCCTACGGTCTTGGCGTGCATCCGTGCGTCGCTGCGGTCCGGTCCCAGGTCGACGGGCACGTGCACCTTCCGCCGACCACTGGCGACAACATCGATGTACTGTGGAGACCTCACGCCCCACGTGTTGAGCAATTCGGCGGTACGTCCACCCGGCCTCCCGCATGCCCACTATACGCCCTCGCTCAAAGTCCGTCAACTGCACATACGGTTCACGCCCACGCTGTCGCGGCATGCTACCAGTGTTAAAGACTGCGATGGAGCTCCGTATGCCACGGCAAACTGGCTTATACTGACGGCGGCGGTGCACAAATGCTGCGCAGCTAGCGCCATTCGACGGCCAACACCGCGGTTCCTGGTGTGTCCGCTGTGCCGTGCGTGTGATCATTGCTTGTACAGCCCTCTCGCAGTGTCCGGAGCAAGTATGGTGGGTCTGACACACCGGTGTCAATGTGTTCTTTTTTCCATTTCCAGGAGTGTATTTGTATATCAGAATCATTGAACACGTTGCTTACACAATTTCCACATAAGTAATTTTTAGGTAGCAGTTTCACGTGGTTCGACTGAGCAACACCTAGCGGTCGCATTGTGGAATTCCGAATAAATCTACTGTGGCACATAGTACTGATGCTACTACACTGTTGGAACAAAGAGCTTGTAATATTTCCGCTCATACTTGGCATTTCTAGATTTCATCGTTTTTCGTTTATTCATATACTGAACTTCACAGTACTTGTAAGTTGAAATGACTTGTAAGAATTAGTATTCAGCAGTAATGCTAACCTATCCACAGCCTCGACCCACTATTATATCCATCCCAGGGTAGCATGATATATACCTCGTTAACAATAATTCGCCTAGCGTCATGCAGAACGGGAACGTACTGATATTGCCCAAAACATTTTTATAGGAAATTTCTTATCCAAACGGGGAACAAATCATAGGGACACTTGAGAAGGTATTTGAATGTTGTTAAGCACGTTAGCATGATATTTTGCACACTGTTTCTTAAACACAAACCCAGTTGTAATACCGTGACCATGAAGGTATTACGTAGTAACTGAAGCGAGATGCGCGCCGAAAACAATCATCATCCCTCTACTTGTATTTTATAATTCATAAACATAAAATGAAATAGTATCTTGAAAATATTGTTTGGTATCTGATGATGACACGTCTCATGAGGAATATAACTGTTTTTACTGCAACTAATCGAGAGCAGATTTCTAACATTTCCAGACTAATCAGTTTACTCTATAAGTGGATTTTTTATCTAAAGTATCAGAAGAATTAAGTTTTGAACGCCATAAATCCAAAGTACATGTTCTCTCTCATATGTACTTGGGGCATGAATAGTATTCAAGTAATTTTTTTTTACCTTTCACTCTATTCAAAATTCGTGGACGTCCAACTTGTTATTTTTTCAAAAAAAGAATTTTCTTCTTAAATATATTTATGTTTAAAGTTAATAGTAGAGTGGAATTAGGTTGTTAATTTCCAAAAGAACTCCGAGACAAAAATCAGTTTTGCGTTTGGCACCTAGATAGCGGAATCTGACTTGCAACAAGCGGCCAGTGGTCAGCATCTGTTCACCAGAAGTGCGGCTGGAAACAAATTCCTCAGAGCTAAAAACCCTGACTAACTAAATCAACAAGCAATCAACAGTGGAGATTCACTTTGTAAGATATTTTACCCCACGGAGCACACAATCCAAGGAAATAAAAGGTAGGCTTTCGGATTCTTGAGACCTACATCATGCAAAAGAATGATAGCATTCTGAAACCTACTTTAAATAAGAAACCTATAAAATCAAACACAGAAACATAAAATACCTAGCCACTTTTAATGGGAATTAACTATTAAAAACATGAAATCTTAAAACTTTAATAAACTTTCTAAAGGAAAAAATATAACAGCATTGCAAGGAATATAATTTACTAATGATTCAGAACAATTCAGGGTATTTAAAGGAAAACAGGGAAAAAGAGTTACGCAAACCATACCCCAAACTGGAATAGATTCTTTCGGAAACAATAATATATTAAACTGAATAATAGAATTTCAATTAATTAATGAAAGGATATCCACACTATCATTCAAATCATCAAATAATGTTTACGCTATTTTAAATACATATGCACCAACAAATGACAAAAACAGAAGACAGTAAGAGCAAACGGAAATTTTTTAGCAAACTGTGTCAAACACTCTAGATCACATTCAATCCTAAACACAGTATTACTATTTGGTGACTTTAATGCACAATTTGGCAAAGAAATTCAACACAGATCAACAGCAGGAAAATTCCCTGCACATAAAAGAACCAACGCAACAGAAGAAAGACTCTTAAGCTTGTGCACCGGACATAACCTAATACTAAAATCTACATTCGTCAGAAAAGTCCTAGAAAAACATCATGGGTGTCACTAAATCCGATTTTTGGTGAAAAACACCTCGTTCACGTTGCTACAACTGGTCACTCTGAAATGGAGGTACTCGATGTAGAAATTGCCAAGACTGCTGGTTTAAATTCAGGCCACTATCTCTCTATCATTAATTTCAAGGGTACGATATTCAGAAAAAAGAACCAATACTAAAGCAGAATGTTTGAGATACAGAAGTTATCTAAGTAAAATGATTTCAAAGTTCATCTGGAAAAAAAAGATTATCTAAATATTGTGATCAGCTTCAAAAAGATGTTATTGACACTGCAGAAGAAACCATCCCTCTTAAAAAGGAATGGAAACAAGTTTGGTGAAATAGTGGTTGTGATGAGTTAATTATAAAGAGACAACGAACTTGAAATATCTGGAATGCAAATAAAAATGATAAGAATAGACATAGTAGACAACAGATTACTTTTTAGAGAAGTAAAACAAAAGGCAGGGTTTAAGGAAACAAAAAGGAAGAAAGTGGCTCCAGGAAGATAAGGAACGAACCTCTTGAAGAATGAAGGAAAACTGAGACCAACGAAAATTAAGTAGTAAGAAACAAAACCAAAGCTGATTTATCGTACGCTCCAAAAGGGATATTCGAATATACACTATGTGATCAAAAGTATCCGGACATCCCCAAAACATACGTTTTTCATATTAGGTGCATTGTGCTGCCAAATACTGCCAGGTACTCCACATCAGCTACCTCAGTAGTCATTAGACATCGTGAAAGAGCAGAATGGGGCGCTCCCCGGAACTCACGGACTTCGGACGTGGTCAGGTAGTTGGGTGTCACTTGCGTCATACGACTATACGCTAGATTTCCACACTCCTAAGTATCCCTAGGTCCACTGTTTCCGATGTGATAGTGAAGGGACGCGTGCAGTACAAAAGCATAGAGGCCGTCCTCGTCTGTAGACTGACAGAGACCGCCGACGGTTGGAGAGGGTCGTAATGTGTAATATGCAAACTTCTATCCAGACCATCACACAGGAATTCCAAACTGCATCAGGATCCACTGCAAGTTCTATGACACGCGATAGGTGAGAAAATTTGGATTTCCTTGTCGAGCGGCTGCTCATAAGCCACACATCACACCAGTAAATGCCAAACGACGCCTCGCTTGGAGTAAGGAGCGTAAACATTGGACGATTGAACAGTGGAGAAACGTTGTATGGAGTGATGAATCACGGTACACAATGTGGCGATCCGATGGCATGGTATGGGTATGGCGAATGCTCGGTGTACGTCATCTGCCAGCGTGTATAGTGTCAACAGTAAAATTTGGAGGTGGTGTGGTCATGTTATTCATGGAGGTGTTTGATGAATTTGCATTGTCTCCTTTTAAGCGCGCACCTGAAGGACAGCAAAAACGATCAACTGTAACTTTTACCTGTTGGACATGGGAACGTTCTCACTCCGACGTTGGAGGACCGCCACGTCGTCGGAATACGTCGTATACGTGAGGTAGGGATGACGGCTATCAATGACACATCCGGCTTTCGGTTACATCGTTTTTTTTTTCACGACAGTTAAGCGGTCGGTTAAAATCACTCAAAAGAACCGGTTTCTGAAATAACCGGTTTTCGGTTTTTTATTCGTGTAATGAAAGTAGAAATCGAACAAAAATTAAAACATTTTGATTCTCTCAGTTTCAAGATAAATAGAATCAAACTATTATTTTAAATAGGAAACAACACTTAGTGTGTTCTCCGTTGTCTGCTTTTCTCTTAATATAAGTGATTGAATATGATCAAAAAATCACCAGTATTCTCCTACTGTCTAACGCAGAAAACCAACGACATGCTAGCAGACGGCATTTCCCGATGTAAGTGAGAAATCAAACGAAAATCACCGTAATTACAAATCATCACACTCTTAACGAAGTGTTTTTCATCTAAAAGCAAATGGAAATGTAAATAATTTAATTACAGACCACTGATGATGCTTTACCTCAATAAAGCGAAACGCGTCTGGTGAAAAAATCACGAATTTTTGTAGTTGCAACGACAGAACAAAAATACCGTCAAGAATTGTTAAGCAACTACGGACGCTATGGCCACACAAATAAAGAATGCATTCTCATGTTGATTCCAATTTCTTGAAACTGCTCAAAAATCATGTTATGATCATACCACTATTTTGGGCATTACGAATTCTATTTTTCATGTTAATTTTGACGGTTTTTTAAGCTCATAAATGGATAAAGACATACTGCGTCGACATAGTCATCAGATCAGGTACTTTCTATTTTTATTGTATACAATGAAGTTTTCAATTTGTTATTGTTACCATAATTTCCTTCCTCTTTTATTATCTCATAAAAATGTTAAATTTTTCATTGTTATGTCACTTCATAAAAAATTTTCAAGACTAGTGTTGTGCCATTTTTTAATACAACAGATGTCCGACGATGACAACGAGAAGCTACTTTATAGTCCACGTGGCTAACACGTCTTGAGCATTGCACGTACACACACGACCCGAAAAATACCGGTTATTCAGAACTAAAATACCGATATCGGTTTTAACCGGTCGGTTTCTCCCATCCTTACTGTGAGGTTCACACTTAAAAGTTTTAAACATGACAGCCGATCAGCAACTTGGTGCAAAAGTGGTTCAAGAAACAGAACAAATTAAGACAAAGCAAGCGGACTGCCCTGAGCCACTCCCCGACAGAGAACAACCAGCGGCTTCAGCAGTCCATTGACCACCATTGACGCTGCAATGAAGTTAGAAAGAACGACACGTACAGGAATGACAAATCCAACAGGCGATCGAGATACGCGTGAGCAGCGCGATCAAATGCCTTAGAAAAATCTAAGCAGGCAAAAGCACAATGAATAGATGTAACAACTGCTACTGAAACCACATCCCTATACAGGATGAGTCACCTAACATTACCGCTGGATATATTTCGTAAACCACATCAAATATTGATGAATCGATTCCACAGACCGAACGTGAGGAGAGGGGCTAGTGTAATTGATTAATACAAACCATAAAAAATGCACGGAAGTATGTTTTTTAACACAAACCAATGTTTTTTTAAATGGAACCCCGTTAGTTTTGTTAGCACATCTGAACATATAAATAAATACGTAATCAGTGCCGTTTGTTGCATTGTAAAATGTTAATTACATCCGGAGATATTGTAACCTAAAGTTGACGCTTGAGTACCACTCCTCTGCTGTTCGATCGTGTGTATCGGAGAGCACCAAATTACGTAGGGATCCAAAGGGAACGGTGATGGACCTTAGGTACAGAAGAGACTGGAACAGCACATTACGTCCACATGCTAACACCTTTTTATTGGTCTTTTTCACTGACGCACATGTGCATTACCATGAGGGGTGAGGTACACTTACACACGTGGTTTCCGTTTTCAATTACGGAGTGGAATAGAGTGTGTCCCGACATGTCAGGCCAATAGATGTTCAATGTGGTGGCCATCATTTGCTGCACACAATTGCAATCTCTGGCGTAATGAATGTCGTACACGCCACAGTACATCTGGTGTAATGTCGCCGCAGGCTGCCACAATACGTTGTTTCATATCCTCTGGGGTTGTAGGCACATCACGGTACACATTCTCCTTTAACGTACCCCACAGAAAGAAGTCCAGAGGTGTAAGATCAGGAGAACGGGCTGGCCAATTTATGCGTCCTCCACGTCCTATGAAACGCCCGTCGAACATCCTGTCAAGGGTCAGCCTAGTGTTAATTGCGGAATGTGCAGGTGCACCATCATACGTCGACGCGTTTCCAGTGGGACACACTCTATTCCACTTCATAACTGAAAACGGAAACCCCATGTGTACGTTTACCTCACCCCTCATGGTAATGTACATGTGCATCAGTGAAAAAGACCAATAAAAAGGTGTTAGCATGTGGACGTAATGTGCTGTTCCAGTCTCTTCTGTACCTAAGGTCCATCACCGTTCCCTTTGGATCCCTACGTAATTCGGTGATCTCCGATACACACGATCGAACAGCGGAGGAGTGGTACTCAAGCGTCAACTTTAGGTTACAATATCTCCGGATGTAATTAACATTTTACAATGCAACAAACGGCACTGATTACGTATTTGTTTATACGTTCAGATGTGCTACCAAAACTAACGGGGTTCCATTTAAAAAAACGTAGGTTTGTGTTAAATAACATACTTCCGTGCATTTTTTTATGGTTTGTATTAACCAGTTACACTATCCCCTCTGCTCACGTTCGGTCTGTGGAATCGATTCGTCAGTATTTGATGTGGTTTACGAAATATATCCAGTGGTAACGTTAGGTGACTCACCCTGTATTCTGTCAAAATTGTATGACCATGGAGGCCACATTGATGTTTATCAGTCACACGACCAGCATTAAGCACAACATGGTACTCGCATCCCATGCAACAATCTTGTGGTCAGAAGTGAGTAGTATGAGGGAACGAAAATCAGCCGCTGTTAAAAAAAAATGGCGATAATGCTTCGCTATGAAAACAATTGTCCCCTCCCTGAAGTTTGCAGCCACAGCTCTGCCCCGTATAACCTCGTTTGAAATGCAAGTAAAATTAGAACCCAAGCGATGCCGAAATATAAATAAAATTCTTTCGGAAGGCCATCTGGACCAGGAGATTTATGGAATGGGGAATTACCGACAAAATCAAACTCTTCATCGTCCTGAAAATCCTTCAAAAACTCAACATTTTGGTAAGGCGTAATCACCTCACCGAGGATAGCAAAACTAGGGATGCCGACGATGGCATATGCTGCATACAACTGTGCATATTACTGATGAAAAGCTTGAGTCACTTCACCTTGAGCAGCCTGACAGCCATCATACTCGTTGAGGGAAGTAATAAGAGGGCGACGACAACGAGTGAGATGGCGAAGCAGGTGATACAAGGAGGTCAGTTCTTTGTTAACGAAAGAAGGTGGCTTGGAGTTCCCCCTCAACCCACCGATCTGTTGCTTCTTAATCAGCAGCAAAGCAGCAACTTAGCCTTGATCAGCCAAACGTCAGCGATCCTCAGAGAGACAGCGCTTGCTCGTGCATGTAATTGTCGAAGAACGGTATGGTAAAACTCCTATGTGTTCCGATAGTCCCTCGCCCTTGCAGCGCAGTAACATATCAGCGGTTTTTTTTTTCGGATTCGCGGATTCACACGGTCAGACCACCATGCCAATAAGGATGAGTAACGCTCTACCTATTGGAGGCAAAACTCCAAGCACCAATCACAGCATCAAAGGACCCATGAGATGGGAATCGTTGAGCATCCACTGAGCACGACAATACTTCAAGGGTTGTCACGCAAGGTTGATAGCACAGTGATGAAAGGCGCAGGAATGAAGTCGACTATAAGAATCTCATGACACAAAACAACGGACAAATAGAACCTGTTAAGTCTGCTACTAGACGTCTCAGTAAAATGCGTGAATTTCACCAAAGTCGAAAATTTATGCCCCCAAACAGCCCTCAAAGGCATCGTACGAAACAATTCACAATTCATGGAGATGACGACTATAATTAAAATGAGGGGACTGACCAACGAAACGCAATTCGCAGTTGAAGTCACCGCCCAGCAGAACGTTCCGAGGATTCTCATACAAACGGTAAGGTAGTTCCTCTGTGCAAAATTCCTTGCGAGCCACCAATTAGAGCCATGCCAGACGGTGCATAAATCACAACCAGGGTAAGTTCAAAAACACAACCAATCTCACGGCCTGAATCGAGAACTTTGTCAGCGACGAGAATACCTTCACGATAATATAAAGCACTACCTGCCGAATCTTCAGGCTGTACAGTAAAAAAAGCCTGAAATCCTGGGAGCAAAAATGCTGCGTACAAAAATATAATACCTGTACGAGAATCATAAATAAGCTGACAGAGTGGTGAGACGTAACTCAGTTTCAGTGCGATTGACTTTCAGAGTAACAAGGGTGTCAGATTGAGTCACCTACCAAAGTGGGACAAAAGAAAATATGCTTCTGTGCCATATTCCGACCATCAATCCATTTTCTAATCTATAGACGAGTTTGATGGAGGGAAGACTAGTCCCGTGCACTGCAGAACCCTTATACCATGATTTCTTGCGCAAGACAGAGCGATCCGGTTGGAAACGCTGCGTACGCCGGCTGTGAGGCAAATTCGTTTCACCAGCCGGAAGAGTAGGATGAACAAGCTCAAGAACTTGAATCTGCCTGCGCTGGACCAGGAGAAGTAACGTGTACTGCAGGGGGATCATCCGATATGACAGACAGGGACGGAACAACAGGCTCAGCAGGTGACGGGACAACGACCGCCCCTGGGGTGGGGGGGGCAGGGGGGGTGGGGGACTCCTGCACAACAAGATTCCCCGGCGGTAGCTCCGAAGGTTGCCTGACACAAACGACGTCGATGGCAGTCGACCCGGAGACAGCGATACATCGCTGTTAGTTGGACTGCCATGTCTGGTGGTAGGTGGGGGTGGAAGGCTGGGCAGCGAGGTGTACAGATAAGACACACCCGGCCTCTACCGCGACTCCGTAATATCCACGTCAGAGGTCGACCGAACGCCGGAATCCGCCAACACCACACAGGACGGGAGGCCTCTACGCAGTTTGAATTACCAAGAGAGGCCCTTGACGCAGGAGAAGATAACACACGGCAATCCACATCGGATACGTCTGCATCCTGAGTACGATGTTACTTACGTTTCGGCACCTGAGCTTCAGCACTGGGAGCAGATGGCGGGAACGGGGAAAAATTTCCCTTGAGTAAACTGAAATCTACATCTACATCTACATCTATACTCCGCGAGCCACCTTACGGTGTGTGGCGGAGGGTACTTATTGTACCACTATCTGATCCCCCCTTCCCTGTTCCATTCACGAATTGTGCGTGGGAAGAACGACTGCTTGTAAGTCTCCGTATTTGCTCTAATTTCTCGGATCTTTTCGTCGTGATCATTACGCGAGATATATGTGGGCGGTAGTAATATGTTGCCCATCTCTTCCCGGAATGTGCTCTCTCGTAATTTCGATAATAAACCTCTCCGTATTGCGTAACGCCTTTCTTGAAGTGTCCGCCACTGGAGCTTGTTCAGCATCTCCGTAACGCTCTCGCGCTGACTAAATGTCCCCATGACGAATCGCGCTGCTTTTCGCTGGATCATGTCTATCTCTTCTATTAATCCAACCTGGTAAGGGTCCCATACTGATGAGCAATACTCAAGAATCGGACGAACAAGCGTTTTGTAAGCTACTTCTTTCGTCGATGAGTCACATTTTCTTAGAATTCTTCCTATGAATCTCAACCTGGCGCCTGCTTTTCCCACTATTTGTTTTATGTGATCATTCCACTTCAGATCGCTCCGGATAGTAACTCCTAAGTATTTTACGGTCGTTACCGCTTCCAATGATTTACCACCTATGGCATAATCGTACTGGAATGGATTTCTGCCCCTATGTATGCGCATTATATTACATTTATCTACGTTTAGGGAAAGCTGCCAGCTGTCGCACCATGCATTAATCCTCTGCAGGTCCTCCTGGAGTACGTACGAGTCTTCTGATGTTGCTACTTTCTTGTAGACAACCGTGTCATCTGCAAATAGCCTCACGGAGCTACCGATGTTGTCAACTAAGTCATTTATGTATATTGTAAACAATAAAGGTCCTATCACGCTTCCCTGCGGTACTCCCGAAATTACCTCTACATCTGCAGATTTTGAACCGTTAAGAATGACATGTTGTGTTCTTTCTTCTAGGAAATCCTGAATCCAATCACAAACCTGGTCCGATATTCCGTAAGCTCGTATTTTTTTCACTAAACGTAAGTGCGGAACCGTATCAAATGCCTTCCTGAAGTCCAGGAATACGGCATCAATCTGCTCGCCAGTGTCTACGGCACTGTGAATTTCTTGGGCAAATAGGGCGAGCTGAGTTTCACATGATCTCTGTTTGCGGAATCCATGTTGGTTATGATGAAGGAGATTTGTATTATCTAAGAACGTCATAAAACGAGAACACAAAACATGTTCCATTATTCTATAACAGATTGACGTAAGCGAAATAGGCCTATAATTATTCGCATCTGATTTATGACCCTTCTTGAAATTGGACAGAGTATTGCCACTACAACTAACACCAGGTGTCACGAGATCACTACCATCAATTTATGTTGCTGATGGAAAGAATTTTTTAGAGCAAAATCCCACTTCGGAAAATTGAGACGTTGGTGACCACTCTCATTAAATAAGAAGCATGTCCCAACCCAACCACTACAAGTAATATGGGCCCGATAACCACATATCTGAAGATGTGACGGGATGTTCCATTTAATGTACGTCTCGAGAGACCTTCTCACCTTCTCCCACTGACATCAGTGTTGACTCGACCAGCGTTCCCAACGAATGCCCGCGACATCACCAGCTTCAAGCAACACAACAATAAGATATTGATCATCTACCCCGGCGGCAAGTTGAATACACACACAGTGGTATATTCGGCATCAACAGTGGCAAGGAGGGCGACACTAACCGGTCCAACCCTACAGCGGAAAGAAACTTCATTGAGGTGATAAAGTAACAATCTATCTACTTGGAGGGGATTCAAGAATTTTAGAATGAAAACAGAAAGTTCACTGTCAAAATATGCTTTGTGATAATGATATTAAGAAATATCAAACAATTCCACTAACCAGTCATGAAGGAGCCTGGCTGCAGATTACGGGTAGAATTGACAAAGGCCAAAACTAACGGTGAGTTTTTGTGGGATCAACTTGCGCGACATGTGGACAACGAAGAATCTCGCGTCCGTCGACCGTCGTAATTTAATACATTATTATTATTATTATTATTATTTTTTTATTTTGATTGTTGCCGACTTACGTGGTGGGCCTTAATAAAATGATAGTTCATTCAATTTTGATTTACGATTAAATGCTTTTATAAAGTTCTCTTTTTTTACAATATTAATCTTAAATTATTTGTTACGTTAATGAATGTTAGACTCGTTGAATCTTAAAACATGAGCATATAAGTTGAACAATGGAATAAACTTTTCATATTCATTTCCTCGGCTAGTCAGTTCACTTTAAAGCAAAAAATCTTTAGTTATTAATTACAATTGCGGCCCACACACGCGCGAGAGTATTTTTTCTCACCTCCGTTAACCACTGCATTGTAGTGGGAGTCCTGGCCCTGGCTCTCGGCTATGGTACCGAATATAAGAATCTTAAAGCTACGTATTTCTGCAACTTCGTGCAGCTGTGGAGAAAAATGGATATTATGTTAATACCGGGCTTGTTTTTCGCTTCCGCTAAATTTTTTATAAGTTAATATCGCCACGTAATGGAGTCGTTGGCTGCATCGGCCGCTGCGATTGTTGAACTGTAAATTACTCGAATGCAGGTTAATTCAAGGAAGGCGGACAAGAAATCGGGATCACCTGTTACAAATTAAAAGTGAATAATAATATTAAATGAATATATTATCTGCTTAATTAGTACAAATATGCTTACATTTGCCAGCACTCGCAAAATGTCCGTCTACTATATAATTCAATTTTTAAATGTCTCTTCTTTATAAATACTGTTTCTTAAGTCTTTTCGTAATATAGCACTGGGGGACGCTATAAATTGTCGAAGGCCAAAACTAACAGTGAGTTTGCGTGGGATGGGATCAACTTGCGCTACATGTGGACAACGAAGCTGTCGGAACCGCTCCCAAAAACACACTTAAATTAAGACAAAAGACGATTCAATGACGTATAACTACACGCAAAAGTCACAACACATCACGTGAGCAACAAACTGTTACGACTCCAAACGCTGCAGTGGAGCGGAAGAGTAAACATGTTCTAAGGTGTCGCAAGCAGAATTGTATTCAAGCACGCGTGCCGACCCATCCAAATTTCAACTTGTCGCACAGTAGTGGCGTAGTGTCTCCTCCACCCACTCCAACGACCCCATTGCTCACTTAGGTTGCATCCACACTGAAGATTTATCACGAATCGCCGCCTTAACGTAACAATTACTATTATATGTGTGGTGCCTGTTCTTTTCGACATGTCTGATTGTAACCATCTTCATACCTCAATCAAGTGGGCAGTGCAGAGACAAATATTCTTTTATGAGTTAGGTTTAGGACCACAATTAATATTTTTTTACATGGTAAAAACGATAATTGCGGAATATGAAAGCTCAGAATGTTGGTAACCCTGGAAATATCTTCCTTGCCGCAACTGTCGCTTGTATCCGGCAGCACTGCATTGCCAGTATGTGTCTCGATCTGCGCGAACCTCAATGGTTCCTGAATCGGACTACATTGCGGTGACAAAAGTCGTGGGGTAGCGACATGCACATGGTGACAGTATCGCGTACACGAGGTACAAAACGGCAGTGCATTGGCGGAGCTGTCATTTGTACTCAGCTGATTGATGTGAAACAGTTTCCGACGTGGTTAATGCCGCACGGCAGGAATTAATAGATTTTGAACATGAATGGTAGCTGGAGCTAGACTTATGGGACATACCATTACGATAATAGTTAGGGATTCAATGTTCCGAGATCCACAGTGTCAACAGTGTGACTAGAATACCAAACTTCAGGCATTCCCTCTCACCACAGAAAATGCCGCGCGGGATTAGCCGAGCGGTCGGGGCGCTGCATTCATGGACTGTGCGGCTGGTCCCGGCGGAGGTTCGAGTCCTCCCTCGGGCATGGGTGTGTGTCTTTGTCCTTAGGATAATTTAGGTTAAGTAGTGTGTAAGCTTAATGACTGATGACCTTAGCAGTTAAGTCCCATAAGATTTCACACACATTTGAACATAACCACAGAAAACGCAGTGGTCATAAGCCTTCACTCAAAAACCGAGAGCAGCGGCATTTGAATCGAGTTGTCTCTACTAACACACAAGAAACACTGCTTGAATCAATGTGGGAGGTATGACAAACGTATCCGCTAGGACAGTGCGGCGAAATATGGCGTTAACAGGCTATGACAGCAGACGACCGACACGAACGCCTTTCCGAACTTCGACATCGCCTGCAGCGTCTCTCCTGTATTGACCATATCAGCTGAAGCCTAGACGACTGAAAAACTGTGACCTAATCATATGAGTCTAGATTTCAGTTGGTAATAGCTGATGATTGTGTTCGAGTGTGGCGCAGACCCTAAGAAGCCATGGACCCAAGCAGTCAACAAGGCGCAATGAAAGCTGGTGGTGGCACCATAATGGTGTGGACTATATTTACATGGAATGGACTGGGCCCTCTGGCCCAACTGAACTGGTCACTGACTAAAATGGATATGCGATTCTTCAACTTCTCCCGGCGTATTTCTGGCTCGAACAGTCCACGGGTGTACTGCCGGTCCATAGCGACCAACGGGCACAATATTTCGGCAATCAGACATGTATTTGCATGCAAATAGCTGCCGCCACCTTTCGCACAGGAATGGGGTAATAAAAACACTGGTGCACATCGCGACACCATCTCGGACGCAGAGAGTCCGCTCCATGAGCTGGAACACCTCAAAACTGTATTTCGGAACAACGGGTACTCGGAATGGCAGATCAGACGCGCTCGCCGCCCAACCTCTACAGTACAGCGTGTGGAGATGGATGAAGTCACGGAGGAAGAGATAGCCAGAGCCTATATACCGTATACTGGCGCACTATCGGGGAGAATAGGACGAAAACTGAGGAAACACCGAGCAGGAACCGTCTTTTGCCCGCTCAATAAAACACGAGCGTTATTGGGAAGTGTCAAAGACGACCTCGGTTTGCGGAAGGCCGGCATATACCAGATTCTCTGTGAGTGTGGGAAGACTTACATTGGACAGACAGTGCGCACCATCGAAGATCATTGCCGGGAACATCAGAGGCACACTCGACTCATGTACCCCAACAAGTCGGCCGTCGCAGAGCACTGTTTGTCCGAAAATCACGAAATGGACTACCAGCATACCAGGGTCTTGGCACAGACATCTAAACAATGGGACAGCGTCGTTAGAGAGGCTATCGAAATTTGTACCAGGGATGGACTCTCAACAGAGATTGCGGCAAGGCATGGGAACCAGCACTGAGTCTAATTAAAAAGAGGCTCAACAAAGAAAACATACGAGCGACCATTGCGGACGAGGCAGTTACCCCGACGCCACCACAGACGCCGACGTCAGCCTCTCAGCGAACGCCGACGCGCGGCTGCGGCCGCGGCCGCGGACCGCGGAGACAAGCCCTCGCGGGTGAAGGGGATTTAGGACGCCCGCCCGCCCTCAAGAGCTCAGTTCGTCAGCGCACCTGACGATGGCGACATGTCTGATCGCCGAAATACTGTGCCCGTTGGACACTACGGACCGGCAGTACACCCGTGGACTCTTCGAGTAAAATGGATATGTTCGGCTGCTTGTACACCATTATCAGCCAAACAACAATGGAATTTCATGGATGACATTTCGCCATGCCTTTAGGCCACAACTGTTCGCGAATGGTTTGAGCAACATTCTGCAGAATTCGAGAGAATAATTTGGCCTCCCATCGAACAAATATGGGGCATAGTCGAGATATCAGTTATTGCGCAAAATCCTGCACTGGCGACACTTTCGCAGTTGTGGAGTCTGTAGAGCCTGCATGGCTCATTATTTATGCGTCGGATTTCCAATGACTCGTCAAGCCCTTGCCATGTCGAGCTTTTGCACTATGCCGTGCGAAAGGAAGTCCGACACGATGTTACGAGGTATCCAATGTCTTTTTTCACCTCAGTGTACAGTACCACGAGACACACATACCTACGGGAGATGCATGTGATATCTTTGAACCAAGAGCTCACCCAGTGAATGGTGCTCGACTGACGTAACAGCCTACATCTTCATCTACATGTCTTCTCTACAAAATACTGTGAAGTGCATGGCAGAGGTTACGTCACATTATACCAGTCAGTAGGTTTTTCTCCTGTTCCATTCATGTTTGGAGCATGGGATGAATGAGAGTTTAAATGTTGTGTTTAAATGTTATGGTAGGGGTTATGATGTTGTGCTAAATCCACTTTCTTTCAGATACAGCAGTTTGGTTTCCTTTGTTAATGCCTCTCTTTCGTTTAGTTTTGCCTTTATATGTCATATTTGTCGGATGACGAAGCAGCCAATGTTTGGGCACTGCTTGTCTTCCATCTACACTGCTGTCGGACTGCTGATTGATAGTTACATCGCCTGGCTTATCAAGTCATCATATGGCCAACAGTATAAACTCCCATGCACGTAACCACCTATTGATCTATGGGAGCGTCTTTTTCGCTGTTTTCTATGGGCGAATGGCAGAGACATATAGCAACGACACAATGCAGCAACCAAGCACCCCATTCGACTGTGAAGAGTCAGATGCAAAAATAACCAAAAAATGTAGAAGAAACTGTTGTAAAAGGGACTGAGCTTTCCCGAAAATTGTAATAACGCTCGTTGTGTAACCGTTCATAAGGAACTCAACTGTTATATACTCTTGAATATCTATGTCAGAAACATAAACTGTACTCAAGGAAATATGTGTGGTGTCACATGCCGACAGCACTCTACCAACGGAAATGCAAGTTTTCGTCACACGCCAATACTGGTAGTCCAGGACCCATTGGACCCAGTGATGCATGCCAGCTGAGTTATGCCTCCAGTACCTCTGGACTATGAATGCGCTCTGTTGCCGTCATATAGGACAGTCACACAGCCCCCTCACACTTGAAGTCTCCTCGCTAAGTGACGCTGCCTAGACATGGCTGGGACACCATCGATAGTGCTTTAATCAGAGAACCTCATCCTTCGTGCTATTGTATGAGTTGGACCATATTCCTTGCTGCACGGTTTGCAATGAGTCTTTGTACATTTGCAGAAACACAAGTAAATCTTCTGCTTACTGTGTTAATTTGTTGACTAATCATTTCCGCTCTTGTCCACTTTCCTTCGATGACAGTTGCTGCACCACTCTCTAGCCCACCTCTCTTTACCATTGTGTATGAAAGTTGTACACAATATTTGATGTCTAATGTTGACTTATAGAAGTGATCGACCTCCATGACTAACACCTGATTTTGTAAATTACAATTATGTCATGTTGTTTGCATCTTAAGGTATACTCAGAGACTCAAACAATTTAATTCATGTTAATATACACACCAATGTACTTTCTTTAATGTATATACATACACACATCAAAAACGGTTCCGAGAGTTTCGGAACGTGTGCAGAAAATTGGAATAGAGATCAAAATAAACATCATTTCCGTCCTTTTCATCGCTCATGAAAACCACACATTGCATGTTGTACCACCACATTGCGAACCCTCCAGAGGTGGTGTACACACCGGTACCTCAAATACGAAGTAGGAAGTCCTCTTGAATTGCGTTCGTCGTGCCATACTATCCACAAGTTCATCAAGGCACTGTTCGCCCAGATTGTCCCACTCCTTAATAGCGATTCAGCGTAGATCCCTCAGAGTAGTTGGTGGGTCACGTCGTCCTTAAGCAGCCCTTTTCAGTCTGTCCCAGGCATGTTCGATAGGGCTCACGTCTGGAGTACATGCTGACCACTCTAGTCGAGCGATGTCGTTACCGCCGGGCGCGGTGGCCAAGTGGTTCTAGATAGTTTAGTCCAGAACCGCGCGACTGCTACGGTCGCAGGTTCGAATCCTGCCTCGGGCGTGGATGTGTGTGATGTACTTAGGCTAGTTAGGTTTAAGTAGTTTAAAGTTCTAGGGGTCTGATGACCTCAGATGTTAAGTCCCATAGTGCTCAGAGCAATCTGAACTTTTTTTTTATGTCGTTACCCTGAAGGAAGTCATTCACAAAACACAAAATGTATTATGGGGGCGCGAATTGTCGCCCATGGAAACGATCTTCTCGCCAATACGCTGCCGATATGGTTGCACTTTCGGTCGGAGGATGACATTCACGAATCGTACAGTCGTTACGGCGCCTTTCATGACCACCAATGGCGTACGTCGGCCCCACATAATGCCACCCAAAAACAGCAGGGAACCTTCACCTTGCTGTACTCTCTGGACAGTGTGTCTAAGGCGTTCAGCCTGACCAGGTTGCCTCAAACCCGTCTCCAACGATTGTCCGGTTGAAGACATATGCGACAATCATCGGTGAAGAGGACGTGATGCCAATCCTGAGCGGTCCATTCGGCATGTTGTTGGCCCATCTGCGCCGCACTGCATGGCCGTCGTGAGTTGCGCATCATGCAGCTTATTGTGCCCAGTTTCAGTCGTAACACGACGTCCTGTGACTGCACGAAAAAATGTTCAAATGTGTGTGAATTCCTAAGGGACCGAACTGCTTAGGTCATCGGTCCCTAGACGTACACACTACTTAAACTAACTTATGCTAAGAACAACACGCACACCCATGCCCGAGGGAGGACTCGAACCTCCGGCGGAAGGGGCCGCGCGTTGCTATCAGGGTTCTGCTGGAGAACATTCACAGAGGTGTCCATGGGTCCAGTGGAGCTCGTGGAAGGCACTACGACAGCAAAGGAATATAGATACAGGGTGGTCCATTGATAGTGACCGGGCCAAATATCTCACGAAATAAGCATCAAACGAAAAAACTACAAAGAACGAAACTCGTCTAGCTTGAAGGGGAAAACCAGATGGCGCTATGGTTGTTCCGCTATATGGCGCTGCAACAGGTCAAACGGATATAAACTGCGTTTTTTTGAAATAGGAACCCCCATTTTATTACATATTCGTGTAGTACATAACGAAATACGAATGTTTTAGTTGGACCACTCTTTTCGCTTTGTGATAGATGGTGCTGTAATAGTCACAAACGTATAAGTACATGATATCACGTAACATTCCGCCACTGCGGACGGTATTTGCTTCCTGATACATTACCCGTGTTAAAATGGACCGTTTACCAATTGCGGAAAAGTTCGATATGGTGTAGATGTATGGCTATTGTGATCAAAATGCCCAATGGGCGTGTACTATGAATGCTGCTCGGTATCCTGGACGACATCATCCAAGAGTCCGGACCGTTCGCCGGATAGTTACGTTATTTAAGGAAACAGGAAGTGTTCAGCCGCATGTGAAACGTCAACCACGACCTGCAACAAATGATGATGCCCAAGTAGGTGTTTTAGCTGCTGTCGCAGCTAATCCGCACATCAGTAGCAGACAAATTGCGCGAGAATCGGGAATCTCAAAAACGTAGATGTTTCAAGGCATGACAGAATGGCGATTACATCCAACATGATGGATGTCCGGCACGTAGCTCGTGTGCGGTTGAAGCGGTATTGAATAGTATATTTCATGACAGGTGGATTGGTCGTCGAAGCATACCATGGCCCGCACGTTCACCGGATCTGACGTCCCCGGATTTCTATCTGTGGGTAAAGTTGAAGGATATTTGCTATCGTGATCCACCGACAACGCCTGACAACATGCGTCAGCGCATTGTCAATGCATGTGCGAACATTACGGAAGGCGAGTTACTCGCTGTTGCTAGGAATGTCCTTACACGTATTGCCAAATACATTGAGGTTGACGGACATCATTTTAAGCATTTACTGCATTAATGTGTTATTTACAGGTAATTACGCTGTAACAGCTCGCGTTCTTAGAAATGATAAGTTCACAAAAGTACATGCATCACACTGGAACAACCGAAACAAAATGTTCAAACGTACCTATGTTCTGTATTTTAATTTAAAAACCTACCTGTTACCAACTGTTCGTCTAAAATTGTGAGCCATACGTTTGTGAAAGCGAAAAAAGTGGTTCAACTAAAACATTCATATTTCTTTACGTACTACACAAACATGTAATAAAAAATTGGGGTTCCTATTTTAAACAACGCAGTTGATATCCGTTTGAACTATGGTAGCGCCATCTAGCGGGCCAACCATAGCGTCATCTGGTTTCCTCCTTCAAGCTAGAAAAGTTTCGTTCTTTGTAGTTTTTAAGTGTGACGCTTATTTCGTGAGATATTTGGCCTGGTTACTAATATACATATACATATATATATATATATATACACTCCTGGAAATTGAAATAAGAACACCGTGAATTCATTGTCCCAGGAAGGGGAAACTTTATTGACACATTCCTGGGGTCAGATACATCACATGATCACACTGACAGAACCACAGGCACATAGACACAGGCAACAGAGCATGCACAATGTCGGCACTAGTACAGTTTATATCCACCTTTCGCAGCAATGCAGGCTGCTATTCTCCCATGGAGACGATCGTAGAGATGCTGGATGTAGTCCTGTGGAACGGCTTGCCATGCCATTTCCACCTGGCGCCTCAGTTGGACCAGCGTTCGTGCTGGACGTGCAGACCGCGTGAGACGACGCTTCATCCAGTCCCAAACATGCTCAATGGGGGACAGATCCGGAGATCTTGCTGGCCAGGGTAGTTGACTTACACCTTCTAGAGCACGTTGGGTGGCACGGGATACATGCGGACGTGCATTGTCCTGTTGGAACAGCAAGTTCCCTTGCCGGTCTAGGAATGGTAGAACGATGGGTTCGATGACGGTTTGGATGTACCGTGCACTATTCAGTGTCCCCTCGACGATCACCAGTGGTGTAGGGCCAGTGTAGGAGATCGCTCCCCACACCATGATGCCGGGTGTTGGCCCTGTGTGCCTCGGTCGTATGCAGTCCTGATTGTGGCGCTCACCTGCACGGCGCCAAACACGCATACGACCATCATTGGCACCAAGGCAGAAGCGACTCTCATCGCTGAAGACGACACGTCTCCATTGTCCCTCCATTCACGCCTGTCGCGACACCACTGGAGGCGGGCTGCACGATGTTGGGGCGTGAGCGGAAGACGGCCTAACGGTGTGCGGGACCGTAGCCCAGCTTCATGGAGACGGTTGCGAATGGTCCTCGCCGATACCCCAGGAGCAAGAGTGTCCCTAATTTGCTGGGAAGTGGCGGTGCGGCCCCCTACGGCACTGCGTAGGATCCTACGGTCTTGGCGTGCATCCGTGCGTCGCTGCGGTCCGGTCCCAGGTCGACGGGCACGTGCACCTTCCGCCGACCACTGGCGACAACATCGATGTACTGTGGAGACCTCACGCCCCACGTGTTGAGCAATTCGGCGGTACGTCCACCCGGCCTCCCGCATGCCCACTATACGCCCTCGCTCAAAGTCCGTCAACTGCACATACGGTTCACGTCCACGCTGTCGCGGCATGCTACCAGTGTTAAAGACTGCGATGGAGCTCCGTATGCCACGGCAAACTGGCTGACACTGACGGCGGCGGTGCACAAATGCTGCGCAGCTAGCGCCATTCGACGGCCAACACCGCGGTTCCTGGTGTGTCCGCTGTGCCGTGCGTGTGATCATTGCTTGTACAGCCCTCTCGCAGTGTCCGGAGCAAGTATGTTGGGTCTGACACACCGGTGTCAATGTGTTCTTTTTTCCATTTCCAGGAGTGTATATATATATATATATATATATATATATATATATATATATATAACAGTGTCGACGCATCACAGCATGGATGCAGTGAGGCCTTGGTAGATTGCAGGAGGGACTTTGCACTATATCTACATACACAAATCAACTAATTCCCGTAAATTGCAGGGAGCGGGCAATGAGCTCTGATGCCACGTTCAATCACATGCCAGATATGTTCTATCAGGTTCACATCTGGCGAGTTGGAGGGCCAGCATACCAATGGAAACTCTACGCTACGTTCCTTGAACCATCCTATCACACTCCTGGCCTAGTGACATGGCGCATTATCTTATTGCAAAATGCCACTGCCGTCGGGAAACTTGATCGCCATGGAGGGGTGGACGTCGTTTGCAACAGTGTACGATACTCCTTGGCCAGCTTGTCTCCGACCTACAGTACAGGTGTCAAAGAGCTATTCCCTGGAAGACGACGAATTCGCGTCCTCCAGTCGGCATGATGAAGAAGATATCAGGGTTCATCAGGCCATACAACGCTCTGGCACTGCGCTTAAGTCCAGTGTCGATGGTCACATGCCCATTAGGAGTGATCAGTGCACTGTGTGCTCAGACACATTGTACTGTGCCCAGCATTAAATTCTGACGTTGGTACCGCCACAGTTGGCTGCCTGTCCTGTTTTACCAGTCTGCCCAACCTACGACGTCCGACATCTGTAATGAGGGGCGGCCGCCCAACCCCACCTTGGTTTCGCGAAGTGTTGAAGCCACTCACCACAGCACTCCTCTAATAGCAGACAAGTCGTGCACTTTCGAAAATGCTCGCGCTGAGCCTCCATGCCATCACAAGCTGCCCTCAGTCAAACACAGGTTGTACGCCTTCCCCATTCTACAAATGGAAGTAACGCTCACTGACACTAAATTCATTGTGCGTGTGTCTGACTAGCAGTTATTCCTTGCCACGTGAGACTTCTATCACTTGGACAGGAGTATATTGATAGTAGGTCGGTGGTCATAAAGTTCGGGTTGTTCAGTATACTTACTGCACAAAAACATTATTTCCCCTCCATGCCCCCATCCATTAAATAAACTTCTTCTCTTATAAACTGTATTCTGGCACAGAGACACCCAACGTAAATCTACTAGTACTTCTGCGGATAAAGCGCTACAGTCAAAACAAGAGTCAAAGTTCCTTCAATACCTTGTTCTAAACATTAACGACCAGTAAAACTACAACACTCTCCTATTCCTTCCAACATCGCTGTTACGTAAAGGAGGTATTTCAAATGAATATTGAAGAGAGACTGACTTTGCTACATATTTTCCATAGTTCTTATAAAGTATCCAGTATCATCATGGGTTTCGCAATTATGGGCAACCAGATTTTTCTTTCAGCTGAGCTAACATTTCATAAGCAATTCCTTCAGTAGATACTCAGGGGAGGAAAACGTCCACTACCAAATCAACATAAAATATGTCTTTGTTATGACGATACCTCTTGCCATAAGTCAAAATTAACACCATCATTATTAATAAAAGTGAATATGAGAAAAATCACTGAATTTTTAATTTATTAACCATTAAAAACACAAGTCAGAATTTAGACAATTTTGAAAAAGGATTATTGTTTGGAGGCCCAGTTACACAAACAGCAGAAGAAGGTCTCACCTTCTCCTTGATGACCGAGGTGCATCCTACGCCAGAAGAAGCAAAGCTACCTTGGCCACCTTGTGAGGTAGCAGCAACGAAGACAGCAGAATCAAGAGTTTGCTTCTCACTGTCAGCCACCTGAAAGGCCACGGCATCTACTTGGACACCGTCTGTTATTCCAGCAGTGTGAATTGCAAAAGCAGCATTTTCATTCTCTGTGTCCATTAATATTACATAAGTTGGAGCTATATCCTCTGTTACAATCTCTTCAGTGAGAGTTTCAGCAACTTGCCGCCCTTCTGTACGGTCAGCAACTATAATTACAGAAGTAGTAGGTTCATCCACTCTGCCACGCTCAAGAATGGCAGCGTCACCTTCTTGGCTGCCTTGTGTAGTGTCACCAATGATCGTTGCATCACCAACTATAATTTCACAGGCAGGACCTTCCTCCTCTCTGTCATGCTTAACGATGCCATTTTCAGCATCTTGTCCACCTTCAGGAGCAGCACCAACTAATACTGCAGAAGCAGAAGCTTGTTTCTCTGCCTCCATCCTTTCATTGGCAGTGTCAGTATCTTGGCTGCCATCTATAGTGTCGGGAGGTACGATTCCACAAGCATGACTTTTCTCCTCTCTGTCACGCTCAGCTACAGCATTCTCAGCATCTTGTCCACGTTCTGTTTTGTCAGCAATTGATACTCCCCAACCAGGACCTTCCTCCTTTGTATCAGTATCAAGACTGGCAGCGTCACCTTCTTGGCTGCCTTGTGTAGTGTCACCAATGATCGTTGCATCACCAACTATAATTTCACAGGCAGGACCTTCCTCCTCTCTGTCATGCTTAACGATGCCATTTTCAGCATCTTGTCCACCTTCAGGAGCAGCACCAACTAATACTGCAGAAGCAGAAGCTTGTTTCTCTGCCTCCATCCCTTCATTGGCAGTGTCAGTATCTTGGCTGCCATCTATAGTGTCGGGAGGTACGATTCCACAAGCATGACTTTTCTCCTCTCTGTCACGCTCAGCTACAGCATTCTCAGCATCTTGTCCACGTTCTGTTTTGTCAGCAATTGATACTCCCCAACCAGGACCTTCCTCCTTTGTATCAGTATCAAGACTGGCAGCGTCACCTTCTTGGCTGCCTTGTGTAGTGTCACCAATGATCGTTGCATCACCAACTATAATTTCACAGGCAGGACCTTCCTCCTCTCTGTCATGCTTAACGATGCCATTTTCAGCATCTTGTCCACCTTCAGGAGCAGCACCAACTAATACTGCAGAAGCAGAAGCTTGTTTCTCTGCCTCCATCCCTTCATTGGCAGTGTCAGTATCTTGGCTGCCATCTATAGTGTCGGGAGGTACGATTCCACAAGCATGACTTTTCTCCTCTCTGTCACGCTCAGCTACAGCATTCTCAGCATCTTGTCCACGTTCTGTTTTGTCAGCAATTGATACTCCCCAACCAGGACCTTCCTCCTTTGTATCAGTATCAAGACTGGCAGCGTCACCTTCTTGGCTGCCTTGTGTAGTGTCACCAATGATCGTTGCATCACCAACTATAATTTCACAGGCAGGACCTTCCTCCTCTCTGTCATGCTTAACGATGCCATTTTCAGCATCTTGTCCACCTTCAGGAGCAGCACCAACTAATACTGCAGAAGCAGAAGCTTGTTTCTCTGCCTCCATCCCTTCATTGGCAGTGTCAGTATCTTGGCTGCCATCTATAGTGTCGGGAGGTACGATTCCACAAGCATGACTTTTCTCCTCTCTGTCACGCTCAGCTACAGCATTCTCAGCATCTTGTCCACGTTCTGTTTTGTCAGCAATTGATACTCCCCAACCAGGACCTTCCTCCTTTGTATCAGTATCAAGACTGGCAGCGTCACCTTCTTGGCTGCCTTGTGTAGTGTCACCAATGATCGTTGCATCACCAACTATAATTTCACAGGCAGGACCTTCCTCCTCTCTGTCATGCTTAACGATGCCATTTTCAGCATCTTGTCCACCTTCAGGAGCAGCACCAACTAATACTGCAGAAGCAGAAGCTTGTTTCTCTGCCTCCATCCCTTCATTGGCAGTGTCAGTATCTTGGCTGCCATCTATAGTGTCGGGAGGTACGATTCCACAAGCATGACTTTTCTCCTCTCTGTCACGCTCAGCTACAGCATTCTCAGCATCTTGTCCACGTTCTGTTTTGTCAGCAATTGATACTCCCCAACCAGGACCTTCCTCCTTTGTATCAGTATCAAGACTGGCAGCGTCACCTTCTTGGCTGCCTTGTGTAGTGTCACCAATGATCGTTGCATCACCAACTATAATTTCACAGGCAGGACCTTCCTCCTCTCTGTCATGCTTAACGATGCCATTTTCAGCATCTTGTCCACCTTCAGGAGCAGCACCAACTAATACTGCAGAAGCAGAAGCTTGTTTCTCTGCCTCCATCCCTTCATTGGCAGTGTCAGTATCTTGGCTGCCATCTATAGTGTCGGGAGGTACGATTCCACAAGCATGACTTTTCTCCTCTCTGTCACGCTCAGCTACAGCATTCTCAGCATCTTGTCCACGTTCTGTTTTGTCAGCAATTGATACTCCCCAGCCAGGACCTTCCTCCTTTGTATCAGTATCAAGACTGGCAGCGTCACCTTCTTGGCTGCCTTGTGTAGTGTCACCAATGATCGTTGCATCACCAACTATAATTTCACAGGCAGGACCTTCCTCCTCTCTGTCATGCTTAACGATGCCATTTTCAGCATCTTGTCCACCTTCAGGAGCAGCACCAACTAATACTGCAGAAGCAGAAGCTTGTTTCTCTGCCTCCATCCCTTCATTGGCAGTGTCAGTATCTTGGCTGCCATCTATAGTGTCGGGAGGTACGATTCCACAAGCATGACTTTTCTCCTCTCTGTCACGCTCAGCTACAGCATTCTCAGCATCTTGTCCACGTTCTGTTTTGTCAGCAATTGATACTCCCCAACCAGGACCTTCCTCCTTTGTATCAGTATCAAGACTGGCAGCGTCACCTTCTTGGCTGCCTTGTGTAGTGTCACCAATGATCGTTGCATCACCAACTATAATTTCACAGGCAGGACCTTCCTCCTCTCTGTCATGCTTAACGATGCCATTTTCAGCATCTTGTCCACCTTCAGGAGCAGCACCAACTAATACTGCAGAAGCAGAAGCTTGTTTCTCTGCCTCCATCCCTTCATTGGCAGTGTCAGTATCTTGGCTGCCATCTATAGTGTCGGGAGGTACGATTCCACAAGCATGACTTTTCTCCTCTCTGTCACGCTCAGCTACAGCATTCTCAGCATCTTGTCCACGTTCTGTTTTGTCAGCAATTGATACTCCCCAACCAGGACCTTCCTCCTTTGTATCAGTATCAAGACTGGCAGCGTCACCTTCTTGGCTGCCTTGTGTAGTGTCACCAATGATCGTTGCATCACCAACTATAATTTCACAGGCAGGACCTTCCTCCTCTCTGTCATGCTTAACGATGCCATTTTCAGCATCTTGTCCACCTTCAGGAGCAGCACCAACTAATACTGCAGAAGCAGAAGCTTGTTTCTCTGCCTCCATCCCTTCATTGGCAGTGTCAGTATCTTGGCTGCCATCTATAGTGTCGGGAGGTACGATTCCACAAGCATGACTTTTCTCCTCTCTGTCACGCTCAGCTACAGCATTCTCAGCATCTTGTCCACGTTCTGTTTTGTCAGCAATTGATACTCCCCAGCCAGGACCTTCCTCCTTTGTATCAGTATCAAGACTGGCAGCGTCACCTTCTTGGCTGCCTTGTGTAGTGTCACCAATGATCGTTGCATCACCAACTATAATTTCACAGGCAGGACCTTCCTCCTCTCTGTCATGCTTAACGATGCCATTTTCAGCATCTTGTCCACCTTCAGGAGCAGCACCAACTAATACTGCAGAAGCAGAAGCTTGTTTCTCTGCCTCCATCCCTTCATTGGCAGTGTCAGTATCTTGGCTGCCATCTATAGTGTCGGGAGGTACGATTCCACAAGCATGACTTTTCTCCTCTCTGTCACGCTCAGCTACAGCATTCTCAGCATCTTGTCCACGTTCTGTTTTGTCAGCAATTGATACTCCCCAACCAGGACCTTCCTCCTTTGTATCAGTATCAAGACTGGCAGCGTCACCTTCTTGGCTGCCTTGTGTAGTGTCACCAATGATCGTTGCATCACCAACTATAATTTCACAGGCAGGACCTTCCTCCTCTCTGTCATGCTTAACGATGCCATTTTCAGCATCTTGTCCACCTTCAGGAGCAGCACCAACTAATACTGCAGAAGCAGAAGCTTGTTTCTCTGCCTCCATCCCTTCATTGGCAGTGTCAGTATCTTGGCTGCCATCTATAGTGTCGGGAGGTACGATTCCACAAGCATGACTTTTCTCCTCTCTGTCACGCTCAGCTACAGCATTCTCAGCATCTTGTCCACGTTCTGTTTTGTCAGCAATTGATACTCCCCAACCAGGACCTTCCTCCTTTGTATCAGTATCAAGACTGGCAGCGTCACCTTCTTGGCTGCCTTGTGTAGTGTCACCAATGATCGTTGCATCACCAACTATAATTTCACAGGCAGGACCTTCCTCCTCTCTGTCATGCTTAACGATGCCATTTTCAGCATCTTGTCCACCTTCAGGAGCAGCACCAACTAATACTGCAGAAGCAGAAGCTTGTTTCTCTGCCTCCATCCCTTCATTGGCAGTGTCAGTATCTTGGCTGCCATCTATAGTGTCGGGAGGTACGATTCCACAAGCATGACTTTTCTCCTCTCTGTCACGCTCAGCTACAGCATTCTCTGCATCTTGTCCACGTTCTGTTTTGTCAGCAATTGATACTCCCCAACCAGGACCTTCCTCCTTTGTATCAGTATCAAGACTGGCAGCGTCATCATTTTTGCTGCCTTCTGTGTGATCATAAATTAACATTGCACATACAGGCGTTTGTTGCTTCGAGTGACTCACTTGAAAAGCAGTGTCAGCATAATGACCGTCTCCTGTATCATCAGCAACCAACAATACAGAAGGAGGAGTTTGCTTTTCTTGTATTCCATCGTCTGCAACTTTGTCTTCTTCTGAAGTAACAGCAACGAAGTTTTTACTTGGTTGATGTCGCAGGATTGTACGCAGTTCAGTAGCGTTAAATGCCCTCGCAGATGCTGCCTTTGATTCCTGTTATCAGAGAAAATACAAAAGATCATTGTAGTAATAGAAAGTGTTCTATATGTCTGATAAATTAACATCGAATGACTTAAAATAATTTGTGTTGCGCCATTTACATGAGTCTCCAATATCTATTGAAATTCAGATTATTGTAACAGAACATGGTGTGATTTAGCACCATATATGATAGCATTTAAACAGTTCTTACCTAACTTCCCTTCAGAAATTTTAAGTGCACTGTTCAACATGTAGATTTGATGTGTAGGTACTAGCCGTGGAGACTCTCATGTATCTGAAAAAGTGTTAGCGCGTTATAGTTTGTATGTGGAATGACCCAGACGGCAAGGAGATAATCTGGCCACAGGCATAAAGTGCTCATTTTTACAACTAAATGAAAGTTCTCGCCGGCCGCGGTGGCCGTGCGGCTCTAGGCGCTTCAGTGCGGAACCGCGCTGCTGCTACGGTCGCAGGTTCGATTCCTGCCTCGGGCATGGATGTGTGTGGTGTCCTTAGGTTGGTTATGTTTAAGTATTTCTAAGATCTAGGGGACTGATGACCTCAGAAATTAAGTCCCATAGTGCTCAGAGCCATTTGAAAGTTCTCTTTTAAATAACAATCATCTTTATTAGCAGTTGATCTTAGTTACAAGATTCTGAATAACTTTGCCTGATTTTGTGTTCCACAGATTGCTTTGTTTTGTTTGCTGCTGTATCGGTTCTCTCAATTCCTGCACAGCTGCAGCTGGAAATTCAGATATGGCTCTGAGCACTATGGGACTCAACATCTTAGGTCATAAGTCCCCTAGAACTTAGAACTACTTAAACCTAACTAACCTAAGGACATCACACACACCCATGCCCGAGGCAGGATTCGAACCTGCGACCGTAGCAGTCCCGCGGTTCCGCACTGCAGCGCCAGAACCGCTAGACCACCGCGGCCGGCGGAAATTCAGATATGATTTAGTGAAAAAGGTAATGTCTCCTGTACTGCCATTGGTTTCCTTGTAATGTCCTAGACTTCTGATACTTAAGAGAAGCGAACTATCACAAAACTGATACTCAAATATCCCTTTGTGCCAATTGTGTTAAGAGACGTGAATGGACTCATAAGTTGAATAAGCTTAGACTGTATTGAGGATGGACAGCACGACATCGCCTCTCCTGGATCGTGAACGTATCGGTTGGACCCCAGACGACCGGAATACCGTGTCTTGGTCAGATGAGCCATGATTTCAATTGGTAGGAGCTGCTGGTAGGGTTCGGATGTGTCGCAGTCCCAATAAAGCTATGGACCCAAGTTGTCAACAAGGCACAGTGCAAGCTGTTGGTGGATTCATATTGGTGTAGGTTGTGTTTCCGTGCAATGAGCTGAAAAGATCATTCACCGGAAATGGCTACTTGGAGACCATTCCAAAAACAACGCTGCGCAGTATAATACGGCTACAATTGTTCGCGATTGCCTTGAAGAACATTTCTGACAGTTCGTGCGAATGATTTGTCCACCAAATTAGCCCGACAAGAAACCCATCGAACATTATGATGCGTGCCCGTCGAGCTTTGGATCGATTTTGCACGTATCGATTGGTCTCGTCTCGAGCCATGGGGCACGGGGGTCTCGGCAACAGCGTGATTTTCATGTGTAAGTCAGGGGAGCGGTAGCGGCGGTTGGGACGTGCTGGCTTCATGAGGCTGGTGACCAAGAGGACGAGCGCGAAGCCGTCGCCGTGGTGACAGTCAGTCGTGGCGAGGACGTGCAGCAGGGCGGGAGCCAGCTGCGGGGGCAGCTGTTCGTTTGTGTGCCAGGGTTTGGCGCCTCGATCAGCTTGAGACGGGCTTAGCGCCTGTGCTTTACTTCCGAAGAACTTTAAAAAGAAAAATGTTGTGAAACATTGTGGCTAGTTATTCATTGCTGTATTAATGTTTAAATCTTGAGGACCCCCGGGTGTCTAAATTTGTTACGATTCTGCCTGTCGCTTTGTACCGCGTTAAGGCACATGGTGGGGCAACTATTTATAGACCTGTTTTTGTTATTGAACCTTGTGATGAGACGTTACAGCTTGTTTAATGGCAAAATGTACACGTTAAGTCTTTTTTTCACACGTCGCCTAAAGACAAGTATTAAATTGCTTCCTGGCGAAGTGGCTTGTGTGGGGCCAGTACGATTCCTGTCTGTGGACGAGGCGGCCAAACATTTGTCTGCTAGTACTGTAAGAACGATAGCATTCGGTAAATGTATTGTGTTTAATTGTTGTTGTTGTTGTGGCCTTCAGTCCTGAGATTGGTTTGATGCACCTCTCCAAAAATGGTTCAAATGGCTCTGAGCACTATGCGACTTAACTTCTGAGGTCATCAGTAGCCTAGAACGTAGAACTAATTAAACCTAACTAACCTAAGGACATCACACATATCCATGCCCGAGGCAGGATTCGAACCTGCAACCGAAGCGGTCGCTCGGCTCCAGACTGTAGCGCCTAGAACCGCACGGCCACTCCGGCCGGCTTGCAGCTCTCCATGCTACCCTATCCTGTGCAAGCTTTTTCATCAACCAGTACTTACTGCAACCCACATCCTTCTGAATCTACTTAATGTATTCATGTCTCCCTCTACGATTTTTACCCTCCACGCTGCCCTCCAACGCTAAATTTGTGATCCCTTGATGCCTCAGAACATGTCCTACCGACCGGTCCCTTCTTCTTGTCAAGTTGTGCCACAAAAGCAAAACGAGTGTAATGGAATGTAGTCGAATTAAGTCGGGTGATGCTGAGGGAATTAGATTAGGAAATGAGACACTTAAAGTAGTAAAGGAGTTTTGCTATTTGGGGAGCAAAATAACTGATGATGGTCGAAGTAGAGAGGATATAAAATGTAGACTGGCAATGGCAAAGAAAGCGTTTCTGAAGAAGAGAAATTTGTTAACATCGAGTATAGATTTAAGTGTCAGGAAGTCGTTTCTGAAAGTATTTGTATGGAGTGTAGCCATGTATGGAAGTGATACATGGACGATAAATACTTTGGACAAGAAGAGAATAGAAGCTTTCGAAAAGTGGTGCTACAGAAGAATGCTGAAGATTAGATGGGTATATCACATAACTAATGAGGAGGTATTGGATTGTGTTTAATAGTTTAATGTGATTTAGCATTCTACTTAATCTTGAATGTTGCCAATCACGCACGCTATCCTACCTTGTTATTAAGTAGCGGAGCTAGTGCTCTTATGACGGCATTATTACAATAGCTCTTTGTCTAAGATGCACCGCTGGACTCCTTGGCAAATGACGGATATTCATTGTGGTTAGATTTTTAGACAACATTGTTATATGGACATTAACAGCGATTAATTTACTTATAATCAATTATTCAAAATGACAGTCACAATCACATTATTTATTCTGCCGCCAACCGGTTTCAACCCGCAATGGGGTCATCTTCAGGGCAGTTTACGCCATTTGGTCGCTCGCTGGAATCGTCACCCTGCCTGTGCACGGTTGGTAACTTGATGATGGCCCAGCATTGAAATCTGTAGCGATTTGCGGAAGGTTTGCACTTCTGTCATATTGAACAATTCTTTTCAGTCGTCGTTCGTCCCATTCTTGCAGAGTCTTTTTCCGGCCGCAGGGATGTCGGATATTTGAATTTTTATCGGATTCCTGATATTCACTGCACACTAGTGAAATGGTCGAACGGAAAAAGCCGCACTTCATCGCTACCTCGGAGATGCTGTGTCCCATCGCTCGCGCGCCGACTAGTTAGCAACCGTGCACAGGCTAGGGGACGACTCCAGCGAGCGACCAAATGGTGTAAATAGCCCTGAAGATGACCCCATCGCGGGTTGAAACCGGTTGGCGGCAAAATAAATAATGCGATTGTGACTGTCATTTTGAAATACTTTGGTTAGGTTGGTACTATCAAATCTGTTTAAAAAATTGATATATTAACCTGTACCTTATATCATTGTCTACGGATATGGCCGTGCTGGATTCAAACGTAAATCCAATAGTTAGCCTCTTATTGTTTCGCAAGAATAGTAGGCGAGCTCGGACAAAGTTGTCACAGGTTAAAAATTAAGCTTTAATATTTAGATTTCGGTGTGCTTGCTCTGTTCAATATTAAATTTTAAATTTTCTAAAGTCGTTCTTTTTTTTGTAATTACATTTTGATGGTCTCGTTCTGTTTATGCATGTACTTGAACACTGAAGAGTCAAAGAAACTGGTACACCTGCCTAATATCGTGTAGGGCCCCACGAGTACGCAGAAGTGCCAAACACGACGTGACATGGACTCGACTAATGTTTGAAGTACTGCTGGAGGAATTTGTCACCTTGAATCCTGCATGGCGTCCAAAAATCTGTAAGAGTACGAGCAGGTGCAGATCTCTTCTGAATAGCACCTTGCAATGCGTCACAGATATGTTCAATAATGTTCGTGTCTGGGAGTCTAATGGCCAGCAGAAGTGTCTAAAATCAGAAAAGTGTTCCTGGAGCCACTCTGTAGCAATTCTGGACGTGTGGAGTGTCGCATTGTCCTGCTGGAATTTCCCAAGACCACGTACTTAAGTAGATGCTGGTGATAAGACAGGATGCTTACATACGCGTCACCTGTCAGAGTCGTACCTAGACCTGTCGGGGGGCCCATATCACTCCAGCTGCACACGCCGTACGCCGTTACAGAGCCTCCACGGGCAGGGTCCATGGATTCATGAGGTTGTCGCCATTCCAGTACACGCCCATCGGCTCGATATAATTTGAAACGAGACTCGTCCGACCAGGTAACATGTTTCCAATCACCAACAGTCCAATGTCGGTGTTGATGGGCACAGGCGAGGTGCAAAGCTTTGTGTCGTCCAGTCATCTGGGGTACACGAGTGTGCCTTCGGCTCCGAATGCCCATTTCGATGATACTTGTTGATGGCCCAATATTGTAATCTGCATCAATTTGCGGAAGGTTTGCACTTCTGTGTCATGTTGAACGATTCTTTTCAGTCGTCGTTCGTCCCTTTCTTGCAGAGTCTTTTTCCGGCCGCAGGGATGTCGGAGATTTGAAGTTTTATCGGATTCCTGATATTCACTGTACACTCGCGAAATGGTCGTACGGAAAAAACCCCACTTCATCGCTACCTCGGAGATGCTGTGTCCTATCGCTCGTACGCCGACTATAACACCACGTTCAAACTGTCTCACGTCTTGATAACCTGGCATTGTAGCAGCAGTAAGCGATCTAACAACTGCGCCAGACACTTGTTGCCTTTTATAGGCGTTACCGACCGCAGCGCCGTATCCTGCCTATTTACATATCTCTGTGTTTGAATACTCATGCCTATACAAGTGCTTCAGTGTATATTAGTGTGCTTGCTCTGTCCTCTCTGAATTCGTTCCTGAGGACGTGGAGCAAGCATTTTCTTTTTTTATATTGACTGTTTTAAGTTTTTTAATTTTAAATTTGGAATGTAAATTTTAAATTTTAATTTAAATAATTAGCTAAACACTAAGTATTGTGCGGCTAGCGCACTGTGTTGGTGGAAGATATTTTCCTTAATTATTGTGGCCAAATGCTAATATATTTGCATGAACTACAAATAAAAAAATTATTTTGACAAAACATCCTGCCGCTTCCAATCCAGGAACCTTGTTTCCTATATGAGCAGTTTGTAATATTAGTAATTTTCGCCTCACAAACATTAATATACGCTCAATAGTAAACGCCTGATGGTCTACAGTTATCGAAAAATTGTAAAGTAAAAGAAATGAACCATTGCATGGTAGTGACAGAATCAATTATTCTTATCTTTGTCGTTCTTGTGCGGTGCCTGTAAATCTCTATGTATATGTATCGATTTATGATATAAAAAAGAATCCTGTTGTTTCAAGACAAATGAGGCATTGGGCGCCTCATCTTTTACTGTTTGTATTCCATGAAAGGCGGACGCGGACTTGCTGCGTTCGGTATCGGTATTTTATATTTTATGTGAAAATATTCAGTCAATATGCTAATTGTTATTTTTACAATCCTAAAACATGTAGTTTCTTGTAATTGATTACGAACAGACAGCATCAAGAGGACATTTTGACTGTTATGTATAAAGTATTTAATCACAATGGTCATCTATTGTAATTTAATATGAATAGGTACGTAGCATTAAATACGTGTGTTAAAGATAAGTGTACTTATTTTAGTAAATTAATCTTGATGATTTCCATCTCCTCATTTACTTGAATGTTAATTATTTTGTGTTAGTTCATCACCATAAATTACGATCACGCCGATGGGCCGAACGCTGCATGAGGCAGAAGGAACATTATCGTTTTCCTATTATTTCTGAATCAGCTCTTTTTTTTTAATTGTGTAGTGTTGCATTTCTTTTAAAATCAATAAATCTTCTTTTCCCTTAGTGTTGTTACGGGTATGACTACATCGCGACTATAAAAATGCACAGAAATGATAATGTTTCTTCGGAACGATCTCAAATAAATCAATCTGCTCCTCTTTTTCAAAATAATCCAACCAGGTATATAATGCTCAACGTATGTTATTATAATAGTGTAATTAATCCCTGATTTTGTTGCCGAGTGGCCCACCAAAATATTCACTTTTTCGACATTTTTCAAAAAATAGAAAATAACAATTCTTTTTCTTTTCGCCCCCATCCCCCCCCCCCAAAGATCACGCTACAAGTTCAAAGGTCAATTTCCTTTCGCCTTGCGGAAGCGGATTCCAAATGGAGGCCCACAGCGTGATTCTTTTTTTTTTTTTTTTTTTTTTTTTTTTTTTTTTTTTTTTTTTTTTTACATATGCAAGCGTGGCACTTCGCATTTGGAGAATTTAATTAAGGTGCTTTTCAATTGTTAAATTGTTTCATTGTGGCGGATTTCTATTTAGAGCCGACTGTAAAACTGTATTGTGGTTGTAGTGTTCTCCAACATGGGAGCTAGAAGTGTCCTCGGGGTAAACTACCTGAGGAAGGAACAGCTTCAATATGACTCACGGGGAGTCCGACCAAGGCAGTGTCGACGAACTGTGTCTATCCTTGTAGGGCGCCTTAGAAAAACTGGTTGATGTTACGGGCCAATCTGTTGATGAGGTAAGTACCTCCAGTGCGTCATGCTTCACTGAGTTGGGCGTAGTGCGTGACGGGGTAGATTTGTTGGAAGGTACTACGCCGACTGAGGCCAAGATGTTGAGGTTGCACACTCTGATGGATCATGTAGTGAAAAGAATGAATGACCAATTGTTAGATGTCGATCATAAAAGTGCGTCCTCTGTACAGGCCCCGCAAGAGGAGATTATTTTGGTACAGAGGCTCCTCGCCTTCCTGAAGTGGCAGGATGATAGCGAGGTGGAGGAAGACCGAAACCATACTATTGGGCAAATTTCTGGAAAGCGAGTAGATTGTACTAGTCAGTTCGCAAAGCTTCCCAGCCTGCTTTTGCCTATTATTCAGTGCGTCAGGGATCTTTCAGTTGATATGTATTGTTTAAAAATATTAAAAAAGATTATTGTGGCTCACCGTTGAAATGGAAGAACAGGAGGCCTCTTTGAAGTTTCTGGCACTGTGATTTTTCGTGCAATTTATCCACTAACACAGGTGCGTTTAAGCCGTTTGACAGCCAAAGTACTAGAGGTAGAAGGGGGTTTAGCGGCTCTCCACGAGATAATTCTGTAGCAGTGTCTCGCCTGACGTCGGAGAAAGGACTTTGCTGATCAGTTTTTTTATAGGATGGAAGCCACTGATGAAGCATTGGCAGAGTATGTCGAGAGGGTGCGAGTAGCCCAGATCGCACTGTCTCTTGACGCCTCTGAAATCGACGCCGTCCACTACATTTTGGAAGGTATGTGTCCATCTGATTGTTCGCGTTCGTCTTTGGCGAGAAACCTACATCGTATTCCGAGCTGGATAAAATGGTTGTTAGCACTGACAACATCAAATATTGTGACAAACAGCGTGGGGTGGCGTCGGGGTCTAGCCGGCACAGGGAATTATTGTGGCAACCTGACACCGAATCTAAGGGGCCTGAAGTAAAGGCGCGGTATTGTTTCAGGTGCTGGAGTACTGAACACGTTGTATGACAGTGTCGACTGCCGCGTGAAGGGGACGCAAATTTACGACGCCAACCACTGCTGACAAGGGACCACGCCAGCAGCATGGGTGTCGTAAGGCGTGTGCTGTCAGGTGACCTCATTATGCGCCAGTGCGGGTACGGAGCCAGTGTATGTCTAGCTAGGTTCCGGAAGCAGTGTCTCTTTATTTGATTTTGATTGGTTTGAGGTTTATAAACATCTGGTGGAGTTCATCAGTAAACACTTCCGGGATAAGTTGCCGTGGTCGATCTGTAGAACTTCTTCTCCCTGACGTTTCGTTCTCAACTACGGAGAACATCTTCCGAGGTGAGTCGACGACTGGCTTCTAGGAGCTGGGGCTGATGAAGACGCCGGCCGTGAAAGCCTACATGGAATGATCTGGTGGAGTGGTCCCAGTTACAACCAGGAAGTGAGGGAGGTTGTACAGCCACTGGGGGCGCTCCTGAGATCACTGGGCAAATCCGAATCAAACTCGGTATTGGGAATTTTACGTGGCCTGTCAACTTGTGTGTGGTGAAAGGCTTGGTGGTGAAGTTATTGTTAGGATATGATTTCCTAGTCTGTACCTAGTGTGTATTAGACTACTGGAAGGGCGAGTTGTTCTTCAAGTTCAACCCTGAAGCAAGGTTTAAGTTGAGTAAGCCTCTTACATCTACTAGTGTTTGTGATGTTAGGAAGAGGAAGATGAGTTTGGGGTAGGAAATTTGCCGGCAGATGGAAGGAAGCGAAAATGGTTCAAATGGCTCTGAGGTCATCAGTCCCCTAGAAGTTAGAACTACTACTCTAAGGACTTCACACACATCCACGCCCGAGGCAGGATTCGAACCTGCGACCGTAGCGGTCGCGCGGTTCCAGACTGAAGCGCCTAGAACCGCTCGGTCACAACGGCCGGCTCGAAGGGAGCGCTCGTTGAAATTGTAGCTTCGATTTCCCGAGATGTAGATGGATATGACCAACAAAATAAGAGTACAAGACTAATGCAACTTATCAGATCCCTGTCAGGCAGGTCCCCTAACGGCTTTCGCCACACAAAATGCGTGACGTGCGTAATATCGTAGCACAGCTCTGGTGTCGTTAGACCGTCGGTGTCTCCGTACGCCTCGCCCACATTTTTGGTCCCTAAACCCAATATGGGTGGGTGCCGCCCAATAGTAGACGCAATAGTAGGTAGCCCTGGAATCGGTTCCACTACCGGACTTACACATGGTTTTCGGGGACACGAATTTTCTGTTTCGGATCTTAACCAGGCGTGTTATCAGGAGCCTTAGCTAAGGAATCTAAAGCTCTCACCGCCTCCTGTAAGGATTATGATTTCTTGAACGTTCAAGGCACCTAGAGCAGGTCTTGGTTCCGCTAAGGGAGGCGGGGCTCACAGCAAAACCAAGTAACGCCATTCTCGCTAGACAAGAGACTTTCTTCTTGGGCCACGTTGTGTCTGCGGCGTGGGTTAAGATAGACCATTCACGCACTAATACTCCTTACAATTTCCCTGTTCCTCGCAACAAGGGCGTCACACCATTTGTAGTGATGACGAATTTTTGTTTCCAACTTTGCTGGTATAGCGGCAACCCTCAAAGAGTTAGGGCGCAAAGGGACAAAAATTTGTCTGGGACAAAAGTCAACAAGGGGCGTTCGCACGGCTGAAGAGGGCCTTTAGCATTGCTCCCGTACGAGGGGCGCGTACATTGTCTAGACGGATGCGTCCTATTCCAGTACTGCGGCCGCTCTTTTGCAAGAGCAAGCGAGGGTGGAGACCATTAACTAACGCGTCGTGTTCCGTAACTGATCCTGAGACGTCGAACACTGTATACGAGCTTGAGGCACTCGCGGTTCTCTTCGCACTTGAAAGATTTCAGTTTTATCTCGAACGTCGGAGATTCCGGCTTGAAACGGGTAATCAAGCGTTAAGATAGGATTTGGCATGATCGTGCAAGACCGGGAGGGTAGCGCGTTGGGCAATAAAGATTTCCGCGTTCCAGTTTGACGCTGTGCGTGTCCGGGGAAGTGAGAATCAGGTGGCCGATACTCTCAGCCGAATGATTTCGCAGGAGCAACAATCGGAGCCACGTGAGGAATGCGAAGCTACAGCTCCGCAGGCACTTCTGAATCGCGTCAGTTAGGGAGTGACGTCCGGCCCATGGATATCCTAACGAGCGTGGGGTGCTTTCTTTTCAAACCCGCAATGATGGGAAACTCAAGATCTGTTTACATCGGGCCTCAGTCCCAGCCATGTTCGCGTATTTTCGTCGGCTGGTGTGTGGTGGCCACTTGGGTGTACACAAGACACATAAAAAGGGGTGTACACAAGACACATAAAAAGACTGAAGGACAACAGACCTGGAAGGATATGAAACGTGACATCCGTAGTCTTGTGCGGAGCTGCTGGGATTGTAATATGGAGACACATGAGACCATTCCACGGTATGGTAGCTTGCAATCCACACGGATATTCAGACCGCTTGATAAAATTTTCGTCAATTTTTTGGGCCATCTCCCGCGCACCAAGGATGGCAACCGTTATGTGTTTGTGGCTGTGGACACACCACGATCGTGGTTACCTAGCCGAGACGTGAAGGCGACTAATGCCATTCAATGTCTGTCTTATATTTTCCAACTTTGGGTTACCTAAAGAATTGGTTAGCGGTAACACCCCGCATCTTCAGAAACCTCTGTTTTCGTATTATCCCCAGCCTCCATATGCTAAGCTGATCAATATGAATTTGAAAGCTGTTCTGATTATCTAACATTCTAGCTTGCATAGGAAGTGGGACAAATCTCTGGCTTGGCTCAGCCAAGCATTCAACAGACCGACAAGACATTTTTATTTTTTTTTTTTTTTTTTTTGCAAGTCATCTAATCATACATACTTGGTATGATGTAGACAGCATTCGGTAATTATTTTGTGTTCCATGTTTAATGTGATTTAGCGTTCCGCTTAATTTTGACTGTTGCACACCGTCCTACCTTGTTATTAAGTAATGTAGCTAGTGTCCTTATGCCCCGTTATTTCAATAGCTGTTTGTCTAAGGCGCGCCGCTTAACTTCTCGGCAAATAACGAATATTTAATGTGGTTAGGTTGTTAATAACAAGTGTCTGGTGAAAATTTTGGTATATTAGTTTAAAATATTAACTCGTCCCGAACAGGCCATGAAAGCCCAATGGCACCGACCGGCCGCCGTGTCATCCTCATCCATAGGCGTCACTGGATGCGGACAGGGAGGCGCATGTGGACAGCACGCCGCTCTCCTGGCCGTATGTCAGTTTCTGAGACGGGAGCCGCTACTTCTCAGTCAAGTAGCTCCTCAGTTTGCCTCAGAAGGGCTGAGTGCACCCCAGCTGCCAACAGCGTTCAGCGGACCGGATGGTCACCCATCCATGTGCTAGGCCAGCCCGACAGCGCTTAACATTGGTGATCTGAGGGGAACCGGTGTTACCACTGCGGAAAGGCCGTTGGCTTTGGTATATTAACCTGTACCTTAAATCATTGTCTGCGGCTACGGCCGTGCTGGTTTAAAGTGAAAATCAGGTAGTTTTCCTATTATTGTTTATCAAGATTATTGGGCGATGTCGGCCGTAGTTTTCACACGTTGAAAATTAAGCTTTAATACTTAGATTTCGCTGTGCTTGCTCTGTTCAATACTAAATTTTAAATCTTCTGAAGTCATTCTTGAGTTCCTAATTTATTATGCAAGAGGCATAATTTTTATAATTGTTTTGCTGACCTCATTACGATTTTTCTTGTATTTGTATTTCGATATGCTTGTTCTGTTTAATATTAAATTTTAAATTTTCTGAAGTAATTCTTGAAAACTTGATTAAAACAATAATTTAATACTGTAAGAAGCTTAGTTCTTATAGTTGCATTCTGCTGGTCTTATTATGTTAAATCTTACACTAGTATTTTGGTGTGCTTTCTCTGTTCTTATTAAATTTAAATTTTCTGAAGTCCTTCTTGAGGATCAGGAGCAAGCAGCAATTTAATTCAGCAACAGGCTTAATTTTTAATATTGCGTGTTTTATTTTTTTTACTTTAAATTTGGAACCCAAATTTTAAATTTTCATTTAAAGAATTAGCTGAACGCTTACGTGTCACATGGCTAGCGGCGACTGCTGGCAGAAGATATTTTTTTTAAACATTGTGTCCAAGTGCTAATACAGTTGCATATCTTCAAAATCAAAAAAGGTTTTGTCAGAACATTCTGCCGCTTCCAATCCAGGGACCCTGTTTCCTAACTTGACCGGCCCTACGGTCAGTATCCGTTCGCCTCGCGGAAGGGGATTTCACATTTATGGGCCATAATCGAGAAGTCATTTATTGCACAAAATAAAGTACCCGTAACAGTTTCGCAGCTATGCACAGCTATAGAGACAGCATAGCTCAGTATTTCTGCAGGGGACTTCAAACGAGTAGTTGAGTCCGTGTCACATCGCGCTGCTGGACTAGGCCGGGCGAAAGGAGGAGCGACACGATGTTAGGAGACATCCCGTGATTTGTCTTTGGACAACGGCGGTGCAATGGTGATCTGAACTTCATGATGGCTAGTACGATTAACGAAACCTTTGCACCAAATTACAACGTTTATTGTGCACGTCACACTGGAAAGGATCTCCTCGGAGGGACAGAGAGAGAGGGATAGGGAAATGTGAAGGGAGTGAAGTTTCCTTGTGCATGGTGGCTGGGAGGGACCAGATTCATTCCATGTTGACAATCCTCAAAGTATGCAACAACTGGAAATAAAAGTATATCGTTACTGTAGTGTGGCCCGTAGTAGTGTGGAGAAGAACATTCATTGCTTTCCAGCGCTGTCCAGGGCATGACGTACTGGGGTAGGCTAATTATGATTGGTAGCTGCGGATTATCTGAGAAGGACGCGCAGAACGGTTCAAGTCCTCGCCATTTTCCCACATCACCCGCATTACGATATCCTTTAGAGCACGGGATTCCAGATTGTGGTGTTATGCTTATTTCCCACATCACCCGCATTACGATATCCTTTAGAGCACGGGATTCCAGATTGTGGTGTTATGCTTACCACTGGTAGAAGGCAATTACAATAAGGTGGTACGTGAACAACAAAAAACTTACAGAGATAAGCAAAATTATTCCTTTAACGTAACATTATTTTTAAATTGATAAAACTCATAGATAAACGTAACAAATGTACAATGTTACAGATTAACCTCAGGGCTGTACGCAAGACACGGGAGTGCCGGATAGTATTCTCCCCATCCCTGTCTTCATTAGTCGTCGCTGCCTTGCCCAGTAATAGTTCTTCTGTTATGACGTTGGCGATATTTTGACCGGGTCCTGTCGATGATTAATCGAAAGGTTTCGTGTCGCTTCGAAACTGCTGCCAACTTACGCAGTGTACCAGTGTGCAGTTTGTACCTGGAACCGGAGCGTGCGTGTCACAAAGAGCTGATACTTGACTACTATAATTGTCACTATAGCCGACATATTCCTCTCGAGAGAATCAGCAACTGTATTTACGTTTAAAATAATTTTCATTTATTATTCAGTCTCAGTTGCACGTTTTTAATTACGCAACGTGTTTCGATCACTTTGGATCATCTTCAGATCTAAGCAGTTACGTCGGCAACCCGTCTTGTCTACTCAGAATCTCAGGTCTAGTGAAGCAGGGGATACAACCCGTCAGCTTTGAACAATGACGTCAGAAATGGCCAGAGAGCATTTATTACACAGACGAAAGAGCTGACAAGGCTGTTCAGAAACAAAGGAATACGAGAGACGAAAAATATAGTTGACATATATCAATGCAAATAGTATTTTCACGATAAGAGATCGCGTGTTTGTATCCTATTATTTCTTTGGAAAAAGAAGGGGAAAAAATGGATGGAAATATTGGTAGCATAGAACACCTCACGTCACATATATATGGGTTGTACCTCGAACCTCATTCGAACCGTATTGGTTAACTGAGCACGCGATACAAGTTTAGCGTATGTCGATTTCTTCGTTTTCGTTAGCATTAATACCCTGTTATTCGGTTGAACTATATCGGTCAACTGAAGCGCGAGATACAAATTTTACATGTCTTGTTTCTTTCGTTTCCGCTACCACTTATAATCTGTTCTTACGCAGATAGTAGTACTACCTATGGCAGAAGGAGCTACGTGTATAATACTTGTATCCCACACTTCAGTTGACCTATGTATATGTACACTGTTAACGAAGACGTGGAAATGGACGTACATCACATTTGCAACCTGTACCTCGCCTGAACTACGCAAAGAGGCACTAAGACGACAGTATACGATTTGTATCCCGTACTTCACAATGAGGTACAGTTTTTTTTTCGCCTTCGATGCTAACAGTATCGACTGAAAGTTATAGTTTTCATCACAGCAGTGACAATAGTAACCCATTCTTTAGTTGAGCTATATAGCTATACTCAACGTTTGTATCCTGCTCTCCAGTTGGCACATATAGGTAAATCTCATCAGTGTTACATATGTCGTTATTTTCGAGTAGGTAATGTCAGTGTAAAGGTCAACTGAAGGACGGGATGCAAATTTTAGTTGTGGCGGGCTTTTCGCATTTAATATTGCAAGTACAGATTCGTAAAAAATCGTACTGATACTAGTGCTGGGAAACGAAAGAAGAGCGACAACTGCGAAATTTCTATTACGTAGTGGAATACACGAAAACATACGTAATGGTGTAATACAACAATGAAATGCGTCAGAATAGTCAAATGCAGTAACAGAAAAAAATGTAAAACTGAACTTACAACACGGGAACTTCTTAAAAGAACCGAAGTTCGTCTAGAAAGACATCAACAAAAATCACATACTCACATACACAACAACAAAAAAATTACGAAAACACTCACAGATACACACACACACACACACACACACACGCACACGCGCAGACACACACACATTCATCCCCCGACCCCCCATCCTAATGTGAAATTAGCTAACATTATTTCGGGTGGTACATTCGCCCAACACGTTTAACAAAACATTTAAATGGAATATTCGTCCAAGTGACTTTGAAGTGTGGAAATCGGGCGTTTCCCCTTCCCTACAAGACGTTTCACAGCTGACCAATAACCCTCTATGCTATTTGCGCAAGCACCTGTGGTTAATGATCTGAACTCAATATTGTGATCAACTACGAGATGCTTTCCCCTAAATCCCTATACGAAGAAAATCCATCTGATATTATAATGGAACCCTCTGCAACGTGATCTTCAATTAAGCTGTCCAAAACTTCCTTCCTTCGACTGAGTACTACTTTAAACACTACATCGTCACATTCTTGACCTGAAACTACAGACTCCCAAACATATAATCCCACCGGAGGTTGCCCCCTTGTTGTACTTCCTTTTGCCAACAAACTTCCCTACAAAAAGTGTACCAATCCACAACTGTACGCTTACTCACACGACATTCATGGACACACAGCCACACAGGATACCTCAAACACCAACAGTACGTGTTTTTCATAATGTCTCTTCAGGCGAGCTTAGATTTTTCGAACCACATCCCTCGTCTAATGTATTGCCACAGCCGATCTTTGATGCAGCGCCATACGAATAAGTCCTGAGTATGGCGCATGTACACTTGTGGGCGCATTTATTCGCCGCACTCACGACATCGAACATACTCGGCAACGGGACCACACATTTGTGATAAACTAATTGTGCTCAGTATGTCTACGCCCATAGCCTCTCTCAAATCATGCACGTTCAACGGAACAGATAAAGCCATACCTACAAACGAAAATGAGATACTAAAAATTGTCCTAAAATAAGAAACTAATAGACCAAATCACCTCAAAATCACTAAGAATGAAATTAAGTACCGAATGAATTGCATATAACCAATTATTTAAATAAACGCACACGAAGAATATTTTGAGCAATATGTAGCGATCTCTTTGAAAATCGCATTCAATTATTTTAATATACAATGATAGCGCTTGTCCGGAACACAGAACTGTTTTATTATCTACGGCTGAAAGTGAAGACATTATTATCTATGAGTAATGTATGACCTCATTGGTCAAAGCCGACGGGTTGTATCCCCTGCTTCACTAGACCCAGAATCTCATACCAGCGTAAACAGTGCTGACGTTACGCAGCGCATATAGTACACTGCTATAAGTTTCGAAAGAGACAAGTTCGGTTGCCAACACAACTACTTACCTATGAAGATCCATAGTGATATAAACAAGTAACGTAATTAAAAATGAGAAGAAAGAACGGAGAATAAATGAGAATTGTTTTACTATAATTGTGACGTGAAACTAAAGTTGACTGTGTCAACGTCATGATAGTGTTTTAAGTTAACCATGAAGAGATTTTTAAGACATGAGTATCCTACGTCCAAGGATGCATTTAAGTAACTTAAACCAATACCTAGACGTAAGTGTGATAATACCTACTGTAAAAGTTTAATAAACGCTTTAAACGTCATTCCTCTCTTACTCATTGAATATTTGTGTCGAAAATGGCTTGATTTAATTTCATATTATTTGGTGCAAATAAGTGCCACATGTGAACATGAAAGAATCTTTAAATAAGTGCTTCTACGAAACAATATAATGTATCTGTCACATTTCTACCATACATAGCAGTCGTACGACACGAAGGAAAAACCGTATCTGTGTCCTCAGCACTGAGTAAAAATGACGAAAATTACCCCCCCCCCCCCTCGCCATTGCAGCAGTCGTCACTCAAACATCCGCACCCATCACCTTCTCCCACTACAGGGTTCGTTCCAAACTGAACAAGAAATAGTGGTACTCCCAAATATTTAAAAAATGTCAAGTGTTGCACGGTGAAAAAGTCTGGGATCTAGGGCAGTTGATAAAATATCGATTTATCGGCGACATTTTACCCCAACATATATCAATATATCGAAATAAAATCGGCAATATCGAGTGCTGATACCTGGGGGAGTGGATCCAAGCCAATGGACTGGATAACACAACAAATAAAGAAAGAATAAAAAGTTGGAATTTGCATATATATTAACACAAAACTACTACAATAAGAAATCAATATCCATACAAGCAAAGATTAAACATTATAATTCGGTTATTAGGACACAAGCAACATATGGATCAGAGTGCCTAACATTGAATAAGAAAGGCGAATTAAGAGAACTAGAAAAAAGAGAGAGAGAAATATTAAGAAAAATTCTAGGTCCTGAGAAAAACAAGGAAAATAGGTGGATTAAAAGGAGAAAAGAAGACCTATACAAAAATAGAGAAAAGATCACAGATACAATGAGGAAGAGACGGCTAAAATTTTATGGACATTTAAAAAGAATGGAAGAAACACGTATTACAAAGAAAAATTTTAATTACGTTAGTAAGCTGAAAAAACTGTAGGATGGATAGAAGCAGTAAAGAAAGACGCCAACAAAATAGGTGTTACAGAAGAAATAATACGTGACAGGAATAACTTTAGGCTACTTATAGAAAACGCAAACTATGAAGAAGATGCGCCAAAAACCTCGACCCAAGAGAGTGTGGACAGATGAGCAGAGACGAGCAGTTGGCGAGAAAATGAAGTACTGGGAAGAACGGAAGAAAAAGAAACACCATAAATCTTAAGTTGTATGCGGTCCATAGCTGGCTAAATTCATAAATAAAAGTATATATATTTTTATATATATATATATATATATATATTAATTTCCGGAAAATATTTAAGTTCTTCTGAAATTATAGTAGAACATAGTCTTACTTTCACTGTATGAAGGAGCCTTACTACTTTTAGAGCTTTCGTAAAGTCCAATATTTCTGTTTGACTGTGTGACACTGTGTGTATGTTGCACAAAACAACACCGATTGCTCTGGAGGGTGGCGGTGCGAATGTAGTAGAAGTAGTAGTAGTAGCAGTAGCTTTATTCATCCGTTGATCTCTTTTTACAAGAATCTAGGACATCTCAAAGTATTTACAAATTTAGACTAATTCGTATACACATATATTTACAGACTTCTGGTTAGACATAATCATTAGATTTACTCAAGGTATGCTATACTTTTCTTACAAAAAAAAATTGTTGTATAATGTAATGCCACACTGTTCACTCATATCTCACTATCAGTCACTGCACACACTATATACACATTGTTTCATAACACTTCAAGCACTACACACACATACACACACACACACACACACACACACACACACACACACACACACACACGTATGGTGATCTCTGGGCCATTTTCTGTGCCACAATTTGCTATCCTGAAAAACTGAGTCAGCAGCCCTCTATAATGAGTGAGATGTTGAGCTCAGAAAGAGGAAGAGGTGTTAGTATTGTGCTATGCATAGATTGGGGGTAAGTATTTCTAGAAAGGAAGAAAGAAGGAAAAAACATAAAGTGAAGGTGTTGTGTGGAATGTTGGATGTTTTATAATCATTATTATTATTATTTATTTGTGCAACATTTTCTTATCAAACCCCTTCTCTGCTTTATCTAAGTAATCCTTCAATGTATAAAATGTTTTGGATAACACGAACTTTTAGCTGCCTTTTTAAATAAGTGTATTTTTCCAATTTCTTTAATTTCCTTTGGTAATTTATTGTACAGTTTTATTCCTTGGTAGAAAATGCTGTTCTGAATCTTATGTTTATTTTTTCTTGGTAAATATAAGCTGAGTCTGTCTCTTGTTGCATGGTCATGGACAAAACGGTTTGTGCAGTAATTACCAATGTTATTTTTGATATGTATAACTGACTGGTAAATGTATTCACATGGAGCAGTTAAAATCCCCAGTGTTTTGAACAGATCTTTACAATGAGCTCGACTAGTATTTTTGGTTATTATTCTTATGGCCCTTTTATGGAGTTTGAAAATTGTGTTTATATTTTGTGCGTTTGTTCCCCAAAAAAGAATGCCATAGCAACGAGCTGAGTGTACTTATGAATAATATGTAACTAAAAGACAGTGCATGTTACACACTGATGATAGGATTCTAAGGGCATAACATGCTGATGACATTCTGTTTGCAGATACCTTTGTGTTTTCACACTACTTCAACTGAGAATCAATATTCATTCCTAGAAAAGTTGTATTTGTTACACACTCTATAGAGGTGCTATCTACATTTAATTTAACACTGTCACTTTCCCTCTTCAAACTGAAATTCATAGCTTTAGTTTCCTTTATGTTGATGTCACTTTATTGCTTATTGACCAATCATAAACTCCCTTGAGAGTTTCATTTCCTTTCTCGGAAAGGAGTTCTCTTGTTTTCTCAGTGACTTTAATGTTGCTGTCATCAGCAAAGAGAATTTTTTCACTGTAAGCAACAGTACTGGGAAAGTCATTGATGTATATGAGGAACAGTATATGCTACCTTGTGGAACCCTTATATTAATGTATTTTGGTTCTGGTAAGTGTTTTACTAAATGTTTAGATCTATTTGAAGTATGTGTTATCTCTACTCTTTGTACCCTATCTGCTAGGTATGATCAAAACCAGTTATTAGCTACCCCTCTTATTCCTAATGCTTCTCGTTTATTTAATAGAATCTTGTGGTAAACTTTATGAAACTGCTTAGAAAGATCCAAAAATATGCCTGTGACACATTCATCTTTATCAAGAGCATCAAATACAACTTTTGTGAATTCTACTATGGCTGACTCCCTATTTTCACCACTTTGGAAACCAAACTGTGATTCGCTTAAAAGATTGTATTTATTCAGTTAATTCAGTAATCTGTCTTTCCTAATTGGTTCTATTATTTTTGAGAATGCCGACACAGGGAAATTGACCAGTAGTTTTCTGTCTTTGCATTACCTTTCTTAAGCAAAGTTACAACTCTTGCCTGTTTTAACTGCTCTGGAAATGTCCCTGATGTGAAGGATTCATTTATTATATTTGTTAAGGAGCCTTGTATAACCCCTATGCATTATTTCAGTTCACACATTGGTAATTCATCTAAGCCTACTGATTTTTTTATTTTTTAGTTTTGGAACAGTTTTATTGACTTCATTCTCTGTGGTTGGAAGTAACATCATTTTATGTGGTGCAAGATTATTTACAGGAGTTATTTTTGTTTTGTGCAATTTTTGCTGTAACTGCTCTGCAATACTTTAAAAATGTTCGTTTACTTAGTTTGCTAAGTGTTGTGGATCATTTATTACCTTAACCCCCTCCCTTAACAGTATGTTATCCTGCGATTGTTTGCCTCTCCCCGTTTCCTTTTTTATAACATCCCAGACTGCATTGCTTTTATTCTCTGCATTATATATTATTTTGTCATTAAATGACTTCTTTTGGAGCAGTCAGCACCTTCCTATAGATATTATTGTATCTGTGATGGAAATTTTACAATTCTGGATCATTGCAAATATTTTTCATGGAACTAGGTGTTTCAGTGTTTGGGAGGATTTCTTAATACCCGCTGTTATCCACCTGTTTTTGTGAGATCTTGACATAGACATGCATTCTTTTGGAAATGCCTTTTCAAAGTTCAATTTATACAATGTGAAGAATTTGGAGAATTTCATATTCACATTGGTTTCCTTATAAACTTCATCCAGCTTTGTTTTTCTAGTTCTTTTGAAGAATCATTTATTTTTATTTCTGATAGCTGTCGTTTGTAGGCTTGTAGTTAAGGGAATGATTTTACTGTTGTTATTTTACAGAGATGGTCTGATAGTCCGAGATCTTTTACAGCTACAACATATTTTTTCCCTGTCCATGTGTGTGGCCACATGGTCAGTTACTGATGCAGTCATTGCAGCAACCCTTGGTTGCACTATTGACCGATTGACCAATAGGGATATGCCAAAACTTTGACGGATCTTATGAAGGAGCTGCTGGATTCATTTATGATATTAATGTTGATGTTAATGTCCCCACAAAGAATTATGTTGACCTTTGTACTTGAGACATTATCTAGAACTTTTGTTAATTTATTGAAAAAGTGCCTACACTGCCACTGGGAGATCTATATACACACAAAATGTTATCAAGCCCTGTTAATTCAATAGCTGATATTTCAAAGTGTTTGTCTTCACTTACCATACTGAGGTTATGTCTCGATTTAAACTGTGTTCATTTTCTTATATAAGTGCATGATCCTCCACCCCTTGAAGCAGTTCTGCAGTAAGAGTTTGCCCTTTCATACAATGATAATACTACATGTTGGATTTCTGTGTCTCTACACCGGTGCTCAGTACTACAAACTACTGTGCAGTTCGAAGATTGTAGCTTAACTTGTAATAGTTGTATTTTATTTTTTATTGATTGCACTGTTAAGTCTGTGAACTTCCCCATGTTACTCTTTCCAACAGTTAGTTTTTCTTTGTGACATCTAGTGTGTGATATTTGAAGCGTTAAATTCTGTCTTGTGAGTGATTGTCTCAGTATTTTTTAAACTGCTGGAGATACTCTTTAGACAGGGGGAACTGTGACATAATATACTTCAAAAACAGTTGCTGAAAATAATGAACAGAAATCTAAGTGACAAGATTGGTCATTGCGGTGGACGGAGGCGTGTGAAGGGAAATGCTGACGCAATCGGCGCTCGGCGCTACGAACAGAAACTGCAACATTTAACTTCACCACGCAGCTTTGACGATACATCCGTTAAGTCGCTGGCGTTCACAGAAATAAAAAACCAGGGAAGTCGACATGAAGTGTTACGATGGATCCATCAGACAACTTTTATTATTATCCCACTTACCTGCAGTTACCAGTGTCAGAAAAGTGGTTATCCCAAGCGCGAACGTGCAGTTCTTGCTCTAAGGGGATTAGGCAGGCTGCTAGCTTGTTGATTTACAGAATATCTAACACTAAATCAATATTTAACTATACAGCTCTACAAGCGACAGTATATGTACAATGTGCAACCAACATTTTTAGGTCGGACGTCTATATTTTATTTTCTCAGCCGATATATCGATACACCCCCCCACCCCCACCAGCCATGAACCATGGACCTTGCCGCTGGTAGGGAGGCTTCCGTGCCTCAGCGATTCGGATAGCCGTATCGTAAGTGCAACCACAACGGAGGGGTATCTGTTGAGAGGCCAGACAAACGTGTGGTTCCTAAAGAGGGGCAGCAGCCTTTCCAGTAATTGCTGAGGACAGTCTGGATGAATGACTGATCTGGCCTTGTAACACTAACCAAAACGGCCCTAGTGTGCTGGTACTGCGAATGGCTGAAAGCAAGAGGAAACTACAGCCGTAATTTTTCCCGAGGGTATGCAGCATTACTGTATGGTTGAATGATGATGGTGTCCTCTTGGGTAAAATATTCTGGAGGGGTAAGGTAGATACTGTGTGCAGGAAAGTTAAAGAGACCTTTGGAATAAAGAGAACCACCTGTATGAATATCAGGAGCTCAGACTGAAACACAGTTCTAAGCAAAGAAGGGAAAACAGAAAGGTGAAAAGAGTGTATAGAGGATCTATACAAGGGCGATGTACTTGGGGACAATATTATGCAAATGGTAGAGGATGAAGATGAAATGGCAGACATGATACTGCATGAGGAGTTTGACAGAGCACAGAAAGGCCTAAGTCGAAACGAGGCCCCGGTAGTAGACAACATCCCATTAGAACTACTGATAGCCTTGGGAGAGCCAGTCCCGACAAAACTCTACCATCTGGTGACCAAGATGTATGAGACAGGCGAAATGCCCTCAGACTTCAACAAGAATATAATAATTCCACTCCAAAAGACAGCAGCTGTTGACAGATGTCAAAATTACCGAACTATCAGTTTAATAAGCCACGGCTGCAAAATACTAACACGAATTCTTTACAGACGAATGGAAAAACTGGTAGATGCCGACCTCGAGGAGGATCAGTTTGGATTCCGTAGAAATATTGGAACACGTGAGGCAATATTGACCTTACGAGTTATCTTAAAAAATAGATTAAGGAAAGGCAAACCTACGTTTCTAGCATTTGTAGACTTAGAGAAAGCTTTTGACAATGTTGACTGGAATACTCTCTTTCAAAATCTGTAGATGGCAGGGAAAAATACAGTGAGGGAAGGCTATTTACAATTTGTACAGAAACCAGATGGCAGTTATAAGAGTCGAGGGACATGAAAGGGAAGCAGTGGTTGGGAAGGGAGAGAGACATGGTTGTAGCCTATACCCCAATGTTATTCAATCTGTATATTGAACAAGCAGTAAAGGAAGCAAAAGAAAAATTCGGTGTAGGAATTAAAATCCATGGAGAAGAAACAAAAACTTTTAGGTTCGCCGATGACATTGTAATTCAGTCAGAGACAGTAAAGGACCTGGAAGAACAGCTGAACGGAGTGGACATGTCTTGAAAGGAGGGAATTTGATTAGGAAATGAGACGCTTGAAATAGTAAAGGAGTTTTGCTATTTAGGGAGCAAAATAACTGATGATGGTCGAAGTAGAGAGGATATAAAGTGTAGACTGGCAATGGCAAGGAAAGCGTTTCTGAAGAAGAGAAATTTGTTATCCTCGAGTGTAAAGTGTCAGGAAGTCGTTTCTGAAAGTATTTCTATGGAGCGTAGCCATGTATGAACGTGAAACGTGGACGATAAATAGTTTAGACAAAAATAGAATACAAGCTTTCGAAATGTGGTGCTATACAAGAATGCTGAAAATTAGATGGGTGGATCACATAACTAATGAAGAGGTATTGAATAGAATTGGGGAGAATAGAAATTTGTGGCACAGCTTGACTAGAAGAAGGGATCAGTTGATGGGACATTTTCTGAAGCATCAAGGGATCATCAGTTTAGTATTGCAGTACAGCGTGGAGGGTAAAAATCGTAGAGGGGGACCCAGAGATGAATACACTATACAGATTGAGAAGGATGTAGGTTGCAGTAGGTACTGGGAGATGAAGAAGCTTGCACAGGATAGAGTAGCACGAAGAGCTGCATCAAACCAGTCTCAGGACTGAAGACCACAACAACAATATCGATACATCGACGCCGGCCGGGGTGGCCGAGCGGTTCTAGGCGCTACAGTCTGGAACCGCTACGATCGCAGGTTCGAATCCTGCCTCGGGCATGGATGTGTGTGGTGTCCTTAGGTTAGTTAGGTTTAAGTAGTTCTACGTTCTAGTGGACTGATGATCTTAGAACTTAAGTCCCGTAGTGCTCAGAGCCATTTGATACATCGACAATTTTTCAGTATATCGAGACCCGATGATGTTTTCTTAAATATCGAATAATCAGATTCCCGATATTTTTAAAAATATCAACAGTTCTATTGGGAACCCTCGATTCAAACAACCGTTAGCTGAGTTATCTCCAGCGAACAACGTGTCCTGAACGAAATGTAACCATGCAAGCCTTGCACTGTTGCTCTAAGAGAAACACGGTTTGGACCACGAAGCCACACGATATTTTTCCTCTACAGTTTAGTATGACACGGCAGGCGAAATATTACACTACAGATTCGATCTAACAACCATCTTTTTCGTGACTTTCAATAGCAAGCACTGAATCAGAATTTCCACTCACTTGTAGTCATGTCTGTACCTCGGAGTTCTTCATCGTTTCGGTCGACTGAAATATGGGGATTTGTAAAATTGCGTTAGTAATTGCATCATATATCGCTACTGCAGCTACTAGGGTTGGACAAAAATATGGAAACATCACGAGAAATACATGCAGTTATAGCCAAGTGTGCAGGCTGCTCTGTCGTATTTGACCACGAACGGCACCTGTGCTATGTCCTCAGTGTGTCAGTCGTGGTCAGAACACTGTTCTGTATAGTCTTGAGTGCATTACGTCGGAACTAAGCAATTCGAGAGTGGGCATATTGGTGATGCTCGTAAGATAGGTGCTTCTGTAACCACAACAATCGAAGTGTTTGTTGTTCCAAGAGGTACCGTTCCGAAGATTTATACGCTTACAGGGAAAGTGGGAAACATTTGTCTTCTAACTCGCAACGTGGGCGAAAGTGTGAGTTGAGTGGTCGTTACAGACAGTGTTTGTAGAGGACTCTGACGAAAAGTAAGTGGATGAACGCTGCTAAAGTCACTGCAGAACTGAATGTCTCACTCACAAAACCCTGCCAGCAATAAAAGAACACGATGGAAGCTCCATAAACAAGGAATTACAGTGTGAACTGCGATTCAAGAACCACTCCTCAATGAGTCGAATATCCACAACAGGATTCCCGGCGGGGTCAGGGATTTTCTCTGCCTCGTGATGACTGGGTGTTGTGTGATGTCCTTCGGTTAGTTAGGTTTAAGTAGTTATAAGTTCTAGGGGACTGATGACCATAGATGTTAAGCCCCATAGTGCTCAGAGCCATTTGAACCATTTTTGAACCCACAACAGGAAAGCTTAGTGGCGAAGACATAAAATCTCTACTATGGAGAAATGGAAGAAATTCATTTAGTCGAATCAGCCTTGATTTCACGTTATTTCTTACTTCAGCACGAGTTTACGTTCCACGAGTGAAACATGGTGGAGGTTCTGTGATAATTGGGGCAGTCATATTACGGTATTCCATATGCACTACTAAACCAGTCACTGAGGGAAAATTAGGGGAAAAATTCGCGTCGTCGCAAATTTCTGTACGGTAGTATGGCGGGAATGTGATGACTAACAAACTAAAAGTCCTGATCGGAGGGGTGTGAGCATGGTGTGGGTGTGAAGGGGGGCGGCGTGTAAAGGTCTCTTATTTTATGTTTTTCCTGACAAACTCGAAAACTGCGTCTTCTAGAGAAAATTAAACCACATTAAATTTCCAACAAGAAATGTCTCCCTGACTAACAGCTTCCTCATTGTAGAGTATTGAAAGTAGTTGGTTCAAACGGCTCTGAGCACTATGGGACTTAACATCTATGGTCATCAGTCCCCTAGAACTTAGAACGACTTAAACCTAACTAACATAAGGACATCACACAACACCCAGTCATCAGGAGGCAGAGAAAATCCCTGACCCCGCCGGGAATCGAACCCGGGAATTGAAAGTAGTGTTTTAACAGTATAAAATTAAATTATATTGTTAAATAACTTGGGTTAAGGACAAATATTAAATGTCTGCACCACATCTTAACAAGGGATGAATTGGGTTCCTGGGGTGTAACAGGGTGGGAAGGCAGGGGTGGAAGGTAGAATCACGAGGGTTGGTATGAGGCCGAATTATATTCAGCCAGTTCCATCCTTAACAGTTCTGCAAGATAAAGAGCTAGAAGGCAGTTCCCCATTCTCTCTACCATACTATGTCACAAAAAGCAATTACAGGGTGTTTCACAAAGTTCTACAGACCCTTTCGCAGCTCGCCATATGAGTCACTGGCCATGAAGTGAGGAGACGTGGTAGACGCTGTTTATGTTCAACAAACTACGTCAACGCTATACAGAACGCAGATGTGAATTACTAATAATACTAAATATGAAACGCATATGAACAAAGTCTGTTTAATACTCTGTACACTGTTCTACGATGCTAGAGGGGAAATTGATTCTTAGTCATCCTCTACGACAGCTGTGCGTTCTTCAAGGAAAGGCAACTTCCGACATCATGAGATCCACTCGCTTATCAGTTCACAGACAGATTAGATGATGGTTCAGATGGCTCTGAGCACTATGGGACTCAACTGCTGAGGTTATTAGTCCCCTAGAACTTAGAACTAGTTAAACCTAACTAACCTAAGGACATCACAAACACCCATGCCCGAGGCAGGATTCGAACCTGCGACCGTAGCTGTCTTGCGGTTCTAGACTGCAGCGCCTTTAACCGCACGGCCACTTCGGCCGGCCACACAGACAGATTACATCGCCCCAGAATTTTCTGTCCAGTTCTCTCATGTGAGCAGAGGAGAGAAAATCACTTAGCTCGTATTCATATAGTGGAGTTATTTTCAGTTCATTAGGTGTGTATTTACGTGCAATCGTTGAAAGAGCTATTATTCCCAATAGCTGAAGTTATCAACCGTCTACCACACTCAAGAGCCTGCCGCAGATATAACATGCTGTCAATATCTATTCGACAAAGTGTGTTCCATTGTCTCCACAATCAATGGCTGGAACACTTTTCGCAGCTTGACGAATTCAATTTATTGACTCCAGCCTTAGCTTTCCCAACATCTGAAGAGGCCCTGTAATACTAGTATCTGTTTCGATAGCTTAAATAAACTTACATTCGATAATCTAACCATGCAGGTTTCTAAAAGCCACAGAATTTGTGTAAAACTTTCGTAGATGGTCGCTGAGCAGCGACCACCTGATATTTCAAAGAACATCTTATGCGCCACGGCGCAGAATACGAGTTGTTCCTAAATTGTATGGATAGCGATATTCTGTGTTTCTTATTTTTTTGACAGCTGAAGAATTGGAGTCCTCTTCTCTTACCACAGCCCTGATATATTTTTTAAAGACGGCGGACGCGTATATGGCGTGGTCCGCAATCACTAATTAGTTATTATAAAATATTACTATTATTCAGTGCTATGTAAGAATTTATATGTGCATATATCATGAAATATCTAAGATAGAACATTAAAACTTTACAGTGCCTATTGTTAGCAATACTAAATTGATTATTGTGCTCTCAAATGCTGTAGTGCCTGCTTATTACTTAAAGTATTTCTGTGCTGCCCATCTCCTATTAATGGCAACAGAAATAACGGTGTTTTTATAGTTTTCATACAGCTACCAGGCACCGACTGCATGTCGGCAAACGTCGTAGTCAAGGCAGAAGGCGCATTGCCATTTACCTCGTTTGTGATTTAAGTCCAATGTCTTTTAACGTGTGGTGTAGTATAGCAAAGAAAATTTCCAGCTCTGTCTGGTCCCTTAGGTTACTCTGTTCGTAGTTGCTATGTCTCATATCTGGTCGTGGTCGAACATGATCACGACACAAATAAATTAAGTGGCAGTGCGAACTCTGTTTTTAATCTTGAGAACGGTGCGCTTTCTGCTAACGATTTCAGGTGACACATAAACTATCGCATACAGTACTTCAGTTTATTGAAAAGCCTTTGCTCTACCCGGCAAGAAGTGGTGCGGAACTCACAACAGGTTTCTGAATCTTCAGAAGAGCATAATAATTTAATCAAAATATAAATAATTAAAAAAAACACCACATCTCACAGGCCTTAATTGGCTACCATTGTACGGGAAGTATGTCACCTAAGTGTTACGGAACTTCAGACATTTCAACACAGTTTAAACAATGCATTAAAGCAGATTACTATTCTAGTTCTGAACATGATTAATTGTATTCCAACCAGACATATTGACATCCATCTTGGAAGATATACGGTTGATGTGCGGTGAAGGGCTTCACGCAATGCAGCCCACTCTACAAGTGCAAGTTAATTCCTGAATGGAAGAGTTTTACGCAGTCTACAGTAACACAATTACTAATGACGGAAATGCAGTAACTTCCTGGTCATTCATTAATTTACTAACAAGTGACTCAAACAAGATTACATGTCTACATCTACGTAGATACTCCGTAAGCCACAGCACGGTGAGTGGTGGAGGGTACACTGTACCACTACTTGTCATTTCCCTTCCTGTTCGGATCGAAAACAGAGCAAGGGAAAACGACTGTCTATATGCCGCCGTATGGCCACTAATTTATCGTATCTTATCTTCCTGGTCCTTACGCGCAATGTATGTTGGTGGTAGTAGAACCGTTCGGCAGTCAGCTTCACATGCCGCTTCTCTAAATTCTCTCAATAGTATTTCTCGAAACGAACATCGCCTTCTCCCCGTGGATTCCTGTTTGAATTCCCACAGCATCTCTGTAACATTAGCGTGTTGATGGAATCCACCGGTAACAAATCTAGCAGCCCATCTCTGAATTGCTTCGATGTCTTCCTTCAACCCGAACTGGTACCGATCAAAAACTCCCGAGCAGCACACAAAAATAAGTCGCACCAGCGTCCTATACGCGTTCTCCTTTACAGGTGAACCACTCTTTCCTAAAATTCTCCCAATAAACTGAATCGACCATTTGCCTCCGCTACCACAGTTCACATACTCTTTCCACACCATGTCACTTTGCAACGCTACGCCCAGATATTTAAACGACACTGTTAACACTGTATCCGAACATCACTAGCATTAATTTACATTTTTCCTCATTTAGGCCTAGCTGCCACTCATCACACTTACTGGAAATTTTGTTCAAATCTTCTTGTATCTTGCTAGAGTCACTCAACTTCTACACCTTACCTTACGCCACGGAATCATCAGCAAACAACCGCAGACTCCTGACTACCCTATCCGCCAAATCATTCATGTATAAAGAGAACAATAGCGGTCCTATTACAGTTATCAGAGGCTTTACAGTATGCTGTTAATGACAAATAGCAGTACGTTGCTGTATTTACGAGTCCTGTTCCTTTCCCATCAACAAGACATACATCACTGATAACATCACACTTACAAATTAAGAACTTTTCACTCAATGTTTGTAGAAAGGTATTTTGCATGAAAGCTCACTTAACAACTGCAAATAATCACTTAATCAACAGAAAATAGCTCCACTATATAGATACGAGTTCAGTGAAGTTAGTATGTCTGCTTGCATAAGATAATTGGACACCAAGTACAGGCGACGTATGGTCTGTCTGTAAACTGAAAAGCGACCAGCGCTCGTGATGGAGGAAGTCGCCTTTCTCGGAAGACTGCTACCGCTGCCGTACAGGATGACAAAGAATCAATTTCCCCTCCAGCGGTGTAGAACAGCGTGCACAGATTTATGTAGAATCTGCGCATATGTTTTCTAGCATTGTATTAATAACAGTTCATATCTGTATTGAATGCAGCGTTTATACGCTTTATGGAAAATAAATACCTCCTTCCCGGGAATGTGTGCTCACCGTATCACCAGTTATTCATAAGGCGAGCTGCAGAAATGTCGCTATAGCTATATGAAATACGCTGTAGTTGCCTTTTGTCATGCAATGCGATAGAGAGAATGGAGAACTGGCTGCTCGTTCTTCATTTTGCAGTCCTATGAAGGAGGGAAATGCGTGACCACAAAACGGTCACCTGACTTCTCTCATGCTTCTAATGTCCACCGCTGCCTTTGTGCCTTGTCACACCCCTAGGAGACAATTTACCGCTTAATATAGTTCTACTATTATTATTTGTGGCATACAAACTAATATGTAAATAAATATATAAATATAATATGTAAATAAATATTTGTTCTTAGCCCATTTCATTTATCATTAAACATCAATTTCATACCAATAACACATTTTTGTTAATAAGCTGCTAGTTTTCCATCCCATGCAAGGCGGGAACTATCAGTCCTAGAGAAATATATGAATAGGACCCTCCTTATAGGAAATTAAATATAGTTTAATTTTGTGCTATGAAACATTTTCGCTGTAAGCCGTAGGTTTGGAGGTATTCAACAAAAGTGTAAAAAATTGAAATTTACTCTCCCCCTCCCCCCCAACACCATGCTCACACCCCACCAGTCAGAATTTTCAGTGTGTTGTTCATGAGGTTTCCCCTTCCATTGTACAAAAATTAAAATTAGGTATTACATGACTTCCCCCCCTCCCTTACACGATATTTTCCCCCAGACATTTTTTCGGTCCTCTTTCTTTGACTGGGCTATACGGCTACTGTGCAAGTTCACATTACTGCCAAGGATTACGTGATCATTTTGCCTGATCAGGTCCATTCCATGGTGCAGTGTTTGTCCCACAAAACGGTGATTCCGTGTTCCAAGACGGCAGGGCAACTGTTCGCACGGCTCGCATCGTCCAGGGCTGGTTTTATGAGCGCGAAGGTGAATTGTCTCTCATTCTCCGACCACCACAGCCACCAGACCTCAATATTATTGAACCTTTGTGGTCGACTTTTGAGAGAAATGTGCGTGACCGTAATCCATCGTTGCCTGAATATGTCACTCTTTCTCAGGAAGAATGATTTAGGGTTCCCTTCACAACCAGACAGAACCTGTATTGATGCATTCTAAGATGAGTGGAGGCTGTTTTGAAAGCCAACGGTTTATTGGGTGTTCCCATATTTATGTCCACCCACTGTATCTAGACTTTTCATTTGGAAATCCTGTTAAAAATGGGAACGGAACGAAGTTGAAGACCGAATTAGAATCCAGTTGTTCAATTATTCTTAATATGGGCTTCATCACTATGGTAAATAATCCATATAAAGGGCAGACGGCATCCGATTTAACCACGAATTCTTTCTGTGTTTTTTATTTGCCAATTGGAAATTACATTCTGATTCTCACCGATCTGATCACTTCTCCTTGGAAATTCAAATAATATTAATTTATGAGGCCTTGACATGATGTAAACTGAATTTCTGTCCGCAACAACAGACTATTATCCTCCTTTTATTTATTGTAGTCTCGTGTCGCATCCACCTTTATAACTTTGCAGGTTTCATTCTACATTGTAGCATCTTCAGACCCGTAGTGGTTGCTAAGCAACACATATTTGTGAGATGTGCAGCCTCCATAAGCACTAAGACTGGTGTGGAATCACGAGCCAGAATCATTTATCTGGTGGAGTTCTGCACCACTACATCCGATGACTTTTCAGAGTCTCGACTGCTATAATAGAAGATCGGTTTGGTTTGTTTTGCTTTAGGGCTCAAAAACCAACTGGGGTCATAGGCGCCCAAGTCAAAACTATAGAATACGAAGACGGAGAGGAGTTAAAAAAGCGACTATACGTCAATCCAAATTGACATAACAGAAGACAGCTAAAAAACAAACACGTGGAAAAACGGCTAAAAAGACACCATACAGAAACGAAGGTCCAAAACTAAAAATTAAATGGCCTACGCCATTAGGCGGATAAAAAGTAACACGCGGTCGACATCCCGCGTGTCATTTGCTATAACGGCCGATTACTCTGAAGGCAAACACAAGCGGGAACGTAAATGGTTAAAAAATGGGCATTCCATCAGGAAGTGGCAGACAGTTAAAACTTGGGCGCAATATGTCCAGAGTGGTGGAGTAGTACCACTCATCAAATGATGATGGCAAAAAGGCAGTGCCTGATACGCAGCCTTGTTAACATGACCTCATCCCGGTGGGAGGGCCGAGAGAAGGTTGTCCAAGCAGCTGGGAGAGGCTTAATAACCCGGAGCTTATTCCCGTGAAGGGAAGACCATTGGCGATGCCAAAGGACACCACCTCCTGACAGATGGGAACACAGAGATCATCGGATGCAATATAGGAACTAACGAGGACTGCAGCCTTGGCAGCAACGCCATCAGCCTCGTTTCCTGGCAGACCGACATAACAAGGAACCCACAAAAACATCACACTGGCTCCACCACTAGTGAACAAGTGACAGTTTTCCTCGACCCGCTGCACAAAAGGATGGGCGGTGTACAACGCACATAGACTTTTAAAGGCGCTGAGTGAGTCTGAGCAGAGGACACAATTGGAAATGTTCGCCGGATGTACTCGGTGGTCTGATACATGGCGAAGAGCTCGGCTGTAAATACTGAGCAGTGTGCCGGAAACCGATAATGAATTTGATACTCCTTCTGATGCATTCAATCCTTCATCAACAGGAGACTATTTTCAAGCGTACAGCGACGGAACGCATATGAAATCTGAAAATCTACATCTACATCTACATCTATACTCCGCGAGCCACCTTACGGTGTGTGGCGGAGGGTACTTATTGTACCACTATCTGATCCCCCCTTCCCTGTTCCATTCACGAATTGTGCGTGGAAAGAACGACTGCTTGTAAGTCTCCGTATTTGCTCTAATTTCTCGGATCTTTTCGTTGTGATCATTACGCGAGATATATGTGGGCGGTAGTAATATGTTGCCCATCTCTTCCCGGAATGTGCTCTCTCGTAATTTCGATAATAAACCTCTCCGTATTGCGTAACGCCTTTCTTGAAGTGTCCGCCACTGGAGCTTGTTCAGCATCTCCGTAACGCTCTCGCGCTGACTAAATGTCCCCATGACGAATCGCGCTGCTTTTCGCTGGATCATGTCTATCTCTTCTATTAATCCAACCTGGTAAGGGTCCCATACTGATGAGCAATACTCAAGAATCGGACGAACAAGCGTTTTGTAAGCTACTTCTTTCGTCGATGAGTCACATTTTCTTAGAATTCTTCCTATGAATCTCAACCTGGCGCCTGCTTTTCCCACTATTTGTTTTATGTGATCATTCCACTTCAGATCGCTCCGGATAGTAACTCCTAAGTATTTTACGGTCGTTACCGCTTCCAATGATTTACCACCTATGGCATAATCGTACTGGAATGGATTTCTGCCCCTATGTATGCGCATTATATTACATTTATCTACGTTTAGGGAAAGCTGCCAGCTGTCGCACCATGCATTAATCCTCTGCAGGTCCTCCTGGAGTACGTACGAGTCTTCTGATGTTGCTACTTTCTTGTAGACAACCGTGTCATCCGCAAATAGCCTCACGGAGCTACCGATGTTGTCAACTAAGTCATTTATGTATATTGTAAACAATAAAGGTCCTATCACGCTTCCCTGCGGTACTCCCGAAATTACCTCTACATCTGCAGATTTTGAACCGTTAAGAATGACATGTTGTGTTCTTTCTTCTAGGAAATCCTGAATCCAATCACAAACCTGGTCCGATATTCCGTAAGCTCGTATTTTTTTCACTAAACGTAAGTGCGGAACCGTATCAAATGCCTTCCTGAAGTCCAGGAATACGGCATCAATCTGCTCGCCAGTGTCTACGGCACTGTGAATTTCTTGGGCAAATAGGGCGAGCTGAGTTTCACATGATCTCTGTTTGCGGAATCCATGTTGGTTATGATGAAGGAGATTTGTATTATCTAAGAACGTCATAATGCGAGAACACAAAACATGTTCCATTATTCTACAACAGATTGACGTAAGCGAAATAGGCCTATAATTATTCGCATCTGATTTATGACCCTTCTTGAAAATGGGAACGACCTGCGCTTTCTTCCAGTCGCTAGGTACTTTACGTTCTTCCAGCGATCTACGATAAATTGCTGATAGAAAGGGGGCAAGTTCTTTAGCATAATCACTGTAGAATCTTAAGGGTATCTCGTCTGGTCCGGATGCTTTTCCGCTACTAAGTGATAGCAGTTGTTTTTCAATTCCGATATCGTTTATTTCAATATTTTCCATTTTGGCGTCCGTGCGACGGCTGAAGTCAGGGACCGTGTTACGATTTTCCGCAGTGAAACAGTTTCGCAACACTGAATTCAGTATTTCTGCCTTTCTTCGGTCGTCCTCTGTTTCGGTGCCATCGTGGTCAACGAGTGACTGAATAGAGGATTTAGATCCGCTTACCGATTTTACATATGACCAAAACTTTTTAGGGTTTTTGTTTAGATTGTTTGCCAATGTTTTATGTTCGAATTCGTTGAATGCTTCTCTCATTGCTCTCTTTACGCTCTTTTTCGCTTCGTTCAGCTTTTCCTTATCAGCTATGATTCGACTACTCTTAAACCTATGATGAAGCTTTCTTTGTTTCCGTAGTACCTTTCGTACATGATTGTTATACCACGGTGGATCTTTCCCCTCGCTTTGGACCTTAGTCGGTACGAACTTATCTAAGGCGTACTGGACGATGTTTCTGAATTTTTTCCATTTTTGTTCCACATCCTCTTCCTCAGAAATGAACGTTTGATGGTGGTCACTCAGATATTCTGCGATTTGTGCCCTATCACTCTTGTTAAGCAAATATATTTTCCTTCCTTTCTTGGCATTTCTTATTACACTTGTAGTCATTGATGCAACCACTGACTTATGATCACTGATACCCTCTTCTACATTCACGGAGTCGAAAAGTTCCGGTCTATTTGTTGCTATGAGGTCTAAAACGTTAGCTTCACGAGTTGGTTCTCTAACTATCTGCTCGAAGTAATTCTCGGACAAGGCAGTCAGGATAATGCAGAATGTCTCTCATGGTGTACACTGATTTCAGTATCTTTTGCAGTGAGAGCCGACAGCGTTGTGATATTGGAGGCAATGAAGCTCTCTAGAAGAATCCAAAAGCAGGCGTCTTGTCTGTAGCGAAAACTGTGGGAACAAGAAACTGGTATATGAAAGAGAGCTGTTTCATTACTGAAATAATAAAGGTGCTTGTGCTGCGTAGAAACCGAAATCAGGCTATGGAAATAGCTTGAGTTAGAGGCAAGGGGGTAACCGACAATGTAAATGCTGACCAGCTGTATGAAAACCTCGAGGAAATGCGGCCAGGTACATTAGTTTAAATCTACCGATACTTAGACATGTATCCTTGCTGTCATTTTCAATGCATGAACAGGTCTTACCGACTGATGCTCCGCAACATAAAGCCAGTTTAGGAAATACAGCGCAGGTGCAGACTATGCTTGGTGTATCATAATTAATTGTGAGAACTGACATTGGTGAACGTATAAGACAATAGAAACAAACCAACTTCAGCAAATAGCGCTCCGCAAATGAGCCTTTTGCGAGATATTTACAAATGTGTCGTTACGAGCTGCCACACATTTTGCACACTGTCCTAGTTAACATAAATGTATCTAAAATGTAACCTTTTCAGTGAATTCCCCATCTTCTTAAGTTCAAATTTCAGCCCTAGCTCATGGTTGACGAATGGGATACATGCATGACGGAACACCGACACATTTTGTTCCTGATGTAAGACGATATCTAATGGTCAAAGTGGGATTTTTCTGTCTGGATTCATCTCAAAAGTGAAGTCTTATCATTGGTTTGATGCTGACCGCCACGTATTCCTCTCTTGTGCCAACAGTTTCATCTTCAAGTAGCACTTGCAACCTATGTCCTCAATTGTTTGCTGGATGTATCCCAATCTCTGCCTTCCTCTACAGATTTTACCCCCTACAGCTACCTCTAGCAGCATCAGAGTTACTCCCTGATGTATCAACAGATGTTCTACCATCCCTTCTCAGTGTTTCCCATATATGCCATTTCTCCCCGATGCAACAGAGAACCTCCTCCTTACTTACCTTACCAGTCCACCTAACTTTCAACATTCTTCCGTAGCATCACGTCTCAAATACTTCTAATCTCCTCCATTTAGGTTTTCCCACAGCCCATTTCCCAGTACCATACAATACTATGCTCCAAACGTACATTTTCAGAAATTTCTTCCTGACATGAGGGCCTGTGTTTCATATAGGAAGATTTCTATTGGCCAGGAATGCTCTATTTGCCAGCGCTAGTCCGCGTTTTATGTTCTCCTTCTCCGTCCGTCACGGATTATTTTGCTGCCTAGACAGCAGAATTTCTGAACTTCGTTGGCACCAAATTTAATGTTACGTTTCTCGCTCTTCTCATTTCTGCTACTTCTCCTTTCTTTTATCTTTCTTCGAGTTCCATATTCTGTATTTACTAGACTGTTGATTCTATTCAATACATTCTGTAATTCTTCTTTATTTTCTTTCAGGACAGGAATTGAATCAGTGAATCTCATCATTGATATCCTTTCACCTTCCATTTTAATCCCAATTTTAAACCTTTCTTTTATTTCCTTCATAACTTCTTCGATGTATAGATTGAAGAACAGGGCCGAAAGACTACATCTCTGCCTTACACCCTATTTGGCGCAGTAGTGCAAAAGTTCAGTAGCGTATTCAAATATCTGTACGACACTCGAAACATCTCCTTCAAAAGATACCAGTGCACAGCAGATTGTAACGTGAAGAGTGCTGAATTACTTTGTGTGGCTAGCTGGTTCAATGGTAAGGCAGCACACTCAATCCTATGATTCTTATCTGTTATTATACACTAGTTGCGCATATTTCAGTATTTGTTAATGTGAAAAACGCCGAGTTGCACCCTGGTTCGAAGTACATGTTGAACTGTAAGTCGTCATTTAAATGACTGGGTAAGTAAGTTCAAAGGTCAGAGGAAGGCAACAGCATAGAGTCTCCAATGTGTAAAGGCACAAACCTAGAAATATGGACTCGATGCCGTAAAGCGTCCACTTGTACCAACGCGTTGATCCAGTATTGCGGCAAGTGCACCACAACATACACTGGGTGTCGGTGTCTGCCTGTTCCGACGATTACCGAAACCAGGAGGCACCTTGGTGTACATTTTACACGACTTTGGCAGCCGCAGCAACACAGCAGACTCACTCTGACACGGCTAAATACTGGCTGTTCGTCCAGACAGGTCATTGGAGTATCTATCGGTCAAATCGCCAACTCACAGAGGTCACCGCCACGCTACAGCCGTCCTGGCAGGATCACCTGCAAGAAGGTCCAGTTGCCGCCAGGTCCAACTGAGGCCCTGCCAGCCACTGAGCAGCCCGCTATACACAGGTCCAGGGTTCATACACAGATGCTTGTGCCATCTCACACTGGAGCGCCATCAGCCAGCCTCGGCTATGACTGAACAGGCCGTGCCCCCCAAACCACCGGCAGGGCCAAACACCGTCGCTATGACCTGCAGAAATCTGGGCCAGCTTCAGTTGGCGGTACTCAGCACCCATACAGCACAACGGGGCCCTGCGGCATGCGTAACCTTCGGGAGCGCCGCCTCTACTCTACAAGATCGTGCTAAAAAGTAATGCCTCCGAACTTTTTATTCTGTTCCCAGTGTTGGTTCATATATTAAAAGTCATGCATACCAATCGGCTGACCTTCCCGCTAGGCTGATTCAAGTTACAATTCTCCTGCCGCTAGAGGCCTCCACATTGTAACATATCACACGGCATTGTGTAACGTAACTACACTCTAAGAGAGAGAGAGAAAAAAAGACGCACCACAAAGAAATTATCCGGATGTCGGTAGTTGTACACGTACAGAAAAACTATTATAATTTCTGAGAAATTGCATGATGTATACGAGAGATACTCTTCACAAATAGACCAAGTGAGCAACGCGTTCGTTCATCTCTGGCCCTTATGCAACAATTTATTCGTCTTGACGTTGACTGATAGACTTGTTGGTTTCCCTCCTGAGTGATATCGTGCCAAATTCGGGCCAACTGGCGAGTTATATCAAAATTCCGGATTTGCTGGAGTGCCTTGAGGAGAGACCAGTGATCTGGCTGGTCAAGGTGGGGTTTGGAAAGCACGCAGACAAAGAGTAGCAAATCTCGTTGTCTGTGGGCGGGCATTATCTTACTGAAATATAAGCCCAGGATGGGTTGCCATGAAAGGCAACAGAACAGGGAATACAATATCGTCTATGTACCGGTGCGCTATGAGGATGCCGCAGATAGCAGCCAAAGAGGTCCTGCTGTGAAATGAAATGCCACCCCAGACCATCATTCCTGGCTGTTGGGCAGCATGGAGGGTGATAGTCTGGTTGGTATCCCACCACTGTCCAGGACTTCTCAGGACACGTCTTTGCTGGTCAGATGGCTCAAATGTCTCTGAGCACTATGGGACTTAACATCGGAGATCATCAGTCCTCTAGAACTTAGGACTACTTAAACCTAACTAACCAAAGGACATCATACATATCCATGCCCGAGGCAGAATTCGAACCTGCGACCGTAGCGGTCGCGCGGTTACAGACTGGAGCGCCTAGAACAGCTCGGACACCGCGGCCGGCAGGACGTCACCCTGCTGCACCGTTACGCAGGAAGGTTTAGGTACAATTGAGCCAAATTTCAAACGTATGTGTCGCAATGGGAGACAATTACAGGGTTTCAAAAAAAAAAGATCCTTTAATTTTGTTTCGCAGATAATTGTGTTGCATAGAGTATTTTACTAACAACGAAAATGTTCCATACTGAATTTAGTGAAATTTCGACAGCAGGCATTCACCATTTTCTCGTAAACGATTCGTTTTCAGACCTACGTTTAGCAGAACACCTTAGATTCTACTATCGCATACATTCACCTATCTCAGTTTTCGCTGCTGTTTATTCAACTAACAGCAGACAACTAAAATAAAGATATATCGATGGGAAGCTCTTGTGGGCACATAAAGTAGTGGCGCTCACTTTATGCTTACACTGTTTCACTAGACTAGACGAAGAGGAAAAGAAGGACCCCAAGCAGAATTTTTTGCTAAACAAACGGGGGGGTGGGGGGGGGGGGGGGGGAGCGGGAGCACAATACTCCGTCATCCTTTGCGACTCGCTTATGTTCCACATACAGCGGTCTTCATTGGTCCAAATCTGGGTCAGCTACAGTGGCTACGCCTTAATGATTTCAGTACTTTACTAAACTCCGACGTGGTACCTCTTTTCACTCACTTCCCACAGGCAGTGTGTTGAGACGAACTGATGCTACATTTACCAACGATCTGACTATTTTGTTCTCACACATGTGAACCGCTACGTACTGTTTATTTAGTGGCCATTTTCGTAAACAGTAGTTTCGGCTACCGTTCACACCTTGCAAATGGCATTGCTAATGGTAATAGATATAATAATGAATAGATGAAATATAAGATATTTCAGTCTTATTAACATTGCGTTACGCAATTTCCTAATCACATTCTTGTCGAAATAGAGTAATGAGATCTAACAAAAATGTACGGTGCAAGAATAGCAGGAATTAAATGTGGAGAACAAATTGCCTGGCCAGAGGTAGAATGAAAATAATAAGGTAAGATTAGTGGATGAGATGGAAGGAAGAAAATAGAAATGGACAGATATGAGAAAACTAAGGGTATAGTGTTGATAATGTGACAGTATACTCGTTCATTCTTGCACAGAATGAAAATAGTTGGATCATTCCGAGAAAGAAGTTACGCCGAAGATAACAAAGGTTTAATATCCTCTCAAACAGATTGGTTTTGGATAGGATGCAGGTTATGGGGTACTTTGTTCCAGATTCGTGTGGCCCAAACGCAGGAAGATCTCCCGACAGGAATACAATCTAACATTTATGGAGAATGGCCTAGAGGTCAATTGGTGCACAGAATCCTGCACCGGCAATACTTTCGCAATTATGGATGGCTACAGAGGCAGTATGGCTCCGTATTTCTGTAGGGTACTTCCAACGACTTGTTGAGTCCATGCTACGTGGAGTTACTGCACTATCCCGGGCAAAAGGACGTCTGACACGATATGAGGACGTATCCCACGACTTTCGCCACCTCAGTATAAATGTAACGCCGGAAATGCATATTCCTCCTATTTTCATCTATTGTACTATTATTTTTTTCCTTGTTTTGTTACCTCAAGATATGACATTTCTGTCTCTTTATATATTGTAATTGTTTTACTGTTTGTATATATATATTTATGCACTCATGTCGATGTATAATTGGTTTGTTTCGTAAATATTATTTGTATTTTTACGCTGGGTCTTGCCTAGGGAAAACTGCTATCGAACGATTACATCGATGGGTCGTGTGAAGAATCAAAGTGTGTAGGATCTTTGGGAGTGTTAACTCTGCCGCGTGGGGCGCGGGGAGAGGGAGTCTGGCGGGAGTAACGAGTGGAGCAGGTGTTGTGTGACGCTCCCGCGAGTTGCCGCGCTTTCGGGGTTTGGCAGCATGTAATTGCGCTCGACTCGCGATGATAGTTTCTGACATGGTGTCGCGGACGGGAAGCATTAGCTGGCGCACATCAAGAGCCCGTTTAGCCTGGTGACCGTGTCGAGAAGAAGGCGCGCCAACATCCAGCTTCTGCAACAGCGACGGCCGACAATGAGTGACTGTCGCCACCTCCTCGATCGACGGCTTCAAACCTTCAATCAACCAACAAGGAAGACTAAAAGCACGTAAAGTTTCAGAACTGTATGGCAGACATCAGCTTTTCAAATTGTTCCATTTGCCTCGCAAAATTACAGCAACTTAGCATGAACCTTTGTTGCTCATTGTCCCAATTGCATTGCCAAGCAGGGTCCCTTCCTTTTCCGAAATGAACCCGAGTGTCGTTGAAATTCAAACGCCAGCATTAAAATAATATAATTAGATTTCACTGCTTTAATTTCAAAGTTCAGTAGCTGGCTACAATATTTAGGTTACACGAGCACAAATTTAGAGTGCGAGTTTTGTTAGCATATTTTAGCTTACCTGTGACTGCAGCTCAGCTTGGTACGTACTAAATTTTACTATTGTTAATAGTTCAGAATCATTTAATTCAAGTTCAAAGTTAAATCTCTTGTTTCTAAATTGCGTAGAGTCAAGTTGCTTTTGAAATGATTGTTGAGGTAGTCCAAGACTAACCGTATTTTACTGGATTTCGATGTGCTTCAGAAAGAAAGCTCACTATTAACTTCAGTCACTAAATTAACTTTCGATTTTCCGGTTTTATTAATTCTTTTGCTAAATTAAGTCAGAGTGTAGCGAAATTTATTACTTCTGACAAACTTTCAGTTTTCACACTACACGTGTCAACCTTCAGTTGCCACGCTTCTAGTGTTAATTATATGTGTAATAACCTTTCTTTTTCAGTTACTATAGTAATTGTCCTTAGACTGGCGACCGTGATTTCCCCCAAATCTCAAATATCTAATTACCGCTAGTTAATTGTTAACGTAACGGCCGCACATTTACTTTCTTTATTAACTTTACCCCTTTTCAAAATTAATTTCCACCAGTTTCATTTGCATTTTCCTTTCATTTAGATGTAACCCTTTCTTCCCTCTTTACCGATAGATTAACTTCGGTGACGATTGCTTTTCCCAAATTTCCATTAGGTACACGCGGTTTAATTTTTCACTGTCATTAAGGTCGATAAGTGACGGGGGAGGTTACATAAAGCGCCAAGTTACCTTTGCTAACCATTTGTTTTGGAGGCCTCCTTTTGGTCATTACTGGCAGACGTACCAGACGTACCATGTTATTTGGGTACAAAACGTCGACCATTGCACATTAAAAAGTGAAATATACAGAGCAAAACGAGTGAAGAACGACAGGGAATGGCCCTGTAACATTGCTGCAATGTGTCGCCTGGCCCGAGTTTAAGAGGCAACTTTATTTGGCCTCGATCCTAAGGCACTGTGATGATGCAGACCTCTAACACGTGTTGTATGCCGAAGTCCAAGCAATTACGTCTACATCCACATCTGTGCTCCGCAAGTGATCTTCTGGTTTGTGGTGGAGGACGTTTTGTACATCAGTATCACTCCCCATTTTGCTGCTCCAGTCACAAACGTTTCGCGGGAAGAACGATTGTTGATAAGCCTCTGTGTGGTGTCCAATCTCTCTCGTTTTATCTTTAATAGACTTTTCACGAGATATGGTTAAGAATCAGTCTACTAGTTGGCTCTTCTAGGAAGGTACGCTCTCGGAGCTTCAACAGCAGACCATATCGTGATGCAGAACGCCTGTCTTGCAGGGTAAGCCACTGGAGTTGGCTGAACACCTTCGTGACAATTTGGCATTTTCTAAATGAACGTGTAACAAAACATGTAGCTCTTCTTTGGATCTTATCTATTTCCTCTATCAGTCCTATATTCAAGCACTGGGGGAACGAATGTTTTGTAAGCTAGTTCTTTTGTTGATGGACTACATTACTTGAACATTCTTCCAAAGAACGTCTGTCTGGCATCTGCCTTACTCGCAATTAGTTTTATGTGGTTGTTCCACTTCAAATCACTCAGCACGCATGCTCATAGGTTTGTGGAAGTAACTGCTTACAGTGATTGTTCCGCAGTCGTGTAATCAAACACTAAAAGGTCTTTCTGCCTACGTATTCGTAATGCGTTACAATAGATTATTACAATGAAACGCATACCCCTAGCGGTATACAGGCATTGATATAAGTTAACGGGGACAGTTGAAAATGTGTGCCGCGACGGGGCTCGAATCCGGGATCCCTTGTTTACATGGCAGACGCTCTATCCATCTGAGCCAGCTGAGACACAGAGGATTGTGCGACTGCAGGGATTTACCTCTGACACGCCTCCCGTGAGACCCGCATTCCCAACTTATTGTCCCGCGCTATATTCATAGTGCCCCTGCCCATTACACTCCTTACTTGCGGCTTTTTGCCGATTCCCGTAAGAGTTCGTGAACTGTTTGCGCATTCGCACGGAAGAAGATGGTCAAATGGCCGGTGAGCATTTATATATATATATATATATATATATATATATATATATATATATATATATACATGGCAGACGCTCTATCCATCTGAGCCAGCTGAGACACAGAGGATTGTGCGACTGCAGGGATTTACCTCTGACACGCCTCCCGTGAGACCCGCATTCCCAACTTATTCATTTCATTGTTGCCCTTATGGACAGTGTTTGAACTCGAAAATCACATGATGACACAATTTTCACTTCTTTCCTTTCTTCCTCTTCTCTTCCCAAAATCTCTTCATCCTTTGGCTGTGCTCCTGTTTCCTTTGCTCTGTCCATAATGTTCCTTTCTTCTTTCTCTCCTTTACAATAAATTTTGCACTCCTAACTTTGTTTCTGAAGTATTTCCTGTCTCCTATCATTTGCCTGTTGATCCCTATCTGCCTTAAGTCTTCGTCTATTTCATGATACCAATTTGTTTTCTTGCTTGAGCTGTTTACTACATCAAAAATTTTCTTTGTAAGTCGGTTGTTGTCCATTCTCTGTATGTGCCCATAGAAAGTTAATCTGCGTTTTCTGATCGCGTCTGTTAGTCTGTCAGTGTGCTGGTACAGCTCTTTGGTAGGTCGCTTCATCCATATGCCATCTCTGTGAATTGGTCCAAATATTTTTCTGAGAATTTTGCGTTCTATTTTTTCTGTGTCTATGATGCCTGCTGCTCCAATTGTGGTTGTTTCTGACGCGTACAATGCTTCTGGTAATACAACTGTTTTGTAGTGCCTAAGTTTGGCCTGCCTCGATATGCTTTTCTTATTATAATGTGACCATGTGAGTTTGTATGCCTTCTGGAGTTTCTTCGTTCGTTCCATGTTAGCCGCCTTGTTTGATCCTCCCATATATATATATATATATATATATATATATATATATATATATGGTATCACTTTCGTCTGTTTCCTTGGTGGCTCATTCCATTCCATGTACACACAGCCAACACTAATAATGGAGCCATTACCGGATTGCACAGTGCCTTTTTGCCAACTTGGGTCCATGGCTCCGTAGGGTCTGCGCCACGCTCGAACCTTACCATCAGCTATTACCAACTGAAATCGGGACTCATCTGACCAGGCCACGGTTTTCCAGTCGTCTAGGTTCCAACCGATACGGCGAAGAGCCCAGGAGAAGTGCTGCAGGCTAGCAAAGGCTGTCTACTGCCAGAGCCCATTAACGCCAAACTTGGCCGCTCTGTCCTAACGGATACGTCCGTCGTACGTCCCACATTGATATGTACGGACATTTCACTCATTGTTGCTTGTCTGTTAACACTGACAACTCCACGCAAACGCCGCTGCTCTCGGTCGTTAGGTGAACACCGTCGGCCACTGCGTTGTCCCTGGTGAGAGGTAATCCCAGAAATCTGGTATTCTCAGCACGTTCTTGGCACTGTGGGTATCGGAATACTGAATTCTCTCGCGATTTCAGAAATAGAATGTCCCGTGAATGTACCTCCAACAACCATGTTAACTCCTGTCGTGCGGCCATAGCCACATCGGAAACCTTTCCACTTGAACCACCTGAGTACAAATGACAGCTTCGACAATGCACGTCCCCATTTCAGATTGTGTAGGCGATACTACCACAATCTGTGTATGTGCATATCGCTATCTCATGAATTTTGTCACCACAGTGTGCCCGCTGGTCTGCAATTAGAGCGCCATGCTTGACCATTTGGTTTGTTACCCGCAAAACGTCAGCTGAACACATTGCAGCCGTTCAGATATAAATCTGTCGAACTCGTCGGTCTTTTCATAAATCAAAGATCGGCTGCGAGCTACAGATAATTACAAATACGTTACTTCAGATGATACCTCTTTCGTCAACTACGACATAAAATACTAGCCTGCGTAATAAAAGGTGGTTCTGGTGTAATAGAACAGATTCCTTCGACCATTACATAAAATTGTTTCTAATTATCACTCCCTTACCGTTTAGGTATCTCTGCTTTATTAGCTTTCTTTTTGTGGTTCAAGTTGTCGTGTCTGGTTTTTCGTTCAGAAATTATGCCCAGATTTACTGGCATGTATTGGGATTTAGAACTACCTGCTACTCATAAAAACATAATAGGTTTTGTGGGGGCAGCTTCTCAACTAATCCCGAGACGGCTGATACGAGATCATTGCTCGTCCTGATTTTGGCATCTTCTTATAGAAAGGCCGTTCGAAGCAACTGACGCATATCGCTCAAACTCGAGGTCAAAATATCTCGATTTTGTGATCAGTTCTTTTCAAATGCAATACCGCAATTACTATTATGTCATTGAAACACTGACAGAGCTTCAATAACAACTGCGGCAATATTTTTCCTAGACAAAATAAAATTTGTTTCACAATCCTCCGATCAAACGGAATCGTTCGATATATACTACAGCAGCATTATCTTTTATTTTATTTTGCTATTTCTAGTGATTTTTATTTTCTATGGCCATAGCCCTTCCACTGTCTCTTAATCCAGTTCAGTCAATTTATTATAAACGCAATTTGCATGCGAACAAAAGCAGCAGTTTGTGAGGAACTCCGAGTATTATTTGTATTCGCTGGACTATCCGCACAATGGACCATCAGAATTAATGAATATTGCATGAAACTTAATTTGATTCATAAGATACGTCGTACGTGTGAAACGAGAGCTATGGTTAGCAGTGTCCTGTTCTATAATTCCTACACTAACTGGAAATATTCCTACACTAACTGGAAATAAAGTGTTACAACATTAAGCACCTGTTCGATATTTGTCAAACTTTGTCCAGATGCTCATCAAATAACAGGTATTAAATGGTTTGTAGGGTCGTTACCCACTCTTCTAGCAAATGTAATAAGTATTTTAAGAAAAGTAATAAGAAGTAGTGAGAAACCACCATGAAATATTTCATTATCAGCAGCAAGAAGGTAGCCACAGTGCCACAACACGTGGGTCTGAATAAATACGCACATAAGGAAACTGCGAGATGAAGTTAGCCGCGGTTAGTCGGAGAGTGCACCGTGCACTAGTTTTAGCAGGCAGGTCGATGTCACCACACCACGGCAAGTTTCTTGTTATGGGGAACGTGACTGGGTGCCAGGTTTCAGTGAAAGAAATGCATCTCCGAGCAGTATATACTACCGGAAAAAGAATTAATACACCCTTTAAGAGGTCTCCAGTTCAATCAGTATTCATTGTTACGACAGTACATATTGAGTACATAAAATTATTACATTTACAGATTAATAGCACAAGCGTTTCTCAGTTACCATGTATCGATCGGCACTGAAACACCCACATTAGTACGCGTTGTAATCTCCACGATATGCAATGCAGGCGCTGACTTTGACATCCAGTCGGTCGTACAGATGGCGAATATTGTCCTGAGGTAGGTTATGCCAAGCCTGCTCGACCTGTTCACGACGTTCTGTAAGAGTTGTTTGTTGACTAATCGCACGTGTCACTTCTCGTCCCATCATATCAAACACGTGCTCGATTGCAGACAACTCCGGACATCGTGATGGAGAGCGGAGTTGTTGCACGCCTTGCACAGCACTTTGAGTTTTATGGACAGTGTACGGGCGAGCATTATCTTGTTGGAACAACACATCACCTTCCCGTTGCAATACCTACAAAATAACGGGGCTAAAAACGTTCTGCACGCAGCTGGCGCTGGTTAGTGTCCCCTCTAGAAACAGCAAAGGTGAAAGATGGTTGGCCGGCCGTGGTGGCCGAGCGGCTCTAGGCGCCTCAGTCCGGAACCGCGCGACTGCTACGGTCGCACTTTCGAATCTTGCCTCGGGCATAGATGTGTGTCATGTCCTTAGGTTAGTTAGGTTTAAGTTGTTCTAAGTTATAGTGGACTGATGACCTCAGATGTTAAGTACCATAGTGCTCAGAGCCATTTGAACCAATTGAAAGATAGTTGTAGCTTATCACACCCCAGGCGATAAGGCCTGTAGTGGGGCTAGTGTGGTTTGGACGAATGCAATCTACGAAACGGCGTTTATCAGATCTACGTCGTACGCGCAAACTACCATCACTTGAGAGCAGACAGAATCCCTTCATCACTCAAGACCACGGCGCTCCATTCCATCTTCCAGGTGAGCCTCTGACGGCAACAATCGAGCCGTGCACGTCGATGCTGCGGCGCGAGTGGAAGACGGGCTACACGCGTGTGTGCCAGCAGTCACGCAGCTAATAACCGGTGTGCAACAATTGGTTTTGACACGTCTTGTCTCACAAGTCCCCATATCTGTGCTGTGGTAACTGCACGATATGCCAGTGCTTCCCTCACAACACGACGATTCTGGTGGGCGTCTAAGTTGCGTAGATATCCAGAATCTCGTCTACGGGTGTGAGAATGTTCACGCGACCACTGACACCAGCATCGTTGCGCAACTGACAGCAGCACGTCCAACTTGTGTGACAATTCCCCGAAAGAACCATCCACCACTCGAAATGCATTAGCTCAGTTGGCTGAAGGAAGCAAGAGTGCGTCTCCAGTAAGATGCGTGGCAGAGGGACCCTGTACCACTACTCGTCATTTCCTCTCCTGTTCCACTCCCAAGTAAATCGAGGGAAAAAGGACTGTCTGTATGCCTCTGTATGTGCCCTAATTTCTCGTATTTTATAGTCGTGGTGCCTACGAGCGAAGTTAAAAATTTGTGCCAGATGAGGACTCGAACCGGAATGATTTACTTCTGTAGAATCATTGCCTCGACCACCTCAGCCATCCAGACACCCTTCCCGTCCAGCCCAAACAGCAACCTGTCACGCGAAAGGTGCGCCCCATCCACTGGCCCCACTGCTCGTAGCAATCGATAAGCACTCCTGGACTTCAAAAGTTATGGTATATCAGCACTGAAAGTAACTAGAATCGTCCTCACCGTTGATTTATTTCAATGCCTGTCGGCGGCTGAAGTCCAGATTTCTCTTAATACGTTTTTTTTTTTTTTTTTTTTTTTTTTTTTTTTTTTTTTTTTTTTTTTTTTTTTTTTTTTTTTTTTTGTATATAGCCGCTGTAGCGCCAGTGGCTTCTTTTCTGTCAGGAATGTCCTCCAGAACAGACATCATTTATCTGTAAGCGAATATGGCTCTACATACTTTCAGTGCTGATGCACCATGTGTCACAAACCCCTGTGAGACTTGTCGAATGGTATGAGCAGTGGGCTAATGGATGGGGGTGCTACTTTCGGGTGATAGATTAAGAATTTGGGCTACATAGGAAGCATGTTAAGATAGCCGAGGCAGTTAAGGCAACCGTTCCAGAGAAGCGCAGCATCCAATTACGAGTCCCAGTTCGGCACAACGTTTCACCCGTCACTACTTATTTCTTTTATAGCTGGTAGACGGCCGAAGTCCTAATTTATCGTAATCTAATAGAAGTATGAAATGACAGTTAAATCACTACGCTTAGCTGCATACAGACGTTGATATACGTCAATGGGGACAGGTGAAAATGTGTGCCCCGACCGGGACTCGGAGTTGGGATCTCCTACTTACATTGCAGACGCTCTATCCATCTGAGTCATCGAGGACACAGAGGATAGCGCAACTGCAGGGACATGTCCGAAAGAACAGATACCATCTTCATATGTATATAGTTAAGGTTCACCCCCCCTTTGACCATCTTCTTCTGTGCAGATGCAGAAACAGTGCCCGAACTCTTACGGGACTTGGCAAAATGCCACAAGTAGTGAGTATTATAGGCAGGGGCACAACGAATATAGTGCGGGACAATAAGTTGAGAACGTAAGTCTCACGGGAGGCGTGCCATAGATAAGTCCCTGCAGTCGCGCTATCCTCTGTGTCCTCGGTGGCTCATGTGGATAGAGTGTCTGCCATTAAGTAGGAGATCCCGGCTTCGAGTCCTGGTCGGGGCACACACTTTCACCTGTCCCCGTTGGTGGTTATCAACGCTTGTATGCAGCCAAGTGTAGTGATTTAATTGTAATTTCATTCTAAAACATTGGGCTGCAAGATCACCGATGGTATCTGTTCTTTCGGACATGTCCGAAAGAACTGATACTATATACACTCCTGGAAATTGAAATAAGAACACCGTGAATTCATTGTCCCAGGAAGGGGAAACTTTATTGACACATTCCTGGGGTCAGATACATCACATGACCACACTGACAGAACCACAGGCACATAGACACAGGCAACAGAGCATGCACAATGCCGGCACTAGTACAGTGTATATCCACCTTTCGCAGCAATGCAGGCTGCTATTCTCCCATGGAGACGATCGTAGAGATGCTGGATGTAGTCCTGTGGAACGGCTTGCCATGCCATTTCCACCTGGCGCCTCAGTTGGACCAGCGTTCGTGCTGGACGTGCAGACCGCGTGAGACGACGCTTCATCCAGTCCCAAACATGCTCAATGGGGGACAGATCCGGAGATCTTGCTGGCCAGGGTAGTTGACTTACACTGTCTAGAGCACGTTGGGTGGCACGGGATACATGCGGACGTGCATTGTCCTGTTGGAACAGCAAGTTCCCTTGCCGGTCTAGGAATGGTAGAACGATGGGTTCGATGACGGTTTGGATGTTCCGTGCACTATTCGGTGTCCCCTCGACGATCACCAGTGGTGTACGGCCAGTGTAGGAGATCGCTCCCCACACCATGATGCCGGGTGTTGGCCCTGTGTGCCTCGGTCGTATGCAGTCCTGATTGTGGCGCTCACCTGCACGGCGCCAAACACGCATACGACCATCATTGGCACCAAGGCAGAAGCGACTCTCATCGCTGAAGACGACACGTCTCCTTTCGTACCTCCATTCACGCCTGTCGCGACACCACTGGAGGCGGGCTGCACGATGTTGGGGCGTGAGCGGAAGACGGCCTAACGGTGTGCGGGACCGTAGCCCAGCTTCATAGAGACGGTTGCGAATGGTCCTCGCCGATACCCCAGGACCAACAGTGTCCCTAATTTTCTGGGAAGTGGCGGGTGCGGTCCCCTACGGCACTGCGTAGGATCCTACGGTCTTGGCGTGCATCCGTGCGTCGCTGCGGTCCGGTCCCAGGTCGACGGGCACGTGCACCTTCCGCCGACCACTGGCGACAACATCGATGTACTGTGGAGACCTCACGCCCCACGTGTTGAGCAATTCGGCGGTACGTCCATCCGGCCTCCCGCATGCCCACTATACGACCTTTCTCAAAGTCCGTCAACTGCACATACGGTTCACGTCCACGCTGTCGCGGCATGCTACCAGTGTTAAAGACTGCGATGGAGCTCCGTATGCCACGGCAAACTGGCTGACACTGACGGCGGCGGTGCACAAATGCTGCGCAGCTAGCGCCATTCGACGGCCAACACCGCGGTTCCTGGTGTGTCCGCTGTGCCGTGCGTGTGATCATTGCTTGTACAGCCCTCTCGCAGTGTCCGGAGCAAGTATGGTGGGTCTGACACACCGGTGTCAATGTGTTCTTTTTTCCATTTCCAGGAGTGTATATATATATATATATATATATATATATATATATATATATATATATATATATATATAGATATAGAAGTACTGTTTAGCCTTCAACAAAGACTGTTTTTCTTCGAAAAACTACCACCTCAGCCACGTTATCATATCCAGCAGTGGTCCACAACATGATTCCAGGAGTTGGAGAGGTACGTGCCCCTTGGATCACTTCCTCCTGTGATCTTCCACCAGGCCCTCAGTGGATACGTTGGTGTTGGTCTAATCTTCACAGACAGTTGACACTGACTCTACACCATACAAGCCTCTATTGTCGGCGGTACATAGTCAATGGTAAACCGTGCACGTAGACTCGCCCAGTGATTTGCTCACGGCGTTCGCTGTAGCATTAGCCGGATTTCAACTGCTGTCATCCGCATATTCGTCAGCACCAGCCCAAAAATCTTACAGTTCTCTCATTCTGCAGGTAATCTGGAGGGACCCGTGTCTGCTCTTCTTGGAACACTGTCGTCCTGAGTACTTCTCGCCACCGCTCACGCTGCAGTCACTGCACCACAACCAACTCTCTGTGTGATGTGTCGGTGTGATGCTCCCACGTGTCTCATGTTAATGATTCGACCTTGCCCAAATTGCGAAAGGCGGTGGTCAGTATCGCTCCTACGTCCTCTGGGCCTACAGTGTTCTGATATTTACTATAAAAGTTCCTGAGACATTAGATACAGCCAATAGTTATTTTAGGCCTAATCACACCATTCTTAGATTCTATGAACGGTTTTTTCTGAAGAGAAAATGCCGGAAACTAGTTGGTTTCCATAAATATGGAAATACTGGAGTATCAGCTTGATAGCAATCGATCAAGGTGTTCAAGGTGTAACAATTTCAATATCCGTTACTGTTATTCAGAACTACATACTAAGTTGGCGATCACACTGTGTGCACACGTGGCATGATACACCCCATCGCTAGCGAGCCAATACCCACCTTCGGCAGTTCGGCGTTCATAAGCAACTGGCTCTTGGGCTGCTTTTCACCCTTCTTCTTCTTCTTCTTGCATAAACAACTTCCGCAGAGCCTCAACATCTGTGGCAGAAGAGAAAACGTGTCAGTGGCTATCCAACTATCCAACGGATTACAGTATAATGACGCAGGTCTACAGATTTATACTTTGCAATTATTTCTTAATCATTTAGGTGATTCAAATGTTTTTTTTATTTTTTTTTTATTTGACATGCTCAGTTCAGAAATGCTAAGGATACAAAACGTGTACACTCCCGGTTAAAATATTTCGAACACTCATGATAAAGCTATATACTTTATTCCAAGGAACAAACACAGAGTACAAACCAAATAGACCAGCCAAGTCAACTCTCTCTCTCTCTCTCTCTCTCTCTCTCTCTCTCTCTCACACACACACACACACACACACACACACATTAAGCACAATACAATATGGTTTATACCTTCGTCTCTTCAAAGTACCCACCCTTTGCGCGAAGAAGAGGTGGAGTAGTGCTGGAGGGCATTTATATCATGAATCCTGCAGGGCTGTTCATAAATCCGTTGGAGATCTATTCTGAACAGCGCATTCCAAGGCACCCCAGATATTCATAATGATGTTCTCGTCTGGGGTGTTTGGTGGCCAGCGGAAATGTTTAAACTCAGAAGAGTATTCCTGGAGCCACTCTGTAGCAATTCTGGAAGTATGGGGTGTCTCATTGTCCAGCTGGAATTGCCCTAGTCCATTGGAATGCACAATGGACATGAATGAATGCAGGTGATCAGACAGGATGCTTACGTACGAGTTCCCTGTCAGAGTCGTACCTAGACGTATCAGGGATTCCGTATCACTCCAACTGCACACGCCCCACACCATTACAGAGCCTTCACCAGCTTGAACAGTTCCCTGCTGACACGCAGGGCCTATGGATTCATGAGGTTGTCTCCGTACTCGTACACGTCCATCCTCTGATTACAATGTCAAACCAGACTTGTCCGACGAGGTAAATGTTTCCAGTCATCAATAGTCCAATAACGGCGTTGACGGGCCCAGGCGAGGCGTAAAGCTTTGTGTAGTGCAGTCATCAAGGATACACGAGTGGGTCTTCGGATCCAAATGGCCGTATTGATGATGTCTCGTTAAATGGTTCGGTGACAGTTGTTGATGGCCCAGCATTGAAATCAGCAGCAATTTGCAGATGGGTTGCACTTCTGTCACGTTGAACGATTCTCTTCAATTGTTGTTGGTCCTGTTCTTGCAGAATCTTTTTCCGCCTGCAACGATGTCGTAGATTTGAAACTTCACCGGACTCCTGATATTCACGGTACACTCGTGAAATCGTCGTACGGGACAATCCCCGCTTCGTCGCTACCTCGGAGATGCTGTGTCCCGTCGCTCGTGCGCCGACTGTAACATCACGTTCAAACTCGCTTAAATCTTGATAACCTGCCATTATAGCAACAATAACCGATGTAACAACTTCGCCAAACAGTTTTTGTTTTACATAGGCGCCGTATTCTGCCTCTCTACATATCTGTGATATGAATATGCATGTCTATACCAGTTTCTTTGGCGTTTCAGTGTATAAACAAAACAGCCAAACGTTGTGATCATTTACTTGACAGAGAGTTCCACCATCTTCGAACTCAGTACAGTATCGATTCTGCATGGCAAGGATACGGCAAGTTCGTGTCATGTATCCAAAGCTGTTCGTCACCCGATGTCTACGCACAGGTCGTGTAATTCTCATAAATTAAGGCCTGTAGTTGGTAGACACAAAGCTTGCGCCCGATAACGTTCCAGTTGTGTTTCATCAGACTCAGATGAGCCGAATTTGGTGGGCGATGACGTCAACGTGAGTTCGCAATAATTCTCCTCAGACATCTTTTGTATGATTCTGACTTTGTAAAACGGACATTTATCCTTCTGGAAGAGGACATGGTCGTTATGATAGACAGCAAGAGTGAAAGGACGTAGATGGCCCGCAATAATCTTCACGCGTCATGCTTTCCACTACTACCACAAGTCCAGCGAATGCCAAGGTCAATATCATTCAAAGCATAATACTGCCCCCGACGGCTTGCTTCTGTGCCGCTGGGAATCTTTCGAGCAGTCGTTCACCTGGATTCATCCTACCAGGTGACACTTTTCCATTAATCCGTGGTTCAATCTCAATGACTCTGTTTCCACTCGGAAAAAAGTAGGCGTCGTCTGCTGCAGATTAGTCTGGGCAAAACGGTGTCCTCTGAAACACTTGTGCCTGCGACAGCATTGGACTTAGTAGTAATATCTGCCACTGACCGCCACCTATCATGCTGTGTACGGCGTACTACCGTCTGGCCTCCACGTTATGTAGTGAGGGGTTAATATCCATCACCTCTTCGTCTAATCGTGGTTTCGCCGACCTTCAACCACTTTCATAGTTGCTCGCTGCAGTAACACGCCAATTACGACAAGGTCCCAGGCTATAACAATATGCACTTTATCAGAGTCGCTTTTCCCATTTGCGTTCAGCGTCATCACTAGAATGATTCCCCTTTTCTCTCTGCCCCCACTTTTGTACTTTCCCCACCGTGTGACGTGCCCACTACAACACGAAGCGGCATTCAGTTTCACGTTGGACTGTATTCATTTCGTTTGGATCATCAATGTATGTGGTTTGAACCAAAATGAAATACGGTACGACAATTTTATTTTAAATTGAGAGCACGAGAGTAGAGTAACGTACAAGACACCTAGAATCTACGGCTGTAAGATGAACTGAGTTGGTTATCCTTCTAATATATTAGTTGTGTACATACTCTCTCAAGACATAATTTTGCCTCTTGTCGCATGTTTCATCTCATTTCTTCCCTTTTCATAAAACTTCAGTAGAGGAGAAAGTCAAACAAGTCATAAGCACCAGGCATGTCATGTGTAAATTGCAAGCCTCAGTTCTCGGTAAAAAAAACCAACGAGATATTTCGAGGAAGTAGTGATGCGTGTTAATCTTTAACAGAGAGTGGAATAGAGAGTTTTTTGTTGGTTCGAGTGTGATTCAAAATGCTGAAAACTAAACGTTCAATATACTCTAAAATTAGTATCATGAAATAAAAGTCTCATAAAAATATTATTCCTGTGAGTTTTTCTTATAATATATGGCTCGTTGGCGACGACATTAAAGGATGAGATGTTGTAGTTTAAATTATGTGATGGAAAATACCATTTATGTATTATAATGAGACGAAAGAACATTGTACTCCACTTTGAATTTCATGCAGAAGTAAGCTTACTGCTTTAAGAACTACAAACAATATTATGATTAAGTTTAAATATAATCTTCTCATTTTGATGTGAATACGAAAGTAAGAATTTTTTTCGGACTGTTGTACGGAGCGTTCAAAATACCATCTGGCTCGTTCTATGTACGGTATCTCCAAGGGTCTACGGTTTTCTGCAATGATCATCCTTTTCTTCCAATTTTCATTTAATCGATTCTGTTGGATCTGTAAACACTTTAATTTCTTTCGTTTGTTACAAAAACAGGAAGACTGACCAAGATAAGTTCCCTCTTCTGTTCCAGGCCATCACCAGGAAATATTTTATTATGGTACGCCTGACCACCATTGTACCACGACGAAAATTGGGAAATGTTTACCTCTGTAGCAAATTCTGTAGTAAAATATAAGTTTTGGTAGTTGTAAAACATGTAAATCTATTTCTCTGTGACTGGATTGCGTATGATTTCCTTCCACTATGAAATGAGAAATGTGGTTTTTATGGCACATCCGTAATCTCATAAAACTTATGTTGCTTCCTCTTGTGTTTTCAGCTAGAACCACTCCTCTGGAATATTGAATCGGTCTAAAATACTCACATGGTTTCGAAATAAACAAAGGTACCTTTTCTAGAATTCTGCTGAACGATACTAATTACATATTAATTACCGATTTGAGATTCTAAAATTGCAAGAAAACTGCAGTGGAATGTGGTTCCCTAATCATTTCATCCACAAATATTTGTTCGAAGAACCTACAGCAGCTGATAAGAAATACTTCTGAATCACTGATTTCAGTGTTTAGTTCTGCCTAGGTACCTAAAGAGCACATGACATACGGTACTACAGTACTAGTGGAACCCAGCTAGTTGTCCCGAAGAGTTGAACTGCAGCTATTAGACCCGACTGTGAGTCGTGTTCTATCTTCGGCGGTACGTATATAAAAGTTTGAACTACACACTGAAAATTGGCATGGTCCCTGTGTAAAAAATACTAGCACAAACGAGAAGAGCATTTTCTGAGAACTATCAGAAGGTTCTCGTTTCAAACCCTGGTCTGGCATACGGTTTTAATCAGTCAGGAAGTTTCAACACTGCTCATATTCCAAAGCAGAGTGAAAGATTATTTCTGGATGTTTGATCCCTGTCAATTTTTTTTTTTTCAAATTTTAAACAAAACATACTTTTATTTGAATTCGTATCTGCGGTACATATTATTTGAACTGAAGGTGTGGCGGGGAGAAGAAGTGAACTATTGATATCAGCTGCATCGGGACTTCATGTGGAATCAGTGGGAATGAGTGAAAATGTGTGCTTGTCCGGGTCTCGAATCCGGGCTCTTCTGCATACTACGCAGTGTTGCGCTAACTAATGTGCTACCCAGACACACTGCTGAACACAATTGCGCGGCATGCCTCTCGGCCGTCCCACATTCCTATCTAGCGCCACCTATCCACAGTCCCCGCCCATGTCCTCCACGCTCACTATTCAGAGATTCCGGCAGGGGGCCAGACACAGTCGTGCCTCCCGTCGGAAGGTGTTGGGTTCATTGCCCAGAGAGTCGAGTCACTTATATGAATGTGTAAAGTCGGTTACTTCGGACATATCCGAAAGAACAGACACCACGCACAATACGCAGCTGTATTATATACACTGCTCAACAAAAATCTGGAATACTATCGTATAATGTAGTCTACGCACTTCGTGCATTATCCGGTTAGAATCCATATACTGTACGGAGTTTACTACCGGCATGTTTTGTGGCCGTTTCCCAGTCACGTAAACATACCTCTAACGCAGCGGCAAACCGCTAGCAGTCCAGTAACAACAACAGCTTCATTCCGTTTGTCTTCAGCAGCGCAGTAACATTCCAAGTAGGGGCATAAACAAGATAGTGGCTTTACTTTTAGTAGCTAATACACAGCAAGATGTTGCCGATCGGTTAAATGTCACTCAAAGTGGCGTGTCTAAGGTGCGGAGAAAGTACGGAGAGACGGGAAATGTGCACGATAGACCTCGCAGTGGTCGTCAGCGTATGACTGCATCAACGCAGGATGGTTTCTTCCAAATATTGGCTCGCAGGCGCTTAACATCTACTGCCAGAAATACTGGAAATGACTTCTGTTCGGCAACAGGGATTCGTATCTCAGACCAGAGTCTTAAAGGTAATGGTGGCAAGTTCCTATGGGACCAAACTTTTGAGGTCATCGGTCCCTAGGTTTACGCACTACTTAATCTAACACACGCACACAGCCATGCCCGATGGAAGACACGAACCTCCGACGGGGAGAGGTGCGCGAACCGTGGCAAGGCGCCTAAGACCACGCGGCTAACCCCCGCTCTCAGACCAGACAGTGTGTAGAATACTGCATCAGGGTGGTCTTCATTCCAGAAGACGAATGAGAAGTTTTACTCTGAACCAACGCAACCGACGGAGTTGAAGGACCTGGTCTCTTGCACATCACCACTGACAACTGCAGGATGGACTAATATGTTTGCTGACGAGACCAGGATTGATTTGCGACTGAACACCAGACGCCTTGGGGTTTGGAGAAGCGCTAGACGACACCAGTAACGCCGATACGTTCAAGAAGTGCATCCGTTCGCAGGTGGAAATCTAAAGTGCCAATTGACCCTGAATAAGGAAAGGTGTGAAGTTATTCACATGAGTACTAAAGGAAATCAGCTAATTTTCGATTACGGGGTAAGCCACACAAATCTGAAGGCTGTAAATTCAACTAAATACTTAGGGATTACAATTACAAATAACATAAATTGGAGCGATCACATAGATAATATTGTGGGTAGAGCAAACCAAAGACTCCGATTCATTGGCAGAACACTTAGAAGGTGCAACACGTCTACTAAAGAGACTGCTTACACCACGCTTGTCCGCCCTATTCTGAAGTATTGCTGTGCGATGTGGGAACCGCATCAGGTGGGACTGACGGATGCCATCGAAAAAGTACAAAGAAGGGTAGCTCGTTTTGTATAGTGCGAAATAGGGGAGATAGTGTCACAGACATGATACGTGAATTGGAGTGGCAATCATTAAAACAAAGACGTTTTTCGCTTCGACGGGATCTTCTCATGACATTTCAATCACCAGTTTTCTCCTCCAATTGCGAAAACATTCTGTTGGCACCCATCCACATAGGGAGAAATTATCATCACGATAAAATAAGAGAAATCAGGGCTCGCACAGAAAAATTTAAGTGCTCATTTTTCCCGCGTGCCATCCGGGAGTGGAACGGTAGAGAGACAGCTTGAAGGTGGTTCTTTGTACCCTCTGCCAGGCACTTTATTATGAGTAGCAGAGTAATCACGTACATGTAGATGTAGATGTAGAATGGAACTTCCTGGCAGATTAAAACTGTGTGCCCGACCGAGACTCGAACTCGGGACCTTTGCCTTTCGCGGGCAAGTGCTCTACCAACTGAGCTACCGAAGCACGACTCACGCCCGGTACCCACAGCTTTACTTCTGCCAGTACCTCGTCTCCTACCTTCCAAACTTTACAGAAGCTCTCCTGCGAACCTGCAGAACTAGCACTCCGCTGCAGAGTGAAAATCTCATTCTGGAAACATCCCCCAGGCAGTGGCTAAGCCATGTCTCCGCAATATCCTTTCTTTCAGGAGTGCTAGTTCTGCAGGTTCGCAGGAGAGCTTCTGTAAAGTTTGGAAGGTAGGAGACGAGGTACTGGCAGAAGTAAAGCTGTGGGTACCGGGCGTGAGTCGTGCTTCGGTAGCTCAGATGGTAGAGCACTTGCCCGCAGAAAGGCAAAGGTCCCGAGTTCGAGTCTCGGTCGGGCACACAGTTTTAATCTGCCAGGAAGTTTCATATCAGCGCACACTCCGCTGCAGAATGAAAATCTCATTCTAGATGTAGAATGTTCCAGCCGGCAATAATGATGGGAGGCAGGCCTGTCTAATTCCCATATACGGCAATTTGACTGGTCCACTATACCTCCAAGAAGTCCTACAAACGACTGTAAGGCAGTAAAGACGTGAAGTCGGTGACAGCTTCATGCAAATCGATGACAATGCAAGACCGCACCGTACTCTAGCATTGTCTCAGTAGCTTCAAAGATGCGACATCAACCGAATGCGTTGACTAGCACAATCCACAGACATGAATGCAATTGAGTATGAAGGTGACCATTGCACAGCATGTAAGCCCAAGTGACAATCTTCAGGGCCTCACTGAAGCTGCGATTGAGAAGTTTGACCACTCGCCTCAAGATCAAAACGGTTCAAATGGCTCTGAGCACTATGGGACTTAACTTCTGAGGTCATCAGTCCCCTAGAACTTAGAACTACTTAAACCTAACTGACCTAAGGACATCACTCACATCCATGCCCGAGGCAGGATTCGAACCTGCGACCGTAGCAGTCGCGCGGTTCCGGACTGCGCGCCTTGAACCGCTAGACCACCGCGGCCGGCGACCTCAAGATCAACTTGATGGTCTCATCCAGTGCATGCCTCGCAGAGTGGAAGAACTCATCCGTGTGCGAGTAGGACATGTTCATTACTAAATACTGATAATTATCATCATCATAAGATACAGATTTTCACTGTTTTTATTAAGCTGTACACATAGGAACGAGCCCGTTTTGTTATGTAATTTTTTGTAACCAACCAAAATCGTTCTTCTTTTTAGAAGGAATTATGTTTCTTTTGTTGATAAGGTATTGTAAACTTGGTATAATATAAGATGTGGTTGTAGTAAACTCTACGATATTCCAAACTTTTGTTGAGCTGTGTATTGCGTAAACTGAAGGTGGAGGGGAATGTAGGAAAGAGAAGAGCTATTGATGTCAGCTGCATCGGACTTTATGCGGAATCGGCGGTGACGAGGAAAATGTGTGCCGGACTGGGATTCGAACCCGGTATCTCCTGCTGATAAGATAGTTGCTTTAAGCACTGCGCCATCCGGACACGGTATTTATCGCCATTCCGCGGGCTGTCTAAGCACGCCTATCGGCCAACCCATATTCCCACAAGTAGCACTTGTCCACAGTGCCTGTCCATGTCCTCCATCCTTGCTACTTTGAGATTCCCGTAAGTAGTCGAGCGTAATGGTGCACCCGCACTGAAAGTGATGGGTTTATTATCCATCGAGGCGAATTAGTTATATGAATTCGTGGTGTCTCTTCTCTCGGATAAGGGGACTGCAAATAGGGAGTACTAGGTGGAAATGTCGGTCGGCCAAGAGGCGTACCCAGGTAGTCTGCGCAATTGCGATAAACATTTTGTCCGGATGGCGCAACTGCCTAGTAAGCAGGAGATCCCAGATCCGGCACACATTTTCCCTCGTCGCCGCTGATTCCGCATAAAATCCCGATGCAGCTGACACTACTAATAATTCCCTTTCCTTTCTCCCCGTCCACCATCTATTTACATAAAGCACACTTTACAGCTCATACTGAGGAGAAAGTCACATATTTTATGATAGATGATCTCGTAATGGCATCAGTTGGGGTTAGAGGGATCCCCCTCATGTCGTCCAGCCTATCCGTATAACCTATTTCGTAATCTACTTTTCAGACACGGTAATTGACAGGAATTAAGGTAGTATCCAAGAATGATTGCCTATCGAAGTCGCGGCGTCCAAACGATGCATATCGAAAGTGCGATCGTAAATAGATCATGCGACACTGATGGCGGGCGTTATGAGTATGTTTACGGTGGTCGCTACAGCAACGACAAAAGAAGAGCCTTACAAAAATACTTGTAATTGCAAAGGCGACGACTTACCTCACTCGTCGTCGGTGTTGTCATCATGTGAAAGTCTATTACGGTGGTCTGGATGGATAATTTTTAAGAGTCGAAGCCGGTTGGTGTGGCCGTGCGGTTCTAGGAGCTTCAGTCTGGAACCGCGTGACCGATACGGTCGCAGGTTCTAATCCTGCCTCGGGCATGGATGTGTGTGATATCCTTAGGTTAGTTAGGTTTAAGTAGTTCAAAGTTCTAGGGGACTGATAACCACAGATGTTAAGTCCCATAGTGCTCTGAGCCATTTGAACCAATTAAGAGTCGAACCATGCATTCTCCCTGATACTCGTTCATTTTCCACACTATCCGCAATGAAATCGTAAACGGCATTTCAGCATCGAAACTGGTCTTACGAAGTTTTACACACTTCGAACCACCACAGTCTACATAGTCCCTTCTTTTCTCGTCGGGTGGTACTCCATATTGAGACAAAAAGTAAAACAATTTTCTACGCTGGATAAACATGGAATTAGATTTTTCCATGTGAGAGAATCCGCCGAAGAAAAGTCAAGAACACCAGACATTCCACTCACTAACGACATAAATCGTTTGGGATTCCCTAGCAACTCACAAATAATTCGCGGAGGTATGTAATTTAGAGGAACTAAGGGAACGACTGAAAACAGATAAAAATGACGATCACAAATAATTGATCACAACGCCCACCACCAGAGTCGCATGATTGATTTACGATCGCACGTTCGATATGTATCGTTTCGAAGCCGCGTTTTCGATAAGCAATCATTCTTGGAAATTACTGGAATTAAACTCCAGACTTGTTGAACGGAAGTCCTCTGTGTGTCCTGTGAAACGCACCTTAGACCGTAGACCCGCTGTAAAAAACATTATAACTGTATGATTACTTTGCATGAGAGTTGAGTAATTAGAAACGTTTCCAGATCGGAACACGCAGTCGTTATAGCGTTTTACTTTTAACTTATATACACCCTGTGTCTGCTAAAATGTGGAGCTATATTGCAAAATTTCCTTCGTGCACTGCAGCAGTCGTAGGAAACGGAGCATCTTATGGCATAGTTCCGCATCTTAGCCTTCAGAGTGATTATTGACAGGCAGCATTGGTAATCAATGTAACGATACACAGTTGATGCTTACCTTTCCCTTCTATAGTCTTCCCAAATTATGGAGTCTGGAAATGCGTCACCCTGACCCCGAGAAGTAACAGCAGACTGTATCTAGGCGACGACACATGGCACCTCCAGCCATCGCCTATTGTTAAGCAGTGAAGAATGATCACCTTCGCGGCGCAGATGAACTTGCTAATTCAGACATTATTGGTCATACTTCTGCGTCGCTGCTAGATACAGTAACGTAAATTACAAAAGAAGTTGAAAACAATAATTGAAATATACTTAAATATCGCATTTAAAAGCTAGTGCTTGTCCATGTTACGGTAAATATTACGAACGTACTGCTTTGGAGCATACTTATAATGAAATCAGATTCGGAGTTTTTATTTTCAATAGGAAAGCATTAAAACAACCAGCCAGATCCAATACTTCATTTGCTTTTAACAGTCCCACTACACATAACATCCCGCAAAGTAATTGAGGCTCAACATTAATCCAAAGCGATTTCCCTGCACGCTTGGCTACACAATTGTGTAGTTGTTCGCAGTTTAATTGGTTTGTCACATGTGATGGACTCCCTTTGTGGCAGTCCTACACTGGCAACAGTTTTGCCTAATCGAAACTACATTCCGTCAAGCTCCTTCGTGTGCTGCCGATCGGCGATTTTAGCACATTGTGGATCCAAGAAATCCAGCTTCAAAATCATATCATGGCCGTCACTTAGTGTGGCACAATTTCTGCACATTGATTGAACTGAACCGTACCTAAACAGAAATCTCTGTCCACTGACCCCAACGGCCTGAGATCACTAACCCCCGCTCCACGCAAACTATACCGTGGTGGGTCCCACTGTTTCCGATTCAACACATCCCAACCGCCAACCGACACATTCGCCCCTGTCTCCAACAACACCCTGCAATTCTTGTCTTATACTGCTCCTTCCACCGCACAATACACATCTACATTCGCCTTCATAGCATCTAATTTTACCGTGAACACCCGTAGATCGACTTCAGGTTTCCTTCGGCGTTTGTTTTTCCCCGGTTCACTACCCCTGAAACTACTGGTATGTTATATAGATCTCTGCCTTACTTCCACTGTTTGGTGCTGGAAACATTACCTCCATACATATCCAATCTGCCCATTCCCATAACACTTTGTAATGGTAATGGACACTCATACAGTGGCGGATATGGGTTTAGGAATCAAAATGCCAACGGTCAAGGGTACTTTGAAAGAGGTCACGATGTTAGAAACAGCAACTGGCAAGACAAGGGCGCGAATAATTGCTGGGAAATTATGGTCCACAGAGACAAGAACAACACAGCAAAGAGAAACCAGAAGTAGAAGTTAGGCCACCGAATACTGCAAAACGTAAAGATTGACGTGAAAAATGCGGAAGAGGTTAGACAAACTAGCGTCCACCCTATCTTATACTAAGCACTAAATCAAAAAAATAAATTAAAAATCAACAAAATAACACATTAATTAAAAGAAAAAGAGACACAATACATACTAACAATCTCTTGTAGCATCAAGTACACTACAACATGCGCACAAACATTAAAAGGTACACAACAATTAAAAGAATGAAGAAGTGGTAGGCTATAAAAATGATAAATATACGCTTTCATTAAATTATTATATGAGAAATAAATAATAATTTTCTTCATTTTTATAAACATTGAGCCAAAATCTCTTGTTGTTTGTATAAAACAAAACAATGTAAAAAAATTTCTCTACACGAAAAACGGACATCGCCACCAACACCAATCACCAGTTCCCTTTACACCAGATGCTTCGAGATAGTGATGGAGAGGGTACAGAAACCTTGAGAAAGCACTTAGGGCAATAACAACAACATGAAGACCAACGCCACACTGGAAATGCAGGCTGCAACCAGGTTGGACTTCAGGAGGACAATGCGCAGCACGGACATTTCATATGTCACGACACTGCTACACAACTGAAAAGCATGGGGAGAATCGTAATACGACAAGACGACAATGAAGGTACAAAAAATTACTAAAATCTACAAACTCATCAAGTAGCATTTGGAAAGACAGTCAGATCCTACAAATCCTATCTCACTTCTACATTAAAATCCACATATTCCTAGCCCAAGAAGAACAGAAGAATGCAAGAAAGAAGAGAAAAACAAAAGATGCAAGGTGAAGAACGGCAGAAGACAGCAAGATACCTTTCTCTCCTATCCTACAAAGAAAATTGCTACAAACGTCTTTCCATGAACTTTGAGGCGTGGCAACTACTACAACCACCTCTCCAAAAATAAACCTTGAATCGTCAAGCAAATACAAGCGAACGGCAAAGGGAATATTAAGTAGTACCAACCAACATTATCTAGAAATAGATTAAGCAAAATGAACAGTATTCTCCCTACCACATCATCAAATTTCCATACCGAACCAGGTGTGAAGTACCAAGACATCACAGCACAATATTGGGTGACAATCGTCGGTAGTCAACTACAATCATCGAACTGCCATACCGTCCCAGATCTCATGATCTGTGACACCCATACAAATGAGTCGACGCCTTCCAGTATTTCAGTGGGGATCGTTGAGCACAGAAACTGACGCATCACAAAACGAAAAGACTGATAAAATACAAATGTAGAGTTAAGAAACTGATATATTTGTAAAAATATTTTTTCCTTCTTTGTAAAAGTTATTATTTTATCATATATGTAAAGCCCATAATGTGATAGAGACCTTAGAACATTATGTAAAGAAAATTAATTAGTATAAGTAGATAATCTGAAAAGTTCCTGTAGAGCCAAGTTCGTTTTTTATATAAAAAAGGTTTTGGTTAATCATAGGTTGAAAGAGGATAGAATAAAGAAAAAACACTTTTTCACTCTTAAAATAGTGACAAAAAAAGAAGAAGAAAAATAATGCCTAAATAAATAAAACGAAGTCACACAACAGAGCTTTTGCGAACATTCACGCGAAGCTTAACTAAAGAAAAGATATAACCGCACTAAAACATGATACACTGTACACCAACAAGTATAGAAAAATTAATATTGTAAAAACAATTTTTGGAAATGAAAAGGAAAAACAGAGACACATACTGGCAACGACAAGGAATAACAAACTTTGTAAAGTCTGTATTTGTCTAACAAAAATAAATAAATTGTAGAACTAAAAAATAGAAACAATAGCTATAAAGAAATTATTAGAAATAATTCTTAAGAATGACTGAGAAAAGTTTATCGGAAAATCTAAAAGAACAATTTTTGCCTGACTTTGTCAATGTTTTCCTCGGCATTGACAAACCCCAGACAAAAATTTTGTCAGAAGGAGGGAGGTATGTAAGACATTGTGGTCTCCTGACCTTCATTGCTTACATATTCCACCCTCACAATTATATTCCGCACATCAAGACACTTCATTCGAAACCGAGCTCGATAAGATAAAGTCAGTGTTGTATGAATTCATGCAAACGATATGCAAATAACAAGTAAATCGCAAATGCGCACCGTGGTTGAAATACTTGAGGCTCGCATACACACACACATTCAAGACAGGACGGTCACAAAAGCTTTTAGTTCCAGATAAGCAAACCGCACGCCGGGAGGACGGTCCCTTCAGAGGATAAGTCAACCTATCTAAGTCTGCCAGCGACCGCCTGTAGAGCAGACAGCATTTGCGTGAGTGGAAAGGAGAACAACCCCGTGTTCAGCTTAAAAGCAAATTCCGCTACATTGTGTGGGAGCACTCAGCCTACGGATTCTTTATAAATATATCATGCAGTTTCAGAGGTTTTCACATGGAGAGAGCAAACGCCAAATGCCGATGCTACAGATTTCCGGACTGGTCGCCCTAAACGAAACGTCATTCTCCCGTTTTAGAAGAGCAATGCTGATTGGCAGACGATATTTCTGACACCTTGAGCTGAAGCAGTGATGGAAGAGACCAAAATATATACCCCTTCACGTCTGGCGTGTCACTCTTGGAGCGAGAACACATAACGAGAGCGTGTGCGCTCGTACGTGTACTCAAAGAGTGAGGAACAAGTCTCTCCTCAGTACTTCACTGGGAGAGCACCTCTGTCGAGATCGAATCGGAGTGCGACTCTATATTGAGTCCTTACGATTAAGCTTTGTTTACTGTGTTGGCCGCCACACTTATTGTGCAGTGTGAACGGACAGAGTTATAGTTAAACGCCTGCGAGCGAATTTTTGAGTGGCATCGCGGTGGACTGGTTATCTGACCAGTGTACCACGCCAATAGTTAGACTAGGGGTGAGTAGGCATCCTTGACTTTATCAAGGTGTATGGAGAGTTTGAATGGCGAAGGTCAATCCTGATAGAACGAGAGTTATCTTATTTGTCAGCAGCGAGTGGCACAGACAGCAGTCATCACAGCTTACGGTATTGTACGCTACAGCTCTTGAGAGCCCCAAATTTTCTCCACAACAGTATACTTCTTTACATTTCACACACGTCAGCCTCAAGCGTACCTAGCAACATTCTAAAGGATAATTGTTCAAGTTGAGTAGGCGTGGTTCTCAGCCATTCTGCCAAGTCAATAACAATCTTAAACTTTGTATAGAATTTTCATTAGTGAATCCTATCCTTGAGAGGTAACTTTACATTCCAAAAAGAACCTGTAAATAACTTTTTCAGTTGATAACTAAAAGCGCCATTGTGATTTCTCAGAATGTTTGCAAAATAAATAATAATTTACGTTAGTATCATGTTTTTCTTACACTAACTAACACTACTCCAGTACCCAAGTATCCCGCTAATTACGTAAGAAATTCTGTGAATTTTTGTGTCATTTCCTTACAGCGGACGACTCCAGAAGATATTTATTGCTGAAAGTTTTTCAGGCATTTCTCTTTAGAAGGTTAGGAGCGTCTGTCTGACTTCTGTAGTAGTGTGGGGGTGGAAATTGCATCTTGCAGGAGCCACAGGGTAAAGGGTACAACGGATTAATCTCAGATTAATCCGTTGTGCAGAATGACAGAATAGCACCCACACACTCACAACAGTAGTCGGTGGATCGAGATCTGTACAATTAGCGATTTATTATAACCGTACAGGTGAACCTACATTATAAGACAAAAAAAGGGACGCACCACAAATGAATTATCCGAATGGGACAGAAATCGGTAGACGTGATGTACATGCACACAGATGGTCACAATTTCAGGAAATTCGGATTTCTTTTTTTCAAGAGTTCAAAAGAAAGAGCTTTACAAGTCGAACATGTCAATAACGCGTTGGTCCACCTCTGGCCCCTACGCAAGCAGTTATTCCGCTTAGCAATGATTGGTAGAGTTGTTGGATGTGCCCCCAGAGGATATCATGCTAAATTATGTCTAGTTGGGGCATCAGATCGTTAAAATCTGTAACTGGTTAGAGGCCCCTGCCCTTAATGCTCTATAAGTTCCCAATTGGGGAGTGATTAGGTGACCTTGCTCCTCAAGACAGGGTTTGGCAAGCAAGAAGACAAGCAGTAGAAGTTCTCGGCATATGTGGGTGATCATTATGATGCTGAAGTGTAAGCCCAGGATGGCTTACCATTAAGAGCAACAAAACGGGGCGTAGAATATCGTGAATATGCCGCTGTGCTGTAAAGATGCCGCAGGTGACAACTAAAAGGTCCTGCTATAAAATGAAACGGCATCCCAGACCATCACTCCTGGTTGTTGGGCTGTATGGGGGGGGGGGGGGGGGGGGTGACGGTCAGGTTGGCGTCTCCAGACAAATCTTAGGCCTGGACTCTCCTCACTGCCTTGAGCGATGAGTCCTGCTTCGAACTGAGCCACTATGACTGACGAGGATGGGTCTGGATACCCCGCAGACCGCGTGGAATACCAGCCTGACTGTCGCCCACCAAATGGCCCGACCAGCTAGGAGTGATAGTCTGGGCTGCCATTCACTTCATAGCAGGACACCTTTTGATGTCATCCACAACACCCTTACAGCACAGTGGTACGCCAACGATATTCTATGCCCCATTTTGTTGCCCCTCACAGCCCACACACGTCGAGAATTGCCATTCGTATTCCTTCTCAGTGGACAATTCTCCTTCACTTTTTTTTTTTTTTTTTTTTTTTTTTGTCTGAGAGTGTGTACCAATGTGAGTAAGCACAACTGGTAAACACATTTTAAACGGCACCCAGTATGAATAATCCTAGGACACATTGGATAATTCCTAATAGCAGCTTGTACAGTCTGCACATTAAGGTGCTCACCAGACGACCCCACGTAGCTTATCCATTCCACTTTGCACAGAATTTCTGCAGATACCAAACAAAAGACGCAGTACCACGTTCATCTTCCATCAAACCCGAGCGACTCGTTTCTTAGGCATGTAAACTGACAGTTAACCTACACACAGTCTCAAAGTAATATTCATTTCCGGCAGTTGCTTGTCGATTCCATGTTCCACATAACTGCCAGCACTTTCCGTTGGATGGTCATCCTGTAGTCACAGGTGATCAATGAGTTGACCTAACTCATTTGGGTCGCTTTTATGTCAGAGCGACAGAGCGCCTGCCCCTGGCGGGACGCAAATAATCCCATTGCTTAGCTACGGTTAAAGGTGTTTTCGATTTCATATCAAAAGAGCGCACTGATCAGATAATGCCCAATCCACTTGTGGCGAGGAATGTGCAAAAGTTCTTCGAAGAACGACAGGTACCTCTGCTTCCCTGGCCTGAACGTTCGCTTGTCATGTTGCCCAGCGAATATGTCTGCGATATGGTCAGTCGGCACCTTGTTCGTTCTTGTCCTGTCTTTGAATTTTTGTTCCCATCTACAAACCGCTTGGCAGTGCGTTACCCCGATGCTTGTCCAGGTTCTCTTCGACTCTATACCGAGACATCTAAAGGCTCTGATTTCATGACACTGAATTCTCACGGTCTTTGTCCATGTCCAGTTATGTACTTCCAATAAATTGTGTATTGATGTGTCCCTAATCTGTGGAATAAATTTCGTTGAATTCACTTTTCTTCTTCTTGGTGCTGTTACAAGCAATAGTGTACACTTAATTTAATACCACACTGACCTAAATGGGAGACGAAGCCCCTGAAACGACACGAATTACGAAGGAAACTGTCAAGGGGTTGCGAAAAGAAGTGAGATGTGTATTATTCACTGGTATGCACAGGAACTCGCAGGTAAGATGAGCTAGAGGACTTGCGGACGCTATACCTATCTGTAGCGGATTACGTACATGATGACAGCTAGCCGGGACAACGTGCTGGAAGGGATGTCATTGGAAGCACATTCTGTGCCTCGGTGCCCAATGATTTGTACGGAGCACTTTTTTTTAGGTTGACACTGTTATAATTTGTCCACAGCGAAGATCAGATTGAAACAGTTCTGCTCCAGCTTAAGTCTCTTCATAAGAACAGGAAAGATGGTTGTGTGACGTTCCTGAATGTTCCTGTTAGATGAAAAAATTACGAGTGTCAGGGTCATTCAGTTTACCATTGTGAAATGTCTCAGGAGTGCAGGTCGTGACAAACGACAGGCCTCGTGTGCAAAGGCACAGAATCACGAAACACACACTATTGACGACAGTTCTGTCGGTCGTCACTACATAGCAAGCGCACACAGCCGCGTGATGCGCTCGCGCGATGCAGTAGTTCGCCTGCTGACCTCTAGGTGCGCTAGCAGGTTTTCGTCTAGAAATTCAGTTTTCGAGTGGGATACCGCCCACTACTTGCATAAAAAAATCATACTATGTATTTCATATGTTTCTTTCAGCTAGGATACGATTGGCCATTCGTAAATAGGTATAAGTGTGTTTCATACCCCAACACTGTTGCTGGATGATTTCTGTGTATAGGAAGCAGGGATTTATAACAACGCTCCCCACAGTTCTTTGTTCCCCTCCTTTCCCCATTTTTCTCAACAACTATTAGTGTCACCAATTCGTCTCTCTATTCCACCTCTGCTCTGTCCAAGCAACCACTCCTACTCCATGGCTGCTACGCACCTGTCCTCCATCCTTCTATTACCACATTCCTATCCTCATCACCAGCCAACCTTTCACTGTTCAGTGGCACACTCCCTATCCCAGGATAGGTTCTTAAAGCTTTTAGTGACAGGAAAGTCCTTTTAAATATCAGTCTCTTGGCATGTTTTAGTTGTTTTTACCTTTTATTATTGCTGTTTTTAACTACCACAGTGAGAAATCATCTATCATGTAGCTAAAATCTTCCATTTTATTTTTCACCTTTACAAAGTCTTAAGTTATATGTAACTATCTCCGCTGTGTGTTGTTTTTTTTTACTTATTTACTTATTTATTATCAATTGGTGGAGAGCGAGTTCCTGTACCGCCGACAGTTCGCCCCCCTCCCCCCTTTCCCCCACTCATGTAGGGCTCCGTGGTATGAAATAACAATAAAGAAAAAATAGCATCACTGGTACAGTGGGCTGCTGATCTAATATTATTTCCCATTCTTATGGCTCTAGCAGCAGCTGTTCACTCGTAGACTGGCAGGAGTTACTCCCATTTATTTCAATGATAGTTTGCCATCCTATTATTATTATTATTATTATTATTATTACTATTTTGCTTCCTTATATCTCTCCCAACTACTAATCACTTGTAGATCAGAAGGAGGCTACTACCCTCTACTTCAGTAAAAGTCTGCTGTCCTATTATCGCGCATCCTTTCATAGTACTACCATTGCCTGCAGTTATGTTACAATTTGGAGCGACCTCTGGTGACAGAATTGTGAACATCAAAGTGAATACATAAAGTGCGTTTCCCACTAGGTTTTCAGCCATGACATCACGATCAGGTGATTCGATGCAGTGTCGCCAGGTTGTGTTCACCGCTCTCTGGTTGCAGTATTGCCAAGTAGGTCAGTCGGTCCTCACACAGCATGGTGCACATACACACACACACACACACACAAATACACACACACACACACACACACACACACACACACACAATAAAAAATTTTAGTAAGCAATTTCCAAGAGGATAACAGCCCAAAATATAAAAAAGAAAAATCCACCCTGTGTCCTTCCACACCAATAGCTCAGCACAGGTGGGAAGGGGGCAGGTTGTGAGGATTGGGCATAGGACAGGATGGGAAGGGGCGTGCGGAGGTATTGGGGGAAGTTGAAAGAGAGGAATGGGGATAAACCACGACATCATCCACTGATGTCATCAGTGAAACATTGCCACATCTACTACCACCATCTTGAATAAATTTGGCAAGAATTCAGACTGTGCCAGCTTCAACTCTGTTTCCCTACTTGCTGAAAGGGGTGGAATACCTTCCCATCGATGCTGTGCAACTTTCTTGTGGTTTTCTGCGAATTTAGAGAGGAATTTTAATACGCTCAAGGTTCCACGGCGTGTAATTTTTCAAATGTTATATCCATTGTGTCGAGGCTCATTGGCCGACATGGTTAATGTTGTCCTGGTGGACCATACAAGTCTGTGGGAGTTGAGCACTAGGAGCCTGAGGAGAGGTTTTTGGCCAGGGTTAGAAGTGACTTAATTAACGAATACCTTTTCCCTTTTTCGTACTCAACACATTGGAGAGCCATTCACCTAATACACATATGAAATGTACGAACGGCAGCACTTGTTTCTGTCGTACAGCTCTCAGAGGTTGGTTGGTTGGTTTGGGGAAGGAGACCAGACTGCGTGGTCATCGGTCTCATCGGATTAGGGAAGGATGGGGAAGGAAGTCGGCCGTGCCCTTTCAGAGGAACCATCCCGGCATTTGCCTGGACTGATGTAGGGAAATCACGGAAAACCTAAATCAGGATGGCCGGACGCGGGATTGAACCGTCGTCCTCCCGAATGCGAGTCCAGTGTCTAGCTCTCAGAGCCTGAGATGGCAGCTACTATTGTGCAGGTCATGAAGCCGGAGGGTAGCTCTCGTGTTTTATTGGCTGAGAGGCCAGACAGTTACATGACCTAGACCGTTTGGTGACTAGCACTGAGGGCGCAAAGCAAGCTGATATGAGACGCAGGCGCTAAGGGGAACCTGTTTAGTTGAACGACAACGACTCTAGTAAAGGCGGCGCCGCGGTAACGCCAATGGCGCTAATGGGTCCTGCTATCACTGCGGTGAGCGGCTTACCACGTTCGCGCTTGCCGTGCCAGGCACAAAAAAGTCAAACAACTGACGCCAAAGGGGCGCAGGCGGGTCTGTCTTGAGTTTTTCCGGAATTCTCGCAACAGGGCCTGAACGATGACTGAGAGTTCGCTACCCCTTGTGTGCCCTAATCTTAATCAATAGCCTGTATGTGCATTACTAGAGTCAGGGAGCAGTATTTCCAGGTTTGGCCCTTGGAGGTATTGGTGGCGAAAGGTTTCATCACTGACTTGCTGTTAGTACGTAACTTCGTCAAAAAGATTCGATTAGTTTCGGATTATTCAAGTTGGGTTTTCTATTTTAAGTTTTGTTTATCTGTTCAAATGGCTCTGAGCACTATGCGACTTAACTTCTGAGGTCATCAGTCGCCTAGAACTTAGAACTAATTAAACCTAACTAACCTAAGGACATCACACACATCCATGCCCGACGCAGGATTCGAACCTGCGACCGTAGCGGTCGCTCGGTTCCAGACTGCAGCGCCTAAAACCGCACGGCCACTCCGGCCGGCTACGTTTATCTGTAAGACGCGTTTGCGTCGGCACTCTGATTTTTCAGGTGTTTGTTCAATAGCTGCTAGTCATGGTGGGTTCAATGTGACTCACTTGCACAGGGAACAAGCCCAAGCCTTGCTCGAAGTGTTACAGGAGTTTCCAGAGGTTTTGGCAGATAGGTTAAGTATGATTAATAAAACTAAATATCGTAACCGGTCGACAGATGAGGTGCCCGTTAAACTGTCTTCTTATGGCCTGTCACCCCCTAAAATGAGGGCGTTGAGTCAGGTGGTCGAAAACAGATTGAGTGACTTATCTGGCCCTATACTTTTCCTTATGCCTCTACGATCCTCTTGGTGGCTAAGAGCGATGGTGGAGGATATACGTCAGTAGTTCATTACCAGGCTTTGTATTATAACATGTTTGTGGAATCTGTTCCCTTTCTAGATTTATATTATTGCTTTACTTGGATCGTTCGGTTCGGTACTTCACTGTGATTTGAACCAAGCGTATTCCCAAATCGCTCTGGCAGAGGAATGCGAGGTGGCTATAGCATTTACCACCGATTGGAACTTACACGAGTCAACCGAGTGCCCTTCGGTTTGTCGACAGGAGCAGCAGTTTTGTCTAGGCTGTTCGGTTCTGTGCTGGGCGACCTTAACTTCTGATTCCTGTACAATCATCTGGACGAGGTTGTGGTTTGCAGTAGGTCATTACTTGAATATGTGGAACATTTCGTCAGGTTCTGTAGTGATTGTGGGAGACGGGACTGATAGTAAAACCCTCCAAAGGTTTCTTTGCTGGGGATCTGATATCGGCCAACGGCGTGAGGATTGACTACTCAGCCTATGTACAACTTTCGGCCACGCAAAAGTAAGAACAGAGTAGCCTGATATTTTTTCCAAATATTCGTCACTAAGTTCTGGTGCGTCGGAAGGGGAACCCTTTCAAATAGACGAAGAGCCACCCAGCGGCCTTTGATGGGTTAAATAACTCGTTAAGCAGTACTCCTGTGTTTATCGTCCCAGACTTCGAATTTCCTTTCATCCTACAAAAGGATGCTACCAACTCATATGTACAGGCAGTATTGCTGCAGAAGTAGGGGTGGAACGCAGGCCAGTGGTGCATGTGGTCCGTTCGTTGACTCCCGCTGAAGGTAGACGTTCGTCGTTTGAACTCCAGGACTTCACCATTCTGTTTGTTAGCAAGAAATTCAGGTTTTATTTAGGGCATAGCAAATGTGCGCTTGAAAGGGCCGACCAAGCTCTAACTTGGTTTTTTACGAGCCCTCGTACAGCTGGACACCTTGCATGAATCTTCGCTTTCAAATTATCGGTCAGTCTTGTTAGGGAATGAGAGAATGTGGGCAACGCTCTCAGTCGAATGTTCGAAGAGGACGAGTGTCCTTGCTCGGAACACCGTGGAGGGGGCGGGGGAGGGGGGGTGGGGGAGAAGGTTGCTAGCAGGGTGCTGACTGAGGTGCCAAGCTTGTTTGTGGATCCAAGCGAGCAGCAGGAACAGGATTCGGAGTTGGGGTTTATCAAGTGGGCTACACCACGTGACATCTTGAAGGCGGAAGCAATCTAAGGCGGAAGCAATCTCCTAACGAGGCACCATTAAAGATACTGGGTGAGCAAGTTTTTAAATTGTTCACTAAAATTTAAACGCCATGCGGCGTCTTTCCCAGTTCTGCTCTCACGTCCTGTAATATCACCTGCACGTCCCCCAGCTATGTGTTTGTCTAGAGCGTGCTTAGATGCTAAACGCCAAGCATTTTTATTAGTTGTTTATTTAATGCCTTCATCTTCATATCTGTATTTATTGATTTGGAGGTTCTCGAATTTAACGACTGCTATTAACAGCCTCCACGCCTAGCTTCTGAATTTCACTACTTGCCTGCGACTACCTAAATGTTGATATATTTATTTATTAATGTACTTCAGGTTTATAAATTTGATAGTTTTATTAACAACATTCACGCCTGGTTTTGGATTTCACTACTTGCTTCTGACCGCTCGCGCAGGAAGTTGTTACTAAGCAATCACCAGATGGCGTTACTTGCCTTATGTACGGGAATTGTTCTGTTTGTGACTGTCATTTAGTATAAATAAATATCCCCGTTTCGTTGTGCAATATAGATTCCTTTACCTACCCTGTGAAGAACTGATTGCATGATAATGTGTACCTTTTCCCTTATTTTCGAAATTGTATTGTATGTGTGTTTCAGAGGCAGCTAATCTGATTGCTCAGACGGGCTGTTGCGAGGTATGTTGGTTAGTCAAATCCACTCCCGGAGATGCTCTGGGAATTTCATGCCGATTTTACGACATTTACCTTTCTCGGAACTTGAAGCCTTATTCAGCGTATTTATTATTAACTCTGGGAATTTAATGCCGATTTTACGACATTTACCTTTCTCGGAACTTGAAGCCTTATTCAGCGTATTTATTATTAACTCCTACGCAATATGTTGTGCTTCTTCCGGACATCTACTAATTTATTATTTAGCGTTTGTTGCTCTTGAGATTTACTGTTCTGTTTGGCTCCTCATATAATATTACACGTCTTAATGGAGGTATCTGCTGTTCTCTTTAGCCAAAACAAGGGAAATTATTATCTGGAATCTTATATGCTACTGTGTTTATATTTGGAAATAAATGGTATTCAGTACTGTTCTTGGAACGAATGGTGTTCATTGCCCATTCGTAGAGTACTTCCTCGTCCGAACTCAATAAACGTTTATGGAATGCAACAACTACTCCTTTGAATTTAATTCACATCTCCTCTACTCCTACATAATCAGATGGAAGGAGACTGTCTCTTTGAGAGGCGTCAAGGGAATTTTTATCTGAGTTGTTAAAAAGATATATTTTGCGTTTCTTTTTGATGGATTTAGATGTTACGATATTCAGACTTGCAAAAAGTATCTAGTGGTCACCAATTCCAGTAACCACTATGATTCTCCCTATTTCCTCAAGATTATATGTTGCTAAGAGGTCAAGTCTGTTCCTCAAGCATTTACACTTCGAGTGGTCTACTGAACTAACTGTTCAAAATAATTATTTGAGACAGGGTTCAGTACGATTTCGGATGACGTTTCTTGCCTACCACTGACTTTAAACATGTATTTTCACCAATATATGGAGGGTAGGTTTAAGTCACTACCAACTATAATTGCATGAGTGGGATACCCATTTGAAATGAGGCGCAGTTTTCTCTCTCTCTCTTTTTTTGACTGTTCAGCACTCTCTATCGTCTGAGGCGGACGGGCCGTTAGAAGGAACCAATTATTAATTTATTATGGTTGTCAAATATAACCTCTACCCATACTAACAGAGCTATCTCCTTTAACTTCACTGCAAGGAAACTACTTCCGACAGCAATAAACACTCCACCACCAACTGTATCTAATCTTTTTAAAGAGCAAACCACCATTTGACCGTGTAACATTATATTTTTATCTTTTGTCTTATCCATATTTCGGTTTTTATGCCATTATCAAGTACAATACTAAAAGTTACTAGACCATTATTAAGTCATTATCAGTTAATACAGTCCATAGCAGGAAAAAATATCTAACACATGTCTTGAAGATGTAATTGTCGACGCCGCCAATGCTCTTACTACCTCCAAAGATGACAATAGCCACAGTAAGCCATCCAAAACCATGACTGAACTTATAATCCTTTACATGGGAAAAATTCAAAATACCGCCTGCAAGACAGCTTGGGATGAATGCCTTTCACCCTCATTTTATTTTTCTCCTTGATCACATCAGTGATTTCATTATTATCAATCGCCTTGTAAATAGTAGTCTTTGACAGTTACATCTTAAAGACATGTGTTAGCCTTATTTAACTAGTGTGGACTGCCTTAAGACATATGACTTAATAATAGTCTAACAAATTTTAGTATTGTACTTAATAATGGCATAAAAGCCGAAATCTGGATAGTTCAAAACATAAATGCAATAATACACACTCAAATGGCTGTTTGCTCCTTTAAAAGTATTGCATGACTATGGCCCTTTCTGCACAAAGTTAGGGCCTTTGTTAAAGTGTCGGCTGAATTACTCTGCGGCTTTAGCCAGCTTTCCGTAGCTACAATGATTTGAGCTTCAGTACTTTCCATTAGCGCTTGGAGATGGGGTTGTTTCCCAACACATCTGCAGCAATTTACAATTACAACATTGATTGGTTGCGACGTCTAACCTCGTCCTGCGCTTGCCCTGTACCCTTTTAGACTGACCCCCTTTCTGTAGTATGCCAACACACTGTAACCCAAAAAACCGCCCAATCCTCTCCTCACAGCCCCTGCTACCCATGTAGCTGATTCCTATGTGTAGCGGTCCCCTGAACTATTAAGCGGCTCCCGAAAACTCATCACCCTATGGCGCACGTCAAGGAATCTGCAGCCTACACGGTCGCAGAATCGCCTGCGTCTCTCAGTCAGAAGCTCCTCTCGGCTTTGTACCAAAGTAGTCGAGCCTGTCGACGGTGCTACGGATGGTGACGTTCGCCTACATCCCACAAGCAAAACTGGCAGTCTTTACCGCTTCAGCTAGCCCCCCAAAACCACAGAGAATCTCTTCTAATCCAAACCATCCCTGCACATGGGATTCCTTCCCCACGTTGCAGTCATATGCCCAAGGTCCCATTACGCACGTGACGTTGTAGCCCCCCAATTACTGGTAATTACACGCTCTGTGACTGCCCAAATCATGTATATCGACAACCTTCCCTGAAACAAGGCAAGCGATTGCTTCTGGCTCAGGTTGTTTATCAGACAGACAGCGCCTGAAACACTTTCGTCAGACGAACTGGGTCCTCCAGATCGGCCACTCAGAAAGACTTTCGCTGCCTGCCACACCTTGGAACGACCTCTTTTGCCCATAAATTAAGATTTCGCAACTTGTCAGGTGGGTGAAAGGTACTTCATTATTGCCGAAGGCTGGAGTACATGAAATACCTTGCCTGTGGCGTATGGCGTGTCTAGGTCAGAGCACTAACACCGTGAACGGCGATAGTTAGAACGTCAACGCTGTACTCACATTTTTTAACCCACAAAGAATGCCATTGCTGAATATCATACGACAAACTGCAGGGACAGGTCCCTGACTGGAAAAAAGATCCCATGAACACGTGTTCAGAAACATCGTTGCCACGTTAGATGGCGCTGGCGAATGATAGTTCCTCTGACCACGTGCCGTGTGTTCCTTGAGTATTGCAGGCTGTGTGACTGACGTACCTTACTGTAAGCAGCAGAATCGTCCGTCATTCATGTCGGTAACAGACCGAGATAATATTTGTGGGCGTCCAAGCAAGTGGAAACTGTAGATAGGCAGCACAGCTGTACCAAAACAAGTACCCTTGCAGACACCAACTGCATTGAGCAACATTTCAAGCCCTTTATGGGCATTTGTGTAATCATGCTTCCTTTCAGACAGACAAACGTAAAGGGGGACGGTTGACTGTGCATACACCAGATTCGGAGGATTAGATTCTACAGGACATTGAGACGAACTCTAGTAAAGCTACAGGCAAGTAGCCTGTCAACATGGTCTAAAATGGTTCAAATGGCTCTGAGCACTATGGGACTTAACATCTATGGTCATCAGTCCCCTATAACTTAGAACTACTTAAACCTAACTAACCTAAGGACATCACACAACACCCAGTCATCACAACATGGTCTAAGTCAAAGTACGATAATGTGTCCTGCATGACAACCGTTGCCATCCCTATCACCCGCAATCCCATGGGGGCTACTTTGAACATCTGTTGTGACGTGCGATGCTGCTCTGTACTGTGTTTCGGGACGATTTGTTATCACTGCACGCACTCCGTCCACTTCCAGACACATGTTTAAGGAGGGCGCTACGGAAATGACGAACGGGTGTAGGCCTGGTCTGCCACGGATACGAAGCAAAAATTCTGAACCACTTTATCTGTACTAGAGAAGTACGGTCGGGTGGAAATAAATGAAGGGCTATCGTAGGGAGGGACGCAGGGACAGAGAACTGAACAGGTGTTCTAGTTTGCGGACTGAAGAGTGGCTTACTAGAACTTAAAAATTATTCCAGTGTTGGAGTGGCTTTCATAAGCACGAATAAAACTTAATTTCGCTAATCACACACGGAAACCAGTTGAATAAAAGTAAATAAAGGCTATTTTGTACTTCTGTTTCTTCTGATGCGTCTACTTCGTTGTTCTTATTTAACCCTCTTGATACTTCTATTTTTCATCGGACTTCTGAGTGCCTTGGTGCGGTCCGCCAAGAATTTCCCTCCCGTGCCAACCTCTTCACCTCAGAGAAACACCTGCACTCAACATCCTCAATTATTTGTTGGTTATATTCCAATCTCTGTTTTCCCTGGGAGATTTTATCCTCTGCCGCTTAGTCAACTAACATGGAATTTATTCCTAGATGTCTTTTCACAAGCTCTATAACTGTGTCCCTTCTTCTTGCCAGTATTTTACATGTGTTCTTCTCCTCGTCGCTTCTGCGTAGAACCTCCTAATATCTTATCTTATCATTCTGCCTAATTTCCTACATCCTTATAGAGCGCCACATTTCAAATGCTGCGATTGTTTTCTGTCTTTCCCAGCAATATCCTCCTCATGTCAAGATGTCTTTCTTTTCGCAAAAATATTCTCTTTGCCTTTTTCAGTCTCCTTTTTATTTCCTCCTTGCATTTACAGTCGTGTGTTATTTGGCTTATAAGGTATTTGTGGCGTTTAGATCACTGTCCGTCACATTTCACTAGACTTCGTTTTATTTTCGGATCAGGGAGCAGCGGCAGAATTGCTGACGGGTCTGCCTCTATCTTAAGCAAGATTTGGAAAAATGTCGGTAAGGTTTTAAGGTATTCAGATACGTCTCACTTGTTTCCAAAAATCGTAGGGAGATGTTCTTCATTGTTAACAGAGTGATTGGCTCACTTTTTTTTTTTTTTTTTTTTTTTTTTTTTTTTTTTTTTTTTTTTTTTTTTTTTTTTTTTTTGGTAAGTGGTCAGCCAGTCACATTACCCCGTGCTGTTATTTTATCTCATCTGTCGTTTCCTTTGTTGCTTAATCCCAGGAATAGCACCTTCCATCCTTTCTCCATCGTCTCCCAGCGTTTGAGAGTGATGGTGTGGGTCAACGTGAGGTGAGTGAGTGTGTGTGTGTGTGTGTGTGTGTGTGTGTGTGTGTGTGTGTGTGTGTAAGTTTACTTATTTTTAGCCCTTTTACTCACATTCGTTTCTTTTAGTATTCGTAAGGGCACTTCCAAGGTATCACAATTCCTTGCCTTTGTTTACTTCGAGGTCCCCAATTCTGAAGACAAGTTTATCGCTAATATTATTCCTTCTGCTCTTCATTACTTTCGTCTTTCTTCGGATCATTCTCTGTCATCAACAGACTCCAATCCGTTCAACAGTCCTCCACGTTTTCACTGATGATAGCAACATCATCAGCAAACCCTACCATTGATATCCTTTCACCCTTAATCTTAGTCAACTTACTGAACGCTTCTTTTGTTTTCGTCATTCTTTCTTTGATGTATAGATCCAACAGTATGGGCGCACTATGAGACTTAACATCTGTGGTCATCAGTCCCCTAGAACTTAGAACTACTTAAACCCAACCAACCTAAGGACATCACACACATCCATGCCCGAGGCAGGATTCGAACCTGCGACCGTAGCGGTCGCGCGGTTCCAGACTGAAGGGCCTAGAACCGCTCGGCCTCATCGGCCGGCTGGGCGAAAGACTACGTTCCTGTCTTACAGCCTTTCTCATAAGAGCACTTCGTTCTTGGTCTCCCATTCTCATCATTCCTTCTTCGTTCTTGTTCGTGTTGAATCTCACTCGTCTTTCCCTATTGCTTTTGCACATATTTTTCTCAGAATTTCAAACATCTTGTGCCATTTTACATTTGCCTAACGTTTTTTTCTGGCTCGACGAGTCCTGTGACCCTGTATTCATTTTTCGTAATACTTGTTATTATTGTCAACTTCAGAGACTTTAATATTGCTAAAGAAAACTGATCTTCACCTAACAGATCTTCAAATTACTTTCCCGTTCTTCTGTACATTATTCTACTCAGCAACTTCAATAACTGAGTTATTAGGCAGATTTTTTTATAGTTCTTGCAGCTATCTGCCCTTTCTATCTTCGCGACTGTGTTAATAATATTTTTTTCGAAAGTCTTATAGTATACTCCAAGACAAAAATACGACGCACCACGAAGAAATTATCCGAATGGAACGGCAATCGGCAGATGAAATGTACATGTACAGACAAACAAATGTTTACAATTTCAGAAAAATTGAATGATTTATGAAAGAGGAAGAGCATTGGGCCACCTCTGGCTTTTAAGTACGCAGTTATCCGGCTTGGCATTGATTGACAGAATTGCTGGATGTCCTCCACAGGGATATCGTGCCAACTTTCGTCCCATGGCGCGTTAGATCGTCGACATCTCGAGCCGGTTGGAGAGCCCTGCCCGTAATCCTCCAAATGCTCTCAACTACGGAGAGATCCGGCGAACTTGCTTGCCAAGATAAGGTATGGAAAGTAAGAATACAGGCACCAGAACTCTACCGATTTTCGACCCATTCGGATAATCTCTCAGTGGTGTGTAGTTTTTTTCCGTTGTCTTAGAGTGTAAATCTCCAGACTCATTGATTCTACAAACTAACTTGGTTGTCACTTTCCCCAACGATTATAGAAATTCCGAAGAAATATCGTCGATGTCGTCCGCCTTATTTAATTGCAAATCTTCAAAAGCTTTGCAAAAATACTCCTATTTCTTTTATCAGGTCATCAATCCCAACGTCACCTCCCCCCCCTCCCTCCCCCCCCCCCCCCCCCCCCCTAGCATCGTCGTAGAGGCCTTCAGTGCACTCGTTTCTCTTTCCGCTCTCTTCTCTGCACTTAAAAGTTCCCTTTAGTGTGATTATAATATTTTATAGCGGCCGATGTGTTCGGTGCTACCCTCCCCTCACTTCTCCAGTACAACGACAGAATTACATTTTTTAGAGTTTGAATTATTGAGAGGGCAAAAGAAAGTGTAGTTGATAGCTCTTATGGGACCAGGGTTTTGAGTATGAAGATAGGCTAAGGACCCAAATACGCCACGAACAAAATATGAGGAGAACAGTCATAGGTTGATTTGCTACGTTAATGAGCTCTGCGACTGGTGTCTTAAACCAAAATGGTATCGTTTGGGAAGTGTATAAGGTTGGAAAGAACAGCGTGTTACAGCAGTTACGTTTCATTATTGGTTTAGAACTTTGTGGTTGAAAAGACCGGGAAGTAATTTACGCATTTAACACCAATAATTGCTTCTTCTTCATATTTTGGCATTCTAGTAGATAACGTAGTACAAGTTTATATGCCAACTAGCTCCGCAGATGACGAAGAGATTGAAGAAATGTACGATGAGATAAAAGAAATTATTCACATACTGAAGGGAGACGAAAATTTAATAGTCATGGGGGACTGGAATTCGATATTAGGAGAAGGAAGAGAAGGAAAAGTAATGAGTAAATATGGAATGGGCGTAATAAATGAAAGAGGAAGCCGCCTGGTAGAATTTTGCACTGAGCTAACAGTTGGTTTAAGTATCATGAAAGAAGATTATATACGTGGAAGAGGCCTGGAGATACTAGAAGGTTCCAGATATATTATATAATGGTAAGACAGAGATTTAGTTTTAACTTGTAAGACTTTCCAGGGGCAGATCTAGACTCTGACCACAATCTATTGGTTATGAACTATAGATTAAAACTGAAGAAACTGCAAAAAGACGAAAATTTAAGGAGATGGGACCTGGATAAACTGACAGAAGCAGAGGTTGTAGAGAGTTTCAGGGAGAGCATTAGAGAACGATTGACAAGAATGGGGGAAAGAAATACACTAGAAGAAGAATGGGTAGCTTTGAGAGATGAAATAGTGAAGGCAGCAGAGGATAAAGTTGGTAAAAAGACGAGGGCTAGTAGAAATCCTTGGGTAACAGAAGAGATACTGAATTTAATTGATGAAAGGAGAAAATATAAAAATGCAGTAACTGAAACCGGCAAAAAGAAGTACAAACGTCTCAAAAATGAGATCGACAGGAAGTACAAAATGGCTAAAGGGGGATGGCTAGAAGACAAATGTAAGAATGTATAGACATGTATCACTGGCGGTAAGGTAGATACTGCCTACATGAAAATTAAAGAGACCTTTGGAATAAAGAGAACCACCAGTATGAATGTCAGGAGCTCAGAAGGAAAGCCAGTTCCAAGCAAAGAAGGGAAAGCAGAAAGGTGGAAGGAATATATAGAGGGTTTATACAAGGGCGATGTACTTGAGAGCAATATTACGGAAATGGAAGAGACCGTAGACGAAGATGAAGTGGGAGATATGATATTGCTAAAGAGTTTGACAGAGCACTGAAAGACCTAAGTCGAAACAAGGCGCCGGGAGTAGACAACATTCAGTTAGAGCTACTGATAGCATTGGGAGAGCCAGCCATGACAAAACTCTACCATCTGATAACCACGATGTATGAGACAGGCGAAATACCTTCAGACTTCAAGAAGAAGATGATGATAATTCCAATCCCAAAGAAAGCAGGTGTTGACAGGTGTGAAAATTACCAAACTCCCGGTTTGATAAATCACGGCTGCAAAATACTAACACGAATTCTTTACAGACGAATGGAAAAACCGGGTGAAGCCGACCTCGGGGAAGATGATGGTGGATTCGGTAGAAATGTTGGAACACGTGAGGAAATATTGACCCTACGACTTATCTTAGAAGATAGATTAAGGAAAGGCAAACCTACGTTTCTCGCATTTGTAGACTCAGAGACAGCTTTTGACAATGTTGATGGGAATACTCTCTTTCAAATTCTGAAGCTGCAGCGGTAAAGTACAGGGCGCGAAAGGCTACTTACAATTTCCACAGAAACCAGTTGGCAGTTACAAGAGTAGAGGATCATGAAAGGGAAGCAGTGGTTGGGAAGGGAGTGAGACAGGGCCGTAGCCTATGCCCTATGTTATTCAATCTGTATATTGAGCAAGCAGTAGAGGAAACAAAAGACAAATTTCGAGTAGGAATTAAAATCCATGGGGAAGAAACAAGAACTATGAGGTTTGCCGATTACATTCCAATTCTGTCAGAGACAGCAACGGACTTGGAAGAGCAGTTGAACAGAATGGACAGTGTCTAGAAAGGAGGTTATAAGATGAATTAGATTAGGAAATTAGGCACTTAAAGTAGTAGATGGGTTTTGCTGTTTGGGGAGCAAAATAACTGACAATTGTCGAAGTAGAGAGGATATAAAATGTAGACTGTGGCAATGGCAAGGAAAGCGTTTCTGAAGAAGAGAAATTTGTTAACATCGAGTATAGATTTAAGTGTCAGGAAGTCGTTTCTGAAAGTATTTGTATAGAGTGTAGCCATGTATGGAAGTGAAGTAGTTTAGACAAGAAGAGAATAGAAGCTTTCGAAATGTGGTGCTACAGAAGAATGCTGATGATTAGATGGGCAGGTCACGTAACTAATGAGGAGGTACTGAACAGAATTGTGGAGAAGAGAAATTTGTGGCACAACTTGGCTAGAAGAAGGGATCAGTTGATAGGACATGTTCTGACTCGTCAAGGGATCGCCAATTTAGTATTGTAGGGCAGCTTGGATGTAAAAATCGTAGAGGAGACCAAGAGATGAATACACTAAGCCGATTCAGAAGGATGTAGGCTGTAGTAGGTACTTTGAGAAGAAGAAGCTTGCACGGGATAGAGTAGCATGGAGAGCTGCATCAAACCAGTCTCTGGACTGAAGGCCACAACAACAACAGTAAATAATCCAAGAAATTCATTTTCGTCTGTACTCTCTTACCGTTGTTTTCCATTGAGCAAACATATTGTTACGCTCCACTTGAAAACTCATGAGGTTTTGTAATTTTGTTCAAAATCATGTGATTCGCTGTGTCTATTTCTGTCATCTCCTTTTCTCTTCTGTTGACTTAATGGATGTCATTTTCTCAAGCATAAACAACAATGGAAATTAATTTTTTTCAGTCTACTACGTAGACAATGAACCTAACTTGGCTTTTGCATATGGTATAGAATACATGCCCTTATTATCCTTGTTGACTTCGTTATTCCTTCAGTGTTCATATTTTCCTTCTCTGTTTTTATTCGCATCAAGATTTTTCTTGAAATCTTTCAAACTTTCTCTTCAGTTCTCCTTCTTTGCCTCCTGGAATGAATGAAAACGTGTATTCTCCAACATTAACGTCTATCCGTTTCACTGCTGTACTGTAGTGGCTGGTTTTGGTGTTGAGTGATATTATTTTTACAGGAGTTATCTCTACCCAATTATAAAGCTGATTTTGTTTGTCTAAACTGCTGTATTCCAGAATTTAAAGTGTTTCTTTTATCAAAATTGTGAATTGTTTTCCATATTCCGTGATGCAGGTTTTGGTGACATTGCTATAATGATCTTGAATATACGTTCCCAAAAACGTATTTAATGTTTACCAGCGACTATTTTTTAAATATTTTGATTGGTTCAATTACTGTAACAAATTTTTGTTTAAAATCTATCATTATAATGAGCAAGTAAGTAGTAATTACTACTTAATCTTCAGTACCTAACCTCCTAAATATTCGCCCATCGTGACTTACCTGATGATCATGTTATTATAGGCTCTGTTAAGGAAGTTCATTTCCGAATACTGTTACTTAGAAAAGTTCCAAGTAGCGGCTCCGCCTGGCACACGCAGCATCGAAATATTATCTCATTTCCATTGTTTTCAAGTCTGATTACATCATGGCGTGATAAAAATAACTGTGATTTCGAGATGTCTTCTGACAAGAAACACTCTTTTACAGAGAGGATACTGTATTGTCACATTTTTTTAAATTAAAAGTATTGTTAGTGCTTTATTCCTACCATGGTAATGCAGTAATATCAAGCACCCGTCAAACGGGGTGATTTCGGACGGTTTTGTCGTTATTTTGATTGTAACTTTCGTATATATTGTTAGATTGAATTGATTGTTATGGGAGTGGTAGGTGTAACGAATAAAATATCCCATAATCAGAAAGTGTATGTGTAGTTATATTTATCTGAGGCAGTTAAATAAAGTGTCCGAAGTCACCCCATGGATTGGGGTGATTTCGGACACATGTGTTTTTTAAATCTCTGTCCGCAGTTACAGTATGTAGAGGGAGAATTTGGACAGTTACTGCCTTTTTTAAAATTCTACATGCTTTTTATTTGATACACATTTTAAGCAAGCCCATTGTTACGAATAAGTGATATGGAATGATATAATGAATTTTATATATTACAGATAAGTTTTTATTTTGTAAGAATTTAAATAAACAGTCTCTTTGTTCACTTCTGCACGAGCTCATTTAATATTTAATGAAATATTTAATGGAAAGATCTTCTGACTGTCGTTTGAGGAATAAATGCACCCATTGTTCTCCTGGTAAGATATAACGAAATTTCTTCTCTTTTTGGCTAGATTTATCAAGGTAACCTTTAACTAAATATCTAATATCCAATTTAGTGAAGGGAAATCCCTAATATGCAGCCCTCGAGATACCTTGCTTCAACATTTCTTCTTCTTCTTTATTTAGCACTGGCTGTCCTTCCATTTTTTTTCGGATGTGCACTTTATTTTATAGGCTTGATTTAGGTATACCATACAAATCACATGCTTTTCTGTACGGTAATTTACCACTCTGAATGTCACGAACAGCTTTATCTTAAAGTTCCGTGTCATAACTACACCGAACTGTAGCACCTCTCCTGCTCTTATACGTTCTTGGCATTGTCCGACATCACCAAACACAGTACACAGTTTTACAAAAGCTGTCGTTATTTTATAACCTTGCACGAGAAACTCGACAAACTTGTACAGAAATTGTCTCAATGCTGTTAGCTACTGAGCCGGCTTGAGTGGCCAAGCGGTTCTAGGCGCTTCAGTCTGGAACCGCGCGACCGCTACGGTCGCAGGTTCGAATCCTGCCTCAGGCATGGATGCGTGTGATGTCCGTAGGTTAGTTAGGTTTAAGTAGTTCTAAGTTCTAGGGGACTTATGACCACAGCGGTTGAGTCCCATAGTGCTCAGAGCCATTTGAACCATTTTTGAACCATTTTGTTAGCTACTGAGCGCGTCGACAATTACGGTTACGATAACTTCCCGCTCGGCGCAACAATAGAAATTTTCCACTTTACGATAACGCAAGGATTCTTAACACTGAGACTGTTCGTCAATTATTCACCTAGGGAAACAACTGACGCAAAATAAAAGTTGTGGAAAGCGATAAATGCAATTTTGCGCTTCAAATAACTGGCGCACGGACGTGAAAATAAGTAACTCTTTGTTTCTATGCAGTAACAAAGAGCAAATAAGCCATACTGTCCGAATTCGCCCTGGTGTCCGAAATCACCCCGTTTGACGGCATTTAGGTCTACGCGTTTCACTACGCACCTACAAGCGCACTTTAAGCGGGAACGGCAGCTCTAAAGCTTTATGTCAGGTTGTACACATAGAGAGTCGGCAAATCCAGATTTCGACATAACCTCTGATGGCCATGTTGGCAGCGGTTCGTTTCGTTGCTATATACCACTTCAAAAGGCAGCAGCGATTTTATGGCGCTCACGGCAGATTTAGTTTTTGTGCTCTGAAAATCAGGTTGTTGGAGGTCGAGGCGCTTTCTATTGAAAGAGCGAAAAACGAATATTTTGTTCCTCACGTATAGCTTCTTCCACAGCGCTGAACACAGATGATTGCACGATAACTTCATAAAGGCCATGTGGTATATCATCTCAAAAGTGAACTGCCTATAGCGGTCGAAATTTGTTGGTCATCGCAGTAGACACAATTAACTCTCTGAACTTTCTTAATGTATGCTTTCCTTTACAATATTCAAGCAATAGAATTTGTCGATGCTGAAAAAGCGTTCGATAATGTAAACACTCGCAAGATGTTTAAAAAGACAAGAAATATACGAACACGCTATAGGGAAAATACGTAACACGCAATTTATACAAGAACCAAAAATGTAACGGCAGAAAAGGAAGAGCAAGATTCAAATATTGAGGACATGCAGAATGACAAATTTAATGTCATAACTGGGAATGGTGTAGTAAAGAAAGTGAAGGAATTCTGCTACGTTGAGCGCTAAGTAACCCATGGCGGCGGAGCAAGGACAACATAAGCACATTAGCGCAGGCAACCAGAGCATTCTACTAGTATTACATACAGACTTTAATGTGAGAAATAAATCCATAGGAATGCACATCTGAACCAAAGTATTGTCTCGAAGAGAATTATGAAAACGGGAAAGAAACGTGTCAATGAACTAGAAATATGGTTTCTAGAATGATGCCGAAACTGAAGTAGTGTGATAGAATAATAGCTCAGGACGCTGTCCTCAGAACAGGCGAGGGAAGCAAATATGAGGGAGAAAATAAGTAGAAGAAGCAATAGAATGATAAGACATGTGTTATGATACCGGGGATTAACTTTCATGGTACTAAAAATGGTTCAAATGGCTCTGAGCACTATGTGACTTAACTTCTGAGGTCATCAGTCCCCAAGAACTTAGAACTAATTAAACATAACTAACCTAAGGACATCACACACATCCATGCCCGAGGCAGGATTCGAACCTGCGACCGTAGCGGTCGCTCGGCTCCAGACTGTAGCGCTTAAAATCGCACGGCCACTCCGGCCGTTTCATGGTACTAAATGGTGCTGTAGAGAGAACACGTTGTGCAGCATAGTATAGTTTGGAATACATAGGGTGAGTTTTTTATCTTGAGACAACGAAATATCTCATAAACTTCTAAAAAACGTAAAAATATGTGTGCAATAATTTTAAAAATTCTATCCGGCGATACCTGCACTGGTGGGTCGATGTGGGAGGGAAAACTCTGAAATCTAAAACTGGAACAACCCATTTTTATTGTAGATTTGGGTTCTAGGGGAAAAAAATACGTAACAATTTGTCCATTTTATTTGGACTGTTGAGCTCCGTGGCCGTGTGTAATGATATTTTACCATAAAAATACAGCGACCAGTCACTTATTTTAATGCGTTTTATTTATGCCAATATGCATTTCGGGTTTGCACCCATCTTCAGCTGGCAAATTACATGTATCTTCAGTTTCTACAGTGGTACAATATCGACAGCAGTTTGGATGTTGCAGCTGGCATTCTCCTCTCCTTATTTTTTTTCTTGGCTTTTCTACTTTTTTGTAACAGCACAAAGACTTTTTGTCACGTGTCGACAACATGGCGGATAACGCAGTGCGCCTGTGTAAAATACGTGACAAAAAGTGTTTGCGCTGTTTCAAAAAAGAAGAAAAGCCAAGAAAAAATAAGGAGAGGAGAATGCCAGCTGCAGCATCCAAACTGCTGTCGATATTGTACCACTGTAGAAACTGAAGATACATGTAATTTGCCAGCTGCAGATGGGTGCAAACCCGAAATGCATATTGGCATTAAAAAAACGCATTAATGTAAGTGGCTGGTCGCTGTATTTTTATAGTAAAAAAATACGTAACTTATGTATGTTGCGTGATAGCTGGCACTGTAATCAACAAATAACACAACTGAATTGCAAAACGGTGTTACCTCGAGAAAAAATCCCTTGGATCAAGAACATAAAAAACAGATGTTTGTGGCGAACGACTAAGTCTTTTGCAGTTTTCTCCGTGTGACTTTATGAGACATTCATTTGTTCATTCATTCATTCTTTATTTGACTTGAACTCATTTCGTGCTCGTCATCCGTCATTTCTTAAATATGTTCCTTTATAACCTGATGTCCTTCCCCGGTTGCTGAGTGGTCAGCGCGACAGAATGTCAATCCTAAGAGCCCGAGTTCGATTCCCGGATGGCTCGGAGATTTTCTCCGCTCAGGGACTGGGTGTTGTGTTGTCCTAATCATCATCATTTCATCTCCATCGACGCTTAAGTCACCTAAATGGCGTCAAATCCAAAGACTTGCACCCGAAGGGAGGCCCTAGTCACACGACATTTACATGACCTGACTGCTTTATTAGTTAGACTGCAGGTTATTACTATAGAAGAGAAAACTGAAATGGCTTACATTTATGGAGAAAGTAGCAGAAATGTCGATAATGCTTTAACCCTTTATGGTCAACATTTTCCAAACAGGGTGGAATCACATGCTTTTTCTTGTCGCTTTATTCGACAATTTTCCACCGATGGAATTGTGCAAACACGAAAAAGCAATCGTCCAAGAACAGTTGCTGGAGAGAATAATGAAACTGCGATATAAGCTACAGTGAATCATAACCCCCACGTTAGCATTCGGTAATTAAATCGTGAATCGGGAATTAGACTACTGCTTGTCGAATTCTGAAACGTAGCAAATACAGTCCGTTTCATATTTCCCTCCATCAGGAACCTCATGGCAATGATCCCAAGAACAGATAATATTTTGCCAGTGGTTGCTTTAGTAAATACAGAGACCTCAACTTCTTTGGTCGAGTATTGTTCTCTGACGAGCCGACTTTAACGAACCACGGTACGATTAATCGACACATCCATTATTGTAATGTGGAAAACCCACATCGGTTATCCCAGGTTGAACATCAACATCCGTGAAATGTGACTGTTTAGTGTGGAATAACCGGTGACCAACTCATTGGTCCATTCTTGATCGATAGCACATTAAATGTTGATAACTGTCATTCACTTCTAATACTGCTTGCAGACTTTCCCTTGGTCATGCCACAAACAGTATGATTTCAACATGATGGTTGTCCAAAAGATTATTCTGTAGGAGAATGGGATCGAAGGAGGCGGCCCTGTCTCTTGGCCTGCAGGATCGCCAGATCTTGTATTGTACTGTACTGTATGGTACTGAACTGGTGACGTAGAAACGACGGAGAGGCTTCGTCCCCACCGAGGCTTCAGTGGTACACTAAAGGCTACAGCAATCCACTCACCCCACCGCCACCCCACACCGAACCCAGGGTTGTTGTGCGGTTCTGCCCCCGGTGGACCCTCCCGGGAACGTCTCACACCAGACGAGTGTAACCTCAATGTTTGCGTTTTGCGCAACAGTCGCCGGCATAGTGTAACTGAGGCGGAATAAGGGGAACCAGCCAGCATTCGCCGTGGCAGATGGAAAACAGCCTTAAAAACCATCCACAGACTGGTCGTCACACCGAACCTCGACACTAATCCGCCGGGCGGATTCGTGCCGGGGACAGGCACTCCTTCGCGCCCGGAAAGCAGTGCGTTAGACCGCACGGCTAACCGGGCGGGAAATTCTCCAGACCTTACTTCGCCTGCTTTTGTTTGTAGGTTACTGGAAGACTGAAGCTTATAATGAAGAGCCGGCATCGCGCGATAATGTGACACAACGTACGATCAATGCATGTCAGCTGGTTACAACGAAAACAGTTCCCATCTGTATCGAATCATTTCACACGCGGATAAATCAGTTCACCGAAGTAGCGACATTTTTTAGGCAGTTACAGTGAAAAAAAATTATTACAAACAAGCACACCGTTGGCGAGATAATACACTTCAAAAACAAATTTTTTCACAATTACGTCTGGTTATCTTTTTTGACTCGTTTCATTTTTCTTGAGGTACCATAGTTTTGGAACTCAGCTGTGTGATTAGTTGATTACAGTGTCATCTATCAGGCAGCGACAAAAGTGTATTTTTCCTCTAGAATCTGAATCTACAATAACAATCGGACGTTTCTATTCGGGCTGAAAATTTGCCCCTGATCCACTGCCTGGAGGTGGGACAAGGGGTTCAATACATTGAACATTACTTTTCCATTTTTTAGTTCAATGCGTAGTTGTTGGGATATTTCGTTGTCTCAAGATAAAAAAATTCACCCTGTCTACACCAGCTAATTCAGGATGTTTCATGTAGGTACCGTCATAACGTTAAGAGATCGGGACATGAAAAAGAATCGTGGAAGACCGCATCAAATCAATTGGAACACTGATAAAAAAATGAAGATGAAAGTTTCGTTTTACAGTGCTTATTCAAAAATCCAATACGAGATGTTAAGCTGTTAACATCTGTGGATCAGAAAAAAATCAGATGCACATATCAGGGTGCATTTATGACATAGCGATGTGTCATAGGTTTGAACAAATACGAAGGTTTATGGCCAGGAAGATATTTTATCACCCTTAAGTGACGAACTATGGTCCCTGTACTGCTACCCGTTCTTGTATGCACAGATTTAAGATTGTTTGCCTGTCACCCGCCTTACTATGCATGTCTGTGATAACTGACCGGACTGACTATCATGTGAGGAATAAAAATATTTGTTTTGCTAAATATTGAAGTTCAACGAAATTTAATTACAGCATAAAATTGTTGTCAAATTGACCATGGTTTCGACATCACTAAGGCTGTCTTCGTCAGAATAAAAATTAAGTAGAATTACAGGGTGAGCACAAAGTCTTGCCCTGATTATAACAATTTATTACAGAATAACCGTTTGACATAATTTATATTCGATGTCGTTACATAGGTTAGTGTTAGTAGGTTTTTTAAGACCACTTACGTTAGTAAACCTCAAAGTGTGCTCCCTTGATAGCATGGAGAATGTCGAGTCGGTATTCCAGTTCCCGTCAGGTGTTTCGTCACATGTGTTCTGTCACAGTACCCACAGCATAGTTAGCCTTCATTTCGTCGACGTCAGCAACTGGTGTGACGAAAACCCCGTGCTTGATATAACCCTAGAAAAAAGGAACGTAATGTCTGGAGAGCGGGGTGCCCAGGGTGTTGGACTGTTCCTTCCAATCCACCGATTCGGAAATGTTTCATCCAGGAAATCACCCACAATCTAACCCAATGGAGGGGTGGGGGGGGGGGGGGCGGGGCGTGCTCCATCTTGCTGGAAAATTATCCATGGTTGATATTCATCTAGCTATGGAGTAATTAACTGTTGCTAAACGTCTAAGTAAATGTTAGCGGTAATGGATTTTTCGGCGAAGAAAAACGGTTCAAAAACCATGTTATGCATGAGTCCGTACCAAACACTCACTTTTTCGCTGTCTCGCTGTAACTGTACCGTAGCATGTGGAGACTCTGAACCCCATATACGGACATTATGCTCATTTACCGTTCCACTAACATGAAAGGTGGATTCATCGGTAAAGCATTTGCGATTTAAGTAATCGTTAGCGCCATCAATCCTGTTGAGATTCTCAGTTGCAAATTCAGCACGTGTCAGCAAATGATTCGGTTGCAAGGCTTGCACGATTTGCACTTTGTAAGCATGAAACCTAAGCATTTCATGAAGAATCTTCACCACACTTTCTTGCGGTATTTGAAGTTTACCTGATGCTTGAAGTGTTGATTTAGATGGTCTCCTTTGAAACGATTGCCGACACGACCAACAGTTGCACCACTCACACGAGACCTGCCACTTCGAGGAAGATCTTCAACGCTGCCTGTTTCGTTAAACTTTGATTACCTTCGCTTTGCTGATTTAACGCCAGGAGGGCTGCGTGCATAAGAAGCCCAAAATTTTCGCTGAACACTGATGGGCGATTTCGTTTCGTGAAACCAAAATCACACATTGCGCTTTCCCCTGCTTCGACGCCATTTCGCCAGCAACTAACGTGCCCTAACAGGACACGTCGGTGTTGTGGAGCACTAGCACCATCTATTGGTCACGACAACTAGTAACACTAACCTATGTAACGGCATCAAATGTGACTTATTATGTCAAACGGTCATTCTGTTATAAATTTTTATAATCAGGGCAAAACTTTGTGCTCACCCTGTATAATAACATGGCCTAAAAATACAATATACTTAATAGGATTACTTCCATGAAACGAAAAAACAGTGTACTTACGTAGAATCACCCCATAGGTGAAAAACATCTGAGCAAAAATGCTCTTGTCAATTTGAAATTGTCAGAAGAATAAAAATTAAACTGTAAAAATATAACATGTTTGACAGCTGGAATAAAATGTTCCATCGAAATACAATGGCATTCTCAAGTTCGCTTAGGGCCAAGAACTGCATCAAACCGCCGCTATCGTCACACTAGACGGCTAACAGGCCAAGGCAGCCACGAGTTGGACATGAAAATAGATTCGCGCCATCTAGCAAGAAGTGTTCGAATTACAAACAAGAGCAAATGAGGCACTGCATAACAGAATTTAACATTACAGGCAACAACAGGAACCAGTGCATGAAAGATACAACATACCGTAACGGTCTTATTTTACAAAAGAAATATAGTTCAAGAAATGTACATAGAAAATATAAAAATGGAAAGTACAACGATGTTTAAGAGTCTGCTTTGAGGAGAGTATCGCCATTCAGACCATTTCTAACTAGCGGCTCTATACCTTGAAAAATGTTTTTGTTTCGTAATTGCAACTGTTCGTTAAGAACGAGACCGTCCTTCAGAGACAGGTGTTTAAAAATTTGTAGCTTTTCTAAGATGTTAAACCTAAAGCCTTTATTCTCCGAGTGCAAGATCTGGATGTCTTTTACATCTATAGGATTATGTCTTGTAATTAACAAATAGTCAGCAAAAGCTGAATTGTGAACATTGGTGACTTTTTTCCAAGAAACAGTTCCTTAAATCTTTTCGAAATAGCTCAGCTTGTTTGCACTATGTAATAGGCAGGACAACTGCCGCAAATAATTTTATAGACGCCAGAATTCTGCAGAGGGGAAAGTGTAGGTTTCAAGTTATGTATGATATTACTTTTTAAAGAATTATCAGTGGAGAAGACTACTCTACAGTTAAATTTATTTTGAAGTAAACGCTGTATGCTGTAAGAAATTGGAGCCAGAAATGGTATGGAGAAAATTTTTTTCTTTTCATTAGGTTCGTTATTAGAAAGGCCGAGGGTGGTGACTCTCTTCTTGGTTTTCCTACTAAACGTGAACACAAAGAGAGCGTGGCGCGTTAAAAACCACTCTCGGTTGGCGAGCAGAGAAGATCGATGCTAGTGTTGTTAGAAGTGAGAGTTTGCTGAAGCTACTTTTGAACTGTTGGAGTAGACAATTTGTAGCGACTTAATTAGTTCTCTGCAGAGTATGTGATAATTAAAAGAAGATAAATAAGATGCATGTTATATGACTCTAATGAATAATAAACTGACTAAGTTCGCTAACCAAACATTATTATTAAGGAAATTACACCAAGAGTGAACTTTAGCTTTAGAGCTACTCTTAAACAAATATCTATTGTTAACATTTTTCGCGTGACAATAGGTAAGCGCGCCAGAGAAAAATTAGTCAGCCCCAAAAGATACCCGAAACCGTGAAAGGTAGCTCTGTCCTGAATCGTGGTCACAGATAGTCAAGGAAAAGTTTAGTCAGGTATGTAACTATCAGTCCTGATTATATGGCGAAAATCTACCGAACTGTAGTGATCTACAGGTAGCCACTAAATCCTGCTATCCCCTACAACAGGGCCTGCCACGACGTGCGAGACTTCACGTGGACATGGCGTGCGTGACGCGTGGGGGCCACGCCTCCGCCTGTCTCGGCTTTGTTCGTAACTTGCCGGAACTACTCGGAAGAACGCGACATTTTATTTAAACTGGTGTCCAAAATTAAAGCAACAAACCGAAATTTTGCAAGTTTGCGCTTATTTTGCCACAAAACAGTGTAAGCAAGTGATGCTAAAGGAGAAACAATATAAAGAATACAGAACGTAATCAACTGCAACATGCATAAAGGTAGACAAAAATATTCTTCGTTTTTTCCAGCTTAACGAATTTACACACACTTTCCGACAACTGGTTAATGCGCTTAGTATAGGATGTGACCACCTCTGGCAGCAACACAGCCCGGACACACGGAGAATGCTTTGAGTGATGTCATCAGTCTCAAGTTGAGGCAACAACGCCCATTCTTCCTTGGAGAGTGGTTGGTGCATACAGACGTGAAGCAACCCCTGTTCCTAGTGCATCCCAGACATGCTGTACGGGATTCAAACCGGGAGAGCGAGCAAGCCACGCCATGCGTGCAATGTCTTTCGTTTCCAAGGAAACATCAACTACACGTGGTCTATGAGGTCGAGCATTATAGTCCAGCACTACCACAGCACCACGCAACAACCGCACATGAAGTCCCAGCGTATCGTCACGATACCTGACACCTGTTAAACCTTGCTCATTTAACAGAGCAAAGAGATGTTCGACTGCTCAACATAATAGGTGCCCACACCATTAGGGATCCTCCTCGATGTCGGTCTCTTTCCAAAATGTTTCGCTCCCGGAATCGTGTTTTACGTTCTCTCTAGAAGCGAATCTGTCGAGAATCACTATCGGTGGCGACACCTACAACGTGCCGACATGAGGAAAGTTACCAACCGATTTCTCATACACAAGCAGCAGTTGACCGGCGTTGCCTGGTGAAACGTTGTTGTGATGCCTCGTGTAAAGAGGAGAAATGCGTACCATCACGTTTCCGACTTTGACAAAGGTCGGATTGTAGCCTATCGCGATTGCGGTTTATCATATCGCGACATTGCTGCTCGCGTTGGTCGAGATCCAATGCCTGTTAGCAGAATATGGAATCGGTGGGTTCAGGAGGGTAATACGGAACGCCGTGCTGGATCCCAACGGCCTCGTATCACTAGCCGTCGAGATGATAGGCATCTTATCCGTATGGCTGTAACGGATCGTGCTGCCAAGTCTCGATCCCTGAGTCAACAGATGGGGACGTTTGCAAGACAACAACCATCTGCACGAACAGTTCGACGACGTTTGTAGCACCATGGACTATCAGCTCGGAGACCATGGGTGCGGTTACCCTTCAGACGCTGCATCACAGACAGGAGCGCCTGCGATGTTGCACTCAACGACGAACCTGGGTGCACGAATGGCAAAACGTCATTTTTTTCGGATGAATCCAGGTTCTGTTTACAGCATCATGATGGTCGCATTCGTGTTTGGCGACATCGCGGTGAACGCACATTGGAAGCGTGTATTCGTCATAGCCATACTGGCGTATCACCCAGCGTGATGGTATCGGGTGCCATTGGTTACACGACTCAGGCACCTCTTGTTCACATTGATGGCACTTTGAACAGTGGACGTTACATTTCAGATGTGTTACGACCCGTGGTTCTATCCTTCATTCGATCCCTGTGAAACCCTACATTTCAGCAGGATAATGCACGACCGCATGTTGCAGGTCCTGTACGGGCCTTTCTGGATACAGAAAATGTTCGAATGCTGCCCTGGCCAGCACATTCTCCATATCTCTCACCAATTGAAAACGTCTGGTCAATGGTGGCCGGGCAACTGGTTCGTCACAGTACACCAGTCACTACTCTTGATGAACTGTGGTATCGTGTTGAAGCTGCATGGACAGCTGTACCTGTACACGCCATCCAAGTTCTGTTTGACTCAATGCCCAGGCGTAGCAAGGCTGTTTTTACGGTCAGAGGTGGTTGTTCTGGATACTGATTTCTCAGGATCTATGCACCCAAATTGCACGAAAATGTAATCACGTGTCAGTTCTAGTATAATTTATTTTTCCAATGAATACCCTTTTATCATCTGCATTTCTTCTTGGTGTAGCAATTTTAATAGCCAGTAGTGTATGTATTACCGCAAATTACTTTGGTTAAGTCAAGAGTCAGGCCGGAAATGATTTAAAACTTGCTAGTGTGGAATTTATGAAGGAAAAATGAGTGCATGAACAATAATTACAACATTGGTAATCGATTTCAGACATTGAATTCTAAGTGGTCTTGACTGCACACTGTCCACAGTAAGACAATGCAACATGAAACACAACTTCTTTCGGTTTTGATGGGAATGCATTTTTTAAAAAAATATCACGTTGTAGATGGGACACTTTCTGACAACACAATCTAGTTCCCTAAGTTCACTGCCGTTAAAAAGCTCGAAATTTAAAGAATTCGTTGTAACCTTGAAAGAATTAAAAGCATAGTCTCCTACACATTTTTTAGGACACTGTCATCTTACATCTATTTTCGAGCTGTTCGCGAGACTGTTTGCCATTTCAGCTGAAAGCATCCCTGTGCATTTGCAGATGTGATTGAGTGATCTGCGAAGTAATTCCCGTTTTAATGACAGATCCCTTAACGTTAGAACAGCCCGGACGTCTATATTGCGTTCCTCAGGTAGCTTCTCCACAATGAGGTTGCAAAAATGCTGCAATGTTTCGATCGACATATTTGAGTGAAAGGCACGATTATGTGCCAACCTGAGTACGAAAAGCTGCGTCTGTCCGTATGTCGACAGCTTATACCACATGACAATTATATTACACTTTCAGAGCGTCAAAATTAACGAAACAGTACTGGAAATTTGTTTTGTTTGTGACCTGTGTTGTTGAAAAATGTGAAATACACAAGCAAGTCGTGTCTGTGCATACTGTCCATACCGTCAAACCAGTGAGTGTGAAAGAGGGAGCATTATTGGCATGAGAGAATGTGATGCATCCATCGGGGAAACTGTTGCTCGTATGGGACGAAGTGTTTCGGTAGTGCAGCGGACGTGGGCAGAATGGTTCACGGCTGGCCTTAGAACGCGACGAGATGAGTCAGGTCGCACCTCCCAGACGATCCCCGAGAAGATCGACAGCTCATCCGAATGGCATTGCAGGACAGATCTGCGTCCTCCTCGGCTCTGGCGCAACGGTGGAACAATGTAAATCATCGTACACTGTCAGAGATGACAGTCCGTCACCGTTTATTACGGCATGGGCAACGTGCGCGTCGTCTAGTTCTCCACCAACCTGTGACGGAATGTGTAGAAACGTCCTAGACGTCACGATGAGGCATCATATAGTGTTTTCTGACGAATCTAGGTTCTGTTTGTTTGAAAATGATGGCCACGTGTTAGTTCGCCGCAGACAGGGGCAGCGGCATCACTGTAATTGCATTCGCACAATACATACAGCGCTAACGCAAGACCTTAAGGTGTAGGGTGCTATTGGGTACACCACAAATCACGGTTGGTGCATGTCCAAGGCACTGTGACCAGTGTGATCTACGTGAATGATCTCCTACCACCCTTAGCCATACCATTTCCGCACCACCAGCAAGACAATGCACGACCACTTGTTGCTTCTTGGTATCACACGTGCCTTCTTGGTATCACAGGATTTCAGCCTTTTGCCCTGGCCCGCCGGGTCACCAGACGTGTCGCGAGTCGAAAATGTGTTGGATATGGTGAAAAGACGGGTGCAGTGCTTTGACCCAATGTCAACCACAACAGATGAACTTTGGAACCAGGTGAATGCATCATGGATGGCTATATCACAGGACGTCATTTGCATATTATACAGCGTCAGTGCCATCAAACGTGGAACAAGTTATCAGGACCCATGTTGTTTTTTTTTTACTCTACCGATTTTTTTTAGTACCGCTCTACCAACTTTTTTTTTCTTTGACTCTAAGTATATCAAACTGTCATCAATCCAGCTTTTTTTATTTTTTATTTTTATATATAAGTACTGAAACCACTGCAATGGCCGTGCGACGAGCGGGGCAGGAAGGTGGCGGCAAGGAAGTCAGGGGTCAATTAGTCCGAGGCCTGGCTACGGTGTCGCCCCCATACCCGTCACCACTCATATTGACTGTAAAGGAAGATTGATTTTTTTTGGGGGGGGGGGGGGCGGGAGATAATCAGAGAAATCCACAGGTATTACACAAGCCATTAACGACGTCCCGCGGGGTAAGTTTGTACCACCAGAACTTAAAGAATGTAAACTCGTGTTGATTCCTAAAAATAAGGGATGTAAAAAAATTAACAACTTCCGGCCGATTTCTCATCTTAATACAGATTATAAGATCATTGCGAGAGCTTTAAACAAACAAATGGTGCCGTTGACCGCAAACATAATTGGGCAACAGCAAACTTGTGCTTATAAGCGATCAATATTTCAGACTACAGCACAATATAGAGATATCGTCGCTCTGACGTTTGCCAGCACCATTAATTGCGGCCTACTTTTTGTCGATTTTTATAAAGCATTTGATCGTGTCAGCCATAAACACCTCTTCGAAACGATGCGGAGGATGGGCTTCCGGCAGGACTCCATCGCTATCGTGTGCAATATGATCACTGGTCTGGCCGCCACGATCTCCGTCAACTGCCAGATCACAAGACCAATTACCATCGCAAGGGGTGTCCCCCAAGGAAGCCCCCTTTCCATGTTGCTCTTTGTCATCTCACTAGAACCATTGCTGCGGCTAGTACAAGAGCACATGACAGTCATAACCATCGCCGGGAAGAAATGGTTCAAATGGCTCTGAGCACTATGGGACCTAACATTTGAGGTCATCAGTCCCCGAGAACTTAGAACTACTTAAACCTAACTAACCTAAGGACATCACACACATCCATGCCCGAGGCAGAATTAGAACCTGCGACCGTAGCGGTCGCGCGGTTCCAGACTGAAGCGCCTAGAACCGCTCGACCACATCGGCCGGCTCGCCGGGAAGAAAACTGCAGTTGGTGCATATGCTGATGATGTCGGCATCGTCGTGAGGAGCAGGGCAGATGTGATTCAACTGGAAGCAGACCTTAGAAGCTATTGTTCCGCTTCTGGCGCAAAAATGAATGAAACTAAAAGCAAATTTCTACGTATAAGGGGACTTGACGATGTCGGCCTAGAATGGGCTAACCATGTTACGGAACACAAATCTCTTGGGACGATACTGACGGTTCCCCCACAAAGGATGATAACGGTAAATTGGCGGGATGTCTCGCTCAAAGTCAATGGTGCTTTAATAGATAACGTCCATCGCAGCATGGACCAATTTCAGAGGGTTAAATTTATAAATACATGTGTCCTGTCGAGAGCATATTATGTGGCACAGGTCTTTCCACTCCCCACCGTCATAGCCAAACAGGTAATGGGCAAGTTGACCAATTTTCTGTGGCGGGGGGAAATATTTCGAGTTGACGTGAAGACTGTGACCCTCGACCCTCTGCATGGCGGTATGGGTCTGACCGATCTGAACGCCAAAGCATTGGCTTTGTACATTAAACGGATGGCATCTTTAATCCAAAGCTACTCTGACATCCTTACGGCTAAGTTGTTTGAGGCAGTCCCGCCGAAAAGCGTAGAACCGCCGATCAATGTGCAGAAGATCGACTAAAAGCTCTTCCACATCCGCACATATTACCTGGAAAAGAGCTACTTGAGCGAGGTCCTTCTCCAACATCGCCCCTTAAGTGCCAAGGACATTCTGGACCACAGGAAACAATATGAGAGCAAGAACAAAATCGAACAAAAGCATCCTGGTGTCAATTGGGATGTCGTGTGGGCGAACATCAGCAGCAGTGTACTTCCGTCCTTGGTCAGGTCCACGTGGTACAAAACGGTCAACAACATTATCAGCACAAATGAGCGCCTGCATGCGATTGGGCTAAGCGACAGAGCCCATTGTCCAGATTGTCAGCAAGTGGATACTGTCCTCCACAGATATACTTGCAGTCACCACATGCGCAATTGGCAATGGGTTCGTCAAAACGTCGCCCTTATAACTAGAACTTCGGAAAATAAAATAGACACGAACTTACTGCACAGACCAGACGTCAAATATTTTCCGCCAACTAAAAATAATGCCGTCATGTGGCTGTTGGGCCACTATGCAAGTCATGTATTCAATCGGCTGACCGGCGACGTTTACGGCGAATTTCTGTTACACATGGAAACAGAATATATTAAAATTAGAAACTACGCGGATCATCGTCGCAAGTACGGCAATATGCTCCATATTGCATTCAATAGAACAGGGATTGGATAGCTGCTCGAGCTCTAAAACCTTCACCCGTTTATGTATCAACCGAATAGTCTGGCACAAATCCCGTATTGCACAGTGAGGACAGTACCGTTTTCTAATCTAAATTCGTCAATGAATATCCGTCGTCGGTTCTTGCGGTGTTTAATCAGATGATATAACGTAACCGTTTCGTCCTCGCTGACAGATCTGGCTTTTGACTTAATTTTAAGACCCTCTAATTGTTTTCTCTTTAAGCATAATAATGTCGCTTTAATTTTCTTCGTGTCGGACAATCGCCTGTCTGAGCCATCTGCCTGATCATACAAGTCCCGTAAATCCATGCAGTAAAATTCCATTGTACGGTGAACTGCCCGAGATCTCTCTATACTGTAAGATGTAATTACTTTCCGTAATTTGGGCTTCGCCTTGCGGGTCCACCACTCCAAAACACTCGGAAAGTTGTGTACAGAGCGCAAGCAAAATTCCCAAGCTGTCGTTAGTTCAGCCTATAGCTCGTTGTCTGTTAAAAGGCCGACATTCGTGCTCAACTGATTCCTAAACCAGTGAGTTCCTTGCCGGTCTAAGTTTATGCAGGCACTCACACTACAGTGGTCAGAACAGCTGACTGGAGTTATTTCCACTTGTAGCAAATTCCTCACTATGTGACTCGGCATATAGATTCTATCAATCCTGCTGCTGGAATTATGTGAAATGTACATGTATTTCACAAGCGTGGGATACTTAACTTCCCATGCGTCGCTCAATTTTATTTGGGAGACAAGAAAGTTTAATTCATGGGAATAATTAAAATTGGGGGATTGATCTTTATGATGTAATACACAATTAAAATCGCCTACAATGATCAAGTTCGGAGAGTCTCTCCGCAATAAGTAAATGATATCCTCCTAAAAAAACTTTGATCTGTCAGCGCGCCGTGCACTTGCAGATGGTGCATACAGATTCACTACACTGATGCCCGTGATATTCACGCCTATCCCCCGTCCAGAGTCTAACTTTTCGACATCGGTTAGAGGTATTCCTTCCCTGACGAAAATCGCTGTGCCAGTAGTCATTCGGGAGCGAAATTGATTATTGCAACATAGTCGGGAATGTTAATTTGCCATGTTGCGACCTCTTGTCAGAGGGCAATATCCGTACCAGAGTCAAACCAAAATTGTTTTAATAAAGCAAGTTTTAACTCTGACGTAATCTTATTGATACTAAGGGAGGTGATAGTGTAGGCCTGTAGCATATAGATAATGAGATGCAAAAATATAACAAAACGATGGCATGGAGCTCAAGAGGGCCGTCTGCAGGATTAAAAACGGTATACTGTGAGCAGCCATGGGAGGATTATTGGATCAAGAAGCTAAATAAAGACCGTAACAAGTGATACACTGTGAATCATAGGCCAATGTGAAGCAAAAACGACACAGTGAATGCTGCGAACCATAACCGTATAAGAGGATAGAAAGAAACACGAAAAAGCTTTGCAACCTTAGGCGACAGCACGGAACAAACCTTGTACCAACGGAATTACTGCTGTGGGAATGGGCTTCGCCGAGTTCTTTGCTGTTGTCATCACCGAATCCTTCCCTCACAATTTCATAACTAATATTTCGGGGTACTACATCCGCATGCGACGAAGTGGAATTTCCCTTGTTGCGAGGAACGGAGAGATTTGGCTGTGGATTGAGCCTTCGTCGTGAGGCGTTTGGAGGTCCCGGAGTTTTTGTGGATTCTTTGAGACGCGGTGGTGTCGTTGTCGTAGCTCTGCCACCGGCAGCTGGCAGGTTGGTAAACACTTTCGCTTGTGAACTTCCGCCCGGAACTTGTTATCGGGCGTCAGCTGTAGAGCGTTGTCGACACAACACTTCCTCACTGTGTGCGCGTTGTAGCGGCTGTTGTCCTTCAGGCGTGGCACGCAGAATTGTAGGTTCCTGTTCATGACCTGGCTTCTCAGAATTCGGCATCCCCTCCGTGTCGGACCCTGTGCCTACTAGGCAACGGGACACATGCTGAACTGGGTGTCTTAAATGCTAATCGTATCTGCATAGCATCCTAATGTACATGTCCTGTGAATATGAAGATCCTATCTCTAGTCGTTAAAAAAGGTTTTTTTCTGAACTTGGGTGTATAATGCATTGTTTGCTTTGTTTATCGTTGCCATTCCTCTCTCTGCTTTGCGTCAACACCACCAGAACTGTAGCACTGTTGTGAGTTACTCGTCCACTAAGCAGTTCGACTGTGCTCCGTAGCCTCTTGGTAAGCTCACCACTGGGTACCTCCAGTCCAGCCCCCTGTTCCCATTAGCAGTCAATATTGTATTGTAGTTGCATAGTAGACATGTGGGGCGTCGAATGCAGCAAAAATCATTGGCCTTTTGTTGTCTCGCCCTCAAGGGGTACATTGCGAGAGAGTTTTGTAAGCAAGCTTCTTTGTAGACTGACTGCATTTTTCTAGCATTTTACCAGTGAATGGAAATCTGCAACCCGCTTCACCTACGACTGAGCTGATGTGATCGCTACATTTCCCATCCCTATAATTAACTACAAGCAGTTATTTTGTTTGAGTTTACAGACTTCAACTGTTACTTATTGACATTTTACGCACAGGAAACTACTATGTTTCATCTTGTTAAAAGAAAAAAATTATATTTCTGTACAATCTGCCAACATTTGCACCATTTGTGAAATTTTATTGGTGTAGTTTACTTCAGACAGTACATCATTATAAATATCTGCATCATCTTCAAAAAGTATAATCTATAAGGTCATTAATATACAAAACGAACAACAAGGGTCTAGCGCACTTCTCTGTGGCTCGCCCAAAGTCACTTGCTGATGACTGTCCATCCAAGATAACATGCTGCATCCTTACTGGAACGTTTTTCGGTAGTCAAGGAATAACGGATCTACTTAATCTATTGCTTTCTGGAATTCATGTGAGAAAAATTGTAAGTTGGGCTGCACATGATCGATGATTTAGGAATTCATGCTGATTGGCATATTATAGGTCAATCTGCTTGAGGTACCCCATTAAATTTGAGCTCAGACTATGTTCTATGATTCTACAATAAATGAATATCAAGATGATTGTGGATTAGTTCTGTGCATCATTTCTGCTGCCGTTCTTGTTGACGGATGTGACCTGTAGGTACGATTTTTTTTTTTTTTCGAGAGAACTACGGCATATTATGGTTAGAAGATGGGCTACCTCAGTTGCAAATTCGGTATATAATTTCGTAGCGATTACATCGGACCTAGGAACGTTGTTCAATTTTAACGATTTCAGCTGAGTAAATATCTATTTCATTCCTCTTTGCAGTTTTACAAGACGTAATTAGTCCTGGATTTTCGTTTCTAATGGAAATTTCTGATCTGAAATCCAGGAGATAAAAACTGGATGTCGACCTGATAGGTGAATTGATGTCACTAAAAAACAGACAGAAAAACATGGATGCGTAAGGACGATATCTCCAGTGCACGGGGACGTCTAGAAGATGCCTTTTTTCAGCAATGTGTGCCAATGGGCTGATGATTATGTTGATCATGATGACCTTATAAACTTAGGTGTAACGAATTAGTGATTATTTTTTAATAACTTCGTCATAACTAAACCATATTCGAATACATTTTAGTTTTGTCTTTCCGCTTTTCACAAGAGAGTGATTTCCCCCATCTGGAGATCATCGGGAAGAGTTGTCGTCACAAGAGGGAAAACACTCAATGATTGTAGCTGATGTCTCGAAACATCAAGACTTTGCAAAGTGGGTTTCACTAAAAATGAAAAATAAGGCATTGTGTATGTTAAACATCGTCCACTTAGTCAATGGTGGCAGTGTCTTCTACGTTTTTCAATAGTGGTTGTTGCTGCTCGAGGTAAGTCCTCAGTGGCATACTCCGCAGTGTAACAGCTGAGAATTAAGCAGTTGTCTACGGGACAACATTACATCCCCTTTGCAACAAAGACAAATGTCTCAATGCGTAAAACTCACGATGAATGGGGCGCCTCTGTTCATCACGCGCCACACTAACTTGTACGATAAATAACTGCTGAAACCCGTAACCTCTGCAGGTCTTTTCAGCACAAATATCCTCCAGATTCCTCATACGTTATTGCAGCTGTTCGTAACAAGGCTACTTGAAGTGACAGTTGCACAAAGAATAGTGGACGTCATCGGTCATGTTCAGATATGTTGTTCACAATAGGACTTAGGAACAATTTTCGTCAAGATCGGTAACGGTAGCTGCTGCCCAGTTTGCGCCGTCTTGAGAGGACATATCTAAGTAATATCGTGTGACTAGGGCCTCCCGTCGGGTAGACCGTTCGCCGGGTGCAAGTCTTTCGATTTGACACCACTTCAGAGACTTGCGCGTCGATGGGGGTGAAATGATGATGATTAGGACACCACAACACCCAGTCCCTGAGCGGAGAAAATCTCCAACCCAGCCGGGAATCGAATCCGGGCCCCCCTCAGATTTAGTTATAAGTTGGCACAGGGGATAGTCCTTGAAAAACTGAACACAGATCAATCGAGAAAACAGGAAGAAGTTGTGTGGAACTATGGAAAAAATAAGCAAAATATACAAACTGAGTAGTCCATGTGCAAGATAAGCAACATCGCGGACGAGACTGATGCAGGAGCGCCGTGGTCCCGCGGTTAGCGTGAGCAGCTGGTTCAAGTCTTCCCTCGAGCGAAAATTTTATTTTCGCAAAGTTATGATCTGTCCGTTCGTTCATTGACTTTCCTGTTGACTGTAACAAGTTTAGTGTCTGTGTTTTGCGACCGCACTGCAAAACCGTGCGATTAGTAGACGAAAGGACATGCCTCTCCAATGGGAATCGAAAACATTTGATCGCAAGGTCGTAGGTCAACCGATTCCTCCACAGGAAAACACGTCTGATATATTCTATACGACACTGGTAACGGCATGTGCGTCACATGACAGGTTCAAAATGGCTCTGAGCACTATGGGACTCAACATCTTAGGTCATAAGTCCCCTAGAATTTAGAACTACTTAAACCTAACTAACCTAAGGACATCACACACACCCATGCCCGAGGCAGGATTCGAACCTGCGACCGTAGCAGCCCCGCGGTTCCACATGACAGGAATATGTTGTCGACCCACCTAACTTGTACACTTGGCGAATGGGTTTTACCTTGCCCGATTTAGGTTTTCTTGTGGATTTGATAATCACTCCCAAAAAAGTGATGAATACATAAGACTGTGTCACTATACTGCAACAAATGAATGCAACAGTTTCACTGTCGCAGAGGTTTCCCTATGCTCTGTCAAAACATATGTTTTTAACGTTTTCTAATTTTTCCTTGTGTAGACCGTCAAATCCTCTATATGTCCAAGCAAATCTGAACATATCCTGGAATTTTGGAGAACGAAGTTGATTATGTGTGAGTGCCTGAACTTTGATAATTGTCTGAAAAAAAATTGTCTCTCGAAGGAAGGCTTGAACCAAGGACCACTCGTTCCGCAACTGCTCACGCTAACCACGGGACCACGGCGCTCCCGAGCTCAGACTTTTCCTTGATGTTGCCTATCTTGTTCATGAACTACTCAGTTTGTATATTTTGCTTATTTTTTTCGCAGTTCCACACAACTTCTTCCTGTTTTCTCGATTGATCTGTGTTCAGTTTTTCAAGGCCTATCCACTGTGCCAACTTATAACTAAATCTGAGGGGGGTGCGATGGGGAGGTTCCCTTGTAAGTATAACGATGGTTTGGTGTAGCCAAAGATTATATGTTATCGTGCTTTCAGTACTATAGTCCCTGCATCATTAATACTACGCCTGTTTAATTATTAATACTACGCCTGTTCAATTATACTTTCAGTTAACACCAAGAGAACCGTCGAATTCCCTTTCATGTTGGACAGCTTTAGTGATACATGTAGTAGAAACAGTTGGATGTTCGAAATCGATAGAATGTTTGGTGCTCAGTCTGGTGATCCGATACAGGTTGGGCCTTTCATCTTGACAAATATCGCTTGTGATTTTTCCCCCCATTTTCATGTCGAGGGTCAACGCACTAACCTGACACGAAGGTACGTCCGTAGATTATAAGGAAATAATTGACCTTAAACCCCCCTCCCCCCCCCCCCCCCGACCCCCAAAGTATCTCACTTCACTAGCCTATTGAAGTAAACCGATTTTTTGCGTGACAATACCTTGGGAGGGAGTGGCTATCGTCAGATGATGTTTAACTCTTTAAGGCTTTACTTCCATTTTGTAAAAGCACAGTAACATTAGTTCAGTTCTATTCTTTGAGGCACTTGACAGAGACGACAGCGTGTATAATTGCATGCCAGTCCAGACTACATATGCATCTCAAGTAGGTAATGCGTTTTTTAGATTTCTGTACCTCAATCGGTAAAAACGGAATCCCTGTGTACGGTCCAGTCACAGTAATGTGACCAACTGTCAAAAGCCTGAATAAGCACCCGTTGCAGCGTGAGAAATGCAAAAAGAGTCATTAGTTTCTGAAAGGTATCGACAGGGATGCGGGGTCATGCCGACTCCTGCGTCGTTGCCAGATGAGTCAGGTTTCTCGGTTGAGGATCCGTGGCGCAAACCACCTGATAGAGGTTATTTCACAGGTTCTCCATTGGGTTTAAATCCAGGGAGTTTGGTGGCCAGATGAGTGAGGTAAATTCATCCTAGTGTTCTTTGAATCACACAGCCCCTGAGAGCTGTGACACGTTGCATTGTCCTACTGGTAAATGCCTTCTTTCTGAGGAAAATCAAACTGAAAATGAATGTGGACTTGGTCCCCAGGAAAACGTGTGTTCATCCATTGGGCCTCCCAGGATGACGAGATCGCCCAGGAAATGCCACGAAAACGTTCCCCTGATCGTAACGCTCCTTCGTCTGCACTCTATTGTTCCAAAGATAGTTGTAGGGCCACACACGCAAACGGCCATCTGTCCGATGGAACATAAAATTTGGTTCATCTGAAAATGCACCTATTCACTTTGTGGACATCTGATATGCAAATTCCAGCCCTCGTCGCCGCTAAAGAGCAGTCAACGTGGGTGCATAAACCAGGTGTCTGCTGTAAAGGTTCATATGCAGCAACGTTCGCTGAACGGTCGTTGAGGAGACGCAGTTGTAGTCTCTTGCTTATTCTGGGTGGTCAACTGTTTCACAGTTACTTCGGCACCTGTTTTGAACAGCGTAATTTTGTCACGCACGGTGGCACGGCGGCACGCGAACTGTTTAAAAACTTAGCTTTCACCCTTGGCCACCCATCTGGACGTCAGATAAATAGCTGCGTTTCCGCACCACAAGAACTGCACTGTTTTTCGCGTCCCGCAACAGCTTTATATACCCTCCACTGCTAGTGCTCCCACCAGCCCTCTGTGAGTAGTTATTGCATATTGACGCCGAAAACTGACGGTTGTTCATTATTGTAGGTGGACCATATACTGCTACTATTATCACTACTACTGCTACTGTAATTATTACTACTACGAATAATAGTAAGCCTTATTACTACCACCATACCACTGATTATGCTACATCAGAACCTAGTATTATACTCCTAATACGATTATTCTAAAAGATATATTGGTCAGTTACCCTCAGAGCCCAGTTTATTAGTATATTGTTTGTATCACTAGACCCATTTTCTCTTCATTATAGTCTGACATTGACACACTTTTTGTTGTTGATTGTATTTAGTTTCTCAAGTTGAGTACAGCAGTAACTTGTTGCCTTCGGGTTTCATGGCGGCGCATCATAATGGATCGATTACCACAATACTGACAATCACTGATTTTTCTCGGGTGTTCCTGTACCCATTTCTCTTCACTCTTCCGTCACTGCAAGGCTTTTCTCCAGTTCCTCGGGTTCATCTACTTCATCTAGCAGCCTTTCTCATGTTTGGTATCTTTTCAGTAAAGCTATAGTTTACTGTAACTAAAACAGTATCGGTTAGAACATTTAGAATATGATAGTCCGCTTTTATTGTATGTCGTAAACAGTTTTCCCTCTTAAAGTTATTCTAGCAGCCCTTCCTGAGGCTTCAGCTAAGGGACATTTCTGTCAGATATTATAGGGTGTGTCCATTTCACCAAGTCAAAGATGGTCAATATTCTCCTACCATTCCTGTTCAGATGCATTGTTATCTAAGCTCGTCTTGCGGCGTAATTCCCAGTTTCATTCCTGATTGTGTCAGCAACTGATTATTCTGTGTCAGGCGAATCTCCGTTTTTAGGTCTTAATGAAGCAGTTCCTCCAATCTGGATAACTGAAATTGGAAACTGGGAATTTGTGGTAAGGACTACGGGACCAAACTGCTGAGGTCATCGGTCCCTATGCTTACATCCTACTTAATCTAACTTAAACTAACTTATGCTAAGGACATCTCATACACCCATGCCCGAGGAAGGACTCGAACCTCCGACGGGGGCAAGCTGAGCGGAGCGTGACAAGGCGTCCTAAACTGAAATCAGCAAATACTTCACTAATGAGTGGCAATGCAGACCGAGAATACAGCCTGTCTAATATGCAGAAGTCACATAGTTCTTAATGTTTCTGTGGCATATATGTTACGTTTGTCTTCTTTGAAATGTAAGAAACTATGTCTGGCCACGACTTCTGGGCGCCTGGAATTCGCTAAAAGTTCTCTTTCCATACGTTGATGTTCTGTTCCGGAGTATTGCATCGAGATACAGCTGTTATCATTCGGCGTTCTTCACCGTCAACGCATTTCTTCAAGAGTTATTTTACGTAAGTGTGTTCAAATTTAAATTAAAAAGAAACATCGATTCTAACTCTTGCTTTGTTTCCAGAACTAAACAATTGAGAGGGGTGAATCTACACGCAAGAATACGTATGGTATCGGTCTTCCAACCCAACGACTTGTGGCCGAGTAGAAACGGTATTGCGCTCGGGAGAGCGGTATCTCTTCCTAAACGGACAGGGCTGCACATTATTCTTGGCGGAACGATAAGATGTTCCCGATACTGGAGTAAAAGATTGGACCGCCTTGTGCTGATACGACCGAAGGGCTCGCCTTGCAAATTCTTTCCACTCCCTTGCACTAAAAACGGTGTTGATATAGGCTAGCGAATGTCCCGGAATAGGAAAGCACCGTTTTCGGTCATCATTGCTGGGAAACAAGAGAAACGTGTTACTATTTCGTAATTAACGTGTTATTTCCGTTATTGTAAATAAATATTATAGCCGTACCTATTCTGGTAAAACATTCATAAAATAGCAGCTTACTTATTTATTCTAAGAACTCTTTTGGGGAGGACGACGGTTCAATACCGTGTCCGGCCATCCTGATTTAGGTTTTCCGTGATTTCCCTAATCACTCCAGACAAATGTCGGGATGATTCCTCTGAGAGAGCACGGCCGACTTCCTTCCCCATCCTTCCCCAATCCGATGAGAACGATGACCTCGTTGTCTGGTCTCCTTCCCCAAAAAACAACCAAACCCTACTCTTTTGGAGGGTACGAAAAATCAACTTTGGTTTTACTTCTTTGCATTTAATTTTCGTTCCTCGCAGACTTCCTCCATCCTTGAGAGAGTCGCTGCTTTTCTTCCTGGATCCACTTTCTTTATTTTGCAGACCTCTTTCTTTCATGACATCCTGCATTTTTTGTTGCTGCTCTAAAAAGTATTGTGTTATCTATTATGTCCATTCTAATTCTTGTGTTTTTCATATCTTTGCCCGTATCGGTGAACCATGTGGATTTACATTTGTAGGTGTTTAGTGGAATGATTATGTGCTTGGTTAATCTGTTACATTCATTCTGTGTAAGTGGCCATAAAACTTTAGTCTTGTTTCCCTCATTTCATCAGATAGGATTTCCATTTTAAAATGAGCTATCTGTTTCATATTAATTTGTATTCAACATTCCTATTAATTGTAATTCTCAGTATTTTCCTTGTAATTCTTTTTTCAACTCTTTACAGTTTTTCAAGATAGCCAAATCTTGTTGGTTTATGTGATTCTGGTGCATACAGTTCAAAATGGCTCTGAGCGCTATGGGACTCAACATCGTAGGTCATAAGTCCCCCAGAACTTAGAACTACTTAAACCTAACTAACCTAAGGACATCACACACACCCATGCCCGAGGCAGGATTCGAACCTGCGACCGTAGCAGTCCCGCGGTTCCGGACTACAGCGCCAGAACCGCACGGCCACCGCGGCCGGCGGTGCATACAGTGTTTCAGGCTTCGCCACTGTTTGATAGTGTCTTAGTTTCGCATTCCAGGACAAAGCTTTTTTTGTTATATATTTTTTGGCCGTTTGGAATGCCCTTTCCATTTTATGTAATCTATTTTCCGTAGGTATTTTTGCTTTTGTCTTGCTTGTTACCCGTCGTCCTAGGTATTTACAACAGTATGATTTAGATATTGCGTTGTTATAAATTTTAAGATTGGGAAGGGCATCACTAATATTCGTCATGAAATGAGTTTTTTCAACCGATATTTTTGCCCTGTTTTGTCTGCTTGTTTCTGTAGTTCAGTGATTGTTCTTTGGCACTATCCAGTGAGTCTGTAATTAATGCCGTATCATCTGAAAAGCTAGATAATGTATGGTGATTTTTTTGGGGGTTTCTTCCTTGTTGGATACCCTTAGTATTGATCGATTTTATCTATTCTCTCACTACCTTCTCTAACGTGCAGTTAAAAAGTAGGGGTGATAAACTATTTCCCTGACCTACTCCTGATTTTATTTCAAAATGTTTTGATAGTTCATCCATAAATTTTACTTTTGCTGTTGTGTTTCTTGAAGTTGCTTCAGTTATTTATGTTGTTTTACTGTCGAGTCCAGATTCCTTTATAATGCTGTCTAGTACATTTCTGTCAGTTGAGTCATATGCTTCTTTAAAATCTACGAGAGTTATCACATATTTCAGATTTGTGGTTTTCCTCATTTCTATTATGTTATTTACATTTAGCATTTGCTTTTCACAACACTTTCCTTTCCTAAATTCTGCTTGATACTCTTCTAAACGTGGGTCGAATATTCCTTCAGCTCTCTTTATAAGTGCCATGGATGAGATCTTATATGTCACTGGTAAGAGGGAGATCCCTCTATAATTGTTGGGGTCAGTATTCTTCTCTTTTTTATGTAGTGGATGTATTAATGCCGATGTCCATTCTGATGGTAAGCTGTTATTTGTTCAAATTTCATTAATTATTTCTATTAGACATAGAATAATGTTGTCACTAAAGAGTTTCCACAATTCAACAACTATATTGTCTTCTTTTCTTCGAATTCCTCTATTTGTTGGTGGGTTTGAGTCTGGTTGTATTTGGATTACATTATCAAAATGAAATTCTTCTTTTGATGGCTCGCAGTTTTGTAATTCTTAGAAGTAGTCTGCAAGTATTCTGAAGTTCTGTATACGCAGTTTTTTTGTTTTTTGTTTTTGGACATAAAAGCTGTAAACTTGGTGGTATATAACTTCTTCGATACTTCTTTTCGAATGTTTTATAAAAGTTCCTCGTGTTGTTCTGGCTAAAGTGTGTCTCAAACGACGTTAGTTGCTCTTTTATAAGTTGTAATCTGATCTTTTTCAGACCTTTTGATGCATATTCCCTCGCTTCTATAAATTTTTTCCTGTTTTTATTTGTGTTCCAGATATTCCAAGTTCCTTGTCTCTTTATAATTAACTCATCACGATCACCATTCCACCAAGCATGTTTCCATTTCTTTTTTAAGATTTTAGTACTGTGATATGCTGCATGCGTGGCCAGGAGTTTTTCTCGCTTTAGCTTGGTTCTTTTGTTGTTGTTGTTGTGGTCTTCAGTCCTGAGACTGGTTTGATGCAGCTCTCCATGCTACTCTATCCTGTGCAAGCTTCTTCATCTCCCAGTACCTACTGCAACCTACATCCTTCTGAATCTGCTTAGTGTATACATCTCTTGGTCTCCCCCTACGATTTTTACCCTCCACGCTGCCCTCCAATACTAAATTGGTGATCCCTTGATGTCTCAGAACATGTCCTACCAATCGATCCCTTCTACTGGTCAAGTTGTGCCACAAACTTCTCTTCTCCCCAATCCTATTCAATACTTCCTCATTAGTTATGTGATCTACCCATCTAATCTTCAGCATCCTTCTGTAGCACCATATTTCGAAAGCTTCTATTCTCTTCTTGTCCAAACTATTTACCGTCCATGTTTCACTTCCATACATGGCTACACTCCATACAAATACTTTCAGAAATGACTTCCTGACACTTAAATCTATACTCGATGTTAACAAATTTCTCTTCTTCAGAAACGCTTTCCTTGCCATTGCCAGTCTACATTTGATATCCTCTCTACTTCGACCATCATCAGTTATTTTGCTCCCCAAATAGCAAAACTCCTTTACGACTTTAAGTGTCTCATTTCCTAATCTAATACCATCAACATCACCCGACTTAATTCGACTACATTCCATTATCCTCGTTTTGCTTTTGTTGATGTTCATCTTATATCCTCCCTTCAAGACACCATCCATTCCGTTCAACTGCTCTTCCAAGTCCTTTGCTGTCTCTGACAGAATTACAATGTCATCGGCGAACCTCAACATTTTTATTTCTTCTCCATGGATTTTAATACCTACTCCGAAATTTTCTTTTGTTTCCTTTACTGCTTGCTCAATATACAGATTGAATAACATCGGGGAGAGGCTACAACCCTGTCTTACTCCCTTCCCAACCACTGCTTCCCTTTCTTGTCCCTCGACTCTTATAACTGCCATCTGGTTTCTGTACAAATTGTAAATAGCCTTTCGCTCCCTGTATTTTACCCCTGCCACCTTTAGAATTTGAAAGAGTGTATTCCAGTCAACATTGTCAAAAGCTTTCTCTAAGTCTACAAATGCTAGAAACGTAGGTTTGCCTTTCCTTAATCTAGCTTCTAAGATAAGTCGTAAGGTCAGTATTGCCTCACGTGTTCCAGTATTTCTACGGAATCCAAACTGATCTTCCCAAAGGTCGGCTTCTACCAGTTTTTCCATTCGTCTGTAAAGAATTCGAGTTAGTATTTTGCAGCTGTGACTTATTAAACTGATTGTTCGGTAATTTTCACATCTGTCAACACCTGCTTTCTTTGGGATTGGAATTATTATATTCTTCTTGAAGTCTGAGGGTATTTCGCCTGTTTCATACATCTTGCTCACCAGATGGTAGATTTTTGTCAGGACTGGCTCTCCCAAGGCCGCCAGTAGTTACAATGGAATGTTGTCTACTCCGGGGGCCTTGTTTCGACTCAGGTCTTTCAGTGCTCTGTCAAATTCTTCACGCAGTATCGTATCTCCCATTTCATCTTCATCTACATCCTCTTCCATTTCCATAATATTGTCCTCAAGTGCATCGCCCTTGTATAGACCCTCTATATACTCCATCCAACTTTCTGCTTTCCCTTCTTTGCTTAGAACTGGGTTTCCATCTGAGCTCTTGATGTTCATACAAGTGGTTCTCTTTTCTCCAAAGGTCTCTTTAATTTTCCTGTAGGCAGTGTCTATCTTACCCCTAGTGAGATAAGCCTCTACATCCTTACATTTGTCCTCTAGCCATCGCTGCTTAGCCATTTTGCACTTCCTGTCGATCTCATTTTTGAGACGTTTGTACTCCTTTTTGCCTGCTTCATTTACTGCATTTTTATATTTTCTGCTTTCATCAATTAAATTCAATATTTCTTCTGTTACCCAAGGATTTCTACTAGCCCTTCTCCTTTCATCAATTAAATTCAATATTTCTTCTGTTACCCAAGGATTTCTACTAGCCCTCGTCTTTTTATCTACTTGATCCTCTGCTGCCTTCACTACTTCATCCCTCAAAGCTACCCATTCTTCTTCTACTGTATTTCCTTCCCCCATTCCTGTCAATTGTTCCCTTATGCTCTCCCTGAAACTCTGTACAACCTTTGGTTCTTTCAGTTTATCCAGGTCCCATCTCCTTAAATTCCCATGTTTTTGCAGTTTCTTCAGTTTTAATCTACAGGTCATAACCAATAGATTGTGGTCAGAGTCCACATCTGCCCCTGGAAATGTCTTACAATTTAAAACCTGGTTCCTAAATCTCTGTCTTACCATTATATAATCTATCTGATACCTTTTAGTATCTCCAGGGTTCTTCCATGTATACAACCTTCTATGATGATTCTTAAACCAAGTGTTAGCTATGATTAAGTTGTGCTCTGTGCAAAATTCTACCAGGCGGCTTCCTCTTTCATTTCTTAGCCCCAATCCATATTCGCCTACTATGTCTCCTCCATTTTCCATTCTTGAATTTCAGTCACCCATGACTATTAAATTTTTGTCTCCCTTCACTATCTGAATAATTTCTTTTATTTCATCATACATTTCTTCAGTTTCTTCGTCATCTGCAGAGCTAGTTGGCATATAAACTTGTACTACTGTAGTAGGCATGGGCTTCGTGTCTATCTTGGCCACACTAATTCGTTCACTATGCTGTTTGTAGTAGCTTACCCGCATTCCTATTTTCCTATTCATTATTAAACCTACTCCTGCATTACCCCTATTTGACTTTGTGCTTATAACCCTGTAGTCACCTGACCAGAAGTCTTGTTCCTCCTGCCACCGAACTTCACTAATTCCCACTCTATCTAACTTTAACCTGTCCATTTCCCTTTTTAAATTTTCTAACCTACCTGCCCGATTAAGGGATCTGACATTCCACGCTCCGATCCGTAGAACGCCAGTTTTCTTTCTCCTGATAACGACATCCTCTTGAGTAGTCCCCACCCGGAGATCCGAATGGGGGACTATTTTACCTCCGGAATATTTTACCCAAGAGGACGCCATCATCATTTAATCATACAGTAAAAGCTGCATGCCGTAGTTTCCCCTTGCTTTCAGCCATTCGCAGTACCAGCACAGCAAGGCCGTTTTGGTTATTCTTACAAGGCCAGATCAGTCAATCATCCAGACTGTTGCCCTTGCAACTACTGAAAAGGCTGCTGCCCCTCTTCAGGAACCACGCGTTTGTCTGGCCTCTCAACAGATACCCCTCCGTTGTGGTTGTACTTACGGTACAGCTATCTGTATCGCTGAGGCACACAAGCCTCCCCACCAACGACAAGGTCCATTGTTCATGGGGGGAGGTTCTTTTATGTGCAGTGAATTTTCCTACTACTGATCTGTGCTGAGGCTCTTTGCCATTTTTGTGCATTAAAGTCTCCAAGTACTAAAACAGTGTTTTTCAGTGGAATTTGATCTAGGGTGTTTGACACAGTTTATCAAAAATTTTCTGTTTTCTCTTTCTGTGTTCTGTTTTTCTCATGTTGGTGCATGTGAATTTGAAATAGTGTAAACTTTGTTGGCTGATTTAAATATTAGTCTGAAAAGTCTTTCATTGATTGATTTAAATTCTCTTATATCGTTTAATATGCTTTTGTTTACAATGAAACCTGTTCCAAATTGGGATGCGTTTTTCATAACTCTATTTCCTGGTTTTCCCTTAAATATCATGAATCCTGACCATAATAATTAGGCATGCGCGCAAACGCAGCTCACACGCACATGACTGCGGTCTCTGGCTGCCAAGGTCAATCTATGTGCGTGTTTCTATGTGTGTAAGAGAGTGAAGTCGATGACTTCACATGTGTTGACAGTGACTAGTTATCGATGTGTAATGTAAAACTATTGAAAGATCTAATGTAATTCCTTCTGCAAGGGCACTGATATACGTCGCTCAGAGAACTTCTGTGAGGTAAATTAGGCACAAACGCCTTCCATATTTCATTGTGTTGCCATCCGAGTCGCAAACAAGCGAATATGGTGAAGCGTTAGGCCACAAATACATGCCGACCGCTCATACCAGTATATCTGCCGTGCTGAGCTTTGAAACCAACATCAGAGACACTCGATGAGTGGAATAAAGCAAGTCACTGTTATTACGCACAGAGCGAACTGAAGTTCACAGTCAGTGTTTTTCTTATTTATAGCAGAAATCGAGCTCTGATTTTCATAACTGTATTTATCATATTAGTGTTACGGATATACCTCTACAACCAACCTGATTTCTGCGAAATTCATAATGTTAATGCAATGGTTATTGTTATAATATTTTAATAAAAGTGTAATAAACAAAGTCTGAAAGGTCATATCTGCAGTTCCTCTTATATACGTCTCACAAACTACAGAATTACACTTTCCTCGGGAAATTTTCTTTTTTCACGAACGTGTACTCATATGGATGGTTCAAACTGAACTGGAAGGAAACTTACTACTGTGTTTGGAACTTTATTCTTCGTTTCTGTTTTCAGACTATTCGTCAAAATACCTTTGTAATATTTCTTATGTATTATCAGGAATTATATCCGCTTTTGAAACTTCCTGGCAGATTAAAACTGTGTCCGGACCGAGTCGAGGTACTGGCGGAATTACAGCTGTGGGGACGCGGTGTGAGTCGTGCTTGGGTAGCTCAGTTGGTAGAGCACTTGCCCACGAAAGGCAAAGGTCCCGAGTTCGAGTCTCGGTCCGGCACACAGTTTTAATCTGCCAGGAAGTTTCGTATCAGCGCACACTCCGCCGTAGAGTGAAAATTTCATTCTAGATATATCTGCTTTTATCCGTCTCATACGATGTTTACGAAATAAATTACGAGAGTTAATAAATCTAGCTCATATCTCAAACACCTTTACGATAAGAATCCGAAAATATTAGAAAACGTAACTGATAAAAGTGTAGTACTGAGTCATATCGTTAACATTTTGTCTCCTCAAAATCTTTGTAATTCTTTGAGTTCTGTGTGCGAGGGTCGATACAAATCACAAAATTCTGCACTGTTTCTCAATACATTTATATGGTGGAGTGGGATTCTGGCTTAGGATTGGGCAGAGGTGGGGTTACTTCGACAAAGAAATTTAGCAAAAAAAATTATTTTAAATTGACAAAAGTTTCATCAGCACAGTAACAAAATTAAGTTAACGTCTCTTCAGTAACGCTAGGATAGGAGGCGATAATAAGAACACAAACATTTCACAATATTCCATAGCTCAGCCCCAAAACAACAAACAAAATGAAAAAATATTGGAAAAAACGGAAAAATTTTTCGTGAAATCATTTGTCCCAAAGTAAGAAATAAAATAGATCAGAGACACATTTGACGAGCCCTTGAATGATGTTCTACATCAGGTATATTAAATGTGGTGCCAATTAAGAATTTAAAGTTCATTGTTGTACTTACAGTGTTAGGATTCCAAACAGTGCTAGAGGATATTTGTCTAGTATATTTTCCTTAATTACCTAATTACATTCAATGAATTAAATCTATTTCAGAATGAGTTTTCACTCTGGAGCAAGGTGTACGCTTGTCTGAAACTTCCTGACAGCTACAACTGTCTGCCAGATAGGGTCTCGAAGATTCAAACTTTGAATTCTGTGGACAGTTGCTCTACCAATTACTCTACCCAAACACGACTCATGACTGATCCTCGGAGCTAAACTTCCGCCAGTATTTAATCTCCTACCCTCCAAACTTATGTTCTTTCTTCCAGGAGTGCTAGTTAAGTTTGGGAGGTGGGAGATGAAGGACTAGTGGAAGTAAAGCTCTTTGGGCAGATCATGCGTTGTGCGTGGATTGTTTAGTCGGTAGAGTATTTGCCCCCCGAAGGCAAAGGTCTCAGGTTCGAGATCTGGTATGGCACACAGTTTTAATATGGCATGAATATTCAATCAAATGTTTTTTTACAAAACTGTACCTCACGCTGGCCACTTTGATGCCCCATTTGTCCATTTCCCACTCTTCAATTAGCAATGAAATTCAGACAAAATTTCGTGCTCATAAATTAATTACATATTATTAATTACCTCATCACTTTCAAGCAATTAAATACTTTTTACAAAAACAGACCACACATTTGTCCCTTTGATAACCCTTTTGTTCATTTCCTCCTCCTTTTTAGCAACTAAAATTGAGACAAAATTTTTCTTTCAAATCACTAACTAAAGTTTTCTTAATTACTCTGATTACCTTATAGAAAATAAACCCTTCTTTGCAAAACTAGACACCCCGCTGGTCAATTTGATGTTCCGTTTGCCCACTTCCCACCCTTCGTTCGGTTATGAAAATTCGAACGAAAACGTATTTTGTAATTTATAGGGAGTCATGTTTTCGTTGTCCGGCTCCAGAGCTGAGTGGTCAGCGTGGCTTGTGACGTTCGCCTGCTTTATTCCTTCGTTGATAGTCCTCGGTGTCGACGTACTGCATTGTTATACTGGCTGAGAAATGGGGCGGGGGGGGGGGGGGGGGGGAGGAAGTTCAACACTGACTACTGTAACTAATGTAGCCGACAGTTGCACAGCTGCACTTCACAGTTCTTTACTTTCGCTGTTCACAAACCCCACCACGACCCCCATATTACACAGTTATATAGCCAGTTCCCTATTGGTGAATGATAAACCTCATTAATAGCTTGCAGGCAAACATCAGCATACTGCTACAACAGTTTGCTGTTGAACATCTATGAGCAGTATATAACTAACCATACAGTTCATAGTTCTTGCAGAATAATTAGGTATGTGTGACACTATTTCTCAAATAAATTGAACAGACACTGTCATTGTTTTAACACATGGCATATTTGCGTTACACTAATTCCACTGTTAAATTGATGCATTATTGTTACTCCAACTGATACAGACTTCCCATCTGAAAATCGGACGTGGACTGACTGTGTAGAGACCAAAAATCCGTCTTTTACATATCCTCACAATAATAGGCACTGGAACTATACACTGTTCGATGTTTAAGTTACAGAAATTACAATGAAAACGTAACTCATAAAATTAACTAAATACATCGAAGAAATTCCTTCTTTTTAACAGTTCCTTCTATCACAAAGATTAGGCTGAATTCTTGTTTAAATAATGAAATTAACAGATATAGTTATACAAACAATACTTTTGACAAACCTGGTAATTTTTTGGACTTAATTAAGGGCTGGCTTTGCTAATATGTTTTCGAATAGAGCCAAAGTAATCTTTAAATCCTAGTTGTTCTTCTTCCAAATGTGTATAATTGGTACACAATTTATATTTGTTTATAAGTCAACAATGGAATCTAAGTCACAAAACACTGATTTCGCCCTATAACAAAACGTATTAGCTAGCAATGGTCAAAATAAATTAGAAAATAAATTATACACACAAAACTAAGCACAAAATTAGATCTGGTGCTATATTTTTTAAGACTGAGGGCCAACCTTTCTTTTTTATGAAAATGCACATTATATTCATGTATGTTAATGTCAGTTTGTCAAAACTGAAAAAAAATTAATTTAAGGAGGCAGATGGCGAAACAAGAGAGGAAGTAAAGAGATCCATCTTGCTTCGTCATAGGCTGACTGGTATACAAACAATACAATCAAAATATGGCTCTCTAACTTTATAATAGGGCGTCCGATAGTTTGTGATGAAACCAAATACTACATATAATGACCACTTCCTCCAACAGCTGCTCGCTACTAGTAACATCACTAACAACCAACTAGAATATTACCTGCACAAAATCGGCAATTACATTTCTCTGTACAAATAAATATACAATCTTTGGTATACTGTCAGCGTAATGATTACTAATGGGATTTATAGAACTCTCGTTTCGAGACAACCAACTCAAGTCCTGCGTGCAGGAAGAAGTATTAAATCGCAACGCACAACACGCTGTACACGGCCTTCAGTGTGGAATATGACTAGCCGTTAAGCCATTAAGTGAGTTCCCTATAACGTGCACAATAAGTTGGGGTCTCATGGACAGCCATGTTTAAACCGAGACTTAATATAGAAATCATTTGATATGTGTTTATTTCCTTGTATAACACTTATTTTTATAGTTGTTTAAGTGATGTTTAAATGCTCTTTGTTTATTTTATTGCGCTAGATAAAGCCTGCAGCATTTTACTAGTTGTCACACAAAATCACATACTTTTGTTTGATTTTTTAAATATTACACATAAATGAACTGTTAGAGAACAGAATTTTACATTTTGAAAAATTATACTATCTCTGTAGCAAGTAAATTTCCACATAAAACTAGGTTCCAGGCTTTATATTTGCACATAAAAATTCCACTCGGTAGGTACAGAAAAAAGTCTGAAAAACTGACATTCAGTGCTAAATCTCAATTTTTTCTTATTATCATCCAGCACATATTTGATTTTAACAAAGGCTTTACTGCTACCTCTTCGGCCGAAACAGACAGAGCCCCATCGGAACTGTCCTGAAGTTCATCCCTTGAGTAATACTATTGTTCTATAACAGAGCTGTGATCACTGATTGTTCTAAAGTCATTGTCTCTTTTGTCCATTTCTTTATATATATCACTGACACCTTGCTCCATCTACCGACTAACAAATTCATCAAACTCAACAAAGTTAAAACGCGTTCCTACAAACATATTTTGTTGGTTGGTTGGGTGTTTTGCGGGAGGAACCAAACAGCGAGGTCATCGGATTAGGGAGGGAAAGGAAAGGAAGTCGGCCGTGCCATTTCAAAGGAACCGTCGCGGCATTTGCCTGAAGCGATACGGGGAAATCACAGAAAACCCAAATCACGATGTCCGAACGCGGGTTTGAACCGTCGTCCTCCTGAATGCGAGTCCAGCACATTTTGTACTATGCGGTACCATACTGTAGAAAACACGTACGTAGTTCACGAGGCGCGGTCTAGTAGATCGCAAAACTTGTCACTAACACGTGTCGGCTACGTGTACTATGCAGTACCATACTGTAGAAAACAGTACGTAGTTCACGAGGCGCGGTCTAGTAGATCGCAAAACTTGTCACTAACATGTGTCGGCAACAAACAAAGAAAGCGATAACTGAACCGATAAGAAAACATTGTAGGGTTGACAGTTTAAGAAGGACAGGGGAAGTATAGAAGCATTCCTCCACAACTGACACAGCACACCTGGTGAGACAAGGGCTAGAAAAATCGGTACACTCAGTGCACTGAACACTCTATACCTCTCTGAATGAAATCAACCAGTCTGATTTCAATTTCAGTCGCCGAAGCACTGCTGGTGTTCCTCTTGCAATAAGGAAGCCTGAGCCCAGGATCTTGTGGTATCGCTGCCCTCTCATTTCCTGGAGACAACAGCTGCCTGCTTACCCTTCTGTGTCCACATTATGTGGCCACACACTGCATCGACCGTAAGGGGATTAGAAGTCCCAGCTCCACAGTAGAGTTCATACTTGTAGGTGTCCGCCGACTGACTCATTGTTCCGCCCCAATTGCAGCTCCCACTCCAGCTACTGCGACGCCTTCGACCTCCTACGTTGCTTCAGATGAGTCATGCCAACGCCCAAATCCAGGTCCCTCATTATCCCTGGACTCGTCAATCTCTCACACCACAGCTATCGGTGGAGGCACACCACTGCACCTGCCACTCCACTGTCCCCAAGTGCAGCTTGCTTCGATCAGCCTCGACCATCACCACCAAGCATAGCCATGCCCTACATTCACTGTTAGGCACGCATCGCAGGCTTTCCAACTGCTCACCATGGTCACGGCGCTCGCTTCCGGGAGGTGTTTCCTCACTGCGAGCAGACCAGCTGACTGGCCTCCAATCTTCAGCACTTTGCCAGCTAACCTGGACGCGGCACTAGCAGCGCCACAGACTCTGCACCAGGGCAGCTCCACCACATCAACTGGGCAACAAGGAAGTGTTACATGTCAAGAATTTTAAATTCACGGCGCATTTTGCATCATACGTTACAGCTACAAGGGGCGTTCCTTAAGTGATGTAAAACTTTTTTCTTTCTAAAGCAGAGTGGCTTTAATCATCATATTGTTCCCCTCTCTTTTGGACGCAAAACCCTATTTTTCAGCATAGTGTCCGTTCAACGCAACAGCCATACACCACCTTACTGAGAGGGTGAGCATGGTACCACTCTATTTGTCGACGTTGGAACCAACGTTTTCGCTACATCAGTAACCTCCCCATCGCCCAAATACAACTTACCGCAGAGTACATCCTTCATTGGGCCAACACACGGAAGTCGGAAGGTGCCAGGTCGGGGCTGTGGAGTGGATGAGGAAGAACAGTCTAATGAAGTTGTGAGATCCTGTCGGATGTGCTGACTTGTTTGAGGTCTTGCGTTGTTGTAGAGAAGGAGAAGTTCGCTTTCAGTTTTGTGGTGATTTCTTCATTTTCCTCAGGTTAACACATACACTTCAGAGTTAATCGTTGCACCATGGGAGACGACTACAAACAGCATAACCCCTTCAGAGTCCCACAAGACCGTCGCCATAACTTTACCAACTGATGGTGCAGATTTGAATTTTTCTTCGGAGGAGAGGTGGTATGGCGCCACTCCATGGATTGCAGTTTTGTTTCTGACTCCGTGTGATGAAACCATATTTTATTGTCTGCGACGATTTTTTAGAATAAATTTTCAAAATCTGCCTTGCAACACACAAGCAGTTCGACACAGTTCTTCGTTGTTCTTTTCGATCTTCTGTCGGGCGAGAAGCCCAGTGTGCACACATCTTTGAATGCAACAACTGGTGGACGAGTGTGTCAGCACAACCAACAGAGACATCCGGTTACGTGCAGTCAGTTGTCTGATTGCGATCCGTCGAAATATTCGAATGAGAGTGTCCGTACGTTACAGCTTTCGTGGAGTCACACCCGTATACGGCCGACTGGCACGCAGAAGATCACGTAGGTTTGTTCGATGATGACAGACGCCTCGCCCAAAGACTCACTGTGCTTTTGTTCACTGCCAGGTCTCCGTAGACATTCCACAAGCGCCTATGGATACCTGTGATGCTCTCGTTGTCCACCTAAAGAAACTTAGTGACGGCTCTCTGCTTGGAACGCACCTCCGTTACAAACGCCATTTTGAAGGCTATGTGTAGCGCCTCCACCAATCGCAAATTCATGAAACTATAGTGGTTGAAGAGATAATATTTCACTATGTCCCACAATAAATTCCGCATTTTTCAACCCAACCTGGTCGAGAAACAAAAATTTTGCATTACCAGTGAACCTCCGTCTTGACAACCTACTGTAATCTCATCAGGAGATCTCGGTAGCATGTTCCTATGATATGCCCCACAGTAGCATAATTTGTTAACACGACACTGCGCCAGTCCCAAAAGACACAGAGACACCTTGCTCCCCAAGATGAGGGGTCGTTCTTTTTTTCAGTGGTGGGAAATCCATTTGTTTCAACTGCTTGCTTTACTCCTTTTTCTTGGGCTCATAGTGATAGACTTGTCACTTGTTCGTGGCTATTAGGTGGCGAAAGATGTGACATATTGTCCTGAACATCTGCAGCATAACTGCTGCTACCTAAGTTGGACAGGCCCTTAGAATGTACGTATACATTTGTGGATCGCAGGTGGGTGGAGGGGAATTCTGTCGTGTTGAAAACGTCATGCAGTATGTTGAAAACTGATTCATGACTTCATGCCTGACTTTCATTTTCCCAGTACTGCTTCGACGTCCAGGATGCCATTCCTCTTGTGATTCCTGGTTCTTCTCAGAGATATAACCTGCCACTTCCTTGTACTTCCTTGTGTTGTGCAGCAGAGCAGTATGTTTGGTGCAGCCAGAAAATTTCCGAAGTCCTTCCCCGGGAAGGCCAGAGGCAGAGCAGAATGTGTCAGTAGCCAGGCAGAATTTCAGGCAGGGAGAGTCATCGATGGTGCGGCAACATGGAATCTATTGTGACGTCTGAATGAAGTCAGCGCTCGAGAAAATGATAGCAAAATAACACCATGTCAACAAATGGCTCTGAGCGCTACGGGACTTAACATCTGAGGTCATCAGTCCTAAGAACTTAGAACTACTTAAAACTAACTAACCTAAGGACATCACACACATCCATGCCCGAGGCAGGATTCGAACCTGCGACCGTAGCGGTCGCGCGGTTCCAAACTGAATCGCCTAGAAACGCTTTGTCACATCGGTCGGCCCATGTCAACAGAAAGATATCTTCATAATTGTTACAGTGGAAAGTTAAGTTACACACCACTCAGCAAACTGACGTGGCAGAAAGAGTGAAAGTGAAGTGACGTACTGAAAAATCCAAGAGAGGTGACCAATAAGTCGTTACTGCCTCACTACATCAAAGCAAACGTGCCCCTCCTTCGTAAGGACTACTTCTGTTCAGGTGGAGTTCTATTCAGTTTGCAACCATATTGTGAGAGGGGAGGCCTAAGTCGGGCTATCCTCTACTCAATTACTCACCTTCGACGTTCCATGGAGCAGCAAGTCTTGTCTAGAGGGGCTTGGTCGCTGTACATTCCCACCAACTCAGTATAAATTGATAGAGCGTTGTTTTGCTTCACAGACAGAAAACGAATTTTCAAATGATATTGCACTCTAGAGCTGGCTACTGTACTATGCAGTGGGAATTTCAACGTGAACGAAGATTGCAGAGGTGCAACTACAAATAAACAAAAATTTCAATACAATCAAAGTAATAAAAAAAATCTTTTGACTACGACTCATGCGTTCTTTCGATGTCTATCACTTAAGGTGTTTATGTGTACAGCTGCAGATATTCCACATGAATTGGTAGTTTGTGACATTGAAGCAAACGCTGGTCTCACACACTAGATATGGAGACGCAAATCTCGTCTCAGATATCCAGATTTAGATTTTCCATGATTTTCGTAACTTGCTTAATGCAGGGGAAGATTTCGATAAAAGATCGATTTCTTTCTCCATCTGTTCGTTATCCTAACTTATGCTCCGTACCTAACAACCTCGTCGTTCAAGAAGTATTAAATTCAAATCTTCCGCGTTTCTCACTTATGGTGAGATAACACTGCAAGGCTCTGTGTTCCATATAACCAGCGACACTATACCATTTCCACAATAGCTATCTCAGTTTAGCTGTATAGACTGCTCAACCCCTGAGGCACCAGCTACAGGTTTATCACTTTCGCTTCATAAGTGTGTGAAATCTGTTGGGACGAACTAGATCATTTCTCCATACTTCCACGATTGTCAGTGACAGGGCTTCTTGCTGCATGCTATTTTTCATTAGTTTGTGGTATCTGGTTTTTTGTGGTCCACATCGTAAATGCATACAAGGTTTGCCCAGAGAGTATTTCTTTCCGCAGCTGCGCTACAATCGCAATTGGGCGCATGTGCGGTAGTTGCTTTGAGTCAAGGAGATGACATCATTTTGCGTTCTCAATGTGGTTTCTATGCTGTACAGTGCTTGTTTAGAATGGCGAAGCTGCCTAACAGTTCTGCCGCTTCTTAGATTACGTCTGTAATTTGTTTTCTGAACGCGAAGAACACCAAATGAAGTCGACATTCATCAACAGATTTCCGAGGTTTACGGAGAAAATGAGTAACTGATTCAGTAGTAAAGAGATTGTCCGACAATTAAACGAAGAACGCTATCAACAGCACGATGACGGACGAGGGGGTGTCCATATTTGGTTAATGACGAATTAGTTTGTGCAGCTGAAGAACTTGTAAAGAAAAACCACATGTTTACAGTATCTGCTAATTCTAAGAACTCCCAGGGAATTTCAAGATCACTTCTTTACGAAATTGTTTTTGAACACTGAATATTCGAAAACTGTGTGCTCTTTGGGTGCCAAAAACTCTCACAGAGTTGAGCAGCACACTTGACTTCTTGAGACTTTACAACAAAGATGGTGATGATTTTCTCAGCAAGGTGGTGACCAGAGACGTGATTTGGGTCGCTTATAAAGCACTTTCGTAACAACGATCAATAGAATGCATACTCACTGCTTCACAAGAGTGATATAACGAGAAGTTACGTGCGCAGTCTTTCGGGATGGACATGGCATTCGTCGGTGTATTTTTTACCGTGACCTGAAATAATAAACGCCAATATTAACTGTGATACGCTTACACATCGCATATACAGAATATGTGTCACAGAAAGCTCACAAACGATATTGTTTTGATTGATGATAATGCCCGACCTTACAAAGCGAACAAGGCACAACAACTCGGACTTCGACTGATCATAGTTTGCACACTCTCCGTACGGCCCTTACCTTGTCCCCAGTGACCTCCATATCATTCCCCCTGAAAACTTTTCTTGGTTGACAATACAGGCAGCAATGTTCTATGAGAAGGGTATACAAAAATATGCTCACACTATGACAAGTGCCAATAAAATGGTGGGAGCCATGCAGACAGATAGTTTAAAATTTTCAGTTCTTTCCGGTAAATAGTTATCTTCAAGGAAAATTCTCATTTATTGCTCCGTCTCAGTTGTACATTATGTCGACTATTGTTTAAATAGATTTTCTAGACCCGTACTCGTTTGATATTTATTACCAAACGGAATTTATTTTCCGGACATACGTCTTATAACTAGACACTGAGGTTCACTTCAGATTCCGCAGTTACTATTTACCATAGTGAGTTTCCACTAAAAGATTAACAGATTGAAGAAGAAATTGTTCTCTGCCGAAATATCTTGACTCACTGTTTTTGGTGTGTCCGCCGAAGGAGGCACAAGAAAACTACGCAAGTAGCATATGAATACGAAATTTATTGTAAAACACACAATGCTCTAAAACAGAAGGTAGTTTGGAAAACAGCAACTGAAAACAAGTCACTTCTTGAATATTGAAAGAGCAATAATAGTATCTAAAATCTAAAATATCTGAAAATGCCGCAATGAAACGGAAGTTCCTAGATCAAATCTCCACACGATTTGCATGTCACTATCAAAGCCCAGGTGGGACGTGCAGAGATTAAAGTCGCAAGAGGAAAAGCAAAAGTTAAACTCCCGAAGGGATGCGCGAAAGGTTAAGTCCAGCATATTGCCGATGGAACACAAAGACAAAAGTCCAGTTGCTAAACACAGAATCGGAGGCCATGTCTCTTCGCTGTACAGATCACAAATGGTCTAGCTCTGTAGCTGGCTGCTCGTAGTGGTCGTCGTCGTTGCGAGGGCTCCAGAATGTCATCCTGATTGTGAGAATGCTTTTGCAATGCAGGAAACTCACTTGGAGTGAACTCCTGTAACGTAGCCCAGGCGCCAGTCTGTATACTGCCGGATGCCAAGATACTGCAGGTACTACTTTCGGTCACGTAGCCCATGGAGGACAAAAAGTCCAAGGGACCAGAGGCCTCTGTCAGGGCTTGGGTTGCTGCTTGGTTTTTGGATGGAAAATGGCCATTTCTTTTCGGTCGTCTGAAGAGTTGATCCTGGGATATCCGTTCCCACATGGCCCATTTGTGTTGTTGGTTGCTGACTCGACACAGCAGTTTCGACAATTTTTCAAACCAGTTATATTGTGGATAGGACTGTTGGTAGTTTCAAAAATAACGGGAATCCTATGCATCAATATTCACTGCAGGCTCTCGATATATTGGATAAAAGTATCGATATATCGACGAAAAAAATATGGACGTACCTGCCTATAAAAATATCAGCTGTACATTGTAAAAGTACTGCCAGTTTTAGAACTTTATATCGATTTATTATTATATATTCTGTAAATCAACAACCTAGAAGCCTGACTGTACCCCTTAGAGCAAGAATTGAAAATAAAACGATGCATTTTCATGCTTGGCGGTAACCACTTTGCTACCAATGGTAACTGCATATAAGTGACACAATAAAAGGTGTCTGATGGGTCCGTCGTTCGGTTTCGCCCAGTACACTCCATGTCGACTTCCCTGTTTTTTTTTTGTTTTTTTTTTCATTTCTGCAAACACTGCAAACGCCAGCATTGGCAGTGTCGGAATTGCGTGGTGAAGCTAAACGTTGCAGTTTCTGTTGGTAGCGCCGAGGGCTGATTACGTCAGCACTTTCTTTCACACATCTCCGCCCACTGCAATGACCAATCTTGTCATTTAGATTTTTGTTCATCTTTTCAGAATGTCGACGAGAAGAAACATCACACTGGTTGGGTTAAAATTGTTTTCAATGAATCTGGTGTGCTGTTTCTTCACATCGGAAATCTTGTTATTTCATTCACACATCCACCCGCCAGTGCAGTCGGTGTTCTCCTTTTATGCCACATATACTTGCTTCACTCAGTCAAAGAGGACGTGATGAAAGCTCAAGAAGTAGTAAGACTCCTTCACGCAGTAAAAGTAAAATTATGTCTTACTACAATTTCAAATGAACAAATTCATATATTTTTCCGATATTTGTGAAAAAATATTATATAAAGTAAAAAAAATATTCACGCTCGATTTGCCGTTTTTGTATCGATATATCGGGGTAAAAAATATAGCGAGCACATACTGACATTTTTTGGAAAATATATCAATATTTTATCAACAGCCCTATGTGGACCCATTAAATTATTCAATAAGATATTTAGTTTGTCGTCGGAGGCATCAGTTCACAGCATACACTATTTTTTTCAACCAGCACCAAACGCCATTTGTAAGCACTTACAGTCATATATTACCAATATTGTAATACTCTGGAGAACATTAACCCATGTTGCTTTGAGTGTACGTCACAACCTTTCACTATTAGAAGGTATAAGATGTTCATGTATTTGAAGACAAATACTGCTGTTCATATATGAGTATATCTGTCTTTGTATCTCTCACTACCTCTGTGAAACTTGCTGCATCCTTGGTCAGATAAAAAGTAAGGTTGTTAACGCCAGACACCTTCGGTAGTATTTCTTTGCTCTGCTGTGGGTCACATGACATGACATCTGTTGACTTCCACCATGGTCACAAGGTTGAATACAAGTTGTTCCAAACCATTCTTCCGTGATTTTCCATCGCACAAGTCGCAGGTAGCAGCATGCATCCAGCAACGCATGTTTACATTAAAAGTAATCTCTGCTAATCAGATTTAATTGTACAATTTTTTCACCATGTTTAAATGCATTTCGCATTTGAGTACGATTTTATTTGTCTCAATGTGACAGCAGTTTAGGCTTTTGAACCACACGCTGATTCATGAAGGGTTTGTGTCCCTCGTTTTGGTTTCCCTAATGTCCTGTTTCTGATAACGCTGCACTTCACAGTAGAAAACTTTTGATTTAAAGTCATCGTCAACACCTAAATGCAGATTTAGCAATCCTTCCAATTTTGTATACTTCTTGTGATCAGCATTGTTACAAACTGTGTTAGCTTTGCGAAATACAGTCACAGTTCGACCCACATCCACCTTATATGATCGCCTAGCCCACAGTCGCAACAATTTAGTTTTCTTTTCTACATGTGTAAAATTTGTTTCATGTCTTTGCTCAATCAAATGTGTAATTCACAAAGGGATTGAAACTCGTCTATGAGCGCGTTTGTGTTCCATTAATGTGAGCCATCAGGTGTTTCATTTTTTTCTCATTCTTTTTAAATGCATTCCCACTATTACCATGATTTTCTGCGAGCAAACGCTTATGAATAGAAATTGCTGCTTTTTTACATGGGTCACTGCCTTTCTAAATTTCAACTGCTCTCATTGTTTTCCCTTTATTTAAAGCTACATATGTACGTATTTCGCTAATAGGTAACCACTTGTTACAGAACAGAGTCGCAGATGGACCCGTCCTTCAACTGTTTGATTTAAATTAATCCAAGCGAAATCTTATTGACATGACACACCTGTTAGTGATAAATGTACTGAAATCACTTCCAAGCTTGTATATGCACGTGGATGTTCCATATGCAGTAAGGCATGCAAAGTTCACGCAAACTGAACATGATGGTGAGATTAGACCTGAACACACACATACATCTTGTACTTGGCATGTCAATTGGTTTGAAGTAGAAGTAACAACAAGTGGTAACATTGGCGGGCAAAAATATGGAAACATCATTAACACATTACCAAGCATAATAGAGTGTAGGAAAACCATAGGCATTCAAAACAGCTTCCAGTAGTCTCGTAACTGATAAATAAAGGTTCTGTACGGTTTTAGAGGGTATATTATACAGTTCTTCCCGAAAAATGATGGCACGTTCAGGTGGTGGTGGTGAAGGTGGAGAGCAGTGACATACCCTTCTCTCCAAATTAGAGGAAAAAGGGTCAATAATATTAAGATCTGTGGTGCTCGGGTTAGAGGCGACAGTTCATCCTCGAGCTCACAAAACAAGTCCTGGACGATGAGAGCTGCGTGAAAAGGGGCCCCGTCGCCTTGGACCACAGCATCACAATTCGGGAACAAACATTATACCACAGGATGGAACTGATCAGCCAAAATAATCACGTAATCCTTTGGCAGTAACTTTACCTTGCGAAGTACGCATGGGAACCACGGAATACCACAATATGGCTGCCCAAATAATCACCGAGGACCCCTCCATGTTTCTCTCTTGGGACGTAAACTGAGCTAAAAGTTGAAAACAGTGTGCAACAAGCGTAATTCGACCAAATGATTTTCTTCCACTGCTGCATAGTCGACGTTTTATGGCTTCGGCAACGCGTTTCCCTGTTACGTACATTTTCCTCACTGATGAGTAGTTTTGGAATTCCATGTCGCCCTGCTATTCGCTGCTTGTGCAACTCGCTCCGTGTTGTTTTGGTGCTGACGGTGTCCGCGACGTCACCATTCAGTTCTGCAGTGTTACTTTTCGTCACAATCTTATTCAATGAGTGTGTCTCACTATCACTCATCACACACTTTCGTCCACATTGTGATGACGCTCTTCGGCTTTCCCAGTATGCGATGTAAATCTTCAGCATGGTGCCTCTTGAATCACCAACACTTCAGGTATCTTGGTTACGGAAGCATCCACCATAAGAGCACCAACAATTTGACCGCGTTCGAAAACACTTAGCTCTCGCACAATGGACTCACAACTACAGTGTGTTCTGACAACGATTGACACTTAACGTATTGACGACATTATGTAGGGGCAGTTTGTGGGCAGATTTTTTTTTTGTGTCATAAGTGTTCTGACTGGTTTGATGCGGCCCGCCACGAATTTCTCTCCAGTGCCAACCTCATCGTCTCAGAATAGCACTTGCAACTTTCGTCCGCAGTTATTTTCCGAGCTTATTCTAGTGTCAGCCTTCCTCTAAAGTTTTTGCCCTCTGCAGCTCCCTCTGGTACCACAGAAGTCATTCCCTGATGTCTTAACAGGTGCCCCATCATCCTGTCCCTTCTCCTTATTAGTGTAATCCACATATTTCTTTCCTCTTCGATTCCGCAGAACCTCCTCATTCCTTACCTTATCAGTTCACCTAATTTTCAGCATTCGTCTGTAGTACCATGTCTCAAATCCTTGGACTTTCTTCTATTCCGGTTTTCCCACAGTTCATGTTTCACTCACATACAATGCTGTGTTCCAAACGTACATTTTCGGAAATTTCTTCCTCAATTTGACAGCTATGTTTGATACTAGTAGACTTGTGTTGGACAGGAATACCGTTTTTGTCTGTACCAAAATGCTTTTTTTTTGTCCTCCTTGCTTCATCCGTCTTGGGTTATTTTGCTTCCAAAATAGTAGAATTCCTTAACTTCGTTTCTGTTGTGACAGCCAGTTTTCATCTTAACTTCCTAATTATTCTCATTTCTGATGCTTCTCATTACTTTTGTCTTTTACCAGTTTACTCTCAGTCCATATTCTGTACTCATTAGACTGTCCCTTCCATCCAGCATATAGTGTAATTCTTATTCACTTTCACTCAGGATAGCAATGTCACCAGCAAAGCGTATCATTGATACCCATTCACCTTTAATTTTAATTCGACTCCTGAACCTTTCTTTTATTTCCATCATTGCTTCTTCGATGTACAGATTGAACAGTAGGCTCGAAATACTACTTCCCTGTCTTACGTCCTTTTTAATCGGAGCACTTCGTTCTTGTTGGTCCACTTTTATTATTCGCTCTCGGCTCTTGTGCATATTGTATATTACCCGTCTCTCCCTATAGCGTACTCCTATTTTACTCAGAATATCGAAAATCTTACAACATTTTATATTGGTGAAAGCTTTTTGCAGGTTGACAAATCCTATGAACGTGTATTGATTTTTTTCCAGTCTCGCTTACATTATCACCTGCAACGTCAGAATTGCCTCTCTGGTGCCTCTAAAACTAAAACTCCGTCCGAACGGGCCTTAGAAAGCCCAACGGTACCGACCGGCCGCCGTGTCATCCTCAGCCCACTGGCGTCACTGGATGCGGATATGGAGGGACATGTGGTCAGCACACCGATCTCCCGGCCGTATGGCAGTTTACGAGACCGGAGCCGCTACTTCTCAATCAAGTAGCTTCTCAGTTTGCCTCACAAGGGTTGAGTGTACCCCTCTTGCCTTCGGTGATCTGACGGGAACCGGTGTTACCACTACGGCAAGGTCGTTGGTCCTCTGGTGCCTCTACCTTCCTTAATGCCAAAGTAATTGTCTGTCATCTAGCACATCCTCAGTTTTCTTTCCCATTTTCTGTACATTACTGTTGTCAGCATCTTGGATGCATGAGCTGTTAGGTTGATTGTGCAATAATTTTCGCACTTCTCACCTCTTGCAATCTTCGGAATTGTGTGGATGATATTTTTCCGAAAGTCAGATAGTATGTCGCCACTCTCATACATTCTACACAACAATGTGAATAGTCGTTTTGTTGCCACTTCCCCCAATGGTTTTGGAAACTCTGATAGAATGATATCTATCCCTTCAGTCTTCTTTGATCTTAAGTCCTCCAAAGCTCTCTTAAATTCTGATTCCAATACTCGATCCCCGATCTCTTCTAAATCGACTTCTGTTTCTTCTTCTACCACATCAGACAAATCTTATCCCTCATAGAGACCTTCAGTGTACTCCTTCCACCTACCCAGTCCCTCCTCTGCATTTAACAGTGGAATTCCCGTTGCACTCTTAAAAAAATGGTTCAAATGGCTCTGAGCACTATAGCACTTAACATCTTAGGTCATCAGTCCCCTAGAACTTAGAACTGCTTAAACCTAACTAACATAAGGACATCACAGACATGCATGCCCGAGGCAAGATTTGAATCTGCGACTGTAGCAGCAGCGCGTTTCCGGGGTTGGGGTTGGGTTGTTTGGGAAAGGAAACCAGACAGCGAGGTCATCGGTCTCATCGGATTAGGGAAGGAAAGGGAAGGAAGTTGGCCGTGCCCTTTCAAAGGAACCATCCCGGCATTTGCCTGGAGTGATTTAGGGAAACCACGGAAAACCTAAATCAGGACGGCCGGACGCGGGACTGAACCGTCGTCCTCCCCAATGTGAGTCCAGTGACTAACCACTGCGCCACCTCGCTCGGTCGCGGTTCCGGACTGAAGCGCCTAGAAGCGCTCGGCCACCGTGGCCGGCTTGCACTCTTAATGTTACAACCCTTGCTTTTAATTTCACCGATGGTTGTTTCGACTTTCCTATTTGCTGAGTCAGTCCTTCTGACAATTTTGTCAAACAGTGTATATCAAGCACATCATGTCACAAGAGAATTTAGAATTTTATACATCAGCAATAATTTTCTTGCTCTACGACTGTTGGGACTGTTACACAAACTGCGTAAATCCCAGCTTTGAAAATGCTACGTCAGACTCAGAAAGTTTTGAAATAAGTGTATCACGCACGGTCGTTCTGGTTGGACGGCTAGCAGTGCACTGGGAACTAAATTCGCGAGTAGGATGTACAGCCGCTACAAGAGGGCAGGATTTATACTCTTATAAAAGAGCCGAGGCGACTTTTAGCTCCGGAGAACACTTGTTTGCTGGAGGGAGGCGGACATGGCCGGCTCGGCAGCCAACGGGAGGCGGGAATAACTTGGCGGGCCGCCTCATAAAAGTCTCCGGAGTTATCAGGGGCGGCCAGTGGCGCAGCGCCGGGCCCGAGCTGCCCCTGCCTGCGGCCGGAGAGCTCCGGGAAGGGGAAGGAGGTGGGGTGTGGGGTGGGCCGCAGCAAGCAACCCTTCCTTAAGGGCAGCGATGGGTTAATGTTCACTGAACCAACAACTTCACATTTACGTCGCATGTCTAATAAAATAAATTCCAACACCACGAAAGCAGTCTGTAACAAACGTCAAATCAGCAGTAAGTTTACTGCGTTTCTTGTTGTTCGCTGGTTACTTCCAAGACTTGTTTGATGAACTTTCTAACGTAAACTCTTTTAAATAATCACAGAACAGAGCATTAAAATATCGATTTGCAAATCTCATTTTTTCGCAGTGTACTGATTTGCGAGCGTGCTTTTAAATTCCTTAAAAAGCAGAACAAAAGTGAATATAGTTAGGATTGCTATTTTGATTTTAACCTAAATATTAGTGACTGAATTTTTATTTATCTTTTTAACGACGTCCTTTACAGCTGCTTCCTATTCTTGGCACAGTTGGTGTAGGAGTATGACTTTTTTCCTGCTTGTTGAACAAGGTTATTGGTTTAATTCTTTCTCGTATGAATTAATTTCTGAACAAAAAGTCAAAATAAGTTAATTTTATTCTTCACTCTTTTCAGTTAATCCTTTACAGTTTCATAACACCAGATAATGGAATGTAGTCTAATTAAGTCGGGTGCTACTGAGGGAATTAAATTAGGAAATCAGACACTTAAAGTAGTAAAGGAGTTTTGCTATTTGGGGAGCAAAATAACTGGTGATGGTCGAAGTAGGGAGGATATAAAATGTAGACTGGCAATGGCAAGGAAAGCGTTTCTGAAGAAGAGAAATTTGTTAACATCGAGTATAGATTTAAGTGTCAGGAAGTCGTTTCTGAAAGTATTTGTATGGAGTGTAGCCATGTATGGAAGTGAAACGTGGACGATAAATAGTTTAGACAAGAAGAGAATAGAAGCTTTCGAAATGTGATGCTACAGAAGGATGCTGAAGATTAGATGGGTAGGTCACATAACTAATGAAGAGGTATTGAATAGGATTGGGGAGAAAAGGAGTTTGTGGCAGAACTTGACTAGAAGAAGGGATCGGTTGGTAGGACAGGTTCTGAGGCATCAAGGGATCACCAATTTAGTATTGGAGGGCAGCGTGGAGGGTAAAAATCGTAGAGGGAAACCAAGAGATGAATATACTAAGCAGATTCAGAAAGATGTAGGCTGCAGTACGTACTGGGAGATGAAGAAGCTTGCACATGATAGAGTAGCATGGAGAGCTGCATCAAACCAGTCTCAGGACTGAAGACCACAACGACAACAACAGCAGATACAACATGTTCGAACTGTTCGTACAAAAAGAACGTACATACGTGACTCTTTTCCCAAAAATACCCGAGCCCGCCAAAAGAAAACTGATGAGACGTACGTAGCTATATAGAAATGTTATCTGATAATCACATAAAATTATCATTGTCTGTTATACCTTTACAATTTAGTATTTGATATTTTTACTTTTAAATCCAAAATTAATACTTTAAGTGTTCGCGAAAATTGTAAAAAATAACAATAATAAACATTACTGATGCTTTCAAGATTACAAAATATGACAAATATTTTGTATGACGATATTTCTTTCAAAATAACTCTTCCATATGTATTTTCAGATTTTTCACAATAAAGGATGGCAGCCAAAAACATTCACATTCGTAAATAAACAAACTAAATTTTAGCAACTGTTTGCAAGCAAATGAAAATCAAAAATATAGTTCTGCAAAAAGCTCATTGACACTTTATTGAACGTATCACTCTTGTCTGTCCTGTACGAGCCTCTGTAGTTCTGCTACACAATGGAACCTACCGTCATTTGAACTGCTTACTGTATTTAAGGCTTCGTCTCCCTCTAAACTTTTTGTCTCTCACACTTACTTCCATTACGAAATTGACGATTCCTTGATGTATCCTATCAAAGGATCCCTTCTTTTAGTCAGATTGTGCCATAAATTTCTCTCTCTTCGATTCAATACCTCCTCATCAGTTATTCTACCTACCCATTTAATCTTCGGTTTATATCTGTAGCATCAGATTTCAAAAGCTTCTGTTCCCCTTTTATCAGAACTGTTTATCAACCACATTTACTTCTGCATAAAGCTAAACTCCAAAAAAATGCATTTAGAATAAACTTGTGAACACTAAAATGTTTATTCCACAACAACAGATTTCTCATTTTCAAAAATGAGTTTCTTGGTTCCAGTCTGCATACTACATCCGCTTTCGTCTGCATACTACATCCTCTTTAGTTCTCCATCAGTTATTTTGCTATCAAAATATCAATATTTATCTACTACTTTTAGTGTCTCATTTTTAATCTAATTCTAACAGCATCACCTGATTTAATATAATTACATTCGATTACTCTTAGTTGGGCTTCTGCAACGACATCCAATGATCGTGATACGAAGTGAAGAACTATTTCAAAGAATGAGTGTAACGAAAATTTAGAAGGCACTTACCACAAGAAACCTTAGTTGGGCGTCTGCAACGACATCCATTGATCGTGAACAAATCGTTGTAAGGAGTAGGCCTAAGAGATGGGACACGTAGTACACAGAGCGGTTATCCTGACAAACCGTGCCAACTAATCCAGACGGCGTATTTCTCCTCTACAGAGATTAGAATACCCAAAAAATTAAAAAGGACGCTAAATGCAACAGTTACTTAGAGATATAAAAAATGTAGCACAAGATAGGAAAAGATGGAGGAAACAAAAAATCTAATAGAAAGATTGAAGATAAAAATGGTCTTCTTGCCTGTTTAACTTCAGTACTCCTTCTCCTCATGTGAATGGCGATTTAAGTGAGTCAAATAGTTAAAATGTTACTTTACTTAACATAGTTACATTTATTAATATAACAGGTGATAAAATTCTAAATTATTAATTTCTGTAACTGTGAGTAAGTTACACATTTCACAAAATTTTCCAATGCATTTCTGAGTATCCTGTAGATTTTAGGGTACTAACAACAGCTTTTCTGTAAAGACATTTATTTCATGGCGAAGTTTGTCATCTACATTCTATCATCAAAAAAACAGTAGTTTTGAATACTATAATGGAAATAAAACAAAATCTTCCATTAGTCACAACATAAGCTGACAACTCTCGAGACACTGCTCGCATCATGCTTCTTGATGTAATAATCATGTGATATTAGATGTGACACTGAAGCCAAGGACTTGGTCAACTACATTTTTACGCGCTTGGATGTGCTACACTCGTCCTGTAGTCATTAGACTTCAGCTGTTAAATAATAGTTCTTGCTGTAAAGTGACTTCATTTTGTTCAAAATTGAAACTACTGACGCTACTGTGTCTTTTACATATCTTCTAGAATACAAGCGAATATTTTCTTTCTTTTTCACCATGTAGAGACACTACACTAATGAATGATGTTCGCAAATAATAGAATGCACACTGGAAAATAATTACACTGCAGAATGGTTACTTTGGAAGATAGTTACACTGCAAAATGCTTACACTGAAACACTATTATGCTAGAGGACAATTTGTTATAGCGCTGCTGTAACATCAGTCAATTTCCTACAGTTTGCTTAACGTGACTAACTGAATCTAGTTGGAAGTAGTAGTAACAACTTGGAATTGTTTGGAACTATTTGTAATTTGCTCACTGATGCAATGGACATTGTGCCAAGATGTGTACATATGCTGATCCAGAGGAATAGTAGTCACTATCTATCACCACGACTTACATCTAGCAGCCTTCTAAATTTTGGATGCATAGCCGGAATTATACGAATTTAATTAATATGATTGCAATTATAAACGAATTTAGAGGGCACAACCTAAACTGACATCATGATCATGTGATTGAAAGTGCTGCCATCTTGTATCTTCGTGTACTCTTGAAGCTGTAACTTACAGGTTCCTGTGGCAGCAAATAGTGTCAACATCAGTACTGCTAACATTTTGGACATCCCTCAGCTATTAGGGAGGAAGATGGGACCGACTGTCAAACGTTTTGTTTTGTAGTTACTAATGGAGAGCCTGGAAAATCTTGTTATTGATTTTGGTAGCATAAATTATGCCAAAAATGGTAGGTTCATTAGCAAGAAGAATTCAAATGTCCTTACACCCGTTACAAAATCGCTTTGTGACAACATTATGGTGGTTACAATGCTGTGATTTTTATCTTAACTTTATTGTAACTTTATGTGAATGTAATAACACACATACATAGACACAAAGTAAAGAAAAACACTTACACACATTATATGTTGCTATGTCAAACTGCCTTACAGATATATTTTATTTTTCTATAAACTCTTAGATTTTAAGCACTATCCTTTTTTTTAAAAAAAAGCACATACAGTAAACATTGTATTTTACTTGCTCCACACCTTTCAAGATCCCCCCTTAAAGTACAATGTTTGTTTTTAATGACTCTAAATCACAAGCTTCACAAATTTAGTTATCACACAGTCATGGTAATTGTTTCATAATAGCATTTCTAAATTTCTCTACTCTTTGTAGAGCTTTGGTCAGTATGTCTGCTAATTGTTCTTCCGTATTACAATATTGTATCTCGCACAAACCTTCTCTCTATTGTTCGCAAACATAGTGAAATTTTACATCTATATGTTTGCTTTGTCTAACCAACTGTCCTGATTTGATCATTTGGATAGCAGTTTGATTGTCTACATGAAGAACAATTTTCACTTTTCTTCTGGTTAACCCTTGTATTAGGGTATTGATGTGTTTTATTTCTTTGGTGCATTCTGCTGCTGAAATGTATTCTGCTTCAGTTGATGGAGTAGCTGTCACACTTTGCTTCTTGGGACACCAACTAATGGGAGCACCATTATAAAGAACTATGTATGCACTTGTACTTTTTCTGTCTCCTACATATTGTGCATAATCGACATCACAATAAACATTTAGATGAAACTGTCATCTTCTTCACTTTCTTTTTCCTTATAGAAAAGATCATAATTCTTGAAACCTTGTAGATATCTAAGAGTTCTTTTACATTTTTGTAATTCTTTTTCTTGTGGTCTTCTGTGAAGCGGCTGTAAATCCAAGATCTGGTCTGGTTTTTCATGACAAATAAAGAAGGCTTCCTATGGCTTCATGATATGCAAATGCAGTGTGTTCGTTTTCTTGATTTTCTTCATTTGTCTTTCTCTCTGGAACTAATGGAGTCTTCATGGCCTTACAGTCACTCATATTGAATTTTTCTAGTACTTTCTTTGCATAATGTTCTTGGTGTAAAAATATACCATCCTCTGTCTTCATTATTTGTATCCCTAAGTACATATCTGGATTTTCTACCACAACCATTTCAAATTTCTTCATAAGTTTCTTTAGTATATTTTCAATTTTCTTCATGTCTTTTCCTATTATGATTCCATCGTCAACATGTATAGACATGTACATTTTTTCAGTTGCATCTTTAAATATACACTGATCTGATTTCAATTGAATTAGTCCTCCTGACTTTAGGAAATCTGTCAAAGTTTTATTCCTTCTGGATGGGGCTTGTTTAAGTCCATACAGAGCTTTCTTCAAATCACAGATTTTCCATCTTCTTTGTATTCTTCAGGTATCTTCATGAAAATTTCTTCATCCAGTTTCCCATAGAGAAATGCTGTTTTGACATCAGACACTCTCATATGGGAACTTTCCTCTGCTGCCAGCGCAAGCAACAGTCTCAATGAACATATATCTACTACTGGGCTGAATAATTCCTTAAAATCTATATCCTTTTCTTGTTGACAACCTCTGATAACTAAACTGGCCTTATATTGTCCATCATCTTTGACTTTAAAGATACATTTGCTTGTTAAGATTTCTTTTACTTTTGCTTCCTCTGGACTAACCAACTTCCATGTTTCATTCTGTTGAAGAGATCTCTTTTCTTCTTCAATTGCTTTTAACCAATTTTCTTTGTCTGGATCACTCATACATTCTTCATAGGTAAGCAAAGCTGTTTCATAATCATTATATTTTACAGGTTTTTCCAAACTAGTTCTTTTCGTAAGGTTGCAGTTTCTTGTGTCTTCATTACATATTATTACTTCTTGATTTTCTTCTCCTTGAATTTCATGGTCTTCTATTTCGTTTTCTTGATTGCTAGTATCATTTGATAGTTCACCAATAACAAGATTTTTCTGCAGAGTTTTTTTTTTGTCACTTTCTGCTCAAATTCAACATCTCTTGACACAACAATATTTCTTCTTTCTTCATCAAACAGTCTCTAGCTATTTGGTGCATAACCAGCAAAAATGTATGCATTACTTCTTACATCTAGTTTCTTCAAATATCCAAAATTTTTGGCAATAACTCTTGATCCAAAAATTTGAGGTCTTGACAGATCTGATATTTTCCCAAACCACTCTGATTGATAGTTGGGCTTATATTGATTAAATATGTATCTGTGAGCACAGCCTCTCCCCATAGCTCTTTCTTTAGTTTGCTGTCGAATATCATAGCTCTTGCCTTGTTCATTATTATCAGACTTAATCACTCTGCTTTCCCATTGAGCTGAGGACTATAAGAAATACTATAGTCTAGCACAATTCCTTATCCTTCACACCAGTTCTTAAACTCACAGCTGGTGTATTCACCACTTTTATCGCTTCATATTTTTGACACTTCTATATTGAACTTATTTTCACTTTCTAACACATATTTTCTTATGAATCTTTCAGCCACTGACATATATCTTAAAAGGTAGGTTACACAGGAATGAGTGAAATCATCTAACACTGTCATGTAGTATCTACATCCATTAAATGTTGTTGGTTCTATCTCTCCACAGATATTACTATGTACGATTTCAAGAGGTCTTGTTGCTCTTTCTCTCACAGTAGAAAATGGTTTTCTTGTTAATTTAGCTCTCATACAAGCTTCACACAATTGTTCTGCTGAGGATAAACTATTAGGAATTCCTTCACACATTCTCTTGATCTTTGAAGTACTGCTTATGGCTGGATGATGTAGTTTCTTATGCCATCTTGTTTTTCTTCTTGTATCAGTAGTGATTGCATTCCTGATTTAATGTTCACTTCATACAACCCATTTCTTGTTTTTTGTCCTTTCAAAACAGGTATTTCACCTTTATAGATTTGAACAGAATGTTTAGTAAATACAACAGTACAATCTTTTTCAGTGATTGCATTTACAGACATCAGATTTCTGCTCAGTTCAGGAACAAACATAACATCTTTTAGAACACAGTTATCTCCTACAAAGTTTCCTGTTGCAACTATTTTCATTGATCCACCTTGTTTGGCAACTTTTGCAATACTATCATGATGTCGCACATTTGATAACTTGTCCACTTCATTACACAAATGTCCTGTACATGCACTATCAACAACCATGACCATATCTTCTTTCTCATTGGCTTTTTGTGAAATCTTTCCCTTGTTACATTCATATTCAATATGTGCAGTGTCTTCCATCTTCTTTCCTTCATCAATGTCTTGTTTCTTGTTTTCTTGAGTGACTAGATCTTCTTCTATGTCTTTAAAAGTGCAAAATGATATTCTGTCGCTGTCTTTGATCTGAAAATAACAATCTTCTTCTTTGTGGTTAGTCTTTTTGCAATGAGGACAGGGCTTGATAGATCTCAATTTTGCTTCTTGAATTTTATTTTTATTTGTGAAGTAACACTCTTCTTCTTTGTGATTATTCCTCTTGCATATAGAACAGTATTCTTTCTTCTTAGGCCTCTTGCATTCCCTTGCAAAATGTCCACGACCACCACAATTTTTACAATTATATATTTTCTTTTATTTTGTTAAACCCAACATCAAAGGCAATAATATGTTCTTGATTATTGTTTTTCAGTCGTTCCTCTTCTCTTATAAGCCTTGAAATTAGATTTTCCATAGTCTTCTCACCACTGGGTGATGAATTCCATGCTGAAGAAAAGTGTATTCTTCTGGCAAAATAGACAATATCTTGGGTGTGATCATAATATCTGCCATCTTTTCTGACTGGAGACGATTCAGTTCAAGTACTATGTTCTGTAGTGCACTTATATTACTGGCTGTGTCTCTGGTTTTACTGTAATTGAAACTATAAAATTCTTGAAGCAACTGCAGGGTTCTATGAGATGCATCTCTTTTATAAACTGCTTTAACTTTATCATACATTGCCTTGGAAGTTTTACAACACAATACATGTGGCTTTACCTTTTTATCAATTGCTCTCATTATAAAATGTTTTGCCTTGCTGTCCATTTTCTGCCATTTTTCTGTTTTTCTAAAGTTTTGTAATTTTCCAGAGTTTTAGTTCCATCCACAATATCACACAGGTCTTGCGGATTAAATAATATTCTAATTTCAACATCCCACAGATTGAATGTACTACTATCTTTGTATATCACGAAATTCTTCGTTTTCTTGAAACATCTTTAACTGTTTCTCTTCCTTATTCATGCCTTCTATTTTTAGCTTTTCTATTTTCTTATTGTAGTGCGCCCATAACCTGCTGCGATTTTTATCTTAATTTTATTGTAACTTTATGTGAATGTGAAAACACACATACATAGACACAAAGTAAAAAAAAAAACACTATACACACTTGATATGTTGCTATGTCAACCTACCTTACAGATACATTTTACTTTTATGTAAACTCTTAGATGTTAAGCACTATTTTGTTAAGGCACACACGGTAAACATTGTATTTTACTTTCTCTGCACCTTTCAACATACAATCTGTGATTAAGTGGACTGCCAAAAACGTTTATAGGAGGGACAGTCTGCAGTTTTAAGGAAAGAGATGTGTGGAGCGTTTAACAGCTATCTACATGGTAAATTCAGAAAAATCATATCTAAAAGACATGGTATCAACGCAAAACTACTACTTTTTCTGCATAGAACAACAATGAGACAGAAAAAGGGATAGTGAAAAAAAACCAACAAAGAAACACTAGAAACAATCGATGAAACAAAAAAAAATTCTGTTGTTATACCATGTAAAGTGGAATTTGCTGACATTAAACATGATGTTCTAATGAACAAACTGCCTGGAACATTGCAGCAGCTCCATATAGATGACTATTACCTCATAGGTCCTGATATAAAGCAAGATTTTGTTTGCAATTTTTAGAGAATGCAGATGTACGATTTCCTAACATTAAACCATGACTTCTGTGTACAAGAAGACTACCAAGAAAACTGCAGTGTGATTGTAAATGACAATAGGACACTGGGGCCAGACTGTTTAATGTGGATGAGCTCCATCCCTAAAATACATATACCAGATTTATATGTCTCATTAAAAGCCCATGAGTGAACAAAGTTATTGGTAACCATCTTATCGATTTTATAATTTGCCCTTATTCGCATCTATCAGATACTTTTATATCTTTCATGGTTAAATAACATGGGATTACCAGATCGGAAACTACGATTTATTGCTACAGAATGGATGGTGTGTTTGTCCCTGGGGATGTTACGTAACACCATCAAATAGCAATTACAATGTGCTCCACTGTACTCTGCACCAGTCACCTCCACAGAGTGTAAATTATCAAACAGCTTACTGAACAGTCACTGTTTTGTATTTAACACTGCTCTGCAGTTTGTTTAGTGGGGTAACAAGAATACATGAAATTTGACTGGTTGAATAGTGTTGGGGGGGGGGGGGGGACTATAAATGTGATATACATTGGAAATCTTAATAAAAACTTGCTACTTAAATAATTAAAAGGAAAATTTTGAAAGAAGGATTAAAAAGGATTGGAAAGTACTCATATTCTGGGTGAATCTTAAGTGGTACTAATATAAACATACCTTCAATATTGAATACATATATTCAATATCTAACATTCGTAAATTTACGTATATCCGTTTTTGTTACAGCTATTGTGCATGGAGATTGGTATGACAATACTGGTTCCAGATCGCCCCTCCTCTGCTCACGTGAATTCTTCTTGTTAGCTTCGATCCTTTTGATGCAAGATTCTCGGCGCATCGCGGAATAATTAACAGGAAATAACTGTGTGAATATACTTTGTTGTCTTGATAACACTTTAACTGTACAATTGGAATACATATCTTATATGTATAAAAAGAAAATAATGAGAAAAAAAGAAAATAATAACAATAATATGTTTCTTCACAGGCTGTACAAGTCAACCTCCTAGAGAGTCACGACGAAGAAAAGATTATAAACTATTTTTGTCTGCCTATAATTGTAATTATATACCTGTAAACTCTCTGGAGATTCCTAAGACAGACTACAATAAAGACGAAGTAAGTGTTACACATCGGCGTTTTATTAAAGCTGGAGAAAGATCTTTTTCTCAATCGGGGACATTATGCCCACAGTACTTTCAAATATATATATATATTAGCAAATTAGATTGGTTCCCATAAATAATGGATCCTACAGGTCTTAAGAAAAACGATAAATGTGTCATACAGACTTATACCATTCCCTCTCACAGACATTTCTCCTTTAAATACAGTTAATATGTTATGTGTACATAAAAGGAAACAAGAAATTCAAGAGGTCAGGTTCAAAAAATTAATACTGCAGTGTATGGTGAGGGCAACTGCCTTGATGGAACAATATAAACTGGAATTGGAAAAAGCAGAAGCCATTGCATATATGCAAATAAGATATACAAATCAAACAATCTGGACACAATTGCAGAGTATTGTATATGTATTGTATATGAGCAAAACTGAACGTACTCAGACATTTCTCTCTCTACTTATTCTGATCAACACTAAACTGACACACAATATTTTAGTGCAACGCAATCTTACTTTCAATAATCGCTACAAAAGAATGGCTCTGACTAACAATAACCTATACCTTTCATGAATCACTTACCTCACAAAAATCTTCGTTACTCGAACTACTGCAATACAGCGAGTGCCAATACTGCCAGCTAAATAAAAGATTCTAACTACTCAAGGCACTAACTACTGATGGGCATAGTTAGCAAATGACAGATTTTGCTAGAGAACAAACAATGTATTTACCTTAATAATATTCAAAAGTCGTCATATGTGTATCAGTTCACGATATACAGTATTACAAATTTACTCTTTCTGATAGAAACACGTCCAGATTGTCCGCTCTCAAAATTCTGCCATCTCCCTCCCCACATCCAGCACTGCTGGTGGCTCGCCTCCAACTGCGCAATGCAACTGCGCAATGCTACGTGCTGTTCACATGCAACTGCCCAACACTACAATAGAAAATATTCCAACAATGCAAACCAGCCACAGACTTCACACAACACAGTCTATATTTTCATATAGAGCGCTACGTGGCGTTACCAACATATAAACCTAAACATCCTAGTTACACTTAGGATTTCCATATGGTTTAGTGTGATTCGTCACTCCAAATCACTCATTTCCCCTCACCCAATGCCGGTTGGTGACGCTCTTTGCACCGCATGAAGCGTTGCCTATTACTGATTACAGAAATGTATGTGTTAGGTGGAGCTGCTCGATCATTGTACAAGCTGGACTGATGGTACCACTTTGTAACTCAAGAATGTGTCGTTCAGCTAATTTCATACGATTTTAAGAATCATTTTACGCAATTTTTAACGATCCCTGTAAGTCGGTACGTGAAGTTTCGCTTGGCTTAACTGTAATTATTCCTTCGCCTTTCCACTTGACAGTCACATCACGAACAATCGACTTTGGCAGCTTCATATAGGTGTCAATGTCCCTGCTGGACCTGTTACTTGGATGACGCCCAGTGACTTGTCCACGTTCGAAGTTACTGTGCTCTTCTGACGGACCCATTCCGCTGATATTGCTTCTCTATGACGGTACAATACATCCGCCTTCTTTTTATAACGGCCAAAGGGCCTCTCGTGCCGTATAGCGATCAATACCTTATTACCCAGGAGTGTCCGGATACAATTCCCAGATAGCGTATTTTTGCTCAAGAACGACAGAAACAGTTCCTAATGCGAGACCTGCCATGGTTCATTACTTTACAAAATACACGTAATTTTTTACTTTTCATTTCAGTTCCATAAATACACGCAAGAAAACTACTTGTTGCCATCGGCTAATATATATTTTTGAGAAAGAACTGGATATCGAGTTGACTTTATTTTAGTTATTTTGTTGTAGATACCAGTAAAATACCGTTTGCAATGAGACATGAAAAATGGAACGTAGTAAGAAACTTAGACTGCCGTTTGAATGCTTCGTCGAAACCGGCACGTGACAGAGTACAGGCTTAGATGGGACAAGAAAGAGGAAGGAAATCGGCCACAGCCTTTTCAGAAGAGCCACTCAGGAACTCGCTTTAACATATTTGGGGAAAAAATCAAGGAAAGTCTAAATGCAGACGACGGGATGGTGATCTGAACTAAGCTTCTTCCGAATTCCGGCTTAGTGCTTAAACCAATGTGCCATGTCGCTCGTTAAGCAATAATAAGTCGTTTTTACTGCGACCGTTGCGTTAAGCCACTACTGATAATAAAAGTCTAGAAGGCAGTCTGTCCCCGTGGAAGTGGAGACGTGTCCTCTTTATGGATGTGCCTTGAGGCGCAATTCAAAATTCTAAGGAAATTAAGTTTAGTACCCGGTAGTTAATTTTCTTAACGGCGTTTACATGACGTCTGAGACTTCTCTCAGTCAGGGAGAATAAATGGAATGGCTTTTGAATTATAAGAATTTACGTTCACGCTCCAACGCAGCCATCTCCTCACCTACTCTTCACCATGCGATGCTGTACTGCAGCGTGAAGATAATTGCAGAAAACATGATTAAAATTGTTGTTGTAGAACCGATTTCATATCAGCAGAACTGTAGACTCTGAGAAGAGTCTTCATAAAAATGAATTACGTGGCAGAGATAAATTCTTTGTTGGCATGTCAGATATTAAGGATGAGTTCTTTCTAACCGTGTATTGGTTTTGGTATTGTTTTATTTACAGCGTAATTCTTTTTCGAAAGGCTTATTCTTTCATTACCCACTCTTCTTGGGTCTAAACCCACATTTGTTTCCAAATATGCAGATGGTACAAAGATTATTCTGAACAGTTTCCTTAGATATTTGGCCACTTCAAAAAAGTATCTCGGATGAGTTTCTGTGGTCCTTCGTCATCCAGAGTATCATGTGATAGCACATAATGTTTATGCTAACTGTATCAAGAACACAAGTTACTGAAATACACTAACTGGCAACTACACTACTGGCCATTAAAATTGCCACACCACGAAGATGACGTGCTACAGACGCGAAGTTTAACCGACAGCAAGAAGATGCTGTGATATGCAAATGATTAGCTTTTCAGAGCATTCACACAAGGTTGGCGCCGGCGGCGACACCTACAACGTGCTGACATGAGGAAAGTTTCCAACCGATTTCCCATACACAAACAGTAGTTGACCGGAGTTGCCTGGTGAAACGTTGTTGTGATGTCTCGTGTAAGGAGGAGAAATGCCTACCATCACGTTTCCGATTTTCATAAAGGACGGATTGTAGCCTATCGCGATTGCGGTTTATCGTATCGCGACATTGCTGCTCGCGTTGGTCGAGATCCAATGACTGTTAGCCAAATATGGAATCGGTGGGTTCAGGAGGGTAATACGGAACGCCGTGCTGGATCCCAACGGCCTCGTATCACTAGCAGTCGAGATGAACAGGCATCTTATCCGCATGGCTGTAACGGATCGTGCAGCCACGTCCCGATCCCTGATTCAACAGATTGGGACGTTTGCAAGACAACAAACATCTGCACAGTTCGACGACGTTTGCAGCTGCATGGACTATCAGCTCGGAGACCATGGCTGCGGTTACCCTTGACGCTGCATCACAGAGAGGAGCGCCTGCGATGGTGAACTCGACGACGAACCTGGGTGCACGAATGGCAAAACGTCATTTTTTCGGATGAATCCAGGTTCTGTTTACAGCATCATGATGGTCGATCCGTGTCTGGCGACATCGTGGTGAACGCACATTGGAAGTGTTGTGTCTAGGCAAGACAGCCTAGACACAATGAGAGGAAGCCGAAAGGCACGCGCTAAGCTAAAGCCGGATGCGTGAGGTCTGAAACAGGATACGTAATGAAGGCTATAAAGAAAAGTACGTAGCTTCGGGAATACTTAACTTTAATCCATCCTTGTGGTACATCTGGAGATTGTGGCGATACAAGTGAGACTCTTTAGATACATGCAATGTTACTAATGGCGCCTTGCTAGGTCGTAGCCATTGACTTAGCTGAAGGCTATTCTAACTATTGGCTCGGCTAATGAGCAATGCTTAGTCCATGTAGTCGCTAGCAAAGTCGTCCGTACAACTGGGGCAAGTGGTATTCCGTATCTCGAGACCTGCCTTGTGGTGGCGCTCGGTCTGCGATCACACAGTGGCGACACGCGGGTCCGACATGTACTAATGGACCGCGGCCGATTTAAAGCTACCACCTAGCAAGTGTGGTGTCTGGCGGTGACAGCACAGGAAGCGTGCATTCGTCATCGCCGTACTGGCGTATCACCCGGCCTGATGGTAAAGGATGCCATTGGTTACATGTCTCGGTCACCTCTTGTTCGCATTGACGGCACTTTGAACAGTGGACGTTACATTCAGATGTGTTATGACCTGTGGCTCTACCCTTCAGTCGATCCCTGCGAAACCCTACATTTCAGCAGGATAATGAACGACCGCAGGTTGCAGGTCCTGTACGGGCCTTTCTGGATACAGAAAATGTTCGGCTGCTGTTCTGGGCAGCACATTCTCTAGATCTCTCACCAATTGAAAACGTCTGGTCAATGGTGGCCGAGCAACTGGCTCGTCACAATACGCCAGTCACTATTCTTGATGAACTGTGGTATCGTGTTGAAGCTGCAAGGGCAGCTGTAACTGTACACGCCATCCAAGCTCTGTTTGACTCAATGCCCAGGTGTATGAAGGCCGTTATTACGCCCAAAGGTGGTTGTTCTTGGTACTGATTTCTCAGGATGTATGCCCCCAAATTGCGTGAAAATGTAATCACATGTCAGTTCTAGTATTATATATTTATCCAATGAATACCCGTTTTTCATCTGCATTTCAGGTGATGTTACTTCAGTAATTACAAAATGATTCAGATTTACATGACAGTGTAAGCCCACTAATCAGTGTGACGCTGTACGTCCTCTCACCTGGATGTATGTAATGATTTTCAGGACAGAGCTTCGTAAGGCCGCTGTATCCTCTTCTGAGGAAAGCTGACCCACAACTGTTGCCACTGGCCCTTGACATCCTGGATGCTTGCACTGGGAATGACTTGACGTCCGAGCTCGTCCGACACGTGTTCTCTCGAGGGTGTATCTGTGATTCTTGCTCGCCATATGAGTACACAGCATCATGCAGACAGTTCATGCAGGCAGGTGTCAATTGTGGACGAGCAATTTTGAACAATGGCATCACAATACCGTCGCATTAGAGGACGCAGAATGTCTGTGACGCACCTTTGTGCCATCAGAGTTCCCTCGGTATCAATCGGGACGTGAAATCATATCCGATGGCTCCCCCATTATGACGCCAGGATAACGCCACATGCCCTCCCCGAAACATTAGAAGAATGGGAACTCTCTCCATGTCGTCGCCAAACTCATAGACCATGGTCAGCCGCGGTAGTGCCGAAACCCAATTCGTCGCTGAACACAATACGACATTCCATCAGCAATCCATGTTTTCCAGTAACGGCACCACACCATTTTGTGTGGCAGTGGCACCGCTCACTTAGGACGGTAGTTCCCTAGTCTGTCTCCTCCTGGTCTCCGACCAAAGGTGCAGAATGACGCCGAATGTTGCAGAGACGTCACAACTTGTTCTCGCATGGGCGGCTCGAATGTGAAGGTCTTATGATGTGACTGGTGAACAATACGACGATTCTTCGGTCACATGGGGTGTACCGGAAGCTGGACCACGAGTATGTCTGCCCTGACGTTCCCGTGCAGCTCAACATCGCATCCAACTACTGCCACATCCAAATGGATATTGGATATTGCACGATTAGACCAACCGACCAAATGAAAATCCGCAATGAGGCTCCATTTAAAACTCTGTCTGCTGATGATAAGCCCATGAGATCGCGGCATCTCCATGTCTTTCACGATGATCACTCAATACCTGACACTGTTCGGACCTGGTAACAACATTAACCACGAATAACACTAATTCAGGTTGGTGTCCACGCAACCAATGACAGCAAATTGCAATTGTAGTCACTTACATACCCGCCGACGATGTTTACCTGTGCGAGGTTACATTGACGTCCTACCTCTCTTCTGGGTGCTTCTTTTTTTCTCATGCAACGTATCTACAAGACGTGTTTCTTAGGTTTCACGTTAGGCAGACCTTCTGGCCTGAACAGCAGTGGCATTCGAGGAAGATTGTACGACTTTCCAACTGCTTCTGTTATGTAACTCGAGCGGCAACCACGACAGTGATGATAGTTAAGGTACCAGTCACAGACCAGTATATGATTTCCGTCGTTCAGAATTGATTGTGGCGTGTAAAGCTGCTGTCAATTGCAATTAGCGCCTCCGGCATCGACACAAGACCATGGTAGTGTATTTAGAGTACCACCCTCCATATGTATGGAATGTGAGTCCACAAAGCACCACCACTGATTGCTCGAGCGTCGTAATCTACATACTGCCAATTATTCATAGCCCAGACATGTGCAACATGCGACGTATTCCATTAACTTACGGGAATGCAGCCCAATATTTCAACGGGATGGACTAACTCAGCTGAGAAATCTCGAGGTCCGAGATGACTTGGCACCTCTGAACAAAAGTACGAAGTACGCCTCCACTTTTGAGCCAGATGGTGACAACTGTCAGCCGCCAGATAAGTCAATGTGAGCACGCAGGTTTCAAAGCCGCCGACTCCAAGGCACGTTCCTCGAAATCTTCCATAAACAGATTGGCAGTAATAGGTGAAAACGGGCTTCCCATCACAACTCCATCTACCTGCTCGTGGTACTTGTCGTTGAATAAAAGTTAAGTGGAGCCAACACATGTCGAAATAAGTTTGTTAATTTAGCACCTAGTCTAACCTCAATCAACCGTAACGAATCAGAGAGAGGAACACGAGTGAAGAGAGACCACATAATCACTTACTAGAATATCCGACTCATTCAAACGCATTGCCTCTAAACGACGCGGCGATTTCTTAATGTGGTGCTCACACCGCCAAGTATAGGGCTCAAGAGAGCTGCAAGTTGTCTTGCTACACGATTTGGCGGAGCGCCAATACCACTCACAATGCAAAGTCCATTGTCGCTCTTGCTGTGGAGTCGTAATCAAAAGATTGTTCCAACGTTTGCCAAAGTTGCTGCCTAGGTAGAATAATTCCTAGATCATCCACTTCGTGATCACCAGTCCTGATGTTAAGTTTCTCACTGTTCTGATTGCTGCTGCTGCTGCTCCTCGTTATTTTCGTATTTCTTCGATTTATTCTCAATCCATATTCTGTACTCATTAGACTGTTGATTTCGTGTAACAGATCCCGTAATTCTTCTTCTCTTTCTCTGAGGATAGCAATGACAACAGCGAAGCTTACCATTGATCTCCTTTCACCTTGATTTAATTACTCTTCAATCTTTCTTTTGTTTCCATCATTGACTCTTCGACGTATAGATTCAACAGTAGGGCGAAATACTAAATTCCTGTCTTACACGCTTTTTAATCTGGCCGCTTCGTTCCTGGTCCTCCGCTCTTCTTGTTTCCTGTTTGCCCTTGTACATATTGCATATACCTATCATTCCGTATAGCTTACCCCTATTTTCCTCATACTTTCGAACATCTTGCACCATTTTACATTGTCGAACTCTTTTTCCAGGTCGACAAATTCTATGAGCGTGTCTTGATTTTTCTGTACTCTTTCTTCCAATATCAACCGCAACGACATAACTGCTGCTCTGGTGCCTTTACCTTTCTTAAAGCCAAACTGATCGTCCTCTAACACATCCTCAATTTTCATTTCCATTCTTTCGTACATTAGTCTTGGCAGCAATTTGGATACATGAGCTGTTAAGCCGATTGTGCAATAATTCTCCCATTTGTCAACTCTTGCACTCTTCGGAACTGCGTGGATGATATTTTTCCGAAAGTCAGATGGTTCATTGCCGGACTCATATATTCTACACACCAATATGAACAGTCGTTTTGTTGCGACGTCCCCCAATGATTTTAGAAATTCTGATGGATTTTTCTCTATCCTTCTACAATATTTGATATTAAGTCTTCCAAAGCTCTTTCAAACTTTGATACTAGATCCCCTATCTCTTCTACACTGATTGCCGTTTCTTCTTCTATCACGTCATCAACCAATGATTTTGGAAATTTTGGTGGATTTTTATCTATCCTTCTACAATATTTGATATTAAGTCATCCAAAGCGCTTTCAAATTTTTATACTAGATCCCCTGTCTCTTCTATATTGACTGCCGTTTCTTCATCTGTCACGTCATCAAGCAAATGTTCCCCCTCATAGAGGCCTTCAATGTGCTCTATCCACCTATCCGCTCTCTTCTCTGCATTTAACAGTGGAATTACCATTGCACTCTTAATGTTATCTCCCTCGGTTTTAACTTCGCCGAAAATTGTTTTGACTATTCTATATGCTCTCTGAGTCCTTCTGACAATCATTTGTTTTTTGATTTCTTCACATTTTTCCTGCAGCCATTGTGCCTTACCTCCCTGCAGTTCCTTTTTATTTCATTCCTAAGTGACCTGTATTTATGTATTGCTGAATTGCTCTGAACATTTTTGTACTGCCTTCTTTCATCCATCAACTGATATTTCTTCAGTTACTCATGGTTTCTTCTCAGTTCCTTTCTACCTAAGTCTTTCTTTCCAGCTTCTGTGATTGCCCTTCTTAGAGAATCTGCAACCTTGGAGAACTTCAAGCGTATCTCTTCCTTCCCTAGTACTTCCCTATCCCATTTCTATGCGCATTGATTCTTCCTGACTAGTCTCTTAAACTTCAATCTACTCTTCACTACTACTACATTGTGATCTGAGTCTGCATCTGCTCCTAGGTACGCCTTACATTTCAGTACCTAATTTCCGAAACTCTGTCTGATCACGATGTAATCTAACAGAAATGCTTCCGTATCTCCCGGCCTCTTCCAAATGTATCTCCTTCTCCTGTGATTCTTAAACAGAGTATTCACTATTACTAGCTGAAATTTATTGCAGAACTCATTAGTCTTTCTCCTCTCTCATTCATAGTAACACGCCCATATTCTCCCGTAACTCTTTCTCCTATTCCTTCTCTTACAACCGCATTCCAATGCCCCATGGCTATTAGATTTTTGTCCCCCTTTACGTACTGAATTACCCTTTCAATGACCTCGTATATTTTCGCTATCTCTTCATCTTCGCCGGCATCTGTGGCCGAGCGGTTTTAGGCGCGTCAGTCCGGAACGGCGCTGCGGCTATGGTCGCAGGTTCGAATCCTGCCTCGGGCATGGATGTGTGTGCTGTCCTTAGGTTAGTTCGGTTTAAGTAGTTCTAAGTCTAGGGGACTGATGACCTCAGATGTTAAGTCCCATAGTGCTCGGAACCATTTCAGGGTGAGAGAGTGCCCGGAAACACTGTCCGCTCTGTCACTCTCTTTGACAAGGCCTTGGCTGATTTTTGGCGACTTTGATGCCAGTAGCCTTTGGCCGCCATTACCTATGACATTCATTGAAAATTTAAGCGGTGGTGGGTTTCGAATCCAGACCGAAAACGTTTTGATTTGTAATCAAAGACGCTACCCCTAGACTACGGGTCGTTGTCAACTATTACTGTAAATTCTTTATGAAAGAGTCTGAGGAACGTGCCTTAACGTCGGCGACTTTGAAACCTGCGTTTTTGCGTTGTTTTTTTTTCAGACATCTGGACGATACTTTGGCTGTTTGGGGTCATGTTAGTGAAAATTTGAACGACTTCTTAGAACACCCGAATTCAATCCACCCGAATATTTGTTTCACGTCGGAGGTGGAAAAGGATGGTTGTCTTCCCTTCCTTGATGTTTTGGTCTGGAGGAGAGTGGATGGTACGATGGAAGATACCCTCTACAGGAAGCCTACTCACACTAACTTGTATCTGTCGGCTGACAGTTGTCACCATCTGATTCAACGTAAAGGCGTACTTCGTACCTTTCCTTACAGGACCCATATCGTCTCGGACTCCGACAGTTTTTCAGCTGAATTAGCCCATCTCGAAGCCACTTTTGATCGGCATAGTTATAGTGAAGGACAGAGCAGACGTGTATTGCGCTATCGACCAAATGCGCACCGGGTGAGTGACGATAATATAGATGTGACACTAAACTCCAAGGCCTTTTTGCCTTACGCAGGGAGCATTTGGAACAGGATTGGTGCTATTTGGCGGAAATACAATGTGAAGTGTGTTTTTCGATCACCTTCTAAGATCAGGGTCATTTTAGATTCCCTAAAGGACGATCTTAATTTATGTAAGGCGGGTGCCTACCGTATTCCTTACAGTTGTGGTATGTCATATATTGGTCAGACTATCAGGATTGTAGAGGACCGATGTACTGAGGTATTGGGATAGTGTTGTTAAGGAAACTCTTGAAATTAAATTCTCAAGTAAGTTTATAGATAGCGATCGTGGTTTTTGTTTAAATTCTGCATGGAATCCTGGTCTCTCCGTTGTCAAAAAACAGAGGAACAGAGTTAATGCTACCTCACACACTGATTATTAATTTCGCTAAGATGTAGGATGCAGGTTGCAGTAGGTACTGGGAGATGAAGAAACTTGCACAGGATAGAGTAGCATGGAGAGCTGTATCAAACCAGTATCTGGACTGAAGACCACAACAACAACAGCAGTTGATAACTTCTGACGACGTTCTGCTTTGTATGTGTGTGTGTGTGTGTGTGTGTGTGTGTGTGTGTGTGTGTGTGTGAGCTGGTGAGTGAGTGAGTGTGTTATCTTTCCGGAGTTTTCCTAAAAACCGAGGTATTAAATTCCCTGGGACAGCGCTTACTTTCTGCACTTCTACGTTGAAAACGGCAGGGTATACTTCAGTAGGAATATCGGCGGTTGTCGATGTCACCCGAGTGCATTCCCGTAAGTTATTTGAACGCTGTATACGCTGGAAGAAATGTTTCATGCGAGGTTGCAAGTATAGCACCAGCACATTACAGTAGGGCAGCATGTTAAGCTCTTTGCATGGGTTTTAACGGAACTTGAAAGTAAAACAACTGCCAGTCCGCACTGAATGAGCTTCATTATCTACTTCTTCGCTTTTTGAACAACTGCATAGACGATATACGACTGTTGTTGGGTTACTGTTGTTGTTGTATCCTTCAGTCTGAAGACTGATTCAATGCAACACCCCATGCAAGTCTGCACTGTACGTAACTGTTGTAACCTACATCGACTTGAACCTGCTTACTGCAGTAAAGCCTTGGTCTCCGTAAGCAATTTGTAGCACCCAAAGGTCCCTTCAGCACCAAACCGACGAGTATTTGATGCCCCTGGATATGTCCAGTAAACCAATCTGTTCCGCCAGTCTAGAAGTGTCATGACGTTTTTCTCTCCACAGCTCGACCCACTACTTCCTTATTAGTTCTTTGATCTTCGACGTTCCCCAGTGGCCTTCTCCAGTGTCCCCACCTTTCAGAAGTTAGTATTCTCTTCTCGTTAGTGCTGTATGTCACCCATGTTTCATTTCCTAACAAGAGTACAATGCAAACAAATACTTTCAGAAAAGACTTTCTTATAATTAAATTTACATTCGATGTTAAGAAATGTATCTTTTATAATGCTTTGTCTTGCATTTTATATCCCCTGTACGCCTTCTATCGTCGATAATTTTAATGCTAAGATAGCAAAACATGTACTAATCTTAGTATATTCTGTCTCTTTTCTCAAAATCACTTTATTTAATTTGATTAGTTCCATTATCCTTATTCTAGTGTTTTTGATGTTCAACAGATAAACAATTTTATAAACACTTTCCATTCCTTCAAATGATATTGCAAGTTCTATGCTGTATCTGGACGAATTATGTCATTAGCTAAACTTAATGTTTTTCCTACCTGAAGTTTAATTCATTTTCCAAATTTATCTTTAGTTTCGTTTAATGAAATCAGCTTATTTCTAAAGACTACGAATTACATATAATTATATATTTCGAGAAATGACATTAAAAAGTTTGCGAGATTTACACCTGAAATGTGTGTGTGTGTGTGTGTGTGTGTGTGTGTGTGTGTGTGTGTGTGTATTAGTTTGTTTGTTTATGTTGGTGTGGAGTGATCTTGGTCATGATTGGTTCTCCGATCTTTATCGTGAACTTTTTCTATATTTTCCGTTCTTCTTTGTATTTTCAAGTGTTTCGTCAGTTATCTTGTTCCTGGTTATCTCTTTATTTTGAATTATAGTTTCCCTGGAATTTTTGTGATACTACTAGAGTAGTTGTTGACACTGTTACGAGACTGATCCATGCTACCAAACAAAATTTTTTTTGCAAAATTCAGTGTTCTGAGTTCGTTTCTTGTTGGTCCATCTAAATGAAAAGTTGCTCACTGTTATAGAAAATAGCAATCAGGTGAGCCTCAGATATAGTATATATATGTGATCTAGTTTTGTAAATTAATGTATTCCCACAGAAGTCTGTTTCCCATATACGTATGTTGATAATTATGTTACCATGGAAACTTGATTTAGTCTTTCCCATTTTCTGTAAGTACCAGTTGTATGTGTCACTTTGTTGTAAGAGATAGTGAAAAGCCATAATTTCTTCGTCTCCAGCTGCTTGGTGTAACTGAAAATGCCTCCACTCCAAAAGGAATGTTTGCTAGCATGGAGTGAACTGAAATTTTGTTCAGGCTACATTGTAAATAAAAAATACAGAGGTAAAAATGTATCTTACCATCTCAGTCTGACAATCATGGTTAGACTTTATCCGTTAGTCTATATGTCACCATAAAACCATTTATTTTATGTTTTCTTCAATGACAAAAACCAGAAATATAAACTCATTCAGACGACTGACCTACACTTCGCCTCACAAACAAAACTAAAAATACTCATACAGTTAAGAACCTAACAGACACAGTAGCCAGAAAGCGAAATGTTCCGACCACTATCCGAAGTAATGTATCAGTGTCTACCACTAAAACCGCACTATCCTTTAAAATCCTATCCATTGCATAGGTTATTACACAGAGCAGTGGAAACCAATCAAGTCCTTCCATTTCCTAAAATGATATAAACTACCTCTTGTAACTTATTCTACCTATCCACCAACCACACGTCTGTAGTCAGCAAGATCATTCAAAGACTCCCTACCCAATCAGTCATTCAGCACATATCAACATCCCTTCATTACATTCTGAGAACTCGATAAATGATCTAATATTTCACTTTATCGAGATCATTTACATCAATTACTCTCCCCTGACATTCAAAGAGCCTAGACCAGAGTTGGCATTCTGAAATATTACACTCTTCATGTGAGCTGTACTATTGCATCCTACCCACACCACTGTTCTGCACGTGTCACAATCAGCCACGCCTCTTACCATATGTTGTATCCTACACCTCTTACCGCATCTTGTATCCTACTACTATCATGCACCAAAATTTTGCCCAATCCGCTTTCCTAAATATTATGCAAACAGCATATGGTACGCAAACCTACCCCGCCCCCCCCCCCCCCAACTGCCACTTCAGATAACCTGGCAACACTACCCACATAGCTACCCATGGCGTACACGAACTCCCCCACGTTTCCCTCCTAAATTATTCGAATCTCATTATCGACTGGTTACAAAATGTAAATTTTAAATTAATCCAGATAAAAGTTTTTCTCCGCACGATCAGACGATTTAGCAGTTCAGGCTCCCGCTCCTCCATCAACGAGGGACATTCAGTACAATACGATAGACAAAACTGATGTAGAAATGAAATAGTTCGTAGGAGGAGTTTTTTACTTTTATGATTTCAGGTTGGCATCACTTGCATGAGCTGAGAATAGCTGATTGGTAAAAATGTTTTGTTTATTACCCCTGTACGACATTTCACGATGGCGTGTCCGCTTGAAGTTTCCACATTAGTTGAACAACTTTCAGAAATCCAGTTCCCTTTGCTATCTGAAGGTGAAAATCCGGCTAAAATCTTTTCTCGAATGATTTAACAGAATGGTGAAAGTTGTACGAACATCGGGTATTTTTATAAGAGGATATAAGTGGCAACCTACTATCCGGCCAGTTGAAGTGTCAGCACTTTCACTTGAAACCCGCATTGACGACATTGTTCGTGCAGACTAACGTGTTGCTGTTGAACATGTATCAAAAAGCCAAAACAGTTGCATTAAGTGTTGGTCTAGTTCAAAAAGTTATCAGTAACGAGTTCAAGTACAGCAAAACAAGTAGAAAGTCGGTCCCGAAACAAGACAAGATTACTAGACTCAAAGTGTGTACAGATCTGGAAGAACGCTATGAAAGGGAAGGTGGCCGATTCTAAAGAACATTTTAACGTGCGATGCAACTTGCCCAAAAGACAAAGCATAAAATCGAAGAAAATCAGCTCACCCGTCCGAAGGAAATTCAAGATGCAAGCATCAGCGGGGAAAATCATGTTGATCGTCTTTCGGGATGCCAAAGATGTCGCCTTTTGTGATTATTTTGAAGATAAGCACACAATAAACAGTACCTACTTGTTAGACATGCTGGTGAACAAAATGAAACCAGCAACGACAGAAAAACTTCGCGGATCCCAAAGACATGATATTGTTACACGACAATCCTCGCCCTCGCACCACCCAGCCGACCCAACACACATTTAAAAAGATGTTGGGAGATACTGTCTCATCCTCACTCAGTCCAGATTTGGCACCCTCCAGTTTTATTTTTTTTTATGCACTCAAGGAGTCATTCCGAGGAAAAATGTTCAGAAAAGACGAGGGGAGGTAAAGAATTTGTGGGAAAGGTGGCTCAAACACCAAGAAAGACTTCTTTGCGGGAGTTATAAGAAAACTAGTTCATCTTTGGAGCAGCTGAATTAATATTGGTGCGGATTATGTTGAGAAGTATTGAAAGTCTTATTCTGAAAGAATACACAGTTTTTTCAACATAAATTTTTCTGCACCTCATACAATCAACCATACTCTAATTCATATGGTTAAGTATTTGGAACCGGCCCTTACCATTCACCAGTAATCTTTAACAATCAAGTTTTCTCTATGGTGTCTGCATCCTTCTAGCTACAAAACTCTTATTTCCTCCAGCCTAATTAATGCCAAAGTTACCTATATCTCTGCCCACCCTAAACCTATAAATCCCTTGAAGGGATGAACTTCGACTCGTCTTTTTCATCCACTCCAACTCACACTTTTCTTCAAGTCTGCTAGTTCCGACAATTTCCTCTCTTTCATCTTCGAAATCTGCATATTAACCTTAATACCTACTCAGTCCACACAGCCAATATTCAATACTATAATCTGCAATCTAAGTATTCTGATGCGCTATTAGCGTAACACCCCATTTTCCATACCATGTCTATCCTCTTGCGCTATAAACCTATATGTATTCTAAATTAAATTCCCCCGCCGCATTTTGCAGTCTCCGTGAGGAAGCTAATCCCAGGAACTACAGTAGGGATTTTGGTATGGTTTTAACTAATAGACAGACTGATTTACGATCAAGATTTATTTATATAATTCATTAACACTACGCCAGAAAAGTCGCGAAGGAAAATCGCTAATTTAATATACGTTCATTCCCAAAAATGCAGTCTGCAATGACATACAAACTTTTGTGCACCTAAAAATAGCACAACGTCAGCGTATTCCACCATTTCTCCCTCCTCATGTCCCGTAATCATTGTTAGCTGTCTCCCGCTACGTTTTCTAAGGTCCTGTTACAGAAAATCTGTTTCAGATCAATTGTGAATATGGCCATCTTCGTACATCACTAACACCGTCAGATAATGACAGTATCATCACTGTCTTAGTTTCACTACTGTGTAAAACAATCTGGGTATTTTAGTAATTCGACAATATGTCATCTATGTACAGTTCAAAACCACAAACATCAGCTCAGTTGCAATGGATGGAGAGTAACAGACGTATTCCATATTTCTAGATTTCTGGAAAGCATTTGACACGGTGTCCCATTGCAGACTGGTAAAGAAGGTACGAGCATATGGAATAAGCTCTCAGATGTATGAGTAGCTTGAACTCTTCTTAAGTAATGAAAACCTCAATGTTGTCCTCGATGGAGAGTGTTAATCAGAAACAAGGGAATCGTCAGGAGTCCCCAGAGAAGAATGACAGGAACGCTGTTGTGGGCAGCAAACCGCGATTGTTTGCCGATGACGCTGTGGTGTACGGTAAGGTGCCGAATTTGAGTGACGGTAGGAAGTTACAAGACGACTTAGACAATATTTCCGGTTGGTTTGATGAATGACAGCTAGCTCCAAATGTGGAAAAATTTAAATTAATGCGGACGAGTTTGGAAGAACAAACCTGTAATGTTCAGATACATTATAACTCATGTCTTGCTTGCCACAGTCAAGTCATTTAAATATTACTGGGAAATTTTCAGGAAAGACTGGTTCACCTGTAAAGGAGACCGCATATAGGCGCTGGTGCGATCTGTTCTTGAGTACTGCTCGAGTGTTTGGTGTCCTGACCAATTCAGATTGAAGAAAGACGTCGAAGCAGTTCAGAGACGGGCTGCTAGATTTGTTACCGGTAGAATCGAACAAAACGTAAGTGTTATGGAGATGCTTCGGGAACTCAAATGGGAAAGGAAGACGCCGAAGTCCCCCACAGCTCCCGACAAAAGGATGGACATGCAAAAACCGGAAATTTTGGTCTGAGGATAGGAAATGAACCAATTCTGGGAGAACGAGGGTACTATGATAACAAAGGAATGGTAAAAGAAAATTTCCAAATGCCACTGAATGGTACAGTAGGATCTTAACGTAAATAATAATTCGCAATATTTCAGCGTCATACATTTAGATAAAAAATATACATAACGAACGAAAAAGGTCCACCTTTATGATTACAAGATGTACAGACATAACATAATTCAAGAAATTTATATTATTTAAAGAACTTACAAGGGACACGAAACGTCAGCCGTTGCTGATATTTCCTGAGGCTCTGTGCGTCTGTCGGCCTTGGCTGAAGCGCCGTGTTGCAAGCGTACGGCGGGATGAAACTCGGCAGTCTGCGCTTGTCGTTCCGCGCTTCTCTCGAGGGACGACTGATGAATGTAGGCCTAATGGCCGCAGCATTCACGTCCGAAAAAAAAAACTCGTTACCAAAGGAAGACGCTGCAGGGGTGCCAGGAAAAGACGTTACGTATCTGCAAACTCCAATTGCTGCCCAGAATTCGGAGGCAACAGCGATCATTAGAGTTCCATTTGTGGTGGAAATGTAAGCGTCGATGTTGACAAATACTCTAACTACGTCTCTTCAAAAACTGCTCTGCTTTGCGTTGTGTCTAGATACAGTAGGCATAATTTGTTTCAGAACGTACCGCGGGGCTTGGTCGTGTGCGTTTTCAACTCGATTGAAGAGGTAGCAGAAAGTGTGAGAAAGGCTTATTTTAAAGTTATATATGATTTAGGTGTATAAATGACCTCTGAGGACTTGTAGGAACCTTTGTTGTCTTTAAGCTTTCGATTTATATGTGAATGATGGTAGCATATCTACACGGCACAGTCACATTAATGAGACCACCATCTAAGTTCGACGTCAATGAGCAATATCCACTCACAGACGGTAGGCAGAAGCACTAGCAGTGGAGGGTATATAAAGCGAGTCAGGATGATGCGGCAAACAGTGAAGTCTTCTTAATGCACAAACGGTGCGATTTACCTGATTCCCAAAAGGGCATGATCATTGACCTTCTGGTCATGGGTGGAAGAATTTCCGAAACAGATAAGTTTGTAAGCGGTTCGCGTTCCGCGGTACTTAAAGTATACCGTGCTTGGCAAAATCGACGCCGAGGCAACTGCGGAGCACCACGGTCCACAGATGACAGTGGTGAGCGACGGCTGGGCAGAAGTGTACGGGCGAGTAGACATGCAACTGTTGAGCAACTGACCGTCCAGATGAACCAAGGGCCAACCAACAGCGTCTCCTCAAACACCGTTCAGCGAACGTTGGTGTGCATAGGTCTCTGCAGCAGGCGGCTGGTTCATGCACCCATCCTGACCACTGTTCCTCGGTTTTATGCTCCAGTAGACACAGAGGCATGGAACGTCTGACAGCTAATGCGCTACAACAATTGTGGGAAGAATCCAGGCCCAAAGAGGGTGCATTATAATCTGGGGAACGTTTTCTTGGCATGCCCAGTGATTAGCTTTTCAGAGCATTCACACTAGGTTGGCGCCAGTGGCGACACCTACAACGTGCTGACATGAGGAAAGTTTCCAACCGATTTCTCATACACAAACAGCAGTTGATCAGCGTTGCCTGGTGAAACGTTGTTGTGATGCCTCGTGTAAGGAGGAGAGATGTGTACCATTACGTTTCCGACTTAGACAAAGGTCGGATTGTAGCGTTTCGTGATTGCGGTTTATCGTATCGCGACATTGCTGCTCGCGTTGGTCGAGATCCAATGACTGTTAGCCAAATATGGAATCGGTGGGTTCAGGAGGGTAATACGGAACGCCGTACTACACTCCTGGAAATGGAAAAAAGAACACATTGACACCGGTGTGTCAGACCCATCATACTTGCTCCGGACACTGCGAGAGGGCTGTACAAGCAATGATCACACGCACGGCACAGCGGACACACCAGGAACCGCGGTGTTGGCCGTCGAATGGCGCTAGCTGCGCAGCATTTGTGCACCGCCGCCGTCAGTGTCAGCCAGTTTGCCGTGGCATACGGAGCTCCATCGCAGTCTTTAACACTGGTAGCATGCCGCGACAGCGTGGACGTGAACCGTATGTGCAGTTGACGGACTTTGAGCGAGGGCGTATAGTGGGCATGCGGTAGGCCGGGTGGACGTCCCGCCGAATTGCTCAACACGTGGGGCGTGAGGTCTCCACAGTACATCGATGTTGTCGCCAGTGGTCGGCGGAAGGTGCACGTGCCCGTCGACCTGGGACCGGACCGCAGCGACGCACGGATGCACGCCAAGACCGTAGGATCCTACGCAGTGCCGTAGGGGACCGCACCGCCACTTCCCAGCAAATTGGGGACACTGTTGCTCCTGGGGTATCGGCGAGGACCATTCGCAACCGTGTCCATGAAGCTGGGCTACGGTCCCGCACACCGTTAGGCCGTCTTCCGCTCACGCCCCAACATCGTGCAGTCCGCCTCCAGTGGTGTCGCGACAGGCGTGAATGGAGGGACGAATGGAGACGTGTCGTCTTCAGCGATGAGAGTCGCTTCTGCCTTGGTGCCAATGATGGTCGTATGCGTGTTTGGCGCCGTGCAGGTGAGCGCCACAATCAGGACTGCATACGACCGAGGCACACAGGGCCAACACCCGGCATCATGGTGTGGGGAGCGATCTCCTACACTGGCCGTACACCACTGGTGATCGTCGAGGGGACACTGAATAGTGCACGGTACATCCAAACCGTCATCGAACCCATCGTTCTACCATTCCTAGACCGGCAAGGGAACTTGCTGTTCCAACAGGACAATGCACGTCCGCATGTATCCCGTGCCACCCAACGTGCTCTAGAAGGTGTAAGTCAACTACCCTGGCCAGCAAGATCTCCGGACCTATCCCCCATTGAGCATGTTTGGGACTGGATGAAGCGTCGTCTCACGCGGTCTGCACGTCCAGCACAAACGCTGGTCCAACTGAGGCGCCAGGTGGAAATGGCATGGCAAGCCGTTCCACAGGACTACATCCAGCATCTCTACGATCGTCTCCATGGGAGAGTAGCAGCCTGCATTGCTGCGAAAGGTGGATATACACTGTACTAGTGCCGACATTGTGCATGCTCTGTTGCCTGTGTCTATGTGCCTGTGGTTCTGTCAGTGTGATCATGTGATGTATCTGACCCCAGGAATGTGTCATTAAGTTTCCCCTTCCTGGGACAATGAATTCACGGTGTTCTTATTTCAATTTCCAGGAGTGTAGATGCCAACGGCCTCGTATCACTAGCAGTCGAGATGAACAGGCATCTTATTCGCATGGCTGTAACGGATCGTGCAGCCACGTCTCGATCCCTGAGTCAACAGATGGGGACGTTTGCAAGACAACAACCACCTGCACGAACAGTTCTACGACGTCTGCAGCAGCATGGACTATCAGCTCGGAGACCATGGCTGCGGTTACCCTGGACGCTTCATCACAGAGAGGAGCGCCTGCGATGGTGCACTCAACGACGAACCTGGGTGCACGAATGGCAAAATGTCATTTTTTCGGATGAATCCAGGTTCTGTTTACAGCATCATGATGGTCGACCCGTGTCTGGCGACATCGTGGTGAACGCACATTGGAAGCGTGCATTCGTCATCGCCATATTGGCGTATGACCCGGCGTGATGGTATGAGGTGCCATTGGTTACACTTCTCGGTCACCTCTTGTTCGCATTGACGGCACTTTGAACAGTGGACGTTACGTTTCAGATGTGTTACGAGCCGTGACTCTACCCTTCATTCGATCCCTGCGAAACCCTACATTTCAGCAGGATAATGCACGACCGCATGTTGTAGGACCTGTACGGGCCTTTCTGGATACAGAAAATGTTCGATTGCTGCCCTGGCCAGCACATTCTCCGGATCTCTCACCAACTGAAAACGTCTGGTCAATGGTGGCCGAGCAACTGGCTCATCACAATACGCCAGTCACTACTCTTGATGAACTGTGGTATCGTGTTGAAGCTGCATGGGCAGATGTACCTGTACACGCCATCCAAGCTCTGTTTGACTCAATGCCCAGGCGTATCAAGGCCGTTATTACTGCCAGAGGTGGTTGTTCTGGGTACTGATTCCTCAGGTTCTATGCATCCAAATTGCGTGAAAATGCAATCACATGTCAGTTCTAGTATAGTATATTTGTCCAATGAATACCCGTTTATCATCTGCATTTATTCTTCGTGTAGCAATTTTAATGGCCAGTAGTGTATATTTGTGGCCCATGTCCACCGTTCATGCAGCTTGCTTTTCCTCAGCAAGATCACATTAATATAAGGGGACTGTGTACAACACCTGGCAAAAAAGTTGATGCATCATGAAGAGGAGGAGGAAGTGAAACGAAACTTCACGAGTTGAGACGGTATGTGAAGTTATTTAAGTAGTTCTGCCTGAGATTTCTGTTGCTTCAGTGCTGCTATCTCTAAATACTGCCAAATAACATTTCGCATCTACATATTCACTCCTGATTAAATTTTTGTAGTTGAATGTTCACAATCCAGTTAATAAATTTCAATAATTCATTACATAATACATAAAGAATGCTGCCAGAACACAGCACTGGAATCAATATGGCTTTCATTCATCTCAGAATTTTCAGTATAAAGCACGGTTGTATTGTATTGCATGTTAACCGGGGACCTAGAAACGATAGAGAGGCTTCGTCCCTGCCGCAGCCGCAGTGGTCCACAACCCCAGGACGACTACCGCAGTCCACTTCACCCCTCCGCCGCCCAACAGTGAACCACTCTTTCAGGGTATTGTGCGGTTCGGCCCCCGGTGGACCCCCCCCCTCCCCCCCCCCCCAGGAAGCGTCTCACACCAGACGAGTGTAGCCCCTAGTAATGGTGGTGTACGCGTACGTGGAGAACTTGTTTGACATAGCGCAGCTGAGGCGGAATAAGGGGAACCAGCCCACATTTGCCGAGGCAGATGGAAAACCACCTAAAAACCATCCACAGACTGGCCGTTTCACCGGACCTCGACACAAATCCGCCGGGCGGATTCGTGCTGGGGACTAGGCGCTCCTTACCATCCGGAAAGCCGTGCGTTAGACCACACGACCAATAAAGCATGGTTAATAAATTTTCTTTTAAATTCACAGCAAATTTAAAAATTAATGGAATGTAAATTAGCTCCTTCAGAACTTGGTGACTATAATAACCTAGACATAAATTTGTTTCAGAGACTTTAGAAAGGTAAGATACAGTCATATTTTTTCTCCACCTGCGAGATAAGCTGATTAATGGATCGAATGGATTCACAGCATTAACACGACACTGGAGGTAGGAAGTTATATAATAAGGCAATCTTTTGTAATAGAGGGCGGATTTGATGATGGAGCCCCTGCACTCATCAGTTACTTCGGAACTGACAGTCGATCGCGTTAATTCTTCAACAACAATCCATTAATACGCACAGGATTCAGATAATAAAGGAAGGTGATAACACTATCGTTACTTGTCCAAATAAGAACAAAGGGCGTTCAAGAAGTTGTGCACAGTCGTCTCCAACTTTTTTATTTTTTGCAGAAGGAGAATGAAATTTTTTGTGTAGTTGGAACATTTAGCTATACATTAACCCTACTCAATGTAGGGTAAAATTCTAGGGATTGACTTTTACACCATCGCTTGACACAGGAAATAAGGTCTTTCTGACTATCAGATGTTTTACCGCGTAGGTGAGCCTTCAGACGACCAAAGAGGTAAAAATCAGACGGAGCCAAGTCCGGACTGTAGGGAGAATGAGGAACAATTTTCCAACCCATTTTCCTGATTTTCTCCTACGTCATAAGGGCTGTGTGAGGTTTGGCATTGTCATGGTGTAGTGTGATGAGATGACCCTGAAGCTGTGGTCTGTGGGTCTTGATGGCACGTCCAATGACAAACAGTAACGGTCCCGTTTTATTGTGGAGCCAGGTTCCAAAAGTCAATGAAAATGACACCACACTGATCCCAGAAGAAGAGGCCATCACCTTTCGACCTGCTGTTCGTGAAAGTCTTGGTTTCTTCTCCAAGCGGAACCCGCATGACACCACTCCATGGATGGGATTTCTAGTGACTGTACCAGTGATACCACACTACCCAATGACAAACGAGTCATTTCAGCAATCTAACGTGTCGTCACACATCTGTATTTTGGATGATTTGATCAATGGTCTCCTTATTCACATCACTCACTGTCGTCGATGGTCTACCGCATCGTGGATTGTCCAGTAGGGAGAAATCACCTCCTTTAAACCTCTGTAACCACCGCTGGATATTGCTGCGACCACTGTGTCCTACCCATAAACAGGGAGCAACTTCCTGTGAATCGGTGTGGCAGTCATCGCCGGTCTTGAAGAGGAACTCCATAACCGACCGTTGTCGCAGTCTGACATCTACTTCACGGTCCATTATGGCTCAGCTGTAAATAAAAGAAAATACTTTGGCACACCAAATTATAGCTAAATGTCCCAAGTATGTAGACAAAAAATTTCATTCTCCTCCTGCAAGAAATAAAAAAAATTAGAGACGACTATGCAAAACTTTTTCAACTTCCTTTGTACAATGTAATTACTCCAGTGACTGATGACGCGAATCTTTTGTCTACACAACAACTTGATAACTCCTGCGAAGACCAAGAATTACGGTCTGGTCATGCACACAGCTTATGCACATGGTGGGTACAACGCCCGAGTTAGCGTGCAGCGGCCAACGACACGAAACAATAGCTTTCGTAATTCAGTAAAAAAATTTTGACCATACTTGCTGCATTTAAAAGATATTAACATATGTATCAAACACTTATAAGACCAACTGGTCAAATAAAATACAATAATTGTCACACAAGAAACTTTAAGCGATTGCACGCAATTTGTTGCGACTTAAAAGCACAAGCTGGATTTACGTAAAGTGGTTAGAGTTTGGTCACACGTGTCGAACGTGACAAGGCTTGACAATAATCGGTTACTTAGGTCTGTGTTACGTGTAACATTCAGTAACAATTGATTTGACGTGGCGGAATTTTCTTGAAATTTTGTTGCATAGACAAGTAGCTGTACAGTCACGTAACCTAAAGTGCTTGTAATAGATCTTGCTGAAGAACAGGGACGCAAACTTGCAAAACAGTGACAGAAAATTACTCCAAATGTTGCGAAAAATTCTATTGGAGTGTAACGGCAAGGCACGAAAGAGAATATCGAAACTGTAAATTAAACCGTGCTAAAGAAGTGGTAACAGAATTAAAAATGGAACCGAAAAGTGACAAAGCAGATGGTAACAATGAACGTACACGTGAACATGAAAGGTCCACCTGATTACCTACAGATGATACCTGTAGTGAAATGTAAAGCTGCGAGTGCGGTTGATGACCTAGGATTTGAAGACAGTTTTTTTTTTCTTTTTTCAGAAATAACGTCAAAACCAGTCACTCCACGTTAGTGAATGTGAGAACGGTACATTATACTCACTAACCATAGAACGGGGTACTAGATCAGAGTACAGTAGAGGTGCAACAACCTTTCGAGGCTGAAATAATGCAAGTATTACGGGACATGAGTGGCCATTATGAGCGTCATGACAGGAAATATGAATACGTTAAGTAGCAATACGAGTGTTCTCCATACCCGTTCGCAGCTCAAATGGAAGAAAATAGCAAGAAAATGGAGGCTAATGTTGATCATAAGATTAAGGAACTGAAAGCTAATTTTACATCTACATCTACATCCATACTCCGCAAGCCACCTGACGGTGTGTGGCGGAGGGTACCTTGAGCACCTCTATCGGTTCTCCCTTCAATTCCAGTCTCGTATTGTTCGTGGAAAGAAGGATTGTCGGTATGCCTCTGTGTGGGCTCTAATATCTCTGATTTTATCCTCATGGTCTCTTCGCGACATATACGTAGGAGGGAGCAACATACTGCTTGACTCCTCGGTGAAGGTATGTTCTCGAAACTTCAACAAAAGCCCGTACCGAACTACTGAGCGTCTCTCCTGCAGAGTCTTCCACTGCAGTTCATCTATCATCTCCGTAACGCTTTCGCGATTACTAAATGATCCTGTAACGAAGCGCGCTGCTCTCCGTTGAATCTTCTCTATCTCTTCTATCAACCCTATCTGGTACGGACCCCACACTGCTGAGCAGTATTCAAGCAGTGGGCGAACAAGCGTACTGTAACCTACTTCCTTTGTTTTCGAATTGCATTTCCTTAGGATTCTCCCAGTGAATCTCAGTCTGGCATCTGCTTTACCGACGATCAGCTTTATATGATCATTCCATTTTAAATCACTCCTAATGCCTACTCCCAGATAATTTATGAAATTAACTGTTTCCAGTTGCTGAACTGCTATATTGTAGCTAAATGATAAAGGATCTTTCTTTCTATGCATTCGCAGCACATTACACTTGTCTACATTGAGATTCAATTGCCATTCCCTGCACCATGCCTTAATTCGCTGCAGATCCTCCTTCATTTTAGTACAATTTTCCATTGTTACAACCTCTCGATATACCACACCATCATCCGCAAAAAGCCTCAGTGAACTTCCGATGTCATCCACAAGGTGATTTATGTATATTGTGAATAGCAACGGTCCTACGACACTCCCCTGCGGCACACCTGAAATCACTCTTACTTCGGAAGACTTCATTCCATTGAGAATGACATGCTGCGTTCTGTTATTTAGGAACTCTTCAATCGAATCGCACCATTGGTCTGATAGTCCATATGCTCTTACTTTGTTCATTAAACTACTGTGGGGAACTGTATCGAACGCCTTGCGGAAGTCAAGAAACACGGCATGCACCTGGGAGCCCGTGTCTATGGTCCTCTGAGTCTCGTCGACGAATAGTGCGAGCTGGGTTTCACACGATCGTCTTTTTCGAAACCCATGCTGATTCCTACAGAGTAGATTTCTAGTTTCCAGAAAAGTCATTATACTCGAACATAATACGTGTTCCAAAATTCTACAACTGACAGACATCTGTTCGACGTCCCTTCTTGAAAACGGGGATGACCTGTGCCCTTTTCCAATCTTTTGGAACGCTACGCTCTTCTAGAGACCTACGGTACACCGCTGCAAGAAGGGGGGCAAGTTCCTTCACGTACTCTGTGTAAAATCGAACTGGTATCCCATCAGGTCCAGCGGCCTTTCCTCTTTTGAGCGATTTTAATTGTTTCTCTATCCCTCTGTCGTCTATTTCGATATCTACCATTTTGTCATCTGTGCGACAGTCTAGAGAAGGAAGTACAGTGCAGTCTTCCTCTGTGAAACAGCTTTGGAAAAAGACATTTAGTATTTCGGCCTTTAGTCTGTCATCCCCTGTTTAAGTACCATTTTGGTCACAGAGTGTCTGGACATTTTGTTTTGATCCACCTACCGCTTTGACATAAGACCAAAATTTCTTAGGATTTTCTGTCAAGTCAGTACATAGAACTTTACTTTCGAATTCATTGAACGCCTCTCGTATAGCCCACCTCACACTACATTTCCATTCGCATAGTTTTTGTTTGTCTGTAAGGCTTTGGCTATATTTATGTTTGCTGTGAAGTTCCCTTTGCTTCCACAGCAGTTTTCTAACTCGGTTGTTGTACAACGGTGGCTCTTTTCCATCTCTTGCGATCTTTCTTGGCACATACTCATCTAACACATATTGTACGATGGTTTTGAACTTTGTCCACTGATCCTCAACACTATCTGTACTTGAGACAAAACTTTTGTGTTGAGCCATCAGGTACTCTGAAATCTGCTTTTTGTCACATTTGTTAAACAGAAAAATCTTCCTACCTTTTTTAATATTTCTATTTACGGCTGAAATCATCGATGCAGTAACCGCTTTATGATCGCTGATTCCCTGTTCTGCGTTCACTGTTTCAAATAGTTCGGGTCTGTTTGTCACCAGAAGGTCTAATATGTTATCGCCACGAGTCGGTTCTCTGTTTAACTGCTCAAGGTAGTTTTCAGATAAAGCACTTAAAAAATTTCACTGGATTCTTTGTCCCTGCCACCCGTTATGAACGTTTGAGTCTGCCAGTCTATATCCGGCAAATTAAAATCTCCACCCAGAACTATAACATGGTAGGGAAATCTACTCGAAATATTTTCCAAATTATCCTTCAGGTGCTCAGCCACAACAGCTGCTGAGCCAGGGGGCCTACAGAGACATCCAATTACCATGTCTGAGCCTGCTTTAACCGTGACCTTCACCCAAATTATTTCACATTTCGGATCTCCGTCAATTTCCTTCGATACTAGTGGAATGAATTAATTAAAAACAATACTAAGAAATTAAAGACAAACTGGAAGTGAAGGTATCTATTTTGACTCAACAAAGCGATAGAACAACAAAGCTTAATAAATCTACGAGTTCTATGAAAAAGAAAATATCAGTTGTTACTGATATCAACGGTGTATTTATGCATAAAATTATTGTCTTTGTCAAATATTTGACTCTATCCTGAAGAGATTTTGTAAGAAAGGAAATCCGAATGTTTAGTAGAAAAGCTGATAGGGTTCCCTCCATGTACAGCATGTATCATTGACGAAAAGAAAGAGATGCTTCAAACTAAGATGAGTAAGTAAGCAGAAGTCAGGAACTATAGTCATGATTACAAGTTAAAAAGGATAAAATTTAATTTTGGGAATTTAGTTTTGGTTAATACGCATGAAAAATTAAGTGAGTTCAACTATGAGATTAGTAAGTTCCAGTGCTTGTTGTAATAGCCCATTTGTAATTGTAAACTGTCCCAATACCACTGCATATTACTAATAGTTTCCTACACAAAGAAAACTGCTGGGACTATGGAACATTATAGGCCTAATAAAATATGAACCAAGAACTGTGAGTGATAATAATCAGAATTAAAAGAATAATCTGAATAGAAGAATTGTAACTGACAATTCGAACGTTTTTTTTTTTGTTTTTTTTTACAACACAACTTTTATTGACGTGAGTCTACTTGGAAATGACTGAATATCAAAGAAAAGTCACAATCACAAAGCCAGTAAGAATTTCCTACTAGAGGATACGAAAGATAACTTCTAAGTTTCCCACAAGAGTCCGTTGTAACACTCATACACTTAATTCCAAGTCCTATTCCTATGTCGAAGACGTAGTCTTCCGTGGAGACGTCCTTGAGGTCGGTATTCGGCGTGAACTGACGTCCGGTGCTGGTTCTAGCCTTTAAGCAGTACTGGCCAGCCAATCAGAAGTTGGTGTAGTAATACTTCCTGCAGGCCATCTCGAACTCCCTCTGAAGGAAGTAGTACGTGGAATGTCTGTTCCCAAAACAGCCGATGTTTACCATTGCTTATGCCTTTGGGCATAGACAATCTCTGTCCTGTGTCGTGTTAGGTGTGTTGCCGACCCGCAGGGGCTACCTTGGCGACGGCGTAACAGAAGACACATAAATTAACATGTTATATTAATGTAGCAATATATGAAAAAAATATTTAAAATATTTCAGATGCTATACTAGTATCTATACATAAAATCATTGACTTTGTCAAGTTTCTGAAATACCTCTTGTAGCTTTCAGTCACTGATAAAGTGGTGTATATGATTCTACAAAGACGGCATCATCTAGTTGATGGTTGGAGATGCGACATCGTTGTTACAGGCAGTCTGCGAAAACCAGTTCAGAGATGTTGGCCACTGATGAATCGTGTATATGGTTGGAGTTAACCCCCTCAGCAAGGCCTGAAGATGGTACACTGAAGCACCAGAACTGGTTGCCACAAAATAAATAACATCGGAAGGACGGCTGAAGGTGTTCCATTTTATTACATAATTGAACTACCGAAGTCCCTCAGACCTCCATTCAGAAGGATGGTCATACAAAAACTTCCAACGTATTCGTCAAACTGGGAATTCCCTTGCCCACAGGTGTTACGAATCTTCCCCGACAACCAGAAATCTACATTCACATTGCAAGATACTTTCAAGAGATGGACATTCGTCTTTAAATTCCAAGATGAGAGGACACCGAACCACAGTAATCACAATGCTCGGTAGGCTGAACAAGTGCACACCAACAACTGATACCAGAAGATGAAAAGTCTGTAGTCATTTTATAACTGGTTATTTCTATACAGTGTTAATCTCTGTCCTGTGTAATTTTTCCCAATGATGAACCCCATAAAACTTACTCCAGTGAAATACAATATCCAGATATTAAAATTCTCAGCATACGAATTAGAAAGTTTATGCGACTTTGTTATTTATAGCGATACTCTATAATTAAAAAATAGTGAGGTGTATCGAAAATTCACTTTTAACATGAAAAAGAAAGTGTTATTGTAAATATATTAATAATAACTGGCTAAATATCTGGACAGCTAGAGACCAAATAAAAATGATAAATAAAAAATTCTACCCTGACCATGAAGCGGTTGTGCACCTGCCACCAGAGAGCCATTGCCTATTGCCGTGGAACTGTTTACATGTTGGATATTGATTCTGGCTTGCCTTGCTTGTGGTTTCTGTTTCTTAGGCTATCAGTATCAGTCGACAATTATCGATGTTTCAGTTGTATTTTGTGAGTTAGAATGGTTTTGTGAACTGCGTTGGCTACCCAAAAACATGCTCTCTTAAAAAAATAGTTATACAGTGTTCAGTCACTTTAATGTGACCACCGTGTACATTCGTCCTCAACGTGCAATAACTACTCACAGACGGCAGTGGCAGCACTAGCAGTGGGGAGTATATAATATGTCTCAGAGGAGGGGGGGGGGGGGGGGACGCGGAAGAACAGTACAGTCGTTGTTGTAATGCGGAAACAGAACAACTTGTCTGACGTCCACAAGGGCAGGATCACTGTCTTTCGGGCCAAAGGTGAGAGCATTTCCGAAACTGCGAAGATCGTAAATTGTTGGCATGCCGACATTGACAAAGTATACCGTACGTGGCAAAATGGCGCTATCCGAAACCGGCGCCGAAGCAGTAGTGGTGTGCCATGAGTCATAGATAACAGGGGTGTTCGAGATGTGTACGGGCTAACAGACATGCAACTGCTGAGCAATTGACCGTCCAGATGAACCAGTGCGCTACCGATAGTGTCTTCTCAGCAACAGTTCAGCGATTGTTGCTGCATATAGGCCTCTGCAGCAGGAGTCTGGTTCGTGCACCCATGCTAACTGCTTATCATCGGCGACTAAACCAAATGGACGACCAGTGAGTGACTACAGGTGACCTTTTCAGATCAATCGCGTTTTATGCTTCATCAGATAGAGGCCATTGACAAGAGTGGCGTGAAACGTCTGGAAGGAAACATTGCAACAATCATCACAAGGGTCTAGGCTGGAGGAGGAAGTGTTGTGGACTGGGAAATATTTTCATGGTATTCCCTAGGTGATCTCGTCATTTGGGAAGGCACAGTGGATCAATACATGTATGCATCAATCCATGGGACCGGGTGAACCACAACATGCAATCTGATTTTCCTTGGCACGATGGCATCTATCAGCAGAACGATGTGACGTATCACATGGCTAGCAGTGTACGTGTGTGGTTCGAAGAGCATCAGGATAAGTTTTCCGTACTGGCCTGGACACCAGAGTCCCCAGATTTCAGCCCAATCGAGAATCTGTGGGACCAACTCCATCGGGAAGATGGCACTATGGACTCTCAACCGGTCAGCCCACGGCAGGAATCGGCGTGGCTCCCCATCCCTGTCTGTACCTTCCAGAACATCATTGACTCTCTTCCTAGACGTCTATCAGTGGTCCGCGTTGCAGGACGTGATTATTCAGTCTTTTCACATGTGGTCACATTAATGTGAGTGGACGTTATATCTGAGTCATTAACAAGGGTTTCGGTTATAATTTAGTTTGCTTCTATCGGAAATATATGTTAAACTGATGGTGAAGATGTCCGCCGACCGCAAAACAGTAACTAGAAAAGAATAAGACGGAATTGCATTTTTCCCTTCCTTTCTGTCTATTTACGTCGTACTTCATCTCCCTTTTCTAACAGTAACTCTCTACTTGGTAGACTGATAGAGAGCGATGCTTCAACCAGAAGGTTGATATTATCACTACAGAGCTTGAAAAGGCATTCTGCTATGTATGTGCCATGGATGCATGTTTAATGACGAAATTTCGAAAAACCAGCTTTCTCATTACATTGTAATAGATCTGTATTTAACGACGAAATTTTGAGAAACCAGCTTTCTCGTTACATTGTAGCAGGTCTTTATTTTATTGTGAAATATGTAACAAGAAAACAACAGTTGTCTACAGGCAAATAAATATAATATAAATATAATATAGATGTTCTCCAACACGCACAATATGCTACAGAAAGCTTGAGAATCACTTTAAGAATCTCATACGTCACCGTGTGAGCTGGTAACTGAAATGTTCATAAATTAACCAGCTGAATCATAAGCTCACATTTCCTTTGCAATCAGTAAGTCTAACGTCGGAGAAAACAGTAAAAGATAATATACATATAAATGGTTCACAAAATTAAAATGAAGAGTTAATTTAAAAAAAGTTTAACAGGAATATTTATACCGTTAACTTAACCATCACCTCTTAAATGGATATCGCTTTGCAGCACTTCATTAATTAAATCCTTTTGGCATTTCTAGCTTCATTTTCATCACAGAGTCTGATAACCATAACTTAATAAACGTTGAGATAACTCTCATACAATACTTGACGTTGCTTTAAGGGTATCACTTTGGCAATAAATTTCTCAAGATATTTCTTCTCGGTGGGAAGCTTCGAAGGCAGGGCAGGCTGTAATTAATAACCTTCCTCGGAACAGCTCGTAAAGCTCTAAATTCGCTTCTGTTCTTCCGAAATGGCTCCCCTGACATGCAAGTAATAGCTGTTCTCCGGCTTGAGTGGAAAATTAGTTTTATCCGACATTTTATACAACGGCGTCTTCTTTAGATAGGTTAAGGGCAGCGATGAGCTCTCTTGGCTTTGCATACTGGAAGCCTAGACGCCCCTGTCGCGGTGACAGACTTTCGAAATATTAGCGCCTTTCTAAATGGCGAACGAATTAATTTTGTTTCTAAAAGGCGAGTTTTGAGTGATTTGCAACTAAGGTTGCTGAAATTCGAGATCACTCTTACAGTATATTTCAAATTTGTAATTTTGCTGTTTCTAGTCCATGATTCTGTCATTCAAGCTACATCAATCCACTTTCCTTCAGTAAGTTTCAATAGTTTATTCACAGTGTTTAACTGACCGTAACCAACATTTTATTTGGATCGGTCCATCTTGGTAGTGTAGAGTAAAAGACACTATTTTCCTCCTAGAATCGGGCATGTGTTCAAGATATAGTTGCAGATTCATCTTCAAAATAAAAAATTATGCTGTTACGGACTGTTCGCCGCCTGCACATCAAAACTGTGTGCCGAACCATACAATCCGCTGGTGAGCGAGAATTTATCCTGGAAACGAGCCTCCAGGGTGGAGCTAAGCCATGTTTCCGCAATATCCTTTCGTCCAGGGCTGTTAGTCCCGCAAGGAATGCGGGAGAAATTCTGTGAGGTCTGGAAGGTGGGAAATGAGGTACAGGCGGAATTAAAGCTGTCATCGTGGATTCTGGGTCGTGGATGAACAGCTCCGTCTTTAGAGAGCTCGCCCGCGAAACAAAAACGTCCGAGTTTCGAGTCCCTGTCGGTTTCACAATCTTAATCTGCGGTGAAGTTTTACACGGCACACACTTCGCCGCAGAGCGAATATTCGTTGTGGGCCCACGTAGTTGCCTATTGACACTTGTCTTTGGGTGTCACTATTGACCAGTGTCTAAATTAGCTGTTTTGGAGGGTACAGTTTTTTAACAGAATGATTATTCGAGACTGCATGTGACGCTGGTGGTAAACAGTCTTATTCTGGACAACCGACAGACTGATTGGCTGCTGACTGATAAAAAGACTCTTGTAACTGCAGGCTGATTAGCTTCTAGGTACAGCCTGCGTTGAACCGAGTTCCTCAGAACTAGAAAAACATCCACAGGTAGTCTCGATGGCTTAATGTCTTCCTTTCCTTTAATTTATCTGATTCATTCTCTACATACGAATGAGCTGGTAACTGCTCTCCAACTACATCTACGTCCACACAGATGTTGTAAGCTAACCGGGGACCCAGAAACGACGGAGAGGCTCCGATCCCGCCGTAGCCGCAGTGGTCCACAACCCGACGACGACTGCCGCAGTCCACTTCACCCCTCCGCCGCTCAACACCGAACCCAGGGTTATTGTGCGGTTCGGCCCCCGGTGGACTCCCCCCCCCCCCCTCCCACGGGGTACGTCTCACACCAGACGAGTGTAACCCCTATGTTTGCGTGGTAGAGTAATGGTGGTGTACGCGTACGTGGAGAACTTGTTTGCGCAGCAATCGCCGACATAGTGTAGCTGAGGCGGAATAAGGGGAACCAGCCCGTATTCACCCAGGCAGATGGAAAACCGCCTAAAAACCATCCACAGACTGGCCGGCTCTCCGGATCTCGACACAAGTCCGCCAGGCGGATTCGCGCCGAGGATCAGGCGCTCCTTCCTGCTACGGAAAGCCGTGCGTTAGACCGCTCGACTAACCGGGCGGGCTTCTACGTAGATACTCAGCAAGCCACCATACGCTGCTTGGCAGTGGCTACCCTGTACCATTGTCATTTCCTTTCCCGTTCCACTCGCAAATAGAACGAGGGAAAAACGACTGTGTCTGTGCATTTGTATGAGCCCTAATTTCCCGTATCTTGCCTTCGTGATCCTTACGCGCAATGTTATTGGCGGCAGTAGAATCATTTCGCAGTCAGCTTCAAATGCCGATTCTCTGATTTTCTCCAATAGTGTTTCTCGAAAAGAACGGCGTATTACCTTCAGGCCAAAATAACTGGTTTCACAGACTGTCTGTCTCCATAAACCGGTTATGTTGGCCGCTGATGCATAGTGTATGTGGATCGTGATAACCCCTTCAGCATCAACTAAGGCCTGAAGATCGCGCACTAAAGCGCCGAAACTGGTACCTACCCAATAAATAAGATGGTACGGACGGCTGTAAGCGTTTCATTTTCTTACAAATATTTCCGGTGTTCTTGTAATTTCTTCTGTGTGTCCGACTCTCCCGGCATGAATTTTCAGCCTTTTCTCCTATTTCGTAGTTTGAAGTTGCTTTATCCCAGGTTGCTTCGTACTCTTAATATGCCCTTAAAATTTTAGTCCTCGTTTTTTAATGTACGCGTAAATTTTGGAATACTTTTGAACTTTCTTATTTGCTATTGACTCTAGGGCCACCGTGGTCTAGGGCTAGCGTCACTGATTGGTAATCAAAACGTACTTGCACCGACGTTCGATTACATTCACTGTTCAAATACTGAATAAAAATCTACCGCAGTGGCGACCTAATAGTTTGGGTAGAAGGTTTCACCCTAGTACTCACAACGACCTTGTCAAAAAGGACACAGGAGTGGACGGGAGTTCGAGGCAACTTTTTGAATTTGTGGTTAGAAAGAGGCCCTAAAAGGTGGAGGAATCAGTAATAGTCAACCGCATGAGGATTCAAAAGACTATGGAAACCCTTGCATTAAAGTCACACTTGAGTATCTGACAGTTAGTTGAAGAACTAAAATCTACTTTTGGAAAAATCGTTATTATTATAATTATTACACAGGTGAAGTGCACTTCAAAATGCTTTCCAAATAGACGTACCAATGAAAATTGATGGAATGAGGAACTGTCATCCGGGACAGTCCTGTGCCATAGCAACGCGCGTCCACATACTATGTTGTTGGCGGCAGTAGAATCATTTGGCAGTCAGCTTCAAATGCTGATTCTCTGAATTTCTTCAATAGCGTTTCTCGAAAAGAATGTAGTCTTCCCTTCAGGCCAACATAATAGGTTTATACAGAATATCATCGATACAGCAAATACATTGTGAACTATTTGACCATCCAATGGCTTGGCGGGTAATAGTTTGAAGATGACGAGGAACGGAAACATGGAAATCACTCTTGACATTGTTGCACCCATCTTTTCAAGTCGGCACCTTTTTCTTTTTCCTCGTCCTTAACCCTTCATGAGATATATTTCTTCTGTGACCCCACTGCTGAACATAGAGTTTTGACCTGAAATAGTTTGTTATGGAAGAGTTGGACCTAAAGTGCACCGTTGTGTGGAAGTGCTAGTCTGTAAATATGCACCATGTGATCGAAAAACATTTGAATTACAATTTAAGTGCTGTAAATTCTGTTTTTACGTCTGATATATGGATTTCCTATTCAGGTAGCTTTGACAACCCTTAACAAATACATAATAAAATTCATGTTGCTAATAGAACGAGATTTACGATTTCCATCATTTCACCAACTGTATGATAAATATTCTCATCCGATGTGTTATATTATTTCCTTGATTCATATCTACGCAGAATACTGTAAGTAATCAGAAATTTAATTTTCGATACTAGTTGCACGTTCTGTAAACAAAAAATCGTAGAGAGATACTAAATCAAATTGTACAGTTCTCCTCTTAACTGATTGGGATCTGACAAACCCGGCATTGCCTGGTATTCATTTTGCTAATTTCTTTTAGAAACACAGCAAAAAAGAACTGCGTTTGTAGCGTAACCAAAATATAGAAAAAGTTTCATTTCCATGTATTCGTGAAAACACCTTTGAAATTATGCAGTAAACACGGTGTGAGATGACCCTGGACCTTTTCTGTACGCTGGACGCAGCTGCATCGCGTGTCTACAAGACGATTTTGCAAATGTCTCTCAGGCAGCGCTTCTCTAAAGCTCTGTAGATGGCTATTGTTTCCGCCTACAGCAGTTCACGCTTTGCAGTTGAAAGCTGTCAAATGCACTGCCAGGTATCAGGGATTCCTTTAAGCTAACTCTACTAGGAGCGTCTTAGCAGTAAAGAATAAATGTAACAAAAATCCGTGCAGGATGCGGCATTTTTTCACATATCTCAATGTTTACGACGTCACACAACCCTTGAACTACGTGTCGTACAATGATGCATTTGTGTAGGTACATTTTGCGGCATATGTGAACACTGTCTGGGACATATGTTGTGAATAGAGATTGTAGCAAAGAAGTAAACGACGTGTATGAAGCGACGGTTCTTCACGCAACTCGGTGTTTATGACGTCATATCTCCTGAACTATGGCAGATAGTTTGTTCTTACCCCCATAGCGAGTGTTGCCTGACAGTAACTGATATGTGTACCACCAAGTTTGGTTGAAATTAGTCCTGTGGTTTGGGGGAACATGTGGAACACACACACAACAAACACACATACACACACACGTATTTCGTTATTACGAAAACAGAGTGTGACGTTAGAGAAGGGTATGCTGTTTCTTGGAGGGAACAACATGGGAATCGATAAATTACTAAAATGATTTCTCATTATCTTTATCACTTATCGATATTGCATTTCTAAGTTTTTTCTTGACTTTTCGCCTTTGGAGTATACGGTGACTCTTTTCTTTAGTTATCGGTCAATACGTTCCGCCCTTATTCACAAATAATACAAATATAAATTATTCACAATGAAGTTTTGGGCTCTGTGAATCCATCTTCAAGTGCTCTCGTTTCAACCATCTGCACACTTCTTCTTACACAGTTACTGGTGTGAACGTGACAATGTACCGCGTTTAAAATAGAAATTCTGTTATTATTGATAAAGCACAAAACGATTATTAATCACAACACTTAAATTTTGGATACTACAGAATCTGATTTTCTGTAATATATCTTCAAGAACACATAAATCACGCCCCTGTTCAACCCACCACATTTGCGATCCTACCGCCAGGACTTAAAATACCAATAACAGTTGACGATGTAGAAAAACATGTCAAAACTTAAATACATCGTTTAATCACGGTACCATTATATAGTACCATCTCAAGGGATGTCCCAGAGTCTAACACAGAACCCTGGTCATCCTTTCAACAGGCTATTACCCTTTCTCATGCGTAATCAGGTACTCTACACATTCTAGTAGTAGTAGTAGTAGTAGTAGTAGTAGTATTAGTAGTTTTATTCATCAGTAGATCCCTTTTTACAAGAATATAGGACATGCCAAAGTATTTACAGGTTTAGACCTATTTAATTCGTATACACATATATTAACAGACTTCTAGTTAGACGTAATCATTAGATTTACTCATGGTATAAAATACTTTTTTTACCAATAACTTATTAAATAATGTAATGCCACACTGTTCACTCATATCTCACTATCAGGCACTGCACACACTACACATACATTGTTTCATAACACTTCACTCACCACACACACACACACACACACACACACACACACACACACAGAATGGTGATCTCTGGGCCATTTACTGTACCGCAACGTCCCATTTGCTATCCTGAAAAACTGAATCAGCATCCCTCCATAATGAGTGAGATGTTGAGCTCAAAAAGAGGAAGAGGTGTTAGTATAGCGCTATGCGTAGCTTGGGGGTAAGTATTGCTAGAAATGAAAAAAGAAGGAAAAAACATAAAGTGGAGGTGTTGTGTGGAATGTTGGATGTTTTATAATCATTATTATTATTCCAGAATGAAACATCCCCCAGGCTGTGGCTAAGCCATGTCTCCGCAATATCCTTTCTTTCAGGAGTGCTAGTTCTGCAAGGTTCGCAGGAGAGCTTCTGTAAAGTTTGGAAGGTAGGAGACGAGGTACTGGCAGAAGTAAAGCTGTGAGTACCGGGCGTGAGTCGTGCTTCGGTAGCTCAGTTGGTAGAGCACTTGCCCGCGAAAGGCAAAGGTCCCGAGTTCGAGTCTCGGTCGGGCACACAGTTTTAATCTGCCAGGAAGTTTCATATCAGCGCACACTCCGCTGCAGAGTGAAAATCTCATTCTGGAAACATCCCCCAGGCTGTGGCTAAGCCATGTCTCCGCTATATCCTTTCTTTCAGGAGTGCTAGTTCTGCAAGGTTCGCAGGAGAGCTTCTGTAAAGTTTGGAAGGTAGGAGACGAGGTACTGGCAGAAGTAAAGCTGTGAGTACCGGGCGTGAGTCGTGCTTCGGTAGCTCAGTTGGTAGAGCACTTGCCCGCGAAAGGCAAAGGTCCCGAGTTCGAGTCTCGGTCGGGCACACAGTTTTAATCTGCCAGGAAGTTTCATTATTATTATTATTATTTTGTACAACATTTTCTTATCAAACCCCTACTCTATTTTATCCAAGTAGTCCTTCAATGTATAAAATGTATTGCATAACAGGAACTTTTTAGCTTCCGTTTTAAATAAGTGTACTTTTGCAATTTCTTTAACCTCTTTTGGTAATTTATTGTACATTTTTATTCCTTGGTATAAAATGCTGTTTTGAGTTTTATGTTTATTTTTTCATGGTAAATATAAGTTGAGTCTATCTCTTGTTGCATCGCCATGTACAGAGCTGTTTGTACAGTAATTACCAATGTTATTTTTTATGTGTACAACTCACTGGTAAATGTATTCACAGGAAGCAGTTTAAGTCCCCAGTGTTTTGAACAGATCTTTACAGTGAGCTCGACTACTATTTTTGGTTATTACTCTTATGGCTCTTTTCTGGAGTTTGAAAATTGTGTTCCTATTTTGTGCATTTGTTCCCCAAAAAAGAATGCCATAGCTAAGAATTGAATGAACATATGAACAGTATGTAACTAAAAGACACTGCAAGGTTACACACAGATGATAGGATTCCAAGAGCATAACATGCTGATGACGTTCTGTTTGCAAGTACCTTTGTGGGTTTACACCACATCAGCTGAGAAGCACTATTCATTCCTAGAAATTTTACATTTGTTCCACAGGTGACTTCTAAATTTAATTTAACATTGTCATTTTCCCTTTTCAAACTGAAATTCATCGCATTAGTTTTCTTTCTGTCCAGTGTCACTTTATTGCTTGTTGTCCAGTCCTATACTTCCTTGATAGTTTCATTTGCTTTCTCTGCAAAGAGTTCTCTTGTTCTCTCAGTGACTATAATATTGCTGTCATTAGTGAAGAGAATTTTTTCACCATGAGTAACACTACTGGGAAAGTCATTGCTGTATATCAGGAATAGTATTGGTCCTAATATGCTAACTTGCACAACCCCTATATTAATGTATTTTGGTTCTGATAAGTGTTTTACTAAATGGTTAGATCTACTTGAAGTATGTGATACCTCTACTCTTTGTACCCTGTCTGCTAGATATGATCAAATCCAGTCATTAGCTACACCTCTTATTCCTAATGCTTCTAATTTATTTAATAGAAACTTGTGGTCGACTCTATCAAAGGCCTTAGAAATATCCAGAAATATGCCAGTGACAAAGCCTTTGTCAAAGCATCAAGTACAACTTCTGTGAATTATGCTATGGCTGACTCCATATGCTTGCCACTTTGGAAACCAAACTGTGATTGGCCTAAAAGATTGTATTTATTCAGGCAATTCATTAATCTGTCTTTCATAATTGCTTCTATTATTTTTGAGAATGGTGACAGCAGGGAAATGGGCTGGCAATTTTCTGTGTCTTCTACATTACCTTTCTTAAGCAAAGGTACAATTCTTGTCTGTTTTAACTATTCTGGAAATGTCCTTGATGTGGAGGATTCATTTATTATATCTCTAAGGGGCCTTGTATAATCTCTATGCATTGTTTCAGTACAGACATTGGTCCTTCAGCTAAGCCTATTGACTTTTTATTTTTTAGTTTTTGAACAGTTTTATTGACTTCATTCTCTGTGGTTGGAAGTAACATCATTGTATTTAGTGCAACACTATTTACAGGTGTTATATTTCTTTTGGGGAATTTTTGCTGTAATTTCTCTGCGATACTTGAAAAATGCTGATTTCCATAGTTTGCTAAGTGTTGTGGATCATTTATTGTCTTATCCTCCTGCCTTAGCAGTATGTTATTCTGTGTTTGTTTGTCTCTCCCCATTTCCTTTATTATAACATCCCAGACTGCTTTGTTTTTATTCTTTGCATTAATATTATTTTGTCATCAAATGACTTTTTTGCAGCAATCAGCACCTTCCTATAAATCTTTTTGTATCTATGACAGAAATTTAAGAATTCTGGATCATTGTGACCCTTTTTCATGGAACTGAGGTATTTAAGTGTTTGGGAGGACTTCTTAATATCCGTTGTTACCCATCTGTTTTGTGAGATGTTGATACAGACATGCATACTTTTGGAAATGCATTTTCAAAGTTCAATTTAAATGACGTGGAGAATTTAGAGACTTTCATATTCACGTTGGTTTCCTTATACACGTCATCACAACTTTGTTTTACCAGTTCCTTTGAAAAATCTTTTATTTTGATTTCTGATAGATGTGCTTTGTAGTCGTGTTGTTTAGGGGGAATCATTTGATGCCTGATTTTACGGTTGTTATTTGACGGAGACGACCTGATAGTCCAAGATCTTTTACAGTTACATCACATTTTTCTCTGTCCATATTTGTGGCCACATGGCACTAATGCAGTCATTGTAGTAGCCCTTGTTGCACTATTGACCAATAGGGACATGCCAAAACTTTGAAGGATACTTATGATGGTACTGTTGGATTCATTTATGATGTTAGTCTTTATGTTAATGTCTCCACATAGAATTATGTTGATCTTTGTACTTGAGACTTTATCTATAACTTCTGTTAATTAATTGAAAAAAATGTCCACACCACCACTGGTAGATGTATACATACACAAAAAGATTAATTTCTTGGTGATATCAAGCCCTATTAATTCAATAGCTGATACTTCAAAGTGTTTGTCTTCACTTCCTGTACTGAGGTCATGTCTTGATTTGAACTGTGTCCTTTTTCTGATATAAATGGATGATCCTCCACCCCTTGAAGCAGTTCTGCAGTAAGAGTTTGCCCTTTCATACAATGATAATACTACATGTTGGATTTCTGTTTCTCTACACGAGTGATGTGACACAAACTACTGTACAGTTCTAAGATTGGCGCTCAACTTCTAAAAGTTGTATTTTATTTGCATGTTTTGATGGAGGATTTTTAAGCCTGTGAAATGCCCCATGATATTCTTTCCAGTAGTTTGTTTTTCTTTGTGACACCTGGTATGTGTGATATTTGGAGTGTTAAAATCTGTCTTCTAAGTGATTGTTTCAGTATTTTTTAAATTGCTAGAGATTCTCTTTAGGCGGGGGAACCTTTTGTGTGGATTTATCCTAAAAAAGACTTAGTTTTCCTACCCTTGACAACAGGTATTTGACCATGTGTGGCCCAAGATCCACCCCCTGTACTTTCATGAATCAGCTGTACCAATCTCCTCTTCCCAGTCCTGCTTAGGTGTAGTTCATGCCTAGTAAAACCCCACAGAAACACGAGTAAAGTTGGCTTCCCTCAGAGCCATCCCTAACCCCACACTGATTCGCCTCACAGCTCCATCAAGATGTGGTCGATCATGACGCTGGAACAGCATAACAAAGTGTACGTTGGTGCCATGAGTCCGGGAAGCTATCTTGTCCAGGCCACTACAAATGTCATATGCCCAATTCTGTCCAAATTGTTTCCCGGCCTATCCACTATCACTACCTGATCCTCTTTTGTACAGTCCTTACATGAAGACCGTAAGTCCTCTATCACATGACTTGGTCCTGCATTTGGCTTGAAGATACTAGTGGCCTGGTACGCTGCCCCTAAACTTTCCTGTAACTGAGGGCCTACACCTCGCCGACGGCTAATACCCAGCACTTTGTACATTCCTAGCTTTCTTGGCCTCGGTTGAAGTGTGCTGCACATTTCCTGCTCCTCGTTCAACCTGGGGCTCTTCTCCACTTTACTCTGGCAGTGGTAGATATCTGTTTCTCGTGTTGTTGATAAAACTGTCAGATCGCGTTCTCTTTCTTCCTATCCTCCTACCAGCTGCAGGTTCCTGGTTACCCTCTTCCCCCTGTTTCCCTTGATCCTTATCAGTTCCTTCCTTGCTTCCTCCAACTGTGCCTGAAGGGCACAGATTTTCCTTTCCTGCTCCGCAATTAAAAATTCCTACTGCATACTCTGTGGATCCAGAAGAGAGCCTCTTCTGTTCTCCCAACATTCTCTGCACTGCATCACTCCCAGTGAAAATATTTCCTACAAGATTGGCAACACATTCCTCTACTCACTACCCTATAACAGATCTCACATTTCTCACTCATGGTCAGTTTCGAAAGAATAATTAAGTTTAAAGAATACTTTAAACTTGTCAAGGACGCGAGGTTGGCTGTATGTAAACAAAAAACGACACAAAGGTCTTATGTGCGGTTGTTGTTACTCTTTTACTGATTTAGAGATGCGATGACAGAAGAATGAATTAGTAATTACTTTGCTTTTAGAGAATTTATGTAATCAAGCGTGTTAGGTCAGGTTTTTAAACGTTTATAACTCGGAAAATGTAGGCCTATATCCCGTCTATCTAACTACTGAACAGTATGAAATGTGTAAGTTAAATACGATTTAGAAACGTTTAATTACACTTTTATTGCGACAATAGACACTGATGAAACTATTAGCTGTCTTTTTTTTAACGAATTCTGCACTATCAAGAAAAGTTCAATAAAATTTTTTGTGTTTGTCATGCAAAATTTCGGGACTTCAGATAACATGAAGTTTTTTCAAGAAGAAGCTCTGCCGGGACGCTAATATTCAGTTGTGTGAAAAGAACGGACACTACGGCAAGTATACGAAACAAAGAAAATTTAAATTTGACACTACTTCGTCTTAAATAAGTTATTTTAAAGGACAAAGAAAATACCTATGATCTCACTCGGCGGCCATCTATTACTCTCATAACTAGAGGCATGTTTTAAGTTACATATAACACAGAACCGGACATTTCGAAATTACTGTGACATAAATAGTGCAGAAAAACAGTTCACATTCATTTCCAGCAAGTACTAAAATAACGAAAAATTACTGATTATAATGTATCCTTACACTTAACATTTTAAAAATAACGTTAGGTTAAAAATTTACAATTCTATGTTTCAAATAATATCCCAGCAGAAGGTATAAATGTCTAAAAAAAGATTATTTTCTCCACAATTGTCATTTATATAGATTAACAGGAAACTAATTTCCTTAAACAGTTGTCTGCTCCTCAACAACACTCAATTTTAATTATACAAATAATTTCTCAGATCCATTGCCTCACGAAAAGTCTATTATGAGGGGCAGTCAAACGAAAACCGAATACCGGCTGCAAAGGAACCATGTAATGGTTCCATTTGAAAGTGATCACCACGTGCAATAAAACATTTATCCCATCGGTAGAGGAGACGACCAGTCCCTGATCCGCAGAACGCGGTCAGACGCTGACGGATCCACAACGACACCCACTCTTGCACTTCCACGTCCGACTGGAAGCGACGTCCAAGTATGCTTTACTTCTTAACGCCAAAGATGTGAAAATCACAATGTGATAGATCTGGGCTGTACGGAACGTGCGTATCACAACCAAATCACTGCAGCATAGTATTCGTCTGGTTCGCAGCGTAAGTGTGGGCGTTACCTTGCAACAGAATTATTCCATTCGACAGCTTTCCTGGGCGTTTTGACTTCATGGCGCGTCATAGTTTATGCAAAATGTCTTCATAGTGCTATGCATTGATTGTGGTTCAACGCTCGAGGATTTCGACGAGCATACGGTCTCCGTTGTCGGAGGAGCATATCATCATGACTTTACCAGAACTTGTCTGTACAGCTTTGGATTTCTTTGGCGGTGGATGTGGAACGTTTCCTCTGTTGGTTTTGCCATTTGTCATCAGTCTGTCGGAATGCTGTCGGACGGAATCATCAAACTGCACGATAACTCTCGTCCCCACAATGCAAATCGGGCGAATACTACGCTTCGGCGATTTGGTTGGGAAACACTGCAACATCCCCCATACAGCTCGGATCTTTCACCGTGCGATTTTCACATCTTTGGTGGCTTGAAGAAAGACGTGCGTGGACTCGGTTTCAGTTGGAGGGGGAAGTGGAAGAGTGAGCCTAGTTGTGGATCTGTCAGCGGCCGAGCACATTCTACAGAACAGTGCTTGATTGTCTCATCTCCCAGTGGGACAAATGTCTTAACGCGTATGGTGATTACTTTTGAGTGGGACCGTTCCATGTCCTGTTGTAGTGTGTGTTAGGTTTTCATTTGACAGTCCCTTATGTTACGTATTAGTTTTTTCTACATCTAGTTTCACAATACTCGTATGTGCCAACTAAATTGCCAGAAAATTCCATTACGAACTACATCAACGTTATTTTCAGTGTATGAATTACAGTGCTATCATAATTGGTTACACACTTATAATAGCTGTATTAAAGTTAATTTCGTCTATAAGACGAAAAGACAGAAAAATCTCACTCATTGGAAATTTAATTACATTGAAGGAAAGAGGATGTGTTACCCCATGAAGCTCTAATCCGATATTTCTCAAACTTTGTGAAGATGTTTATCATGTTACGAGTGTTAAATGACGAATATTTCATTCCAGTCCGAAATGATGTCCATCATCAACATCAGTATGAGGCCCGAGTTCCACAGACACGAATACAGTCTTGCATTCATGGTAACATGGAAGCAAACAGTCTCCAGATGTCATCTTGCGCAATTCATCGCCAAACGTGAATGCAGTCTTGTATTCATGGTAACATGGAAGCAAACAGTCTCATCTTGCGCAGTTCATCGCCAAACGAGAATACAGTCTTGTATCCATGGTAACATGGAAGCAAACAGTCTCCAGATGTCATCTTGCGCAATTCATCGCCAAACGTGAATACAGTCTTTTATTCATGGTAACATGGAAGCAAACAGTCTCATCTTGCGCCGTTCATCGCCAAACGAGAATACAGTCTTGTATTCATGGTAACATGGAAGCAAACAATCTCCGAATGTCATCTTGCGCAATTCATCGCCAAAACTGAGATTAATGCTGTCAGTTCACACAGAAAGGATCATATGAAACTACGTGTCTTCCCAGAACGTATCAGGTATTCTTCATAGATAACAAAAGAGGAGATGGGGCAAGCTGTCAGTATCCATATACTCCTGAACGCGTTTTCAGTATGAACTGCTCTGTCGAGTCATGCATTATCCTGCTGGAAATTGCCATATGGTACCCTGGTTTTCAAGGGAATGGCAACAGTGATTTTAATTGTTGACACAAACTCTAGAACATTCAGCCTCTCTTCAACAAGGATCACATTACTCCCGTATTGATATCCAATAGCTCCCCACACAGTGTTTCCAGGAGCTGGAGAAGATGAGTCTCGAAAATCGATACTTTCTGTGACCTTTCACCAGGCAGCATATGGACACGTTAGCGTCGATCTGACCATCACAGATCAAAACGGGACTGGACACTCACTGCCCCATTTGACTAATTCTCCATCGCGCATACCTCTCTTGTCTGTGATACGGTATCAGGGGTGAACGACAAATGGTAACTCGAGATCTTAAGTTAGCTTTCAATACCTACTCCCGACGGTTGATTGTTACACTCTGCGTTTAAGCCCTGGCGGATGGCAGTTATTGTCGTCGAGCCAATGAAAGAATACTACTATCTTCTCTTTTAGACCTTCTGGAAGGACTCAAGTCGACTCTATTTGCCACCGCGGTGACCTGCGTCCATTTCGTCACCACTTGTAATGCAGTCATTGCACCACAGCGAACTGTTTGTATGATCTGTCAGAAAGTTGACCCCATGTTCCTCATGTCAACGATTTGACATCTAAGTCCGCAAGACAGCGATAAAGCCCGCATCTCGTGGTCGTGCGGTAGCGTTCTCGCTTCCCACGCCCGGGTTCCCGGGTTCGATTCCCGGCGGGGTCAGGGATTTTCTCTGCCTCGTGATGGCTGGGTGTTGTGTGCTGTCTTTAGGTTAGTTAGGTTTAAGTAGTTCTCAGTTCTAGGGGACTGATGACCGTAGATGTTAAGTCCCATAGTGCTTAGAGCCACTTGAACCATTTGAACAGCGATAAAATGCGTTTGCACGTTCCCTGGGCACGCTGTGTTTCGATATCAACCTGAAAAGTTCCAGTAACGCTACATATACAACAGGAATATGGTACTCACGCCATTATTCATCGGTAGGAGTGGCTTTTTTGTCCTCAAAAAAAAGTTGGCATTAGGACTAAAATAGCTCGATCGAGATAATCACAGCGCACACAGTGTAATACCTTTTTTCACGAGTTGTATCACAAATACCTCGAATCCGTAGCTGGTATAGGACAGGGGTAAATAGTAACTGCATATCTAGTGGATTAATTAAATGGGATAAATGGGAAACATAGCTTTTATTTATTTGTTCCCGTAAACCGTTTCACTCTGAGTCCAAGACAAAAAAAAGGATATTTTTAACCCCCTGACATAGCTTGATAATTAGGTTATTTCCAGGTTCTTACTTCGATAAGCCTCCAAGATGAAGAAAATAATGGCAGAAAAAATGTACAAGAAACACACGAGAAATGCAAAGGTTGATCTCGTGTACGTTATTAATAAGCGCTGGTATTGTTTCGTATTCCAAGGAATGATGAAAGACATCAGAATTTTAATTTAAATGCCAATACTGCATTGTTCCCAAATTGAATTGTTAGGAAGCATGGACACGTCATAGTGATCACGGCAGGAACAGAAAATGGAAAGAAAACTAAGATAATATCTAGATAATTTATTTTCAGATGATCTGTGTAAGTTGACTGTGTTTATAACGTAATGAAACTCAGGTTTTAAATATAAATGGTTGTAATTTATTCATATGCAGATTCTTAGTCCTCACCTGAACAGAGTGCAAGTTTTTAGGTCCTACCTGAGTGCTATATGGAAATGAGTGAGAAAGGAAAAAGAATTTAAAAAAAATAGGGATATAAATGCTTTATTCTACAATTTAACCATACAAAACCTCAGTGTAAACCATATTTTTACTAAATATTCTTTCATAATTCGATAAATGTCCTTGCTTGCTTGTTCACGAACATAAAATTTCAAACCATCGAAAGATCGAACTGTTATCTTTTGCAACATGTAACTGACCATGTGCAAAATTGTTTGTGTTAATAAGATCCCAACTTTTTCGAACGTTTGTCCTTATGACTTATTAATGGCAACCAACATCAAATGAATAAATAATGAGGAATTGTGTTCCTTGAAACTGAAAAGTTAAAATAGTACCAAAGTAAGTCATATGTAAATGTGGACTCAAATTTTGCTTAGTTTGTATGATTCCAGTCAAAACTTGGCAATCAATAGCACTGTAATATAAACATTTGGCGAGCATACTGGTTCCGTTAACTACTTTCGTATTATATTTCTAATAAGAAGAACAATGCACTCTATTTTAAATTGTAATTTGTATGATGGTAAACTACTTACAGACAGAATTCAAAAACTCTACTGGGTAGTCCATATTTAATTATTACTTTTGTATACATTATCACGAATTATTTTATCATAGCTGTGATAAATTTTTGCCTCACGTAGTTTAGAACTGAGTATATAATTATTTATTACGGCACAAGCTTCATTTTTTGGTGCTAGAATAATTGAGTTTAACATTTATTGTGATAAAATGTTTCCCGTATTATTAGCATAAATATTATTAATGATATTATTTTGATCATCAACTAATGCCTGTGGTATTTCAATAATATTGTCACCAAACTATGGAAATTTCCTTGCTTGGCTATTAAAAACTTGTTTCAAAAAACCCACGAACTCTACTCCAGGTGGCATAGCCCTCATATTTTGAGTTAAGGTATCATGATAAAATTTGTGACTCTCATTCCAACTTCTAATGCAGTTCCCAAGTAAACTTTTGTGTGATCCATGTGGAACATGTGGTAAAATTTGCGAAAATCACTGCACAAAACAACACTCTTACCACCAAAAATTTTATGTCTACTACGTTCATCTGTACCCAGACCTCTAAATAATCTGCCTATAAGTTTAAATACTTGAAGCTGACACATGGATACTTCATCACTAAGAATCAATGAATATGAATTAATGTATTGACGACAGTCACAGTTGATGTTATATAGGACCTGAATTTTCCAAAATTGGAACAGGCAATTTAAAGACATTGTGCAAGGTTCTACTTCCAACTAGAAGAGTTGAAACTATGCCACTAAAGTCTGTTGCAGTGAAACGATGATTCAGTGAATTTAATTTACGAATAATTGCCGTTTGTGTGAATGTTTTACCGCATCCGGCAAGAGCAGTCAAGCAAAACACATTTGAGCCTGTGTCATGGTACTGAACTTCACAAACAACACGGTCATTAATAGTACGGTGTTCACATCTAGCTTGTTCGCCAAGTTCATTACATTGTAATTCTTCATGGATTCGACGAAATTCCGGCATTAACGATGGAACAGGTAATTCGAATAATTGACATGTCAAACTATGACCATTCAAAATATCATCAGTTTATAGTAGTGCTCTGCTGTGAGAAATTTCCTTACTCTATTCCCTTAAGAAATCTCCGCAATGAAATATTCTAAATTGAAGCCACAATGCTAAAGCATCTGCTGGTATGTTCAGCGCACGAATTACACCAAATAAACGAATCGTTTGCTTTGACGAATTCAGTTCTTTTGCTTCATTTAAACATTCACGCCATTCATTCTCATTTGAAGTATACTGCGAGCGTGACATTCTGCAGCAAATATCTTGTAAAGACTTCCATTATGAGCTCTAACGTCTTCAAATGATTTAGGACCACATACGTGGAATAACAGCAAACGTAAATGAAAGTTCTAACTCCCTTGGATACACTACATACATGTGTGTAATCATTTTATCATCACCACATACTCTCTTCTTCCATTTTTTAGCATCTACCCAAACACAGTACAAAGACGTGTCAGCATAATAGTAAACATTCGCCAATGGATCGGTTTCATTTAGTGCAAAGAATGACAACAATTTTCAGCTGCATCCCACTCTTGTCCTACTCCGAAGTAAACTTTTTGTCTATGTGGTAAATTAATATGAAGCCTAGCGGTAGTGTGCGACTGAAAATACGATGGAAATATATAAATACACCTTACCACTTCACCTGATCTGACATTATAGCCCTTCACACAATTATTCCCTTCATCAATCTGATCTACATCTGATATCGGATACATCAATTTGAATTGCATAGCCAGAGGTCTAAAGTCTTATTAACCGTAATAACCATACAAATTTCTCTATTTTCATTTTCCACTCTTGAACAATAGTCTTTCATAACAGCAAATGAACACAGAAAAGTATTAGTGAGTTCTAATTCAACAACAATTTCATGGGTTACATTGTTATCAGTGCAGCATGACTGATTTGCTTGTTCATTTAGTCCCTATCGAACAGCTGTGTCTATGTCATAAAAAAAACAATTGCGCTTAACATGGTGAAAAAAAAAGTAGAAGTCATTGGACCTGACTTGTGATAAAAAACGTGGTGCATCTTAAAGTGACCCACTCTGCGTAATGCTCTGTCTTTCAGCCTCAGAACTGACCATAGAAAAAGCTGGATTGGGGTTACGAATATTATTGAAATAACACTTTGATTTCTCTTGAATTCTTGGATCATTTGAAGTGCGTCCTTGATAAGGTGTGTTGAAAAATAAATTTTGTGTTAACGCCAGCAAATTAACTTCTCCCTTATGACAGCACAATGTGAATGACGTTATATCGCGTACAGCAACCTCCGATACGAAATGTTTCGCATTACAAAATCTGTACTGTAAATTCATCAAGCCGCAATTGCAACTGTCAAAATTATGTGTAATTACCTTCAGTACTTAATTAAAGGTATCGTTCAATAAAACAGTAGCATAATTATTATGAATGTCCACACTGTTATTACCTTGCATACGCAAGAATTGTGTTAGCGTAACTCTGTGCCATTCTCTCCGACCCTTTAGCGGTTTCCGTATAATAAGTGAAGTCAGAAGTCGTAGTTACACAAAATGAAGAAATTAAAAATTAGGAGCTTACTTCGAATTTTCTGACAACGACGGCAAATGACCACGAAGTTACAGAAGTCACAGAAGTCACAGAAAAGTAAACGAAATAATGACGCCAATATACAACGTAATTTACAGGATTCAACACATCGACCCATCGGTGGTCGCATCGTAACTGCCCGGTATGCATTTATTACTGCAAATGAACCAGGTAAACATGAACGTCCCTAGAATGGGATCCCACGGAACGTTGTTACTTGCATATGTCGTTTCTACAGTGATACCTCATCGTCAAACAAGGTAGAGGTTGGTAGCACTTCAATTATCGGTGATCACACATTGGAGATTTTAATGCATGATAGAGAAGGTATCTTCAGAGGTACGAATATGAAAGCCTCTACTTCCTTTTAACACTCTTCACGAATACGTTAATACGTGATAATTTTCTTTGTGCATATCTATAGCAAAGTGCCTTTCGAATGGTATAAGTTTCATTGACTTCCTTGAATAATTAATATTAAACATCGGTGCTTCAATTTTCGAATTCACGTATTAATATCATGATTTTGTTACCTGTTTTAGTAGTCGTCTGTTCAGTATCTACGTTGGCAAGCAGATAAGTTTGGAGAAGGCGGACCGTGATTGAACGAAGTATAGTGCAACAAAATGATTTGGATTATACCAGAAAACATGAATCGGAGTTCGTAACAAAAATTTAAAGTGCAAACGTTCGACTTTATTTATATGTTGCAAATCTGCACGGTGACACGTCACCAAATTGATCGCTCTCAACGTAATTAGCACTGAAACATAACAAAAGATTTCACACTGCGTTAATAAAGGGTAGTAACATCAGTTTTGATAAATAAAACATAGACCAAGTTTGTTTTTATGGTTATTATTTCAAATATGTTACGAGAAAATAACATGTGATACTTATAGTATGATAATCGAACAAGGAAGACAGACAAGAGACAGGAGGTGAATAATGCCTCAAACATTTATAAAATGAACATCGAAATTCATCAGAGATCTTTGATAATCACAGTATTACACTGCACTTCGAACTTTTTTAATTACAATAAACTAATTTATTACAGTATGGTTCATGCAACAGGATTTTCCTCTACACTCACATAGGCAAATTCCAGGGTGTATCCACACGTCCAGCACTGACACTGAAATCACAAAAACTGTGAAAATACTGAAAGGCAATGAACACAATTTGTAGAATCCATCTTTCTCTCCGCACCGTTTTTTGGCAAAAATATATTTTTATTTCAGGAACTGGCGACTCCTCTCCTGCAGTGGCTTCTACTAAGGGAGAAAATTTGACATCGAATCACTGGGAGGCAGTCGGCTGTCAATTTGCCACATCGGAAAAGCGCAGGAACATCTCGTTTCAAAAGGGCGTGTCGCCTCGTCATGTGAGTGACTTCTAATGAAGAAGATACTGGGAAAATAGTTTTTCCAACGCCACTCGGCTGAGAATCATATGTTAAGCTGATGGAAATCTTTTTAACATGTGTGAAGACGACCCAAAAGCCTACACAATCAAGTAAGACAAAATCATTTATTGTTATGCTGTGAGAATGCCGTAGGCGCACTGAAGGGAGTGAAAGTAAATTTCGGTTTAGTAATAAAAATTCAAGGGGAAGAGAATCAAGTGTTCACATTCATAGACTGCCTAGCCCTCCTGACAGTGTAAGAAAAACTTTGACCTTCTGAGAGCCGCACTGAGAACATACACTACCTGGTCAAAAGTATCAGAACAGTTATTAGGGGAGGTTGTGACGGCTACAGCTTCACTGTGGACACTTTCACTTTGAATGAGGTATCTGAATGTCATGGGGTAGTGGCAACCCATTCGTCCTACAGAGCCGGGAACTATGAAGGTAGGCATGTTCCAATGGGTTCAAATACGCACTCCGCGTACGTTCCACTTCAGGAATGTTACTGTCGACAAACCACAGCCTCACAGATGCTGTACCACGACAGAGTCCATTGTCACACTGATGCAATCATTTATCTATCCAAACTGTTCCTCAACTGTATGCAGTTCACAATGGAGTAAAATGTCTTCGTATCCCTCAGCATTTAGCGTTTTTATATGCACTATAAGCTGACTACACCCTAACGACAAAATCACCCCATACTGTAACATCGCCTTCTCCTTACTTCACAGTTGGCACCACACGTGATAGCATAAAAAGCTTTCTCAGAGCTCGGCAAATGCAAAACCTTTCACCGGATTGCCATAGGATACGGCGTGATTAATCGCTTCAAATCACTTGTTTCCTCTGATCCGGTGGCACCGCTCTTTACACAATCTCGAGCATCCCTTAGGATTAACTGCCAAAAAGCGTATCTTACGACCAGCTGCTCTACCGTTGTACCCCACTCATTTTAACCCCACAGTCAAAGGCATTTGACTGTGTAAATCACAATATCATTTTAAGCAAATTAGAATATTATGGAGTAACAGGAAACGCTGCAAAATGATTTAAATCTTATATCTCTGGCGGGAAACAAAGGATGTTATTAGGAAAGAGACATATATTAAACTATCAGGCATCATCCAGCTGGGAACTAATTACATGTGAGGTCTCACAAGGTTCCGTCTTAGGGCTCTTACTTTTTCTTGTGTATATCAATGACCTTTCACCAGTAACATTACCAGATGCCAAGTTTGTTTTGTTTGCCGATGATACAAACATTGCAATTAATAGCAAATCAAGTGTAGTCTTAGAAAGATCGACTGTTAAAATATGTGTGGACATTAATCACTGGTTCCTAGCCAATTCTTTGTCACTAAACTTTGAAAAAACACACTACATGCAGTCCAGAACTTGTAAGGGTTATCCCACGAGTATACGTCTAACATACGATGACAAGCAGATTCTTGGGTTTACAGCTTGATAATAAATTCAACTGGGAGGAGCACACCACAGAACTGCTGAAGCGTCTTAACAAATCTCTATTTGCAATGCGAATTCTGTCAGACATACGCGATATAAAAATGAAAAAACTGGCATATTATCCTTACTTTCATTCCATAATGTCATATGGGATTATTTTTTTGGGGTCATTCATCAAGCCAAGCTAAAGTTTTCTGGGCACAAAAACGTGCAGTAAGAGTTATATGTGGTGTGAACTCAAGAACATCCTGCAGAAGCCTGTTTAGGGAACTAGGGACACTAACTACTGCTTCCCAATCTATTAATTCCTTAATGAAATTTGTCATTAAAAATATATCACTTTTTGAAACCAGCAGCTCAAGTCATGGAATCAATACTAGAAATAAGAATAATCTTCACAAGGATTTAAAGTCACTTACTCTTGTACACAAAGGTATGCATTTTTCAGGAACACACTTTTTCAATAAGTTGCCAGCAGCCATAAAAAGAGCTTAACAACCAATGAAATTCAGTTTAAGAGAAGCCTAAAGGATTTATTGGTGGCCAACTCCTTCTACTCCATTGATGAATTTCTCAGTATAACCAACTTTATATATATATATATATATATATATATATATATATATATATATATATATATATATATATATATAATCGAACTCTATACACAGTCATTCTGCTAACTGGACTGCTGGCAGCACTTTTGAATCTCACGAGTGACTTCATTCGCTGATTTCATGCATCGTTTCACAACCTCCTCGTGCAATACTCGGCGGTCCCTGACAATCAGTACGTGACGTCTTCCTGTCCTTCTATAACAGTATTTGTTTCTGGTTCATCTAAATTTTTATATATTTTTGCTTCAAAATTTTCGGATATTTTCTGTATATGTAAAGTGTATTATACTGGAGATTGAAGCTGTTTACATCGTACAGGAGCAATGTATGTAAAATCCTATGAAAATTGTTTATTACGTTAAATAATTTTCTCATGAAATGTTGTATTTAAAAATATTTGTGTGTATAAACAGTGCATGTTGGTGTAAATTTGACAATTTAAGAAATGATCACGCTTAGGAACAATGTAAGAAATAGGTGTTATGTAAAGGCCAGTGTGCTTTTGTTTGAAACGAAAGTGGCTCTGGGGAGTGGAAAAGGTGGCAAGGGCGAACTGGCGCGCTACCTAGAGCGAGCGCTGTAGGTAAGTCGCACAGTCTGTAGGCAGCAGTGGTTGAGGCAACACCTCTATGGAGCAGGAGAAGCTTTGCCTGCAAATTTGCACAAAAATGCCTCGGTTGAAGACTTCAAACGGCTTACGGCATAGCTGCGAGTTGTTGGGCTACTGTATGTAAAACTGAACGACGCCAAGAAGAGAAATTGAACCCATACAGCAAGGTAGTTGCAGGCCGTACTGTGGGTAGTGTAGCCGTCATAATTGTTCGCCACACACAAGCCTACAGCCACTTTTGTACAGTGTGAACCATTAATTTAAGCTGTTTTAATAATAATTCTTGAACTTTAAAGAAACTGGTTCACCCTGTTATTTCATCCTTAATCTATTTAGGTTTCCTTCCTGGTGTTTGATTAATCCGAGTATCCCGTTTTACAGACTTATGAAGTGCCAACTTAATATAAAGAGGTACCATTGAAATTGTTTCTGTGTAAATAATAAAAAAAGTTTTCTTAATTATTGCAAAGTTTGCTTGTGTAAAATTCAATCAGAGTGAAGCCAAGTTACTAGAATCTGTTAAATGACTGTACAGAATTAGTTCAAAGAGTAATAGCTTTTGAAAGTAAATTCCAGCAAGAAAGAGGTTTTTCTTGAAGTGAAATGTTCAGTATAAAAAGTGTCTGCTTTAGTATCTAAGTATTTAAGTTTGTTGATGACGGAAAGTTTTTTTTTTTTCTGAAGGTCCCCCCTGGCCAATTTATTTAGCTTCCTTGAAGTTATCTACTGGGCTTTTTCTCTTTTAAAAACGTAATGTATAAAGGTGTAATCAAACATTGTTTAAGTGGAGTAATATTTATTCGAAGAACAAAATTAAACAGTAGCAAGAAAGTAGGCAAAATTCGTACTTCTCTTTTCCAGTACTTCACTGTTTCATTGCCTGGATGGATGGCAACCGTTAGGACACGTTTTAAACCACTAAATGAACATGGATCTGAGTTGTCCTAGCTTCAGTATAATATTATACAGACTGCGTTTCCATCTAACCGCTGGCTAACATCTGAGGAAAAGTAAATAGTCTGATTTACTTATCCATTAGACGCAACACACGGTCAAATCCTGTAAAAAGAGTAATTCTATCGATTAACTTTTCCTATAGACAGGACTATCCTCCAACAGTGTATTTTATTTGGAAACTAAACTAAATTTTAGTAAGAGGGCTATACGCGGCAACATAGAGACAGGGTTTCTGTTATTTAGGTAAAAGCATACTAAATTACAATAGTAGTGGTAGGGTTATACTTGGTTTAACTGTTATTATTCATTCACGTTTCCACTACACAGTCACAGTACCGAAAGTCAACTAGGGTGGCATTAGAAAGATTGAAATGCCCCTGATGGACTCAGATGACATCCAATGACTAGTCCCTGACCGACCCATACTGTTGTTGCTGTTTCTTTACTGGCAACAACAAAATACTCACTACCTCCTTTTATACTAGCAGGTCCGTCCCCTATGACATATAGAGGTCGATTCCGCAGGGCTGTCCGGATACTTTTGATCAAACGGTGTATACTGCTGCTCATTAAATTTGCAATACTTGGGTGTATGATAGGAATTAAAAGCATTTATTTATTGTTTGTGTGCAGCATAAAAGAAATAATAAACGGTTAAAATTATGATTTGGGCGTGTATGGGATCAATCTCGGCAGCAATAATGGCTCTACTTCAGCTGGCCATCGAGTCAGACTGAACTTGGATGACCGTCAGACCATGCCATTTCAGCTCTATCCCAGAGTTCATCAGCCGTAGTTGATGGAGAGTCATGGTGAACCAGCCTTTCGCCTTGTCCAGATGTTTTTAATGCGTGAGAGATCTGGAAGAGAAGTTGAGCAGGTAAAAAGAGTCGAATACTCTTTATATCGATGTAAGTCAATGCTGAAAGGGCAATATGTGAACTTGTTGATGGTATTACGGTATCTCGAAGGTTCTGCACTGCCACCAGCTTTAACATACAAGGTCCAAGTTACTGACCATGTGAACTAGAGATGGTCATCTTGTATGCATTAAAATCATTGCCCTTAAGAAAAACAACAATCAAATACGATTTCTGAACAATACACTCACTGTGCAATCCTTCCTTAAATGGAGAACGTGGAAGTCGTAACTCCTATAAACTTTGAACTGTTGATTTGAAATGTTATTTATTTAAACAACTAAAACAGTTTGGCGTTTGCTGCATACCGTCTTCACGATGTTGCAGTTTCAATGTACTTAGTACAAAAAATAGCCTAAGATTAATGAAAGCAAAGATGAAGGTGATGAAGGGTGGGAGAAACTACAGTAGCGACTTGTGTAGTATGAAATTTGGAAAGAAGTAAAAAAGTCTCCAGTCTAATAATTGAGACTATAAAGGTCGACTAAAGCGAGGAACCCATCAGAGCTGGACTGGCGCAGGTAAATTTAGCTTTCTTCACTAAAAGAGCTCTGCTGATATCCGATACTCATACGGAAAAGAGGAACACAACGTCATATGTAACTGTAATGAGATACTTCGAAATACCTAAGAAGAAGAAAGTGAATGGATTCAAAACTTGGTACTATGGGTAAATTGAGCCGTGACGAGCTGGCACCAGTCTTATTTTGTTCATGTATCGTTGATATCGATTGTGGTTGTGGTAAACTCTCTTTGCATTTCGTGTGGCTTATCTTGCGGCTTCGCAGGCGAAGCGAGTTGGTTGTTAACCTTCGACGGGTAACCCTCGAGATCTCGTGTCATTCGCAGGGGAGACGAGTGTGATGACCGTTACACTGTGCTGTGAAATTGGTTGGGCGTTTTGGCGACATGGACAGCTTGGAGATAAAAGTTCTGTGACTTTGAAGGGAAGCGGTGAAGCTGTGGAACCCACTCCCTCGTATTGTGTACCTGATATGGAGTAAGTCGTCGTAATTGTTTGTTCACTGACGCACTCAGAGATTTTCAATTTTATTATTACTACGGGAGACTTTCTTGACCTACTTAAATGGTGGCCTTTATTTAAAAATTTCCTCCGAGGTTTTTTGTCTCTTGCAATCAAATGATTGGCAGAGTTATTGGAATGTCTTTGTGATTCGGGCAGTTCCTTGTGCAGCTTTTTCTAGTAATTTTTTACTAACTTGTCTGAGTACGTAAACACTTATTTTTTTTAAGATCAGTGTCTCTGTTGTAGTGTTTTTAATTAAGTGACTCTATCATGTTATGTAATGGCCTCTTAGTTTGGCACTAGTGCTCAAGTATTATCAAGTCACCCTTTACCTGTAATTGTTTCATTACATCTATTTTGAGGGAAGTCCTATATGGGAGTTTGAAGTTCTCAAGTTTGTCAGTAAACCCTCTTTTCTTAATTTGGAATTGTTTGTTAGAGTACTGAGCACGTTGGGTTTCTAATTGTATTTGCAAAGTTTTATGTTGTGGCTCGTCCACAAAATGTAATTCTCAATTTTTTTTTAAAGCTGTAATACCAATATGTTGTTGTGGTGGTTTTCAGTCCTGGACTGGTTTGATGCAGCTCTCCATGCTACTCTATCCTGTGCAAGCTGCTTCATCTCCCAGTACGTACTGCAGCCTACATCCTTCTGAATCTGCTTAGTGTATTCATCTCTTGGTCTCCCTCTACGATTTTTACCCTCCACGCTGCCCTCCAATACTAAATTGGTGATCCCTTGATGCCTCACAATATGCCCCACCAACCGATCCCTTCTAGTCAAGTTGTGCCACAAATTTCTCCATGGATTTCAATACCTACTCCGAATTTTTCTTTTGTTTCCTTTACTACTTGCTCAATAGACAGATTGAATAACATCGGGGAGAGGCTACAACCCTGTCACTCCCTTCCCAACCACTGCTTCCCTCGACTCTTATAACAGCCATCTGGTTTCTGTACAAATTGTGAATACCCTTTCGCTCCCTGTATTTTACCCCTGCCCCCTTCAGAATTTGAAAGAAAGTATTCCAGTCAACATTGTCAAAAGCTTTCTCTAAGTCTACAACTGCTAGAAACGTAGGTTTGCTTTTTCTTAATCTATTTTCTAAGATACGTCGTAGGGTCAGTATTGCCTCACGTGTTCCAATATTTCTACGGAATCCAAACTGAATTCCCCGAGGTCGATTCTACCAGTTTTTCCATTCGTCTGTAAAGAATTCGCGTTAGTATTTTGCAGCCGTGGATTATTAAACTGATAGTTCGGTAATTTTCACATTGTCAACACCTGCCTTCTTTGGGATTGGAATTATTATATTCTTCTTGAAGTCTGAAGGTATTTCGCCTGTCTCATATATGTTACTCACTAGATGGTAGTGTTTTGTTAGGCCTGGCTATCCCAAGACTGCCAGTAGTTCTAATGGAATGTTGTCTACTCCCGCGGCCTTGTTTCGACTTAGGTCTTTCAGTGCTCTGTCACTCTTCACGCAGTATCGTATCTCCTATTTCATCTTCATCTACATTCTCTTCCATTTCTGTTAATTGTCCTCAAGAACATCGCCCTTGTATAGACCCTCTATATACTCCTTCCACCTTTCTGCTTTCTCTTCTTTGCTTAGAACTGGGTTTCCATCTGAGCTCTTGATATTCATGCAAGTGGTTCTCTTTCTCCAAAGGTCTTTTTAATTTTCCTGTATGCAGTATCTATCTTACCCCTAGTGATATGCGCCTCTACATCTTTACATTTTGCACTTACTGTCGATCTCATTTTTGAGACGTTTGTCTTCCTTTTTGCCCGCTTCATTTACTACATTTTTATATTTTCTCCATTCATCAATTAAATTCAATATCTCTTCTGTTACCCAAGGATTTCTACTAGCCCTCGTCTTTTTTACCTACTTGATCCTCTGCTATGTTCACTATTTCATCTCTTAAAGCTACCCATTCTTGTTCTACTGTATTTCTTTCCCCCATTCTTGACAAACGTTCCCTAATGCTCTCGCTGAAGCTCTCTGCAACCTCTGGTTCTTTCAGTTTATCCAGGTCCCATCTCCTCAAATTCCCACCTTTTTGCAGTTTCTTCAGTTTTAATCTACAGTTCATAACCAATAGATTGTGGTCAGAGTCCACATCTGCCCCTGGAAATGACTTACAATTTAAAACCTGCTTCCTAAATCTCTGTCTTACCATAATATAATTTATATCTGAGACCTTCCAGTATCTCCAGGCTTCTTACATGTATACAACCTTCTTTTATTTCTTGAACCAAGTGTTAGCTATGATTAAGTTACGCTCTGTGCAAAATTCTACAAGGCGGCTTCATCTTTCATTCCTTAATCCCATTCCATATTCACCTACTGCGTTTCCTTCTCTTCCTTTTCCTACTATCGATTTCCAGTCACACATGACAATTAAACTTTTGTCTCCCTTCATTATCTGAATAATTTCTTTTATCTCATCATACATTTCATCAATCTCTTCGTCATCTGCAGAGCTAGTTGGCATATAAACTTGTACTACTGTGGTAGGCGTGGGCTTCGTATCTATCTTGACCACAATAATGCGTTCACTATGCTGTTTGTAGTAGCTTACCCGCATTCCTATTTTTTTATTCATTATTAAACCTACTCCTGCATTACCCCTATTTGATTTTGTATTTGTAACCCTGTAGTCACCTGACCAAAAGTCTTGTTCCTCCTGCCACCGAACTTCACTAATTCCCACTATATCTAACTTTAACCTATCCATTTCCCTTTTTAAATTTTCTTACCTACCTGCCCGATTAAGGGATCTGGCATTCCACGCTCCGATCCGTAGAACGCCAGGTCTCTTTCTCCTGATAACGTCCTCCTGAGTAGGCCCCGCCTGGAGATCCGAATGGGGGACTATTTTACCTCCGGAATATTTTACCCAAGAAGACGCCATCATCATTTAACCATACAGTAAAGCTGCATGCCCTCGGGAAAAATTACTGCTGTAGTTTCCCTTGCTTTCCGCTGTTCGCAGTACCAGCACATCAAGGCCGTTTTGTTTAGTATTACAAGGCCAGATCAGTGAATCATCCATACTGTTGTCCCTGCGCCGGCCGGTTTGGCCGAGCGGTTCTAGGCGCTACAGTTTGGAACCGCGCGACCGCTGCGGTCGCAGGTTCGAATCCTGCCTCGGGCATGGATGTGTGTGATGTCCTTAGGTTGGTTACGTTTAAGTAGTTCTAAGTTCTAGGAAACCGATGACCTCAGAAGTTAAATCCCATAGTGATCAGAGCCATTTGAACAATTTGTTGCCCCTGCAACTACTGAAAAGGCTGCTGCCCCTCTTCAGGAACCACACGTTTGTCTGGCCTCTCAACAGGTACCCCTCCGTTGTGGCTGCACCTACGGTACGGTTATCTGTATCGCCGAGGCACGCAAGCCTCCCCACCAACGGCACGGTCCATGGTTCATAATTTATTTACGGAAAGACCGGTTGATGTATGAACTCCGTGTGCGCGGGCTGCCCGTAGACGGAAATGTGTCTGATTTTGTGGCCAGGCTTCGTGCAGCGGATGACATTCCCGTCGCCCTACCGACAGACATCGTTAGCGGGGTAGGTGACTTGTTGTCGAATATCGAAACAGCTTTAAGTTATGTAAGTCGGACGATTGAATTTCTGGCGTCTGCTCAAGCGACCTATAAACAAATGCGAGCAGGCGCATTTAGCCCATTATTGTAATTGTTTATCGAATATTGCTTCAATCGATCTCAATGATGCAATGGCTACCCTCGGTCATAAATTGCTTTGTGTTGCCGAAGGTTTGCAATCACGCGCCGTGGCGCTTGCTTTAAGTGAGGGAGGTTTAAGTACTGATTCTGAGCCTGAAAATGTGAGATCACACGCATTAAGTGTAACGAATAATATTTGTGTTTATTTTCTAAGTTACCTATTCCAATTACGAATATTTTGAAAGTTTTGTGGCGGTGTTCGTAGCGACAAACAATTCGCTGTAGAAATGGCTTACGAAGTCACCGCCACACTTTTAATAGCGGGCCGACCGGTCCGCTGGAACAGTGAACAGAAAGATGAAAACCCAAACACTCTGATTAAATAAAAGTCGGTACTTATCTTTATTAACGAAGATACAGAACATAGTAGTGAACTCCGTGTCTACAGAAATCTGTCTAGTTCGAGTCGGAGCGGCTAGGTCAGCGTCGGCTGACGACAAACAACAACTCTGCTGCGATGAACACCCAACTGACTAGCAAGTATACAATTCGGTGGCGAGTATACAACTGAGCGGCGAATACAGAACTGTCCTAGCGCTCGCGACTCCAGCGCTTAAGAACCCAGAAGCCAGCGGTGGCGCGCGCAGACTTGTGGCGATTTCCTGTATCGCTGGCGCTGCTTATGCGGACGGCGTCCGGACTTTGATGCTGCCAACCTTTTGGCAGCGGGCTCGGGTGGCATTACTGGCTAGGATATAACAGAAAGATATATCTGTCTTGTATATCAGTCTGTCGTATTAGCATTATTATATCCTATGGCTAAGGGTGTGCTTAGTAGCGTGATAGCAGAGTAACTGGAATAACAGGGTACCTTAGTTCAGCTCCGTCAGTGTATTATTAATAGAAGGCTCTCGGCGTGCATGTGCGTCGAATCAGAGAGGGAATGTTATTGGAAGGTCCAAGCGTTTAACGATACCTTAGCACATTATTTTGAGGGGGTTCGCATGCCCGTAGTGGCGTTTGGATATGCGTGTATCCGACCTTGATTGTATCGAACAGATGGTTGGAAGGCATGCGGGTACAGGATTGCGCTAGGCTGAACCCTGTACAGCGTCCTTGCTCCATGAAACAGTTTCAACATTTGGTTGATTCTATTCACGTTCTTTCTTGAGCGGATCAACAGCGTTCCGCCGCACAAGGTAAAGTGATATCTGAGGCACCAACGTGTAGTAACTCTGTTAATAGCAGTTCTAATTCAGTAGTTCGGCGTTGCTACCGTTGCCACGCGGTCGACCATTTAGTACTTGATTGTCTGGTACTTAGCAGCCCTCGTTCAAATAGCTGACGCCAGACGATGGCACAAGGGGGCGAGTTTACTAATTGGCCAGTGAACTGTAAAGCCATTCAGGCTTTTTGTCTGTGCTAGGCTAGGACAGGAACCAGTGTGCGGATTGTTGGATTCGGGTAGTTCCGTATCTTCAGTTGGTTATGACTGGTACATAGAATACTGGCATTTGTGCAGATTTTCGTCTCCACAGTCTAGTTCAGAAATGTCGGGTCACCGATGGGCGAAAGTTACCTCTAGTATGGGAGGTGCGGGGGTGGTTGCACGTCGATAAATTCTCATGCCCTTAAGATTTTTCGTAGCTAAGAATTTGAGGGTCCCTTTGTTGCTCGGGTGTGATTTCACCCAGCATGCCAGTTTAGTATTAGATTTTGCCTTGAGTGTGTTTTATTTTAAGTTTGCGCCTCAACACCGTCTCTCCTTGTGTTCGTGCCAGCAGTCTTGTGCAGGGAATGTGAGCTATATGTGCAATGTGCAGGTTCACACGGGTTGTTTTACGGCGCATCAAGTGCAGGCTCTCAACCACGTCTTGGAACGCTATCCTCAGGTCTTATCGGATAAGTTGGGGGAGACAGAGATTCTTATGTATGACACCCAATTAACTGATAGTGTGCCCGTCCGTCAGGCCCCTTATAGGCTGTCTCCACTGAAGATGAAGATTTTGAGAGCTAAAATAGATAAGATGCTACAAGAGGGGGTGATTAGACCATCAACCTCGCCCTATGCTTCGCCTGTATTTCTAGTGTCAAAAGACCAGGGTAGCGATTTTCGTATGGTAGTTGATTACCGGAGGCTTAACAATAAATGTGATGTTGGCGTCGGTCCCCTTGCCCGATTTGCACAATTGCTTTACCTGGTTTGCTGGTGCTAATATGTTCACCATCTTAGATCTCAATCAGGCATATTACCAGATCCCCCTTGCCGAGTCATCCAAGTCTGTGATAGCGTTTTGCACAGATTGGAATTTAAGTTCAATAGGGTACCTTTTGGGTTGGCCACTGGTGCGGTTGTGTTCTCCCGTTTGTTCCATGTGGTCTTAGGTGACTTGAAGTTCGTCTGTGTCTACAACTATTTAGATGACGTAGTTATCTACAGTCGCACCTTTGAGGAACGCCTTGTTCACCTGGAGCAGGTTTTCCTAAGGTTGTGTTCCGCTGGCCTCAGCGTCAAACCATCTAATATCACTTTGTGTAAACAACAGGTTTCTTTCTTAGGCCATGTGGTATCTGCAAAAGGCGTAAGCATCAACCAGGAGAGAACTAAGGCCTTACGGGATTTTCCCCCTCCCTAGAATAAGAAAAATGTCGCTCGCTTCATTGGCATGGCGAACTTCTTCCGTAAATTCATTGCCAATTTCGTCCATCTTGCAGCTCCCCTTAATGATCTTCGGAAGAACAATAGTGATTTCGTACGGGGAGAAAATCAGCAGCGAGCCTTCGCACAGACTAAGGCTGCAATTACTAACCCCATGTTGTTGGCTGTGTCGGACTTTAATAGTACGTTTGTGGTACAGACCTACGTCTGTCATACCGGAGTGGTGGCAGTTTTACTTCAAGAACATGAAGGGTAGAGGTGACCTCTAGCTTATGCCTCACGGCGACTAACTGGTCCTGAATCCAACTATTCTGTATATGAATTTGAGGCTCTTGCCGTTGTTTTTCCCTTGGAAAAGTTTTGTTTCCATTTGGAGCATAAAGAATTTATATTAGAGACGGACAACCAAGCATTAAGTTGGATCTTGGCTAGGCCGAGGAAGACTGGCCGGAGTGCACGTTGGGCAGTCCGTATCTCTGCCTTTCGTTTTCAAGTCAGACATATTAAAGGCTCAGATAATGCAATTGCCGATGCTCTCAGTCGTGTGTTTACACCCGACTCCGAGGAAGGTCATGAGCAAGGCGAACAGGACATTAGTGTTGGGGCGATTTTGTCCGACCTTCCTGACCTGTTTGGTGGGCTTAAGGAGAACCAGGCGCTGGACTCGTGTTGTGGTCCGATTCGAGAAAGAGTCATGGCTGGGGTTTCTGTGCCAGGTTATTGCCTCCAACAAGGGGTACCGTGTAAGCAGGCTAGTGGCAATCAACAATGGAGGGCCGCGCGGGATTAGCCAAGCGGTCTTGGGGGCTCTGCAGTCATGGACTGTGCGGCTGATCCCGGCGGAGGTTCGAGTCCTCCCTCGGGCGTGGATGTGTGTGTTTGTCCTTAGGATAATTTAGGTTAAGTAGTGTGTAAGCCTAGGGACTGATGACCTTAGCGGTTAAGTCCCATAAGATTTCACACGCATTTAAACATTTTTTGAACAATGGAGGGTGTGTTTCCCAATTGAGTTAGTACCGATGGTCTTCCAGTATTATCACGATCCTGTTCTTCGTGGCCATTTGGGCCGGTATAAGATGTTGGCCAGGATCCGCGAACATTTTGTGTGGCCCTCTCTTTATCGCGACATTAGGCGACTGGTTGGGCAGTGTGACTTCTGCAAAAGGGTGAAGCCTGATTCCGGGATGTCTCGTGGGCTTCTACACTCGCAGCGGGAGCAGTATCCCTTCGATAAAGTTTTTATCGACTATATTGGACTGTTGACCCGGACAAAGAAAGGCAACCGTTACATCTTGGTTGTCGTGGATGCTTTTACCGCTTTATATGGCTGCTTTCTACTCGGGGGTCACTGCGGAAATCACTACCCAGCAATTGTCGAAGGTTATATCCTGGTTTGGGCCGCCGAAATCATTGGTAAGTGACAATGCACCCGCCTTTCTGTCTCGTGTGTTTAAGGCCTTCTGCTTCAATCAGGGTATTAGACATATTACCACCACGCTTTATTACCCTAAGGCGTCATTTGCCGAAAGAGTTAATCGGAATTTAAAAACAGCCCTAACCATCTACTATGCCCTGTCACCTACTAGATGGGATATCACCTTGCCCTGGCTCAATCAGGCATTTAATACGGCCAAACATGAGGCCACCGGGATGACACCCGCAGCGTTGAAATGAAATGTCGTGTGGCTAGGGCCTTCCGTCAGGTAGACCGTTCGCCTGGTGCAGGTCTTTCGAGTTGACGCCACTTCGGCGACCTGCGCGTCGATGGGGATGAAATGATGATGATGATTAGGACAACACAACACCCAGTCCCTGAGCGGAGAAAATCTCCGACCCAGCCGGGAATCGAACACGGGACCTTAGGATTGACATTTCGTCACGCTGACCGTTCAGCTACCGGGGCCGGACACCCGCAGCGTTAATGTTTGCGTATACCACTAATTCTCCGTTGTCAAATTTGTGGAGTATAAAAGACCTCTTATCAACGTCCATCACCCATCAGAGCCTCCGTGAGAATTGGCAAAGGGCCAGACAGAATATCCGGGGAGCCCAGCAGAGACAGCAGCTTCGATATAACAAGGGTCGTAGACCATTTTCGGGAAAATTTGGGGACCTGGTTTTTATCCGTAACTTGGCGGCACCGTCTAGCCAAGATACTACGAGAAAATTATAACCGAGTTACAGGGCACCTTGTCTCATCTGTAAAATCTTGGCCCCGGTGAACTTGCAGGTAAGGGAGATCGCGTCGCCAAGCTTTTTAGGGTACACCTCAGCCAGGTTAAGCTGGGATGAGAAGGGAGGGTCTGTCCCACCCCTGGGCGGTGTCCTCTCGCTTAGGAGGGCGAGCTGCCGCCAGTCTTATGTTGTTCATGTATCGTTGAGATCGATTGTGGTTGAGGTAAGCTATCTTTGCTTTTCGCATGTCTTATCTTACGGCTTCGCAGGCGAAGCCAGTTGGTTGTTAGCCTTCGGTGGGTAACTCTCGAGATCTCGTATCATTCGCGGGGGAGACGAGCGTGAACGGCTGAGGAATGAGTGTGATGAACGTTACACGTTGTGCTGTGAAACTGATGGGCGTTTTGCCGACATGGGTAGATTGAAGTTACAAGTACTGTGACTTCGCTGGGAACAAAATTTGAAGGGAAGCGGTGAAGTTGTGGAACCCGCTGCCTCGTATTGTGTACCTGGTATGGAGTAAGTCCGCTACGGTCGCAGGTTCGAATGTGTGATGTCCTTAGGTTAGTCAGGTGTGAGTAGTTCTAAGTTCTAGGGGACTGTTGACCTCAGAAGTTAAGTCCCATTGTGCTCAGAGCCATTTGAATCATTTTTTCTGTGTTTCAGAGTTATTGGAATGTCTTGGTGATTCGGGCAGAAACTTTTAATTGTGCCAGCGCCTTGGCAGGGAGTGAAATGTCATCCGAGGTGTAGGCCTGGCAGTGTTTAAGAACCTGGCCACTACCGGAGTTGGTCACATATCCCCTTCCAAAGTTTAGTATTTATCTTCCTTCCGTCAAGTCGGATTAAGCTCGTAGATATATATTTTGTATATGACCTGTTTGTATATGAATTTGTTTTCTTAAATATTACGGACTGGCAACTGGCTAAACCTTAAATTGCATAACATCTGCCGAGTTTCTTGTGCAGCTTTTTCTAGTAATTTTTATTAACTTGTCTGAGTACGTAAACATTTTCTTTTAAATCAGTGTCTCTGTTGCAGTGTTTTTAATTAAGTGATTCTATCATGTTATGTAATGGCATCTTAGTTTGGCACCATGCTCAATTACTATCAAGTCACCCTTTACCCGTAATTGTTTCAGTATATCTATTTTGAGGGACGTCCTATATGGGTATTTGAAGTTCTCAAGTTTGTCAGTAACCCCCTTTTCTTAATTTGGAATTGTTTGTTAGCGTACTGAGCACGTTAGCTTTCTAATTGTGTTTGCAAAGTTTTGTCTAGTGTATCGTCCACAATTCGTAATTCTCAAATTTTTTTTAAGGTGTAATGCAAAAAACGTGTCTTATTTATGAAGTGTGACTACCAACCATGATTCCATCACGCTTCCTCTTTTATGGTATTTAAGACATGCTGTGCAAGTGTGGTACGACTAAGGAAGTACGAATCAAAAATGTTAAAAATTAAGTGGACAGGTACACTGAGTCAAAACATTATGAGTTTGTTGGTAGGATTTTGGAGGTATGTGGCATTAGATGTCTACGCACCGGTCATGTAATTCGAGTAAATACCGTGCCGCTGATTTGCGAACGCGGTTATGGCGCCCGATAGCCACACAGATGGGGTCCATAGGATTTACATCAGTCGAATTTGGTCGCAGAGACATCGTGTGTTCCCTATAATGCTTCTCAAACCACTGTAGCACGTTTCTGGCTCAGAGTCCAGACAGTTATATGCTAAAAGATGACATCGCCGTCGGGAAAAACATCAAGCATAAAGGAATGCAAATGGTTCGCTGCTGTCTTCGATTACAACAGGTCCCGTGCGAGCGTAGGAGAATGTCTCCAATAGCATAATACTGCTCCGACCAGCCTGCGTCCGTGGCGCGCTGCACGTTTCGAGCCGCCGTTCACCTCGATGACGGCGTTTGCGGAGACGACCATCGACCTAGTGTAGCAAAAATGTGATTCACTCGAAGAGCCGACACGTTTCCGTTGATCGACGATCGAATTCCGAATGTCCCGTTCCCACTGCAGTCGTAATTGGGAATGTCGTTGGGTCAACGGATCAACACGTAGGGATGGACTGCTGCGGAGCTCCATGTTCAACAATATACGATGAAGTAGCGTAGGGCTCTATCGGCAGTGATGCTATAGATCACCATTTATCCTACTTCACAGAGCGGACAAGTCTCCGAACCACGCGTTCTGTGAAGAGTCGTGAACGTCGAACCATTTAGCGCCTACTGGTAGCTTCACTGTCCTACCTCTTTCTGTAGATGCTCATAACAGAACCACGTGAACATTTTACTAGCTTCGCCGTTTAGATATATTTGTTCACAGGCTTTGCGTAATTATAATATGCCATTTGTCAAAGTCGCTAATCTCGACAGATTTCTCCATTTCCAGTCCATACCTTCGCCCATGTCTGTTCCGTTTACATACTTTTGCTACTGCGACACGTGCCCGCAAGTTCACAAGGTGGCACCCAACATCGCGGTGACCGGTTGTTATAATGTTTTAACTGTTCAGTGTAAAGTAAAGAACTGAAGTGATGCAGCGACGCGGCCTGTCCAGGGCCGCTACGCATCAGGATGAGTGAGAGAAATGGTGCGAGAGAGGTCAGATTTACGCCGTTCACAGTGAAACAGTGGCAACGTTAAGAATTGTTTATTTCCAGAAGCAGTATACAGGACGACGACAGTCCTCGAGGCCGTCCACTACAGCTGGTTGCGGAATGTGCTGATGCTCCAGCATCGCCTGTGATGTGTGTTGCCCTGGGTCGTGTTACCATGGCACCATGAGGCCTAGAGGCTGACGAAGGAGCGGCTGTAGCCCGCCAAGGGCCTCGGGAGTCTGACCGGCCATGCACTCCCTCGCTTACTCATGGTCCCCCTGTTGTGCGTTCGGTGCCGAGCAGCAAAGCCTTGGTCTTCCACTAGGGATCATCCAGGACGCTGGCCGATAATGTCTAGATGGCTATGAAGCAGTGGTGGAACGGCTCCCCAGCCGGATTGTAGATAGTCTGTAGACTGTCGGCTGGAAGTGCTCGGAGGCTGGATGCTGTTGGTCACAAATGTGGGATTCTTCAGGCCAGATGATGAAAGGTTGATCAGGCACCCGAGTGTTAGTCGCGGTTTCTCTGAAACTCAACAAACTGTCTTTCTCTCTGCTTCCAGACACAGACAGGATAGGTGCACAACTGAATGTCTCGAGCCTCTAGTCTCGATTATTTGTGTACTTACTAGTTGTTACCCCTCTTATCAATTAAAATGAACCGAAATGTGTATGTGGCTTCATTAGCCAGGAGACCATGTCCGGGATGTTCAGCCTCTTGGTGCAAGAGGTGGTAAGTTCCTGGGGAACCAAATTACTGAGCTCGTCGGTCCCTAGGCTTGCACACTGCTTAATCTACCTTAAACTAACTTATGCTAAGGACAATACACACACACATGCCCGAGGGAGGACTCGAACCTCCGACAGGGGGAGACACACGAAACGTGGCAAGACGCTTCACAGCGCGCAGCTTAGTGCAAGTCTTTTTATCTGATGCCACTAAGGCGGCTTGCCCGTCTGTGATGATAAACTGATGGTGAGGTCAACACACATACCCAGTCCCTAGCGGAGAAAATCCGACCCAGCCAGGAATCGAACATGCAATGCCTTGATAGACGGTGAGCAACGCTAACCGCAACACCACGATCTGTTGACACACATCACTGGTGTTGTTATCGTGGGTGATAGTGACAGTACTAAAAAAAAGTAGAATTTCTAGGATTATTAGCGTTAAACTGGTGAAGAAAGAGAATCAATAGTTTGTAGTTTGGTGCAGCACAAATTTTATAATATTTGTACTTGTAGTAACGTCAGCTGCTCTCATGTGTCTGCCTGTAGCAGGTAGTTTCATTCTCATATCATAATCAAATGCAGCTTCCTGAGTTCTACGTGTAAATGCAGACGTTTCTCTGCTTGTCCTACAGCATTTAAGCGACGAGGATGTTGTGAGTCTTCAAGCGTCTCAAAAACTATACAGATGCGTGGCGCTCAGCTATCAAAATTCAAGGGGCTTTTGACATATTAGCGTGGAAGCACGGATTAAAAATGTGTAAGCATTGTAAAAGCACTCTATTCACCACGTTGAAGCGTATTATGACGAACATATGAAACAATAAAATCATTTTCACAAATATGATTAAAAACTAAAGTCAAAGAGTAAATAGTTTTTTGAAAGAGTAATTGTTGTTCCATATTTCGCGTTACATTCTTCAAATCAACAAATATCTTGTACTATACACTTTCTAAAGTAGCCTATTTTCTTCGTCAGATCTCAAGCCCTCTCCATTCCAAATTACAGCAAATTCGGTTCAGGGGTTTATTCGTGAAAACGGAACAGAGAGAGTTACTTTCACATTTATAATATCAGTATGGATTACTATGCTTCTGACGTAGTCCTACGGGGAGAACAAGTGGATTTGTTCCACGTTACTCGTCTCGTCAGATTTGCCTGGCTCGCTCTATGGTTCCACACCAAGCACAGATTGCTTGGCTCAGTCACATTTGCACTCTGAATTTCTCGGCAGCACACAGGTGAGCTGAGTTACAAGATGTTATTTCACCCTTGGTCACACTGTGTTGCGGCGGTAGATGTTATACTTGCTCCACACCTATTAGAAACTCTGAAGATTTCATAGGTCGCCTGAAATCGTCGGATCTCTTAGGAAGTTTCGATGTTGTGTCGTTATTTACAAAGGTGCCCTTGCAGGACTCTTTAGAGCTAATTAGCAACATGTTTGAGGAGGACATAGTGGCATTATTTAAATATGTGCTTACTCTTCTTAGTTCATTACCAATACTTTGAACAAGTGGACGGTGTCGCCATGGAGAGCGCACCTGGTACCTGAAGCTGAAAGCCTGTCAAGTGAAATGCATTTCAAGACAGTGTTCCGACAAAACGGTTATTCTGAGAGACAGATTCGTAATGCATTCAGGCCCAAGCGAGTTCTATCTATGTAGCAGAATGAAGATACGCAGACACCCACCACTTTGGCCTTTTCTGCTGTATTTTGGTGCCATGTCATCGTCCTCGGAAGATATGACATTAAGTGTCCTTTTCGACCATCTCTAAAACTGAGGAACCTGTTGGGTACGATTAAGGATGATCTTGGCCTGAGGAAATGTGGTGTGTACAAGATTCCTTGTCAGTGTGGGGAAGCGTATGTAGGCCAAACATGCCGCACAGTACAAGAAAGCTGCGATGAACATCAGCGTCATACACGGATGCGTCAACCGGAAAAGTCGGCAGTTGCGGAACACTGTCTGAATACAGGACATCACATGATTTACGAAAAGACGGAAGTTTTGTCCACGGCATCATCTTCCTGGGACTGCATCATTAAGGAAGCAATACATATCCCTACAGCCGATAATCTCATCAATAAGGATGCGGGATTTCAACTGAGTACAGCCTGGAACGCTGCATTGGCTGCTATTAAATCATGACGAGAAAATTAAGATTTTTTCGACAACAGACCCGCCATAACAATGGTCTAGTACAGTTTTTTAGTGAGTGACATCTGACCGCACTGTCAGTAAACATAGTGCACAGTGCACACGATGGAGGGCCGTTCTGCGATTTTCGACTGAGGGTGTTTTAGTATGGCACCATCTATATGCAAATCATTGCGCATGGCTCTGAGCACTATGGGACTTAACTTCTGAGGTCATCAGTCCCCTAGAACTTAGAACTACTTAAACCCAGCTAACCTAAGGACATGACACACATCCATGCCCGAGGCAGGATTCGAACGTGCGACCGTAGCGATAGCGCGGTTCCAGGCTGCATCGCCTAGAACCGCTCGGCCACTCCGGCCGGCAAATCCTTGCGCATGCGTGATTTCCGCGACTGCGCATTCTTTGCATTCGTGTTCTACACTATGTGATCAAAAGTATCCGGATACCCCCAAAAACATGTTTTTCGTATGACGTGCATTGTACTGCCAGCTACTGCCAGGTACTCCATATCAGCGACCTCAGTAGTCATTAGACATCGTGAAACACCAGAGTAGGGCACTCCTCGGAACTCACGGACTTCGAACGTGGTCACATGATTGGATGTCACTTGTGTCACACGTCTGTACGCGAGATTTCCACACTCCTAAACATCCCTAGGACCACTGTTTCCGATGTGATAGTGAAGTGGAAACGCGAAGGGAGCACAAAAGCGTACATGCCGATCTCGTCTGTTCGTCTGTTGACTGTCAGAGACCGCCGACAGTTGAAGAGGATCGTAATGTGTAATAGGCAGACATGTTTCCTGACCATTACACAGGAATTCCAAACTGCATCAGGATCCATTGCAAGTACTATGACAGTTAGGCGGCAAGTGAGAAAACGGATTTCATGGTCGAGCGGCTGCTCATAAGCCACACATCAAGCCGGTAAATACCCAACGACGCCTCGCTTGGTGGAACGTAAACATTGGCCGACTGAACAGTGGAAAAACGTTGGTGGAGTGACGAATCACCGTACACAATGGGCAGGGTGTGCGTATGGCGAATGCCCGGTGAACGTCATCTGCCAACGTGTGTAGTGCCAACAGTAAAATTCGGATGTGGTGGTTTGCACCCCTTGTTGTTTTGCGTTGCACTATCGCAGCACAGGCCTACACTGATGTTTTAAGCACCTTCTTGTTTCCCACTGTTGAAGAGCAATTTGGGGATGGCAAATTGCATGTTACAACACACCTGTTCATAATGCACGGCCTGTGGCGGAGTGGTTACACGACAATAACATCCCTGTAATGGACTGGCCTGCACAGAGTCCTGACATGAATCCTACAGAACACCTTTGGGATGTTTTGGAACGCCGACCTCGTGCCAGGCCTCACCGACCGACATCGATACCTCTCCTCGGTGCAGCATTCCGTGAAGAATGGGCTGCCATTCCCCAAGAAACCTCCAGCACCTGATTGAACGTATACCTGCGAGAGTGGAGGTTGTCATTAAGGCCAACACCATATTGAATTCCAGCATTACCGATGGAGAGGGCCACGAACTTCTAAGTTATTTCTAGCCAGGTGTCCGGATACTTTTGATCACATAGTGTATATACAGGGCATCGACATGCCGATACTGTCAGCCGTACCTAGCCACAAGCAAAGTTGAACCACCTGAATATGTCTGACTGTTGCTCCGAGGAAATATTGTGGAATTTGCACAGTGTGACCCGGCGGCAAACGAGCGAAGACTATTTCAAACATATTCGCCGGGAAAGCTTGAAGAGTCCTATATCGTTGGCTGTTGCGTAAAATATTCAAAGGCGTCGATCTTCGTATTACTCAGTAGTCTTGTGCTATATTTGACAACTTTGAGGAACCTATATTTTGTTAATTTATATATCGGAATCGTTGTATACTTAATATTCAACAAGAGAAATGCTGCAGCGGTTAGCACACTAGACTCGCATTTGGGAAGACGACGGTTCAAACCTGCGTCCGACCATCCTTATTTAGGATTTCCGTGATTTCCCTAAGTCGCTCCACGTAAATTCCGAGATGGTTACCTTGGAAAGGGCACGTCTTCCCCTATCATTTCGATGAGGCCGATGACTCGCCGTTTGGTCATCTCCCCCAAATCAACTAACCAACTTAATATTCGAAGCAGTAGATTTTTGACAGTAGTAGCCGCATAAATACAATAAGATTAGCAAAGGACGGGAGAGTTGAAGAACAGCAGTTGACAAAATGGAGATTTATTAAAAATTTGGCAACAGGAAGAACTGCTGACCTAAGAAATGAAGTAATACTAAATTCAGGTTGAGCAAGTGTTTATTAAATTTATAGTCAAAGAACGAGAATGTTACCAAAAAACGACAGCAAAACTGGTGTTCAAGAAGGACTTCCTAATGTTTAAGTCAGTCGACAGCGAAAAACTGTCTCTGACGTTCTCCATATCTGCTAAATATTCTTTTCCGCTAATTTTCAGTTCGTCAGACACAAGCTGCAAATCCTCACAGGAAAACAGCGGCTGTAAAAAATTGAGTGTGGTATAAAAACGTGGCAGGTACGTTTTAAGTTTGCACAGCTAACTGGTCTGTGATTACAGACTGAATTACACGTGACCTTTCGGGCGCTGCGGCATCCCCGGAACGCTTTAAACTGCGTGCAGCCTGGCTTCGTTCGCGAATTTGCGAGTATAATGCAAGTGGTTTACCAGCGTATCGGTGCATCGCGGAATGCATATGCAACGCCACGACGCTCTATTAGGCTCGGTTGGCCTCTGATAAGCGAAACGTCAGTGCCTGCGCAGCGACGCGTTTGTAAATGATTGTGGCTGCAAATGGGACGTATCATTCGCTAATCGTCGTCAATGTGCGGTTATTTAGCATGTTACTAGTGAAAATAAAATCGAGGACTGTCAGCGAATTAAGTTCCACATACGTAACACACAGTGGTTAAAATTTATTGGACGATTTCACAAGACTGTACCTATACCGAATACAAATTTGTGATCCTACGGACACCTGAAAGAGGAAAAATATTTTACGCTAGTCCTTAATGCATTCCATTTGATCTCCATACTTAAAATTCCCAAAAACACATACGAATGCTTCTCCTGCTGCACAACAAAATTAGCGACACAATCTTCAATAGTTATAGCGGAACAGCAGAAGCTTTAGAAAACAAAACAGTAATTAAACAAGGATGTATGATTGTCCCTATTTTATCTTCAATATTTTTTAGAATTTAATGGCACGTCGTTAGAGCAAAACTACTATCCGTAGTTGAAATATACACTGCAGACGGTGAAATTTTCAGTCCCACAAGACTGAGAGGTATGACCAAGGTAATCGCAATCTCTGTCCTCGAGTTAGTGACCGGGCCAAATATCTCACGAAATAAGTATCAAACGAAAAAACTACAAAGAACGAAACTCGTCTAGCTTGAAGCGGGAAACCAGATGGCGCTATGGTTGGCCCGCTAGATGGCGCTGCCATAGGTCAAACGGATATCGATTGCGTTTGTTAAAAGAGGAGCCCCCATTTTTATTACATATTCGTGTAGCACGTAAAGAAATATGAATATTTTAGTTGGACCACTTCTTTCGCTTTCTGATAGATGGCGCTGTAATAGTCACAAACGTAAAAGTCCGTGATATCACGTAACATTCCGCCAGTGCGGACGGTATTTGCTTCGTGATACATTACCCGTGTTAAAATGGACCGTTTACCCCAATTGCAGAAAAGGTCGATATCGTGTTGATGTATGGCTATTGTGATCAAAATGCCCAACGGGCGTGTGCTCGGTATCCTGGACGACATCATCCAAGTGTCCGGACCGTTCGCGGGATAGTTACGTTATTTAAGGAAACAGGAAGTGTTCAGCCACATGTGAAACGTCAACCACGACCTGGAACAAATGGTGATGCCCTAGTAAGTGTTTTAGGTGCTGTCGCGGCTAATCCCCACATAAGTAGCAGACAAATTGCCCGGGAATCTCAGAAATGTCGTTGTTGAGAATGCTACATCAACATCGATTGCACCCGTACCATATTTCTATGCACCAGGAATTGCATGGCGACGACTTTGAACGTCGTGTACAGTTCTGACACTGGGCACAAGAGAAATTACGGGATGATGACAGATTTTTTGCACGCGTTCTATTTAGCGACGAAGCATTCACCAACAGCGGTAACGTACACCGGTATAATACGCACTATTGGGCAACGGAAAATCCATGATGGCTGTGACAAGTGGAACACCACCGACCTTGGCGGGTTAATGTATGGTGCGGCATTATGGGAGGACGGATAATTGGCCCCCATTTTACCGATGACAGTCTAAATGGTGCAATGTATTCTGATTTCCTACGTAACGTTCTACCGTTGTTACTACAAGATGCTTCACTGCATGACAGAATGGAGATGTACTTCCAACATGATGGATATCCGGCACATAGATCGCGTGCGGTTGAAGCGGTATTGAATAGCAACAGCGAAATGTAAGGGACCTCCAGGAGTACGTACCACCTGTTTGTTCTACACACTTAACGCATGTTATGACTCTTGCGTTCCGTTTTGGAAGTTTTGACGCCTGAATTGCTTCGTTGTAATATAATTCCCACCCGATTATTTGTTGTTTTCATTTCTGTGAGAGGTCTATGCGACATCTCGTCTGTTCTCACTGTTCATCACATTAATTTGCGACGGTAATATGTTCTTACCATATGATTCGTATTTTATAACCAATGTATAGTATGACAATTGCCAAGACTACAGAAGGAGAGCAGACACGTCAGTGACTGGACGGTAAGTTCGTAACTTTGTAAAGGGAAAAAAATGGGGCACGAGGGAGACTTGAAGACGGATCTCCTGCTTTGCAGTCCAATACTGTGACCACGCAACCATGACGCCGCAATTCTTGCAATGCGCTTGATGTTGCCCGTCCTGAGCTTGGACCGCTCACTGTTTCCATTTTGCTTTTTTCGCAGTTGAGTACACGTTCTTCTTGTTTCCATGCTTGACCTTTCCTCAATTTTTGATGGGCTACCCACTGGGCCATCCCACCACTAAATATGAGGAGGGGGGGGGGGGGGGGGGAGGAGTTTCCCTTCTCAGCACTGGAACTCGCTGTACCGTAGACTTCAAGTGCAGTAAATGCGACGAAGCGGATGTGGATCTTCATTCTTCGTTTACTGGTTTGGCATGCAAGCTGTATTTGCATTTAGCTCATTTGTTAAGGAAGTTGATTCTTATCGAGTTCAAGTTATTTATTCTAATATTAGCTCGGGCGCCTGTGCGTCGTTATTTAATTGCTGTCTCTAGAGAATTGGTTTAAACTAATTCAGGCTGTGCCCTCTATTTTTTGTGGGAGTACATCAGCTTTCATTAAAACTACTGGGGCTATAAATTAATTTTAAGTAAGTATTTAATCGGTCTGTCAAACTTATTAAGCGACTGAAAAGAGGGTTCTAATTTTTTATCGAGCGCAAGTGCGTTCAGCAGGATTTTGACCTTTGTGTTATTAACCTTGGTGCATATCTATTTTGCCTTCAGAATCTGTTGGTAACTGAGTTGACGTGTGTATCTTTCTCGCTGTTATGAACGCATGAGCGTTGTTATATTTACAGGGTGATTATAATTAAAGCTAAATATTCAGACCGCTGTAGAAATAGCACCACTGGTCAGAATGACGTCATATTGCAACGGAATATTATCAGAGAGGGGGAAAACGCATGCCAGAGGAAAAATAATAATGTAGCAATAGATGGCGCTGTAAACATCATAATTTAATAGTGGTCGACTGCAAATGACAAATGAATCATACAACAACGCCTAAGGTGTACGTCTGACATTCAACTGTACTACCCAGTGTGCATGGGTGTACAGGTGTGATACTGTTAGTTACGTAAGCCCATTACCACGGCAAGGACATACCAAATCGGATCGGAAAAATCGGTTTTTAATTGCCATCAGAGAAGTTGCGAAGGAAAACATAGGTACAAAGAATGTAACTGCGAAGAATCCATGGGTAACAGAAGAAATACTTCAGTTGATTGATGGAAGGAGGAAGTACAAGAATCTTCCGGGAAACTCTAGAACACAAAAATACAAGTCGCTGAAAAATGAAATAAATATGAAGTACAGGAAATCTAAGACGAAATGGCTGCAGGAAAAACGTGAAGGCACCGAAAAAGAAATGTTGTCTGAAGTACAGACTCAGCATACAGGAAAGTCGAAACAACAGTCGCTGACTTTAAAAGCAAGGGTGGTAACATTAAGAGTGCAACGGAAATTCCACTGTTAAATGCAGAGGAGAGAGCGGATAGGTGGAAAGAATGCATTCAAAGCCTCTGTGAGGTGGTAGATTTGTCTGTTGTGATAGAAGAAACAATAGTCGATTTAGAAGAGATAGGGCATCCAATATTAGAATCAGAATTTAAAAGAGCTTTGGAGGACTTACGGTCAAATGAGGCAGAAGGGATGGATAACATTCCATCAGAATTTCTAAAATCATTAGGGGAACTGGCAACAAAACGACTATTCACGTTGGTGTGTAGAATGTATGAGTCTGGCGACATACCATCTGACTTTCGGTAAAGTATCACCCACACAACAGCTAACAAGTGCGAGAATTATCGCACAATCAGCTTAACAGCTCATGCATCCAAGTTGCTTACAAGAATAGTATACAGAAGAATGGAAAAGAAAATTGAGGGTGCGCTAGATGACGATCAGTTTGGCGTTAGCAAAGGAAAGGCACAAGAGAGACAGTTCTGACGTTGCGGTTAATAATGGAAAGAAGACTAAAGAAAAATCAAGACACGTTCAAAAAAGGCCGGCCGGAGTGGCCAAGCGGTTAAAGGCGCTACAGTCTGGAACCGCACGACCGCTACGGTCGCAGGTTCGAATCCTGCCTCGGGCATGGATGTGTGTGATGTCCTTAGGTTAGTTAGGTTTAAGTAGTTCTAAGTTCTAGGGGACTTATGACCACAGCAGTTGAGACCCATAGTGCTCAGAGCCATTTGAACCACGTTCAAAAGATTTGTCGACCTGGAAAAAGCGTTCCACAATGTAAAATGATGCAAGATGTTCGAAATTCTGAAAAAAGTAGGGGTAAGCTGTAGGCAGAAACGGGTCATATACAACATGTAAAACACCCAAGAAGGTATAATAAGAGTGGATGAACAAGAACGAAGTGCTCGTAATAAAAAGGGTGTAAGACAAGAATGTAGCCCTTCGCCCCTACTGTTCAATCTGTACATCGAGGAAGCAATGATGGAAATAAAAGAAAGGTTCAGGAGTGGAATTAAAATTAAATATGAAAGGACATCAATGATACTATTCGCTTATGACATTGCTATCCTGAATGAATGTCAAGGAGAATTACATGGTCTGCTGAATGGAATGAACAGTCTAACGAGTACACAGTATGGATTGAGAGTAAATCAAAGAAAGGCGAAGGTAATGAGAAGTAGTAGAAATGAGAACAGAGAAAAACTTGACATCAGGATTGATGGTCACGAAGTAGATGAAGTTAAGGATTTCTGCTACCTAGGCAGTAAAGAAGGGCACCAAAAGCAGACTAGCTATGGCAAAAAAAGGCTTTCCTGGCCAAGAGAAGTCTATTAATATCAAATATCGGCCTTGATTTGAGGATGAAATTTCTGAGAATGTTCGTCCGGAGTACAGCATTGTATGTCAGAGAAACATGGACTGTGGGAAAACCGGAACAGAAGAGAATCGAAGTATTTGAGATGTGGTGCTACGGACGAATGTTGAAAATTAGGTGGACTGATAAGGTAAGGCATGAGGAGGTTCTACGCAAAATCAGAGAGGAAAGGAATATGTGGAAAACACAGATAAGGAGAAGGGACATGATGGTACGACATCTGTTAAGACATGAGGGACTGACTTCCATGGTACTAGAGGGAGCCGTAGAGGGCAAAAACTGTAGAGGAAGACAGAGATTGGGATACATCCAGCAAATAATTGAGGAAGTAGGTTTCAAGTGCTACTCTCTGATGAAGAGGTTAGCACAGGAGAGGAATTCGTGGTGGGCCGTATCAAACAAGTCAGAAGACTGATGACCAAAAAAAATTGTCCTGAGACCAAAAACCGCATAAAAAGCATCACTCATATCGCTTCTAATTGCCCTGAGACCAAAAACCGCATAAAAACTTTCAATCACATCGGTTTTTAATTGTCCTGATGCCAAAAACCGCATAAAAGCATCAATCAAAAACAAATCGGATAATTAATTTCCGTGTGACTGGCGCAAAACATGCTCAATATGCTGTCCACCGTTTTCTCCAACAAGTTGAAATCGAGACATTCATGTTCCCCAACTGATCGAAGTGTTTCCTGGGTCACATTCAGAATGTGTTGCGCAATGCGTGCCTTCAATGCAGATAAGTTTATAATCGGAACACTGAACACAGCATCTTTCAGATTGCCCCACAGCTAGAAGTCACACGGATTAAGATCTGGTGATCGCCACACTGAGTCTGTAGTGAAATGGCGGTTGATAATTCTAGCATTTCGGAAATGGTGCTTCAGCAGGTGCTTAACTGGATTTGCAACGTGCGGAGGTGCGCCATCTTGCATAAAAAGTATTCCATCCACACATCCACGCTGTTGGAGAGCGGGGAGAGCTGGAATGACGTGGTTGCGCAAAAGAGACTCAAAGGGCTTACCAGTGACGGTACAAGTAACAGGACCGGAAGCATCAGTCTCTTCGAAAAAATACGGCCCTCTGGTAAATGCTGCCGTAATCCCGCACAACAAAGTGACCCTTCCAGTATGAAGTGGTACTGGTTGATTTGCGTGTGGATTTTCCATTGCCCGTATTCGACAATTCTGTTTATTGACATATCCTGTCACATGGAAGTGGGTTTCGTCTGTACACAATATCTTCCACAACCAATCATTGTCCACTTCCGTGCGAGCAAAAAATTCTAAAGCAAAGGTCTCTCTTGCTGGCAGGTCAACAGAAAACAACTCGTGCACATGGGTAATTTGAATGGATAGCAAAGAAGGATGTTTCGTAAAATTTTACGCACCGTGCTCACGGGTATGTTCAATGTTCGGGCAATTCTCCGTGCACTACACGTTTGCACACCACCATTCGCCTCCTCCTGGAATGCTATGGCCAAAGCTTCCAATGACGTCAAATCAATTCGTTCCCTCCCTCTACCAAGTTGCACACAAAAAGAACGCGTCTTTTCGAATTTCCGAATCATTTTCTCCAGACCCACGGCAGTCATCAGACCAACGCCTCTTCTCAACCCCTTCAGCGTGCGGAACTTCTGCAGAGTGATCATTCTTGTATTACAGCTTTACAAGCAGAGCGCTATCCTGCATTGAGACAGGAGGAAAAGTCGTGTACACGGCGTGTTTATATCAACTTCAGTGAATCGTGCGCAGGACAGGCGTTTTCATTTACGTATTCTGACGCATACAGCGCCATCTACTGATCAATTTTCACACTATTTTTTTCATCTGTCATACGTTTCCCCCCTTCTCCGATAATATTCCGTTGCAATTTAACGTCGTTCTGACCAGTGGTGTTATTTCTACAGCGTTTTGAAAGTTTAATTATAATCACCCTGTTCTTTGGCGCACATTCCACTCACGGAGAAATTCAATTTGGTTTTAAAATGACTCATGTTACCAATTACTTAGTGTAGCCTGTTAACATGATCTAGTGTTACGGTATGCATTTCAAGGTTGTTTTATGTGTATGTTTTAAAGCGAAAGGCGTTCTCAGTTCCTTGGCCAGCCTAACATGCGGAGCGTCCTGCTTAGCGCCCCGACATCAGGATTTAAAATATTTCTCTCCAGTGTCTGCTGGTATTATTCATTTGAAGTGCTAATTTCACATTGTCAAATAACTTGGTTATTATAATGAAGTGTACTTAAAATTTGTGTCACGAATGGTGTTCAGTATCTGTTTGCCCAGTCCATCTACCCCCAAGGCAGCCAATAAACTGATTCAAGATTTCATGTAAATTCTGTAGATGCCCTTTCATTTTCTTTAATCTTATGAGACTTAATTGCAAAGGTCATCAGTCCCTAAGCTTATACACTACTTAACCTAAATTACCCTAAGGACAAACACACACACCCATGCCCGAGGGAGGACTCGAACCTCCGCCGGGACCAGCGGCACAGTCCAGCACTGCAGCGCCCCAGACCGCTCGGCTAATCCCGCGCGGCTGCTTTTTCATGACAGGGTACATTTTTGTTACGCAGCAGTTAGCCATTATGTGTGATTCTTTCATGAAAAGCTATTCTGCGTATTTATTAAGGACCATTCTTGATATTCAGCCTCATTTGCAGATTGTTAAAACCGGTTTAGATTAATTGATAAAACCCACATAAAAAGTAATTTCCGTAGTTATGTTCATGTTTGAAAGTAGGGTAGCAAAGATTATTCTGCATCATAATAAGTAAACGGAAATTTAAAAGGTACTGGCTTTCACATCACCAGTAAGAGGATTTTGGCTCATACGCAGTTACCAGTTCACGAGTTTCAATTTCTTCAATTAGGTTCACACTCAACGGTGGAATCCTGTAGAATGTTGGCATCTTTCCTTACCTTGGCAGTCAACTCTCGATTAAGGCAAATATTGACTCTGAAATCCAGCATGTGCTAGCGCTTTTGGCCGGATCTTCCAAAATCAAGGTCTCAGCTCTCGGACTAATACTTTGGTCAATTTCAACTCTCATTTACTGAAGCGAGCCCTAGACCACCTTTAGAAGACACCTACGGCTCTTCGACAAATATCAGCGCTACCACAGGTAAACGAAAAATCAGTACCCTGGAGGAAACAAGCACTACCAATGTAACGGCCCCTCATCATCAAACACCAGATTCGATGGGCTGGTCATGTTACCGACATGCCTGACGCCTGTTAAAACAAACAATGTATGGCCAACTCAAAAACGGACAACGAAAACAAGGTCAACTGAAACGGTACAAAGACGTTCTGAAGTCACAGTTTAAAAAAATTCCATTTTGGCACCGGCAATCTAGAAACCACTGCCTCCTATCGTCCGAACATAGCGACGGTCTGCTTACGATGACTTACAGTACATAGAACTACGAGGCGAAGACAAAGACCGGAGGAGTGGAACCGTAAGAAAGAGCAAGGACACCTGACGCAAGATGACACGCGTCCAGGGTTGTTCCGTTCTCACTAAACTCTCGCAAGGTAACAGGGTCCGATATGTGCACCTACTCATTTCAGAGGAGGGATGACACACTTATCCTCGGCGTAAGTCTCCAAGAGGACATCACATGCACAGTTACTTGGAGAGGGATACGAGCAGAAGGTGTCTTCTGCGGCAGGCGATAATACAGCACGTGTGATTCAGGCACTCTAATACAGTTGCACACTAATGTGAACCTGTTAAAAAATGAACTCTTATCCCTCCTTCTCATGTGTGTGTAATATTCGATATCACTGACGCAGCTCCGAATAGGAGAATAACTATGAAATGGTCGGTTCTGAAGGTTGTTTGGTGAACATGTTACATGCCAGAAAATACTGATTTCATCGATACTTAATTAAACATATTCACTTCAGAACTGCTGTTGCAGTAAAATATAAGAAACAAGATAAGATGAGGCAACTACAGGAATGGAACAGATTTACACTTCAGAACAACTGTACTGTAGACAGCTGGATAAGAGAAGGTATTTCTACCGCCAGACCAAGAGACTGGGTCTAGCTCAAAATGTGCTAAGTCCTAGGTATCTCAAAAAATATTCGGTTCTGGACATTGTAACCTCTCCCCAAACTAATCGGTTGACGCCATAATATGATCGTGACTGTGTGTGCCAAATGAACTTGATTTTGGGTGAGGCTATCGTCTAGAAATTCTGATCGGTTAGTGGAGAGAAGTGTACAACAAATCGTTCTAATGACCAGTCAATTCTACTCCTGCACGTTCTACTTATTTCTCTTTTGTTTAATGGTTATAACACTGCCACCAACCACATAAAATACGAAAGTGGTACCATATGACTCAAAGGGTCCATAACAAAACTAATTGAAATAAGACATAAATTAATTAACCCAGTCCCCAGCCCAATTGGACACTGCCTGTCCAATGTCGGATTGATAATGCGGTCACCAATTACTACGTAACAGTTTGGCTTTACTTGTAGCAACAGAAGCTTACACAAGTTTCTGGCAACAGAATACGTTGCGAAATAAGAATGAACAAAGAAATAAATTGTTAATACTCAGAGATGTTAGTTCGGAAAAGGTACTTTAAACTCGTTGTCGAAATGTCTATGATTTACTGGAAGTAGCTCTGTTGTCGCATAAATGATGTACATAACCTCAAACTAACATTTACTTACGTGCGCTATTTTCCTGCATAGAGCAGAAGTACGTACTTTGAGCGGAATGTAATTACTATGATCATTTATTGGATCAAATGAGCAACTGGTGGTTTTCAACAGATTGACAACACCGAAATACGAACCATGCCAGTATACAATAGCGTTATTACAATAGACACAGATGTGAAATATGTGAACTTTATTTATTTTTGCCTTTAGGTTGAAATTGCCAAAATTACTTTAATTTTAAGTTATTTTATTTTACTTTATCTTCACTCAGTCAGCAAGGGTGATATTGCCCCTGAATATTATTGAACAAGACTGTTTACGTATTAAGACTTCATTATTAATTACTTTTAGTTAGCTTTCAGCGAAGAAATAAAACTCGTAAAGGCAGTCTTTTCATACTTTTAACTATTTAAGCAACGACATTCAGGTAATCAGTGACTGGAAAGGAATCGTATCCTAAGTAAGTGACAATGACAAGATCAGGTACCTACAGTTTTTACTTAGTACACTTATTATTGAAATAAAATCCACTGAGAATGTCGCTCGCAGTGCCTCACAAACTTTATGACGTTAACAAAAATAACATAATCTTACAGGTCGTAGTTCATGTTAAGCTGTCGTGTTCATTGGCATCCGAATTGCTCCCATTTCTCCATGTAATATTTCGGGCACGTCTTGATTCACAGTGACTAATTATGGGGCAAGATCTTGACGTTATTGGAGCCACACATAGGCCCGACAGTGTCTGCCACTTGCGTGTATTCACTCTTACGTCTCACAAGCAAGTAAGTCTCATGCGCGCTCTGCTCTGACGTCACGCGCGCTCTGCTCTGACGTCACGCTCGTGTCCAGAGACAGCGCTCCTACACATGTCTTTACTCTCTGAAAACGATATTGTTTTTTTAACTTTCTCTAACGACATTAAGCAAGAATAAATACATCACAATACAAAATCATTTATACTGCTTATTGCAAATGTCACAGTTCTAATCAACACACAGTATCTAAAGATTTACAGAATAAAATAAGTACACCATATTTACAGTAAACACAATGCGCAAGAATCTCAGGTAGCACATGTATATTATAATGTCTCAACATATCTGTAGAGGTCACAAAATGCCAAGCAGTCTGTACAGAATTTTTTTTCTTGTTTTGATTAGTACTACCTGCTAATAGTATATGGGACGCATTTAGTATCACCACATACGTGACTATAACTGTTACTATACTTACGTTAAATTATAAACTTATCAATATGTCACAATATGAGACAGTTTAAACAATGGAGGGAGAGAGAAGAAGAGAGAAATTATTTACCAAGCAGTTATTAAGGATCACATTGCTGGAAGAGGATAGATACACTATATGTTGAATATCTAGCTACCAGTAGAAGTACTTATGGACCTCGGATGTATAGCAGTAATGTAGAGTATGTACTTCTCTACTGAAAGAAGTGAGATGGCCAGAAGACGTTTTAGCTACCACGATCCCAATTAAGAGAAAGAAACACACCAAGGAATGTGAATAATTCAAGACTGTCGGCCTAATACCGCATGCAACAAAGGTGTTAATAAGACAGATTTATTAATATAGAACGGTATAGTCTTCACACCCGAGGAATACACAGCACGTGATCAGAGGAACTTTGATTTGCAGTGCCATCTACAGTGGCAACAATGCATTTCCAGACACATGTTCATAGGATCTGTTTCCCTCTACTTCCAGTCGGGAATCCGTCGCTGCAATCTAATGGTTTTATTAATATTCACCCTCTATACTGTAGTACTCAAACTGTAACCTGTGTTTTAGATGTGGAAAATGTAACACACTGATTGTATATGTATTATGAAACATGATTCTAACCTACAGGTTGTATACGTATTCTCACTAGGGCCTGAAGCATGAATTAAGTCGAAATATGACACTTCATAAGACGTCAATTCCAGTAGCTGCAATATACTCTTTATTTGCCTGTGTTTACATTTCTCCACAACAAGCTTTCCTTTATCGGCCTACAGTGCCATTTTCAAGTGCATCTGTGACTGTTGTGATCAATAAAACTAATTTACGTCTGACTTATGAACAGTAACATCATTTTTATAAATTACATTTTTATCGACGTCTAGTTGCTAACGGTGAGCTGTCTGTTATGAAATAATATTATTGTAATCAAGGAATTTTTAATATATAAAATTTTTGTCGATAATTGTTTGCCAGATATTCGACAGTTGGGATCCTTAGATCCTATATGTTTACAGAGCTTTCTTCTTCGGTAGTCAAGGATATTGTGTTTTTTGCATAGATACTTCTTGGTTAATGATTTTTGTATATGTGTTCTGTGATTTCCTATGTTCATCCTATCTCGTGGTCGAAAATTTGGATAAAATTTTCTAAGTGGGGCCTGTGTTTCAGTTCAGTTTGTTCATTGAGTAAGTCGCTTGGGAAATTCCTCGTAACTGTGTATGTCTCAAATTCGCCCTAAATAATTATTGTACGTCTTCTCGATATTTTGAGTAAAACTTCTACAACGATTTCGCTGTGTTCTGCTTCGTGCTTTTCATTTTTAAGACGTAGGTGGAAAGTTATCGATTGTTTTTACATGCTGCAGTGTATTCTTTTAACCTAATGTTAATATTTCTTCCCGTTTGTAAAATGTAGAATTTTGGACAGTTTTCACAAGAAATTTTGTAGACTCCTGGGATCGAAAATCTGAGATCATGGGTTTTCCTGATCAAATACGTGTTTTGAGATTAATAGTCGTGCGAAATGATAATTCTAGGCTTTTTTATGTAAAATTTCGTTCATTTTATTCATTAACAACAGAAAAACCTAAAATACAAACCCTACACATGGAATACCTCCTAATATGGCATCGGACCTCCCATAGCCTAGTGTAGTGCAGCATGGACTCCACAAGTCGTTGAAAGTTCCATACGGAAATATTGGGCCATACTGCCTCTATAGCCGTCCATAACTGCGTTGCCAGTGCAGGATTTTGTGCACGAACTGACCTTTCGATTATGTCCCAAGTCGGGCTAGCTGAGTGGCTGAATCATTCACTCGAGCTGTCCAGAATATTCTTCAACCAATCGCGAACATCTGTGGCCTGGTAACATGGAGCATTGTCATCCACAAAAATTGCATAGCTGCTTCGGAACATGAAGTCCATGAATGGCTGCAAATGGTCTCCAAGTAGCCGAACATAACCATTTCCAGCCACTAATTGGTTTAGTTGGACCGGAGGACCCTGTCCATACTATGTAAACACAGCCCACACTTTTGTGGATCCAGTACTAGCTTGCACAGTGTCTTGTTGACAACGGGTCCCCAGCTTCGTGGGTTCGGCGCCATACTCGAACCTACCGTCAGCTCTTACCAATTGAAATATGAACTCATCTGAAGAGACCACGGTTTTCCAGTAGTATGAGCAGGAACCGATATGCTGACGAGCCCAGGAGAAGCGCTGAGGCGATGTCGTGCTATTAGCAAAGGCACTCGCGTAGGTCGTCTGCTGCCGGAGCCCGTTA